>NC_142569.1:21270000-26070000 GCF_041283825.1 Pyrus communis
TCTTCTTCTTCTTCTTCTTTCTTCTTCTTCTTCTTCCTCCTCGTCTTACATAGTACCCTTTTTGGCAGAAAACTTACAATTCATGTTGCCTCTGAAGTCAAATGAAATCACGAGAAAAACATGTCGTCGGGGATGGGATTTTAGTGCAGATTTAAACAAGTATATAGTAATGCCTGCAGAATTGACAAGGATAGCCAAATGGTTTGCTGAAGTAAGTCGAGAAGAGCAGGCAATGTAGAAAGATTCCAAGTTGCCGATCAAATTTGTTTTTGTTTCTTGCAAATGTTTGCGCTAGTAACAAAGTTGGCAATTCAAATCTCTCTTTACAGTTTGGTATTTTGCAGAAGATTAAGATACAGTTCCTTCGCATATGTATTTTTGATCGAAGATCCACCATTTAAAAATCAAACCCCAAAATATCAGATACTCTGGAGCATTGTAGAAAACTATTTGAACACCAATGATCTCCTACTTTCCTGAATGAGCTAGTGATTATTGTCCTTGAATTATACATGCTCGTGTGCTAACGCACTGAGTCATCACTTTACACCTCAACTAACTTAATAATAATGATCCGTTACAACTTAGACGTTCTTGAGTCTTCCTTCCTTCAATGAGGATTGGGAAAATTGGAAAGCTCCAAAAAAAAAAATTTCGTCGATAGTTAGGTGGGTTTCTGAGTGGAAAAGAGGGAAAAGGGGATGGGAAACTAGCCCTCTTTCACTTCCTCTCCATATTAGGACGACATGACAATTTAACACTATGTTTGGATTAAGAAATTTAAGATTACTAATAAATTTTAAAATGATGTAAATTGAAATGACGGGATTTTATTTTCTAGAATTTGTGAATTTTTCTGCTTGGTTAACCTAAAGGAACAATGAAATTGAATATGAAATTCGTTATTTTTAAACTCTCAATTATAGAATTAGGAAATGATGCATATTCACAATGAATTTATACTTGGGAATTGAAGGTCTCATATCCTAAGTTTTTTTTTCACGCAGAAATTCTAAATTTTTATGTTTATGAATCAAAGCAAGAGAATTAGTGCATATCATTTATAAATTCTAACCTTTATCCAAATTTCAAATTTATTTATCTCATCAAATCATAGTGTAAGAGATTTTACACTGAGGATTTGGATGTTATATTATTGGTAAATAATTTAATGATTAATATATTGTGGACAAAAATTCATTACACTATACACATCAATATAATAGAATAATCAAAATTTCGGTTACAAAACACATTTGGCCAAAAAAAAAAAAAAAAATCAAGGACAGTAGTAATTTCTTGCCAAATTTATTTGAAGAGAATTATTTGGGCAGTATACCTCAAAGGGTGCATTTTCGTTCGAAGAGAATTATTTGGGCAGTATACCTCAAAGGGTGCATTTTCGTTCGAAGAGAATTATTTGGGCAGTATACCTCAAAGGGTGCATTTTCGTTCACCCACATTAATCTTAGTGTATACTCACCATATACCTATATGCCTGCCATCTGTCTTATCTCCTGACTATAGTTAATTCCATTATTAAATATTCTTTTTCTAATTTAAAACACTGAGATTAAACAAAAATAAATACAGTCCCATTGCACTTCAAATTACACACCCAGATCACTCCGCAAACACCTAGCATGCCGCCGTCGTGACCACCTCTTCGTCTGGCAGCCGGATAAACCATATGTTCACTATCTCCCTTTCTCTTCTTCACCCTTCTGTAGGAACTATAAATGGTTAGTCTTCAAAAAGGATCACAAACAACATATCTTACACATATCATTACAAGAGTTGGCATTAAAAAGAGATCGACCATACCTGAGAACCCATCTGCCCAGCAACAAAGACAGCATCAACACCAACTGAAAAACCTGGTGCAGGCTGTGTTTACTGGTAACACATAAGAATTCTTCTACTCACTCAAGACCTTATGTTCCAATGGTGATAGAACCCTGATTACCGAACGTTTTCTTTGTGAGCAGGGAGTCCTTTTATAAGTATAACCTTTGCCAACTTCCATCTATCGTGGAGTGTTGGTTCTTTATAGTTATTAGCAGTTTCAGATTGCAAGTTGTTTTGTGATCACAATCACCACATATTCCTTCATTATAGGAAGCAGTTTTACACGTTTACAACTCCCACCAGTTTATACAATTGGCAACTGCATTTCTTCCTTATACAATTTAGTTTAGTCCAATTAGGTTTCTTACACCTTCTCCTCCTCTCTCATCCCTCTTTCTATTTATGTTGCCTTTTTAGGTTCTGCAACTCATTTTGGCCAACCGGTGGTCCAGTGAGTTGCAGAACGAGTTATCCGAGTCCTAATACCCATCACTTACCACCGATGTAGCAGTAATCTATGTTTTGAAGAATTTGGATAAAGAGCCGTGAAGGCTTGGAAGTTTTTCAAATGGGTTTGTGAGAAAAATGGATTTAGGTTGAGTTCTTCGGTTGAAAGAGAAGGGTTTGGGATTTTTGGATTTAGGTTGAGTTCTTCTTCGGCTTGGGATTTTTGGACCCTTAGGGATAGAAAAGAGAAAGGGTTTTCCATTGATACCCGTGGAGTGGAGTGGCTTTAAGTGATGGGTAAATAAGGAATTGGGGTTGAAAGGTGGTCGTTGGCGACGACGGCGTGAGTGGTGTTTGTCTGGGTTGGCTTGGCTGAGTGGGGTAGGTTTGTATTTGTTTTTGTTTTTGTTTAATCAGTATTTTAAATTACTTTTAAAAATTGAAAAAGTATTTAATAAAGAAGTTAACTATGATTAGGGAATGAGACAGATGGCAGACATATAAGTGTATGGTGAGCATACACCAATGTTAATGTGGGTGAGCAAAAATGCACCCATACATCAGATGCACATACCTTTTCGTGCTATGAATTTGGATTTGATTTGTTTAATTTAGTGATAATCCCATAAAGTCAGTGAGAGGCAAACTTAGAAAATCGATAATGGTCTTGCTACACTTAATTATTCTTGAGTCAAGGTTACTCAAAAATTGTTTTATGTTTACTAGTAACGATGTTAAAGTTGGTACTTATGTGATCCAATAAGTTAGCTTTTATTGGTGAGTTAAATAGCGAAGTAACAATCAAACTAGAAAATAAAGTTACAAAAGAATGTGAGGTATGTTTGTCTGGTAAAAGTTCGATCCGTTTCAGTAAAATGTTTATGTTTCATATTTGTTTTCTCATTTTGCTTCACGCGACGTGAAATTGAAGCCTTCAATAAGAATAAATTTCTTTTACATATTTATAAATAAATAAATTTTAAATTTGTTACCTACGAGATTAAAAATAAAACATTTCATTTCTAATTTTGAAAGAGTATCATTGAAGAAAGAAAAACTTTTACACATCCCATATTTCATATGTGAGTAGGATTCTCTCTCCTCCTATTACCATCCCCTCCTCTCACACTCTTCTTTTTGTCATATTCTCTATATAAAAAATTCAAAACAATATATATAAACGTGGCGTAATCGTAACCGTTTAAATAGAAGGGGATGGAAGGAGAGAGAGATTAGGAAGGGAGAGAAACCTCTCTTTTGCATATGCTGCCAAATAAAATGCACCTGATTAGGAACCCCATGCGCTTGTTCCTCTAGTTGACCTTACACACGGATCTTGCCGACGTCGTGAAGTATACGATCCAACACCTCATCTGCAGTTCCAAATCCCAATCAATGCTTTAGACTCAGATCCGCTGCGTTTGGGACATAAATTGACTCCAAACAAGGAACCAGATTCCTTCCGGATCCATATATACTGAGCCTGTTGAGCAGGCAATCAGGACCGTTGAAATTTGATACAACGGTTACAATTATTGTAACTTTTAAAGGTCCCTGCTTGTAGCCATTGGATTAAATTTTAACGGTCCGAATCGCATGTTCAGCAAGTGCAATTTTATTGGATATGGAAGGGATTCGGTTCCTCCAAACAAATCTCCATGTGAGACCCACCCCACCCTCGCCAATCCCATCTTCATCCCTGTTTCCTTGGACTTACTCAGCGTTTATAAGCGTGTGTGCAGTTGAACATCCATCCCTGTATTGGAGAAACACTTACATAAAATCAGAAAGTTAAAATAGTAGTATTTTAATCATACTCTACAACGTCATGAATTAACTTTTCTATATAAGCTCGTATGATTGTTATAAGATATTGTCATTAAAACAAATGTTCAATAAAGAAGCCTAGCCCATATGACCGTATACATTGAGAATTGTACACTTGGCAATTCAAACTATTTAATAATGACGTGTAATAGAGCATTACGATCCAATTAGTTAGATTGTGCTACTGTATCATGATCTGGACAGCTTATTCTTCCAGAAGCACTGAAGCTCCTGCCTCTATACACCCTTGGTATATTATTTCTGCTTATTTATTAATTACTAGCTTAAATTTGTTTTGTTGCTTAACTATATTCTAAAGTGAATTATAAAAAAGTGTTATGCCTCTATATGCCCTAGATATGAAAAAGGATTTCTGATCTTATTGATAAAATGCCAAGGAAAAAGTAGGCATGGCATTCGTGTCATGTTTTTCGTGTTCGTGTTATTTCATGACATACCCAATATCTTAATGTAGACATGGCATTCGTGTCGTTTTCGTGTCATACCCAATATCTTAACGGGTCGTGTCGTGTAACACCTGTTAAAGTAAAAGGGTAATATGACCCGACTCTAAATTGACTCGTTAATATTATCAAGTAATATGACTCGACCCGTTACCCGTTAAAGAAAATATATTTTAAATCAATAAATAATGAAAATGATTGCAGCATTTGGGAGGTTGGATGTTTGAAAGCTTTAGAGTTTCAAAGCTTCAAGGATTTTGGTGAATTCTCTTCCAATTTGGGAGTAGAGAAATGTATTGTGAATTGGTGAGAAATGAAAGAATTCTTCCTCCTATTTATAGAATTTTTAAAGGCCTAATTTTGAATATAATACTCAGATGAAATAAATCATTTCTGTCAGGTGTTGACACGTGTTTTTCTTGATGACTTTTCCGATTTTTTGTGGAGTCACACGCCACGTGTAAAATTTATGTGACACGTGAACGTTGAAATTTTAATGCATTGGTCAACATTTGTTTCACCGAAATTTCGATATCTACAGTGTCGTTTTCGTGTCATTGTCATACCCGATATTTTAACGGATCGTGTCGTATAACACCCATTAAAGTAAAAGGATAATGACCCGATCTGAAATCGATCCGTTGATATTATCAGGTAATATGACTCGACTCGTTACCCGTTAAAGAAAATATATTTTAAATCAATAAATAATGAAAATGATTGCGGTTGTGCTGGTCGGTTTCTATTGCAGAATCTGTCATAGGTGTGTTTTCTTTTGTTGGTGCAGGTGTTCAAATCCTATGGATGGGCATTTCCAGCTATTATTGCATCTTTGCTGCTGCCACGGGTCCGAAAGGTTTCCTCATGGCGTTAGCACTCCCCCTTGGTCAGTCAGCATTTTCACTGTTATTTAAGAAGTTGGGACACGGAGTAGGCCGAAACGCAAGTCCAGGACAAGGAGGAGAAGGAAACCTTTTGCCAGCAGTTTTGGTAATGCTAAAACAGGTGACAAAGATATGTTGAAGACCAGGAAACTAGTGACAGAAGTATGGATTATCAATCTTGGGTAGTCGGAAATGATGCTTCAGCTGATGGTAGTGGTCGGGAGGCATTGAGTTTAGGTGGATGGGACGATCTTCACAACATTTAATCACAATTAACCCCCACTCCTAAGTGCTAATCCCCCACTTTAACAGTAGCTCGAGGGTCCAAGCAAATGGGATGACTTCTGGTTAAACACCAGCTCAATTGCCAGCCATCAAATAAAACGAGAACTTAAACGAAAAACATTCTAATATTTTTAAGTTTCACTGATTATCAAATGCATTCCTTGACGAATTAAAACCAACATATTATCAAATCAATAATCTGCAAACACTTTTGGGCATACAACATTTTTTTTTTTTTTTTTTTTTTGAATAGAAATGAGAGAATTTATTAAAAAAAGGGAGAAAATACAAATTAGGAAAAGACAGCCACGTGGAAAAGAAATCCACCCGGCGCAAGGAGAACAACTAGCAAAGACCCCTAAATTAAAACTAAAAGAACAAAGGAAAGGCTAAGCCGAATCAAAAAACGGCAGCAACCAAATCCCTAGCTATAGAAGGAAGACTGTAATCTCTAAACTCGACAGCAACAGAAGACCAAAGAGCTGCCCAGTGTCTCACTCTATCCCAAAGCTCCTCAACCCCAACTCCCTTGCAATCCTCAAAAACTCTTTTATTACGCTCCAACCAAATGTTCCAGAAGAGGGCCATCAACAGAGATCCCCACAAGGTTTTAGCTTTCCTCCCTTTTCCTAAGGCTTCAAACTTGGTGCTTAGGAGCTCAAAACAGCCCTTTGGGATGACCCAGGCCGCTCCAACTTCCTTGAGCAATTTCCACCAAAGTTGGATGCTATACGGGCAATGGAGGAAAACATGGTTGGCGCTCTCCTCCCCGGACTTACACAAAGCGCACCAGTTGGGGGGGGGTTGGTGAAGCAAGTAAAAGGCATTCGTCTTTGGACTTGATCACATGTATTAACCTTCCGGAGTGCCACTAGCCACTCTAGGAATTTGACTTTTGGAGCCACTTTTGCTTTCCATATCTGAGAGGACGGAGGGAATTGTTGCACAACTTCGTTGTTGCATAGAAAGGAATTATTGGATTTGCAGGTGAACTGGCCAGATCCTTCTAAATTCCATCTTCTCCTATCAGCTCTAGAACGGCACAGCCGCACGGACTCCGCCTTCTGCAGTAAGCCAGCCACCTCTTCAATCTCTGACTCTCTGAGGTTTCTCCTGAACTCAAAATTCCAACTAACCGACTGTAAAGAGGGAGCCACCATCCTGGAAATGCTTTGGTTTTTTGTCCTACATAACAAAAATAATCATGGGAAGTGCTCTTTCAGCGGTCCACCCTCCAACCAACCGTCCTTCCAAAACCTCAGCCTCTCCCCATTACCAACCACAAAGTTGCAAGATTGAAGAAAAGAGGGAATACCAGCCGAGATGTCAGACCACGGACATCTGCTTGAGCCCCGACTCGGAGGATTAGCGTCCCAGCCGTTTGCAACCAGACCATTCATGTTCCTTATCACCTTATGCCAAAGAGAGTTTGATTATTATCCCCAACAAAAATAAAAATGAACGAATAATTCCTTAGACAATAATATTACAATATTTCAGCACGGATGAATGAAGAATTGAACCTACATTAAATCCAGGTGCTTTATTTCAGGTCCACTACGAACTGTTAGTTTAACTGTACTTCCTTCAGGTCCCCAGTAACAATTAGGAAAAAAATAGATATAAATGAAAATAAATAAAAATTTAGTTGGGAAAAACAAGTCATGATTCTGAAAACACTTGTTTCAATTACAAGTAACCAGACCCACACACAAATTCAAAGGACCCAAGGTCAAGAGCTTCTCCAGATTTTTAAATGATTGCGAGTAATCCCCATTAAATCCTAATACTTAATGGATAGTTACTATAATGACAGGTTAAGTGGAAGGAAGTGTAAGAAACTCACTGTAGCAGCTCTGCAGCATCATATATGCCCATTGTTTCTGTACTTGTATCATCAATAGCCAGAATAACATCCCCAGACAACATGCCAGCTCTGTTTGCTGGACCTCCTGGGGAAGCTGAAATAACAACAAAACCAGCAGCTGATCCATCAAGTTTTGTAGGGTAGCCAGTTGACAGCCCTACGCCTGTAAAAGCACCTTGAGTTCCAGACTGCCCTTGAAGAAGATACTAACAGATTTCAGGAACAACAACTATATTCAAATCCAACTGAAGAAATGTACCTTAAGATAATGACTGATTTGTAGAGTGAGTTTGATGTAGTGTCTAATGGTGCATCAGATTCTTATTCAGGCTAAAATGAACTACTCTAATACACTAATAGTATAAGAAGAAAATCATTGTACCCGTAGAGTAATGAACTTTTCAAGCTCCAGAAACCGAGTGAAAGGATCCTCCAATGTGTCAAGCATCTTCTTAATTGCCATATTTGATTGCAAATAGAACATTAGGATTTAAAGAGGTAGAAACTGGAAAGATAAGTATAAAATTATCAGTTAAATGAAGTGATCCAGCTGGCACAAAGCTTTGCTCATTTTTATGCAAAACCCAACTACAGCTTAGTAAAATAATGGTTTGTCAAGTGAATGGAGCCCTTGGAATGGTAGGATCAGTAAATCTTGAAAAATTTCAAGCTGGAAAATGAAACGACAAGTATAAACAAAAATGAGAGCGGACTTTAGGTGACTCAAAGTCAGATTAAAGTAAATCCCTTAACATTGCACGACTTTGGGTTGTCATTACTCCATTATCATTACTCCATTACCGTATAACGTAAACTTACTGGATGGAGTACCGCTAACAGAAAGAGAAGCTGACATGACAAACATCAGTCCAGCAACGAAAACAAAAACAAGCCGTCTAATTTTTTCTGAACGTTTTAGCACTTCATGGAGACTGCCAGCATATTTCTTCAATCGAAATTTTTTCCTGACCTTACTATAATTTGCTGAAAACAAACCACCCTGACAAACAAAACTCCGACTGAGCCTCAACACCGGTAGAATCAAGAAACTGTGCTTAAAGTCCCCGTCATTGTTACCATAATTTATCGGCCTCTTAAGCGACGTAGTCATTATACACATTAAGGGAGACTTTGCTCGAGCTTCTACAATCCTTACTGGAAGATACTTCCATTGCAGCACCTGCAAAGAGTCCAGTTAAAAAGTGTAATTATGGGAGTCCCCATTACAACTAGATAACGCCCGGCATACACTATAGAGCACCTTTAGTATCAATTTCCAACATTAAAACTCTAGGAAAGTTACAATATATTACTAAACCGCCTGAATAGATATAATAAGCACCATAATGTCCTAAGAAAAATAATTAGAAACGATTAGCTAGTCGTATATTTTCCTTCGTAAAATGATTTAAAGACTTATAACTAGATGTTTACGCCAAACAAGTTGCAATAGAAAAGCAAGACATCTTCTTGGAGCACCTACCAAGTAATTTAAACTCATGTAACCGCAATCAAACCATTGATTAGAACGTAATTTCGCAAAAGATGAAACCGAAAAGCTTTAGAATTTTATGATTAAAAAGTAATTCCGCAACTATATTGTTCTCTAATTCCATAATTGCAGATTATGCCCAGAGAAAGAGAGCTAAAATGAGACATGAATTAGATAGAAATCGATGAGAGAGAGGGGAAGGGGTACCTGAGGCGGAGGAGTGGCGGCCATGGAGGCGGAGCTACGGTGGTTCTTGTAGGAAATGAGGGGATGAAGATGCAGTTGCACAGCTAGCGAGGACCTCCAAGAATGGAGAGTCCGCACCCGGAGAGCTCTCCCTTTTCCGTTGAGAACGTTATCTAATGGGAAGTTTCATTCGAACCAAAAGATATCTTTCCACAGCCAACCTAAAAAATTTATCCCACAAACTTCCCATTTCACCCTCGTATTAAAGTTGTGCATCAAGCACCATGTGGAATTGCGTGGAGAGGTAATTGAAGAATTGGGCATCCAAAGACCAAATTTTTTTAGAGACAAGGTGGTGGTGACCGGCGAATCAACGGCGGTAGGCGAGGGGGTGCTGTTGTCGACAACAAAATCACAGTTCCCCTATTTTCTCTGACAAACCTAACCCAATTCGGACGACACGTCATCCGACATTATCGTCAAAGGGCACCATCATCATCGTGATCTAAGTCAAGCACACAACTATCGTCGTTATGGTCACTGTGCCTTTTCCAGCGCAAGTTTTTAGAGGTGCGTACCTGATAATTCATTAGAGCAACTCCAAGCCTTTTCCCAGGTAATTCATTATTCAATCCACCTATGAACAGTAATTGTCTTAAATAAACAGTAATCACCTTTTGCATCTCCACCCCTACACTAAATAGCATTGGCAATTGATAATAAAATATTAGTATTTTTTTATTTATAAAATAATACAAAATAATTTTTAATCTTTTTCCTTTTGCCTTTTTCCTACTCCTCTTCCGTTTCAACTTTTTTCCACAACACTCTTCCTTTTCCTATTCCTTCTCTCTCTCTCTCTCTCTCTCTCTCTCTCTCTCTCTCTCATATGAATCACAAAATGGACCGACTCTTCCTTTTCCTATTCCTTCTCTCTCTCTCTCTCACACACACACACACACACGAATCACAAAATGGACCAACGCCAAGGCATAAGCTCAAATTCCGTTCCATATATCCTTCCCTTTCCTTCTCATCCTTCTTCTTATTCGAAACTGAAGCAAATCAAACAAACAAACTTTGAAATCTCAATCCCCTGGTTGAGAGGAACTCGAATATATCCTTGCATGCATCATCAGAGCACCATTTGGGTGATCCACCATTGAAGCCGAGACCTTCAAGCTTCCATTCCTCAAACCCAGATGAGGTTATTGCACTACTTCAATTGCTTGAGTTATTATCTGGTTTTTTATGTGTTTCGAGTTGAAATCCTTGGGTTTAGTCTTTGCCATTTGTCTGTGGGTGTATCGGCGACGAATTTCGGCGAGCCGGAGTTCTGGGTTTTCATTTTTTTAAATTTTTTATTAATTTATTAAATTTATATTAATATTTTATATTTATATTAATTTTATATTATGGCTGACGTCGTCCTGACGTCAGCCCACGTCACATTCCCTTCGGGCTCTCGGGCTGGCAATCCCTGCCGGGCCTGTCCCTCGGGCTGGCATACGCTGGACCTTATCCCCCGACCTATTTGGCCCTGTTCCATCGCCAGTCCACCGGGTAATACACCACGGTGGAACTGCTCTTATTAACAAATCATAACGTATTTAATCTTAAGCGTATCAAAGAGGATGAATGGAGCCTAAGGAGGATATATGATATTCCATTAGTGGCATGGAATCGTTGTAGGTTTGGTAGGAGAGAGTGAGAGATTAATCGATTGGGATGAACATACAAGATGTTATTTAAATCAATATATATAATGGAGTGAGAGCTGAGATGAAACTCACATCCCTGTAACTAGAGGTGGGTTGGAAAAATCAAAATCTGAAGAAAAAAAAACATAACCGAATACCAAACCAAAACCGAAAAAATCCAAACCGGAAAAAAAAAAAACCGAACCGAAAGTTATTGGTTTAGTTTCGATTTCACTAATTCAAAAGCCAAACCAAATCAAACCTAACCCAATTCGGACGACACGTCCTCCGACATTATCGTCCAAGGGCACCATCATCATCGTGATCTAAGTCAAGCACACAACTATCGTCGTTATGGTCACTGTGCCTTTTCCAGCGCAAGTTTTTAGAGGTGCGTACCTGATAATTCATTAGAGCAACTCCAAGCCTTTTCCCAGGCAATTCATTATTCAATCCACCTGTGAACAGTAATTGTCTTAAATAAACAGTAATCACCTTTTGCATCTCCACCCCTACACTAAATAGCATTAGCAATTGATAATAAAATATTAGTATTTTTTTATTTATAAAATAATACAAAATAATTTTTAATTTTTTTCCTTTTGCCTTTTTCCTACTCCTCTTCCGTTTCAACTTTTTTCCACAACACTCTTCCTTTTCCTATTCCTTCTCTCTCTCTCTCTCTCTCTCTCTCTCTCTCATATGAATCACAAAATGGACCGACTCTTCCTTTTCCTATTCCTTCTCTCTCTCTCACACACACACACACATCACAAAATGGACCAACGCCAAGGCATAAGCTCAGATTCCGATCCATATATCCTTCCCTTTCCTTTTCATCCTTCTTCTTATTCGAAACTTAAGCAAATCAAACAAACAAACAAACTTTGAAATCTCAATCCTCTGGTTGAGAGGAACTCGAATATATCCTTGCATGCATCATCAGAGCACCATTTGGGCGATCCACCATTGAAGCCGAGACCTTCAAGCTTCCATTGCTCAAACCCAGATGAGGTTATTGCACTACTTCAATTGCTTGAGTTATTATCTGGTTTTTTATGTTTTTCGAGTTGAAATCCTTGGGTTTAGTCTTTGCCATTTGTCTGTGGGTGTATCGGCGACAAACTCCGGCGAGCCGGAGTTCTGGGTTTTCATTTTTTTAAATTTTTTATTAATTTATTAAATTTATATTAATATTTTATATTTATATTAATTTTATATTATGGTTGACGTCGTCCTGACGTCAGCCCACGTCACATTCCCTTAAGGCTCTCGGGCTAGCAATCCCTGCAGGGCCCGTCGCTCGGGCCTGGCCTGTCCCTTGGGCTGGCATACGCTGGACCTTATCCCCCGGCCTATTTGGCCCTGTTCCATCGCCAGTCCACCGGGTAATACACCACGGTGGAACTGCTCTTATTAACAAATCATAACGTATTTAATCTTAAGCGTATCAAAGAGGATGAATGGAGCCTAAGGAGGATATATGATATTCCATTAGTGGCATGGAATCGTTGTGGGTTTGGTACGAGAGAGTGAGAGATTAATCGATTGGGATGAACATACAAGATGTTATTTAAATCAATATATATAATGGAGTGAGAGCTGAGATGAAACTCACATCCCTGTAACTAGAGGTGGGTTGGAAAAATCAAAATCTGAAGAAAAAAAAACATAACCGAATACCGAACCAAAACCGAAAAAATCCGAATCGGAAAAAAAAAAAAACCGAACCGAAAGTTATTGGTTTAGTTTCGATTTCACTAATTCAAAAGCCAAACCAAATCAAACCGAACCAAATTAAATATAAATAAGTTTATTTATTTATTTAATATTTGTGTGTTTATATTCCAAGCTCAATTTAAGTTTAGACCCAAGTTTTAAGCTTTTGTTTTAGGGGTGTGATATCCACACACCCCATTTTACTTCTTAGACACCTTTTTAATTTTTGACCGTCAGATCAAATGAATTAAAGAAGATCAACGGATAGAAATTATCAAGGGGTGTGTGAGAAGTAAAATAGGATGTGTAGATAGCACACCCCTTGTTTTAGGCCAACCATTAACCCATAATCCAAGTCATTTTTCTTCTCCCCACCCAACCCTCTTCTTTCTTCCATTTTTTTCTCCCCTTCCGACCCGTTGCTTTCTTCCTTTTATTTTTTTCTCCCCACCCGACCCTCCCCTGCATCTTCTTTCTCTTTGTTTCTTCTTGCATCTTCTTTCTCTTTCTCTTTTTTCCTTCCTTTACTTTCTTTGAAATGAAAAAACTGTAAGCAAAGTTCTAGAGCATAAACCAATTTTCAAATTTAAAAAAAAAAAAAATTAGGTTTTACCAAAAAACAGAACCGAGCCGAAAAAAACAGAACCGAATAAAAACCAAAAAAAAAAAAATTGAACCGAACCGAACCAAAATTTTGGTTTGGTTTCGGTTTTGGCCAAAAACCAAACCCACCCCTACCTGTAACCGTTTCCACGGAAAAACCACCTCAATATCTTCTTTTTTTGTCAAACAACATATTTAGTTAAATTTGATGTTAGATTAGTCAACAACGGAGTTTAAACCCTTGTCGTCATGTAAATGCTCAACTTCTTTGTACTATTGTGGTAAGAGGCCACTTGCGAGGAACCACCTCAATATCGACACCAAAAGACAGATGTCGTAGCTACTCTTAGACTCGACATTGAGGTTGAAATTACCTATTTTGAAACCCGTCCACCTTCGACTTTTGGTGCAGTGCTCATCTTGCTGGTTATTTTTGCTTTCATCCCAACCCTAAATCCTAGACCGAAAGAATTTTCCGGTAACCTGAATCGGCTATGGAAATGTATGGCTTCATCCCAAGCAAGGGAGATGCATCTGTATTATGCAAAACCAAATTTCATGGCAAATCCTTCAAGACATGCTACAAAATTCGTCCTTAAAAAACCACCCGCTCCAATTCTCCCACACTAAACAAAGACTAGGATATCTCAAAGTCTGAATTTCCAACATTACAATCAGAATATTCCGTGAGACAACACTTCAGGGAAAGAAAGAAAATTAAAAGCAGAAATGACGGCTTACAACAACTCGTCTAAGTAGCCTAGGTTAGCTAATTAAGTCAACTTCTTCGGAACAGTCCCTGCTTAGTCAAGCATACAGTTCCAGAATAAGCCTTCAGTTCTCGGCCCATTGCTGAAACCTAGGCACACTCTAGTAAAGGATGGTGAAGCAGCAGCAGCTGCAGTCACATTTGGTCTTCTCATCCTCGAAAGAGCCTCTGCACGCAGCTTTCTAATTCTTCTAGTTCCCTCTCTCTTTGCCTCTGCCTTTTCGTAATCTCGCCTAATTTTGCCCTCCATTCAGCTTCCTCTCTCCTTAGTCTCTCCTCTTCTGCATGGTTCACAACGGCAATATACGATGCACGTCAAAAATGACAAAAAAAGTATATCAAGTACCAAATGGTCGAGACACAAAAATCAACTTGATCAATGACGCAAATTCATAGTCCAACAACAAAACCAATTAGGATGGTAAACTACATTGAATTTTCACTTAAACTGAAGTTTCAAAGATGAGAAATGATCAATATATTTTATATTATATATTTAACCCTATTCTTAGTATATTTTGGTTAATAATTTGAAAGAATTTTGATACTTTGAATTATATTTCCAATATAGGATTTTCGACTTCCTCTGGAGCAAAACATGGTCAAATGGACGAATTTTGGAGTAATTCCAATTGGAGGACGTTCGTGAGTCACTTAGCTTGATCGTATCAAAATATCAGTTTTTTCTACCAAGCGATGATTTTCTGGCAATAAAATAAAGGAGCCATGCACAGTGCTGGAATAGTGACGTATTGGGCTTGAATTGCATTTTTGGAGCCCAAGATGACCTCGGATGGGTTTGTGGCCTTCTGGAGATGTGTTCAGAATGTTCTTATCTTTAAAACAAGCTATCTTGGACCGGATTTGGAGGATATTTGAGGTTAAAACGTGGCTGAACAGTTTCTGTGCAATTTTTCCTAGGTTAATTAGGAATTTATTTTCTATTTTATTTTATTATTATTTAGTTTCTTAGTGGGAATAAAATACTTGAGGGTTAGGGTTTGTGCGCTGGTTTTGGGGAGATATTAAAAAAAGGCTTGGCCGTTCTTGATCAGAGGGGAGGGCTTTCTTTTATGCAACTTTGGGGATACAGAGAACTTGGCTAGGGTTCTTGGAGATTTTATACTTTAAGGTGTTTTCATTCCTTTTATTCTTAATAATATGTTCTATGATTTCAATTATGAATATGCGTAACTAATTCCTTTTGCTAGGATGAAGCCGTAAGCCTTAGCAGGAATATGTGATTTTTATTTAATTGCTTATGATTGATTGCATGCATACTTTGAATTATTGATCACCGTGATTAAAACTATCTAATTGTCTTAATGCCTGATCACCATTAGGATCTTTAGAAAAGTAATTTGATGCAATTTTGGTCGGAAGGTTTCCTGAAATTGATGTTGGCTTCTTGTGATTAATAATTGTAATTTCACTTAAGATGAACACCACATCTTAAGGGTTGCATGGTTTTTTTTCAAAGGGTTTTCATAAAGCATAATGAGTCTCTCATGTTCAGATTTGATCCGAACGTTCGGACGAGTTGCATGTTAGATATACGTTCTATGTTGAAGGTTCCAAGTAGAATATAAATTAGGAAAACCTAACCTTCAAAGTGGCATGTGTAGATCATAAGTAATTGATAAAAATACATAGGATTGCTAGGTGATGGTGAAACCCTAGTGTTTTCTTAATTTGATTTTTCCAAAACAGTTTTCTTTTCCTTTAATCTTTAATATTGCATATTAGTTTATTTTTATTAATTAAATTCGTTTTAATTTAAGTAGGTTATAAAACCAATCATCTTAACTTTCTGCTTTACAATAATTAATTGAAATTTAGTTTGTTTCGAATTATTTAATAATTCATGTGGAGAACGACCTTGCGAGAACCGTTTATACCACAACAACATTGTCATTTCTTGCAAGTAATATATGAGTTTTTAACCCGTTTGCGTGTGTGGTAAAATCTCTATCAAGAAACTACCATCTGAATGAAAACATAAACTGATTCCATAACCCTCCCAAAGAAGATGGTCCAAAACTTAGTGGAAGCTTGACATACTAAAACTGTTTGTAACGAAACATACCTTCTTCACGCAGCCGGGTTTCGAGCTTTCTCTTCCTCATGCAGATTTCTGACCAAAAATCGCAGCATTCATCATTATTGTTCAGAAATAATTTAGCTACTTTCATCCTTTTTTAAAACTATAAATTAGTTTCAAATTAAATACCAATCAACCCCTAAACTTTTTGGAACAACTAATTATCCATAGCAATTTCAATGAGCACAACCAAAATTCTCTGAACAAAAAAATAAAAATAAAAATCTTCAGATTTGCAAATTAATTTGGCCCATTGTAGCAAGATCATGTTTTCTACACAATTTTAGCAAAACATCAACCAAATATCCCAAACCTCGAAAGCCCTACTTAATTACTGTTTTTTTTTTTTTCATAATTGTAAAATATTTAAAATTGAAGGGCAAAATTACAACAGAGACAAGATTAAGAGACTGAAATCTTCAAAATTAGAGATAAAAACTTCTAAATATAAATAATTAGACGTTAAAACCTAGATGAAAAGGAAAAAAAAAAATAACAATGCACTTACCTTCCACTCGCTCCAACCCACTTTCCGAATTGCAAAATCCGCCATGTCTGAGTCAAAGATTGAACCACCACGAAGCTCCGGTGAAGCGATAATTGCAGCTATTTGATCTTGCAGGCCACTACGGATAAAGAGAAAGCTAGCGTTAGATTTTGGAAAGCTAGTCAACGGAAAGGACCAAAAAAAATTATACAAAAAAAGAAGGGAAAGCTAGTATTGGGCTGGGCTTTTGTGTGAACGGCCCAAATTTATTACGCAATTTGAACCCATGAATTATATGGCAATGCCCAAGTATTAATTAATATTTCAATTTTAGATTTTTGTTTTTAATTTCATATTTAAATAAACTTTTTTGATAACTTCTTTCAGTTTTTTCTTTTTTTAATCAATCCAAATTTTAAAGACTAAAAAAAAAATAACTTTTTAATTTAAAAAAAAAAAAAATGAAAGTTCATCAAATAAGTTCTTTTTTTTTTATTAGAATAAAGTAAAAACTAATTTTTTTTAATTATTATTATTAAGCGGATGGGGAAGGATTCAAAATTATTACCATAAAAAGACACCCAAAATTCTAGACCACATGCAAACTAAAATCTAAAAACAACACACTTATCAAACGACTTCTTTTATGTCGATCAAACGACCCCTTTTTCATTTTTTTGTTGATCAAAGAACCCCTTAAAAAGACTCTTTCAACAAAACCACAATTTGAGTTTAATTTGAAAAGTCATAAATCTGCAAAAATTATGCCGCACTTGTTACTTATGTGCTTATAAGTATCCATCCATACATCGACCCCAAAAAAAAAAAAAAAAAAAAAAGAAAAAATCCATGCATGTCCGATATTGATTGTATGAAAGAAAAACACCAAACGATTTAAAAGGAAATAAGAAAGCATAATGACTAGTCAAATGTTACACACCCCAACCCAAAAAGTCCACTAGGACCCCAAATCGAGCCGTGTTGGCCGACACCTCGAAGGCGACGAAGCCATAAAGTGTGATAATGTATAACTTATGAATAAATTAAAATCTAAAAGTGTCTAAGTACACGAGTGCGCAGTGAGCGGGTCTGGACCCATTTCACGCGTGATACAGAGCATATGTATAGTACAGTAAGATAAGGTAATGATTATACCATCATAAGAAGATATCTATACTAAAAAGTACCACGAATCCCCTTCGATACGGAACTCTGTTGCTAGAACCTGGAGGGGTGCAAAATAGAAAATGTGAGTGGGTCAAACAAAACTATTCAAACCAATTTCAATTACCAAAGGCAGTAGCCCCTCGCCATAACACTTATATAATTTCTCAGAAAATAACAGGCGTGACTATAACTCAAAACCATAACCAAAATAATAGTCTCATAGTTATGTTGTGTCAAATATTTCAACAAGAATAAGTAACCCGTGTGAAATAAATCAATATAAAATGGTATGCTAGCCGAAGTAACCTTATGTGACCTGTACAACTAAATCAATAACTCATCAACATGCTAGCGCATAAGTCAGAGTCACCTATACTGACCTGTACGACTTATCCATATCTCATCAATCAATGCTAGCACATAAGTCGGAGTCACCTATAGTGACTTGTACGACTTATCCGATCCATCTCTCATCAATCAATGCTAGCACATAAGTCGGAGTCATCTATAGTGACCGTACGACTTATCCATATCTCATCAATCAAGGCTAGCACATAAGTCAGAGTTACCTATAGTGACCTGTACAACTTATCCATATCTCATAAATCAAGGCTAGCACATAAGTCGGAGTCACCTATAGTGACCTAGGACTTATCCATATCTCATCAATCAATGCTAATATCCAAGTAATATGTCAGTCGGATCCACCTTTTGTGGCCTGTACGGCTGAACCCATAGCTTATTAAATATCCCTGCACACGAGTCGGAACCACCTCTAGTGGTCTGTACGACAGGACTGGGTGTAAATAAGTACGCTCAATTGCTACGATCAGGTGAAAACTGTGCGAATAATCGCGAGTCACCTACGAGTCGGAACCACCTATAGTGGTTTGTACGACAGGATTGTGCACCTACCTTGGATCTAAAGTGAGCGTAAGGTGCGGGAGGTGAACATCATGTGAATGACTGTGCCCTGGCCACGGACGGGAGCACTAACACTGGGTTCAGGTTTATGAGCTCTAACTGCATCTATTATAACATGTACGACTCATGGACAACCTGTACGATAGTGTTAGAGTTGCCTATTATTGCAACATGTACGACAAGGTCGGAGTTGCCTAAAACATACATGTAGTCATGCCATAACTCCATCATTTCAACTAATACCATAAACTCACCTGAACTTAGTTGGGTGTCCTGTGTTCACCTTTGCACTTCAAAGCGTTCACAATAATTATGTGCAAGTAATATACATATGGATAAACCATGATGCAATCTAATACTCAACCATGTCATAACATTTTAAAATATATACATATACATAATATGGCATAAAATGCATAAGCTGTAACACCCGACTCCCAAACTATTATTTTCGGGAATAATTATTGGTGATAAGCCCAACTAGACACTAGTTTAATTAACTATCATTACTTACGTTTCCTTACTTCAATTTCTTGATTCTTCACATATTAATTTATGACCAACATTTAACCACCAAAACATAAGGTTAAATTTTACATTTTTCACCAATGTCCCTCACATTGCTCAATTCCCCAAACAAGGCTATTGTCTCAATTATTTAGTCTCATTTGTTGTATGGATGAATCTAACGTCTCGTTAGACTGCCTACACACCCTAAATAGGGATCAAGTCATTCGTAGTTCACACTAGTACTTCAAAGCATTCATAGTAATTATATGTAGGTAATGTGCATAAATCAATTTAAAAATGTTTGTGGAATTATCAATCATGTGTATATATACGATAGAAAGGAAAAGACCCACTCACCGGTTCGCGCTACGACTCCCTCGCACGAATATCGAGACATCACGAACTATCGTCGCATGTGACCAATTATCAAATCACGTCTCAAAGTTCTTACTGATAGAGTACATAATTTACATAAAACATGTCCTCAAGGACCTTCTAGAATAATTTGAGACCTATTGACCAAAAGTTAACCGTTGATCAAAGATAGACGGTTGGGTCCACAACCCCGCAAAACTCGATCCAGAAGATCCACAACTCAGATTTCTAATCTGTAACTTTCTAGAACAACATACTTAAGTTTCATTACGATCCAACGGTTGGATCTCCGCCGATTTCCAAAACTGATTAGCGGTTAACGTTTTATTTTATTAACTTACAAATCCAATTCGGGAAGATCCATATGTCAGATTCCCATTCCGTAAGTTCTTACATTCTTCAAATATTACGTACAACAATGTAACAAAGTTTGGTGACGATCCAACGGTCGGATCGTCAATTCACATAAATACCTATTAACGTATCGTAGAGAATTTAGGTTCCAACGATCAACCTACGTCATTCAAATATCAAAACTGAATTCAAGACATTTAACATAGTCTAAAAATAGCAATGGCGGTCCACTGACCACGCGCCGCCGCATACGCTGCCGTGGGTGGCGGTCGGCCGCCCCGACTTGCCGGAAAATCCAACCATTTCCAAAAATTACCAAATTTCACAGAAATGAAGATCTCAATGAGTAAAGCAAGTTTTATACATGTGCCCAAGTCCAATTTGGCCAGAAAAAGCCCCAATTTAGCTAAAATCCGTCGGAACCCTAAGTGTGGGTGTGCTTCAATTCGACCTCCATACTCATTCCAACGCCTCGACCACTACTTGGGCTTTATTCCTGAGGTTGAGGGGAGCCTATGATTGGTGGTAATTGGTTGAGTTAGCTTCAATATTTGCGGATTGCCGCCATACACCCACACGGACCACCGTCCGTTTTTCCTCCAAAATACCACCAAATTCTTTCTAATTTTAGGTGGAAATGGAAGAGGGAAGGCTAAGGTCGTGCTTATGAAAATATATAAATTAATAAATAGTACTCTTTACAAAGTACTCCTCAAATTGTAGTTCGATTTCCATTATGCATGCGTCTACACGTCCGTAATGTCGAAAACTTCGAGAATACACTAAAAGAAAAGTTCGTACACTTCGTACACGTCACGGGAGGACGGTCAATAGAAGTCAATATTCTCGCCTCTAGGGCATTTTCGTAATTTCACGCTTTTAAAATTTATAAAATCATAAAATTAGGGACGAGATGTCACAAAATGTGTAACTTAGACCGAATTCTCTAGCCGTTCTTAATATCCGTGTATAAATAAAATGATAAAATTAGAGGGGCAAATAAGGTAGTCAAGGCAACCCTGTTGGGAGGTTGACAATTGTGGCATGGAATATTCTTCAGTTCTAGCGGATAAGATTTGACAACTTGAAATTACCAGCAAGGAATTTTTAAGAGGTTTGAGAGAGAGCGTATTTGGGAGTTCGAAAGCTTTAAAAAAAAGGAAGAAGTAGAAGAAAAAGAAGGTTTGTAATATTCTGATTTAACTATCACTCAATACTACAGTCTAATAGTATTCTTCTTCAATTGTAAGTGAGATGTCTTAGGTTCGAATCTTGTGAATGGCGAATTCAATATCAAATTAGGTTGTTCATTGTGTGGCTTAGCCGAACTCTCCCTTCCTTTAATGTAAAATATGTCATTGTACTAAAAAAAAATATTCCTATTTAACTTTTTAAAGTTATTTTTTTATTTTTTATTTTTATCTACATTCTTAAAGGGAGCACCTTAAAATGGTGAAAATGAAACTTGGATATGCATTCACGCACATTACTGAAAAAGATCATCTTCCCTTAAGTCAACAGCAAACAATCCCAATTATACGCACATTACAGAAGTCAACAGCAAACAACCCCAATTATACGAACACTACCTCTGAATAACTCCATCGTTGACATTTGGCACGATTGACAACTCTCATACAGTTGGTAACAACCCATCACCTCATCTCATCCCTTTAGCACCATCATCTCCTTCGTGAAAAATTGTAATCCAACACCCAAATTCGCCCACCCCGCCTCCAAATTTCCTATTGCCAAACTTCACCAACCATCCAAAAATAGGGTAGAAGAAGTACGTGTAATTTGTTAGGATTGTAGAAAGAGAGGATATGGCGCCATGGTGAGAGGTTGGTTTTTTGCCCCATATTTTCTGCGGTGGAATAATGGAGGATATTCAAATCCATCAGTAACAAACCAACTCATGAAGGTTATGCTTTCTCTTTCAATCCTTTAAATTGGACTAATCAAATAATCACGAGAGGGCCTTCGAGGAGAATTGGAATAATGACAGGAAAAATCCCCCTTAATCATGGTATAGTACGCCCCAAGATTGGGAAGGGGGAAAGGAATAGAAATATGAATGGATGGGGAATCCTCCTATGTGCTTGACAAACGCAAAAGTACCAGTGGGAAAGTATGGAAGCCCCGAGCCTATGCAACCGTATCAACCTTTTGAAGATAGTTTAGCATCATCTCACCGACGAGTTCAGAAGATAGACTGGTGAATCAGCCAACCCCTCTACCTACTGATGAGTCCGTGATCAAATGCCCCTTTCCTATGTCATCAATCAACGAATTTGAGTCAACATACTTTTTTTTTCTCCGCATGCACATTCAATGTTTATTTTTAATTGTTAGATTGAATAAAGCAAAAACATGAATCAGACATCTAATTGTTATTTCTAATAGGTAGATTCATTTGAGTAAAGAAAATCGACGAACAAAAATAAACGGGTGAGTAAAAAGAGAAAGAGGGGTATTCTACAAATTCATTTTCCGACACTGATGCTAACGATTAATACAGTGGGGAAACCCAAAAAAAAAAAAAACAACAGATCGCAGATCGCCCACTGAGGCTCGAACCCACGGCAACAAGGTAATGAACGTTGCGCTTAGAGCTGGACGAGCTTGTACCTAAAGCCATCCATTTATTTAATTATTCTATAAATGAGACGGTCATGTTGCAAAATCCCTGGGTTCTTAGTCTGGCGCCAAAATGTAACGGCTTTCTCGATCAGTGTTGCTGTTGTTAATCCGTTGCAAATCCCTTTTCACTCTTTATAACTACCAACTACTCTCTCTCCATTTTCCCAAACAGCTACCAAGAAACCTAAGAATTGTAGAAATCCCAAGACCCAAGATTCTTCTCTCCCGCCGTCTGCGTCCACCGCCGACAACATTTGAGATCTCTGTACCTGCCTCTCCCTGTGGCGGTTCTTTGCCCAACATGACTACTCCCTACTCTCCTGACCGCTACCACTTTTCCAGGAGTCAGTCCCATTCCCCGGCACGGGTCCTGCCTCCTCTTCCTCCACCGCACACTCTCCGCCGCTCCGTCTCGGATCTCAACCACTCTCCGGCCAAGACCTCGTCCCGCTCCTCCACCTCCTCCCAAGACTTCCACTTCTCCACCGACTTGGACACCCCCGATTCTAAGGTAATACCAAATAATTTATACTCCAACTTTTTGAAAACCCATTTGATTCCCTCGTTTTGGACTGATGAAGGGTGTGGTTATATATCTGCTTTTGGATTGTTTGAAATGGGAAAATTGTTAATTTGTGTGAAGTTTGATTCTTTCTCCCTGTTTCGATTGTTTTTGAAATTGGTTTTTGGTCAAAATCATTCCAGTGGCTGACCAGGATGAACCACCACCAAGATTCTTCTCTCCCGCCGTCTGCGTCCACCGCCGACAACCCATTTGAGATCTCTGTACCTGCCTCTCCCTGTGGCGGTTCTTTGCCCAACATGACTACTCCCTACTCTCCTGACCGCTACCACTTTTCCAAGAGTCAGTCCCATTCCCCGGCACGGGTCCTGCCTCCTCTTCCTCCACCGCACACTCTCCGCCGCTCCGTCTCGGATCTCAACCACTCTCCGGCCAAGACCTCGTCCCGCTCCTCCACCTCCTCCCAAGACTTCCACTTCTCCACCGACTTGGACACCCCCGATTCTAAGGTAATACCAAATAATTTATCCTCCAACTTTTCGGAAACCCATTTGTTTCCCTCGTTTTCGATTGATGAAAGATATGGTTATATATCTGCTTTTGGATTGTTTGAAATGGGAAAATTGTTAATTTGCGTGAAGTTTGATTCTTTCTCCCTGTTTCGATTGTTTTTTAAATTGGTTTTTGGGAAAAATCATTCCAGGGGCTGACCAGGATGAACCACCACCAAGATTCTTCTCTCCCGCCGTCTGCGTCCACCGCCGACAACCCATTTGAGATCTCTGTACCTGCCTCTCCCTGTGGCGGTTCTTTGCCCAACATGACTACTCCCTACTCTCCTGACCGCTACCACTTTTCCAAGAGTCAGTCCCATTCCCCGGCACGGGTCCTGCCTCCTCTTCCTCCACCGCACACTCTCCGCCGCTCCGTCTCGGATCTCAACCACTCTCCGGCCAAGACCTCGTCCCGCTCCTCCACCTCCTCCCAAGACTTCCACTTCTCCACCGACTTGGACACCCCCGATTCTAAGGTAATACCAAATATTTTATCCTCCAACTTTTCGAAAACCCATTTGTTTCCCTCGTTTTCAATTGATGAAAGATGTGGTTATATATCTGCTTTTGGATTGTTTGAAATGGGAAAATTGTTAATTTGCGTGAAGTTTGATTCTTTCTCCCTGTTTCGATTGTTTTTGAAATTGGTTTTTGGGAAAAATCATTCCAGGGGCTGAGCAGGATGAAGGACCGCTTGAGAGAGACTTGCAAGATCCCTCCTCTCTGCCGCACGGTCTCGGATGTCTACGCCTGTGCAAACTCTGAAGAAGAGTCTGCTTTCCCTGAAACTGTCTACCGCAAGATCCCTCCTCTCCGCCGCTGCTTCTCGGAACCGTACAAGCTTCCGTCCGCCACGACTGACCAGCCATTTGGTTCAACGCCCAACCCGAATCGCTTCCAGCCAGCACCGGTTGTCCCTGCCAGAGCAGCACCGGTCGTCCCTGCCACAGCCACTGCAGACCCTACATTTCTGCTGTCCCTTATGGCCTTGTACATGGCATTAAGCATCTATCCACAGAACATGACGAGGCTTGTTTTGTATGCGACTGTGGCTGACGTATGTTCGGGAATTTTAATTTGTATGGGAATGGAGGCTACGTTTTATATCTTAATAAACTGGGTGGCTGACAAACCGTACCCGCTTCTTTCATGGCTGGCCTTGATAGCCGGAAAGATCCTATTTTGGATTTCAGAGTACAGGAACCTACCATTCATAGTTTATGTTCCAGTTGTTATGGTCATGAATACTTACCTACTGGCATCGTTGGTAGCAAAAATAACCTGGAACGTCGGCTGGGGTGTTGCTTATCAATTTGTGGTAGATAATCTCGGTATTCTGAAGCTGCTGCTCTGAGTGTGGAGAAGGAGGACTGCTTGGTCATTCACTTTAGGTGTCACCGTGATAAAGCCTGATTGGTGTCAGTTTTACAAATCATCTGGTTTTTACTTTTACTGCTGTTCATTGTAATGAAGTAGAATATGTGGAATATTGTGATAAAGAAGGATGACTGATTGGTGTTACTTCAGGACTGCTTGGTCATTCACTTCAGGTGTCACTGTGACAAAGCCTATCAGTTCCTTCTCAGTGGAGGCGACTGCTACTACAAGCTCATGTAGATATCCATCTCTATTATCCAACCCACTGGAAAATACTGAGCACTCTAAATTCTCGGGTTTGGATTTTTCATACATTTTCATGATACTTAACTCAGTCACACTTATCTACTTCTTAGGTTGTTTAAATCTTCGGCTTAGATCGTACCCTTTTCATAGATTCATTTTGGATGAAGTACTCAGTGCCCTGATTGGTGTCAGTTTTACAAATCATCTGGTTTTTCCTTTTACTTCTTCTTTGCATTGTAATGAAGTAGAATATGTGGAATATTGCATGAATCGCGAAGGCAAAAAGATATATGGAATGTACTTTGTTGCAATTCTTGTTCGGAAGCAAATGAACAAAATTTCCTGATTCTCTTGTGAATGAATACATGAACCTTATTCTTCAAAGTTCATGAAATTTTGCATCGGTAACAGTTTCTTGCTGAATTCAGTCACTTGTGCATCTCCCAATCCTTCGATTGCATCTGGTCATTCGATTGTTTAGAATTCTGCATGCATACTAAGATTGTCATAGCTGCTTTTTTGTTAAGCTCATAAGCATATAACATAAGTTGAATGAAATCACACGGAAAACAAGTTGTTCCTTGTTCTGTGAGTAGAAGTTGTCAAATGATTTTTTATTTTATTTTATTTTTTTTGTTTCTTGTTTTTGTATGTGAGCTTTTATGCTCGTTCTATTAATATGTGGTGGAAAAGACGGCTCCAAATTAATCGTTATGAAAAAAGCAACGGAGATATCTCCCTATAAAAATTAGTCCTCTGTCACATACACACATATTTTGGGGGAAGGATTTGTGGTGCCCTATGGTTGAGTGTCCTGCACACTTTGAGTGCTTGCTATTGTAATTTGTGGTGCCATATGTCTCTGCTAACTCATAACTGCACAGATACCTTAGTGACTAGGACGTTACTGATTGTGCAATGATAGGGAGAACTGGAAAACTGATATAGTATTTTAACTTCTCTCTGGATTCGGATAGGATGGTATGAATTTCAGTTATAATAACGAATTTCAATCTCAGCAATCTCATTCTTAGGTTGTTTTATTCCTCGTCTTACATAGTACCCTTTTTGGCAGAAAACTTACAATTCATGTTGCCTCTGAAGTCAAATGAAATCACGAGAAAAACATGTCGTCGGGGATGGGATTTTAGTGCAGATTTAAACAAGTATATAGTAATGCCTGCAGAATTGACAAGGATAGCCAAATGGTTTGCGGAAGTAAGTCGAGCAGAGCAGGCAATGTAGAAAGATTCCAAGTTGCCGATCAAATTTGTTTTTGTTTCTTGCAAATGTTTGCGCTAGTAACAAAGTTGGCAATTCAAATCTCTCTTTACAGTTTGGTATTTTGCAGAAGATTAGGATACAGTTCCTTGTCGCATATGTATTTTTGATCGAAGATCCACCGTTTAAAAATCAAACCCCAAAATATCAGATACTCTGGAGCATTGTAGAAAACTATTTGAACACCAATGATCTACTACTTTCCTGAATGAGCTAGTGATTATTGTCCTTGAATTATACATGCTCGTGTGCTAACGCATTGAGTCATCACTTCACACCTCAGCTAACTTAATAATAATGATCCGTT
This sequence comes from Pyrus communis, assembly GCF_041283825.1. NCBI lineage: Eukaryota > Viridiplantae > Streptophyta > Magnoliopsida > Rosales > Rosaceae > Pyrus > Pyrus communis. The sequence continues at coordinate 21,296,941 of NC_142569.1, forward strand.
ACAACTTAGACGTTCTTGAGTCTTCCTTCCTTCAATGAGGATTGGGAAAATTGGAAAGCTCCAAATTTTTTTTTTCGTCGATAGTGAGGTGGGTTTCTGAGTGGAAAAGAGGGAAAAGGGGATGGGAAACTAGCCCTCTTTCACTTCATCTCCATATTAGGACGACATGACAATTTAACACTACGTTTGGATTAAGAAATTTAAGATTACTAATAAATTTTAAAATGATGTAAATTGAAATGACGGGATTTTATTTTCTAGAATTTGTGAATTTTCTTGCTTGGTTAATTAACCTAATGGAACAATGAAATTGAATATGAAATTCATTATTTTTAAACTCTCAATTATAGAATTAGGAAATGAGACATATTCACAATGAATTTATACCTAGGAATTGAAGGTCCCATATCCTAAGTTTTTTTTTCACGCAGAAATTCTAAATTTTTATGTTTATGAATCAAAGCAAGAGAATTGGTGCATATCATTTATAAATTCTAACCTTTTATCCAAATTTCAAATTTATTTATCTCATCAAATCATAGTGTAAGAGATTTTACACTGAGGATGTGGTCGTTATATTATTGGTCAATAATTTAATGATTAATATATTGTGGACAAAAATTCATTACACTATACACAGCAATATAATAGAATTATCAAAATTTCGGTTACAAAACACATTTGGCCAAAAAAAAAAAAAAAAAAATCAAGGACAGTAGTAATTTCTTGCCAAATTTATTTGAAGAGAATTATTTGGGCAGTATACCTCAAAGGGTGCATTTTTGTTCACCCACATTAATCTTAGTGTATGCTCACTATACACCTATATGCCTGCCATCTGTCTTATCTCCTGACTATAGTTAATTCCATTATTAAATATTCTTTTTCTAATTTAAAACACTGAGATTAAACAAAAATAAATACAGTCCTGTTGCACTTCAAATTACACACCCAAATCACTCCGCAAAAACCTAGCACGCCGTCGTCATGACCACCTCTCCGTCTGGCAGCCGGATAAACCATCTGTTCACTATCTCCCTTTCTCTTCTTCACCCTTCGCCTCCTCTCTCATCTCTCTTTCTATTTCTCTTGCCTTTTTAATTCTATCATATTTATTTCCACATAGATAATAGTTTATCGTTTTGTCCAATGTGATTAATTACATCATATATGCATTACTCACTCGTAATCAATGGTATTGACATTAATTATATAAGATAGCTAATTCGCACCTCCTAGATGAGAATCAAATTATGGTTAACAAATCAATGATTTAAAATTCACAAATTAAATTATTAGGAAAAAAGATGCGTAAATTGGGGATTAAAAATTTAATATAGGACAAAATGGGTATAAACACATGGTTTAGGTCTAAAAGACATATTTTCCATTGATCAGAATGAAGCTTCCTGTAACTTATGTACGTATGGGGCAGTTTGCAGTCTTGTCAGCATCCCAAGATGTCCCGTTGAAACTCAAAGGAAGCCTTAGATTGTAGATAACCTCACCCCGTTGATTGTTCTCATCCTGGAAAGCAATGACCACGTGGATACTGTAAAGATCAGCTGCCGGGGTCGCATATTCCTGAAGCAACATGTCGTGCCCTTGAACGGCCACATTCTGAAAAACAGCTGTGTTCTTGTGTGTTGACGTCCACAGATCCATCAAAGTCACCTGACCAATTCTCTTGTCTTGATAGTATGCACTGAGTTTGACGTCAATCAACGTGTGGAAGAGTTTCTTCTTAGGGTTTGTGAAGGTGATGTTGAGGGCGAGGTTGTACAGGAGAGTACGATTGCTTTGGGTGTAATTGAATTGGCTTAGATAAGCACCGTTGATGGTGAAGTCGGGGCATTTGTACCCCGAAGTTATTATGCTGGACTGCAACTGGAGCCCAATCATAACTGGTAAAGGCATGAGTAAAAGAGCAATCACAAAGACGACCAAACAGATTTGGGCGCACGCTGGCTGAGAGCTTTTAGTGGCAGGCATGCCTAAGGAGCCGGGATTCTCGCAGTCTGAGCCTGTAGTTGCAGTCATGGTGAAGATATAAAGGAAGGAGTTTATAAATTGCAGACACAGCTAAGATCGGTATATATGTGAAGTTAAGAGAGAATAAAGCGGGTGTTGTGAAAACTGGACTGAATCGTGAGAACGAGGCTGGCCATTAATATACATACAAGACTTGCAAGGACAATTGTAATATGTGTGGGAGTAGGACTAGAATTTCAAGGGCAAAACAAATCATCAGGAGTCTATTACTCCGTATTTGTCTCGGACTGGGATGGTAGAGTTCATAGGAAAGGTGGTTTATTATTTAGAAAAATAAATTTTGTGGGCTCTTGGATTTTTATTGCATACAGCACATTTATCATTTTAAAGAGGAAACTTAATATTAGTCTAATTTTATACCTTCGTATTAGGATGTTGAAAGATAGCCCCCTCCGACGACAATGATGGAGACTAACTATGACTCAATGCTTAAATGACTTATGTTTGCATCAAAAAACCTCTCCAGACCGGTATTGGAACTTTTGTTTATCATTTTGTGGTTTCTTTTGAATGCCACAAATTCTTTCTACTTTGAAAGTATAAATTGTAATTGTGAAAATTTGAAAAACTGGACGAGGAACTATGAGGTAGAAGTGTCAAACGCTGCCCATAGGAGTACTTCATCTGCAGAACATCGAATCAATTCGTGGGTTTCCAAGACACTGGGTTTTTTCAAATTAAATTTTGATGGTGGGGTAGATGTAATGAATGGATGTCGTGTAATTGGAGAGATTGTTTGTGGGCCTAATGGTGATCCTTTTGGTGCGTTGTCTATGCATGCTCCTTCTCTGATTTTTGTCCTTGCTTTAGAGCTTCATGCCATCAAGAAAGGATTGGAATTGGCAATGAACTTTGGTTGCGTTCCGTTGATAGTGGAATCAGATCGTTGAGGTTTGTCCAATTAATTAACCAAGATGAGGAGTGTTTGGGTTCTGATGGTGTTTATGTTGATAGTATTCGAGCTCTTTTGAGTGTAAACCAAGTGTTCTTGAACCATGTTTCGAATGACGGTAATGGCCACGTGATGCCTAAGTTTATTGTGCATGTGAGGCGTCTTTTCATTCGTCGAGCTTTTCCCATTGGGTTTTGTTCATCAAGGCTTTTCAGAGGCCATTCATTTGTTTTTCATATGCATGTCTTTGTAGGATTTAGTTATCATGAATGGCATTCTCTTTTACCCTCAAAAAAAAAAAAAAAAAAAATGGCAACCCCCTCTTCTTTACAATCCTCATGGTTTTCATCCTCTTCTTTACTCACATATCCATTAGTTGGAGTACCTGAATAATAGATACTCAAACAGTAAAAATATCTGCTTAACGGCAAGAACGATGAATTTCAAACAAATTTTAGACTAGAATTTCCACCGATTCATGTAGACAAACATGTTATTAACAAGAATATAAGTTTTAAACCCAACAAATTATCATAATTGTTATAGCGAAGGGAGCTTCTCACCAAGAGGTATTATAAACCCCATTTCCTCCCGCACAGGTAGGAAAACAATTCCACCATCACATGTAGCATAAGCTTGCCACAAAGCACAAATACTGAAGACATACAAAGAATAAATAAAAATGAAAGACCGCAGCAAATTAACATACCTATTCGACAGACCCTTCTCCCCAACCATGGTACATAATAAAAATGAAAGAGGTATATGTCTGCCATCTGTCTTATCTCCTGACTATAGTTAATTTCATTATTAAATATTCTTTTTCTAATTTAAAACACTAAGATTAAACAAAAATAAATACAGTCCCGTTGCACTTCAAATTACACACCCAGATCACTCCGCAAACACCTAGCACGCCGTCGTCGTGACCACCTCTCCGTCTGGCAGCCGGATAAACCATCTGTTCACTATCTCCCTTTCTCTTCTTCACCCTTCGCCTCCTCTCTCATCTCTCTTTCTATTTCTCTTGCCTTTTTAGGTTCTGCAACTCATTTTGGCCAACCGGTGGTCCAGTGCGTTGGAGAACGAGTTATCCGAGTCCTAATACCAATCACTTACCACCGATGTAGCAGTAATCTATGTTTTGAAGAATTTGGATAAAGAGCCGTGAAGGCTTGGAAGTTTTTCAAATGGGTTTGTGAGAAAAATGGATTTAGGTTGAGTTCTTCGGTTGAAAGAGAAGGGTTTGGGATTTTTGGATTTAGGTTGAGTTCTTCTTCGGCTTGGGATTTTTGGACCCTTAGGGAAATAAAAGAGAAAGGGTTTTCCATTGATACCCGTGGAGTGGAGTGGCTTTAAGTGATGGGTAAATAAGGAATTGGGGTTGAAAGGTGGTCGCTGGCGACGACGGCGTGAGTGGTGTTTGTCTGGGTTGGCTTGGCTGAGTGGGGTGGGTTTGTATTTGTTTTTGTTTTTGTTTAATCAGTATTTTAAATTACTTTTAAAAATTGAAAAAGTATTTAATAAAGAAGTTAACTATGATTAGGGAATGAGACAGATGGCAGACATATAAGTGTATGGTGAGCATACACCAATGTTAATGTGGGTGAGCAAAAATGCACCCATACATCAGATGCACATACCTTTTCGTGTTATGAATTTGGATTTGATTTGTTTAATTTAGTGATAATCCCATAAAGTCACTGAGAGGCAAACTTAGAAAATCGATAATGGTCTTGCTACACTTAATTATTCTTGAGTCAAGGTTACTCAAAAATTGTTTTATGTTTACTAGTAACGATGTTAAAGTTGGTACTTATGTGATCCAATAAGTTAGCTTTTATTGGTGAGTTAAATGGCAAAGTAACAATCACACTAGAAAATAAAGTTACAAAAGAATGTGAGGTATGTTTGTCTGGTAAAAGTTCGATCCGTTTTAGTAAAATGTTTATGTTTCATATTTGTTTTCTCATTTTGCTTCACATGACGTGAAATTGAAGCCTTCAATAAGAATAAATTTCTTTTACATATTTATAAATAAATAAATTTTAAATTTGTTACCTACAAGATTAAAAATAAAACATTTCATTTCTAATTTTGAAAGAGTATCATTGAAGAAAGAAAAACTTTTACACATCCCATAGTGCATATGTGAGTAGGATTCTCTCGCCTCCTATTACCATCCCCTCCTTTCACACTCTTCTTTTTGTCATATTCTCTATATAAAAAATTCAAAACAAGATATAGACGTGGCGTAATCGTAACCGTTTAAATAGAAGGGGATGGAAGGAGAGAGAGATTAGGAAGGGAGAGAAACCTCTCTTTTGCATATGCTGCCAAATAAAATGCACCTGATTAGGAACCCCATGCGCTTGTTCCTCTAGTTGACCTTACACACGGATCTTGCCGACGTCGTGAAGTATACGATCCAACACCTCATCTGCAGTTCCAAATCCCAATCAATGCTTTAGACTCAGATCCGCTGCGTTTGGGACATAAATTGACTCCAAACAAGGAACCAGATTCCTTCCGGATCCATATATACTGAGCATGTTGAGCAGGCGATCAGGACCGTTGAAATTTGATACAACGGTTACAATTATTATAATTTTTAAAGGTCCCCTTGCTTGTAGCCATTGGATTAAATTTTAACGACCCGCATCGCATGTTCAGCAAGCGCAATTTTATTGGATGTGGAAGGGATTTGGTTCCTCCAAACAAATCTCCATGTGAGACCCACCCCACCCTCACCAATCCCATCTTCATCCTTGTTTCCTTGGACTCACTCAGCGTTTATAAGCGCGTGTGCAGTTGAACATCCATCCCTGTATTGGAGAAACACTTACATAAAATCAGAACGTTAAAATAGTAGTATTTTAATCATACTCTACAATGTCATGAATTAACTTTTCTATATAAGCTTGTATGGTTGTTATAAGATATTGTCATTTAGCGACTCATTTTTATGTATATCATTCTCTTTAAAACAAATGTTCAATAAAGAAGCCTACGTCCAACCATACCCTTAGCACTTATCAATCAACACAAAATTAGGCATACTTTTATTAAGGATGAATCTCGGAGTTCGATTCCCATTACTCCCTCGCCCTAAATATAGATATGTCATTGATAATATTTTGGTTCAAGAGCTGCAACTAAAGAGGGCGAGGAAGTGTCGGGAGGAAATCAAATCACTACTTGTCAAACACATAATTACCAAAGATATTTGCAGCTGTTAGTTCTAGGGCTGGGCACCAAATTTGAAGGAACCAGATTGGAACCGATTAAAAATGAAACGAGACAAGCTGAGTCGGGTTTTGAAATTTCTGAATTTGAAACTGGACCTTACCCGGCCTATATGAAACGGGCCAATTCGGGCCTAGTCCACGGGTCCAATTATAATTTTTTTTTTCTTTTTTTTGTCAGCATAGGTGGGTTGACCTCGTTGAGATCGTCTTCCTCATCATAGCTTTGTTTGCAGGAAGGATATGCTCTTCCGCATATGAGCTCATTTGCTGACCAGCATATGCTACTAGATCTCCAGCTTGCCTGCCTATTTAGTCTTATTCCCATAGTTGTCACGACTCCACAAACCTTCCTGCAATCAGTTTTGATTTCATTTAAAAATAAATAGGGCAAATCCATTTCTACTATTCAAGAAAGTGATGGGGTGATGTTGGTAGCGATGACGGTGCTGTCATCGAGGAATTGAGATGAGTGGTGCTGTCGAGGAATCGAGATGGTTGGTGCCGTCGATGATGATGATGATCGGTTAACCAGAGATCTAGATGCCGATGATGGGGTGGTGGTGGTCGTTGCGGCGGAGATGGGGTGACGATGATGGATCGATGGTCTAAGTTTCGATGATGTCGTATAGGGAGACAGAGGATTGGGATAGATGAGTGTAGTGTGGGACTCGGGAAGGGAGGGACTGAGGGACTAGGTTAGAGAGAAACAATCTCATCCTAACAATTGATATTGGATAATTGTTAATCATTCAATCTTATTGATTACATTTTAAATTGGCCGGTCCGGGGCCCCCCTCCCCCCCCCCCCCCCCCCCCCCCAAAAAAACAAAAAATTAATGCCCCGCCCCACCCCAAACCTTGATTACCTATCCCAATCCACGGGTTCTCTACCCATTTGCCCACCCCTAGTTAGTTCTTTCTCGGGACATACGTAAGAATAGCTGAATAAACAAAAGAGGGACGCCCTTAAAAAAATAAAAAAAAAACCAAGAAAAAGATTAAAAGGAGATGATCCACAAAGGCACAACAAATCTTCCTGACTAGCAACCTTGCCTGTTGAGAAACAATATTTGAATAAATATTTACAACAAACACAAAGAAACATACACTTGATGCCTTTTAAAAGAATTCCTAACTAAGCCAATCGCACACCATATCTACAACGTCTGTTGGGGTATGCTAAGAATTATGAGCACTATTTGGAAATTTACATTTTGTACAGAACTACCAGATGGTCTTGTTCTGATGGAAAGAATCCGGTAAATAGTTCCAGTAACTGTACACCTGCAACCATTAAGACTGCACGTAACTACCTTGTAAATCAAGCCACATTTATGAAAAAGGGAAATCATATAGACAACAGATTATCTGTCCAGGTTCATGCTGAGTTAAAGATATGTTGTCCATAACAATAGGTGCCTCGGCAGCTAATAGCTACAGACAATATTTCTAATATAGCAGTTTCTCTGTTTCCCGTTATCTAACAAAGGCGATCGGAAATTATAGTTATAAAGGCTTAGTCATGAGCAACTGACATCATTATTTTTCATAATTAACACCCGATTTGAGAGACACAAAAACACACAATCACACAAACGTGTATTGCAAAAACTTTATTTAATATGGACAGAAAGTTCAACTCACATGATACATATGTTATAATGCAAGAACAGATGGCATGTTACCGATCTCCTCTTCTGGAATACAGGAAGTTCAAGATTTCAGTCGTGCGTTTAATCACCTACAGTAATAAAAGAACAACAAACAAAAAGTAAGCTACCAATCTGGGATGTACAATGTGATGGATATGCAATAAATATTCCGCTGAAAGATAGCAGTATTAATCAGAATTTATTCGTTCGAACCATTAGTTTTGTTCCCATGGTTGAGGGGGACCCAGATATTTCTCAATGGACTCTTTCTTACGCTCAGGATCAAGGCTGCACACACAAGCACCACAGTAAATATTGGTTTTAGAAATCGATGTGTCAAATATATTTTTGAAATATTCTTTATTGTCATAATAAACAAAACAAAATAAAAAAGGCAAGACTGACCTATTTCTGAAGCCAAGAAGAGCACAGTGCATAGCACTAGCACAAGCAGAAGCAGGAGTTATAGCAGCTGCAGGAACTGCCCGAGCAGCAGTGGCCAAAGCTGGTCCTGCACCAGCTCCACGCTGGTATTTTTTCAAAGGAGTCCGTATCAAGGCAGAAGCAGATTTCCCCAGGCCATCACTAAGGCTTTCATAAGCCTATCAAAGAAAGACAAATAACTTGTTTTCAGGATCATTTTCTTTTTAGCCAACAGAACAGCTCTGGGTTGAAATTTCAAATTTTGAAAGAACTAATTTTTTAGTTCCCTGCACTATTGGGAATTTAGTACAACTATTTCCAAATATTTGCAAGCAACTTCCAAGGTTGGAAATTTCACCTGATGAATTCCTTGTTGAGCATCTATAGGTTGATTAGATCGAACGTTGGTTTTCATTTTATGTGGTACAGACCGTGGCGCAGAAGGAATGCCTGTAAGTAAATATTCCGCTTGGAGCAAAATATCATATGCCCCGGCGGCCAAATGTACTCCAAGTCCAACAGCTTCAAGAGAAATACTTCTAAGAAATGCAATTGTACCTGGTAGCAAGTAGCCCCATCATGGATACCAAAAATTATTTAATTATTGACAATGTACCAATGACAAGTGATGACATGCCTTTATATACTGTTGAATAACCAGAAAGTACTCATTTATCTAAACTCAGTTAATTGACACTGAAGTTGGATATAACCTTGAGTCAACGATCAAAATTAAGAGCTACATATTGTTTCTTTTGTTTTTAAATACTTCAGCTAAAACGCAAACGCCCAAAACTGACATGCACAGGTTACAGAAGGAAAACATTTGAATGCACTCAACTTACCTCTTTGCATTCCCTTAAGTAGTTTTTTGTCCTTCCTGTAACTCTCAATTGGCAAAGAAACCAACTTCCTTGCACCAGCACTAAGTGCTACCCACGACTGAATTGTTGGAAGACCTCTCAATATTTTATGAATCTACATTATTAAAGAAAACTCGTTATACATCCACTAGCATTTGAAGGGGGGAAGAATTCCAAAACAGTAAGGGTAAAGCAACTAAAACCTGATTTTGAGAAATCTCTTCTAGCCACTCTCCTATAATTGTCTCACACACACTGCCCCATCCATAGATACCAACAGCATGAACATGCTTAAGCTGTAGCTCAATGCCCTGAATTTATTTGTGAAAGTATGGCCAATAAGTTTCTCAGTAAATTTCAATGAGAGAAAATTTAAACGCATACAATGGAACGCACAGATCAGATAATTAGATATCAGGGTTTGGACTACTAAACTCGCTAGCACAAGTAGAATTTAGTTTCTATTACAACAAGATTTTGAAAGAGAGCATAACAAGGATGAACAATACCACCGAGTAACAAAAGAAAAATATCAACGGCTTACACATTAAATAAACATCGCACTTCTTTGAAGTTTTTTTAAAGTTATGTCCCACTTCGTTAAGTTTTTAAAGTTATAAAAACATGTATCTGCCTGTGTGTGTGCATGTGGTATATGCATTTATATCGAGTGGGCTTATTGAAACCTTTCTGTTTATTCACTCCAGAATTTCAGACCTCCAGTATATGGTAATACATAAATTTTCCAAGATTTTTTATAAAAGAAAATGAAAACTAAAACTCCAACTTCTTGAACTCAAGTTAACAGATAGGACAATAAGAAGCATAAACCTAAAGACAAAAACGATAAGACTCATTAAATTTTTTGGATAAATGGCTAAACTTCGCATACTGGATAGGAAAAATGAAAAAGTTGGAAGACTAATGCCAAACAAACACAAGCAGCAGAATCATGGAGTCATGGTTTACAATGAAGAACAAAAAAATATCATGGGAAGCAATACCAGGAGCAAAGCATAGTATCCTTCATGTGTCTTTTCACAATCAGATATATGAGGACAAATAAGTATCAAGTATAGCCTTTTTATACCCTTGTACAAAACCTCATAATGTTCAATATAAGAAGCAAAGTATTCACCTTCCATGGAACAAGATTTACAAGTTCAACATACTTCCCGCCTCTTAATGCTGCCAGATCAACACGGCTGGGACTGTAGTCAACCCGAACTAGAATAGGCCATATATCGAACTTCTGAAGGGGAAAAACGAAAATGTAAGCAGTTGGAACATGTATTCTCACATTATCGTTTAGAAAAATCACAAAGCATAAATTCTAAAAATGAAATAAATTATGTAACCGCATATTGAAAATTGACATAATCAGAGCAACCTAGAATTGCATAGGTAGCAAAGATAACAAATTGGATGTCAGCTGCTTTACTATGCTCATGTGTAATAAGGAACCATCAACTAATCAGTGTCAATCTACTCACAGCCTATACCACTCTTTCGTTTGTATTTCTCTAGTTTCCCATTCCCTTTTTTTTTTCCCTCTTGAAGAGAGGATATAATCATTATAATGGGGATTGGCTTTGAACATGCCCTGAGGTAATACATGTTTGAGGACCTCAGCAGTCTCAAAAAAGGAAGCATGCAAATGACCCATTTTACTGGGAAAAGGCTTAATGAAGCAAGACTGATATTTCCCATGCAAACACACATAAAGTTGTAACTAGGTTGAAAGCTAAAACTCAAAGCACACCAGTGAGGACAAGGAAACAACTTGCCTGAAAATAAGGAAGAAATGCCTCCTCTTCAATGGTATGCCCTGCAAGATCATTACTTTTTACCGGCAAGACTTTTGAACCATCAGCATCTTGATGACCACCCGGAGAATGATCAGTTGAAGAGCTCTTTGCCGCAAAGAAGTTAATGAGAAAATCAAGTTGGGACTGATGAAGATGCAATAGCATGGGAAGGAGTGCAACACGTAACCTACAAGGAAATAATATAAGAACCAAGACTCGAATAATACTGTTAAATCACCATCATTCCTAAGCAGATTTGTACAACCAACTTAACCGTACACTAATTATAATATAAAGCAGAAGGAATACCGATACTCTTCAAGAGGAGTTAAGGGATCTGGTCTGACAGATTCTAAGTCCAGCTTGAATGCTTTCGAAGATGATTTTCGAGGTCGGTCCTTTGAATGATAATATCCGAGTACCTTCCAAACAAAAAAGATAAATAATTAATCAACTCTGTAAAGCACAAAAAGTAAAATTTTCATGTGAAAGCATAGCAGGTTTACCAGTTTCCAAGGAGCCTCTTTGCTGCTGTCATATAGATAAAAATCTTGAACTGAAAGAGAGAGCTTAGATACACAGATTCCACCGACGGGAAAAATGTCATACTGAAACTCCATTCCGGATAGTGCAAGCTCTAAACATACAGTAGCATCCCTTCCGCTAAAATCCACTGATCGCTGACCAGTTGATCTAGAATCGTGCCAGTCTGACCCAGAAAGCATTCTCCACCTAACATCAATGTTCTTAAGAAGTACACGTCCAATGGCTTTTCCAAAATCATTGCACTTTATACCTTCAATAAAAGGAAGATTGTCTTCGGCAGATTGTTTCATACTATTTTCACATGCTTCAGGAATGTGGTTTTCTAAAATGCTAATGGAAGTACCATACCATCCATTACTATCTCCTCCAACATCTCCATTTATGAAATTCTTGGATTTGCATTTTAGAATCTCATTCGATGACTGTCTGTTGGCAGATAATTCCGAGAGAGGCCGTAAATCAGGCAAACAATACCCTTCTATTAACTTCAGAACAGTACCTTCTTGTAGAAATGATGTTTGACTACTTTCCAACTCTGCTTCAGGCACTGACCCATTATAAGGTGCACCAAGTGAAAGAATATCAGGAGTTGCAATGCTGGAATAATGAGCCTCTCCAAGGTCTTGATCAAATGAGATACCAATTTGCGACTCAGAATGGCAGGTCTGATTCTTATCCGAAAGAAATGCATCATCACATATCTCATCCATTAACCCAACCAACTGAGTTTCACTCTCTGTAACTGCACCAGAAGTGTGCAATTGAGAAGTTGCTCGTAAAGGATCACTACCACAGTTCCTTGCTTCATCATGAAAACCTCTGCTCTCTTGTTCCTGCTGTACCTTATTCCATCTAGTCTGCAAGTGCACGACTGATTCCTCCATGTCAGGGGCAAATAGCTGTTGAAGTTGGGCAGCTAAACGAAACAGACTGGACATGGTGTCATGGCAAGTTTCCACATAGATGTGAGATTTTGAACATTCTACCTCCCAGAGAAGGCCACTATTACAATTAGTTCTCAAAGTTGCTTCTACCAGTGCCTCCCTGGCAACTTTAACATACCCAATCTTGTGAAGATGTACTGCACTATAAATGCCACCAACATCCTCAGGCTTTGACATTAAACAGAGGAGAAGTCCAAGATCTTGCACTCTTATTCTGTAATCATTTTCTACTGAGCCTGCCCTGGTTGAGTTTGAAAGATTCAAGGAAGATGCAGCCAAAAGACAAGAAACATGTTCCTCACCCGTCTCTTCCTTGAAAGATGAAGAATTGGGCTCAGAATCTGAAGCTTCATGCCTGACCACCACATTCTTGAGGTAGGGCTCATAACTTAATCCAATATCAACCAAGTTAAGAACAAAGGAAGATCTGTGAGGTGCACTAAATTCATCCTTTTTGTTACACTTTTCCGCTTCATTTTCACAAGGAATAATGAAAAAAGAGCATAGTGCATCTGCCCAATCCAAGCGACCACCTAATGCAACTATTGTGGCACATCTGACAGTTACAGACGTAGAACCATGAAAACTTTTGGGATCCCACAAATGTACAATATCAGAACCAGCTAGCCTGCAGGATAATGCATTAGAGCCCCCTCCATCACCGCGTTTCATTGTTGAGTTGCTGCACGCAATCAGAAGAAACTCCTGATCAGGAATTCCAGTTATGTAACCCCACAATTTGCCTTCACCATGGGCCAGCCAGAAAAAATCGGCACCTGATATACCTCCAATATTGGAGACAGACAGCACATCTAGCTTCTGAATTTTCAGTTTCAGCTGATGCCACGACCCAGGAAGTTCACTCTGTATTGAGCTTTTGACAATCTCCTTCACATCCAGGCTAATCAAAATTTCAACAGAATCACATCTAACAAGGATAGATGTCTGGGATGCGGAAGATGCTTCCTTAAAATTGACTGAATCACAGTCCGAGTTTAAGTCATTTAACATTTGATCTAATAGACAATATAAACCTTTATATTGAGAATAGTCCAAATTTATTGAAACAGAGGGTAGACAAACATGTAGGGAAAACGCAGAGCTCAAGATAATCTCCTGTTGAGTTTGAGAATTCAAATCTTGCAGATCTTTAATAGTAGATACTGAAGCAAATTCATGATCTTTGCCGACAAATTTAGAAATGCTCCTTGATTCCTCAAAACCAGCTAAGCACTTGGCTTTCTTTGCTATCCAAGGGCCAGTCACATAACCCTCCTGCCAAAGCATACTAATAACAGATAGACGGCCCGTACTGTTGCTGGCGGACATTATTTTTTTTGCAGCAAATGAATGCCTCTGCATGTTTCCAGAGCTGATCCCAGCATTATCCTTACTTGCAGGACTGACGAGGAAAATGTCCAGATTACCAACATTCAAATGTAAAGAACGTGTGGCTGTTGAAAAATACATTTTCTCTGACCTTGCATCTAAAGTTGGGCCATGGTCTTGAACACCTTTGTTAAAATTTGATGGCGAAGAAAACTCAAGAGCAATAAACTGATCCCAGGAAGAGAAGCCTCTAACATCTTTACCACCTTTGTCATGAAAACAGAGAATTATCCTTGCATTAGGAATCAATATATCACCTCGCTGAGTTTCTGTTGAAGACAAGGTCTTAACACGACTAGAAGATCTTCTAAGATCCCCATGAGATGATCCAAGCTTCTTATTAGAGGACTCAGAAGAAAACTCAGTCTGATTACCGTTCGCTTTGACAGGCTTTCCCACTTCATTAGACAGTTCTAATAGCATATTTAGCAAAGAGAAGTCCACCCAAAAAACAAAATGTGGCAGTTTCAGTGAAAATGATGTCCCGCATAAACTCCCATTTGAAGTACTAGAACTCACAGTAAACTGACAGTGAGTAACACCTGAAGTTTTAAGTAAAGTAGTTCTGACTACATCCTTATACCCAAATGGAACCTCTACAACTGTATCTTCAAAAGATGAGGGAAGCAGTGGAAGAACACTTTGAACATCAGCTTGAAGATGTTGAACCAAAAGAGTATGGCTGTTAATATTGGTATTAGACCTTTGAAAGCCAAACTCAGAGGTATCTTCTTTGTAACTTGAGTAATTAGCAACCTCGATATACTCCATTGTTCCTTTGAACCTTATCTCTTGAGGGCATACCTGCGGACCTTATCAGATGTTTCAAGTTAGTGTTGCTGACAATCACGTAGAACCAAATAACAGGTATAAATCATAGACATCAAACTCAAAATCTAAAATGTACCCCAAGCACAGGTATTACCTGCGTAACAAGAAGGATGTCTCGGCATTCTGCACCTAGGTACAGAACATCTGAATCAACCACCTTATTATCACAAAAATGCGTCTGCTTTTCATCTTGAAATGAAAAGACAACAGAAATCCCAGCTAAAGCTGCTTTAAGATTTGTTTCAACATGCTGCTGCTCTGTAGACAGATTAAAATAAAAAATTCCAGTGTCAAATGTCTAGAAGGAAATAAAGATGCACAGTATGAAATATTTACTAGCATATCAGAGACCATAACATCTAAAGACTACAAATCAAGAGCTTGTACATCTCCAGAAGATAAACTATATTTCTCATATTTTTTAACTTTCATCCATGCTCATCCCAAATGGAAATGTAAGATATCCTATATCTAAAAGCAATTAAGACATACAGTCTATTTTTGGCAAAGTTTCAAACTGAGTTCAACAACCTGGGTACAACAACTTGACACCACAAATATTCCTGACATTTCAATGATTATTGATTCAGTTTTTTATATAATAATTTACCCAAAAAAGTTTAAAATAGATATGCAATGAAGTAATTTACTTTAAAACTTCTAGGTTGATAGGGTTCATATTGCACTCACCAGGTGGAACATGCAAAGATCCGGAAGCAAGGCTCGATGCAGCTGTGATAGCAGTGAAAACAGAACACGTCCAGTTCCACATCCCACTGTTACCTAATGCTGATTGGGAACTTCTCATTCCATCAAAACATTCAAAAAACTGATCCACACTGCAAAAAGACCAAAAAGTGACAATGAGAATACGAGATGCAGACAAATAAGATGTATAAAGTTTGTAACATGAAATGTTACGTTCAGCAATACTCAATGTGACAACAAAATACTCAATATTAATGAACTAAACAACCCTAGATGTCTCTGAAAGTTATGTCAACTGCGGTTCCTTGATAAAAACACTGATAGCAAAACAGAATGACACTAACCTTGCACCAAAATCAAGTTCTTCAATACCATCTTTTTTATTTTGATGGATGAAAAAGGGTACCCAATCTGATATAAGATGTGACCCAGGCAGCAGAGGTTCAGCCACTGATTCTTGCAGGGTAAAAGAAGATGATTCAGTCGGAAAACTACCACAACTTGGCCTCACCTTATCTGTTGTCGAACAAACAGACCTTGGTGAAATACAGTGAGATGTTGAATCAAGATAAACAGAATCCGCTGGTGGCTTATGATTGCTCTTGTCTTTCACCAGATTTTTGTATTTTTCCCAAGCAAGTAAACTCCATTTAGTTGTGCTGGGCTGAAATCTTAATTCTAAAGGTTCAATAGAAACATCTGCATCTACTTTACGAATGTCTAAAGACCCATTCTTCCAAGGTATGCTTAATTTTATATTCCCTGAAAATCCCCCTCTTTTCCCAACCAATATTGGAGTGGTGGCACCCGGTGGACGGCACGCTGGAAAAAATTCGCCAAATGTTCTTTCTGACTGGCATGGACTGCATGTTTGATTGTCAGCATCATTCATTTGAAGCAGCTCAAGCGATGCTCCTTGAAACTTGACAAAGTTGGTCAATTGACTAATCCCAAGAAAGTTGTCAAATCTTGAATCAGAATTTTGACTATCATCTTCAGAAACACACGTTCCACATTCTGTTTCTAAAATTCGAAGCACTAAGGTTGAGGAACACCCTAATGTCTTTCCATTCTTCTCTAAACAAGGATCAAATGCAACAATCAACCTTTTTATCGTTACATGGAAGCTTGTGAGAAACCACTTTACCATCTTTGCAATTGTTTTAACACCTTCATGCACATCCCTGGAAGCAGATTTTGCAGCATCGTCTGCCATGTCACCATCTAACGTCCCTGGGTTGGCATCCTTATCCAGGTTGCAACTTTCGGCACTATCTGGTGTGTTATTCTCTGCGCACAGATTTAACACCAGCTCCAGTTCATCCACTTCAACCTCACAACCTTTGCCCTTCCAAGGCATTCTAACTAATAGGGAGCCAATAGATCCTTCTTTTATTATCACCGATGCTGCTGCACCGAACTGTGGGGGAAAAAAAGTTGGCCTTAAGACACAATTAAACATTAACAATTTCATGTATAAACTTAAGACGCAGTTAACAAAAGTACAAAAGCTCTCTAAAATCCACCAAAACTTAATATGCAAGTTACCCCAGTTATTGAAAACTCACATAACATCCAGTTAAGAAAAGCAGTATTCATATTCTTATCATTATAACATGAATTCTGAATATTTCAAAACCACAGCTTTGCGTCGAATCATTTGAAAACTCACAAAATCCTTAAACAATTTTCAAACCGAGACTATATCGAAAACTCACATAACATCCAGCTAACAAAAACAGTATTCATATTCCTATCATTATAACATGAATTCTGGATATTTCAAAACCACAGCTTCGTACCGAATTATTTTAAAACTCACAAAATCCCTAAACAATTTTCAAACCAAGACTACCGAATTCGGGTTTCAAACTTCAGCCACCTCAAGTGGGGCAAAATTCATATTTACAGAAAGAAATACAAGGGTACCATAGTTGTATTTTTCTTTTATTTTCTCGGCAGCCAAACACGAGTTAATACCAAAACCAAACACAGAAAAAGGTGCGTACGTACATTCTGATTAAGAAAATCGACGTTAAGCGCGAGGTCGTTGAGCTGAATGGTGCCCTCGGAGAGCTGGACATCGAGCTGGTCGGCGTCGATGTCACCCAATATGAACTGCCCCAACTTCTTCTTCAACAGGAACTTGCATACTCTCTTCACGGCCCACCGCGAGAACATCGCCTCCGCCGACTTCGCGATGTTCCACGGAAACATGGCCGCCGACTACGAACACGACGACAGCAGCAGGGGCGGACGAATTCGGAATTGAGAAGAATTTGTGGAATTAGGGTTCGGGGAGGGGAATTTAGGAGGGTGAAACGGCGCGTTTGGAATTAGGGCGGCTGGAATTAGGGCGGCTGGTAGGTCGAGGTCGAACCCTCATGATTTTTCACAAGAATATTGGCATATTGCTTTTGAGTTTTGATTTTGATGAGGTGTAAGAACGACAGTGACGGTGACCAAATTTTTGTTCTTTCTTTTTTTTATTATTTTTTTAATTTTCTGGTCTCTCACGGGCTCGTAATTTCCGGGAATATATAAATTGAGGCTTAATTGGATTAATGGTTCAGTGTGGTAGGGTAGTTAGAAGATATGTGATAAAAAAGAATTAGGATTTGAGTTCATGTGATAAAGTTTGTTAGGATTTAGGTCCAACATTAAAATTTCGTCAACTCCCTTTGTTAGCACATGAGGCACACATGTGAAAAGATAAAGTTAGTCTCACATATAAGCTTTATGTGCTAACAATTACCAGAGAGTGCTCCATGTGCTAACAATTAGCAGAGAGTTTCATTTTAATCTAATATGTGTGGCTCATGTGTTAATAATTAAAGGAATCTGAATTTTCAATTTTGAGTCTAAATCCTACTTGACTTCACCACAGGGGTTTAAACCCTAGTTTTTTTTTTTAGTACAGTGATTATCTTTCAACTACTCTATCACCATGAGGATTAATAAAATCAATTAGGCCATAAATATATAACCAAATTTACAAACCAATAATGTGTCACAAATAGAAAATAAGCAATACTTAAGTGATAATCCAATTATAAACAACCAGATCATTTGATTTATAAATTTAATTTTAAAATTTTGATTTTCCAAGCATTATCCAAATATAGTATATGATATTGGTGTTGTCGAACATGGATCCTCTTTGTTAGGATCTTAGGGATCCGTTTGTTTATTATACATCGTGCGATCAGAAATTATTTTAAATATTTTTATTTAAAATTAACACAAACAATACATAATAAAAAATAACCGTACGATATACGATAAACAGACACAATTCACGAATTCTTAGGGTCCGTATCTGAAGAGGATCTCTTTGGGGTGCTGTCCGTCTCCAACTCCCTTCCGTATTAAGTCAACTTTAGTAAAACGATAAAGTGAAGAATCTTATTATTCCATGATAAGTTGCATCTTTTTTTTCTCACATCTTTAAAAAACAAAAACAAAAATGTTTTATCTTGTCTAAAACTTGTTTCTCTTATTTTTAGTTCTCAACGAATTTAATCCATAAGAGATCACATTCTGTTTGGATCCAATATTATTTTATTGGGTAAATGACAAAAAACTATCTCAATTATGGGTCTCATGACACTATCATACCTCATCTTTTAAAATTGACAATGTCATACCTCATCTTTAGAATTTGGTCCAATGTTATACCTTCCGTTAGCTTGGCATGAATTCCTCAATTAAATGCTGACGTGGCTTGATCCGAGGCCCACTTTCTCTTAAAATATTATTAAAAACTAAAAAAAATCATTTAATATTTTAAAAATATTAAAATAAAAAAAAAAGTTATAAAAATAAAAAAATAAAAAAAACTCCAGTTCGTCCCTTCCCCCCCCCCCCACCCTTCTCTTTCTTCTCCCCCATCTTCATCTTCTTCCCCCTTCTTGCAACCCAGAAAAAAGAATAAAAAAAACAAAAAAACCAATTTGTCTTCCCCCCGCACCCACCCTCAGTTTGTCTTCCCCTCTCTCCCCAGCCCCCCACCTGCAACCCAAAAAAAAAAAAAAATCAGATCCCATTGAGGTGGAATCGAGAAACCTTCGCCAGGCTGATTCCGCGAGTGGAGAACCTGGGCGTGGAGAAAATAGAGGGAAAGGGTGTGGGGGGAAGATGGTGGGCGCGAGGTTGGGTGCGGAGGGTGGGTGCGAGGGTGGGTGCGGAGGGTGGGTGCGAGGGTGGGTGTGGAGGGTGGGTGCGGGGATAAGAGGGGATGAGGAGGGGGGAAAACAAACTGAGGGTGAGTGCGAGGGGAAGACAAATTGGGTTTTTTTTTATTTTTTTCTTCTTTTTTCTGGGTTACAGGAAGGGGAAAAAATGAAGATGGGGGAGAAGAGAAAGGGGGAAGGGAACAAACCGAGGGTTTTTTTTTTTTTTTAACTTTTCTTTATTATTTTAATAATTAAAAATATGAAATGATTTTTTTTAGTTTTTAATAATTTTTTAATAGAAAGTGGGCCCCGGATCAAGCCACGTTAGCATTTAACTGAGAAATTCACGCCAAACTAACAGAAGGTATAACATTGGACCAAATTATAAAGATGAGGTATGACATTGTCAATTTTAAAAGATGAGGTATGATAGTGTCGTGAGACCAATAGTTGAGGTAGTTTTGTGTAATTTACCCTATTTTATTAGTATGTGCAATCGACATCGTTGAATGAACAGGGTTATAAACGATCGCACCAGTAAAATATTAAACTGATTTTCAATTATTTTATATTATTATTGTTGTCATAACCATAATAATTATCCTTCGAATAGTTGGAATTATCCTGATATTTTATTGATAATTACCCAAGCAAGGTGTTTTAATGCAATCATATTTGATTTAGGATATTGGTATAATCCAAATTGAGCTGTGATTCGTTAAGATTTGTCAGATGTTGGTTGGAACAGGATGTGATGCTAAGGCCGCCTAATTGGGAGCCTAAGATCACTCATGCCATGCATGATGTTGCTAATTATTTGATGTCATCCTTCGGATAAAGGATTCAAATTGGTGGTCAACAAGCAAGGATTGAATTGGTCAGCAAATTTTGGATGAAGGATATATTTGTACCAGATAATATTAAGGAGACCAAATTTGCAAACCAAAAGATGATATATCACTAATAAAAAATAAGCACGTTAATTGACAGTACGCTGAGGAGTTTGTCAGTCGTGTGGTTTATCAGTCATACAATTCCAGCAAATATGCCATACGGTCTTGGCTAGATACATAGCCAGAATGCCGTTGAAGCTTTAATAGAATTCTATCATTCAGCAGACCTGGCTTAAGGATTTCATCTTTATAAATGCAAGAGGGTTTTGCAACACTGAGGGTCTTCAACTCAACAACCAAGTGATTCATAAGCACCTTCAATTCGATTAGTGAACATCACTGCAGCTAGTTGGTTGGTTATCTAGTATCGACGGACGAAGAATTATCTATTCTTTAGTCTCAAGAGGTCATCTTATTAGCTTCTGTGAAGTGAGGTGGTCCCCAGTTACTCCTCGTTCAACACAACGAAAATCGAACCAATTATTGAACTTCGCAGTGATCAAGTAACCTCATCTTCAAGTTCTAGAACCAAAGGACAAGATATGTTCCTTCCTCGGAGCGTATTGGACACCACTACCACCTCAATTCTTGGTAAACCCACATTCACAAGAATGACTTATTTAACTTAATTACTTGCCCTGTACACCATGTAGGCTTTGTAATTTTTGGGGATGGAGTTGGATATATAGTTGTGTATTTGGAGAAGGATTAGAGAAATAATGGAATATTAAGATAAGGATTTTAAAATTTTTGATTCATAATTCAACACCGTTGATACCTACACTAATTTAATTGAGAAAAACATAGATTCGTAATTCAACAAAGAAACTAAGTAATCTAACTTGATGGCTTGGGAAGAGTTTAGAAAACCTTTTAAGGGATGGATTGGAGTGTATGTGTATGGTTGTGAGTATAGAGAAGGATTTGAAAAATGTCATGGTTGAATATATAAAAAAAGAAATGGATTTTACTTGTATATGTGTATCAAATAAATTAAGAATTTATTCAAATTATTTTTTGCGCCCATGAGCATTTGAACTAAGAAAATTCTAGCTCACTTATTTTATAACACTAAACTATGTTTTCTTCTTTTTAACAAAATGATATTATTTACTCTAAACTATGATTGTTATTTCTTTTAATCACTAGTGTGACGATCCGTCCCTAATTTTTCATGTAATTTCATTCCTGAGTGTGTAAAATGATGATTATGCCCTTGTTGGCAAAGTCGAACCTGACGTGGACGTTGTTATTCGACTTTTAATTGATTTTTTCTATTATCATAATTAAATAGTACTCATTGTTATGAATGCGTGAGCACAAGTTAGAGTCGAATTGGATTTGTAACGAAAAAGTTACGTTTAGTTAAAGTATGTTAACAATGAGTAAAATTGTACACGTGTGTGTTAATTATTTTAGTGTTGGAAACACTGTTTTTGATAAGGTGAGCCACATTTTGTATACTTTTAAATTGTACAAAATCTGAATTCTTCCCATTTTAAAAACCGGTCTCATGACCTTATCTCACCACCAATCAGTTTTCTTCCATTACTTTTTCACCCAATCAGAAACCCTTTCTCTCTTGTCCAATCAAAAACATTATGCCTCTCTCTCTTCTTCTCCTTCTCTCTCTCTTTCATGTCGTGTTTCTCTTCTCTTTGCAACAACTAAGAACCATCATCAAACATCATAGATCGAACTTCAAATCACCAATATCGTACTCCTCTCATCCCCACGAGTCCATTCGTACGAGCCAATTCTAAAATGACCGAGTTTTGAGCTTTCAACTTGAACCTTTGACTCGGGTGTAAGTTCTCCGGCTATTTTTCGTTTGAGTTGCAAGGTTTTGGAAGGTTTAGAAGCAACTACACAACTCTCTAGAGTCCCTAGCCTAAGTTTGAAGTCAAGCCAACGTGTAGACATGTGGCTTTGGGACGTTAGAATTAGGACCAAGATCTTCAAGCCATTTTCAATTCATTTTCGTCCATTTTTTGGACTTTCAAAAAGTACAAACTTGTTCTTCTCTTCCCAAGCTTCATTTCCATATAAAGTACGTCGAAAATGATTAAGAAATGAGGAATATATGAAGTTTTAAAGTTTTTACAAAAATTTGACCATTTCCAGATTTTGGCGAACCAGGCGGTGGCGACCGACAGTGACCGGGAAATTGGAGAAGGAGAATATTCTATTAAAGTTGACAGAATATTCTCACGCCGTTTATAACACCGTTAAGGTAACACTGTTAGATTTAATGGACTATTCCGTCAAATTCGACAGAATATTCCACTGGGACCTGCCAGTACGTGCAAGTGCGCGGCAGCGCATGTAGTCGCAAGCTGGCAGCGCGTGAATGCGCGTGAGGGCGTGTACCGCTTCGTGGCGATACGTGGTTGATGTGTAGAGGTCCGTGACGTCGCGTAGAATATTTTTGTATATTTAAACCCTCCGTTTGAGCAAACTATGGGGAATTTTCCTAGCCTTTTGGTGTTTGTCCTAATTAATTAATTACTATAGTTGTTTCACATATAGAAGAGAATTATCCCGAGAAGGTACGAGGTCAAGTAAGGCTCGGAGGCTACGATCCGACTACGTATCTGTGAGTGGGCATTTGTTTTTATATATTATATATAAAGTTTTATAGTTTCAACAAATACTTTTGGATTAATATCATGCCTATCATGCCATATTTTATTTCATTTTAAAAGTGCTATTATATTGTTGAGATTTATAAATTGTCATGGCATGTTCATATACATTTACCTACTCATCATGCATGCTTGCACCGGTGTAGTACTCGCCCCGGGTCAAAGCCAGGCTTCACGTGTATGTTCACATCGCACCGCATACTCACTTGGATCCATTGTAGGTGTCAGTCATGTCCTAGTTGCAATAGGCAATAGTGACTCGTATGTGATGCGCCTAGCGTCAGTCTTCACGTGATTGTAGTACTAGAGCGTATATTATAATTACACTCACACTTGTTCATGTCAGAATTCCTCTACATGAACTCATGAGTTAGCATAGATTGATGAGCACTTGATTTCCTTACGCCATGGTTGAGATATTATGATCTGTGTGTTTCTTGAATTATTGTTGAATTACCTTTGATTTCATACTTATATGTAGTATTATTTTCTAGAAACTATACTTGTTTTACGGCGAAGGGTTAGTATGTTCAGAAAATAAATGTGTTTCATAAGCCTTTGTTTTTGCCCACTCACACCTTCTGTTTTTCGCCCCATCGCTGAATCTTCTGTGGTGTACGAGGGATCTTTGGCAATTCTGACATTCCCTCAAATAAATGTAGGAGCTTATTTCCAGTTGTGTAATAAGTAACTTAACTAGATTTGACTGCTCTACTTATGTCGTACTGTCATCTATGCTCTAACTACTTATGTTTTATGGGTTCTTCCTACTACTGCGCACTCTCTTTATTAGTTTAAATAAATTCTAGCTTTGGTTTAAATTTATCCATATTTTATACATCACCTTTATTTTGGCTACGTCACCTTCGGGTGTCGGCCATCATGCCTCGACTCCGGTCAGGGTATGTCAACTAGATATAGTACACACATTATGTGTGTGATTCAAAATTTTAAAAAGGCCTGAATTTAATTTGTAAAAAAAATTAGTGGATTGGGGAAGTTAGAAAAAAATGGGAAAAAGTAGACGTGGGTGCAAATGAGAGAGAGAGTGTGAGTGGCTATCTCTAACTGATCTAGCCAGAGGGCCATAGGGCCAAAAATATCCCTAAATGACACGAAAACTGTCTAAAACCAAAGGTTAGGCCAAATGGTTCGTGGGCCCCATTGCGCCACAAAAGGAGAATCGAGCCAACCGGTTGGCCCAACCCAACTAGCCCCGGCCGGTCCAGCAATTTCAATCCCAATGACTACTTACTGACGTCAGCTAGCCGTTATATTTGAATATATATATATATATATATATATATTTTTTTTTTTTTTTTCAATTCTATTTTTTTCTATAACTACCTAAGCCATTAAATAACATTAAGTAGCATTAAACAACATAAAACTTAAACAACATTAAAAAAAAACATTTAACAACATGAAACTTAAACAACATTAAAAAAAACATTTAACAACATAAAACTTAAACGCCTACTCCATGCTTTTTTTGGCCCAAAGATGTGCAACAAGATCTTGTTGTAGGTACTTGTTTGTGGCATGCGAATGTATCATCCTATGATGCCTCATGTACTCATTTAAAGAGATATTACTAGTTCTTGGATTCAAAGGCAAATTAGGCCCATCATATATCTTTGCACGAGCCCTTCTTTACATATTTGGAGTTCAAATTTTCATCAATATACTCATCTCGCTCATCATCCATAATCATGTTATGTAATATGATGCACGACATCATGATGGAGTTCAAATTTTCTCGACTCCACCCTCTTGCCGGTTCCTTAATGATCTTCCACCGTGCTTGTAGAATACCGAAATCTCTCTCAACATCTTTCCAGTATGCCTCTTGGTGTAAGGTAAAACAAATTTCGGCGTCATCCGCATGACATCTTTCCAGTATGCCTCTAAGTGTAAGGTAAAACACCTTTCGGCGTCATATGCAGGGTTTGTAGTTGCTTGGACAAATGTTGCCCACTTTGGGTAAATGTCATCTGCCAAGTAATACCCCATGTTGTACTGACGCCTATTGACATAGTAGTCAAGTTGAGGTGATTTACCCTCTATAAGGTTATTGAAGAGGGGTGAACACCCAAGAACTATAATATCGTTTTGGGATCCTGAGACTCCAAAGAAAGCATGCCAGATCCATGTGTCAAATGATGCAACCGCCTTTAACATAATAGTTGACTTTCTCGATCTTTCGCTAAAGCCTCCTTACCATCCGGTGGGATAATTCTTCCACTGCCAATGCATGCAATCTAATAACCCTATCATCCACGAAAAACCACAGAGGTACTCTTCTTTGTAAAGCTGAACAACCGTGTCACATAATTCAACAAGATTATCAAGGCATGTAGACTCAAACATACCATATGTATCATTTATCGCATCAGCTAAGGAGGCATATGCCAACATTCGGAGTGCAATAGTAGCCTTCTGATGAGGTGAGAAACCATGGCGCCCTGCTCTGTCCAGTTTATATTGAAAATATGGATTTACATGTTGGACATCATGAAGTAAACGCTCGACAACATGACGCCTCATCCCAAACTGAGGTCTGAAATCCTCTTCGTTGTACATCGAGTTGGGGTTTAAGTAGTTGTTCATCAGATTCTGATGCGTCATCTTTCTATTTCATGGCTTGTAATTGCGACCAGCAATAGAGCCACCCCATTGAGGTTGTTCTTCAGTTGCCTCACACGCATGACCCTAGCCATTACTGCCATATATGATGTATTGCATCATGCTTCATTTTCTTCATCGGACTCCTCATCTTTTCATCTCATCTACTCCTATTTATCTTCCAATTTGGAATTGGATAAGGACCCCCAGTTGGAATCCGAAGAGGATCCAAAGTTGGAATTCATTGCAAACTTGAATTGAAAGAGATTGAATTGTAAGAGATATTGGATAGGGCAAAGCTGAAGGTGTGCGAATTATATGCCAATATCCACCCTATATATGGACATTGGAAGCTGAAGATAAGAAGTGTCATGTAGATTAAAATACTATCTAAAATATCCATAACCAATTATATCTCGACACGTGACACTCGAAATCCTATCCGAAAAATTATTGAGATTACATATCGACAAGAAATCTGCAAAGTTACTCACAGATTGACACGTGACACTTGAAATTCGAGACGTAAAATTATTGTGATTCCTTATCCACAAGAATTCTGCAAAGTTACTCACAGATCGACATGTGACACTCGAAATCTGAGACGTAAAATTATTGAGATTCCAACTCGAAAAATTCTTGACATTCTATCTCGAAAAATGATTGAGGTAGTTTAATTTAAGTAACCACATTAATTCAATTAAAATAATAAATTATGTTTGACCCTATGACCCTTTGGCCTCCTCGGTTGGAGATGATTTTTTGTCAAAGGGCTATGTTTAGCCTATGATCCTCTAGCCCCTTGGTTGGAGATGGTAATACATATGGCATGGCACCGTTCATTAAAATATTAATATCTTAGAAGGCTATAGGGCTAAAACGAGTCATCTGGTCCTCCTTCAATTAGAGATGGCCTTAGGTATTGATAGAATGACATGGTTGTGAAGTTTAGGAGAAAAAGAACAAAAATTTGTCTGTGCAAAATTACTATAAAGTTTAATTTTTTTCATTTCTAATATTTTCTTTCAATTAAGTATAAAATGATATAATAGTAATTTTATTGATTTTTTAGTTGACAAACATGTTTTTATTAATATGTAGTTTAAATTATTCATTTACCCTTTTAAAAATGCAAAGGATCAAATTGCATTTCATTTGATTATTTCTTTTCATAATTTGAAAAGGCAAAAAGGAAAAAAGAAAACTTTTGGAAAAAAAAGGGTAAATGACAAAAAATTACCTTAACTATTGGTCTAACGACACTTTCATACCTTAACTTTTAAAAATGACAATGTCATACCTCATCTTACGAATTTGTGCCAATGTCAGACCTTCGTCAGTTTTTCTGTTAAATGCTGACGTGGCCAGAGACGTCACCCACTCATTAATCCAAGTGGATTAAAAAATAATAAAATATATTTTTAATAATTAAATATTAAAAAATTAAAAAATTAAAAAACTAAACAAATAGAAAAGGCCTAGGGATGCGGGCCTTCCTTTCTTCCACCCGCACCAACCCTTCGCTCTCTCTTCTCTTTATCTTATCCCGCATCTCTCTCCCACTCTAACTCCCTCTTCTCTTTGCAACCACTGGCGCCGAGGAGGAGAGCAGCGGAGAGAGGGAGGAGAAGAAGGCTCTAAAGGCGAAGAGAGCGGAGGTGGGAAGGAGAGGAAGGTTTTGACA
The DNA here is from genome assembly GCF_041283825.1 of Pyrus communis. NCBI lineage: Eukaryota > Viridiplantae > Streptophyta > Magnoliopsida > Rosales > Rosaceae > Pyrus > Pyrus communis. Next base: position 21,324,319 of record NC_142569.1, read on the forward strand.
GCCGAGAGGAGGAGGAAATCGAGAGGTCAAGAGGAGGAGAGAGGTCGGATGAGGGATTGGGTGGAGAGAAGGTAGGAGGGTGATGGGTGTGTAGGAGGGGAAGGTGATCTGGGTGTGGGTTTGGTATTTTTTATCTTCTTTATTTTTGGTGTGGGATCTGGGTGAGGGCTTGGTTTTTTTGGTTTCTTCAGTGGGGTGGTGAAGATAGAGGAAGAGAGGCGGCGATGGGGTGGTGAAGGAAGGTTGGGTTGGGAGGTGGTGGTGAGGGAAGGATGAGTGCGAGTGGGGAGAGGGACGGAGGAAGGAGACCGCATCCTAGAGAGAGGAGAGAGAGAAAAGAAAGAGGGTGGTGGAGGAAGGTTGGGGGGACGGGGAAGAGTTTGGTGGCTGTCAAAGAGAAGAAGAAAAAGGGTTGGTGTGGGTGGAAGGGAAGGTCAGATCCCTTAGGCCATTTTTTTTTTTTTAGTTTTTTAATTTTTTTAATTTTTGAATATTTTATTATTAAAAAAATATTTTATTATTTTTTAATCCAGTTGGATTAATAAGTTCCGTCTCTGGACACCTCAGCATTTAACCGAAGAAAAAGTATTATAAAAACTGACGGAGATCTGATATTGGCACAAATTCGTAAGATGAGGTATGAAAGTGTCGTCGGACCAATAGATGAAATAATTTTTTGTAATTTACCAAAAAAAAATAAAAAACATGTGCAGTGCATTTATTCTTTTTCTTTTTCTTTTTCTTTTTTGGGCGCTAAGCGACACTCGCTTTTACACTATCGATAAGATGAGCCCGAAATCTACAACTGAGGCAAACCGAAATCTACAACTGAGGCTGCGGTTGCAGGGCGTCGTGCTCTGCCGACCATCTCCATATCGTATCACAGTCATGAGCAGTGGTCCTCCTTAGTTGTATGAGCAGAGAGAGAGAGAGAGCCAGAGCGAAATCGCAATTTATTGGGTTAGGGCTTTTCCGCGAGAACTATCCCTTTTGAGCGGCTTCAGGCTTCCCATCGCCGTCGCTGAGATTGAAAGGAGGTATCTTGGGTAAGTGGACTTCCTTCAAAACCATCTGCTGTATGAAATTTGAAAATTTTGAGCTCTGCCCCAATACATTGGGGTGCATTTGGATTCGGCGTTGCAAGGAATCAGGTCCTACTGCAATGCCAAATCCTTGGAAATTAAACGGACCATGAATTGGAATTGTGAAATCTCTGATGGGTTGTCAATAATTTCAGCATTTTATTATTGGGTATTTGAAATTTAGTTGATTAGCATGCTAAGGTAAACAAAGTTGAAATGTTTGTTGCTTTTGGGTAAGCATCTTCTATGTTGTTTGTGTATTTATTGACAACTTAAGGACTCGACAAGTAGAGATTATTGTGCAAGACTGATTTTCTTTTTCATTTCGGTATTGCAACCCAAGATACTTTCTAGTTTTTGTTGTATTGCATTTTGACACCATCCAAATGGAGCATATGTATAATGGTTATGCATATAGCAATGACCTGTTTATGTATCATCTCTTGCTTCTGAGATGAAATGGTTTGTATGTTGTCGGAAACATTAGTTTTCAGAATGATAGTGGGAGGCCAACTTCTCTATTTCATATGTTAGTTGGGTATGTGAACATGAAGTCCTGTAAATGGATCAAGGTTCTTTACCCCACTTTTGGTCTCTTGCAGTTATAGATGGAATTAGGTAATTTGAGTTTGAGAACACATTTTCTTTGGTTTATTAGAGTATATGAAGCTACGAACAATCCACCAGGTGGAGACATTGTTGAGAACCATATTCTTATGGTGAACCTACACACCTTACCGATTGTCCTGATGTTTCGTGGAAAAGTTGTCATGTCATTTATAGGGTGGTTTGAAGAATGCATGAGGTTATGGCATATACGGACAAGTGGAGTTGGAGTTGGAGTTGGAGTTGGAGTTGGACTCTCTGCAATCATGTTCCCAAAAGATCAGTATAATGTACATGACAACATTCAATAATTTTGAGTGAATAAGAGAAGCTAATGTCATACAAACATTATAATACTTACTAATTGGTCGTAAGGATTTTTTTGTTTGTGAAAAATGTTGAAAAAACAAATGAGGTGGGATAGTCACATTGGAGTCCTTGTACTGTCGCTAACAACTAACAGATATTCTCTTTTTGTGCTCTGCTCTGAATTTGTTTTTCGTTTCTTCTTGCATGACTTGCTTATGTTTCTGCCTGGTTTCCTTGTTAATTGTTGCTTCCATTTCATTTTTCCAGGACGGGCAAGCATTCTGGTTGGTTTCGATAGTTGATATTGAATAGGCAAATGTCACATTCTTTGAGTTTGGCCACTACAGGCCTTTACAAATTTGGCTTGAGTCCTCAAACCAGAGTTTCTACCGGGAAATATGGAGTCTCTACTGTGAGATCCTCACCTGGGTTTTTTCGTGTCCGAGCTGTTCAAGAGGGTGGAGGGTCTCGAAGACTAGTTGATATCATCAGAACTGTGCCAGAACTCTCGAGGAACTATTTTAGAAGTCCATCTCGCAGGGCTCTCTTCGGTGGAATCTCTTTGTTGGGTGGCTTTTATGTGGCACAAACGATATCTTTGTCATTTGGAGCTTTAGGAGTCAACGATGTTATTGCTGCAGTAGTGTGTGTTCTCTTGACAGAGTATGTGACAAAATTTTATTACAGCCGACCAAAAGTAACATTCCCCATCGCTCTTCTCAACAATTTCAAAATGGGATTCACTTATGGCCTGTTCATCGATGCGTTTAAGCTAGCCAGTTAATGGCTTATTGGAAACAATAAAAGTAATTTGTCGTCGTGATGAAGCCCCGTTGATTTGGCCTATGTAAAGTTCTCTGTGTTTGATAGTGGTATAGAGTAAAAGATAAATTTCCCAGTGTATTTATTTGCTTTTCACTGTATGCAGATTTGTCTTTGGATTTGATTCCAGACAGCTCCCTTTGCTTCCCGGAAAGGAAACACTGTTCACGATAAGCTGGAGTTTTGTTTATGCATACTACATTCAATGTGATGTTCCACTAACCGTTGCATTTTTTTTTAATAAACGATATTATTTAAATTAAGAGGAAGTGGGTGGGCTTAACTTCGCAATAAGCTAGTAATAATGTGGTTGAAGTTTGTTTTTGGCAAAAATCGAACCTATGACTTGCATTATTTGCAGACCTTTTTTTTTAATCATGCAATTAAGTGATTGATCATTAAAATACTAAAGAGTTTCTAAGATATTAGAATATGAATAAATTATACAGTAATCACACCTAATTGCAGTTTCAACCCAAAAAGTAGTGGTTTTGCAATCAATCAAAACTACTTTCTCCTAATTGGAAGAAACCAATTTGCGAAAACCAAACATGGGCTGTATTTTAATAGTATAAAGAACTACTGCAAAAAGATAAATGCTTCGTACACGAATAAAAAAGGAGAGATGATAAACACGCTATTTTCTTTTTTTTAAACATTCATATTTAATCAAATATATTATTTTTATTTGATTTATTCAATTTGATAATTGAAAGTAAGAGCTTGTGAATTGTGAAAGCCTAAATAAAAGAAGATAAAAAACCAAATTGTTACAAAATTAACTCAACACGTCAATGAGGTGTTGGGGTTGACTGGTGATTTGGAATGAGTGCTCGAGTACGTCAAACTTGCACAAAAAACGCACTTTTATGAAAACAGCCAAAGCTTCCATAAACTTGTTTGCCTCTTTACCATCATCAATCATGTCTGTATTGATTGGCCGAATTTCGTCCCTAATGACTTTTTATAGGGATCGAATTTGAGTGCAAGAGACAAGCATATCATACTTTTTTTTTTTTTTGTCAATAACATTACCTTTATCACAGGATTGAAATTCCAAATTACTAATCCAATCATGATTTTGTATTTAGGTTTTTATCACAAATGGTCATTGCAATTGATCCACCTTATTAAGATGATCTGTAAAATTAAAAATCAATCAATGTAGTTTTTAAAAATAGATGTCATAAATCAATGTAGTCATTCTGTTACAATTTTGTAAAAAAATTTGTTATGTGCTGATGTGGCACATAAGTGGGTCCCATTTTTTTTTCCTTTTTCCTTTATTTATTTATTTATTTTTATATTTTTATTTTGGGTTTGCTTCAAACACGATGGTCAGTAACTGTGGCAGGCGGAAACAAATCTAGGTTTAGGTGCATGAACGGTTGGTTAGGCATGGAGGTTCGGGAATCATGGTGGCCTGGTGCGAGATGGTACATGGCAGCGGTGGGCTGGGATTTGAGAGCAGTGGTTTCATGAGAACGCGAGTCGGTCTGGGTTGCAGGTTAGGTGTGTGCAGGCTGGTGGTTTGCGGGTTAGGCGGAACTGAACAGGCTGGTGGTTGAGGACTGGGCTTCGTGGAAGCAACCCACCACCTTACAGCCACCGCATTTGGTCTTGGATCGACCCGGTTCCCCATTCTTTTCTTCCTAGCTTTTTGTTAGGTTCTCATCCAAAAAACAAAACCCAAAAAAAATAAGCTTGTAGAAAAGTATGTGATGCAGAGAAATAGTATTATGAAACTGATGATTTCCTTCATTCCTTTCACCGTATAAATAATACAAAGTTTACAAGAGTCCTATTGTAACCATGAAACAACTCTTAACAGATATATCAACATTTACATTTAAACAGATTGAACCCAAATTTATCAACTCTAAATTGCAGTTGGGTTTGAAAACCTTGGTGAGATAGAGATTTTGGGAAACTTTTGTTTTGATGGGGCTTTTGCTAAAGCAACAAAATCAAGATTGAAAGTCTTTTCAATACAGGTAATGGGGAAGCAAACGAGGGTGCTGGTTTGGGGAAGACGGCAGCCAGAAAATTAGAGGTCAAATCTAGGTTTTGGAGAAGAATTGAAAAAAAAGTGGAAAAAAAAGTTTTTAAGTTTTAGTTGTATAAAAATAAAAATTATTTTTTTATTATTTAAATATTTTAAATCTACATGACAACATTTAATTAGACTTGTGGATCCACTTATGTGCCACATTAGAACATAATAGATTTTTTGACAGAATTGTAAAGACTATATTGATTTGCAATACCTATTTTCAGAGACTACATTAATTGATTTTCAATTTCATGATCCAACTTAATGAGGTTGGTTAATTTCAAGGATCATTTCTAATAAAACCCTTTATATTTTGGTTGTTAAGCTTTTTCATTTTGTGTAAACTACCTATCTAAGTTTACGTTCAAAGTTAATCTATTTCTTATTGTTTTATGTGTATATTTGATCGATCAAATATTTGAACTCATACTAATGGTGTAGTAGTGGTGTTATAGAAATCAAACTCAAGAGACATGATTCATATATATAAGTAGTCATAAGGAGATCACATTTTTAAACCAAATTTGCAAATCAAATGATGTATTACTAAAAGAAAATAAGCACGTTAATCAATAATGCAATAATCAACATCAACATCATTTGGTGTAAAAATTTGGTCTCCTTAGTATTACGTATTTTTATTAAACATCACTATTGTCTTTATTCACATACATTTTAAAGTTTAATGTTCAACTTGAGTGGGAGACAGAAAAAGGTTTGAAGGGTCAAAGTGAAAAATTCCTAAAGTTCACCGGGCAAATATAATATAACCCAAAAATTAGACAGACATTATCTTCGAATAAATCTATCAAACTTAAAGCGAATTGTCATTTACATTCCCTCCAAAAATCTTATATTAATACATTGCACTAAACTTTCTGTAATTAAAAAAAAAAAACATAACTGGGCAAAATAGATAATTCCCTCCTCCCGAGGCCGGCCATCCCTTCCTTCCCTTTTGTCCCTTTGTCCGTTGCCGAACAAATCGCGCCACTAAGAAACGACGAGAAAAGCAATGAAACGGCAGTAAAAGAAGCACCGAAGTCGAATTATTTTGCTCATTTCTCCATACGCACCCTCTGCTTTATCTGAATCGCTAATCCCCGGATCAAATTCAGAAGTCAACCCGAACAGAGAAATGCAGCTAAAAGCAGGCCTCTCAGCTCTAGTCACCGGCGGAGCCTCCGGAATCGGTGAACCACCTCACTTTTACGTTCATCAAATTTAACAACACGAGTATTGGTTTAACTCTGTGTGTGTGTATATGTATATATATGTATGTATCTATGTATGTATGTATAATCGGAATTGTGAAAATTTACGAGAACAAAGAATTTGATTTTTGAAATGTCCAAATCCGTTTCGGCTTTGTTTGGTCTCGAGGATTGGATTGGATAATCCGTTGGATTCAAGTTATGGTGAATGTAGAGGTGAACCATTTTTTAATTTGAGGGGATTACACGTTAAGGGAAATTATGTTTTCTAATCCTCCCATTTCACGGGGAATTGGGATGGATAAGTTTTCTCGAAGAGTAATCCATCTCATACCTTCAAGTTGGACATAATTTTTTCATTTCTTCATTCTAACTTACCTTGGATATAGTGGGTTTTCCATTCCAATGATCCAATCCAATCGTAAACACCAAACTAGGCCTTCAAATCCAGGCCAATTCTTAACGCAACCGCTAGCCCAGTGCATACACAATTTACTTACATTGTAGACTCGCAAATTCTTTAGCAATATGATTGTTTTCGTGATGCTAGCTGTTTTTTATTAGTGATTCCGTGGGCTGTTTCTGTGTAGGAAAAGCTCTGAGCTTAGCTCTGGCAGCAAAGGGAATATTTGTGACAGTCGTCGATTTCTCTGAAGAAAGAGGGAAGGAAGTTGCATCCCTTGTTCAGAAGGAGAATGCCAAGTTCCACTCCAATTTAGGTTTCCCGTCTGCTGCGTTTGTAAAATGCGATGTTTCAAATACAGGTGAGTGAACAGTTTGTACAACCGTCCTGCCAATGATTGGAATTACTGAAGGTTAATATTGTATGGTTAAGATTTGAGAACTAAGACATGTGATGTTGTCTTTCTGCTTGAACTGTGTTTATTTGTAAGTTTTAGCATGCTTACTCTGTACAATGACACACCAAACATTCTACAGGGAGGCCAAAAAATATCATACATGTTTCATGAGAGTCTATTGAGCCATGATTAAAAGAATTTTGATATAGAAAAGAAGATCAAAGAAAACCAGTTTTGTTTTTAGTCGTGTTTCTGTGATTACCAGTCTGCACATGCATCTGCATTTCACTCTCACGAACTTAAAACTTGAAGAGGTTATCTTCTCGATCATCCTATATGGCTTTTATATTAATTTGGAATCAGATGGTACCTTTCAGATAGTTACATTATTTTTTATGTCATGGACAGGAGATATAACTGCTGCGTTCGAGAAGCATTTAGCAACATTTGGAGGATTGGATATCTGTATAAACAGTGCAGGCATTGGTACTTTCACACCATTTGATAAGGATCAAACCGATGGTACTCATACCTGGAGGAAAACAATTAACGTGAATCTGGTGGCAGTTATTGATTGCACTCGCCTTGCGGTATGCTTTGAATCTTGACTCTTTTTTCCTGACATACTTGTTAGGTCTTTGAAAACCGAAAAATTCTATCAATGATCATTTCCAAACAAATTTTAATTGATAATGCTGAGGGGATATATTGTCATTCCTATCTTCATAACATAGGAATATCTTTTGTTGATTCATGAAGGTCCTTATGCTATGTTATACAATTTCAGTACGCCATTATACCACCAGTGGTATCTATTACCTTATTTTATTGAAAAAAATAATCACTTGTTATGGACTGAAAAGTGATTTTGTGAAGCCTTTCAATAAATGACAGATAAGCTGTTTCATCAGTTTATGAAGACTATGGTAACATTTCACCATTTTTTTACTGACAGAGAGACCTTTTGAATCATCTTTAGTCTTGCACGTTTCTACTTTTCTTCTATGTTGTGCCCCTTTTGCTGTGGTCCCTATTTTCTTCCCAGTAGTTAAATAATGGGTTACTCCCTCTGAATTTTGCTTAAAAGACTTTCAATTTAGGCTTATTGAAGTGATGATAAACTGTTCTGCGTCTTTCTTCTGTCTTCGTTATTGATCTCAGGAAAGAAAATTGAGAGCCATAAGGTATTTTACCTCTGTTGACTACATTAGTGTCTTAATGAATCAACTATGTTCCAAACAGATTAAAACTATGGAAGCTTTGAAAAAGCCTGGCGTAATTATCAATATGGGGTCTGCCTCAGGTCTTTACCCACTCTATATTGATCCAATCTACTCTGGCTCCAAAGGTTTGTTCTTTGTACTAGCTTTGTCCGGATTTGCTCTCCAAAACTCTTCTTTTGGTCAGTTTTTTCCTTTTCTTTGAGTATCAGCAGATACCGATAAACTAAAGTACACCTAACATGCATATATATTGTCAGCAATATTTTCATTGATACATTATTGATCATAAGACAATGCTTTTGCAGGTGGGGTTGTTCAATTTACCAGATCTCTTGTTCCATACAAACGTCGAGGGATTCGCATCAATGTGCTTTGTCCTGAAGTAAGATAGTAACTTACATTCAACTGATATTAGCCACAATGCAAAGGAATATTTTAGTAAAACACTTTCCTACGTATTTGATGCAGTTTGTTGAAACTGAGATGGGCTCAAAGGTGGGTTCTAAATTCATTGGTCTAATGGACGGTTATGTGTCCATGGAAATGGTGGTAAAAGGTAATGCGTTACTAAAATCTTTTCTTTGAAGAAGTTTGTGATTCTAGTAATCATCTGCGATTGTAAATTTTAGTGATAGGTATTAGATTTGTTTGACCTCATGGTCAAGGATTTACTCAAATTGTAAAATACCCTATTATATGGAAAAAAAAATCAAGAAATATTTTATGCTGATCTGCAAAAACAGTTGTATAGCCACAATGATGCTTTTTATGTCTAATTTATTAGCTTTAGATGATCCCATGTAGATAACCGATGCATTTTTCAAGTTATGGATACTTTGCTTGTTTCAAATTATGGCTTTTATTTTGTTTTGTTAATTTTTTTTTTTTTTCAATTTTTTAATTTTGGAGTGATGTTTAGCCCCATAGTTTGGGAGGGGTGTTTTGAGAAATGTTCTGTTGTCTGTAACTTGCAAAGTTAGTCCTTTTCCACTCAACTCTATGAAGTCAAATGTCAAAACCTTCAGCAGGGCTATTGGGGAGGTTTTCTAGCTTTTAGCATATGCGGCTGTGTGCCATCTGACTGACATGGTTCTTGGACATTGTTTGGCCCACAATGTAAAAATTCTGGGTTTAAGAAAATTCCATGTTTATTCCTAAATAAAGGTTTCATCTCGAATCATGCAATCACTGATAGATCAATCATATTTTATAATTTTCATATACGTTCTCAAGTTCCAAGCTGTTGTATTGTATTTGTAGGTGCTTTTGAGCTTATTACTGATGAGAGTAAAGCTGGCTCATGCCTATGGATTACAAATCGAAGAGGCATGGAATATTGGCCAACTCCCGCAGAAGAAGCAAAATACTTGGTTCGCCGTTCAAGTTTGAGGAAAAGAGCTGTGGTAGAAGCTCCTTTCAATTTTCAACTTCCAGAAAGTTTTGAGAAATTGTGAGTAATAATGCATCAAACATTATTTCCCTTTTTCTTTTTCAGAAAGATATCAGCTCTTAGGTGCTTTACCATATACTATAATGTATGGTTGGATTTATCTTATTGTGAATCTATAAATTGAATTTGGCTTGTATAAGAGAACAAAATTATGATATTGGGTAAAGTTGGTAGACTATTTCCTACTAAATGTCTGTCAAATGATGACTTTTATTGGTATAGGTAGAAAATGAAGCTTTGCATAATTCTGGTCATTGTATCCATTTTCCGCACTTGGCTTACAAATATCCTTTGATTGTGAAATTTTGAGAAAGAGGAACTTTCTAAATGCATTGCCATGCTTGTGTGTAAAATGCTCGCTACAAATTATATCTTTGGTATTGTAGTCTCAAAACTTTTCCTTTCATGTTTCAATTGTTATCTGCTCAAATCTTTCTCATGTTTTGTTTAACATTAGGTCACAGAAGCAAGCATAAATTATCTCTTGAAAGAATGCGAGTGGTTTGTTATTAGTTTTTGTTAGCTAATAACAGTTATTTTTATTCAGAGTTGTTCACACCTTGAGTCACAATTTTCGTAATGCTACCTCCATAGTGCGTGCACCATTGAGACTACCCATTGAACCGCACAGTGTTCTTGTGAAAATCATATATGCTGGTGTCAATGCTAGTGATGTAAGCATCTGACTCTCCTTGAAATATTGATTCTAAGTTTTCATTCTCATAGTTTATGTTTTGCTATCAAACGTTGTATTGGCTAATATCTGTTGCTCTTTCTTATTTATGATGCACGTTTTCTTTTGAGACATGATTAAAATTGGACTGAACTTAGTGATATACTGGATGATGAGTTGCCAGGGGAAGTGTCCCATCAGGTGTTTTAGCGAGTAAAAGTTAAGGCTTATGATTACTTGGCCAGGCAGCAGCCTCTATGGGAGTTGCTTTGGCATGGTCCCAAGACTGGATTACAGTCTACAAAAATGGACTGAATTAATGCACAACACAGGCTGCCGTGGGGGGACTGCATCACCTTCTATGATGAGAAAAAGTGCTAATTATACAGAGAAGGGATGCTCTGGTAGAATAAGATGGGATGGGGCTGGGGAACAATCTAAGGAGTCTAAATACTTTTGTTCTTGCATTTTTAATTATGTGATAATTGTTTACCAAGTATAATGATATTGAAGATGCTGTCTCCTTTTGTAAAGCAAATAATATATGCTCTAACAAGGACTTATTATTCATAGGTAAACTACAGTTCAGGACGTTATTTCAGTGGCAAAACCAAAGATACCGAGTCCCGTCTTCCATTTGATTGCGGTTTTGAGGTGCAGGACAATTTATAATTTTTGACATAACAATCACTCGTGCACTGATGGTTTACAAATGTTTAAGTTAAGGTTATTGCTATTTGTGATGTCTAGTTGACAAAACTGTTTCACTGTTGCAGGCTGTGGGGATAATTGCAGCAGTAGGGGACTTTGTTACTAACTTGCAAGTTGGTACTCCTGCTGCAATCATGACTTTTGGAAGTTATGCAGAATTCACGTTGGTACACTATCTGGAGAATATCTTTTCTATGTTTACTGAGATGGTCTTTCATTTTTAATGTCAGACGTTTCCAAGTTTCCACTAATTCATGATACTAAATGATTCTATTATATTTTTGTTCATATATTTCTTTATAATATCAATAACTAGGTTATTTGATGAGCTTTCAACTTGGTTAGGTACCTTCAAAACACATCCTTCCTGTGGAAAGACCAGATCCAGAAGTTGTCGCTATGCTTACTTCAGGACTGACCGCATCAATCGCTCTAGAAAAGGTTAAATATGTGTGTGTGTGGTCGGAAAACTATGTGTAGTTCAAAAAATGTTAGCGCACTTGTGTTTTTGTATCAGTATTTTGTATTTTTTTTTGGCTGAATCCTAGGTGATTATTCAATGATAACGTCCCGTGGAGTTTCTAATAATTTTCTAGTAATTGTGTGTAATATTATTTGTAGCCTTCGTTGTTTTTAATAGTTTAAATTATTCAATGAGACACCACATTTTTATTCGTCTGACACTTTTTTTTATTGTGCGCATCTAGGCGGGACAAATGGAATCTGGGAAAGTAGTTCTTGTCACTGCTGCTGCTGGAGGGACTGGGCAATTTGCAGTCCAGGTTTGCTTTCAAATGTGGAAATAGCTCTTTCTTATATGCATGTTTTTTTGTTCGATTCCACAGGGTGTATGGCTATTTGTGATATCAGTGTATTCACTGTCTAAATGTTGCCGATACATACCCAATGTTTTAGTATGTCAAACTCGTTGACATCAACAAGGGGATGGAATTCTGGGGCAAAAAATCCCATCCTCTATCTCCTGAAAGCCCACCAAATTTGGTGCATATTGATCGAAATGTTTTGTCCTGCCATTTAATTCTGACATTCTATGATGCCAACCTTTGTCTTTCTTCGCTCAAACACTACTCTTAGTAGTCCTTTATGTGCATAGCTTGCAAAACTTGCTGGAAATACTGTGGTTGCAACTTGTGGAGGTGCAGAAAAGGCAAAGCATTTGAAAGAATTGGGGGTTGATCGAGTCATTGACTATAAAGCTGAAGATGTCAAAACTGTATGCCTTTTTAATCTTTTCCCTTTATTTATGAAATTGTTTCGTTAGTTGTATTTGATGGAATTCTCAGCTGAAAAAGGACTCATGACTTCTTTGATGTGATGCAATATGTCAAGTAATCCAGCTAATAGTATCGATATCTTCTTATACCGATTGCTTAGTGCTTTTTATTTTCAAAGACTCCTCAGATCAATATTTACCTTAAGCATGTGATGAAATGCAATGTTCTTAAGATCAGTACAATTTTGAATCTACCAACTCAAACACCCAAGTTTCACAAAGTTAGGAGGCTTATTACAGTTGGTATTAGATTATAGAATTAATCTGACTCAATCATTATCTGGCACTGGGTAATTGCCAATCTAGTTCTTCCATTTTGTTGAAGTAACCTTGACTGATAGGTCATAGACTCATAAGCTTGTATGGTTCTCGAGTTTTATCAGGTTTTCCTTCTCCAAATTACATACGTTACTGAAGATGGTTTGGTAATGCAGTCAGAACACTCGCTAATGTCAAAACACATTTTTGTCATCCCTACTTCTTAGGTTTAAATTGAGCTAAATGGAATTCACTTTATAACATGGATCCACGCACGTCTTGGAGGAATAAAGGAACAGCCACCACAAAGAACTAAATGCTTTTGAATCTGATGGAGATAAAGGAGCAATGCAATCCATTAATTGATAACTTTCAATTTTGCAGGTTCTAAGGAAGGAGTATCCCAAAGGTGTTGATATTATCTATGAGTCTGTTGGTGGTGACATGTTTGATTTGTGCTTGAATGCTCTTGCGGTCTATGGACGACTCATTGTGATCGGAATGATTTCTCAGGTTCTTTATTCATGCAAGCATAAACGTTACTAGAATATAATTTTCTTTCTTGACACTTGATATGCCGACTTTGATATAGAAAATTGAAATATACCAAAAGGTTTGTTTCGATTTTCATTTTAGGTTATGTGCAAATATGTAGTAATAGTATGAATATTAATAGAAAATTTGATAGGATTAATTATGTAAATTGTATATCAACATATGCAGTCCAACAGACACATCCGTCTCCGCCATTAATGGTAAAAATCAGTGCAAGCTCCAGTTAGCAGTCTTAACCATATGCTGGGCTGGTAAAAGATTTCTGGGATATACAGGCTCAGCTTTAGAAACATATTCTCCTTGTTCGGTTTTAACAGTCCTTGGGCCTAGGAAGCCTTTGGGATACCCTTGACTTGGTAAAAAAAAAAAAATACTTTCCTTGTTTGTTCAAATTTCTATAGATTTGGATTTTGTTTAAATTCAATTATGTGGATTTTCTTGTCTGCTGAGGAATTTTCTTGTGTTTGATGTTGGTGGATTTAGTATTCCTTTGACATGATTCATTATGGTCACAGTATCAAGGAGAGCATGGGTGGAAGCCGTCAAACTATCCTGGAATTTGCGAAAAGATTTTAGCGAAAAGCCAAACTGTGGTATGTAGCTGCTGAATACTTAAACTACACTCCTTGAGTATTCTCTCAATTCAACTGTTTTTGTCGCTGGGATACTATAATCGGGTCATTAGTTGATCCATTCACAGGATCTATTGCACTGCTTTGAGAATTGAAACTGTATTCAAATATCTTTCGGTGAATTCATCAATAGTAGCAAATGTTTATTTAACAAATTTCATATCTTCAGGCTGGTTTCTTCCTAGTGCAATACAGTCACCTTTGGCAAGAACATCTGGATAAACTAGTTCATCTTTTCTCCAAGGGAAAGCTGAAGGTCAATATTTTACTTATCTTTGCTCAACCTTTTCACTCACCTAAATAATTTACTGTACTCTATCCTAGGACGACTTAGGTTTTAAATTGATGATACTCCTAATCGTATCTTATGCGCTCATTTTTATAGGTTTCGTTAGACCCAAAACAGTTTCTGGGCGTCCGTTCGGCTGCAGATGCTGTGGAGTATCTCCATTCCGGTAAAAGCGTAGGGAAGGTAATTCATCTGTCCTATCTTTTACTTGTCTCACTGTCGATGTGGTAGTGTGACAAATCAATTTCCCCTAAATGCCTTTTTTCCTTGCGACTAAATAAATGTCACAGGTTGTCGTTTGCATCGATCCATCCTTTAGGCAACAAACGTCACGATTATGAGCAGATGGATGTTGTCTTGTAGCCTCCCAGGCATATTTTTCTTTCCTTTCCGAGCAGCAAACGCTCGAGGGTGAGAAAGAATATTGGAGGGCACCGATAACATTCGCAGCTCTTGTCGAATGAGGCTAGCCAAAGATCATTACAGTTCGTCTGCCATAGAAGATATCACAAAAGCGGTACACAGCTCACTCCGAACAATGTGTGGAAAAATTTAACGGACCCAAAGAATAAAGTGGTGGTGGTGTTGGATGCAGTCTACCCCATAAGAATATTTTTTAGAACAAAAATATTTCTGGTTGTGAATTTGCCATTCCCGAGATCCCAACTTATGAAGTGGAATACCACCGTAAAAAGTTTTATCGTGTAACGTTTTTTTATATCGTTATTTAGCCTGTCACGAGGTGCAATTGTGAACTTTAAAAACAAGAGAATATCGGGATGAGTTTTCCAGTTCTTTCCAATGCTAGTATTCTACAGATAGTAGCACTGAAATTCCCCTTAAAAACTCTTAAAACTATACATCCACCCACATTCAAACACAAGCCCTAAGAAAAGGAGAGACAATCAGGACGACTCTTTATTTCTAGTGGAACATCTTTTACAATCCTCAGAGAGATTGTTTACTATTAGACCGAGGGATAAGTATTTCGACTCATTCACATCCCGATCATGAATGTTTTGAATCCATGTTATACATCCGTAGTTCACCCCCCTCAGCTCCGTCGTCAACCGCTTCCCTCCGCCATTCGTGTTAGTGTTTTCAGAGCTGATTAGCTTGAATTCTAGTTGGATTTAATTCTAGAAATCACTGAGATTGTGATCTTAGAGTTGCAGAGAATGAAGGAGGAAGAAGAAGGAAACCAAAATCGAATACGACTCTCTCAATTCTGTTACAAAGAGAGCACGATGGGTGTGAATATAGCCGTTGCTAGGCTTCACACCTCAGGAACAAGCAAACCCTGGTGAATTGTTCTCTGACTTGTAGTAAACCAAGGGGGCGTTTGTTTGCCCTCACTAACTCGGACTGGACTGGACTGGACTAGCTATTAGTCCAATACTGTGTTTGTTCCATGCTGGGACTAACATTAATGAGACTAAAGGGGACTAACATGGACAAAACCCTTCACTAAGAGGTCTTAGTGAGACCCCCCAATAACCATGGGACTAGCTAAGACTATCCTCTATTTCTCGTCCTTGTCATGCTCAACGACCACTCTCGACAGACTCCTCGTCATTGCTGGTCACCTAGATCAATCATTAACTTCCCGACTCTCTTTCAGATCCATTTCACAACCAACTTACATATAAAATATACCAAATTGAAGCTGGGAGTGACAAGATTACGATTTTACTTGAATCGAGGCCAAAATGTGGTCGAATGTGGCCGGAAAATGGCCTGGAAGTCTCGGCCTGTTTGGGCTTCTTTAAATCCATGACAAATTCGAGCATGCAAAGCTAAGATCTCGGTCCAGGGATGGTGATGAATTTTTTGGCGGTGCTAACTTCATCCAATTTAATGAGGGTTGGCCAAAAAACACATCGGGAAACCTGCAACTCGTCGGGAAAATTGGAGCCGTGAGGTTCCGTTCGAACAACGTATAGCTAGAGAGGGAGGGAGGACAGAGAAATAGAGACTGGAATCAATAAGGAGTTTGACCAGGAATGAGAAGGAGACATGAATTGAGAGGTCTGAGAGGAAAAAAAGAGGGAGAGGGTGGGACGATGAGAGAAGAGGAAAAGAGTCGGACGGAAATGGTAGGAAAAGATGGAGAAAAAGATAAGATCATAATAAAATATTAATAATTTATTTATTAAATAAAATAATATTAGAATTTGTTATTATCCAGCTTCTTAGTCCAATACTGCACCAAACGCTTCACTAAGT
Organism: Pyrus communis; assembly: GCF_041283825.1. NCBI lineage: Eukaryota > Viridiplantae > Streptophyta > Magnoliopsida > Rosales > Rosaceae > Pyrus > Pyrus communis. The sequence goes on from NC_142569.1 coordinate 21,340,516, forward strand.
TAGTCCAGTTTAGTCTATTCTAAGCTAGTCCAGCTTAGTCCTTGAAGCTAATCCAGTCCGAGATAGTCCGGCGCAACAAACGCCCCCCAAGTGGATTATGTTTTGATTACAGTGCTTCCCTTATGTAATGGTACCTTCTGGCAATGTGCTTTGATCTTTGATGAAACACAGGGTTCCTTGTTATTGCTATTGCAGAGGTGTTGTCACACTAAAATGGACTAGCCTCGGTTTGTTCCTCTCAAAAATCCTGCAATTGCACTCGTATACTCAGCTTCAGGTGTTGAAAGTGCTACGCTATGTTTCTTCACAGAGGCCCATGAAAATATGCCACTACCAAATGAAAAAGTGTAGCCTAAAGTGTTTTCATATCAGATTCATCCCCACTCCAGTCACTACCACAATATCCAATTAGTAATTTAGTAGCAGCTTTGCCTATACACAGTTTCATCAGAAGGATCACTTCCATCCTCGTTTTTTCAATTTCAAAGGTGTGCTCACAAGCTTGCAACAAAGACAATGCATATTTCTTCTGCTTTATAAAAATTCCATGCTCACATTGGAGTATTCCCATTCCAAGGAAATGATACAACAACCCCAAGTTTGTCATCTCACATGAATAACTAAATGAGCATTTCTATAAATGATATAGAGAACGAACAGTTCCGATTATAACATTTGTACGGTAAAATGTTGTCACTTCTTAATTCCTTTTTACATCTCAGCCAGTGTTGGGTCATCGTTTTGCTCTTTCAACTAGCGAGAACCACTTGTGTTTGAAGAGAGTTGTATTGTGAGATAACAGGTAACTTTCATGATAAGAAAGTAAAAATTGGATAGTTTTGAGACAAGAGTTTACGTTAATTGGCTCTGTATCATACATATCTTCCCATGTTAGCTGGAAGGTACAAAAGAGAATACCAGATTCCCTACTTGGTAACACTACCTTGATGATGTCTATACAAAAGATGGTCAATCTATCGATGTGCCCGGGACTCCACAGAAACACCCAAGACCATAACACAAAACGCAAGTGGGACTCTACAGAAGCATCGAAGATCATACCACAAAACGCTTCTTCACCACGTAGCTTGGCACAGTTCTGGTTCTGAACAATAAACCTTGATATATACCAAAATAAGAACCAGAGGAATTGAAGTCTTCTCGTCACCAAGGGGCTTTAGCCACTTCTTGGAACATATGCTCAAGCTTCTCCAAACTCGTGTTTAGACTCTCAATCTCAGAGTCAAGCATATTTATAGCATCTTTTACTGCCGAAAGTTTTGCCTCCAAGCTCCTCATTTCTTCTTCCGCCTGGTCCTTCTCAAGTCTAGCCTCTTTAAATCTTTTCGATCTTGAAGCAAGACTTACAAGCTGGTTCAGACGGGTATGCAGGAACCTGACATTCATGCCTAAACCCTCAAAGGCTTTCAAAGTCTTATACCAAGTGGTAAAATTGCCTTCCAATGTAGTAACACTGCAGGACCTGATGGCATCTGCAATGTTGATTGTCTCAGAAATTGCTCCAGAAACCAGTTTGCAGTTTAGACCCTTGAGAAGAAGTTCATGGAGGAACGAGTTTTGACTGCAGCAGAGATCATAGTACTTGGTCAGAAGGTGTTTTGAGAACTCAGAATTTATGTTTAAACCATTGACAAGAACATTGAAGTTCTCCATGCTTTTCACTTCTTTGAAAGCGACGTTAGACTCTGAAAGCTGAAGTCCATCCAGAACTTCGAAACCACGATCTTCACTATCATTTCCAGAATGATCTGATATCGAACCAAACTTTGAAGCAAAGGCTATTGCGGTATCCTTTGGAATAGTTTCCAATTTCTCCCTCTCTTCCCTTTCACATGCGATAACATCTCCTGCTTAATTAAATTATAGTTATGATAAGTGAGGCCAAAGAAGTAATAGTTATGATTTTCAAGCCTGTGAGCAAAATAACTAGATGAATTTCAAAACAGCTTACCAGTATCCGCCAGTTTAATAGAAGCATCTAATTTCAAAGGGTCAATATTGGAATCCATGCCGTCTAAATCATTTGATCTAATAATATACACCTACAGGAAGTAGGCAACAAAAGGATTTAGTGGTTAGTACGAGTTTCAGAAGTAGAATCTCAAAGCAGTCAAATATCTACATACTATGCTTGGCAGCCCACATTCAAGAAGCATTACGAATTCATCTCTCAGAAGAATCAATCTATATCCTTTCCTTAAAACCTCCGTTCAAGTGAAACCTCGCTTACTGTTAAGAAATTTTAATGACAAGCTCAAAATTCTACCAAGGAACTGCATTATTCCTAGCCTATTTCATTGAATCACAGACCAAACATTCTCATCAATTTCACAATCATAACGGCCTTCCTACCATCTATCTTCTCTATATGCTTTACAGTGAGAACATCTTTGGCTTGCTGGTTTGCAGAGTACTGACCAATTTTTTAGCATAGTATTTTTTATAACAAATTCGTCAAGTTTTAACTGAAGTAATCTAATGTAAATACTCAATCAAACAAGAAAAGATATCCAGATTCCACACAAGCATTCCAAGAAGGTACAAGTTACTACCTTAAATTTGGACGGGGTGACCAGATGGAAAATCACGGCATCTCCCTCCTGTAGCTTGCGAGCAATTGAAAAACCTCTCCATCCACCACTCAGTCCCACCTTCTGCGCAAGATATTTAGTTTCAAATTTATCCCCATTTTCATCTTCCAAAACAATTGTCTTATCTTGTTTTGGCATATGATCAAAGCAGAATTTCTTGGAAAGACCCTGCCAAACCAAAACCAAAACCAAAGCGAGTGCATATAAATAAGTACATCGTCCAAACAATACAGGCCTTGATAAGTTGATATAACTGCACAAAGTGTGAAGAGAATGAGTGAGAGCTTAAGGTTTACAAGCCAGAAACATCCAGCAACGTGAGAAGGCAGCATGACTTTGAGCAGGATAGGGAACTTAGGATCGAGGGTTGCTTCAACCTCCTTTGCTCTTTCATATACGCTTTTTGCTACGGTAACTCTCTTTCGCTTACGGCTAACGGTAAAAGATTGAGAATCAAGTGTTACTTCACAGTCAATCAAAACAAACAATTTCGACAAATAAAAAGCAGATTAAAAATGTAAATTAAATATATACTGACTGACTGACTGACCTTTCAGGCATATTTGGATTAGCATTACTGCAACTGACTACCTGTATCTGAAAAATTTATTTCGTGTTAGAATATGTGGAGAAATTAAGAAACTAAATTGCTCACTAGTTCAAGTGCATACAACAAAGATGTGCAGAAAATAAACAAGAGCCCCAGCCCAACTTGGAAAAACATTTGTTTTTTAAATTCCAGCTAATTCGAAGGTGTGCGCGGAAATTATTTCCCAAACTAGTTTTTTTGTAATTTTTTTCATTTAAATCATCGAACATATTTCATTTCTTTGTAAGGAGGCTCATGTTTATGAAATTGACCAAAAACATTTCAAAAAGCTTATTGCTTGAAATAATTAATCTTAATCAGACTGCATGCAACTCAAAATAGGAAGAACAAAAACACAATATAAATATGTTGTATGAATAAATAAATAAATAAATAAATATATATATATAATATAAGGTTTTCTCACAATGCTTTCACCAGACTCTGCAAAATCATTAGTAAACAAAACACTCACATTTTACTCACCTTCCAAGGAAAACCCGTTAACATATTACATGTCACGGGGAGAGAGAGAGAGAGAGAGAGAGAGAGAGAGAGAGAGAGAGAGAGAGGACCTTAGGTGGTGGTGGGCAAGAAGAGCTCTGCTTCTGCTTCTGGTCTTGAAGAACAGCCATGGCCATGGATACACACACACACACTCTCTCTCTCTCTCTCTCTCTCTCTCTCTCTAACTTTATGGTTATGGAGGTAAAGAGTGAATAATGGAAAAGATGAAAAGACCGTTCCATGTACTTTTGTCACTCACTCGAGCTAGAGGCTGCCTAATGGAATTCAAACATAATAGGGGCATTTTGGGAACCATACAGGTAACAACAATAATTTTCTAGCCATTTTCAAGGGAACATAATGCTATTCCACTTCCCCAAAAAATTATAAAATACTACTACAATGCCCTCCCAAACATATTTAAAGGATGAGCATGGGTGTGTAATGTTCAAACTTTTGCAGTAGGAACTAGAAACTGTAACTCTTTGACAGTCAAGTTTTAGAGAAATTCTTCCGTCCGGAACTCCAGTTAGTGGTGGGCCATGGAGGTGGTCTGAGAGGACATGAGTGGGGACATTACATAGCGTAATAGTGAGTCTTAATGCTAGGGGTGGGTATGGGGGTTTTATTATGTTTGGGCCGCATAGACACGTGGTTCAGATGCCGAACTCCAAAATTTCTTCAAGTCTTGAGGAAGTTTTCACAGCCTTTGTTGTCTTGCGACCTACTGTGAATGGGGGTAATATTATAACATGGTAATCAAGTTACGATCACATTGAAAAATTCACTAATGTGAATAATGGATCTATTCAATGTATCTTAATAGCAACAATACGGCTGAATATTGAAATTTATAATCGAACGGAGGAGGATATAACTGAAGTAGCATGTAATAGTTGAATAGAATAGACAAACAAATTGACCGAGTTATTTGATCTTACAAATCACAATTGGTTCTATATCATACATTCCAATGCTGGAAATTGCCAAAGAGAAAATCACAAGGTAAAACATTCCTCCCGACTAGCTACTGATGCCTCCAAAGCACACAATTCTGTAGAGAAATTACCCAAAATCTCTGCAGCACTGGCCTATATAAAATTAAAAACCCAAAATGCTGAGCGATAACGGCACAAGATGCGCATTTCTTCCTCACCTAGCTTTGGCATTATATCTTTTAAGTTATACCCAAAAAGAGTAACCAGATTCTTTCAAGTTTTCTCATCACCAAGGGGCTTTAGCCATTTCTTGGAACAGAATTTCCCGCTCCAAACCATTTGCCTCTTTCGCTTCCAAACCATTTGCCTCTAGTCTTTTTGATTTTGAAGCAAGACTTGTAAGCTGGTCCAGGCGGGCACGCAGGAAATGGACATTCATGCCTAAATCACCAAAGGCTTTCAGAGTCTTATCCCAAGTCGAAAGATAATCTTCCGGGGTAGTGATCTTGCAGGCCCTGATGGCATCTGCAATGTTGACTGTCTCAGAAATTACTCCGGCAATCAGTTTGCTGTTCAGACCCTCGAGAAGTTGTTCATGAAGGAAGGAGTTCTGACTGCAGCAAAGCTCATAATACTTGGTCAGGACGTATTTCGAAAATTCAGAGTTTATGATTAAACCGTTGACCTGAACGTTAAAGTTGTCCAAACAGTGCACTTCTTTAAAAGTGACAACAGACTCTGAAAGTCTAAGACCATCCAGAAATTTGGAACCAACATCTTCGCCGTCATTTCCAGACTGATCTGATGTTGGACCAGAGTCCGTATAATAGACTATTGCATTCTCCTGCGGATTTGGTTCCAAATTCTCACGTTCTTCCTTTCCACATGCAGTAAAGCCTCCTGCGTGATTTAAATCACATGTAAGGATCAGAAAAGGTAAGAGTTGTTTATGATTGCGACGCCACTTGCCACACATAACTTGATGAATTTTGAAACAACTTACCGGTATCCATCTGTCTGATGGGAGGATCTACCCTCATAAGAGGAAGACTCCAGTTCACTTCATTTGACCTAATGATATATACCTGCAACAAGTAGGTAGCAAAAGAATGGAGTGTCTCGTACGCATTCAGAAGTAGTGCCTCAAAACAATAAAATGTTATAGATCTTATCCTTTTTTTCTCAAAATTTCCATTCAGGGGAAACCCATCTAAATTTAAGAAAACAAAATTTGGCAAACTCAAAAAAATGTACACTTACCAACTTATCTTGCCCTTTTTCCTTAAACCACAGGATAAACATTTTCATCATCTTCACAACCATAGTGGCATCCCCGAGATCTATCTTCTATAGTTCTACATTATAGCAACTCTGATTTACAGGATTCAGGTTGCAAGGCTATGATCAATTTAATGATTTCTCTTTTCCAAGTTTGTCAAGTTCAACTATATGTTACATAATGGAACTTGGAACAAAGGATCCGCACATAAATTTCAAGAAGGGTCCATCAGTTACCTTAAATTTGAAAGGAGTGACTAGATGGAAAATCACAACATCTCCCTTCATTATCATGTGAGCAATTGAAAACCCTCTCCATCCACCACTCAGTCCACCCTTCTCCACAAGATACTTCGTTCCAAATTCCTTCCCATTTTCATCTTCCAAAACAATCATTGAATCTTGTTTTGGCATATATTCACTGCAAAATTTCTTAGCAAGATTCTGCCAAACCAAAGTCAGTTCAAATAAGTATATCATCCTAATTAGTCAATGTATATAACTGCACAAATTGTTGACAAGAGTGAGTGAGGCTTACAAGGTAGAATCCTCCAGAAACTTCTGACGGCATCATAACTTTGAGTAGTGAAGGAAACTTATGATCTAGGCTTGCTTCGATCTTCTTTGCTCTTTCCAAAACAGAAGACTGAGCTTGGGAACTATCGTATAAGCTTTCTACTGTAACTCTTACAGGGGCCTTTCGTTTACGACTATTGGGAAAAAAATTGAGGATCCAGCGTTACTTTATAACCATTACAAATAATATCAATACTTAAAAGCAGATTAAAAAGTTAACTAAAAATTCACTGACCATTTAAACATCATGGGATTAGCATTAGCATTCAACACCTGTATTCAAGAACTCGCAAGATATTTCAGTTAGTTCAGTGTATACTGACAAGAAATGGAAATTCCATATTTGTAACTACAAGAATGTGGTGCTCTGAATCTCGCTAAGGAGCGCTACAGGCCTAAAAACGACACTAGATTTTCGTTGCCCGCATGATTGATTCAATGCGTAGCTACAGATCAATTTTTTTATGACCCATTTTGATTTTTCTACCTAATTTGGCATGACTTTCACGATTCCTAGCATACCCTTACAACATACAAAACATGAACAGAATATTTTACTTCATTACCGTCTGATAGCCATCTGAGATGAAGGAGATTCTATCAAAATCCCCATTTCAAAAAGCTTATAGCTTCAAAATATTAACATTTTCAATAAAATTGCAGAGTTAACAGTAATCATTCGAAACCGGAAATAACAAAACCCCAATACAGAATCGGAGGAAATGATTAACATGTTATTGTTTCTCACATTGCTTGTAGTCGTCGGTTGAAAGCATGGAGGTTTTTGTCCAAACTGCTTTTCGGTTTTCATACCCTGCAATCAAACAAACGGTCAAATACTCAGATTACAAGCAAAACCCAAATCATATCTGAGAGAAACAAATAGAGACAGTGGACCTTATGCGGCGGAGGCTGCGGCGGTAGCTGTAGCAGTGGGTAAGAGGAGCTCTGTTTCTGGTCTTGAAGAATAACCATTGCTTCCTCCATGGGCTCTCTCTCTCTCTCTCTCTCTCTCTCTCTCTCTCTCTCTCTCTCTCTCTCTCTCTCTACTATTGGCGTAGATGTAGAAAGACTGATGTGTACAGAGAAAGGGGAAAAAAAAAGGACCGTTTAATTTCAAAACAATCTTGCTTCAAAATATGGAGCCAATTTTAAAATATAATAGGGAATGTTGGGGAGACATATCCATACTGCATATTTTGACTTACCAAAAAGGAAATAACCATTCAACCTTTTTAATTTTTTTTATACAAGCGATTTTGAGTGGAGGATTAAAAATTAGGAAAATTAATGAAACAGGGTTTGAAAACTTTGAGTTTGAACGAGAATGACAAAATAAAAGGTAAAATGAATAGTACCAGGATTGACTTTTTAGTGTAAAAATGTGATTTTTCGTTAAAGTGAACAGTATCGGAGAACTTTTTGTTAAAGTTCCCTTAAAAATCACGTCGGTATTTTAAACCAATCACGTGATGTCAAGATGCAGTTGTCCTGACGGGATTTCAAATTTTATTATGTTTTTTTTTTTAAATTTACATGCAAGTAGAACGCTAAAGCGAGATGTTTTAAATCAATCTCGTAATTCTGCATGGGAAAATATTTTATTTGAAACAGAACAGAGTACGTGTTCTTGGTTGCAATGCAATTTGTGTTCATAACATAAGGTACACCAACTGAATTACATAATTAGATATCTTAACTAGGGAAGGTTTTGTCAATATCCAAAATATAGGATTTACACCATTTTTAGAGAAATTGCCAAATCTTGCTTGCAATGCAATTTGTATTCAAGTATCTGACATGCTATACATTTCATGCTCCAAAGTTTAACACGCCTAAGTTTACTTCTTATATGCATTTTTAAAATATTTAATAGTTATTTTCTCTTACTCATCTCTAAGATAAAGACAAAGAAATAGAAGAGTTAACAAATATTAAAAAATTGAAAGAATGTGTGGGAGGAAAAATAAGAGCATCCAAGAGAGTTCAAGTGTTGCTTTTTGCTAAATTTGAAGTGCCACGTAAGATTTGTTTGCTCCAAAAGAGTTACATTTGTGGAAGGTGTGTGAAACCCTTTTCCTATCTACGTTGCTTATATGTAAAAGGGAATAAAAATGGTTCAACATATTTTTTTTATTGAATAAGATGTTGTATTAAATACAATAAGATAGTACATAGGATAACAGAAAATATATCAAAAAATCATATGCTACAACTCAAATCAACAAATCAAATGGTGGAGGAAATCAAGCGGTTGTCAAATGCAAGCTAAGGCTCGTCTGATAACTTTTTCATTTGGTTTTTATTTTTTTTGTGCTTTAAATAGTGAGACAGTACACACAAAAATTTATAAGACATGTATATTGAATGACAGACATAATGAAAGTTGAAAACCAAAATTTAGGACAAGTTTTAAATCTCTCATAAACCCATCCCTCTTCTCATTAGCGTAGATAATATCGATTATTCAAAAAAAAAAAAAAAAAAAACTCTCTCATATATTTGCTCTATCTCAACAATAAAAATTGAATATCAACACTCACAAAAAGTTTTTAAACGGACCCTTAATTATTAAGTATTTTAGATTATTTAACTTACGAATACACGATATTTACACTAAGAGGGACGGGAAATGAACCACCAAAGTGCGCTTTCGGATGAGAACTCAGGAGGAGACACTCAACGAACCGAGCAGCAATAGTAGATGGTTGAAGATCCACGATGAAGAGTGATATTTGGAAAGGAACAAGGCATAGAAAGCAAATCTGAGACAAACTCAAGGAAAATTGAGACCAAGCTCAGGGCAACCTGAGACACAAAATGCTCAGAACGAAAAATAACCGAATTCTAAGTGCATAAAAAGAAAATACAAATCACCAACCATGGTGGTTTGGAGAAGGGAAAAACTGGGGGGAGTTGGAGGAAAGGGTGAGAACCAAAAAACAGGGAGAAATGGAGGGATAGGGAGGAAGAAAGGGGAAGAGGGAGAAGGGCGAGGAGGGGTGGGCACTATGCTACCGCCAACCCCAAGCTTGAGCTAGGGGTCGACGGCATGGAGGCTTTTAGATATTTGGGATTTTTTTAGAGAGGGCACGGTTTTTCCATTTGGTTTTTATTTTTATTTTTTTCATTTTTTGTGCTATAGATATTGAGAAAGTACACACAAAATTTATAGGACATGTACATTGAATGACAGTCATAATGAAAAGTGAAAACCAAAATGGAGGACAAGTTTAAGGGCTGGTTTGGGATTGTGGTGTTTTAAAAAAAAAAAAAGTAGCTTATTAAAAATTTGGAACATCAAATGTGTTTGGTAAAACAAAAAAATGTTTTTATTTTTTATTTTTTATTTTTTAAACTGATGTCAATAACAGCAGAAAAACATAGAAAAACAGAAGCATGGTCTATCATGCTTCTAAACAAAGTGTTTCTTTTTTCAAAGCATAGTAGTCAGTGCCTGTTTAATGAAATTTTCAAATGGCAAGATTATTCTCTTTGACAATTATTATATCACATTAAATATCATATATATTTTTAGTCATTTAACATATTCACAACAAGTTACATAAAAGTTTACCAAACGCTCAGACACTTTATTTTTTATTAAAATCACTTTTACAAAAAAAAAAAAAAAAAGTTTACCAAACACTCAATAACTTTATTTTATTGTTTATTCTTACATAACAACAAAATCAATTTTTCTAAAAGCACAACAATATCAAACTAAGAGGGAGGGGAAATAAATTGTTAAGAGAAAACCAACACTCAAAACGAAAGGGTTATTAAACGGACCCTTAATTATTAAGTACTTAAGATTATTTACCTTGCAAATACATGATATTTACACTAAGAGGGAGGAGAAATAAATTGGTTGCAAATTCGCTATTTCTGAGATTTGAACATAAGACATTATTTACAAGTGAAAAAAAATAACGCTGGACTATAATACTAAGTAGTTATCAAACAAGGCTTTCCATAGTGGTTTATTTGAGTTTGATGTTTATATATATAAGAAGTAAATACCATGAGGGGTGGATATGCCAAATAACCATACCAACCGAATTACCAACTGTACCATACCAAAGTTGTGCCAAAAAATTTGTACCATTGGTAATAGTACAGTATTTTACTGTACCACACATTTTCGGTACGATAATGGTATTCAAAACCATTACCAATAGTATATTGTACCGTACCACTACTTTCCCAATAAAAAAAAACCTAAGCCTTCTTGCCGTTGCGACTTCATCTTTTCACTCATCTTGCCATAGACTTCATCTCCGTGGCTTCCGTTCTGGCCACTCTCTCTCTCTCTCCGCAGTGCATCTCACCTTCTCCTTCATCAAATTGGGTTGTCTTTCTACTTGGCTTTGTCTATCAAGTTAATTTTCGTACAATTTTAAAGAATGTAGAGATGAAATCTAGGAATCTTTGTACTAGTTTTTTTAGGGATGTTGGGTTCTTTCAGCAATTTTCCCATCAATTTACTTCTTTTTTCTTAAATGAATTTCTATGAAATTCTCATAATTAAATTAAAAAGTTTTAGAAACCCAAAGAGAGTGGCCAAAACACGTTTGGGCCTTGAATTGGGTTGGGAAAAAAAAAAAAAATCAAATTTTGGCCCAAGACAGAGAGATAATTACCATTATCATATTATGCCAATCAAACTATTTGGCATGCCGAAATTCGGTATACCGAAAGTTTGGCAAGGTAATAGTATTAGATTTTGTTATATAAAAAATTTGGTATGGTAATTGATACATGAGTTTTGGTACGGTAATTGTACCAATACCACTCCTAAATACCATGAGTGTTTAACAGGGATTACACTCCTTTTTTATTTTTTAATATTTTTACATTTTTTTTTTCTCGAACAATCGATATTAGAATTACAATCTAAAAATCTTTTTCCCTATTTAATAGGGATTACTCTCTAAAAGTCTCCCTATTTAATAGAACTACTCTCTTAAAATCTTTATAAATATCCTAAACTGGATATTTATCGGAACTCTCTCTGATCATATCCTTAATCTCATATTTCTTTACGATCATCACATATATGTGTAACATAGGCTCATCTCTCTCACATACGATGTCGTCTAAGCATAGACTCGTTCGTGGAGATTCATCTCTCCTACACGCCTAAGCCAAGACATATTCGTCAATGATTTATTCCGATATAGCACACGTCATACGTATTCTTTTCTTAGAATTACACCAGTGATTTGATTCTTTTTCCCGAAGATATGTAGACAATCAGATCATGGATTCAATCACACCCCCAATCAACTCCATTCTCCCCGAAGTTCATGGGCAATTTCGACTAAATATCGCTTCCGTCAAAAGATTGCATGAATTTGGTTCCAACAGTGGTGAAAAATTGAAAATAACTTTAAACACAACTTATTTAAAACACATAACAAAATTAATGTGAGGTGACAAATTAATAAGGTAAAACTGAAAGTGTCCAAATTCTCACTTTAGGTACAAGATGAGAATGAAAAAGAAAAACTTCATGTATGAAAATTTAAAAATCATAAAATTTTAAGGTAATAAACCGAGAATACTTTTGAATAAATGTTGTCGTGTTGAAAAATTAAGATTTAAACCCGTGGTAATCTAAAACCCTTGCTCTGTCTTGACTCTTGAGCTGCGTTGAGTTGGCAACTGTTGTCCTCCACCCCGGTTTGCAAATCTTAAAAGAATTTGGTTTTATTGGTGCATATCATCTCCCCGGACCCCACCCGAAGACGATTTCGTCCTCCCTTCCCGATCGAACCTACTCCTTCCCTTCTTGCAGCGATCTGCTTTTCTCCTTGATTTATTGTCAACAGTTTGGCAATTAGAATTTCAACTTTTGTAAGCTAAAGTGATCCAGGTACGTACATTTTCTTCCTTTTTTTCTTCTCAGATTTGATAATTAATTCTTGTTTATATTATATTGTTTCATAATTAATCATCATGCTATTGCTACTGTTAAAAACCAATTAAACCCATCAATTCAAATCTCAATGTTGGGAGGGAGGGCATTAGGAAAAAGTCAAAAAAAAAGGAATCCAAGCCCTCCTCGGAGGGAATTAGGAAAACAAAGACTTAATAAACAGATAGATAGCATGGCACATACCTGGGAGCCTGGGACTGGGAGGGAACTAGTTCAAGTTCTAGCTTTTATTTTCGGTTTGCTTGTTGCTCCATTTCTAAATTTAATTTTTCTTTTTCCAACAACGGCAGGGCGATAGAGTGGTGATGGAAAAAAAATTGTGTGGAGCTTGACATGTTATTGGATGATGTTGAGTGGCACTACACGGCACTCATAAATTGTCATGTGTTAAACTTAAATATGATTTCTTATTTTTAGTTTTATATGAAAATAAAATTAAAAACTTAAATCATTATTTCTTAAAAAACTAAAATGGTAAAAACAAAATTCACAATCCCAGTTAAATCTACCTCCATCTGTGAACCCGCCTCTCTTCTCTCGTCGGCACCGGTGATCTGCAACGCCGTCAATTCTTCCTTGCTCTTCAGGCTCTCCCTTCTCTCAACTCTCTCTAATGATTACTAACTCGTTCAATTTTACATCTATAGTATATTAATATTTGAAAATTGGAAACGACAAACTACTGGTGAACGAAGTTGGCTTTGAGAATTGGGTTCTTCTCTAGAATTTATATTCCCTTCCTTTATAATAATTTGACAATACATTGAAATTGTGACATCCCACATCGCCCAGGGGAGTGATCATTATATGTATATTCCCATCTCTACCTAGCACGAGGCCTTTTGGGAGCTCACTGGCTTCGGGTTCCGTAGGAACTCCGAAGTTAAGCGAGAAGAGGGCTAGAGCAATCCCATGATGGGTGACCCACTGGGAAGTTGCTCGTGAGTTCCCAAAAAACAAAACCGTGAGGGAATGGTAAGCCCAAAGCGGACAATATCGTGCTACGGTGGTGGAGCGGGCCCGGGAAGTGATCCGCCCCGGGCCGGGATGTGACAATTGGTATCAGAGCCAATCCCTGGCCGGAAATGTGCCGACGAGGACGTCGGGCCCCTAAGGGGGGTGGATTGTGACATCCCACATCGCCCAGGGGAGTGATCATTATATGTATATTCCCATCTCTACCTAGCACGAGGCCTTTTGGGAGCTCACTGGCTTCGGGTTCCGTAGGAACTCCGAAGTTAAGCGAGAAGAGGGCTAGAGCAATCCCATGATGGGTGACCCACTGGGAAGTTGCTCGTGAGTTCCCAAAAAACAAAACCGTGAGGGAATGGTAAGCCCAAAGCGGACAATATCGTGCTACGGTGGTGGAGCGGGCCCGGGAAGTGATCCGCCCCGGGCCGGGATGTGACAATTGGTATCAGAGCCAATCCCTGGCCGGAAATGTGCCGACGAGGACGTCGGGCCCCTAAGGGGGGTGGATTGTGACATCCCACATCGCCCAGGGGAGTGATCATTATATGTATATTCCCATCTCTACCTAGCACGAGGCCTTTTGGGAGCTCACTGGCTTCGGGTTCCGTAGGAACTCCGAAGTTAAGCGAGAAGAGGGCTAGAGCAATCCCATGATGGGTGACCCACTGGGAAGTTGCTCGTGAGTTCCCAAAAAACAAAACCGTGAGGGAATGGTAAGCCCAAAGCGGACAATATCGTGCTACGGTGGTGGAGCGGGCCCGGGAAGTGATCCGCCCCGGGCCGGGATGTGACAGAAATAATGAGAATTTTTTATTTTTTTATTATTGAATTGAAATAATGAGGTTAATCAGAAACCTAATCCAACCACTTCGATGGAGAGATTTAACTCTTAACATTAACTCACTTCTTACAAGAATTCTCATAAAAGTCGAATGTATAGAGGCACAACATAAAAATGAAGGGAAATCATTTGTACATCATTTTTTTTCATGTGCATACTGTGTTGATTTTGTCTGTTGATTTTTACTTTATTCGATTTAATAGTCAAAAATGTATATATCGAAAAAAAAATGCGTTGAAATTAGTCCCAAAACTAAAATTTTGGTCCATATATACTTGGAGCGGAATCAGCATGCGCCTACAAATACAGTTGATCAATCAAACTCTTCATTGCAGCAAAATTATGAAATCAACAAAAATTATGTTACATGCTTATTTTCTTACATAAAGTTAAAAACTTTGTATTTACATATGAAGTGACGATTGGGACCCCCTACCAAACTTACAGAATGCTAAACGCTCTGCAGTGCAACACTATTTCCATAGTAAGGGTACTTGCACAAAACCGAGAGAAAAACAACGAAAGCTTTTTTCTTACACTATCACCAATTGTATACAACCATGAGTGTTTCTCTCTTATCACACTAGAGCAACACATGATTGTATATACCAGTTGCAGCTAAAGTTTTTTTTTGCTTTAGAGGCCATGGCAAGAAAACCTAATTGAAGAACAAAACAATCCTTTTCATCATGGCCACAGCTTTTTCATTAGTGGGTTGGAGCAAATGGAATACATGGTTCTCCTCCTTTGTTTTCCATACCTTTACAACCCCTTTCCATCCACTCCTTCTCAGTGCCATACTATAATACCTTCCCCTATCATACAACGAATCTTTCTCAGCAACAAAAACCAGCACATTTTGACACCCCAAGTCCTTCAGTTTCGGATCCTTAACCGGGTTGAAAAGTGGATCATCGGTTCCACTACTCAACGGGTTCAAAAAACGCCACAGACCGACCATATATAGTCTTACAATTGGTGGCATTTTTAACTCTGCCCCACTAAGTTCTGTCCCCCAGAAAAATGGATGCACCAAGACTATCCCATTGAGCTTGAACCCAGCTAAGCCCTCTGTGCCCACTTTTAAAGCCATGTGGTGTGCTATGTTAGCCCCAGCGCTGTCACCAGAGAAAAACACACGCGTTGGATCTGCATATCTCTTCAACCACTCTTCAGAGTTGTTTTCATCAAAATGTGAAGCAACCCATTTGAGAGTGGTCCATGAATCTTCGTAAGCAATAGGCAGAGGGTGCTCCGGGGCAAGCCTATATTCAACAGAGACAGCAACCACATTGGCCATGGCAACTAAGGAGTTGACGTAGTTGTGATAAACTGGAGAAAAGGCACTTTCAACACAGAAGCCGCCTCCATGAAAGTAGACAAGAAGAGGGAGCTTGTGGGCTGAGTTGGTGGTGGAACTGGGGAGGTAAAGCCTTGCAGATATGTTTTCCTTATGTGAGATCACAACGTCTTTTGATTGCACGCCAGTTTTGGGATCGAGCGATGGAGGAACCTTTAGTTTACCCATGAAACGCTCAATTGTACCATTTTTGTATATTCTCATGAAGGGGAAGAAATCATACGCTATTTCATCATTCATGCTCGGCGTGACGAAAGAGAGGAGAAAAATTAACACAAGTATGGAGATTGTAGGCATTTTTCTTTCTTGTGGTTGTGGAGACAGTTGAAATATGTTGGTGGGTGGACGTGGTGGATTCTACGTTTTAGATTCTATCAACAATCCGGTTGGTGATCATTCCAACAATTTGCGTTTCGTGTTATGCAAGTCATGCATATGTTGGCTTCAATGAGGGCAAATACTTGTTAAATATACCATTTTACGTATTAAAAGCTAATTTTACCCGGAACCCTTAATTATGACGTAGTATTAATATCATTCCACTTAATGTGTGCCACGACAGGGCAAGGCAGTTATGCGGGAAGGTATGTGGCTGAGAGCAGTTGCAATTGGTGATTAGTGATGTTGGGTAACTCGGTAGTTGTGGTTTGTTGGCGGTTGTCTAATAAACTAGGTGGTCATGGTTCAATCGGATGGTCGTCGTCCGTTTTTTGGTAAATGTAAAAATACTACAAACAAAAACCTAAAGGGAAATTTTTTTTTCTTTTTTTTTTTTGTGGTTCTTGTGGTGGCAGTGCACTTTTAATGTCACCCTCATAGTGAAAAAGTTGTTAAACAAACCAATGTGGTCATTTCCGTTAGCAATTGAGATCCCAACCCCAACTTTTGTTACTCTTCCATTAAAAAGGCACATGTGAATCTCACGTGGGAGATCATATTCGTCCTTTCAAACTGAAAATTTTGGTGACGTTTGTTAGCTGACTACATGAGGTTATATTTGACTAAAATTAGGATTCGACGAAAAAGGTTCAAACTGAACGATGCATGTGCTCTGAAATTGAAGATATTACCAACCAAACTCAACCCTCCTTTCAAAAAAAAAGATTACCCAACGCTCTCGAAGATCAGGAAGAGTTGTAAGAAATTCAAATATATTAACTTCCATTTTCTGCATAACTAAATCATTAGTGTTTATGTCATGGATTTACAAAATGTATCAACGTTACATTTTAACATGTAACCAGGTGGATATCCTCTTATTAGTAATACGTGTCACGTAATGTTACTATGACATGTGTTTCAGAATTGTAGAAGGCTTTCAATCAAGACTTTAGTAAACCCTTAAATTCAAATCTTCAGTCCTTAAGATAATGCCTCGACATTCTTCTAGTTAATTACTATAGCTTGGCTAATAAAGTCAAGAAAAAACTACATATAATTGTGAAACAAATTATATGGTAGGCCATGCATCCTATAGTACGTAATTACGAATGTCGGATGAAATAGTTGTTGCTATTGACTATGCATGATTTTACGATTAATTATAATCTGAGTCGACTAATCCAGTTAAAATGGTTATTATCACCTGGTAGTTCGTAAATCTCGTAAATTATCTTCTTCGATCTCAAAAATCTTTTTCTTAATTACGCTTTAAACGAATTTTCTTAACTTGATTGCATCTAAATATTGTCTAATTAAGTGGGAAGTAATGAACATTAGTTGTAATGGTATTGAAATTTGGACTACTACTGATTTTTCATGGTCTACATTTCGTATATTGTTTGTTTTCTTTACAAGTGGAAAGCAAACACTTCAAAATTCAAATATTGTGGACATGAGGTTATACCCGCTTTCCTTTTTCCCTAAGGCCCGTTTGTTTCACCTTCTTAACTAGGATTGGATTGA
Organism: Pyrus communis; assembly: GCF_041283825.1. NCBI lineage: Eukaryota > Viridiplantae > Streptophyta > Magnoliopsida > Rosales > Rosaceae > Pyrus > Pyrus communis. Next base: position 21,358,035 of record NC_142569.1, read on the forward strand.
ATCTAGGGACTTGCTAGAGTAGCTTGACTTGGACTAAATAGTATAAGAACTGTCAAACGTTTAGTAAAGCGCTGGACTAAAGCAACGGAGGGCTAGAATGGAAGGGAAAACAATAACGGAGGACGAGAGTGGTCAGTGGGGAAGGTTACTCGAGGTTAAAGGTTCACGAGAAGGCAGCCACTCCGATTGAAGGTTTCTGGGCAGCGTTAGCGAGGTCATTAGCAATCCTCCTCTTCCGTGTCGGACTAAATTCAACCACCCAAGGCCCGTAGTCACATGAGTCCCTTCTAATCTAATTGAAGTTAGTCTTTGATGACACCAATCGTGGGACGGGATTATAATCCCGGCTAAATCACTCCCACCTAATACGGAACCTAATGCCTTAAACTCTCTACTTTTTACTTTCTTTTTCACTTCCTAGAGATTAGTGAAACTCTCTACTTTTTACTTTCTTTTTCACTTCCTAGAGATTAGTGAAAAAGAACAAAATGAATAAATGCGTAAATTGTTCCAAGATTTTAGACGGATGGGTCAATAAATCACTACTAATTATACTAAATTTGTGCAATTATTGAAAATATTTTTAAAATAATTGAAAGCGCTTTCGATTCTTCAAAAATACTTTCTATTATGTTTGACAGAAAAAGTTATAAGTATTTTTTGTTCAAATAAGTATTTGAAGTGCTACCTGAAAAAAATAAAAAAATAAGATGACGATACCTTTAAATATGCTTCTAATTTAAGCGTTTTTACTGAAAGTGCTTATGAAAAAAAATAATCAATAAATTAGAAGAATAACCATTTCATATAAGTTGTAATTCATTTTGTAAAATACGACGTGAGACTTTTCACATAATTCAATAAATTCAACAAACTGTATGGACCCTCTTGTGCTGCTAATTCTCCAAGAACTGTCCACGTACATTTAATTTGTACACTTTTATTTCTTTTCAATGTAATGGATGTTAGCGTCGACGACTTCTTTGGCAACATTCTTAGCTTCAATGAGGGGGCAGCCCGGAGATTACGCAGTTCCCCGCTTCCAAATTAGTACAAGTCATAGCACAACTAAGAACATGGAAGGTGTACACGAAAACGGTAACTTTTACTGCTCTTTCGGTATTTGTACCTTGATGTACAAGTAATCTACCGTTATTTTACATCACAGTTTTCCGTTTCTCCGGAAAACAGGAAGCAAATATTAAAAAAAAAAAAAAAAAAATTATTACTCTAGTGGTAGGGCACTTACCTATACATACTGAAAAAAGTTCAAATCTCGCTCCTAAATTTTCTGGTTTTTTTATTTTTCAAAAACAAAACCAGGAAATTTATATCGACATGAAATTTCACGGATTTCGCTTGCTGAAAAAATAATTCGGGATCTAATTTTCACTAAGCTGATAGTTTAGGACTAAATCAGCACTTCACCTTATATAAGCTGCAACCTTCATACATATACACTCGTGTTGAAGAAAACCTGTAAGCAATCTAAATCTGAGATGGATCATTCATAAAACCTGCAAGTAATCTAAATCTGAGATGGATCATTTCATTCTCTCATGGCTTCCTTCTCATCCTCTTATTTTCTTCCATTATATTTACAATACATGCATGCGATCTAACCGAACGCAGTGCTCTCACATCCTTCATGAGCACTCTGTCTTCCCCTACATTGAACTGGACTGCTTCAGTTGATTGTTGCCAGTGGGAAGGCATCACATGTAGTCAGAATGGTTGGATCATCCAATTGCGGTTGCCATCCAAGGGACTCAAAGGAGGTATTTTTCCTTCATCACTTGGAAACCTTAAGCTTCTTTCGCACCTCAACCTCTCCCACAATCTGCTTTCCGGCTCTCTTGAAGCCGGGATGTCTTTGTCCTTGAGTCACCTTGAGATCCTTGATTTGAGCTATAATCTTTTCTCCGGAGAAGTACCATTGTCTTTATCATCAAGTTACATCCAAACGGTTGATTTTTCGAGCAATCAATTCAACGGAACAATTCCATCTTCATTCCTCCAGCATTCCTGGAATTTGAGCAGTTTTAATGTCAGCAATAATCATTTTACAGGCCAAATACCATCCCTTATCTGTCTCCGTTTCTCTTCGCTTAGAGTCTTGGATTTCTCCCACAATAATTTCAGTGGCTCAATTCCTCTAGGACTAGGAAACTGTTCCGAATTGGAGGTCTTTCGTGCTGGCGACAATACTCTCTCAGGGTCCCTTCCTGCTGATATCTACAAAGCTCAAGCACTTCAAGAAATTTCATTATTTACTAATAGCCTTTTCGGACCCATCGGTGAGAATGTTGGGAAGCTCTCCAAATTAAAGCTCAAGCATCTTCATTACAACAATCTAGAAGGTCATCTGCCCCCATCTTTGATGAATTGCACAAACCTTGTTGAAATAAAACTCGGATTCAACCGTTTTAGTGGGAATATCTCCGCGCTTGATTTCTCTAAACTTACTCAACTTAGTAAACTAGATTTTATAAATAATATGTTCACTGGTATCTAGCCAATAAGCCTTTACTCATGCAAGTCCCTCAAAGCACTTCGACTGGCTGCAAATGATTTCGAGTGACAAATCCAACCTGAGATTCTTCAGTTGAAAAACTTGACCTTCCTCTCGCACTTTCTAACAACAGACTCACCAATGTCACGGGGGCAATGAAGATATTGACGGGCTTCAAAAGTCTCAGGGTGCTCCTTTCAAAAGTTTTTGTAGGTGAAGAAATGCCAGACGGGGATATAACTGTCGATTCCGGGTTACAAAATCTGTGGTGTTTTCAATTTCTTTGACAGTCATACGAATTGAGCCAGAAAAATTGTACTTTTCTTCTAATTACTACTTCAATCAGCCCTCTCTCTTACTCTCTCTCTCTCTCTCTCAAAACCATCCACACATCGCACCCTTCCTTCCTACCTCTCCCTTGCTCCCCCTCATCTTTTGCACCCCATAATCATGAATTAGATCGGAGTGCTGGACTCTATCTTGACAGACGACCTAAACTTGCAACTCTGTGTAACCAAAAATTCTGAGAAGTTTTGAGCTAAGACCATTAAGTACCAATAGCATACCAAATTGTATAAACACACCCAAGAACGTGAAACCCACTTCATCCAGATTCGAATACCCCTCCCTGATTGATCAGTAAAATATACAAAGGAAACTGAAAATACTCATCAGCTGACTCTGAAAAGAAAAGAAAAATAATACCACTTTAAATAGGTCTTCAGTACGTCCTGCCATGACTTTCCCTTGAACAATTATATGGGCACATGGATCTTTCTTGCAGCGTACAGATGACGTAACTGGATCAACTGATATTCCTCCCGTTTTTCTTGCAATCAATTGATGAAGTTCAGTAAAAGTCATGTCTTTTGTATCCAGGTTCAACAATGACAAACTCCCAAGAACACCAAAATATAGTCGAAGTATGGCTCATATGATTATTGAGTAATCTAAGAAAGGTGGCTGATATGATTTAATGCTCAGCCTTCTTAGTTTCTTAATTAATGACAAGGAATTAAAACTAGCGCAATGACAAAGTATGGCTCAGCATATATCATGGTGCCAATGGCATAGTCTGACTCGTCAGGTCACTCATTGAGATAACATCTTACCAGAAAATAGGGACCAAGGGAAGAAGCTCTTGCTTTAGAGAACCCATATGGAACACAATGTCAACAGAAAGGACAGCATTCGTGAAGAAATCATGCTGCAAGACTTTAACTCCATTTATACACACAACCTGCATACAACAGATAGAAGCTTTTTATTTGTTTCTTTCTTTATTCATGCAGGAACTAATCCATAAAGAAAACGTGTATCAAACTGAAACACAAAAAATCAGATTTTTAAGGTGATTAAAACCTTTTGGGGGAACATGCATAGGTTTTGGACTATCTTGCAGAGAGAGGCTTGGAACACTTCTCAAAGCTTATGGTGGGTCAGGATTTATCTGCTTCAGTCGCAGCTCTCGGGTAGCATGTACCAGTTCAGCGAGATCATTTTCTGTCATACCGGCTTTAACTTTCCCCAAGATTTCTTCCTCAACTTTTTTATCACCAGAAAACTTTTGTGGATCAGGCTGTCCAAGAAGTCGAATGTTAGGAGTAATAAACAAACAAGGTTTGGCGAAAAATTCTTTGAACAATTACCTGCATTGCTACCACAACTTTATGAGGATTGTTCAAAATGAATTTCTTTATCAGAGGAGAGAAAACAGCTATAGAGCCTTCCTTTTTTATTCTGGCATTCAGTTCCATTAAAAAATTGCCATGCTTCAGTGGATCAAAGGGATCCATACCATATATCCATTTATCCTATAGAGATTTAATATATTAAGTTCATGATTAAGACTAAATGGCTATTAATAAAGAATGTATATTATGAACGTAAAAGAAAACAAAGACGAGTATATCTTACAATGGACTGGAGCATTAAGGACAAGCCTTCAGGGAGTATTTTCTTATTATGTTCCCCGCAAATGAACTCCATTGTATTCATCGATGCTTCTACAGCATCTGCATCAAAGCCTTTCTCCGCAAATAGTATAAGTGTACTCGTGACTACTAGCTCTACCTTTGAAATGTCATCGCGAGAAACATTGATCACCAATATACTCAATAGAGGTTGAAGGAGATGAAAATCAACCTCGATAAAAATATCTCCATAGCCATATTCCAGCAACATTCTCCTCAATGGAGAAAGAATAATTGCCGAAATGAGATGAACAAAAACATCAATTGTTTGCTCAGTCTCCATGTCTAAGGGCCTATCACAGAGCAACCAGCTGAGGCATACCATGTTTTTCTTCTCTAAGTCACCTGAATTACCAAAAGGATAGTTCTTAAGAATCCTGACTGACTCTGAAAATGGTCTTTGTGGTTTGATCCTTGATAAATTTGGTGCTGAACTTGCATCAAACATGTCTAGGTACTCTGAGAGAGAGAGAGAGAGAGAGAGATTAGTACCACAATCTAAAACTTATATCATTCGTCACGACTCACAATTAATAAAAGGAAGCCATTAGATAAAGTCAAAGTGTTAGTGACCAATATATTTCTCTAACAGCTTCTAATTTGTTTCTTTTTTCAATTAACCTCTGATTTAATTCTTCAAAACAAATTGGATATAAAACTGAAATTATGGGACATTTGCGATTTACAGACTTGACAGCCTTGTAAAGGAAATCCATTAAAGCAAGTGACTAGAAGGGATAAAATGTAGTAACAAATCCTGTAAGAGGCATTATATATTCATGATTTTAAATGGTAATATCCTCAATAGGCTCTTTTTTTAACTATAGATTCTCATCGAGTTTATTTTCAGAAAATTCGCCCACTATTTTATTAGAGAAATGGCGAAAATAGTCTTGCAAGTTATTCACATGTGCAGACGCTTAGTTGGATCATCGTTTCCATAAAACCATATCCTTGCGTTACTGCGATGGTAGTTATTCCGGTGGAACTCCTGTAATTTTATTCTCAGAAATTCAGAAAGAAAAGCACTGTAGCACTAAAACAATATTGAAGGAATAATTCATAAAAATTTATCCTTCCGAATATGAAAGAAAAATGTAAGCCTGTTGGATCGATGACCAAACCATAAAAAATACATCTTAATTAACGTCACAAGACTCACAACACATGAAAAACCACAGTTTTAAAGTTTATCATGGTATCTGATATATCAAAGAAATAATCATCCTGTTTAGTGAACACAACAAACCTTGAAGTCCTCAAATGTCAATTGGGGCATAATTTGTGGATCCCCAGCATGGTCAAAATTGTAGGTACTGTCCGGAAAAACGGCCTGTAGAAAATGAAAAGCAGATGTATGATATTAGAGATATAGTAAACAAATTAGGAAAAAAAAAATATGAACACTAGGCAAGCATAATAACCATACTTGTAGCTCTCTAGTCATCAGTGGTAACAAATGATTGTGTAGCTTAATATGTCGGAAAAAAGAGACGGGTGGTATATAAACACAACAAATGACCTCAACAAATCTGAATGTTACCACTGTAGTAAGCACACAAGTATGTGATTGTGATTATACAGCCACAAGCTATCATGTTTATGGAACCTAATCACAATTAGTAAAGATCATTTGGGCGCTCTAATCATAAACATAATCATATTGGCGTGTACTAAACAATAAGACTCCCCAAAGGAAATGAACTGAGAGAAACAGATGACGTTATACGAAAACCTATACAATTTGAATAAAAAGTAGAGAGAAAAATTGCCTGTCGAGCAGTAAGCTTCAGTACATCTCTCGCCAGTGGCCAAAATTGGAATTCCTTCATCTGATTGAAGACGAGTCCTGAAATTATGAACAAAATTCATTTTACGATGAAATGGCACATTAATATCATGCTTGGAAATTAATGAAACTCATAATTAATTAAGATACATAAAATTTTGCCAGCACAATGCAAAACCAAAGAAAACAAAACACAAGAGAATTGGGCACATGCATCAAATGTCCAACCTTGATGAGATAAATCTTCGGATGGGTCGTTAAGCTCATAAGCAAACCCTGTTGCCAGAAAATCTGGATGTCCTCCACACAATTAGGAAAGAAGACAGCATCGAGGAGTAGATCAACGAAATTATGCAATTCCTGATGCAGTTACGAAAACCATATAATTTTAGGAATATAGATTAATCAGATACAAACAACCCAAATTAGACCCACATTGTAGTTTCGTTTCCAACTCGTATTTACCTTTGTAGTTGTGCACTTACCAGAGTAATAGGTCCTATCAGCATTGACTTTACAATACATATAAGTACTGAAGCTCTTTAAAACCAACTCGGTAAATGGTCTTTTCAATGGGTACTTTCTTGACCCACATATCACACTCTGCTGCAATATGTTGGCCACTCCAGTCGAATCGTTCCTGCATCTCGACAGTTCAACAAATATATGAACAAAAGCACGAAATCCACAACTGCATTACCTGAAAAAGCAGAGACTTTGGAAGAGAACTCACTGTATCGTTTGGAAAGTAATGCCGAAGACCCTTTTCTTGGAGGTGTTGGACAGAGACATTATTTGGGCACCCGTCTTTTTGTGCCGGAAAAGCACAGCGTTGGAGTTGCAGTCTCCGATGAACTCTTCGGAGACCTTCTCGAAACCGAGCTTCTCCGCAACGTCATCTTGCACACCAGGAACAGGAAGCTCTAAGCACACCCAGAAAAGAAACAGAGAAAATAATGGTCGATTAATCTCAAATTTACAAAAATGGTAGCTTGGGTTGGGGTTACAATGTACATACCTGGTGGAGAACGAGGAGACTGAGTCGGCGGCATGCCGGCGGCGGTTGAGGATACGGAGTAGTCTGTGGTGGCGGAGTAAGGGATCGGACGGTGGTGTGGTGGTGGTGATGAAAATTCTGCTCAGAAATGGGGTTTTGAGTTTTTGAGAGAGAGGAAAATATCGCGAGAGAGATGTTAAATGTAGTGAGAGAGTGGGGGTTTAAGGAGAAGCTGACCGGCCTGTGTTTACGGGGCTGACCGTACGGACACGATTAGCACCGTATTGGAAACTGGAATTCGTGGAGTTTGCGGATTGGTGGATGGTGGTTTTGGGAGGGAAATATTTCGCTCCAACCCCTTGGTGGGGAGAAGCCGAGCCGAGCCGATTAATCATGTTGCATTTTGTTGGAGAATCATGCTTGCTTAATTACACTTGACTAGTAAATAAGTTCAATTAATTATGATTTTCAATTAATTATATTAGTTATTATCTTCTATATATAAAGCCAACACAAAATGTGAACAGTGATTTTGGTGTCATCAAGCTTCAACAAAAATGCCTTCAAGACAAAAAGCTTCAAGGGCATCCCAAAATAGTGCATCAAATAAGGTAAGGACATTTCGTCATTTTAATAGTGTTTTTTTTAATAATTTATTTTTTGGTACAGTTTTTTATTTTTTTTATTATAATTAGTACCTCATAATAGGCTAGCAATAATGTGATTCAATTTCTCTATTTTTAAACACGTTCAAAACATCTTAAGAGGCGTGTAATGTCAGTTATCAAAAAGGTCTTTCACATGTTGATCATAATGTGATTCAATAAGTTGTCAAATGATTGTTTTTTTTTTCTTTAACAAACGATATTATCTACACTAAGGGGGAGGGGGTGGACTTAGCTTACAATGGGCTAACAATAATGTGATTCAATCAGTTGTTTTTTAAATATTATTTTCTCTATTTTTAAACACGTTCAAAACATCTTAAGAGGTATGTAAAAAAGGTCTTTCGCACGTGGATGATAATATGATTAAATTAATTGTCAAATGATTGTTTTTTTTTTTTTTTTAACAACGATATTATCTACACTAAGGGAGAGGAAATGAGTTTAGCCTCACAATAGACTATCAATAATGTGATTCAATTAATTGTTTATTAAATATTATTTTCTCTATTCTTAATGTAAATTTTATAGAGACCGATTTTATTATGTGAATTCAGCTACTTTAATTGGTTTTATGAGGTGTTTCTTTTAGCATGATCTAAATACATTTAAAACGTGTAAGTCACGTTTAACACGTCGTGATTCAAAAAATATCTTCTACACGCGCTTGAACGCTTGCATGAAGCTTAGTGACTAGATGAAGCTCATAGACATAGGTGTAAATACAAAAAAAAAATAATAATAATAAATAAATAAATAAAAATTTATATTATGGAAAAGAGAGAAGTTTGAGAAAAATGTGAGGGGGAGAAAACGTGGAATTTTGTTTAAATTAGAGATCTGATGTGATGACATATAAGTCTATATATTTATATTATTGCTCATGACTTTATTTTATGATAAAGACCAAATTGTCTTTTCACAATTTTTTTATTGACAAACAGAATTTTGTTAACAGGTAGTTTGGATTATTAAGCTTTGTTAAAATGCTTTGAATATTTGTCACTAAGCAACGGGGTTTAAGGTATTGGCATATAGTTTCATACATACATAGCCTTTATGGGAAAGGATTTCAATTTTTTTTAAATGGAGATTAGTTGTGGGGTTTATGGAACTTCAATGATCTGAATTGTTTAGTTTTCAAGTTGCACCTCATAGATTATCATTGTAAAATATTAGCAAATCAGAAATATTTGAAGTATCTAATTGAGTATAAATAAATTGACGAACATTATGTTTTAAGAAACATTGAAATTTCATCGTAACAATTAAATAGGCAAATATTTTCGGATTGAATTAAATTTTTGTAAGGATGATCTATAAATCGAGATTTACAGATAGATGATTAGAATCGTTGAAGTTCGATAGGGGGTGAGTTCTTCAAGTCTACAACTAATCTCTATTTTTTTTAAAGAGGGGATCCCTTCTCTTAAACGGCTAGTTCATAAATAGGATTTGTTGAATATTTTGGAAACTATTCAAACTACACTAATGAATTTGTTATTCTTTGATAATGGTCTCATTCGAGGTTTAAGACTCAATTATAACTTGGCTATTTTAATTAAATATGTTATTTACACTATAAAAAAAATCATGCACTTATCAGCTTGTAATCGACTAATGCTTAGGCTTACTTTGTTTCTTTTACGCACCAAACTTTAAGGCTTTCCACAGTGGCCCAAAATTGAGTTTGATTATTATATATAAATGTTAAACTCACCTTGATCACTATGGAAGACTTAAATATCAGAGCTCTCGTAGCATGACAGCAACCACAACTCAATATTGGATTATCTTAGCATTGTATTATTAATCCAAGATGTTAAAGTAATGTTAAACTCAAGTCATGTAAGTTCTTGTCCTTGAGAAGCTCGTGTTCAAGAGGCGGCTAGACTCTACTTAGGTGCACCTAAGAGTTTTTATCATGGATGGCCAAAATTTAAGCCCCAATTTCATAAATAGCAGTTTTTATAAACAAAAATTCAAACACAGCCAAAACCACAAGTGAATAGACTCAAATACCCTCAAAATTAAAACATCAGAAACCTAAAATCTAAACCTTACTAGATATGGAAATTTCATAAGCTTATGAATAATTCTGGATTCACTGCCAAAAACAATTGTTGTATACAACTATATCAACCTATGAATTTAATTATGCCATTAATAAAAGGGCATTGCATATCAAAAAAATCAGTTATGTTTGATCTTAATGAAATAGTAAAACTCTGTCTGATCCAACCCCGTCAATACCAGACGGGACAACTAAATTCTAGTGATTGTCATATACTAAACTTCATGAAGTTGATTCCGGGGTGAAAAGGAAAATTAAGAAAATCCATTAACAATTTCTACAATGAAAAGAAATCATTAGTGAAAGCAAGCCAAAGAGCTCCATTCAATTCCTATGACCCAATATGCTGATTACTACCCTAATTTGGTCAAAGTACGTACCCATACCATGTTGGGGGGATTTACACAAGTCAGTTTTCTACGATGAGAAGTAGCCAGTCCTCTTATATGTGTATTGGATGACTTAGATTAAGAATGGACTCCAATATCTAAGGACTTCAAGCATGTTGTAATTGGGAGTTAATTTTTTTCAAGGTTTTAAAAGACGCTAGGCGCTAGTCGGGCAGAGGGCTGAAGCCTAGAGCCTAGGCGGTTAGGCGGGATCTAGGAGGGCGCCTAGGCGGACCAGACGAATTTAATTAAATCTACTATATTTCGTATAAATAAGTGTCTATTTATACTTAAAATATATATAATTTCTTCATAAACTAGAATTACATGTATATTATGAGCTATTGGAACATAATGAAAACATGGGAAACAAACATATAATGTGTAACATCCCGTCCCGAAACTAACGAAACGTACATTTGAAATTACAATTTTACCCCTAATCTATTTGGTTACGCTTAGTGTTGTGTTGTGTGGGTTGTGGGACCACACACAATCATACATTTTCTTTTTCTTCCCGGGATTCCCTCCCTCATTCCCTCACTCTGTCTTTCTTTTTCTCTCTCTCTCTCCCCGAGTTCCTCTCTTCTTCTTCTTCCTTCTGCAAACACACGGACATACACACAAACATACCCAATACTTCACCAATCGAGAAACTAAGACCACCATTGAACTCGTGAGGTTGTGAGGAGCACAACCATACCAATTCCAGGTAAGAAATCTAACGTTTTCACGTCGATTTCACGAGCTCAGTTTTGGTTACTGTTCATGCAAATTTAATTTACTTAGTTTTTGGACATTTGGAGCTTATAGTTGTGTTTGTGAGGTTCCCAGGAGCTTGGGAGTAGCTCGTTGGGTGAATTTGGACGTCAGGATCGTTGGGTGTGGAGTTGGCCGAGTTTTGGAGATTTGGACAGGTATAATCTCGTCATTTTAGGCCTTAAAACTTGTTGGGTCATGTTCTACTGGCTTTAGGGTTCATTTTGGTGCAAGAAACGTGGAAAAAGGTGGAAAAACGAGAGAGATATAGTGAGTTGCAGGTTTTCCGGCGACGGTGCCGGCGACGGCGTCGGGGATAGACTGGAGAAGGAGACGGAATATTCCGTCAAAGTTGACGGAATATTCCTGACGCCGTTAACGGCATCTGGTTAGATTTAACGGAATATTCCGTTAGTTGACGGAATATTCCTGACGGCGTCTGTTGACACCGTCAGTGTGCATGGCACGTGGCCGCGCGTGGGGGGCGCGTAGGTCCGTGCCTTGGCCGGCGCGTGGGGGCGCGTGCGTGGTCCAAAAATTTTTCTAAAAATATGGGTGTGATCCTGAGGTTGTGTAGAGCACGTTGGTATATTCATTTGTCCAATTTGAGCAATGTATGAGAAGTTATTACGAGAAGTTGCTTAGGTGCTTTTAAATTAACGTTTTCGTAACTTTGTCGCGTTTAGGTGATTCGTATTCCGAGGACGAGCGTTCACACTGGAGGCACGGGGGCTACGACCCTTCTAATTATCAGTGAGTGGGCTTTTGTTTTCCGTATATACCTATATACATATTAATTCCCAGAAATTAATAGAAAAGGTTATTTGTTTTATGCCATGCATCATATAAATGTTGTTTACGCATCATTGCATGTATTAGTAGCGGCATACATATATATATATATATGTGTATTTGGTGCTGTGGACGCACAGGTAAGTGCCAGGTAAGCGATATTCATGTTGTTATGCAATGGTAGTTTGAGATGTTTAGAGAGCTCATAATCTGCACCCCCGGTGTTAGTGCTCCCGCCCGAGGCCAGGGCACAGCCTTCACGTGTATGTTCACCAGCACCGCATGCTCGCCTTGGATCCAAGTTAGGTGCAAGCCTGTCGTACAGACCACAATAGGTGGTTCCGACTTGTAGGTGACCCGCGATTTATCGCACAGCTTCACGTGATCGTAGCACTAGAGCATACATATATATATTACACCCAGCCTGTCGTACAGACCACGTTAGGTGGTTCCGACTCGTGTGCAGATTCAGATATTGAGTTGAGATTGGAGCTCTAGATTCAGCCGTACAGGTCACGTTAGGTGACTCCCGGTTGCTAGATTATATGTTATTGATGTGAATTACGCTTGAGTATTTATATTTGATTATGAGTTTCCGTTGTGGCATATTCTCGAGCATGAATGGCATATCATGGAGCATGATTGACATATCTATACATACGTATATATGTTCATTTTCTGGGAAGTATACAGGTTTTACGGCGAGGGGTTAGAATGTATTTTGCTAAAGAGTTTTCAAAGAACTTTGTTTTTGCCCACTCACGCTTTTGTTTTTGCGCCCCTCCAGGTTCTAGTGGTCTAGCAGGTTCGGTGGTTTATCCCAGAGGGCGTCCCGGCATTTCTGACAGACTCTCACCATTGTAGGGTCACCTTCGAGTGTATTTATGTCGTATCTTTTCCTTTTGGACTGTTGTAGACTTGCTCTGAATTGTGTCTCACATACACTAGTACCTTGTATGCTAGTTAGTTTTTAATTATTAGTACTTTTATATTACTATCTTAATAGCTTCCGCACGCGCACATGGCTACGTCACCTTCGTGTGACGGCCAGCACGCCCTGATCTCGGTCGGGGTGTGCCAGCTTGGTATCAGAGCCTAGGTTTGGCAGTCCTGTGTCTTTGTGAGTATTCTAATAGTTGGTGTCTTCTGTCAGAATCATGCCGCCTCGTCAGGAACCACGTCGTTCCGATGAGCCTAGTTTCCCCGATCTTACTCAGTTGGGGGAAGTGATTGCCACAGCCCTTCAAACAGTGATGCGCCCTCCCCAGAGGACTCCTCTGGAGACTATGTATAACCTGAAGTTGGATAAGTTTAAAGGTAGTGAGGGTCACGAAGGCGCAGAACGTTGGTTGGAACACATAGAGAAGACTTTCCGTGTGTTGCATAACCAGGGGAACCTTCCTATGGAAAGGTGGGTTGAGACAACCTCTTGGTTTCTGGAGATGGAGTCTGCAGCTTGGTGGGAGCAAGAACTTCGTAGGTTGACTCCAGCTCAGAGGACCGATTGGAATGTTTTCAAGGACGTATTTCAGAGGAGATTTGTACCCCCTGAGTATATTGATCGTAAGAAACAGGAATTTACTGAGTTGAAACAGCGAAAGATGACGGCTAACGAGTATTATCGTAAGTTCACTGATTTGTCTCGTTACTATCCTGATGTCGCTGGTAATCCGGCGGAGATGCTTCGTCGTTTCCGTCTAGGCACTAGGAAGAGATGGCGTTCTATGGCCACTACTACTCACTGTGAGTCCTACCAGGATTTTTACGAGATACTGTTGAGGATAGAGGACTCTGAGAATATGTCGAGTGACAGTGATGAAAAGAAAGATGACAAAGGAAAAAGTCAAGTGTCGCTTGGGCCTCGCCAAACTCAGAACTTCAAAAGGGGTGGTGCCAGTTCGAGTTCGTCTAGTGGTGGTTTCAGTGCCTCTGGACAGGGACGTGGAGGTAGGTTTTATGGAGGTGCTCGAGGCCAGAGACAAGGTGATGGTGGCCGAAGCCGAGTCCCATTTTGCCGTAGGTGTAATAACCGACACTTCGGCGAGTGCAAGCAGATTAGCGGTAGTTGTTTCACGTGTGGACAGGTGGGACATAGAGCGGTGAATTGTCCTCAGGGTCAGCAGCAGAAGCCGCAGCAGACCTTTATGCCGCCACCTGCACCGATTCGGCAAATCCAAGGTCCGAGTAATTATGGTCAAGCAGGTAGAGGTGGTGCCTATCACTATCAGGGTGATGTTATTCCTTATGCTCCGGGACAATATCAATACCCCCAGGACATGTACTCACAAGGTGGTTATCCCCCGTATCCCAGCAACTACATGCCGTATCCTCCAGCTCCGGTTGGTGGTTCTCAGTGGTACCAAGGAGGACAGTATCAACAGGGTGAGATTGCCACTAGTAGTGCAGGGTCTTCGAGACAGATGGGTCAGCCCAGTCAGGGGCGTAGAGCTCAAGGTCGCGGTGTTCAAGCGAGTAGAGGTCGCGGTGGACGACAGCAGGGCCAGGGGCGTATTCACAATATTTCCCTACAGGATGCTCAGAACAACCCGGACTTGATTATGGGTACGTTAAACATTCTTGGTTATTTTGCTAGAGTCTTAATTGATTATGGAGCTACACACTCCGTTATTTCTCATACATTTGCTCAAGTAACGCAACCTCGCCCCACACCTCTAGGGTACGATTTAGAATTCGCTATGCCTAGAGGAGAGAGATGTGTTGTAGATTGTATGTACCCAGGATGTCCAGTGATAGTAGAGGGTGTTGTTATGCCCGCTGATCTTATTCCGTTAGATATTGTCGATTTTGATGTGATTTTGGGCACAGATTGGTTGCACTTCTATCGTGCCAACATTGATTGTTACGGGAAAGTGGTTACGTTTCACCGTCCTGGATTACCTGAGGTTACTTTTGTGGGTGAACAGAGTGGAGTAAGACACGGCGTTATTTCGGCTTTGCGAGCAAAGAAGTTGTTGTCTAAAGGTTGTCAGGGGTATCTAGCTCATGTGGTGCTAGAGGAGACCGTTTCTAGCAGAATTGAGGATGTGAGAGTGGTTAGACACTTCCCTGATGTTTTTCCTGAGGATTTACCTGGTTTACCCCCAGATCGAGATGTGGAGTTCAATGTTGAGTTGCTTCCAGGTACTAATCCTATTTCTTTAACTCCTTATCGTATGGCTCCTGCTGAGTTAAGGGAATTGAAAGTGCAGTTACAGGAATTAGTGGATAAGGGATTTATTCAGCCTAGTACTTCACCTTGGGGCGCTCCAGTGTTGTTTGTGAGGAAGAAAGATGGGACTTTGCGGCTGTGTATCGACTACAGGCAATTGAATCGGGTGACGATTAAAAACCGTTATCCATTGCCTCGTATCGATGATTTGTTTGATCAGCTGAGAGGTGCTTGTGTATTTTCTAAGATAGACTTGAGGTCTCGGTACTATCAGCTGAAGATTAGTAGGGATGATGTTCCTAAGACGGCGTTCAGGACTCGTTACGGTCATTACGAGTTTCTGGTTATGCCGTTTGGGTTGACGAATGCACCAGCAGCTTTTATGGATTTAATGAACCGGGTATTCCAGCCTTACCTGGATAGATTTGTCATTGTCTTCATTGACGATATTCTGGTGTATTCTAAGTCCAAAGCGGAGCATGTCCGACATCTTACTTTGGTGTTGAAGAGGTTGAGGGAACACCAATTGTATGCTAAGTTTAGCAAGTGCCAATTCTGGTTAGATCAAGTCGCGTTTTTGGGGCACATCATTTCTACTCAAGGTATTCTGGTTGATCCTCAGAAGGTTGCAGCTGTGGAGAGTTGGGAGCAACCACGAACCGTCACTGAGGTGAGAAGTTTCATTGGTTTGGCGGGATATTATCGGAGATTCGTTAAGGATTTTTCGGTAATTGCTTTGCCACTGACGAGGTTAACAAGGAAAGATGTTAAGTTTGAATGGAATGATAAGTGTGAGCAGAGTTTCCAGCAATTGAAGCATTGTCTCACTCATGCACCTGTTTTGACACTCCCGGACGATAGTGGTGATTTCGAAGTTTATAGCGATGCTTCCTTGAATGGTCTGGGATGTGTATTGATGCAGCATGGTAGGGTGATTGCTTATGCTTCGCGGCAGTTGAAACCCCATGAGATGAATTACCCTACACATGATTTGGAGTTGGCTGCTATCATCTTTGCGTTGAAGTTGTGGAGACACTATCTTTACGGAGAGAAGTGTAGGATCTTCACAGATCACAAGAGTCTTCAGTATCTTTTCACCCAGAAGGAACTTAATCTTCGTCAACGGAGGTGGTTGGAGTTGCTCAGCGATTACGATTGCACGATTGATTATCACCCTGGTTGTGCGAACGTAGTGGCCGACGCACTTAGCAGGAAGTCACATGGCCGTATCAATGCGTTGTACGCTAGTCGTATTCCTCTTTTGGTGGACTTGCGTGCTACGGGAGTAAGGTTTGAAGCAGAAGATCGAGAAGTGGCATTACTTGCTAATTTTCAAGTTAGGCCAATCTTGGTGGATCGGGTGCTTGAAGCTCAGGTAGCTGATGAACAGATTCAAGAACTAATTCGAGCTCGAGATCAAGGAAGGAGGCGAGATCTCAGAGTTCGTGATTCTGATGGCATGTTGATGTTAGAGGGTAGAATGTTCGTGCCTAGTAATGTGGAATTGAAGAAGGAAATTCTCGATGAAGCACATATCTCGGCTTATGCCATGCACCCAGGGGCAACTAAAATGTATCATACTATTCGACCATTTTACTATTGGCCGGGTATAAAAAGGGAGATAGCCGAGTATGTGAGCAGTTGTGCTGTTTGTCAGCAGGTTAAAGCAGAAAGAAAGAAGCCGTTTGGATTGTTGCAGCCGCTTCCCGTTCCAGAGTGGAAATGGGAAAATATCACTATGGATTTTGTGTACAAGCTCCCGCGTACACATAATGGCTTTGACGGCATTTGGGTGATCGTTGATCGGCTCACTAAGTTGGCACATTTTATTCCAGTAAGAGAGAAGTATTCTTTGAGCCGGTTAGCGGAATTGTTTATCTCGAAGGTTGTGAAGTACCATGGTGTCCCTGTAAGTATTGTCTCAGATCGTGATCCACGATTCACATCGAAGTTTTGGGTAGCTTTTCAGGAAGCTTTGGGTACGAGACTACTTTACAGTACGGCATATCATCCACAGACGGACGGACAGTCCGAGAGAACTATTCAGACATTGGAAGATATGCTGCGAGCATCGGTGTTACAGTTCAGTGATGCTTGGCACCAGCGGTTAGATTTGATGGAATTTGCTTACAACAACAGTTTCCATTCGAGCATTGGCATGGCGCCATTTGAGGCTTTGTATGGTAGATCTTGTCGCACTCCGTTATGTTGGTCAGAGGTTGGCGAAAGAGTCTTGGTAGGTCCGGAGATTGTCGAGGAGACTACTCAAAATGTTCAGGTAATTAGGTCTAACCTAAAAGCAGCTCAGGACAGGCAGAAAAGTTTAGCAGATCGACATGCTACGGACAGAACGTATGAGGTCGGAGATTGGGTATTTCTAAAGCTTTCACCGTGGAGAGGTGTTGTGCGGTTTGGAAAGAAAGGGAAGTTGAGTCCCAGGTACATCGGACCATACATGGTCACAGAAAGAGTTGGTGAGGTAGCTTACAGGTTAGAGTTGCCTCCGGAGTTGGCTAAAGTGCATAACGTTTTCCACGTATCTATGCTCCGACATTATGTTGCTGATTCGTCGCATGTGATACCTCCTCAACCGTTAGAGATAAATCCAGATTTGACGTATGACGAGGAACCGTTAACGATCTTAGATTGGAAAGAGAAGGTTCTGAGGAACAAAACAGTGAATTTGGTGAAAGTTTTGTGGAGGAATCACTCGATTGAAGAAGCGACATGGGAGACAGAAAATAGGATGAGGGATTTGTATCCTAGATTGTTCTTTGACCGTTAGGGGTGTAATTAGTTATTTTGAATTTCGGGACGAAATTCTATTAAGGAGGGTAGGTTGTAACATCCCGTCCCGAAACTAACGAAACGTACATTTGAAATTACAATTTTACCCCTAATCTATTTGGTTACGCTTAGTGTTGTGTTGTGTGGGTTGTGGGACCACACACAATCATACATTTTCTTTTTCTTCCCGGGATTCCCTCCCTCATTCCCTCACTCTGTCTTTCTTTTTCTCTCTCTCTCTCCCCGAGTTCCTCTCTTCTTCTTCTTCCTTCTGCAAACACACGGACATACACACAAACATACCCAATACTTCACCAATCGAGAAACTAAGACCACCATTGAACTCGTGAGGTTGTGAGGAGCACAACCATACCAATTCCAGGTAAGAAATCTAACGTTTTCACGTCGATTTCACGAGCTCAGTTTTGGTTACTGTTCATGCAAATTTAATTTACTTAGTTTTTGGACATTTGGAGCTTATAGTTGTGTTTGTGAGGTTCCCAGGAGCTTGGGAGTAGCTCGTTGGGTGAATTTGGACGTCAGGATCGTTGGGTGTGGAGTTGGCCGAGTTTTGGAGATTTGGACAGGTATAATCTCGTCATTTTAGGCCTTAAAACTTGTTGGGTCATGTTCTACTGGCTTTAGGGTTCATTTTGGTGCAAGAAACGTGGAAAAAGGTGGAAAAACGAGAGAGATATAGTGAGTTGCAGGTTTTCCGGCGACGGTGCCGGCGACGGCGACGGCGCCGGCGTCGGGGATAGACTGGAGAAGGAGACGGAATATTCCGTCAAAGTTGACGGAATATTCCTGACGCCGTTAACGGCATCTGGTTAGATTTAACGGAATATTCCGTTAGTTGACGGAATATTCCTGACGGCGTCTGTTGACACCGTCAGTGTGCATGGCACGTGGCCGCGCGTGGGGGGCGCGTAGGTCCGTGCCTTGGCCGGCGCGTGGGGGCGCGTGCGTGGTCCAAAATTTTTTCTAAAAATATGGGTGTGATCCTGAGGTTGTGTAGAGCACGTTGGTATATTCATTTGTCCAATTTGAGCAATGTATGAGAAGTTATTACGAGAAGTTTCTTAGGTGCTTTTAAATTAACGTTTTCGTAACTTTGTCGCGTTTAGGTGATTCGTATTCCGAGGACGAGCGTTCACACTCGAGGCAGGGGGGCTACGACCCTTCTAATTATCAGTGAGTGGGCTTTTGTTTTCCGTATATACCTATATACATATTAATTCCCAGAAATTAATAGAAAAGGTTATTTGTTTTATGCCATGCATCATATAAATGTTGTTTACGCATCATTGCATGTATTAGTAGCGGCATACATATATATATATATATATATATATGTGTATTTGGTGCTGTGGACGCACAGGTAAGTGCCAGGTAAGCGATATTCATGTTGTTATGCAATGGTAGTTTGAGATGTTTAGAGAGCTCATAATCTGCACCCCCGGTGTTAGTGCTCCCGCCCGAGGCCAGGGCACAGCCTTCACGTGTATGTTCACCAGCACCGCATGCTCGCCTTGGATCCAAGTTAGGTGCAAGCCTGTCGTACAGACCACAATAGGTGGTTCCGACTTGTAGGTGACCCGCGATTTATCGCACAGCTTCACGTGATCGTAGCACTAGAGCATACATATATATATTACACCCAGCCTGTCGTACAGACCACGTTAGGTGGTTCCGACTCGTGTGCAGATTCAGATATTGAGTTGAGATTGGAGCTCTAGATTCAGCCGTACAGGTCACGTTAGGTGACTCCCGGTTGCTAGATTATATGTTATTGATGTGAATTACGCTTGAGTATTTATATTTGATTATGAGTTTCCGTTGTGGCATATTCTCGAGCATGAATGGCATATCATGGAGCATGATTGACATATCTATACATACGTATATATGTTCATTTTCTGGGAAGTATACAGGTTTTACGGCGAGGGGTTAGAATGTATTTTGCTAAAGAGTTTTCAAAGAACTTTGTTTTTGCCCACTCACGCTTTTGTTTTTGCGCCCCTCCAGGTTCTAGTGGTCTAGCAGGTTCGGTGGTTTATCCCAGAGGGCGTCCCGGCATTTCTGACAGACACTCACCATTGTAGGGTCACCTTCGGGTGTATTTATGTCGTATCTTTTCCTTTTGGACTGTTGTAGACTTGCTCTGAATTGTGTCTCACATACACTAGTACCTTGTATGCTAGTTAGTTTTTAATTATTAGTACTTTTATATTACTATCTTAATAGCTTCCGCACGCGCACGTGGCTACGTCACCTTCGTGTGACGGCCAGCACGCCCTGATCTCGGTCGGGGTGTGTCATAATGTGTGTTCATTCAAGTATTCAACAATTCTCTTACAATTTATTGGAAAAAATAAAATGTAAAATGAAAGTTATCTATTTTCTATCTAAGTGAGTTGCAACCTAGACAGGTGCTTAGGCGGGTGCCTACGTGGTCTAGGCGGCCACCTCAATAGGTCCAGGCTTCATTTCTTAATTTTCAAATGCCTAGGCATTACTTGGGATGGTAACCAGCCGCCTAGTGCCTAGGCGGGGATTTTTAGGATAGTGGTTTTTTTTTAAAAAAAAAAACCGACATTTGTGAAATTAAAGACTAACTAATTTTGGCCATATATGATAAATTCTTGTGTAATAATTATGGAACTTTCACCATATACATGTCATCATCGAAACTAACTAATTAATGAAACTTCACAATATGGCATATACATGTCATTGGCTTTCAAGTCTAGTTACTTGAAAGCCAAGACAGAAGGTGGGAGTCAATGTTGCAGCAATTTCTGAACTAGTCCTTCAATTTATGGTGTAGTGCTATCCTTGAAGAGGGGTTCTATTTCTATCTTTAATTTCAAGACTTTAGGTTTAGGTCGCTTCTTTAGGTTTATGATAGGCTAGGCCGAGTATTTAGACTTGAGTGCGAAGGGCGAGCATACTGCCTCAGTCATCTAGCCCAACCACATCAACAATTCAAAGAGTTTAGGTGGCTTCTCTAGGTAGTACGAAGAAAATAATTTCCTAGCAAAATATTTTATATTGGAAACTGCAAATACAAGTTAGAAGTTTCCCCTGAGACAAAAAAGTTGTAAAAGGCATGAGGAAACTTTTAACCAAGTAAAAGTTACCCAGGAATTGTTCAGTAGATAGTTACTGTCAAAGGTTCCTTCATAGCTACGCAAATCCACAACGGTAAACGGTAATATCTGCTCTGCGGCCCCTGCTCTGCAGTAACATGTTTAATTATTTGAATTCCATGACAGAAGAAGCCCATATCCTAAACAAGGTGAAATTCAAGTGTTCCGAAAATAGCCACTGTTAATTTGCTGCTTTTTCTGAGAGGTCTCATTCAGTGAAGAGAGGTGCTATCAATTGTTTGAAGAGTTTAGGTCGCTTCTTTAGTGCTGCTTTGATATCCAATAGCGATCCCACTGCAACCACAACTCCTTTATATTTAACTGCGTCGAGTGCATCTGCAAATTTCTTGAAGTCCTTCAAGCTGTGATCAAGGGTGAAGGAATAACAATGTAAACATATTGTGTCATCAATGTAAATCTTAACATGTATGCACCTTATGTTGTCGTAAGAAAATCTAAATACGAATCAAATATTAACTTCTGTTACATGCATCATGTGAGCCGTCCATGGCCGCCAGAAATGAAATGGAACTGCAATGATTCAATGAAAATGATAATGCTTTCACTTGGACAAATGTAAGTCGTAAATTTTCATCAACTAATGTCAGATTAACATGTACGGCTTCAAATTCCCTTCTCTTTGTCATCCGAATCTAGTTATAGCAGTAGTACCGCTTAAAACTTCATAAAATTTTTGTAAAGATGACGGCCTTAGTACAGTGAAATCCCTGGAATGCAATGGTTAATATCAGCTAAAACAAATCCTGTCCCTCTTTACCTGGTTGACAATATCTCTTTATGTCTCTTTTGCCTTTCTTCTTCTGTGACTCCCATTAAATAGTCCTCCAGGAAACTGCAGCAAAACAAAACAAAAGGAACGGTGAGAAAAATAAGGAGTAAACTCAGAAAAACTTGTGAAATGATCATCACCCAGCTTTTGCGGAAGGTTGTGTGCATTAGATTCAAATGTCGAATTATGGGGTTCATACACTTCGTCGTTCCCATCAGCAGTCATATTAACAATTAGCCGTTCGTGTCAGTTCACACTATTTACAAAACAAGAAGTGATGTCCACATACCTACTACAACTTTTGCCATCAGGAAGCGGGCACGAATCATCTCTGAGTGCCTGAATGATGGCCCTTCTAAGAGTATTATCATCTATTTCTAGTTGT
Source organism: Pyrus communis (assembly GCF_041283825.1). NCBI lineage: Eukaryota > Viridiplantae > Streptophyta > Magnoliopsida > Rosales > Rosaceae > Pyrus > Pyrus communis. The sequence goes on from NC_142569.1 coordinate 21,380,268, forward strand.
CGTAGAAAATCTCCAGTTCCATCATATACGTCAAGCGTCTTTAACAACTTGGGGTCCTGATCAGACAAGAAAGAGAATACTCCTACAAAACATGTCAGTGAGGTTTTCAAACAGCAAGTCCATGCAAATTTATAACATGGAAAACTTTTACCTGTGTAAATATCAAAGTAACAAGAAGCAGATGCTCCATCGCTAATTCCTACCCGATCACACAACCATGCATCATCAATAAATTTGGAGATAACATGTGTACTTCCATTAAGCTGATAACCAGTGTCATGAATGTTAACAGACTTTCCAACATAATTAACCTGTAGAAAACAAGAATTAAGAACAATCAATATGAAACCAAAACCCAAAAGCCCATATACAAAAAGGAAAAAAGGATTATATTCTTACCTTAATAGGCATTATGATGGCCTCATTTTCGGAAGGTAGTCTACCTTTCCATGTAGTTCTTCTTGCAAACGGAGACTTATGAGGCAGCAAATCCAGAAATTTCCTAATAAACTTCTCAGATTTGGTAAGATTCTTCCTTTCAGAAATCATATTTATGAGGCAACCTTTTTTACAAATTATGGACTTCCGAATCTCCTCTAGGGATGAAGAAATGCCGTCCCAATCTTGATCAACTTTCTCTCCAAGCACTTGCAGAAACTCCAATTGACTAGGTACAGAGAATATACAAACTGTATGAGAAACTACATCAATCCCATTACTTCTCTTAATTCAACGCTGAATTATCCATACTAAAAGAAACTATTTGTGCAAGACTTGAAAGCTTTCTGATTATTCATATTGAACCTACACAAGTTATTCCTCATCTCAAAGAGGGATGCACAGGATAGTGCAAATATTTAAAATGGCAACGTCAATAAACCAAAATTTTTAAATCCTTCAGTAAGATGTATATTAAACAACAAGAAAGAAGTGGTTAACTTTTATGTCATCGCACACCGGAAATTATAAATGATTCCAGGTTTTCTAAAAATACACTTCACACAAGAGGAACAGACACAGGAAAAGTAAGGATGCAAAGATTAGGCCAGAAGACAAATAACTTTAAAAGCTTAATCCAACCTGATACCAAAAAGTTGTTCACGAATCCACCCAGAAATGTTTAGCTTTGCTTCCATCCTTGCAGCAGCAATTTCATGATAATTAGCAGTCTCTTCGCACTGAAATGACATAATATAAACGCAAGATTAGATAGTTAATTGTTAAGGATCAGCAATCTTAAGTTGTTAATATTGAGCTTTTTTGAATAAAGTCAATGATACCTTCACTATAAACTGGGAAACTATCTTCTTAAACCGCCTCTTGTCTGTAAACTGTACTTCTTGAAGAACAATCTTGATCTGCAATAACATGAAATGAATGCATGAAAACCTTGATTTATTGTCTACCAAAACAACCATTTGAGAACCAAACAAAAAATTCAAATCAATATAGAAGAAAATGATAAAAAATTTAGTGAGTAATGGCACACCAAGTACATGCCCAGAGACCTTCCCCTGTGCAAAAGTAATTGAAAGTGTCAAATTATAAGATCAGTTTCTTAGTGAAGGGACTTTTATAAAGAAAGGCAAACCACTTCAAAACTTATATCAATTTACTAATGAAAATCATTGTCAATTTTGCACGGGACATTTCAAATCCAGTTATTCTTAGAATGCATCAAGATATTTACTCCATACGTTTTACAGCCCTAACATATAACGTGAGACGAAGAAAAGATTCTGAGGTGTCTCACTGTGACTTGGCAAATGGCCTAACCTAAGAGATTATTTAATTTCCTTAAATTTTTTTTTTTTTTTATATTTTGGATTAGACAGGAGTGTTGCTGGATGAACTGCTTCATTTCATTTCTGTTTTTCACTAAAATTATTGTTTTGCAAAAAATATATAGAATTGCTTCATTACATCAACAAAATAACTATTATAATGTGTAGGAAAATGGATTCATTCCGCACTCAGGTATTGCTCTGGTGTAACCTATACGCATAAGTCTGTGTCCTTACCAAACAAACTATTGTCAACTGGTGCAAGGAAGTAGTACACATAAATAAAGCATCACATGTCTTTGTTAAGAAATGCAACCGATAACGACTCATAGCGTAATAAATTATATAAACACACCAAGAATGTGAAACCTACTTCACCCAAGTTCGAATTTCCCTCCACCATTGATCAGAAAAAAACAAAGTAAACTGAAAATGCTCATTTGCTGGCTCTGAAAAAAAAGCAAAACAATACCAGTTCAAATAGGTCTTCAGCACGTCCTGCCATGACTTTCCCCCCAACAACTACATGGCCGCATGGATCTTTCTTGCACCGTACAGACAAAATCATTGGATCGATTGATAGTCCTCCCGTTTTTCTTGAAATCAAGTGACGAAGTTCATCAGAACTCATGTCTTTTGTATCCATCTTCAGTAACGTGAAACTGTCAAGAACATCACAATATACTAAAAAATTAAGATCAAATTTGGCTTAAAGGAATTTTTTTCTTTTCAAAAGATGACTGTTCTTCAAGTAAGAAACAGTTCATTAAAAGAAAAATTTAATCACAAGTTTCTTCTTAAAGATACCCGCAGTTCTATAATTCTGCATAGTTCCCAAGTAACTGAAGCTGATACCTTTTCTATGTCACCAAAAGAGTGTCAGAAATTGGAGAACATGTTTTGTGTGCATAAGTATCGGACAAGAAAGTTATCAATGAAACTCGGGGGTTCTACAAATATTACAAAATTGCGTTTAAGGTTGAGATAATTTAAGACCTGAGCATAGATTTCTCATAGTTAGAGAAAACATAAAAATATTCAATCAAAAAGGGGCTCTGGCATATCAAATAATCTGTTTTTTTTTTTTTTTTTTTTTCAAGGTTCATATCAAGTAATCTGAAGGAGGTGGTCCATTATGAGGATGAAACTCAACCTTCTTAATTTCATAATTAATGGTAGGGTTTAAAACATCTTACCAGAAAATAGGTACCAAAGGAAGAAGCTCTTGCTTTAGTGAACCCATATTGAACACAATTTCAGTGTAAAGGACATCATTCGTGAAGAGCTCATGCTGCAATACTTTAACTCCATTGACATACACGACCTACATACAACAGATAGAAAGCTTGTTATTATTTGTTCTTGCAGGAACTACACCATAAATAAACTCGTATTAATCATAAACACAACAAATCAGAAATTTAAGGTGATTATAACCTCTGTGGGAACATGAATAGGTTCCCTTGGAAGGTCTAGCAGAGATAGGCTTGGAACACTTCTCAAAGCTTCTGGTGGGTCAGGAGTTTTCTGCTTCAGTTGCAGCTCCTGCGTAACACGTGCCAGCTCAGCGAGATCTTCTTCACTCATACCGACTTTAACTTTCCTCAATATTTCTTTCTCGGCTTTTTCATCAGAAGAAACCTTTTGTGGATCAGGCTGCAAAAGAAGTCAAATGTTAGGAGTAATAAACACGGCCACAAAGTTTGGCACAAAATTATTTGATTGATTACCCGCAACGCTACCACAACTTTATGAGGATTCTTCAATATGAATTTCTCAATTACAGGAGAGAGGACAGCCTTAGATCCTTCCTTTTGTATTCTGGCATTCAGTTCCATTAAAGCTTTTCCAAACTTCAAAGGCTCAAAGGGTTTCATCTCATGTATCCATTTATCCTATAGAAAATTAATATATTAAGATCATGATCAATAATAAACAGCTATAATGCCCGGAAAGTTTTATGAAAGAAAACAAAAACAAAGAAAAAACAAATTAAAGAGGGGTTTATCTTACAAGGGACAGCAGCATTAAGGTCAAGCCTCGAGATTTTTTAAGGCCTCCTCTGAGAATGAACAACTCCATTGCAGTTATGGATGCTTCTACACAATGTGTATCAAAGCCTTCCTCGACAAATAGTACAAGTATACTTGTGACAAATAGTTCTACCTTTAAAATGTCATCGCGAGAAACATTAAACACCGCAATGCGAAATACAGGTTGAAGGAGATGAACAATCTCGATATAAACATGATAATCATATTCCCGCAAGATTCGTGTCAAGCTTCCCATCATGAAATAAACCAAAACATCAATTGTTTGCTCAGTTTCTGTGTCTAAGGGCTTATCACAGAGCATCCAACTGAGGCATACCACATTTTCCTTCTCTAAATCACCAGAATTATCAGAAGGATAGTTCTTCAAAATCCTAACTGACTCTGAAAATAGCCTTTGTGGTTTGACCCTTGATACATTTGGAGCTGAGCTTGCATCATTTATGTCTAAGTACTCTGAGAGAGAGAGAGAGAGAGAGAGGGGGAGAGGGAGAGAGATTAGTTTCTAAAATCTTAAAATTTTATTGTCCTTCACAATCAATAAAGGGAAAAACAATTACATAAATCAAGATGTTAGTGACCAATTATTGCTCTAACAGCTGCGCATTGGTTTTCTTATTTTTAAATAACGTTTATTTTAATTCTGCAAAACAAATTGGGTATAAACTGAAATGATGGGACATGACAAACTTGTATAATAGACAACAACTGTTCAAAGTACGTCACTAGAAGGGAAAACATGTCGTAATAGATAGTGTAAAAGGCATTTTATACTCATGCTTTTAAATGGCCAGATTAGTATCCTCAATAGTTTCTTTCTTGAACTACAGCTTCTCATCGATTTTCTTTTGGGAATTCGCCCACTATTTTAGAGAAAAGACCAAATAGTCATGCAACAGAAGAAGTTTTCAGGAAAACACAATTCATTCACATGTATGTACACAGAAACAGATTTGTTTAAATACCACTCAAAATGTGCAGGCGTTCAGTTGGATCGTCATCTCCATAAAACCATATCCTTGCGTTGCTCGGATGGTAGTATTTCCGGTGGAACTCCTGTAATTTTATTCTCAATTCAGATTTCAGAAAGAAAAGCACTATAGCACTAACATAGTATTTAAGGAACAATTCGCATATATGTGTGTGCATGCGCGCATGTGTGAATTCAGATTTAGATAATTTGAAGAAGATGGTCCCATAGAAAGAAACTAATCAGGCTATTAGATGTCAAAAAAAATTTTAATACTATTATGCTACTACAAATGGTTCAGAAATTCAGATGAGTGTTCGGCTGCCTTTGAAGGCAACATGCAGAGGATTCTCCAGGGCATTCCTCAAAAAATTAGATTCTGAAGTCTAACAAAAAGAAGTTATCCTTCTGAAAATGAAGGAAACATATAAGTCTATTGGACCAATGACCAAACCATAAAAAAAATACATCCTAACGCAAGACTCATAACACATGAACAACCACAGTTTTAAAGTTTATCATGGTATCTGATATACCAAGGAACTAATCTTCCTCTTCAGTGATCACAACAAACCTTGAAGTTCTCAAATGTCAGTTGGGGAATAATGTTTGGATCCCCTGCGCAGTCAAACCCGAAGGTACTGTCTGGAAAAAGGCCCTGTAGAAATGGAAACTAGATGTATGATATTAGAAATATACTGAAAGAAATTAAAAACAAAAAACGGAAAATATGACAGTAAGCAAGCATAATATTAATAACCAAACTGGTAGCTCTCTAGTCAGCAACGGTCAGTTGGTAACAGATGACTGTGTAGCTTAACACGTGAGAGAAAGGGATGTCAGGTATATAAACAGAACAAATGACCTCAGAACTACCATTGTAGTAAGTACACGAGTATCTGATATATAGCCAGAAGCTATTATGTTTAGTAAAGTAGGTATACAACTCCTTTTTAAACCTTTAGCCTAATATTATGTAGTTATGCACAAGGTAATGATTTCTATGAATAAGGAGATGTAGGGAAGGGGGGAGGGAGGGAGCAGAGAGAGACGGAAATGCTTGGTATGATATCCCTCAGCAAAGAGAAAATCACAATTGCGAAAGACTACTTGGGGGCTCAAATCATAATCATATTGGGGTGCACTAAACAATAAGACTTCCCACGGAAATGAATTGAGAGAGATTGGATTAAGTTATATGCAAACCAGCAAAAATGTCACAAACATACAGAATATACAATTAGACAAGACTTGCCTGCCAAGCAGTCTGCCTCAGTACATTATCAGGCCCAGGCCGAGAATAGAACTCTTTCATCTTATTGAAGACAACGCCTGAAATTATGAACAATAAACATTTTAAATGGAAATGGCACATTAGTTTCATACTTGGAAACAATGAAACTCATAACCAATTTACAGAAACACAAGAGAACTGGGCATATGTATCAAATGTCCAACCTTGATAAGATATATCTCCAGAAGGGTCGTTGAGCTCGTAATGCCAACCCTGTTCCTGGAAAATCTGGACGTCCTCCACACATTTAGGAAAGAAGACGGCATCCAGGATTACATCAATGAGATTATACAATTCCTGATTCAATCACAAAAACCATGCAAGTTTGGAATTAATACAGGTTAGCTAGATACAAACAACATAGAATAGACCCACATTCTAATTTCTTTTCCAGTTTCGCCTCTCATATTCACCTTTGTAGTTGTGCAAGCACCAGAGTAGTAGGTCTTATCAGCCATTGCTTGTGAATCCAGAATAGTACTGAAGCTCCCATTTTCCAACTCATCAAATGGTTTTTTCACCGGGTACTTTCTCGACCCACATAACACACTGTGATGCAGTATGCTGGCGACTCCGGTCGAATCGGTCCTTCATCAACAGTTGAATAAATTAACAAACAAATAGGCGAAAAGCCGAAAAGGGCAAATGCATTACATGAAAAAGCAGAAATTTTTGGAAGACAACTCACGGTATCGTTTGAAAAGCAATGCCGAAGACCTTTTGCCCGGCGCCATTGGACAGAGACATGACTTGGGCGCCGGTCTTTTTGTGCCGGAAGAGCACAGCGTTGGAGTCGCAGTCTCCGATGAATTCTTCGGATATCTTCTCGAAACCGAGCTTCTCCGCAACGTCGTCTGGCACACCAGGAAGCTCTGCACAGACACACACCAACAAAGGAAATAATGAAGAAGAAAAATACTTCATAAATGGAAAAATTATAAAAAGAGTAGAGCTTGGATTGGGGTTTTGAGAGGGAGATGTAACTGTCGGTTGGGAGATGTAACTGAGTCGAGGACATGCCGACGGCACTTGAGAAGAGAGACGGCGGAGAGAGGAAGCGCGGTGGGACTGGGAAATGGGACAGTGGCGGTGGCGACGGTGGTTCAATTTCTCAGAGGAGAAGCTGAAATGGGGAGTATGATGGAGAGGAAAAATATGTGAGAAAATATGATGACAGAGGTAAATGAAGTGGAGAGAGAGAGAGTGAGAGAGAGAGAGAGGGTTTATGGGGAAGCGTGACCGGCTGACCGTACTTTGATTGCAGAGCTGACCGTACGGACAAAATTAGCGTACTAATGGGTGGCACTTTGGGAGGGAAATAATTACAACTCCTGGTAGGAAGAAGCCGAACCAAAACGAGCCAAGCCAACTCAAGCCGCCGAGTAATCATGGTGCTTAATCAAGTTCAATTAATTATTTTTTTTCAATTGAAATAATAATAAGAGAATAATTATTGTCAAAATTTAATTTGATGGTGGATGTACCAATTGGATATGAACATTAAATCTTCTTCTCATCCACTAAATGGGTCAAATATTTTATTTTATAATATATTGCATCTCATGTTACATTAACTGTCAATAAATAACTGGGTAAAAAAAAACAAAAAACTATCGATAAATAACAAAAATGACTTTAATTTTCATCCTACGAGGATCATAGGGATCCTTATATCTCAACCATTCATCGTGTATCATACGGTCAGAAATTATTTGATTTTGTATTTAAAATTAAATATAAATAATATCTGATGAAAATTAACGCAACATCGTACGATGAACGATTAGAATGTAGGAATCTTTAGAATCCTCTCAAAATGAATCCGAAGATGATTCTCTTCCATATAAAGAAAGTGCAGTGTAGACTACTCACAGAGAAAAAGTTTTCATGTAAATAAATGTTTGATGTCCCAAACGCACAGAAAATACAGAAAGACAGAGACAGCTACCAGAATTCAAATAATAATATTCCTTTGGCTCCAAGAAAACCCTAAATCAGCTCCACGTGTCCAAGAGGCTCAACTCTGATTACGTGCAGCAAATACTTACCTACAGTATAGCCAACATTACCAGGACCGTTCATTTGCTAAATCACAATTAAAAATTCTTTTTACAAATTGCTTGATATTACGATCTAATGATATATATTTTTTTACTTGTTAATGAATAGTTATATGTTCAATTCTCGTCGATGGCGAGTTAGAATCAAATATGCAGAGTGAGGTATTCAAACTCACTGACTCAACCAACCCCCATCTGCAGTTCAAAGGTTTACCCAGATCCATCTCCAACCCTTGGGTTAAAACCTAAGAGCCTATTTGGTATTCTAATTAAATCTAACTTTTTAAACTTAAAAACAATTTTTAAGTTTTAGGCCTTAAAAACTTGTTTGGTATGATTATTTTTAAAAACTGAATTCAAGACTAACTCAAAAATATAGTATATTCTCTAAAAACACAAAAAATGAGTTTTTAGAGTTTTTAAACTTAAAAACTTGTTTAATATCACTCGTCTTCCTCTTCCTCTCTATTTCCTCCTATCCTCTCACTTCTTTCTCTTTTTTCCAATCATATTTTACTTTCTCTCTCAACCCTTTCTTTTTTTGTCCAGTTTAAGTTGTAAAATTTAAAAATTTTAAATCGCATACCAAATAAGTTTTTGAGTTTTAAATAAAATTGTTTTCAAGAAAAATTCTTAAGAAATGTTTTGAGAAATTATAAAATTTTTCAAATAGGATACCAAACAAGCCCTAAAATTTTTAATCTAGAAAATTTAGGTTTTAATCCAGAAAATTTGTTTACTTCAACCCTTCTGGGTTAAATTTTAGCCTAAGATTATTAAATAATGAATTTAGGATTTTTTTTTTTCCTAAAGTAACTTTAAAAAAAAATGTAAACTATCTTAATTTAATTTTATGACCATTATAACCTAAAAATATTTAAATTGATAAATATTGAAAAATCACTACACCGACATCGTAAAACTCGTGAAACACTACGAAAGAATATAAAACACATGAAAAAATAATAATCTAATTATTTTAACCGTTTCATTTAAATTTGAAACCGATAGATTTTTTTTTTTTTTTTTTACCATAAAATTGATCATATTAGATCTTAGCCGTTGGTTTTAATGAATTTATAAATACAAAACTAATAAAAAAAATACACATTTATGATAGACCAACTCGCTAACCTAAGAGAATTATGGACTAAATTTGTCCCAAAAATAAATTTCGAGTTAAAACTCACATTTGGCCCAATGGTTGGAGCAAGTTGGAGTAGAATGTGATAACCCGTCCCAAATTTTACATTTTATTAATTTTAGAAGCGTGAATTTACGAAAATGCCCTAGAGGTAAGGACTTTGACTTCCGTTGATCACCGGTTAGAGTGACGTATGACTTATTCTTTTAGCATATCCTCGTAGTACTTGCCACTACGAACGCATAGACGAAAGCCGTTTGCGAGTCCGAATTATAACGGTATAATTATAGACATTTGAAATTGGTTATTTAAAGGTAGTTAAATTATTTGAACTCCCACCTTGTGGGAAGGCTAACTAATCAGCCATAAGTAAAGAGAAAAAGGGAGCAATCAAATTAAAAGGGATGGAGGACCAATGAGAAATCAGCAAGAAAGAGAAAAAAAAAAAAAAAAAAAAAAAAAAAGCTCCTAGCTTTCCCATGGGTTTTTCCACTCGCGACCACCTATTTTACAAGGCCGATTTCGGCCAACTCCGGTCGAGTTTTTCGATGCCACCACCACCATCTTGAAGCTCTCATTCCCCTCTACAAACCCCACCCAAGAACCACATTGATTAACCACAGTATGTGGCAGTTTGAGGCCACGAAAGTTGACAGTTCTCACGGTGCTCCCGCCACCCTTTTTGATTTTCTGGCAAATCGGCAAAGCGATGGCCGATGCCACCACCTGGGCTTTGTAGCCCATCCTCTAGGAGCAAAACCCAACCAACCTTGACCCCATTGGACCACCATAGATGACAAATTGACATCGGGAAGCTTTAGGCACCCGCCGACTTCGTGGGAAAAATTGACAATCTTCCGTCCACTTTTGGACTTTATGGCAGGTATGAAAGTTATTCCTCTCTTTAAGATCTTCATTTCTGTAAATTTTGATAATTTTTGGAAATAGTTGGATTTTCCGGCGAGTCGGGGTGGCTGACGGCCATCCACGGCGGCGCGTGCGGCGGCGAGTGGCCAGTGGGCCGCCAATGCTATTTTTAGGCTATGTTAAATGTCTTGAATTTAGTCTTGATATTTGAATGACGTAGGTTGATCGTTGGAACCTAAATTCTCTACAATACGTTAATAGGTATTTATGTGAATTGACGATTCAACCATTGGATCGTCACCAAACTTTGTTACATTGTAGTACATAATATTTGAAGAATGTAGGAACTTAGAGATTGGGAATCCGACGTACAGATATTTCCTAATTGGATTTGTAAATTCATAAAATAAAACGTTAACCGCTAATCAGTTTTGGGAATTGGCGAGGATCCAACCGTTGGATCGTAATAAAATCTTAGTATGTTATTCTAGAAGCATAATGTGGATCTTTGGAAGTTACGAATTGGAAATCTGATATGCGGATCTTCCGAAACGAGTTATACAGGGTAGTAGACCCTACTGTCGATCAAAGATCGACGGTTGACTTTTGGTAAATGGGTCTCAAATTATTCTTGAAGGTCCTTGAGGATATGTTTTATGTAAATTATGTATTCTATCGATAAGAACTTTGAGACGTGATTTGATAATTGGTCACAGGCAACGATAAATCGTGATGTCTCGATGTGCGTGCAAGATAATCATAGCGTAGGCTCCAGGTGAGTGGGTCTTTTTCTTTCATAGGCGTATAATTGATAGTTCCACAAACACTTCTAAAGTGATCTATGCTTGTTACCTACAATTAATCATTGCGAACTACGAATGGCTTAATCCCTGTTTAGGGTACGTAGGCAGTCTAACAAGACGTTAGATGCAGCCATTTAATAAATGAGATTAAATAATTGAGACAATAGCCTTGTTTAGTGAATTAAGCAATGTGAGGGATATTGGTGGGAAGTGTGAGATTTAGCTTTATGATTTGGTGATTAAATGTTGATCATAAATCAATGCGTGAAGAATCAAGAAATTGAAGTAAGGAAAGGTAAGTAATGATAGTTAATTTAACTAGTGTCTAATTGGGCTTATTATTGATGATTACTCTCAAAAGTAAATTGTTTAGGAGTAGGGTGTTATTGATTGTACATGTTACGCCGTATTATATATTTTGGGAATATCATGAAATGTTTGGGTTTAGATTGCATCATGGCATATTCCTATGGATATTACCCGAACCTAACTATTGTGAATGCTTTGAAGTGCTAAATGACGCCGCAGACGTCCAGGTAAGCTTCAGGTGAGTACATGTTGATGATAGTGATGGTAGTGAGTATGATTGTGTTGAGATATATTATAGCTCATAAACCTGCACTCCGGTATTAGTGCTTCCGCTCGTGGCCAAGGCACAGTCCTTCACGTGATGTTCACCTCCCGCACCTTACGCTCACCTTGGATCCAAGGTAGGTACACAGTCCTATCATACATACCACTTTAGGTGGTTCCGACTCTTAGGTGACTCGCGATTATTCGCACAGTCTTCATGTGATCGTAGCACTTAAGTGTATCTATTTACACCTAGTCTTGTCGCACAAACCACTTTAGGTGGTTCCGACTCGTGTACAGGTATACTTATTGAGCTATTGGCTAGCATGTTATTGAGTTATTGGCTAGCATGATTGATGAGATATGGATAAGTCGTACAGGTCACTAGAGGTGACTTCGACTTATGTGCTAGCATTGATTGATGAGATATGGGTGCAGTCGTATATGTCACATTAGATGACTCCGACTGATATATCATTTTGTATTGATTAAGTTCAGTTGGCCTCTTTATAAATGCATGGTATAGTTAATGGACATGGCAAAACGTGGTTTTGGCCATTTTTGAGTATAGTTTGGATATATGTATATATGTTGTATTGTTTTATGGAAAACGATACGGGTTTTACATTGAGGGGCATTACTTTTAGAGAGGTAATAACTTTGGGAAGCTTGGTTTTATTGCTCATTCACTCTCTGTTTGGTGCCCTCCAGGTTTTAGCTGCTGAGTTTGTATCAACAAGGATATGTGGCGAATTTTAGTATTGATGGATACTTCTGAGGATATGATTCTTACCCACACTTCTGTACCTTACTTATGCTCTGACGTCGTGTGTGAAATGAGTTCGCTCCCGCTCACAACGCACTCTAGTATTTAAAATTTTTAGGTTCAAATTATTCACATTTTCTACACTCTCACATTTTATGACTTCGTCACCTTTCAGGTGTCAGCCAGTACAGCTCGATTCAGGGTCCAAGTGAACTTTCTGGGTCGGGGTGTGTCATAGAACCTAAAGTTTGAGTTGTACTCCGAGAGTTGGAATAGGTCTCACCCACATTCGCTCTTTCACATGAATTAATTAATGATCCTATAAAAAAAAGAGGAGTAGAAACTGCTAACACTGCATTAGGAAACTTTTAACAGAGTAAAACAAAAGGTTACCCAGTAATAGTTTAGCAGATAGTTACTGTCAAAGATTTCCTTCTTAAGGAAATTAACAGTAAAAGGTCAATATCTGCTTTTCACTAATAAATCTAATTACTTGGAAGCCAAGACAGAAGAAAGTGACATTCAGTTTTAATTTTGCAGCATTTTCTGAAGTAGTAGTCCTTTAAGATACGATGTCGAGCTCGCTGAAGAGGGGCACTATCTTTAATTTGAAGAGTTTAGGTCGCTTCTTTTGGTGCTGCTTTGACACCCAATGGCGCTCCCACTGTGACCACAACGCCTTTGCCTTTAACTGCATCGAATGCATCTGCAAATTTCTTGAAGTCCTTCAAGCTGCACGCGGGGTAAAGGAAAAACAACGTAAAAATAATGTAAAATCTATGCATGTATGCGCCTTAATAGATGCTATGTATATAAGAATCTAAAACGAATCATGCATCATGTTTTAGGAGCAATGAAGATGATGATACTTTCACTTGGGTAAATATAACAAGTAAATTTGATCAACTATTGTTAAATTTTCCATGTAGGACGTTAAAATTCCTTTCTTTATTGTCCATGTCTAGTTTTAGCAGAAATATAGCTAAAACTTCTTCAAAACTTTGTCAAGATGGCAACCTTAGTACTGTCAAATCCCTGGAACGCAACATAGACGACAAATACAACCTGTTTACCTGGTTGACAATCTCTTTATGCCTCCTCTGCCTTTCTTCTTCTGTGACTCCTGTTAAATCCCGCTTCAAAAAACTGCAGGAGAGAAAATGATGGGAAAGAGTTCATAAGATAAGCAGTAAACTAAGAAACAATTGTGGCATGGTCACCGAACTTTTGTGTACATTAGATTTAAATGTTCAACCATTCAAACACTCCGTTGTTTCCATCAACAGTCACAATAAGATGTAAAAATTTCTTTCTTTGTCCTTGTTCCCTTTTGTATTTGTGTCAAACAAGACTTCTGCAAAACAAGAAGTGAGTTAACAGTAACACACACCCGCTATAACCTTTGTCATCAAGAAGTTGGTATGAATCATCTCCGAGCGCCAGCACAATGGCCTTTCTGAGAGTATCATCATCCATTTCTAATTTCCGTAGAAAATCTCCAGTTCCATCGTATACATCAAGCGTCTTTAACAAGTTAGGGTCACGATCAGACAAGAAGGAGAATACGCCTACAAAACAAATCGTCAGTGACAGTGAGGTTCTCAAACCGAAATTCAAAGTCCATGCAAATTTATAACCGAGCAGATTTGTACCTGTGTTAATATCAAAGTAACAAGAAGCAGATTCTTCTCCACTAATTCCTACCAGATCATGCAACCATGTATCATTAATAAATTTGGATATAACAAGTGTACTTCCATTAATACGATAACCACTGTCATGAAGGATAACAGATTTTCCAACATGATTAACCTGTAGAAGGTAAGGATTAAGAATAATATCATTCCCGCCCAAAAAAAGAACTCATAAAAAAAGTTACGGTGACAATTTTATTCTAACCTTCGTAGGTATTATGATGGCCTCATTTTCAGAAGGTAGTGTAGCTTTCCAAGTAGTTCTTCTTGCAAAGGGAGACTTGCTAGGCAGCAAATCCAGAAATTTGCTCACAAATTTCTGAGATTGAGTAAGATTCTTCCCTTCAGCAGTCATAATTATGAAGCAACCTTTCTTACAAATTACTGACTTGCGAATTTCCTCTAGAGATGAAGAAATGCCGTCCCAATCTTGATCAACCTTCTTTGCAAGCGCTTGCAGAAACTCCACTTGACTAAGCACAGAGATTATACAAAATGTATAAGAAACTGACTCTGTCCCATTACTTTTCCTGAGTCAATGCTTAATTATCATACTATAAGGAAATATTTGCACAAAACTTGAAAGCTTTCCAGTTATTCATAATAAAGATAGGCTAAGATGCCAGCCTACATTATTCCTCATCTCAAAGAGATTCATAGAATAATTTATAAAAATGCGAAAATGGCAAGGTCCTGAAATGAACCTTAACTTTTAAATCCTTCAATAAGATGTTAATTTTTATTTCATTTGCCCTGGAAATTATAACAGATATTTCCAGGTTTCTGGACAATACACTTTGCAGAGAGAGGAACAGGTACAGGAAGTCAAGATTAGGCCAGAAGACAAATAACTGGAAAAACTTAGTCCAACCTGACGCCAAATATTTGTTCACGAAGCCACCCAGAAACATTTAATTTTGCATCCATTCTTGCTGCAGCATTTTCATGACGACTGGCATTGTCTTGGTGCTGAAAATGACATATTATAAACTCAAGCTTTGATGGTTGAATGTTAAGGATCAGCAATTATGACATTGGCCGTTTTTGAATAAGTTTATAATACCTCAGCTATAAACTGGGACACCTTCTGCTTAAACGGTTCTGGCTCAGTAAATCGGACTTCTTGAAGAATGTAGTGGATCTACAATAACATGAAATGAAAGCATTAAAACCGTGATGTATTATCTGCCAAACCACTAGTTGAGCACCAAACAAAAATGGCAATAATGATATAGAAGATAAGGATAAAAAAAATTTAGAGAGTAATGGCACACCAATTACATGCCCAGACACCTCCCCACTTGCAAAAGCAAGTAAATGAGAAACTATAATATAGGTTACTTAGCGAAGAGAACTTTTATAAGGATCAATGTCAATTTTGCATGGGACATATTTTCCAGCCCAGTAATTCATATTTAGAATGGCACCAAGAGATTTACTTCATACGATTTACAGCCTAATAGCGTAAGATAAAGAAAACATCTGTGTTCCTCAATCTGACTTGGCCAAATGGCCTAAACCATGAGAAATTATCAAATTTTCTTTGAGTTTTTTTAAATTTTTGAATAGGGCAGGAGTTTTGCTGGATGGAGCCCACTTCATCCAAGTTCGAATTCCCAGACCCTAATGATCAGGAAAAAAAAAAAAAAACAAAGGAAACTGGAAACACTCATTTGCTACTCGGGGAATAAGAGGGAAAACAATACCAGTTCAAATAGGTCTTCAGCACGTCCTGCCATGACTTTCCCTCGAACAACTATATGGCCACAGGGATCTTTCTTGCACCGCACAGATGACGTCATTGGATCAATTGATATTCCTCCTGTTTTTCTTTTAACCAATTCATGAAGTTGAATAAAATTCATGTCTTTTGTAATCGTGTTCAGCAATAACAAGCTGTCAAGGACATCATGATATTGTCAAGAACACAATCTAACTTGGCTTAAAAGAATTTTCTGTTCTTCTAAAATACAACTACTCTTTACTAAAGAATCACATACAGCTCAACTGATTGTTCAAACATTATTATCAGTATACATCACAATGATGTCAGCAAAGAAGCAGTTCATTACTGTGTGTGTAATTGTCATACTGGTGATGCAACAATCGTTATCATTATTAGTGCTTTGCGATTAAAACGTAATAGGCTATCGTCTTTGCTTGCAAAAGTACAATTTGTAGAAACAATTACTGGGCATGAACATGAGTTTCTTATTCATCAATGACGGTGATCCACAGAAATATTCAGTTTTGTTTGTTTACAAATCAACAAATATGCATTTTCCTACAAGATTATGCTGGCATGTAGAATAACCATTGGTTTTAAAAGCAAGTAAAATTTAATCACAATTTTTCTAGTAAAAATACCTGCAGTTCTATAATTATGCATAATTCCCAAGTAATTGAAGCTGAAACCTTTTCTATGTAACCCAAAAAATGCCATAAATGGGAGGATATGTTTTGCATGCATAAGTATTGGACAAAAAGTCATGACTTTAACTTGGTTGTTCTACAAATATTACGTCATTGCCTTACGGCTGACATGATTTAAGAGCTGAGCATAGGTTTTTCAAAGTCTAATAGAAAACATAAATATTCGATTAGAAAACAGCACTTCCATCAATCTGGCTAATTGAGTAATCTAAGGGAGGCTGTCAGGAATGAGGATCAAGCTCAGCCTTCTTAATTTGTTAATTAGTGATAAGGTAAGGGTATTAAAACTACAAAAATGGCATAGTCTGGCTCATCATGCCATGTACACAATGGCATAGTCCGTCTCATTAGCTGACTATTACCGAAGATAACATCTTACCAGAAAATAGGTACCTAAGGAAGAAGCTCTTGCTTTAGTGAACTCAAAGGGAACACAATGTCAATATAAAAGACATCATTCATGAAGACCTCATGCTGCAACACCTTAACTCCATTGATATACACGACCTACATATAACAGATAGAAACTTTTTATTTATTCTTGCAGGAACTAATCCATAAGGAAACTTGCATCAAACTTAAACACAATCAATCAGAAATTCAAGGTTATGACAACCTCTGTGGGAACATGAATAGGTTCCTTTGGAATGTCTAGCAGAGATAGGCTTGGAACACTTCTCAAAGCTTCCAGTGGGTCAGGAGTTTTCTGCTTCAGTTGCAGCTCCTGGGTAGCAAGTGCCAGCTCAGCGAGATCTTCTTCTGTCATACCGGCTTTAACTTTCCTCAAGATTTCTTTCTCAAATTTTTCATCACGAGAAGCCTTTTGTGGATCAGGCTGTCAAAGAAGTCAATCGTTTGGATTAATAAAAACAGCCCCAAAGTTTGCTGCAAACATATTTAATTGATTACCTGCGTTGTTATCACAACTCTATGAGGATTGTTGACAAAGAATTTCTCTATATTAATGTAATGGTCAAGAATAAATGGCTACAACACGTGGAAAGTATCTTATCAACAAGGAAAACAAAGGAGAAACAAAACCAAAGAAGAGAGAGAGAAGAGAAGAAGAGGGGGGGGGGGGGGGGGCGGTGGTAGATCTTACAATGCACTGGAGCATCAAGGACAAGCCTCGAGGAAATGATTCAGCATTGCATTCCCTGAGAATAAAATCCGTCGTATTCATGGACGCTTCTACAGAGTCTGTACTGAAACCTTTCTCCGCAAATACCATAAGTGTAGTCATGACTATTAATTGTGCCTTCAAAATGTCATCATGAGAAACACCCATGAATGCAATGGTAAATATAGGTTGAAGCGGATGAAAATCAACCTCTATAATAACATCTGTGAAGCCAAATTCAAGCAAGATAGTCTTCAATGGAGACAAAATAGTTGCTGACATATGATGAACCAAAACTTCAATCATTCACTCAGTCTCCATGTCAAGGAGCCTATCACAGAGCAACCAACTGAAGCACACCATATTTTTCTTCTCCAAATCACCTGGTTGATTATAAGGATAGTTCTTAACAATCCTAACTGGCTCTGAAAATTGTCTTTGTGGTTGAACCCTTGATTCATTTGGAGCTGAACTTGCATCAAACATGTCTAGGTACCCTGAGAGAGAGTAAGATAATAGAACAAATTTAAATTTACTTTCCACAATCTTAAGATAGTTTGCAGGAAAATCAAAATTATTCATACATATATACGTAGAAACAGATCTATTTGAATACCACTCATAATGTGCAAGCGCTCAGTTGGATCATCATCTCCATAAAACCATATCCTTGCGTTGCTGGGATGGTAGTATTTCCGGTGGAACTCCTGTAATTTTATTCTCAGAAAATCAGAAAGAAAAGTCTATAGTAATAAAATAATACTTAGGAAACAATGCATTTGTATAGAGATCAAGAATCATATGTTCGTAGAAAATGCAGTTTGAGAGAGAGAATTTTGGTTGAAGAGAGATATCGAAATTAAATAGAATATTAGAGATAAAAAAGGATGTGGAATGCTACTATAAGTCACCTAGACTGACATACAAAAGGTTTCGTATAAGCAGAATTATTAGTCAAAAACATTTTTGTAGTAAAATCCTTAATACCATATTCTACAGGTAAATGCCCCCAGGGTGAAATGTGTCTTTAAAATGGTTCACAAGTTTGGATGATTATTCTGCTGACTATGTTGAGGGCAACATGCAGAGGATTTTCCAGAGCATTCCTCAAAAAGTTGCAAAGATAGTTCTGCTACCGTAAAAAGTTAGACTTCACAAAATGAGAGCACAATATAAGTCTGTAGGACCAATGACTAAACCGTAAAGAATACATCTTAATGTCACGAGACTCATAACACATAAACAATCACAGTTTCAAAATCTATCATGGTACATATCTCATATCCCAGATAACTAATCTTCATCCTTAGTAAACACAACAAACCTTAAAGTCCTCAAAATGTCAGTTGCGGAATAATTTTTGGATCCCCTGCACAGTCAACACCATAGGTACTGTCTGGGAATATGGCCTGCAAAAAATGGAAACCAGATGTGTTATATTAATACGGAGAAATTTAAAAGAAAAAACAGATGACACTAAGCAAACATAATAACCAAACCAGTAGCCCTCTATGCGTCAATGATAACAGATGACTGTATAGCTAATTACCAAGTCAGCAAAACGGATGGCTGGTATATCAACAGAAAACATGATCTCAACAAACTCTACCACAAACAAATCTGAACGGTATCACTGTAGCAAGCACACGAGTAAGTGATTTTGCACCCAGAAGCTATAATGTTATTTAAGTAGGTATGCAGATGGTTTTATTAA
This sequence comes from Pyrus communis, assembly GCF_041283825.1. Taxonomy (NCBI): domain Eukaryota; kingdom Viridiplantae; phylum Streptophyta; class Magnoliopsida; order Rosales; family Rosaceae; genus Pyrus; species Pyrus communis. Next base: position 21,399,541 of record NC_142569.1, read on the forward strand.
GCACTTAGCTTAGTATTATGCATCAGATAATGATTTACATGAATTAGAGAGAGACAGAGACAGGGACAGAAGCTAGGTATGATTCATCAGCAAGAGAAAATCTGATTTAACAAAGAATACTTGGGTGCTCAAATCATAAGCATACTGGGGTGTACTAAAGAATAAGACTCCACAAACATAAACAATAAACGATTGGACGAAAGAAGTAGAAGGAAAGCTTGCCTGTTGAGCAATCAGCCTCAGTATATCTTCAGGCAAAGGCCGAGAATAGAACTCTTTCCTCTGATTGAAGACAACTCCTGAAATTATGTCCACAATTCATTTAAGAGGAAATGCCACATTGGTCTCATACTAGGAAAAGAATTAAACGTATAACCAATTAAGAAACATAAACTTTGTCAAAGGAATGGAAACCAAGAATACGAGAACTGGGCACATGTATCAAATGTCCAACCTTGATAAGATATATCGTCGGAAGGGTCATTGAGCTCGTAAGCCAACCCTGTTGCTGGAAAATCTGGACGTCCTCCAAACATTTAGGAAAGAAAACGGCATCAAGGTGTACATCAACCATATTATACAATTCCTGGTTCAGTTACGAAAACCATGTAAGTTTGGAATACAGAATAAATACATTCTTCACACACCCACATTGTAATTTCCTTTCCACTTTGCCAGCTCGTTTTTACCTTTGTAGTTGTGCAAGAACCAGAGTAGTAGGTCCTATCAGCCATTGTTTTAGCATGCAGAGAGGTACTGTAGCTCCCCTTAACCAACTCATCAAATGGCTTTTTCACCGGATACTTTCTTGACCCATATAACTGTTGTGCGGAAGCTTCAAATATGAAACCAAAGCTAATATGGTGATATGACAAGACAAATAATCCAATAAAAAACACAAGGATTTATACTGGTTCGGCGTAAGCCTACATCCAGTTCCGAGACGGCGAGGAAATTCCACTAATGTCAAAAAGAGATTACAAATAGAGTTTTAACTCTCAAACCCAATAGCCCACATACACCCAATAGCTCCACAAAATGTAGCACAAATATCTTTGATTGAGTGATCACTAACAAAAGGGGATTACAAACAAATGGGAAGGAGCAGCACTGTTTCAAATGGGAGAGTCGAATGCTCTCTCCTCTGCTCTCCTTGCTCTCTGTATTCAGCTCAAAACGTAAAATGAGCTCCACACTTTCTACTCACCCTCCGTAGCTTTCTATCTCTTTCTCTTCTTTATTATTAGGCTGCAAAGGCAACCACCAAAACATAAAGGACCAAAACCCACGGGTGTAGAAGAGAAAGAAAACCTTTTCCCTTTTTTTCTTCCCTAAAACAAGGTAAGGTGTTGTCCACCTTTTTCATATTTTAATAGCCGAAAGTTATATTGTCTTGTTGTCCACTTGGTCACAAATCCAACAATAACACACTCTGCTGCAGTATGTTAGCGACTCCAGTCGAATCGATCCTTCATCAACAGTTGAACAAAATTAACAAACACATAGGCGAAAAGCCGAAATGGGCAACTGCATTACATGAAAACGAAGGGAATTTTGGAAGAGAACTCACGGCGGTGTTCGGAAAACAATTCCGAAGACCTTTCTGTCGTCGTCGTTAGACAGAGACATAATTTGGGCGCCGGTCTTTTTGTGGCGGAAGAGTACAGCGTTGGAGTTGCAGTCTCCGAAGAAATCTTCCGAGACCTTCTCGAAACCGAGCTTGTCCGCAACCTCATCTTCCACACCACGAAGCTCTATGCACACCCAGAAAAGCAAAAATATTTTTTCACAAAAGGGTAGCTTAGTTTGTGGGGTTTGAGAGGGAGATGTAACGGCGAGTTGCGCTAAGTACGTACCTGGCGGAGAAGACTGAGTCCGGGCATGCCGACAGCGTTGAGAAGAAGTACGGCGGAGCAAGGAAGGCGCGGTGGGACTGAGAATCGGACGGCGGTTGTGGCTCTGAGCAGAAGCTGAAGAAAAAAAATAGAGAACGAAGAAATGGGATTCGGGTTTCCGTGATGGAAGAGAGAGTCAAATGGAGAGAGAGGAGAGAAAGAGAGAGTAGTGGGATTATAGGGAAGCGTGACCGGCCTGACCGGGTTTTGATTAGAGAGCTGACCGTACGGAATGGGAAGGTACTGGCTGCGATCTGAGATCATTACAGAGCTGACCGTACGGACAGAGGTGGAGTTTGTAGTGGGTGGGTGGTTTTGGAGGGAAATATTTCCCAATATTTTACTCCAACTCCTTTGTAAAGAGAAGCCGAGCCGAGCCGTCAATTAAACAGGATGCTTATGTTTAGTTAGACTTTTTATTTATTTATTTTTTTTTTTTAATTTTTATAAGGTATGTTTAGTTAGACTGGGGTAGTCTAATCAAGATGGATTAATTAAACTTGAGTTTGGTTAAAATGTTTTGAAAATTTGTTACTAAATGAGGAATTGACAGAATAAGTGGTGGATTACTCAAAAGTGGAATCTTCAGACTTCGTAGACTTTCTGTCACTTCACAGTTAACGATAATTTACGTTTTAATATTATAAAATATTGTGTAAAAACTATAAGATGGCAAAGAGTCCATAGAGAGTCTCACTTTTGAGAGAGTGTCCCTTAGCATTTCTCTAAATTAAAATAATAATATCATTTATAAAAAGAAAAAAAATAATAATGCAATGACACAATTTGATAAATGAGTTTTTCTTTTCTCAAAATTGAGCTTAGCTTAGTTCGAGTAATCATTCTAACTTATTTCTATGGATAGTATTATTCACACACCTATTTTTATCTTTCACATATATTTGTTAACTTTTGGCTATTAATTTTTTTCATCTCATTCGATCTAACAACCTGAAAACTAAAAAGAATGTGTAAAAAGTAAATATAGATGTGTGGATAGCATTATCCATTTACTATATCTAAGTTTTAATACGTAGTTATAAACGTAAACCGTCTAAGCTCAATGGGCAAACTTCAACAAAAGACTAAGGTACTATTACTTGTAATAAAAAATGGCATATTGATACAGTTTGATAAATGATTTTTCCTTTTCTCACAATCGGGCTTAATTAGTTTGAGTTTCCTTCGTTTTATAAAAGTATAGGTATGAGAACCATTTCACTTTGTAAGTTTTCTTTGTATTTATCAACTCATGAAAAATAAAAAGAAGTGTTAGCTTCCCTTTAAAATTTATAATTAGTACTACGGTTTAGTTGTATTTTTCTTCACTAGTAAGTAAGAGGTTTTAGGTTCAATTCTCGCCAAAGACAAATTTGGATGACACTATTGCTTGTGAGGCTAAACCGACCCCCTTCCCCTTAGTTCAAAAAATAAAAAAATAAAATAAAAAATAAAGACCTAAAATCATGATTCATATCAACTAGGAGTAGTTGATCCAATTCTCTTTTCATACTTTCCATATTTTTAAGTTCTCCCATTCCTTCGTTAGGTAAACCGTCTAAAAACTCTATGGGCAAACTTCGAGCAAAGACCAAGTTGTAGTATAACTTGTGTTGTCTTATGATCACGAAGTTCTAAAATTCAATTATGAATTGACTTTGTCAAATTTTCTTTAATAGTTTGGACTAATCAGTAATACATAATATAAACAGTGGGGATTGAATTGAAAAAAATAATATGTTTACTTGTCAATTTAATAGATATAAAGTTGAATTATCGAATAGTTCGGGCTATTGAAGATTTACTCTAATCTTGTGTTTTTAAATTTATCATGAGGAATACTTGGCTTAATTTTTTGGGAGTGATACAATACTTACCACCTACTTGTACTGTTATTTGTACTATCTTTTTAATAAAGGTAAAGTTCGTCAATGTATTTGAATCTCATCGCTATTATAAAGATAATATAAATAATAAAGATGATATAAATAATTATACAAATGAGTGATAAAAGAATTTTTTTTATTTTTTTGGACTAAAAGTAGATAGCTTTGAGTGGCATTAATTAGACTGAAAAGTTTAGAAATAAAGTGGGGAGAAAAGAGACAAATGGCAAGTAAATATGGTAAAATTTCAGGCTGCCGCCGTTTCCGCTGAAAAAAGATAGCAAGTTTTTTTTTTTTTTTTTTTTTGGAAACTAAAAAGATAGCAAGCTTTCATACTAGTCTTCTCTGATGTGGAAGTGATGTGCATGGCTTCCAAAACACAGAAAATACGGAGCTCTCATAATTAACAAGACAACTAGCATAAAGCCAAATAATATGTTCCTTGGACAGCCTCTAGTCAAGAAGAGTGTCGTCTACGGAATGGGTTTATAATTATTATGGTATTATTTGTCGGACTATTAATAAAAGTTTATTCGAAAATAAGCTTACATTTAACCTTATATCAGTAGTTCAAAACGCTACTGTTGCGATAAACTACCTTAGTCATTCTCCTAATTAGGGAGAAATTCTAACATATGAGACTTGGACCAGCTCACTTGTCCAGGCTATACAAAAAAATTTCCCTAGCCCACCTCCGTAACTTTTTTTCATGTTCACTAGCCCCGGCTCATATGTAAAATATATAGAGGTATACTTATCATTTGAAATTTCATTAAATAGCCATTGTTCACTATGTTTTGAAAAAAACACACGTTTTTTAGAAGCGTGGTAGACCCTGCTTATACTTTTCTATGTTTTGCTATTGTCATTGACAATAGTTTTTTTTTTTTTTTTTTTTTATTTTTTTTTTTGGACGATTTAGTATTGCTAATGAAGGGCTAAAAGTGATTTTGGGTCATAGAAATGCTCCAAAAGCATTTTTCTAGAAATCACTTGGAACATAAGCTCAAGCTTCTCGGAACTTGTATTTGCGGTTTTGAGTCGAGACTAGTTATGGACTCTTTAACTTGCAAAAGCTTTGCCTCCAAGGCTTGGAGTCCAAGCTCCTCATCCTTCTTGGCCCGCGAAGCAAGACTTACAAGCTGGTGTAGCCGGGCACGCAGGAATCTGACATTCATGCCTAAACCTCAAAGGCTTTCAAAGTCTTATCCTAATGGCATCTGCGATGTTGAACGTCTCAGAAATGACCCCATCAATCAGTTTGCTCTTCAGACCCTGGAGAACGTGTTCATCAAGGAACGAGTTCTTGACTGCTTGGCAAGACTGTTTTGAAAGCTCAGAAATTATGATTGAACCCTTGACGATTACAGTGAACATCATCTAGGTCCATCCGAAAATTCAAAACCAAGATGTTCACTATCATGTTCATACCGAATATCTGATATCTGATATTTGACCTTCTCCCTCCACAAGGTAACTCGTTTGGAATTCATCCCTCGTCTTCCAAAACAATCATCTTATCTTGTTCTGGCAATTCTCACAGCAGAGTTTCTTAGGAAGACCCTGCCTAACCAAATTTAAGTGCACATAAATATACCAATGTCTAGCACCCAGCGCTAACCAATAACTTAATACGGCGCTAAATACTTGGTTGGGCCACCCCACAATGTAAAACATAGACAGTTCGGATCATGAGATTACTTTGAGACATCATGGGATTACAACCACCGCCAAGTCACTGACAATCCTGTATTCTTACAAGATTTTTCAGTTAATTCGGTTAACAGAGAATAGGAAATAGGAAAGAATATTTACAAACAATTAGAGAAAATAAACTGGTCACCAAAATTGGACCCTGAGTGGGTTTGAAACCAAAATTATGGGGTAATTTTTCTACAGTTTTTCAAGTGATAAGAGTGAGAAGTTTTGCTGATGAAGAAAACAGAGAACTCAGGTCGCATTTGTGCAAATTTCTTTTTGTTTTGTTGACTTTTGGAGTTAAAAGAGTCAGAACTTAAGACATAGTAACAAACCAAACCGAATCTATTTGATTATTTGGGTATTGACGATGCAGCGTATCATGTAAAGTGATATTATTATGGTTAAAATTAATATTTACCTAAGGCACACATTTCTTATATTATCATTTAACAACCAATTTGACAAATTAACGAGGGTCTAACATGAAAACTAAAACGTAACATTGTGCCTTATATTAGCTATGTTTTAGGAATGAGGTATCAAGATGACGTTGCGTCTAAATTTGAAGGGCATTTCCCAAAAAGCAAACACTTTGAAGAAGAGAATTGAACTATTGTATCCAAAACATGAGAGAATGATGTAAGGCTCCCCATTTTAAACGTGCATTGCAAGTAAAAGAACAAATAATTACAGTCCAAACAGTATTCAAGAAGAAAAAAATGAGCAAAGGATTTGATTAGATAATGCTACGCATATTGGATTACAACCAACTGAAGTATGTGAAATCCCTAGATCTACTTGCTGAAGAAAAACAAAATCATCTGAGCCATTGAGTTCTTCTAAAACCCTAAAAGGGCTTGAGTGTATTTTTTTTTCACTTCTAAACACCATGGAGCTTCAAAATCTTCATGGAAAAGAGGTTCGCAGTTCCTCGAAATTCTTTTTAAAGCCCTTATCTTAGGCATCAAAACTTACCATCGTCTCTTTCAACTCCAAAAGCTTTGAATCAAGATCTCTGATCTTCTCCCTCGTACCAACTTGCTCAAATTAGCTTCATAATACCTCTTTGATTTCATAGCCACTTCGTATTTGAAGGGCATGCTCAGGCGCCCCTTCAGTCTCACACGTAGAAATCCAACAGCTCAGAGGCATGTAAAGTGTTCTCCCACATTACACAATCAGCATGAGAGGGGGGCAGCTTGCAAGCTCTAACGGCATTAGCGATGTTGGTAGTCTCGGATATTATTTCAGCAGCCAAATTACTGTCAATACTTTTGAGGAGATTTTCATGCAGAAATGAGCCTTCTGAGCAGCATAGGTCATAATAGATAGTCCTAACCTGCACAGCGAGTTGAGAATATTTAGTCACACCATTCACAAGAATGGCAAAATTATCAATCATTCTAAAATCTCCAAAATCAGCTGCTGGTCCTCGAAATGTAATTTCCGCTAAGGTGGAGCCGAAGTCCTCATTGTTACCCTCAGATTGGTTGTCAACAAGCTCGGGATTAGTACTTTTGAATGTTGCCTTGGAAAACGTCTCTTGGAGGAGTCATTAGATGGTTTTTCTCTGCATAATATTTGGCCAAGTTAACATTTCTGAAGCACATGCAATGATCTCATAATTTCTAAGAGAGGGAGAGAGAGTATACCAAACACTTCTTTTTTGGCGCAGGATTTCATTTTCAAGAGGCTAAAAGCTGCATCGACATCTGGTAGACCGTGTCTTCCAATTATGTAAACCAGCTGCAACATTGTGTATGAGAGAACAGTAAACTAATCCGCACGGTAGATATCAAGAAATTAGACCGATAAACCACATGCAATGGTAGATACGCTTCATCCTAGCACTAGCAAGAACACCATACTAAGTGGACAAGAGGGTAATAAGAACCAAGCTGTTTCTTGTAAAATTTACGAGAAAGAGAACTATGTCCCCGGAAACAACAGTGACTACCTTAAACTTCAAGGGCCTGACCAAATGGAAAACTAAACGGTCGCCAACAAGTAACTTCGCAGTAGAAAACTTTTGCCATCCAGCACTGACTATCCTCCTCTCCCCAAGAAACGTCACTCTATATTTTTCCCCACCTTCAACTTCGAGGGAATGGCAAATACAAATGGCACTGTCCGTCAATAGAAAAATTAAGAACATAATTAGTTACACAAATTCCTTCTAAACTTGGCGCAACAGTTAAGAGGACACGTTTGAACGTATCATAGACTTGACAAAGACGGCGGGGTCAGCTCCAAAATAATTGAGGACAAATATCATCCAAATTATTGGTTTTTGAGTCATGACATGCAGCAGAATACAAAGTAAAACCGCTCAAAATATAAGGACCGTGTCGAAAATCACAAAAACAAGGTACATTGTACTGATACTTATGGGAAACGGTCAAGCTGTCTTCTTCTTCATGGTCGTGTTCTTCTTTTTCTTCTGGGAAATACTCAGATTCAGAGACTTCTTCTTCTTGCTTGACGTTCATGGCCAGCATGAAGTTTTAGGTGTTTGATAAACTCTCAGCCTGAGAGCTCTACCACCTCTCTAGTCACTAGTCACTGTGTTTTGCTTTTCGTCAAACGCATCTTTATTTTCTAGCCATTATGTTAAATAAATCAAAATTGAATTTAATGGATTAAACTACGAGAAGAGTAGAAGGTAAAAGTAGTTCAAAAATAAGATGTTGCCACATCATCAGTTATTTGTTACCGACAAGCATATCAAAGCAATATATATCTATAATTACGTAATTGAAGTATCGATAATATCAACAGCATAAACACCATATTCATTCATAATAGATAAACGTATCAATACTCGGATCACCTAGTTATTCGGGTATGCACACAATGCACCGCCACTAGTGTTATCTTGACGAAGAAGGAACGTACTTATGGGTTGAGATTCAAAATTTCGTAATAATGATTTGCCGATACGGCAAACATCATTTTGGAAATGGCAAGAGAAGGTCGACATTACAAGTTTATATGCCTTCATGAGTCATATTCGTCCTCAATGCTTTCAATCAGTACTAAATAATCAACCATGTCAATAAACGAGTTGAGAATCGAAAAAAATATCAAGTACAAGTAAAATTTTCTCCACGTGTCTGTCCTTTAAAGAAATTGAGTCAAACCAAAATTTTCTGATGTATATCTAGTTTTTATTAGCTTATTCAGGAAAAGTTACAACATCCATCTTCCTCCTATTTACAGTGTACAAATCCTAGTCATGATTCATCCAACATCTACTGTCATAGTTACTCCCTTCATGGTCGTTTCGGGCGGCGTCACAGCTGACCTCACTCCTGGCGATATGTATCATCATCAACCGTCGAGATCACCGGCATCTATGCATTTCGATGCTTCATCAGATAGACAAAATCTATATTAAACATATATACGTTACGTTGTTATACACACGTGATTATCCTGCGTTCCATCTGTACATTCTGTACACTTCATTCCACAGGACCAGACCAACAAGTTGGAATAAGCATGGTTTACTCTGGATACCCCTGAAGATGCCTGAAAAGACAGTCCTCACCTTGGTTGCAACCACTAATTCATTGTGCACCATCCTGTTGGAATCATATCTGTATCGAATCTCTCGGGATCTTCAGTGATCTATTCCCGCTAACCCATAAGAGAAGTCATAATCTTGAGCGACGAAAGCTTTTGAGACCACGAGGAGGTGAATTCCTACGAGCAGAGGCAAATGGCTGCCCATTCAAAGACCCGCAAAATTTAATATCCCAACCCTCAACGTTCTTAGGGACACAAACATCAAACAGGACTTGGCCGAGTACACTATGTGCACTAATGCTTGGGGGACTGGGCAGAGAGACGGATCTTTCTTTTTGTTCATCTTGTAAAGACCCAGAGCCTGTACTATTTTGATTCTCAGCTGAACTTGGCAAGAAGAAGTGGTCACTTGGCTCCACTGCAACTCTTCTAAGGCTCTGATTAGAGTTAACTGCTGCTTTCTGGAGATCACATATTAGTTCAGATATCTCATCTTGCATGCCTTCCATGCTAGTATTTTCACCTTCAAGTTCTTTAATTCTTTGAGAAAATACCGAGGCAGCCTTTTCAAGAAAATGAGTAACGGAAGACCTATACTGTATTGGATAATGCTTATAATGACCTGAAACAAACATAAAATTATTTAAGTTTAGTTCTTATGTGCCACAAGCATTGAAGTAAACCGAGAGTTAAAAATGTGAAAAATTCTATGTGCTACTTATATATCCGAGCAGAACTATCTATATCTGCAATTGTGCAAGTTCATTTTACCAATGATCATGTTGGACTGAAGGTCAGCACCAGGTCTAGACTCCCCATTACCATAGATTGGCATGAAATATACCACATGTTTAATGTTACAAGACTGACTGAATCACGGCCTCCAACTAAGAGAATGAAAATCCCCCGAACCTCCTAAAACTAAACAAAGCTTTAACCATATGATTTTAAAACTTTTGCATCTATTGCTTTTACCTTATGTTTGTCCAAAATACGATGGTGCCCACAAGGATTCAGACAATTTCAATAGGACATTTTATACTGTTCAAGAGAGTTGCCTGTTGAACGCGCTTGACATGCCATAACATCACCCAAACAAAATGATATAATTTCTTACAGATATCCAATTACTATAAAGATAATGTTAGAGAGCAGTGCTAAGCTATGTCTACTGGTTTCCAGATACCTGCTGATGAGCGATATAACTTTCGTAGGTAGTTCACTCTAAGGATATTAAAATTACAGAAAAGGACGGATAAAAAGGAAAATGTTTTGAGACAAACCTAGGTGAGGGGAGCCATTCAATTTCACAAGCTTGACATCTCCTCCAAGTTCTTGTAAACGTTGAGTGAAATTGCAGATAATATGATAGGGGGCCAGATCATCTTTATCAGAGCACAGAACGAGAAATGGAGCACCCAAATTCTACAGAAAAAAACTTAAATAAGTCCATTAACTAACACAAACAAACAATAGACAGCTATAGATGAGTAAAGGCTGAATGACAACTTACAACAGACGAAAACAGAGCGTGCCAATACTCAGCGCACTGGGATTCAAATCTAGTAAGATACAACGCATCCAAACCGGAAGCAATGCCTTTAGCTACCCAAGAAACCAGTTTTGATGATCCAGGCATCTTTAGAATGGTTGGGTGTAGAGCATATTGACTGCCCAGATCACTTGTAAAATCAACTGGACCAGAATCATAGATGTGTCCAGTAATACACTTTCTGACCAATTGATATTCAGCCTTCACAAAGTTAAATAACTAATAAGAACAGAGTTTCAAAATGAACATGTGGGATCAAATGGGCATTATGAACAAATTACTGCACAATTTTTAACTGAAACTACAAAGAAACACATACTGGATAAAGCTGACCTTCACAAATTCCGTCAATAATCTGCATTTACATTTTTCAAAGCTATTATATTACACAGTACAACCATTGTAATGAAATCAGAAAAGACTAGTTACGACTTCTAACATTCCAGAAATCAACTTATCAGTACCAAATACAAAGTCGGGTATCCACTACTCACAGAACTTACCCGAAAAACCTTGTACATACAAGCTTTTGTACCAGCAGAAAGAGCCACAAAGACTACAGGACATGGCTTAACCCTTAGCTCCTGCATACGCAAAATAAATAAATAACAGGACACTCCATAGATTAAACTTGAGCAAAATTAAAAGCTATGCATGCCAAATTCCACCGGCATTAAAAGCAATTCGAAGTTAGAATGGGATGGGGATAGGATTTTACGCCATATAAGAGTTGGGTTCTTTCTCGCCATTGGGCGAGTAATACACATACACACACAACTAACCATACAGTCATTATCCCCGGAATCAGATCATAGCTCCATATTTAACATATGGATCAAAATCTGAAGAAGCAATTAATAAGAAATTGGCAAACTGGGAAGGAAGCTGACCTCAACAAGCGCGTTGAGAATAACAAAGGCGGACGACATGGCCTTTTCGGGATAGAATCTGCACATAATGTCATCATCAGAGCAAAAAAATAAGCTCAAAATGCAGCAAAAAGTGAATAAAAATCCAATCTTTAAACCCATCCATGAATCATAAACCAAATATCTACCAAATACAAGCAAAGCCACGAAAGATTCAGTACAAAAAGAATCCGAAAAAAAAAACAGCTCATGTAAATGTTTGTTCTGTTTGGGTGGTGAGAAAAAGCGAGAAAAGAAAATCCACTTACGCATGGAGAAAATGGGAATGGCAAACGAGGGAATTCCAACCGAGAGACGAGTATAAATCCACGTGATTCTGCAAGTGCCTCTCCTGAATCGAAACCCAAGCGAAGATAACAACGATTCCTTTGGAATCAGAGACCTCCTCCTTCCGTCCCCAGTAGATTCCACGGCCGACGCCAGCACCACCGCCACCGCCACTACCACTAGCTTCGCCACCGCTCCACATAGCTGCTGAGCTTCTTTGGGAGAATTTTGGGATTGAATTTTAGGGTTTTTGGTGCAGGTGGAATTGTGAGGTAGATGGGGAAATGGTCGTTGGAGAGGTGTTGGATTGTTAGAGCCACTCGTGTTCGTGTGCGAAATCCGGAGAAGAAAACGATATAGGGGAGGGGCCGTGGTGGGCCTGCCGCTGGATCATGACTCCCTCCTATGCGGTCAACGTCATGGTGGGGTCTCCTCTCTCTGAGGTGGGGTCCAGGGGACATGTCACACTGTAATGCACCGCGCGCGTTTTAGGATAAGTTCGGCCACGTCGGACCCTTGCTTTCTTTACAACTTTATCCTTTCTTTTCCTTCCTTTGTACTTCTTTGACAAATATGGTAAAATTGCTTCAAGCTTTGGGGAGCCTTGTTTTCTTGATTATAGTCTACGGCTGGAAAATTTTCCGCAAATTCCAAACCAAAAAAAAAAAATTCTGATACTGAAAATGTCACATCTCAACCTGGGGGGACCATTTCCTGGGCCCGCTCCACCACCGTAGCTGCTTTCTTTACAACTTTATCCTTTCTTTTCCTTCCTTTGTACTTCTTTGACAAATATGCTAAAATTGCTTCAAGCTTTGGGGAGCCTTGTTTTCTTGATTATAGTCTACGGCTGGAAAATTTTCCGCAAATCCCAAACCAAACAAAAAAAATTCTGATACTGAAAATGTCACATCTCGGCCTGGGGGGACCATTTCCTGGGCCCGTTCCACCACCGTAGCACTATATTGTTCGCTTTGGGCCCGACCACGCCCTCATGGTTTTGTTTTTGGGAACTCACACGAGAACTTCTCGATGGATCACCCATCCTGAGAATGCTGTCGCGTGCTACTCGCTTAACTTTGGAGTTCCCATAGAACTCGAAGCCAGTGAGCTCCCAAAAAGCCTCGTGCTAGGTAGGGATGGGAATATACATATAAGGATCACTCCCCTGGGCGATGTGAGATGTCATAATCCACCCCCCTTAGGGGCCCGACGTCCTCGTCGGCACATACGCGATCAGGGTTAGGCTCTGATACCAAATTGTCACATCCCCGCCCGGGGGGACCACTTCCCGAGCCTGCTCCACCACCGTAGCACAATATTGTCCGCTTTGGGCCCCGACCACGCCCTCACGGTTTTTTTTTTTTGGGAACTCACACGAGAACTTCCCGATGGGTCACCCATCCTGGGAATGCTCTCGCGCGCTACTCGCTTAACTTCGGAGTTCCCATGGAACCCAAAGCCAATGAGCTCCCAAAAGGCCTCGTGCTAGGTAGGGATGAGAATATACATATAAGGATCACTCCCCTGGGCGATGTGGGATGTCACAACTGAAAAATTCTCAAACCTATAATACCAAATTTTTCAGAATTCATACCGAAACGATCCCGAACTTTTCGGTACGAGAATTGAGATTACATATTCAATGGTTCCTAAATAGAACCAAAAATATATATATTTATTTTGGTTGCATGCATGTTGAATGTTGAATTTAAGTAGTTTGATAGTAGATAATATTAGAAATATAAGTATGAAATTAAGTCATTTGGAACTTTGGAACATCAATTTGACTTGGTATGAATAAATTGGTAAAAAAACCTAAATTTTTATTGCTATGAAATTAGGGAACAAAATTTTAGGCCAAAAGCCCAAATTTTAGCTCACATCCAAAAAATATCAAATTTCGACCAAAAAACCCAAAAACCCAAAATCCAATCACGATCCATCCCGAAATACCAAAACATATTTAGGGAATCCTGAAAATTGGGAATGACGAAATTTCGATTCTGGATTGGTCTTCAAATTATCGTCCCGAAAATTTTAGGTTTGGATTCGGGAGCCTATTTTTGGTTTGGGATTCCATAATGAACCACCCCTATTATAGTTAATCAATCTTATATTTGATTCAAGGATTTAGATTATAATATTAAGGTAATTCTCACTTAACTATACATATCGTGGTTTTTAAACTTTTATACATCAAGTTTTTTTTCATCCCATTGTCCAAAAAAGAAAAGTGACAATTGTGGGACACTTTCACACTTTTAGAATTAGGAAGAACAGAGTACTGGATCAAGAGTTTGTTGGCGACGCTTGTTAGAAATTTTCATTTTTCAAATGGGTACGGGGTGGTGAATGAACACGAGGAATTGAAAAGAAAAAAACTGGATCAAGAGCTACTAGGTGGGGCTTCTTGGAATTCACTTTTCATTGGGTAAAGTCGATGTTAAACTTGAAACCTCTTATGGAATACAACACTAGTACATCAAGAGCTAGTTGGTGGGGTTTTGTTTTCTTAAGCTTTGGATACCTTTTGATAACGTTTAAGTTTAATTATCGTTTGCCCCTTATTACTATGGTTTAGTGGTATTAGTCTTTACTTGTAAGTGAGAGGTCTTAGGTTCAATTCTCGTCAAACGCGAATTTGAACAACATTATTATATGCTTATAGCTGGTCCATTGTGAGGCTTAGCCCACACCCCTTAGACCAACTCCAATGGTGGGCTAAAAGCCAAATTACCCCCCAAAATTTCCCCCCAAACGCACTCCAACCCAAGGGGAAATTTTGAGCTAAATGCTAAATGCTAAACCAATGCCAAATTCCCCCCGATATTTAGCCCAGAAATCGGGGTGGACTCTACCCAATATTTATCGGAATTTAAATTTTTTTAGATTAAAATGTTCATAAAATTAATTTACGATAGTCTACATATTTATTTAAAAAAAAAAATTAATTTAACAAAAAAAATAGCCTAAATTCATTCTTTAATAATCCCGGGCTAAAATTTTAGGGTAGAATGGTTGGAGTAGAAAAACTGTTTTTGGACTAAAAGCACTTCCAATTTGGTGGCTTAGAAGGCAGTAGAATTTAAGACTTTCCGCAAAATTATAAGGATATGCAAACCTAACATGATATGTTTTTAATGAAATTCACGTACTCATCCAATTTCTTTTTAGATTTGTAAGTCTGAACTTGAGATAAAGTCGCAAATGATACTTTGGTTCATCATTGTCACTTTAGAAATATTGTAGTTTCAATTTTGTTGATTTTACCACTATGGTTTAGTTTTATTACCAATTTTATATTTAATTTTTGTCAATTATTTTTTATGTGGATTCACGTATGTTAACACAGGATCCTTTTGGACCTCTAAAATAGTACAAACTTGGGAGAAGTCCAGTTAAGGCTCAAACAAAGGAAGATAAAAGTCCAAAGGAAGAATAAAAGCCCAAAGAAAGAAGGGAAGATAGAGGCCCAAGGGAAGGAAGACCAAGGCTCAACATAACTAAAAAGATGATCTCGAAGCTATAGATGACCATTTAGCGGTCTGATTTGCCTACTAGCAATAAAGCCGAGCGCTTCCTCATATAGTACTTTCCGACCACTATGAGCAAGTTGGCATACTAACAACATTATGACATGAATTCCTAGGAGCAAGTTTACTCGAACACCAACCCCAAGCCACATGGTGGCCATTTGCGAGAACATAAGCCTATGAAGGGACATAAAGGCTGACATATCAAGTGCTCGGGCGTGAGTTTCCACAACCCTAGGGGCGAACAAACCGCTTGGTACACATTGGCCTAAGAAAACATGCAAGTGGATCAGAATAAGTGTCACTTCATTGCCACGTGTCGACTAAATAACGGAGGGACAACTAGCAGGTCACATCAACGTACTTGGTCCATTAAATGTGAAGGCGGTGGAAAACTCAAGCCCAAAGTCTTAGGGCTCACCAAAGACATGTATAAGGAGGATGAGTACACCTTATAACGGTCAAATAAAAAGAGAGAAAAAGAGACTAGATTACTTTGAGTGCTTATTGTAACCTTTATTCAATATCCACCATAGTGAACGTAGCCCAGTTTTTAGAAGTGAACCACTTCAATTTTGTTGTTCAATTCTTATTGTTTCAACCTCGAGCCCATCAAGGGCCAACCACACTGATCTTTATTAACCTCCCAAATTTGAGCATTAACAACGTGCAACATATTATAGTTTTTTCATGTTCAATCTCACTTAATAAGTTAGGTTACAATGCTAGCTAAAGTGTTAGAACATAATTAAAAGATTTGGAACTAAAAAGTTCTTAGGTTATTCTACTATATTTAACAGTTGATATAATAGTTTTTTCTTATTTTATTATACTCTAGTATCTATATTTCAGAAAGCATAGTTAAACATTCATACCATCACTGAGCATCCATCATACATGACAGACGCCGTAAACAACACCAATTTTTAAAAGTTGGAAATGTCAAAATTTGAAATCTGTTTAAATTTTTTTAGACGAAATGTTAACGGTTTTATTATAATATTAAGAAATGATACGAATATAAAATAGTACATTAAAGATAACATAAAAAAAGATCTTCAATTTAAATAAACTTTAACATAATATAGAAGACCAGCTTGGCCAAATTAATTGTCACCGTACTGATAATCTGAGGGTGAAACATTAGCATGCCCAAGAATCAGCAAATGAATGCATTCAGAATTTTTAATAATATTAAATTTGTTTAAATTTAATAATATGAAGTATAGAAGTAGATTGTCACAGAGAAAAATAAACTTCTTTCAAGAGAAAAAGAAACGAAAAATAATGCTAAACTAAACTAAGTGGGCCAAAACAGTGGTATGTGCTTGAATTTTAAGAAAAGTAAATAACACGAAAATCCTCTACATGCGGTTTTATTTATTACAGAGATGGAAAGTAGTGATAACTACGTATTTTCGTACGAGTTCATTCCTAATCATTCGGTTTTTTTCTTCTAAAAATTTAACTCATTAACTATATTGTTTGTTAAAAAAAACAAATGCATAATTAAACGTTAATTTTTGTGTCAACATTATAAAATATTATACAAAAATATAATGTGTGAGAATCCATAAAGAGTCTCACTTTAAAAAAAAAATCACTGTAACACTTTCTCTAATATATATATATATATATATATATGACGGAAATCCTCAAATGAAAAATCTCGAACTGCAAATACCTTAAGAATAATTAATAAGTTTCCGTAACACCAAAATCGAAACCCCAACGTACTTCATTAATAAGCAAGCAACATTCCTCCTTTTACAAATCCCCACCTGTCGGGTCTCTCTTACTCTCAAGACTGAGTTTGCATTGAAATTTAGGTGCATCAGATCCAAAGCAAGCAAAATGCATCGATCGGCCACCACCCTCCACCACTGCACGTGAAAGTCTCTCATTCTCTCACAAGATAACATAACTGAAACACCCTCGTGTTACTTATTTATTCAAATTATAACATGTATATTTACTTTTTAATAATATACTCTATCAATAAGATATATAAATTATATTACCTATTTATATTCTAACATATAAGAAGATATTTTTACGTATTAAGTGTTACAGGTACACAAGAAAACTTCTCATGTCAAGAAATTGTACACAAGAAAAAAATATATATTTGTACTCTTTCTCTAGTGAAAATAGATAAGGAGAGTATTACAAGTCACCATTTTAAGTGTTAAATTCATTTTTAATTTCTATTTTTTATGTTTATAACAATGCTGTATTTTGAAGAAAAATGTGAGGATCATACTTGCAACCGAGATATGATTATTTTTTAAGTTGATACGTGGGGGATCACACTATGGCACTTACATGAATTTACAATAAAAAATTATTCACATGTAACAAAGCTTCAGGCTTAAACCAAGTAACAAGCATCCATAATAATTAGATATTAAACTCATTAGTCAAGTGAGTCGAATTTGAGACTTTTGTCACTTACAAATAAAAAGAAACACTACTAGATTGTAGTGTTAGTGACAATCCTTGTACTTTAAACACACATTTTTCCTAATAAACATGTGGAGCTATTTACATACAATAATTACCGAAAATTACCATTTGCCCGACGAACCAACTTTCGTCAGGCGAAGTAACTTTAGTAGATGGAATAAAACAATTCATCGGGCAAAAGTGGTCAAGGTTTTAGTATTTTCAGAGCCCTTTGACCAACGAATAATGTCTGACGAGCAAAGTGACCTTCTTTGGGCAACGTTTTTGCGTCAACAAAAAAAATCGGTGCATCGTATGCTACCTTTTGTGTGACAAACCCTTCAAGTTTCGTTAGGTAAAGGTATATTTGATAATTTAAGGTTTAAGGTTTAGGGTATGTAGTTCTCAGGCAAAATGAAATTTTTTTGTCAGGAAAAAGTGAGGGACATTTTGGTATATACGTTATACTTAATGGAAGTATAGGCTTGTCCATAGCCGGTGACAGCACGAAGCTGAGCCAGCCCTAGCCCTCTGTGGACACTGCAAAGGCCGATGTCGATTCGGTGGCTGTGCGCTCGGATGAAGACGAAGAACTCCTAGCCGGAAAAAGGTCAAAGTGTGGTGGATCTATATAGACTTGTCCCCAAACCAAATCACCTATATATAATGCAAAACAAGATCGTCGTCGATAACCCACTCCATTGACGAGTGAGCTTGAAAATCAACAGCCTATTAACTCACAAAATAAGAGCAATCATCCGCACCAAGTGCCCCATGCTCACCCCCTTCATGGAACCCCATCTATTATCATTCCTTCTTGTCCCTCATTTACTTCTCCTCACTGCCCTTTGCTCTACTTCCTCTCTCTCCAACACTCTTTCTATATCAAACCATCAATTGTAATATCCAAAAAATTCTAATGTAAAACATAATGATGTTTTTTTTTTCCTTCCATTTGGATAGCTAGAGATTTCCTGCAAATTTCCAAAAATGAAATGTTATCCAAATTCTGGTTTTTTCACGGTTAAGAGTAAATGGAGAAGTGCCACTTAGTATTACGATCTAGTGATATTCATTCACTTGTAAGTAAAAGGTCTTATGTTCAATTCTCGCCAAAAGTGAATTTAAATCATATTATTGCCAGTCCATTGTGAGGCTAAGCCCACCTTTCCCTCTTAATGTAAATAATATTGTTTGTTAAAAAAAGAAAAAAAGAGTAAATGGAGAGGTTTTTAGTTATTAATAATATATTAGTACTTTTATATTAACTTTTGGTTAAAATTATTATAAACTTAAAATATGACTATAATTCTATACAAAGTACATATTTTAGTTTTTTTTTTTTAAATTCCCCTAAAATAAGTCTTGGAAGTACATAAATAATATTCATTGTACCCGCATTATACAAGTGAATATTACAAAAATGATCCATGTAGTAGTAGAACCCATTAATCATGATTACCAGCTAGTGTAAGTGTAACAATTCAACTTTATTTGTCATAAACTCCAATTTACTAACTTTAATATGTCCATCTTTTTACTCTTGTTTGTTGATCTATTTGGGGGCGGAAGCAAGCAAACCCCAAACCCCACATAATTGATTGATTGGGTTTTTGACACGTGTGTAATCATGTTCAAATGCATGTACCTGTTGGATTTGCTTTAATTCTGTGTCCGACAATGCCCTCTGCGACCCTTTCGATATCTGCTCCTCCCTCTGCAGACTGCAGTGTGTGAGTGCGCGAGGGAGTGATAGAGAGACTCATTCTGCCCACATACGTAGCGAATATTTCCTGTCCAGCTTTTCAAAAGCAGCCGCCCGTCCCTCTACTTTCCCTCTTGTTCTTTTTTTTTCTTCATGGTTTTTCTATAACAAGATACACATCTTAAAAAAAAAAACGTTTTGCAACAACTTAGTATTACGGTTTAGTAATATTTTTCTTTACTTGTAAGTGAGATTTTAGGTTCGAATCTCGCCAAAAATAAATTTGAATCACATTATTACTAGTCTATTGTGAAACTTAGTTCACTCCCCTATCCTCTTAGTGTAGATAATATAGTTTGTATAAAAAAACGTTTTTCAATCAACAATATCGCCCCCCCCCTCAAAAAAAAAAAAAAATTTCATTTTAAGAGTGCATTTGGAATTGGCGGACTGCTTATGTCGGAAGTAATTCTACTCATAAGCACTTTTGCTAGCAAAGCTGCTATCAGAAAAGCATAATAAAAAGTTTATTTAGAATTCAAATGTTTCGTCAAGTACATGAAATATCATATCGTTCTCTAAAAGTAGCAGCAAAAAAAGTGTTTTTAGAATCCAAAAAGGCTTTAATAGGTATTTATCCAATTAAGTTAAAATTTGGTACAGAAGAGTCGCTATACTGCAAGCAGCTCCAGTACTACTAGTAGAAGTACCTCTTGTTTTATAACTAGTAATCTAATACAGAAGCCAAAACCTACAATGTAGATTCAATATAAAAAAAAACTAAACCTATAATGATATAAGGCATTGAATTGAATTTCCGTCTTTTAAATTAGCCTAATTAGCATATCTTAAAAGATTCCAAATCTTAAACAATTCTAGGCTTAAAAAATTGCAACCACAAATTTGTTAATCCACATTCACATAAGCCGGCAAGTGGAGCACTTGATGTACCACTGTGACATCTCTAGTCAATAATACAATATTTTTATGCATAACAGATGCATTAAAAGGTCGATCCCAAGCCAACAAGATTCCCCGCTTTGCAAGGGTTGCGGGGGGAACATCTATCGTAAGAAGCATTACCCTTGCTTTTCACGACTAGAACTCATGACTTTCCTGTCACAAAATAGCAACATACCCATGTCCTCGCATAACAAATGGATCATTGACATAAAATATCATAATTGGATCCTAAGGATCGGAGATGAGTCTCAATCGCTAGCAAGGGACTTCTAAAATGAGAAGCCAAATTCTTTTTAACAAACAAAATTTTCTAAGGGAGAGGGGGTGGACTAAGCCTCACAATGACCTAGTAATGATGTGATTCAAATTTACTTTTAGCGAGAATCGAATTTAAGATCTCTCACTTACAAGTGAAGAGAAATACTATTAGACTATAATACTAAGTGACATTAAAAACTAAATTTGAACTCACAATAAAAAAAAAAAAAAACCTACTTTCCTAGTGGCGCCTAGCTAGCCAAGCTATAGTTAGTTTGGTCTCCACTATAAGCAACATAACGATTCATTACCATTACATGAAAAGCATATTCGGAAAGCCAAAAACCCCCAAACGCAAAAAAAAAATATATATATCAAAAAGCTGATTATAAACCAAAAAGCTGATTAAAAAAAAAAGAGAAAAGATGGGATTCACACACCCACAAACACCCAAAACAGACCCAAACAAAAATCCCTTTTCTTTCCCAAAACTAAAAACAAAAAATTAATTAATGTATAAATTGTTGCGTAAATAAATATATATAATTTTAGAATTTAATTAATTAAAAAAAGTTGGGAGAAGTTGCAGAGAATTAGAAGCTTCCATTTGTTGTCACATAAGAAGAAAAGAGAAGCTTGTACAATCAAAAACCCAGATCACCTCCCTCCCCCTTCATTTCCATGCTACTTTCTGTCCTACCGAGTGTCAGTTTATTGTAATTTACCCACCGCCTGCTCTCTCTCTCTCTCTCTCTCTCTCTCTCTACCTCCTGCTTTCTCTCTCTAGAGCTAACTGAAATGCTTATGGCTTCAAACGAACCCACTGGTACCGACCATCCAGAGGCACGTCCTTGACGATATCATAGTTGTACCTGCACCCGATTCCGAACCCAATTCGAAACCGATAAAATCGGGTATGTTGTTAGTTAGTTAGGGTTTCCGATTTCCGTCTCCTGTTAAAATGCGCCGCCGGTGGAGTACACTACACGAAACGTGGCTTATCGTGCGCACTCCAGCAGAAAAATGGAAAATATAAAGAAAATGGAAAATGTGAAAAAAGTACTCACTTCTCTGCAAACCGCTTATGCTCGTACTTCTCGGCCACAGCGAAGAACTCTTCGATCTCTTCAAACGGAGGGGATTTTCTCTCCGGGATTCTCCGTCGGTGAGACACCGGCGATGACATTTCGTCCGAGTCCAGGCACAGCTCGCTCGACGGCGTCGTTTCCCTGCTGGTGCAGCGAATTACAAAAAAAAAAAAAAATTGCTGAGTTTTAAGGAACAAAAATCAACCTGAAAAAAATACGTTTCGGTTTGGAGAAATTGAAGAGGAAAATTATGAATGAATGTGAAATGAAACCTGAATTTATTGTTGACGAAGGAGGTCGAGTTGGAGAATACCGTTTTGAAACTCTTGGACTGCAAGCGGTGAAATGAAATTTGAAATTTAATTTTTTTTTTAAATTGCAATAAAATTTGAGAAACGTAAAATTGAAGGAAAATGAAGAGAGAGAGAGAGAGAGAGAGAGAGAGAGAGAGAGAGAGAGTGATCGTCTGTTTGTTTCCTGAGAAAATCTTAACGGAAACGAGAAAAATCAAGGAGTACATTTTTCCGTCCGCTAGTTTCTCTCTCCTCTTTTGTCTCCTCGTTTTCGAACCGAAAGAAAGGGGGAAGAGAAATTGGAAGCTCGGACGGAGCTATGGGAAGCGAGATTGACCTCCAGATCTAGGAGCGGAGAGCTGCGGACGGCAGCGGGGACATCGCTGAGTTCGTTGCTGGAGCAGCAAGAGGAAGGAGGCGGAGAGTGATCGGAGCAAAAGGTGGAGCAGGAGTCCGAGGAATTGAGGAGCTGAAGCATTGTTTGAGTTGGAGGCAATGGCGGCGTTGAAGCAGTAACTTTTCTTCTCTTGGATATGGCTGCGTTGGTGGAGTCGTCCATGGCCGCCATTCGCTTACAGTTGTAGTCCTCCATATCTCTCTCTCTCTCTTGTTTCTCTCTCTACACAGAAGGCTAAAGCAGTGCACGCACACACGCACAGAGTGTGTGCTTTCTCTCTCCCTTCTGCTATTTTTGGATTTTTAAACAGAGAGAAAAGTGGGAGATCCAAGAGGGATGTTGAGTAAGTGATCTGTTGGACGGCTCAGATTAAAAAGACAGAAAAATAAACAGAATTTAGAGGTGGGCCCGGCGGGTGGGGTTGCCTTGGATTTACCGTTTTACTGTTCGACCGTGTTACCGCGAGTGTTGGGGGTGAAATTGAATGGGTAAAAGGGTGACAAGGGGAATGCCGACGGTGCCGTTTCGAAGATATGGATAATTTTCTGGGAGTGGGAGAGCTCAACACACAACATGCGCTTCTTCCTCTGTGGGTGCCCACATCAAAACGCATGGTTTGTATGTCGTTTACAAAATTCTATTTTACCCTTCTCCGATTGATTAATTATAGTCTGCCTTTCTATCTTATTCCAGTTGAAAATGACTCTTAAATTATTTTTTGACAAATTACATCCTGAATTATTTATATGACGGTAAAGTTGAAGAAATTTTATAAAAGTTGACGGAAAATGGTTAATTGGCTAGTTTCAAATGATTACAAGGGCTATTTATCAAAAGTACGTGGCTAGCTTCAAATAGTTCAGAAGGTTAAACGATAGGTTACTCTTTTAATTAATATCATCCTACCATTTTTATTTTCCAATAAGTATGACAGTAATTCATTTGAATTGTCCAGTTATGATCTGTTGTGCTTGTGTCTATTATTACCCATAAATGAAGGTTTTTGCCCATTTAAATTCACTAATTTCAAATAATTTAAGGGATTAATTACCAAAAAATTGTTCATGGAGTAATGTATGTGCTATTGCACTTGGAATCTTATGTTACCACAACATTGCTCGCGACAAGAAAAAGTGAGGAAGAATAGTAGGACTTTTCATTTTTGTTTTCTTATCCACTGCTACTAAATCACCACGCCCCAAGTCAAAGTGGTGCTTCTTGTTGCACCAGGGGCCATTTTGTTGGGTGCTATAGTATGGGTGTTTTGTATCTACTGAGTAAAAACGGGTTGTAATTGTATAGTGGTAATTTTAATTTATTTTTCAACAATCCATATTTGTAGCAATGAAATACTAGTGTTCTTATGTGTCTATATAAATCCGGTTCATGGATTAACAAAAATGTGCAAAAACTCTATTTGCCTATGCCATTCTATAAGTCTCTTCTTTTTTACGTATGGAAAAGAAGATTATGTAAACACTTATTCAAATTCCGTTGTATTGTTGTGTGTATTTTGGTTTCGTTTTAGCATTTTAGTTTCATTTTAGCATTTCTTGTAATTTGTTTTGTTGTATGTATTTTTCTTTTTGGCTAGCAAGTGACAGTCTCTTGTGTTAGATTTGATTTTCATGAACAATGAGTACCGTATTAATTTATTCTCTACTCATTAGTGTAAATATACGGTTGTATAAATGATAAATTCATTCAAAATAAAACTAATAAAGGTATTTTAATATACTTTTTTTTATTACATATTAACTTTTAAGGTAATTTAGCCAAAAATCAATAAAAACTTAACTAGTTAATCATATATCGATAGCATATTTTTTTTAGGACTTAATCAATAATATATTTTTATTAATTAGGAATAGGTAAATGATGAATGTCACATGGGTTTTAAGTCATTATATATAGATAGAACTTGACTCTTTTATTCTTTTTTTCTTTCTCTCTCTATGCATGCCACGTGGGCATTATGCCATTATAAATAGTCAGAATTTATTGTTCATGCTGGAAAACATCAACAAAAACAATAACAACATGACATTCTTATGAAGTTTTTAGCTTGCAATTTGACAAATTCAAATACTAGTTTTAAAACCAAAAAATGTTGGAGAAAATACTGTAAAATCTCTAGAAAGTTTAGACTGAAAATCATCAAAAGTATTGGTAAGTATATTTGATTTTCCTCCTTCGGCTTACATTCCTGTGTCCAAATATCCATATCACAGCGTCCTCGTCCGTTCCCAAGCTTATGTCCATTTACACAAAAAAACTTTAATAAGATTATCTAAAATGAACAAGAGTTAAGTACAAAAAACTACCTCAACTATGAGTCAAATGACACTTTCATACCTCATCTTTTAAAATTGACAATGTCATACCTCATCTTACGAATTTGTGTCAATGTTATACCTTTCGTTAGCTTGGCCGTTTATTTCTCAGTTAAATGCTGACGTGGCTTGATCCGGGACCCATTTTTATTAAAAAAATTATTAAAAACAAAAAAAAATCATTTAATATTATTTAAATATTAAAATAATAATAAAAAAATAAAAAACATTAGCCATCATCTTCCCTCTCCTTTCGTGCATCTCCCCCCTCTCTCTTCCCCATCATCTTCCTGCAACCCAGAAAAGAAGAAGGAGGAAGAAGAAGAATAAGAAGAGAAAAAAAAAAAAAAAAAAAAAAACCCAAACCAAACCAAACCCAGTTCATCCCCCCTCCCCCCACCACAAACCCAACCCCCTGCACCCTAGAAAGGAGGAGGAAGAAGAAGGAAACCAAAAAAAAAAAAAAAAAAAAAAAAAAACAACAACAACAATGGGAAACCCAGTTCGTCCCCCCTGCAGAAGAAGAAGAAGAAGAGGGAAGAAGAAGAAGAGAGAAGGAAAAAAAAAAAAAAAAAAAACAGCAGCAAACCTGTCCCTTCCCACCCAACCCCCCCCCCCCCCAACCTAAGCCGCAGAAGAAGAAGAAGAAGAAGAAGAAGAGGGAAGCAGAAGAAGAGAGAAGAAAAAAAAAAAAAAAAAAAAAAACAGCAGCAAACCCGTCCCCTCCACCCACCCAACCTGCAAAAGAAAAAGAAGAAGAGAGAAGAAAAAAAAAAAAAAAGGGGAAACCCTTCACCCACCCACCCAACCTGCAGAAGAAGAAGAAGAGAGAAGAAAAAAAAAAAAAAAAAAAAAAACCCAGTTCGTCCGCTCCCCTCGCACCCACCCTCTCCCCTCCACACCCATTCCCCCACCCCCCCACCCCCCCCCCCCCCCCCCCCCCCCCCCCCGGCGCCCATTTTGTCCTTGCCTAGGAGAATGGGTTTTTTTTCTGGGTTTTTTTTCTGGGTTTTTTTTTTTTTTTTTTTTTTTTTAGGGGTTGTAGGTAGTGGGTGCGAGGTTGGGTGCAGAGGGTGGGGTGCGAAGGTGGGGAGGTTGGGTGCGTGGGTGTGGGGAGAAGAGGGGGTGAGGAGCAGGGAAAACAAATTGGTTTTTTTTTTTTTTTTTTTCTCTTCTGTTTTTTTGGGTTGTAGTTGCAGAAAGGGGAAGAAGATGAAGATGGGGAGAAGGGAGAGAGGGGGGGGGGAAGGGACGAATTGACGTTGGTTTTTTTTTTTTTAACTAACTTTTCTTTATTATTTTAATATTTAAATAATATTAAATGTTTTTTTTTGTTTTTAATAATTTTTTAATAAAAATGGGTCCCGGATCAAGCCACGTTAGCATTTAACTGAGAAATAAACGGCCAAGCTAACGGAAGGTATAACATTGACACAAATTCGTAAGATGAGGTATGACATTGTCAATTTTAAAAGATGAGGTATGAAAGTGTCATTTGACCCATAGTTGAAGTAATTTTTTGTACTTAACTCAATGAACAAGTATATATGAATCAATAGTAGTAGAAATTCATTAAATAAATTTTAGAATTGAATTTCATTAATATCATTCCATAGTAAATTTCGAAATTGCTAAACATTCATACGAAAATTACCATAATTCATTTCATCCATTTGAGATATCATTGCAAATCGTAGACTCTCAATTGCAATTGCAAGCCATCACTAAGAGAAAAGCTAGCCTAGTTAAGTATAGGAGCTTGTCAAGAGAGGAACGGTGAGAGGGTAGAAAGCATAGAGCTCTACGGTCAGCAATTCAAAACTAGGAAACAGATACGGCTTTGCAGTGTCTGAATCCAAATGTAAAAAAACAAAACATGAAATGGACACTGAATTGCAGTATTTGAATCTAAATGTGAAAGTCAGGAGTTGTGTGAGGTGCGAAGCATAGGAGGCATGTGAATGATAAAAAAATAGAACAGGAAACAGGCACTTCAATGCAGCGTCTGAATCCACAAAAAAAAAAAAAACCTGAACAAGGAAACAGACACAACATTACAGTGTTTGAATCCAAATGCAAAAATGAACGTATAGGAGGCATGTGAGTGATGGAAAAAAACGAAACCATGAAATGGACATTGCAACATAGTGTCTGGATCTAAATGTGAAAATAGAATCAGAAAACAGACATTGCGTTGCAGTGTCTATCCATATTGACCTATTCCAAATTATGAAAAATATGAAGAAAAAAAAAAAGGGTGGCAGTTGAGATGGGTGCCAGTTGTAGTGGCAGATTCTGTAATTTTTGTTTATATTAAATGCATTTAAATATCACAATACATGATTAACTTATTTAAAATTAACATAAATATTATTGATCTATTTTCAATATATTGTAATTTTTATCGATTTTATACAAAATCACCCAAACTTTTATCATATCGATCTTGTTTTTCTTTTGGTTAGTACATTGAGTCCTAATCCATTTACGCAGCGTAATCAAATCTCACCATTTGGCCTTTGAGTAATAATTAATCTCATTACTCATAACAGACAAGCATGGAAGGTTTAACAATGGATGAAAGTATCTCCAATAAAAGATGGAATATCTTGAAATTCACATTTTATATTTTTGGTTGGCAAGAAAATGGCGAGATCTAAATATTCATTTTTGCCGGAAGATGTATATAAAATACAAATTTGCTTCTTTTTTTTTTTTACATTTTTTGAAGGTGAGCTTTGCCAACCAAAGAGAAAATAATAAATGAAATCTCAAATTTACATTTCTCCTATTGGAGTAGAACTAACATTCACCACTCACGAAAAATAAAATGAGATGTAAAAGAATCTCCAAATGAAATGTGAAAAAAAAAAAAAAAAAAAAATCCTAAGTAGACAGTTTTGACAAAAAATTAGAAAGCACTTTAATTTGACATCTCAGCTGGAATAGGAGACTTTACAAAATGTTGTTTTGCCACATTAGCTATAAAAATGACATTGGACATCTCCATAGGAGATGGTGTAAATGTGGTTTTTATTTTTAGATGATTAATTAAAAGGGTAAATTTGTCATTGAAGGGTTTATGCGAAAGTGGATTAAAACCTTAGGTGGTGTTAGTGTAATGTTTTAAACTTGTGGAGTTTTTATGAAAACATGAAAAACTTTCAGAAGGTGTTTGTGTAATTAACCCTAAAAAGTGTTGTAGGAGATTTTCTAGTAATATTCCATTTAAAGTCATGTTTAGATTAATTTTCACCGTTGAATTTAATTTAGACTTGAGATGACACGTTAATGTTTTTGATCCAACTGTTTCTCTTCCACCTCTCGCATGAAGTTGAGTTCTCATGTTGAAGAATAGAACCCCAAACTGAAAACTTCACAGAATAATATTATAAATTATATTAAATGGTTCTACTCATAATTGTATCAAGGTTTGTGATAAAATTCAATACCTTTAAACATGTACAACGTGGTTAAGTTGAGACAATATCTGTGTAATAGATAGTTGGCCACTGACCCGACTATGAAATCTTGCCATCATATCGTCATCTCTAAGTGTACGAACAAAATTCCAACTCATGATGAAGTTTATAAATAATAATAACAATAATAAAAATGAGTAGAGAAAAATGGGTGCCTCCAAAACATGTTTTCCTGCATTTTGGTACGCTAGTCTGTCGCACAAGGTGTAATTGATTGGAAAAAGAGTTGAGTGCAAAACCCAATTTCGTGCCCACAAGAGGAAAAATAATGAAGCGAGGACACTTTCTTGGTTGATGTTTGCCACAAGTACAAGGTAAAGAGTCACGTGATGGACCATGGATGGGACCAAAGCTGGCTTAGTTGTTGATACATTTTATTGATGATTGCCACATGTCGTTTGTACTCGCATCCACATTTTAACTATGATTTTATTTATTGACACATTGATTGCTTTACGATGTATACAACCGTCGTTGTCAAAAAAAAAAAAAAAAAAAAAAAACAGAATTAAAGTTGAATAAAATTGATCATAAGTGCCGTTTGACAAACATTTATGTGTAGAGAATCTCTAATCAAGCATGGTACAATTTTAACGTATTTGTATCTCCATTTATAGGTGAAAGATTTATATAGAACAAGTTCACCATCATATAACACTCTAGTTCATTAATACAAGTCATATGTAAGTTTTTCTCCATATGAAATAATAATATTAATCGAGACGCCGTGTGACAGTGAACTTATTCTATACAAGTTGCTTTCCACCTAGAGGATCCTCTTTGGTAGTCTAGTTTGTAGTCGTTTAATATTAAATACGTACGTGTTTACTAATTTGTCTATATGAAGGGAGAATCAAACAACAGAGTACAAAAATAAATGTTCGGAACCATACAAGGATTAAAGGCCATTGTGAGTTTTAAGAGCTAGGTTAATTGGAATGACCAAGGACTTATCTAGACTTAAGGGCCAACCGCCAACATGCAGTAGACCAAACATGCCACATTTCTGTAGAGAAGGTACAATTAATTACTTCCGATCACGCAAACTTGTCTTGCCTTCTTGAAACATGCCACTGCACAGCAATAATTACGGCGAAACCATATATGATAATTGGTCCGTTGGGATATACTGAAAACTTCACCAAAAGCAAGTGAAAAAAACTTCAATCGCAATTTTCTCACTCCATCACCTACAGACTAACCACCCTATGAAACCCTCTATTTTATCAAGTGAGTTTAAGGCCTCATAGACAGGTTCCTACTACTCCTGCTGCTACTAGCGCTAGCTGATTGAGCAAGTGCTATCGCCGGTTTAGAGAGGTTTCTACTATTGTAGTCTGACGATTAAGTCTTATGCGTAGCTCGACTCGCCTAATCCATTACCATCCTATAAAAAAAAAAAATAAATAAACAAAAACACTACTTAGCTCTTTACAATTAAAAGAGTCATTCATCTTTACCTATAAATTATAATTTGACATGAGTACATAATTTTTTTAACATACGTGCTTTGCTCTTTCGTAAGTTTTTCTTTTTTGCATACGAGTTCAAAGCTCCCGTTCTATACCTATAAATTATAGTTTGACTAAATGTGCGGTCAAGAATGCAACAACCAAAGTTCCCGGTGCATACTGGAAAACCCTATGCAATGCACCGGTGCTTAGAGATAGTGATTAGGGTTGATTTTGTCGAGACCTTGTGTGTGCAGAGAGAATTATAAATATTCAGTGCTGCAAACGCATCAGCAACACCTTTGTCTTTGACAGCGCCAAACACATCCGCAAATTCCTTTAAGTCCTTCAGGCTGTGGAGCATTACAAAAAACAAGTGAAACCAATTAATTTTAACAACATAACATCTTTACTGGTAGGATATGCTGTGAAAGAATCTAAATGCGAATGAAATATTAAGTTTTACACGCATCGTGGAAGTTGTCCACGGCCAAAAGAAAAAGAATGATATGCAATGAAGATGACGATGATTCACTTAGAGAAATATAAGTAGTAAATGTGATGGTCTATTGTCCTAAATAGTATTTGCAGAAGCATCGATTAAAAACCGTCCAAATTTGAATGTCAGCTAAAATTATCAAACATACAGCATCTTTTACCTGGTTGATAATATCTCTTCTTGTTTCCTTTGCCTGTCTTCCTCTGTGACTCCCAACAAATACCGCTTCAAACTGCAGCAAAAGAAGCAAGGATAAGAGTGAGAGGAAATAATTCATAGCTATGCTAAAATGCACGAGTAAATTCGAGCCATCTCCACTGAGCTTCTGTGGCAGAATGTGTGCATGGACTTACGGGGTTCATGCACCTCATTGTATCAACAAAGTATAAACCGTCATTTTAAAAGGTAAAACAGTTATTTTTTTTTTCCGTGTTCCCTTCAGTATTACACCCTTACATACATCCACTTTTACAAAACAGGAATTGATATCCACATACCTGCTCAAACCTTTGGCATCAGGAAGCTCGCACTCATCTGTGATTACGCGAATAATGGCCTTTTTAAGATTATCATCATCCATTTCTAATTTCTCTGAAAATCTCCAGTTTGATTGTATACATCAAGCGTCTTCAACAAGTTGGGGTCACAATAAGATTAGATACAGAATACTACTACTACGACTACTACTACCAAAAAAAAAAAAAAAAAAAATTGTCACTGCGTTTCTGAAACAGCAATTAAAAGTCCATGCTACATGTAACATGTTAGACAAATAAGGAATATGGTTGGAGTCCTTGTGTAATTGTATATAATATTATTATTGGAAGAATAAGCCGTCCTACAGCCGTCCTACCTTGTCCTACCTACACACTAGCCGTCCTACAGCCGTCAAGTCGTCCTACAGCCGTCAAGTCGTCCTACAGCCGTCCTACCTTGTCCTACCTACACACTAGGACGGCTACCTTGTCCTCTACAACCGTCCTACCTTGTCCTACCTACACATTTGTATCATTTATATATATCCTTGTAATCTTGTAGAGAAAAATTAATGAGAAAAAGCATTCTCTTCCATATTTTCCACAAAGCATTCTCTTCCATATTTTCTACATGGTATACAGAGCAGGTTTATAACCCTAGCCCTAATTTTTTTTTTTCGGCAGCTTTCTCTGCCGTTCCCATGGCTGTTCGTGGCCCGTCCCGTCCCTCCTCTGCTCGTCCTCCCCTCCACTGCACCTACTGCAATTTTGATTATCATACCCGAGACACCTGCCATAAACTTCATGGCTATCCCGTTGGCCATCCCCTCCATGGCCAACCGTGGCGACCACCGCGCCGTGCCACTGCTTCCAGTTCTTCCCGCAGCTATGCACCTTCCAGTCCTCCCCGGCAGCCACGGTTTTCTGCTTCCCGGCCCCATAATTTCACCCAGGCCCATCATGTGCAAGGCACCCAGGCCCCCGCCTCCTCTTCTACTCCAGCGACCCACCAAGTGCACGGGGCCCAGCCCACTTTGCATGACTTGCAGCTTGCCATGCCTGACCTCTCTGCGGAGCAGCACTCCCGTGTTCTAGCTGCTCTGCGTGACACCACCACCCCTCCTCAGGCCAATGCCGTTCTCACTACTGATTTTGCCCAAGGTTTGTTACCTGTCACCTCTCGTCATGGTCAATGGATTCTTGACAGTGGTGCTACGGATCATATTACTTCTTCCGCTTCATGTTTGGTTAATCGTTCTCCTTCACATTTGCCGCCTGTTTCTTTGCCTAGTGGTGCTTCCGCTCCCATTACTTTTATCGGCACTCTTCCTTTAAATTCATCAGTTACTTTGAAGGATGTTTTATGTGTCCCTAATTTCCGAGTGGACCTTTTATCGGTTGGTAAACTTACAGATGGATTATCGTGTTCAATAACCTTCTTTCCTTCTTGGTGTGTTTTGCAGGACTTGGTTTTGAAGGCAATGATTGGTGTGGGTAAGCGACGTGGCGATATGTATTACCTTGTGGCCCTTACCTCTTCTCTCCCCACCCGTCAACCTCTCTGCAACATCATTACCATCTCCTCCTCCCTCTGGCATAGGCGTCTTGGTCACCCCTCCTCCACTCGTTTGCAAGCTTTAACATCTAGCTCTCTTAATTGTACTTTTGATTCTAGTCATATTTGTGATGTTTGTCCGTTGGCAAAACAAACTCGTCAACCTTTTCTTTTGAGTTCAATTTCATCAACTTTCCCTTTTGCTTTAATTCATTGTGATATTTGGGGCCCGAATCGTCAATCTTCTCTTTCTGGTGCTCATTATTTCTTAACCATTATGGATGATTTTTCTCGCTTTACGTGGGTCTTCCTCATGAAACATAAATCCGACACTCAACAATTAATTAAGGATTTTTTTGCTTATGTCACTACCCAATTCCGCACTACCATCCAATGCATTCGTACTGACAATGGTGGTGAATTTTTATCTCTTCGTAGTTTTTTCTCTGATCATGGGGTGCTTTTACAAACTTCTTGTGTTTATACCCCCCAACAAAATGGCGTTGTTGAAAGAAAACATCGTCATCTTCTTGAAACCGCTCGCGCCCTTCGTTTTCAATCCCATCTTCCTATCAAGTTTTTGGGGGAATGTGTTCTTACCGCTACTTATCTCATCAATCGCCTCCCTACCCGTCTTCTCCATCATAAATCCCCATTTGAGGTTCTCTTTTCGAAAACCCCATCTTATGACCACTTCCGCGTCTTTGGTTGTCTGGCATATGCCACCTCTGTCATTCCCACCACCAAATTTTCCCCTCGGGCTCATCGTTGCATTTTTCTCGGTTATCCTCATGGACAAAAGACCTATACCCTTTACGATCTCGACAATCATCACATTTTCACTAGTCGAGACGTCATCTTTCACGAAACTACTTTCCCTTATGCCGTTTCTCACCCTCCTATCCCATCCTCTTCGCCTACCCTACCCATCCCACCCCCTCTGGACTTTACATATAACCCACCACCTTCCTCCCCTTCCACGCCTCTCACAGATTCCCTTGCTGCCCCATTACCCGTTCCTCCCCATGCCCCTGCCCTCTCGGCATCCCCTCCTTCCCCCCCCTCCCCGGCTACTTCCTTACCTTTCACCCTTTTACCCACGGACATCCCTACCCCCCCACTACCTACCAATCCTCCCCTTCCCCGCACCTCTTCCCGTGCCCATAAACCTCCATCCTTATTTAAAAGACTATGTTTGCTCGCAGGTGATTCTGCCATCCCACCCATCTTCGACTTTGCAGCCCGGTTCTACACAAGGTACGCGATATCCACTTTGTAATTTTCTCTCTTATCACCGTTACTTTCCCAGACATTTTTCTTACATTAACTCTGTCAGTCGGACTGTGGAGCCTTCCTCCTTTGCCGAGGCTGCCACTGACCCCAATTGGCAACGTGCTATGACTGAGGAGCTTCAAGCTTTACATGCTAATGGTACTTGGACTTTAACTTCCTTGCCCCCTGGCAAAATTCCCATTGGTTGTAAGTGGGTGTACAAACTCAAGCACAATTCCGACGGCTCTATTGACCGCTACAAAGCTCGTTTGGTTGCTAAAGGCTTCACTCAGGCTGAAGGTATTGATTATCATGACACTTTTTCTCCTACTGCTAAGATGATTACGGTGCGTTGTCTTCTTGCTCTTGCTGCTAGTCAGTCTTGGTCTCTTCATCAGCTTGATGTTAATAATGCTTTCTTACATGGTGACTTACATGAAGAAATCTATATGTCTTCTCCTCCTGGTCTTCGGCGACAGGGGGAGAATCTTGTGTGTCGCCTTCACAAGTCACTTTATGGTCTTAAGCAGGCTTCTCGCCAATGGTTTGCCAAATTCACTAGTGCCATCATTTCTGCCGGTTTTCAACAATCCAAAGCTGACTATTCATTGTTCACTAAAAAGTCTGGTATTTCTTTCACAGCTTTGCTCATTTATGTGGATGATATTGTGATTACAGGCAATGATGCTAGTGCCATTAATTCTCTGAAGTCTTTTCTCCGTGATCATTTTCGGATAAAAGACCTTGGTGATTTAAAATATTTTTTGGGTATTGAGGTTTCTCGTTCCAAACAAGGGATTTATATTTCTCAACGCAAGTATGCATTAGAGATTCTCAAGGACTATGGTTTTTTGGGAGCACGACCCATTGCTTTTCCTATGGATGACATAAAATTATCTGATAAAGGAGAACTTCTCAAGGATCCTGAAAAGTATCGACGATTAGTAGGTCGGTTAATATATCTCACTATCACTCGGCCGGATATCACCTATTCTGTGCATGTTCTAAGCCATTTTATGCACGAGCCAAGGATATCTCATATGGATGCTGCGCTTCGTATTGTTCGTTATTTGAAGGCTACTCCAGGTCAAGGTTTATTATTTCGTTCTGACAACCAGACCAAGTTAACTGCGTTTTGTGATTCTGATTGGGCAGGTTGCCCTATCACTCGCCGTTCGACTACTGGGTATTGTGTATTCTTGGGCGGTTCTTTGATTTCTTGGCGGACGAAACGACAGAAAACCGTTTCGCTCTCTTCAGCAGAGGCGGAATATAGGGCCATGGCAGGTGCTTGTTGCGAGATAGTTTGGCTTCGTTTTTTGTTGAAGGATTTGAACATTCCTTTGGATGGTCCTTCCATTTTATTTTGTGATAATCAAGCAGCGTTACATATAGCTGCCAATCCTGTTTTTCATGAATGAACTCGTCACATTGAGATGAATTGTCACTTTATACGAGATAAGATTGTAGATGGCACAATAGAGACCAAGCATGTGGGTACGGCACAACAGTTGGCAGACTTGTTTACCAAACCTCTTGGGAAAGAAAAGTTTTCGGGTATGTTACGCAAGTTGGGAGTTCTTGACATCCACTCTCCAACTTGAGGGGGAGTGTTAGACAAATAAGGAATATGGTTGGAGTCCTTGCGTAATTGTATATAATATTATTATTGGAAGAATAAGCCGTTCTACAGCCGTCAAGCCGTCCTACAGCCGTCCTACCTTGTCCTACCTACACACTAGGACGGCTACCTTGTCCTCTACAGCCGTCCTACCTTGTCCTACCTACACACTAGGACGGCTACCTTGTCCTACCTACACATTTGTATCATGTATATATATCCTTGTAATCTTGTAGAGAAAAATTAATGAGAAAAAGCATTCTCTTCCATATTTTCCACAAAACATTCTCTTCCATATTTTCTACATAACAGGGCAAGTTTTTCACCTGTGCAGAACTCAAAGTAACAAGAAGCATATGCTCCACCACCACCTATGCGATCCCGCAAGTGGCTTCATTTGGAGAAGGTAGTCTAGCCGTCCAAGTAGTTTTTGGGAAGGGAGAGTTGCAAGGCAGCATATCGACAAATTTGCTAACAAACTTCAGAGATTTGGTAAGATTCTTCCCTTCAGCAGTGAGATTAATTATGCAATTTTCCTTACAAATTAAGGACTTGCGAATCTCCTCGAGTGATGAAGAAACTTCATCCCAATTTTGATCAACTTTCCTTTCAAGCACTTGTAGAAACTCCCAGAAACTAAGTACAAAGAATACGCAAACTGTATGAGAAACTGTAAAGATCCATAACTATAAGAAACGAAATGCACAAAAACTTGAAAGCTTTTCTTATATTCATATGATCATATATCAAAGATAGGCAAAGATGCCAACCCATATAAATAATTCCTTATCTCAGAAGAATATGCATAGGGTAGTGTACAATAACATTAAAATGCCAAACTCCTGGAAACCCTAAGTGTTTAAATCCTTTGAGAAGGTGTACAATAACAAGAATACAAACCGTTTAATTTTATGTCCTAAATGCTATTTCCATGTTTCTGAATGTGCACTTCACACAGAGATGAATAGAATCGGTAAAGTTTAGGATATACAAAATAAATCCAGAAGACAAGTAGCTTGAAAGTTCCATTCCAACCTTCAGCCATCCATCTGGAAACATTCAGCTTTGCCTCCATCCTTGAAGCTGTAATTTTATGACCACTACCTCCCAATAGGTTCTGAAAATGACAGAATATAAACTCTAAGATTTGAATGTTAATATTAAGGATCAGTACTGTTGAGCTTTGTTGAATAAAAGTCCATAATAATACCTGCATTCTAGCTTTAAATTCGAAAACAAGCTGCTTAAACCGCTGCTGATCTGTGAACGGGACTTCTCGGAGAACACAATTAACCTGTAATAACATGAAACGAATGCATGAAAACCTCGATCTATTATCTCCCAACTCACTTGCTAAGCATCAACAAAACTTGCAACAATACAATAGAGGAAAAGGGTAAAAATCTAATGAATGCTTGCTTATAAAGAAAAGGCGAGCACTCCTAAGCCTATTTTGATTGGTAAATCAATGGAAATTTTACATGGAATATTTTAAATCAAGGTATTCATATTTAGAATGACACACAGAGTTCAATTAAAAATATTGTTTCCTATAAAAAAAACAGATAATTATTTTATAATGTGTAGGAAAATGGAGCCATATCATACAAACTATTGTTAACTAAAAGAAAAAGTAAAAGAATACCAGTTGAAACAGGTGTTTAGCACGTCCTGGCATGGCCTTCCCTCGGACAAGTATATGACCGCAGAGATCTTCCTTGCATCTTACATCCGAGACCGTCGCATCAATTGATATTCCTCCTGTCTTTCTTCCAATCCATTGATGAAGTTCAATAAAAGACATGTCTTTTGTATTCATGTCATGCTTCAATACTTTAACTCCATTGATACACGCAACCTACACACACCAGACAGACAATTATTGTAGGAACTAACCCATAAGGAAACTCGTTTGATACATAAACACACGAATCTGAAACTTAGGGTGAAGATAACCTCGGTGGGAACAGGAATAGGCCCTTTTGGAATATCTTGCGGAGAGAGGATTGGAACACTTCTCAAAGCTTCAAGTGGGTCAGGGGTTTGCTGTTTCAGTCGCAGCTCCTGTGTCGCACGTGCCAGCTCAGTGAGCTCTTTTTCTGTCATAGATGCTTAAATTTATTCAAAATTTTTTTCTCAACTGCTTCATCGTGAGAAGCCATTTGTGGATCAGGCTGACAAAGAAGTCAATCGTTAGGAACTTAGGAGTAATAAACATTGTCAGAAAGATTGGGCAAAAATTTTGCAATTACTTACCTGCATTTCTACCAGGACTCGATGAGGATTGTTCAATAAGAATTTCTGTATTAGAGGAGAGAAAACAGATTTTGACCCTTCATCCCGTATTCTGGCTTCCAATATCATTAAAGATTTCTCATACTTCAATGGCTCAAAGGGATCCATATCATATATCCATTTATCCTGTAGAGAATTATCATATCAGGCTTATGAAAAAAATAAATGGCCATAAAATGGCAGGGATTTTTTCAATAAAAAAAGAGACGGAGAAAGCAAAAGTGAAGAAGAGCATATCTTACAATGGATCGGAGCATTAAGCAAAGGCCTCGAGGAACTGATCCAATAACGTTTTCCCTGAGAGAAATCTCCATCATATTCATGGATGCTTCTACAGCAACTGCATCAAAACCTCTCTTCATAAACATTCTAAGTGCAAACAGTACTAATGCTTCTACCCTTGAAATGTCATTGTGAGAGACACTCTTCAACCCAATACTAAATAGAGGTTGAAGGAGATGAAAATGAACCCCAGCAAAACTTGCTATAAAGCCATTTGACAGCAAGATTATGTTCAGTGGAGAAAACATAGTTGCCGACGTAATATTAATCAACAGCTCAATCGTCCTCAGTCTCCATGTCTAAGGGCATCTCGCAGAGACACCAGCTGAGGGACATGTGATCCTTCTTTAAATCACCCGATTGACCAGAAAGATATTTTTTCAGAATCTTAACTGGTTTTGAAAATAGCTTCAGGGGTTTCACCCTTTCAATTGCGGCTGAGCTTGCATCAAACATTTCCAGGTACTCTGAGAGAGAGAGAGAGAGAGAGAGAGAGAGAGAGAGAGAGATGGTTCAGATATAAATTTTAAATTTTATTCTCAACAATCTTACACTTATATCATTCATCTGAATCATTAGAAGGAAAATCAATTACATAAAAAAGACATTACTGAGCAATGTATTACTCTAACAGCTACTCATTGTGTTCTCTTAAGTTCTAGTACCCTCTGTTTTAGTGCCTCAAAACAAATGGTTAAAACCAAAATGATGGGACACTTGTGAGTTACAGGTTTAACAACCTTGTTTAAGTAAACGAAAAATTGGTAAACACGTGAATGAAGACAAACTAGTCATGTATCATAGGATAGTTTGCAAGCAAAACATATGTAATTCACATGTATGTTGAAGCGGAACTGTTTCAATACCACTCAGAATTCGCAGGCGGTCAGTTGGATCATCATCTCCATAAAACCAGATTCTTGCATTGCTGGGATGGTAATGCTTACGGTGGAACTCCCGTAATTTTATAACCCAAAAGTCAGAAAGAAAAGAGCAGTATTGCTACAATAATATTTAAGAAACAATACATATACATATGTACTTCTTGTTGAGAGTTGTCCCACATCGGTGAGGGACAAAGTTTGCTATGTGCTTATATGGTCTTGGGCTACTCCCCATATTGCCAATTGGTTTTATGGTGGAACCTCAATTACATCATGGTATCAGAGCGGGTTGTCCTCGTGTGAAGCCAAACGGCCACACGCACTCCACGTCACCCAGTTGTTGTCCACGTGTAGGCTTGAAAATCCGCCACACGTGCGGGGGCGTGTTGAGAGTTGTCCCACATCGGTGAGGGACAAAGTTTGCTATGTGCTTATATGGTCTTGGGCTACTCCCCATATTGCCAATTGGTTTTATGGTGGAACCTCAATTACATCACTTCTATCATATGTATGGTCACAGCACATAAGGAATCACAATATCAAAGTTTAGCATAGTAATATGATGTACAAAATAACTAATCTTCCTCATTAGAATATAACAAACCTTGAATTCTTCAAATGTTAGTTTCGGAATAACTTTTGGATCACCCAGTACGTCGAAACCATAGCTATTGTCTGGAAATACAGCCTGTAGAAAATAGAAACCAGATCAATATTATATTACACATTGAAATAAACAAAAAAATCAAAACAAATCATAATGATGACTGTGCAGCTAATATGTCAGCAACGTGGATGGCTGGTATACCAGAGAAAATACGAAGTCAACAAACAAACTCAAGCATAAATGCATCCGATTGATATCATTGTATATAAGCTCACATGTCGTGATTTCGCGGCCAAAAGCTAGATAACATTTTATCGATTTTTGTACATAGAACGTTTCGCAGCCAAAAGCTAGATAACATTTTATCGATTGGTATATAGAACGTTTAGCTTAAATATACGCAGTTAAATTCATCAAGTAATGATTCATATTGTTATAGTGACGGAGGGAGGAAGGGAGGGAGGGAGGGAACAGAGAGACAGGATAGAGAAACTAAGGTTTGATTCATCAGCAAGAGACAATCAGAACTCAGAAGGACTAGGTGACACTCGACTTATACGTATGAGCTGTACAAAACATTAAAACTTCATAAGGAAACTGCGCGAAAAGGATGAAGTTATATGTTAACCTGCCAAAATGTTACAAAAATAGACAGTAAACAACTGGACAAAAATTAGAAACAAAACTTGCCTGTTCAACAGTTTGCTTTAACATATCTTTAGGCGAAGGCTGGGAATAGAAGTCTTTCCTCTCATTGAAAGCAGCTCCTAAAATAATCATTTGAGAAGAAATAACAGATTAGTTTCAAAATTGGAAATTAATGGAATTTAACAAACATGAAACATTTTCAAATGAAATAAGGGAACACATTTCAAAAGAAGAAACAAAAAAAGAACAAAAACAACAATCCTTGGCCTAAAGCTAGACCTATCAGAATTTGTATGATAGAAATCCTGATCATTCAAAAACAACAATCCTTGGTGTTGGAATACAGATTGCAGAGTAGATACATGTATTTTCATTTATACATTCTCAACCCAGAATTTACCTTTGTGTTTGGGGACATAACCGGGCAGCAAGACCTATCAGAATATTTGAAATGGTCTACACCAGCTCCCAGGCTCCCTTTCAACAACTCATCAAATGGCTTTTTCAAGGGGTACTTTCTCGATCCACATCTCACAGCCTTTTGCACTATGTATGAGATTCCAGTGGAATCCTTCCTGTATCAATAAATAATTAAAGCTAAAAAAATGAGGCTCTGATCCGAAAAATAAACGAAAACAAACGCACACAGACATATATATATATATATATATATATATATATATATGTTTGTGTGTGTATGCTAGTTTATATACGAACAAACAAAAAATGAATAAATGGGTAGCTCCATTTTATTAATAAATAAACAAACAAACAAAAAATGAAAATTTTGAGATTTTGGAAGAGCACTCACAGTGGGGTTCGGAAAACGATGCCAAAGACCTTATTTTCGTCGTCGTTGGACATGGAAGCGACTTGGGCACCTGTCTTTTTGTGGCGGAGAAGCAAAGCTTCCGACTTGCACTCTCCGATGAACTCCTCGGTGACCTTCTCGAACCCCGCTTGTCCAAATCTTCATCTGTCAAGGTTAAGGAAGAGAGCACCTCACAACACACTGTAACTGTGAGACTTGGGCACCTTTTTGAGTTACTTATATTATGTACCTCCTGGTAGTGGTTGTGGTGGAGATTGAGTTGGGGACATGCCGACGGCGGTTGAGCAGAGGAAGCAGAAATGGGTTTGGGAAAATGAGGGAAGGAAGCCGGCGTGACGGCGGAGCAAGATGGGTGGCAGTGGGGTTCGTAATCGGACGGTGGCTCTGGCTTTTGTTTCTCGGAGCAGAAGCTGAAGAAATAGTGGAGAGCTGGTGTGAGAGAGAAGGAGATGATGGCAAATGCAAATGGTTTTGAAATGTAAATAATGGATAATGGGGTTCTGGGGTTTTGATGAGAAGGAAAATGTCTGAGGGGGGAGAGAGAGAGAGAGAGAGAGAGGGTTTATGGAGACGCGTCAGTCGCCTGCGATTTCAGAGCTGACCGTACGGGAAGGTGGTGGACTGAGATCATAACACAATATTTGTCCCGCCCTTTATTCTTTTTTCGGGCGTTAACGTTGGAGTTGGAAATTTGTCGTCCATTTGTACATTCGGATAGTTTGGTGAATGGCATGAAAATAGTTACACTCAAGCCGAGCCGAGCCGAGCCGAGCCGC
Organism: Pyrus communis; assembly: GCF_041283825.1. NCBI lineage: Eukaryota > Viridiplantae > Streptophyta > Magnoliopsida > Rosales > Rosaceae > Pyrus > Pyrus communis. The sequence goes on from NC_142569.1 coordinate 21,440,997, forward strand.
ATTAATTGAGGGGAGATAAGTTTAAATTTCAAAATTTGTATGATAGATAAATTAAATGGGAATTTTTATTGGTACTTTAAAAATCTCATTCTATACTTCAAATTTTCTATATTTAGAAAAAAATACATTTATGAGGAGTGTAGAATGAGATTTTTGAAGTGCTAATAACACTTCCCAATTAAATAACACCCATTTAACGACAATTAACACAACCATGGTCATCACCACCACTTTAAGCGATGAACAATAATTCACTTATTATGGTGCTCAAACTTTAATGGATTTAGGGTGTGTGGAACACTGTTTACTTACTTTTTATTATTTCACTTAAACTATAGGATAATGTAAAGGAGATTAAACTTTTAAACCAAATGATGGGGTTGTTAATGATTGAATTATTACTTAAACGTTGATTAAATGACTTATTTCCTATTGGTGATACATCATTTAATTTGTAAATTTAGTTTAAAATTTTAATATCTCTAACATTATCTTAAAATATATACTAATTGATTTCTTTATATTATAATGAGCAAATTAATAAAACCAAGTGATTGCGTTTCTAGTATCGACTAAAACGTGCCCATGCATAGGAAACCAAAAAACGATTATCAAATTTTGTTTACAAAATAATGTGACAAGGGTACATTGATTCAAATATGTATTCATAACTAATTTGTGGGATGTTTTTGGATATTTGGGGAATGCACAGATTCCTTTATTTGTGAATTACATATTTTTATAACAAAAAATTTCAATTTTTATATTTTTCTTAAACCATCCAATTAAATTATTCAAATAGAAGATTGTTATAGTAATATATTCAAATGATTTTTTTGAGGACGAATAAACTACCAAAATGTTTTCGTAATAAAAAATACTACTCTTACAATCTATTTGTATTATTTTTCTAATAGAGATGAGGCCACATGTGTTGGCGAGCCCTACCTTTATTAAAGAGATTGTAGAATTGATGCTACAAATATGTAGTAAATGTAGCACTACTTTGTGGAATGAGAAACTATTAAAATGCTAGAGTTCGCCTGGTTAGCAGATAATCATAATATAGGCCATGCATAGGAGAAATTTTTTATTGTGATCGAAACATGAGTGATATATCACGTGTTTTTATATAAATGGTTTTAAATTTTATTTTTTAAGTTATTAATTTTTTAACACATCCATCCCATTATTTATATAATAACATTGGTGTACCATCTCGTGTTCTGGTCCCGTTGAAAAATCTCACCATACATAGGGCAACAGTTGATCACAGTCCTCCTCCATCCTCCATATGCATGGCTGGCTGGCTGACAAAATAGAAAGTACAAAACAGAGCAAAATGGAGGTAGATTGTCTGCCCTCCTGTTTGGGTTTCTTTCCCATCCCCTCCTATTTGTGCGGTCACGATTAAGCTACGTCAACATTTTATATTCCTATTGCTTTTTGTGTTATTATTTCTATAAAAAAAATCAATATAGAATGTTGACGTGGTTTAACCGTGACCGCACAAAATAGAAGGGGATAGGAAGGGCACCCAAACAGGAGGACAAACAATCTGCCTCTGAGCAAAATTCCTTTGCCTCCAAGTAACCATGAATGAGCTCCACGCGTCCACCAGGCTGGACTATTTTCTTATTTTCCATTAAGTAATTCATTCTATTCCATTTTCTTTATAAAATAGGGAACTTTATTTATTTTAACAAAAAAAATTATGTTATAACTTTATTTAATAAAAAATAATTAAATATTAATAAAAAAAATCTTTAAATTTTAGTAAAAAAGACAAAAGAATTTAAATTTTAATGAAAATGACACAATTTTAATATAAAAAATTAAAAAAAAAAACTGACGCGTGGGACCTATGCGTTCATCACAAACATTGTTTATGAAACTGAACACTATTTATGAAATTGAACATTATTTATGAAACTGAACGGTACTACACTATTTATGAAACTGAGCGGTACTACACTATTTATTGGTCCAGTTTCATAAATAGTGTCTAGTTCTTGGTCCACTTTCATAAGTAATGCCTAGTTTTGGTCATGTTTCATAAATAATGCCTAGTTATTGGGTCAAGTTTCATAAAAACTGTATAGTAGTTGGTACAGTTTCATTAATAGTGTCTCTTACTTGGTCCGGTTTCATAAATAGTACCCAGTTATTGGTCAACTTTATAAATAGTGCCTGGTTTTTTGTCATGTTTCATAAATAATGTTTAGTTTTTGTTCTTGTTTCATAAATAGTTTCCATCTATTGGGTTTGTTTTAGAAATAATGTCTAATTCTTGGTTTTGTTTCATAAATAATGTTTACTTATATATTGGTTCAGTTTCATAAGTAGTGTCTAGTTATTGGTCTAATTTCATAAATAGTGTTGCTTATTGGTCAATATATATAATCTAATTCTTGATTTAATTTCAAAAGATTTGAAACTCAGACCATTTTTGGTCTTGTAAAAGCACCCATTACGCCGAAAATGATGAACCCAGAAGTGATCCTTTAGATCAAAACCTTGAGAAGATTATGGTCTTAGTAAATATATTTAAAAAGTAGTTTTCAATTGCCAAATTAAAATTCCCTCACATTTTTTACATACCTACAATAATAAATGCAGCTCTCCATCCAATTTCTTGAGTTTGGGTGTCATCTTGGGGAAACTTTTCCTTGTGCCCGTAACACAAGTGGTACACCATGTGTTATTATGTAAGTGATGAGAAATTTTATTTTTTATGTTATTAATCTTTTAACACAAGAATATCACCACTTGTATAGAGACACGTTGTGTACCACCCTGTATTCTGGGTACATTAAAAAAATCTTTCATCATCTGGACTACTATTGAAAAACAACACCACAAAAATAAAACTAGGGAATGGAATTTAGTTTGAAGTTTTTTTTTAATTCTAAATATATATATATATATATATATATATATATATATATATAAAATATGTTAATGTAGCTGACAATGGGAGAAAAGAGGGGAGTGTGAAAATGGGGGGTGGTGGGGGGACGTGCCCAGTGCGAGTTGGTCTTTTTGTGTTTATATTTTATTTTAATTTTTTATTCTTTTGTCCTTATCATTAAATAAAGTTATTAGATGATTTTTTATTTATTAAAATGCAAAGATTTGAAGCCATTTTCATTGGTTTTCTTTATAAAATACACATGCTAAGCCAATGACTCATTTATTATGAAAATGAGTCATTTATAAAATACTCATCCTAACATCATCTCCAACCCTTGGGTTAAAACCTAAAAATTTTAACTTAGCAACAGTTTTTCTCCTCCAACCATTTTGGGTTAAATTTTTAGTCTGAGAATATTAAAAAATCAATTTAGGATATTTTTTATTTATTAAAGTAATGACACACCCTGACCCAGAAAGTCCACTTGGACCCTGAATCGAGCTGTGCTGGCCGACACCTGGAAGGTGACGAAGCCATAAAATGTGATAGAGTGTAGAAAAATGTGAATAATTTGAACCTAAAACATTTAATACCAGAGTGTGTTGTGAACGGGAGCGAACCCATTTCACACACGATGTCAGAGCATAAGTAAGGTACAGGAGTGTGGGTAAGAATCATACCCTCAGAAATATCCATCAATACTAAGATTCGCCACAGATCCTTGTCGATACAAACTCAGCAGCTAAAACCTGGAGGGGACTGAACAGAGAGTGTGAGTAAGCAATAAAACCAAGCTTCCCAAAATTATTACCTCTCTAAAAGTAATGCCCTTAAATGTAAAACCCGTATCGTTTTCCATAAGACAAAACAACATATATACATATATCCAAACCATACTCAGAAATGGCCAAAACCACGGTTTACCATCAACCCCACCATGCAATAATAAGTAGGCCAAATGAACTTAATCAATACAAAATGATATATTAGTCGGAGTCATCTAATATGACCTGTACAACTTATCCATATCTCATCAATCATGGCTAGCATATAAGTCGAAGTCACTTATAGTGACCTGTACGACTTATCCATATCTCATCAATCATGCTGGCCAATAACTCAATAAGTATACCTGCACACGAGTCGGAACCACCTAAAGTGGTCTGTACGACAAGACTGGGTGTAAATAAATACGCTCAAGTGCTATGATCACGTGAAGACTGTGCGAATAATTGCGGGTCACCTACGAGTCGGAACCACCTAAAGTGGTATGTATGACAGGACTGTGCACCTACCTTGCATCCAAGGTGAGCGTAAGGTGCGGGAGGTGAACATCACGTGAAGGACTGTGCCCTGGCCACGAGCGGGAGCACTAACACCGGGGGTGCAGGTTTATGAGCTATATTACATCTCAACACAATCATACTCACTAACATCACTAACATCAACATGTACTCACCTGAGGCTTACCTGGGCGTCCGCGGCGTCATATAGCACTTCAAAGCATTCACAATAGTCAGGTGCAGGTAATATCCATATGAATATGCCATGATGCAATCTAAACCCAAACATGTCATGATATTCCTAAAATATAAAATACGGCGTAACATGTACAATCAATAACACCGTACTCCCAAACTATTTACTTTTGAGGGTAATCATTAGTGATAAGCCCAATTAGACCCTAGTTACATTAACTATCATACTTACCTTTCCTTACGTCAATTTCTTGATTCTTCACGCATTGATTTATGATCAACATTTAATCACCAAATCATAAAGCTAAATCTCACAATTCCCACCAATGTCCCTCACATTGCTCAATTCACTAAACAAGGCTATTGTCTCAATTATTTAATCTCATTTATTATATGGCTGCATCTAACGTCTTGTTAGACTGCCTACGTACCCTAAACAGGGATCAAGCCATTCGTAGTTCGCAATGATTAATTGTAGGTAACAAGCATATATCACTATAGAAGTGCTTGTGTAACTATCAATTATATGCCTATGAAAGAAAAAGACCCACTCACTTGGAGTCCACGCTTTGATTATCTTGCAAGTACATCGAGACATCACGATCTATCGTCGCCTGTGACCAATTATCAAATCACGTCTCAAAGTTCTTACCGATAGAATACATAATTTACATAAAACATATCCTCAAGGACCTTCAAGAATAATTTGAGACCCATTGACCAAAAGTCAACCGTCGATCAAAGATCGACGGTAGGGTCTACAACCCTGTCTAACTCGATTCGGAAGATCCACATATCAGATTTCCAATCCATAACTTCCAAAAATCCACATTATACTTCTAGAATAACATATTAAAATTTTATTACGATCCAACGGTTGGATCCTAGCCAATTCCCAAAACTGATTAGCGCTTAACGTTTTATTTTATGAATTTACAAATCCAATTCGGGAAGATCTGTACGTTGGATTCCCAATCTGTAAGTTCCTACATTCTTCAAATATTATGTACTACAAAGTAACAAAGTTTGGTGACGATCCAACGGTTGGATCGTCGATTCACATAAATACCTATTAACATATCGTAGAGAATTTAGGTTCCAATGATCAACCTACATCATTCAAATATCAAGAATAAATTCAAGACATTTGACATAGCCTAAAAATAGCATTGGTGGCCCACTGGCCCCGCGCCGCCGTGGGTGGCGGTTGGCTGCCCCGACTCGCCGGAAAATCCAACTATTTCCAAAAATTCTCAAACTTTACAGAAATGAAGATCTCAGTGAGTGGAGCAACTTTCATACCTGCCACGAAGTCCAAAAGTGGACGGAAGATGGTCAATTTGTCCCACAAAGCCGGCGGGTGCCTAAAACTCCCTGACGTCGATTCGTCGTCTACGGTGGTCCAATGGGGTCAAGGTTGGTTGGGTTTTGCTCCTGGGATGATGGGCTACAAAGCCCAAGTGGTGGCATCTGCCATCGCTTTGCCGATTTGCCGGAAAATCGAAAAGGGTGGTCGGAGCACTATTGATTTTCGTCAACTTTCGTGGCCTCCAACCGCCACATACCATGGTTAATCAAGGTAGTTCTTGGGTGAGTTTTGTAGAGGGGAATGAGAGCTTCAAGATAGTGGTGGTGGCATCGAAAAACTCCATCGAAATTGGCCGGAATCGGCCTTGAAAGATGGGTGGTTGGAGAGGTGTACGAACGGAACCCACGGGAAAAGCTCCCACCTTTTCCCCTTTTTTTTTTTTTTTTTTTTTTTTTTTTCTTTTCTTCCTTTTTTCTAATTTCTCATTGGTCCTCCACTCCTTTTAATTTGATTGGTCCCTTTTCCTCTTTACTTAAGACTGATTAGTTAGTCTTCCCACAAGGTGGGAGTTCAAATAATTTAACTACCTTTAAATAACCAACTTCAAACGTCCGTAATTATACCGTTAGAATTCGGACTCGCCAACGGCTTTCACCTATGTGTTCATAGTGACAAGTACTACAAGGATATGCTAAAAGAATAAATCATATGTCGCTCTAACTGATGATCAATGGAAGTCAAAGTCTTTGCCTCTAGGGCATTTTCATAAATTTACGCTTCTAAAATTAATAAAAATGTAAAATTTGGGACGGGTTGTCACAAGTAACTTTTGAAAAAAAAAATTATGTAGACTATCCTAATTTAATTTTATGAACATTTCAACCGAAAAATATTTAGATTGCGATAAATATTAAAAAATCTCTAAACTGACACTCGTGGAATACTATGAAAGAATACGAAACAAATAAAATAATTTTTAATTAATTTAGTCTTTGGATTTAAATTTGGACCATTAGATATATATATATATATATATATTTTTTTTTTTTACCATTAGATTTGATCAAATTAGATTTTAGCCGTTGGATTCAATGAATTAATAAATATAAAATTTAAAAAGGTACACATATATGGTGGGTCAGCTCCACTAACTCAGGGGGAATCTTGGGCTAAATTTTCCCCATAAATGAGTTTCGGGTTAAAAATATTTGCCTCAAGGGTTGGAGCAAGTTGGGTGTGACATCCCACATCGCCCAGGGGAGTGATCCTTATATGTATATTCCCATCCCTACCTAGCACGAGGCCTTTTGGGAGCTTACTGGCTTCGGGTTCCGTGGGAACTTCGAAGTTAAGTGAGTAACACACGAGAGCACTTTCAGGATGGGTGACCCATTGGGAAGTTCTCGTGTGAGTTCCCAGAAACAAAACCGTGAGGGTGTGCTGGGGACCCAAAGTGGACAATATCGTGCTACGGTGGAGTCTGGCCCGGGAAGTGGTCCCCCCTAGGCCGAGATATGACAATTTGGTATAAGAGCCTAACCCTGGTTGCATGTGTGCTGACGAGGACGTTGGGCCCCTAAGGGGGTGGGTGGATTGTGACATCCCACATCGCCCAGGGGAGTGATCCTTATATGTATATTCCCATCCCTACCTAGCACGAGGCCTTTTGGGAGCTCACTGGCTTCGGGTTCCATGGGAACTTCGAAGTTAAGCAAGTAACACACGAGAGCACTCCCAGGATGGGTGACCCATTGGGAAGTTCTCGTTTGAGTTCCCAGAAACAAAACCGTGAAGGTGTGCTGGGGGCCCAAAACGGACAATATCGTGCTACGGTGGAGTCTGGCCCGGGAAGTGGTCCCCCTTGAGCCGAGATGTGACAATTTGGTATCAGAGCCTAACCCTAGTCGCGTGTGTGCCGACGAGGACGTCGGGCCCCTAAGGAGGGTGGATTGTGACATCCCACATCGCCTAGGGGAGTGATCCTTATATGTATATTCCTATCCCTACCTAGCACGAGGCCTTTTGGGAGCTCACTGGCTTCGGGTTCCATGGGAACTTCGAAGTTAAGCGAGTAATGATAGAAGCATATTCATGCGACTTAAAAGGTTTGTTCTCGTACATTTACGTTATGTTTCTTTAGTTATTTTAGTCCTTTATGCTTCTTTTGTGTGTTTTCAGGATCATAAGATGTGTTTGTCGAAAGGATGCATTTTGGAGTAGCTTGGGGCATTAAATGGATTGCATATGCTTAACGCCAAGTAGATGGACGAAATTGAAGACCAAATTATCATCACCACCTATCATACAATCATTCACTTATCACCACATATCATTCATTTATCACTTATCATAATCATTCATTTATCACTTATCATAATCATTCATTTATCACTTATCATAACCATACACTTATCATCACCACATATCATTCATTTATCACTTAACATATCATTCACTTATCACTTATCATACTCATAATCATCTACACATTTCAACCATTTAAACACATGCATTTCAACTCACATGCACACCCACCTCTTTCCACCTAATCCACATGCTTTCACAACCTAAACCACATGCACATTCACCCTAAATCAATCACATACACAACCTGCCATCATTACTACCCATGCCGTGCATTACTCCATCAATTACAACCTAATTCACATGCATTCTCACTCTTTAATCACATGCATTCCCATTCTTTAATCCAATTCAGCCACTTAATCATTCAAATTCCCATTCACACATCAAAATCTGCCATTGCCGTGCATTCCCCTCCACATTCCAGCTTTCCTTCTCTTTGCAGCCACACTTCCACATGCATTTCCAACCTAACATTCACCCACATGCACCCTTTAATCATTCAACCATGCAGCACACATTACCCATTCACCCTTTGCCGTGCAAAACATCTCCATTTCAGCACACTCCACATGCAATTCCAGCTTTCCAACCTAGCCACATCCACATGCATTCACTCATAATCATTCACTCACCTTGCAGCCACATTTCCACCCACCTCCTAGCTGTCATGTTCCCTCTTATTTACCTATAAATAAGCATCCATTGCAGCCACAATTGATTCATTCCATTCACAACACAACACACAACACAAACTCCAACCCTTGCCGTGCATCTCCTTCCATTTCTGTGCAGTTTTTCTCCTCCATTGCAGCCACTATCCAACCATTCCCCACTCCATTCCACATACACCTAAAGCCCTAAACATCTCCTTAGACCTTGTGCTACAACAACGAGGAAGAAAAGAGTGCCTAAACGTTCATACAATTCAAGTTTGAGTTGTTGGAATGTTTAGGTGTTTCTTTAATTTCAAAGTTTAAATTCAATTCTCTTTGTTTTGTATGTATGAGGAATGGAAGAGAAGAGTGCCTAAACGTTCATACAATTCAAGTTTGAGTTGTTGGAATGTTTAGGTGTTTCTTTGATTTCAAAGTTATGAGGAACTAAACCCCCTTTAGCTAGGGGGTGATTTGAAACTATGTTTATATTTGCAATATGAATTGATTAACTTTCGTTGGAATTTCATAAGTTGTGGATTCAATTCGTTTAACCGTTTGATCGATAACTTATTTATGTATGTTTATTAAGAATGCGCGCTTAATTTTCATGCATGAATATGACGCTAGAATATAAGTGAGTTTCACCTAATCGTTACGAACTTATATTCACAAGTAGTGGAGGTTGCTTATAAACAATCGCGTTAAATGAATTCTTGGCACGAGTTTCATGCTCATCATAGTAACGAATGCCTCGTCAACACTTATAGTTTTCATAATGCTTAATGATCTTTGATTGTATCTTTATTGTGCTGTTCACGTAAAGGACTTTTGGACAATGTTGTGAATTGCGTTGCGCAAACCCATCCAATTCATTAACTTAAGGAAAACTTGACGGTTAATTTAAGCGGACCTAATTAACCCGGAGTGTTGAGTTTCATAATTTATCGAAAGACCAACTGAGAGTCAATCTTGTATGCAAGTGTAACATGTGTGGAGAAGAAACCCTTGGCTATTCCATCATTCATATTTTCATCACATTCATATTTACGTTTTGCCTTTAATTACAATTTGTGCATTTTAGTTAATTTCGTCAAATCAAACTCCCTCCCCATATTTTGTTAAGTCTTAGTCATTTAATTTGTTTTAGTATTTTACGTTGTTTAGTTTTGCATTCTTTGAGTCTAGTATAGTGTTTTATATTGTGTTTTTACGTTTTTGAGTCAAATCCAAGTGATTAACAATCCCTCCTAATCCCCGGTCCAGAACGATCCCTACTTATACTTATACTACAATTGTCAAAAAGAGGGTTTAATTTGTGTGCGTATAAATCTCGCATCAAGTAACGCACGAGAGCACTCCCAGGATGGGTGACCCATTGGGAAGTTCTCGTGTGAGTTCCCAGAAACAAAACCGTGAAGGTGTGCTGGGGGTCCAAAGTGGACAATTCGACTGTTTTAGGATAGTTCATTTATTAGCCATACTTTGTACGAAAAAGCGTAATTTCATTAGCACGTTATATTTACCTAAATGGTTTCATTTCTAGGTGAAATGCATTGCAAGGACTCTCGATACTACGAGGTGGGTTCGACTCGCCGACATGATCTGTAAGTGGGTCTTTTCTTTGATATATATATATATATATATATATATATATATATATATATTGGTTAGTTTCCATATATACAATTATTAATAAATTTATTGGTTAGTTTCCATATATACAATTATTAATAAATTCTCTACGTGATTGCCATGATTAAACTTACGTTTATAAGAAATGCCTTATTGTTGGGAAATGATGAAATAATCCTATGGGATGCACAAGAAGCTTACTATAAGGAGATGCCTTGATTATATTTATGGTCATGAATAGTACGATATTGATTAGAATTGTTGAATGGCTGTGGTATGACTATATTGATGTTATGTGCTTATCGTTTGCTGCACTGATGTTGGTACTCACCCAGACTAGGGCAAGTCTTTCATGTGTATGTGCACATTGCACAGTACGCTCACTTTGGATCCATTGTAGGTGCCAGTCTTGTCGTACAGGTTGCCATAGGCAACTTCGACTTGTATGTGTTGCGCATAGCGCTAGTTTTCACGTGATTGTAGTACTAGAGTGTATATTACTATTACACCCAATCCTGTTCATGTCAGAATATCTCTACATGTACTCATGTGCCAGTATGTGTCAATGAGCACTAGATATGATATGTTGCTTATGTGAGATTTTGTGATTATGGATGTCATGCCCTTATTTACGAGATATTGTGCCATAATGAATTCTTGAGATTTTGCAGGCTACGGTACGTATTTTCTTATTATACGTAGTATATATATTTTGGAAACTATACTGGTTTTACAGCGAGGGGTTATTATGCTTTCAAAAAAGATTTTTGCAAAGATTTGTTTCTAGGTCCACTCACCCTTGTTTTTTGCCCCTCTAGGTTTTATTGCTGAGCTTGCATGTTGACGAGGATTCTTGACAAATCTTGGTGTAGATGATTACCTTCGATGGTATAGTTCTCACCCTATCTTACTGTACTGTACTTATGCTCTGACATCACGTGTGAAATGGATTCATTCCCGCTCACCACGCACTCTATTACTTAGGCACTTTTTGGTTTAAATTTATACACATTTTCCACATCACTACACTTTATGGCTTCGTCACCTTCCATGTGTTAGCCAGCACGGCTCGGTTCGAAGTCCAAGTGGACATTTCGGGTTGGGGTGTGTCAATGTACCTGTTGTTCAAATTTTAGGATAAAAATTTACCTGTTCTTATTTAACAATAATGTATCCACAATTTTATTTTTGTATGAATATAATTTACCTACTTTTTGATTTTATACGAAACTAACTTACCTACTGTGACAATAATGTATCTACAATACTACACAAAAAATTTACCTTTTTTTAACAACAATAGTGTATCTACAATTTTATTTGGGAAGTGTTATTTACACTCCAAAAATCTCATTCTACATTCCTCACAAGTGTATTTTTCTTTCCTAATATAGAAAGTTTGGAGTGTAGAATGAGATTTTTGGAGTGCTAATAACAATTCCCTATTTATTTTTGTATGAATATAATTTACCTACAATTTAACTTTTCAAAAAATGTATCTTCTATTTTATGTTTTACTATTATATATATGTTTCTGTGTTCGCAAAATAATTTATCTAAAGTTATATAGTTAAGAGATATTGTAATGCATTATATTAATCCATTATTAGACTGGTAAAAGAAATTGTTAAAAACGTTAGCCATAATGGTTGGCTAATAATGGTTGTATGAGAACAATTATAGAAAGTTGTGGCATAAATTGTAAATAACTTATATTAATAGGTTACTTGTTTTCTTGTGTGGCAATTTATTTAAATTTTGGGTTTTTATTGGATGTTGATTCATAGGTGGGTTTTTATTTGAGATATATGAGTTGTATGATCCTATATCTAAACAAACCATGTTTTTATTATTAATAGTAAAGAACAATCTTACCTAGCAATAAATAAAACAAGTTTAAATTGCTCAAAAGTCGCAATAAAACGTTTGGAATTGTTTCTTAACAGAAATAACTTATAGGGAGGCAGGCAAAAGGGACTCCCAATTCTGAGTACCACAACTGAAAAACTTAGGATACCTACGAGACATTTATGACCTAACGCGTGAGAAACTAAGGACAAAAATACATTTTGTTATTGACATGCTACCTGCCTCTGTATGATAACATGTAAATGCGTTTTGTGATTGACATGTTATCTACCAATATCATCAGCATCTTAAAGTTACAATAAAAAAAACGGATCACCTGTGTGTAGAGAAGAACTGGTTTAATAGTGGCTAAAGTTGAACCCGTAGTCATCAATGTTTTTATGGGAGCTTCCACCTTCATCAACTGCGTTTGTAGCCAATTCTCTTCATCTGAGGGCATTTCATTTTATTTCTTTCTCATTTTCTTCTTCTATGTTTCTCATATACATTGTTCTACTACTACTTGCCTTACAAGTTACAACCTTTTTCTCATCACTTGTAGCTGTAAGCCCTAATTTTCACATATCCTTGGCATTGGCTTTTTAGTCAGTCCATTCCGACAACACCCTATTTTGAATCGTTGATGAAAGCTTCTTACTAAACATTGAAAGGCCATGACATGGATGCATTAATAAACAATACAGTCAACTGGGAGCCCTGAGCTACCCAAGCTTCTCAAGTAGCTCAGCCAATTAAAGTTTGTGACCCTGCTTTTTGATAGCTTTCTAAACAAACCTTCACGCTAGTTGTTCCATCTCCAGCTCCACCTGTTTCATCGTGGCCATCAGAGATGATCTCTAGCGCTATGTCTCGTGACACTAAGTCTCCACCAAAATTAGTTAGAAGCGTGCTTCTTGTACAAATTAATTGTAGCTATGTTTCAATATTTTTGTACAAATTGTTAAGAGTTGCTGCAAATTGTTTACTGCTCGGAAGAATGAAGATGAAGCACAAAACCTGTCTAGGAAATGAAGGGGGTTAAAACTAACTACCTTGTCAGCCAAGTCATCTTTACACGTGGGAAGATGTGAAGTTGTTGCATAGGTCCAAAAGCCTAAAGGTGACAAGCATCTATTAAACAAGTGTCCCTATTGGAGTTGTGTCTTGGTTACAAGAGAGAATATTTTGTGTACGTAACAAACTTCTCAAAATTTTTGTAAATAAACCATGCATAATATTACTTAATTATTTGAGATGCTAATACAAAAGTTTTAGCAGAGACGGAGAGCCAGTATTTGTAGCATATTTTCTCAGAGGGCTATTTTCTTTAATTGAAAGAAGTTTGGTCGCTCCATTAGTGCTTCACGAACAGCATATGGTGATGCCATTGCAACCACAACCCCTTTGTCTTTAACTGCGTCAAATGCATCCTTGAATTCCTTTAAGTCTTTCAAGCTGCGTGGGATAAAAGAATGTTGAAATACCAACTGAAATCCCTTCTCAGCCCCTAATCTAGTTTTTGCTGAAGCGCCATTGCTTTAAAATTGTTCAAAAATGTGACTTAAATTTGGATATCAGCTAAACTTATCAAACAAACAGAATCTTTTACCTGGTTGACAATATCTCTTCTCGTTGCCTTTGCCTATCTTAACTCTTCCAGTTGCTACTCCCATCATTGAAAGAGCATTCTCGGCCATCAAATTTATGATGAATCGATTGAGAAATCCGTTGGGGATCAATGGATGAATGATAACATGGTTGTTTTTATAGAGAGAAATATTTGATGGTATTGATAATGTAGTTGGATGCTATGCTTTCAGAACCTGAAAACACGTCGAGAGATATCGTAAGATGTTGTATGAAAATCTTATGGATTAATATATAAGTATTTTGTCTAGTAAATTCTTTAACTTTTTTTATTTATGACTTTTTTGTGTAAGGATGCCCCCATCCATACAAATTTATGGTTTTGTCCTTGTATCTGTATGTCACATAACTGCTCAAACCTTTGGCATCGGAAAGCTTGCACTCATCTTGATTGAGTGATTATAAACACAATTTTCTTATGACAAATGAAACAATAACACGTGTACAAAGTAATAATTGCATTAATGTAAATTTAGGTTTACAACATCTGAGGTTGTAAAGTATATGTGTATGGCTATTGATCCGAAGGTCGCAGTGATGATCTCAAATGAGCGGATGCTGCAAGGTTTGGCTTATGGCGATGGAGGAACCGGCACGTGTATGGGTACTTGGTGGTTCTTTACAGATGTGATAAAGAATGTAGAGAGCTTTCTGATCTTCAAAGTGTTTGAGGCTTGAGAGTTTTGAGCATTTAGGCGTGTGGATGTATTTCTGAGCCCCATTCTTTGTTGAGCCTCATAATTATAAGCTCTCCAAGTCTTGATTGAGGCTTGACTTGGTCTTGATTTTTGGACTTGATTTGGGGTTGGTTCGTGATTTAACTTCATCAAATAATCTTTGATTTAATCAAATAAATCAATCACATTTCAACCTTAATTGGCCATCCTTGATTTGTCATTTTTTTTAGTACAACGATGTATTTTACACTAGGGAGAGGGGGAGTTCGGCTAAGCCACACAATGGACAACCTAATTTTGTATCGAATTCACCATCTACGAGATTTGAACCTAAGATTTCTTACTTACAAGTGAAGAGGAATACCACAAGACTGTAGTACTGAGTGGCTTGATTTGGCATTTTAAATTAGTTAGTTAGTTAGATTTAAATGAAATTAATTAAAGAATTAATAAAGACAATTCCTTAATTAATTTTCACCAGTTGTTGACGCGTGTCACTCTTGATGACTCATATAGTTTTGATGAATCATGTGCCATGTGTACTATTTATGAGACACACAATGTAAGCGTAAGCCCTTACATGTTGAAATTTTAATGTGTTGGTGAACATTTACTTCATCGAAATTTAGACGTCTACAAATGCCCCCACTTCAAGGCGCGACATATACATGTCCTTGTCATGCGTAGAAGGTACGTTTCGAAGTCCCTCTGCATAGTGAATGTACTTTGACAACTATGCTTTGAAGTCCCTCTGCATAGGACTCGATCCAAGAGTGATGAACACTTGATCCTAAATCGGGCTGGAAGTTTCTTCAAGGGCCATCGAGGCTTGGTCTTAAACAATTTCACATGGTGAGTGATCTTTTGCTTTAGTGGTGGATGAATCAGCACATGTTTCTTACGCTTGTTGATTATCCATGATCTTGATGAAAAATACAAGTATGTTTAGTGTTTGCTTTGGCCAGAGAGCTTTCTAGTTTCTCTAAAGACTTAGACTTACTTCATTTCCCTGAAGTCGAATTTTATCAAGAGTGGTGACACTATCTTGAACCATTCTTGTGAATTCTTTAAGGTCGTGAAGACTTGATCTCAAACAAATCGACATCACAACTAGTGTCACGTGGTGGGTGGTCTTTGACTTTAGTGTGGATGAATCGGCATTTATTGTGCTTGGTGATTCTCCACGAGCTTGATGAAGAACATGAGTGTAAGCCTTGAAATGAAACATGGTTGATGAATTTGTAATTTGAAGTCATCCTCCAAGTAAGTTTAGTGAGCGATTTCATGCTTACTCTAGGTACCATCATTAATTAACATGAAATGAGAGGCATATGAGGGCCAATTGAGATGGATTTGTAATTTGATTCAAGCCTCCCATCTTCTTTTGGACTTGTGATTTGAAGCTTTCCCTTTTCTTTTGATTGATATGCACACTTTACACATTTGGCACCATAAATGTTATGTCTCAATCCCGAGATACGTCTAGAATCAACACTTAAAGGTAGGAAAATAATGGTACAACATATAATATATGGGGTGACTATGACTCATACATACAATATAAACAAGAGCTTCACTGAAAATAACTTAACAATATAGGGTGATGATACCTATTCTGAGTGTACCGCCAGCATAGCCGACCCATTGGAAATTCTCTTCCCTAATCGCTACTTGTTACTCTACAAAACAACCCTACGATGTGGGATTGTTGCACCTAGCAAAACAAAACCAGGATAAGCTGTGAAACTCATGTGAGTGACAATAATACAATATAAGTGAATATAAGTAAGATCAAATGATTAAATTAGAAGTAGTGTCTACGTCCACACATGACTTTCTTCTGAATACTTGCTCAATCTGTCAATCTAATTACCATAATTATCATTTGATCGTTCTCTTCGGATTGTGACTCACCACTCACCTTTCATCATTTTCCAAATGATCACAAACATCCAATTGCCACATATTTCATAATTTAACCATCATACGTCTCATTAATACATATAAGATACATCTCATTAATATGTATAACAATGGTTCTTAATTTTAAATCTCACCACACGTCTTTCGAGATAACAATAGTCATTATACAACCCCAAGTTGGGTAGGAAGGACACACCATCAATAATACAATCAAGTGTATGACTGATATTAGTATCTTTTTCATCATTATATCTTTGTTTCTATCGAGTAGGAATGAGTCATATCCAAATCCGTTCACTTTAGATACACTATCAAGTAAACTGTTTGATTCAACTCTTTCTAGATTAAGGCACACATGCATTCAATCTCTTCTTTCCTATGTGAATAAATACTAGGGCTATAGAGAGACACAATTCGGCTGTAGCCTACAATAGGTAACCGAATAGGATGTGGTCCCCCATTGCGAATTAACCAAGTAGAATCACTCATGAGAGTAGTGAAAGATGGTAATCACCCAATGTGGATTAACTTGGTGGGATCACCCCCAAACTACGTATGGCATACCTAGGTAACGAGGATGGCCTAATGTAGTTTAACTAGACGCGACCCTAGGGTTGCCTAATGCAATTAACCAGTTGTAACCCTCAAATAGTATGGTCCTCCTATGCGGATTAACCAGGCTGGGCCATCTATGTACAACAACTACACGATGCAGATTCCAATTTGATGTTACATCACCCCATGTACTGGGTTAGCAGTACTCTACTAGCCCTTCCATTTCACAATCATTTGAAACATAACATAAATATATTTTTGATAACACTATCAGGTAAACATAACATAGTAGCTCTCATTTCCATGAAATCATTTGTAAATCTATGTTATATCCACATAGTATAACAAGGAAGTTTCACGGGTAACCATACCAATAATATTAAAGTCATTCACTTGAAGTCCGTTTTTCATTAAGATATTAACTTAAATTAAGACATTAAAGATTTTTAGGTTGTTAATTAACGAGGAGGGCAATTGTACGACACCATTATCTTCAGAATAATGTAATGCAGGTTGAGAGATTATATCGCACCACTCAAGTTAGTAGTCAAATTAAATATACAGTGTAGGATGGACGATTATATTGCACCATCTAAAATTAAATATGCAGTGCAAGATGAGCGATTATACCGCAATATCTAAATTTGCAATAAAATTAAATAAAATTAAGTATTAGTTTAGTAGTCAGGAGCTACACCAAATAAGAAATAAAAAATTTAAGATGGACTGCCAATTTAGTTCATGAATTATTACCTGAGTGAAAATTAGCTCCATAAACTAATTTTTTTTTTCTAGAAAAATTAGTCTTTGAATTATACAAATTTGCCAATTACAACTTTGATATTAGATTCGAAGCTACTATATTTAATTTTCCGTCAATTTAAGTCACGTTACTTACATGTGATACACATTGGAAGGTAGATTGATAATTTTTCATAAAGAAATAGTGTATGGAATTAACTTTAGAGGGTAAATTAGACATTAGATTCGCAACCTAAATGAAATGCTAGGGGCTTATGGGTGAGAAAAAGATAGTTACACTCTAAAATGTATATAGTGACTTAAGCTGACGAAAAATTGAATAAACTAGCTTTGAATATAATATTAGGGATGAAATTAGCAATTTTTAATGAATTTAGGGATTTATTTTACGAAAAAAATAATTCAGGGACCTAATTTTCATTGAGATGATAGTTCAGGGACTAAATCGGCACTTCATCCAAAAATTTAAGTGGACTGTGGTTATTAACATGAGGACTAGGATAAGGTATATTGGTAGCAGATCTTCATTGTGGTAGCAAGGGATCACAAAGCAGGTGAGGAAGAGAACGAAAGATGAACAGTATGATCCTAATGGGAAACATTTTTCGGCGAAGGAAATGAAAACTAGTTAGGGTTAGAGAGTCCTATTGATAACGTGTTATAAATAGGTAAATAGAGAGAGAGAACCGTTGCTAGAAATCGAAGTGGAACGGAAGCAATGTATCATGCTATTTATTTTTTTAACTGTATTAGACAATGGATGTAGAAGAAGAGATGGGAGGGAGATTTGTATTATCAGTTTCTGCTTTTGATCTTGTGTGTTGTTTGTGAGGAAAAAGTAAGTTGTTTTGATGTATTTTTTGAGTCACCATATGACTCTTTTATATAGGCAAAAGTCACAAACAAACAACTACAATCTTACACAATCGCAAAGGAAAGAATGATGTGGCAACTAGTGTGAACTATTTCTTGACCACTACCTCTCAATAGGTTCTGAAAATATAATATAAACTGTAAGCTTTGCTGTTAATGTTAAGGATCAGTACAGTAAAGCTTTATCGAATAAAGTCTAATAATACCTCCATTTTAGCTTTAAAGTCATAGAAAATCTGCTTAAATCGCTGCTGGTCTGTTAACTGGACTTCTTGAAGAACATAGCTAACCTGTAATAACGTGAAATGAATGCATTAACAACCAAAAGTTGCAACAATAATACAGTGGAAAAGGGTAAAAACCTAGTGAGTAATGGTACACCAATTGCATGCCCAGAAACCTCCTCCCAATGCGAAGAAAATAGCAGTGAAGAGATTTTTTATTAAGAAAAGGTAACCACTCCGCAGCTTATGATTGATTACCTCGGTGGGAACAGGATTAGGTTCCTTGGAAATATCTCGCAGAAGAGACCTGGAACACTTCTCAAAGCTTCGGGTGGGTCATTAGTTTTCTTCTTCAGTCGCAGCTCCTCCGAACACAGTCAAAACGTTCCGTGCACAATTTTACAGTTGGTAACATGTATTTATATTTGCTAACGGAAGTTGATGTGGATTTTTCAGGAAGATTTTCCCCATACCCCATTAGAGGAGAGGAAACAGCCTTAGACCGTTCCTTTGAGTCATTACAATCGACCAGAGCATTAAGGAAAGGCCTTGCAGAATTGATCCAATGTGAAACACTCTTCAACCTAATCCTAAATAGAGGTTGAAGGAGGTGAAAATTAACTTCGGAAGAACCTCCAAATCCATTTTTAAACAAGGCTAATTTGTTCAGTGGAGAAAAACTGAGGATACCGATTACATCTAACAAATGTAAGAGCGTATTAGACCATAGCACTAACTAGAAGCATGTACTAAAAAAGAACAATAAGTTGCACGTACAAAAATGTTTCAGAATATTAAAAAACTTGTAAAACATATTAATTTATAAACTTTCGAGATTACTCTGTTGTTGATAATTGCAAGTGTACAATATCGTCCAAGTAATATAGTGATAAGTAGAGTGTCATTCAAATAAGGATCGGATTAACCTAAATTTTCTATTGAGATTGACTTCAAACTACACTTAAATAAAAGAAGGAATACGATGACAACTTCAAATATGCAAAGAAACGAAATGAAAGTAAAAATAATAATTGATTGAACAAGAAGTAAAAGTGAGTGAATTATGCAAGATTAATTTATGGAAGCACTAGGACATCAGGTTCCTCATTCTCAATCCCATCTAATCCCATAATTCATATTAAATTCAAATTATTCCCATGTTGCTAGCAATTATCCCTTGATTCGTCAACATTTCCTGTCAGAATATACTAATCGTGTTTCTAACTATTACCCATGCAATGTCTAGCCACAGATATGGATAACTGAAACCCTTTACACTCAATGGATAATTACACGATACTACACAAATCATAACCAGTATGTCTACTCAATTATGTAATTCATGGTCATTGTTATGAGAAGCAATCTACTAAACTCAACCTATTAGTCACAATTTAGTTATTCACACAAATAATGGCCAATTATTTGATAACGACGAAGCACAATAACAATTACTCAACATGGAAAATAACTGAGATTAATATATAATAACGAGAATTATATGTTCATGATAAGAGTACACCCTATTCCTAGCAAAAGGACTTAGTTTATGATTAAACTAATTACAAACATGAATGAATTCAATGGCATAAAAGAAACCCAAAACTCCAATTCTGTATTCGTGTGCGAGTATGCCCTGGAAATATGCAATCGTCTTCCCTTGCGGCACACCCCGATTAGGCTCTCAATCCCCCCTCCTTATTCTTCCCTCATCTGCCTCCTAATAAGGAATGAGAATCCTTGTCCCCTTTGGAAAAGTCCAACCGGCACTTTTTATAAAGCCCAAATTGAACTTAATTTGATAAAGTCCAAATTCCAGCACCACTCTCATATAGTAGTAGTCCACTTCGTTATTCTTTCACACTTCCCATATAATTCTTTTTAAAAATCCACACTTATCTCCGACTATTATTTCTACAAAACTCACACAAAACACATCAAACTCGCCAATTTAATATAAATTCATGACCAAATAATAAGTAAAAGACGCATAAACATGCATATAAAATCAACCTAACATACTCCGATTCTGAAAATTCTAAATTTAAAAATTGTGGTCCGATCCAATATGATTCTGAAAATTTAGAATGAAAATATAAACTTGATTTCGATCGGATTTGTCCGAAAAATTGATAACCGTTTATCATCCTCATATACATCCATATTCGGGAAACACGAGACTTCCTTTAATCAGGTAAGATAAATACTCCTAATCCAATTACTAATTGGTCTTTGATTTTTTTTGTTAGTAAAATAATTCACCTAATATATGTATTTATCGTATTAATATGGATTAATTTTATCTTATTTGGATTTAATATCCTTTATCCTTTCATTGTCAAAGTTAATTAAACTTGAGCTTGCAAATTGTAAATTTGAACTTTGTCAATCCAAAAACAAATCTCAGCCTGCTAAGTTGTTAAATTAAATTAACCCAACAGCCACCTGTTTCACAGAGAAATAAACAACACTGCTGCCTACGAAAAAGAAAAACCCTACAGAATTAGGGTTACAAGAAGGATATATAGCGTTGTTTCATGGATTTTTTTTTAATTTTTTTTTAACAAACGATATTATCTACCTAAAGATTTAAATTTAAAAAATATGAATTAATTAGAGTCCTGGTTTTGTGGGAGTGTATCCTTGATATGTCTGTTATAGAGAATGGCAAGGAGTGGAAAGAAAGTTGGCTGGGAAGGGAAGTAATAATCAGTTATCGAGTACAATAGCAATTTCAAATCATTTGGACTTCCGACTTGTCAGTTGGTTTTTCACTTAGATTCTTGATCCGGATAAGATCACTCATTATGCAGACAAGATTAGTAAATCTTCCACTATAAATATCACCTCCCACTCTCAATGTACTTTTCTCTTAATTTCATTCTTCCAAGTTGTTATCTCTCAGTGTTTTCTCTTCTACACAACAATGGCTGGGGGCGGAATAGGTCCGACGAAAGGTGGAAAAGAATATCCGGGCAAACTCACTGCTAGGGTCCTTCTCACATGTATGGTGGCAGCTACCGGTGGTTTGATCTTTGGCTACGATCTCGGAGTTTCAGGTACACAACATGTGTTCTTTATCACAGTCCAAATTTTGTTTTATACATATGCATTCTTTAATTCTTAGATTATTGTGTTATTGTTTGCAACGTCATTTGTACAACCAAAACATGTATTAATTCTTGGTCTATGAATACGAATTTATATGAATTATACAAGTTTGAAAATTGACATCTATGCTTGTGAGAAAAACCAATAAATATATCGTTATTTGACAACAGAGAGTATCCATATAATTTTTATTTTGTGTTCTTATAAAATATTGTATTTAATATTGATTGATTATTATGCAGGTGGTGTGACATCAATGGATTCTTTCCTGAAAAAGTTTTTTCCAGAGGTTTACATTAAGGAATCTACGATCAAACCTTCCGATGACCAGTACTGCAAGTTCGACAGCCAGAAGTTGACGCTCTTCACATCGTCATTATATTTAGCTGCTCTTGTGTCATGTCTTTGTGCATCAACTGTAACCAGAAAGTTTGGTAGGAGGCTTACAATGTTTTTGGGTGGAGTTCTATTCTTGATTGGTGCACTCCTCAATGCGGGCGCTCAATACCTTTGGATGCTTGTTGTTGGTCGAATACTCCTCGGTTTTGGCATTGGATGTGCCAATCAGGTACCACCATCGCCATCTCCCGATAGCCTATAAATTTTAGTTGCTTTGCTTGATTCCACGTTGTACCACATTTATATATAAATGGGTCTGGCAAGTTGAAAGCCTCTTATTTATTAGACCATTAAAGTTGGTTAACTAAGAAAACCACACCTAATGAACTGTAAAAATTGATCGAGTTCCAAAACATGGTCTAAATTCAGTATTTTTTTTACCTTAAATGTGGTTAAGGTTAATTTTATCTCATGTTTTATTTGATTTTTTCAGTTTTCATGTGCTCGAGTTCCTAAATGTGGTCTGAATTCAATATGTTTCTTTACCTTAAATATGTTTAGATTACTTAATTTTATCTCGTGTTTTATTTACTTGTTTCAAATTTCATGTGCAGTCTGTGCCAATTTATGTTTCTGAGGTAGCCCCATACAAATACCGTGGTGCTTTAAACATGATGTTCCAATTGTCAATCACTATTGGAATACTTGCTGCTGGTGTCATAAACTATTTTTTTGCTGAGATCAAAGGAGGTTGGGGATGGCGCTTGAGTTTGGGTGGTGCTGCAGTCCCTGCAATTATGATCATGATCGGCGCGCTAGTGTTACCAGAAACTCCAAACTCTTTGGTTGAGCGTGGCAAGAATGAGGAAGCCAAATCTCAGCTCCTCAAAATTAGAGGCGTCGCCAATGTTGACGAGGAGTTTGATGACCTAGTTGCGGCGAGTGATGCATCTAAGTTGGTCAAACATCCCTGGGGAACCTTGTTGACGAAGAAATACAGACCTCAGCTTGTTTTTGCACTTGCAATTCCTGCCTTTCAGCAACTCACCGGCATGAATGTGATCACATTTTACGCCCCCGTCTTGTTCAAAACAATGGGATTTGGAAGTAGCGCTTCTCTCATGTCCACCGTTATCACCAACGCTGTTAACGCCATAGCAACCCTTGTTTCGATTTTCACTGTTGATAAGGTTGGAAGGAGGACCCTTTTCATTGAGGGTGGTGCTCAAATGTTCCTCACTCAGGTTTAGTTCCTTTTCTTTCTCAGCTTTTCTTCATTTTCTCTTCCATTTTCCTTCATAATTTTCATTATTTCATAAGGAACAAATTCAATTTAACGTGTCTTAATCTTTTTTTGCCATTTAATAGGTGATTATTGGAATTGCAATAGCTGTTAAATTTGGGGTTAGTGGCAACCCTGGTGAATTGTCCAAGGGTTTTGTTGATGGCTTGCTGGCGTGCATTTGTGTATATGTTGCTGGATTTGCATGGTCTTGGGGACCTCTAGGATGGTTGGTGCCAAGTGAAATTTTCCCTCTTGAAGTAAGGTCAGCTGCTCAATCCATCAACGTTGCTACCAACATGATCTTCACCTTCGTCATAGCTCAAGTTTTCACCACAATGCTTTGCCACTTTAAGTTCGGCTTGTTCTTCTTCTTCGCGTTCTGGGTCCTAATAATGAATGCCTTCATTTACAAGTTTTTACCAGAAACTAAAGGGGTTCCGATCGAAGAAATGCACACTATTTGGCAGAAGCATCCATTTTGGAAGAAGTATGTCCTTCAAGACAAAGCAATGGGCAAGGGAGGACACGGTGATGTCTAGACTTTTTTGCTCGGTTTATCTTAGGGTTTTTTATCTTTTAAATTTTTGTTTACCTGGACGTTTAATTTCACTTTGTTGGATATTATTATTAGATTTGTTTTTTTGCAAGTTTTATTTCTGTAGAATGGTTAAGTTGTGAGATAACTTTGGGTGCTTATTAGATTAAAGCTTATTTGTTTATTTAATTACTGAGCTTTATTTGTTTCCATTAATCTACAAAAAAAAAAGCTTCGTTATCTTAGGCTGCTGATGTAAGAAGAGGAGGGATTTAGCGCACTGTCAGTTGCATTGGACTCGTTATAAACCTCCAGGATGTCCAGTAATTTGGTAGATTTTTCAAATTCTTAGCGGATCGGTACAGATTTACCAAACTACTGGATCACCCACCGACAGTGACGGATCCAGAATTTTAAACTCGGGGGGTTCTCATTATAAAGGTCAAAAAAATTATAGACAAAAATAACTTTGAAAATTTAAATATAATACATTTCATTAAAAAATCAAATGCAAAACAATATTACAAATTATAAAATTATAATTAAGGCGTCTATTACGAGGTTTTATAAGTTACTAGCGAATACCTAAGTTATTGATTATCTAATATGAACTACTAAATTTAAAACACCGGTTAAATAAAACTCTCCCCAAACTCCCACTATCTTTCTAACCAAACACGTCATTTTTCTCTTTTACTAGTTTCCAAACATCCACTTTCTCTCTTACTAAGAACAAAGTTGCCATACCTCCACCAACCGTCTCCCTCCCCATTCTCTCGAAGCCATGGCAGCTCCACCCCCAAATTTCACCAACCCATGACATATCATATCCATCTTACTAACCTTATGAAGGAAATTTCACCCATAAGAAAAATTACTAAGATGGTTTCTAACTAAAAGTAAAAGGGCTCGGGCCCAAGTTTAATAGGACCCAGAGTATAGGTTAGGTTTCCAAAAGGTTATTGGGCTTAACTTAAATAAATGGGTTAGACAAATTTGAATAGGGTTATGGGACTTGGACTGGAAAGGCCCAAAGGCCTTGGGTTTGGTGGGTCGCCGGATTCCAAGTAAGGAGAAGGCCGGATTTCGGCCGGAGAATTCCCAAGCTCCGATGGAGCTCCAAACTCAACCAAAACATATCATTTAATATACCAAATTGAAGACCCGAAGGTAAGGAATCGAAATATACCCTTGGTTTTCGTCATCGTGGCTGGAGTTGGCCGAAAAATGGCCTGGAAGCCACGGGTACCCGCCAGAATCTTGGTTTAACACACTCGAACTGATTTCAAGTCCAACCTTCACCAAAACAGGTATTCATACTCAGAAATTCGTACCAACATCCAAATTAAGATAGGGTAAAACGATTTTGAGCCTCACCTACTCGCAAATGGTGGAGTTCGACGGAGTTTGCCATTGCACCCTCTTGGTGCTTGCTGTAGGAGAAGTAAGAGAGAAAAAGATATAGAGCGAGGGAGGGGAGATCCTCGTGGGTCATGATGGTGCAACGTCGACATCAGGGTGGTTTGGCTGTGCGTGGGTTGACGGGAAGAGGAGAGTCCGAGGGAGAGAGTTAAGGAAGGGTAAGATGGAAGGTGACAGAGAGACGACGAGAGTGAGAGAGACATAGAGATTGGGAAAAGAGAAAGAGAAGGGGGGTTGGGTGTTTGCCACGTGGCAGCATGGGGGAGAAGAGAAATCAAGATAAAGGGTTTGGATTAGATTAGGATAAGGGACCAAAAAGTAACTTTCAAAAACCTTTTGGGGAAAATATGAAATTTGCAAAATAATTCGGGGTGGGGTGTAACACTTTACCCCTTTATAAAAATTTCATCCTCGAAATTTAAAATCACTTCTTAAACTGAAATACTTGAAAATAGGAAGAAAAAGATAACAGTAATTTCCTAAGGATGCACAATTCCACACGTCGTAAATTCAATCCTCTAAATATCAGTCCACAATACTCCTCTGTCAACCAATGTTGCCTATAGGAAACTCTCGTACCACGTCGTAAAAAGTGCCATAATCAAACCAAACAAAACAGAAACTGTCGTCGTAACAACTCTATCTAGTACCAAGCATCTTATCCTCCTTAGTTCTTCCAAATGTGACCAATTACTTCAGTGTTTTGCCAACAAAGAACCCATTTGAAAACTGTACCTTGGGATTCAAGAGAAGTGGCTACCATGTTAGTAGTAGACCCAAAAACTTGAGCCAAGCAAGCATAAAATGAAAAGTCACCTTTCCCAACAAGCAGTATCTTTAGGGAGCTATTGCAATGCTCAAACCACCTCTCCATTTTTGCTTAGTTGCAGATTTCTAGTCGAACAAGGTCAATGTTGGTGGAAAGAAGAAGGACTTGCAAGTGATTAACCTAAAAGCCCTATGAGAGCACACACCATTCGAGAGAAGTGTAAAGATCTTTCGATTCTTGCCTCAATCGCGCTATGGTGCCATTCCAGAGTGCTCCAAATAGATCCGCTAGAAGCGTTTTGACATCCACATACTCACAATAATAAAGTTCGGAAGTGAAGCAGTGGAAGGATGCGTTGAGACGAGTACATATCGTTGGAAAAAAACCGATGTGATAACCTTGAGCAAACCAAAGCACAATGATTCTAGAGAAGTTCAATGTAAAGCTCAATCTTCGTCTGATAATGAGTATGGTAGATTCTCAAGCCATTACATTGAAAATTAAAAGGTTAAACAGTCAGTGGACAAGAGCATTGATCAGTTAAGCTACAAGTAAAAGGCAAAGTTCACCCATACTGAAAAGTACGAGAATAGGGAGCAAGGTTTACCACCGAGTACCAGACCCAGGGGAAGTTCAAGGAGTTAGTTTATCCAAACAAGACTGGATCTTCATCATCCCAATCCAACTACAACAGCAACAAGAATCGCAACTCCCTTTGGAAATTGGTGAGAACGTCTGCTGCCAAAGAGTTTCCCAAGAAAATCAATTAATGTAAACGAAGTCGACACTTGAAGAATTTGGTGTAAAGCTGACTGTCAAAGGTTAAGGAACTTGACTTTAGGGTTGGAGTAAGTAAAAAGGTTATCGATAGAACAACAGCCGAGAACTTATTCTAAAGATCCACATGAATTTCTTCAGTGAAAACAAGTCTGAGAACACTGATTCAATCCCACCAAATCACCACTTACTAAGTTTCATAACAATTAGCGCTTGTCGCTTTCTCTAGCACGCACTTCGAATATTTCGAGTAATTGCCACTACGAAATGAGTCTACCCGCCATTCCTGGGGAACGCATGTTGCAGAGTGATATCACCGTTTCAAAGCTCCAGTTGGTTTTAACCAACTCGTACCGCCAAGATTTTTCTGTTTCCCAAGATTCCGATGTAGAGCCGACTCTGCCCGCAATTCCTAAGGAATGCATGGTGCAGAGTGGCATCACCATTTTAGATCTACAACTGGTCTTGACCAAATTTCCTCAAATTGAGATTTCTAAAACACGTTGCTTCCAAATAACACCGATTATGCCTGCCCTTCCTCGGAAATGCATGTCATAGAGTATCAGTCCGATGTTGAAAGTCGTTCAACAATCCATTACATCACTTATGAGGCACAATCCCAACACGAATTACTTCTTCTTCACTAGGATGAGATAATTCATAGCATGATGAGGATTGCATAACCGTGCCGAAAAGATAGCAAATCTAAAAGTCATGACATCCAAATGATGTCATGACCGACACACTACTAGAGTAACAGAAGATCCTAAGTATGCTCTGAACAAAACCATGCTCTGATACCAATCTAACACGCACCGATCCCGATATTCCCCGAATACCCGGATAGGCACGTGTTGGCTGACACCCGAGGGTGACGAAAGCCATTAATTGATACAAAAGCTAAAAATGAGAAATAAATAAGGGTTATGAATTGAAATACAATGAATTAACAATTTAGGAACGTGTTCAGAGCATACAGCTAATTAGAACACTAAAAGAAATAATATAAAAGTGAATGAATAAAGGAGTGGGTCCTACATCGAGAGGGCTCGAAGATGCCGATGCTGAAGTGCCTTGACTCCGAGATTGCATGCCTCGATTCTAAGACCTAAATGGGGGCGCAAAACAAATGTGAGTGGACTGAGTTTATATACATACATAATATGAAAATAGTTGTGAACATACTAACCCCCAAGTTTTAATAATGAAAACTACTAGCATAATAAGTGATAGGTTTACTGAAAACCTTAGCATGCCAAAACCATCTCAAAAGACATATTGCGGAAATCAAAACATCAATTGTCTCACAGATCATCTCGTAAACGCGGTGTGCTGCTTGTAAGATCATTGAATAAGTATAACTCCCAGCTCTATGCCAGCACCGTGGTCTCTGCGCCTGTAGCCAGAGATTACCGACTCCCAGCCTAATGCCTGCTCCGTGTCCCTCAGCCCGTAGCTAGGGATTATTTCTCCCGGCCTAACTGCCAACACTAGATCCTAGCCCCAGGTGGCATAATGTCCACTAGGTACGCACAAATAGTTACGCCTCTCATTAATAACCACTTCATAGTATAAAGTCATCCATCGTCTATACTATAAAGAGGGGTTTCTAAACATGTTCTAGCATCTTATCGTCATCCATCAGATAGTCTACCAGTTCATGGTTTTTATAGAAAATACGATATATTAAAATATAGCTCAATATAGGCTAACAATTAATTCCTTACAAAATAACGAGACGATAATCAACATTTCAATAAACATGCTTAACATAAAATCAATCCATAAACTTGTAAGGCATGCTTTTCATTTATGCAATTAAACTATGAAATCATGTAATTTTAGAAGGGGTCCACTCACAGATACTCCATAGCAGTAGAGTTGTGCGGAAAAGGATTAGGGAAATCCCCACTAGCAAGTTCACCTAAGCACAAAAATGTACAATTTATCAAACTATGCCTAAACGGTAGAATTCCAGGAAATGGACGCCAAAAACAGATTCGGAACATCAAAATTGGCCTAGGAGAGATTTTGGGTTTTCGGGTCCTAAGGTTTTTGGTTGAAAAGGGTTAGGGTGAAAAGGGGTGATTTGGGCTTAAACCCAAACCCACACAAACATACACACACCGCACAACACACACACACACACACACACACACACACACACACACACACACACACACACACACACACACACGTGCACCGCACACACTCACACATGCTTACACACACGTACACACACTCATACACACACACTTCCCAAACACACACACACATGCACAGTATGCATACGCATGCACGGCATGCATGCACGCGCGCGCGCACACACACACACACACACACACACACACTTGGCTCGCAAGCCTAACTAAAAATAAAAGGGCTCGGGCCCAAGTTTAATAAGACCCAGAGTATGGGTTAGGTCTCCAAAATGTTATGGGGCTTAACTTAAATAAATAGGTTAGACAAATTTGAATAAGGTTATGGGACTTGGACTGGAAAGGCCCAAAGGCCTTGGGTTTGGTGGGTCGTTGGATTCTAGGGAAGGAGAAGGCTGGATTTCGGCTGGAGAATTCCCAAGCTCCAATGGAGCTCAAAACTCAACCAAAACATGTCATTCAATATACCAAATTGAAGCCCCGAAAGTAAGGAATCGAAATATACCCTTGATTCCCATCATTGTGGCCGGAGTTGGCCGAAAAATGGCCTGGAAGCCACGGGTACCCGCCGGAATCTTGGTTTAACACACCCGAACTGATTTCAAGTCCAACCTTCACCAAAAGAGGTATACATACTCAGAAATTCGTACCAACATCCAAATTAAGATAGGGTAAAATGATTATGAGCCTCACTTACTTGCAAATGGTGGAGTTCGACTGAGTTTGCCATTGCACCCTCTCGATGCTTGCTGTGGGAGAAAGAAGAGAGAAAAAGATATAGAGCGAAGGAAGGGAGATCCTCGTGTTGGAAATGTGCCCTAAAACCAATCATATGATGATACTTTACGGACATTTCACAAAGTTAAACTAATGTAGTTTAAATGTAAAGGGCAAAGATTATTGTTTGAGCCGTCTCATATAAATGTTATATGCTTAAACGATAAGTCCAAGGAATATGTGATTGGAAGAATGCGATCTAAAGAAGTTAGATTTATGAGACCATTCTTTCGTTGACACATCCTAAACGTTCCTGATCATAGGATTGTTAATTGGGCATTGACAGTCCGTTAAGATTAGTACGTGCTATGTCTTCTCTCAGGGAGAGTGACTAGTCTCGAGTCATTGGTGTGTGTGACATCAAGACAAGTACGTAGGTGCTCAATAGAGAATGAGTTCACTGAACACGATCAACGAAGAGTTCTCATATTCATGTCACATGAGAACTCATGGTTGGGATAATGCAAATTAGTCTTTTGACCTGAGACATCACAGTTGTCTTGTGGTTAGGTCCTTAATCTTTGATTATGTCAAAGTCACTCGATCAGGAGGGTGTCCACGGCATCGTTGGGGTTAAGCCACTTAGCCATGGAGGCAAGTGAATGCGCAACAAGGGATCTCTAACCTTCAAACTGTTTGAGGGAGAATACTCTATGATATGATTAAGAATCTTTGGCCAAAGTATGAATGAGATTTAGGAATGTGTTCCAAATCACATTCAAGGTAATCATATAAGCACAAGACTCACATTGGATAGTAGACATGAATAAACTATCAAACCAAACAATGTGGTCAAGAGTATTGTATTAGAGAAAGACCGTATTGCATTTGTAATCCTAAAACTGAATAGGTTCTCCACCTCTTCTGATTAGCTTGGGTAACCATGACATGCTGCTAGGTGTCAACCATGGTTTGTGGAAGCCCTAAAAGTGTATTATCACTAACGGGAGAATTGAAAGTAAGTTTCAATTCACAATCGATTAGAAAGAGTTTTAATCGCCCACTGCCTCGCTAAAAGGAACCTAATGGATTGTTCACCGAGTAAGGTAGAGTTTGAAGAAACAACGGAGATGAGTAAGAATAATTAAATGGTTTAATTATTTATCTAAGGCTAGGATTAATTAATATGTTAATTAATCAAACGAATAAGTTCGTTAAAGACCTCGGGTTAGTTTTGGGCCGCAAGGCCCAATGGGATTTGAATGTCAAGCCCATTAACTCAAGTTGTATGACAACTTGAATAAACAAAGGGCTTGAAAGCCCAATAAACCCTATAGGCCGGCCATGTTAGAAGAATAGGGCTTTTGGTCCATTAGGTCACTTATTTGAAGGGACTATATAAAGGACTTTATAGCCTAAAATTCATTAAGGGTTGTTTTTGGGGAAAGGATGAGAACACAAGCTCTCCTTTCTCTCTAAAATTTCGGCCACCTTGGAGGGATCATCTAGCAATCAAACTCCTCCAAGGTCACTCATTTCTTCTTCATTATGCCTTGGTGATGAATCATTAGAGGTTCTCAATTTTGGGAACTTTGGAGAAACCTTTTTCATCCATCCAAATCCATAGATCTAAGATGCAAGGAATGAAGGCCCTCTCTTTGGGTGATTAGCCTTTGTTTAAATACAAAGAGGAATCTACAAAGGTATATATTTCAACTCACTTTGTTTTGAGTTGATTATTGGTTCACCATTTTACTAGGCTTTGAACATTCATGGGTAATGTTTTGTTTTTAAGTGCATGCTAGCATGATTCCGCCTTTAATTTGTTAATTGCTTGCTAATGATGTTGCTTAAATGAACATGTCATCTTCCAAAATAATCCTTCACCTCGTGGGTCATGGTGGTGCAACGTCGACATCAGGGTGGTTTAGGTGTGCGTGGGTCGACGGGAAGAGGAGAGTTCGAGGGAGAGAGTTAAGGGAGGGTGAGACAGAGAGTGACACAGAGACGGCAAGAGTGAGAGAGACATGGAGATCGGGAAAAGGGAAAGAGAAGGGGAGTTGGGTGTTTGCCACGTGGTAGCGTGGGGGATAAGAGAAATCAAGATAAAGGGTCTACATTAGATTAGGATAAGGGACCAAAAAGTAACTTTCAAAAACCTTTTGGGGAAAATATGAAATTTGCAAAATAATTGGGGGTGGGGTGTAACATTAGTAGTACATGAGAGACATAAAGGAAAACTATAGGCTGCGTTGGAATTTAAATGCTACGATTACAACATAATCAAACGAACAAAAAAAAACAAACTTAGTACCTATCTCTACCACATAATATATAACAAAATATATTCACTTCCCGATGCCATCTACAGACATTACAAGTAGTGAATTTTTCATGCTCAGATGCATCCCAATGAGTTCGGAGTGTGATCGGACCCTGGGGACTTCCATAGTTGCTGCGAGGCTTGATGGCAGCATTGCCGTGGTGAAGTTTTAGGATTCAGGCCTTAGGAATTAAGCCCTTACTTCCCTATGCACCTAAAAACTCGACAAACACAGGCGAAACCTCTCTCGGCATACCATTACACTCAACTATCCCGAGTTGTGATAGCTGAGAGAATATAGAAGTTTGAGCCCTTCGTGCTTGGAATCCCAGATTGCACTTTTAAGCTGCTCAATTCTAGCTTCTTCCTTGTTGTCTTGGAAGAAGTATCACATCCCCACCATGTAGAGGCATTGGGGTTGCGGCACTGGATGCAACAATTAATGAAGTTTGAAACTTTGTCAGATGCACTTCATGATCGGTAGATGCGAGGGTCTTTGACTATTTCGTTGAACTTCTTCGAGACCATCTTCATCGAAAAGAGGTCCCTTAACAAGTAGAGAGCAACGATGATGAGAATTTTGAGAAAAACGTCGTCCCAAATACAAATTGCATAAAGGAAGTGGTGGTGCACCCTTTCTTCATCA
The DNA here is from genome assembly GCF_041283825.1 of Pyrus communis. Taxonomy (NCBI): domain Eukaryota; kingdom Viridiplantae; phylum Streptophyta; class Magnoliopsida; order Rosales; family Rosaceae; genus Pyrus; species Pyrus communis. The sequence goes on from NC_142569.1 coordinate 21,473,945, forward strand.
TTTCCATCTTCTGGTTTTATTTTTTTGGGAGAATGTAAATTGAACTTGTGGTTTTGTAATGAAATACAAATCCACAAGACAACTTAAATAGATGGAGAATAATGGTCCTTCAAAGGGTGAAACTTTCACAAAAAAAGGTCATTCAAATGGTGCAACTTCCCTCGACAAAAAGTGAACTGCTTAAATACATAATAATTCAAAAATAAAACCACACAATAACATTACAGAAGTAGATTAATGATAACCACCTTCCCTATACAACGCATGCACATATTAAGCACACTAAATGATCTCCTATGCTTATGATATGCACACTGCATGCTGCGTCTCGAATACTAAAAATATATATTCTGGAATTGGAAAAATTAACATTTCCCAAACCCTTTTGGGTCAAATTAAGTACCCAAACATAACATTAATTAAAACCCACTACTTTTGTAATATATTATTATTAAACATTGGGACATTTATGAGTTGACATGAGGAAAAAGCACATTTTACACATATTGAATGCAATGTACACCTCAAGTAGGTTAGGACAAGACATAAGGGTCATATACACCACATCTACATTGTCTTGTCAATTTGCTAACTAGTTGGCCAACCAATCCATTTAGAAACAAAAGCATGGAAGGAAAAATTTACCTTCCAATTTGCACTTTTTAGTTTGGGATTTCACTAATATGAGGATGGTGCATTTTCCAAGATATGAAACCCTAAAATAATGAGTAAGTCTTATCCCTTTTGGCACTTAGTCTTGAATAGAATCTCAAGGTCAACATGCTAATGCCGACTGGATTTACACTAATGTTTGGAAAAAAAAAATTGATTTTTGACATGGAAGAATAGTATGCTTCAATATGTATTTCAGTTCAATTACAGAAATTTCACAAAATTCTCCCAATGTGTGCATACGATGTGCATATGTTGTGCATATCTCTTACATAAGGTGTGCATTTGATGTGCATGGCATGTTTTGTGCATATGGTATGCATAATGTGTGCATGTAATGTGCATATAACAAGGATACATAGTACGCACGCACTTTTTCTGCTTGTTTACATGGTAAAGTGCTTTGTTGGCTTTATCATTGAGTTCCACAAGCTCTTTTTCTACCTTCATTAGCTTGTGGTTCCAATACTCTGCGACACCCGTCTCATAGTCGAGTTTCCTGCGGATCTTATCTATAATTTTCAGCAGTGTCTCTCAGTCCACAAAGCTAAACGATGACGTAAGATTGGCCTTCGGTGATCCCATAAGTGGAGGAGGATCCATGCTGTACCACCCCTGGAACTATGCTTTAAAGCCCTTAGTTTCATGTGGGAATTTGGACATGTTTGTGTTGTGAATTGTTTTGGTTATCTAAGAAGTGTAATTTTTAATGGGGTTAATAGTTATTGCAACTATGTGTAAGAAGCATATTTATATACAAGTCTACAATAGTGAGGATGAAATCCGTTAGGTAAAAGAGAGATTGTGTAGAAGGTTTTATGTGGTGAGGATGTGATGCATGTGACCTTCCAAAAGTTGTATGAATCCCCACCACTACTTTTTTGTCCCCCCTCCCCCCAACTTGAACAATGCTTCCAAATGTTCTTACTTCATTTCTAACATAAAGGTTAGTGTGTTATCAAATCTCACATCCCTTGCATCATGCTGTGCATGGGTTGGTCCATGCATATCTAACTATTTTGTAATATATTGCGATTATGTGCAAATATAAACAATATGAAGTGTCTAGCCAATTGGTTACTATACATTGATAGTTTTAGCAAGATATGGGTTCGAAACTTGGAGGTTTTTTCATTTTTTTTCTTTCTAAACCCATTCATATGGTTTTAACTCATCGTTTAAAGGTAATCAACCCAGAATCCAACACCTTGTATATACTGATAGCAATATAGAAGCACATGGCAAATCATATGGAGCTAACAAATGTGCATATCATGTGCATATTGTCTATAATTTCTTTCCTATTGAGCTAGGGCTTGTAATTCACAAAAATTTTCAAACAAACACATATTACAAATTGAATTCACAAACATTTGCAAGTTCATAACAAATTAACAAATATTGACCAACATAACTCCATGAATCTTCAATACCCTAAACCAAAATTAAAACGGAAAACTCTAAGATTGAAACCCAAAAATTGAAACCCAAAATCTAAAATAACAAAACCCACAAACAAATAAAGATTTTCAGAACACATTCTGAGTCCCCTCTTCCCTATCCCTCTTTTCTTCAACTTCCCATCTCTGGAAATCCAAAAAACCTAATTGAAAAAACAAGTAAATATTTGCAGAAATGCAGATGACCGAGCTAGAGAGAGAAAGAGATGGGAGACGAACTAGATGGTTGTGGAAATATGGTCGTCGAAGCTTCTTTGGCTGAAAAAATGGAACTTTCCAGCCAAAATGGAAAATCTAGTACAAAAGTCATATCTTTAATGATTAGACGCTGATGCAAACAAGAAACCTTCACTTCAAAATCGGTGCTCAGAGATCTGAGCTCAACCTAGAAACCCAGAGCTCTCTCAGCATGCTTCTCTTCTAGATGACAAAAATGACGAAATGAGCTGAGGGTTTTTAGTATTTATATGTGGATATTTTAGTAATTTCGGTTTTGTGCAAGGTGTGCATGGCTTGTGCATGGCCGGTTCTCATATTTATGTCCTAAGATTAAGAAAAGTCCTATTTTTGGTTATTTCCCAAAAAAGCACATTCCTTCTGGAAAACACACCCACCCTTTCCTAGCCAAATAGTCACGCATCATAAGATAGTTTGTACGCAAACATAAGTAATTCATATGATTGTATATAGAAGCAGGTCTGATCCAATACCACTAAAAATGTGTAGGCGCTCAGTTGGATCATCATCTAGACTAGACATTCGTGTCATGTTTTTGGTATTCATGTCGTTTTCATGACATACTAATATCTTAACGGGTCGTGTCGTACAACACGCGTTAAAATAAACGGGTAAAATGACCCTACCCAAAATTGACCTTTTACTATTATCAAGTAATATGACTCGACCCGTCACCCGTTAAAGAAAATATATCTTAAATCAATAAATACTGAAAATGATAAACATAATTTGACAAAAAAAAGAAAAGAAAAAGGAAAGCATAATACTAAATTAGTATATACATATTATATTGTCACAAATATTACTTCAAAACATAAAAAATAAAAAATAAAAAAAAACATTTGTTTTTCAAGTACTACATACCCCAAAATAAGAGTCTAATGAAAAAACATTAGTACATACTACAAAATACCAAATGTTCAAGGATATGCAAAATGAAGGGAGTTGTGTTTCAAGGTTGATGAACCTTGCATGTTTTTGACAATAAAACCCTTCAATTTTCATCAATCACCAAGGGAAATGGTATTGGAACTTTGACTTGATACATTGTCTTCAAGGGTTATATTGACGATGTTTTCATTAAGGCTTTCCACATTAGCACGGTTTTCCGCATAAACTAAGCATAAAAAAAAAAACCAAACATTGTAAATCATTCAAATTATGAGTATAAAAAATAATAAAAAGAAATAAAATAGTAGTACAATATTATATAAAAGATATATTACCTCTTTTTCCAAAAATCCAATCTCGTGTGTACAACAAAACTTGAACCGTGTCTGGCAACAATGAAGTACGATATTGATCTAGCTAGTACTTTACCCCTGATACTGAAAGCGGATTTTGATGCTACAATTGAAATAGGAATTGTTAACACATCTTGTGCTATCTGAGAAAGTATTAGATAATGAAAATGCTCCATTTGTTACCAAGAAAGAACATTTATATCTTGTCTTCAATCTAGTCTTTTATCATCCAAATACTTTTGTAATTCACTTTTTTCAACTGAGCGTAGACCATTGTAATTATTATCAAAATCCTACATCACAAAAAAAAAAAAAAATAGAAAGATGAGAAGTTTTCCCCGAATACATATTAAAAGACAAGTCAATGTGTAACAAACATTTTGATATTCAACAGAACTCACTCCATAAAGCTTTGTGTAAGCCCAATCCACAAAATGCAACTTGTAATGAGGATCCAATATGAATGAAATTGAAATAATCAAATTGTAATCTGACCAAAACTCCTGAAACTTCATGTGCATATAATTCCCCATCTTTTTCATGAAACTATCGCAGTCATCAATGACTGCCTTAAATTGAAGTTGAATTATGAACACTTTAGGGAAGAATAAATTTGATGTGGGGTTCTTTGTCCCAAAAAATAAGCAGGTAACATCATAAAAGTACCCCAAAAACTTTGACATCTTCACTATTTTATCCCACTCTTCAAAAGAAGAACTTCAAAAATTTTAATCACTCGAACGTAAATTAATAAAAGCATATCGATAGAAAATTGCACTAACATAAGACCAGTTGAGTCCAATCTAGTAGTAACATCTTGTCTCAAGCCTCTCCTACTATCCAATATCCCCACTTGCCTAACACATTCTTTAAACTTTATTTTTCTAGCCTTAGAATCCTTTATACACTTGATGCATTAATGAATTTTATCATTGAAGAATCATTTTCTTTAAGTCCATCTTGGACTATCTAATTCAAATATATGAGCACAACAACACACATGAAAGAAGTCACCATTTGTCAGGAGAATACCTCTAATATTCAGTTGATCCTTCAAAGATGCTAACAAAATACTTATCTAATGTGAAGAAATTATCTTCTTCTCATTCCTCCACTCAATTGCCAATGCACTTATTTATTTTTATTTTTTTACATATACAACACCAGTATGTGGAGGAGGCATGTGTCAAAGACTTATAATTTTTTTATGCAATTTCCAATCATTGTCTACAAAGTGAGCAGTAAGAGCAAGATACCCATCAGTGCATTAGGAGGATCATAAGTCTAATATCGAACACATTCTACCTTCAATTGATGCTAACAATTTATGAAGTGCTTGCTTTTCAATTTTGAACATCTTCAACACATAGGTTTTAATAGTATTTTGACATAGTATCTTAATATCGGGAGATAAATATGCAAACAAAGCCATAATTCCCACATATTCAACAAAACTCAAATGAAGATTATGCTTGATGATTGCCTTTACCAATAAGCTACGGAATACCACATGATCAAATTTTTGGGAACGCAATTCAAATGCCGACATAAACAGTTCAACATTATTCTTTGCCGGGCATGTTTTCAAATGCTTTTTCATATTACCTGTCTCATGTTGACGATCATCTACCAACACTTTCTTACAATCTTTACATTGAGGACGACTTTTACCAACTTCAGAAATAGTATCCAATTTATTGAAAATCTTCAAAACGGGAGATATGAGTTTCATGCTTACCTAAATTGATCATTCTAGCCTCTTCCTTTGCAACACTTGTATTTGTATTGTCTATATTTTCACTTCCAAAATCTAATTATGTTCCCATTTTAATTCCCACAAACTTCCCAAAATCTAATTTGTAGTATGCATTGCTTCCGAAAAAAAAAAAAAAGATAGAAATTAATTAAAAACTTTTTAAATAATGACAATTGACAAATCGAATCTAAATTACAACTTTTATTCAAGTATGTCTCTAAAGTAATTATTATCATTCAAATCCATCTAATTAAATAATGACAATTCACAAGGGGAATACAATCTAGATGTGGACTAGAGAAAGCTAAGGATATTAAAACCTAAAAAAATTAGGGTTTTTATTACCAATGGTTCCTAAGATTGACCAAACTCATCATTTTGGTCTCTCACCTTCAAAATAAATCAATGTCTTCCCTGACATTCACCACCACACATCAATTTGGTCATTCCGTTTAGATTACATCAACTATTTCTGTTAGTTTGCATGTGGGACCCACAAATCCTATAAAATGGTAACACATGAATTTCACAAAAGAAGGGTTTTTATCACAAATGATCCCTGACATTGATCAAACTCCTCATTTTGGTCCCTGACTTTCACTACTGCACAGTCTACACATTAATTTAGTCATTCTGTTAAAATTTTGTCCATATTTTTTTTCAGTGTGATAATATAGTCCCACTGGTCCAATCATATGGCGCCACATGAACTAACTATTATAAAAAAATATTTTTTTTAAGATTTAAAACTAAAAGTACTATGAGAAACTAAAAGGAAAAAAACAGACATCATCGTCTTCATCTAGGTATGCTAAAAAAAGAAAAGAAAGGCATCATGACACCACTAAAGCTTGTCCTTCGTGAACTCACTTCTCATTCTCTCTAGTTGGTTATAATCCTATCAAATTTGAATTGAATCTGGATTCAATTTTATCGAATTTAGATGAAATCTTATTTTCTAATGAGGAGTTTGATTAATGTCAGGGACCATTTGCGATAAAAACCCTTCTTTTGTATATTGACGAAATTTTGATGGAATGACTCTATTGATGTGCGATAGTGAAAGTCGAGGACCAAATTTATTGATTTTTGAAACTTAGGAACTAGAATGAGGAGTTTGATCAGTGTTAGGGACCATTTGCGATGAAAACCCTTCTTTTGTATAATCCACGTGTCACACGTGTCACCATTGTATTGGATTTTTGGATCCCACATACAAACTAACAGAATAATTGACGGAATCTACACGAAATGATCAAATTGATGTGTGGTAGTGAATGTCAGGGACAACATTGATTGATTTTGAAAGTAAGGGACCAAAATGATGAGTTTGGTCAATCTCAGGGATCATTTGTGATAAAAACTCTAAAAAAATATAATTGTAAAAACAAAAGCTCAGCAATAGAGGAATGAAGCTGTTGGAATTAAAAACGAAATGTGGTGGGCTACTTTAAAGAAAAAAAGAAGAAGAGATAAACAAATCAAACTTAACTAAAGAAACAAATCAGGAAACGATCCCTTTTTGAAGAATATATATATTCAAGAAATTATAATCTTACTAAAATTTTCCAACAAATTTGGGCTTTAAAAGTTGGAATCAGTCAATCAGGAAATATATCATGCTATTGAAAGTCAAAATTTGTTGGAAAATTTTAGAAAAAATATAATTTTCCCAAATATATATATTCTTCAAAAGGGTATCGTTTTTTGATTTGTTTAGCTAAATTTGATTTGTTTATCCTTTCTTTTTTCTATTTAGAGTAGCCCACCATATTTCATTTTTAATTCCAATAGCTTCCTTCTGCTGAGCTTTTGATTTTACATTTATATTTATATTTTTTGATGTTTTAATATCCTTAGCTTTCTCTACTCCACATATAAATTATATCCCACTTGTGAATTTTTATTATTTAATTAAATGGATTTGAATGATAAGAGTTACTTTGGCGGCATATTGGACTAAAAGTTGTGATTCAAAATCAATTTGTCAATTGTTATTGTTTAAAAAGTTTTTAATTAATTTCTATCCATTTTTTTTTTTCAAAAGCAATGGATGCTACAGATTTAGATTTTGTGAACCTTAGTGACAATGAGTTTGTGAAAATTATAATGGGAACAAAACCAGATCTTGAGGTGAAAATACAGACAATACAAATACGAGTGTTGCAAAAAAAAAAAAAAAAAAAGGCTAGAATGATCAATTTAGATAAGCAATAACTCAGATTTTCTGTTTGGAACATTTTCAATAAATTGGATACTATTTTTTTAATATGATAAAAGTCGTGCTCAATGTAAAGCTTGTAAGAAAATGTTGATAGATGATAATCAACATTGACAGGTAATATGAAAAGACATTTGAAAACATGCCCTACAAAGAATAATGTTGAATTGTTTATGTTAGCATATGAAATGTGTTCCTAAAAGTTTGATCATATGGTATTCCATGGCTTATTACTAGAGGCAATCGTCAAGCATAATCTTCCTTTTAGTTTCGTTGAATTTGAGGGAATTAGGGCTTTATTTGCATATGTATCTTCTAATATTAAGCTACTATGTCGAAACACTGTTAAAGCCTGTGTGTTAAGGATGTTCAAAACTAAAAAGCAAGCGCTTCATAAGTTCATAGCATCAATTAAAAGTAGAATTTGTTTGACATTAGACTCATGGTCCTCCCAATGCACTGATGGGTATCTTGCTCTTACCGCTCACTTTGTAGACAAGGATTGAAAATTGCATGAAATGATTATAAGTTTTTGTCACATGTCTCCACATGCCTCCATTGCATATTGGTGTTTCATTATGTGAAAAAATTAGTGCTCTGGTAATTGAGTGAGGGATTGAGAAGAAGTCATTTTCAATCACATTGGATAATGCTTCTTCAAATATTCGTTTTGCTAGCATTTTGAAGGATCAATTGAATATTAGAGGTCTTTTCTTGATGAATGGTGACCTCTTTCATGTGTGTTGTGCTCATATTTTGAATTTTAGAGTTTAAGATGGACTTAAAGAAATTGATTCTTCAGTGATAAAAATTCGTGAATGCATCAATTATATAAAGGGTTTTGAGGCTAGAAAAATAAAGTTTAATGAATGTGTTAAACAAGTAGGGATATTGGATAGTAGGAGAGGCTTGAGACAAGATGTCCCTACTAGATGAGACTCAACTTATCATATGTTAGTGCAATTTTTTATTGATATGTTTTTATTAATTTAGGGTTGAGTGATTCAAATTTTGAACGTTGTCTTTCTTTTGAAGAGTGGGATAAAATAATGAAGATTTGAAGATTTGAAGTTTTTGGGGCTATTTTTATGATGTTACATGCTTATTTTCTGGGACAAAGTAGCCCACATCAAATTTATTCTTCCCTAAAGTGTTTGCAATTCAGCTTCAAGTTAAGGCAGTCATAGATGACTGTTATAGTTTCTTGAAAAAGATGGGGAATGATTTGCACATGAAGTTTCACAAGTATTGGTCATATTACAATTTGATTGTGTCAATTGCAATCGTCTTGGATCCTCGTTATAAGCTACATTTTGTGGATTGGGCTTACACAAAGCTTCATTGAGTGAATTCTGTCGAATATCAAAATGTTTGTTACACATTGACTTCTCTTTTTAATGTGTAATTGGAGAAATCTTCTAATATTAATCACTCAAATATTCCAATGAACTCAGTGCCTAATCATCAAATAGAAGATGGAGATGCCCTCTTTGAGGTAACCTAAAGTTTGTTTGTATTTTACTTTGAAATTGGATGGTGCATTATTTTTATTATCTTTCTATTTTTTATATATTTTGTGATGTAGGATTTTGATAATAATTACAATGGTCCACACTTAGTTAAAAAAAAAGTGAATTACGTAAGTATTTGGAAGATAAAAGACTAGATAGAAGACAAGATATAAATGTTCTTTCTTGGTGGCAAATGGAGCGTTTTCATTATCCAATACTTTCTCAGTTAGCACGAGATGCGTTAACAATTCATATTTCAACTGTTGCGTCAGAATCCGCTTTCAGTATTGGGGGTAAAATACTGGATCAATATCTTCATTATTGCGTAACACAGTTCAAGCTTTGTTATACACATGAAATTGGCTTTTTGGAGAAGGAGGTAATATATCTTTTATAAAATATTGAACTTATTTCTTTTCATTATTATTTTTTGTACTCATAATTTGAATAGTTATAATGATTGGTTTTTAATGCTTAGTTTATGTGGAAGAGAGTGTTAATGTAGAAAACCTTAATGAGAACACCGTCAATATAACCGTTGAAGACAATGTATCAAACCAAAGTTCCAATATCATTTCCCTTGGTGATTTATGAAAAATTAAGGGTTTTATTGTAAAAAACGTGTAAGGTTCCTTAAACTCCCTTCATTTTGCATACCCTTTAACATTTGGTATTTTGTAGTATGTACTAATGTTTTTTCATTAGGCTCTTATTGTTTTTTTTATATTTTGAAGTAATATTTATGTGACAATATGGTATTCATATACTAATTTAGTATTATGCTTTTCTTTTTTATGGGTCAAAATATGTTTCTCATTTTCATTATTTATTGATTTAAAAAATATTTTTTTAACGGGTAACGGATCAGGTCATATTACCTGATAACATTAACGGGACATTACCTGACAATATTACCTTTTACTTTACTAGGTGTTACACGACATGACCCGTTAATATATCAGGTAAGTCACGAAAACGACACGAACACGAAAAACACGTCACAAATGCTAGGTCTACGCCCCTACCTACGAATAAGGATTATTCACGAGTTATGATGTGAGCCATATCTTAGATATGGTAAAAAAAATTAAAATAATATTTATTTGTAACTGAAATACAAGACATTGTATAACACTAAGTAATAATATTTACATAATAAACGTTTGAGTTTACCATATATAATTTATTGAATATGCAACAGAATAAAATCGTGCAGAAATTACTTCACAACCGAAAGTACAAACAAATTAATTGAGACGATGTAACAAAACGGATGTATACTCAAGCCCTTCCTCCGATGCCTAACATATACAAGGCTTATTATTTTATATTCAAGGCATTCTTCATCCCTTGAATATCCTTACAACTCAAACATTTTACACAACTCAACACAACTCAACTCTCTTTCTTATTTTGCAATGCATATGTATATAACTTAGATATCAATAATCACATTTTCTTTAACAAGCTTGCAAGCTTTAACATAAATCATACTGATTAGTAACAAAAGTAATACAATCATAATATCAACAACAAGGTAACAATCTTTAACAACACAAATGATGAACAATACGCTACCATTTACTCCTTTTTATTGTTTTCGATTTCGTATCCTCCCTCTTTTTTTTTTTCTTCCTTCGCCACTTCCCCTTTCTATTTTTTTTCTTCACGTCTGTTTTTAAATTTTTCTCTTTTTTTGTCTCTTTCTTCTACTCTAACACTTAGCCATGAAGAAAATATTTGAATCTGAATAATGGATGACGATGTTTTGGTTGGTTGGTTAAATAGGTAGGACGAATTTCTAGTTTTTGGATATCTTTCTTTTGATAGATGAAAGTGATGGTGAGTTTGGTGGAGATATTATTGGGTAAGCTTGAATACATTTTCCGGGGTTTGTCTCTCATTTCTTTTACAGTATTCTCAAGGGAAGTAAAGGGAGATTTTCGATGGTTAGGTGGGAGAGCTTCTCATGGCAATGATCTCAAAATGTACATGCATAACCACACGATTTAAGTGGTTTGTCAATTCGACTACATCCACTGGGGTTTGCTTTAATTTGTATTTCACTATATATGAGAGACTTACAAATACAATGAAAGATGACTTAAAACCTGTACAATATGTAAAAGAAACAAGGTAATACAAAAGGGAGAATGGCATTCTTGTTGATGTTGTTCTCTGTCTCCTTTTTCTTTTTCTTCCTCTCTCTTTTCTTTCTTATTCCTTCCGTTGGTTCTTGCCCTTCTTTTATAGAGATTGCATGACATCTTACTTCTCATCTAGCTTGAGGATGAAAGTTCCAAAGTGTGCCAATAGAAAGACAGCCAAATGGTGGTGAATTACAAGCTCCAACTCATGAAAAGCCTTACAAAACAATCTAATATATATGAAACTACAAACTTAACGCATATCGTAGTATAATTTATAATGAAATGTTAATTAGTACAAACATCTCTAGTTGGAAAAATTTAAGTATAAAAGTACTAGCTAGACTTAAAAATATATTTTTGTAGTGAAAACGTCTCTACTAACTTACATGTCAAAAATACGAGTTCTTGTACCTACACACACATTTATACAATTAATTTTTCTTAAATACGGGGTATTATAGATTTCTTGTTCCATTCGTCAATAATTTTTCTCAACTAACATGTTTGTAGTCTCATTGGTTAAGATTTTGTTTTACAATCGAGGGAGCGTAAAACGAGTTTTGAGAATTGAAGAAGATAAATAGTACATTAAAAGTGATTTAGGGTGTATTCAATTTTTTTTAATTTAAAAAAAAAACCTTATAAGATTGAAATTGTCATTACATAGTAAAGTACGGAAGTCATTTAATATTAAACTTTAATGTGAGGTGTATTTAACATTATGTGTGGTGCTAATAAAAAAAAGTCAATTTTCATTGTGCTTTTTATATTTAAAAAGAAAATATAATTCTGCCGATTGCACAATAAAATTTTTAAAATGCCAGTAACAATTTCTAAAAAAATAATTCAAAAAATCTTTTATTTTGAATAAAAAAAATTTGAAGAAGAAAAATGAGGATAAATGGGGCAGCGGGAAAGATGGGCCACACCGTTTCCGTCCTCTTAACGTTGAGTAATGTATAATATCGCTTGTAACAAATTGAAGGGAAAAAAACAAAAGGCTTGGCCATATTGAAAGACATCAAATGTCAGTGTTTTGATATATTGAAATTGTGGTAGTGTGAACCAAGAATCAGTTACCACCAAATTGCAAGATGAGCACCGATGTCATGAGTCTCACATAAAAGGGGTCAAAAGAATTGGCTGCCACTGTTTAAAGATAATACCAAATTGCAGCATCTGACATGGTAAGTACACTTTTCATGCTCCAAAATTTCTTTTCTAATCTGCTATCACTGTATGTATTGCTTTTTGTGTAATAAAACGAAGAAACACATTCGGCGTCCCTTGCTGTAGAATTGGAAATAGTGTTACAGAAAGATCGATATCCGGAGCATTTTATAGGACTTAGAGGGCTTTCTTTACTTGAAAGAAGTTGTTTCGCTCCCTTTGTGCAGAATCAATGTCATCTGGAGATGCCACTGCAACCACAACCCCTTTGTCTTTGACCGCGTCGATTGCATTTGCAAATTCCTTGAAGTCCTTCAAGCTGTGGGATAAACGACGAGTTAAATCTTGAACTACGTAAAACATTAACAGGCATGGCCTTATGTTCTCGTACCAGAATCAAAATATGAAAATAAAATACTCTGATTAGGTATGATAAAACTAGCATCATGAGAGCTACCTATTGCCGAAAAATAAAAAGGAACAGTTTAGTTTATCACGATGACAACGATGGAATAACAAAAATGGTTCTCCTAAACAGTTTTTCTGCCGTAGTAGTGTTCTATCCTTGGCATGCCTTACGACTTGAATAACAAGTTCAATCATCAACCAATGAACAGCATCTTTACCTTGTTGACAGTATCTCTGCTCGTCTGATTTGCCTTTCTTCTTCTGTGATTCCCAACAAGTATCGCAACAAACTGCAGGAGAAAAAAAGAGGAAACAGGTGAGGAGAAAAGATTTAAGTCTTCTGGAAACAAGAAGTAAATTCAGAACCAATCTGAGACCGCCAACAAACTACTCTGGCAGGTTGTGTGCGTAAAACTAGATGTGGAGGCGTACACATTATTGTTTCAAGCAACAATCATTAAAAGGTAAAAATATATCCTGTTCTCTTCTGGTTCACAGCGGTCCTCACATATATCTCCACTTTCCAACAAGCCAAAAGGTGATGTTAACATACCTACTATAACCTTTGGCATCAGGAAGCTGGTACGAATCAACGTCTCCGATTGTCCCAATGATAGACTTGGTAAGAGTCTCATCATCCATTTCTAATTGTCGAAGAAAATCCCCAGTCCCATCATATACACCAAGTGTCTTTAACAAGTTGGGGTCACGATAAGATAAGAAAGAGAATACTCCTACATAAAATTTCACAAATTTAGCTCCTAACACAAGCAATTGATACTCCATGAGAACATTTAACAAGAATTTTTACCTGAGTGACTATCAAAGTCACAAAACCCTCCGTATGCTCCACCACTAACTCTTACACGATCCCACAACCATGTAGTACTAATGTATTTGGAGATAACATGTGCACTCCCACTCAGCTGATAACCAGTGTCATAAATGTTACCAGCTTTTCCAACATAATTAACCTGTACAAGGTAATAGCTTAGAATAATTGCTCCACAAAACATTCAAAAAGGACCACGACAAAAAAGTATTCTCACCTGAGTAGGTATTACAATGGCTTCATTTGCTAAAGGTAGTCGAGCATTCCAAGTAGCAGTAGCAACAGGAGAGCTATTAGGCAGCAAATCAAGAAATTTGGTCACAAACTTCTCAGAGCTGGTAAGATTCTTCCTTTCAGCAGTCATATTCACTATGCAACCTTGCCTAGAAAGTAGGGATTTGCGGATCTCCTCGAGAGACGAAGAAATGCCATCCCAATCTTGATCAACTTTTTCTTCAAGAGCTTGAAGAAACTCCAAGTAACTAAGTAGACAGAAGATATGAATTGCATTGTATCAGAAAGTATGTTGGTTGCACTAAGTTTCCCTATTCAATGTTGTATTTAAAGTGCACTTCACAGAGGAAACGTAGGACATGCACAATTAGGACAAAAGACAAATCACTTATAAATTCCCGGTCCAACCTGACACCACCCATTTGTTCAGAAATCCACCCCGCAGTATTTAGTTTTGCATCCATCCTTGCAGCAGCAATTCCATGACCACTACCTCTCAATCGGTTCTGAAAACGACATAACAGAAATATTACACTTTGATAATTAATGTCAAGGATTAGTTCAGATTAACCTTTTCAAATACAGTTTATTATATACCTCCATTCTAGCTTTGCTTTGAGAGACAAACTGCTTAAACCGCTGCTGGTCTGTAAACTGGACTTCTTGAAGAACACAGCTGAACTGAAATAACATGAATTACATCAAACCTTGATTAAATTTGCAGCAAATATTAAGCACCAGACTACAAAACTAATCTAGAGGTAAAATAACAATTATACAGTCCGTGACTCGGTAATGGCACCGCGATTACAAATATTCCGCCATGCAAAAAGGAAAAAAAAGGAGAAGTATGAAATTGATCATTTAGTATATGTATACAATCCTTATAAAGAAAGGATAACTAAATCGTAAACAATTTTTTCTTCTAAATTAAGAAAAAAGCCTAAAATTTTATCTGTTTTGACTAATGAACAATGGAATTTTGCATAGGAATAGGATACATTTCAAATGAAAGCATGGTATATAGAATGGAAACAAGAGATTTAATCTATAGAATTTACATCTACTAAGATAAAACTTAAGAAAAAGCAAAGATTCTCCTTCGCTTTTTTTTGGGTCAATGGCCTCAAGTAAGGAAATCCTTTGTTTTTTATTCTGAAATAGTTTTCTAATGTTTCAGATAAAGGAGTTTTGTCTAATTGTTGGTTTCTCATTTACGCGTTTTACACTTGGCTTGTGCTACATGGACTCCTTGCATATCTCCTTTTGTAATTTGTTTCTCATTTGAGTACAGTAATTGATCCTATCTAGAAAGAAAAAAAATTAGAGAGAATCTTATTAAAGAACCAAAAATTGTTCTTCTAAGTTATTGTTCAAGTGAGGTACTACATCTAAGTGATAAGCATTTCCCAATTTGACAGATTATGGTCAACTCAAGCCTCAAGGTAAACTTCATGAAAAGTCATGAAGTTAAAAGCAATAAATACATGAAGCCCATCTCATATTAATTATTCTTTAAGTAATGAACAGGAATGTCTTATTGGCCAACTCTGAAAAGAAAAGGAACAAAGTATACCAAGTGAAATAGGTCATCAGCACGTCCGGCCATGGCTTTTCCTCGAACAATTATATGGCTACAAGGTTCCTCCTTGCCCCGTACAGATGATGTCATTGGATAAACTGATATTCCTCCAGTTTTCCTTCCAATCAACTGATTAAGTTGCACAAAACTTAAGTCTTTTGTGCCCATCTCTAACAGTGATTGGCTGTCAAAGAAGATCATGATACCATCAGGAATACAATCTAATTTCCTTAACTTACCACAGAAAATAACATTCTTTAAGTAAGCAACTTGTAAAGCTCAACTGGTTATGGTTACACTATTAATGTCAGTAAAGAAGCAGTTTAGTGGGGTGTGAATAATTTTCATAAAGCAACGTTGCTGCTGCAACACTACTACTGCTATCCATGCTTTGCCACTAAATAGTTATGCATCATTGTCTTTCCTTTCGTAAATACAATTTGTCACCGTGATTAGGGGCATGAGTGTTGTATTCAAAAGTCACAGGGTAGTCCACGAAAACATGTAGTCTTGTGTGTTTACTTTATCAATAAATAATAAATGTACACTTCGATATAAGGGTACGCTGGCATGCACAATAACCACAGTAAGTAAAAGAAAGTACTCATTCTATAATTTTGCATAATTCCTATGCATTTGAATGTGAAACCTTCTTGTGTCTCCAAAAGTGTGTCAGGAATGGGAGAACTGTGTTCCTAACTATTCAACATGCAAGTTATCACCATTGCTCATGTGCTATACAAAATTCAGTGTGGCCTTTAAGACCAACAAGAGTCCGAGAGTTGACTACAGATTTTCTTCACTGAAAGACTAATAGAACAACAGGAGTCAATGAGAAAGGGCATGGAACCAGTCTGACTTGTTGACCAATTTAAGGGAAGTCGTTGGGATTGGGGATCAAGCTCAGACTTCTTTTTCTTAGTCAGCGATGGCCAATTAAATCTAAACAATGGTTCTGACTAAGAGGAAAGAGATACCAGATTGATTAGCCATTGTGCGCTTTACCCTTGATAACAGAGATGCTATAGTTGGTTTTATTTTGCTTCTAGAGGGGAGAGTTTCAAAAATTAAAACTTTTGGATAAAATTGTTATATCTCCAAATTTAAATATTGGGAGGACCAGTTAATCCATGCTTGAAATCCCATGGAAAATTAGCCAAACTCTACTTTTGAGGTTTTTCAGACGTAAACCTTTGTTTCAAGAAAAGTTTGCATCATGTTATGTCAAACCAAAGCAATGAAGACATTATAGCGAATCACTGGAAACATCTTACCAAAAAAGAGGTACCAAAGGAAGAAGCTCTTGCTTTAGTGAACTCATATTGAACACAACTTCAGTGTACAGGACATCATTTGTGAAGAGGTCATGCTGCAGAACTTTCACACCATTGATATCCCCAACCTACATTTAATAGATATGTGCTTTGTTATCCATTTCTTCCAAAGGAACTAGCCCAAAAGGAAATTCTCAGAAACTTGAACACAAGAAATTTAATTTGATGGTAACCTCTGTGGGGACACAAGTAGGTTCCTTTGGAATGTCTTGCAGAGAAAGACTTGGAACACTTCTCAAAGCTTCCGGAGGGTCAGGAGTTTCCTGCCTCAGTTGCAGCTCGTGTGTAGCACGAGCTAGCTCAGCAAGATCTTCTTCTGTCATACCTGATTTAACTTTCTGCAAGATTTCTTTCTCAGCCTCTTCATCACGAGAAGCTTTCTCTGGATCAGGCTGGCAAGGAAGTTACTTGTTGGGAGTAATAAACAGGGAAGAAAAGTCTTGGGAAATATATATATATACACACACACACACACACACATATATATACATATATATATATATATATATGTATGTATGTATATAGTTCATTACCTGCATTTCTACCACAACTCTATGGGGATTGTTCAAAATAAATTTCTCTATTAAGGGAGAGAAAACAGCCTTCGAGCCTTCAGCTTCTATTCTGGCTTTCAGTGCCAGTAAAGGTTTCTCATACTTTAATGGCTCAAATGGATCCATATCATATATCCATTTACCCTTTAAAAAGAAAAACTTATATTAGTCTCTGATCAAGAATAAATGGCCAAAAAAGATGCCAGACACTTTATTGAGAAAAAGATAAGGAAAAAACTAAACTCAAGATGGATACATCTTACCATGGATCGGAGCATTAGTGACAAACCACGAGGAAATGATCCTGTGTTGTTTTCCCTCAGAGAGAACTCAATCGTATTCATGGATGCTTCTACAGCTTCTGTATCAAAACCTTCCTCTGCTAACTTTTTAAGTGTACTCATGACTACTTCTTCTACCTTTTGAATGTCACCTTCCGAAACGCCCTTCAACCCAATACTAAATTGGGGTTGTAGGAGCTCATCTTCAACTCCACCACCAACTATGGCCTCTCCCAAGCCACTCTCCAGCAATATTTTCCTCAATGGAGAAGCAGGCGTTCCCAACATAAGATGATCCAGAAACCCAAGCGTAAGCTCAGTCTCCAAGTCTAGGGGATTCTCAGCGAGCAACCAATTGAGGCATACCATGTTTTTCTTCCTTAAGTCACCACCTTTACCAGCAGGATATTTCCCAGAAATCCGAATTGGTTTGGAAAATAGTTTTTGTGGTTGAATTCTTGATTCATTTGGAGATGAACTTGCGTCAAACATATCTAGGTACTCTGTGAAAGGGAGACAGAGGGATGAGATGCTAGAGATATATTCCACTATAAAACTTAAATATCATTTATAAAAAATTCTAGGCCATCAAACTGAAAAAGCAATGACAAAAAAATGAAAACCTAAGTGATTCATGGCTTTTTGCAACTGATATCTATTATGTTGTCTTAGATTAGTAACTATATTTTAGTTCTTGAACGCAAATTGGTTAAAAAAACTGAAATAAAGGAAAATCCTGTTGACATGCAGGTTTGGTAACCTTGATACAGAAAAGGAAAAATCATAAATTGCACACTACTAGAAGAAATGATAATAGTAACAAGACCCACTAGAGTAACCGGCATATAATTTTCATGGTTTCAGTGGCTAGATTAGAATCCTCGACAGTTTCTTTATAAAACTATAGCTTCTCGTCAATCTTATATGGGAGGACTCACTCAATCTTTTATGGGAAAATCCAGAATTAGTCATACCTTATAATCTAGTTAGCAAACCAAAGTAATTCAATGCATGTATAAGGAGATCCGATTTAATACCACTCAAAATGCGCAGCCGTTCCATTGGATCATCATCTCCATAAAACCAGATCCTGGCATTGCTGGGATGGTAATATTTACGGTGGAACTCCTGTATGTTTGCGAATTTAAATTAAATATTATTTAAGAAAAACGTAAAATATAATCAATATATGCAAACTCAAACACGAGAATCAGAAAACTTGGCAGGAATATGGTCACACTCAGATGAATATGCATATGAGACAAAGACCACGGAAAAAAGATGGGAACAGTCACAGCGTTGCTATTCAGAATATCAAATATCAAAGCACTAATAACCCTATTAGAAATCACCAAGGCATGGGCGAGGCGTCCGAGAGACAGCCCAGCCTGGGTGTGAATTTTTTAATATATACACTGAGCGTACACATATTACTTTAAAAAAAAAGATTATTAATCAATAATCACCCTGAGCACACACATATATTATAAATACATATACACACACATATATACATATATTATATTATATTATATATATATATATATATATATAATAGAGGATGAAAAGCACAATGAGCACACATATAACAAAGAACGTAGACAGCACACACATCCATTATATAAAAAAATAAAAATCAGAAAAAAAAGGCAGAGAGATGATAGTGTAAGGAAGAGGTACGAGGCATTTAAAACCCTACCTAAAATTTGGGTTTGGGAGTAAAAAAAAAAAATTCCCCTAAGGCGCGCCTAGGCAGCTCCAGCAGCACCTTTTGCTGCCTTCTGCCCACTCCCTCAAAACAGAGGTGGCAACCCTCAAGCCCAGCCTCACAGGGCGCCTAGGCGCGCCCTGAGGCGAGCCTTTTAAAACATTGTGCGTGACAGACAAAAAAGCTCTCTCAAACAACAAAAATCTTTTGTCCACAACCCTTATGCAATAAAATTGTAAATGCTATCATTCTACAATAAATGACATTGGAATGCATACTTTAAATGGTTCGGAACTTCTTATGGTTGGTCAGCTGAATACACTGAGGACAACATGCTGAAATTTTCCAGAGCATTTCTTTAAAAATTGCACAGAATGTGCTACTATAACAGGAATGATGTGCCAAATTGTAAATTCTACAAAAGAATTAAGATTCTAAGCCTATAAATAAAAAATTTAAGAAATATATACTACGACCACAACACACATAAACAGTTACATTTAAGTTTAATATAGTATTCTGAAAGACTAGAAAAATATTCTTCTTGGTGAACATAACAAACCTTGAACTCGTCAAATGTCAGTTTAGGAATAACGGTTGGATCACCTCCACTGTCAACACCATAAGTATTGTCTGGAAAAAGAGCCTGTAGCAAATGTACATGACACAATTACAAATGGAAACAAGATGTATCCTATCAAAGTACTTTAGTCGTTCACAAAAGCTAAGTGCCATTAAATGTTCAAGTCCTATAATCATCCATGATAACATATGACTCTATCTTAACATGTGAATAACATGGACGGCTGTGTAAGTGTGTATACCCCAGAGCAAATGGTCCTTAATGAACTCCCGCATTCATAACTCCAATTAGTATCAACATGGTGAGTGCAATGGTAAATAAATTTGGAGCCAGAAAAAATGTTCCATTGTATTGAGCAGATAACCACATAGAATTGAATACTGATAATGTTAAATGATTTGTCTGATTTATAAAACATTTAGCTCAAACTGATGTGATCAAACTACAGCCCGCCACAAATTTTCCCCAACAAGTTACCACAGTTGGCCCCAATTAAACCCTCTGCAATAAGTGATTTAAACAACAACATAACTGGATCAAGTACATAAATTCAAGTAAATGTTCACATTGTGATGGTACCATTAAACCCTCTACAATATGATTTGTACCATTGGGCTGCACAAATCATTCAGACTCCCTGGGAAGGAATAGAATCAAAGATGGCTGAAGCTACAGTTATGCCAAACTATTAAAACAGTTGGGCAGAATAAGAAAAGAAAACTTACCTGTTGAGCAGTCCGACCAAGTATATTATCGGGCTGGGAATAGACCCCTTTCATCTCATTAAAAACAACTCCTGAAATTAACCACAGAAATCATTTAAGAAGAAATAAAAGTAGCTCAATACTTGGAAATCAATGGAATTTATAACCATGAAACATCAATTTCTTTTCCAAAGGTAATGCAATTCTAAAAAAACACCAGAGAACTAGGCATCTCTATAAAGTACTAATAGGCAACCTTTATAAGATATATCTTCAGAAGGATCATTGAGCTCGTAATGCCAACCCTCCTGTTGGAAAGTCCGGAAGTCCTCCACACATTTAGGAAAGAAGACGGCATCCAGATATACATCGACAAGGTTATAGAAATCCTGATACAAAATGACGTGTTTTAGTACAGCATCCAGTGTAGATATAACACATATCACAGTGTATATCCTTTCTGTTCCAATTCTCGACACGCTTTTACCTTTGTATTTGTGGAAGCAACTGGGTAGCAAGTCCTATCCGGATATGTGAATGCATTAAGAAACGTATTCAAGCTCCCTTTCAACAATTCAACAAATGGTTCTTTCAAAGGGTACTTTCTTGATCCACACAGCACACTGTGTTCGAGAATGTGAGGGATCCCAGTGGAATCATTCCTGCATCAAGAATTAGATAAACAAGAGTAAATATCTTGATCGACAACAAAAAAAAAGGGGCATTTGCAATCACTTCAAGGTACTTGATTTACATGACAATTCTTCATTCTTCGGTAGGTAAACCAATCAAACACAAAATGGGCAGAAAAATAATGTCGTAATTTGAAAAAGCTAAAGCCCCACTACATAAGGGAGATAAATTTATCAAGATTACTCACGGAGGGGTCCGAAAAACAATGCCGAAAACCTTATTCTCGTCATCGTTGGACACCGAAATGACTTGGGCACCGGTCTTTTTGTGCCTGAAAAGCAAAGCTTTGGATTTACACTCCCCAATGAACTCCTCAGAGACCTTCTCGAACCCGAGCTTTTCCACGACTTCATCTTGCGCACCAGAAAACTCTACACGCACAAAAAAAAAAAAAAAAAAAAAAAAAAAAAAAACCCAAATTAAATCACAAAATTACAAAACGGGTATTGGGTAGCTAGGGGTTTGACAAGGAAATGCACCTGAAGGGGACTGAGTGAAGGGGGTGGCGACTGCACGCGGTGAGAGGGAGGAGAAGCTTCTAGCGACGTTGGGGGCAGAGGAGGGGGGTAATCTGCTGGCGCGGCGGAGCAGGGAGCGTCTGCGGGGGTTGAGAATCGGACGGTCGCGGTGGTTTCTTACAGCAGAAGCCGTGGAAGAAGAAGAGCGAGATGAGGGGAGGGCGAGGCGGTGGGAAAAGCGGAAGGAGAAGAAGAGGCGGTTGCTGGAGGCGAGAGAAGAGCGAAGCAGGGTTGCTCCCTCCATAATTTTTGTGGTGTCGTCGCTTCTGCTCTGATAAGAGAGATAGAGTAACAAAATTGGGGTTTTAATGGCGTTTTGTTTTTTTAGATTGAGAGGGAAATAAAAAAATATCTGAAGGTTAACGTATTGGAGTTGGGGGATTGGATGGGTGGTACGGGGAGCGCCAACGTTCTTTTTCTTCTTCCTCTTCTTCTATTTTCCATTTTTCTTGCTTAGAAAGTTGAAACTAATTTTTTATCTTTTTATTTTTTGCTTGCTTACTTGAGGGTCGAAAGTTTTCTCTGTTTGTTTCTTGGGTTTTTTGTTTGTTTCAATCACATCTCATTAGTTGACCGTTTGTCTATTGTGGATATTTAATTATGGTTTTCACTATAAAACTTATAATCTTTGGCATAGAAATTGATCTCATCATTATGCAATCACTAATTAAACATGCCTCTGGATTTTTCTACAAGGGAAGTGATTTTCATACACTATTTGTACTTTCTCACACACTTTTTTTTATTTATAATCATCAAATTAAATAAATCAAACAGAATCATCGGCTAGGATTAAACAAAAGTGTTCAGTTCTACAATCTTTGCATATTAGGCCCATATAAATATCATACGCATACCTAACATAAACAAAGTAAACACAACATAAAAAGGCAAACCAAATAGAGGATATATAACCAATACATTCAGGGAGGCCCACATAAGCTTAGGCCCAATAGAAGCAAAAAAACAACACAAAATAAAGCCCTCATCTCCTTCATTGGAGAGTTGTCTACAGCCGCCATCAAAACCGCTACATTGGCTGTCGACGAAAGGAAACAACTCGAATTTGGGTAACACCCTAACCTTTATGTTGGAAATAAGTAATAACATTTGGAAGCATATTTCAAGTTAGGGGACAAAAAAATAGTGGTGGGGATTTTTACAACTTTTGAAGGTCACATGCATCGCATCCTCACCACATAAATACCTTGAACACATTCTTTCTTTTACCCAACTGATTTCATCCTCATCATGGTAGACTTGTGTATAAATATGTTTTTCACATATAGTTGCAATAACTATTAACCCTCGTAAAAAATTAGACTTCTCAAATAGCTAAAATAATTGAAACACAAACATGTCCAAGCTCCCACATGAAACTAAGGGCTTTAACGCGAAGTTCCACGGGTGGTACAACATGGAACCTTCTCCACTTCCGGGGTTGCGAAAGGTGAATCCTACGTCATCGTTTAGCTCTGTGGACTCAGAGATGCTGCTGAAAAGTATAGATCAGGTTCGCAAAGACTCAACTATGAGACGGGCGCCGCCGAGTATTGGAACCACAAGCTAATGAAGGCAGAAAAAAAGAGCTTGTGGACCTCAATGGTGAAGCCAACGAAGCACTTTACCATGTATGCAACCTTATGTATATGGTATGTACATGTTATGTATATTATGCATACCATGATATGCATAATATGTTATGTATAATATGCATATCATTAAACGCACATAATATACATAATATGCATACCATGCGCAAGAAATGCACACCTTATGTATGCAACCTACACGATGTATGCACACATCGAGAAAATTTTGTAAAATTTATGCAATTGAACTTAAATACAAATTGGAACATACCAGCATTGTACCATGTCAAAAATCAAAATTTTTCCACACATTATTGTAAACCCAGTCGGCATTAGCATGTTGGCCTTGGGATTCTCTTCAAGGCTAGGCGCCAAGGGATGAGACTTACCCCATTATTTTTGGGTTTCATATCTTCGAAAATGCATCATCCTCATATTAGTGAAAACCCAAACAATACAGTGCAAATTGGATAGCAAATTTTGCCCTTCATGAGTTGTTTCTAAATGGATTGGTTGGCAAACTAGTTAGCAAATTGACGAGACAAGGTAGATGCGGTGTAGATGTGGTGTACATGACCCTCATGTCTTTTCCTAACCTTCTTGAGGTGTGCATTGCATTCAATATGTGTAAGATGTGATTTTTCCTCTTGTCAACTCATAAATTTCCCAATTACAAAAGTAGTGGGGTTTAATTAATGTTTTGTTTGGGTACTTAATTTGACCCAAAAGGGTTTTGGAAAATGTTAATGTTTCCAATTCCAGATCATATGTTTTCAGTATTCAGACGCAACATGCAGTGTGCATATCATGACCACTGGAGATCATTCAGTGTGCTTAGTGTGTGCATAGTATGTGGATATAGTACACATGCGTTATGCATATAATGGGCATGCATTGTATACGGAGGACGGTATGGTTTTGGGTGGTTTTGTTTTTGAATTATTACGTACATAATAAGTTCACTTTTTGTCATGGGAAGTTGCACCATTTGAATGACCATTTTGTGATGGGAAGTTGACCGTTTGAATGACCCTTATTCTCCATTTATTTAAGTTGTCTTATGGGTTTATGTTTCATTACAAAACCACAAGTTCAATTAACATCCTCCAAAAAAAATCCAAAAGTTGAAAATGATGAAGAAAGGTCGCACCACCTCTATTTTTTATGACGTTCTTCTCAAAATTCTCATCATCGTTGCTTCCTGCTCGTTAAGGGACCTTTTTTTTCGGTGAAGATGGTCTCAAAGAAGTTCAAGGAAACAGCCAAAGACCCTTGCATCTACCAACACATCAATATTACAGACTTTGAGACCGTCAACTTGCTTAGATCATGGGGCATGTCTAACAAAGTCTCAACCTTCATCAATCGTTGCTTCCAGTGCTGCAATCCCGAGGCTCTTTACATGGTGAGGATGCGATACTTCTTCTAAAACAACAAGGAAGAAGCCAGAATTCAGCGGCTTAAGAGTGCAATCTCAAAGGCCCATCAACTAGCAACGTACATGTACTCTGCGATCTTGGTGTGCCGCGGGTGGGACTCCAAGCACGAAGGGCTCAAACTTCTCTATTCTCTCAACTGTCACAACTCGGGATGGTTGAGTGTAATGGAATGCCGAGAGGTTTTAGTTGTTTTTTTTGAGTTTTTGGGTGCATAGAGAAGTAAGCGCCCGAATCCTAAAACTGCACCACAACAACGCTGCCATCAAACCTTGCAACGATTGTGGAAGTCCACAAGGTCCGGTGTTGCCAAAATTAGATTAACCAAAATTAACCCAATTAAGTTCAAATTTGCAAGTATACGAATCATGAAGTAGTATAGTAGGCAATCATAAGATCGTTCCAATTAAGATTGATATAATTATAATTATCTAACTTAAAATTAAAGTGCACTTGAATTGGAATTGAAAGATTGATGATTTGAGAAAGAACTTTGAAATTGTGAATGTAAATAAAAATCAAATGAGATTCAGAAAGTGACGAGAACAACAAAGAAATCAAATATAAATCAATTGCAAAAAACACTAGAGCATTTGATTCACCATAACCAATCCAACTCAATTCCAACAGTTAATTATTAATGAGTAATCATCCAAAATGACAGTCTAGTTCCTTTAATTCACATAGTATCTACAACATCTAGATCACTACGTATACTCATATGTGCTAACAATCTATGGCATCTAGATTACTAAACACATATGAATTCATTAACGACTTGGGAACTAACTAAGTGACCGCATGAAACCTAGTGTATGGCATCTACATCAAGAAAGGTTTTTTAGCCAAAATGGTTCCTGAGATTTAAAATCAATAGAAGTGGTCCCTGAGATTGTCCATCATCAATCATTTTGATCATTCCATGAAAAATCTCCATTAAATAAGAATAAAATGACAAAAATACCCTCAAAATTTTGTCAAATCATTTTGGCCTATTGTTTGCTAAATTGAGGGTATTTTTGTCATTTTGATCCTTATTTAACATAATTTTTCAAGGAAGGACCAAAATGATTGATGGTGGACAATCTCAGGGACCAAAGTGTGGAGTTATGCAAATCTTAGGAATCATTTTGGCTAAAAAGCTCATCAAGAAATTCATGGTACCATTTGCAAGATGCTAAAACCGAATTAACAATATGACATCTACATTAACTCGCATCACATACACTCAATTCAACCTAAAGTGGTGGCCAATCACCAAGATTAAAATCAAGCTCATAAGCACAACAAAATGATATTCAAAGTGAATGAAAATTCATGAATAATTAAACTGAGAAATTAAGATTCATAATTAGGCTACATCGTAGGCCTAGTGCAAAGAAATTAGTTCCAACAAAAATATATTGAATCCATAAAAATTAAGAAGAAAAACTAGTTTAGAAAAAATAAAATAAAATAAAAAAAGCCTTGAAAATTCCTTTTGCTTTGCAGCACTACTTGTCGTACCCTTTTTTTTTCTCTTTAATTCTGAGGTTGCTTCTCCATTTCCCTTTCTTGAATAATCCATAATCATTAGCCATTATTGATATCTTAATACCAAATAGAAACTCCCAGCCATTCCTTTTTGTTCTTTGTCTTTCCCCTTATTTTACCTTTCTTTCCTTCCCTGTAACCGACGAATACTTAATGTCGATTTATTGCTAATAGTAAAGGAAGAGATGACAATTGAATTCCTTGATAGCCATTTTGTCATTTATGAGAAATTTTTCCACAATTCGGGGCTCATTAGTTGACCTAGAGTTTCACCTATAATGACTTGACACCTGTAAACATTTTTTACAGAACAGACCATTTAAGAATTGAAAAATAAAACATATTGGGCTTTGGGTCCCACTAGTCTCTTATTCCCCTCTCCCTTCTTTAGGAAAGTCCTTTTCATCACTACAGCACTGGCCTTCTCTCTTCACTCTCTATCGCCGTCTCTATGCACAACGACAACCAAGCAATCTCTGACCAAAGCATCACCACCACCTGCATCTGAACATCCACTACTGCCACCACCAAGATCACCCACTCGATGTTGATGTTCTCCACCCGAAAACCACATCATGCCCACCACTATGAACACCCACCCGAAACTCCAGTCTTTATCACCCAACTGAAATATGAATTTGATACCATCTTCTTCTTCTACAGTCTTTCCAAACTGAAATATGATTTTAAAAGAGATGGCATAATTTTGAAATTAATTGTTGAGTTATAATTTTGAATAATGTAAATGCAAAAATCTTGGATGTTTTTGTCCGAGATTGCTTGGTTGCCGATGTGCATGGAGATGGCAAAGGGAGAGGAAGAGAGAAGGTTGGCCGGTGTTGAAATCATAAAAAGCCTTTCAGTTTCCTGAAGAAGGGAGATAGGAAGGAGTGGGTACAAACCCCAATATGTTATTATTATTATTATTATTTATCTTTAAACGGTTGGTTGGTGTTAAAATGTGTATAGGTGTCATTTCAAGGTTGGTGGAACTCCAAACAGCTAATGAGCTTAAAACCTAGAAAAATTTCTCGTCAATTACACACCTTCATTTATTTCTCAGTGAAGAAATACATACTCTAGTGCCTTTTGGGTTTACTTGTTGTTGATTGCTCCTTAGAAATTAATAAGATAGCAACAATTTTCCTTTTTTTTAAAATTTTTTTTTCTCTTTTATGCAGTTGAAACGATAAGAGCAACCCTTTGAAAGCATTGTAGCCACATGTTCTTCAATATTTCTCATCCTGCATCCAATTCTCATTGAAATCAATTAGCACATGGTGGTCTTCGATTTTAATATTTCGAATACACAAATGGTTAAATACTTATAGCACTAGATAAAGGAAATTGATCTTTTTCAAATTCCTTCCTCTTAATCCACTAAGTCCGGGGCCCACTTTAAAAGTTATAATAATTTTAGCCGTTGGATCAAATTTCAACGGCACGGATCTCCGGACTTGGTGGATTAGGAGAAAGGGATCCGGAGAGGATCCATTTCCCTAGATAAATGGCCATTTAAAATAAGTACCAGATTCACTTGACTAGCTTTAAAGATCAAAGAGTTGTGATATATTTCTCCATCGTGTTATTTTAGCCACAAAAATACAAATGACATGTAATTCTTTACATTTAAATCCAATATATCACAAGTAAATGTAATTTTTGGGATAAAATAAGTATATAATTTGTGCTCACCGCACATCAATTCAGGTTTTGTATCCACCTTTTGTCCATAATTCCTACAACCACAATAATAGTACAACAATCACAATAACTTCATACAAATGATATTGTAACCTTATGCCTCTGGTAAGGGTCTTATCCTATTCGGGAATGCAAAGTTATGTCATGTAATTTACGGCTACATCAAGTTAGATTTTGATGTGGAGGAATTTTGACAACATCTCGGTACAGTTCTTCAAATGGACGACGTAGTTATGAAATACCTATGTGCCACCCAAAGAACGTACAAATTTGACACCGAATCGACACAACCATAAACTACGCGCCATAACTGTGCATTCCCAAACTGTTCAAATAATGGGACAATTCAAGAATCGATTGGACCACAATCATGCTTTCGCATCCATGTGTGAAATCCAACTAATCCTTGAACGAGAAACTAAGTTTTACTATAAAAAAAAACAAGTACGAAGTTAATTACAATTAACTCCGTACATCAAAACACATATTTGTACGTCACGTACAAATTTAACAACATAATATAAATACAATTTTACAACATAATATAAACATAACAACATAATTTCAACATATTAATTAATTATATATTTTTTAAAAATAAAACAAAGAAAATAACTTCCAAATCATTCTCCGCCAATCGCTAATCACACACAATATCCCTATAGACAACGAATTTCATGGCATTAGTATGAATTTACATTAACACTTTTACCCTAACCAAAAAAAAAAAAAAAAAAAAAAACGCTTACCAGACACACCAAGATGGCTCGATCAACCTAGAGAAGAAGATGGAGGGAGTATTAGATGATGAAATAGAGAGAAAATGAAAGTGACGGATGCCGGATTGAAGAAAAACGAAGTGCGAAGAGATGCAGAGGCGGATTTTGCGGTTTTACTACAGTTTCTGCCTCAGCTGCTGAAACCACATTATACAGACAACTTTTGCATGAATCATTTTGCCTGACGAATATGGTGTTCGTTGCGCAAAGTATATTTGCGCCACTAAGGTATATTTGTCTCGCAAGTCTAAATATTTTTTTTATTTTTTTCGTTTTCTTTATAATTAATTAATGTAAAAAAGTTGCGTGACGAATACTTTGTTGGTTGCGCAACATGCATATTTTCATTTTTTTCCGTTTTCTTTTTAACTAATGTAAATTTTTATTTTAATCTAAATAAAAAAACTCAAACCTAATTAAACATTACCAAAATAATTAATAAAACTAATTTATTAACCCAAATACATATTATAAATAATTTAAATATTAATAGTCATCCATATAACATAAATTTATTAATTAAAGTAAAATATAATGTCCAAATAAATCTTATTTCATAAAAATAAAAAATAAAAATAAAAAAAAACGAATAAACTTCAATCCTCCTCCTTCGGGGTATTAGCAGGGGCATCGGGAACTCCCCCATGCTGCAATCCTGCTACACATCGAACTTCCACTACCGGAAATGCATCTTGAAAAGGTCATCCAGATACTTCTGTTGCTTCTCATTAGTTTCATCAACATCCCAATGAACCTATATTAATGCCAATAAAAATAAATTAATAATTTAAAAAATACTACTTTTTAACAAAAATAATTATACATTTTTTAATACAAACTTACCGATAACTCCCCCATCATGGACTTCTTCAACTCCTTAGGCATCATTTTCCAAGACTCAAACTCAATAGAACATTGGTTCCGCACCAAACCCCCAATATCAAACCTAAGTTCAGCCTACGCATCAACCCTACTTTTGTCTTCAAAGTAAGGCACTCACTTACGACGACACTTCTCTATTCACAACACACATTTCCTCATTTCTTTTTCTACCACAAAATTGAGAAGTGATACACTAATTCAACAATAAATTTCTCTTTTAACTTTTCCTTCACGGGAGTCTTTTCCCTCGCAACTTTTCGTTGAAGTAGGAACCAAATTGGCCATTGCCTTTGAAACAAAACCTTTGAAAACTAGGGTTCTGAAATTGTGTTTATATAGAACCCGTAACACTTTGAGCGACGAACCACTTGGTCGTGCAAATGCGCACTAAATCGGAGCAGTTAAAGGGCATCTGATTGTTTTCAGCGAAACTTTGCATGACTAATATGTGGAAATATTCGTCATGCAAAATTTGGTGGAAAAAAAAATTCCCGCTTTTTATTGCGTGACCAACACACGTGTTCATTGCGCAAAGTATTCTTACGCGACGAATATTTTGTTGCATAAAGTGTTTTTTTTAATTATTTTTGGTATCCTGCCATTTTTGTGTGACCAATCTATATTTTCATCGCGCAAGTGCCACTTACGTGACAAAATTTGTTTCGTCGTGCAAAATCTCGTTGCAAGCAGTTTTTTCTACTAATCACCAACTACAACTACCTTGCCCCATCGTGGCACACATTAAGGGAATGATATTAATACTACATCATAATTAAAGGTTGTGGGTAAAATTAGGTTTTAATACGTAAAATGGTATATTTGACAAGTGTATGCCCTCATTGAAGCCAAAGTATGCATGACTTGCATAAGAAGAAATGCAAATCGTCGAAATGATCACCAACCGGATCGTTGATAGAATCTAAAAGGGGTCCTGTAGAATCCACCAAGTCCACCCACCAACATATTTCAAACTATCTCCACAACCACAAGAAAGAAAAATGTCTGCAATCTCTATACTTGTGTTAATTGTTCTCTTCTCTTTCATGATGTTGAGCATGAATGATGAAGTAGCGTATGATTTCTTCCCCCTCATGAGAATATACAAAAATGGTACAATTGAGCGTTTTATGGGTAAACAAAAGGTTCCTTCATCACTCAATCCCAAAATTGGCGTGCAATCGAAAGACATGAGAAAACATCTTTGTGAGGCTTTTACCTCCCCAATTCCACCACCAATTTAAAGCACAAGGTCCCTTTTCTTGTCTACTTTCATGGAGGCGGCTTTTGTGTTGAAATCGCCTTTTCTCCACTTTACCACAACCACATAAATTCCTTAGTTGCCATGGCCAATGTGGTTGCTGTCTCTGTTGAATATAAGCTTGCCCTGAAGCACCCTTTGCCTATTGCTTACGAAGATTCATGGACTGCTCTCAAATGGGTTGCTTCATATTTTGATGGAAAACACTCCGAAGAATGGCTGAAGAGATGCAAATCCAATGCATGTGTTTTTCTCTGGCGACAGCGCTAGGTGTAACATAGCACACCACATGGCTTTTAAAGTGGGTGCAGAGGGCTTGCCCAGGCTCAAGCTCAATGGGATAGTCTTGGTGCATCCATTTTTATGAGGGACAAAACTTACTCGGGCAAAGTTAAAAATGCCACCAATTTTAAGACTATATATGGTCGTTTTGTTGCGGTTTATGTACCCATTGAGTAGTGGAATTGATGATCTACTTTTCAACCCGGTTAAGGATCCAAAACTGAGGAACTTGGGGTGTCAGAAGGTGCTGGTTTTTGTTACTGAGAAAGATGCATTGTATGATAGGGGAGATGCGTTGTATGATAGGGGAAGGAATTATAGTATGGCATTGAGGATGAGTGTGTTGAATATAGTTGATTTTGCCACGTCATCATTGAAGTGTAATGTTGCTGAGTCATCAAAGATTAGTTAGAAGGTTGTTAGAGTTGGTTAAAAGTCTGGTATGTTAGTTGTATTGGTTAGTGTATGAACTAAGTCTATCTCTAGCTCTATATAACTCAGAAATGAGTTAGTTTGTAATTCATTTAAGTTCATCAATAGTAAAAGATTGTATTCCTTTGTCTGATCTTCTCTCTTTTTCCTTAAAACTTTTGTTACAACTATTCATTTTCTGCAATTCGCATACTCTGTTATCATGGTATCATCACCGACGGTCTCGATCCTAGGTGTTGCTACTTCTGTTGTGCTATCTTGAATGGTTGTTGATCTTTGGTGTGTTTTCTGGGCTTTTTCGCTCAAAAACTGATGACTCAGGTTTCGTCTTTCTTTTTGCACTCCAACTGTTTGCTTGATTGTCTCAGTGAAAAATTATGTGTTAATTCGTGTATTAAGGGTGATTTCCATTTACTAATTTAGAAGAATACGAAGGCCGATTGCCATTTCCTCTAAGTGAAAGATTGATTAGTAGAATTTGAAGGACAATTGCCATTAATTGATTGAAAAGAAAATGAAGGCCAATTGCCATTGCTAAAAGATTGATTCTTTGATTGATTGTTAGGTATTTTACACTCAAGAAGGCTGATTGCCAAGAGTGTCCTAGTTCAAGATTTTGAAAAATTTGTTCATTTGTTGAAATTGTATTCATTGGTGAAGATATGGCGTCAAGCAATGTTAAAATTGAGAATCTTTTAGGTATGATTACTGTCAAACTACAAGAAGATAATTTTGTGAAATGGAACTATCAATTTCAATCAATTTTACACGAATATGATTTCTTTGATTTCTTTAATGGAGAATCATAGTGTCCACCAAAGTTTTATCAATTATGATACTGGTGTGACTAAGGAAATAACCACTGCATATCAGGAGTGGATTAAGACAGATAGTTCTTTGTTGAGTTTGTTAATTGCAACTTTTTCGAATGATGCTATGGATTATGTGATTGGATGTAAGAATTCTCAAGAAGTATGGAAATGTATACAAGAGAGATATGCATCTGTTTCAGTTGTTCAAATTAACCAACTTAAGACTGAATTTCACACTACAAAAAAAGGAATTGAATTAGTGGATAAGTATCTGTTAAGATTGAAAGGTATTAAAGATCAATTGATTGTTGCAGGAGAGAAGATTACTGAGAATGATCTGGTAATTGCTGCATTGTTTAGGTTACCTATTGAGTTTGAGATGATAAAGACAGGAATTCTTGCTAGGGAAACACCAATTTCTTTAAAAGATTTCACGGCATAACTTCTTGGTGTTGAAGCTAGTTTTGAGTTAAGAATGACTAGTTTATCTCAATCAATATCTACAATGTCGGTTCAAGGTAGTTCATCACATTCACAAGGGCAATATCAAGGTTATAAGCAAGGGGAAAACTCAAACTCACAGAAAGCACAAGGTTTTAATGCTGGTTATGAAAGCAATGATGGAAATGGAAGTAATGCTGGAAATGGTAGCTTTAATGGTGGATTTGGCTATGGAAGTAATGGTGGTAATGGCTTTAATGGTGGTTCTAGCTATGGAAATAATGGTGGTAATGGGGGTTTTAATGGAAGCAAAAGTTTTCAATCACAACAGAGGTCAAATTTTAATAATTAAAGGTTCTTTGGAGGAAATAATAACTCAAGGTTCTTTGGAAACAAGTCTGGTTCAAATTTTTTTACTGATAATGGAAAAGGGTCTCAGTCAATTGTCTCTTGGAATGGAAGTAAACAAGTGAACTCTTGGAATGGGAATACCAACTACAAATCTCCAATTTCTCCCCAGATATGTTCTAGGAGGGGACACACAACACCTAACTGTTTTTACATAACTGATAATGGCCAGTCATCAGGAGATTTTGTGGCATGCCAAATCTGTGGGAAGAAAGGTCAAAAAGCATTAGAGTGATATCATAGGAACAATTTTTCATATCAGGGTGCTCCACCTCCTGCATCAATCATTGGAATGACTGCTCAAAGGTTAAATTCAACAAATGGTGGTCAAAATATTCATGAATTCTCATATGCTGACACTTGGGTGGTTGACACAAGTGCAATTCATCATATGACAACAAATATAGATGTCTTGAACAATGTTACACCTTGTAAGGGTGATGCCAAAATAAATGTTGGCACTGGAGAAGGTTTGCCAGTTTCAAATATTGGTTCTTCAATCTTCAAAACTCCACAGCATGCATTAATTTTACCTAATATGTTACATGTACTAAGAATTGTAATGAGTTTATTATCTATTAAGAAATTGTGTAAAGATAATGGATGTTGGTTCATTTGTGATAATCTGGTTTTCTTTATACAGGACAAGGCAACTCGAGTGATGTTGTACCAAGGAAAGAGTGATGATTGAGAGCTGTTTCAAATTCCAGTCAATGTGTTTTCAAAATCTTTTGCTGCAAAGTTGAAAAGAAGTGTTGCTTTTGTTAGAAAGAAGATAAAAAGTTCAGTTTGGTCTAAAAGGTTAGGCCATCCCTCTGAAGACATCTTTAGTAAAATGTTGAATAATGCTGAGTTGCAAATTACTACAAATACATGTCGATCTGTATGTTTAGCTTGTATTCATGGCAAGATGAGTAGGTTACCTTTTTATGTAAAACAAAATAGATCAAATGTAGTTTTTGAAAAGATACATTCAGATGTGTGGGGACCTTCACCACAAAAGTCAATAAAAGGTTTTAGGTATTACATAAGCTTTATTGATGATTGCTCTAGGTTTGTATGGATATTCCCAATGATAAATAAATCAAATGTTTTCTCTATCTTTTGCAAGTTCTATACTTTTGTTGTTACATAGTTCAATGTTTCCATTAAGTATTTTCAGTTAGATGGTAGAGCAGAATATATGAGCAAAGTTTTTAATCAGTTTTTAGACAGTAAAGGTATTATGCATCATACATATTGCCTTCATACTTCACAACAGAATGGCCTAGCCGAGAGAAAGCATAGGCATGTGGTGGAAACAACTATTAGTCTAATGTCAGATGCAAAACTGCCTACTCAATTCTTGTATCATAGTTGCTCTCATGCTACTTTTCTGGTAAATAGGATGCCTTGCAAGAATTTAGACATGAAATCTCCTTATTAGGTTTTATTTCATCATAATCCTAATATTCAATCTCAAAGTTTTTGGGACAACAATTTATCCTTTACTCAGATCATTTAATGACAACAAGCTTCAGCCAAGATCAGTTGAATGTGTATTTCTGGGTTATGCCAATGGTTACAAAGGTGTGATATGGTATAACATATAAACAAGGAAATATGTTATATCCAGGAATGTAATTCATGATGAAGAACTATATCCTTTCAAGCAACAAGTTAATAACAATAATTGTAAAGCAGTACGAAGGGTTTCCAATTCTCCAATAATAGTGCAATTAAATATTCCAGTGAGAGATCACAGGTTAATCAAGATACTCAATTTGTATCGCCACATGTTAGTCCTAATTCAATATCTAAGAGTATTCAGTCTTCAAGTTCTAGTGATAGAAGTATGAGCTTTGGTGACAGAAATACAAGTTTAGTTGACAATGAAGTTCCTAGTGGTCAAATATATAATACTATCAGTGACAGAGCTACAACAGACTCATCCGATCGTCATTCTACAATACATCATCACTTTGGTACATCATCCATGTTGCATATCCATTCAATCAATCAGCTTGAGGTAATTCTTCCTTCTTTATCTAATTCTGAGCTACGTCATCTTGATGCTATATCCAATCACCCCATGGTCACTAGATTAAAAAGTGCACTATTGAAAGGAAGAAATACACTACACTGGCTTAGCTCATTACAAATCATTGAGGAAGATCCTTTTACTAGAGGCTATTCTTTTGTGTCTGAAATTGTGGATATGCTAGAATCGTCATTTTTTAGAAAGACATATACTATACAACATTGGCAAGAAGCTATGTAGGAGGAGTATAATTCTCTTAGAGCTCAAGGAACTTGGGTTTTGGTTCCATCTCCCAAGGATAGGGTTACAGTTAGAAGCAAATGGGTATATAATATGAAGAAAAACCCAAATGGGACTGTCTCAAGGTATAAAGCAAGGGTTGTAGCTCAGGGCTTTTCCCAAGAACATGGAATTGATTACTTGGATACATTTAGTCTAGTTGTAAGAGACACTACTGTTAGGATTGTTTTGGCCTTAGTAGCTATAAATCATTGGGGTTTGAGACAATTGGATATTAAAAATGCTTTTCTTCATGGTGATTTACAAGAAGTGGTATATATGAAGCAACCTTAGGGATTTGTAGATGCATCTCATCCTACACATGTTTGCAAGCTAGTGAAATCGTTATATGGATTGAAACAAGCTCCAAGAGCTTGGAATTCAAAATTTACAAGCTATTTAGGAGCATTAGGTTTCGGTGCTTCAACTTCTGATAGTAGTTTGTTTGTAAAGAAAGATGGACTAGATATGATCATACTTTTGTTATATGTTGATGACATAATTTTAACTGGTTCAAATTCTATGAAGATACAAAGGGTTATTCAAGAACTCTCTGAGGTGTTTGATTTGAAAGACATGGGACAACTCATCTATTTTATGGGATTACAGATTAAGTATAAAGAGAATGGGGATATCTTTGTTAACCAATGCAAATATATCAAGGATCTGATACATAAAGCTGGTTTAGAGTCCTGTAAATCTGCCAACACTCCTTGTAAGCCTCACCAACAAATGAGGGTATTTTGTTGATAGATCCTACTTTGTACAGGAGTATTGTAAGGTCTTTATAGTATTTGGCTTTCACTAGGCCAAACATAGCCTATGTAGTGAATACAGTTTGCCAGTTCATGTCTTCCCCTACTGAGTTTCATTTTGGAGCCGTCAAAAGAATCCTTAGGTACCTTCAAGGATCAATAGACAGTGGTGTTCTACATTTTGTAGATACATTGCCTCAGTTAAATGCGTTTTTGGATTCTGACTTGGGCTAAGTACAAGGTTCTAGAACACACAGTTGTTGATATTGCTTAGGTGAGGAATATTTTAAAGGATTTAGGTGTGTTTTTAACAAATCCACCAACTATTCATTGTGATAATATGTCAACCATTGCACTAAGTGCAAATCCAGTGTTTCATTCAAGAATAAAACATCTTGACATGGACTACCATTTTGTGAGACAAAGGGTTCAACAACGAGACTTTGAGGTGTTGTACATTTCAACTGAAGATCAAACTGCAGATATACTGACAAAGGGATTACACAGTCCATCTTTTATTCGACATTGTTACAATCTCAAACTAGTTGAGATTGAGGGGGGATGTTGAATATAGTTGACCCTGCCATGTCATCATTGAAGTGTAATATTGATGAGTCATCAAAGATTAGTTAGAAGGTTATTAGAGTTGGTTAAAAGTCTAGTATGTTAGCTGTATTGGTTAGCATAGGAGCTAAGTCTCTCTTTAGCTCTATATAACTCAGAAATGAGTTAGTTTGTAAATTCATTCAAGTTCATCAATAGTAAAAGATTGTATCCATTTCTCTGATCCTCTCTTTTCTTCCTTAAAGCTTTTGTCTGCAACTATTAATTTTCTGCAATCCTCATACTCTGTTATCAGAGTGGAAGGAAAGGGGTTGTGAAGGTATGGAAAACAAAGGAGGAGAACCATGTATTCCATTTGTTCCAACCCACTAATGAAAAAGCTGTGGCCATGATGAAAATGATCGTTTTGTTCTTCAATTAGGTTTTCTTGCCATGGCCTCTAAAGTGAAAAAAAAAACTTTAGCTGCAACGGTATATACAATCATGTGTCACTCTGGTGTGATAATAGAGAAACGCTCATGGTTGTATACAATTGTTGATAAGGTAGGTGATGCGAGAATTATACGCACACAAATTAAACCCTCTTTTTGACAATTGTAGTATAAGTATAAGTAGGGATCGTTCTTAACCGGGGATTAGGAGGGATTGCAAATCACTTGGAAACTGACTCAAAAACGTAAAAACACAATATAAAACAATATACTAGACTCAAAGAATGCAAAACTAAACTTTAAAACACTAAGACAAACCAAAAGACTCAAACATCACCCAAAACACTCAAAACTGCCTTAAAATCACTTTCTGGGCAGTTTTGAGCACTTTGGTGAATTTGGACGAATTTGTGTAACAAATTGAATCAAAACACTTATAAACACAAACTAAGACACTTTCTAACTAAATTGGACACTAAAGTAAAGGGGGATTAAGGTTTTGACGAAATTAAATTAAATGGACAGATTGTAATTAAGGCAGAATGTAAATATGAATATGATGAAAAGTATGGATGAATGCTAGCTAAGGGGTTCATCTCCACACATGTTACACTTGCATAATAAAACGATTTCCAATTGCATTTCAATAAACCATGAATTCTCAACACCCCGGGTTAATTAGGTCCGCTTAAATTAACCGTCAAGTTTTCCTTAAGTTAATGAATTGGATGATTGCATACGACAACCCAAAGCATTCCCCACAAGTTCCCTACATGAATTGCATAATAGAGATACAAGCAAGAATCATTAAGTTCTTTGAAAACTATAAGTGTTGACGAGGCATTCGTTACTATGATTGCATGAAACTTATGCCAAGAATTTATTTAACGCGATTGTTTATAAGCAACCTCCACTACTTGTGAATATAAGTTCATAACTATTAGGTGAAACTCACTTATATTCTAGCGTCATATTCATGCATGAAAATTAAGCGTGCACTCTCAATAAACATACATAAATAGGTTATCAATAAAACAGTTAAACAAATTGAATTCACAACTTATGAAACGTAATTAGAAGTAATCAAATCAAAATGCAAGTATAAACATATATTTCGAATCACCCCCTAGCTAAGGGGGGTTTAGTTCTTCATAACATTGAAATCAAAGAAACACCTAAACATTCCAACAACTCAAACTTGAATTGTATGAACGTTTAAGCACTCTTTTCTTCCATTCCTCAAACATACAAAACAAAGAGAATTGAATTTAAACATTGAAATCAAAGAAACACCTAAACATTCCAACAACTCAAACTTGAATTGTATGAACGTTTAGGCCCTCTTCTCTTCCTCTTTATTGTAGCACAAGGTCTAAGGATAGTTTGATGGTGTGAATGGTTTGGGGAGTGGTTGGAGTGGCTGCAATGGAGGAGAAAAGTGTTTTGGTGGCTGCTGCAAGGGTGTGGAGAGGTTTTGACGAATTTCTGGAATATGGAAGAGTGAATGAGAATGAATGCAATGGATGCTTATTTATAGGTGAAATGGGGGGAACATGACAGCTAGGAGGGAATGTGGCTGCATGTTTGAATGATTAAAGGATGCATGTGGGTTGGAATTGCATGTGCAATGAATATGTGGCTGCATGTGCAAGGGGACAATCTGAAAATGCATGTGAAAGCATGTGTTGGCTGCAATGATGAAATGGATGGGAGTGCATGTGGCTTAATTAATTAAAGGGAGTGCATGTGCAATGTTTTAAAGGATGGAATGCATGTGAATATGATGGAAATCTGATATGGTGATGGGAGATGCATGTGGCTGATTTATGCATGTGATTAAAGGGAGTGCATGTTTGAATGATTAAAGTGTAAATGTGGGTTGGAAATGCATGTGGAATGGCTGGAATGAAGGGTGAATATGCATGTGCTTTGACAGCTAGGTTGAATTAATTAAAGGGAGTGAATGGCAAGGTTGTTGTTGGTGCAATGATGGAGGAACAAGTGCATGTGGCTGAAATGTGGAAGGTGTGTGGCTACTTCAAGTAGGAATCCTTGTGACATCAACTCTTCAATTTCGTCCATTCCTTTTGCTCCAAGTATAAGTTATCCCTTCCAAGTCCAATTTTGCTCCAAAATGCTCCAAAATGCATCTTTTTGCTTCCTTAGCCACATGAACCTAAAAACACACGAAAATGGCTTAAACGCCAAAAACAACTATGAATTAACAATATAAATGCACGAAAACAAGCTAAGTAAGTCGCCTAAATATGCTCCTATCAAATTCCCCCACACTTAGCTTTTGCTCGTCCTCGAGCAAAACAGAAAAACAAAACAAACAAAACGACACTAAACAAGTAAAACACAACCTAAACCTTCCAACAACCGTCTCAGGGATTTCCAATGCACATGACATGTTAAAAATCATTATTCCCACAGATTTTAGCCATCTTTACACTTAAGTACATTCTTACTCATAGTCACCACATACTAGTTCACAATTAAGCATTTAAAACCATGATTTGAATGTAGTAACATGCCTTTAGAGAATTCCCTCAATTCCTTACTAGAATGCACTCTATTTTCACACAGATTTTCTGACTACACACCCTACACTAGTTATATGTGAGAGATTGATGTGAACATGAAAGACTAGCATCTCACATATGTTATAACAAAGAAAGCATTTTCTGGATTTACGATAATGACATGAATATGATCTCATGAATGGAATGCTACTACTTAGAATGAGAACCAGTGATTCCATAAGCTCATATCAATTCCAAACTCCACATATTGAATACATAACATCAAGATAGAAGTTGAGGGTTGTAACGGGGCTAAGGGTAATGGTTTAACAAAGAAAGGTAAAGTAAAACAAAGGTTCTTAAAGTAATAGGAAGCGAAGTAATGAAATTGACACTTAAACTCACTTTTAATGGTAGAAATCAACTTTTAAACACAAGGGAAGATTCATGCAACAACTAGGGTCAAATTAACTCTTTTGGACCCTTCCTTCAATAACCAATGCTTGTGAGATCATTCTCACTTATTTTTCAACTCTTTTTTTTTTCTTTCTTTTCAACAAATTTTTTTTTTATTTTTTTTTATTTTTTTATTTCATTCTTTGGCCGTGCCCTATTATCTTCCCCCACACTTATTTTCTGCAGTATATTGATCAAAAGGAGTTCATTCTAAGTCATGCTTCACTATCCTTTAAGAACAAGGGGTTAACAAAGAAAATAAGCTTGAAAAGGCTCAAAAGGGGTAATCCTACAATACATGTGAAAAGGGATAGGCTTTTTGGCTTTGGCTTGACTAACAACTTCATCTTATTGTATGTTATGCAATCAATATCATGCTTTGAATGAAACGGATATAAGTTCTAGCATTTAGTTCTATCATGATACAATTGCATTCTAAGTAGCAACCAAGCAAGGAATAATGAGATCATGCAACAACTTTAGAAAACAAAGAATCACAGAAAATGACTCTCCAAAGAAGGTAATGGCTCGAGTCTCACAGGGTTGTAGCGTTTGTTTGAGTTCCTTCCTTCAAGCATGTTACAAAAACGAATTTTTCTTTTATGATTGCATGTGAAGTCATACATTATAACCATAACCAAGCGTATACCAAGAGTAAATCAAACTTTCCTCTATGTTTATAACTCTTTTTAACCGTCATGCAATTACAAACCAAATCCTTATCATTGTGTTGGAAGGTACCCTAAGACACAAACACACAAAAACAACTCAAAACACTCTTTTTAGGCTTTTTAAAACATGTTTTTCAAATTTTTATGTGATTTTCGGAGTTATAAATACAAAACACACTAAAACACGCTAAAACAACTTAAAAACACCTTAAAACAGCAAGGAACAACATTAGAAGTTATGGTGGATAAAACCCTACGAATTTGCATCAAAACACTTTAGTTACACTTTAGTTACCCCCCCACACTTAAATCAAACATTGTCCTCAATGTTTTAAGCATAGATTCACACAAAACATAAGTAAACACACAAAAAGCATTTAAACATACTAAATATGGCAGAATGTAATTAACAAAGAGAAGAGTTTAGGGACGCAAATCTGGTTATGGAGTGTAAATTCCCTCTTCTCCTTGGTGATTGCTTTGAGGCTTTGATCTTTGTGATTCCACAGGCATACTCTTGAACTGGGCTGCATGATTCTTTTGGTCTCCTCCACTTGTTGATTTTCCTTTGTGCTACTGGGCTGGAGGATTCTTTTGGTCTTCCCCGAAGGTCTGAGCTTACCCCTTTGGTCTGTTTCTTTGTTCAATCTTTCCAATTCGTATTGAAAAGGGTTGGAGGATAACTCAGCCTATGTTTGTCTCCACATGCTTCAATGTATTATTTTCACTTGCCTTACTCGCTCCCCTTTGCAGAAGTGGTCCCTTCTCCGGAAGTGTATCAACCGTTGAAGATGACTACTCGAGAGCAACGCTAGGTAATCAATCAGGAATAGGTTCCAGGCAGTTGGCTCTAGATCGGAAGACTGACTCCAAGTGCCGGCTGATTGCTTCTTTTACTTTGCCATGCGAGTAAGAACAAGGACAAAGAAAAAGACAGGGAAAGAGCATGATATGAGATACTTTTGCTTTTGACCTTGATGATATGAGATACCTTTGCTTTTGAAGAAGCGGTGAATGAATTAGCACATGTATTTGTTGTGCTGTTTCCTCCTGGGTCATCTGTACTCCAGGCATCTGGTATCATCTTTGGGGAAGAAGAAAAAAATGAGTATTTCGAAAGGCTTTGCTGGGAGTGCGCCCTCAGAGGTGAGGAAGAGTTAGACATTTTCTTCAGATTTGCCTTGCCATAAAAGATGAAGGTCGACATATATAGAGATAATATCAAGTGGTGGTACTGTTCTTTTACCCTCGTCGACAAACGTTTTGATCCCGTAAATCCGGCTTTTTGAAATAGTGGCGCCTCTTCGATCTTTGAAGACGCCTCTTCGATTTCTGAGCAGGCGCCCCTTCGCTTTCTGAACGACACGTAGTAGTGTGGATGCGGCTCCTTTTGACAAAGCTGCACGCGTCTTCTGAAAAGCAGAGAAAGCGTCGCCGAACTTTGCGCTTGTCGGCTAAAGATGTGTAGTTGCAATGATGGCCTCCACATGTTTTCAGCTTTGTCAGAAATCTTTTGACAAAGTTGAACGCGTTTTCTGAAAAGCCGAGGGAACGTCGCCTAACTTACGCCGGAAAATCCGGCTCTTTGAATCGGTGGACGCGTCGCCTTGGCTTTTTATAGAGGTATCGATCACCCCAACAAACACACTCTGAAAAATTCCCATTCTTGAACATCGTCTCCGGCCCTTTGAAATTTAACTCCATCCACCCCTTCTCTTTGAACACTTTTGAAAAATGGCAAACCCATCGAACCTTAGCTTAGAATTGAGTCTCAGTAGTGATACGGGCGCGCCGCGTCAAGGTAACGTATGGCGCCCTTCTTTCTTATCTTCTAACGGTCCTCTTACAGGTGAAGACTCCGTGATGCAGGACGCCACAACAGCTACAATAGTAGCTAGGAACCTCCTCACTCTAAAAGATAGTAGGCTGCTGTCAGGACGGTCCGATGAGTTGGCCGTTCAAGAGTCCCTCGCTCTTAGTGTTCAGTGTGCGAGTTCTGTGTCCAACATGGGCCAACGCCTGCTTGCCCGCTCCCGTCAGGTGGAATCATTGATGGCAGAGGTGGAAAGTCTTAAGCAAGAGATCCAGCAGCTTAAGTACGAGAATAGAAGTTTGCATGTGCTTGCAAATAACTATTCGTCGGGCATGAAGAGGAAGCTTGATGAGCTGTAAGAATCTGAAGGTCGGATTCAAGGTGACCGTCAAAGGCTTGCGGCTTATCTCCAGAGGCACCTTTTTCCTGGGTCATCCAGCGTTTGGCCAAGTATTGAGGCCTGGAATGCTCTAGCTCCGATGCCTCCCACTCCGATGCCTTCCGCTCCTATGTCTTCTGCTCCGATGTCTTCCGCTTCGATGCCTTCCGTTCCGATGCCTTCTGCTCCTACGCCTTCCCCTTCAAGAGTATTGCCACGTAGTGGGGCTTCAAGCAAACAACCTCTGTGAAGGCTACATCTGCTTTATTTTTCTTTTTATCTCTATTTTTTTTTTTATTCAAATCAAACGGCATGGAATTGGTCTTTGAATGGGCGGTGATACTTGAAATGATCCGGTAATAGTTTAAATTCTAGAGTGGATGCCTGAATCATTAACGACATATTAGTATAAATGAAAATTGAAATTCGGGGAGGCGTCTTACCTTTGTGTTCCGATAAGAACTTAAGAATAAACACCCCTTCGAAAGTTATGACTTGTCCCGTGTCATAAAATCCAACTTCCTTGGGAATTGTGGTTGCAAATATGTCCTCTTTGATGCCTTCATGAAATTCCCTATTTTGCACCTTTGGAAGGGGTTCCAAGATGTCTTTTTCACCTTCTTCTTCCTTGGAAGTCATGAATCTGCAAGGAATAGGGATATTTGTTGGAACGGGGTTAAAAATAATGAAATTTGGAACAACCATACCTAAATTAGATGGCATAGGAGCAATAGGTGCCTCCGGTAAAGGTGTTTCCACCCTTTCCGTGGGTTGGGTGTATTCCTCTTCCTTGTGATTTGATTTTGATGGTTGAGGGTCCGTTCCAACCTCTTTGTCACTTCTCAACATGATTTCCTTGGCAGTTTCAAATTCTCTCTTCGGATTTGCAATGGTTGAACTAGGGAGTTCGCCTTGGTCTCGAAACTGTCCTACGAACTCCGCGATCTGCCCAATTTGCATTTCCAAGTGGTCCAACCTTTTGTCTTGATTTTGGCCCTCCTTGACTTGATTTTGTGAGCCCTGCACCAAACAAATTAATTTATTAAGCTTTTGATTATAATCTATTGACGAACTTGAGTTTGGTTGGGCATATTGAATATGAGGTGGTTGCCAATATCCTTCTTGTTGAACATTTTGAGGTTCCCACCACATAGAAGTTGAATGGTCACTCCAATCCGAATTGTAAGTATTGGAAAACACGTTATTCCTTGATTGAAGATCAAATATATCAATGCTTTGCATTTGGGACCTTTCCATGAGCTGTGACAAAAGAGAAGCATTATCAAGTGCCATGTTGTGCTTCTCTAGTACTTGAAATCAACAAACAAAACACAAATCAAAAACTAA
Organism: Pyrus communis; assembly: GCF_041283825.1. Taxonomy (NCBI): domain Eukaryota; kingdom Viridiplantae; phylum Streptophyta; class Magnoliopsida; order Rosales; family Rosaceae; genus Pyrus; species Pyrus communis. The sequence goes on from NC_142569.1 coordinate 21,518,596, forward strand.
AACTAAAATACATAACATAAACGAACAATCCAAGGGATTAGCAAATTTACTAATCCCCGGCAACGGCGCCAAAATTTGATGCGAGAATTATACGCACACAAATTAAACCCTCTTTTTGACAATTGTAGTATAAGTATAAGTAGGGATCGTTCTTAACCGGGGATTAGGAGGGATTGCAAATCACTTGGAAACTGACTCAAAAACGTAAAAACACAATATAAAACAATATACTAGACTCAAAGAATGCAAAACTAAACTTTAAAACACTAAGACAAACCAAAAGACTCAAACATCACCCAAAACACTCAAAACTGCCTTAAAATCACTTTCTGGGCAGTTTTGAGCACTTTGGTGAATTTGGACGAATTTGTGTAACAAATTGAATCAAAACACTTATAAACACAAACTAAGACACTTTCTAACTAAATTGGACACTAAAGTAAAGGGGGATTAAGGTTTTGACGAAATTAAATTAAATGGACAGATTGTAATTAAGGCAGAATGTAAATATGAATATGATGAAAAGTATGGATGAATGCTAGCTAAGGGGTTCATCTCCACACATGTTACACTTGCATAATAAAACGATTTCCAATTGCATTTCAATAAACCATGAATTCTCAACACCCCGGGTTAATTAGGTCCGCTTAAATTAACCGTCAAGTTTTCCTTAAGTTAATGAATTGGATGATTGCATACGACAACCCAAAGCATTCCCCACAAGTTCCCTACATGAATTGCATAATAGAGATACAAGCAAGAATCATTAAGTTCTTTGAAAACTATAAGTGTTGACGAGGCATTCGTTACTATGATTGCATGAAACTTATGCCAAGAATTTATTTAACGCGATTGTTTATAAGCAACCTCCACTACTTGTGAATATAAGTTCATAACTATTAGGTGAAACTCACTTATATTCTAGCGTCATATTCATGCATGAAAATTAAGCGTGCACTCTCAATAAACATACATAAATAGGTTATCAATAAAACAGTTAAACAAATTGAATTCACAACTTATGAAACGTAATTAGAAGTAATCAAATCAAAATGCAAGTATAAACATATATTTCGAATCACCCCCTAGCTAAGGGGGGTTTAGTTCTTCATAACATTGAAATCAAAGAAACACCTAAACATTCCAACAACTCAAACTTGAATTGTATGAACGTTTAAGCACTCTTTTCTTCCATTCCTCAAACATACAAAACAAAGAGAATTGAATTTAAACATTGAAATCAAAGAAACACCTAAACATTCCAACAACTCAAACTTGAATTGTATGAACGTTTAGGCCCTCTTCTCTTCCTCTTTATTGTAGCACAAGGTCTAAGGATAGTTTGATGGTGTGAATGGTTTGGGGAGTGGTTGGAGTGGCTGCAATGGAGGAGAAAAGTGTTTTGGTGGCTGCTGCAAGGGTGTGGAGAGGTTTTGACGAATTTCTGGAATATGGAAGAGTGAATGAGAATGAATGCAATGGATGCTTATTTATAGGTGAAATGGGGGGAACATGACAGCTAGGAGGGAATGTGGCTGCATGTTTGAATGATTAAAGGATGCATGTGGGTTGGAATTGCATGTGCAATGAATATGTGGCTGCATGTGCAAGGGGACAATCTGAAAATGCATGTGAAAGCATGTGTTGGCTGCAATGATGAAATGGATGGGAGTGCATGTGGCTTAATTAATTAAAGGGAGTGCATGTGCAATGTTTTAAAGGATGGAATGCATGTGAATATGATGGAAATCTGATATGGTGATGGGAGATGCATGTGGCTGATTTATGCATGTGATTAAAGGGAGTGCATGTTTGAATGATTAAAGTGTAAATGTGGGTTGGAAATGCATGTGGAATGGCTGGAATGAAGGGTGAATATGCATGTGCTTTGACAGCTAGGTTGAATTAATTAAAGGGAGTGAATGGCAAGGTTGTTGTTGGTGCAATGATGGAGGAACAAGTGCATGTGGCTGAAATGTGGAAGGTGTGTGGCTACTTCAAGTAGGAATCCTTGTGACATCAACTCTTCAATTTCGTCCATTCCTTTTGCTCCAAGTATAAGTTATCCCTTCCAAGTCCAATTTTGCTCCAAAATGCTCCAAAATGCATCTTTTTGCTTCCTTAGCCACATGAACCTAAAAACACACGAAAATGGCTTAAACGCCAAAAACAACTATGAATTAACAATATAAATGCACGAAAACAAGCTAAGTAAGTCGCCTAAATATGCTCCTATCAGTAGGGAAAAAGCTTTCGTTGTCTTTCTCTTGGTTTTGTGCAAGTACCCATACTATGTAAATAGTGGTGCACTACAGAGTGTTTAACATTCTGTAAGTTAGTTAGGGGGTCCCAAGCGTCACTTCGTATATATGTAAATACATAGTTTTTTGTATAAAGGAAATAAGCATGCAACATAATTTGTGTTGTTTTCATATTTTTCTGCAATGATGAGTAGATACATTACTTGGTTTGCTATGTTTATATCAAAAAGGAAAAGAAAAGGTCGACAACAGAAACATTCCTTGACAACTATAAAATTGAATAATATCCGGGTAAAGCATTGTTTATTGATTGATAATAAAAACCAAATACAAGAGTCCTTTGAATAGTGAAACAACTAAAACAAATCCTAGATTAAACGAGCAAGTAATTCGAAACTTAATGGGCAAGGGATTAACCCTTGGCCCACAAGACAACTAATTCTAATAATAATAAACTGAATTCCAACATATATATGTTATATGCTTCTACTAATACAATTTTGTAGGTGCATGCTGATTCCGCTCCAAGTATATATGGACCAAAATTTTAGTTTTGGAACTAATTTCAACACATTATTTTTCTCGATATGTACTTATGTCTGACTGTTAAATCAAATAAAGAAAAAATCAATGGACAAAATAAAGAGAGTATACACATGAAAAAAAGGGTGTGAAAACCATTTCCCTTTAGTTCTATGTTGTGCCTCAGTGTACATGCGACTTTTATGAGAATTTTTATACGAAGTGGGTTAATGTTACTGTTAGAAGACGAATATCATAGGAGAAACTCGATATACCATAGCCAACCGTTCTAATCTTGGAGACCGAGAAGTACCATTAAGGAGGCTAGAACTCGTCCATGGAAGATCCAAAAGGAGTTTTAAAGCATGGACTGTAAGATTATGAGTATGAATATGGAACTGACTATGGTGTTTAAGATTGATATAGAAAAGTCCTAATCTTTAAGCTATTATGTATTAGTATTTATGCAGGAAAAGTACATCAAGGTTCTGTATAAACCTTGTGGGATTGGAACTCAGTACCAGAATTAGTTTGGGACTGGTGTTTCAATATTAGTAGTTAAGTCTGAATCCTAAACCTATTCTGATAGGGAATGGTTAAGGGAGTACTATATAAGACTTGAGCCACTGCCCTTACGAGAATGCGGTTCATTGAGATCTCAAGTCCTATTGATTGAGAGAGCCATTATGTCTTGTTAGAGGGTAGAAGGTTTCGAGTTTATCTTGCTGCAATAGCATCATCATCTGGAGTGAGTTCTGCAGGTCAGTTTCATGCTTACAAATTTACAGTTTTCTTATCTTGATCTTTTGAGAATTGTGATTCAATTGATTGAATCTTTATCCTTGTAATGTTATTCTTACATGTGGTATCAGAGCCCTAGGTTCTAATCATTGAATTCGATTCATAAAATCTTTTAGTTTGTGGGAAAAGATAAGGAACTGGAATCGAAACTTAAGTTAAAAAAAAAAAAAAAAGAGAAAAAAAGGGGCCCTGTCAATAAACGATGTCGTTTCGTTAAAGAGCCATTATAACTCTCGAAAGGTTCTTTTAAAATTTGATCGTTATGTTTTGGGTTTTTGAGTTTGTTGTTTGTTCATTGAGAAGTTCTCCTTGCGATCTTTACCCTCTTAATTCTGGTTTCGATTCAAAGTTTGATCTAGAAAAGGTATGTTTTCATTCCATGTAAAAACTGATTTTACTCGACATTGATGGCAATATTAGGATAATATGATTGAATAACTAAGGTTATCTGCTGGTTCAATTCCTTTTTCAACCTTAATATATTTTGTAGTTGTAATAATGCTTCCGCTGCTATAATTAACCCAGAAGCTTTGAATTTTCACGGATTGGTGTGTTCTATCATTGCATATTGTATTTTGCGTTAACCAAGTTCTGTAGCATCAAATCTAAAGAAGTTATGCAGATTTTATGCGATTGACTTTAATGATCTTGAATTGTTTATTCTATATATGTCTTCAATATGAAAGGCTATATATATATATATATGATTAAGTTGATTCAGTTCACTCAATTTGTGGTGAGAAAGACCGAAATCAAGAATCACTCTAGATTCTAAGTTTTGATTTCATTGCTGTTTTTCTCCAGTTTCATTAAAGTCAATCAGTTTGGGTGCAGTACCAATACTCACTGGTGGGAGCAATTACAAAAAGTGGAGAAGAGAAATTGAGTTGCTTTTGACACTAAATGAGTTTGATATTGCACTTGACATGCCAAAGCTTGCAGCATTAACCGATAAAAGCACAAAGAATGAGAAGGCTGAGTTTGAAAGATGGACTAGGGCTAATAAAGTGGCCCTATCCATTCTTGAAAGTGGCATGACAGACACGGTGCGAGGAGGAATCAAGAAGTGTGAACTAGCAAAAGATTATCTAAATGCTGTGGAGAACAAATTTAAAGAATCTGAAAAGGCTAAAATCGCTCAGTTCCTTTTGACATCTTACAAATTTGAGGGTGGAGGTTCAATCTGAGACCACATTATGAAGATGACAGATGCAGCTGAGAAACTTAATTCAATGGATGTCAACATTGGTGAAAAGTAATTGGTGTTCATGATTCTACAAGCATTACCACAGAAACTCAATCAACTAAAAGTGTCTTACAATACTCAAGACAAGACTTGGACAGTGGATGAATTGATTGCTCAGTGTGTCGAAGAAGAAAATTGACAAAAACAAGAAAAAAGTAAAGAGACTAAAGCAGTCAATTATGTGCAAACTACAAGGGGAAAGAAGGACACCAATCCTAGTAATGTTTCTAAACCTAAGCAACATGATAAGTCTGTTATATCTGCTAAAAATTCCAACTCCTCTAAATCTAATAATTTTAAGGTCAAGGTTAAAAACATTGAAAAGATTAGGTGTCATCACTGCAAATCTAAAGGTCACTATAGGAGGGACTGTGAAATTTTCAAGGATTGGTTAAGGGCTAAAGGAAAAGCTGATGTCTATGTGTGTGAGGAGTCGAATCTCATTGATATTCCTGCTAACTCTTGGTGGTTTAATAATGCAATTGAATAATGTTTTGTTTGTGCCTGCAATGAGAAGAAACTTACTTTCATCATCAAAGATAGTAAAACAAGGCTATGTTTTCATGGGAGATGATGAATGTGTCAAGTTCTTTAGAAAAGGCTCTCTACAAGGAAAAGCTTTTCTGCATGATCAACTTTGGAAAATAGATTGCACTATAGAAACCAACCATTTACATGTCTTAAATATTGCAACCAAAAGAATGCATATTTTTTTATCAAACTTTCATGCTTTGGCACAAAAGATTAGGACGCATTTTAAAAGAAAGGGTTTTTCAATTGTCCAAAATGAACTTGATTCCGACCATTGATTTCAAGAGTGCAATTGAGTGTGTTGATTGTATGAAAGGAAAGATGACAAATGTTAGGAAACTAGATGCTAAAAGAAGTCATGGCCTGTTAGAAAATCATACATACAGATGTTTGTGGACCTTTTCCTATCAAAACCATATGCGGGAACTCTTATTTTGTGAATTTCATAAATGACTACTCTAGATACAGTTATGTTTTCCTTATTAGTGAAAAGTCCCCAGTCCTTGTATGTTTCAAAACCTTCAAAAGTGAAGTTGAAAAACAGTTAAACCGTGTGATTAAAATTGTTAGATCAGATAGAGGAGGGGAATATTTTGGCAGGCACACAGAAGCTGGACAGAAAAAGGGTCCTTTTGCATGTTTCCTTGAAGGCCAAGGCATAGTAGCTCAATACACCACTCCTAGCACACCCCAACCAAATGGAGTGGTAGAGAGGAGAAATAGAACTCCCATGGGGATGGTGAAAAGCATGATTTCTAGGTCCAAACTTCCTGGTTTCCTTTGGGGAGAGGCATTGAAGACAGCAAATTATATACTTAATAGAGTGCCAACTAAAGTTGTGCCTAAGACACCATTTGAGCTGTGGAATGGAAGACAACCAAGTTTTGATCATTTTCATGTCTGGGGATGTAAAGCAGAGGCGATGTTTCAAATGCAAGAAACTCATAATGCTACCTTCCTAAAAGCTGAAGATGTTTCAAATTTAGTTCAAGAAAATTTTGAATTTGAAGAAGCAAGGAAAATGGATGATGAGTCCTCACGGTTAGACTATAACCACATACCAGTTTTCCCGAGATTGAGTACTAATACTTAAATTGATGAAGTAATGGGTGAGACAAAGATACCAACAGAAATTGTGAATGAAGAAGATTAACACAATGCTTCCATTAATCAAAATCCTGTCACTGAGAATCAGGCTACCAATTCTAATGCTCCTACCAACTCACTTGATCATCAAAATCTGAGGAAATCCAACAGAATTAAAAAGCCAGCTATTTCTTCAGACTATGTGTATCTTCAAGAGACAGAGTTCGATTTTGGAGATATTGATGATCCTATGACATATCATCCAGCCATGCAAAGTCCTCAAAATGTTGTATGGCAGGCGGCAATGAAGGAAGAACTTGATTCAATGTCCAAGAACTCTGTTTGGTCTCTAGTGCAATCCCCACCTAACATTAAGGCAATCAGTTGTAAGTGGGTATTCAAAACCAAAAAGGATGCTGAGGGAAGGATCGAGATATATAAAGCAAGGCTTGTTGCAAAAGGTTTCACACAAAGGGAAGGGGTTGACTACAATGACACTTTTTCCCCTGTGTCTTCCAATGATTCAATGAGAGTTATCATGGCTTTAACAGCACATTTTGATTTAGAATTGCACCAAATGGATGTCAAGACTGCATTTTTAAATGGAGATCTGTATGAAGACATTTTCATGGTTGAACCTCTTGGATTTGTTGAAAGGGGGAAGGAATATATGGTTTGCAAGTTACAGAAGTCAATCTATGGACTAAAACAGGCATCAAGGCAATGGTTCTTAAAATTTGATCAAGTTGTTACTTCACAGTTTCATAGAAAATAAGATGGATGATTGAATCTATCTCAAAACAAGAGGGTCAAAATTTATTTTCCTTGTTCTCTACGTAGATGACATCTTACTTGCAAGCTCGGATAGACAACTATTGAATGAAACCAAGCACCTATTGAACACAAACTTTGAAATAAAGGATCTTGGAGAAGCCTATTATGTTCTGGGAATTGAGATAGTTCGAGATAGGTAGAGAAGATTTCTTGGATTGTCTTAGAAAGGCTATATTGAAAGAGTACTTAACAGGTTTAACATGGAACATTGCAATAAAGCTGATGTTCTAGTGAACAAGAAAGATAAGTTCTCCTGAGACCAGTGTCCAAAGAATGAGCATAAAATTGAATTGATGAAGATGAAGCCTTATGCTTCATTAGTTGGCAGCCTTATGTATGCTAACATTTGCACTACGCTGGATTTGGCATTCATTGTTGGTCTTTTGGGAAGGTTTCAATCAAATCCTGGAGAAGCTCATTGAGTGGCAGCAAAGAAGGTACTGAGATACTTGCAGAGAACTAAGAATTTCATGTTAGTTTATGGCAGAGATGATTATTTAGAATTTGTTGGATTCACCGATTCAGACCTTGCTGGAGATATGGATGAAAGAAAGTCGACTGGTGGATACATTTTCAAACTAAATGGAGGGGCTGTTTCATGGAAGAGTGCTAAGCAAACCATTATATCAACATCAACAATGGAAGCTGAGTTTGTGGCATGTTTTGAAGGTATGAAGCAGGCTGTTTGGCTTAGAAACTTCATAGCTAACATGAAGATCGTTGACTCAATAAAGAGACCAATGAAGATGTTTTGTGATAATAATGCTGCTGTATTCTTCTAAAAAAATAACAAGAGGACATCAACCTCAAGGTTGATGGATGTGAAGTTTCTCAAGGTTAGAGAAAAGGTGAAGAAAGGAGAGATAGAAATTCAGTATCTATCAACAACTGCAATGATTGCAGATCCTCTCACAAAAGCGCTGCCTAATAATGTATTCAAAAGGCATGTTGAATAGATGGGCGTCTTAGAGTCTTTTGATAAGTGGGAGTAAGTTATTTTGGAACTTGAAGACTATTGTTGCTGCTTCATGATTGCTGAGGCTGCAATTTTCGAGTAAGGAAGCTTATCTTAAAAGTTAGTCATGATTGCTTTAGTTAAGATGAGCCATATGTGTTTATTTAGTTTTTGGTTTTCGGTTAGTGTTCAAGTTTTCCAATTCTGTGACAAATTGTTCCAGAAAACAAGTTTTATTAATAATAATAGTTTTGGTTTGCTAGAAAATCGTCTTGTGATTTTGCTGATGCATTCCTTTGGAAACTATTTGGTATGATGATCTGAATGTTACTGTTGACTGGAAACTTGATTTTGTTGAAACAAGTTTTGGCTGACAACAGTGGGAGTAATTCTTTTGATATTACTATAGTAAAGATTCATATGGACATGAGATACATATCAAGTATGTAGTAACTTTGGAATCGATTCTGCAATGTGCAAATTAGGTTCTAAAATTCCATACTTTGAAATGTATGTCTGTGTCAATGCATGATGATAAGCTTTTCTGGGATTTGGACTTAGTGATCACTTCTATAAATCTTGAAAGATTGGTTCTCGGGTTTCATACTCAAGTGGGAGAATGTAAGATTATGAGTATGAATATGGAACTGACTATGGTGTTTAAGATTGATATAAAAAAGCCCTAATCTTTAAGCTATTATGTATTAGTATTTTTGCAGGAAAAGTACATCAAGGTTCTGCATAAACCTTTTGGGATTGGAACTCAGTACCAGAATTAGTTTAGGACTAGTGTTTCGGTATTAGTAGTTAAGTTTGAATCCTAAACCTATTCTGATAGGGAATGGTTAAGGGAGTACAATATAAGACTTGAGCCACTGTCCTTACGAGAATGCGGTTCATTGAGATCTCAAGTCCTATTGATTGAGAGAGCCATTATGTCTTGTTAGAGGGTAGAAGGTTTCGAGTTTATCTTGCTGCAATGGCATCATCATCTGGAGCGAGTTCTGCAGGTCAGTTTCATGCTTACAAATTTACAGTTTTCTTATCTTGATCTTTTGAGAATTGTGATTCAATTGATTGAATCTTTATCCTTGTAATGTTATTCTTACATGGACGGCTTGTAAGAACAAGCGTAGGATCATGATGGCGCACTTCCACAAACGTATTAACCCATATTTACCATTCCGAGCCAAAAGAAGTGTCATCCTATATATACATGACTCATTCCAACGAAGATCGAAATGAAGCGGTACACACCTTTACTTTAAACGCTCTGCATAACCACACATTTAACTGTGACTAATTACAATATAACACGTGGCAGATTGAGTGCGATGGTAATGCCGCACCATAAGTGATGAATAACCTAACTAATTGATTTCTCCACTCAAACATGCATGTTTAACTCTCTGCATAATTGTGTTTAGCGTTCTCTTAAATAGGCAAGTAAACGGACTTCTCTTCATTGAATCCAAGCATGAGTAACGATATAACCTATGATTTCTCTCCTCTCATCAAAATCTACAAAGATGGTCGAATTGAGCGGCTCACCGGCACAACCAAGCTTCCTCCATCCCTTGATCCCCAAACTGGAGTCGAATCCAAAGATGCTGTGGTCTCACAAGAACCAGCATTGTCCGGAAGGCTTTACCTCCCCACCAAATCCACCACCAACTCACCCGATAAAAAACTCCCTCTTCTTGTTTACATCCACGGAGGTGGTTTCGTGGTTGAAACTGCATTTTCTCCAATTTATCACACCCACCTTAACGTACTAGTTGCTCAAGCCAATGTTGTTGCTGTCTCGGTTGACTACAGGCTAGCCCCAGAGCACTCTCTGCCAGCTGCTTACAACGATGCATGGGCTGCTATCAAATGGGTTGCTTCCCATTCTGAGGGGAAGGGCTCCGAAGAGTGGCTAAATCGCCACGCAGATTTTCAGCGCGTGTTTTTTGCAGGTGACAGCGCTGGAGCTAACATAGCTCACCACATGGGATTGAGAGTAGGATCCGAGGGGTTGAGTGGTGTTAAGCTGAATGGCATTGTGTTGGTGCATCCATATTTTTGGGGAACAGAGCCGATTGGGGAAGAATCAGCTCTGCCCCCTATTGCAAGAGAGTATATGGCTGGTTTGTGGCGTGTGGCGTACCCCTCAACAAGTGGATCCGATGACCCGTTTTTGAATCCTGGTAAGGATCCAAAATTGGGGGAATTGGGCTGTGAGAAAGTGCTGGTTTGTGTTGGAGAGAAAGATGTCTTGAAAGAAAGGGGATGCAATTATAGTGACGTACTAAAAAAGAGTGGATGGAAAGGGGCTGTGGAGGTCATCGAAGCAAAGGGGGAGAACCATGTGTTCCATTTGTTCAATCCCACTTGCGACAATGCTGTGGCAATGTTCAAAAAAATTGTTTCTTTCATTAATTAATCAGGTTTAGGTTTTATTTGGGAAACATTGTCCTGCCTTTCTAATAAGCGTCATTAAGCCATCAAAATGATGTGTTTAAGGAAAAGCGTCATCGATGTGTTTATTTGAGTGTCATGGATGACCAGTTTTGTTGTAGTGTTGCTATTTCACTGATTCGAACTCGATACCCAACTTCGGGGTTCCTACGAAGCCAACAAGTTAAAAAGACAGTTATAATTTCTGTCAGCTTTCTTCTTTTATTCATCTATTTACGCTTTGTACTATGTTTTGCTGTCTTATTTGTCTATGTTAAATAAAACAAACTGCTTGGAGGAGTCCATTAAAGAAAACTGCTTTGAAAGTGGATTAGATTAGTGATTGTCTATCGAATTAATTAATTTTCAGACAAGATCACCTATCAAGCAATTAATTTTGATTCATAATTCATTCTCCGTAATTTTTTTTTTTTTTGGTAAATATGAAGTAATAGAGAGATCAACAGGTTGTTGATGGATTGCCAGCTTGTAACATTGGTTAAGGGATTTAAAATTCAAGTGGTTAATTCCTTATATATCAATTATATATAATGTCTTAAGTTTAATTCCTTATATATCAATTATCAATAATCCACCTACCGTGAAAGGTTTATTTTTCACTTATAATTCAATGGTTCTTGTCACATCCCGGCCCCGGCCCTCACCACATCCCGGGTTCGACTTCGCCATAGCACGATATTGTTCGCTTTGGGATCCAACTACGCCCTCACGGTTTTGTTTCTGGGAACTCACACGAGAACTTCCCAATGGGTCCCCCATCCTGCGATTGCTTTTGCATGAACTCGCTTAACTTCGGAGTTCCTACGGAACCCGAAGTTAGTGAGCTTCCAAAAGGCCTCGTGCTAGGTAGAGATGGCAATATACATATAAGGCTTACAGGATCCACTCCCTTGACCAATGTGGGATGTCACAGTTGTGATCAAATGAAATCAAATCTAAGGGTAAAAAAAAAAAAAATTTGAGGGCTCAAAAATAAATATAACGTCTAATTTGAAAAAAAAAATATTTAAATCAAATTTCTCTTAAAACTTTATAAATACCTATGTATTTGTATGATTTTTAATTATTTATCGAAATCTAAATATTTTTAAGTTAAAATGTTCACAAAAATAAATTACGATAATCTACATATTTTTTTTTTTAGAAAAATTTACCCAAAAAAATTAGGCTAAAATCATTATTTAATAATCTCAAACTAAAATTTCAAGCTATAACCATTAGAAGAGAAAAATAGTTTCAGGGGTATGGCTTAAGTTTTTCAGGCATAAATTTTCCCCATGGGTTGGTGACACACCCCGACCCAGAAAGTCGACTTGGACCCTGAATCGAGCTGTGCTGGCCGACACCTGGAAGGTGACGAAGCCATAGAATGTGATAGTGTATAAAAAGTGAATAAATTTGAATCTAAAAGTGTCTAAGTACCAGAGTGCGCTACGAGTGGGAGCGAACCCATTTCACACGCGAAGTCAGAGCATAAGTAAGGTACAGTAGTGTGGGTAAGAATCATACCCTCAGAAATATCCATCAATACTAAGATTCGCCACATATTCTTGTCGATACAAACTCAGCAGCTAAAACCTGGAGGGCACCAAACAGAAGGTGTGAGTAAGCAATAAAACCAAACTTCCCAAAGTTAGTACCTCTCTAAAAGTAACGCCCCTAAATGTAAAACCCGTATCGTTTTCCATAAGACAGTACAACATATATACATATATCCAAACCATACTCAGAAATGACCAAAACCACGGTTTGCCATCAACTCCACCATACATTAATAAGTAGGCCAAATGAACTAAATCAATACAAAGTGATATATCAGTCAGAGTCATCTAAAATGACATGTACAACTTATCCATATCTCATCAATCATGGCTAGCATATAAGTCGGAGTCACCTATAGTGACCTGTACGACTTATCCATATCTCATCAATCCTGGTAGCATCTAAGTCGGAGTCACCTATAGTGACCTGTACGACTTATCCATATCTCATCAATCCTGGCTAGCATCTAAGTCGGAGTCACCTATAGTGACCTGTACGACTTATCCATATCTCATCAATCCTGGCTAGCATATAAGTCGGAGTCACCTATAGTGACCTGTACGACTTATCCAATCTCATCAATCATGGTTAGCATATAAGTCGGAGTCACCTATAGTGACCTGTACGACTTATCCATATCTCAATCTCATAAATCCTGGCTAGCCAATAGCTCAATAAGTATACCTGCACACGAGTCGGAACCACCTAAAGTGGTCTGTACGACAGGACTGGGTGTAAATAAATACGCTCAAGTGCTACGATCACGTGAAGACTGGGCGAATAATCGCGGGTCACCTACGAGTCGGAACCACCTAAAGTGGTCTGTACGACAGGACTGTGCACCTACCTTGAATCCAAGGTGAGCGTAAGGTGCGGGAGGTGAACATCACGTGAAGGACTGTGCCCTGGCCATGGGTGGGAGCACTAACACCGGGGTGCAGGTTTATGAGCTATACTATATCTCAACACAATCGTACTCACTACCATCACTAACATCAACATGTACTCACCTGAAGCTTACCTGGGTGTCCTGCGTCCACCTTTGCACTTGAAAGCATTCCCCATAATTATATGCAAGTAGTATACATATGGATATACCATGATGCAATCTAACACTCAACCATGTTGTAGCATTTTCAATTATAAATTATACAGTGTGAAATGTACAATCAATAACGCTCTACTCCCGAACTACTTATTTTCAGGGATAATTATCCATGATAATCCAATTAACACTAATTAACTAACTAATTCACAAAACTAAAACTTGTCTTTATCAATTTCCTTCGCATTACTCAATTTCCCAAATAAGGCTTTTGTCTCAAATATTTTATGGCTGCATCTAACGTCTCGTTAGACTGCCTACGTACCCTAGACAGGGATCAAGCCATTCGTAGTTCATATAGTACTTCAATCATTCACAATAATTATATATGAAAGTAATATACCTAATCAATTTAAAAGTGTCGATAGAACTCTCAACAATATGTACGATAAAAAGGAAAAGATCCACTTACCTGGAGTCCACGCTATGATTCTCTAGCGCACACATCGAGGCGTCCTGAATGATTGGTCCCTGCCACGAAGTCCAAAAGTGGACGGAAGATGGTCAATTTTGCCCACAAAGCCGGCGGGTGCCTAAAACTTCCCGACGTCGATTCGTCGTCTACGGTGGTCCAACGGGGTCAAGGTTGGTTGGGTTTTGCTCCTGGGATGATGGGCTACTAAGCCCAAGTGGTGGCATCGGCCATCGCTTTGCCGATTTGCCGGAAAATCGAAAAGGGTGGCCGGAGCACCATTGATTTTCGTCAACTTTCGTGGCCTCAAACCGCCACATACCATGGTTAATCAAGGTGGTTCTTGGGTGGTTTTTGTAGAGGGGAATGAGAGCTTCAAGATGGTGGTGGTGGCATCGAAAAACTCCACCGAAGTTGGCCGGAATCGGCCTTGGAAAATGGACTCGCGGTGGTGCGGGTATCGGTGCACGGGAAGCTGTTTCCCTTTTTTTTTTTTTTTTTTTTTCTTTTCTTTTCTTCTTTCTTTTTGATTGGCTGCAAACTTTACTTCTTCTTCTAATTGGTTCCTTGTCCCTTTAATTTAATTGGTCCACTAATCCCACAAGGTGGGAATTCAAATATTTAAATAACCAATTTCAAACGTCCATAACTATACCGTTATAATCCGGAATCGCAAACGGCTTTCGCCTATACGTTCGTACCAATGAGTACTATGAGGATATGCTAAAAGAATAAGTCCCACATCTCTCAAGTCGATGGTCAACGGAAGTCAAAGTCCTTGCCTCTAGGGCAATTTCGTAAATTCACGCTTTTAAAATAAAATAAAAACGTAAAATTTGGAACGGGTTGTCACAGTTGGAGATCGTCGTAAAACCATTATAATTCATAATATAAAGTGAGAAGGCAAAATATGTGAAGCTTCCAAAATGCCCTTTTTATATAAACTAAAATTTCAATCAAATTCTGCTCATGTAAATAAAACAAACTGCTTGGAGGAGTCCATTAAAGAAAACTGCTTTGAAAGTGGATTAGATTAGTGTGACATCCCGTCCCGGAAATATCGAAACGTACATTTGAAATTACAATTTTACCCCTAGTTCGTTACATTTGCGTGTAGTGTTGTGTTGTGTAGTGTTGTAGGACCACACACACACTCATACACCCCGTCTCACTCTCCCGTGTTTTCCTCTCCCTCTGTCTCTTTTCTGTCTCTCTCTCTCTCTCTCTCCCGAGCTCCCATTTCTTCTTCTTCCTTCTGAAAACGTACGGACGACACACAAATCACCCAAACCTTGATGGATCAAAGAAACTAAGGACACCATCGAACTCGTGAAGCTCGTACGAGTGCAACCATACCATTTTCAGGTGAGAAATCCTTCGTTTTCATGTCGATTCGAGGTAATCCGATTTAGGTACTGTTCATGCAAACTTAAACTAGCATGTTTTTGGGATTTTGAAGCTTGTAGGAAGCTTGGTGAGGTCCTAAGGAAGCTCGGAGTGCTTCGTTTGAAGGATTTGGACGTCGGGATCACGAATTGTAAGTTTGGCCGAATTTTCGTATTTTTGGAAAAGTTTGATTCCGTTGTTTTTAGGCCCTAAAACTAGTCCAACGTGGTAGATTATGATTAGGGCTTCATTTTGGTATAGATTACGTGAAAAATGGACGTAAGAACAAGGAGAATGACAAGTTCAAAGTTTGGCCGGAGCTTTCGGGGCTTTTTCCGGCGAATCCACGGCGAGTTAGGGGTCAAGGCAGGTAGGGATGTGTTCGTCTCGTCGATACATTCATTTTGATATATAGTACGTCGAAAATGGTTAAGAAATGAAGAAGTTATGACACTTTGAAGTTTACCCAGAAATTCCGGCAAAACACCCACCGCCGGCGAAACCAGTCCGGCGACGCGAGGAAGAAGACGCGCGCGTGGGCAGCGCGTGAACAGGGCGCGTGGGGGCGCGTGAGAGCTCCAAATTGAGTTCTGAAAATTGTCACGCGTTCGTGACGTCGTGTAGATCACCGTGGTATATTCATACACCCAAATTGAGCAACGTATGAGAAAGTTATGGACGAATGTTTGGTGTATGTGCGTTAAATAACGTCAATTTGGTTACTTTTTGTATAGGTGAAAATTATACAGAAGAAGAATGTAACCAATCTAGGGGAGGCTCAGGGACCTACCAGACGTCGATGTGATCAGTGAGTGGGCAGTTATTTTTCAGTATATATATATATATATATATACGTATGCTTGACGTATTTCCCAGAAATGTATTTTAAAAGAAATACGAATTAATTATCCTGTCATATATGCATCATATTTTAATATGTGCATTACCATAATTATGCATACTGTTGCATGGTGCTGAGGAGGCCCAGGTAAGCTACGATTGAACTACTATCATCACATGCATTAGTAGTGGCATACATTTATATATGTGTATTTGGTGCTGTGGACGCACAGGTAAGTGCCAGGTAAGTGGTATTCATGTTTGTATTCAGTAGTAGCTTGAGATGCTTAGAGAGCTCATAATCTGCACCCCCGGTGTTAGTGCTCCCGCCCAGAGTGAGGGGTATAGCCTTCACGTGTATGTTCACCAGCACCGCATGCTCGCCTTGGATCCAAGTTAGGTGCAAGCCTGTCGTACAGACCACATTAGGTGGTTCCGACTTGTAGGTGACCCGCGATTTATCGCACAGCTTCACGTGATCGTAGCACTAGAGCATATATATATTACACCCAGCCTGTCGTACAGACCACGTTAGGTGGTTCCGACTTGTGTGCAGATTCAGATGTTGAGTTGAGATTGGAGCTCTATATGCAGCGGTACATGTCACGTTAGGTGACTCCCGGCTGCCAGATTATATGTTATTGATGTGAATTATGCTTGAGCATTTACATTTATTATGAGATTCTAATGTGGCATATTCTCAAGCATGAATGGCATATTCTCAAGCATGAATGGCATATTTTGGAGCATGTTTGGCATATTTGTACATACGTATATATGTTTATTTTCTGGGAAATTATACTTGTTTTACGGCGAGGGGTTACAAAGTTTTGAGAAGTGTTTGGATTTGGAAAAGAATTGTTTTGCTGACCCACTCAACCTTGTTTTGCGCCCCTCCAGGTTCAAGAATTGCAATGGTGTGGTGACTACGAGGAAATTCAACGGTGTTCTGACAGAATGGACCAAATGAGGACTCACCTTCGGGTGTTTCATTTTAGAAGTTGTATATTTTAAAGCTTCCGAACTGTGCAAATGGTTACGTCACTCTCACGTGACGGCCAGCATGCCCTCCTTCGGGACGGGGTGTGTCAATTAGTGATTGTCTATCGAATTAATTAATTTTCAGAGAAGATCACCTATCAAGCAATTAATTTTGATTCATAATTCATTCTCTGTAATTTTTTTTTTTGGTAAATATGAAGTAATAGAGAGATCAACAGGTTGTTGATGGATTGCCAGCTTGTAACATTGGTTAAGGGATTTAAAATTCAAGTGGTTAAGAACATTTACTATAATGTCTTAAGTTTAATTCCTTATATATCAATTATCAATAATCCACCTACCGTGAAAGGTTTATTTTTCACTTATAATTCAATGGTTGTTGTCACAACCCGGCCCGGACCCCCACCACATCCCAGGCTCGACTTCGCCGTAGCACGATATTGTCCGTTTTGGGCCTCGACCACGTCCTCACGGTTTTGTTTCTGGGAACTCACACGAGAACTTCCCAGTGGGTCACCCATCTTGGGATTGCTCTCGCACGAACTCGCTTAACTTTGGAGTTCCTACGGAACCCAAAGCCAGTGAGCTTCCAAAAAGCCTCGTGCTAGGTAGAGATGGAAATATACATATAAGACTTACATGATCCACTCCCTTGGGCGATGTGGGATGTCATAGTTATGATCAAATGAAATTAAATCTAAGCGTAAAAAAAAAAAAAATTGAGGGCTCAAAAATAAATCTAACTTCTAATTTGAAAAAAAAAATATTTAAATCAAATTTCTCTTAAAACTTTATAAATACCTATGTATTTGTATGATTTTTAATTATTTATCGGAATCTAAATATTTTAAAATGTTCACAAAAATAAATTACGATAATCTACATAATTTTTTTTTTAGAAAAATTTACGCAAAAAAAATTAGGCGAAAATCATTATTTAATAATCTCGAGCTAAAATTTCAAGCTATAACCATTGAAAGAGAAAAATAGTTTCAGGGGTATGGCTTAAGTTTTTCGGGCATAAATTTTTAAGTTTTATCCCCATGGGTTGGAGATCGTCGTAAAACCATTATAATTCATATATATAAAGTGAGAAGGCAAAATATGTGAAGCTTCAAAAATGCCCTTTTTATATATTTTTTTTAGAATGCAATTTAATAAGAAAGAGAGCAAATTGTAAAAATACAAAATAAAACTACCTCACGTATAGGAGGGAAAAAGAGCAAATTGCCATGTGCATAAGAGTATGAAAAGAGGCTAGTGAATTTATAAATAGAAGTCTAAAAGTCTTTTTTTTTTTTTTTTTTTGAAAGAATTAATATGTCATTAACCTTTTCATTAAAAGTGAATGAGAAAATAGGACAATATGGTAAGTTTAGCAACACTTTTTATTTATATATTTAACTATAAAGGCAACACTATAGAAATCGTATCCACACTATCTTATTACTATATCCTATTGGTAATATCTATGTTATCTCAACATCATATGTCATAACTATCTGCACCATCCAAATATCATATTGTTTTATAGGGGTGTTTTAGACAATTCACTTATTCTGCCCATGTTAATCGGGCCACTCATGTCGATCTTTCTATTTGAACAAAAAATATTTATAAACTTTTCTAGAATGACCAATTTTCCAATCAAATTATGAATTATGTGCTCTATCACATCCCGCCCCGGACGGGACCACTTCCCGAGCCCGCTCCACCACCGTAGCACGATATTGTCCGTTTGGGCTCCGACCACGCCCTCATGGTTTTGTTTCTAGGAACTCACACGAGAACTTCTCAATGGGTCATCCATCCTGGGAAAGCTTTCGCGCTACTCGCTTAACTTCGGAGTTCTAATGGAGCCCGAAGCAGTGAGCTCCCAAAAAGACCTCGTACTAGGTAGGGATGATAATATACATATAAGGATCACTCCCCTGGGCGATGTGGGATGTCACAATCCACCCCCTTAGGGGCCCGATGTCCTCGTCGGCAGACATGCGACGAGGGTTAGGCTCTGATACTAAATTGTCACGTCCCCGCCTGGGCGGGACCACTTCTCGGGCCTACTCCACCATCGTAACACGATATTGTTCACTTTGGGCCCCGACCACGCCCTCACGATTTTGTTTCTGGGAACTCACACGAGAACTTCCCAATGGGTCACCCATCCTGGGAATGCTCTTGCGCGCTACTCGCTTAACTTCGGAGTTCCAATGGAACCCGAAGCCAGTAAGCTCCCAAAAGGCCTCATGCTAGGTAGGGATGGGAATATACATATAAGGATCACTCCCCTGAACGATGTGGGATGTCACATGCTCAATATGAATTCATCGTTTCACTTCAATAATATTTTTTTTTTATTATTTTGAACGTACGCAAAAAGTATTGTGGTACCTTTTGGTTTAGTAAAATGATTTTTACACCTCATTTTCTTCACTTGTACTCATTTTTTTTTCAGTTTCTGACAATGATTGAATAAAACAAATAAAATCAAAGTACATAGATTAACTAGCGTGTGGGGATCAGTTTCCCTAGGTTTAATATAGATTGAAAATATTTAATTCATTTCCCGTTGAAGTTATTAATTTCTTTCAAGGAAGTAAAATATGATTCATTGTAACAAAAGAAGCAGGGAAAAATATGTACAATTCAATCCTTTGAGTTAGGCCAAGTGGCGATGGAGCATGAACAAATAAGTAACAATTGTTGATAGTTTCTCTCTTTCAATATAACAAAAATCATATATAATTAACTCGGAGTCTGGTCTGTGTTTATGAATGTGAGATTTCGAATTATTTATTAACTCCAACTAAGATGAAAATCTCCATTGGGTTCGTTTTGTCTTGCTAGGAAAGGTTTTGCTTGATGTGACTAGAAATTATTTTAAAATTAATCCACACGCATTTAGTACGCGTATAGGAGAAGAATAGCAGACCTTTCTCAATCCCCATTTACATCTTTAAGCGAGAAAACTTTGACAAAGTCTCTTAAGATGGCATGTACTCCACATGACAAGCTCATATTTATATATATTTTATATCAAATTCACTTGTCTTTTCTAAGTTAGTTCCTTATATTTTTGAGCTATTTACTTTGTTTTTGTGTTTTGTAGGATTTGTCAAGCAAATAAAAGAAAAATAGCACAAGTGGGATTTTAAGTAACGAATTCGTCAAAACTGCCTGTGCACTTCAGCTGACTTTGGAAGCAAGTTGCGGACAGCTCAGAATGAATTAGAGAATGAGCCTTATATGGTTGGAAAGCTACGGATGTCTATTTTCTGGGGAATTTCACAGATTGTTGATATCATTTTTCTACAAGAAGTTATGACCATTTTAACACCGAAAGGTTCCCAAGAGGCTGAGCAGTTTGTAACTGACAAGAAAGCATTGAAAGCAATAAATCCAATAAAACTAGCAGCCAAAACTGATGCAGCCAAGAACAAGCCAGCTGACACCTATTCAAATATCAGAGGAAATGGAAAATTAAGTGGGAGTAATGGGCATAAATGTTGCCCAAAGAGTTACAATTGTTTTAGCATTTCCTCTCACTTATTGTCATCACTAAATGGCTGTTAGTGGGGTGAGTTATGAAAAAAAAACTGTGGTAGCAGAAAAGAAAAAAAGGGTTGCAGGTTGTAGTGGCAAAGAGGGGAAAAAAAGTGGAGAAAAAAAGATAGAAAAAATGGAAGAAAAGCAAGGAAAAAAAGAAGTCTGTTGCGTTGGGGAAGGAAGGAAAGGAAGGAGGAAATCTTGGCATTCTCTTCTTTCGGTTTTATCTTCTCAAACTCATGTCTTTTTTAATTTGAGAATTATGTGTAACTAATTTTTAGTAGTTAGGGGCTGTTTTGAAGCCTTGAATATGATTGCAATTTTGTTATGACATTTCGTTTGAATTACTTTTATGAATGGATGAAAATTAGTTCACTACTTGTCTCATTGATGAATTCTTTATGTGTTTTCTATGGATGCATACTCAGTAAGCATATCTAGGATTCTAATGCTATGAATATGTGTGTGACTGCCCTTGTCGAAAGAGGACTTGCATATGTTCTAGAGTAGTACTTGTTAATTGCGATTAACATGTGAATCAATTTCTAGGATAAGTAAGAAAACACTAGTACGTACGATGCCTTGTGATGACTCAAACTCTTTTCGTTCTTAATGATTTCTACTTGTTAAATCTATGAACACACCATTCTAGATTGCATGTTAGGGACTAAGTTAAGTTGAAAACACCATTCTCTTAACATACTACATAAGAAAGAGTAATATGTTGAGTTCTAACATTGAGCCAACTTTAGCATCTTCATCCGGAAATAGAAGGAATTTGAATGAAGCATAACATGTTTGCATGATTATTTGGTGGTGGATAGCAATTCCCCTAACTCGTTTTTCTTAATTTGTGAACTACTTAAAAATATGTTTATGTTCTGTTTTTGTTCGATTTAATTTAAATAGCAAATCAACTCCAAAAATCCCAAATATTTGTGTGAGTGTAGCTCTGTGCGTCTAGTGTCTTCATATAAAATCTCGTAGACTTTAGATAAGTGTAAGTCAGTCTAATAATTATTTTTCGATGATTGGTTAGTAGGGACAGCAACACAGTTTTTGTGACATTTTAAGTAGTTAGATAAAACAATCTTCTGCAGGAAAGACCCTTATTTTCATATGCTACAATTGACAAATCTTAGTGTTGATAAGGAAAATCAATAGGACATTTGTGTGCTACTTTGTGGTGTGCTTTTAATCCTATCGACACACAAATACAATAGTTTTCAGTTATAAAAAAAAAAAAAGAAAAAGAAAAAAAAAAAGGGAGTTTTTAAACTTTAATCCTTGAAGAAGATTAAATTCAATAAAAACTTGGTGTTAGATTGGATATTGCTTTTAGTACCTTTAATGTGTACCTAATTCAAATTTATATTATATTTTTGTTTTAATATTTAATAGATATCTTATGTAATGTCATTATATTTAAATTAAAATTATTTATTATTATACACATTTTAATTCATTATATTTGTTTTACTTCCTCCAATTAGTGTACCTAAATGTCCGTATCATAATATATTTTACTAAATTAGTGTATTGAATTGTCCGTTGACACACCCCAACCGAGATCGGAGCGTGCTGGCCGTCACACGAAGGTGACGAAGCCATGTGCACGTGCGGAAGCTAATAAAGTAGTAATATAAAAGTACGAATAATTTAAAAACTAGCATACAAGGTCCTAGAACAAGTGCTAGCGTAAGTGAAACACAATTCAGAGCAGGTCTACAGCAGTCCAAAAGAAGATTTCGACAAAAGTACACCCGAAGGTGACCCTACAATGGTGAGTATCTGTCAGAAAAGCCGGGAGAATCCTCTGGGAAAACCACCGAAACTGCTAATCAACTAGAACCTGGAGGGGCGCAAAACAAAAGCGTGAGTGGGCAAAAACAAAGCTCTTTGAAAACCATTTATCAAAAATACATTCTAACCCCTCGCCGTAAAACCTGTATACTTCCCAGAAAATAATCATATATACGTATGTATAAATATGCCAATCATGCTCAAGGGTATGCCAATCATGCTCAACAATGTGCCATGTCAAAGCCTCTTAATGATATGCAAGTGCTCAGGTATAAATCACATCAATAGCATAACATCTGGCAGCCGGAGCCACCTAACGTGACCTGTACGGCTGCATATAGAGCTCAGATCTCAACTCAATAACTGAACCTGCCCACGAGTCGGAACCACCTAAAGTGGTCTGTACGACAGGCCTGGGTGTAATATATATGTACGCTCCAGTGCTACGATCACGTGAAGGCTGTGCGAATAATCGCGGGTCACCTACGAGTCGGAACCACCTAAAGTGGTCTGTACGACAAGACTGTGCACCTAACTTGGATCCAAGCTGAGCGTGTGGTGCGGGAGGTGAACATCACGTGAAGGACTGTGCCCTACACTGGGCGGGAGCACTAACACCGGGGGTGCAGGTTATGAGCTCTCTAAGCATCTCAAACTACTGCTGTATGTAAATATGAATACCACTTACCTGGCACTTACCTGTGCGTCCACAGCACCCAATATGCATTTGTATATGCAAGCCACTACTAATGCATGTGATGATGCATAAACGATAACAATAAAGTGCATGGCATAAAATAAATAACCCTTTTTAATCAATTTCTGGGAATATAAATGTATATAGGTATATACGGAAAACAAAAGCCCACTCACTGGTAAGTGGAAGGGTCGTAGCCCCCCTGCCTCGAGTGCGAACGCTCGTCCTCGGGGTACGTGTCACCTATATGCGAAATAACTATAAAAACGTTAACTTTAAAGCACATAACCAACTTCTCGTAATAACTTCTCATACATTGCTCAAAATGGACAAATGAATATACCAACGTGCTCTACACAACCTCAGGATCACAACCATATTTTTAGAAAAATTTTCCTCCGCCGCACGCGCCCCCACGCGCCGGCCACGCGCAGGCACGTGTGGCACACACGGACGGCGTCAACTGACGCCGTTAGGAATATTCCGTCAAAACTGACAGATTCCGTTAACGGCGTCAGGAATATTCCGTCAGAATTGACGGAATATTCCGTCACCTTCTTCGTTCAATCTCCGGCGACGTCGCCGGCGCCGGAAACTGGGAAAACCTGCAACTTGGGTTTTCTCGCTCATTTTTCCACCATTTTTCACGTTTCTTGCACCAAATTAAACCTTAGAACTAGAAGAACACGTCCAAACAAGTTTTAAGGTCTAAAACTACAAGATTATACCTGTCCAAAAACTCCATAACCGGCCAAGCTCGAACCAGGCTATTCTGACGTCCACTTCCGTCCAACGATACACTCCGAGGTTCCTTGGGACCTCACAAACACAACTACAAGCTTCAAAAGTCCAAAAACATGCTAGAATAAGTTTGCATGAATAGTAACTAAAACGGACCTCGTCGAATCGACGTGAAAACGGCTACAACCTTACCTGAAAATGGTACCACTGGACTCCTCTCAGCCCCACGAGCACGAGGGTGGTCTTGGTTCCCTCGATCTGTAAGTGGTTGAGTGTGTTCGTGTGTGTCCGTACAATTCCAATAGGAAGAGGAAGGAAATGGGAACACGGGAGAGAGAGAGTGACAGGGAGAAGACAGAGGGAGAGAGATAGGGACAGTGTGTGTGTGTGTGTGTGGCCCAACACATGCCAACACCACACCACCCACCAAACAGAATAATGAAACGAACTAGGGGCAGATATGTAATTTCACACGTGCGTTTTAATAATCCCGGGACGGGATGTCACATCCGTACTAAAATATATTGTAGTGAATTAGTGGCACATAAGAAAATATGCAAAAACATAAGTGTACCGAAAAATTTCGTACCTAAATATATGATATTAAATTAGTGTACCGAAATGTCGGTACCTAAATATATTATAATAAACTAGTATACCGAAATGTCCATACCTAAACATATTATATTAACCTAGTGTACCGAAATGTTCGTACCTAAATATATTGTAATGAATTAGTGACACATAAGAAAATATGCAAAAACATGTGTACCGAAAAATCTTTATGAAAATATTTTCTTATATAAGATACTTACCATAATGAGAATTAAAATTTTATAATATTTTCATAAAATTTAATTTATGAACACCATAAAATTATAAATAAAAAAGAGAGACATTTAATATGTTGGCATTAAATAGAGTCTAGGGACTAAAATCAATTTTTAATCTTGTATAAGACATTTTTCTAAACTTCAACGTATTTAAGGATTAAAATCTAGTTTTCTTTAAAAAAAAAAAAGAGCTTAATTAGTTAGCTTAACAATGGAAGTTTAGCCACTCGGTAGTACGGTCTGGTAATATTCCTATTTACTTGTATCTGAGAGATTTTAAGTTTGAATCTTATGGATGACCAATTTGATACCAAATTAGGTTACCAATTATGTAGTTTAGCCGAACCCTCCTTTCTCCTTCTAGAATAAAATATATTGTTGTACTTAAAAAACCAATGAAGTTCAAAGAAATTGCTGATTACAAATACATGCCGAAGGCCGCGTGCGTTATTATTATCCAATAAAAAAGCACGCGTACACTCTATCCGTATATAAAGATTAATTAATGGTAAAATCCATGTACACCAGTATCTCTGTAAGCTCGTCTTTTCTCTTCTGTAGTTCACCGTCTATTATTTTTCGTTTCTTTATTCTCTTTTGTTTATAAATGGTGTATTTGCAAAGAGAATATTAGAGGAGATGACACATCGCGATCCGGAATGTCTATTTGGACTCCGAATCAAGTTGTACTGGTCAGAACTCGGAGGGTGACGAAGCCATAAAGTGTAGTGATGTGGAAAATGTGTGTAAATTTAAACCCAAAAGTGCCTATATGTAAGAGTGTGCTAGTGAGAAAGAATGAACATAATTCACACGTGATGTCAGAGCATAATTAAAGCACAGTAAAGGTAGGATTGGAATTATATCATTGAAGGTGATCACCTATACCAATAATTGCCAAGAATCCTCGTCGATACGAAAGCTCTACTACTAGAACCTAGAGGGGTGAAAAACAAGGGTGAGTGGGCCTAAAAATAAAGTTTTCTAAAAACCTTTTCGAAAACATAATAACCCCTCGCTGTAAAACAAGTATAGTTTCCAAAATATACGTATTACATATAGTATGAAAGTACTTACCATAGCCATCAATATTTCAAGAATTAAATACACCATAATATTTTGTAAATAAACGCCTAACGTCTGGTAATCACGTAATCTCACGTAACAAATATATCATATCGAGTGCTCATCGACATATGCTGACACACGAGTTCATCCAGAGATATTATGACATGAAAATGATTGGGTGTAATAATGATATACACTTTAGAACTACAATCATGTGAAGATTGGCGTTATGCGTAGCACATACGAGTCCTAATTACCTATTGCAATCTAGGACAGGACTGGCACCTACAATGGATCCAAAGTAAGTGTATGTTGCGAAGTGAATATACACGTGAAAGACTGGCCCTGACCTGGGCATTTTCTAACACTGATACAGCAATGATGAGCAAATAACGTAAACAAAATCATACAACAGTAAATCAACAATTTACGTTGACATAATACTATTCACCTTCGTAAATATAAATAAGGCATCCCATAGGATTCATAATAATCTCACCATTTCAATCATCGCGACAATTCTTATAACGTCAATTTAATTATGTCATCACTTAGATAATGCATTATTAATCTATATGACACACCCCGACCTGGAATGTCCACTTGGACTTCGAATCGAGCTATGCTGGCCGACACGTGGAAGGTGACGAAGCAATAAAGTGTAGTATAGTGGCATATGTAAATAAATTTAAACCTAAGAATGCCTAATTTTAAGAGAGTGCTAGTGAGCGGGAATGAACCCATTTCACAAGTGATGACAGAGCATAAGTAAAGTACAGTAAGATAGGATGAAAATTATACCATCGGGGGTAATCGTCTACCCTAAGATTTGCCAAGAATCTGAAGGAAAAATTTTGTCCTAGCTAAGAACATGTAAGAACATTTGAATACATATGCAAACTAATAACACTTTAAAGTAGGCATGCATTCAAAAACAATTCATAAAACCCATGACTTTCAAAGCCTAGTATATGGTGAACCATAAGACTCTTTAACAATATTAAAGAGAATAAGAATTTAGAGATTCTTTACCCTTGAAGCTCATCCTTGATTGCACAAGGGATTCACCCAAGTGGAGGGCCTTCAAGTCACCTCCTTGCTCCTTGGATCTTCCTTGTGATTTCCTCCCTTTTAGTGCTCCTTTTCTTCTTTGAGGATTTGAGGATTTGTTCTCCAAAACACCAAAGGTTTGGTGTCTCTAAGTCTCCACACCAAAGATGTAGTGTGAAGATGAAATGGATGACTTAGGGAAGAAGAAGATTGCTAGATGTTCCTCCCCTAAGTGGCCGGCCTCTATGTAGAAAATGAGAGAATATGTTTCACCCAAATTCAATTAGAAAACCCTAATATGAAACAAAGCTATAATGTTGATTTTATACTTCATTTCATGTGAGTGGCAAACTTGTAATTAATACAAGTTTGCTACCCCTCACCCTTATGGCCATATGTTGTTATTGGGCTTAATTGCCAATTTTGTTTTAGTTGTCATACAACTTAAACATAATGGGCCTTGTGGACCAAAACGTTTTTGTGCCCCGAAGCCTAAAACTAACTTAAACGCCCAATACGAACGTTTCGTATAATTAATTAACTATTTAATTAATCTTGACCATTCTTCAATTAAACCATTTAATTGCTTATCCATTTCATATAATTTCTTCACTTATATCCTTACTCAGTGTACGATCCATTAGGTTCCAATTAGCGAGGTAGTGGGCGATGTTACTCTTAACGATCGATTGTGAATTGAAACCACATTTCAATTCTCCCTTAAAATTAGTGTTTGCTAATCTTTAGGGCTTCCACAAACCATGGGTGACGCCTAGCAGCATGTCATGGTTACCCAAGCTAAGTAGAAGTGGTTGGAGAACCTATCCAGTTACAACTACAATGCAATACGGTCATTCTCTAATACAATACTCTTAATCACATTGTTTAAGTGATAGTTTGTTTCATGTCTACTATCCAATGTGATACTTCTCTATATGATTCAATTGAATAAGATTTGGAACAAGCTTCCTTAGTCATATTCATATGCTTTGGCCAAAGACTCTCGAATCATATCTTAGAGTATTCTCCTTCCACCATGGAAGGTTAGAGATCCCTTGTTGTGCATTCATATGCCTACATGACTAGATAGCTTGACCCCAACAATGCCGTGGACACTCCAATGGAATGCCGTTGACATAATCAAAGATCAAGGACCTAACCATTAGACATCAATGATGCCTCAGGTCAAAGGACTACTTTGCATATTGCAACTATCGAGTTCTCACATGACATGTATGTTCGAACTCTCGTTTGATCGTAGTTCAGTGTACTCGATTACTCTTTCGAGCACCTATGTGTTTGCCTTAGTGTCCAACACCAAATGACTTGAGACTAGTTCATACTCACGCTTGAGTCGACATAACACATACTAACCTTAGCGGATTGTCAATGCCCAATTGGCAATCCTATGGCTAGGAACGTTTTAGGAATGAACATAAGAGAAAGGTCTCGTTAATTTAACTAACTTAAATCACTTGTCTCTTAGATCAAATACATTCCTTGGATTCCCTTATTGCTTAAACACAAGATACTATAAATAGTGATTAACAATAAGCTTTGCCCTCTATTAAACATATAAAAGTTTAACACAATAAGTATTCCAAAAAGCTATTATATTAAATGAGTGGCTTTGTGGGCATACTTCCAACAGAATCCTCATCGATACAAAAGCTGAGCTGCTAAAACCTGGAGAGGCGCAAAACAAGGGTAAGTGGGTTTGAAAATAAAGTTTTAATAAAATCCTTTTGAAAACATTATAACCCCTCACCGTAAAACAATTTTAGTTTCCAAAATATACATACTACATAGAGTATAAAAATGCTTACCATAACCAACAATGTTTCAAGGATGCTAAACGTCACAATTTTAGCAAATAAATACATGACGTCCGTAATCACATATTTTCTTGCAAATGAACATATCATATCGAGTGCTCGTTGACATATGCTGACACACGAGTTCATGCAGAGGTAAGCTGACATAAATAGGACTGGGTGTAACAATGACATACGCTTTAGTACTACAATCATGTGAAGAGTAGTGCTATGCGCATCACATACGAGTCGGAGTCGCCTATTGCACCTATACGACCGGACTAGCACCTACAATGGATTCAAAGTGAGTGTACGGTGCGATGTGCACATACACGTGAAAGACTGGCCCTGACCCGAGTGAGTACTAACAGCAGTGCAGCAAATGATGAGCAGTTAACACAAATATAATCATGCCATAGTGATTCAATAATTCTAGTTGACATAACATTATTCATAGTCGTAAGTTTAGCTAAGGAATCCTGTAGGATTTGTAATGATTTCCTAATTCTCATCGTTAAGTCATTTCCTATAAATATTAATTTAACTATGGCATTCATATAGGAAATTCATCATTAGATGTATATATGGAAACTAAACACACACACACACACACATATATATATATATATATATATATGTATCAAAGAAAAGACCCACTAACAAATCATGTCATCTAGTCGAACCTGCCTCGTAGCATCAAGAGTCGTTGTGATCGTTTCGTCTAGAAACAAAACCATTTATGTAAATAGTAACGTAGTAACATATAAACGCGTTTTGATACAAAGTATGGCTAATAAAGAAACTATTTTAAAATGATTGAATTTTGGAAAACGGAGGGCGGATTCAGGTCCGGTACATCGAGAAACCTAAGGAGGGACCTCATGTTCCTCCATGGGCCGCTGCACGTGCCGCCACAAGGTTGCTGCACTGGTAACCATGTGCTGCATGTGTCACTCGTGGTGGCTCCCTCAAGCGCGCCCACACACCTGCGAATATGGCGGTACTTGCTTTCCTCGCGAGTTCTTGCAATTTTACAGGTTGCATAGCCATCTTTTCGATCTCCATTCGAGCTCATTTCTCAATCATTTTTAGAGCTCTATATATGGATTTGAAGCTAGGAATGAGAGGGAAAGAAATATACCAGTTTGAGGTCCAAATCAGGCTTGAGGCAACCGAAAAAATTGCCTGAAAGTAGGTTACCAATTTGAGGCATAAGGCACACGATTACCAATACATTAGCCCTGCTTCAGTGTCACAAACTCATCTCCAAATCCAGATTTTTCTTGGCAGGGAGGTTTTTTGTTTAAAATATAGAGGCAGTCGCCAAAATGTTCTTCTAGAAGGTCGATAAGTCATCTAAATCTCTCAAAACTTAGAAAAGCTAACACATTTTTCATATTCAACAAGGTGACAAGATTCGACAAGAACCAAGAATGCTTACATCAAGCGTGTGATGAATGCAATACTGCCCAAACTTATGCTTTGATACCAAACTAACACACCCCGATCCGAAATGTCCACTTGGACTCCGAACCAAGCTGTGCTGGCTGGCACCTGGTGGGTGACGAAGCCATAAAGTGTAGTGATGTGGAAAATGTGAGTAAATTCAAACCTAAAAGTGCCAATATGTAAAAGTGCGCTAGTGAGCAGGAATGAACTCAATTCACACGTGATATCAAAGTATAGTAAAGGTATGATAGGAATTATACCATCGAAGGTGATCACATATATCAATAATTGCAAAGAATCCTCGTCGATATGAAAGCTCTGCTACTAAAACCTAGAGGGGCAAAAAACAAGGGTGAGTGGAAAGTTAGGAGCAAGCCATGAGGAAGCAGCAAACTTGTAGTCATGTCAATGACATAAACCACCAATCAATCATGTTATCTTTGTTTGTTCAAATACCTCAACCACATGGTACCTTAGTTGGGTACATCTTAAGAATTTCAATGCCACAAGGCAATTGTGTTATGTCTAGTGTGATTGTAGTGGTTGCATCGTTTCCATTACCAATCCGGTAATGCTAGTTAATCTTATTTTGTTGGATATCGTGGATTTCCACGTAATCCAAGAGATAGATCGACTACATCCTTAGTATTCCTTTGGTGGAGCATCAACCAAAAGTAGTCATTTCTCCGACGACCTATCATCCCCATGGTCACCACCACATGCAAACCTTAGAAACTGAAGCACAAATTAATTCTTGCTGTAAAGGCGAAATCGTTTCCAAGAAAATGTTGTGAAAGCCTATTAGCACGCGTTGTAGAGGAAGAAAACAATCCGGTATAGCTAGAAATTATGAACCTAGTCAAGCTAAACTCCTGACGTCATTCCTAAATATCTACCTGTATTACCACTAGATTAAGTTGTGTATGGCACCATTGATCTACGTCCAAATATAAAACCTATATTCCTTGAACCTTCATCGAAGAGACTTCTGCTTCCATTCATGAAGAGCAAAGACCAAACCTTAAGATTGTTCATTATTTACTAGCAATTCAATTAGGCAATGATTAAAAACCGTTAATCAATGTCTTGAATTGATCTCTCCGACTAACTCTATGGAACTTGAGCTTTCTTCGAGATTGATCTGAAGTTTGGTTGCGACCAGCTGAAGATTCGAAATGATGATTTTCTTAAGACTACGTTCAAGACTCGGCATGTTCATTATGAGTTCCTTGTGATGTCATGCGGGTTGACGAATGCTCCAATATCATTCATGAACTTGACGGACCGTGCATTCTGCCTATATCCCAAGAGATTCATGATAACCTTATCGAGAACTTCCTTGTTTACTCTAGTAATGAAGTCAAACTTTCTAAACACCAATGATTTGATCTAAGCAAGTTCAAAGCGAATCAACTTTACACTAAATTCCTCAAATGCTAATTTTGTTTAGATCATGTTTCTTTTTTGGAGACATGAGCTCAATAGACGACATTCTTGTTAATCCCCAAAAATGTTGTAGTCGTAGAAAAATTGGAAAACCCTACAAGATGTTGCGAAATGCGAGGTACCCTTGGTTTCGTCGATTACCATTGACATTTTGTGCTAACTTTCTCCACCTTAGCCTTATTCCTTACAAGTTGACCAAGAAAGAAATTTGTTTCATTTGAGATGTGAATATGATTAAGTTTCTGACAATTGAGATGTCTCTTTCCGACCATTGTTCTTACACTTCTCGATGACACCAATAATTTCAGAATTTGTAGTGATACTTCATTGAATGATCTAGTTGTGTGCTATACAGCACGGTAGGGTAACAGCTTATGCCTTCGAACAGTTGGAACCACACGAAGTGAACTTTCTTACCTATGACTTAAAGATGACAATTGCTACCTTTACACTAAAAACTTGATGGCGATTTCTCTATGGACAAACATGCCTAAATCTTCATCGACTCCCTCAAACCCCTCAAATACATCTTCATTTGGAAGGAGCTTGATTGTAGATGGCGACAATGGAAGAAATTAAACAATGTCTACAATTGCACCATTATGTACTACCCCGATTGTGTAAATGTAGTTGCTAACAACCTCAACAGAAAAGCACATGGATGACTCAGCCGTTATATCCTATTTCAGTTACAACTCACGAGTATTGATGTGACGTTACTTACAAATCATCAGGAAACTTTGTTAGCTAATTTCCAAGTTCGACTCTTCTACTTTTGACTTAGGATGAAAAATGAGATTGCTTAGTTATTAAGCAAATACATAATTTGTCGGCATGTCAAAGTAGAAAGAGTTATTAAGCAAATACATAATTTGTCGGCATGTCAAAGTAGAAAGAAAGAAAGCATTCAAGTTGTTATAGTCACTCCTTATATCCTGATACATATGAGAGAATATCACCATGGACTTCGTGTACGAACAGCCCCGTACACGTGGAGACTATGATGATGTTTCGGTGATTGTTGACCAACTTATTAGGGTGCCCATCTTCTATCAGTCCATGAGGACACCCTTTAGATCACTTGGCAGAATCCCATACCACATTTATTCTTATTGTATTCCCTAACACTGGGAAATTACGAAACACCCCTGATCAGCTAAATGGAAATCTTAGTTGGATTTCATACGTGGACATCTGAGTCTTTATTACTCTTTGTTCATTTTCATGTCTTTCTAGGTAGTACGTGTTCTTCCGAACACGTGAGTGCGAGTGATGTGTAAATCAGACGATTTAGGCACTTTTCCCAATGAGGGGCAAACTAATAATTTTGTAGTCTTGAGATTCCATTACTTGTTTATCAAGACAACAATCGGTTGTTGGTATTGTTGACTGTAATATCGATAACTTATTTCTTGGGTTCATTAAGCAAGTGGGCAAGTAGGCCCGTCTCTGGTAGTACTTTATTAATTAGGCCTCGTGCCTAATTAATTATTGTTTGGGCTTGACCCAAGGACACACACACCTACTCTCATAGTGCTCGCCACTACAATCGCATGGACACAAGTAATACAAAATTTGAAGAAGCCACTTTGCTAAAGGGGCTACATAGGAAACGGAGAAACGTGTGATAGACTTGTATTCGTACTTCTTCTTTGATTAAATTCTGTTGTTTTTAATTTCGAGGATGAAATTTTCTTAAGAGGTGTAGATTGTGACATCCCGTCCTGAGATTTATTGTATTTTATTCTTAGTAGTAGGGAAATTATCAATATGTCCCTAAAATGCCACGAAGGCCTTCTGCATGGACCTCGATTTTCCTCTCACTTTTCGAGTTTTATTTTACTATTGTTGAATAGTACTCCTTTTTAAAAACACATGACCGCAGACGAAACTCAATTCGAAGCTATAACGAAGAAGTTATGTTCAAAACAGTGTAAATTAACCTGAGATAGGTTCAAACTTTAAAAACCAACCTTGTGCAGTGTGCATCGCTACCTTGGTCTAGCATGGGAAAGTATAAATCAACTTTCAAAGAGGTTTAATGCTTTAAACAAATATTTTAATGGGTTTTAAAACTCATAATTACTCTCTCTTTCTTTCTCTCTCTCTCTCTTTTCCAGCTTTATCTCACGTCACATCTCTCACTCTCTCCCTTTTCACTTCACCCACTCACTCAACAATTAATTTTCACTATAATACACTCAGACTCCCGCTCACCTCTCAACTCTCTCTCGTAGCTCTCTCCACATTTTCTCCCACTTGGTGCACATCAAAACACCACCAAAACAACCTCCAAAAATTCTCAAAGCAACACCAGCTCCTCCAAGCTTCATCTAAGGCACCAAAAAACTCTCAAAACACCAAGGAAACTCGTTCAAAATCTCGTGGCCGTGACTAAGTCGGGAAAAATAAGAAGTTTTCGTTTCGCATGTTGACGGAATCCGACGAACCAAACTACTTCCATCTTGGTAAGCTTCAACTCTTCTCAGGGTTTTCTTCAAGTTCTAGTGAGGTTTCATGTATGCATGTATATTTCGGTGAACACATAGACAATTTCCTAACCCATCATGATTTTCGGCAAGTTGTAGGATTTTTCCATGCTAAACCTGGCCACACTTTGTTGGGTTGGTCAAGTTTGAAGGTGTAAGACGACTCCCCACAACCCCTAGGCCTTGTGTTAGATCCCACATTCATATAGCATGAGGCCTTTTGGGAACTCACTGGTTTCGGCTTCCATTGGAACTCTGAAGTTAAGCGAGTTTGGGCTAAAGCAATCCCAGGATGGGTGACCCACTAGGAAGTTGCTCATGAGTTCCAAGAAACAAAACTGTGAGGGCATCGTCGGGACCCAAAGCAGACAATATCGTGCTACGCCAGAGTCGAGCTCGGAATGTGATAATTAGCTATTAGAGCCAATCCCTGGTCGAAAGTGTGCCAACGAGAACGTCGAGCCCCTACGCGGGGGTGGGGGGGTGGATTGTTAAATTCCACATCGCCCAAGGGAGAGGATCCTCTATGCCTTATATGTACATGCCCACCTCCATATAGCACGAGGCCTTTTGGGAACTCACTGGCTTCGGGTTCCATCGAAACTCTGAAGTTAAGTGAGTTTTGGCTAAAGGAATCCCAGGATGGGTGACCCATTAGGAAGTTGCTCGTGAGTTCCTGGAAACAAAATCGTGAGGCGTGGTTGGGGCCCAAAGCAATATCGTGCTACGTCGGAGTTGAGATCGGGATGTGACACCATGGGTTTGAGCTTACATGCTCAAATCCACTTCAAAACCAACAAAAACAGAGAACTTCAACTCGGGCCATCACTTTCAGGCCATTTTCCGATGACCTCAAACCAACTTTTGGCTTTGAAATAGGTATAATCATATTCCTCTCGCCCTAAGCTTCGTTTTGATATATTATGGGCAAAATTTGGTTGAAAAATGAACCTATTATGACCATTTGAAATTTCCCTGCCAAATCGGTAGTTTCCGGCCATTGCAGTAGCAACCGGCTAGAAAAGGAAAAAAAAAAAAAAGCCCAAAATTGATCCATGAACCAGCCCAAAACCCTAACTGGATCCTACCCAGATCCATTTCTTTAAAAAAAAAAAAAAAAAAAAAAAAAAAAAACCTGATCCAATAATCGGCCCAAACCTTTAGGCTGTTACCTGACCCGGTCCAATTCCAAAAAGGATCCTAGAATATTCCTTTGCGTCGACTTTTCAAAATTTTCTCAGAAATCCTCCTAGGCTAATTTTGACGTCCTGAGTCCATTTTTGACATCCATTTGAGAAAATTATGAAGTTTTAACATAGTTGACCACTGAAGCGTCTCGGTTAACTTTTTAGGGTTGACCATTGACTTTTCGTTAAATTTTTACAAAATTTGCTCAGGACCCTTCTTAGCTTATTTCGACACTCTGACTCCAAAGCAGCACTCGACTTTCTTGAATTTGATTGTTTCAGTTGAGTTTTACTAATGGGTCCTAATATTATGCTTAGGTGCGATTACTATCAGAGACTTCGACTTTCTTAGCGCAAAATGATGTGACATCGCAAGTATCTGTGAGTGGGTCTTTTTCGTTTTTATGTGTGTGTGTGTGTATATATATATATGTATATGTATATGTGATTTTTCCTAGCAATTGCATTTATATACTATGATGTGACATGCCATGTTTAGCTTTACAAATAGACTTTCCATACACCTTATGTATTTGTGAGTATAAACTTGTGGCATGACATCCTTGCGTTTTATCTACTCATTATTACATGTTATTTTGACATAGTTCTTTGCCTCCAACTTACCTACTAAACAATTCCAATTTCATTTTTGACAACTCTAATTCAAACCCCTTGTCTCTTTTGCATATTGGTGTGAAGTTGAAGTTGTAGTTTTTGGCAAAAGAAAATAATGGGTTGTGCTTAGACATGGCATTCGTGTTGTATTTCCCGTGATTGTGGCATTTTCGTGTCATACCCAATATTTTAACGGGTCGTGTCGTATAACACCCATTAAAATAAACAAGTAATATGACCCGACCCGAAATCAACTCATTAATATTAACGGGTAATATGATCCTACTTGTTACTTGTTTACTATTTGATATTTTAAATATTTTTCATAATTATTATATTATTATTTTAATATTTTTTATTGGATATTTTAAATATTTTATTAATTTATTTTTTGGTGCGTGGGGCCCACACTTCACAACTCTGTACTTCTCTCTTGCCATGTGTCCCTCTCTCCCCAAACTTTCAGCCTCTCTCAGATCTCTCAGCTCTCTCTTTCTCTCATCTCTCCCGTTACTTCTCCCCCCAACAGCAACAACAACAACGGCCACTGCGTTATTCTTCCAGTGAACCGCCCAAACCACCAACCCTTCTCGTCTTCAACCACCACGAATGAAAAGCCACAAAAAACACCCTGTCTGGGCAACCATCTCGTGAACCCAATTGTTGTCATCGAGCCAAGGAGCTCCGACAAGGGATTTTAGTTTCCCAACGAAGATCTCGTCGATTCTAGTGAAAGTAACGTTCGAAAACCCTTGTGAAGGAAATATTTGTGAAAACTAGTTCATTTGAGCAACATCTATGTATGCAATTAACAATTAAAAGGCAGAATCATGCTTGTATGCACTCAAAAACAAAACTTTACCCATGAAATTCAAGGCCTAGTGAGTGCAGTGAACCAAGATTCAACTCAAGAACAAAGTGAGTTGAAAAATATTATACCTTTGTTGATTCCTCTTTGCATAAGCAAAGGCTAATCACCTAAGAGATAGGGCCTTCATTCCTTACTTCTTAGCTCCATGGATTTCTTGGATGAGGATGGTAGAGTGGATTTTCCAAGTTCCCAAAATAGAGAACCTCTAAGTCTCCACACCAAGGAAAGCATTGATAAAGAGATGAGTGACCTAGGGGAAGTAAGATTGCTAGCTAATTTCCTCTAGGGTGGCTTGCCTCTTAGAGAGAAAAGAGAGCTTTGTGTTCTCATCTTTTCTCCAAAAGAAACCCTTAATGATGAAATGATCATAAAGTCCTTTATATAGTCCTTTCACTTAAGTGACAAAAAGAACCAAAACCCCTTTATTTCTCTATATGGCCGGCTTCTTTAAGGCTGTGGGCTATTTGGGCCCTTTTTGGGTCTTTAGTCACTAAGTTGTTATACAACTTATGTTAATGGGCTTGACATTCAAATCCCATTGGGACTTGAGGCCCAAAACTAACCCGAGGTTTATAACAAACTTATTTGTTTGATTAATTAACATATTAATTAATCCTAGCCATAAATAATTAAACCATTTAATTATTATCCTCACTCATTTCCGTTTTTTCTTCAATCTCTACCTTACAAGGTGTACGATCCATTAGGTTCCTTTTAGCAAGGCAGTGGGCGATTAGAACTCTTCAAATCGATTGTGAATTGAAACATACTTTCAATTCTCCCTTTAGTGATTATACACCTTTAGGGCTTCCACAAACCATGAGTGACACCTAACAGTATGTCATGGCTACCCAAGCTAATCAGAAGAGGTGGAGAACCTATTCAGTTTAGGATTACAATGCAATACGGTATTTCTCTAATACAATACTCTTGACCACATTGTTTGGTTTGATAGTTTATTCATGTCTACTATCCAATGTGATTCTCTTACTTATATGATTACCTTGAACATAATTTGGAACGATTTCCTAAATGTCATTCATACTCTGGCCAGAGATTCTTAATCATATCATAAAGTATTCTCCCTCAAACGGTTTAAAGGTTAGAGATCCCTTGTTGTGCATTCACTTGCCTCCATGGCTAAGTGGCTTAACCCCAACTAGGCCATGGACACCCTTTGACGGAGTGACTTTGACATAGTCAAAGATCAAGGACCTAACCATAAGACAACTATGATGCCTCAGGTCAAATGACTACTTTGCATTATCCCAACCATGAGTTCTCATGTGACATGAGTATGAGAACTCCCTGTTGATCATGTTCAATGAACTCATTCTCTATTGAGCACCTACATGCTAATTTCTTTTTGTATTCCACATCCAGGTCGTTTAGAGCGATTTTGACGAATCAACTTCAGGGAGAGGTACTCGGCACCAATTTCTAGCCGACTTGAACCTTGTTAAGTATTCCATTGGTGACTTGTCTGATGCTTGAGCCATTCTAGCTAGTGATTAAACTGACATGTCCATCCCTGGTTGATAGAATTGTTCATGGAATTTTTCAACCAGTTCCTCCCAACTCTAGACGGAATTAGGTGGGAGGTTGATGTACCAAGCGAATGCTAAACCTATTAGCGAGAAGTTGAATAGTCGCAGTCTATGGAAGTCGTTATTAACATCTCCATATTGCGCAGTGAATCGAGCTACATGTTCTAACAAAGACAAAGACAATTCTTCAGCAAAAAGGCTAAAATCTGGGATCTTGAAGCTTCTCCACATAAGCCGGGTATAAATGAATGAATTTTGGGAACTTCGGCCCTTTTTTCAAGGCCGAATCGATCATCTGGACCTCAATCATATTGACGGGTATTGTTTCCACTCCCTGGTCGGATCCGTCTGATCGACTGCTTGATCCTCCTCTTTCTTCCAAGTTCATCGGTTGGATCCGAGTGGATCCTGTCTCAGCTTACAATGGACTACTCTTAAATGGAAGTTGTCGAGGTTGACCGGCGTGTCCATCTTCGAAGGCTTTACCGACCAATATTTCAAGCAATCTAGCATGTGTATCACCATTACTTCGTATTACCTTGAGCAAATTATTCATTTTTTGGTTGACCGACTGTTCGACCTATCAAGATTGCTCATCAAGTCGTCTTCGAAGAAACGACCTAGTTGGGGGATCAGAGCCTTCCCCACCATATTCGTTGCAGTCTTCCACTATCCCTTCGATGAAAATGCGTATGGTTTTGTTGGGAATTTTTGCGTTGTGAGGCTGGCCATCGAGATAAACTTCCTTTTCTCGGTGCGTCGCACTTGTAGCTTCAGGTGTCACAGTAATAA
The DNA here is from genome assembly GCF_041283825.1 of Pyrus communis. Taxonomy (NCBI): domain Eukaryota; kingdom Viridiplantae; phylum Streptophyta; class Magnoliopsida; order Rosales; family Rosaceae; genus Pyrus; species Pyrus communis. Next base: position 21,557,527 of record NC_142569.1, read on the forward strand.
GGGGATTTTGTGCCTGTGACAAATCTTGTCCAGGGCCCTGAGCTGGTAGGTTAGTCGTCGACTTTCCTATGATTGTTTTCTTTTTTACTGACCGTGTCTCAATGGTCATGAACTCTGACGTTTTAGCACTGTGTCCCACCAGGCATGCCAAAATGTTGATCCTAAAAACTACCAAGCCTACATGGTGCGCAGACCGAGTAACTAATGAGCTAACTACGTCATTCAGTTAATGCGAGACGTGTCAACTCGTCGGTCGAGCTTGGCTGAGGAGTAAAATTTGTTGATGTTGTGTTGAACATATTACTGATTTCTTGATCTTGCAACTACGATCGAGGAATGAACATGTCTCGGCCTTCGGGTTCTCGAGCCTGAAAACAAGGCTCCTAGTTTTGCGAAGTTCACGATTCATCGGTGCTAGGTTCGGTCACGGTGATTATATTCGTAAGAGTATAAGCACGTCGAACCGGCTCTAAATTATACAGACATAGGTACTCAAAAGAGATGTATGTCTTGATGGTAAATGTGGTTCGATCGTCAAAATGCTGAGCTCTGAAACTCACTTGTGAGTATCCAATCATAAAATCACTCGACGTTCAATGTGCCAAATGTAGTAGCTTGTAACACCTTACTTCACCGAGAAGGCTAATAAGATGACCTCTACCAATAAGGATTCGGAAACCCTTCTCGACCGAGACTTAGATAGGTAACCAGTCGGCCTCGGCGTAGTGCTGTTTATCCAAATTGAAGGTGCTCCTCGATCGACTGATTCTACCGCAACAGTGCTGTTTATCCAAATTGAAGAGGTTCGCCAGTTGCCTTCATAGTGTTGTTTATCCAAACTAAAGGTGTGTTGGCGGAAAAAGAAAATAAAAAATCTCAAGATGTTTGAGAGGTTTGCGTAAGGCAATTTGTGTGTTGAATTGGAAGGGCCTTCAAATGACATATCCCCCTCCTATTTATAGCAGCCAATCTCATCTTGGACCAATCAAAAATATACTCGGATTAGGATTCTCCGTCCTAGTCCTATCATGGCTCAGCCAATCCTACTCCTACTAGGACTTTGAACCAAACTCTTTATCCAGCCACCTTTACTTCTCAAATCTTAGCATCCTCACTCCATTGAGACTCCTTATCGTACTAGAACTTCGACCTATCCGCTCTTATCCAAATCACTCCTTCTTGTAATAGGACTCGACCGCCCTAACTGAGCGGCTTATGACCACTAGACAGCCTATAATACATTTGGAAAAACTTTGGGCCGAACATAAACCTACGCTCGGCCCAATAATATTATTTTGGGCCCAAACAAATACATATGGCAATAAATCAGGTGTCGATGCAAATTTCCTCAGTCTTCAGTCTTGACGAAAATGCACCTGCAAAACAATCAACACATTTGACCAAAAACCTAAGCCACACACGCCCACGAGATTTTTTTTTGGGGGGGGGGGGGAGAGGGGTTAGGCCAATGGATATCTGATGCCTAAGTCAGTTTCTCTGAGGAGAGTAAAGTGTTTAGGGCTTTTTCGGAGTAGCAAAAGCTTCTAAAATTTGGTAGAATATGGGGTATATATAGGGGAGAGGGTCGGCCATAGTGATAGGGTTTTTTACCCTACACATGGCGGCATCCTATTAGTCAATGTTTATGGAGAAATATTCTCAAGATATTAAATAGCAAATAATATTTTGAGATAATGGAGTAATTATCCCTAAAAATTGGGATTACTTACTTGATTGGAGTCAATCTTCAATTGGGAATGTAAAGCTTTGCAACAGTATAATCAGAGTAACTATAAAGAAGGGGTGGTACAATTTTGATGACCCTTGTGACAGCTCCAATTCAAGAAGGTTCCAATCCATCGAATAGAGCAGTGCCATACTACCACTGCATACGAGATTTACTTCAAAAATTCTAAATAAGGATATCAACGACACTTAAATACGGGAAACCTTAACTTGAATATATATATATATATATATATAATATTCGTATAATTTAATTTGCACCCATTCATTGTTAAAGCCTATTATAGATTTAACCGATTATGACAGTGGTGGAACTATGTTAGTGCTAATCTTTCAGGTCTTATACACCTTTCCAGAATACCATTCAAATTGTGGGGGTGGAGAGCCTTTGTACGGAAAAGTCTTTTTGCAGGTGTTGACGTACATGGAAATGTGGGGGTAAAGCTAAGAAGGTACCCAAACAACAACAATATGTAGTCGTGATTTCATATGTGATGAACACCTAATTGAAGTACACTAAAAATCATATGGACATCTGCATATACATCATGAGTTCATACATATATATGTGAACATCCATCTCAAAGTAAGTGTATAAATTCATCATATACATTCTTACATTAGTTTGTCTGACTCGTTATATATTTGAGATCTTAAGCAGATTCACTCAAAAGTGTCATGTACTACTGAAGAAGTCATGTACTAAGTATTAAAACTTTTGAGAGATACTTCTTAATTGATGACTGATGTGTAGTGAGTGTTCCATTATACATGAAATGTATAGCAATGCTTATTTCAACTTTTATACTTACCTTGATATGTTGAAATGAGATGTTCTATAGATATTTTAACTAGATATGCATGTACACCATGAAACTCCGGTTAGTAAGTCTTAGAGAAGACCTCAATCAGAGACAAGTCAAAATATATTAACAGAGGTCGCTGAAGTGGCTAATTATGATTATGTATGCTTAAGATATCCCACTATTTATGGAAGAGACCATATATTCTCAAATGTGTCTATTATTCAGACATCCCTTTATGGAAGAGACCAGATTTATCTATGTCTATGTATGGCAATAGCCTAGCTATGAGAGCTTGAGCTAAATATAATTTTATTTTGCATATATGCATTTGACTATATGTTTGAGGTTAGTAATGGATCTAGCTAATCCTCTGACAAATCCACAAAGCTAAATGCTAGCAATGATTATTACACCGAAAGGGATGAGACGTATGCCTATAACATCGATCAAGAGTGATGGTAACCCAACCTATGTGAATGGAGATCCCATGAAGTAGGTTCATATGGGTAAAAACAGGTCACTTGTTGATTGGACTTGCACTATCAATTTACATCTAATGTTATTATTGTTGACAGTTTATCCCGATGGTGTAGATAGTGCAACTACTGCAACGTCCAAGGTTGAACTCATGTTCTTAATGAATACCATAACCTATATATGGGTAGTCTGCTTGATTGTAGTGCACACTTGACAGATTCACCTATATGAGTGTGGGAGTGGGGCCGCTTCCTATGAGAGCTTAGGCAGGTTCGCTAAAGCACTCATGAATATCCAGGTAGGCGCATGGCCTATTCGCACCAACCCGCTCGAACAAGCTTGATTTCGAGGATTCAACGTGGGTGGTTAGTCCTATGATTCACACAAAGAAATCTTTGTTCATAGAAAATTTAATTTTCACCAAAATTTATTGGGTTTCGGCTAGCTCGTCCTAAGGTTGGTCATAGTCCAAAAGACACCAGTTCTGATGCGTTGGATTCTTACTTTCTGTTGGTACTTCCTTGTCTTTTTTACATTTTTGTTTCTCAAATTCCCTTCTGGTGATTCGATTTGTATTTTGAATTATGTGGGGGATTGTTGAAATTTTTATTGGGTATTTCAAAATACAACTCCTCTTTGATCACGTTAATATTATTCTTAATGATTTCTTTTAATCTTAATTTCAGTTATGTTTGCAAACCAAAAATGACGCATTAAAGGGGTCATAATGTTGGGGTTTTAACCAAATTTTGTCTTTGAAGTTGCCATCTTGATTAACCCGTTATTGGGCAATTATATAGTAACGTTCTCCTCATTCCCATTGTCCTATATAAACTCCACTTTACGTTGTGGCAAATTGGAAAGACCACTTTTGATTTCCTTATTGTTTTCATCTATTTCGCTTTCTCTCCAATTCTCCTTTCTCGTCTATAGATCCCTCGTTGTTTCAAATATTGATATGTTATTCACTTGTTTTGTACCAATAGAAGAATCGAGTTGTTCACTCGATTCAAGTATTGCGAGTGCACACTTACAAGGATCATAGGTTAAGAGTAGGGCGTCATAACCTGTTACATTGAGACATTGTCTTAGAAGGGTGAATTCTACTCTTAAGGACAGTGAACTTACATGCCTCAACCTAAAATATTGTTCTAATCAAGGATAGACAAAGAGCGTTTTCTACCTACCAAAGATAAGTATTTTATCTTATTTTGTTCAGTTTATGTAATTAATTGTGGCAATGAAAATTATCATATACTAATATTTATGTAATGTGACTTATTGTAGGAGAAGTAGCATCCACATCACCAATATTTCCAACACTTATTACTATATCCTATTGGTAATATATATACTATCTCAGCATCATATATCATCACCATCTACACTATCTAATTATCATTTATCGTTTTATAGGGGTGTTTTAGACAATTCACTTACTCTGCTCATGTCAATCGTGTCACTAACGTTGATCTCTGTTGGAACCCTCATTTGTCCCACATCGGACAGAGGGAGAAGAGAAGAGTACTTTAAATAGAATTACCCCACTATAACTAACACCAAGACCTTTTGTGATAAAACCCCACACCTGATGATTGGGCAGGTGGTAAAGTGAGGACAGTAACCTGAAAAATTTTACATGGTATCAAAGCCAGGGGACGGGCTACCACGTGATTGGGTGGGTCCCCTTTGACCCCACGCGATGGGTGAGCCCCGACTTGGCTCCACATAGGCCAAAGATGCCACGTGATTGGGTGGGTCCCTGTTTGGCCCTGCGAGATGGGTAAGCCCCGACTTGGCTCCACGTGGTTATCGATGTGTGGATCTCCACGTGTGACCCATAAAATGGGGTCTCATGTGTGGGGGAGTGTTGGAACCCTCATTTGTCCCACATCGGACAAAGGGAGAAGAGAATAGGACTTTAAATAGAATTACCCCACTCTAACTAACACCGAGACCTTTTGTGATAAAACCCCACACCTGAGGATTGGGCAGGTGGTAAAGTGGGGATAGTATCGGTGTTGTTGAAGTGGGCCCTCAACTCGTCGACCTAAAAAATTCTACATGGTATCAGAGCTAGCGGATAGGCTGCCATGTGATTGGGTGGGTCCCCTTTGGCCCCGCGCGATGGGTGAGCCCCGACTTGGCTCCACGTAGGTCAAAGATGCCACATGATTGGGTGGGTCCCCATTTGGCCCCATGCAATGGGTGAGCCCCGACTTGGCTCCATGTGGTTGCCGATGTGTGGATCTCCACATGTGACCCATAAAATGGGGTCTCACATGCGAGTTGTCCTCATATGAAGCCAAATGGCCACACACACTCTACGTCACCTAGTTGTTGTCCACGTGTAGGCTTGAAAATCGGCCACACGTGCAAGGTCGTGTTGAGAGTTGTCCCACATCGGTGAGGCACAAGTTTTGTTATGTGTTTATATGATCTTGGGCTACTCCCCATATTACCAATTGGTTTTATGGTGGAGGTGGAACCCCAATTTCATCATTCTCTCTATTTGAACAAAACATACTTATAAACTTTTCTAGAATGACCAATTTTCCAATCAAATTATGAATTATGTGCTCAATATGAATTCATCTTCTATTGTTTCGCTTCAATGAAATTTTTTATAATTTTGAACGTACATGAAAAGTATTGTGGTGCCCTTTGGTTTAGGGAAATGATTTTTACACTTCATTTTCTTCACTTGCACACATTTTTTTAGTTTTTAACAATGATTGAATAAAGTAAACAAAATCAAAGTACATGGATTAACAGACGTATGGGGATCGGTTTTCTAAGTTTAATATAGATTAAAAATATTTAATTAATTTCCCTTGGAAAGTAATTAATTTCTTCCAAGGAAGTAAAATATGATTAAACGTCATTGTAACAACAGAAGTAAGGAGAAATATGTACAATTGAGGTCTTTGAGTTAGCCTAATTAAGTGCCGATGGAGCATGAACAAATAAGTAACAAATGGTGATAGGTTCGCTCTTTCAATATAACAAAAATCATATATAATTAATTCGGAGTCTGGTCTGTGTTTATGAAAATGAGATTTCGAATTATTTGTTAACTACAACCAACAAGATGAAAATCTCCAATTGGTTCATTTTTGTCTAGCCAGGAAAGGTTTTGCTTGATGTGACTGGAAATTATTTTACAATTAATCCACACGTATACAGTATACGTATAGTAGACCTCCTGGCATTCGTATCATGTTTTTTATGTTCGTGTCGTTTTTGTGTCTTACTTGATATCTTAACGAGTCATTTTGTGTAACACCTGTTAAAATAAACGGGTAAAATGACCCGACCTGAAATCGACCCGATAATATTAACAGGTAATATGACCCGACCCGTTACTCGTTAAGGAAAATATATTTTAAACCAATAAATAATCAAATGAAAAACATAATACTAAATAAGTATATACATACCATATTGTCACATACAAAACATAAAAACGTATTTTTCTTTTAAGTATATTTTCGCTTACCTAAATTGATCAAATGGTAAAATTGGAAAATATTGGAATAGAGAAGGGGGTTTTTCATCCAAAAAAAGTTTTAATAATATAAGTGAAATAGAGTCCAACAGTACAAATTTACTCTCATTTATCTTACGGCGGTTATTTAAGTAAAGTCTTTAACAGTTCTCATAATATTTTGTTTTGTTTTTTTTTTTTTTTTTTTTTTTTTTCAGATTTTCTTTTTTGAAAACATGATCTATTAGAGGATGCAGGAAGATGAACGGTTTGGATCGTTGATATTACATTCAGAGTTTTACTGTTAGTGAAAATATTGCTTGATGTTTATAAATTTTCTGCAAACTATACGACATCGACTCATATTTCAGTTAACCGTAAATATTGAAACATATCAAAGATTTGAACCGTTCATCTTCTTACATCCACCAAATGATCATGTTTTAAAAAAAAAAGAAAATTTTAAAAATGAAATTTGGTAAGAAGAATAAAGCGTAAATGACAATCAACGGTTAAATATAAATTTAAGGTTTATCGATAATGATGAATCACGAGCGTTTATATATTCTTTCACATTTTTCATACTTGTATGTATTTCTTCTTAGTTCTTGCCTATACAAATATTATACTAGTTTATTTTAATTTTGGACAACAACATGCTAAGTAAAATTTATCCTAGTAATGATAATAAGGAACTCTCATAATAAAAATAAATAATGACAAAAACTTTTTTTTTTAACTTATATAGAATAATAATACAAACTATATATTAAATATAGAATATATTGTATATATTAATATAGCTATTTTATTTTATAATAGATCTTTTAGTAATTAAACTTTAAAATTATCAAAATAATTTTTTTCTTAACAAGTCGAAATGGGTTACCCACGTGTATACCTATTAAGTTCTTAACAGGCTCCCCGATAATGACTCGATTAGTTACCGTGTTGACCTGAAATCCATTATTTCATATCATGTCAGAAACTGCTGGGTCTAATGTATAAGAGAAGGATAGGAGACTTTTTTCAATCCCCATTTCCATTTTTTTTTTTAATACATTGATACTTTTACACTAAAAGAAGAAGGAGTTCGGCTAAAGTACACAATAAGTAATCTAAATTGGTATCAAATTTGTCATCCACGAGATTCGAACCTAAGACATTTCACTTCCTAATGAAGAGGAATACCACCGGACCGTAGTACTAAGTGAAGAAGAACTTAAAATCTCTCACTTTCAAGTGAAGATGAATATTTGACAAAGTCTCTTAAGATGGCATGTACTACACACAAATACAATTGTTTTCAGTTATAAAAAAAGAGCTTAATTAGTAAGCTTAACAATGAAAGTTCAAAGAAATTGTTGATTGCACATACAAGTCGAAGGCCGCTTGCGTTTTTATTATCCAAGAAGAAAGGACGCGTACACTCTATCTGTATAAAAAGATTAATTAAAGGTAAAATCCATGTACACCAGAATCTCCGTAAGCTCATCTTCTCTCTTCGATCTGTATTTCCCCGTCCATTATTTTTTGTTTCTCTTTTCTCTTTTGTTTATAAATTGCGTATTTGCAAAGAGAATATTAGAAGAGATGATGGAGTTTGAGCTTCAAGGAAATCAAACTACATAAATTAACAAACGGGAATCAGTTTCTATAGGTTTAAACAGATTGAAAACTTTTAGTTCATTTAAATTAATTAATTTCCTTCAAGGAAGTAAAATATGATTAAGTCATTGTACCAAAATAAGTAAGGAGAAATATGTACAATTCAAGCTTTTGAGTTAGCCTAAGTGGTGATGGAAGCAGGGCCGGTCCTGAGTTTTCTGGGGTCTGGAGAAAACTCTCAAAATGTGCCTTTTTTAATACAATAACATATATTAAAATAAATATTTAAAGAGGGTTGGAATCTAATCAAAGCTGAGATACTTAGCCCTCATGTTCATATTATATTACTTGAAAGAAAAAAACATACCAGGGGCCATAGTACCTAAGACGACCATCAAAAGCAAAATCATATACAATCACTCCAAGTAAAACTCTTTCTTGAAATTTCAACCTTTAAGAAATCATCTTCTTACATTTTTTGAAGTAAAATTGTCAATTATATTATCATAATTCAAGTCTTCAACCTAATCTTTTTCGATGCATAAAATTGCTAATCTATTTAGCCTATCTTGAGTCATATTGGTCGGCAAGTAAGATTTTAATAATTTTAGTTTTGAAATTTTTTCACTTTCAAATTTTCATTTAAAACTCCGTATTGTTATTCTAGCAACAAAAAGAACTTTTGGACAACTTCCTGGAACAAGAGTAATATCCAAACTCCATATTGTTATCAGATAAGCTTTCATCATTTCTATATGAGGTGCTGTAGCCCATCTCGTCAAATTCCTGCAAAAGATCAACCGTAATTTAAAATTAATGATTTGCAATCAACATCCAAAAGCATGCAAGGTTTTTTTTATTTTTTATTTTTATTTTTATTTTTTTTGACAAGAAACAATAGTGTGGTATTTCATTAATCAACACAAACAAATATAAGGGTGCCATTGGGTACATAGCTCCAATGACCAATAAATTGATCTGGAGTGAACTTACACAATTAGACAAATAAGAGTAAACCTCTAGTAGGCTATCATAAGCACAAAAAATAATCGCCAAGCGCACAATTGCCACCAGTATAGATCTATCACAATAAACGATAGACGCAACAAAGAAATAGAGGCAGCCACATTGGTCATAGTTGAATAGTGAGGCCACATAAAGTCATCACAGTAGAGCGAGACAACATCAAGTCACCGTTGGCAGACGAGACTACATAATCATCGCACAAAGGCGAAGACCAATCTAGCCAAAACAACAATGCCATCACGATGCACGTAAGGCAAGTGAAACATAACTACACTACTCCGAGAAGGGATTCACTGGTCAACTCATCACAGTAGGGGACGAGGCACTTAGACCAAGGGCACCTACAAATTCACTGGACAACAAGATACCGGTCTCCACACATCGAACATCATAAGAGCTAGCCGTAGCAAGCAGCAGAGCCGCACAAGCTGAGACGTACAAGACGAGTTGCCAGATCAAGCCGAAACGCACAAGCCAAGCCACCAAATTTGAGTACACGTGTCAGTGCAACCATAAAAACTAGGCGAGGAAGGTGACACAACCTTAGAAACGAGCTGACGATGGTGGATCTAACCCACCTGCAGCCACGAATCCAGCCCACATTAAGAAATCGAGCACCAAATCAAAGAAGAAATCTTGAAAAGGCATGGCCCGAATCAAAGTATAAGACTTAAAATCCTTGGAAACTTGCTCACAAAATGGTGGGAGAGAAGCACGAGAGGGGATATAAGGTAAGTAAAGGCCAGGAATGAGTGGTTGGCGAGAGGCCAGGGGGAGAGAAGGACGTGGATGGCGAAGGGGGAGAAGGCTGGGATGGGGAAAAAAAGGAAAGAGGAAGGGAGGAAGGGAGGATGGGCTAGAAGGAGAAAGAAAGAAGTTTCCACCAACCCCAGCCATAGCTAAAGGCTGGCGGCTAGGGTTTTGGTGAGAGAGATAGAGCTTTTGGAGAGAATGGGATATTTAAGAGTAGTTGCTAGAGTTTGATGATGTAAGGTTTATGAGTCATATAGAACCAAAGGAATACATAATATGTAAAACAAAATATAATATCACCTTGGATTTTGTTTTCGCAAATAGGGTCAAGCAAGGATTCAAATCCTTCAGGAAATCTGGTTAACAGGGCTGGCTGGATCACCAAAGCTGAACTCTTGCTTGAGAAAAAAATTTAATTGAGCGTGTGGAGTGTGGGGAGTGTGGGGGTTATTATAGAAAAGTAAGTGGGGGTGTATTAAGATAAATTTTGATTGAAAGCAAATGTGGGATGCATTAAGTGTGTAAGATGTATTCAACAATATGTGGGGTGTTAACATAAGAATTCTTCCTTCAAAAGAGGGCGTGGGTTCAAATCCCACTTCTGACATTTACCACTTAATACTACGATCTAGTGATATTCCTCTTCACTTGTAAGTGAGAGGTCTTAGGTTCGATTCTCACCGAAGGTGAATTTGAACCACATTATTGCTAGTCCATTGTGAGGCTAAGCCCACTCCCTCAGTTTTAGTATAGATAATATCATTTGTTCAAATTTAAAATAAAGAATAAAAATAAAAAAAATAAAAAATAAAAATAAAAACATAACAAGCCTTCAAATAATAACATAGACAAAAGCCAAATGACACTGTTAAAAAAATAAAAAAGAAATAAGATTTCAATTAACAAGGAAAGAAAAATAAAAGGGTAAATTACAAAAAAACTACCTCAACTATTGGTCTCACGACACTATCATACCTCATCTTTTAAAATTGACAATGTCATACCTCATCTTACGAATTTGGTCCAATGTCAGACCTCCGTCAGTTTTTCTGTTAATTTCTCTGTTAAGTCCTAACGTGGCTAGAGACGGGGCCCACTCACTAATCCAACTGGATTAAAAATTAATTAAATATTAAAAAATTAAAAATAAAAATATTTTTATATAAAATTGTGGGATCCACCCTCTCTCGCCCTTCTCTCTCATCTTTTTCTCTCTCTTGCCTTCTCTCTTCTCTCTCTCTGAGCACCTGTATCCCCAAAATCCCAGAACCCCCTCCCTTTTTTCCCTCTGCAATTCTCCCCCGTAGCCCTCAACAACATTCACCCCCAACCCCCATATTTTCCCGTCCTCTACCTTTGTCCCTCTTTCTGTTCCAGAACTCCCTCCATTTCGAAGATCTTCGACCCAAACCCTAACCCTAATTCCCCAATTTCAAACAGAAACCCCCACTCTCATACTCTCTGTCTCTCCCAAGTCCTCCATTTTCTTCAACCCCTTCAAAAGGTGGTTCCATAAACCCCCTAAACCCCTTCCTGCCCATCAACTTCCTCTCCCTCACCGACTCATTTTTCCACTGCCCAATCCCTTCCCAATTTCTCCTCCCTCAGCCTTTCTAACCTCTTCAACGGCCCCCCGAAACCTGACCCGAAAAACCCATCCGAACCCGAGCAGGAAAAGCCCGGACACTATACCCAGATGCTGGAGTGGTTCTTCTGGGAATACGAGAACGACCCGGATTACAGGCACATCCTGGAAGTGGAGAAGATTTTGAACGAAGATTCAATTTTTGAAAAGAAGGAGAACCCAACTGAGGAGGAGCTTCGGGAGAACCAGAGGTTTTGAAGGAGTTCCGGGAGAGCCCGGTGGTGAAGTTTCTGGCTCAGGCAGAGACTCAGTGGGGACAGTAGATAAAAAGCAGAGAAAAAGAACAGGCAGTGCGAGGACTGTGGGAGATCAGAGCCTTATTGGAGAGGCGGCAGTGCGTGGTGCTCGTAGAGTGACCCCGGTGCAGGTTAGCAAATACGACCGTCGTATTGGATTCGCTGTGAGAGGGAAAAGGTTTCAGTCGAGTTTTTGGAGATGATGGTGAAAATACGAGACTGTCCTCCGAAGCAAAGGTGTGGGGGAAACTCCCTCAGGTGTAGACTCTGTATCGAGAGAGAGAGGAGATAATTAGACTTTGAGATTTTGGGGATGCAGGTGCCCAGAGAGAGTGAGAAGAGAGAGAGGCAAGGGAGAGGCGAGAGAGAGGGCGGATCCCACAATTTTATATAAATAATGATTTTATTTTTAATTTTTTTAATATTTAATTATTAAAAATATTTTTAATTAATTTTTAATCCAGTTGGATTGGTGAATGGGGCCGTCTCTAGGCACATCAGCACTTAACAAAGAAATTAACAGAAAAACTGACGGAGGTTTGACATTGGACCAAATTCGTAAGATGATGTATGACATTGTCAATTTTAAAAGATGAGATATGATAGTATCGTGAGACCAATAGTTGAGGTAGTTTTTTTGTCATTTATCCAAAATAAAAGATGTAACCTAATTTTATCCTGTTTGTTAACTCTAACAAAGGTGAAGATCTCCATTTGGTTCATTTTTGTCTAGCCAGGAAAGGTTTACTTGATGTGACTACAAATTATTTTACAATTATCACGCGCATAGTACTCGTATAGGAGAAGTATAGGAGACCTTTTTCAATCCCTGCTTCCATTTTAGAGCGAAAACTTTGGCATCTCTTACGATGGTATGTACTACACACGGTAGTTTCCGGTTATAAAAAAGGAGCTTGCTTACTTTGCTTAACAATGAAAGTCCAAAGAAATTGCTTATTGCACATATACACGTCGAAGGTCGCGTCAATTATTATTATCCTAGAAAAAAGGCCGCGTCCACTCAATCTTTATATAAAGACTAATTAAGGGTAAAATCCATGTACACCAGATTCTCCGTAAGCTCTCTGCTTCTCTCTTCAGTAGTTCCCCGTTCATTATTTTTCGTTTTTTTTTTTCTCTTTGATTTATAAATTGTGTATTTGCAAAGAGAATATTAGAGGAGAGGATGGATTTTGAGCTTCAAGGAAAACCACATTCCAAAGGATCTGCAGGCTCTAGCGGATCGCATGTGATGAACATTCATGACGAGCCCAGGCACACCAGCTTTCTTAGCTTATCTAATTCTGTGGATTACAGTAGTTATTACAAGCTAAGGCCACCGGAGGTAATAGTGCTGTGGATCACAGTATTTATTTTTCTTTTGCAAAATACTCAGAAACTTTGGCATGCTAGCGTTTGAATATATATGTGTGCTCAGCTATCTTAGAAAGGTTGTTCAACGGGCTTGATTTTACGCGTAATCTTTTCGATGTGTGTGTATGCGGTTGATTAGGGTTGTGCTAGCCTACTAGGGTTGATTTGGTGATTATAAGAAAAAGTTTCTAATGAATGCTTTATTGATATTATTGTGCAACTAATATGGAATCAAATTTTAGTGCTAGTCCAAGACTAGCCTCCTTATCTAACATTTTCTAATCAATTCCTTACTTCGGCTCTATGGAGAGGCAAACAAGGTTTTATTCTAATGCTTGCATACTTGTGCAAATTACATACGAGCAAAGCTAGATGAACACAGTCTCTAATACGTATGAATCCCACATACATTGATAGAGTCCACGAGGGTGCCAACTATTATGCTATTTTGTCTGTACAATTAGTATTGTTAATAACATATATAAGAGCTGGGGTAATTCATCTCTGTCCAAACGTCTATAGGAGCCCAAGTACATTAGCAAGGACATTATATCCAGTTTGCAGAAACAAGTCGATGATAATGGCAAGCCAAGGCAGGACACAAAGGTAGTGATCAAGACTCAAAACTCATAACTATATATAGTTAACCGACATTTTCCCTTAAGCTATTTCTTACTATGTATATCTCTGATTATATAATTGACCTTTCACTAAAATTTTCCTTTTGTAGTCTACAAATTCAGAGAAGTGGATCTTGTTCTTCATCGCTAACCTTGGCATAGAGACCGCTTCAGCTGTTTTTGATCAGCTTTCCTCTTTAAGTCATGTCCACTTTGCACTCATTGGTATGCTGCTGGCTATGCTAGCCGTTCTCATTTGCATTTTGGAGCTGATTCTCAAAGGTAAAGAGGAAAGAGTTGAGCTAAGGGCGTGGGGAATGATATGGTGGTTATATCATCCATATCCTTCTACGAGGCTTTTTGGTAGTTTCCCAGACATTTGTGGACTAGGTCTTTCTGTCTCTCAGTGCATTTGCTCCGCGGTTCAGTACAATTACCTCCATCGGCATGCTAATAATCCTATCAAACTATCCATTTTCCCCTTCATCTTTCTTTTATTTTTGGCTATTCAAAGGTGTTGCAAATAAAATTTAGGAAAGGATAGTGTTATTCACACACTCTTGTTATTTTTTACCATCGATCTTTTTCAATTTATTCGATCTGGCGGCCAAAAATTGAGAGAGATATGAGAAGCAAAAATGAGTGTTAATTTTTTTTTACCATTGATATTTTTCAATTCATTCAATTTAATAGCAAAAAATTGAGAGAGATATATAAAAACCAAAAATGAATGTGTTGATAGCACTATCCTTTACGAAAATATATATACAAGAATATCATCAACATTGTAATTGCATTACTTATCAATGGAGTGCATGGGTGTCCGTGTATATAAATATTTTCCAAAAGATTACCTCCACAAACTTCTCCCTGAACAAGGAAACTGTTTCGCGCTAACCATCAATAGAGTACTAAAGGAGTTTTAGATTTTCTTTTCTTTTTTTTTTTTTTTTTTTTTTTTTTTTTTCAAAGGGTGCAAGTTTCATTACCAACAGATAACACATACAAACAAAGAGGCTCAGATACAAAAATTAAGCACAAAAATAAAACAGGACCTCAAACTTAAAAAACAGTGCCCAAAATCAGCAAAGAGCCCAGTTCAAAAACTAAACAAACCAAAAAACCTAAGCAATTGACACCCCTGCCATCACCATAGTACCAGAGATCCACCACCACACTGCAAACCAAACAAAGACCTATGAAGGAGAAAACACGTAGCTCTATCATCCTCGAACCAGCACCATATGATCCGCTACCACAAAACGAAAGATACCAATGGGGAAGCCAATGGGAAAACCATAAGCATCATTCCCAATAAAGACACAAAAGTAGAAGGAAGTGGTGTAAACACCCGAGCCGGAGATCAGACTTTAGGACCTGCAAGGTAAAACGAAAGCAAACAGGATGGAGGATTTGTAAGTATAGCAGAGGATACAAAAACAAAAAGAAAGAAAACGAACAAGAGGTTGCCGTTGGATCAGGAAAGCCTACACACAAACAGTGGGAAAAGCCCTCAAGGAGAGAAAAGAACTCTCACCAAAACGGGAAAGAAGTGTATACAAATCTAGGGTTTTTTTTCAAGGTGCTTTAGTTTGACTAGTTTTATATAAGCCCGATCTTTGATTAGAAATAGTCAAACTGTCATATTAGTTTTTTTAATCTTCGAACTTAACAATATGTTGTATCATTGATTCTTTTCACTATTATCGTCTTTTTTTTTATTAAATCTATGAGTATATTAGGAACTTCAACTTCAAACTTCAAAAAACAATAAAAAAAGCTAAAAAAATGAAAATTTATAATTACTCTATACTGAAAGTGAGGTGAAAAAACATTTTTTGTTAACAATGTTTTTATGAAATTGCTCTTCGTTTTTCTGACCAAACCCGCTTTAATTTTGATGTTAAACAGCGAATTTACGAATTCGCCTTTAGTTGGCTATTGACTGGTGTTGCTGCCACGTTTTAAAAGAGATCTAAAGGGATGGATATCTGAAAGAGCAACTCCACCCCTCCTAATTGTAAAGAGCAACTCCACCAAAACCAACAAAATGAGCTCCACCCCTCCCCAAACAAGTCGGCCTACGGTGAAAAGCAGGAGGTTTGGCTGCTCACTCGGGCCAAAATCACTCAACCCGTTGCCTAAGGCAGTCTAACGTCGAGGTGATGTCATCCACGTTATAATTTTTTTGCTTCAAGCATGTGGGCGCGAATTGTCCAACAAAAATCGAGGCGGCTGGCTTGCGCTGGAGCAATTTATGATTTTGGACCATTGGATTTCCCAAATCCGATGCTCCTTTTTTTATCCTGACTTTAAAAGTTCAAAAAAAAAAAAAAATTTGTGACAGACTTGTTTTCCACGTGGCATAACTTGGACTCTTGGATAGCAAAAAAAAGTCATCCAAGTGTCAGAGCTCAAAATCTAATTATGGTCCCATGAATATTTTCAGTATAATTCTATCCTCCATCCAATAGATGACACATCTTGGCTAACTGGACGCCTACAGATAGCGTGAAATCCCTCTTCCTTAGGTTTGGCACATCTCCCTATAAATACCTCATTTTCCACCAATTTCGCGTAAGCTTTTGCTACGCAATTAAGCCCTAAAGTCTCTCTCTTTTTAGCCTCCCTCAACAATCTGCAGGCACGCGACTTTGGCCATTGACCAAAGGTGCTTAATTGTTTTGTAGGTACAAATTCATCAAGATTGAAGGCGCTGAATTTTTGCCACAACATATTATAGATTAAGCTACAACTTAAATAATAGAAAAGAAATGTATATGTGTGTGTGTGCGCGAGCGCGCTCATTCCAAGCAGGTAAAAACGTATCTACTAATGATCCTAGTGTTAAATGAAAATAATTTACCTACTCATTATGTACATAATATAGGTAAACTATTGCTAAAACATTCTAGATAAGTACATGAGTCGTCATTAGGCGATTTATAAATGGTGCGCGGGAGCTAGCCTATGTTCAACAGAAATTGCAGTAACATTTGACTTGGACTCAAGAGTTGAAAAGGATGCCATGGGAGAGAAAACAAAAGCTAAGAGGAAGACACTAAAATACAAAATAGAAAGACTTAAGGTATTTGAAGGTTGACCTTGTAAAAGGCCAAAGACCCTAGACCTAATATGGTGGAAAGCAAGAAGGCTTTGTTTTTCTTTTATTTATTTATTTTTTTTTTTTGTGTTTTGTTTTTTTGTTTTTTTTGTTTTTGTTTTTGTGTTTGATAATATGAGAAAAAGAATAAGCCCCAGGACCTAGTGAAATCTGGACAAGTGATATTATGTAAAAATATGACTTTTCATATTGATATATGGTAAATGTTATAATATATATGCATTTATAACAATCTTTATTTAAATGAGAATCCTGCACTAATTATACTAAAAAATTACATTTCTCTAATACATTACGAAGATCAATTTGAATTAATTAACTATAATCTAACAATATTTGCCCACTATGCACGTCCTATAAAATTAAAATGTTCCATCGAGTTGGATACTAGTACAAACACAACTGAGTTACTAACCTTGGTGGTGTAGTTCTCAAATCTCAAGCTCACATTGGACAGGGATTTGCTTAATTAAGGTCATTGTTGCAGTCCTATTAGATTAGGAATGTGATTATGTAAATCCTAATGTATCTAGGAATATTCCCTTTAGTAGTTAATATCTTATTAGAGTTGTAATCCTAAAAGGGTAATGAATTAACCTTCCTTACTACTATAAATAAAGGCACAATGGGATGAGATAACATACATCTCAGAATTACATCTCTCTCTTCTCTCTATGTTGCCACCGGCCCCTCCCCTTCTCCGTCCTAAATACAGTTCAGTCAAATAGGCTTACAATACGTTATCAGCACGCTCTTGACACTGCGCTAAAGAGAGTTTGATCTTTAATCAGGAAAGTATTACTTTTTAATGATTCCTTTTATGATTAATTTATTATTTTATTGAATTGATCTACAGGCTATTGATTTAATTTAATCTTTTTGTGTTGAACGTGATACAACGCATTGGAGATGCAATTCTGGCTTTCGAAGAATGATCTTCTACAACTTCAAAGGCTTAATTGTTTTCTACCAATCAGGTTCTTTTATTGCATATGTTCATATATTTTGTCAATATATATATTTCTTCATGCAATACGTAATTATGCTATGTGAAATTTGTGAGTCAAAGAATCAAAATAAAATAGAAACAATTTTGGGTCTTTCCAAACCCTAACCGAAAAAAAAGGGAACCAAGTAGCCTTTTTGTGCTTGATGTGGGCGAGAACCAAGCCCACTAGCTGGACCTTCATTCTTTATTAGGCTTCCAGCCCTGATTCCCTTTGGGTTCTGAAAACCTTAAAAACTAAAACTTGAAAAAAAAAATATATATATATATATATATATTTGGGCCGAGCCACACGAAATAGCTCCAACCGAGCTACTGCCCAAAACCCCTTTCTTCAGCTTGGGCGGCTGCTGCAAGCTCACCTGCAGATGATTTTTCTGGCCTTCCAGCATCGATTTCTGTTGAAAATCCCAGCCCAGGATGACCTGCAGCCATCCCCAATAAATCCCCTCATCTCCGACGATCGAATTTATAGAGATTCTAGATGAATCTCATCGTTTTGGACACCAATTAGGATATCACAATCCTTGTGATGTGTGTTGCTCGCTATC
Organism: Pyrus communis; assembly: GCF_041283825.1. Classification (NCBI taxonomy): domain Eukaryota; kingdom Viridiplantae; phylum Streptophyta; class Magnoliopsida; order Rosales; family Rosaceae; genus Pyrus; species Pyrus communis. The sequence goes on from NC_142569.1 coordinate 21,575,986, forward strand.
CTGCGAACATGCCTGGGAACAAGTTCCCCAATGCCTCTGGCGCTAGTGCTCACCCACATCACCGCTGCCGGCGACGTCCACACACCCAGCACCGCTGAGATGTGTTTGGATCAACCCATCGAAGCCTTGGGCCTCTCGGTGCTTAGCCCACGTGCTACCCTAACCCACTGTTTGGGCTTGGAATTATTTTCCGTGTAAAACAAAAAAATATGCTGATTAGGACCGGGCATACTATACTTAATTAACTCGCCATTCTTTTGAAAAAAAGATGGATTTGCCCACGGAGCGAAGTCTAAGGCAAGGAACTTTCTATATTAAAGAGGGTATTCCAGACCAGGCACTTTTCCGCAGTATTGTTTGGAAGATTCTATGTATTATCAAAAGATGATTGGATGGTGTTGATGCTGGGAGACTGCGCGATACATCACACCTCTCTTTCTTACATAATTCTTTGTCTGCTAGTGGATATTGATCGATTTGGAAATGAAAAGAAATTGGCTCTTCGGCGGATCAACTTATATGGGCCTGCAACATCCCAATACCCCCATCCCAATCTGAGGCTGGTTGCTCTTTTGTTTCATCCCACAGCCAGCCTGATGCTGGGCTGCTGTCGATCACAACCCAAAAAATTGTCATTGGGTTATTTCCTTGCCTCGGCCCGCAACCCAGTTTTATCTGGGTTTGTTATTCATTTAATCCGACCCCAATTTAGGCCTTATTTTTCTTGTGCGACCTGTAGCCAACATCAAATAATAAATGGGCCTAGTCAAATTTTATTTTTTCTTCTACAATCAACCCCAAATGATCCCGATCTATTGAATTAATTAAAGTGACCAGCAGTCTATTAATCTGACAAGTTCAAAATTATTGACTTGAAACTCACTTTTGGACATAAGGATTCAATATTTTCTTTCTTTTCTTTGAACCGTTGACTACCTTTCGTAGTTCTAAAGCGCACACACTTGAGTTTCTGAAGCAACCCAAATCCACTACACTTAGTTGCATATTGTATTCTGTGATCTTACAGGTATCTCCTTTTATGAACTGAAAGTTCATAACTAAACTAGAACATGTAGTTTCGAATTTAGTGCCTTTGAAACCCAAAGTTTTCATAAAACAATACATCCATGAAAAACGATTTTTTCATGTAAACTATGTCTTAGAACCCGAATGTTCTAACTTTAATGCTTATGGATATCTTATTTCCATAGCACCAATCACAATCTTGTTCCCTCCATTCAGTGGATTGTCGAACCGTAACAAGTTCAATTTCATTGATTTGGATATTTCTTAATAGAAATGACTTTATGTGGATACAAGAGGTGAATCTCCACTTGACTCTTAAGAAGCTGAGAAACCATTGCAGCCAACAATGGTATGAAAGAGCTGAATTAACCCCCGCCATGATCTTCATTCGAAGACTTATGCTCGAAACATTACCCACGGAAGTACCTCCCGAACGAGGATTCCATGGCTCTTTGGCTCATGCCTATGGACCATATAATCATGAAAGACATTGCCTGAAGCACACCATGATTACATCCATGAATGAGTACGATTCTAAAGTTTATAAATCCGATTGAATTTTGACTAGAGAATACTTTTCTCGTCCTTCCATATTCCTAACTCGCTCCTGAAGCAGCAGTGTAGAAAGCAAAAGTTTACCAAATTCTCGAATCTGATTACTACCGCAAACGTGAGAGAAAGATTTAGACCCAGCTTCGACTGGAGTCTACCGAATGGCTTAACCCAATTCAGTCAAAGCCTACCGAATGGTGATGCCTTGCTTCGGCAAGGATGCACCTAAGGGTATGCTCTGCTTCAAAAAAGATACACTAAACGGTATTGCTCTACTTCGGCAGAGGCCTACCGAACAAACCCCTCCAACTTCGGCTGGAGCCTACTAAACCCAAGTCTGAGTCTATCTCTCACACAATCCAATTTCGAGTTTGTTTTTTACAACATATGGTATAATCAGGGCCTGACAAGGTGTGGCATTATGCTCGAAGCATGAGCTTTGGCACCTAAGACCTAAAACTTCATGAATAAGGGATATTGTTCCTAAACCTCAACCCTGCAGAATTTACTTCTGTCTTGATGGAATAGATCATTATTTATGCACCTGTTCGTGCCCCCTAATAACCTTGTTGGCCGAATCCCTTTATTAAACCATTTACTTTGTGAACACTCTTCCATGTTCTTGGATTCAAGTTTGGTGTATGTTTTAGTTATGGATAATCTTATTGATATTGTCCTCAAATGTGAGTTAATTGAATCATGTTTCTTGTATACATGTGACCGAATTCAATTAAACACGTGATTAGGTATGAATGTTGGAAAGTTAGTTGTCTGGATGAATGCAATACTATGCACACTAACTTTACACCTAAATCACATCTCTAGCAACGAGTTCAAGTCTACCTAACCTGATTAAGAGCATTGGCACGTTCCTCGTTGTATGAATGGTACTAACTTACCATTTAAGAGACCTTATATTCTCCTCGTTCCAGAAGAACATCGTTGAATCTTAAGGATATTCGAGAGAACAATGATCATGACTAAAATCACTAAAGAAAATAAAGTGAAATATTTTTGCACCACCTCCAAAAATGAGCTTGAACTTTGCTTTGGGGCCAATAGGCTGTCTCCCAACTGGGAACACGCCACATATGGCTGGCCTGGAACCAGGTGATTCGAGCAATTTACTTGCTTTGGCACAATCTTTTGGGACACTTAGGTCAAAAAATGATGCCATGACACATCTTTTACCCGAAGTAAGGATATTGTGCTTACAAGCACACTTTGCGAAGTCTGCTCATTGGGAAAATCAATTTCTATATCATTCCTCGCAAAGATATGAAACGACTTTCTTTTTAGTGGATTTAAGGGATTTATGTGGACTAATCCAACCAAAATGCAGACCGTATAAATACTTATGGTTTTGGATGATGAATCGACAAACTGGTCACATGTTTGTCTACAGATTGCTACTAAACCTCCTGGTCAATTTTACAGGTTCACCACCCTACTTATCCCATAAAGTCTAGAAGATTAGATAATGTCGGATAGTTTATATTAACGGTTTTCGATAAAGTATTGCATGTCTTTTGAGTTTATAATTGAACATCAAATTCTCATGTTCACCCCAAATAGCCTCACATAGTGATCATAAAGCGCAATTTAAATGATCACTTAGACCTTTGTGAACACACCAAGCTTTCGGATTATGCCTAGGGCTATGCAATCTTGTACACAGTTATGTTCATCCTCCTTGAGGTCCATTGCCACCCAACCATTTCAACGTTACAGTTGGTTACTGGGTACAAACCTGACGTTTCGTATTTACGCATTTGGGTGTGCATTCCATGTGCCAAGTTGTGCCGTCGCAATGTACCAATATGGGTCCTCAAAGAAGGAAGTGAATCTTTGTCGATTATGATTCTCCTTCACACTAACTCTTAAAGCCCTTGGAAGCGATTTTTTTACTGCTCATTTGAGATTGTCACTTTAATGAGATAGTCCTTCCGCCGTTAGGGGGAGATAAGAACATCAACGTTTCTGTAGAATGATGAATATTTGCGTACACTATGTCTTATCTCGATCCCCATACCACACAAGTGTGATAAGCAAGTGCGATGAATTCTAACTTTCAGAATGTTGCTCTAGACGCATTCCTCTGATCTAACTAAAGTGACGTGATCATATACCAGCTGCAAACATGCTTGCAAGGATAGACGTACTTAACAGACGTTGAGTCAACATCCCCGAAGGATGTGCTACCTCTGTTGGACGGTCCGGTACATTGACGGATAGCCAATCAATCTATCTCGGCCTAAAGCACAACAGATCACTCGGTTAATAAGATTCACTTCCCTGGAAGAGGAAAGTTACGGCACAACAATGAATCTATACTTGATCACTGTCTCAAATCATTTCTATCTTATGAGATTAATCCAGATTACTCCCTAGACTTGAAGTTCTTGGTCCAATATACTAGTTTGGATGATATAATGGAATTGGAATGAGATTATCATCGATGATGTTTTCACTTATATGGTAGCTATTGACATAAATGAAAAGCAACGATATCGAATCGTGTTCCACTGATTAGTGACAATGTAGAACTGATTGGACAACCGAAATTACAATCTAAGTTAAAATTCCTTACTCAAGTGTGTTTAGAAATATCGTTCCTATACTGCCCAAGGTAACCCTGTTGTGTTACAAGTGGGAAAGGAAGCGTAAGATGAATGAAATAGTGCGATATGATGCACACCTTACGACACAAAGTTTCTCTCAAACGCCCTGTGATTGATTGCAGCATTGTGAATGTGGTTAGTGTTTCTCCCTGGGGATATAGATACAAAGATTTACATGTAAATTCCTGAAGAATTACATAGACTGGTTCAAATAGTTCCAAACCACGGAACACCCTCTTAACTCGTTTGAGGTGTTCACTTATGGATTGAAGTAATCAGACAAATGTGGTATACCCATCTAAGTGATTATTTGATCAATTGAGGATATGAATGAATGCACTTGCGTGTTAAACTATGAAGTCTTATTCTGAATTGCTAGAGTTACAATCTATGTCGTTGATATAAATCTCACTAAGACTCTAGAAGAGCTTGAGAAAACTGCCTCGCACTTGAAGATGGAATTTGAGATAAAGGATCTTAGGAAAACTCATTTATGCCTTGACCTAAAGTTGAAGCATTGCTCTGATAGTACTTTAGTCTACCAATCGAACTACACCCCAAATGTGTTACTTTTGAGTATACATATGATCTTCCATACACTATATGCAAATGAGACCCTTGAAGAGGTTATAGAATTCAAAATTTCATATCTAAGTTCAACTTTGCGCTTTGTTGTACTTAGCTCATTGGGTTAGATAAGACATGTCCTTTGTTGTTGATCTATTGGTAAAGATGCAGCACTGCGCTTACACGCAACCACTGAATTGGTATTAAAGACGAACCTGAAGGTACTACGAATTTGGGCAAATCCTAACACATCTCAATCGTATCCAACCCCCTGATCCTCGGAATGATGTTTGCCTTGTTTGTTATGTTAATGCTGGTTACTTATCAAACTCGTACAAGGCACATCCCCGAATGGTATCTTGGAGGTCCACGGTATGACCTTAGTTGTGAAATCTTCAAATCGTTCCAAGACTCACCTCACTTCACTACGCCACACGTGAGACATGGTTATGAGTTCTTGTTGAGCATATTCGAAGTACTTGTTGTTTTTCATCCATCATTGTGTCCCAACGACGATCCATGGAGACTATGCCACATGTATCAACCAAACCAAGACATGATACTTCAACAAAGTCGAAGCCAAGACATATTGCTTCTACGTCTACATAAGCAAAACATCAGGAGATTGAAGTCATGCAAGCCAATCCCAGACAACCTTGCCAACCTCTACACGACCTCAGTGTCAAAGTCAACCTTCTAGAAGCTTGTCCAAGGAATTGGTATGCCTAACCATTCGTATGCAATGCTTTTAGTTCTCATTTGGAAGTTCTGTCAAACTCAAGGGGAGTATCCAGAAGTATACTCACTTGATCTTAATGTACTTTTTTTCCCTACGTTTAGGAGCATTTTTCCCATTAGGTTTTTACTACCTAACTAGGTTTTGACGAGGCACCCATCTTGGGCTGATCATACCTTTGTGCGCTCTTCTACTTGCATCTAGAAGGCGTATAGTTTTGACTTAATGCAACTTCTCACTTTTCTCCTTAGTCTATGGGTTTTTCTCCCACCTTGGGTTTTACCATAGCGAGGTCTTGTGAGTTTTACCATTTTTTGCATTCTGCCGTTGATATGAGACTCTGTTTAGGCTTAAAAATAATATTATTGGGGCGATAGTAGGTTTATGTTCGGCCCAAAACTTTTCCAAATATGTCATGGGCTGCCTGGTGCTCTAGGGCTGTTCAATAAAGGTGGTCGAGTCCTATTGCAAAAAGGAGTAGTTTGGATGAGTGGATAGGTCGAAGTCCCAATACGATAATGGGTCCTAATGCAATATGGATTCTCGGCCGGCAATGAATATGGCTTGAAAAGGGGGGGTGAGTTCAAAGTCCTAATAGGAGTAGAACTAGTTGAGATAAAGTTAGATCATAATAAGAAGTCTTAATCCGAATGTGGTTTCAACTTGATCTTAAGGAAGATTTGATGCTATAAATAGAAAGCAGAAAGCATCATTCAAACCTCTCAAACATCTTGAGATTTTTTTTTATTTGCTTTTTCTGCCGACACATCTTCAGCTTGGATAAATAGCACTATGAAGGCAACCGACAAACATCTTCAGTTTGGATAAACAGCACTGTTGCCGTATAATCAGCTGACCGATGAGCACCTTCAGTTTGGATAAACAGCATTGCGTCGAGGTCGACTAGTTACCTATCCAAGTCTCAGTCAAGAGGGGTTTCCAAATCCTTATTGGCAGAGGTTATCTTATTAGCCTTCTCGGCGAAGTAAGGTGTTACAAGTTACGACATTCAGCACATTGAACGCCAAGTGATTTTACAATTAGATACTCACAAGTGAGTTTCAGAGTTTGACATTCTGACAGCCGAACCACATTTACCATCAAGACATACATCTCATTTGAGTACTTGTGTCCATATAGCTTAGGATCGATTCGACGTGCTTATACTCTTAGGAATATAATCACTGTGACCAAATCCGACATTGACGATTCGTGAACTTCGCAGAACTAGCAACCTTGTCTTTAGGCTCGACAATCCAAAGGCCGAGACTTGTTGCTTCCTCGGCCGTAATCGCAAGATTAAGAAGTCAGCAACGCGCTCAAACCCAACATCAACAAATTGTACTCCTCGGCCAAGCTCGACCGACGAGTTGGCATGCCCTGCATCAACTGAAGGACGAAGTTAGCTCATTAGTTACTCGGCCTGTGCACCACGTAGGCTTTGTAATTTTAGTGTCAACATTTTGGCACGCTCGGTAGGACCCAGTACTAAACCTTCGGAGTTCATGACCATTGAGACATGGTCTGTAAAAAAAAAACAGTCATGGGAAAGTCAACGACCGACCTGCCAGTACAGGGCCCTGGAAAAGATTTGTCACAGGTACAAAATCCCCTTATTATTGTGCCACTCGAGGTTACAAGTGCGACACACCGAGAGAAGGAAGTTTGTCTCGGCGGCCAACCTCGCAACCCAGAAATTCCCAACAAAGATGCAGGCATTTTCATCGAAGGAATAGTGAAAGATTGCAACGAAGATGGTGGGGAAGGTTTTGATCCTCTAACTAGGTCGTTTCTTCGAAGACGACTTGGTGAACAATCTCGGCAGGTCGAACAGTCGATCGGCTAGAAAATGAATAATTTGCTCGAAGTAGTACAAAGCAATAATGATACGCAGACCAGATTACTTGAACTATTGGTCAATAAACCTTCAAGGATGGCCACGTCAGCCAACCTTGATAACTTCCAGGTAAGAATGTTCCACTACAAGCCAAAATAGGATCTGCTCGGCTCCAACCAATTGACTTGGAAAAAAGAGGAGGATCAAGCACTAGATCAGACGGACCCGACCAAGGAGTGGAAGCAACATCCGTCAATATGATTGAGGTCCAAATGATGATCAATTCGGCCTTAAAAAAGGGGCCAAAGTTCCCAAAATTCATCCATTCGTACCCCGCTTGTGTGGAGAAGTTCGAATATCCTAAAGGCTTCAAAATCCCTGACTTCAATCTTTTTGTTGGAGAATCGTCCTTATCTTCGTTGGAACATGTGGCTCGGTTCACTGCGCAATGTGAGACGTTAATAGCGATTTCTATAAACTACGATTATTCAACTTCTCACTAACAGGTTCAGCGTTTGCTTGGTACATCAACCTCCCACCTAACTCCGTCCAAAGTTGGGAGGAACTAGTCGAAAAATTCCATGAATAATTCTATCGACCAGGGATGGAAATGTCAGTTTCATCATCAGCTAGGATGTCTCAAGCCTCAGACGAGTCACCAATGAAATACTTGACAAGGTTCAAGTCGGCCAGAAATTGGTGCCGAGTACCTCTCTCTGAAGTTGAATTCGTCAGAATCTCTTTAAACGGCTTAGACGTGGAATACAAAAAGAAATTCCTGGGGGCAAATATCCGAGAAATGTACGAACTGGCTCAGCACGTTGAGCAATATGATCATTTGCTCCTAGAGGAAAAGATCTTAAAGTCCCCATCCCGGGGAACGATATATAAGAATCCCACGGTTAGTTACGCATTGGCCGAAAGCGAGGATTCCCAATACGCTAGTGTGGACGCGGCTGAGATAGTCATAGATAAACCATACGTTTGCAAGGCATTAGCTCAAATCAATTCCAAGGATGCCAAAACCTGCTCGGCCTTTGAAGAGCAGATTAAAACATCGAAAGTTTACACTTTCGATATCACTAAGGTCGATGCAATTTTTGACCAGTTGTTATTAGCAAAGATCATAAAACTTTGGCCAGGACATAACATCTCTAAGGCCGAAGAGTTGAAAGGCAAAACGTATTGCAAGTATCATAATTTGAATAAGCATACCACCAACAATTGCATCGTGTTCCGCGATGCCATTCAAAGCTGGATTGATAAAGGGAAGCTCAAATTTCCTGAGAAACAGATGACTATTGACGCTAATCCCTTTCCCTCGACAACAATCGGCATGGTCGATGCTCATCTGCCTAAACACAAAGGGAAAGGAAAGGCTGAATTTATCCCAGTACAATATATTCATAAGCAGAACTCTTAGCCGAGACTCAAAATTGATTTATTTTCAAATGAACCGCCCGCGGAGTTTTCGGGGCCGGTCATAGTCGAATCTATGTTAGGCTCTAGTTCCAAAGAAACTGATGGACCAATGCTTTTTGTGCGGCCGTTGTAAAACACGAGTTGTCCTAACCGAACCTGAAGAGAAAACACCTCAGGCTCTAACTTCATGTCAACCATCCACGACCGTAGTAACACCTCCAAGGGAATTCGGTGCCGGCCAACGCCGGCAGGTGTTCGAGAGACTTGGCCCGCAGATACGACCAACTAATCCAACCTCAGCCAGACGGCGTCTTGATTTTAACGCGTCATTCTATAAAGAGGATTATTACTCGCGTAACTCCAGCAGTTCTAGTTTATCGGTGGGTCACAAAACCTTTAAGCCACCTAAGCCACGCGACCAACGTTGGTATAGTTACAAGTCTCCTACTGGTATGTATACGATGTTGTCCAAATCTCAAAAACGTCGCCGCCAGCAGATAGACTGCATGGCTCGACGACAGGAAGCACAAGCTAATTCAACTACCAAGTGGCAGCAAAAAGAGGCAACGGGAAGCGACGACGACCGACCTACCCCGACCATTATGGCCGAATTACTTCAAGAGAAAAAGGCAGTTGATCGCGACTTTGAAACCACCATTGAAGAGTCCGAAAAATGCATCAAACTCTTTATTCGGCCTGGAGAGATGAAAGCTCATCTCGAGCATTTCAGACAAGAAGCCGAAAGCAAGTTTTCCCCATTACCCCCGCAAGAACCGTTCATAAGAAACACTCCGCCAATGAGGCATCCCAAAAAGCTCTCGACCTGGCACTAACTTGTCCCGATGCTGAACAGATTATCCAGAAAACCACCAATCCAGCAATAAAAGCTAGATTCCAGCACATATGGGAGGCTCGAGTCCTCGGTTTTGAGGTCGATTTATACATATACATAGATATTGCCGAGCTTCCTTTCTCCCTTGAAGATCTTCAGCATTCGCGATATCATTTTGAAGGCTTCTCTACCGTATCTCTCTTCGGCCTTACGGTCAATAAGGAAGAGTGTGTGGCGCGTTTAGATGCATACCTAGACACAAAGACTGCCCGAATCGCCTACGAAGAACGAGCCCGTAAAGCACTACAAGAACAAAATCAAACTTCGACAACAAACAAGCTCAAGGACGATGACCAGAATGAAATAGGTTTAATCAACATGCCGCTAGAGCATATGCACAACGAGGCGAGAAATGATTAGGTTGAGGACATTCCAAAGACTGACACCACACTTGCTAACCTGAAAGACGACAACCAAGACCCGATGGGTCATTCGGTCCTCGAGCAGATAGAAATCAGCATGGTCCATGTCCTACTTGCTGAATTTCAACCAACCACCCATCAGTCAAATTTCTTGGATGGGGACGTGGTTGCTGAAGAAGCGACACAAGTCGATTTCAACGTCACCAAGGAGGATGGGGAAATCAGTAAAGACGACAAACTAAAAGCAGTTATGGCCGTACTATTTCCCTGCCATACTTTGGTTAGTCTGCAGCATTTGAAGTCGTTGTATGTCATGGCTCACATTGAGGGTTATCCAATCTCCAAAATTTTCATCAATTGTGGGGCAACGGTCAATATCATGCCCATATCCTTCATGAAGGCGTTACGACGATCTAATGACGAACTCATTCCATCAGGAATAACCATGAGTAGCTTTGTTGGCAAAAAATCACAGACTAAAGGAGTTCTGCCTTTGGAAGTAAGTGTCGCAGGTCGCAATCACATGACCGCTTTCTTTATTGTCGATTCCAAAATCGAGTACAATGTACTACTCGGGCGGGATTGGATTCATCAAACAAATTGCATCTTTTCCTCATTATATTAGGTTCTCATTTTTTGGGATGGCAAATCAATTGTGGTTCATTCGGTCGACAATCAACCATTCAAAGCCAACATGATTCAGGCTCGTTACTATGACGATCACGTCAGCTAAATTACCTTATAGGGTTTTAACGAGAAAGGACGGCCGACTCGGACCTCAATCCAGAAAGTCATCGAGGTAGGCGCCGAGATTGTACACCAGGATTCGACGAGACCCATCTTGGCAGACCTTATTACCAACACCAATGACTGACGCCACACAAAAAAGGCATCGGGCTGAGTTTCATCCACCATGGAACGCCTGCTGGCTCATTGGTATACTATTTCCAAGCATCCATACTCGGGCATAAACTTAATCTAATTTTTGGTCAAGGGAGATAACGGCCCAATTTTATCATTAGACAAAGTTCAGGCCGCACCGGTCAAACTCGAAGAAGTCAACCCCAAGTCAAGCATCTGTTAAAAGAAATAAATGTTGGAACGGCTGATGACCCTCGGCCGCTATTTATTAGTGCGTTGTTACCTTACTCCATGAAGATCGAACTTTGTAAATTGTTAAACGAGTTTAAAGATTGCTTCGCTTGGAGTTACCATGAGATGCCGGGCCTCGATCGAAACCTCTTCGAACATGAATTACACATCAAAGTTGGTTGTAAGCCTTTCCAACAACCCCCTTGCCGATTCTCGACCGAAGTATAGCTCGGCATAAGGGACGAAGTAGTTCGACTTTTAAAAGCCGGGTTCATTCGGACCGCTCGATACGTCGAATGGTTGGCCAATATCGTCTTAGTGCTAAAGAAAAATGGTGCCCTAGGCATCTGTATCGATTTTCGTAATTTGAATCTGGCAACTCCCAAGGATGAATACCCGATGTCGATCTCAGATTTGTTAATTGGTGCCGCAGCTAATCATGAAATATTATCCTTCATGGACGGCCATGTCGGTTACAACCAGATCTTTATAGTTGAAGCTGACATTCACAAAACCACTTTCCGTTGCCCGGGGGCACTCGGTACCTACAAATGGGTCGTTATGCCATTCGGCCTCAAGAACGCCAGTGCCACATACCAACGAGCTATGAATACGATATTTCATGATTTGATAGATACGGTCGTAGAAGTATATATCGATGATATGGTAATGAAATCGTAGAGTCGCCAAACGCATCTGGATGATCTTCGGCAAGCATTCCTTCGTATGCGTCATCATAATCTAAAAATGAACCTGGCCAAGTGCGCCTTCGGTGTATCGGCCAGTAACTTCTTAGGTTTTCTCGTGTACCATCTTGTGGCATCGAAGTGGACGAAAATAAAGTTCGCGCAATCATTAATGCTTCACCCCCAACGACCAAGAAAAAACTCTAGTCGTTACTCGGGAAGATAAATTTTATTCGTCGTTTCATAGCTAATTCAGCGGGTAAAATGAAAACGTTCTTTACGCTCTTGAAACTGAAGGACTCAGATAAATTTGAGTGGCGAGAAGAACATCAGATAACTTTTATGCAACTCAAGGTCTCCTTTACAACGCCACCCATACTCGTACCACCTCAACGCGGAATGCCTCTCAAACTATACATTTCGGTGGCCGACGAGTCCATCGGTTGCCTCCTCGCGCAAGATAACGATACTGGGCGTAAACAAGCTATTTTTATCTCAGCTGAAATCTGAATTCACCTGAGATTAATTATTCACCCGTCGAGAAACTTTGGTTAGCTTTATTTTTTGCCGCGTCAAAACTCCGACATTACGTGCTCTTATTAGTTACACAGGTCATTACCCAGACGGACGTTATTCGTTACATGCTTACTCGGCCTATAGTCAAATGCCGAATTGGGAAATGGACAATGGCATTGTCCGAGTTCAGTTTGCAATATGTACCCCAAAAAGCCGTCAAAGGTCAAGCTCTAGCCGATTTTTTGGCCCAACACCCCTCTCCTTATGGTTTCGGGGGCAACGAAGTCAACATCGGAATAGTCTACACACGAGACAACTATTAGATGATGCACTTTGATGGCTCTAACACCTCAACCTTGGCTGGTGTTGGCATCGTCATTCAATCTCCAGACCATTACCGTTGGCACTTATCTCTTAAGTTGGACTTCAGCTATACGAATAATCAGGCCGAATATGAAGCTCTTATCATCGACCTTCACGTCCTTCACAACTTAAGAGTAGTTCATGTCCTCGTCCTTGGTGATTCTGAACTGGTATTTAACCAACTAAATGACATTTTTCGTTGCATGAGTTGCACTTTGGCGCCTTATCACATGGTTGCCACCTATTTGGCCTAGTCGTTTGAGGGAATTACCTTTGAGCATGTTTCGCATGTCCGAAACACTGACGTGGATGAACTCGGCCAAATAGCCTCCAGAGCACAACTCCTGGGGGGCAAGCTAGGCCAGGCGACACCGATAGGACAACGATTTTACCTAGCCTTGGTTAATCAGCAAGTTCTCCAGCACAACCACGTAATACGCCCACGAGTGATGTCTTTATCGTCATTGTTAGAACAATGAGACCCCGTTGAAGTATGTGTCGTCGAAATGTTGCCAGACGATTAAAGAAGGGCCATTATATGATATCTCGATAACCCCAGCAACAAACACGATCGCAAGACAAGAATCCATGCCACAAACTACGTGTCATACCAAAATGAGTTATATCGAAAGGGTGAGGATGGTTTATTGTTATGATGCCTCGACCCACAAGAGGCTGCCCAAGCAATGGCCGAGGTACACAAAGGGATTTGCCGATCTCACCAATCCGGACGTAAAATGTGTTGGTTACGTCGCCGACACGACTACTTCTGGCCGAGTATATTGAACGATTGCATTGAATACGCACGAGGATGCATACAGTGTAAGATTCACGGACCTATACAAAGAGTCCCGGCTGAATTACTCCATTCTGTTACCAAAACATGCTCGTTCAGAGGATGGACAATGGACGTAATCGGCAAAATCACGACGTTGTCCGGAGCAGGAAAACACGCGTGGATACTAGTGGCAACCGATTACTTCACCAAATGGGTCGAAACAAAATCATACGCTGAGTTGACAACCAAAGAAGTTTGTAATTTTGTTGAGGAAAATATTGTGACTAGATTCGGCATACCAGAAATGATCCTAACTGACAACGGCACAATCTTCACAGCCGACAGGTTTAAGGAGTACACGACAAATCTAAATATCCGACTTGAGCAATGTACACCATATTATTCACAGGCGAATAGGCAGGCCGAAGCAAGTAATAAGGTTTTGATTGGCATTCTTGAAAAAATGATAAGAAAGAGACCTGGTATGTGGCATTTAAAGCTAAATGAAGCATTATGGGCCTATCAAACTTGACCCCGATCAGCCATCGGAACGACTTCATACGCGTTAACCTATGGGTACGACGATATGTTACTGATTGAATTAAGTATAAACTCGTTGCAAGTGATCGAACAAAATAGTTTGTTCAGTGCCGAATACAATCAACTCATGGGACAAGATTTGGAAGACTTAGAAGAAATTCGGTTTGACGCTTATAACTCATTAGTAGCGCAGAAGAAGATTGCCGAGCGAGCTTATAATCAATGAGTCAGACAAAAGACGTTCGGCGAAAGAGAGTTGGTTTGGCAAACTGTGTTGCCTGTAGGAACTAAAAACCCCAGATTCGGCAAGTGGTCGCCGAATTAGGAAGGGCCATTCGTAGTCCATAAAGTCCTCGGCAAGGGGGCTTACCATCCCAAAGATCGAACCGACTTAATTCACAAACTTCCAATCAATGGGAAATTTTTAAAGAAATACTATCCAGTCACATAGGAGATGCGAGAATAAAGATCATCTTATTAAATTCATAAAAGGACGTACAATTACATTTATAAGGGGTTCCTAAAATTCTAGGGGTCGAGGGGAGGAAGGTTTCAAGAGCGGCTTTCAACTCCAGCCACCTTACTTCGCTCAGTATGATCTTGGCCTGCCTCGTCTTCTTGTTAAGTTGGAGCTGCTAGATCTACTTTATGCCAGCTGCAAAATTCGTCAATTGAGCCTTATTCATCTCTAAATTCCTTTCAAGTTCTGAAGCAACAGCTGACCTTTGTTGTTGAAGCTCAGAGATATGGCGATCAAAACCAGTCAGCTGTACCTTCTTCGCTTTTATGGCCTCAATCTCCGATCGGCTGGCTTCATGAACAATCTTTGCCGCCTTTAAGTTGCCCTCAGCCAGGAGAGCTTGTTCAAAAGTAAAATGATGCCGGGTCCGCTCTAGAAGATTAGGCAAATAGATGACATTTTCAGTGCTCAGGAAGCCGCCGTTTGCAAGGTCGTTCAAGCACTCCCCTACGGAGTCAAGACCTTTACACTGGAAGACCTGAGAGGCAGAGAGGGATAGAATTTCTTGCAACTTGGCAAAAGCACGGGATTCGGCCATGGTCTCCGTAGGCTCAGCTGACGTGGCAGATGAACCAGCTGCTCTAGAAGTGCTCAGAAGATGAGTGTCAAGCTTAACCTCCCACGAAGGCTACACAGGAAAGAATTTTAAGCAGATGAAAAATTATAAGTAATAAAGCATAAGGGAATTTGCTTTAAACCTGCCGAGAGGAGACTTCGGCCATGTCCTCTGGTTCATTGCTCGAACCCAAAGAGCTCAATGGTTGAGCCCAGTATTTAAGGTTGCTCTTCAATTCACGCGGCCGATGGAGGTTATCCACGTTCGACGGCCACTAAGGTGGCTAGGAAATATAGATAACACCCTTCGGCGTGTAGAATTGTCGGTGAAATGAATGGTCGGGCACCTAACATTTAATATTTTCTAGGTTCAGATTTGTTATAGTAAAATTAACAAGAGAAAAGGATTGAGTCTTACGAAAGCCGAAGTGACATCTTGAGGAGGAACGCCGAGGTTGTGATCCTGAGGATGGACCGGCATCTCTGCCGTCGCTTCAGGCACGACGAGTGGCCTCTTCTTACGATCTACTGCAGGAGGGTCGACTGGGTCGGCCGCCTCAACCTCAGGAGGGGGATTTACAGTAGGGGTTCTAGTTGGTCGAGGGCGGCTTGTCAACATGATCTCGTCGCTTTCGTCATCCTGAAATAAAAAGCTGTCAATACTTTTAAATTTGACAAGACGAAGGGAGTTACCAACAACATAATCATACCTCTTCCAAAATGATCGTCGGTTATTTGTTGTGAGTTGTCTCAATGGGTGGGGCCACCTCTTCCAAAACATTCGACGCAACGGTTGGCTCCGAAGCTGCAGATGGAGCAGCAGCAGGTCCAGCCTCGACCCCAAGGACGGTTGGGCCGCTTAGTGGGTTGATGATGGTCATTTTTTCGTCAAGGCCTGGACAACCGGAACGAGATGAGAGACACTGGGATCGGTCGCTCTTGTGGTTTGGCTGGAGATAACGTGAATCTCCCATTCTCCCTTTTTCGCCAATTTCTTAACACATTTTGGGGGTCGAGAAGCTTTACCTGCCGTCTCAGTGTCCTGGTGAGGCCGTTTGCTCGACAAGGCGTGTGTGGTTGCTTTGGTTTTCTTGGAAAAAAGGACTGACTTCTTTTTTACTGCGGCCGCGACAATCACGTCTATCTTTTTCAGCGCTTGACCACCTAAGGAAACCAAAGCAAGTCAACAAAGTTGAGTAAGGTATTTGAAGAGCGAAGGTGGATAGACAAATACCTTGAGCTATTTATGTGGGTGTATGGGCGAAAGTCTTCTTCGAGCGATCGCCGAATATTTTCTCGATAACATTTTCGATGGGCACGTCAAAAAAAGTCTTGAGTATACGCGGCCCACCAGTCAACGAAGGTGGCAGTATTAAGAGTCTTAGGGACGTTCAGCTGAAGGCGGAATTTCTTGTACCTTTTTTGAAATTCTTGTTTGGCCTCCTTGCATTCTCTTTCCAAATAACCAAAAAGGTGTCCTCGACTCAAGAAAGAACGGGAGGTTAGTAGAGGCAGTGGGCAGCCTTGAAGATAACCAAGTTGCCGCACGATGAAGTGGGGTTGGTAGATTTCCCAGCTGGCACGCTTGGCATCACAACCAAAAGGGAAGTCACGAGTTAAAGCAAACAACCCCCAGTTCTTTCGGAGGTCAGCATCTTCAGCTTCATCCTATGCCAATGATGGAAGTCTGATAGAAGGAGGGTATTCTTGATAACGGCAAATCAAAAATTCGTCATCAAAGAGGTCTCTTAGGCCGAAAAAGTATTTAAAGACTTCTTCGACCGAATGAGAATGAGCGGGTCTAGAATTGAAGACCCAATGCTTCGGTGGGTACGAAGTTGGGAGTTTCTGGCCTGAGGGTGGTGAAATAGACTTGTAGCCAAAATTAAAGAACCCAAAGTGGGCCGGTGTGGTGCGGGTCAATCTTGTGGATCGTTGCCTTGGCTAGACAACGAGTAAGTTGGGCAAGGACAACCGAGCTGAGAGTCAGGACATGACCACTGGCTAATGTTTCAACAACCGGCATATTCTCGACCAAACATTTATTTGATTTGGTACAGCAAATGAATTTGTTGTACCAATAGAAAATGAAGGCTTCGTACTCCCCCTTCCTGAGGGTTTCTTCGCCTCAGTTGGCGAAATGTTGGATAAAGGTGTTGTAGTTGAAGAAGTTCTTGTGCAATTTCTGAACTTTTTCTTTTAGGGGTTCTTGACTTTTCTTTCTCAGTGATTCAACAACACGTTCGTCAAAGAGCATCTTGAGGTCGAGGTTGGATGGACACCCAGAGATAGAGACGTCAATCGAAAGGCCCGAATGGGAGGTCCCTAGAATTGCTGAGATATCAAGTATGGTGGGGTCAATGGGGCCAAGCGGAAGGACCATAGTATTGGTGGCCGAGCACCAAAAGCTTAGAGCTGCCATAGGAAGCTTTTGTCTATGACAATCTCAATGGTCGAGAGCCTGATGGCGTCATAGATACCAAGAGCCCTCCATTCTTTATTAAAGAACCTCTTCATCCTTTCGACCCACGCTACCCAGGCCGCGGTGGATGAAGGCCAAGCCCCTTGGGGTTTAGTCGATTCCCACTTCGACCAATCAAGACCTTGACGCAGGGGTGCTAGGCAGTGATCTTTAAGGAGGTTGGTAATGGACGCCGAGACATTGTCCTTGAAAAAAAGCCCCAAGATCTGATGGGAGGCGCTTAAATCACCTTCAAATCGCAGGTTTTTTATGGCACTCCGATCGATAAAGTCCCGGCACTTGGCACATTCATCAGAGAGCTTGGAAATAAAGGAGTTGGAAGCCATTGTGGAGAATTTGAAGGATTTTTGGATGAGAATTTCTGGGATTTAAAAGATAAATGGCGAGAGGATTTTCAAGGTTTCTGGAAGCGTAAAGTACAAAGGGAAAGGATTCAGGTATTATAGGCATTTTAAGAGGAAGGTCAAACGTTTGATCTTCTAAAGCATTTGATTTTCAAATCTTGGGGCGAAATCAACCGGGAAATCACTAATCATTATGGATATCTAAGGAATCTCAGGGATAAGATTGACGTTTTCATGGTTTAAGGAAGCATAATTGCGTGTTGCGGCGGATTTAATGCATTAATGTGGAAAAGATGTTTCGGCTGGTGCATATTTTCAAGGGTCATGATTAAGGGTTACCAAGGGATTGACACGTGGCAAGACGTGCAGGAGGATTCGGATCATGAGATTGTGCTTCATAAATGCGCTTGGTGGATGGGATGTGTGGGGCTTTTCATTATCCTATATTTATCTTGTAGGGTTAATGTCACTTCTTTAAGGTCGAAAATCGGCTAAAGAGTTCTAGGCCGAAGACCTCAGAAGCGAAGGGGCAATGTTTGGGCCCAAAAATAATATTATTGGGCCGAACATAGGTTTATGTTTGGCCCAAAGATTTTCCAAATATATCATGGGCTGCATGGTGGTCCAAGGCTGTTCAGTAAAGGTGGTCGAGCCTTATTGCATGAAGGAGTAGTTTGGATAAACGGATGGGTTGAAGTCCCAATACGATAAGGTGTCCAAATGCAATATGGATTCTCGGTCGGCAATGAATACGGCCTGAAAAGGAGGGTGAGTTCAAAGTCCTAATAGGAGTAGGACTAGTTGAGATAAAGTTGGATCATAATAAGAAGTCCTAATCCGAATGTGGTTTCAACTTGATCTTAAGGAGGATTTGATGCTATAAATAGAGAGCAGAATGCATTATTCAGGCCCCCTACAATTCAACACACAACTGCCCTGCGCAAACCTCTCAAACATCTTGAGATTTTTTTTATTTTCTTTTTCCGCCGACACATCTTCAGTTTGGATAAACAGCACTGTGAAGGCAACCGGAGAACATCTTCAGTTTGGATAAACAGCACTGTTGCCGTAGAATCAGCCGACCGAGAAGCACCTTCAGTTTGGATAAACAGCACTGTGTCGAGGCCGACTGGTTACCTATCCAAGTCTCGGTCAAGAGGGGTTTCCGAATCCTTATTGGCAGAGGTCATCTTATTAGCCTTTTTGGCGAAGTAAGGTGTTACAAGTTACGACATTCGGCACATTGAACGCCGAGTGATTTTATGATTGGATACTCACAAGTGATTCGGCATTATTGACGGATGAACCACATTTACCATCAAGACATACATCTCCTTTGAGTACTTGTGTCCATATAGTTTAGTGTCGATTCGACGTGCTTATAATTTTACAAATATAATCACTGTAACCGAATCCGGTGCCAACGATTCGTGAATTTCGCAGAACTAGCAACCTTGTCTTCAAGCTCAAGAATCCAAAGGCCGAGACTTGTTCCTTCCTCAGCCGCAATCGCAAGATCAAGAAGTCAGCAATGCACTCAAACTCAACATCAACAAATTGTACTCCTCGGCCAAGCTCAGCCGACGAGTTGGCACGCCCCGCATCAACCGAATGACGTAGTTAGCTTATTAGTTACTCGACCTGCGCGCCACGTAGGCTTTGTAATTTTTAGTGTCAATAGACTCCCATTCGCTCATTGTGCCTACCACTTCATCAATTGTACTGGCTTAATCGCTAAAGACTCGATGCGTCATTTAGTTGAGTATTTACACTCAAGGGGAAATGTTGTAATCCTATTAGATTAGGAATGTGATTGTGTAAATCCCAGTGTATCTAAGGATATCTTTGAATATTACCTTTAATAGTTAATATCCTATTAAAGTTGTAATTCTAAAAGGGTAAGGAATTAACCTTCCCTACTACTATAAATAAAGGCACAATGAGGTGAGATAACATACACCTCAGAATTATATCTCTCTCTCTTCTCTCTTTGTTGCCGCTGGCCCCTCTCCTTCTCTATCCCAAATACAGTTCAGTCAAATAGACCTACAACAGTCATCATTTTTTTTAACAAAAAAAATAATAAATAAATTTAAAAAAAAAAAGTGAATGTCTACATTCTATTTTTATAAAAATGACCAGATACAAGTATTCAGGTCCACCCAACATAATTATAGAGACCTTTTCCCTGTTTTCTCCGTTTCCCACTACTTTTCAAATAGAAAAACAAGAGTTGTGGTTACTGATAGGATTAAAAGCACACCACAAAGTAGCACACAAATGTCCTATTGATTTTCCTTATTAACATTATGATTTTTCAATTGTAGCATATGAAAATAAGGGTCTTTCCCGTAGAAGATTGTTTTATCTAACTACTTAAAATGTCGCAAAAACTGGGCTGCTGTCCCTACTGATCAGCCACCGAAAAATAATTATTAGACCAACTTACACTTATCTAAAGTTTACGAAATTTTATATGAAAACACTAGACAGAAAGAGCTACACTCACACAAATTTTTCGGATTTTTGGAGTTGATTTGCTATTTAAATTAAATCGAACAAAAACATAACATAAACAGATTTTAAGTAGTTCACAAATTAAGAAAAACAAGTTAGGGGAATTGCTATCCACCACCAAATAATCATACAAGCATGTTATGTTTCATTCAAATTCCTTTTATTTTTTAATGAAGATGCTCAAGTTGGCTCAATGTTAGAACTCAACATATTACTCTTTCTTATGTAGTATGTTAAGAGAATGGCGTTTTCAACTTTTAGTCCCTAACATGCAATCTAGAATGGCGTGTTCATAGATTTAACAAGTAGAAATCATTAAGAACGAAAAGAGTTTGAGTCATCACAAGGCATGGCGTTGTCTTACTTATCCTAGAAATTGGTTCACATGTTAATCGCAATTAACAAGTACTACTCTAGAACATATGTAGGTCCTCATTCGACAAGGGCAGGCACACACATATTCATAGCATTAGAATCCTAGATATGCTTACTAAGTATGCATCTAGAAAACACATAAAGAATTCATCAACGAGACAAGTAGTGATCCAATTTTCATCCATTCATAAAAGTAATTGAAGCGAAATGTCATAACAAACTTGCAATCATTTTCGGGGCTTCAAAACAGCCCATAACTACTAAAAATTTAGTTACACAATCCTTAAATTAAAACAAAAGATAGACATGAGTTTGAGAAAATAGAACCGAAAGAAATCGACTGAGGCTTTCTCTTTCCTTCCTTCCCCAATGCTACTTTTAAACCAATTTTTGCTGCATCATTTTCTTCTCCTTAACTCACCCACTAATAGCAATTTAGTGATGACAATAAGTGAGAGGAAATGGTAAAACAATTGTAACTCCTTGAGTAGCCTTTATGCCAATTACTCCCTCTTAATCCTCACCTTTAATTCCATTTCCTCTAATATTTGAATAGGTGTCAGCTGGTTTGTTCTTGACTGCATCAGTTTTGGCTGCTAGATTTATTGGATTTATTGCTTTCAATACTTTCTTGTCAGTTACAAACTGCTCAGCCTCTTGGAAACCTTTCAGTGTTAAAATGGCCATAAATTCTTCTAGAAAAATGATATTAACAATCCACTAAATATTCCAGAAAATAGACATCCGTAGCTTTCTAAGCATATAAGGCTCATTCTCTAATTCATTATGAGCTGTCCGCAACTTGCTTCCAAAGTCAGCTGACCTGCACAGGCAGTTTTGACGAATTTGTTACTTAAAATCCCACTTATGCTATTTTTCTTTCCTTTGCTTGACAAATCCTACAAAACACAAAAACAAAGTAAATAGCTAAAAAATATAAGGAACTAACTCAGAAAAGACAAGTGAATTTGATGTAAAATATATATAAATATGAGCTTATCAGTTACAGAAAACATTACCTGCTTCTTCCTTGTACAAAAATCTCATATATAATTATAGGGCTTTAGAGAAATTATAAGGGAGCAATCCTCAACTATCAGAATAGTTAGATGTCTAATACACGAGTTACTATTGATCACTCAAACGACGACGATTTTGCATTTGAGGTAAGGCAAGTGACGAAGGTTGCGATCCAAAAATCCGATAACCAATGTATATTGTTTGTGTTACGTGTATATTTAAGTTTTATTTGACTTTTTTTTCTTTTTTTTTTCTTTTTTTTTTTAACATCTTTTGCAGGGTACTGCAGTAGTAATGGTGATCTTTGCAGTCATTAGAATCTGCCTGCAGATTGTGGCAGTTTGTTTCGCTCACCTTGCTTACATAATGGAGCCCCGTGCCCACTATGCGCTAGGTATGTGTTTGGCTGCCGTGGCTGTAGTGCTTCACATCTGGGATATCATCTGGGATCTCATTCGAATACCCGAATTGAGGTCGATCTGGAAGAAATGGTTAAACAAAACTCGTGTGACGCTTGGATTAATTTGCGGCCTCTACTTATGTCAGTACACTTTATTACTTTAACAGGGACGTAGATGATGTTAGGGCCTCTACTTTGAAGGAGAGTTACAAATCAACAAAACTCCACTTATACACTGCCGTCAATCTCCTCCTTGCATTATACTTTGAAATTATTTTTTTCTTTAAGACGGACCCCTCTGAATCAAGATACAATAGGGACCTTGGCATTCGCAGGTCCAACATAAAGGTAAGGGCAAAACTCATCCATCGGTTTCCTTTTGGCGTATGTTTTTTGTTTACAGCAGAGGGGGTTTCATTGGTCATTACCATCGGTCTAGAGATTCTGTCAGCCGGTTTTGAACAGGCTTCCTCCCCAAGTAAGCCCCACTTCGCACTACTTGGTTTGTTGTTCGCTATTGTGGCTGTCCTTATTTCTCTTTCTGAGCTCATTCGAAAGGGTAGAAAGGAAAGAGTCAAATGGAGAAGGTGGGGTATGTTGGGGTGGTTTTGTCATCCATCGCCCCGCAACGAGCTTTTTGGTACTCTCCTTGACATTTATGGATTACTTTGTGGCATCTGGCAATGTATTTTCTCGACAGTTCAGTATATTAGCTACAGTCGGCACGTTGATAATCCAATCAATCTATGCCTCTTGCCTTTCATATTTCTCATATGTTTGGCTGTTTCAAAATTAAATAGCGAATTAAGTTGCCCTTTGAATAGGTAACCGAACTCCTCCGTTCCCTTGCAAAAGTCATTATAGTAAGAAAAAATAGCAAGCCAATGGCAAATTAAGGGCAAGTTTGGTACCGTTGTTGCTTCTCCTGTAAAAATAAAACAGATAAAACTCATTTTGTAAAAGTGTTTTCAATAAAAAAAAAAATGTGTGAGTATTTAGTAAACTTTTATATAAAAGTGTTAACCTATGTTTTTTTTTTTTTTTAGTGCAACAATATATTTTTACACTAACAAGAGAGGAGAGTTTGGCTAAGCTACATAATGGTCAACATAATTTGATATCGTATTCGCCATTTTCGAGATTCCAACCTAAAATCTCTCATTTACAAGTAAAGAGAAATACCACCCATAGTATTGAGTGGCTTACTATTTACATATCTTAAATGAGAATGACTGAAAAGAGTAGGGCTGGGATACCGAACCGAAACCCTTGTCCCAATTCCCAAACCGAAGTTTTCAAGAATCCCAAATTCAAGACCGATGCCAAACCAAATTTTTGAGAATCCCGAAATAGTTTTGGGATTTCGGGACAAATCGAGAATCCCAAAATAGTTTTGGGATTTCAACTCCATTAGCATTTTCAATTTGAAAAGAATGCAGTTTGCTCAGATAGTACAAATGCAAATTAACACATTGACTGTACTGCCACAATACCTCCAGTTCTTGCTTGCGCACTTCTTTGTACTTCAAATATCAAAGCAACTGTTGCAACCTGTGTATATCGAAGATGGGTGGTAAATAAGAGGATTGAAAGGAATGAGGGATGAGTAATCAATCAACTAGCTGAAACAAGATTTACAAGAAAATATTATGTCTTAAACCAAGACCATTTATGAATTTGAAACATAATATCAACACATGAGTCATGATTAATAAACTTCGACAATTCCAAACACTAACAGATAACTTGAACTGTTTCAATCCAGGCCGACTGAAGAAAGAGATCTGAAGTTTCAGATTAACTATCAATTTTAAGTTTTAACTACTTATTTCAACTACTTAACAAATACACACATTGCCCACGATTATATTCCAAAAAGGATGTTGTGTAAAGCAAACCCAAGTCCACTACAGAAAGTGTTCACCTTTAGCTAACATTTGAAGCCAGACTACCCTAATCGGTATCTAGATTTGTCAGTCAGAAGAATGGAGCATTTACAAACACAAAGTAAATACTTGATTGCCATAATTTCACGTAAAATTCGAAAAAAAATTGTACTTTCAATGCTAGTCTCCTTTTTAGACATGAAAAATATTATTGCCCAAGTGATCTAATATACTAATTTAAAGCAGGTAAACTACCAACCGCACTGCAGATATGATTAGCAATATCAAATGCACTGGCAAACAGTAAGCAACTTCATATATATAATGCCATAAAACAAGATCCCATCTTTGGCACTAATTCCAAATGCCCTAATCCAAAAACCCTAATTTCGAAAGCCCTAATTCAGAAACCCAAATTCAAAATTCCTAATCGAATTTGGAATCAAACAATCTATATGAGCTTTGGTTGAGTTTTGTAGGAATTTCTTACCTTGTGCAGTGAGGAGGAGTGTGGACTGAGATCGAGAGCTTGATTCAGGAGCCGGATTCGGGTGGTATGGACAGTGGTTGAAGTCGCGATTCAGGTGAGGACTGAGAGGAATGAGTACTGGTGTCGGTAAATTCGGGATTCAGGCGACAGATGTGGGAGGAGAGACAAATCGGCAAGGAGGGTGGTGAGGTTCTATTCAAGTACTGAGGTGAGGTGAGGTTTAAGTCTGAGGTGAGAGAGAGTGAGTGTGACTGTGAGTGTTGAGAGACAGAGGGAGAGAGAGAGTTAGCGACTAGGTTTAATTTATATTCAACGGTTGAGATTAAATCTCAACTGAATCCGACGGTTGTTCCAATTATAAACATATATTTAAAAAATAAATAATATACATATTTTCTTTATTTCTGTTTGGTTCGGAATTACCGAACGAACGAAAACTTGATATCGATTCCCGTACCTAAATTTCGAGATTTTCGGTTTGATATTTTTTTTGTTCGGTTTCGGAAATTTTTTTTCCACTCCTAAAAAAGAATGATGTTGGAAATGATAAATAATTTATTTTATTTTTTTATTTATAATCTCTGTTTCTAGAGGCATTCAGTGTTGTGATTGGCTCATATTATGAGTTGGCAACAATTTCATCTCAACCATGTGGAGTGCTAGCTACTTTCGGCTAAAGAAAGGGACAAAGAAAAAGGGGGACATCATTATGATGTCTAGCCCTTGATTTGTGGCTTTTACAAAGGCAAAGAATTGGCCTTGTGTGATGAGCCGAAAGAGAGAAGAGGAGAGAGAGAAGGCAGGGCCTTTTTCTTTATATTAAGGCATTTGGTTATGCCTTTGTTAAGTGTGAAAGAGAGCATCCAAGGGGGAGAGCATTCGGCTCTCCCATGGAAAAGGTTGAACATGGGTTGAGAGAAAATCAAGAGAGCTAGAGTGAAAAGTATTCTAGTGAAAGAACTCTTGGGGTAGAGTGAGGCTCTTGGGAAAATTCTGTGAGTGGGTGTACAAGGGATATGGGATTGGGTTATGTCGATTTAACTCATGTATACTTGTACTGTTATTCTCATAGTGAAGAGCAATATCTCTCCGGGGACGTAGGCAGTTTTTTGCCGAACCTCGTAAATTTCTTTGTGTCTTTATTTCTTGTATTTTATTTTGTTCAACTGTGTGTGATTTTGGTGAGGTTGTAATTTGAATCTCGGTTCCGCACTAACGAACGGGCCAAGGCACAACAATTGGTATCAGAGCATCGTTAGGGGCTTTGGTTCGTTAGAGGTCCAGATTTGTTGTTCACCATGGAATTTTCAGTTGAGCAGTTTAAAGGGAGAGGCGGTTTTGCTCTTGGTAAAGGAGAGTAATGGAAGCCTGAAGAAATGGAAGCCGTGTTTAGGGATGCTTGGATCAACTGCGAAAGTTGATGTTGAGGAAGACAAAGGCCTCTTTCTTCTTACCTCACTTTCAGATTTGTACGAGAACCTTGTGAAACTTTACTGCAAGGAAAGAAACAGTAAGTTTGGAGCAGGTGCAAGCTTCTTTGGTGTGGAATGATACACACAAGAGACCATGGATGATGGTGGGCACAAGACTGCTTAAGCTATTCAAGGTTGAAATCGTGGAAGAAAATTGGAAAGAGGATCTGAGAGAGACAGCAGGTTCGGATCCGGTTCCGGAGGCAAGGGTCCACAGTGCTACGGGTGCAAGGCCGGGTTAGCAAGTTTGTGGTGGAAGACTTTGAGTATGCCCTCTAGGTACTCGAAGCAACACTTCTCCTGTGGATGTTTAGTCTCAAGTGTTGCAGGGGTTTTGCAGCAGGTGGAGCTATGGGATTCACAGGTGATGAGAAGGTTCTGAGGTAGGAGGAAGTGTGGGAATTTTGTCTGGCTCGATGGGTTGTTGCTGGAAATAGGCGGGCTGACGAGTTTCCAGGTTGCAGACAATGAAGAGGAGGAAAACCTGCTGGAGGAGACGAGGATGTGTTGAGATCCTGTCTGAAGCTAAATGGTGATTTTTAGCTTGCATCAGCTGCACATGCATTGGCAGTAACTGAATCGGAACAGGACCAACGAGGTAGATTCAGAGTGTGCATGCTGGTACGTAAGGCCAATGGGCTTTGGTGATGGGTGCAAGGATTTTTGCATGGTGTATTCGCCAAGGTGGAGATTGTTGTGATTGGCTCATATTATGAGTTGGCAACAATTTCATCTCAACCATGTGGAGTGCTAGCTACTTTCGGCTAAAGAAAGGGACAAAGAAAAAGGGGGACATCATTATGATGTCTAGCCCTTGATTTGTGGCTTTTACAAAGGCAAAGAATTGGCCTTGTGTGATGAGCCGAAAGAGAGAAGAGGAGAGAGAGAAGGCGGGGCCTTTTTCTTTATATTAAGGCATTTGGTTATGCCTTTGTTAAGTGTGAAAGAGAGCATCCAAGGGGGAGAGCATTCGGCTCTCCCATGGAAAAGGTTGAACATGGGTTGAGAGAAAATCAAGAGAGCTAGAGTGAAAAGTATTCTAGTGAAAGAACTCTTGGGGTAGAGTGAGGCTCTTGGGAAAATTCTGTGAGTGGGTGTACAAGGGATATGGGATTGGGTTATGTCGATTTAACTCATGTATACTTGTACTGTTATTCTCATAGTGAAGAGCAATATCTCTCCGGGGACGTAGGCAGTTTTTTGCCGAACCTCGTAAATTTCTCTGTGTCTTTATTTCTTGTATTTTATTTTGTTCAACTGTGTGTGATTTTGGTGAGGTTGTAATCTGAATCTCGGTTCCGCACTAACGAACGGGCCAAGGCACAACATTCAGACTTTCATCTCTCTCATTTTCTCTGTTCGATTCTCATCTAACCTCTCATCTCCTCTCCCTCATTCTCCGTCCTTTTTTTCCGTCTGATTCTTCTTCATCTTCTGAGTTCATCGTCTGATCAAAGACCACCGTCTGATCAAAGACCGAATCGGAGGGGGTGAGATCGACCTCGCAGATGCTGCCGGCGGACCTGTAGCTGCAAGTGTTCAACGAATCACCGCGTTGGAGAAGGTCGTCGACGTCACCGGCAGAGACGGAGACGGCCTTAGGTGTGGTCAACTTCAGCCGAGTAATCCTCAAAGTCGGAGCTCGAATCAATAACACGTGACTGAGTTTACGAGCTCGGATCGGCGGAGGAGAGAGTCGGGCTCGATGGAATTGGTGTGATTGAGGAGGATGTTGTGGAACTCGCTTAAAAACGGCCATTTTTTGCACCAAATGCCCGGCCTCGTCGCTATTGGTCTTGGAGACGAAATTGGGCATCAAACCCAACTAAACAAAAATGATGTATACAAATTACAAGACAATTGGTTGATTTACATGCTAGAAGAAAATTCATGCCATCAGGTGGCCGACAATTGGTATGAACAAGAGAGAAGGTGTATCGTTAACATTTGAACAAACACAAAAAAAACAAGAAATACAGAACCACATTCATAGACTGAATTTATAGATTTGAGTACAGAGCCATTAGGATAAATACATGGCCTTGATCAATACAATAATCCAGATTAAACTCGCATCTTACACACACACAGGCAGAGACAATATGCATACAAGAGTTCTTAAACATGCAAAGCTCTGACAGATGCAGTTAGCTCCCGAACTTGACTCCTAGGATGATCATGAATACAGAACAAGTCAACAACAACAGCCCAATTTACTTGGCAAAATGGAAGAACTTCATGGTGCAGATCGAAAAGAAAGATATCTAATGAAATCAAACAAGAAGCGGGCTATTTAAAGACAGAGCATTAGGCGATCTGACCGTTGAATATCAAGAAACTCTGCCTCAAGATTGATGAATGTGAGGATCGGAAATACTCAGGGAAATGAATCGATGTCTCTTGCAAAATGTGCCCATGAGTTACGCGTAATCATTAAGAGTAATGTTTTTCGTAACATATTTTTATACCACATTTTCATACCATCATAGATGGCATTTGATGTGGACAGCCATATTATTTGAATTAATCAGATTTTTAAATTTAGTTCATTATTTAATAAACTAATAATTAAGAAAAACTAATTAATTAAATGATGATTGTGGTATACGAGGAGTTTATCTCCTTCATTTCTTTGGGTTTTGCAAATTTTTCAAATGATATGACTGTCCACATCAGATGTCATCTAAGGTGGTATAGAAATATGGTATAAAAACATAGTATGAATAGTATTGTTCAATCATTAATATATTTTACAACACGACGCTCGAGGTGGCGTGATCGAAATACAAAGCATCTCCTCTTCTCCACAAAATCTGAAGCGTCTCCTCCACTCCACGCCACTTCATAGTTATGATAGTTATGGGCAATTGTGGGACCATGATTTTCTAGGTTGGAATAAGGCTGATCTGAGTACAGTTACCTGATGAGTGCTTAATTGGCCATTATTTTTACAAGCTTTTCATAATCTTTGTTGCTTCGAAATAGGGTACACAATAAGATTGTTCAAAGACATTGGCAAAAACATTAAAGGTGCAAACATAAACGACGGATCAATGGAGATCATAGCAAGGTGTTGGGGATGATGATGATGATGATAATGGCATGCTTTTCCTTTAATACTTTAATATGATTGATGTCCTTGTCCCGATTCTAGTGTGAATTTGAAAGCTCACTTCTGATGACTCTCGAATCCCCTCTCTTTGCAAGTCATGCAGTATTGGAAGTAGTCCAGTGGTTATTAGGGTTTCCTAGATATTAGGATGGTTTCCGTGTCATCAGGTATTAAGAGGTTTTGTCAACTGCTCAAGCTTGTTTCCTCCCAAGTATTGGTTGTTCCCCAGGTGGTTAATAGTCTGGTTCCTTTGTATAGGAGTCTATGTTGTCATCTCCCCTTAATCATAGTGCCAATGCCCTAATTTAAGGTGTGGTTGTTTTGCCTTCCGTAAGCCATCAGTTGTGGCGTAAATCAAGGAAGGTCTTCTCCTATATATGGTGGCTGTACATTGTAATTATGATCATGATGAAATAAGAAATACAACAAAGAAATTCAAGATGGTATCAGAGCAGGAAAAATAACCTGCTTCTGCTTTACTACTTGCTGAGCGTGTTCATCCTCCAACATGGCTGAAGAAAATCCATTAAGATCAGATACTGAAAGCTCACTGGTGATTTCATCCGTGAATGTGCCTGAGATGGATGTTAATCCAAATCAAAGGTTAAGCTCAGTTCTGTTGAATGAGTTTAACTATTTGCCTTGGTCGAGAGCTGTATCCCTCGCCCTAGGTGGAAGGTCCAGGTTAGGGTTCATAAATGGAAGCATCGAAGTACCTGATGCTTCCTCACCAAACTATGAATCCTAGCTTAGCAAAGATCAGCTGGTTATGTCGTGGCTCATAAACTCCATGGATCGTAAGCTAGCTGAAATATTCAGCTATTCGGAATCTTCATTTCAGCTATGGGAGACTGTCAAGGAAATGTATGGCAGTCAGAATAATGCTGCACGAGCCTTCCAACTGGAAAAGGACATATCCAATCTACAACAAGAAGGTAAACCATTTGTGCAACTCTTAGGGAGCATGAAAAGCATGTGGAATGAGTTAGAAACATATCATAAAAGGGCAGAAGAAGACAAGATCGATGCTGCTGTGATTCGTAAAAGGGCAGAAGAAGACAAGATATTTCAACTTCTGTCTAGTCTCGATTCAGAATATGAAGATCTACGAAGTCACATACTCATGAACTCTGAACTCCCTTCCTTCACCAGTGTATGTGCAACAATCCAACATGAAGAATTGAGGAGGAAGGTCATGAACATGGGTACAAAGGCTAGTGTACCTGATGCCAGGGCTTATCTGACCAACGAAAGGAAGTACAAAGGAAAGCACCCACATTTGAAATGTCAACACTGTAATTATACAGGTCATGTTAAGGAAACGTGCTGGATTTTACATCCAGAATTAAAACCGGACTTCATGAAGGACAACAAGGGTACACATAGGATGAACCGTACTGTACATCGTGCCAATCATGCTTCTGCCTCTACTTCTAAGGGGTCTGACACATTAAAAACCTTCACAGCAAATCCTGCTGAACTCATGAATGAGTTTGCGTTGTACCTTCAAGGCAGGAAAGGAGGTGCTGGAAACAACCGAGGAGACAACTTGGAAGAAGAGAACTCGACGGCTTTACTAGGCAAGTTTGCTGGTTTCCTGAAGGACACAAAAACCATACCCCGAGAAGACATGCAAGGTATCATGAAAGCTTTTAAAACTGCTCTTAATATAAATATGTTGCATGATTTTTGGGTTGTAGATTCGGGTGCCACAGATCATATGACCAACCATGTGTCCAAGCCTAACAAGTTTGAAAAATTATCAAATCCCTCTCAAGTTTCAACTGCAAATGGGGAGAATGCAAGGGTTTTAGGAAAGGAAAAAATAAACCTAATGTCTGATGTAATTGAGTCAGTGGCCCTATATGTCCCTTCCTTTCCATTTCAACTCTTATCTGTGGGTAAAATCACGAAAACCTTGAACTGTTTGGCCATATTCTCCCCTCACAATGTCATTTTTTAGGATTGTGCCACCAAGAAGACAATTGGTGAAGGGTTTTTCCTAGATGGTCTCTATTACATGTCAAAGAACAATCCCAGGAGGTTCCAAGCCAAGTTCAATCCCATTCAAGAAAACCAATTGTGGCATCAACGTTTAGCTCACTCGGCCCCAACCATTTTGTCGACTTTGTTTCCAAATCTAGGAAAGGATTAACCTCATGTGAAACCTGCCATTTGTCTAAGGCCACTCGGTTACCTTTTAAATCTTCATTGTCCAGAACTAGTAGATGTTTTGAACTAGTCCATTCTGATGTGTGGGGACCAATTAATGAATCTTTTGATGGTTATAAGTACTTTGTGATCTTTGTGGATGATTTCTCTCGAGTCACATGGTTATATCTTCTAAAGTCTAAGCATGAAGTAATGGAAGTGTTCAAAGACTTCCATAACCTTGTTAAAAACCATTTCTCCTCACAAATCCAAACTCTCAGGTCTAATAATGGCACCGAATACACATATCATATCATGAAACAATATTTAAGCAATCATGGCATCATGCACCAAACAAGTTGCGTTGGTACACCTCAGCAAAATGGTGTTGCCGAACGAAAAAATCGTGACTTGCTTGAAAAAACTAGAGCTCTAATGCTACAAATGAATGTACCAAAGAGATTTTGGTCTCAAGGGGTTATGGTAGCTGCCTATATCATCAATAGACTCCCCAGCCGAGTCTTGGAGTTCAAGTCTCCTCTTGAGGTTATCAAAAGGAAGCAAGATCGACCTCTCACACCTTAGAGTTTTTGGCTGCATATGCTTTGTCCACATTCAATCTCATCACCGAGACAAATTAGATCCCAGAGCTGCTAAATGTATTTTTCTTGGTTACTCTTCTTCACAAAAGGGATATAAGTGTTATAATCCCTAACTGAGGAGATTACTTGTGTCCAAAGATGTTCAATTCCATGAAACTAACCCTTTTTTTTGGCAAACAATGTGAAATAACAAGCCAAGGGGATAGTAGTATATTAGATGTGTTCCCACTGCCAAGAATCGAGCTTGAAGCCTCATCAGAACAAGGTCACAACCATGGAATCACTGATGGTGACATTGACGGCAGCACTTCAGGAGATACACTGCACGAAGGTGGGGACAACCAAGATGATACTCACGATGAAATTCAAAGTGTCAATGGATGTGAGACAACTACTCCTGCTCCACGCCGAAATCCAATGCGCGCGAGACAACTTCCCACAAGATTTCAAGACTTTGTCACCTACAAACCCACACATCCCATCTCCAACTATGTGACGTACAAAAGAGTGACACAGGACCATGCATCCTACCTAAGCAGCATTTCACGATATAGTGAACCTCAGAGTTTTGATGATGTTAACAGCCAAGGAGTGTGGAAGAAAGCAATGAATGAAGAACTTCAAGCCCTAGACCAACACAAAACCAGGAGCATCACCAAACTTCCAAAAGGCAAGAAAGTCGTGGGCTGTAAATGGATCTACAAGTTCAAATTCAATTCAGATGGATCGATTGAGAGACACAAAGCACGGTTGGTGGCTCGGGGATTCACTCAAACGTTCGAGGTGGACTACAAAGAAACATTTGCACCTGTGGCAAAAATGAACTCCGTTAGGGTTCTATTGTCTGTGGCTATAAACAAGGGGTGGTCTATGTACCAAATGGACGTAAAAAATGCATTCTTGCACGGCGATCTCAAAGAAGAAGTTTATATGAAGTTGCCACCAGGGCATCCCCAAAGCAATGAACCTGACTTAGTGTGCAAACTGCACAAATCTATCTATGGGCTGAAGCAGTCTCCCCGATCTTGGTATGCCAAGTTAAGCTCAGTGCTCATCAGCGTTGGTTTCAAAAGTAGCAATGCAGATTCCTCACTCTTTGTTAGCACTGGAGCTGTGGGCAAACTGGTTGTACTGATCTATGTTGATGACCTGATAATCACGGGGGATAATCCTGACGAGATATGCAACCTAAAACAATCTCTTAGACAAAGGTTTGCAATTAAAGACCTTGGAATCTTGAAGTACTTCCTTGGTATAGAAATGGCAACCTCTCACAAAGGACTATTCCTTAACCAACGGAAGTATGTCCTGGACTTACTCAAGGAAGCTAACATGATCGATGCGAAACCTACCATTACCCCTCTCGACAGCAAAATCAAACCTAACTTGGATGGCACGCCACTCACGGATATAAGCTATTATCAGAGGGTGGTGGGTAAGTTGATTTATCTAACCATCACCAGACCCGACATCACCCATTCTGTGAGTATCGTGAGCCAATTCATGCAATCCCCAACACTCGAACATCTGAATCTTGTCAAAAGGATCCTACTTTACTTGAAAGGTTCAGTGGGTCGTGGTATCATCATGAAGAAGAATGAAAATACCCAAATCATGGGGTATTGCGATGCTGATTGGGCAGGCAACGCCATCGATCGTAAGTCCACTACTGGCTATTGCACCTTTGTAGGTGGAAACTTCGTCACCTGGAAGAGTAAAAAGCAAACTGTCATCGCCAGATCAAGTGCAGAGGCCGAGTATCGTGTCATGGCTTCAACTGCGTGTGAATTGATATGGCTGAAGGGTCTTCTATGTGATTTGGGGGAACTAACCACACTCCCTATGTCCTTATTTTGTGATAACCAGGCCGCAATGCATATTGCATCCAACCCAGTGTTTCACGAGAGGACGAAACACATTGAAGTTGATTGCCACTACATTCGGGAACAAGTTCAGTCACGGGTGATTCAGACACATTATACCCGAAGCATTGACCAACTGGCCGACATCTTCACCAAGCCCTTGGCCTCGCATCAGTTTCAACGTCTTCTGTCCAAGCTTGGCTTCATAAACCTCCTGGATCTAGCTTGAGGGGGAGTATTGGAAGTAGTCAAGTGGTTATTAGGGTTTCCTAGATATTAGGATGGTTTCCGTGTCATCAGGTATTAAGGGCTTTTGTCAACTGCTCAAGCTTGTTTCCTCCCGAGTATTGGTTGTTCCCCAGGTGGTTAATAGTCTGGTTCCTTTGTATAGGAGTCTATGTTGTCATCTCCCCTCAATCATAGTGCCAATGCCCTAATTTAAGGTGTGGTTGTTTTGCCTTCCCTAAGCCATCAGTTGTGGCGTAAATCAAGGAAGGTCTTCTCCTATATATGGTGGTTGTACATTGTAATTATGATCATGATGAAATAAGAAATACAACAAAGAAATTCAAGACGCAGCTTTTCCAACCTCCTGGAATTGCAGCAACTTCTCTCTTTTTGTTCCCAAACAGCCACAACCTTCGGCTTTCCTTACTAGTCTCAACCTAATTTCAATTGGACTCCCAAACACATTGAAGTAAACCCAATTAAAATAAGTAAACATATTTTTAGCCCACATGGTTAGCACACGTGTAACATACCTCAATAGCATCGACTAGTAACTCGAAAGCATTGTTGTCGTACAAGTCAGTCATGTCCTACACCATAGTATCAGCACAACCCGAGTAAAATCTCTAACTGAGCAGCAGTCACCAAAAATTGAATAATTTCTTCTTCAGACCTCGGAATCACGAACCGTAAAATTCTACAAAAACTAGACACTCAAAGCTTTCCATCCATATATGGCTCACCACCTGGTTCATTCTAAGTTGCTCTCCACACATTATTCTAGTTGACGTATCCACACACTTGCTCCACACATTATTTAGTTGACGTATCCACACACTTGCTCCACACATTATTCTAGCTGACGTATCCACACACCCATATTCCAGCCTTTGACCAAACTTGCATTCAATTTCTTCAATATTTGCAGCAGAGATGCAGGCCTGGAAATAGGTAACCTCAGGGGACTTTTTCTGGGCTTAATTCTTTCTACAGAAATATGGCCCAATCGCCACGTCAAGTGGTTATCAATTTCCAGGGCTTAATTCTTTTCATGTAAAAATAGCTTACATACCTGATTATCAACTAACACATAGAATCACAATTAACCAAAGTCAATGCTAACACACAAAAATTAATCACACACCTGAGGATGAAGAAGACATGACGCTCGAAATAAAGATAGTCTTCTACTCTCACAAAACTGGATGCTTATGCTTTCAATAGGACTCAACACACTTTTAAGCTTATATTTGGATAGCAGAGACCAACATTTTTATAGTCACATAAAGCCTATTGATATCCACCTATTAGGAAAACAGTAGGTTTCTCAATAACTCATAATTAAGTGCAATAAGTCCACTACATTATTGTTTTGAATGTTTCATATAACCCACCGTTATAAAACTCCATTAACTTAATCAGTACACTTCTATCAAAATAATGATTATGTCTACTCAAATTCTTACACATACAAAAATAATTTTTCTATAAGTAGATAAGTAAATCGAATTCATGTTTTATGAAACAATAACTGGATGTAATCAATTTATATAAAACATAAGATCATGGCCTCGAATTCATCTCTAATTAAAAAGAAATTTAGTTGCACATGTTCACCATAGTTGAAAAGCAATCTAAAATAAACATTGAAACTTAAAACAAAGATAGAAAGAACTCTGAAAATTCCAACAACTTCAATGGATGAATTGTAGGCGCAGCACACTTGTCAAACGTTGCAAAACACTTTATATTTATATAAGCCATGACTGAATCCAAGGAGGAAATGGATTAGGCATTTTGAATTATTTTAGGACTCTAAGAAATAGTTGGAGAGTGTTGGGATGTGATTAGGATTCTGGTGTGAAAATTACTTAACACACAAATTAAACCCTCTTGTTGACAATTGTAGTAGATATGTAAGTAGGGATCGTTCTTAAACCGGGGATTAGGAGGGATTGTTAAACACTCTAAACTGACTCAAAATCGTAAAACAAAGTTTAAACACTAAACTAGACTCAAAGAATGCAAAACTAAACTATAAAACACCAAAACAAACCAAAAGACTCAAAACAGCAAACAAACACTCAAAACTGCCTTAAAAACACTTTCTGGGCAGTTTTGAACACTATACTCAAATCTGGACGAAATTAAGTTATCACTTGACTCAAAACACTTAAAAACATCAACTAAATTGATTTCTAACTAATCTAACACTTTAAATTAATGGGGGAATTGGTTTTGACGAAAATTAAGTAAATTAAGACAAGGACAAAGAAAACAGATTCTTTAGACTAAATTAGGTGAATTGATGAATGATGGGCTAACTAGAGGGTTCTTCTCCACACATGACACACTTGCATTCAAATTGATTTCCAATTGCTTCTTTCAATAAATCATGAAACTCAATAGCCCAAGTTAACCGTGAACAGCACTTTTTTAACTTTCAAGTTTTCCTTAAGTTATTGAATTGGATGGGAATGCGCATACAACAACTCAAAACATTCTCTAAAAGTCCCTTACGTGAAAAGCACAATAAAGGTACAATCAAAGATCATTAAGTTTCATGAAAACTATAAGTATTGACGAGGCAATTGTTACTATGAAAAGCATGAAACTTTTGCCAAGAATTCACTTAACGCGATCGTCGATAAACGACCTCCACTACTAGCAAATATAAGGTTATAACTATTAGGTGAAATTCCCTTATATTTTAGCTTCAAATCCCTGCATGAAAAACTAAGTGGCCACCTTAATCAACATACAAGAATGAGTTATCAATCAAACAGTTAAGCAAATTGAATTCACAAATTATGAAATAACAATTGGATGTAATCAATTCATCTTGCAAGCATAATCATGGTATTGAGTAGCCCCCTAGCCAAAAGGCTTAGTTCCTCATGTTCACAAAACATTTTTGTAGGTAAACTTCAACAATTGAATTTGGAATTGTATTAACAAAGCATTGATTTGAGAAACGTATGAAGGAGTGTGGATTCTGAAACCTTAGGCTCACCATCCATAGATTACAATCCTAATTCATTACAATCATTCATTCATTGTCATGTTTTATTTCTTTCTTTTACTATTTTCTTTCGTCGGTTTTCTTGTTTGCTTATCAATCAACAAAATTGTGATTTTTAGTTTAATGCTTTAGTTTTTAATTGAGTCATATTACGAAAATAAAACAAAAACAGTCATTTGTTATACTTTTGAGTTGATAGTTATTATTTTTGCGTAAATTAATCTCGTCTCTATGGGATTGACCTTTGCTTGTCATTATACCATCTTATTTGAATCGTATACTTGTGAGGTTTAAATTAGTGTTTAGATTTGTTATTTGTTAGCAGTCTAATTATTCACACCATTACCCCATAAATCCGGTCATGGACTCACCAACTCCAAGCGAAGCTGTATCAAATAGAATAGCGATGCCACTATCACCTACTTCCAGGCTATAGGCGAGACATGAGATCTAATACGGATATAGACATAATCAAATCCTTAATTGTAAGTCTTGGAGTTCCTACAATCTACGAATAGGCGTGCGCCACAAGTATTCTATCCTAAAAAGGTGCAATGTCTACTTCTACAAATCCTCCAGGATTCTCCTGGCTTATAACAAATATTCTATCCTAAAAACATCCATTTCCCAGCGGTATAAATACACACATCTAAGATTCATCTCTAGTAGCACAATCTTTATACTTGAATTCTCTAGCCCACTGCTTGAGTCCAAAATAATTCACTAACTTGATCCTTAGAGAGCCCTTGGCCAGAACACCCCACTCTCGTCCTAAGCTTGCTCCAGATTGTTTATTGTTTTGCAAGTTGCTCGAGTTTATGCACTTCCTCCACACGCGGTGGTGTGCAAATTTGGTTCCAACAACACTGTCAAGCAAAAGCAAAAGCAAAAGCAAAAACATGTTGAATGATCCGAGCACTTCCACAAGCAGGAGAATCACCCTGGATATACTACTACCTGGCAATAAAGCTTATTCATAGATGGGTCATCGAACCAGAATGTTTACGGAACGGGTTTTTCTACTTGAAACACTCTACGGTTCAAATTCCTAGTTAAACAACGAGGCAGAATATGGGGCATTTTTAGCAGGATTACATCTCACTCTGGAGCTAGAGGCTGAGCATGTCAGGGTTCACAGCGACTCATAATTAATAGTGAACCAAATAAATGAAAAGTTCCACTTCCTAGACGAGAGCATAGGGGCATATGTTAAAGTAGCAAGTGCATTGGTCAAACAGTTCTTGGGATAAGAGGTCGATATTGACTGAGCACCTGGACAAGCCAAGTATTATGCAACCTCGATGATGGAGATTGAAGAGTCAAATGATTAGATGACTCCTGTTGATGCACAAAATCAATGAAGACTTTGGAACAACGTAAAGTGTCAAATTTGCGACCTTCGCTTGGTTGCTCCGGTCACTAATGAGGATAATATGTAAAGAGATAGAGATAGGGAAGCAAAACACAAGATTTACATGGTTCACCCTAAGTTTGGCTACGTCCACGGAGTAGAGGAGTTCTCATTAATAGTGAAGGGTTTACACAAATACATAGGTTCAAGTATAATCATCATTAGTGGGTACTAATGACTAGTTTAACTACAATAATGATATTCGGGATTAATTATAGGAGAATGGTCACCTTTTATAGTTGAGGAGAGTCTCCAGCTTCTATTTGCGGTTGATATGGGACTTTATGAGCTTTATTCTAATGTTGACTCTGCGGTTGATGTGGGACTCTGTGAGCTTTATTCTAATGTTGACATGTGTCGTGCTGTGATTGGCCTCCTAGTTGGAGGGAAACTCTTGTGCTTATGCAAGGGTGCCTCAACATGAACCCTTCAGTGTGTTCTTGAAGGTATGACGTTGACCGGTGCTTGGTAGTTTCGGAATTGGTCAAGTATGGTACAAACAATGCTCCCTTAAGTTCCTGAGTGATTAAAGTTTCTCGATTGGGGACTTGCAAAATCCAAGTCGTTGAGTAATCACAAAATTTCTAAATACCGAAATGTAGTAGCATATAGTAGGAGTCCCCCAAGTCTCCGGGCAAGGAGAGTTGCCGAAAGAGGTGTCTTGCTAGTAGCCAAGGCGTGTTGCTAGTTGAAGTTATTTCTAGGACACCATAAATTGATTTTGCTTCACATTATCTTAATCAAGAGTGTGTGAAGCTTTCTACATGTAGTAGTCTTTCTTTTTTTGTTAAGATTTGTAGGTGAAGCTTTTTAGTTGAAGCTTTGTAGGTGAAGCTTTTAGGTTGAAGCTTTTTGGGCAAATAGCTTGAATAGTTGAAGTTATTTCTAGGACACCATAAGTTGAAGCTTGTATGTTGAAGCTTTGTAGGTGAAGCTTTTTATGTTGAAGCTTTATAGTTGAAGCTTTTTGGTTGAAGTTTTTGGGTTGAAGCTTTGTAGGTGAAGCTTTTTGGTTGAAGCTTTGTAAGTGAAGATTGTATGTTGAAGCTTTGTAGGTGAAGCTTGTATGTTGAAGCTTTGTAAGTGAAGCTTTTAGGTTGAAGTTTTGTAGGTGAAGCTTTTAGGTTGAAGCTTTGTAGGTGAAGCTTTTAGGTTGAAACTTTGTAGGTGAAGCTTGTAAGTTGAAGTTTTGTAGGTGAAGCTTGTATGTTGAAACTTTGTAGGTGAATCTTTTAGGTTGAAACTTTGTAGGTGAAGCTTTTAGGTTGAAACTTTGTAGGTGAAGCTTGTAAGTTGAAGTTTTGTAGGTGAAGCTTGTAGGTTGAAACTTTGTAGGTGAAGCTTGTAAGTTGAAGTTTTGTAGGTGAAGCTTGTATGTTGAAACTTTGTAGGTGAAGCTTTTAGGTTGAAGCTTTGTAGGTGAAGCTTTTTGATTGAAGCTTTGTAGGTGAAGCTTTTAGGATGAAGCTTTTTTAAAACCACATAAATAGATTTTGCGTCCACACTCTTGAGCAAAAGTGTGGAAGGGTTTTTGAATTTTTTGTTGAAGCTTTCAATTGAAGCTTTTTTGAACCACAAATAGATTTTGCTTCCACACTCTTGAGCAAGAGTGTGGAAGGCTTTTTGAATTTTTTGTAGTTAGGCAAAGTGTGAAGCTTCCTCCTTTCAAGGTGTGGGAGGCTTCCTTCCTCAAAGTGTGTGAAGGCTTTTTCCCTTCAAGGGGGTGGGAAGCTCCCTCCCTTGGGTGTGGGAAGCTCTCTCCCTTCAAGGGTATGGAAAGGTCACCCCCTTAGGTGTGGGAAGTTCTCTCCCTTCAAGGGTATGGAAAGGTCACTCCCTTGTACGGGAAGCTCAAACCCTTGGGTACGGGAAGCTCTCTCCCTTGGGGGTGGGAAGCTCTCTCCCTTGAAGGGTGTGGAAAGCTCACCCCCTTGGATGTGGAAAGCTCTCTCCCTTCAAAGGTGTGGGAAGCTCTCTCCCTTCAAGGGTCTGGAAAGCTCACCCCCTTGGGTGCGGGAAACTTTCTCCTTTCAAGAGTGTGGAAAGCTCTCTCCCTTGGGTATGGGAAGCTCTCCGTTCAAGAGTGTGGAAAGCTTTCTCCCTTGGGTGTGGAAGGCAATCTATATGTTGTAGTTATCTCTTATGTGTTGAAGCTTTGTTAGCCTTCTTCACATGTCATAATTAATAATTAATTAATTAATTTCAGATTTTTTTTTTTTTTTTTTAACAGAGATTTTTTTTTTTTTTTTTTTGTGAACTAAGGACAAGAAAATGTGGAAGAGACCACATATATAGATTTTGCTTCCACACTCTTGAGCAAGAGTGTGGAAGGCAATCTACATGTTGTAGTAGTTGAAAGTTCAGAGGAACCATATAAATAGATTTTGCTTCTCCACTCTTGAGTAAGAGTGTGGAAGGCATTCTAAATGTTATAGTTATTGGAGGTTTGTTAAACCACAAAATACGATTTTGCTTCCACACTTTTGAGCAAGAGTGTGGAAAGCTTGTTAAGTTTGCATATGCCTTTTCCGAGTTGTAAGGCTTGATAATTTTGACTGCTTATGAATGCTAAGAATTCACAGGTGTAGGATTTTCGACTGCTTTGTTGAGTTCTTCCCTAGTTGGTGAAAAGAAGGTAAGTTCTTTCATCATCCGTTTGGTAAGAAGAGCGGTGAGTTGCCGAGGTAAAAATGTTTATTAAAGTACTAGTTGTATCTTCCACCACCTGGTTGGTGATACGAATGTGAGTTCCTTCATCACCTAGTTGGTAAGGAGAGTGGTGAGTTACTGAGGCAAAAATGTTTACTAAAGTACTAGTTGTATCTTTCATCACCTAGTTGGTGATACAAAGGTGAGTTCCTTCATCACTTAGTTGGTGAGAAGAGTGGCAAGTTGCCGAATCTCAACATTGTTTATTAGAGTATCGGTTGTGCTCTTCATCACCTGGTTGGTGATACGAAGGGAGTTCCTTCATAACCTGGTTGATAAGAAGAGTGGCAAGCTACCGAAACTCAAAATTGTTTCTTAGAGTATTGATTGTACTTTTCATCACCTAGTTGGTGATACAAAGATGAGTGCCTTTATCACCTAGTTGGTGGAAAAAGTGGCAAGTTATTGAAGGATATTAGAGTATGGGTTGTACTCTTCATCACTTGGTTGGTGATATGAAGGTGAGTTCTTTCATCACCTAGTTGGTGAGAATAAAGGCAAGTTGCCGAGGCACATTGTAGCAAGTGTTGAATGGTAAAATGCATGTTGACACCACTTCGAAGCTCAGTTGGCTTATATATGAAGGTGTTGAAATGTATGATGTTTATGTTGATTGACATGAGTGATGCTTATGAATGTTTTGCTATGCATGAAGGAATCCATTGTTTATATATGTGAACCATGTTGGTTGTAACACTTAGTTTCACTTACTTTATGTCAAATACGCATGTTAAAGCTCTGAGTTAAAGTATAAAGGTAGGTCAGCGTAGACCAATTGTTCCAATGCTAGGAATGTAAAAGACTCCGATGAAGTTGATTGAATTCCCTCTTCATTAAATATTTGTCGAATGGCTTGTTTTACAAAAGATCTCAAATGGTTGAAGGTTAAAACATTTGTAATGCGTATGCCTTCTTGTAAAAGCATTTCCTTTAGCACCTAGTCCCCTATTTTGAAAGAGTAAGGCTTGACCTCATGGTCATAATAGTTGAAGGTACGTTCACCTCTGGTTGTCTTGATATGAACCTTTATC
Organism: Pyrus communis; assembly: GCF_041283825.1. Classification (NCBI taxonomy): domain Eukaryota; kingdom Viridiplantae; phylum Streptophyta; class Magnoliopsida; order Rosales; family Rosaceae; genus Pyrus; species Pyrus communis. The sequence continues at coordinate 21,618,165 of NC_142569.1, forward strand.
CCTCTTGTTGTAATGAGCTTGTTAAGAGTAAAAATCATTTCTCTTGCTAATAAACGAATATATTTGGTGACTTGGCGGGTAGCTAAGTGAGGTAGAAGAGGATGCAATAGATGTCTGGATGGCCAAAACCTTCTCACTTGGTAGAACTTGACTTCCACTCCTTACTTATTAGTACGGGTTAATCATATAAGGGTTCCCTTGGTATGTCATTGCCTCGTCAAAGGCATGATTGTAAGCTTGTATCATCACCTCAGAGTAAGTCTTCCAAGTGTTAACATTGATCATGTACTTGAAAAAGAATTCATGCATGCCTACCATGAAGGCTCTGAGTGCCGTTTGATCATTTCGTGACTGAAGCGACCATCATATTCACTCAATAACTTATCCGACTTCTGACGAATGGTGTATAACTCATCAGCGGAGTGTAAGCGATCAACTTAGAAGATGTGTTAAGCCACAAAGAGTTTTCTTAGCTCAGCGAAGGAATCCTCAGTATTAGGTTGAAAACAACAATACCAATTGAGAGCTCCACCAAAGAGAGTTGAGGGGAATATAAGACATCGTTCCTTAATTATGTCTTCGGTATGCCATGGTAAATTCACAGACATGGATATGCTCAATTGGATCTTCCATCCCAGTATACAATTGTAAGCTAAGTTTATGTTTAGTTTTTCATTATAGAAGGTTGCAAAAGATCCTCCTTGTAAGAGGGTCAGGCCTTGGTTGATTCCAGTTAAGTATCTCGGCCTGACGTTCGGCCTTCAACTTGTTTACTTCCTCAAGGAGCTATAGGACAAATGGGTCATGAGTTGAGTCATGTACTACTGGAGCCTTCTTTCGTAAGTTTCCATCACCTCTTGGAAGTAAGGAAGTTTGATCAAGGGCATGTGGTTTTTCCTTGGATTCACCGTACTGGCTTTTAGGGCGTGTTTGTCGAAAGACCTCTGAGTCCCATATACCCTCATGTTCCTCTAAGACTTGTCACTCATTCCCTAGATTGGTAACTAGCCTGAGCCGTGGTAGAGGACCGAGTCTTTCAAAAACCCTTGGGTCATTGATCTTTGAGCTTATGTGGATGGGGTTCTCTCGACGTTGCCTTAGAAAGTCTCGACAGTCACGATAAATAGTTTTCCATCCTTCCGCTCCCTCTGCAAGAAGGTGTCTCCCTCTACCTCTTTTGCTTTGGGTCGAAGCAGCCGGGTTGAGAGAAGTCTCACGTTGATCAACATATTGATAAGTAGCTCACTCCTCATAAGGTATATCCATGTTGAAGACCAATGACCCTCCGTGTTGGGGAGTACCCAGGTAATGGTTGACGTCCACAAGGCCAATGGGCTCGTGTGACTGAGTATGCCTAGCCTCGTGGAGCATCTCGAAGAGCTTCTCATACTGCTCCCGAAGGATCTCATTTTTCATTACCATCTTGTTATTCTAAGCCTCCAGTTCTTCGACTTTAGCTTGAAGAGAAAACTTTTTTCGTTCCTTCCTTTGCTGCCTCACACTAGGCACGAATGAAGTGTCGTTCTGTGTGATGTCACTTCCTTAGCTCCCCATGTTGGAAAGAGATGCCTGGTCAAATGAGAGTGTACGAATGATGGAAACCAGATTAACAAAGCCGAAGAGAGTAGGAATAAGTGTCTTTTCCCACAGATGGCGCCAAATGTTGATGCACAAAATCAGTGAAGACTTTGGAACAACGTAAAGTGTCAAGTTTGTGACCTTCGCTCAGTTGTTTCTGTCACTAGTGAGGATAATATGTAAAGAGATAAAGATATGGAAGCAAACACAAGATGTATATGGTTCACCTTAAGTTTGGCTACGTCTACAGAGTAAATGAGTTCTCATTAATAGTGAAGGGTTTACACAAATACATAGGTTTAAGCATAATCATCATTAGTAGGTACTAATGACTAGTTTAAGTACAATAATGACATTCGGAACTAATTGTAGGAGAATGGTCACATTTATAGTTGAGGAGAGTCTCCAACTTCTGTCCACGGTCGATGTGGGACTCTATGAGCTTTATTCTGATGTTGACATGTGTCGTGCTGTGATTAGCCTCCTGGTTGGAAGGAAACTCTTATGCTTCGGTAAGGGTGCCTCAGCATGAACCCCTCAGTGGGTTCTTGAAGGTATGACGTTAACTGGTTCTTGATAGTTTCGGGATTGGTCAAGTATGATGTTGACCGGTGCTCACTGATTAGATGACTCCAATATTTGACTACATACTTCATGGGTCTTTTCAAAATGACAAGCATGAATCTCGAAGTCTACGACTATGAGCAGCTAAGTACATTATCATCAATAATAAACTCTACAAAAAAGGACTCTCTTTGCCCTATCTATGGTGCATAACGCCCGAGAAGGGAGAATAAGTCCTTAAAGAAATTCACGAAAGAGTTAACGCAGACTGTTAAGCCATCTCCAACCAACCCGACCAAAGAGCCATAGGACTAAAAATAGCTTGAAATGACACGAAAATCGTCTCTAACTGAGGGCTAGGCCAAAGGGCTTGTGGGCCCCACCAAGCCAAAAACACCAATTCAAGCCAGCTGACTAGTCATTTCCAGCCAGCCCGATGAGCCCAACACATTTTTTTTTTAAGAAAAAATTCTAATTTTTTTTCCTACACCATTTCTCACATACTTTTTCACCATTCCATACTATCTTACCTCATTTTATTTCAATTCTTCACATTCTATTCTCTTCCAATAATTTTTCCTTTAACTTTTTCAATAATTTTCAAATGGCCACCTCTTTCAATAATCTTCCAATATGTCTGAAAATTTTATTTTAATATGGCAGTTTAATTTAATTAACTATATTAATTCAATTAAAATAATAAATTAGGTTTGGCTTATGACTCTTTGGCCCCCTCGGTTGGAGATGATTTTTTGTCAAAGGGCTATGTTTGGCCTATGGCCCTTTGGCGCCTTGGTTGGAGATGGTATAAAATATGGCCTAGCATTGTTCATTAAAATATAATTTCTTGCATGGCTATAGGGCTAAACGTAGGGATTTGACCATCCTTCAGTTGGAGATGGCCTTAGATTGGAGAAGACCCAGCGAAGGAAAAGAATACCAAGTCAGTGGGCTTATAAGTCAGCCCAATAGAACCAAAGAAATGAGTACTGACCTCTATAGATGACCGCTTATCGGTCTGGATTAATTATCAGCAAAAAAGCTGAGAGCTTATTTAGAAAATACTTTCCGACTGCGTGAAGTAAGTTGACAAACTAACAACTTTATAGCACGAAGATATAGAGACAAGCCTACTCAGACACCAACCCCAAACCACTTGTTAGCCATCAACAAGAGTAGAATCCTATGAAAGAACATAAAGGTTGTTACACCCAACACTCGGGCGGGGGTTTCCTCCACCCTTCAGGGCCGAGCAAGGCGCTTTATATGTGTTGGCCGAGGAAACCATGCAATTAGACCTGAGCAAACATCACTTCATCTCTACGTGTCGACTGAAGAATGAAGGAGTAGCTAGCAAGTTGTGTCTACACATTTAGTTCATTTAATGCTAGAGTAGTGAAGTACTTGAGAGCCCATGACTTTTGGGGCTTACGGAGGGCCTTTATAAGAGGGATTAATACCTCTTATAACCAGTCAGACACACAAGAGGGAAAAAAAAACATATTACACTATTACAGAGCACTCCTTCTAATCCATTTCAAATATATATACACTACAGTTGACGTATCCTAATTTTTTAGGGTGAACCACTTAAACCTTATTGTCATATCTTTGAAGTGTTAATCCCAAGCTCATCAAGGGTTGACCATGCTAGCCCTTGTCGACGCTTCTATTTTTGAGTGTTAACAATATGCATTAGAAGAACATGACCTATATATTTCTATATACGCATGTCGAGATTGAACGTAACCGATAATTATCCCTTAATGTTAGAATTATTTTCATTATAAGTTGCTTCTTAGAATTATGTTTGAGCTCCTTACTATTGGAAACTTGAAGTTAATTTAACGATATAATGTGTTGATATGACATGAAAATTTTACCTTTGACTCGTTTTTGAGATCATAATATTTATGTTACGATATACAAGTAAGAACTCATATGGACATCCATTAAGTAAGCATGAAGATTCTGCATTATTATTTCACTATCATGTTTTTACCAAACGTCCATGAAGGAGAATACTTAAGAAATTGTTTATCAAACAAATAGTGATAGATCTGTGAGATCAATTTTCCCATCGTTATTGGAAGAAAAGTTGTTCTTGAAGAACAACGTGAATAATTATGAATGTACCATTGTCTCGCCAAGAGATTTTTGTATTCCAAAATAAGGATGGAAGATAATGCAATCCAGAAGATCACAATTCAAATGGCGAGATACTTTTACTGGAAAAATTAAAGTGACATTATCATTATTACATGTCTACAAGAATAGACATCCCAATTAGACAATTTAAAGTGTTAGCAAATGATTTATATAATGTACACCTGAGTACGTAGTTACATAGCTATAAGATACAAAATTAACTCCCTAAAAGTGGAGGTTATATTGGAAGGTCTATACAGTTGAAATAATGAAAGGTTATTGAATATCCACATTCTCTATATAATTAATCTCATAGGATATAGAAGTATTATAATTATTCAATTGCGAAATGACGAAATCCCAAAAGATATGAAAGTGACATGAAAATATATAAAAGTATCACCTCTTAATTGAGCTTTAAGACACATTTCCAACATAACTAATGTCGGAGATTGTCATGGCAGCCATGAATGGTCCTGGTGCTCCAAAAATTCCAGCCCCACAAATTAATTTCCCAGCCAAATCTGCTTCCAGATAATTCAGAGCTTTCCTGGCCAAGGATGAACAAATCTGAAGTTCAAAACAATGCAACAATATTTATGGATATAGACACCAATAGGGACGGAAGCATCACTCGTGACGAGGCACATAAGAATTTCTCAAATGGAGGATACCAAGAGCTATGTATTTCTCGAGATTTCTTGAAGTGTTTTTCTATAAAACTTATAATTATCAGGATTTATTTACTAATTTTCTGGTCTCAATGCCCCATTAGATGTAACCTTAGCCAGTGCACTAATTCTCCTCATTATATATGTGATGAGATAGTAGATATCCTTGCATTTACGTTCTGGACAACATCAAGGGATGCAAGGTTCCCAGATGATGTTACCTGTCACAGCTTCGAAACCACGAATGCAGGTAAGCGCCCCCTATGCTGATCACGTATCTCAACCGCTCGAGTTACCAAAATTTAATTTAGAGTGCTACGACAGAAAAGAGAATTAGATATTATTCATTCAACCATGTTTGCTATCACAAACAATACTGAATTTAACCTTGAGGACTTTAAGTGTACAAATTTAGTTGAGATGGATCAATTTATTGACTGTAAAAAAAGTAGTATCCAACTGAAATATTACTAACTTATTATGTAGGCTACTTCTGCAGACTGGACCTTTCTAATTATTTGCCCTATGCTTAGTAATCTTCTCACTTACTTGTGACCAGACTTCCTCCCCAAGTAAGCCCAATTTTGAACTACATGGCATGTTGTTGGCCATGGTGGTAGTACTCATTTCTAATTTGGAGATTATTCCAATGGTAAAAAGGAAGGAGTTGAAGTGAGGAGGAGGGGAATGTTGTGGTGGTTTTATCATCCACGTCCCCGATGGAGGCCTTTCGGTACCCTTGTTGACATTTATGGATTAGGTGGTGGCATCGCTCAGTGCATTTGCTCCACAGTTCAATACATTTGTTTCATTCGCCATGGGGAAAATCCTCTATAAGTGTGAAGGAATTCTTCCTCAACATACTTCGTGGCTGAAGAGACGGAGCCATAATTCTGAAATATGAACTGAAGATTTAATTTTGGGTTCTGTAAAAGGTGAATTTTTTGTGTCACTGCTGCCCCCGTCGACTTATATAAAACCATCATATTTTCTCTGTACTAATTTTATCAACCAATTTACTCACTTCAGGGCGAAGGGTTTACTGAAATAATTGGATTTCTTCGTGTTTCCAGAATTTATCGAAGCCTCCAACAATGCTGCCAGGAACATTATATCTGTTTGGGATTGTTTGTTATTGCTTCTAGTTAGCAGGTTTTCACAAAAATACTATCTTTTTTTTTTCCCAAGATCTTTGCACATTGTCTTTATAGATTTGGAAAAAGTGTATGATAGGGTCCCAAGAGACATTCTTTGGAGAATTTTAGAGAATAAAGGAGTACGAGTAACATATATCCAAGTTATAAAGAATATGTATGATGGAGTAAGGACTACCGTAAGAACTCATGAAGGACAAACCGAAAGCTTCCCCATAACTATAGGGTTACATCAAGGCTCATCTTTAAGTCTTTACTTTTTTGCATTGATAATGGATGAGTTAGGTGGATGAGCTAAGGGGACATATTCAAGATGATAATCCTTGGTGTATGCTTTTCGCAGACGATGTAGTGTTGATAGATGAAACTCAGGAAGGAGCAAATGCGAAGCTTAACCTTTGGAGAGAAGTGTTGGAATATAAGGGTCTTCGTCTAAGTCAGTTAAAGACAGAGTATATGGAGTTCAAGTTCAGTGCGAATGGAGGCTCAAATGGGTTAGGGGTGACGATTAGAGGTCAGGAGTACTAAAGAGCGACCGATTTCGCTACCTAGGATCTATCTTGCAAAAGAATGGAGAGTTGGATGGAGACCTCAATCATAGAATACAAGCTGGATGGATGAAGTGGAAGAGTGCATCGGGTGTGTTGTGCGATCGTCATATGCCACTAAGGCTCAAGGGAAAATTTTATAGAACGGCAATAAGGCCAGCAATGCTTTATGGCACAGAATGTTGGCGGTGAAGCATCAACACGTACATAAAATGAGTGTAGCAGAGATAAGAATGCTTCATTGGATGTGTGTGCACACGAGAAAGGATAAGATTAGGAATGAGGATATCCGAGGTAAAATAGGAGTAGCTGAAATTGAAGGAAAGATGACAGAAAATCGGTTACGGTGGTTTGGACATGTGAAACGAAGGTGTACTGATGTTGTGATTAGAAGATGCAATTATGAGACAAAGGTTCAAGATCAAAGTGGTAGAGGAAGACCTAGGAAGACTTTGGAAGAGATTCTAAGAAAAGACTTGGAATACTTGGATCTAATGGAAGACGTGGCACAAAACCGAGCGTAATGACGTTCTAGGATTCATACAGCCAACCCCACTTAATGAGAAAAGGCTTTGTTGTTGTTGTCGTTGTCTCCACAATCTCTAAAACTCAAATTTCCTCGTTGAGGAATCCAACATAAAGCTTCAATTTATAGATATTTGGTTGCGCATAACATTGTTTTTTGGTAAGATCGTATTAGTGCCAAAGAGTTGCTAATAATTCTTCTGGTTTTGTCATAAGATCCATGTGTTTGGTGCTCCTTTGATTACTGGTATTAAACCCTTGAGTTGTGTGAATGCCTTGTAGTTGAAGCTCTTGTAACACTTCGTGTCCAATAAATTTTGGCATATTGAGTGGAAGGAAAATATTGACAATATGTCAAATTGCCAAGTTAGCTATCAATTTAAATTTGATGTTTTGAATTTGATGTCTCATTTGGATATGCTTTAAGACCATCTCCAAAGGAGATGTCAAATCCTAAGTGGAAAGCCATGTAATCAAATTTAAAGGCAAGAGCAAGTTCCAACTGATATGTCAATTGACACACCCCAACCTAGAAAGTCCACTTGGACCCTGAATCGAGCTGTGCTGGCCGACACCTGGAAGGTGACGAAGCCATAAAATGTGATAGTGTACAAAAAGTGAATAAATTTGAATCTAAAAGTGTCAAAATACCAGAGTGCGCTACGAGTGGGAGCGAACCCATTTCACACGCGATGTCAGAGCATAAGTAAGGTACAGTGATGTGGGTAAGAATCATACCCACAAAAATATCCATCAATACTTAGATTCGCCACAGATTCTTGTCGATACAAACTCAGCAGCTAAAACCTGGAGGGCACCAAACAGAAGGTGTGAGTAAGCAATAAAACCAAGCTTCCCAAAGTTATTACCTCTCTAAAAGTAATGCCCCTAAATGTAAAACCTGTATCGTTTCCCATAAGGCAGTACAACATATATACATATATCCAAACCATACTCAGAAATGACCAAAACCACGGTTTGCCATTAACTCCACCATACATTAATAAGTAGGCCAAATGAACTAAATCAATACAAAGTGATATATCAGTCAAAGTCATCTAAAATGACATGTACAACTTATCCGTATCTCATCAATCATGGCTAGCAGATAAGTCGGAGTCACCTCTAGTGACCTGTACGACTTATCCATATCTCATCAATCATGGCTAGCATATAAGTCGGAGTCACCTCTAGTGACCTGTACGACTTATCCATATCTTATCAATCCTGGCTAGCATATAAGTCGGAGTCACCTATAGTGACCTGTACGACTTATCCATATCTTATCAATCCTGGCTAGCATATAAGTCGGAGTCACCTCTAGTGACCTGTACGACTTATCCATATCTCATCAATCCTGGCTAGCATATAAGTCGGAGTCACCTCTAGTGACCTGTACGACTTATCCATATCTTATCAATCCTGGCTAGCATATAAGTCGGAGTCACCTATAGTGACCTGTACGACTTATCCATATCTTATCAATCCTGGCTAGCATATAAGTCGGAGTCACCTATAGTGACCTGTACGATTTATCCATATCTTATCAATCCTGGCTAGCATATAGCTCAATAAGTATACCTGCACACGAGTCGGAACCACCTAAAGTGGTCTGTACGACAGGACTGGGTGTAAATAAATACGCTCAAGTGCTACGATCACGTGAAGACTGGGCGAATAATCGCGGGTCACCTACGAGTCGGAACCACCTAAAGTGGTCTGTACGACAGGACTGTGCACCTACCTTGGATCCAAGGTGAGCGTAAGGTGCGGGAGGTGAACATCACGTGAAGGACTGTGCCCTGGCCACGGGCGGGAGCACTAACACCGGGGTGCAGGTTTATGAGCTCTCAATGCATCTCAATGTAACATATGCAACTCATGGCAACCAGTACGACAGTATCGAAGTTGCCTAACACATAACTGTAGTCATGCTATAACGCAATCGATTCAACTAGTACCATAAACTCACCTGAACTTACCTGGGTGTCCTGAGTTCACCTTTGCACTTGAAAGCATTCCCAATAATTATATGCAAGTAATATACATATTGATATACCATGATGCAATCTAACACTCAACCATGTCGTAACATTCTCAATTATAAACAATACGGTGTGAAGTGTACAATCAATAACGTCATACTCCCAAACTACTTATTTTCAGGGATAATTATCCATGACGACCCAATTAACACTAATTTAGCTACCTAATTCATAAAACTAAAACTTGCCTTTACCAATTTCCTTCGCATTACTCAATTTCCCAAGCAAGGCTTTTGTCTCAAATATTTTATGGCTGCATCTAACGTCTCGTTAGACTGCCTACGTACCCTAAATAGGGATCAAGCCATTCGTAGTTCATAAAGGTACTTCAAGCATTCACAATAATTATATATGAAAGTAATATGCCTAAACAATTTTAAAGTGTCGATAGAACTCTCAACAATATGTACGATAAAAAGGAAAAGATCCACTTACCTGAAGTCCACGCTATGATTCTCTAGCGCACACATCGAGGCGTCCTGAATGATTGGTCCCTGTGACCAATTATCAAATCACATCTCAGAACTCTTATCCGAAGAATACGTAATTCACATAAAACACAACCTCAACGACATTCTAAAATAGTTTGAGACCCATTGATCACAAGTCAACCGTCGATCAAAGATCGACGGTTGGGTTTGCAACCCTGTATAACTTGACCCGGAAGATCCGCATATCAGATTTCCAATCCGCAACTTCCAACGATCCACAATATGTTTCTAGAATAACATATTAAAATTTCATTACGATCCAACGGTCAGATCTCCGCCAATTGCCTAAAACAAGTGGTCGTGAACATTTATCTTACTAACTTACAAATCCAATTCAGGAAGATCCGTAAGTCGGATTCCCGATCCGTAAATTCCTATGATCTTTAAATATTACGTATTATAATGTATCCAATTTTGGTGACGATCCAACGGTCGGATCGTCGATTCACATTTTTATCAAGTAACGTATCGTAACGAATTTAGATTCCAACTATCAACCTACGTCATTCAAATGACAAAACTGAATTCAAGACATTTGACATAGCCTAAAAATAGCATTGGCGGCCCACTGGCCACGCGCCGCCGCGGGTGGCGGTCGGCCGCCCCGACTCGCCGGAAAAGTCAACTATTTCCAAAAATTCTCAAACTTCACAGAAATGAAGATCTCAGTGAGTGGAGCAACTTTCATACCTGCCATGAAGTCCAAAAGTGGACGGAAGATGGTCAATTTTGACCACGAAGCCGGCGGGTGCCTAAAACTTCCCGACGTCGATTCGTCGTCTACGGTGGTCCAACGGGGTCAAGGTTGGTTGGGTTTTGCTCCTGGGATGATGGGCTACAAAGCCCAAGTGGTGGCATCGGCCATTGCTTTGCCGATTTGCCGGAAAATCGAAAAGGGTGGCCGGAGCACCATTGATTTTCGTCAACTTTCGTGGCCTCAAACCGCCCCATACCATGGTTAATCAAGGTGGTTCTTGGGTGGGTTTTGTAGAGGGGAATGAGAGCTTCAAGATGGTGGTGGTGGCATCGAAAAACTCCACCGGAGTTGGCCGGAATCGGCCTTGGAAAATGGGCACCCGCGGTGGGTGCGGGTGGACGAAAACCCACTTTTTTTTTTTTTTCCTTTTCTTTTCTTTCTTCCAATTCTGATTGGGCTTTTCCCCACAAGGGGGGAATTTAATTTAAATAAACGCTAAACCTTGAATAACCAATTTCGAACGTCCGTAACTATACCGTTATAATCCGGACTCGCAAACAGCTTTCGCCTATACGTTCGTACCAATAAGTACTACGAGGATATGCTAAAAGAATAAGTCCCACATCTCTCGAGTCGATGGTCAACGGAAGTCAAAGTCCTTGCCTCTAGGGCAATTTTGTAAATTCACGCTTTTAAAATAAAATAAAAACGTAAAATTTGGAACGGGTTGTCACATCAATCCTATGTAGATTGACATATGAGTTTTCATATGTCAAATTTGACATATGAGAAAATGTGATGTCAAATAATTTTTAATTATTTTATTATGTGAGCCTCATTAATGCACCAATTATAGATCTTGAAAATTTATTTGAATTGATTTCTTTTTAAAATGAGTCCAACAAATATCATTTATAACAAAAAAAACATATCAGTTGAAAAAAAAAAGGAAAATCTAACACTGCCGCGTCAGCCAACAAATTAACATATGACATTTATCTTTTGACATCTCCATAGAGATGCTCCACCAAAAGTCAATTCTAGTCATTCTACATCATTGTGAGTTACAAGAACTCAAGTGGCCGAGTTAAGTCCAACAATTGACAAGTCTGAGTCGCACATGCTAGTTATGACATACTGAGACAATTTAGGAAACTTCGACCACTTCTACCCTCAAGTTGGTCTTTCTCGAGCACTTCAAGTTCGTCATCGCAACATTTTGGGTTAGGGAGACTCCAAAGATATTATTGATCGTGTAAATAATGTTTGAACTTCTTTGTGGCGTCTTGTGGTTTTGCCTTCAGGACATTGAAGTTTTTTTTCTGAAGTTTGATATCATGACGTTTGTGCATGTGTTTAATAAAGCTAATTTTTGGTTGATAACGTAATTAAGTTAGATCACTCTTTTTCCTCGAGTTGTATTTGGCTTAATGTCATCCCTTGGAGCACTAGAAACGCCATCCTCTTTGGTAACTGTTGTCCCGGTTGCCCTCGTAGTTTTGCGATTTAATATATTTCCCTTTAAAAAGTATGTATTTTTTAAAATTGAAATTTTCTTTTGAGAACAAAGTCAAACTATTTGCCCACACAATTAAACAAACAAAAGTCACTTTTTTTTTTCATAATTAAAAGTCACATAAAAGAGACATCACTCAAATGATGATGAACAAACTTGTATTCTAAGCAAAAATCCCAAAATAAAAAATAAAAAAATAAAATAAAAGCAAGTAGCATAACGGGAAGCCCATTGACAAAACTTATGCGTTTTCTGTGGGCTTTCAAATTCTTAATAATAATTAAATATAAAAAAACAAAACTTTTAATTAACTCCATTAATAATTAAAAGCATTTTCCGGTCGGAAACAGTACCAACTATTTGGGAAATCGTCAAACATTAATATCGTTCTCTTTCCTTAATGTCGTTCTCTTTCCTTAATTAATGGGCGCTGAAGATCACTCAAACGATGCCGTTCCAGCACTAACAAGTCCAGAGAGAACTCGAAAGGGAAGACACACACACGCAAAAGCAGGAGGAAGAGATCGTGCAACGGGTCTCTCAGAGGAACAGAGGCATCTAATCATAGTGTTCTTCACGAGCAAAAGCTCCGAACCCCATCAAAATAAACATATTATACTCTCCCTCTCTCTCCTCCTCCTCCTCCTCTTTCTCTCTCTACCTTTTCCATTTTATCCAATTTTTTTTGTTGGGTTTTTGAATTAATGGCTATTGTGAGGAATAAAGCTTGAGAAAACTAAAGCAGGAGGAGGAATGCTTGCCTTTTGAGCTCCCATTACAATGGCTGATGATCTCTGGTCCTTCAAGGTTTGCTATTTCATGCTCCTTTTGAAATTTCAGCTGTTTTTCTTTCTGCCTTTTTTCTTTTTCTGGACTTTTAATTTTTGGGGTATTGGATTCTGACCCTTTTGTAATTTGTTTGATTATTTTATGGGTTGCATGTGAATTTCCCGATCTGGGTGCTGAAATTCTTTACATTTTGCTTCCCGGATTTATCGGTTGCTTTTGGTCTGTGCATTCAAGCTGAAGCAAACCCAGATATCCTTTTTTATTAGGAAAATGGGTCTTAATCACACTATTATTTTACTTAATGAATTAATTAATAGCACAATAATGCAATTTATGAACCCTGGGAATGTTTGTTGGATCATTCCATTCATACCCATGTCGTTTGTTCATCAGATTGAATGAAAAGTTTAAACCTTTGTTAGGATTAATTACCCATGTCATATTTTTATCTGTTAGGATTAAATCTTAATCACACCATTGTTGTTTTACTTAATCACTGTGATTTAATAGCTTAATCATGCGATTTTGTGAGTCCTGGGAGTTTTTGGATCATTGAAATTAGACCCATTTCATTTTGTTCTTCCTGCTGAGTTGACTGTGCATAAACTTCTGCGTAGCTTGATGGCGATCGGATTGACTTGTAAAGTTTGGACTTTGTTAGGACTAATTACCCTTTATTATTTTTTATTTACCTTCAATTTTGCATTGCCCAATTCATGGACTGCAGGATATATTTTTGATAAAGGCGCCGAAGAATTCTCCATTGGTGCTGCGGATGATTGTTGTGTTGTTTGCAATGGTCTGTGGTGTCTATATTTGCTCAATTTGTTTACAGCAGGTCAGCACCCGCACAAAATCTGGATTCTTAAATATTGAGGTGATTCAAAGGCCGTGTCCACAGCTTGATGTTGAGCCCGAAGAACTTCGTTATATGCACTACCCAAAGCCCAAAACTTATAGCAGGTATGCTACTGGTTGTTGGAGTTTCAAGTTTGGGTTCTATTTGGAATGCAATGGTTTAGATTTATTTTTGTGCATAATAGGGATGAGTGTGCGTGCAATCCTGTGCAATACTTCGCAATTTTGTCGATGCAGAGGTCTGGGAGTGGGTGGTTTGAGACACTATTGAATAATCATACTAACATAAGCTCAAATGGGGAGATTTTCTCTGTGAAAGTTAGGAGAAGTAATATTTCAACGATCGTTGAGACTTTGGACAGACTTTATAATCTAGATTGGTTGAGTAGCGCCTCAAAGAATGAATGCACCGCTGCAGTTGGCTTGAAGTGGATGCTTAATCAGGTCAGTGTTTTTTCATGCATTGTTTTTTGGTTTTTTATTTCTGTTAATTGGCTATTTGGTGGTTTTGTTGAGTGAGAGACAATGGTATTTCAGTTCAGTACATTCTATTTATGATTGGATATGGTAGTTTCTTTATGATTTTCTAGGGTCATGGAAGGTCGGCAAGTATGAATGGATGATTGACGATCCTGCACTTATTTTGTATCTCACTGGTGGCTAGTGGGACGGGTTGAGAGATGGCTGAAAATAGACAATGATTTTCTGGACAACTGTTAGGCTTGAATTTTATATGCTAATGTGTAGCACTGCAGGAATTAAATTGCTTCCATGAAATTTATACGTTACAAAAAGATGGTATTAGTCTCACACTTTGTTTAGATTATGTATTGATGCATGAATGCTCAGTATTTGCATTACGACATATTTTAGAGACATAGGCAATGCTATCATTAAGAACTGCTTGTCCTGAATGAAACTGAAGAGCCTATTAGGAAGCTAGCCTTCAAGTAATGTAATTTAGGGTATTGAAGGGATGATACAATTGAATTAGCAAGAAGCGTACAGATTTCATGAAAACTGATGGATCTAGATATTGTTCATCATATCATGTCACTGAGTGAAGAACGTCCTGTAAGTAATGAAGACCTTATATTTTAAAGTATAGGACCATCTCACTGCAACTAATGAATAATTATTAACGAAGGAGGATGAGTTGAGTAACATTTCAGACTTGATTGGGATGGTAGTTACATGGATACAAGTCTTGGTCAGAAAGAACTTTGGTGCGAACTAAGATTTGGGTTTATCCATCTAGTACTTTAATTTGGTCCATCGAAATGTCCACCCAATTTGTTTCTCATAACCAATTGGTCTGAAACTCATTCCTTATGTTTATATTTGTATCAAATTCAGTGTTCTAGGTGGAATATGACCAGTAGGCAATAGTTTGGTTAGCTCATGAGAAACAATTTAACATGTACTGCTCTGCATTTTCTTGTTTCATGCATGGACCAGCCAATTAAATATTGCAACATTTTATGCAGGGCTTGATGCAGCATCACGAAGAAATAGTAGAGTACTTCAATACACGGGGTGTTTCTGCTATCTTTCTCTTTCGAAGAAATCTGTTGCGGAGGATGATCTCTGTGCTTGCAAATTTGTATGACCGAGATAATAAGCTGCTTAATGGGACCCACAAGTCTCACGTGCATTCTCCTCACGAGGTCTGTGTCTCCCTCCCTCATATGCAAGGTTTTTAAGGAAAAGTGAATTGCTTGTTTTTAACTTGATTTGCAAACTTATTACATGTCATGGCTGCAGGCAGAAATACTTGCAAAATACAAGCCTACAATCAATGCAACTTTGCTGATACCCAACCTGAAGCAAGTACAGGATACAACCACGAAAGCTTTGGAATATTTCAAGAGCACCCGTCATATTATCCTCTACTATGAGGATATCGTAAAAAACCGCACTGTAAGAGAAACATTATGAACGCTAAACTGATTTTTCATTTCGTTGTTTGCAATAAATTAATACTTGTGCATCAGTATTTTTGTCTCCACCCTCCTCTTTCCTTAAACCAGCGCCCCAAAAAAAGGGTAGAAAATAAAGAACACCAACCCCTGAAAGTTTCAGTTTTGTGTGTTTGCAGAAGTTGCTTGATGTTCAAGATTTTCTTAAGGTTCCAAAAAGGGATTTAAAGAGTCGCCAGGTGAAGATACACAAAGGTAATTTGTCTAGTCAGATTGAGAATTGGGGCGACATCCAAAAGACACTTACAGGAACACAGTATGAAAGCTTCCTCAGTGCGGATTATCGAAGAAGGTAAGCAGCAGTGAGGCGATGTATAAACCGTGCTTTATTCATTTCACATTTTTGTTTCTTCTTTCGTCTTCAGCCGCGGAAGCCAACGGGTTACCTCCCTGTTGGAATTTTGGCTGCAGCCTCTAATTTTGATTGTAGCTTCTTTGTCACTCGATTTTTGTTTCGTTTTTGCCACACTCGTTTAATATTCAATTGATTCTTTGTCTTCTCCTTCTCTACGAGAAACATCGTCGTTGTATTCAAGCTAATCAATAGAGAAAGTTGTAGTTTCACCTTGCAACGTATGAAAATCTTCAGAAATTTACCAATGCAACATGTTATTAGTCGTCGATTAAACTTTTGCCCATCTTCACAATACTTTGGAGCAATTTGTAGTACAGGGATTAGGATCCTATCCGGATCCTCTTTGTGGGGATCTGGAGGATCAATCAATCGTGTTTGTTTATCGTACGTTTTTTATATTTTTTATTTAAAATTAAACGCTAACAATACTTAACGAAAACTAACTGCACGATGTATGACGAATAGACACGATTGATCTTTCAGATCCCAACAAGGAGGATCTGGAGAGGATCCTCATCCGTAGTACTGATGGCCGGCCATTTGAGGTGTCTTCTTGCTTCCATGAAGGACCCTCACATTGTGCCGGACACACTCTTCATAAACTTTGTTCCCCTGCAACTTTAAGGGATGCCATTAATAACAAAGGTTTTTTTAGTCAAAATGGTCCTTGAGATTTGCATAACATATAACTTTGGTCTCTGAGATTGAAAATCAATTGAAATGGTCCATAAGATTGTCCATCATTCATCATTTTGGTCATTCTGTCAAAAACTCTTTGGGCAATTTTTAAAGCTTTGTAATTCAATCATTTCTTAATCAAATTTGACCCATAATATATAAAAATGAAGATAAGAAAGTGTAGAACAAGATTATACCTATTTGGAAGCCCAATGGTTTCCGGAGATGGCCAGAAAATAGCCTGAAATGTGACTGGTCCACGGGAAAACTGGAAAACTCGCCGGAAATTGGGTAAACTTTAAACATTCATAACTTCTTCAATACTCAACGAAGTTGAATGATTAAAAAACAAAAATCATACTTTTCGATGAGACGAAGAGAATGGTACCTTTCTCGATGGCTAATTTGGGTGCTTTGGCCAGAAATGGCTCGAAAGTGGCTAACTTGAGACCAAGACAGCTAATTTCGAGCCATTTTTCGGCCAAACCACATCGAGCTAGCCGTCGAGAAAGGTACCATTCTCTTTGTCTCGTTGAGAAGTATAATTTTTATTTTTTAATCACTCGATTTCGTTGAGTATTAAAGAAGTTATGAATGTTTAAAGTTTACCCAGTTTCCGGCGAGTTTTCCAGTTTTCCAGCAGACCAGTCACCTTTCATGCTATTTTCCGGCCATCTCCGGCAACCATTGGGCTTCCAAATAGGTATAATCTTATTTTGCACTTTTCTATCTTCATTTTCATATATTATGGGTCGAATTTGGTTAAGAAATGATTGAGTTACGAAACTTTGAAAATTGTCCAAAGAGTTTTTAAAGGAAGGACCAAAATGATGAATGACGGATAATCTCAAGGACCATTTCTATTGATTTTCATTTTCAGGGACCAAAGTTATGTGTTATGCAAATCTTAATGACCATTTTAGCTAAAAAGCCTATTACAAATCCCAATGGAGACGATGTTCAAGGAGCTCGGTCGAGAAGAATTTACATAAAAAAATAGGGAGTTTTAACGAAAAGCCCACGTTACTGTTTACTTTAACGAAAAACCACATTTTTATACCAAAAAGTCAATCCTGGTACTATTCACTTTACCCTTTATTTTGTCCTTATCATTAAAACTCAAAGTTTTCAAGCTCTTCTAATTAGTTTTCCTAAAAAAATAACAATATTTCGAATTAATGACGCAAGAACATGTATGAGAGTTAAAACACATTTTGAACGCATAACATTACTCGGCAGATTTAGAACGCTGTTAACTTGATGTCTCAGTTACATGTAAGAATAGAACGCTGTCAATTTGGTGTCACTTGGCAGGTTAGAACGTTGTTCATGTAAGTTTCTCGATTTGAAGTTTGATCTTATCCTGGAAATTTTGTTAGGTGGGGTTCTAAAAGAAAAGAGGAAAATGCGGTTTACCGACCTGTATTGCATTTGTTTCACAAATGTATTGTTTGTCTGGTGAGGTAGGACATGCTGGATGTTTTGACCGGAGGGTAGAGGCTGGTCAAAAATTTACAATCCGGCACATAAAGGAACGCGTACGACCGCGTTTTCATCATTCTACCTAGGCTGCGCTATTGTTGGCCGTTAGATACAACTCGCGTCAATTGTGGGACCCAGATAGCTTTTTGTTTCCTGTTTTGGCCAGTGGACAAAAATTCAACCACCTCAATCTCCATTCTCCAAAATTTGACTTTTTATTTTTAACCCCCAAAAACTTGAGGCTCCGAATGTGTGACTACATATAAAAGGCAAAAAGGACCACAGCTCCTTCTTTTGTCGTACAAAATCAAGCCTTCTTTATAAGTGACAGACCATGAATATACCTTATTTATATCAAAATAATTAATTTTAACTATTTAAAAATTAAAAAAAAAAACCGATGACAAGCCATAATTATCTACTATTTTTGAGGGCCGGGAAGACTCATAGAGGCATTTCAGCCTTCTTTTGGCCACAAGTCTAACTTCCACACCAGCAGCGGGTTTTGAACCCGAGATCTCTAGTTTTTAGTTTTAAAAAAATCTCGTAATTCGTTATTTACCACTGGATCATCAACTCGTGGTTTAATTGCTTTTAACTATAAATAACTTCAAAAGCGTTTGTGTAGCTCGTGGTTTAATTGCTTTTAACTATAAATAACTTCAAAAGCGTTTGTGTACACAATTTGCATGTATGTATATTTGACAAAAATTAAATAGAGTTCATTCAAAAAGGAAAGAATAGGAGCATCTCTAGAGCAAATGTCAACCTTTTGAGACAATATTTGTTGGTCAACCTTTTGGTTTAATTAAGAGCATTTTCAAAATAAATGTCAAAACTACCACATAGACATACAATAGTAAAAAATGACATCACACTCTCTCCAACAAAGCTTTTATTTTCTTATGGGGTGGCGTTGAGTAAATTGAAAGCAAAGTCTTTTGCTGTCATATTTGACTATCAAATTTATTTAATATTTTTTTATGGATGTGATGCATTATATAATCAATGTTGTTATACTTCAAAGTATTTGATTAGTTGTCTCAATAATTGGACTCCACAAAGAGATGAATAAAATTATAGAATGATACTATTATTTTACATATCGGATGGAGCAAAAAAATTGTTCAAATTACCACATAAGCCATCAAATAATCTCAAGGAAAAATCATTAGGCAAAACACACTTGACCACTTGGTGCACTGGTCTTCAAGTCCAAGTCTATTATGATTAGATAATTTAATTGGTGTTGAGCATTACTACTACGAAATTGAATCCGCTCCGGACCTTAGTGTCTAAAGCCTAAGGATTAACTTATCTGGATAGCACAAATTGAATCCAACAGTCTCCATTAACTCATTTCGTTGGTCCACAACACACAAACCAACTCTAGTTTCTTTTACACATCAATCAACAGCCCAGATGGATTGATCATTAGACTCCGAACACTAAGGTTAAAGCGGATCCAATTCCTTAATACTACATTACATGCGTCAAATCAGTGTATTTTACAAGTCCAATGAATTTTACAAATTTAATTCATCTGATGATATCTATGGTAATTGTCAATACTATTTAACGAGGACGAACCAATTAATTGTTGCCAGGATCATGCCAATCCATTTGCTCATGGAACCACAAAGGCACAAAGCACTTTGACCCGACCATTTGATATAACAGCGCCAATTCTCGAGTTCAAGTACATTACGATCTTGATAGCAAATAATCATCCTCGAACATTACCACCACATTAAGTGAGTGCCGTTGGATGAATGTCATTTAATCTACCATCAATAGGTTCATCCCATTCATTGGCTTATTGGAGTTACCTTAATTAGCTTCTTTTTTTGGCCCAATACCTTAGTTTTTAGTAAAACAACATATTTTACAATAAAGGAATGAGAAAGTTCAGAGTTTGGGTAAGCTAGATAATTGACAACCTATTTTTGGTATCGAAATCGTCATTCACAAAATTCGAATATAAAACCTCTCACTTAAAAATTAAAAGCAATATTATCAGATTGTAGTATTGATTGACCGCAAATCCCTTAATTAGCTTTGGTCAATATATGAAGGCTAGACAGTGCCAGAAAAGGGGACAAATTAAGTGAAAAATTGATAACGTGCAATCCAGCTCACCTAAAGCACCAGTTAGCATCCACTCCATGCTGTCCATGTACATCGGACGAGAGTAATTCCCTCGGGCCTCAGACCCAAAACAAATTACCGACTGAGGAGGGCCCCACACGTCACGGACGGCAAGCAAACGTGATTTAACGGACGGACGTAGCAAACGAGGTCCCATCTCAAAAATGGAAAATACACATATTTAAATAAAAAAATATAAAAAATCTAATCATAAGCAATAATCACACCACCGCCGCCCTTTAAAATCCCATTTCGTCACTTGAAACCCCTCTCCCTCTTCGCTTCCGCGCAGACCTCGCCTCCCTCCTCTCTCTAGCTTCAAACCGCTCTCTCTGCTCTCTCTCCTCAAACCTCAAAGAACATAGAGACCAAGAATTCTAGAGAGAGAGAGAGGTGCAGAGAGAAGAGAAGAGAATCACAAGCTCGGAAGAACTCCATCATGGCCCAGCAATCTAACGGCGGCGCCGATCTGGGCACTCAGCAGCAGCATCTGCAACAACAACAGCAACAACAGCAGCAGCAGCAATGGATGCACCAGCAGCAGCAGCAGCAGCAGCAATGGATGGCCATGCAGTACCCGGCCGCGGCGATGGCGATGATGCAGCAGCAGATGATGGTGTACCCGCAGCATTACATGCCATACGCGGCGACTCCCCATCATCCTCACCACAATCCATACCAGCAGCAACCTCAGGCTGTGGCGTATCAGCAGCAGCAGCCGCCGAAGCAGCAGCATTCGCCGTCCCAGAAACAGGGGCCCACCGACGAGGTCAGGACCATCTGGGTCGGCGACCTTCATCATTGGATGGACGAGACTTACCTTCACGGATGCTTTGCTCACACTGGACAGGTCAGATTTTAGCTTCAGTGGACTTCTTGTATGAACTCATTTGGGGTTTTGTTTAACTAAAGTTTTGAAATTTTGATGAAAAGAATTGTGGGTTTTAGTTTATTTTACATAATTACAGCTCAATGATTGATTGGAGGTTGATGGTTTCTTTTATGATTGAATGTTATGTGATTGTCATAGCGTGTATCCTAGCTTATCTTTGCGGTTTTTCGGTAGTTAGAAATGCCAACTACTCACTACAAAAATCAGTCTTGGTATATCAAGATGACTATACCTAGATAGAAATGATGCAGGTTTCGGTTAGTTGAGTATGTTCAGTGGCGAGGTCTATCTCTTTACTGGTTATGTTGGGTCAACTCTGTTTATTGTAGATGGTGGCTGGTTCAGCTTATAGTATCCCACGACCCGACAGCAGTGTATATGGTCTTTGAATACCGTTGAATATGTGAGATTCCTAGCAACAGTTTCTTGCTGCATGCAATAATGACCATAGCTTGACAAATTAAATGCAAAACCCTTCTTGAGTGACTACCGTGTTTTCGGATAGAGGGACTGAGGGAGCAATAGCGGTTGATCCACTCCCCATTCTGTAGTGGTGTTATGGCAATGCCCATTCTACTGCAAACCATTCATGTGGTGTTAATCTCTTTTGCCACGTTTTGAATACTGTCTGTACTGTAGATAGTTTACAGGTGCTCCGGCGGATTGGTCAATTGTCAATTATTGCAGAGCCAAAAATCCTTGTTTAAATACTATTTAGGACATCCGATCATCTGGTAATTATAATTGATATGGACGAGTAATCTTCCGTTTCCAGCTTGTCATCCTTCCCTGCCTTGGGGTCAAGTGAATGATGGTGAATATTGGGCACTAAGGTGTTCTTTAGTTGTGTAGTTATCTTATGTTGCTTTTGTACAGCCTTTTGTTTACTAGTGCCAAATGTTTGTTAGAGTGCAGTTGCAATGTCTTTCTCTGCTTTTTTTGTTTTTCTAGTTAGGTCACGTCTTTTTGGGTTGTTATCTGATGTCAAGTTCTAATAATTACCATCTGTCTCAAACATGATAAAAGCATCCTTCGATTATGAGAACTGAAGCAATTGAGAAGCAATGTATCATGGGCCTGTTCTTCCCTATTTCTTTAATTGAATATGAGGATATAGAATAACAAATCTTAAGAAGTGAAACTTGACACTAGGAACCAACATCCCCCTTATGTGGAGATTTTCCCATGTTACCACAATTATTTGCCATTGTGATGGTCTTAAGTGCACTCCAATAACAATTAATAAAACACGCTAATATCTATAATTTTATTTGAAAAAAAATAAATTCCGTGTATTCATTTTCTTGGGTAAGAGCTTTACTTTGCCACTAACTATGTGCTTTTGATGTCACAAACGGTGCAGGTTTCCTCGGTAAAGGTTATACGCAATAAGCAAACTGGTCAGTCAGAGGGATATGGATTTGTTGAGTTCTATTCACGTGAAGTAGCTGAAGAAGTTTTGCAGAACTGTAACGGAGTTCCCATGCCGAATACAGAGCAGCCTTTTCGTTTGAACTGGGCAACCTTCAGTGCTGGTGATAGACGAGCAGACCCTAGTTCTGATCTATCTATCTTTGTAGGAGATTTGGCTACAGATGTGACTGACACTATGTTGCAGGAGACTTTTTCTAGTAGATATTCATCTGTTAAGGGAGCAAAAGTTGTTCTAGATGCAAATACTGGACGTTCAAAAGGTTATGGTTTTGTTAGGTTTGGTGATGAAAATGAGAGGTCAAGGGCCATTGCCGAAATGAATGGTGCGTATTGTTCAAGCAGGGCCATGCGCATAGGTGTTGCAACACCCAAAAAATCACCTGCATATCAACAACAGTATTCTTCACAAGGTATGATATAATGCCCCTGTTTTTCTTCTTTGTTGCTTAATATTGATTGTCTTGTGGCTGTCTTTATGAATATATACCTCCATCATAAATCCGCTCATTTTTGTCCAAGCGCATTTAATAATAAGTCTAGCTTATCATTTACATACTTGTATTTACTAATGCTCTCCAATTCCCTTTTTTTGTTGATTGTGTACTTTTCTCTATGATCATTTAATGTCAGTTGTATCTATCTGCTTGTCTTCTGATGTAAGGTGAGTGAGTTAGGAGGGGTTCAGAAGCAGTTGTGATTGAGTTATAGGCAGCATCATTGCATAGTCTCGTTTATTTTTGTTGCTCTATTTTGTTCTTTCTCCAGCATCTTTTATTAGAGAGCTTCTCTATTTCTACTAAAGCAATGGGTAGTACAAATCATCACTATTTCTTCAATTGTTGGAATCGTCGCAGTCCATTTAGCTTTCTGTTTTATTGTCCCTTTTCAATACTCAAGCCATGAGTGAATTTTATTAGTTTTTGTTTTTTGGATTATTTGTTTTCTTCGATTCCTATTTTATGGTCTATCTCTTAGGTTCTAGGTTTTGTTTTGAGAGTTTGATAGGGTCCTTTCCTGCATGGTAAATACTTTTCGTACATGCCAAATCTATGATGTATTTGTGGTTGCTGAGATTAACATCTTCAAAAGAAAGTTTCAATTACAATTATACATTCTGGGGAATTTCTTTTCCTGCCTCATTTGGTTTCAAACTTGGTTCCACAAACACTACTACTTGCTCTTCACCCCCCCCCCCCCCCCCCCCCCCCCCCCCCTCCCCAAAACTGGAAACTGTCATTTCAAACCACAGGAATTTTTATCATATTGTGTTCTTCTATTAATATTTTATTCCTTGTTCAACATCATTCTTAACTGCTTCGATGAAACCAATAAGTCATTTAATTGCTGACAAATAATGTGTGTATGTAGTGGTGGTTTCATCTGTTGAGTACTTTTTCATATCTTTGCACATTGTCTTCACTAAGTTCGGTAATCTTTAGAAATTTAGATGATAACTCTTCTAAAATTTTTAATTCTAAAATTTAGTTGAGGTTAAATTCAACGTGAGAAGTTAAGCTTAAGCAATCTCACATGCATTGTTAGTTTATTTATTTATTTATTATTTATTAGAAAGAGTAGGTTTCCACTAAGCTAGAGTGTTGTCATTTGAATTCTCATTTGGGTTCATACGTATGATGTCATTTGAGTTCTCAGTTCTCACCAGGTACAGATTTGGCCATGCATAATAAGTAAACGCTAAAGGGTTGACCAACAAAAAAGTTTGTTAGATGAATTGTTACCAACAAAAAAGTTTGATAGATAAATTGTTGTTGACAAATGGAGTCACATCATTTAGTGGGCAGAGGATTTTCTAAAACAAGCAACAAGAGAACGCATTTGAAAGACAAGGGATACCACTTTTTTGAAAGAATTTTCAAAACCATGTTTTAGAGTGGCAGTTTTCATTTCATATGGTAAGCATATCATGACAAGAGTATTGAGAAGGTAGAATATATTTATATTCACTGTTCTAAAAATCCCCGCCTAGCACCGCCTAGGCGATAGGCGGCTGGTCACCCCTTGATTAATCTCTAGGCCTTTGAAAATTAAGAAAGGGCCCTTAGACCTAATTAGGTGCCCGCCTACCCCATCTAGGTACCCGCCTAGGTCACCACTCTTACTTAGACAGAACATAGATAGTGTTCGTTTTGCATTTTATATTATTCACTAAACTGTAAGTGGCTTGTTGATACTTGGATAAACGCTCCTTATATGCTTGTTCCCCATGTTTTCATTATGTTCTAATGCTTTATAATCTATATTTCATTCTACTTAGCAATTTTGTATCCCAATACAATTGTGTATTTTTAAGTATAAATAGGCATTTATTTATACGATATATAATAAATGTACTTAAATCCGCCTAGGCTCTCTAGGAGCTAGGCCTTAACCTGCCGCCCGACTAGCGCCTAGGGTACTCTATGCCAAACATAACTACTAGGCCCTAATGCCATTATGTTTTAACCTTCTATGGCACTCTGTGCCAAACAAATCCACTATTACACTTGCCCCCATCTGAAAGGAAAGAAAAGATAACAAGTCTGGGTCCGCTCCTAGAATCAATCATAACTACTAGCACTACTGTAGGAAATGCAAGTTTCTTTTTTATTAAGTTGGGTATATTGAATGGGATTTCATACTAAATGTATTACTTTTATCCTCTTGAATTAGCATTGGTATTGGCTGGTGGTGGACATGCATCAAATGTTGCTGTCGCCCAAGGGTCCCAGTTTGACACTGAGCCCAATAACACAACTGTAAGTCTGTCTCTACTTTCCTGTTAAAATTATCATTAACCCTAAATAGCTCTTTAATCTATCACTTATTGTAGATATTTGTTGGAGGGCTTGATTCTGAGGTCAATGATGAAGACCTCCGGCAGCCTTTTTCTCATTTCGGTGAAGTTGTCTCTGTGAAAATACCAGTTGGAAAAGCTTGTGGTTTTGTTCAGTTTGCTAATAGGTACCCTTCTCATTTAAGATATATGGGTCCTAATATCTTGTTATTTGGAAATAAAGCTAAAGCTGCAATGTCAAATATCAATGTTACAATTATTTATTCAATAATAAACTGAATAAAAGAAATATGATCAAAATTGTTGAAGACTGAAGGGGGTAAATAGTAACGTTGTAATCTTATTATGTGGAGCCATAAACCATGTAACGGACTCCCTAATATTGTTTCAATTTGCAGGAAGGATGCTGAGAACGCAATACAGATGTTGAATGGAACAGTTATTGGCAAGCAAACAGTTCGACTTTCTTGGGGTCGCAGTCAGGGGAACAAGCAGGTAATACTAGGTCAATTATTTCATTTAATTGTCTGCTGGCTATTAAGCTATATAACACTCAGAAATGTATTTCTGAATATCACCTGTATTTATCTTGGCATTTGTCTGGTTTGATCTTTATTTTGCTCTACAACATAGGAGGGCCACACATAATCTCCCATCCTTCGCCCCTTCTCTTCTTGCACTTCAAAATGATCCCAATGTCAGCAACATTAGAATACCACAATAATGTTTATGCCCCATCCTTTGTTGTATATTCCACCATTTTAGAATGTAGAATCCCCGCACTTTCTCGACCCCACCCCTAAACCTAAAACCTTACATTTCTAAGAGTAGAATGAATTGTCCCCTAGGGTAGTTATCTACCAGTTTAGCACATAGAATCCTCAGAGCTTCCTCATTGTGTTATCTCATTATTGACCAAGTGTTTTTTCAGTGGAGGTCGGATTCAAGTAACCAGTGGAACGGAGCACATTATGGAGGACAGGGCTATGGTGGGTATGGACATGTGCCACAGGGTCAGGACCTGAGCATGCACACCGCAGCTGCAGTTAACGGGACTTCTTAACAGGGCTATGGCCGATGCCAACAGCGTGTAAACTGAACTTACAGAAAGTGGCGTTTTAGATATAGTTATCGGTGCCTTTAATTGAAGTAGGGTTGATTTGGCAGCTAAATCTGTAATGTGAGGAATTTTTGATACCGGATTGAATTGAAATCTTGAAGTCTGTGTGAGATGAATACTTGGGTCTGCCTGACAATCTTCGAATCGACCGGAATTCTTTCATCCAGGAAAATATGTAAACTAAGAAAAGAAGATTGAGAACAATAATGAGTTCATATTCGTGCTATCCGTTAATCAGTTTATACCGATCTGGTGTGGTATTAATGTTTAGTTTTTAGACTTGATGCTTGTAAGTTTTCATCAGTTTAAATTGGTAGACCACTCTGGTTGTGCAAAAATTCGGAGTGGAATTCGAACGTAAGTCGGAATTCATATATTTTTAGTTTTTAGATACTCTCAAACTTCTTCAAATACACAATTCATTTTATTCTTTATATATGCAATTTATTATCAGATTTTTTAATCAAAATAGTTTCAGAGATTTGCATAATTCTTCACTTAGGTCTCTGAGATTTGAAATCAATACAAGTGGTCCCTGAGATTGTCCACCATCAATCATTTTGGTAATTCCGTGAATGGTTATGTCAAATAAAGATTAAAATGACAAAACTACTCTCAATTTAATAAATAGTAGGTCAAAATGATTTGACAAAAATTGAGGGTATTTTTGTCATTCTATCCTTATTTATTGAAGATTTTTTACGGAATGACCAAAATGATTGATGATGAAAAAACTCAGGGACCAATTCTTTTGATTGCAAATCTCATTGACCAAAATGAGAAGTTATGCAAATCTCATGGACCATTTTCGATAAAAGGCCTTTATTATTTTGCCTTAATATTGATATAATATTATGTTGTTTTAGATATTCTTGGACTATGATTATGTAAATCCTAGATAGATTTGGTTATTAGTTATTCTTTCCCTATATGATTGTGTTTACCTGGGGAGGACAAGTTAATTCACATAAGAAATCTCTACACTTTCTCCACTCTGTCTCTTGTTGTAGCACCCCTCTCTCCCTTTCAGTTAAATAGGCTACAATATGTTATTAGCACGCTCTTTTACTACACTAAGGAATCTGAAGGGGAATTTTCTGCTACAAACTAGTTCATCAATATCCTAACGCAATCAAGTTCTTTCAAAATAACGGTTTTTATCTCGATATTTTTCAGCCATGATCGCATGAACCTTCATCATAATGCATGACCCAATTTTACGTTTTACGAATTTTAGATTATACTTAAATTGTTCATGCATTATATTCATAATTGTTGAATTATTATGAATTGATATTTATAAAAGATTTGAAAAAAATAAATAAATAAAACAAGGGTTTTGAAAACCCCACGCCGAGCTTCACCGTCGAGCAAGCCGCCAGCACCAGGCCAGCAGCCTGCATCAGTTAAGCAAGCCACAAAGCCAGCAACTCCAGGCCTGGAAACCCTTCTACCTGACGCCATGTTTGGCGTCCCCATCATTGAAACTGTGGATGCAAATTTTCGCCTTCTCCTTCTTGGACAAAATTACACCTACAAAACAAATCATACCTACAAAACAAATCACACCTTTGGTCAAGGCTAAAAAGCCTCACGCGCCCATGATGAATTTTTTTGGTGGGGGGGCTTTGGCTAAAGAACCTCCGATGCCAAAGTTAGAGTTTTGAGGGAAAAGTGTTTGGAGAATTTTGTAGAGTTTTGCAAAGAGACTTGGAAGTAGTTTTTTGAGAGAATGGAGAGCTATTTATAAGGATATGGTTGGCCCTATTAGGAGAATAGGGACCGACCATTTGTGGTATTTTTTTGGGTGTAATTTGTAGTTAAATTAGCCATTAATAGATTAATTAGGTAATAAATCCATTAATTGACTAATTAACATAATTTAAAAGAAATGTTTTGGGGGTTATGGAATAATTACCGTGTGGAGAACATAGGATGAGGGTGGATGAAATAGTTTTGAATTTGTTACCTATTTTTGGCACTTTTGATCTTGGTTGAGAGATGATTGCTTGTTGCTCGCGCGTAGGAATCCCGATATGCCTCAAGGGTATTTTTGTCCTATTCTATCCAAAAATCCACGTGTCGCGTTGTGATTATTTTTGGCTCCACAAATGCCCCCACACCTGTTGGGTTGCTCGTAGAAAAGGGCAATATGTGTAGAGATTTTCTTGCTTTAGGAAACTTTGGACTGCTTCCTATTTTGATGTAGATTCCCTCTTTAATAGGAAATTAGATCCTTCTACGAAAGGGAAATAAATTTCTCTCAAAGCCTATTTAAGTCCACCTTAAATGGGTTATTAAATCAACTTTGAAGAGCGATTTATTCTACCCTACAAGAGAGAGAGAGCTTAGAGGATATTTGTTCCGTCTTTTCTGGCAATCTTCTACATCTTACCTATGAAAATGACCGTCTTTCGTTGCTTTCTTCGTTTTCTCCATGCCGCATTGATATAAGAAAATTTTCATTTTTCTTGTCTTCTTCGTGGATAATGTTGTCGCGAGGCAGCCGTCAGGATGGTGCAATACGTCGGCTGGTAGGGGCCAAAAGTCGGCTTAGCATGAGCCAAGGAGGTGGTTTGGCAAGGGCCATTGCTTGTGCTGCTCGGCTTGATTGAAGCCCAGGATTGGCTCGGCATGGGCCAAGGAAGTGGCATGGCATAAGCAACGGTTTGGGCTGCCACGTCTGGGCTGCTTGCCAAAAATGAGGAAACCACTTGAGTTTGATTTCTTAGCTGCCGTAGATGGAGCAGTCAAGGATGGAGCTGCTAAGATCGGAGTTGCTGAAGATGAAGTGTCAGATGAGCAAATTGTTAAGTGTAAAAGTGGCTGCTGCCCCCTAACCATTTGTTGCCTAGTTGATCTTCAAGCATTCGATCTTTTGAGCTATGTGGCCTTCTCGCACTGGAGAGCTTACCTAGATGGGTGTTAAGGATTTAGTTTACCCTCTCGCACTGGAGAGCAACTAGTTTATCCTTTTGAGCTAGAAAGCAGACCCATATGGGTGTCGGGGAATTGGTTTACCCTCTCGCACTGGAAAGTAATTAGTTTATCCTCTCGCGTTGGAGAACAAACCCTTTTGGGTGTCGGGGAGTTGGTTTACCCTCTCGCATTGGAGAAAAATTAGTTTATCCTCTTACGCTGGAGAGCAGACCCTTTTGGGTGTTGGGGAATTGGTTTACCCTCTCGCTTTCTCGCACTAGAGAGTAATTAGTTTATCCTTTCGTGCTGGAAAGCAGACCCATAAGGATGTCGGGGAATTGGTTTACCCTCTCGCACTGGAGAGCATGGAAATCATTGTTGTGAGTGCAGCTGAGGAAAACTGGACTGCTGGGACAACCGAAATAATCTTTAGCCTGCCCCCGGTTCTTGGTAGTTGGGCTGGTGTGTCATTCTGGTACTTGTCTGGCCCCGGCGTGCCATTAGGCTGAGTTGCTACATTTGTCAGAACAAAAGTAGTCTTTGTATCTAGCAATCTATATGAGGTAGTCTTATCTGCTCGATCTTGTCATTGAAAGATGACTCACTTATGTTGCTCATGTTTCATCGGAGCGCCTTGTCAATAACTTTGTTGTGCGGGAAATTGTGTAATCGCTCGATCATGAGCCTTTTTACTTCTTCCTGAATTTGCCTTTGTTGGGGGTGGCAGAGCTTTCGGCTGCCCCCAGTTGTGACCTGTTGGTCTAGGCTGCTATTCTATGCGTTCGGCT
Source organism: Pyrus communis (assembly GCF_041283825.1). Taxonomy (NCBI): domain Eukaryota; kingdom Viridiplantae; phylum Streptophyta; class Magnoliopsida; order Rosales; family Rosaceae; genus Pyrus; species Pyrus communis. Next base: position 21,648,338 of record NC_142569.1, read on the forward strand.
CTTTTATGCCGCTGCTATGGTGGGTTTGGTATGTTCCTAGCAGGCGAGCGGGTAACTCGTAGGCTGCTGGTTGAACTTGAACCAGATTGAGTGATTGCTTCTCTCCGTCCTCTATGCTACTTACTCCGATGTGAGGTAAAGGATGCTCCTTACGGGCCTTGCCACGAGTGAACACTTCGCCTGGAAGGTTGCTCATGTTGATTTTCGGAGTGTGGCCCTAACCGTGAGTGTTTGTTTGTCCATGGGCCTAACTGAGAATGCACGCTCCTCCGCGTGCTAAGACACAAGTATACGCTATCTTGGCTGTCCAATCGGGAGTGTACTATGTTAGAATACTCGGTTCGTGACTGGTCAAGTGGCTGCTTGCCAGAACACTTGTGGAGAGGTTCGTCTGCCCTTGTCCTTCTTTGGGACACCTCGTCTGGGGCACATTGGATCTCGGTGCGTTGCAAGAGTTGATTCACCAAGGTTGTCTGTTGTGCAAGGGCGCTCGTCAACTCTATGACTTGTCGAGACAAGTGTTGTTTGCCATTTGGATTGGAAGACCTTGGAAGAAATATGCCTACTTGATCAATGGAAGTGTGGTAGGCTCTGGGCAAGAGATTTGAATTGGGAAATGTCATATTCGCAGAGAAATGTGGTGAAAATGCCCCCGACTTGATGGTTGGTCCAGATGGTTGAGATAATCTTGGGCCGATTTGGGTTGCTTCGAATGCCGCGGGAGCAGGCTGGGTATCTCCTGTGCCGTGGTGGTGACACTATGGACCTTGCCGCAGGTAGCTACCGTGGTGGAAACTCGTGGTGGTGGTGCCGCTTCACCTATTGTCACATTTAGCCTCATGAATCGCCGTGGTCCCATCTCTTGAATGTTGAAATTTTCATCTGTTGAATTTTCTAAATTTCTAGCCATTGTACTTCTCTTTTACATTTTATCAAAGAATTTTTGCAAATAAAAAATTCTTATAATAAGAACGTACGAAAAATCTACAAATGGACAAGAAAATAGAAAACCTTGGATGCGAGAGTCTTTTACGAGTGTGGGACTTAACTCTCAACGAAAGCACCAATTTGTGGATGCAAATTTCTGCCTTTTCCTTCTTGGACAAAATTGCACCTACAAAACAAATCACACCTTTGGTCAAGGCCAAAAAGCCTCACGCACCTATGATAAATAGGGGGCCGCCGGGGGGGGGGGGGGGGGTGGGCTTTGGCTGAAGAATCTCCAATGCTGAAGTTAGAATTTTGAGGGAAGAGTGTTTGGAGAATTTTGTAGAGTTTTGCAAGAAACTTGGAAGTAGTTTTTTTTGAGAGAATGGAGAGCTATTTATAGGGATATGGTCGACCCTATTAGGAGAATAGGGACCGTCCATTTGTGCTATTTTTTGGGTGTAATTTGTAGTTAATTAGCCATTAATAGATTAATTAGGTAATAAATCCATTAATTGACTAATTAACATAATTTACTAGAAATGTTTTGGGGGTTATGGAATAATTACCTTGTGGAGAATATAGGATGAGGGTGGATGAAATAGTTTTGAATTTGTTACCTATTTTGGACACTTTTGACTTGGTGGAGGGATGATTACCCCTGCTCGGGCGTAGGAATCCCGGTATACCTCAAGGGTATTTTTGTCCTTTTCTATCCAAAAATCTACGTGTCGCGTTGTGATTATTTTTTGCTCCACATAAATCGTCGTGGGTTTGGCCTGCAGCCATGCCCCACCACATAAGTCCACCGTCCTTGATGGCCAGAAGTTCGTCCAGGATGAGTTTTGACCGAGATTCCTTCGAATCTCATCAGAATTTTTCGAAATCCCGATTTGAATTTTTAAGGTTTTGGTTTGAAAGTTGAGTTTCTCACCATTCTCCATTCACATCCGTGATCACATCGCGCTACGAACTCGCCCTGAGATTTCTTTACCAAGACACGGCCGCCAGAAGCGGCAGCGCTGGTCATCCCCTCCGCTGCACACACCCAACGTTGCTGGGGTTCCTACCTAATCCAGCCCATGGCCTTTTGGGCCTCAATCTTTCTCGGCTCACAGTAGCAACAAACAGAAGAAATTATTTTTTTCGTTTCTGGGCCTGCCGCAACAGCCCACTGCTGTACCTTTTGACTCGGCCCATGACACCAACCCGTGTGGCTGTGGTGTCCACTGCGCTGCGGTGCATTGGATTGCGTCCCCAGTGGGCCTCCAGCCAGTTGACCAATGTGGGCCTATTCCCAGTGAAGCCCAGAAAGGCTTGCTGCCTTCTGCCATGCTCGGCCCAACTTGATCCCATCCCAATTTTTTTAGGCCTGGGCTCCACGATTTTCACGGTTTTAGCCCGTTTCGGCTTTGGTTCAATTTATGACCACCGATTTTCATCGCCTGATTTTTCAAAGGCAATCTTGGGTTATATTTTTGCCCATCACTCCTCATTGGCTCGAAGCTCAATAATGGAAAATGGTCAATTCATTAAATTATTATCGTAGGCCCTGGAGACCTACATGCATTTATCTGTTGTATATATTTTTGTATATATTATGTTTGCTTGCAATAACTCATGAACCTATAATCTACAACATGCCATCGAGCCCAAATGATCAATTCAAAACTTTCTATGGAAATTGGAAAGATTCAGGCTTAGTTGCATCTCATCTATGCACGTATCTTCTTTCTTTCTACAATAGAGGACTAGGATTATGTCAAATTGCAACATCTTTTTACTGCCATTCTAAAGCCCTAGGCTTTATGGGAATTGCTCATATTTTCTAATTATTGCATAAATAAATAAATTTTGTCTTTACATTGTTGGAGCAATAATAGAAATGGATGAAAATGATACAGAATTTCTATGATAATAATCATAAAGAAAATAGCAACAATAATTGTAAACAAGATTAATATAAACAACTAGAAAGAAAGTAAAAAATACTGACAAGCGTGGAAATTGGGGCTTGCATAAATGCAATGTCAAAAAGACAAAATTTCGCCCATACTCTTATACTTGTAGTTTGGTAGACTTTCATCTCCCAGGATTCAACAATATATAATCCAAAGTTGAAGCATTTCAATCTTAGGACTCTGACACAACTCCGAATTCGACAATGAATAAAAAGTATTTGAGAAAACTCTACTCTTTTAATTCTTGTTATATCCCACGGCTATACTAACTTGAGCTTATATTAAACCTGAGATAGTGGTTGATTAAGAGATGCAAACATTCATCTATTAGATGACACCGTTTACCAAGGAATGCATCAATTCCTTTAAAGCACTTCCACTGTAAGCAAAAGAGGCCAGCACCCAGTGGAAAAAACAGACTGGGACTCAGCCAATCCACTCCAGCCCGTGGAATAGACTGGCACCCAGCCCAAGCCAGTCTCTAGGCCAGCCTAAAATGGACTGACCAAGGGATCGGGCCGTTTGTTTTTTTGAGCCTAGCGCGTGGCCTTCACTCACAAGTGGGCGCAATTAGCATCAGAGGCGGGCCTCGCTGGCAGGCGCACTCAAATTTCATCCGGGCTGGGCGACGTGGCCCACTCTATGCCTTTGGATTTCCAATGGCTAGTTTTTCTACATCGTTGGATTTCCAACGATAAAAAAAATTGAAATTTCACTTTTAAACTGGACCGTCCGATCACAGATCAACGGTCCACTTTTTTTTCCCCAAAAATAAAATAAAAAAGGCCCAACGGTTAGAATTATGACCGTTGGCCACGTGGCAGCTCGTTGGCTGTTGGATTTGAATATTTTTCAAATCCAACGGTCTAGATTAATTAACAACATTAAAATTTATTAAAAACTAATTAAAAATTATGAATTTTTTTTTTAAAATACATAAATATTTAAAAAAATTAATTAATTTTTTTCTATAAATACCTAACCCTCATCTTCCACCTTACACCACATTTCAATATTTTAAATGGGCTGGGTGCTTGTGCATTTTATAGGGGTGGAGATTGTTTGTGCCATCACATTTTTAGACAGGGTGCCAGCTCATTTTTTTAGGGGTGGAGATGCTTTGGCCTATTACTGTTCATTAGGGTCTATTACTGTTCACTGAGTGGATAAATGGGCTAGGTACTGGCGCAAAGTTTTTAGGGGTGAAATTGCTCATGAGTGGATAAATAGGCTGAGTGCTGGCGTAAAGTTTTTAGAGGTGGAATTGCTCTTAGAGTAATTTTATTCCATTTGAAAAGTTTCACTAGCATTTTTTCATTCAAAAATTGAATTAAATAAATATATAAACTCCAACACGCATGGCGGCGATTGATGTGAATGGTTGCTAGTGTGGTTGGTGAATGGCGTGGAAGGGTAGTGGTGAACATTATTGTAGCGGTAAAATTTGGAATTCAATCGACAAAAAAGGAACTGTTATTAGTACTCTAAAAATTTTATTCTATATTCCTCACAAATGTATTTTTCTTTCTAATTATAGAAAGTTTGGAATGCTAAATGAGATTTTTGGAGTGCTAATAACATTTCCTGACAAAAATTCAGCTTATTCAACGAAATCTAACATAAACGACAACATGGAAATCATTTGTAGTTTTAGAATTGAAATAGGCAGGTGTCAAGGTCTTGTTGGTTTGGAACTCCAGCCGCAAGCGAAGCAACCCAATCAATAAATGATAGGGAAGCTGTGGACTAGTTGGTCTATCTTAATTTGTGTGGCCATCCAATCAAGTGTTGTTTCTTACATGTGAGAAGATTTCTTCTCTTGTATGCTATTGTGCAAATTAAAATTGGGTTTTCCCATTTGCTGTGTGTCTTAGAACAATGATGGAGCATTCACGTACCAACCGTAAGTTGGTTTTGTTCAAATTCCTGCCCGGGTTCATTCATTTATGCATGAGCACATGCCTCGAATCTGCAGCTCTTCACAGCCTTACTCTGCTTGGAAATGAATTTGATCTCTTGGCTTTGCTAGACTTCAAGAAAAGAATAATCGGAGATCCTTTCGATGTCATGAGCTTGTGGAATCATTCCATCCATTTCTGCAATAGGGTGGGGTTTCTTGCCACCGTTCCACCAAAAGAGTCCTGATGTTGAACCTGAAAGCTCAAAAGTTGGTAGGCTCCATTCCGGCTTCCGTTGGAAATCTTACTTATGTTACTGGAATCAATTTGATAGACAACAACTTTCATGGAGAAATTCCACCAGAAATGGATCGTCGACAAAGCCTACAATATCTCAACTTTTCCCATAATTCCTTCCGTGGGAAAATTCCAAATAATTTGTCGCAATGCACACAACTAAGATTGCTTAATCTGGAAAGCAATCGGATTAAGGGGTCCATTCCGAACCAACTCAGTTCATTGTTGGATTTAAAACATCTATGGCTTTATGGTAACAATCTCACTGGAACCATCCCACCTTGGATAGGAAACTTTTCTTTGTTGAGCAGTCCTTTTCTTGGTGAGAACAATTTTCACGGAAGCATACCCAATGAGTTGGGCCATATAACAGGCTTGGAGGAGTTCGTAGTGGAGGAGAATAATCTATCTGGTATGATCCCTGTTAGGAGTGTCGGTACTACAAGATAGAGAATGCACAAAATAAAGTAAGAAATGGATACCAAGAATTTATATGGTTTGTCAATTTATGCCTACATCCATGGAACAACAATCAATCGTCACTCTATGAAAATGATGAGTACAACAATAGTAGTCTTACCAAGCTAAAGACAAGATTTGATGGATACAAGAAAGTATAACACACACTTTCTATCATTCTAAACTTTACTCACACAATGTGTAGTGGAACACTCTCACTCTTATTCTTAGAGTGAAACTCTAGCTTTGGACTTGATCCTTTTCTACTCTCTTATTTGCTAGCAACACCAAATCTCGGCACTATGCTTCCTAATCTCGTACAACTTTACTACGGTGGGAACAAATTCAGAGGAAATATTCCTATATCATTGCCAAAGGCTTCTAGACTTCAGACGCTTGAACTTTCTCAAAATGGCTTCTCTGGGACAATCGCTGGTGAAAGTCTAGGAAGCTTGCGAAGCTTAGTTTGGCTAAAAATTTATGGCAATCAATTACGAAATAGAAAAGTTGGTGACTTGAATTTTCTCAGTTTCTTGGCTAATTGCACTAGTTTGGAGGTTTTTTTAGTCTTGACTCTAATAATTTTGGAGGAGAAATCTCGGGATCCATAGCCAACTTTTCAACCCAACTTAATTATCTTAGACTAGGGGGAAATTTTATACATGGAAACCCTCCCTAAACTTGACCACTCTAGCATTAGATCATAACCATTTGGGCGGTAGTGTCCCTCATGAAATTGGGAAGCTAGAGAAGTTAGAGCAACTGTATTCGGATGTTAACCAATTTTCTGGGTCAATTCCGTCTTCCCTTGGTAATGTGACTTTAGTGTTAAACCTCCACATGGGGTTAAACAGGTTTGAGGGCAGTATACCTCCAAGTCTTTCAAACTACCGAAACATTTTAGATATTAACCTTTCAAGTAACAACCTTACGGGCACCATGCCTAAAATGCTTATGGAGCTTTCAACCCTTTCAAATTCTTTAGACCTGTCTGACAATTATTTGACTGGTTTGCTGCCCCTTGAGGTGGGTGATTTAGTGCATCTCACGGAGCTAAATGTATTAAGAAACAATTTATCAGGTGAAATCCCGAGCAACCTCGGTAGGTGTACTAGTTTGGAGCGCTTGTATTTGCAAGGTAATAAGTTTGAAGGAACAATTCCTCAATCTCTTAAAGATTTAAAAGGCTTGAAAATACTTGATATTTCAAGCAACAACTTGTATAGGCAGATTCCTGAATTCATAGGCAAGCTTGGTGCTCTCAAATATCTCAATTTTTCGTATAATGATTTTGAGGGCGAGTTGCCTAAAGACGGTATTTTTTTGCAAATGCTGGTGGTTTGTTTGTTCTTGGAAATCATGGGCTGTGTGGTGGCATCCCAAAATTATATCTACCTCTTCATGCCCCCCAAAAAAGCACCATTCATCTCGAGGACTACTTTCCCCCAAAGTAGTCATTCCTACAGCTTGTGCACTTGCAATCATAATTGCTCTATCATGCTTCTTTGTTGCTTGTTCAATGCTGAAAAAGTCAAGAGATGGACTTATAACTTCGCGTTCTTATATGGATTGAAAATCAAGTGTCTCCTACTCACAACTCGTTGAATCAACTAACGGGTTCTCTGTCGATAATCTTATTGGTTCGGAAAGTTTTAGTTTTGTTTATAAAGGGGTAATTCCTATTGATGGAAGGATAGTTGCTGTTAAGGTATTTAATCTTCAACAAGAAGGAGCTTCCAAGAGTTTCATTGATGAATGCAAAGCTTTAAGGAGTATAAAGCACCGTAATCTTCTCAAGATCGTAACTGCATGCTCAAGCATTGATAATCAAGTTAAAGACATCAAAAGTCTAGTTTTTAAGTTCATGGCAAATGGAAGTCTCGACTCAAGGTTGTATCCAAGGGAAGAGGAGTAATCTCTAAGTAACATATTGAGCGTTATCCAAAGATTGGATATTGACATTGGTGTTGCTTCTGCGTTAGATTATCTCCATCACCGTTGTGAAACAGCCATAGTTCATTGCGATTTAAAGCCAAGCAACGTATTTCTTGATGAAGATATGGTAGCCCATGTTGGGGATTTTGGTTTAGCAAGGTTCCTCTTCGAAACATCAAATGATCCTTCCTTCAGTCAAACCATGTCATCTTAGCTAAAAGGTTTTATAGGCTACATTCCTCCAGGTATGAGTTTATATCATTCTAACTTACTTTTTATGTTCTTAGTTAATTACTACTAAGCACTAATTGATAAAAAAATATATTAGTGCCTTTTTTTCTTGTAAAAATGTAACATAAAAATCTGAAAAAGATATTTTTCTAATTGTCAATTGCATACGACATCTTATTGTATATATGTGCTGGCAGAGTATAGCACGGGAGGCCAAGTTTCCACACTAGGAGATGTTTACAGCTATGGGATACTGTTGCTGAAAATATTTACAGGACAAAGACCTACTGATGACATGTTCAAAGACGATCTGAGCATTTACCAATTCGTAGTCATGGCTTTGCCTGACCATGTGATGGACGTTGTTGACCCTTCAATTCTGCTCGACCTCGAAGCAGATGGTGATGTTAACGATGACATAGTACGAGAACAAACTCCATCCAGACTTAATAATCGTGGAACTCCATCCAGATGTAACAATCGTGGTCCGGTAAAAGCAATGAAAGTAAAGGAATGCTTGGTTTCAGTGATGTAGATAGGACTCTGTTGCTGTGCAATGTCACCGAGGAGCAGATGTCGATGGACGTGGTTGTCGAAAAAAATGAGCGCAACCTGAGAAAGTTTAAGAAGACTTGAGAAGGACAAGCACGCTGCTCAAAGGAGAGGACATGATCACTCATTAGTAATATTTTCCACTCTGCACTCACCGAAGTTTTCTTTTTGTTTTGGCTTTCTTTATCCTGCCATCGCTTTGCATTTTTTCTTGTTGATGTATGTGGTTTATTTTACTTATATGACTTGAAGCTTTCGCATTCTTAATTTGTGTGGTGCTTTTTAGAGTTTTAATGATAAGTGGATTTTGTTGGAAAAAAAAAAATGTATGTTCTTTGTTGAATGGCTAACAATGCAAAAAGTAGTCACAAACTGCTAGCAGCTTTGATAGAATTTGCGAATGGTGAGATAGGAGTGTGAGAGAAGGTGGATAAGTAACAGCATTACTTGTTACATTTTTCTTTAATCTCAGTATATGTTGTTATCACTGCTCTAAAAAAGTTACTTTGCACTATTCATATGTGAAAACATAAAATCGAATTTCCCTTCAAGATTTGCAGATGGAATTTTTAGACTATCAATATTTTATTGTAGAAGAGAGAAGCAGAATGTTGAGTGACGGTGACAGCTTAACGCTAAGATTAGTGCAAGGGGTTTGGAGGGGAAGTGTTAAGACCCAGATTTTTAATTTATTTTATTTACCTATTTTTATAACTACATATTTTTTTTTCCTGAATATAATTATTTATGTTTTAATGCTCGTCTCCACGTGTTGAGCAAATTAAAGAAAGGTATGCTATAGGAATGTCAAGGGATAAAGGGGTATTTGTAGGACTACTTGGAGAGCACTCCAAATTAGCTGGAAGTGGCAATATGTGGTGATGAAAGAGTTTAAGCAGTTGACACCTACGGCATTCAAGTGAGTAAGCTATCTGTTGTTAACTTGATTACATCCTAATCCAGTTGGAAGCTGCTGCCTTCTCCGACTACAAATACGGAGCTGCACCTGCATTTCATTTCAAACATTAGTATCTTACGGGGAAGAGAGAGAGAGAGAGAGAGAGAGAGAGAGAGAGAGAGAGAGAGAGAGAGAGAGAGAGAACATATATATTTTGTTATAAAAGATGATATTCAAAAGGCTGCACATACGATATCAGTTTATCATTTGTTGGATACTATCTTTTGTAAATTGGTTTGACAAATGGAATTTAGTTGGAGATTTCTATTTTCCCAAAACAACAAACATATTTTTATGCAATTTGAATGAAGTAGTCTATTGTATATATATACAAAGAGTCTAATATACCAATTTTTATGTATCACTCATAGTATTAGATATATCCAACGGATTAGTGAGTTTATCTAATGTATATGTGGCTCTGCTAAAGTATTTTAAAGTACTTATGTATTTTCAACTATACCTTTACTTATTTTATTAAAGTATATCTAGTTCAAATGTTCCTTCAGTGATGACCATGCTGTTATAAATTAACCAAATGACTTTTGGATTAGTAGTGTGGAATTAGCAAGCTTAAGTATGTTTACTAGGATTAAAGTTCATGTCATGCTTTTTAGTAATTGCTTACACTTGTGAATAGGAGTTGCTGAAGGTAGACTCTTGTAGAGAGTCGGAACAATGCTTTGGAACTTAGGTAGGAGAAATACGGTAGACTTTTACGGAGATTGATTTTATTAAATTTCGTGAAGTGTTATTATAACTTGATATTTTTGGTTGATTAATGTGGTTGGATATTGCTTCACCTAAGTGTTTATTTGTTATTGATTATATTGGAATGTTATCCGGTTATAATATGATGTGATATATGTGAAACATGAGTTGAGATTATTTGTGCATTGCTTATGTGTGAGAAGTAGTTGGAACTTTGGTGTTGAGAAAGGAACTGAAAATGAGGGTAGTTGGAAAGGATCTTTTGTGTAGTTGAGCCAAACTCGTAGTAGGTACTAGGTCTTAAGCGAGCCCATAGTGCACACATTCTTTAATGGTTCAGGACTGGCAACTAAGAGTTTAGGTAAAATGACTAACAAAAGGGAAAATTGGGATGATTGAGTTAAAGGGGTAATTTGTAGACCAGAACATTCGAATCACCACTATAGAGGTAAAATGCTCAGTATGGGACGTGAAGGTCCGCGTGTTTTATTATATTAATTAACGGGTAGAGATGAAGAGTATTGCATTGCACTCATGCATTATTCTCGACACTGTTCTAAAAATCCCCACCTTGCGCCACCTAGGCGCTAGGCGGCTGGCCACAACCCCGATTAATGCCTAGGCATTTGAAAATTAAGAAAGGGCGCCTAGACCACCTAGGCACCCACCTAGCCCGTCCAGACCCGCCTAAACACCTGCCTATGTTGCAAGTCACTTAGATAGAAAATAGATAACTTTCCTTTTGATAAATTGTAAGAAACTTATTGAACACTTAAATAAACACACAATATATGTTTCTCCCCATGTTTTCATTATGTTCCAATACTTCATAAGATATATATCATTCTGTTTTCTAGTTTATGATGAAATTATATATATTTTAAGTATAAACAGACACTTATTTACACGAAATACAATAGATTTACTTAAATTCGCCTACTCCGCCTAAGAGCTAGGCCCCAGCCGGCCACCCGACTAGCGCCTAGGGTCTTTTAAAACCTTGGTAATCGATAATAATTTGATATTGGTTATGTGATTTCATGACACTTAATTTAGTATTGTCAATTTACTGTGGTAAAGTCATGTCCCTACTGAGTTTTTGAAGCTCACCCCTCTATTGTTATGCAGGTGTACGAACTAGATTGTCAAAAGGGTAGATAGAATGAGTTCGTATTAGATGTGAGGATAGAGAGTTTATTCATTTATTTATTTTAGCCTTGTAAAAAATTTTATGAAAGGAATTTATATTTTCCACCCCATTTCACTTTCTTTTTATTTAATTTTATTTTTATTCGCACGTTGTGTATGGGTTCGATTTTCCCATGTACCCTGGGCCCATAGCGTGACAAAAAGGGACTTATAACTCAAGTTTGGAGCATTTTTCTGCTGTAGTTAGAAGTCCTAGGATCGGTTTCCCACTCCATGAACTTGCTTGTATAAAACAAAACATTAAATTTAATATGAAAATTGCTAAAATTTCTTATAATATGTTTTATTAGTAAAGAACAGAATAATTTTGTTGAAGTGTCAATAACAACTCTCAAAATATTTAGCATTGTTACTTAACTTCATTGTTGGGAAGTTATGCATATTTCACATGTACGTATTTAGCATTGTTACTTAACTTCAACATACGATACATATATTATACATGTACATTCATACTTTTTATATTTAAAACACGTTATTTTTACATATTTTCAATAATACATATAAAATTCACGCATTTTTATACACGTATATATTTTTTACATACTATATCCCTTCCGTATTTACCTAACTTTGCTTAACTTTTGGTCTTCTTTCTATTTTCTGTTTCCACTTTCATTTTAATTTTTTAGTCCTATCAAAACCTAATGTGGTCTGGAAGAAATTCCAATTTGGTTCTACTATTTGTTTGCCTTTTTGTGCTGCGAAGTGTGGGATGGTTCAATCGCCTACTTGAAGGTGCATTACTACTAATCACATAATACACAGGGTGGCCAGTGCAGCTGATGGGTTACCAATGGTTTTTTGAAAGATTTTAAAAAGTCAGATTGTTTCGGTTAAGCCAAATTCCTGACATCTCAGAATGAAGACCAAATCGAATCATTTCGGTTTGGTTCGGTTATTGATTTTATCAAATTTGAAAAAAATTAATTTAGTTCAATTTGATTCAGAATTTTCTGTCAAAAATACCAACCCTAGTTACTATTAATAGGGGAAACCGGGTCCACTGACGACTCAATATATGGGACACTTTCTCACCTTTGGGTTTTATGCATTTTCTTGTAAAAGTAGTCAAAAAGCCTCATTTAGCTAGGTTGTTGGATATGCACAATTATCTATTCTAAAATTGAGGAGGAATTGACTGTTCATTCAGCTACAGTCAATTGTTTGCCCCTTGATTTCACCTCATTTACAATAAAACCATGAGATTTGGGCTGAGTTTGAAGGGTATTTATTAGAACTTAGAAGGGTAATTTTGTCCGGAAGGTTTAGGACGGATTACCCCTTGATTTCACCTTATTTACAAGAAACCCATCAGATTTGGGTTGGGTTGGAAGGGCAATTTTGTCCTCTCGGTTTTGAACGAATTCGGGGGTTGCCATGTAGGTTTCCATTTGTTGTCCTTCAATGAGGGTTTCGGGGGATGGAGGCTGAGAGAGAGAGAGAGAGAGAGAGAGAGAGAGAGAGAGAGAGAGAGAGAGAGAGAGAGAGAAAGAGAGAGAGAGAGATGGCGATGGAAAGAGAGCGAGGGGGAAGGGTATGGGTGATGGATTTCAGAAGTGGGAGAGTGGGGATGGTCAGAGAAAACCATACGGGTCGTCCGGATCTGCTGCTGCATGGCTAGATTTCCAAAGATAAGTTCCTTTTTTTACTGTCAGGTTAGATTGTCATCGTTTCTGCCTTTTTGTTGTGGATTATTTTCGATTTTTTTAGTGTGTTAGGCCAGGTTTTAGGGGATTCATCAGAGATATTAATTTCCCTTATTTGTTTTATTTTCTCTCATTTTAGTCATTCAGCTCTCTTTCTGTCTGTTTGTTCTCTATTTTAAGGTCGGTTGCTTTTTTTTTTTTTTGGGTTTTTTTTGTGTGGCTTTTTATTTATTTTTCTAGGTTATAGATCTGATGGTTTTTTGTATACCAATCTTGGTTTTGTTTTTCCTCGAAAATTGTTTTTATCTGATTATGGGTTCATGGGTTTTAATTTCTTTCGTCTGTTTCAAGTTGTAAAGCAGGAGGTTCTGACCTGAGGGTTCAGTTCAAGGTACTGTTATCATTATTTTTAGTTCTTATAGTTTAATGTTTCGAACTGATGTGATGATTTGGTTGTGAAATGTGGGATTTCTGTTCGGCTTATGTTGCCTATGTGATGTTCTTTATTTTTATTGCTGGATAGAAATTCCATATATTCTAGGTCTTTAGAAAACACCTATTTAGTTCCACGAGAGGAACTAAATAACACATTTTTCCTGAATCCCATAAGCCTGCAAGAAGCAAAACAAGCTAAGAGTCATTTATACAATATAAACACATGAACTTTGTTCGAATTCTTACTCTTATTCTCTCTCTGTTTTGGCTGTTTAGTTTGGACTCCCATCGCAGCGTCATCATTTTGGTATGCATATGTGGTTCTTGGTTCGAAGAACAAAAGTTACCTTTGTTTTGAAATTGCAATTTAGTTGCTGTTTGTGTCTATGTGAGTGTTTTGTGAATTTGTTTTTAGGACTAAAGTTATATTGGTTTTGAAATGGTCTTTGAAGATGATTGTGTTGTTATATAAACTGCATATAATTTGGATATAATGAGAAAACTAATTAAATTGAATCTTGGTAATGATTTAGTTCTTGAGAAGTTGTTGAAAAACAAAGTTTAAATAGGAAGACCATCATCCTTACCAGATAAGTCATTCATAGCATTTTGAGCATCTTGTAAAAGTACATGGATGCGATTCAATATAGTTACAAATCGACCAACTGTTAAAGGCAGAGGTTGAGCTCTAAACTATTGACTCTTTAAAAGAAAATTAAAAATTTAATGTCATTATATCAAGCCGTTACTTAAGTTCTCTCATCCTAATCCCTTGCATTCAGTTGCCAGTCCATCAGAAGCTACCATTCAGACTCACAATAGAGTCTTAATAAAAATAAATTAACCATGCATTCCAAAAGATAACAGAAGTAAAAAAATTAGTATCTAATTTAGTGTTCTGTAATTTGAGAACTAGGGTTTTGTTGCTTTAGAATCTTTAGGGGTATTTGTATTTACTTAGAGTTCTCATTTTTTTTTTTTTTGCTCGAACAAATTGCTTTATTTTAAGGTTAATTAGTTACTTTCAGTATTTTTATGAGCTTTGAATTATTGGAGCTCTGGACTGCAAATTGTTTATGGTAGCTATTTTGAATGAAGCATAAAGGTGTGGCCTTTTAGGTGATGGTGGTTAATTAGTTACTTTTAGTTTTTTTATGAGCTTTGAATTATTGGACCTTTGGACTACAAATTGTTTATGGTGGCTATTTTGAATGAAGCAAAAAGGTGTGGCCTTTTAGGTGATGGTTGTTTTAGTATAACTATAAGCAACATAACTATATTACTTGCTACTAACTGAGAGAGTGCACCTGCAATAAGCCCTTAACGTGTTCTTTATTTTTTTTAATTGAAAATCATGTTTTCGTACCCTAGGTTTCCACCTTTAATTAAGGAAGTGGTGAGATGTTGGATCTTCTATTGATGTGTTATCTACTTCAGTGTTTGGGTGATGCCTAAATTAGTTGTGGCTCTTGCTGATTGTTCATATGTTCCCGAGCATAAATCAATAAATCTTAGAAAGAAAAAAGAAAACATTTTCTTTGGTACCTGTACATAGTTGAACTTTTTTTTTTCATAACTTTTTCGGGTGGTTCTTTTCTGTGATTTCAGAAATTGAGGATCCATTTGAAAGACAGTAGTACCGACAGACACTTGGACATCTATATATATGTAAGTTATTGTAAATATGTTAGTCATTGTAAATGTGGTTGTGAATAGATTTTCACATGTATGTAAATATGTTAGTCATTGCAGTTTCTGGTCCTTTTTACTGAAATTGTTTTGGTCCCTGCTACTAAACTTTGATTTCTGCTATTAATTGCTGCTAAAATGTGACTTTTGCTATAAATTTTTTTCCCTTCATATTTATGTTGCTTTTGGATTCCATTCGAATTAAATAATGTAGTTAATCTTCTTATGAATTCTCTCTGCAACAATAATTAGGGATTTCAGTTTAAATTATTGCTGATTTGTTCTTGATCTGGCATTGAATCTTTCTTAATTTGGATTGCAAGTGGTTCTGACACGGAGGAGAATCTGTAAGAGGTTATGATCTTGCTGCACTTAAGTACAGCTGTTCTTCAACTCATATAAACTTTCTGGTAGGGTTCAAACTGTTAAGAGTTTTATGATTTTGTAAAAGCTTTTTTAGCAGCAGAAAGCTTGGTATTTTGTAGTTGCGTTATTACACTATACAACTTGAGTTAGTATGGGTTTCTTGCTAACTGATATCACTTAGGAATTCTAAAGTCAGTTGCATTTTACAATATACAACTTTAGTTAGTATTAGTTTCTTAATTAGTGGCATGTGAATTCTTAATTTAATTTCGGAAGGAGATGCGTTTAAAGTTGGTGCTATGCGATGAAGTTAGCATTCTATTTTTTATTATATACTGGTGGTGAACATTTTTAGCATATTGGTTGAGAAAGATTTTTCATTTTCAATAAAATAAATCTTCATTCTCACCATGTTGTTGATGTTTTTTGTAATTTGAGTTTATAGTGCTTCTAAATGTTGTTTTAGTTTTCGGAATTTGAATAATTGTTTTAATTTCGGTTAATGCAGGATTTGAAATTTGTGATGATCATTTTCGTATTTCTATAAATTTTGAGACAAAAAAGCATATGAAAAAGTACATTAGTCTCTTGGTATAAATCACATTAGTCTTATTATGGCTAGGATAAAAAACCATGTGATAAACTGTGGCTTTTCAATTATTTTATCATGCATCTGTAAACCAGAGGTCCGATTAAGGGTGAAAGAGAAATAGAATGGCCAGAAACAAAACTACATCGTCGAGTCTAAATCTTTTAGACACTGTTAGGTTGATTTAGGAAAAGTTTAGGACAAAGATAAGTCTTCGTTCTTCAAAGATCAGAAAGGTGACAATGTAGTAAGGGTGTAAGAGTTTCCCAGGATGAAGTAAAAAGAGGAATACATTCAGCATTTACACGCTAAATTAGGCCAAGAGTGAAAACCAACCAACAAAGATTATGGTAATTCACTAATTTAGACATAAACCAGCTTTGAGAGTGATACTCACCCATTGTCAGTTTTCCTTGCGAACATATTTCCTACCTAAATTTTCCCAAATTGTTCTCGAACCGTTGCATCGGCATATCTTTCCAACTTCTAATAGTCTCTGGTGCTAGAACACCTTCTAACTTCATTCTAAAAAATAGATTTATAAGTAAAGACATCTAAAAATAGAAAAAACAAGAATGCATTACTCATGTCAAACATGCGTTCTCTGACTTGCTACATTTATGAATGCAATTGTATTGTTGTAGCATTTTTAGTTAATTTTTCTATGAATATTATCCATGGTCTGAAAACCCGCAGCAAAGCACGAGCATTCTTGCTAGTTCAAACTAAAATCAAATGGCTGTGCATTATTTAGTTGAGATATTATACATAGTGATATCTCATATCTAGGTAAGTTTAAGTGCTTCTCTTTGGCAGCAGCAGCAACACTCTTATCCCTTTTCTTATTTACAAAACTCCAAATTTAATGGGTTGCAAATGTGACCCGTTGTCATGTGCTTTCTTCCACAATGGATAGTTAGTGGCTTTAATCATGTGCCATTTTTCTACATATTACATATATATTGCACGTTCGGTGTCTAGACTTTGATTCAATTATTTAATTACTATAAAATTTAAGGTACCTAGAAAAAATAAACCTTCTCAATTTCTGAAATGGTAGACTGTCGTGGCCAAACCACCATTTAATCTCCTTTTTAAAAAAGAAAACAAAAGAAATGAATTTTTATTTTAAAGGGATTTTCAATGGAAGGCCAGTAACGAAGAAAAAGTGAGTTGAGTGTCATTTTCCTCACGGCTGCTATCTCAATTAAAAAAAGGTTTCTGATTAATTTCCTCAGTGAAATTTAGAGCAAACATGAAGCATTCACGTACCAATGGAAAGCTAGTTTTATTAAAATTCCTACATGGTTTCATTCTTTTATGGATGATCATATGTCCGGAATATGCAGCACTTCCCAGCCCTACTCTGCTTGGAAATGAATCTAATCGCTTAGTTTGCTCAGACTTCGTACTGGTTTGGTACTGAGGTGCTTTTATAAAAAGTGGGTATAAAAAAAAGATGAGTTCAAAAATATGTTTGGTAAATACTTAAAAACAGCTTATTTTCACAGTTTTTTGTGAAAAAAAGCTGAAAACGTGAAGCAACAAAAATAAGTTTATTCTCACAGTATTACGGAAGCAGTTTTTTTTTAAAGCACAGCAATACCAAACCAGTCCTTCAAAAAGAGAATAACTGGAGATCCTCTCACTCATGAGCTCATGGAATCATTCCATTGATTTCTGCAATTGGGTATGGGTTTTGTGCCACGGTTCCAATAAAAGAGTCATGATTCTGAACCTGAAAACTAAAAATTTGGTAGGCTCCATTCCACCTTCCATTGAAAATCTTACATATCTTACTGGACTCAACTTGAAAAACGACATCTTTTACGGTGAAATTCCCCAAGAAATGGGTTGTCTACGAAGCCTGCAACATCTCAACCTGTCTTACAGTTCTTTCGCCAGGAAAAATTCCAACTGAAATTATAGGATCGATTCCAAACCAACTCTGTTCATTGTTGAGTTTAACTAATCTATGGCTTAATGGTAACCATCTTAGCGGAATCATCCCAGGTTGGATAGGAAACTTTTCCTCTTTGAATAGTCTTTATCTTGGCATCAACAACTTGCATGGAAACATACCCAATGAACTCGGGCATTTAACAAGATTGGAGGAATTCGCAGTTGAGGCGAACAATCTCTCTGGTTTGGTCCCTTCTTCAGTTTATAATATTTCTTCCATAAAAGTTTTAGCTGTGACTCAAAACCAGTTAAACCGAGAGCTACCGCCAAACGTCAGCAAGATTCTTCCTAATCTCGCAGTATTTCACTATGCTGCGAACAATTTCACAGGAAATATTCCTGTCTCGTTGTCAAATGCTTCTAGTCTTCAGTTGTTTGACCTTGGTACAAATGGCCTTACTGGGACACTCCCTAATCTTGGAAGCTTACAAAGCTTACTTTGGCTAAACTTTGAAGGCAATAGTCTTGGAAGTGGAAAGAAAAGTGACCTGAATTCTCTCTGGGACTATTCGTGGGTCAAAAGGAAATAATGGTTCGACTGAGTCCCAAATGAAGTGGGACTGTCTATACTCTCTCTTCTTTACTAAGTACATTAATTTATTTAATATATTTTAGTACATTTATTTTGGTAAATACATTTAGTTATATTAATTTAATATAATACATTTCGGTACATACATTTTGATATTAGCATTTCGGTACTAATATTTAGGTATATTAGTGCAATATAATATATTTTGGTACTAACATTTCAGTACATTATTTGAGTCTTTCAAGTATAAAGAATGTTAAAAAATATTAATAAATTTAAAAAACTTTTTTTGGTCAAAAATAAATTAAAATGTGTATATTAATAAATTCAAATATTTAATGGAAGACATTGAATAAAATACTCATTAATTAATTTGAATTAAAAACACATCAAAAGATTATAATCAATATGTAATGTAACACTAGGTTTTTATAATTTCAATCTTTTTCAAGGATTCAAGTAAAAACTCTTTAAATTTATCACACAATGTGATCATGTTCAGAGTCCTAGTTTATGTGAGCCTTGGTTGTGATAAAGTTTCGGTCGAAAAATGATTGACCAAGATAATTCCAAGTATTGTCAGATCATACCAAGGAATTGCAATTTTAGTAGGATTATACCACTCGGCAAACTTGAACATCAAGTACCTTGTCACTATAAATATATGAGGCTTTGCAACGTAGAAGAGATCATCAACTGAAAAAACACATCAACACTCTATGCGAAACCCTTCACAATTCTTTGTGAAAAAATATTAATTGTTTTACTAACAGTCAGCCAGTGTTTGAAATTTCTTCGATACGGTCGATATTTTTCATGGAGATATCAAAAAAATCATAGAAAAATATAGAAATAGGGGTGGGGGTGAAGTCTAAACTTCACTCTATAAAGGAGAAACTCTTAAAATTTGACAGAAGTCATCGATATTTCCGACATATCAGTTAAATATCATAAAAACTCTTACATTTCGTTTAAACCAGTGTTTGATGTGGATGCAAATTTCTGCGTTCTTCTTCTTGGATAAAATTGCACCTACAAAACAATTAACACCTTAGGTTAAAGCCAAGAGCCTCACGCGTCCACGATGAATTGGGGGGGGGGGGGGAGGGTTTGGCCGAAGAATCTCTGATCCCTAAGTTAGAATTTTGAGGGAAAAGTGTTTGGAGAATTTAGAGAATTTTGCAAGAGGATTCAACTTAGGTTTTTGGAGAAAATATGGTTGTATTTATAAGGGTGTGGCTGGCCCCTTTAGGAGAGATGGGAACCGGCCACTTTAGTGGTTTTTTGGGTGTAATTTACAATTAATTAGCTAATTAATAAATTAATTGAGTGATAAATAAATAAATTAGCTAATTAATATAATGTAGGAGAAATAATTTGGGAGTTACCTTGTGAGGGAGATTTGATGAGGATGGATAAAATAGGTTTTGAATAAATACCTATTTTGATCACTTTTGACCTCGATTGTCCACTGCTTGCGCGTAGAAGCTTTGGTGTGCCTCGAGGGTATTTTTGTCTTTTTCTACCCTAGAATCCACGTGTTGCCTCCATATTTTTCTTGATTATTTTAGGCTCCACAAATGCCCCCACACCTGTTGGGCTGCTCGCAGAAAAAGGTAGCAGGTGTAGAGATCTTCAACTTTGACGCAGATTTCCATTTGGACTTGGAATTTGATTCTTCTTGGAAAGGGAAATAAATCGCCTCTAATGCCTATTTAGGCCTACCTTAAGTAGGGGATTAAATCAACTTCGGAGGGCAATTATTTATCCCCACAAGAAAGAGAGAAAGCTAGAGGATATTTGTCCCCCTCCCCTAGCACTCTTTTTTGCTTGCTTGTGCAAAGAATCGTCTTCTGTTGATTTCTTTGTCTTCTCTGCGCCACACCGATGTAAGAAAAACTTAATTTTCCTTGTCTTCTTCTTGGGTGCTGGTGCCACAAGGCAGCCGTCGGGGTGGTGCGGCACGTCGACTGGTAGAGGCCAGGAGTCAGCTTGGCAAGGGCTAAGGAGGGTGTGGCAGGGGCCATTTGCTTGTGTTGCTTGACTTGACTGAAGCTAAGGACTGGCTCGACATGGGTCTGATGCGATTTTTATACGCACACAAACTAAACCCTATTTGTGACAATTGTAGTAATGATGTAAGTAGGGATCGTTCTAACCGGGGATTAACTAGGGATGCTAAACACTTGACTCAAATAAATAAAACTAACTTTTAAAACACTAAGACAAACTAAAAGACTCAAAACAAGTTCAAAAGACTCCAAATACTTAAAAACATAAAATAAGACAAATCAAATGATTAAGACTTAACAAAATAGAGGGGGGAATTGTGGTTGGACGAGATTAAATTAAACGGACAGATTATAATTTAAAACAGATAGTAAAGATGAATGTGATGAAAATATGGATGATGGAATAGCTAAGGGGTTCTTCTCCACAACATGTTACACTTGCATACAAAATTGATTCTCAGTTGGTCTTTCGATAAATTATGAAACTCAATGCTCCAAGTTAATTAGGTCCGCTTAAATTAACTTTCAGATTTCCCTAGATTCGTTGGATTGAATGGAATACGCATTACAACCAAATTATTCTTAATCAAAGTCCCTAACTATGGAATACGCATGATAGAGACATTCAACAAAGATCATTAAGTTCAACGGAAATCATAAACATCGACGAGGCATTCGTTACTATGGAACACGCATGAAACTTATGCCAAGAATTCGTTTAACGCGATTGTTTATAAGCAACCTCCACTACTTGTGAATATAAGTTCATAACGATTAGGTGAAATTCACTTATATTCTAGCGTCATATTTATGCATGAAAATTAAGCTTGCAATCTCAATGAACATACATAAATAAGTTATCAATCAAACAGTTAAACGAATTGAATCCACAACTTATGAAATTCCAACCAAACGTAATCAATTCAAATTGCAAATATAAACATAGTTTCGAATCACCCCCTAGCTAAAGGGGGTTTAGTTCCTCATAACTTTGAAATCAAAGAAACACCTAAACATTCCAACAACTCAAACTTGAATTGTATGAACGTTTAGGCACTCTTATCTTCCATTCTCATACGTACAAAACAAAGAGAATTAAATTTAAACTTTGAAATCAAAGAAACACCTAAACATTCCAACAACTCAAACTTGAATTGTATGAACGTTTAAGCACTCTTTTCTTCCTCGTTGTTGTAGCACAAGGTCTAAGGTGAGCTTTGGGGATTATGTGAAGTGTTTTGGAGGGATGGGAAGTGGTTGGATAGTGGCTGCAATGGAGGAGAAAAACTGCACAGAAATGGAAATGATTTGCGGCACAAGGGTTGTGTTTGTGTTGTATGAAGTGTTGTGAATGGAAATATGAGTGGGGAGTGAATGAATGCCAAATGAATGAGAATGCAAGGGTTTTTATAGGAGGAATGGAGATGTATATGGCTGTTTGTTTAAGATGCAAGTGGCTAATTAATGATGGAAAATAGTTAGGAAAGCATGTGAAAGCTGAAAATGCATATGGGGTACACGGCAATGATGCTTGTTGGTGCTGAAATTGCATGTGTGTGAGGTGTGTAGGTGCTGAAAATGCGTGTGAATGCATGGCATTTGAAATGATTGTTGTTTGGAAATGAATGTGAAGACATGTGAAAGCTGGAAATGCATGTGAAGATGTTGGAAATGGGAATGAAGGCCACGGCAAAGGATTTCAGGATGCATGTGTTTGTAGGTCACGGCATGGTTGAATGATTATATGTGTTAAATGAATTAAGGGGTGCATGTGTTGATTTGAATGTGCATGTGGGTGAATGTGAAGGGAATGCATGTGAAGATGCTAATAAATAATGCATGTAGGGTTAGGAAATAAAAACATAACTTAAAGGGGAATGATTAAAAGGTGTTGAAAGGTTTTGCATGGCTTTGAAGTGATTGTGGATTGGGCTAGGGTTTAAGTACATGAAATGGACCCAAATTGCTCCCCCTTGCATGGCAATGAATGGTGTTTGTGTTAAGCCCAAGGCAAGGTGAATGTAATTGGGTTAGGGCCATTGTTTTGTGTCCTCAAGTGCTTACAAGGCCTTCAATTTCATCCAACACTTGGGCTCCAAGCATAAGCTATCCATCCTTAGCCCAATAGTGCTCCAAAACACTCCATAATGCATCCTTTCGTCAAACACGTCTTATTATCCTGAAAACACACAAAAGAAGCATAAAGGACTAAACTAACTAAAGAAACATAACGTAAATGTACGAGAACAAGCCATTTAAGTCGCATGAATATGCTCCTATCAAATACCCCCACACTTAGCTTTTGCTAGTCCTCGAGCAAAACAGAAAAACAAAATAAAACGAAACGAAACAAACCAAACACAATCTTAAACCTTCCAACGTTGCCTCAGGGATTTCCAATGCACATGACATGTTAAAAATCATTATTCCCACAGATTTTGGTTATCTTTACACTTAAGTACATACTTAATCATAGTCACCACATACTAATTCACAATTAAGCATTTAAAACTATATTTTGAATGTAGTAACATGCTTTTAGAGAATTTGCTCAATTCCTTACAAGATATGTACTCAAATTTCACTCAGATTTTCGGACTACACACCCTAATCTAGTTACATGTGAGAAGATTGATGTAAATATGAAAACGAACACTCACATATATGTATCATAAAGAGAGCAATTTCTGGAGTTAATAAGCATGTTTAGATATGATCTCATGAATGGAATGCTCCTACTTAGATGCGAGAACCAGTGACACCATATGCTCATACCAAGTTCAAACTCCACAAATTGAAACACATAACACTCAAGATTGAAGTCACGGGTTGTAATGGGGCTTGGGGTAAGTGGCTAAAAATGAAAGGTAAGGATAACAAACGTTCTTTAAGCAATAGTGAGCAAAGTATTGAATTAGGCATTTAGAATTCCCTTTAGAACGCAGAAGTCAACTTTGAACACCCAAGGGGAAGTCACAAAACTTAGGGCCATATTCAAACTTTTTGGGCCCTTTCTTTAACAATCACACTTGTGAGTCCATTCTCACTTATTTTCACTCTTTTTTTTTTTCTTTCTTTTCTTCTTCTTTTTCTCACATTTTTTTTTTTTTTTTTTTTTTTTTCGTGCCTCCTTTAAGACTTAGGCACATACATACACACAAAAAAAATCCTTTCCCCCACACTTAGCTTTTGCTACATATTAATCAAAAGGAATTCATTATCCGTCATGCTTACTATGCTTCAAGAACAAGGGTACGGATGGTCCTAATCTAGGCTAGGTAAGGGGTGATGTGGTTAGCAAAGGAAATAGGCTAAACGAGGCTCAACGGGGTTAAAACTAATAACAAATACGAAATATGGGAAGTAAGGCTATTTGGTTATGGTGGCAACTACACAACTTCATCTTGATATATGTTATGCAATTCAATGTCATGCTTTGAATGAAACGGATATAAGTTCTAGCATTTAGTTCTATCATGATACAATTGCATTCTAAGTAGCAACCAAGCAAGGAATAATGAGATCATGCAACAACTTTAGAAAACAAAGAATCACAGAATAAAACTCTCCAAAGAAGGTAATGGCTCGAGTCTCACAGGGATGTAGCGTCATTATGAGTTCCTTCCTTCAAGCATGTTACAAAAACGAATTTTTCTTTTATGATTGCATGTGAAGTCATACATTATAACCATAACTAAACATATACCAAGAGTAAATCAAACTTTCATCCATGTTTATAACTTTTTTTAACAGTCATGCAATTACAAACCAAATCCTCATCATAACGTTGGAAGGTTCCCTAAGACACAAAAACAACTCAAAACACTCTTTTTAGGCTTTTCAAAAAAATGTTTTTCAAATTTTTATGTGATTTTCGGAGTTATAAAACAAAACACGCTAAAACAGTTTAAAAACACCTGAAAAACATTTAAAACAGCAAGGAACAACACTTGAAGTTATGGGTGATAAAATTCAACGAATTTGCATCAACATACTTAGTTACCCCCCCACACTTAAATCAAACATTGTCCTCAATGTTTTAAGCATAGATTCACACAAAGCATAAGTAAATACACAAAAAGCACTTAAACATACTAAACATGGCAGAATGTAATTAACAAAGAGAAGAGTTTAGAGACGCAAATCTGGTTATAGAGTGTAAATTCCATCTTCTCCTTGGTAATTGCATTGAGGCTTTTGATCTTTGTGATTCCACAGGCTTACTCTTGAACTGGTTTCTGCCCATCGTTGATTTTCCTTTGTGCTACTTCTTGAACTGGGCATCAGGATGGTTCTTTTGGTCTCCCCCGAAGGTCTGAGCTTATCCCTTTTATCTGTTTCTTTGTTCAATCTTTCCAATTCGTATTGAAAAGGGTTGGAGGATAACTCAGCCTATGTTTGTCTCCACATGCTTCAATGTATCATTTTCACTTGCCTTACTCGCTCCCCTTTGCAGAAGTGGTCCCTTCTCCGGAAGTGTATCAACCGTTGAAGATGACTACTCGAGAGCAACGCTAGGTAAGCAATCAGGAAAGTGTCGGCTGATTGCTTGTTTTACTTTGCCATGCGAGTAAGAACAAGGACAAAGAAAAAACAGGGAAAGAGCATGATATGAGATACTTTTGCTTTTGACCTTGATGATATGAGATACCTTTGCTTTTGAAGAAGCGGTGAATGAATCAGCACATGTATTTGTTGTGCTGTTTCCTCCTGGGTCATCTGTACTCCAGACATCTGGTATCATCTTTGGGGAAGAAGAAAGAATTTAGTATTTCGAAAGGCTTTGCTGGGAGTGCACCCTCAGAGGTGAGGGAGAGTTGGGCATTTTCTTCAGGTTTGCCCTGCCATAAAAGACGAAGGTCGACATATATAGAGATAATAGCAAGTGGTGGTACTTTTTACCTTTGTCGACAAACGTTTTGATCCCGCAACTCTGGCTTTTTGAAATAGTGGCGCCTCTTCGATTTTTGAATACGCCTCTTCGATTTCTGAGCAGGCGCCCCTTCGATTTCTGAGCGACACGTGGTAGTGTAGATGCGGCTCCTTTTGACAAAGCTGCACGCGTCTTCTGAAAAGCAGAGAAAGCGTCGCCGAACTTTGCGCTTGTCGGCTAAAGATGCGTAGTTGTGATGATGGCCTCCACGTGTTGTCTGAAAAGAAGAAATCTTTTGACAAAGTTGAGCGCGCCTTCTGAAAAGCCGAGAAAGCGTCGCCTAAATTACGCCAGAAATTCCGGCTTTTTGAATTGGTGGACGCGTCGCCTTGGCTTTTTTATTGAGCTATCGATCACCACAACAAACACACTCTGAAGATTTCCCATTCTTGAAAATCGACTCCGGCCCTTTGAAATTTAACTCCATCCCTTCTCTTTGAACACTTTTGAAAAATGGCAAACTCATCGAACCTTAGCTTGGAATTGAGCCTTAGCAGTGATACGGGCGCGCCGCGTCAAGGTAACGTATGGCGCCTTTCTTTCTTTTCTTCTAACGGTCCTCTCACAAGTGAAGACTCCGTGATGCAGGACTCCACAACAGCTACAATAGTAGCTAGGAACCTCCTCACTCCAAAAGATAGTAGGCTGCTGTCAGGACGGTCCGATGAGTTGGCCGTTCAAGAGTCCCTCGCACTTAGTGTTCAGTGTGCGAGTTCTGTGTCCAACATGGGCCAACGCCTGCTTGCCCGCTCCCGTCAGGTGGAATCATTGATGGCAGAGGTGGAAAGTCTCAAGCAGGAGATCCAGCAGCTTAAGTACGAGAATAGAAGTTTGCATGTGCTTGCAAATAACTATTCGTCGGGCATGAAGAGGAAGCTTGATGAGCTGCAAGAATCTGAGGGTCGGATTCAAAGCGACCGTCAAAGGTTTTCTGCTTATCTCCAGAGGCATCTTTTTCCTGGCTCATCCAGCGCTTGGCCAAGTATTGAGGCCTGGAATGCTCTAGCTCCGATGCCTCCCGCTCCGATGCCTTCTGCTCCTATGCCTTCCGCTCCGATGCCTTCTGCTCCTATGCCTTCCGCTCCGATGCCTTCTGCTCCTATGCCTTCCGCTTCAAGAGTAAAGCCACGTAGTGGGGCCTCAAGCAAACAACCTTTGTGAAGCACCATCTTTCTTTGTTTAGCAGTGCCTATCAATAAATCAAACATTTTCTCAATGTTACAATCATAGACTCACATAATTAATAAACAAACAAACAATAACAACTAAACAACCTAACAAGGCAGAAACGAAATAGCAACAAAGAGAAGAGTTTTTTTTTTTTTTTTTTTTAGGAATCTGGATTTGGAGTGCTTTCTAAGTCTTCCTTTGTTGAATGCATGGGTTGCCTCCCAAGTAGCGCTTGCTTTTACGTCTTGCAGCCGGACGGTACCTCCGTTTAAGCTTGACCAGGTTCCACGGCATGGAGGGGTACCTCCTCCACGACATGCTCCTCAAACATCTCGTAATAGGGCTTCAATCGATGCCCATTCACTTTGAATTCTTGCTGCGTCCTTGAACTTTTGATTTGCACTGCACCATGAGGGAAAACATTAGTAACAACAAACGGGCCAATCCATTTAGAACGCAACTTACCAGGAAACAAACGTAGGCGAGAGTTGAAAAGTAACACTTTCTGCCCAACTGTGAAGGTCTTGGTTCGAATCATTTTATCATGGAATGCTTTGGTCTTGGCTTTGTACATCCGGGCATTCTCATAGGCTTCATTCCGAATCTCCTCAAGTTCATTCAATTGGAGCTTCCTATGAACTCCCGCTGCATCTATGTCCATGTTGAAAGTCTTCACGGCCCAATGTGCCTTGTGCTCTAACTCTACGGGCAAATGACATGGCTTACCATAGACGAGCCGAAAAGGTGACATCCCAATGGGTGTTTTGTATGCCGTACGATATGCCCACAGTGCATCATCTAAACGTAAGCTCCAATCCCTCCTTGTTGGTCCAACGGTCTTCTCCAAAATTTGTTTGATTTCTCGGTTAGACACCTCGGCTTGGCCATTTGTTTGAGGATGGTAAGGTGTGGAGACCTTATGGTTGACATGGTACTTTCTTAGCAACGCCTCAATGGTCCGATTGCAAAAGTGAGACCCTCCATCACTTATGATTACTCTCGGCATTCCAAACCTAGCAAAAATGTTAGATTTCACGAAATCTGCAACCACCTTAGAATCGTTAGTACGGGTGGCTTTTGCTTCCACCCATTTAGAAACATAATCAACGGCTAGCAAGATATAAGTGAAACCATAAGATGGAGGGAAAGGGCCCATGAAATCAATGCCCCAAACATCAAAAATTTCAACATTAAAGACAGGGGTTTGCGGCATTTGGTCCTTGGTACCTATGTTACCCATTCGTTGGCAACGATCACAAGACATACAAAAGGTTCTAGCATCCCTAAATATAGTCGGCCAATAAAAACCACACTCTAGAACCTTGAGGGCAGTGTGTTGTGTGCCAAAATGACCACCACATGCATATGTGTGACAAAAGCTTAGAATTGAGTGAAATTCAGAATCATGCACACATCTACGTACAATTTGATCTGAGCAATACTTCCACAAATAAGGGTCATCCCAAACATAGAAACGTGCATCATTTTTAAGCTTATCACGTTGGTGCTTGTTTAGTTCATTTGGAATTTGTTTAGCCACCAAGTAATTCACTAAATCTGCATACCATGGTTCACTTACCTCAATGGATAGCAGCTGCTCATCGGGAAAAGTTTCAGGGATAGGTACGGCATGTTCATGCTCCTCGTGGATCATTCGGCTTAAATGGTCAGCCACTACATTCTCGCTTCCTTTCTTATCCCGGATTTCAATATCAAATTCTTGAAGAAGAAGAATCCAACGGATAAGCCTCGGCTTTGCTTCCTTTTTCGTGATCAAGTACCTCAAAGCTGCATGATCAGAATAAACGATTACTTTAGTACCAATTAAATATGAACGGAATTTATCTAAAGCAAAAACCACAGCTAGAAGTTCTTTTTCCGTCGTGGAGTAGTTCAATTGGGCATCATTGAGAGTCCGAGAGGCATAGTATATGACATGCGGCCGCTTGTCTCTTCTTTGTCCTAGAACAGCTCCTAATGCATACTCGGATGCATCGCACATGAGCTCGAACGGAAGGCTCCAATCTGGAGGTACAATAATGGGGGCCGAGACTAGCTTCTCCTTGAGTTGGTTAAATGCCGAATTACACTCTTCATCAAACTTGAATGGCACATCTTTTTGAAGCAATCGGCAAAGAGGGTTGGACATCTTGGAGAAGTCCTTGATAAAACGCCTATAGAACCCTGCATGGCCAAGAAACGAACGTACCTTTCTAACCGAAGTAGGAGAGGGTAAGTGACGTACAAGGTCTATTTTCGATTTATCTACTTCAATTCCTTTTTCTGAAACAATATGTCCTAAAACTATACCTTGTTTCACCATAAAGTGACATTTCTCCCAA
The DNA here is from genome assembly GCF_041283825.1 of Pyrus communis. Taxonomy (NCBI): domain Eukaryota; kingdom Viridiplantae; phylum Streptophyta; class Magnoliopsida; order Rosales; family Rosaceae; genus Pyrus; species Pyrus communis. The sequence goes on from NC_142569.1 coordinate 21,677,155, forward strand.
TTCAAGACAAGGTTAGTTTCAACACATCGTTTCAAAATTAAGGTTAGATTATCCAAGAAATTATCAAATGAACTCCCAAACACACTGAAATCATCCATGAAAACCTCAATGATCTTTTCAACAAAATCGGAAAATATACTTACCATACACCTTTGGAAAGTGGCCGGTGCGTTGCATAAGCCAAATGGCATGCGACGATAAGCAAATGTTCCAAAGGGACATGTGAATGTGGTCTTCTCTTGATCATCTGGGGCTATCACAATTTGGTTATATCCAGAGTATCCATCAAGAAAACAGTAAAAGGCATGACCGGCTAACCTTTCGAGCATCTGGTCGATGAATGGCAAAGGAAAGTGATCTTTCCTAGTCATGGCATTTAGCTTCCGGTAATCGATACATACTCGCCATCCAGTCTGAATGCGTGTAGGTACGAGCTCATTCTCATCATTCTTGATAACAGTTACTCCGGACTTCTTGGGAACGACTTGAACTGGAGAGACCCAACGGCTATCGGAGATAGGGTAGATCACTCCGCAATCCAAAAGCTTGATTATTTCCTTCTTCACCACTTCCATCATCGGAGGGTTGAGACGGCGTTGAGCCTCTCGGGATGGCTTAGTCCCCTCCTCAAGAAGTATACGGTGCATGCATGTGGTAGGGCTTATTCCTTTAATGTCGGCCAAAGTCCACCCTATGGCCGTTTTGTGTGCTCGCAGCACCCTCACAAGCTTCTCCTCCTCCATTACCGTGAGACTTGATGAAATGATGACGGGCAATGTTTCGCCTTCTCCCAAAAACACATACTTCAAATGGTCCGGCAACGGCTTAAGTTCAAGCGATGGTGCCTGAACAACAGAAGGTAGCATCTTAGTGGAAACTGAATTTGAAAGTGAGAGTGGAACCTTACCATATTGTTGTGGCAATGACTCAAGGGCTGCCACAACCTCAATTATTTCTTCACTAGAACCCATGGCAAAGAATTCCTCCTCCTTGCCGTGGCCTTGCATTGGCCCAAATCCTTCATTTTTGCACTCTATGGCCTTAGTGATGGTTGTTTCCAGGGCGTCCTCTTTCAATTCTTCAAGGTATACCTGCGCCAAAGAATCGATAACATCAATGGAAAAACAAGAATGGTCATCAACGGGATATCTCATAGTTTCAGAAATATTAAAATCAATCACTTCCCCATCGAATTCCATTGTCAAGGTGCCTTTGTATACATCAATCTTCGTTCGGGCCGTCTTCATGAATGGCCTACCAAGGAGAATCGGCAAAGATGTAGAATGGGCTGAATCCTCCATGTCTAGGACGTAGAAATCAGCCGGAAAAATTAAATGGTTCACCTGCACAAGCACATCTTCCAAAACTCCTTTTGGATACGCGTTAGAATGATCGGCCAATTGTATAATTACACCATCTTGTTTTAATTCACCCAAATTCATAGATGCATAAATAGAATAAGGCATGACATTTATGGATGCACCTAAATCAAGCATGGCATGTTCAAAACGATTATGTCCAATCACACAAGGAATCGTGAAACTACCGGGGTCTTTGCACTTGGTAGGCAGTTTACGTTGCAAAACAGCGGACACATTCTCGCTTACCTTCACTACCTCTTTGTTTGCCCTTCTTCTCTTTGTATTGCATAGGTCCTTGAGGAATTTAGCATACTTTGGAACCTGTTTGATTGCATCGAGAAGCGGTATGTTCACTTGCACCTTCCGGAATGTTTCAAGAATGTCCTTCTCGCTTTCTTCCTTTTTTTCTTGCATGAACCTGCGAGGAAAAGGTACATTGGGCAGATTAGGACGTAAAGTACATGAATTTGAACTTAAATTACCTGATTTGGCCGAGTTAGGGTGATTGGGGGCCTGTGGCATTGGGTTTTTCACCCTTACCGTGGGTGAGCTAGACACTTCCTCAGGTTGTGTCGTCTCTTCATCTACTTTCTGGGCAGATTTGGGATTGTTTGGCTCGGTCCCAACTTCTTTTCCACCCCTTAGGGTGATGGCCTTGGCGGATTCAAATCCTCCCTTTGGATTGACTGTGGTTGAGCTAGGAAGCTTTCCTTGCTCTCTAATCTGTCCAAGGAACTCAGAAATCTGCCCTATTTGTTTCTTCATATCCATCATCTCCTTCTCGTTATTTGCTATCCGGTTGTTTTGATTTTGCAACCCCTGCGAAATAGAGGTTAGTAATTGCATAGCTTGATCACTTTCCAAGGACGTACCTGAATGAGATGATGCCGAAGGTTGTTGGGGTTGTTGGGGTGCATACGGCTTGGAATAAAAACCAGGGGGGTTTGGCCTAAATCCTCCTTGTTGGGCAGCTTGTTGTGGCTCCCTCCATTTGAAGTTTGGATGGTCCCTCCATCCGACATTGTAAGTGTTCGAGTATGGGTTGTTTTGATTTTGTCCTTGGAAACCAATTGCATTGGCAGATTCCCACCCACCATTCTCGATTAGTTGAGGGCACTTGTCGGATGGATGCCCTTGAATTGAGCACACGCCACAAACTTGGTGTTCTTGTGCTTTTGGACCAATCACAACCTGAGAAACAAGAGAATTAAGATTAGCAAGTTGTGATTGAATTTCAGAAATAGCACTCACCTCATTTACACTTTGTTGCCGTGGGGCTTCCCTTTGGCCCACTCCTTCATATTGTTGAGCGTTGAGCGCTCGGTTGGCTATGAGAATCTTGGCATCCCTTGGTGTTTTGTCCACCAATGCTCCTCCCGCTGATGCATCAAGCATTTGACGTTCGATAGGAAGGAGGCCTTCATAGAAATATTGAAGGAGAAGTTCCTCCTTCATTTGATGTTGAGGACATGAAGCTACAAGGCCCTTGAAGCGCTCATAATAAGCCGGGAATGTCTCACCATGATTCTGTTGAATACCACTAATTTTCTTCCGTAGGAGAATCACTCTCGAAGTAGGGAAGAATTTCTCCAAGAAAGCACGCTTCATACTCTCCCACGAAGTCACAGTTCCCGGGGCTAGTTCGTAGAGCCAATCTTTGGCCTTGTCCATAAGTGAAAATGGAAAGGCCTTCATCTTCAATATACTCCCATCCACATTGACGGGGGTCATGCTCGAACAAACCACCTCGAACTCCTTCAAGTGTTTGTTGGGGTCTTCCATAGACAAGCCATGGAACTTCGGAATATGGTGTAACAAACTGGATTTGAGTTCAAATTCCTCAGTCTTCCCCTCTGCAGCCGTGGGGTATTGGATACAAAGAGGCAATGCATTATCCAAACCCGAGGCTGAAAGCTCCTTGATGGTTCTATTATCTGCTGCCATGGCTTGTTCTTCTTCAAAAATCTGATCCGTGGGCTTTTCATCTACACCTACTTCGTCTTCTTCAAGCCCAGGTTGTGGTGGAGGTTGTGGTGGCTCTTGTTGACTCCTCGTTCTCCTTAAAGTGCGTTCAAAATCACCGTCAAAGTCGGAGATGTTCTCTATAATAGGCCGAGAGCTACGAGTCATACACAGTACCTAAAAAACAAGGAAACAAACAAACTAAGAATCTGAAATAAGAATGCACGAAAAACAAAAAAAAATACAAAAATAAAGACAAGGGACTAGCAAAATTGCTAATCCCCGACAACGGCGCCAAAATTTGATGCGATTTTTATACGCACACAAACTAAACCCTATTTGTGACAATTGTAGTAATGATGTAAGTAGGGATCGTTCTAACCGGGGATTAACTAGGGATGCTAAACACTTGACTCAAATAAATAAAACTAACTTTTAAAACACTAAGACAAACTAAAAGACTCAAAACAAGTTCAAAAGACTCCAAATACTTAAAAACATAAAATAAGACAAATCAAATGATTAAGACTTAACAAAATAGAGGGGGGAATTGTGGTTGGACGAGATTAAATTAAACGGACAGATTATAATTTAAAACAGATAGTAAAGATGAATGTGATGAAAATATGGATGATGGAATAGCTAAAGGGTTCTTCTCCACAACATGTTACACTTGCATACAAAATTGATTCTCAGTTGGTCTTTCGATAAATTATGAAACTCAATGCTCCAAGTTAATTAGGTCCGCTTAAATTAACTTTCAGATTTCCCTAGATTCGTTGGATTGAATGGAATACGCATTACAACCAAATTATTCTTAATCAAAGTCCCTAACTATGGAATACGCATGATAGAGACATTCAACAAAGATCATTAAGTTCAACGGAAATCATAAACATCGACGAGGCATTCGTTACTATGGAATACGCATGAAACTTATGCCAAGAATTCGTTTAACGCGATTGTTTATAAGCAACCTCCACTACTTGTGAATATAAGTTCATAACGATTAGGTGAAATTCACTTATATTCTAGCGTCATATTTATGCATGAAAATTAAGCTTGCAATCTCAATGAACATACATAAATAAGTTATCAATCAAACAGTTAAACGAATTGAATCCACAACTTATGAAATTCCAACCAAACGTAATCAATTCAAATTGCAAATATAAACATAGTTTCGAATCACCCCCTAGCTAAAGGGGGTTTAGTTCCTCATAACTTTGAAATCAAAGAAACACCTAAACATTCCAACAACTCAAACTTGAATTGTATGAACGTTTAGGCACTCTTATCTTCCATTCTCATACGTACAAAACAAAGAGAATTAAATTTAAACTTTGAAATCAAAGAAACACCTAAACATTCCAACAACTCAAACTTGAATTGTATGAACGTTTAAGCACTCTTTTCTTCCTCGTTGTTGTAGCACAAGGTCTAAGGTGAGCTTTGGGGATTATGTGAAGTGTTTTGGAGGGATGGGAAGTGGTTGGATAGTGGCTGCAATGGAGGAGAAAAACTGCACAGAAATGGAAATGATTTGCGGCACAAGGGTTGTGTTTGTGTTGTATGAAGTGTTGTGAATGGAAATATGAGTGGGGAGTGAATGAATGCCAAATGAATGAGAATGCAAGGGTTTTTATAGGAGGAATGGAGATGTATATGGCTGTTTGTTTAAGATGCAAGTGGCTAATTAATGATGGAAAATAGTTAGGAAAGCATGTGAAAGCTGAAAATACATATGGGGTACACGGCAATGATGCTTGTTGGTGCTGAAATTGCATGTGTGTGAGGTGTGTAGGTGCTGAAAATGCATGTGAATGCATGGCATTTGAAATGATTGTTGTTTGGAAATGAATGTGAAGACATGTGAAAGCTGGAAATGCATGTGAAGATGTTGGAAATGGGAATGAAGGCCACGGCAAAGGATTTCAGGATGCATGTGTTTGTAGGTCACGGCATGGTTGAATGATTATATGTGTTAAATGAATTAAGGGGTGCATGTGTTGATTTGAATGTGCATGTGGGTGAATGTGAAGGGAATGCATGTGAAGATGCTAATAAATAATGCATGTAGGGTTAGGAAATAAAAACATAACTTAAAGGGGAATGATTAAAAGGTGTTGAAAGGTTTTGCATGGCTTTGAAGTGATTGTGGATTGGGCTAGGGTTTAAGTACATGAAATGGACCCAAATTGCTCCCCCTTGCATGGCAATGAATGGTGTTTGTGTTAAGCCCAAGGCAAGGTGAATGTAATTGGGTTAGGGCCATTGTTTTGTGTCCTCAAGTGCTTACAAGGCCTTCAATTTCATCCAACACTTGGGCTCCAAGCATAAGCTATCCATCCTTAGCCCAATAGTGCTCCAAAACACTCCATAATGCATCCTTTCGTCAAACACGTCTTATTATCCTGAAAACACACAAAAGAAGCATAAAGGACTAAACTAACTAAAGAAACATAACGTAAATGTACGAGAACAAGCCATTTAAGTCGCATGAATATGCTCCTATCAGGGTCGAGGAAGTGGCGTGGCATGGGCCACGGTTTGGGCTGCCACGTTTGGGCTACTTGCCAAAAATGAGGAAACTTCTTAAGTTTGATTTCTCAGCAGCCGTAGATGCAGCAGTCAAGGACAGAGTTGCCAAGATTGGAGCTGCAGAAGATGAACTGTCGGATGAGCGAATTGTTGGGTGCAAAGTGGCTGCTGCTCCCTGACCATTTATCGCTTAGTTGGTCTTCAAACATTCAATCTTTTGAGCTATGTGGCCTTCTCGTAATGGAGAGCTTACCCAAATGGGTGTCAGAGAATTAGTTTACCCTATCGCACTGGAGAGCAATTAATTTACCCTCTCGCATTGGAGAGTAATTAGTTTATCCTCTCGCACTAGAGAGTAGACCCATATGGGTGTCGGGGAATTGGTTTACCCTCTCACACTGGAGAGCAATTAGTTTATCCTCTCGCACTGGAGAGCATACCCATATAAATGTCGGGGGAATTGGTTTACCCTCTCGCACTGGAGAGTAATTAGTTTATCCTTTCGCACTAGAAAACAGGCCTGTATGGGTGTCAGGGAATTAGTTTACCCTCTCGCACTAAAGAGCAATTAGTTTATCCTCTCACACTGAAGAGTAGACCTGTATGGGTGTTGAGGGAATTAGTTTCCCCTTTCACATTGGAGAACAATTAGTTTATCCTCTCGCACTGGAGAGCTTACCTAGATGGGTGTTGGGGGATTAGTTTACCCTCTCGCAATGGAGAGTATGGAAGTCGTTGTCGTGAGTGTAGCTGAGGAAAGCTGGACTACTAGATAACTGAAATAATCCTTAGCCTATGAGGTCTTGTTTGGCAATCTACTTGAGACTTTAAACTGCATGTGAAACCCGCGTAAGGTAAGTGGGAAGCGCATCGAGCTGCTTCCGAACTTTCTTCAAGTATTGTGCCGTCGTTAGATGTTTCATCATGTGCCATTTTGAGGCTTGGTTGGTGATTAGCTGAGAATCTAAATGGATTGCAAGCTTCTTCACGGTTCAGTTTAGAGTACCATGGGCTTGGCTGGCGTGATCAGGAGCCACAGGGCGAGATCGGCAAAGCTGGGAACCGTGGTGCAAGATCGGCACGGTTAGGAGCCATGGTGATAGATCAAGGTTACCGGGAGCCATGGAGCAGGTAGGCATAATTAGGAGCCATGGTAACAAATTTAGGGCTACCGGGAGCTGTGACGCAAGTAGGCATAATTAGGAGCCATGGTGACAGATCTAGGGCTGCCGAGAGCCATAGAGCAAATAGGCATAGCTGTGAGCGCATAGCTGAGGTTGACTTGGGCCAGGTTGTGCACAACAATTGGACCACTAGGTTCGTGATGCTCGGTTACTGGTGATGTGCTGCTTCAGTATTGAATCGTCTAGAGTGTTGAGAGCAAGGTCTGCCCCTGGTTCTTAATAGTTGGGTTGGTGTGTCCTTCTGGTACTCGTTTGCCCCCGGTGTGCCATTAGGCTGAGCTACTACCTTTGTTGGAATAGAAGTAATCTTTGTATTCAGCAATCTATGTGAGATAGTCCCGTCTGCTCGATCTTGTCATTGAAAGATGACTCGCTTATGTTGGTCATGTCTCATTAGAGCGCCTTATCAGTAACTTTGTTGCTCTGGAAATCGTGCATTCGCTCGGTCAATAGACTCTCTACTTCTTCCTGAATTTTCTTTTGTTAGGGGTAGCGGAGCTTTCGGCTGCCCCTGGTCATGACTTGCTGGTCTAGGCTGCTCTTCCATGTGTTCGGCTCGTCTATGTCGCGGCTACGGTGCATGTGGTATATTCCTAGCAATCGAGTGGGTAACTCACATGTTGTTGGTTAAACTTGAGCTGGATTGAGTGATTGCTTCTTTCCATCCGATGTGCTGCCTACTCTGATGTGAGGTGGAAGATGCTCTTTGCAGGCCTTTTCGTGAATGAACACTTCACCTGAAAGGTTTGTCATGTTGATTATCGAAGTGTGGCCTCAACCATAAGTGTATGTTCATCTGTGGGCCTAACTGAGAGTGCACGCTCTTCCACGCGCTAAGAAGAGAGTATACGCTATCTCGAGGGCCCAGTCGAGAGTTTATGTTGAAATTTTTTATCGAAAAGTGAAATGACAAAAATGTCCCTTGTTGACTTAATGTAATTATACGAGGACGTACTTTATCCTCATATATTTTATCGTATTTATTGGCATATTTGAATAAAGGACGACCCTACGAACGTGTAGGCGAAAACAATTCTTAATTCCGAGTTAGAACGGAGAAGTTACGAGCCTTGGAAGTAGTGAGACCTTTTAGACATGTGGACTCACTATTAGTAGTAAGTTTTCAAAGTCTATCTGCCAAAAATTAGCAGGGCCCCATATATAGAAACCGGGTTCAGAGGCCCAGGAAGTCCAGAAAAACCCCCATTTAACCTCTTGCGACCTCCCATTTTCTGAGGTCAATTCCTGTCAACTCTGGTGGATTTTTTCGATGCCACCACCACCATCTTGAAGCTCTCATTCCCCTCTACAAAATCCAACCAAGAACCACCTTCATTAACCACCGTATGTGGCGGTGTGAGGCCATAAAAACCAATGAAATCCAATGGTGCTCCGGCCACCCTTTTCATTTTTCCGGTGAATCGGCAAAACGATGGCCGATGCCACCACTTAGGTTTTTTAGCCCATCATCCCAGGAGTAAATCTCGACCAGCTTTGATCCCATTGGAGCACCGTGGGTGACGAATCAACACCAGGAAGCTTTAGGCACCCGCCGGCTTTATTAGCGGAATTGATCCTCTTTCATCCACTTTTGGACTTGGTGGCAGGTATAAAACTTGTTTCTCTTGTTAAGTTCTATCTTCTTGTAAATTTTGGTAGAATTTGGAGTTAGACGAAAAAGTGGGTTTCCGGTCATCGGAAACCACCACGTGTGGCAGCGCTTGGGGGAGAATCTGTTGTCTTGGATTTTGGACTCCACATGTGGCAGCGCGTGGGGGAGAATCTGTTTTCATGGTTTTTGGACTCCGCGTGTGGCGGCATGTGGGTTTCTATTCGTTGAAATTTGATACGATGATTCGAATATTCAAAATTTTCGGATAATTGTACCATCGTACGATTTTTCATAATTGACAATCATTCAACCATTGGATCATCACCAAACTTTAAGACATTATAGTACATAATATTTGAGGACTTTAGGAACTTACGGATCGGGAATCAAACGTATGGATCTTCTCGAATTGGATTTACAAGTTAGTAAATTTAAACGTCGACCACCACTCGAATGTTATGATTGGTGGAGATTCGATTGTTGGATCTTAATGAAATTTTAGTATGTTGTTCTAGAAGCGTAAGGTGAACTACGAATGGCTTGATCCCTTTGTTTAGGGTACGTTGGCAGTCTAACTAGGATGTTAAATGCAGCCATAATATGATCGAATTGAATTTTTGGTGGTTAATAGTACATTGATTAACCATGATAAATTTCGAGCCTACCTTAGTAATTAGCTTCCGAATTAGAAATTTTGGAGCGTTACAAGAGTGTACTCCTCCAGAACGCTCGGTTCATGACTGGTCAAGTGGCTGCTTGTGGGGACGCTGCTGGAGCAGTTCATCGTCTACCCTTGTCTTACTTTAGAACACCTCATCTGGGGCACGTTGCATCTTAATATGCTGCAAGAGTTGATTCACCAAGGTTGTCTGCTATGCGAGGGCGCTTGTCAACTCTATGACTTGTTGAGACAAGTGTTGTTCGTCATTCGGATTGGAAGAGCTTGGATGAAATGCGTCTCATTGAGTAGTGGAAGTGTGGTAGACTCTGGGCGCGAGATTTGAGTTGCGAAAATGCCCCCGGCTTAAATGTCGGCCTAGAAATTTGAAGCCGGGATGGTTGAACCGGCTTGGGACACCACAGGAGTGGGCTGGAACACGGAAGTGGGTTGGATTTCGAATTGGGCTGCAGAAGCTGTTCAGACAGCTGGCGTGAGCTGCCCCACGTGCAGTGCGCGTGGGCGCTGGGCCTGCTTCCTTCTAGGCACGGTTTGGGCTGGCTGCTGTGCGGCACGGGCCTAGGCGTGCTAGGCTTCGGCTGCCCTGCAGCGTGGGTTGCAAATTAGGCCGCCTGCTGGGCTACTTGCTCAGCTGCTGCCAGCGCCTGGGCCTGGGTTTGGTCTTGGGTTTAGGTTGCTATAGTGGCAGCGCATAAGGCCATGGTCTGCTGCCATAGAGCTAGCCCACTCCCCACTGCCACAGTGGTCCCCATGGCTTCCATGGTGGTGGTGCTCCGTGGTGGCAAAGTTGCTGAACTTGCCACCACGTTGAGCCTTGTGGATCGTCGTGGTGGGGCTACATCGCAATCTCCATCACTTGATCCGAATCTTTGAACGTATGTAGTTTCCTTCGTTGTGGTTTCCAAATTTCTTGTCATTGTATTTTTCTTTTACGTGTATTCAAAGAATTTTATAAAAAAATTCTAGGAAGTAGAGTGTACAAAAAATCTACAAATGAACGAGAAATTAGAAACGTTAAATGTGAGAGTCTTCTTCGAGCGTGTGAATCAAACTTTCAATGAAAGCACCAATTTGTGGATGCAAATTTTCGCCTTCTTCTTCTTAGACAAAATTGCACCTATAAAATAATTAACACATTAGGTCAAGGCCAAGAACCTTCGATGCCAAAGTTAGAATTTTGAGGGAAAAGTGTTTGGAGAATTTAGAGAATTTTGCAAGAGGATTCAACTTAGGTTTTTGGAGAAAATGGGGTGGTATTTATAAGGGTGTGGCCGCCCCCTTTGGGAGAGATGGGAACTGGCCACTTTAGTGGGTTTTTGGGTGTAATTTACAATTAATTAGCTAATTAATTAATTAATTAATTAATTAGCTAATTAATATAATTTAGGAGAAATAATTTGGGAGTTACCTTGTGAGGGAGATTTGATGAGGATGGATGAAATAGGTTTTGAATAAATATCTATTTTGATCACTTTTGACCTTGATTGAGCTATGATTGTCAGCTACTTGCGCGTAGAACTTCGATGTGCCTTGAGGGTAATTTTGTCTTTTTCTATCCTAGAATCCACGTGTCGCCTCCATATTTTTCTTGATTATTTTTGGCTCTACATTTGACATTCCCTAAAGTTTCATTTTAAATTTCTACATTTTAGAGAAATTTTCATCATTTCCATCGAAGGAAATCGATATCGATATCGATATATCTATTGATATTTCCATAGATACTGATATTTTAAACACTTAGTCAGCACAAATACCGTTTGGTTAAACAAATTTAGGTTGACTGCTGGCACCAATTCAGTATGATTAAATAGGTTTGGGTTGGCAACCAGCGAAGGTGTTAATCTGGTTAGGCAACACTGGAGTTGTAAAATCAATTTGGCTCAAGCGTCTTGATAGTTTGGTTAAACAACAAGTTTCTTAACCTTTGCTTGTTATTTATCTCTGCCAGCGAGGAGTCTTTCATTACTCTACTTACTATTGCTTAAAGAACTTTTGTTATCCTTATCTTTCCTTGTTAGCCAATACCCCAAGCCCCGTTACAACCCTTGACTTTTATCTTGAGTGTTTTGCATTTCAATTTGTGGAGTTTGAATTTGGTATGAGCATATGGTGTCACTGGTTCTCGCATCTAAGTAGTAGCATTCCATTCATGAGATCATATCTTAGCATGTTTAATTACTCCAGAAATTGCGTTCTTTGTATAACATATGTGAGTACTAGTTTGTCATGTTTACATCAATCTTCTCACATATAACTAGTGTAGGGTGTGTAGTCAGAAAATCTGAGTGAAAATTGAGTGCATAACTAGTGAGGAATTGAGGGAGTTCTCTAAGGCATGTTACTACATTCAAAATGTGTTTTAATTGATTAAATGCGAACTAGTGAATGGTGACTATGATTAAGTATATGCTTGAGGGGAGGGAAGACTAAAAGCTATGTGAGTAATAATCTTTGACATGTCATGTTTTATTGGAAATCCCTGAGGCAAACGTTGGAAGGTTTAGGTTATGTTTTGTTTGTTTTGTTTCGTTTTGTTTAGTTTAGTTGTTTTGTTTTGCTCGAGGACTAGCAAAAGTTAAGTGTGGGGGAATTTGATAGGAGCATATTCATGCGACTTAATTAGCTTGTTTTCGTGCATTTATGTTGTGTTTATTTAGCTATTTTAGTGTTTAAGGCCATTTTTGTGTATTTTCAGATTATAAGGCCAAAGTGTGAAAGAAGATGCAAATTGGAGTCTTTTGGAGCGAAAGAGGAATGAACGAGTTGAAGACTTGAAGAATGATGCGTGATTTATACGCACACAAATTAAACCCTCTTTTCGTCAAATTATAGTATATGTATAAGTAGGGATCGTTCTGGACCGGGGATTAGGAGGGATTGTTAATCACTTGGATTTGACTCAAAAACGTAAAAACACAATATAAAACACTAAACTAGACTCAAAGAATGTAAAACTAAACTTTAAAACACTAAGACAAACCAAAGACTCAAAATGCTTTTAAAAACACAAACTAAAATGATTTCTAACTAAATTGACATTAAAGTAAAGGGGGATTTAAGTTTATACGAAAATTGAAATAACGAAACAAGTTAAATAAACTAGACAGAATGTAAATATGAAATTGATGAAACGGAATGAATGGATGATAGAATAGCTAAGGGGGTCATCTCCACATATGTTACACTTGCATAATAAAAAGATTTCCAATTACATTTCAATAAATTATGAATTCTCATCACCCCAAGTTAATTAGGTCCGCTTAAATTAACCGTCAAGTTTTCCTTAAGTTAATGAATTGGATGGGTTAGCGCAACGCAATTCACTACATTCTCCAAAAGTCCTTTACGTGAAATGCACAATAAAGATACAATCAAAGATCATTAAGCATCATGAAAACTTTAAGTGTTGACGAGGCATTCGTTACTATGGACTACGCATGAAACTTATGCCAAGAATTTATTTAACGCGATTGTTTATAAGCAACCTCCACTACTTGTGAATATAAGTTCGTAACTATTAGGTGAAACTCACTTATATTCTAGCGTCATATTGATGCATGAAAATTAAGCGCGCATTCTTAATAAACATTCATAAATAAGTTATCAATCAAACGGTTAAACAAATTGAACCACAACTTATGAAACGCAATTAGAATTAATCAAATCAAAATGCAAGCATAAACATATATTTCGAATCACCCCCTAGCTAAAGGGGGTTTAGTTTATTATAACTTTGAAATCAAAGAAATACCTAAACATTCCAACAACTCAAACTTGAATTGTATGAACGTTTAGGCACTCTTCTCTTCCATTCCTCATACGTACAAACAAAGAGAATTGAATTTAAACATTGAAATCAAAGAAACACCTAAACATTCCAACAACTCAAACTTGAATTGTATGAACGTTTAGGCACTCTTCTCTTCCTCGTTGTTGTAGCACAAGGTCTAAGGATAGTTGGTTTGGGGGAATGGAAGTGTGGAATGGAGTGAGGAGTGATGGAAATGGAAAGATGGTTTTTGGATTACAAGGGAACTCACGGCAAAGAGAAAGAATGGAAGTGTTTGTGGTGTGTTGTGTATGAAAATGAGATGTCCATGAATGAATGAATGCAAGGGTATTTATAGGAGTAGTGGAGGGAACATATGGCTATGTCATTTGTAGGTGAAGTAGGTGGATGTTGTAGGTGAAGTAGGTGGATGTTGTAGGTGAAGTGGATGTTGTAGGTGAAGTAGGTGGATGTTGTAGGTGAAGTAGGTGGATGTTGTAGGTGAAGTGGATGTTGTAGGTGAAGTAGGTGGATGTTGTAGGTGAAGTAGGTGGATGATATGTTAAGTGATAAGTGATAAGTGATATGATATGTGGTTATGATATGATAAGTGGTTAAGTGGTGATGATAAGTGATAAGTGATTAAGTGATATGATATGTGGTGATGATAAGTGATAAGTGCATGTGGGTTAACTAATGAAGGAAATGCATGTGCAATGACAATGTGTTAGAATGGATGTGTGTTATGCATGGCATGATTGGGATTAGGAAAGGTTTAAATGTCCTAAAACTAAAGAGAACAAGGTTCCAACACTTTGGCTCCAATTAGGTCTTCAATTTCGTCCAACACTTTGGCTTCAAGCATAAGCTATCCGTCCTTAGCCCAAAAGTGCTCCAAAAGTCTCCAAAATGCATCTTTTTGCTCCTTTAGCCCTTTGGACCTACAAACACACGAAAATAGCTTAAAGTACTAAAATAACTAAAGAAACATAACGTAAATGCACGAGAACAAGCCATTTAAGTCGCATGAATATGCTCCTATCAAAGAAGCGATGAATTCCTACTCCAACGATGAATTCCTACCAAAACGAGAATTTCTACTGAAACAAGGTTTCCTACTTGAAGTAGGAAAGTTAACCCTAGGTTTCCCGTTTTGGTAACCTTTCCTAAACTTAAACGTCGGTATTTTCTAGCCACTTTGAAGGCCTTGTAGGCACTTTAGGACACAAAACAATGGCCCTAGCCCACTTTAAACCCCTTTGCCGTGCCTTAACCCTAGTCCCTTCCCTTGCCGTGCAAGGGGGGGGCACTTTTGTCCAAAGTTGTGCACTTAAAACCTTTTTCCTTCTCCTAACCTAGCAGCCGCAATTTTTCACCCAAATTTCCCACCTTTGCCGTGGGTCCTATCACCAAAAACTTACAAGCCGTGGCTCCCCCCATGGAATTATCCCATTTATTTTCTAACCTAAGCCGTGCCCCCCCCCCCCCCCCCCCCCCCATTTTACCATTGACCCTAATAAAATAAAATAAAAAAACAAAATCAGCCGTGTCTTGCCCTTATTTTTCCAGCCCCCTTCACACATATTTTCACGCAGCCACCACCATTCCAATATATTATTTTACCCTAATTTCATTCAGCCACCATTCTAAAAACCCGTGCATGATACACCCCATTCATCCACAATCTGTGCACTCCCATTCCCCTCTGATTTATCCATACACTTTCCACCACCATAACCTAATTCACAAACAGCCGCAGCCACCATCTACATTTTTCTTCCATTTTCCTTCCATAATCCGTGCATATCCTTTCCATCCTAGCCAATTTCCAGCCTTCCCCCATCACTGCCGCAGTTATTCCACCACTCACAAATTAAACCCTATTTGTGACAATTGTAGTAATGAAGTAAGTAGGGATCGTTCTAACCGGGGATTAACTAGGGGTGCTAATCTAATTTGAATTGACTTAAAAACACAAAAACTAAGCTTAAAGACTCTTAACAAGACTACTATGACTCAAAACAGATTTGAGACACTCAAATCTGCCTAAAACAATCAAATTGACTCAAACAGAAACTAGAACTTAATTTGGACGAATTTGAAAGTGTTTATGACTCCAAATGCTTAAAAACACAAAATAAAACAAAAACGAATGACTACGACTCAACAAAATATGGGGGGATTGTGGTTGGACGAATTTAAACTAACTGGGCAGATTGTAAAGAAAACAGATTTTAAGACAAAATTGTGATGAATCAATGGATGATGGGATAGCTAAGGGGTTCTTCTCCACACATGAAATATATGCAACGTAAATCATGGTTTCGAATCACCCCCTAGCTAACTAGGGGGATTTAGCCTCTCATGTCCACAAAAAGAGAATTACAAATGAATTTAACATAAAGCACAAGGGATTGATTACACCTAGAACGCCCAACGAATCCACGTGAATTGGTGCGCGTCGAAGCTCCTCTTTCCTCTTCTCCTTGCTGCGGCAGATTGGTTGTGGGTGGTTTTTGGATGTGTTTCTGGTTTAGGGATGGTTTAATGGTGGTTTAATGGTGCAGCAAGGTTGTGTGGTGGTGTAGGAAGGTGTGTAAGGTGGTGGAGAGTGGTGGAATAACTGCGGCAGTGATGGGGGAAGGCTGGAAATTGGCTAGGATGGAAGGGATATGCACGGATTATGGAAGGAAAATGGAAGAAAAATGTAGATGGTGGCTGCGGCTGTTTGTGAATTAGGTTATGGTGGTGGAAAATGTATGGATAAATCAGAGGGGAATGGGAGTGCACAGATTGTGGATGAATGGGGTGTATCATGCACGGGTTTTTAGAATGGTGGCTGAATGAAATTAGGGTAAAATAATATATTGGAATGGTGGTGGCTGCGTGAAAATATGTGTGAAGGGGGCTGGAAAAATAAGGGCAAGACACGGCTGATTTTGTTTTTTTTTTTTTATTTTATTAGGGTCAATGGTAAAATGGGGGGGGGGGGGGGGGGGGCACGGCTTAGGTTAGAAAATAAATGGGATAATTCCATGGGGGGAGCCACGGCTTGTAAGTTTTTGGTGATAGGACCCACGGCAAAGGTGGGAAATTTGGGTGAAAAATTGCGGCTGCTAGGTTAGGAGAAGGAAAAAGGTTTTAAGTGCACAACTTTGGACAAAAGTGCCCCCCCTTGCACGGCAAGGGAAGGGACTAGGGTTAAGGCACGGCAAAGGGGTTTAAAGTGGGCTAGGGCCATTGTTTTGTGTCCTAAAGTGCCTACAAGGCCTTCAAAGTGGCTAGAAAATACCGACGTTTAAGTTTAGGAAAGGTTACCAAAACGGGAAACCTAGGGTTAACTTTCCTACTTCAAGTAGGAAACCTTGTTTCAGTAGAAATTCTCGTTTTGGTAGGAATTCATCGTTGGAGTAGGAATTCATCGCTTCTTCAAGTCTTCAACTCGTTCATTCCTCTTTCACTCCAAAAGACTCCAATTTGCATCTTCTTTCACACTTTGGCCTTATAATCTGAAAATACACAAAAATGGCCTTAAACACTAAAATAGCTAAATAAACACAACATAAATGCACGAAAACAAGCTAATTAAGTCGCATGAATATGCTCCTATTAGTCTTTGATTCCATTGCCGAAGGAAGTCACTTAATTAGCTTTCTCGACAAAGTGAAGTGTTCTATGGATGATTAGATATTCCCAAGTTACATTCAAAGTTCGGCATTTAGATGGCCAAACCACTTTTATCATAAATACACCCATCTCTTTTGAGTAACTTTGCCCTATACATATTCGACAGACCTATATTTTCACCAATGTAATTGAGTCTGCTGAACCTGGTGTATAGGATTTAGAACTTCACAGTGATCTACATAGCATTGTTGACATGTTTAAGAACCTTCTCTTTTGAGTAACTTTGCCCCATACATATTCGATAGACCTATATTTTCACCAATGTAATTGAGTCTGTTGAACCTGGTGTATAGGATTTAGAACTTCACAGTGATCTACATAGCATTGTTGACATGTTTAAGAATCTAGGCCAAGAGTGTTTTTTCCTCGGCTGAGGTTGCCTGAGTCAAAAGTCAGAAGAACATTCCATCACATCACCACTAAGAGGTATTCGCTTGGCCGAGCTCGGTAGCGAATTGCCATGCCCACATTAATATTCAAGGAACAGAAGAATGTAAATAACTCTTTGTACTCGACCTCCACATCATGTAAGCTGTGTTGCTTTCTGAGGTCAACTGGTATGTAATGCCGAATTTTATTTTGATAATTGTTCCTAGCCAAACGCAAAACGTTTCTTGTAAGTAATATATATATATATGCGACGGACCTATACATATGCATGTTTCATACAATTGGATCTTGGTTTTTTTTTATTGTTCGATTATAGTGTTGCCTCTATGACTAGAACGGACTACTAATTTTTTTTTTTTTTTTTTTAAATTTTTTTTTAATTTTTTTTTTAACAGAGACAACACCATAATCGAACAATAAAAAAACCCAAGATCAAGTTGATCAAACCTTATGGGTAAAATTCAAACATCTATATTCCACAACGATGAAATTATAAAAAACAAAAAGTATCTACGGCCACAGATTGAGTTATTATCTGCATCCTCCACCACGTGTCAAAGACACAAATGCTCCTCTGGAAACCTCGTGCAACCCAGTGTTGAACCGCAAGCAACCCAAGAGCCCATGCTTGTAAGGTAAGAAGGTCTTCCTCCTCATCTCCTCCGTAACCGCCCGGTTCGCCGTATAATGCGACTCGTGCGGCGAAACCGGTCCTTTCCTCCTCGAGCTCACCGACCCCATGCTGTCGGTGGACCGGAAACTTGAGTTCTTCACGTCCTGCGCAACACTACTACTCTTCATCTTGGGCGACAACATGGCATACTTCCTCAAATGGTCTTTGCCCGTTGTGGCTCGGCCTTCTGATGCACTCCGAAACAACCATAAATCTTTCAATTTCCATTTTCTGTTCCCTTTCGATGAGAACGAGATCGCTGATAAAAATGAAGCGTATGCTGAAGTAGAGGCCTTATTAGAGTTGATTGTTGTTGAAGAAATTTCGTTGTCTTCTTGGGTGTCGAACATGATGTCTGACACCCTCAAGGGAGACAAAGATCTACTTCCCCTATTACGAATGGAAGCAGATCTTTCCCTCTCGCGTCTTTCCCTCTCGCGTCTTTCCTCTTGATTTTCGTGTTCATCCTTTCGCGTCTCATCCATCGCGACCGCGAAACGATCATCAGTACGATGTTCCTTTTTGTGATGCCGCGGGGATAGAACTTCTTTGACTAGTTTCCGTCCTCGGGAAAATCTTGACGCTCTTGGCGACGGTGACCTCGGTGAAGAACTAGAGGGACCTTGATCACGTACTCCTCCATTGCTCCCAACTTGTAAGCGAGGCGGCAGCTTTAGAGGCCTGATCTTGCCGCCATCGAAGAGCTCGTCCGCCGGCAAAGAAGTCTTTTCCAATTGACCACTAAAGTCGAACTCAAAATCCTCCTCATGATGATGCTTCTGATCATTACTAAAGCTACCTCTTGATTTCGGAATTCCGGGTTTTTCTTCCCACTCAAAGGGGATTGTGGAGGCTGAAAGTATAGGGTTAGTGTCCATGTAGAGGTCATTAAAGTGGTTGTAGAAGGTCGAGGCCCGGGTGGGACTGGTGGGTGCGCTAAAGTAGTATTTGCCGAATCGGGTGGGGCTAGAAGGAGCAGTCATGTAAGGGGAGGAGCAGGCGCTGCTGTCGAAGTTGAAGTCCGCCGGAGGAACTGGAAGAGCCACGTGCATCTCCATGGCTGGAGTTTAATTTAACTTGAGCTTGTTTGGAGCATAGTGAGAGAGGAATGGATATATAGGAGTTTAGAGGTAGAAAGAGCAAAGAGGGAGAGAGGAAGGAGAGGGGAAGGAGAGGATAGTGGGGGAAGATTGACTAAATGACTAGAGTTTTGATCAGTCTCTATAGATACGATTGGTCATAGACGCCAACCTCAATATAAATATACTTCCCCATCTGTATCATTTATTATTCTAATTTTCTTTGGTCCTGCGTGGGGTTGGTTTTCCTTTACTATGTTTTTTCTTTTGTTTTTTTGTTTTGGTTGATTAAACTAATTTTTTGGGTTGATTTAACTAACTTCAGTTTTCTAAATTTTAAGATATTTCACTTCACGTTGATGATAGATTAATTTCTTTTATCATATAATTCTAGCATCACATAAGGTAATAGCGTATTATTGGCCTCCCAAGTCAAACATGTTTGATACATTCTAGTTGCTTTATCATTAGCATTAACAAAATATAAATAACATATATATTGAATATTTTAGACTAATATCTCGTACCTGACAATATCTCCTACCAGACATATGAGAGTTTGTTTAGTTAAACTCATGCATGCTGCTAATTTGAAGATATAAATTGGAGAAGAATGGGCATTCCATAGAAAACAATCCTTGCTCCCCCTGTATATAGGGTTGTAACAGAATTTTGAGTTCTTTGCAAGAAAAGAATCCTCATATATTAACGTTCTCCATAAATAAATTGCGGACGGATCCGTATGTGTCACTCATTTTTTACATAATTTTTACACATGTTTTTGTGGATCTCACTCCATATTGTATTTTAATGATCTGAGCCATCTATGTTTTGGGTTTTCCCTTAATGATCATGTCTACCAAAAATACCCAGATTTGAAACAATATGATCATTGGAATAAGGATTTAAGACTTCTTTGTAACACTGTTTTCGTCCATTACCTCATGTGGAACCTCTTGGGCTTAGTGGAGCAGTGCGTTCTAGCTATGCACCAAGTTCGATTTCTCTCTAAGTAGTTTAAATGAATTTATTATATATTATCTTATCACTTATAAAAGAAATAAATGTTTTTTTTTCGTTTACTTGTGTATTACTTGTGTCTTTAGTGGTTAGGGTTATTTTGTTCTAAGTGTGAGAATATGTTTGTGAGGAGAATCTTGGATTGAGGTGTGCTCAAGAAAATATTTAATACTAAAATTTCATGTGAGATGGAATTTCCCAAAAAAAAAAAAAAAAAAAAAAAAAGAGGTGTTAATAAAATCACTCTTTTTTAATTTTTTTCTTTTATTAATGAAAGATGAAATATTAGAATTTGAAATCTCTCACAACATTAAGAAGAGAAGAATGAGGACTAGATTAAGAACTAGTTAATTTCTGCTTAATTTTTTTTTTCTCATGGTATTATCTGCGTGATATCTCACAATGACATTAAGATCGGGCTTCATCCTACGTTTTGATATGCGATTGGTGGAATTATTTATTGATGCAAACCGTCCAAATAAATATAGAAAACTCTATATCTAATGAAAAACTTTGTTTTGGCTTTATCTGAATTAGTTGATAAACTTTCTTTAAGGTTTGTTCGAAGGTACGTACGTTGATGTATATGCACATGACATGCATATGTATGTACTAGTATATAGTTAATTATATATATGACTTAATTATGA
Source organism: Pyrus communis (assembly GCF_041283825.1). Lineage (NCBI taxonomy): Eukaryota > Viridiplantae > Streptophyta > Magnoliopsida > Rosales > Rosaceae > Pyrus > Pyrus communis. The sequence goes on from NC_142569.1 coordinate 21,697,765, forward strand.
GTTTTCTTTAAAAAAATAATAACACAATTTTCACTACGCGTGCAGGTTTTAACAACTTGTTCTAGAACATAAGAAGGTATCAAAAAGGACGGCTAAGACTGCATCACTGCTTGAAGTTTGTAGGCATAAAATCCCGAATATATGGTTTGCTTGCTTGCAGTAGTTGTTGAATATTATGCAGTGTCAATTACTATGTCATAGTCAATAGAACTCAGAGGACACGCAATTAAAAAAAAACATGATAACGTTCACAATGGCACTGCCTCTTCATTAAACTTTATATATATATATATAATGTTTGAAAATCGCTCTCAAATGACCAATATAGAAATTTTTTACCGGATGAGTTAGTTTAAAGATTTAAATCTTTATATACAAAGAAAATTTTTCACAGTATCAGCTAACTTAAGAAAATTTTCACAAGGTGAGCCAAGAATTTTCGTTATTCAAACAAATTCAAACTTGTACATGTACAAGAAGTGATGAGAAAAAAGATGTGAGAAAAAGAGATGGTTTGTAAACTGTATTATATAATTAAACCGAGAGAATTCGAATTAGTAACTAAATATATGGTGGACTAAATTTGAAAATCAATAAAAACTACATGTAAAATTTTATTTTCTACCAAAAGCTACCTGGGCTACAGCCTAGGGTAGTCCTTAATGTGGCTCCGCCGGTGCAAATGACATGTGAGTTGTGGCCAAAGTCCTTATGTTCAGGCCCTTTTGCAATACGAGGATGATGGACCCCCTTTAAGGTAAGTTTATTGTACCGGACTATTTTGGATTGGACTAGTTTCAGAAACTAAGCTGAACTAGCTTGGATTGGACTAAGCTAGATAAAATCTATGAAGCGTTTGGTACAGTGCCAGACTAACCTATGGACTAACAAATTTTTTTTGCAATTTTTAAAATTCAGTTTTTCCTTTTAACAAAATAAAAACTAAAAAAAAACATTATACTGTGCCATCATCGTTTTCCTTGCCCGCCTCTTCTTTCTCACACAAAGTTTCAAACTCATTTTTATGTACTGATGCCCTCTGCAAAGGGAATGAAGCATTCAAATACCCAATCAAGCCTTTGAATTCTTCTGACAAGTTTGCATCAAATGGGTTGCTTCATTGCGAACTCTCTTGATAAAAGCTTCAGTAAAAAAATACCCATGTTTGATTTCTAAATCTGCTTCGTGAAACTCTCCGACTCCAATCCAATCGCAACCATTGGAGATTTGCTTCTGATTTCTTCAATAGAATCCACCATGATCTCTCTCCTCCCTCTTAGTTCACCGCCACCATTGAGAAAAAGGGAAGAGGAGGGTGCGACGGCAAAATAGTGGGAGTGCACAAGAGTTCCAGTCGATGTCTGGGGAGAACGAATTGGGACGGGAATATGTAAAATGTTTACGAAATCATACGTAAATATTTATTTATTTTTTATAGATATGTTAATTCATTAGAGTGTGTGGTAAGACAGGTCCGTGAATTTTACCCTAAGTTTAGTTTTCGCCCATGAATTATCATATTAGTTTCTCAAGTCCCTTAATTTAATTCTACGTTGCATAGGTGGACCTTCCGTCAAACCTGTCTTCTTTTCCACCAAATTTAAGGTATAGTGGTCTTTTCATTCAAAAAAAAAAATTAAAAAAAAAAATCTAATTTATTTAAAAAAATAAAAGCTTGGCTCCTTAAAGTTAAGGAGGAGTGCCTCCTCAAAATACTTCATGACATATTCACAAAATTTTGTGCCTAGGATTATAAACGTTCATATTATAAATCACTATGTAAAGATCATCTTTGCAAAAAGTCAATTAAAACTAAGATTGTTTAGCCAATCCTTAGGGAGTTCCGGTTGTAAACGCAAAATATTATGAATAGATCACAACGTATTTCAAGGAGGAGTTCCTCCTCAATCCTTGAGGAGCCAACCCCTTCTCTTTAAAAAATATATTTCTTATTTTTTGGATGAAATTTCTATTTTATCCCTCAATTAACTAAAAAGTTAACGAAATTAATGAAAAGGATTACTAGTGCAACAAATGACATAATTCGAGGATGTGATAAACTATATATTAGTAGAGTTCAAAGATGAAAACTAAACTCATGGTATAGAGCACGACCTTTTGCTACAATTTTGCCAATTCATTATAACAAAGGCACATAAAAATGTCCAAATACGAAGTTAAACACAAACAAAAGATATGGATCAACCAAACAACAAAATAAATGGCCCATTCCAAGGATGTAGGCTCAAAATAAAAGAACAAATCCTAAGAACCCTAACTACCCATTCGTTGCTAGAACCGCTGCCATCAGCAACCAAGGCAATGGCAAAGAATAAGCCTCGACAAGAGATCTACAAAGGATGGGTGTTGGAACCAAATTTGCGCACATCCGCGGTCAGAGGCGAGAACTAGTCGTAGTTATCCATGATCTACGATGAGGGGAAATTGGGGTTGATTAGGAGTGTGGTTGAATCTGAATAGGACTGCAAAGGAGAATTAAACCACTGGTGTAGTTCTAAGAAATAATGGTGTGAACCATCCTTGACGAATAGCCTTTTGGCGAGGCATTAAGAAGATGAGTTCTCCATGGATGTGTCTACACGTAGATGGCGGCGTATGAGCCTGTGTTAGGCATAGAGAAAGATAGATTTCCTAGTGAGAGAGATAGATGATTCCCCCCTCCTCAATAAATACTGAGACTAGAGTATTTATAAGGATCTTGAGAGTCCTTGTATGGAAAGTAATCTTCATCAAATCGAGAGGCTATCTAGGAGGAAATCTAGGATAAGATACCCAATCATCCTAGAATCTTGATTATGTTGCCTAATCCCTAGGATATCTTAATTTTACTTGAATTAGGGTTTCCTTACTTGGGATACAAGTAATATCTTCAATAGGCCTAAGCTTAGCTTGCCGGACTGTGCTTTATAGACTATGAGCATCTTTGTCCTTGCCACATGTCATGGGGCCAAAAAAACATGGTTCCACAATTGCCCTTGCTTCGAGGACAGATAGTTACCAACGGACCATGAATGAATCATCCCATAATAACTTCTCCGGAATATGTAACGAAATATCCTTCGAACTTCCAATTGATTTGAATCTAGTCAAATCCGGCTAGTCCTACTTGCTTTTCTCTTCAAGGATTTGATCTTTCGACATTCTGAACCATATTATAAACCCCTCGACGGAGTTCCAAATGCATAGCTAAAGAGCTAGATGCAGGTGGTATGCACCTTTATATTCCTAGAAGGCCTTAGATGCCTTAGGAATATACTACTAAGTTTATTTTATTCAAGTCATTAAGCATGTTATAGTAAAACACTTTGAACTTTTTATCCTTTGCTTCCTAATCGCATAATATAGTTTAATCTGTCAACCTTTTCAAAGTAATCGAACTTCAAAGTAAGGAGTACTGAGGTGAAACACGAGTAAGCATATAGGTTGGGGCAGAGATTGAAGCCCCCATAAGTAATGTTGATTCGAAAAAACATCACATCCTAAACTTAGTATTTATAGACATTTTCACTACGATAATCGGAGTACCACTTTACTCTGACACCAAGCCTAAAGCCTATGAGAAATCTTTTACCCCAGACTTGGTGTAATTCTTACATCATATCATCTTTTTCATAGAATTTATTGTCCAGTGATTTGATTCTCCATCCCGGAGATATATAAGCAATCATTTTCAGATTCAATCACACATTTTTATCTATCTAATTCTATTTTGAATCATGAATAAAGAAAAGTTATTTGTCTTAAATATCTGTTTTTTCTTTTTCTTGTGATGCAAGAGAGTACCCTACTCATTTCAAATAGGGCATTAACTTTGAATATACTTTGCATGAATGCAAGTCTAAAAAAGTTCAAAGTAAAACTGTCAAAGGTATTTCCCTTAGCCCAACCCATCTTGAATGGTTAGCAACTTGGGAGACTCAAACTATAATAAGCACGGTAACGATTGGCGGGCTACATGCATAGACACATGGCATCTTGACCTGAAAGTCCAATTCACCATCCAACCTTTGAAAATTTTATGCAACCAACAAGGTTGTGGGTTATGATTTCAAACCGGGCTCTAGGCCATTCAAGGGAATAGTCGAAATATCAATCCAGAAATCATCTGAGGATGGCTCTGAACTCTGACCACGAATACAACTACTTCTATCTTGGACCAACCTACTAAGTCAAGTATGTTCTATAACACCATGTGTTAGCAAGTTCGAATAGGGTATCCAGATTAGGCAATCCCCAAGAGGAATTTTATTCCAATGGAGCTCCAATATGCAAAAATGCTTTGGTAAGTTAATCCAAGTAGTCAGTGTGACGTCCCGTCTCAAATTTAATATTATTTTATTCTCTAACCTTAGAAAATTACGGAAATCCTTCATTGACATTCAAATCCTTATCACTCTTTGTTTCTTTGCACATATGTCTAGGTGGTACGTGTTCTTACGAACACGTGAGCATGAACATGCATAAATCAGACGATTTATGCACGTATCCTAATGAAGGGTAAAATGGTAATTTTTCACTCTCGGGAATTTATTACTTGTTTATCGAGACAACATTGAGTTTTCGGTATTGTAGGTTGTAGGCTGTAATACCGATGGCTTATTTGTTGGGTTCGTTAAGCAAGTGGGCAAATAAGCCCGTCTACGTTAGTATTTAATTATTTAGGCATCGTGCCTAATTAACTATTGTTCGGGCTTGATCCAAAGACACACATACACATATTCTTAGAGTACTCAATGATGCAAACGCATGGACGCAAGCGGAACTGAATTCGGAGTTACAACGAAAATTTTACAAACTGCTAAATGTGAAGGTCATTTTGGTAAATTCACATTTATGGGCCCACACCACTCCTTCCCCTCACTCCTGTGTCTTCTCTCACTTTCTCTTAAACTCTCTCGGATCCCCCTCTCTCTAACACTCTCATCTTTCTCATCTCTATCACTTTTCCCCCTCTTTTCTGTCATCACTTTTAAGCTTTCTTGCTGCACTTAATGCACAAAGGTAGTGAGCTAACTACCATGACCACCATCACCATTTCATGGTGGAAAAATCGCATGACCATTATCATTCTCGTGGTGAACAACCATCACCACCCTTACTTACCATTTTGTTCACAGCTAGTTTTACCAACCATTAAGGATCAAAGATGAAATAAGAGTTCTCAGGCGTGATCTTGAACCCAAACACTAAGCTTGCATTGCAAAGTAACTCTTTCCACTCAAATCCTTCTTATTTTGAGGCTCTTATGTTGTTTTTTACCTTAAAAATGAGGTTAGGGGATGATTTAATGCAAAAAAACACATTGGGAAGAATTTCTCCAGTTTTTCGATGACTGATAAGCCACTTTCAGATCATTTTTCTGGCCGTCTCCAGCATTCGTTGGCCCTTGAATTGGTATAAATTGATTCTCTACATTCCTAACTCCACTTTGGCTTTTAAATCACTGATCTTGGTTGAGAAATGTTGCTCAGAATGAGCTCGGAAAAACGGCGCTGCAACCTAGAATCCGCAGGCCTTCACGAGAACTGCAAGTACATTGATATTAGTAGTGTGGGTGCACGTGGGTGGCGCCTTGTCCTCAGCCCATACGACGCATGACTACTAGTGCAGCCACCTTATGGCGGCGCGCGGAGGAGCCTGAGGTCCCTCCTTAGGTTTCTCGACCCGCTGAACTCGAATTCAACATCCGTTTTTTGAAATTCGATTGTCCTTTATTAGCCATACTTTGTATGAATATGCGAATTTATGTTAGTACGTTATACATTTACATAAATGGTTTCGTTTCTGGGTGAAACGCGTCTCAAGGATCCTTGATGCCAACAAGGCGAGTTCGACCCGACGACATAACTGTGAGTGGGTCTTTTCTTGTAAATATTATATATTTATTTAGTTTCCATTTTATATATTTAATAAAGAATTTTCTACATTACGTCTAGATTAGATTAGCGTTTATAAGAATTAGCGCATTGACAGAATTTATGCAATTATTCTACTTTCTATGGGATGCACATGTATGCGTATCATTATGGGATGCCTTAATTATATTTAAGGCCATGAATATTGTTATGTTGACTAGAATTATCGATTTATCGTTGCATGATCCTATTTATGTTAATTGCTCATCGTGCATGCTACACTAGGGTTAGTACTCGCCCAAGCCAAGGCCAATCTTCACGTTTATGTTCACATCATATCGATATGCTCACTTTGGATCCATTGTAGGTGCCAGTTCTGTCCTAGATTGCTATAGGCAATTAGGACTCGTATGTGACGCACATAGCATCAGTCTTCACATGATTGTAGTACTATAGTGTACATCATTACTACACCCAATCATGTTCATGTCAGAATATCTCTACATGAGCTCGTGTGTCAACATATGTTGTTAAACACTCGATATTATATGTTCGTTTATGCAAGATATTGTGATTACTGGATGTTATATGCAAAATATTGTGATTTATCGTATTATTGAAATATTGTTGATTACAGTAAGTGTTTTTATACTAAATGTAGTATATATATTTGGAAACTATACTTCTTTTATGGCGAGGGGTCATACATTTTCGAAAAGGTTTTACAAAACTTTATTTTCAGGCCTACTCACCCTTGTTTTTTGCCCTTCTAGGTTTTATTGGCAGAGCTCTTGTGTTGACGAGGATTTCTAGCAAAGGGTGATATAGGAGACTACTTCCAATGGTATAATTGTTTAACTTTGCAGTACTTTACTTATACTCTGACATCACATGCGAAATGGGTTCAATCTCGCTCACATGCGCATCCTTGTATTTAGTCACTTTTAGGTTAAAATTTATTCATATTTTTTTAAGTTCACCACATTTAATGGCTTTGTCACCTTCCTGGTGTCGGCCAGCATAACTCGATTCGGAGTCCAAGTGGACATTCTAGGTTCGGGTGTGTCAGTCCGATAGGAAATGCTTAGGTCTGATGCATAAGGTCTAACAAAAGATTCAAAAAGTGTTTCCGACCTACATGCCGACGACCATGTTTCCAAAGAACTTTCGTTTAAGATTCACTAGAAAGGACGCGTAATCCAATCCAGGAGGGAAAATCCCTTACTACGTTGCAATTATTGAAATTCATAACCCCAAAAAACATGGGAAAGGTATAAAAGATTTTGCTAACTTATCTCTTGCAGGATATTTCAGATGTAAGCATAGTCGTCACATGTCCAATAAATGTAAAAACAAAGCTTGGAGTGCAGGATTGCTCATGGGTTTAGTGTTCAATTCCTAGTACCGAAGTAGGGTGGTACTCCGGATATTGCGATGAAAATCCTTCATGTATGCAAAGTTTGGGAGGTAGTGTTTTCCGAGCCAACATTACCGAGGGGCGTTTCTTAAAACCCCATCCCAGGCCCACAAACTTATTGGCATTTTGCTCCGTTGCTTATTATATTTCTCAAAGTTTGTTTACTTTGGAAACATTTATCGGATTGGATATTATTTATGCCAAAAGATATACGAGATAGGAAGATTCTCACATAAATTAATGATTATTATCACGGTTACAAAAAAGATTAAACTAGTACAACAATTTAGGGGAGACAAGCCCTCACCTTTAATAAAAGAGAAAATTTAGAGACAGAACGACGTGTTGGATTGGAATCAGTATTCCTAGAGAGAATACCATCGTCAAGCCAGTAGCATGCTACGCCCACCTTGCTGCATTCTGGACACGACACTACATTGAAGGCAAGTATTCTTACAGAGATGCGTCAGCGTTGTCATCCACAAGTAGAAGAATGGAAAGAAACAGAGGCAAAAAGTCACAAAAACATTCCATCACCTCGAAAAAATCAGACACTGGTGCAAATTCTACATAAGGTGTCTTGCAAAGGAGAAGGTTGGTGATAGGGTATTATGATCTGATTTCAAACACTCAAGCCACATGAGTGAGTATTTGAACGAAGGGCCATCACTGTAACCATCAATAAGCATCAAATGAGGAAGAAAATAATGACGAAAAACCCTTTAGTGGATCTTCACACTTCTTACAGATCCTAGCTACCCTTCCCGGCTTGAAGCCCGCATGAAGAGTGCTAAGAAGGGATGAATGTTATAGAACGAGTTGCAAAAAGTGTGGAATATTATAAAGCAAGTTGCAGGAAGCAAGGAAACATTTATGAGAACACGTAGGGATTTACAGTGGGTAACATGATTTTTTGGGATTGAAGTTTTCTTCAACAAAGAACCAAGAAAAAGACAAAGGTTAAGAAAAGGAAAAACAAGACAAAGGTTAAGAAAAGGAAAAACAAACATCATAGAACAAATGAGGAAGGAATGAAGAAAAATATGACTTGAGAAAGCTATTTAAAGGCAAACCAGGAAATGATCTCACCGTTGAAGATAAAGAGTAGTCAAACTAGATTAGCGTGAAATGAGAATCAAGGGCAATCAATAAGATACGTGTTTTTTATTTATTTTTTTTTATTTTATTTTATTTTATTTTATAGATAAGTGCACTCAAAATAGAGGTGTGCATCATTATGACGGTTGGATTTAGATGAATGCATGACAAAAATCGAGAACAACTCTACTACCTCCCTTTAACAAGCCAAACAAGCTTTCCAGAAATTGAAGACCAAAAGGTATGTATTCCAGCTTACTCTGAAGTGCATGGTCCTTGGATAACAATCCATCCTCAAAGGGAACAGGTTGCCTCTGAGACGGATAGTTAAGGCCAATTGTGGGACCATAATTTTCAAAGTCGGAGTAAGGCTGGCCCAAATGCAGTTACCTCAGAAGTCAGGTCATGAATTCACCAGCTCTGGGCAAAGCTGCATCAGACGGAGTAGCGGTGCCACCCTCACTCTACTCCAAGGCAATAGGTGGAGTCCTAGTAACTCCGCTAGATGACCATGCTTATTCTGCAAGACACGTGATTTGATCCGGATGTGGACATAATCAGATCTTATAAGTTTTAGAGTTTCTACAAGCTAGGAACTGGCGTGCGCCACAAGTAATCATAACTCCTAAGAGGATGCAATATTTACTTCTAGATATCATCTAGGATTCTCCCGGCTTAGAATGAGGATTCTATCCTAAAAAGGTCTCTATCCCATGGTATAAATACACTCATCTAGGGTTCACTTAGGGTAATACAATCTAAATACTTCAATTCTCAAGCCTGTTGCTTAAGTCTAAAATCATTCACTAGCTTGACCGTTGGAGAGCCTTTGGCCAGCACATCCCACCCCAAACCTTGGCTTGCTCATAGTTGTTTCACTGTTTTGCAGGTTGCTCGGATTTGTTCTCAGCCACCACTCACAGAGGTGCAAAAATTTGGTTCCAACAATTAGTAATATGAAAAATACACATGCAAGATCTCTTTTTATCTCAATATGAAATTCATATTATCAACACAGTTTCTAACATTTGGTTTTTAAGACTAACACATAGACAAATTTCGGATGATGTGAAGCATGTATGGCTTTTGGCTTCATCATACTCGAGCCAACTTGCTTTGATACCTGAACAAAGTTGAGGGTTCACAATAAAATCAATTGACTATATGAAGAGCAGTTTAACTACTTATAAGCACATGCAATGTCTTGTTTCCCCATTATAAAATTCATACTGTCAACATCGAGGCTAAAATAAGCTAGCATATGCCACTTAGTACTACGGTCTAGTAGTATTCCTTTTCACTTATAAGTGAGAGGTCTTAAGTTCGATTCTCGCCAAAGACGAATTCGAACGACATTATTACTAGCCCATCGTGAGGCTAAGCCCACTCCCTCCTTCTTAGTGTAGATAATATCGTTTGTTAAAAAAAAAAAAAATAAGCGAGCATAATATAATTAGAGTGCTAATGACAATTTTTTAAAACAAAATGCGAAAAGTGAACAAGTATTTGCCTGAAAATAAGTTTGAGTAATGGAGATTTAAGGTTAGTTCTATTACTATTTGTAACGCAAGTTCACCTTTTTACTAGCTAGGTTTTGAAAATGATGATTATATGTTAATGCAGTAGGGAAATGGATCATCTGAACATCAACTAGAATTTCCATTGGCAACCTGCAAGGACGAACACTATATGCTAGGGTTGAAGGACTTCCCACCTACATGGGGTTGGAGTTTTCTCTAGTTTGATCCTTCTTTCTTTTTTTTTTTCAAATTTACGTTACATGGAAAAGAAATTTCATTGTTATATCATATGATGTGACAAGTCATGATTAATAATTTTATATCATTAATGTGCACATTGTATACCACTTCATGTGAAACTCAAGTGTAGAACAAATCACTTACATACTCTAAACATGAATTTACAAACACAACCAGCCATATTAACTTGCAAAAAGCATTTCTTGGAAATGAAATAAATATCAAACACAAATGTTGAGCGATTGAACTGATCATTGTGATTGGCTTTACAGTCCAAGCTGTTGTCGATTCTGTCTGTGTGTATGAATCCTTATACACAGACAAGTTGATGCCCTGCATTGGGGAAAATTTGTCCTTAGCTATTGCCGATTGTATACAATCATGATTTTATCAATATGTAAGAGTTTCTATACAGAGACAAGTTGATGCCCTAAGATGGAAAAAATTTGTTGTAAATATTACCGATTGTATATAATCATACTTTCAAACGAAGAAAACATGTTGTAATTAGCACCGGTTGTATATAATCATGTATAGACACATTAAAACGGAGCAGTGCCTCGTGAGCAAACGCAAACCAACGTTTGATCTGACAATGTGTGAACAAGAAGCACCACATGTTGGAAAGTCTAACATTTAAACGTGCAGTATCGCAGTGGACCTCTGAGCGATTTCAGAATTCAGACCAACCTCATTTGACTTCAAAGTCGTCCTATTCAAGCCGGAAACGAAGACCTTTCTGCTAGTCCCAATGTCGACCCAAGTCAATGATCTGATTAGACACAGAGAAAAGAAGAAAATATAACAAACACATGCAAGCGGCAAAGTGGTAGTTGTAAGTTGTAACCGTAATTCTCTCTTTATACGTAGGCGATGAGTTGTCCTGATAGATAGGATAGTCATCTTCAACCCAAAGCCCAATTTTGCTTCGTTTTGTATGCATCGAGTTTGTCAAAAGCAATCATATGATTGAGAAATATGTGCAACGCAGCTCCCCAAGAGGGTTGATTATAAGGTTTTAAGTATTTATATTTTGGATGTGAGAGGAGGTTAGTGGATCGACGGAGAATTTATATGTTCAACCAAAAGGAATTGTCCACGTTTACATTTCTGCAATGATTAATAGCAAGGACAAAGGGAGAAAGTAGTCGCTTTCGCATAGGTTGTTGACTCAAAATCTCGACCCGTCGTCAAGGTTATCGACTTGAAATCCCGACGCGCCGTGCTTGAGTTGTAGCCCAAGTGACATTAAGGTGGACTATAGTTTAACTGAGTTCAAATCCTATTAAGCAAGGCACAGCCAAATTGATTTAGAGCAGTGTATTTTCTCCCTTTCTTGTAATTTAGATAGATGTGGTGTAGAATATCACCTAACAAAAGCACTTGTGGGAATTTCCAATTAGAATGGTTAAGCTAAGAGCATCTCCACCGGTTGCCCAACTGGGTTGAATTTCCCTTGATCCCAAAAAAGTGGTCCACCGGTGCAAAAAATGGAGGACGGATGCTTGCCCTTCCAATTGAAGCACGGGCTTTCGCCCCTTCGATTGGTGGACATCAACGTCGACATCATGAGACAAAGGGGCCCACCCACAGGGTACAACACACAGCCAAACGATTCTATTTCCATGCAAGCCCATCCGTTGGATTTCCAATGGTTCATTTGGATCATTGGATTTCCAACGGTAAGAAAAATTGCAACATTTTTCAACTTTCACGTGACGAGATCAAGGGCATCCAACAGTAGTAATTTTGAAAATAAAAGGCCAAGATTACTCTAACGATAAAAAGAAAAATAATAACTAAAAAAATGCCAAAAAATTATGTTAAAATACCTTCTGTTTTTTTTTTTTTTTTAATAAATACCCAACCATACTCTTCATTCTCCACACAACTCAATATTGACATTTGGAGGATAAAGGCCAAGAAAAAATAGAGACAAAAAGGAAAAAAAGTTTATGTGAATAGTAATCGCCTTTGCCCGCCCTCCTTCCCAAACGAGTGCACTTGCACAAATGCAATAACCATTTAGAGTGAATAGTAAGGCCAATTTCATTGCTCTTGCCCTCTCGCTCCTAAAATGGGTAGAGTTGCTCTAAATAACGCTAAGACATCTTGTTATTTAAATCCCAAATATTTGAATGTTGTTTAGGAACTCGTAAAAGACAAACGGCATCCATTTGTCATGCTTGAAGTTACAAATTTATTTCCAGACGCTCAACAAATGTTCCTAAATCCAAAAATGCATACAAGCGCTTAACGAAAACTAACATTTTAGCTACAACACACACCTGCAAGCCGATGTCACCTCACCAATTCTTCGGTCTTGTAACATCTGGTAACATTGAACACGACAATGTTCCCCGTTGAAAAATGTTACTAGAATTTTATCTGTCATATATTTTTTGGGGAGAAGGGGGGGTGGTGGGGGTGGTCAAGTGAAATAAAATATAAAGCACTAGTGATATGAGATTACTTTCACCCTAATTGTCCAGCAGTTGCATATCCATCATTTTGAAGAACCTAATAATTCACATCTTTTGTGACAAAACCCATCGATCAATAAGGTCACAACAGATTGTACAACTTAAAATATCAGGTACGGCTACTCACCCAATTGGCAATGCCACCAAGAATCTCTTATCAATTGAAATTTAATGCGGGACGTCATATTAGCAGCCATTGCTCAAATGCAAAGTTGCGTTAATATATTCTTCGTGAATTCTGCAAAATAATTCCAGTAACATGCATCAGCATAACAAGATATATTAAATGAAATCCATCAACTAGTTTGCTTTCTTAAAACAATAATTGGGAAGAAAAAAAAAAAATTCCATGTTTAAGTTCTGCAGTATCTCATATCACTTCACGTGGTGTTTCAACATTAAGAGATTGAAAAAAAATGTTGAAGAAAGGAGAATCAAAACATAAAAACAAAGGGAGGACTGCAAATGGACAAAATGGGAGTGTGAAAGTCGCTATTCGTTAAAGAAATCCACATCCCCAAACATGTGTGCAGTGGCTCTATGCTCCAAATCGAAACTCTGTATCTATCAATACCCTCAAACCGGAAAAATATCTGCAGATCCAATTATGAGATGCGTGCCCAATTGTTTGTCAGACTCATCCCTTTCTACATCCACTTATAATAACACCTTAGCCATTTCATTAGTTACTCTTTCACATTCCTCGCCTTTAGAACTAAAAGGTTCCTGAGAAATTGGTGGAACTTTTGCACTCAATCCAAACAAACTAAAGATATCAATTGTACTTCCCATCAGGCATTATATGCCAATCTTTTCTAAAGCTAAACGTTAGCAATGTGATGGGAATTTACCATAGGAAGAGGAGAAATTGGGTGTCTTTGTCCTCTTGGATGATTGACCAAAAGAGTGATCCTAATGATATTATATTTATGTATAAAAAGTTCGAGCAAAATCCTCAATCCAAAAACATATAATGTTCATTGTTCGTACAATCAATCCCAAAAGTGTCAATAACAAAACTGAAAATCTAACAGCAGCGAGAGAGGAAAACCCCCAAAGGATGTTCAGCTGATAAAACGTGAATTAGTTTTGAACACTTGGGCACTGAAGGCTGCATATAAACACCTTCAAAAATACTGATGAAACCAAATAACAGAATAACTGGAATACATCAACAGTCCCCTAATTTTGACAGCCTTCCATCACAAAAATCAGAACATGCAGGGGACAAACAAAAGAGATGGGAGAAGATTTAGTTCAATAAATCAACCATTTAAGCCAATACGCCCAGTAGCAAACTTAGATGCAAGAATCTAAACTAAAATAATAGAAAAGGAAAAGAAAAACTTAAAGCATACCTTTTGAGTGAAGGTCCTTAAGAATATGAACATGCTAGAGCAGCCAAATTATTGTGGCCGGTAAAGGCCAAGCAATGGTTTCTCTCTCTCTTGAACTCTCTTTCTTGCAGCTTCCCTTGCTTTAAGTGCAGCTGCTTCTTCGGCGGATACAGCCCTTGGCTTCTCATCTCTCTTTCTCTTTCCAACAGCAACGGAGGAAGCAGCACCTTTAACAGATCTCTTGGGATTTATAGAGGATGAAACTACTGGCCCAGGTGGAGGCCCATTTTGAGTTTTATCAGCACCTTTGTTTTCTGTAGCTGATCCTGCACCTGAGGCTGACACTGGCTTTTTCAAAATGGTTTCTTTATATCCAGCATTGGATAAGAACTGTGGGTTCGCATATGCCTCTTCCTGTGTTACCCACTTGCCTGTTGTATTTTTTGATCGAAATATATCAACTACAACACATATTCTAAAAGGATGGTAAGCTAACACAATAATTAGAATATAAGTGCAATGTGTCAATACCTATAGAATCAGAATAGTAGAAGCCTGAATTTGGATCATAGTAAAAACCATTACTTTGATTGTAGTAATAACCAGATGTGCTGTTATACTGCCATTCTGTCACCAATCAAAGTGAATCAGTTAATATAACCAGATGTGCTGTTATACTGCTATTTTGTCACCAATCAAAGTGAATCGATTTTAATAAACAAGTTGAAATAAGAAATATTTATCAACAAAGCTTAAGGCATGCTTCTTCAAATCGCATTAAGGGGGCCCATTTAGGAACAAATAATATTCATGAACCACCCTAAAGAGATGCTTCTAAGGGAATTTAAATTTTGAAAGACTCTATTCTGTTCACCAATTATTGGCCAACTATCAAACCGGACAACTATGGCAAGAATCAACCTAAAAACACAATTCACCTAACATGTCTAGTTCATTCTAGGCAATTTTCATAACTTACTAGCTTAATGTCTTCCTCTCCTGAGTCCTGGCCGGTTGGAGTGGGCTATAGACCAGCCTAAACACCTAGGCTATCACCTCAAGCGACCTAGGAGTTTGAATTTTTCTTTTTTTTTTTTAAATAAAAAGCCTATATGATGATGATGATGATGATGATGACGACGACGACAACGACGATACCGATGACGATGATGATCATCATAATAATAATACTAGTAGTAGTAGCAGTAGCAGTAGCAGTCAGATTTTGATTGCTTGGCATGCTTGTAAAATATTGATATATGTAAAGTATTATAATAATTTTAGAAACCGTGAGGCTATAGCCTCACGCCTCAAGGCTATCACCAAAGCCAAGCTATCCATGAAAGGCCTTCACTTCACCTTCGCCTATTAAAACATTGATATATATATATATATATATATATGTATGTATGTATGTATGTATGTATGTATCTATGTATGTATGTATAATATCACTAGCATCTAATGAACCATGCCTTCCTCTTTCCTTTTTTCCTCCCTTGTAGAGTGCTTTCTTCAGTAAAATACCTCAGAGTAGTTTCGCAAGCTTAGTTTGTTGAGAAATAGATTTTATACATGCAGCCCGATTGTTGTATTGTCTTAACAAAAAAAGTAGTTGAGCTTTAAGCAAGGTGTTCAGTTATCCAACAGTCCTATTCCAACATACATGGTACTCTTGGACTATAAATCATATGGCCAAGGTGAATAAACTAGATTTGACTCCATACAAGTACAAAGATAGGAAAAATGATGCATCACGATTGTCAAAAATAATGATGGAGGTTCTCCAAAGTGATTGAGGTGTGATATGCTGGCTTTATTCCATAGCTTGCAAGAATAGTGCAGCCATAACATTGCAATAACCCTGGAACACAAACTTACAGTACTTACTCTCTATATCATCATCATCAACTTCGAATGCACGAGAATCTCTAGCCTCCTTTAAGTTTGCCACATCCTTTTGATAGCTGCGCTTAGCTTTCTGTAAATGTTCAGGACCAAAAAATCAGCATAAAGAAAATTT
Source organism: Pyrus communis (assembly GCF_041283825.1). Taxonomy (NCBI): domain Eukaryota; kingdom Viridiplantae; phylum Streptophyta; class Magnoliopsida; order Rosales; family Rosaceae; genus Pyrus; species Pyrus communis. The sequence goes on from NC_142569.1 coordinate 21,713,759, forward strand.
TCTCAGGTCAGTGTCCCATAGAAAGAAGACTTTGTCTTCCACAAAAGCTATTTTTTTTTTTTTTAAAAAATAAAAAAATAAATCATAAATCATAAGACAAAGGAGTTGGGGAAATAGTTGTGCTCAACTTTTTTCACAAATTCTGGTTTGCCATTCGAATGTCATTTGAAAACATAATAAGTTTTGAATTGATAACAGCTGCTCGCGGGCTGCTAATAAAATGGCAGTATCGATGAGAACAAGAATAGGAATGAAGCATAGTATTAAAGGGGAGATGCACTACCATCAAAGAATTGCCATTATAAAATGAACTTCCATTATCCAAATAGATGTATTCATATATATATTAACTACTGCTAACTTCGAAATAACCTTTTGATACTCACTGCTTCGATTTGCAGAAGGGCGCGCTCTGCTTCCTTTTCTTCCTTCTCCTTTGCAGCTTTTTCTTTTCGCATATCAGCAAGCTTCTTTGCAACATTATCCTTGTGTCGTTGACCAAGTTCATGATTTCTGACGCTGGAAGGATTGTGCGAGATGTAGATTTTGCAGAAGTCACACCACTTGTTACCCTGGCTAACCCAGTACTGCAAACAGAGAAAGGGAAAAATTAACAAGGTAAGCTAATAAATGAAATCGAACTGTATCAAAAATTTTAAAGAGAAGAAGATTCCTCTCCGAGTATTATAGATTTCAGTATAATTCAGAAACTCCATTACCAGTATATCACTATGCTTCTGAAATAAAACAAGTTTTCGCCTATCGGAACCATTGGACATAAAGAAGTAGTAATTAAATTACTTGAAATATCAAAACGAAGCTAAAATCACATTCTTTCGTTCCCAAATCCCAATACACGTGCCGGGATCACAGAATTCGCGATACAGATTACTAACTATTAGCACCAAATGGATCCCAATACAGCCATAACTGTAACAATGGCAAGAATAAGAAGCAGCTGAGTTATTATCTTGTTACTTCGGTAATTGGGTTTTGCTTATTATTCATGAATATTGCTCTTCAATCCCCATATGGATACACTCGTACGAATTATCCAATTAAGCACTCAAAATTAGGAATAACATCAAGAAAAGCTGCTTTTTTTACAAGTGCTTTTCAAAATTAAAAGTAAAAAAGAGTTGAAAGCGGAGGAGGGTACCTCAGTCATGGCGACGAATTGGGGGGCTGTGAAGCTGGTGGGAGAAAAACCCTAAAATCAGACCGTTAGGGCAAAGATCGGAGGTTGCAGGTACTGAAATGTGTCAATCGAAATAATCAAAACAAAATCTCTCCTTTTTCTTTCTCTTTCTCGCGGAGCGGAGACAGGAATTCGGTTTGCCGATATAACTCCGACGACTATTTGAGTCGATCTTGGTTTTGATATGCCCACTCGAGCAATTTTTGGGCCTTATAGAACTTAGTTTAACAAGCCCGCCCCTTCTCTTCAATTTCAGACAATTATTGGGAATAGTGGGGAGGCCTTCACGTAAGGAATGAGAATTAGTTAGATTAGATCAACTATATCCCTCTAGTTTAATCTAATTTTGTTACGAGAGTATTTGCATAAAATTCTAAAGTCGTTCATTACTGGGGGAATACGGTATAACGTCTATTACAGGAAAATGCGTCTTGGACTAAAATAGTAGAATGTTGTAACGTCCATTACCGGAAAATACGTCACCTCCCAGTCAATCTCAATGTGTTAAGAGAAACCTCGCACCATGAGGCATATCTTATATTGCTCTATCTCATTCTTTTCATTACGCTTCCTTACGAAAACCCATTTGTACCCAAAGGGCTTCACATGCCTTAAGCACCTTGCGTTTTGCAAGTGAATCAAGTTCAACTTGGATTGTTTGTTGCTAGTTTAACCAATCAGTTCTACGTTGACATTCATCATGGAACACAATTCAATGTTATTGTTCAGTATGATATCAGTAATCACTATGTATGCAAATGATCGTCTACTATCATCCCATTCTGATTGGAAATCTCATCCAAGCTAACATAATGGACCGAAATCTCACAATTCTCGGGAGGCAGATTTGTGTCATCAAGGACAATTCCATAACCTAGAATAACCTCGTGCGTTTAAATGGTTAAGTTAGTGATGGTAGGATTAAAATTTATTTCACTAGGTTGTGTCGTGGGCTTCCTCTTCTAGGGCTATGAATCTTTTGAACCAACAAGTCTGTCACGCTTCAGGATGAGAGCGCATAATTGGCTAGCCAACAATGTATCGGGCTACACAGTGGGTGCACCCAACAGTCCTATAAGGGCAATATTTCGATGTATGTGCGGTACATCTATCCTTGCTGGTGCGTTTGCATCTTGTATATTTGAGTTGTCACTTTCACTAAGCATCGAGCATGCTTTAAGCAACATTCTGTAGATCTAAAATACATGGCACTTTAATTTCAAGTTGTGCAGTGCGGGGACCTAAAAGAGACATAGTGGGATTAATCCATGACAATTCGCAGCATTTTTCAAGATCGTTAACATTCTTGCTCCTAATGATAGAAAAACTGTATGATCGAAGTATAATCTGCAAAACATGCAGTAAGCAGATCACCTTTCAAAGGCTCTAAGTAGTAAATAATGGAAGCCGAATCATAACCGACAAATTCTTATTCTTCTCTAATGACCCATTTTGATACATAGTGGAGGCATTATTGGTGCATAAACTGCACTATTGGCGTATGTGAGAGATGTTAGGCTCGTACGTTACCAATTGTAACAGTAAAAAAGATTGGCCAACGGTGGACCTTATACAAACCAACATAGTTGTGTGCAAAATTGCATAACCCCACGTAGAAACCAAAAGCTTGGTGTGCATGGCCATGGTTTAAGCAATCAATTGAAGATGCTTAATGACGCTTTTGTTAAGCTTTTTTAGGTGTGAACATGGGATACTGAATGTTCAACTTCAATCCCCACTGACATACAATAATCGTCGGAAGTTTGCAACGTAAACTCTCAAGTGTTATCTAGTCGAATCGACTTAGTCAGGTAATCACGGTAGTCTTGAGCTTAATAATTTGTGCTAAAAGTTTCGCAAATGCAGCATTGCGTGTGGACAATAGGCAAACATATGACCAACGTGTCGATGCATCAACTAACAATATAAAATATTTAAATGGTCCTCATGTTGATTGAAAATGTCCATAAATATCCCCTTGGATCTGCTAATGAAAATTTGGGGATTATGGGTAATATTTTCATTAGAAGGTTGAGTTAATAATTACCCAAAGAGCATACTTGGCATGGAATTTCCAGGTATGATTTTCAAACTTTTAGTAAGACGATGCACATGTGATTTTTTGAGGATACAATGCATTATATCTCTCCCTAGATATCTCAAACGGTTATGCCATGGTAGGCCTCCGCAGCACATACGTTTGTATTGTACAGTCCATTCGGGAGACGTCCCATCTTCTCATGAATATGTTTTTGGTCATTTTCATAGGAAACGATACAATGATATTCCATGCCATTCTTTTTAGTGGTTTCAACATGATAGTTATTCTTTCAAATATTCTTAAAGCTCAACAACGTTCTTCCGGAACAAGGTAAGTAAAGGTCTTCTTTAATGGTTAATTCAGTATCATTGGACAACACTATCGAAGTAGTGTCATACCCCTAATCAAGTAGGATAGGCCTAAAAGGGTTGTCAAACCTGAATTTTTAGGACAAAGTTAGTAAAATAGTGACTGTCGCGCAAGATGGTGTGCGTAGTTGCACTATCTGCCAGACAACTAATATCCCCACAAGACATACCCAAAAATAAATTAATTGAATTGGTCACATCTATGAGGAAAAATTCAAATTCCTTTCCTTCAATTAATTAATTAAGAAATAATAATCCGAAATAAAGAAAATTGTTCAAAACTTAAACCAAAAGAAATAGGGCCACTCTAAAAATTAGTAATTTCCATGGTGGTATCTTCGAGATTATCTACTTGAGCAAAGTTTGTCTCAATCTTCTGACAACGTGAATGATACTAAAAATTGCTTGAGGAGAAGCTCATCACACATGAGATCAATATTCTTTGGAACCACATAGATAACACATATCAAAATTAGTAGAAGCTTGATGATTTGACCTTTACCTTTATTCTTGAAGTTAGAAGCCTTGAGACTAAGGAAATCATGCTTCGGGTTTAGATTTCTTTTCTTGGGTGGGCTTCTGCTATATTGATAACTCATATATTTCATAGATTTATACAGTGGCAAGGCTACAAAAGGTCAGGGAAAGAGGCCTCTCCCTTCGCTAAAAATCAAGCCTAGGAGCAACGGTCTACCCTTTTGGTGTGAGCTTCAGAAACTCAAGTGTAAATAGTGATTGTTCATCACTTGTCTGCCAACCAGTTAGATCTATTGTGAGCTTCAAAACTTATTTTTCTCTTACTGAGATCAAAATATTTTCTTCAAAGAAGTTGTTCTTTATCCTCTCTACCACACTATAGCAAAATCCCAAGAAGATCCAACTGCCCATTCGTTCTAGATCTTTGAAATACTACCAAGGTTTTGAAAATCCGTAGAAAATCCTATAGTCATGTTTGGAGTTTCAAAACTCCAACTTCAAACATTTAAATAGAAACACTTCCTTCATAAAAGTTATTTATCATCATTTGTTCTATAAATATCCACAATTTATGACAATCCAATCTATATGTTGATTTGTGCATTAGTTTAAGCAGCTGATGTACGGTTAAGCTGCCTTTCTTGGCCAACCTGTGGCCAATATCTTCAATTTTTATTGCTTGCTTCTTGGAATGAAAAAGGAAAAGAATTCAAAGAGGGAGTTGTGAGTAAGAAAAGAAAGAAAAGAATGAGGAGCAACATGTGAGTGAAAAAAAAAGAAAAGAATTCAAAGAAAGAGAAGGATGACGGGTTGTAGAAAACTAAAGAGGTTTAGGAAGGTTTGGAGAGAATTTTAAAATAAAAAGAGTGGTGAGAGGGAGTCATTTAGAGAAGGATTATTATACAAAATGGTCCCTGAGATTTGCATGATTAATAGAAATGGTCCTTGAGATTGAAAATCAATAGAAATGGTCACTGAGATTGTCCACCATCCATGATTTTGGTCATTCCGTTAAAAACTCTTTGGGCAATTCAAAGCTTCGTAACTCAATCGATTCTTAACCAATTCGACCCATAATATACCAAAATGAAGATAAGAAAGTGTAGAACAAGATTATATCTATTTGGAAGCCTAATGATTGCCGAAGATGGTTGGAAAATAGCCTGAAAGGTGACTCATCAGCGGAAAAATTGGAAAAGTCATCAGAAACTAGGTAAACTTTAAACGTTCATAACTTCTTCAATACTCAACGACATCAAGTGATTCAAAAATAAAAATCATACTTCTCGACGAGACGAAGATAATGGTATCTTTCTTTACCACTAACTCGCCGTGGTTGGTCGGAAACTTTGATAGGAGCATATTTGTGCGACTTAGTTAGCTTCTTCTTGTGCATTTGTGTTGTTATTTCTTAGTTAATGTAGTATTTCAAGTCATTTTCGTGTGTTTGTAGGTCCAAAGGGTTAAAGTACCAAGAAAGTGCATTTTGGTGCATTTTGGAGCAGTTTTGGGCACTAAATGGATAGCACATGTATGGGCCAAGATGGATGGACGAATTTGGAATTCAAAAGGCTAGGAATCTGATAAGAAGAGGAATAAATTAAAGTCAAGACAAAGAGGATAAGGAATTAGCTCAAAAGAGGAAACATTATCCAAAACCTTATCTAACCTTATCCAACCTTATCCTATCTTATCTTAACCTAATCTTGTTCCACCTTAATCCTACTACAAGTGGACCTAAAAACCTAATTTCTAGAAGCCTTATCTGACCCTAAAAGGGTGCCACACCCTTCCCCCTTTTATTTCTTCTAGAAAACCCAAAATCAGCCACAAAACACTTAGTTTCTAGAATGCCCAATTTTGGACGAATTTCCTAAACCTTTTGCCTTTTGGATTCTGATTTGTTAGGCCTTATTCCTTGTGGATTTGGGTTATACAAATCCTTTTCTAAAAATTAATTGGGCCAAACCTTGTCCTAAGTGGATTTAAGTTACTTGTACCGAACCCTAGGGCCCTAATCCATAAAATCTGCTAAGTTGTAACCCTAATCTAATTAACCCTAGGACTATATATACATATTTTTAGCCACAAATTCGAAGGAACCCTTGATGCTATTTAGAAAACCCTTTCCGCAAGCCCTAGACACCATTCTACATCATTCATTCAATCCTAACACCTCCATACACAATCTGTCGCAACCTTTCACCATAACCAGCCATCATTCATCATCCCAAGCAAGAATACATCGCTCATAACCCCTAAAACCATCACCCACACCTTGTGCCGCAGCAAGGAATAAGGAGGAAAGCCCTAGACGTGCATGTCATTCGACTTGGAGTTGCTGGAACGTTTTAGGTGTAATCTTTCTTGTGATTTCAATGTTTAAATTCAATAATCATTGTTTTGTGAGTATGAGGAACTAATCCCCTCTTAGCTAGGGGCAATTTCGAAACCATGGCTATATTTGCATTATGATTTAATTACTTCCAGTTGTGATTTCATGAATTGTGAATCCAATTTACTTATCTATTTGAATTAAAACTTGTTTGTGTATGTGGGTTGAGAGTGCACACTTAATTTGCATGAATAAATCTGATGCTAGGATATAAGGAAGCTTTACCTAATCGTTGTGAACTTATATTCATGAGTAGTAAAGGTTGTTAGTCACAATCATGTTAAGTAAATTCTTGGCTTGGCGTTAAAGGAATGGGCTTATTAGTCGAAATTGGAATGGGCTTATTAGTCGAAATTGGAGCCTTCCGTTCGAGCTCATGTGTAATGCATCCGACTATGCGTTAAAGGCTGTTTTAGGCCAAAAAAAGGACAAGAAGCCGCATGTTATCTACTACATATCCCGGACATTGAATGATGCTCAATTAAACTATTCGACCACTGAAAAAGAACTTCTTGCCATTGTCTTTGCTTTAGATAAATTTTGATCATATCTACTTGGTACTAAGGTTATTATTTTCACTGATCATGCAGCTTTAAAGTATTTGTTCACCAAGAAAGAAGCCAAACTAAGGCTAATTCGATGGATGCTGCTTCTTCAAGAGTTTGACATCGAAATTAAGGACAAAAAGGGGAGTGAAAATGTGGTGGCTGACCACCTAAGCCGTATGGTACATGAGGATGAGCCTTTACCTATTTCAGAAACATTCCCTGACGAGCAATTGTTATCCATTAAGGCAAGTGAGCCTTGGTATGCGGATTTGGTGAATTATTTGGTGGCTAAACAAGTTCCAAACACTCTAAACAGAAACCAACGTGATAAATTGAAAAAAGATGCTAGGTTTTATGTTTGGGATGATCCATACTTGTGGAAATATTGCTTGGATCAGATTATATGTAAGTGTGTGCATGATATGGAATTCAATTCTATTTTAACATTATGTCACACTTATGCATGTGGGGGACACTTTAGGACACAGCGCACATCCCTTAAGGTTTTAGAATGTGGATTTTATTGGCCAACTTTATTTAAGGATGCTAGAACCTTTTGAATGTCTTGTGATCGTTGCCAAAGAATGGGTAACATAAGTGCAAAGGATCAAATGCCGCAAAATGTTATACTTCCTGTTGAAATTTTTGATGTTTGGGGCATTGATTTTATTGGTCCTTTTCCTTCCTCACATGGTTTCCTTTATATCTTACTTGCTGTGGATTATGTGTCGAAATGGGTGGAAGCAAAAGCTACCCAAACTAATGATTCTCGAGTGGTTGCAGATTTCATTAGAACTAACCTATTTGCAAGGTTTGGAATGCCACGAGTAATCATAAGTGATGAAGGGTCTCACTTTTGCAATCGAACCATTGAGGCTTTGCTCAAGAAGTACAATGTCACGCATAAGGTTTCAACACCTTATCATCCTCAAACCAATGGGCAAGCCGAGGTTAAATAGGGAGATCAAGCAAATTCTAGAGAAGACCGTTGGCCCAACAAGGAAGGACTGGAGCGTACGTTTGGAGGATGCATTGTGGGCATATTGCACGGCATATAAGACACCCCTGGGCATGTCCCCATTTTGGCTCATTTATGGCAAACCATGCCATCTTCCTGTAGAATTGGAGCACAAGGCGCATTGGGCCGTCAAAACATTCAACATAGACCTTGATGCCGCTGGAATTCATAGGAAGCTCCAATTGAATGAACTTGAAGAAATTAGGAATGAGGCTTATGAAAACGCTCGAATTTACAAGGAGAAGACAAAGGCTTTCCACGATAAGATGATTCAAGGCAAATCATTCTCCATTGGGCAGAAAGTGCTACTCTTTAATTCTCGCCTTCACTTGTTTCCTGGTAAGGTGTGTTCTAAGTGGGTAGGCCCGTTTGTTATTACTAATGTCTTTCCTTATGGTGTAGTCCAAGTTCAAAGCTTGAAAACAGGACAAGAGATCAAAGTGAATGGCCATCAGTTAAAGCCCTACTATGAGAATTTCGAGGAGCATGTTGTGCATGATGTACCCCTCCATGCCGTGGGTACTTGTGAAGCTTAACATGGCATATTCATCTGGCTGGAAGACGTTAAAGCAAGCGCTTCTTGGGAGGCAACCCATGCATTCAACAAGGAGAAAATGGAACTTCCACTCCAAACCCGGATTTGCGTTTCTAAAACCTTCTCTTTTCTGTTTTATTTTATCATGCTTAGTTGTTTGTGTTTGTTTGCTTTTGTGTGAGTCATTGTGTGAAACATTGAGGACAATGTTTGATTTAAGTGTTGGGGGGGGGGGGGGTAAATAAGTGTTTTTATGCAAATTCTTAGGATTCTATCACCTATCACTTATAATGTTGTTTCTCACTGTTTTTAAGTGTTTTTAGTGCATTTTGAGCTGTTTTGGTGTGTTTTGAAGTAAAAATCCGAAAATTTAAAAACAAAATTGAAAATGTGTTTTGACAAAGCCAAAAAGAGTTGTTTTTGTGTGTTTGTTTGTGTCTTAGGGTACCTTCCAACACAATGATGAGGATTTGGTTTTTAATGCATGATTGTTAAAGAGAGTTACAAACATGGATGAAATTTTGATTTGCTCTTTGGTTTATGCTTGGTTGTAGTTATAGTTTACGAATTCACATGTAATCACAAAGGATAAAATCAGTCTTTGTAAGTTTGAAGGAAGGAACTCAAACAAACGCTACATCCCTGAAAGACTTGAGCCTAAACGTTTATTTGGAGAGTTATTAATTTGTGCATTCTTGTTTTCTAAAGTCGTTGCATGATCTCATTATTCTTTGCTTGGTTGCTACTTAGAATGCATTTCATCACTATAGTTCCAAATACTAGAACTCATACCCATTTCATTCAAAGCATGAAATTGATTAGCATAACAAATAAGAAGATAAAGTTGTGAAGTAGTCACCACCATAGCCAGATAGCCGAATCCACCTTTGTCATTTGTATTGTAGGTTTAAACCTCGTTGAACCTTGTTTAGCCTATTTTCTTTGTTAACCACATCACCCTTACCTAGCCTAGAATAGGACTTTCCATACCCTTGTTCTTGAAGTATAGTGGAGCATGACTTAGAAGGAATTCCTTTTGAGTGACATTCTTGCAGAAAATAAGTGAGGGGGAAGAGATTTTTGTGTATGTGTGTTCCAAAGTCTCAAAGGAGGCACGGAAAAAAGAAAAAAAAAGAAAAAAAATGTGAAAAATGTGAAAAAGAAGAAAAAGAAGAAAAAGAAGAAGAAAAGAAAGAAAAGGAGTTGAAAATAAGTGAGAACAAACTCACAAGTGTTGGTTGTTGAAGAAAGGGTCCAAAAGGTTGAATATGGCCCTAAGTTTTGTGTGACTTCCCCTTGGGTGTTCAAAGTTGATTTTTGCATTCTAAAGGGAATTCTAAGTGCCTAATTCATTACTTTGCACACTATTGCTTTAAGAACGTTTGTTTCCTCTACTTTTCATTGTTAGCCAATACCTTAGCCCCGTTACAACCTTAGACTTCTATCTTGATTGTTATGTGTTTCAATATGTGGGAGTTTAAAATTGGTTTGAGCATATGGTATCCCTAGTTCTCGCATCTAAGTAGTGGCGTTCCATTCATGAGATCATATACATATATATGTTAATAATTCCAGAAAGTGCTTCCTTCATTTAAAACATATGTGAGTGGCTCGTCTACATGTTTACATCAATCTTCTCACATATACCTAGTGTATGGAGTGCAGTCAGAAAATCTGAGTGAAAATAGAGAGTATATCCGGTAAGGAATTGAGGGAATTCTCTAAGGCATGTTACTACATTCAAAATGTTGTTTTAATTGATTAAATGTGAGCTATTGAATGGTGACTATGATTAAGTATGCTTGAGGGTAAGGATTGCTTAAATCTATGAGAGTGGTGATCTTTGACATGTTATGTTTCATTGGAAATCCCTGAGCAAACGTTGGAAGGTTTAGATTGTATGTTTTGTTTCTTTTGTTTGTTTGTTTTCCTCGAGGACTAGCAAAAGCTAAGTGTGGGGGAATTTGATAGGAGCATATTTGTGCGACTTAGTTAGCTTGTTCTTGTGCATTTGTGTTGTTATTTCTTAGTTAATGTAGTATTTCAAGTCATTTTCGTGTGTTTGTAGATCCAAAGGGTTAAAGTACCAAGAAAGTGCATTTTGGAGCAGTTTTGGGCACTAAATGGATAGCACATGTGTGGGCCAAGATGGATGGACGAATTTGGAGTTCAAAAGGCTAGGAATCTGATAAGAAGAGGAAGAAATTAAAGTCAAGACAAAGAGGATAAGGAATCAGCTCAAAAGAGGAAACATTATCCAAAACTTTATCTAACCTTATCCAACCTTATCCTACCTTATCCTAACCTAATCTTGTTCGACCTTAATCCTACTGCAAATGGACCTAAAAACCTAATTTCTAGAAGCCTTATCTAACCCTAAAAGGGTGCCACACCCTTCCCCCTTTTATTTCTTCTAGAAAACCCAAAATCAGCCACAAAACACTTAGTTTCTAGAAGGCCCAATTTTGGACGAATTTCCTAAACCTTTTTCCTTTTGGATTCTGATTTGTTAGGCCTTATTCCTTGTGGATTTGGGTTATACAAATCCTTTTCTGAAATTAATTAGGCCAAACCCTCTCCTAAGTAGATTTAAGTTACTTGTGTCGAACCCTAGGGCCCTAATCCATAAAATTTGCTAAGTTGTAACCCTAATCTAATTAACCCTAGGACTCTATATACATATTTTCAGCCACAAATTTGGAGGAACCCTTGATGCTATCCAGAAAACCCTTGCCGCAAGCCCTAGACACCATTCTACATCATTCATTCAATCGCAACACCTCCATATACAATCTGCCGCAACCTTTCACCATAACCAGCCATCATTCATCATCCCAAGCAAGAATACATCGCTTATAACCCCCAAAACCATCACCCACACCTTGTGCCACAGCAAGGAAGAAGGAGGAAAGCCCTAGACGTGCATGCCATTCGACTTGGAGTTGCTGGAACATTTTAGGTGTAATCTTTCTTGTGATTTCAATGTTTAAATTCAATAATCTTTGTTAAGTGAGTATGAGGAACTAATCCCCTCTTAGCTAGGTGGAATTTCGAAACCATGGCTATATTTGCATTATGATTTGATTACTTCCAGTTGTGATTTCATGAATTGTGAATCCAATTTACCTATCTATTTGAATTAAAACTTGTTTGTGTATGTGGGTTGAGAGTGCACACTTAATTTGCATGCATAAATTTGATGCTAGAATATAAGGAAGCTTCACCTAATCGTTGTGAACTTATATTCATGAGTAGTAAAGGTTGTTAGTCACAATCATGTTAAGTAAATTCTTGGCATAAGTATCATGTTAACTTAGGGTGTTGAGGTTAATGATTCATTGAAAAAGCAACTGGAGATTGTTTTGTATGCAAGTATGTCATGTGTGGAGAAAGACCTCCTAGCTAGCCCATCATCCATCTATTTCCACCAAATTCGTGCAAATCTGCCTAGTTTAAATTCTTGTTTTGTTTACTTTATTTTCGTCTAAAACCAAATCCCCCTTTATTTTAGAGTGTCTAACTTGTTAAAATTTGTTTTAGATTGTGTTTTCAAGTGTTTTGAGTCAAGTTAGAACCAAAATTTGTACAAAATTGTGTTTAGAGTCAAATCTGCCCAGTTTGTGTTTTTAGGCAGTTTTGAGTGTTTTCAACTTATTTTGAGTCTTGTGAACTTGTTTTGAGTCTTTTAAGTTGAGTTAAGTGTTTTAAAGGTTAGTTTTATCTATTTGAGTCAGTTTAAAGTGTTTAGCAATCCATCCTAATCCCCGGTTTAAGAACGATCCCTACTTACTTAAATACTACAATTGTCAAAAGAGGGTTTAATTTGTGTGTTAATTTAATTTTCGCATCAAACTTAAAATGTTTAGCCACTTTCGAGCCGTTGTCAGACCAAACCACGACAAGTTAGCCTTCAAAAACAGTACCATTCTCTTCGTCTCGTCAAGAAGCTTTTTTGTTTTTTTTTTTTTTTTTTGAATCACTCGATTTGGTTGAGTATTGAAAAAGTTATGAACATTTAAAGTTTACCCAGTTTCTGACGAGTTTTCCAGTTTTCCCGCTGACCAGTCACCTTTCAGGCTATTTTTCAGCCATCTTCGGCAACCATTGGGCTTCCAAATGGTATAATATTATTCTACACTTTCCTATCTTCATTTTGATATATTATGGGTCGAATTTGGTTAAGAAATGATTGAGTTACAAAGCTTTGAAAATTGCCCAAAATCGTTTTTTTCGGAATGACCAAAATCATGGATGGTGGACAATCTCAGGGACCATATCTATTGATTTTCAATCTTATCGACCATTTCTATTGATCATGCAAATCTCAAAGACCATTTTGTACAATAACCCCTAAGAGAAAAAAATAAAAGAGAGTTGGTGTGAGTAAAAGAAATTTTATCCACACTAAACATGTAAAGAATAAGAATAACTAAAAGAAAAATATAAGAAAGAGTTAAAAAAAAAATTAAAATAATGAAATAATAAGGAGGATAACATGATGGTAAGATAATCTTTTACCTACTTAGCTTTAATTCTTGCTCATACCATTTTTGGCATGAATGATGATTTATGTGTTTGGGTTGCTAAATGAGTTTATTGTCTTACATTTTATATTTGCATGAATATAATATGAGAATATTGGCTTTGATATGATGCATTACATATTCATAAGCATTGCAAACAAGGACAAATAATTGAGTTGTGTAAAGTGTTTGAGTTGTGAATATATTCAAGGGTTGGAGACTGCCTTGAATATAAAATAATGAACCTTGTATCAAGCGTCGGGGGAAGTGCTGAGTATACAAATAGGGCCGGGAAAAGTACCTATATAATAAAGTGAAAAGTGAGAATTTAATTCTAAAAATTGGGTTTAAGGGATGAACAAGAGTTAACTCATATTATAAGGTATTCAGAGTTAAGTGGTATAACTATAAGCATGGTATGGGATGTGCAAGCTGGGTATGCGTTAGCGGGATTAGAAAGGAGTGAGTGCATTCATCCATCACATTTGCCTATATCAATTTTACGTATTTACAAGAACTAATCATTTGAATTATTATTTTGTTGGTACCTTCGGTTGTGAAGTAATTTGTGCATTAATTTTTATTATGATGTGTATTCAATAAATTTTATGTACTGATCAAATCAAGCATTTATTATGTAAAATTTTGTTATACGATGTATTGTAGTTTAATTGCAAATAAATATTATTTTAAATTTTCATCATGTCTTGGTTATAGAATTTATTTGTATAGCTAAGATATGGCTCACACCCTAACTCATGAATAGTTCTTATTCGCGGGTTGGGGCGTGACAGATTGCTAGCCTGTTTTGGAGATATCAAATAAGGAAAAAAAAAACGTGCAAAGTAAAAGCTAAATTGTTGGGATCTCTTTGGAATATGTTGTAGCCTTTTTTACCATATAAAAACTTGCCTTCAAACACTTTTACATACCTTTTTAATTTTGGATGAATTTTCACAACCCTAGCCATCTATTTTTTCTCCATTTTCAGCCCCACTCAAAACCTTAGCTGTTCCATACACTTCCGCCGTCACTGAAAACTCATCTTAACAGGTTATTCTTGGAGAAGTTCAATATCAAAATTGCTTCAAGGGTTTCCTCTTTTGAATTTATTTTCACTCATGTTGTGTATCTTCATTTTAATCTATGCGAACACGATGTGTAATTAAACTCAAAGATACAAATTTTGATTTAGCCTTACTAAATTGATCCATGTTTCTAAGTTAAAGTATTCAATTCATCAATTCATCAATATGCTTCTTGTTTCATTCACGGATTCTATTGTTTGATTTGTTTGTTTATCTTAATTCTTGATCACCATTAGGGTTGCTTACAAATTATTTGATCAAGGTTATATAGTACACATCATGCTTAATCTTGGTAGACATATGAATGAATGAAGATAATGCTATGCAAACATCCTGCCACGTATTTTCTTTGGTTATTTTGACGTTTTCATGCATCCCATTGGCTCGTAATTTAGAACCGAAGTTGCACATCCTAATTGAGCTGCAGAATATGAGAATTTGATCAAAACCACACATCATATAGCTAATCATATCTATGCAAAACAAACTTTGGAAATAGGTTGGTAGTTGAATACATGCTAACTTAATAAGCATGAATTTGGTTTGTGAAGGTGAACTTGAAATCCCTGTTCCCATCCCATTGTTTCAAAATTAATATATCATTCGCTGTTACATTCTTCTTGTGATTAGTTATTTTTGCTTACAACACAAAAACCACATCCATTTTTTACCTCCATTATACAAACCATATATTTGCACTTAAAAGGAACACAACATCAATCGACCTTAGGCTTGTGGCTAAGGATTCGGCCTTTTGCCACGGCCTTGACACTTCTTGCATCCCTTGTGGCCTTAAAATATTGTGGCATGCACTTCAAGCTTAGAGTTTGAGCCAGTAGGTCTAACTTGATATTTCTTCATCAAAAGCTAGTTTTTCTTTTCAGCAAGTAGTAAGATAGAGATCACATCCAAAAATTTGATGAATTTATGTACTAGATATTATTGTTGCAGGACAATATTAGTGACATGGTAAGTTAAATATGTTTTCTCCATAAGATCATGTTCAGTCAAGGCCTGTTTGCAGGATTTGAGAAGTGATCGGATTCGAAAAAATTTAGAATTGTATTCATTTACAAACTTGAAGTATTGGAAGTGTAAATGTTGCTAGTCGTGTTTTACTTCAAGCAAGAAGATATCCTTCTGATGATCGAAGCACATAGCGTGCATGGACCTTCTGTAGTGAGGTATTTAGTCTGCAATGCGTCGTGCACATGTCTTCTAATGAAAATCATGGAGATTGCCTTGTCGGCTTCGTTAACCGATTTGTCTTTAGCCTCTTCAATGGTGGCTTTTCAACTATTTGTTGCAAGGTAGAACTTCACATCTTGAACCCAGTTTCGTCAACCCGTTAGGCTTCACACGTGCGATAACCTAGTTCTAATACCATGAAGAAAGTTTCCACTATAAAACCAATTGGCAATATGGGGAGTAGCCCAACTTACTTATAAACATGTGCAAGGTCCCTCTTCCCATCAATGTGGGATTCCTTCTCAACAGATTGTCCTCGAAAATCTTTTAGTTCCTTAGCGCAACAACAGTAGCGTGCTTGATACTGTGTTAGCTATTTTATTGAGATAACAGAGAGGGAGAACATTAGCAACAGACAAAGATAAAAGAGAGTTTGAGAATTCTATTGTGTGATTTTTCACTCTATTTTACCTTTATTTGTAGTCATAAGGAAGATGGTATCCTTACTCTCCAAATAATACAATTACACTTACTCTCCAAATAGGCTTTTTAGCCAAAATGGTCCCTGAGATTTGCATAACACATCACTTCAGTTCCTGAGATTGAAAATCAATAGAAATGGTCCCTGAGATTGTCCACCATCCATTATTTTGGTCATTTTGTTATAAACTCTGTTAAGTGGTCCCGAAGCTCATACCGGAAAATGAGATTTTTGGCCGAAAGTTTGGGCAATTTTCAAAGCTTCATAACTCAATCATTTCTTAACCAAATTTGACCCATAATATATCAAAATGAAGATAGGAAAGTTTTGAACAAGATTATACCTATTTTGAACCTAATGGTTGTCAAAAATGGCAGGAAAATAACCTAAAAGGTGACTGGTCTGCGGGAAAACTTGAAAACTCATCGAAAATTGGGTAAATTTTAAATGTTCATAACTTCTTCAATACTCAATGAAATCGAGTGATTCAAAATAAAAAATCATACTTCTCAACGAGACAAAGAGAATGGTATCTTTTTTTACTGCTAAATCGTCGTGGTTTTGTCGAAAAACGGCTCGAAAGTGGCTAACTCAATGAGACCAAGACAACCACTTTCAAACCATTTTCCAGCAAAACAACAGCAAGTTAACCATCGAGAAAGCTACCATTCTATTCATCACATCAAAAAGTATGATTTTTGTTTTTGAATCACTCGATTTTGTTGAGTATTGAAGAAGTTATGAATGTTTAAAATTTAACCAGTTTTCGGCGAGTTTTTCAGTTTTCCCATGAACTACTTACCTTTCAGGCTATTTTTCAGCCAAAACACAGCAAGTTAGAGGTCTACAAGGCACCATTCTCTTCGTATCATTGAGAAGTATGATTTCATTTTTGAATCACTCCATTTCGTTAAGTATTGAAGAAGTTATGAACGTTTAAAGTTTACCCAATTTCCAGCGAGTTTTCCAGTTTTCTAGTTTTCTCACAGACCAATCACCTTTCAGGCTATTTTCCGGCCATCTCCGGCAACCATTGGGCTTCCAAATAGGTAGAATCTTATTTAACACTTTCCTATATTCATTTTGATATATTATGAGTCGAATTTGGTTAAGAAACGATTGAGTTATGAAGCTTTAAAAATTGCCCAAACTTCTGGCCAAAAATCTCAAATTTCCTGTATGAGCTCCAGGACCACTTAATGAAGTTTTTAACGGAAGGACCAAAATAATGGATGGTGGACAATTTCAGGGACCAATTCTATTGATTTTCAATCTCAAGGACCAAAGTGATGTGTAAGGCAAATCTCAGCGACCATTTTAGCTAAAAAGCCTTCCAAATAAAACAATTACACTTCTAGTGAATTTATACTACAACATTTTCATATACTATTGTAGCCGGCCTTTTAAACTAAACCTTTGCCTATGACCTTTGCCAAGTCCATGCAAGATTCCTCAACTCAAGTTGAAATTGACAAGTTGAAATTTGGGTAACAAAATTGAAATGTTTTAATTTTGATTCCAACAGGAAACTCAAGAATTTGTGCACATCTTTCTTTCAGTACTTGAGAGGCTTTTGATAAACTAAACAACCGAAGAAGAAAAAACACTTCAATCCAAAAAAGAGAATGGATGAAACGTTTATCGTAATGCTCTCAAACCTCCTCTATCTCCACAACTCAATCGACCCAACAAGCTCCCTTATCTCCACCGCCACCACAACTGCCATCCTAGCATTTTCCTCCCCGACCTCCTTCTCTTTCCCCATCCCCCACCTCCATCATCTCCTCCTCTTCTTCACAAGCGTCTCTGCCTTCAGATCTCTCTCCACTGAGCACATCTAGTCCCTCAAAGCCCCTCTCCGCGACACCCGATGTCAGTCCCTCTACGGCCTCTTCTACCCAGTTTTCACCACTGTTGTCGAGAAGCTTAAACCCCACATCACCCTCTCCAATCTCTCATTCACTCCCCTTCACCTACGTCGTCGCCATGGTCTTCTCCTTCTTCTCACATGGCTTTTCCACCCAAACCCTCGCCTCCCGCTACTCCATCGACCCTTACTTCATTTCCAAGATCACCAACATGATCACCCGCCTCCTCGCCACGAAGCTCTACCCTAAGTTCATCAAGATCCCGCATCTCCTGCCGCAGGTTAATCGAAACAACCCAGGCTTTCGAGGAGCTCACATTACTCCCCAACATATGTGGCGTCATTGATGGCAGCCCAATCAAGCTCCACAAGTGCAATTTGCCAGAAACTACAAATGACGATATGGGTACCCTTCGATTTTGCTCGAGGTCATGGCAGATCACAAGAAAATCTTCTAGGATGTGTGTATGAAAGCCCCTAGTGGCACATACTACGCCACCCATTTCAGAGATAATAATTTATACAATAAGTTGACTTCCGACAATGTATGGGAGAAGATAATCAAGGTAAGAGGTCACTATGTGAGGCCTTAAATTGTTGGGGACTAGTACCATCCATTGATGTCCTTTTTGCTGACACCATTTTCGCCAAATAGGATGGGGACTCCTGCCCAAAACCTGTTTATCAGAATGCTTATGAAAGGGAGGTCTACTGTGGTTAAGGCAATTGGGCTGCTTAAAGGTAGGTGGAAGATTCTGCAAGACCTTAATGTGGGTTTTAATCATGTGCCTCAGACCATTGTTGCTTATTGTGTGTGTTGCGTAACTTATGCCAAATTGTGAAGGAGCCTGAACTGGAGCTCTGGAAGGGCCCGGATGAGAGTGGGCCGTTGCCCAGGGTGCTTGAAAGCGAGAAATTGTTTTATTGCTATGAGGAAAGCTTGAGGTAAGCATTGGCAGATGATTTGCATCAGAGGCTTCCATCGAGATAATACACACTTCCAGAGTAAAGGGATGGTTTCTCAACCCTTTTAATTTTCTATGGAAGGATGTTTATTTAAATGTTATCTTCATTGTTCGTTTTAGTTTTAGGTTGTAGAACTTGGATTGAGTGAAATATGTAATGAATGTGATATAGTTGTTAGGACCAACTGACTTGGTAGTGAAGTTACAAGATTGGTGAATAGAGTGGAAATTCACTATTAGTTCATCATTTGTACCGCATTCTTATGTGTATGTTTTAGCAGTAGTTGTAGGCGAAAGTGATCAACAGCTGGAGTGTAATATTTTCGATTTTGATGGAAATCAATTTAGCTAGTCGTTTAGGAAGAACCTAATGCTTCTTAACCTTGCAATATTACCGTCGAAATTGTCATATTGATGAGAGTAATTCTTTGGTGCATTTTGGTCTACATTTTTTCTAAAATCTGTCAAATAATGTTTCGTTTCATGGCTGTGTTCTTGGGATCTGTAGGCTTTTCCTCTCTAGGTTTAGGTTTCAGAGCAGCAAAAGTAGCAGCTATGAAGCCCCTAGAAAATTTGTTTATATTGATACAAGAAGTACACTAATTTGCATACAATTGATCTGCCTTAAATCCCAAGTAACCTTGAGAGCTTGAAGGTTCAAAGTAGTAGGACAAGTTATGAGACTAATACTTTATAAGAATGGAAATAATACAGGTTGCTACTGAAAGCTAAAAACTGTTTTGTGCTGGATTGCCGATAGATTTTATAGACCTGCAGTTCCGAACCTTTCATTCAACTTTACCCTAAGGCTTAAGGGAACTTCTTATGAGTTGGCTCGTGTAGCTAGTAATGATCCGTTCAAGATCAGTTAGCTCGTGTTCCGCCTTATCGTAAGGAAGTTTTTGTGTTTCCATTAACAACAGCAGTTTGCTTGGAAGAAGTCCTCAAAAGCGCATCTGATCGATGCTCGATTCAAATTCTTAGCCTTACACAGTGTTACTCAATGTTGTATAAGTGACGACATTTGGAGACAAGCCATTCCCCTGCATATCCACTAATGAGTGTATTATCAGTCACCTAATCAGGAATAAAACCTTTTCGTTTATTCTGATAAAAGATCTTAATTATCTCATTCATGATTACAACATTGAACGAAATCAAATTTGGCTCCAAACCCTTCAATGCCATTGATCTGAATGGTTCAAATGCCTCATCATTCCTCTTCAACTCATAAAAGGCTTCAATCAACGTAATAGAATTAAGATAATGCCCTTGATGTTCGCAGTCCCGTAAAATCTTCTTTGTGGCTTTGAATTATGTTCTGCTTGTATCCATGCGATCGTAGTGATAAGCACTACAAGAATATGTGTGTGTATCTGTCTTTGAGTCAAGCTCAAACAATAATTAAATAGGCACTAGGCTAAATAAATAAAATACTAACGAAGACTGACCTACTCGCCCACTTGCTTAACAAACTCAACGAATAAAACGTCAATATCACAGTCTGTAGCCCACAATACTGACAACCCACTGTTATCTCGATAAAAAAAGGAATGAATTCCCGATAATACAAAATTACCATTTTGCCCCTTATTTTGGAAAAGTGCATAAATCGTTTGTTGCACATCTGATTTACATATGTGTTTGTAAGAATACGTACTACCTAGAAAGACGAGAAAAGAAACAAAGAGTGACAAGAACTTAGATGTCCACGTAAGAATTCTACTTAGGATTTCCACTTAGCCCATCAGGGGCACTTTTGTAACTTTCCAATGTCAGTGAATCAAATAAGATTAAATTAGGGACGAGATGTGACATATATATATATATATATATGTATATATATATATTCAAAAACTAAAACTATATTCAATTTTCTTACACAAAAATCTCTGATTATTTTAGGTTTTTTTTCCTTTCTCATTTCTCATTTTTAATTTCACTTTAGTGATTTGGGATGAAATCCTAACATTGCCTTAAACTTAACAAAAAGACAGATGGCGTTAGTTAAAGTATGGTACAACATAGTATTAAGTCCAAGGACTGAAAAAACCTAATATGAAAGTTCAAAAACTAAAACTAAATTAAGAGTAAAGTTTGGACACCATATATATAAGCCCATTTACAATGACGGTCGTAAATTAGTAATTTAACTTAACGCTGGTGAATTGAACGATAATGGGCAGTGGAGGCTGAAATGCTTTGTAAATCTTCATAACCTCCAAAATGATGGATATGGCCATCAGTTGGTCTCCTTTTAACAATAATAATAATAATAATAATAATAATTCTCTTAGTAATTTAACTATTTTTTCGTGGAGGCCCATTAACCCCCACCCCTCCCGCAGTCGTCCCTCCCGCAGTCGTGTTATTGTAATTCCGTAAGCCGTCGTCTCCCAGCTCGTTCTCAGTCTCAACTTTCTTTGGCTCCCCTCAGTCAGGTATCAGGTACTTCGCTCAAAATCTTCTGGGTTTCGCGTCAAGTCACTCTTTTCCATTGCTCTGTTTGCAAAGTTTTAGGTTTGACAACCTTGATTTACTTACAAATTTACACACAAATACGAATGCACTCATTGATTTCAACAATACCATTCGACAGAAGATGGCATGGAGACAAATGTTATTCCACACCAGTTCAAGTTCAATATTGGTACCATTTTCGACAGCCGGGTTCGCCAGGTTCTCCACTAAATCAAACCCTTACCTAGGTAACCCTAAGATTTTGGCTTTCAGGGATTGGTGCCCATGGTTGAATTTTCCATTTTTCTTTGGTATCCAGGAAAGTTTTGGATATTTTTGGATATTTTTTTTCTGGGTTATTCGAATTCGCTGATTTGCATTTCTTCAAGTATAATAGATCCAATTTTTTTTTCTAGTCGGGTCTCGTTTGGTATATGGGATTGGATTAGAAGAGAGAAGTCTGCTTTGTGTTCATGGACGGAGCCAGGAACATTTTTTGGTGGGGGCAACTTCGAATGATGAAATTAAATTAACAATTTGATACAATGCTATCAACTTATCGTCCAACAACATGATTTTTGGTAACTGGTGTTTATAAAGGTAAAATTGTACACCATTGGCTAATGGGAAAAGTTACATGGCCAAGAAGGGAGAGAGGGTAGGAAAAGTATAGAACGTGGGAGGGATTATATAGGAAATTATATTTCTAGTTTGATCATTTTTCATGGCAAAAGAAGTTGAGTTATATCCAACATATGCTATCTCCATCCTTGCCTGTATAATGCTCTTTTAATCATCACCTCGACCTTTAATATACCTTGAATGTTAGGAGTTATCCAAGCCATCCCAAATCTAGGCATGAGACAAATTTTGGAAGCTGAAAACAGTGAAGTGGAAAGAAATGGGAAATTAATTTAGGGCTTCTGTAATGCTGTATTTTCAGGTTTTGATAGATAGAAATGAAAACTTTCTTGGGCAGTGAAGAAGGAATGATTAATGAGGTTGGTCTTGCTTGTGTTGCCTCGTTTGTTTGATTTTTGAGAAAGTTGGGGGATCTAAACAATGGCAAGTCAAATATTGGGTTTTGTTGTTCAATGCTTCTTGTATGTAACTATCTGTTTTTGGTGAGGAACTTTTTTCCACTACTTGAAATCAAACTCAGGTTCTGTTCCGTGCCTTTTCTTTGCTCTTCTCTGGTGCTAAAAGATTTAGAATATTGAAGGAATGAAAAGTGAATATTTTGTGTGCATAGCTTAGCCCTGTTTTGGGCTAAATTGGGTGGTCTACGTTTTCTTGTTTCAGAATATCAAACATTTGTAATGAAATTGCGTGGCTGTTTTTCTTGCAGTGAAAGTTGGGATACCAGAGTTTTTGAATGGGATTGGCAATGGCGTGGAGTCACATGTAGCCAAGCTTGAATCTGAGATTGGTGACTTCCAAAAGCTGCTTGTCACTCGTACTCTCAGGCTGAAGAAATTTGGCGTTCCTTGCAAGCACGTAAGCAATCTCGTGTCTATGACTTATTATACAGATAGAGACACATTGGCTAGACTTTAACACATCAGAGTTTCTGTTGTTTAATTCTTGCTTGGTATCTGCCTGAGTAATCCTCTAAGCGTTGTTGATGAATGGGTGTGGAATGAGTACTGTGCGTCCTGTTTTTAAAAGAGAGAAAACAATTATGAGGAATGTGTAAATTTGGCAGTTCATTTCATTAACTCACGTTTCAACAACAACAACAACAACAACAACATAGCCTTATCCCACTAAATGGGGTCGGCTATATGAATCCTAGAACGTTATTGCACTCGGCTTAAAGAAATTGATAGCCGGTTTCTGTTTTGCAGAGGAAGCTGATCTTGAAATACACTCACAAGTATCAGCTAGGACTCTGGAGGCCTCGAGCACAGCCGTCAAAGCCTAGCTAGTTTAGGAGTGGCATGTCCTTTACACAGATTTGTCTGCTGCAAATTGTGGCTGTCGCATACTTAATGTATTTGAGCGTTGAAAGAAGAGTTTTGCTTGATTTATGTTCATGTCGTTCGTATCCTTTATTTAAATTTCGTAATAATGTTCATTATATTCAGTCCATAACGTAGCTAGCAATATAACAAAATAATTTGTACCACATTTAGTTACAAAATTAGCCGTCACATCTCTCTCATACGTGGAAGTCACACGCCGTAGAAACTCGTCTTTGACATGCTAGTGAACTAGGCGAGCCATGTGGAAAACAAACGGCATTGGACTCCATACCGTGGGTCCACAAGCATGCCTAGGATAAGCCTATGCATTGGTTCATGCATGCCTAGGATAAGCCTATGCATTGGTTCATCCAATGCCCACCCCTCGCTAATATCCAATTCGATTTCAAAGGCAACCGGGGGAAGAAATCCGCTATGGGGGTTAATTTCAACACAGAAAATGATTTATTGATTAATGAGTTCAATACCTTAATTTTTATAATTAAACTTATTGTGTGGTTTAACCCGAGTTCCTTCCTCCCCTAATGATGTATAAGGAAGAAACAAAGAGCATCAACGACGTGGGTGTAGTGATTAAATTTTAGGGTAACTTATTTAGTAAAATACAGAACAAGAATAATATCTGAAAATAAGTATTATGTATTCTTCGTAAACTTTGCTAATACGTTAACAATACACGTAGAATACCTGAATTATGCATGTGTCATTGAAAATAACGTGTGTTATACGTGAAAATTAGGTACTTGCGTGTATAAATGTGTAGTTGTACGTTGGAGTTTTAAAGATGTGCACGAAATTTGAATTTTTTTATTAAAAGAAAAATATGTATTTAATATGCATACTATACACAAGACTCAAGAGTGAAGAACAACATCAAACTTTAGTGTGGTGAGACAGGTCCAAGCCTGACAAGCTTGTGGCCTTTAGGCTTTTAACTAAGAATCCACCTCAGTGGATTATGAATGTGAAGTCTTACTGACTCATGCGAAAGATCCATGCATGTCAAAGCTTGTGAAGTCCTTACAGTTTTTTGGCTGCTTAGTTGAAAATATGTAGTAGTATTTTGGGTTTGGGTTGGGATACTCTAATGACAGATTTGCTTGACTAAACATCCAGTGATTTGAGTAGTGATATGAATTAACATACTCCAATATTGGAGTGCTCATTGTACATTTTTTTTTCCGAAAGAATTTGTATTAGTAAGGGGAGGAAGGAGAGTTCAAAACTATTACATAATTTAGAGGAGAGGGGTTTTAAACCCAGAAGACATTGGACATTGGACACATACGTAGAAAGAAGGGATCATTATAATTAGTGTTATGGTTTATGAGTTGCACCATAAGGATTTTTGAAATTCCAGCAAGATTTATTTGGCCTCCGACTTCTTGTAATTCCAGCAAGATTTTTCATGAAGCTCAAACGAAGAACCATATCCTTGCGTTGTACTTTTTTAATATACTTTTTTGTTTATGAGTTACACCATAATCACAATTGGCACAGGACTTGTCAAACTGATATGTGACAAGGGACAATATATCCTCCACTCGCCAAAACAAAAATCAGTTTTACTTTTCATTTGCTTCATCGCAGAAAACAAAAAACCACCATACATTTTTCTTTTTCAACTTTTCCTTGAAATGCTTGTCAGTGTTAAAATTGATTAAAGATGTATCGCCATCCTATTGGAAATGTAGAGTTGTAATGTCTTGATTTCATTGATTTACAATATTACAAATATATACTAATAAATTGATTTGGAGTACAAGTAATCTTAAGTCAATAGGGATTGATAAGATTTTTACCACACGCTCAAAAGGGTTGAAAACACCTATAATAGTTGCAAGAATAACAAGGATATCGTAGTATAAATGGTTATAGCAAGGTCGTTCTCCACAAGGATTATTAAATAATTTGTATCAAACCAAATCTCAATTAATTTTTTAAAGGCAAATTTTTGGGATGATTGATTTTATGACCTAATTAAATAAAAACGAATTTAATTAAAGAAAGTAGAAAAATCTGCAATATTAAAGATGAGGAGAAAGAAACAGTTTTTAGAAATCAAATTGAGAAAGCACTAGGATTCCGTCGTCACCTTAACAATCCTATATAGTTCTCTCAATTACTTATGACTAGGGGTGGTTCGGTATGGGATATCGAACCAAAACCTTAGTCCCGATTCCCAAACCAAAATTTTCAGGATTCCCAGTTTCAAGACCGATCCCAAACCAAATTTTCGGGAATCCCGAAATAGTTTTGGTATTTTCGGGACAATGGGAATCTCGAAATATTTTTGGGCTTTTCGGCTATAATAACTTGGCTGTGGCTGTGCAGTGTGCAGAATAGCAAATCTGCATTGCATATCTTGGCAGTGTAGTGATCAAAATTTGGCTAAGTTATAACTTGGCTATGCCTATGCAGTGTGCAGAATAGCAAATCTGCATTGCATATCTTGGTTGTTCACTGTGTATCATATCTTGGATGTGCAGTGAAGTGATCATCACAATAAATTAACAATCTGCTGCCTATTCTACACTGCCTATTCTACTACAAATCCATGCAACAAAAATAAATTAACAAATCCAAAACCAGACTTTACTAGGTTCCTTCAGAAATTCTTCTACGACTGACATAATTTGAGTCAAAGAAGCGGGATATGAACTTATAGTTTACATGTGTGCAAGTGTTCACGTGAGTGAGGATTTATGCATGTGTAAATAGTTTAAAAGCACAAATAATGTCATGCTTTGATGACCATTTCAGCAACATTACGTTATGAGCAAATTTTCTTTTACCTTGTAAACATAACGAACTATTCAAATCAAGGTTTCTTTTCTTGTTCTAAATAGTAAAAGAAATCATGATTTCACACCAGGAAGTATAAATCATACACAATTCATATTGGAGATGCATTCGCATAGCCTATAAGAATATATACATAACCATTATCGGTTGAAAAGAACGAATGGGGTACCTCGCTAAAATCCATATAAATGAATTCAAGTAGACAATCAAGATAATTGATTTCTATAAAGAGAAACCATCAAAGCTCACAACTAACTGGTAGAAGATAAGGATCCCAAACACGATAAAAAGAAGGAAAACATTTTACAAGGAACAAAGAAACAAAAGTAAAAAAGCTCTGATTGCATAAGGTATTTTAGAAAATATTTAAGTCAGGCTCCCTCCCCCCTTTAACCTCTCATTCCCTCTATACATATTCTAAATATATATTTAAAAATTAAATAATATATATATATATATTTTGGTTTGGTTTGGGATTACCGAAATCTCAAAAACTCGAGACCGATTTTCGTACCGAAATTTCGGGATCAGTTCGGTATTGGGTACCGAAATTTTCGGGAATTTCGGTTTGGGATTTTTTTGGTTTGGTTTAGGGAATTTTTCGGTTCGGTTTGGGATTTTTGGGATTTTTTTCCAGCCCTACTTATGACTTATATATGCATATTTTGAAAGTTAGGTTTTCCTAATATATGACTAATTGGACCCCCAATATAGAGCGTATATCAAACATGCAATCCGTTTGTAGTATTCAGATCCAATCTAAACATGCCTGACTCATTACGTTTTGTGAAACCCTCTGAAAAACCATGCAACCCTTAAGACCAATCTAAACATGCATGACTCATTCGTCAATTTCAAGGATCGAACTCCGATCAATATTGCATCAAATTACTTTTCTAAATATCCTAATGGTTGCAAATCATCAAGACACTTAGATAGTTTAAACCGGTTAATAATAACTCAAAAACCTGCATGCATAATATCATAAGCAAATTGAACAAAAACTACATATTCTTACTAAGGCTCGTGTCATCACCCTAGCAAAATGGATTAATTACGCATATTCATACTTAAAATCAAAAGAATTATATTGAAATAATAAAAGATAAAAAAACATCTTGAATGTAGAAGTCTGAAAGTCTGCAAGCTTGGCCCATTTCCTCTCTTTGATATCAAATAAAGAAGAAGGAAAAATAGGGCCAACCAAACTTATTTATAAAATGCTAGAATTCAATATCCTAGAAAAAAAAGTCTACCAATCAGACTAGGAAACCAAATAAATCAAAATAAATTAGGAAATATAATCCTAAATTAAATAGTAAAATTCGCACAAAATCAGCACAGCCACGTTTTTTACCCATATCTGCTCCAAAACCGGCCCAAGATAGCTGGAATATTCTAAACACTTCTCCAAAGGGCCATGAACGCATTAGATGCCATCTTGGGATCTAAAATTTGCAATTAAGCACAAAAACGTCACTTTACAATAATGTACACTATTTCCTTATTCCATCACCAGAAAATAACCATTTGGTAGAAGAAAAAAAACCAATATTTTGAAACGAACACACCAAGAGACACACAAACGTCCTCCAATTTGAATCACTCCAACATTGGTCCATTTGGTCATGTTTTGCTCCAGAGGAAGTCGAATGTTGTATATTGAAAAAATAAAGCACAGTGTCAAAATTCTACCAAAATAATTACCTAAACATACTAAGAATATGATAAAATATATGATACAAAATCACCTCATTAGGGATTTACAAAAACTACCTCACAAAATCATAAAATGGATTTCCTACACTAATAGTCCCCCCTCTCAAACTTGTCAGTCTCAGAGTGACAAGTTTGGACCTCAAAAGTTCAAAATATGGCTTCAGAAGCCTTTGGTGAAAACATTTGCAAGTTGATCGATGAAAGGAATGAATTAGACTTATAAGTACCAATCTTCACCAACTCACGAACAAAGTGATAATCAAGCTCAATATGATTCGTCCGAGCATGAAAAACTAGATTGGTTGCCATGTAGGTAGTACTCAAATTATCAAAAAATAAGAAGATGGGCGAACGTACTGGATAACAAAGCTCACAAAGAACATAAGAAAGCCATATAGATTCTGCACATGTATAAGCCAATGCCTTGTATTTGGATTCAACATTTGAACGAGAGACAGTCAATTGCTTGGTGGAGCTCCAATAAATCAAATTAAGCCATGAAAAACAAGAAACCCTGAAGTGAAGCGACGGGTGTCTGGACATCTAAGCAAATCAACATCAAAATACCCACAAAGCATAGGAGGAACAGGCGAGTGTTGAAAAGAGATTCTAGCAACAATAAGATGCATGTGAGTAGGTCAAGACATGAATTAAGAGAGATGTTTGACCACATATGCAATGTCCGGATGAGTTAAAGTGAGATACTGTAGAAAGCCTAATAGATGACGAAATTCCAAAGGATCAGAAAACAAGTACCATCCTCATTGGATAACTGGGCTCAATAAGCTATGAGAGTACTGCAAGGTTTACAATCCATCATGTTGGTCCACCATATGTAAATCAAGGGCATATCTAATCTGACAGAGATGAAGGCCAACCATAGTAAAACGAACCTCAAGGCCCAAAAAATAAAGAAGAGGACCAAGTTCCTTAATTTCAAATTCATGTCCCAAAAAAGCCATAAAGCGTCGGAGAGCCTCAGAATTATTCCCAAATAAAACAATGTCATCCACATAAAGTAATAAGATAAGGTGACCATGGTGGAAGGTGAAGAAAGAGGGATTACCCAAGCTTTGAACAAAACCATGATGAAGAATAAAAGTACTAAAGCATTGGAATCAAGCACAGAGAGCCTGTTTGAGGCTGTCGTATGTAACTTACAAACAATGAGGGGGTTGAGGATCCACAAAACCTGGGGGCTCAACCATAAAGACATCCTCATGTCAGTAACCATGTAAGAATGCATTTTTAATATCCAATTGACGAATAAACCACCCATTTGTGACAGCTAAACTAAGCACAAGGCGAATAGTGGCGGGCTTAACATCCAGATTGAATGTCTCATCATAATCGAACTCATTTCGTTGATGAAAGTCTTTCGCAACCAAATGAACTGTGTAGCACTCAATAAACCCATATGCATGACGCTTAATTCGAAATACCCATTTGTAACCAATTAAATTTTTAGATGGATGAGAAGGAACAAGAGACCACGTACCAATTTTAATTAAAGCATTAAATTCTTCCTCCATCATTGTGCAACAATACCATACGCCTATGTGAGGACAGGTCATCATGGGATTACTTGTAAAGGGAACGGCATTAGAGCTACAGGGCCGTGAGTGGCTGGCTTCAAAGATGGCGCTGGAACATGCAAGGGCGCTGAAGCAGGCAAAGTAGGCTGAGTTACTGGAGCAGATGAAGTGAGCTGCGACCTAAGAGCAGACGTGTTGGGCTGAGGCCCAGAAAGAGCAGCAAGTGCAAGAAGCAGGTTCGTGAGTTCAAGTGGGCCTAGAGAGACAGATGGGCCATGCACAAAGGAAGAATGACTGGACATCATGGGCTGGGCAGCAGGCCAAGAGACACGGTTAGGCTCCAGGAGAAGGGGTACGGAAGTGGACTAGTCTGTAAGGGTAGCAGGACACACAAGGGAAATTTATTTCGTCGAAAGTGAATTGGTGGGAGATAAAAACCCGATTGGTCTCTAGGTCAAGGCATCAATATCCTTTAAATTGTAAGTTGTAACCTACAACAACACATTCTTTCAAGTGAGGTTCCAATTTGTTAGTGGTATAAGCGCCTAAGTGCAGCTAACACGCACAACCAAACATATGAAGAGAGGACAAATTTGGATGACGACCAAAAAGATGAAAAATAAGGACTAAACCAACGAACGACCAAGGAAGGGAGAAGGTTATTGAGAAATGTTGTAGTGAGAGCGGCTTCGACCTAAAGGGAAGACGGGGCATGAGTAGTGTTTAGGAGAAGACAGGGTGACAATGAAGATGTGACAGTGTTTACATTGGACAAGACCATTTTGTTAAAGTGCGTGAGGACACGAGATACGATGAACAATCCCAATTTGATGACAAAATATTTTAAATGAATTATTGACGTATTCCATACCACCATCGGTTCTAAAGGCAAATTCAATTGATAATATCCATAGACGTGGATAATGTATATCCAGTGACATTAAATATGTGTGATTTTTGGGTTAGGTAGACCAAATTTTGAGTTCTATTAACAAAATTAAGGTTCCAATCCTAAAATTAAATGCACCGATGAGTATCCCAACTTCTTATTAAGTTTCGATATGAAATAACTTTCCACATCCTCCCAAAATACCTGTATATATTGAATTTCTTGTCAGTCGGGACTAAAGGGATTTGTGTTACATAAAATAACGAGCTTCACTAACCCAAAAAGATGGATATACTACCCTCATTTTCTTTATTAATAACACAGTGCTTCTCACCTAAGGTGTTCATTTAGAGGACCTATAAGGTTCTCTTCAATGAGAACCCTCAGAATGATCTGACGATATATTAACTTATAAGCTTAACCTATCCTTCTTATACCTAATCAAAATTCTAATGTACAAAAGGAAAACCAAAACCCATCAAACCCACTACCGTCCCCTCACCCTCCAAACTACCTTCTTTCTCATATTTTTCCTCTCTCTTTCGACCCACCCGACATAACATTCTACCCCACCTAACACCAATGAATATATTGTTCGGTGTTTTTTCTCCCTTGGTCGGTTGATGGGGGCTTTGCCTTTAGCGAGGTAGAATCAAGCATAGTTATTGGTGGACGATGTGAGCGATTTGTTGGAGAACTGAAGATAGCGAGCAGATGCATTTTGGAATCCAACCTAGCTTCTGAGAGTTGGAGAAGGGTGAGGTGATGGCACTGTATAAGGGAGGTTTGGTGGTCGGTTGTACGAGCGTGCTACATCGATTCTTATTTCTAGGTATTTTAAAATTAAAAAAAAAGTAGTGTTCTGTAGAAAATTAATTTTGATTTTAGGTGTGGAAAGATTATGTGGGGATCCCTACTTAATGGAGGACAAGATATGGGACAATTGATAAAACGACAGAATAAATATTTTGGTGTCAAAATTGCATGTATAATATATTATTTTAAAGGGAATCGCAAGCAGATCAGGACTCATGGTTACCATGAGCCCGTTGGGTTTAAGGCCAAAACCGATCATTTAGACTTCCAAAACCGCAAAATAAAAGTTTGTAATAAATTCAAACTTTTCAATTGTCATCCAATTAATCTCATTTACTTTTGTTTTAATTTCTTAAGGCTTTTTAATTGTCTCAAGGTGTTGCAAATGGCTTATTTAAGTGGTGGCTATTTCCATTGTGACCAATTAGTCCAAAACTAATAAAACAACATTTACGATTTTATCCTAATCTCTGGTGGATTCTAAAATCTTCAGTTCTTCAGGATTTACATGGAAGAGTGAACATGGAAGTGGGAAGAAAGCTTTTTACTTTTGTGTCTGAACATTTTGTGTTTGAACTTTTTATTTTTTATATTTTTATTTTTATTTTTAAATGGGAATGAGATAGGGAAAGAGTGAACATGGAAGTGGGAAGAAAGGTTTTTGTTTTCTATTTTTTAATATTAGATGAATGCTAAAATCATATTTAGAAGAGGCTTCAATAGAAAACAGCAAAATTTAGTTTTGTGAGATTACATTATTTTGCCCGTAAATTTTTTAATTTTTTATTATTATTATTATTATTATTATTATTATTATTATTATTATTATTTTATTTTTTTGTGATAGAAGACTAAATAGTATTTTCACCCTCTTTTGGTTGACAAAGAAAGTTTTATTAATAGGTAGTTTAGATATATATATATATATTTTTTATATATACTTTTTCTTTACAACAATTCATCGATTTTTTTAGCTTTACCTATAGGGACAAAACAACAACAACAACAACAATAATAAAGCCTTTTCTCACTAAGTGGGGCTTGAAGATCTACTTAAATTTTCTTAATCATTAACATCATTAGTAAAATTTTTGTATTGTAGCTAGCCAAATGACCCAAATGTTAATTTGGCTAGCTATAACTTCCAACAGATATATTTTGGGATAAGTTAAAATGTTTTAGTATTAGTTTTCCTAAACTTAACAACTCAAATCCTTTTTCTTCTCTTTAATATGGTTTTTAAGATGCATTTTTCTCTCTCTTCTCTTTTTTCTTCATTACTTCTTTCGCATTTTGTCTCTTCCTTCTTCCTACATCTCTCCTTCTCTCTCTTGTCTCCTCCTCCTTCTTTGTCCTTCTTTGTCTCCTACTTTTCTTCGTACTTCACTCTCTTCACCTCTTCTTCTTTGCATCGTTCCTAGATTTATGAGGGTTTTTTCTTTTATGAGAACCATTGGGATTTTTAGTTTTGGTTTTCCATTTCATATTTTTTGAAAGTATTTGTCACATCCCGGCCTAGGCCCCCATCACATCCCAGGCTCGACACCACTGTAGCACGATATTATTCGCTTTGGGCCCCGACCATGCCCTCACGGTTTTGTTTCTGGGAACTCACACGAGAACTTCCCAGTGGGTGACCCATCCTGGAAATGCTCTCGCGCGAACTTGCTTAACTTTAGAGTTCTAATGGAATCCGAAGCTAGTGAGCTCCCAAAAGGCCTCGTGCTAGGTAAAGATGGGAATATACATATAAGCCTTACAGGATCCACTCCCTTGGGCAATATGGGATGTCACATTATTTGATTGTGATGATTTCGATAAATAAATTTTGAAACCGATCTTGCAAAAATACTGAAATTTTGAAAATGATCTTGCAAAAGTGCAAGATTTTTGAAATTGATCTTGCGAAAGTGCAAAAATTTTGAAACTGATCTTACAGAAGTACAAAGAATTCTAAAACTGATGTAGAAGTGCATGAATTATAAAACTGATCTTGCATAAATTGGTTTTTTACAGATCTAAAGTCAATTTGAAATTTTTACAGATTGTGTAGTTTTGAACAAGTATATAGGAAGTATGGCTAAAGTTTTAAAATTTTGGCTTGCTTATTTTTTGGGCTAGATTTGTTAAGGTTTGTACTTTTGTCTCTCCTTGAAATAATTCAAAGGGTAATGCTAGGAAAACCAACTAGTTAGACCAAATTTGTGAACCATGAAAGTGGTTGATGATTGGATTATACTAAAATGTTGATTTACATGCTTATTTCCTATTGGTGATACATCGCATAGTTTGAAATTACTCTAAGAGAATTCTATTGGCATTCAACTTCAACTTCAACTTCATAAAGTATTTATATATATTTTTTTTATATTTACTTTTTCTTTACGACGGTTCATTGATTTTTTTTTTTTAGCTTTACCAATAGGGACAAAACCACTAATTATAATTTACTCTAATTCAAAAATAGTGAATTTCTATAAAATATGTTTTGTGTTTTTGTACTGTAGTTAAAGTTAAAAAATTCGATGAACAACCAAAAAGAAAAAGTAAATATAAAAGACACTAGCATATGCCTATGTCTACACATTTTGTGTCTGAACATTTTTTAGTTTTGTTTGGACAAATATCAAATAGGAAAGATAGGGGCAGATACCCAAGAGAGTCTTCAAACAGAAAAGGAATACAACCAGGAAGAGGACTTTGCGATTCAAAATAACCCAAGTCATAAGTGAATCCAATCCTCTCTGGTTGCGCATTCAACAACTACAACCTTAACACTACGCTCCAAGGCTGCTTTTGACGCCTCTAGACAACCCTTGCTGCTTCGCCAACGCACAACTTTCACGTGATCATAACACTTGAGCGTACATATTTATACTTAGCCTGTCGTACAAGTCACACTAGGTGACTCCGACTTGTGTGCTAGCCTAGATTGATGAGCTACAAGTCCAGTTGTATAGGTCACGTTAGGTGACTCCGACTGGCATACTATTTTATATTGGTTTCACACCTGGCTTATGTTTATTATTGCCGAGATATTATGACATGGCATACTTCAATTTTCGTTGCTCTTAGGCATTGGTTTTTATACCTACATAGTAGTATTATTTTCTGGAAACTATATGGGTTTTACAGCGATGGGTTATAAATCAAAATGTTTTTATTAAAACTTTATTTTTAGGCCCACTCACCCTTGTTTTTCGCCCCTCTAAGTTTTAGCTGCTGAACGGTTATATCAACAAGGATTCTTAGTAAATCTTAGTATCGGTGGCTACTTCTGAGGGTGTAATCCTTATCCACTCTACTGTACTTTACTTATGCTCTGATGTCACGTGTGAAATGAGTTCATTTCCGCTCACCAACACACTCTTATATTTTGGCACTTTTAGGTTTAAATTTATTCACATTTTCCACATCACTATACTTTATGTCTTCGTCACCTTCTAGGTGTCAGCCAGCACAGCTTGATTCGGAGTCCTAGTGGACATATCGGGTCGGGGTGTGTCAAAAAGACTATTTAGTCTTCTATCACCAAAAAAAGAAAAAAAAAATTGATGGGCAAAATAATGTAATCTCACAAAACTAAATTTTGCTGTTTTCTATTAAAGCCTCACCTAAATGTGATTTTAGCATATATATATATTATTTAAAAATTAAAAAAAAAAAAAAAAAAAAAAAAAAAAAAAAAAAAAAAAGAAAAACCTTTCCTCCCATTTCCATGTTCACTCTTTCCCTATATCGCGGGTCACCTACGAGTCAGAATCACCTATTGTGGTTTGTACGACAAGCTGGCACTAGACTGGGATCTAAGGTGAGCATGCGGTGCGGGAGGTGAACAATCACGTGAAGGCTAGCCCCTAGCCCCAGGCGGGAGCACTAATACCAGGGTGTAGCCATGATGAGCTCTAAATAAATGTGTGTATACCATTGCAATTCAACCCATTCAATCACATAATACTCACCTGAAGTTTACATGAGTCTCCGCAGCATCACATAATACAATTCACAAGTGTAACAACGCAATATTTAAAATGTAACTTATTTACGACATGGCAAGCAAAACATAGTTCCATATAAAAAAAATGTTTCTGGAAACCGTAAAGTTTACACACACACACACACACTATAAATATTTAAAATGTAACTTATTTACGACATGGCAAACAAAACATAGTTCCATATAAAAAATAAAAAATAAAAAGTTTCTGGAAACCGTAAAGTTTACACACACACACACACTATAAAAAGAAAAAAAAAAACCCACTTGTGAATTCACAACCCGGCGGCAGCTCCTTCTTCCAACCGCCGCCACCACCATGAGGCTGGGGGAAGAAGTTTTGGGGTGCATTAAAATCTCCATGCTTGAGCTAAACTGTATCAGTTTCATATTATATTTTACCCTAAAATTTTAATACTTTTTTACGTTTTGATTGTAGGACATGCAAAATATGCTTTGATTAAAAAGTAAGGGTTAATCTCAGTTTATTACCCTTAAGTTTCATGGTTTTCAACATTGGGTACACGAAGTTTTTTTTCGTCCCGAAGTCATACCTAAAGTGTTAATTTTGGGACAGTCAGAGACATCTGTTAGTCTGGCTGTTAAGTCTTCCGTTAACGGTTGACATGGCGCCCCCGTGGACAATGATTGGATGTCACGTGTCAATATGGGTCCTATGTGGATATTAAAAAAAAAATAAACATAAAAAAATTAAAAATTGAAAAAACAAAAAAAAAAGGCGTCTTCTTCCTCAACACTCCCCGGACCCTCCCTTCATTCTCTCATCTGCACATCTCCATCCAGCCAACCTCTGCACATCCATCCTTCCCTCACCCCACCCCCCGACCCGACTCCGCTTCCAACCTGAGCGTGAACCCGACCAACATTATCTTGGCTCTGACTGTCGTCGACTGCATCATCTTTAGCATCAATTTCGAGGGGCTGGTCTGCTGGGGCGGAATCGTCACGCCATCATTTTGGGTGGGCAAGGTGGATGTGTAGAGGTTGGACAAGTGCAGAGGAGAGAACGGAAGGAGGGTCATGGCTCGAAATCTGAGCAAACCCCAACCCCAACTCAATCTTTATTGGAATCGGAAGAATTGGGGGAACGGATCTGAGAGAAAAATTGGGGCAATTTTGTATCTTCGTCTGCAAATTTCTCGAATTTTTAAGGTTTGGTTTTGAATGTGATCTCTGTGTGTGCATTTTGGCTTCTGAGTTGAGGCCTCTCTCTCTCTCCTTTCCTCGTCTTTGATATTTGGCAATCGTTGGCGTTACGAGATGGTCTGCGAGTGCTGTTGTAGCGGGTTTGGGATACTTGATCCTTTACGGTTGGGGTCAACGACGATCAAGCCAGGGTAATGCCAGCTGGGTTCGCGCTCAGTTTGGAAGCGGAGTCGAGTCGGGGTGGGATGAGGGAATGATGGATGTGCAAATGAGAGAAGGGAGGGAGGGTCCAGGGGTGTTGAGGAAAAATATGTCTTTCTTTTTCTTTTTTCTTTTTTTCAATTTTTTTCATGTTTTTTTTTTTAATATCCACGTGGGACCCATATTGATACGTGGCATCCAATCATTGTCCACGTGGGTGCCACGTCACCAGTTAACGGAAGACTTAACAACCAGACTAACGGATATGTGAGACTGTTCCAAAATTAACATTTTGGGTATGACTCTGGGACGAAAAAAATTTCACGTACCAAATGTTGAAAACCATGAAACTTAAGGGTAGTAAACTGATATTAACCCAAAAAGTAGAAAAACAGTAGAATTTGGAGTGGAATTATTTAGATTAAATTTGCAAGTCATTCAAGTTGATAAAGTCAAAATCTCAACTTTTAATTCTTAGTCTTTGATCGTGACAGTTAAATGAAGGCAGAAGCGCAATGATGGCAAATTGATGTTCTGGATTTGTTTGGACCAAAAGTAATTGAAGATGACGTTTTTTTTTTTTGAGAAAAGTTTATTCTACAAAGTTTAAGGGGATGTTCTAAGCTTCCAACGCCATCTTAAACGCTTGATTTGGTGCAGATTTGACTAGGAAGCAGGTTGACCAGTTTACCAAATTAGAATAGGAATGTATCTTTAAATTATATTATTTTATTTGGTTTTTCAAATTTATTGAGAGACTTATTTTAAATAGAAGTAGCATTAGCCTACACACTTTGTGTGTATGAACATATTTTTTAAGAAAATGAAAATGGGAGAGAGAGAGAGAGAGAGAGAGAGAGAGAGAGAGAGAGAGAAAGAAAGAAAGAATGTGGGGGGAGTGGGAGGTTTTTGTTTTTGGATTTTTTTTTTAATATTGGAGGTATTTTAACATCACCTGTAGGTGAGGCTTCAATAAAAAACAGTAAAATTTGGACCTGTGAAATTACATTATTGCCCATCATGTTTTTGTGTGATTGAAGACTAAGTAGTCTTTCACCCTCTTTTGGTTAACAAAGAAGGTAGGTTTCATTAATTAATAGAGATTCATATTTTTAGGTCTATTTATATGTTGAGTTTGAAGTCTTTAAGGGGGGCTGAATGTTTTTGGCTTAAGAGATTTTGGCGATAACACGACACGAAAACGATACAAAAAAAGGGGTTTTGTGTCAACACGATAACTAATCGGGTTGTCATTGGGTCACACAATAAGAATCCGTTAATAAAGGGCCCTTAACAAGTTTACACGAAGGTGATACGCAAGTAACCTGTTTCGACATGTTAAGAAAAAAGTTATTTTGATGATTTTAATTTTTTATACTAAAAAAACTTACTATAAAATACAATAGGCATAGTGTGTGACAGCCCGTCCCGGAAATTTTAAAAACGTACGCGTGAAAAGACGGTTTTGCCCCTAGTGCGTTTCCTTTACGTTTTATGGTTGTTTTTGGGTTCCTTGTTGGCATGTTTTGGGCCACACACCCTAACCTGCACCCACATCCTTTCCCTTGCCCTGTACCCCCTATCCCGTGCCCAGTTCCCTTCCCATTTTCCCCTCCATTGTACGGACACACCCACAAACACATCAAACCTCTACAGATCGAAGAAACCAAGCACATATTCATGCTCGTGAGGCTCATAGGAGTCCAACCATACCCATTTCAGGTAAGGATACCTTCGTTTTCACGACGAACTCACGATGCCCGATTTTGGTACTGTTCATGCACACGTAATTTCTCACGTTTTTGGGAATTTCAAGCTTGTAGGAAGCTTGGTGAGGTCCCTAGGAGGCTCGGGGTGGTTCGTTTGAAGGTTTTGGACGTCAGGATCACGAGTTTCGAGGTTGGCCGGAGTTGGGGTGATTTTCCAGGTGAGATTTCGTGGATTTTAGCATTTGAAAGTGGTATGATTGTGTTCCTCTCGTTGTAAGCTTCATTTTGGTACCAATTTTGTGAAATTTGGGTGAAAAACGAAGAAGTTACAAAGGTTTGAATTTTTCCCGATTTTCCGGCGCCGGCGACGGCGCCGGAGAAGACGACGGAATATTCCGTCAAATCTGACGGAATATTCCTGACGCCGTTGATGGAATCTGTTAGGAATAACGAAATATTCCTGATGGCGTCAACTGACGCCGTCAGCGTGCCAGGCATGTTGATGTAATATTCCTTCCTAATGCTAGAATATGTTTAATATAATGGCACAAGTAAGGGTGTCGAATCCACAGGGACTAATTGGACCTATGTAATCACTTGTTTTGCAAGAACTTCTATGAAATGAACCAAACTAGTCAAATTGAGCAGATTTGTTGTTGTTACTTGAAAGCATAAATAAAAGAAGTAAACACAACTAAATGAATCAACAACTAATAGAATAGGATAGTATCAATGGAAATGAAGCTAGGGATTCGGTTTCACCATTGCTCAACTAAGTCCATGTTTGTCAAGTTAGTTTGTATTCATTCATCTACCTATTTCTTGAGTTTGTTTCACTTGGATATGATCAACCATATGATGTGTGGATTTGATCAAATGTCTCTAATCATGAACCTAATTGTGATGTGCAACTTTGGTTCACAATCAAGATTACGTAAT
Source organism: Pyrus communis (assembly GCF_041283825.1). Classification (NCBI taxonomy): domain Eukaryota; kingdom Viridiplantae; phylum Streptophyta; class Magnoliopsida; order Rosales; family Rosaceae; genus Pyrus; species Pyrus communis. Next base: position 21,752,673 of record NC_142569.1, read on the forward strand.
GTACAAGAAACATTCATTAAACCAAAGGGAGAAATTCGGCAGGATGTATGCTAAACCTTCCCCTCATTCATTCACACATCTACCAAGATTATGCATGATGTGTGCTTTAATCTTGGCTACACAACTTAGTGATTAATTCAAATGATGATCAAACATTAAAATCAACTCACAAAGTCACAACTAAATCAGAAAATGAAACAAGAAATAGATGAACAAACTGAGCATTCTAACTTGATTACATGGTCAATCTTGCAAGGCTACATCGAATCCCTAGAGGAAAATTAGTTACAATTCATGTTTACAGAATGTTTAACATAAAGGTACACAACATGAATGAACATAGAATGAAGTAGAAGGAACCCTTGAAGCAAAACTGATGTTGAAGTCCTTGAAGAGTTCCTTGGTGTTGCTTCTCCAAATGTGGTGCGGATGAAGTAGATTGATTTGGTTTGGATGGTTTCTGCCCTTAAGACAGAAATGGATAGAATGTGAGAGTAACAATGGACAGAAATGGAGTGAAATGGAGTGGTTATACGTGTGTGGAAGAGAATGGATAGTTTCTGTGAGAGAGGGAGAGTGTCGAATGCAATGGAATGGAGAGGGTCTATGAGAGTGAATGGTGGACAGAAATTAGAGCAAGAATGGTGTGTCTAATGGAATAATTGAATCCGAGAGAGCAATCTCTCAGTCTTGGTGAATTTCTCAATGAGTCTAATGATGGGGAGACAATCAGATTGGATCTACCATTTGTTTAACTCAGATGGCAGTGCATAAGTGATGGAATGATGGGTTTCTGAGGTAGTGGGCACATGGCATGGACAAGATCTGCAAGTATGTGTTTTGTTTAATCAAAATGCATGTGTCCTTGCTGCAACAAGTGAGTGGAATCTGCCAAAAGTGAATTGGAGCACCAGAAATTGTTTGTACAAATTCTGGAAATATGAAATAGGCACACGGCATGGATAAAGGGATGAGTGAATTTCTGGAATAATGGGTGAATAACAAAAGGGAGATGTGCAAGCATGTGGATTTCTGCAAAGGGGAAACATGAGAAAGATAATGGAATGCACGGAATGGATGTGAGCATGCATGTGAGGGATGTTTTGGGTGTTTAGAAGTGTATAATCTGATGGGATGATATGGGAACACACGGCCAAGGTTGAGACATGCATGTGAATGCATGTTTTGGTGTTGGAACCACATAATTGACTTCAATGTTTTTGCCTTGTTTAAAATCACCCAATATGGCCGAATTACATCTCTTAACATTTCACCTCATTTCTGGAATGTTTTTACTTCATTTGCTTTCCCTTTGATCCAAAATCACACTTGGCTGCACACTAACACCAAATAATGTAAAATGCAACTAGTTCAATCTAAAACAATCACAAAAACGCCAAATAAGGAGGATATAAATGCATGCAAAGTGTGACTTATCAAATACCCCCAAACCTGGTTTTTGCTAGTCCTCGAGCAAACTTAAAACTAAAACACACAAAATACAAACATCTAACTAAACCACTTTCGCTGGCCAAACGATTGCACTGAGCATGTGCAACAAGCCTTTGAACCCTTAGGTGTCCCTAGTTGGAGGAGTTGTGTCTCCTGAGGGTTTACAGTGATGACACCCACAAACATTTACAAAACCTCCAAACACTTGGTTAAAACATGCTTTAAACAAACTAATAAGAACCAATGAAGATTTTGTCATTCATTCAACTCAAAAGATTGCCACTTCAAAGAATCGTATCCATTGTAACGTATAAAGATATTTCTCCATGTCTTACAACTTCAAGGTCACCATACCCAAATGCTTCAGATAGAATTCGCCAAAACTCTATTCCTCACAGATTTCACTCAAATTTTTCACTCAGATCCTAAGGTTTAATCTCTCTACAACCATATATGAGCGAAATTATGTAAAGGGAATCAAAATTCTCATATATGAAATCTGAAATGAAAGCACAATTTCTGAGTAGATCTCATGAAATGAATCAAACGCTAAGAATATAGATAACACACACAATTACCATCACCCATGAATACATCCTCAATGATCAGCTAGGTTTTTCTCAAGATTGTAATGTAAGGCTTAGGTTATAGGTTATGAGAGAAGTGATATGAAATACTAGAGCTTGGGGCATACCAAAGTGTTCTTGAGGATCATGCTCTTCACTTGCATTTGTTTTCTTTCTTCTTTGTTTTTGGCATCCAGGTCCTATGTCTTATAATGAGGAGATTTGGAACTTGTATCCATTTTAATTCTCTTCTTTTTTTTTTTTTTTTTTATAACCCCTTTTTTTTAGAAGCATCTTCAACATAGGTGCCCTCGGTACATGCCACAATCTTGTTCTAAGCTTAATTTACCTTTAGTCTTCATCACCTTGGTATTCCCCAAACTATAAGGTATGGCTTGTAATGGGCTAGAATGTGGTGTGGGTGATGAAAGAATTGGGCTAAAGTGTTTGGCTGCAACGAGGGTGAATGGAGCACACAAATGGGTAGGATTTAAGCCTTTTAGTAGTTAAACATGCATAGCCTAACATCATCTCATTGAGTTCATTCACGAATGATACTAAACACATGGTATCTGCAAAGAGAGTAATTCTTAGTATCCAATCAAAATAGAAGTAATGAGATCATTTAAAGTGAAATTGAAAGAAAGAGATAGGAGTAGAAACACTTTAAACCCTCTCAAAGAAGCAAATAGGCTCAAAATAACTCACTAGGGTAGTCTCCACTATTCTTCTTCCAGAATTTGAGTATGGTACCTCTATCATCATAATTTCAAGAGTTAAAGCTTTATACATGACAACAAGATGCACACTTTTTATCATAGCAACCCAATCGTTTGCTTTCAAACATAGTCCTCATATACATTCGTATTAGCATGCAAAAACACCCTTAACCAAAACTAACACTTAAAACAAACACAAAAAAAAACAAACAACAAACACCAAAAAACAAACCTTCCATCCCACACCCCCAAACCTATCCTAAACATTGTCCTCGATGTTTAAAATTGTATGCAATGCAAGTAGGCAAAGAATATGGAATGGTAACAAAATAAACACAACATAAAGAAAGAACACAAACCACACTAGGTTGCCTCCTAGTAAGCGCTTTATTTAATGTCTAGGCAAGACATGGTAGCTTGTTCATGGTGTTGTAAACTCAAGAAAATCGACAACTTGATACACTGGCTCCTCTTCTACTTTCTCCAAATATGGTTTCAATCGCTGCCCATTGACTTTAAAAGAAGTGCCATTCTTAATGTTCTCTATCTCCACAGCTCCGTGGGGAAATGTTTGTAATACTTTGAATGGTCCCACCCACCTAGACTTCAATTTTCCTGGAAAAAGTCTCAAACGTGAGTCAAACAAAAGTACTTTCATACCTTGGTGAAACTCCTTCCTTAGGATGGCCTTGTCATGATAGAGCTTAGTCCGTTCCTTGTAGATTTTGGCATTCTCATATGCCTCATTTCTAAGCTCTTCCAACTCATTAAGTTGGAGCTTCCTTGCTATTCCAGCATCCTTGTAATCAAAATTGAACTTCTTGATGGCCCAATATGCACGGTGTTCAAGCTCCATTGGCAAATGACAAGCTTTCCCAAACACAAGGCGATAAGGACTCATGCCAATGGGGGTCTTGTATGCTGTTCTATATGCCCATAATGCATCATTTAACCTCAATGACCAATCCTTCCTTGTAGGGCTCACGGTTTTCATCAAAATATTCTTGATCTCCCTATTGCTAATCTCCACTTGTCCTGAGGTCTGAGGATGGTACGGGGTTGCCACTTTGTGGTTGACGTTGTACTTCTTCATTAAGGATTCAAAGGGTTTGTTGCAGAAATGGCTGCCACCATCACTAATAATAGCTCTTGGGGTTCCAAACCTACAAAAAATCACATCTTTAAGAAAATTCAACACAACCTTATGATCATTAGTTCTTGTAGCAATGGCTTCAACCCATGTGGATACGTAATCCACTGCCACTAATATGTATAAGTAGCCAAAAGAGGATGGAAATGGTCCCATGAAATCGATTCCCCAAACATCAAAGAGTTCCACCACCAAAATGTTGTTCAATGGCATCTCATTTCTTCGGCTAATGTTCCCCATTTTCTGGCACCTATCACATTTAGAGCAAAAATCAAAAGCATCTTTGAATAAAGTAGGCCAAAAGAAACCAGATTGTAAAACCTTTAGCGATGTCTTTTTGGCACCAAAATGGCCTCCACATGCCAATGTGTGGCTAAACGTTAGAATGCTTTGTTGCTCACTCTCTGGGACACATCTCCTAATGATTTGATCAGGGCAGTATTTAAACAAATATGGTTCGTCCCAAACGTAGTGCTTCACCATGGCAAGGAACTTCTTTCTTTCCTGAAAAGAAAGGTCATTTCTCATTATACCACAGGCAAGATAATTCACAAAGTCCGCATACCATGGTTCTTTTTCTTGAACAACAAAGAGTTGTTCATCTGGAAATGATTCATTTAGGGGCAAAGGTTGTCCCACTCCATGGTTTTCATTAAGCCTGGACAAATGGTCAGCCACAACATTATCACTGCCCTTCTTATCTCGAATTTCCAAGTCAAACTCTTGTAGTAAGAGTATCCATCTAATCAAGCGTGGTTTAGCATCCTTCTTTGTCATCAAATACCTAATGGCTGCATGATCAGAAAACACAATAACTTTAGATCCCACAAGATATGACCTAAACTTTTCTAAGGCAAAAACAACAGCAAGCAACTCCTTTTCAGTTGTGGAATAGTTAAGTTGAGCATCATGCAGAGTCCGGCTTGCATAGTAGATCACATGTGGAAGCTTGTTCACCCTTTGCCCTAAAACTGCACCAACAGCATAGTCAGAGGCATCACACATTAATTCAAAAGGTAACGACCAATCTGGTGCCATAATAATAGGGGCCGAGGTTAGTTCATTTTTCAAAGTATTGAATGCATCCATACAAGCCTTATCAAAATGAAATACAACATCTTTAGCTAACAGATTGCATAATGGACGAGTGATCATTGAAAAGTTCTTAATGAAACGACGATAAAAACCCGCATAGCCCAAAAAACTTCTTACTCCCTTCACAGTGGTGGGGGCTACCATATTGGTGATGACGTCAATTTTGGCTTTGTCTACCTCCATTCCTTTGCTAGAGATTACATGCCCCAACACAATTCCTTGTTTCACCATAAATTGGCACTTTTCCCAATTGAGAACCAAATTTGTTTCCTGACATCTTTGAAGTACTAAAGAGAGATGGTTAAGACATTCATCAAAAGAGGAACCAAATACTGAGAAATCATCCATAAATACCTCAATGAATCTTTCTACCATGTCAGAAAAGATGGCCAACATGCATCTTTGGAATGTTGCTGGAGCATTGCAAAGTCCAAAAGGCATTCTCCGGTATGCAAATGTGCCAAAGGGGCAAGTAAAGGTTGTTTTCTCTTGATCCTCCGGAGCGATTGCAATTTGATTGTAACCTGAGTATCCATCAAGAAAACAATAGTGTGAGTAACCCGCCAATCTCTCAAGCATTTGATCTATGAAAGGCATAGGAAAGTAATCTTTTCTAGTGCTAGAATTCAACTTCCTGTAATCGGTGCAAACACGCCAACTGGTCGTGGGCTTTGTGGGCACAAGCTCATTGTTTTCATTCTTCATCACTGTGATTCCCACCTTCTTAGGCACCACCTGAATAGCACTCACCATTTGCTATCAGAAATGGGATATATGATCCCCACATCTAACAATTTCAACACCTCATTCCTAACAACTTCCTTCATGTGTGGATTGAGCCTTCTTTGTGGCTCACGGCTTGTTTTTGCTCCTTCCTCCAAAAAGATCCTATGCATGCACATGGTAGGGCTTATTCCCTTGATATCTGCAATAGACCAACCAAAAGCTGATTTAAACTCTTTTAACACCCTAATTAGTTTATCTTCTTCAATTGGGGTGAGGTCAGAAGCTATGATAATTGGAAGAGTTTCAAATTCAGCTAGATATGCATATTTTAGATGTGGTGGGAGCGGCTTAAGTTCAAGTTTTGGTGCCTTAACAGTGGAAGGAGTTAAATGTGACATTGATGATTCTAAAGGCTCTACAATAGGTGAAACATTCAAAGGATACAATGCCAATGCTTCCAATGCAGCTACTTCTTCCATGAGTGCATCTTCTTCATCAAACTCATCTTGAGATTGACTCAAAACAGTTTGTAAGGGTTCATCCGAATGTGCCTGCAAGAACTTAGAGAATACAAGTGAATCAAGCACATCAATGGCATAACAATCAAGAGATGAAGAAGGATGAGCAAGAGATTCAAACACTTTGAATTGAACTGTCTCTCCTAACACTGTCATAGTGAGGAGTCCATTTTGCACATCAATGATGGTCTTGGCCGTGGCCATGAAGGGTCTCCCAAGCAATATAGGCAACTCACGATCATGTATAGGAGCTTCTTCCATGTCCAACACTACAAAATCTGCAGGCAATATTAGTTTATCAACTTGAACTAGGATATCTTCTACTATACCTCTTGGATATTTAACTGATCTGTCTGCAAGTTGTAATGAAATGGTGGTGGCTTTCAAATCTCCCAAACCTAGTTGAAGGTACACTGAATAAGGCATTAAGTTGATGCTAGCACCCAAATCAAGCATAGCCTTCTCTACTTTCTTGTCCCCTATGGTGATGTTGATAGAGAAACTTCCTGGATCCTTGAGCTTTGGTGGAAGTTTTCTTTGCAAAACTGCACTCACATTCTCGGACACTACAACCTTCTCATGTGGTCCATACTTCCTTTTGTGGCTGTTTAACTCCTTGAAAAACTTCCCATATGCTGGCATGTTCCTAATGACATCAAGCAAAGGTAAGTTAATGTTCACTTTGCTTAGTATATCAAAAATTTCCTTAAATGACTTATCCTGCTTGCTCTTGGCAAGTCTTCCAGGGAATGGTATTGGTGGAGTATAAGGTTTCTCGGCCTTGTGAAGATTTGATGTTTCAAGTGAGGTAGTAGCATGGTTTGGTTCCTCATTTGGTTTCTCATTGTCTCCTTGAGTGACACCTGCATTCACATGATCATATTCATTAGTAACTTCATTGTCAACTCTATTATCAATAACCTTACCACTTCTAAGTGTAGTGATTGCTTTGGCTTGCTCTTGGTTCCTTTGGAGTATCACGGGTTGGCTTGGAAACTTCCCAACCTCTCTTTGGTTTAAGGCATCTGCAATCTGCCCCAATTGTGTCTCCATTTTGGTTAGGGCGGCTGAATGTTGTTGGAGTGCGCTATTGGTGGAATGTTGGAATTGCAAGGTGTTTTGGGCTAACAATTTAACCGTGTCCTCAAGGCTAGTGGCAGGTTTTGGTTGGAAATTTTGGAATTGATTGTTGTTCTTCCATGAAAGGTTGGGATGATCTCTCCAACTCGGGTTATATGTATTGGAATACATATCATTCCTTGGCCTTTGGTTGTAAGAATTCATGAGATTCACTTGTTCTTGAACATACTCGGGGTAAGCCTCCCTAGATGGACATTGGTGAGTAGGATGGCTTGGTGTGTTGCAAATGGCACACACTTCATTAGCTTTTGGCACCATGTTGAGCACGGATTCAAGCTTCCTTTCTAGGTTAGCTACCTGCAACAAAAGCTCATGATTAGAACTTGTTTCATAGACTCCAACTTTCTTACCCCTTAAATCTTTGTGTTGAGCATTAGACCCCAACATCTCATAAATGTTATATGACTCTTGAGCATTCTTTTTCTTCAATGCTCCACCTGCTGCATTATCAACAGTTGATTGACAATTTTGGGTTAATCCATCATAGAAAATTTGCATTTGTAAGTGAAAAGGTAACCCATGGTGTGGACATTGTATCAAGAGGCCTTTAAAACGCTCCCAACACTCATTGAAAGGTTCACCATCATCTTGTTTGAAGTTGAAGATTTGTCCCCTTAATGTGGCTGTCTTTTGAGTGGAAAAGAACTTCTCCAAGAACTTCTTAGCCACGGCATCCCATGTGGTGAGGGAACCTGGTGTTAGAGTCATCAACCAACTCTTGGCCTTATCTTTCAATGTGTAAGGAAACACTCTCATCCTCAAATTCACCTCACTTACTCCCTGCAAAGGTAAACCACTCACAACATTGTAAAACTCTTTAATATGAGCTAAAGGGTCTTCATTAGGTAAGCCATAAAATGAGGGAAACATATGAAAATGTGAAGATTTGAGATCATAGTTTCTAGCTTCTGTGGGCAGCAAGATGCATGAAGGTGAATTTGGTATGATTGGTTGAGCAAAGTCCTCCAAAGCTCGAAGCTCATCTTCGTTGCCCGCCATCTCTTCTTCTCTTTCCCAATCAAATTGCTCAGATTCTTTACTTGTTGAACTAGGTGAATTCCTTTCCTCTTCCTCACGGCTAAAGGATGAACTTGATGGCACAAAGTTGTCCAAAGTGTGGCCCTTCAACCGTTCAATTCTTTGGCCTAACTCAACAAGTTTATTTGACATATACTACCTGAAACAAAGTAACACAAGTGTGAATGAAAATCAAGAAGCAAACAACAATGAAAAGAACAAAAATAAACTTAAAAACGTTTGAAAAGACTCAATGGATGTGGAACTAAACGCTTAGAACACTTAAACAAACCTAAAACCCAAAACAGCAACTAGAAGACTCAAAATTGCCTAAAAACCACTTTCTGGGCAGTTTTGAGCACCTACACTAATTTGGACGAAATTGGATGGAAACTTGAATCAAAACACTTATAAACACAAATCAAAACACTTTCTAACTAATTTGGACAAAACAAAGACTCAAAGGACTCAAAACAGATTCACAAGACTCAAAACAAGCTAAAAACTCTCAAAACTGCCTAAAAACACAAACTGGGCAGTTTTGACACTAAACTCAATTTTGGACGAAAATTAGGTTTGAGCTTGACTCAAAATGCTTCAAAACCCAAGATAAGACAGATTCTAAGCCTAAAACTTAACAAAATATGGGGGAAATTGTATTTGGACGAAATGCAATTAAATGGACAGATTATAAAGAAAACAGATTGTAAAGCAAATTGATGTAAACCAATGGATAATGGAATGGCTAAGGTCTTCCTCTCTACTCACGAAATATATGCAACTTAAACCAACTTCCAGTTATCAATTCGACAATTTATGAACTTTGACACTAATCAAAATAGCAAACAAGCAAACAAGCAATTACAAGGGACTGAAATCAGTCCCCGGCAACGGCGCCATTTTTGTTGATGTAATATTCCTTCCTAATGCTAGAATATGTTTAATATAATGGCACAAGTAAGGGTGTCGAATCCACAGGGACTAATTGGACCTATGTAATCACTTGTTTTGCAAGAACTTCTATGAAATGAACCAAACTAGTCAAATTGAGCAGATTTGTTGTTGTTACTTGAAAGCATAAATAAAAGAAGTAAACACAACTAAATGAATCAACAACTAATAGAATAGGATAGTATCAATGGAAATGAAGCTAGGGATTCGGTTTCACCATTGCTCAACTAAGTCCATGTTTGTCAAGTTAGTTTGTATTCATTCATCTACCTATTTCTTGAGTTTGTTTCACTTGGATATGATCAACCATATGATGTGTGGATTTGATCAAATGTCTCTAATCATGAACCTAATTGTGATGTGCAACTTTGGTTCACAATCAAGATTACGTAATGTACAAGAAACATTCATTAAACCAAAGGGAGAAATTCGGCAGGATGTATGCTAAACCTTCCCCTCATTCATTCACACATCTACCAAGATTATGCATGATGTGTGCTTTAATCTTGGCTACACAACTTAGTGATTAATTCAAATGATGATCAAACATTAAAATCAACTCACAAAGTCACAACTAAATCAGAAAATGAAACAAGAAATAGATGAACAAACTGAGCATTCTAACTTGATTACATGGTCAATCTTGCAAGGCTACATCGAATCCCTAGAGGAAAATTAGTTACAATTCATGTTTACAGAATGTTTAACATAAAGGTACACAACATGAATGAACATAGAATGAAGTAGAAGGAACCCTTGAAGCAAAACTGATGTTGAAGTCCTTGAAGAGTTCCTTGGTGTTGCTTCTCCAAATGTGGTGCGGATGAAGTAGATTGATTTGGTTTGGATGGTTTCTGCCCTTAAGACAGAAATGGATAGAATGTGAGAGTAACAATGGACAGAAATGGAGTGAAATGGAGTGGTTATACGTGTGTGGAAGAGAATGGATAGTTTCTGTGAGAGAGGGAGAGTGTCGAATGCAATGGAATGGAGAGGGTCTATGAGAGTGAATGGTGGACAGAAATTAGAGCAAGAATGGTGTGTCTAATGGAATAATTGAATCCGAGAGAGCAATCTCTCAGTCTTGGTGAATTTCTCAATGAGTCTAATGATGGGGAGACAATCAGATTGGATCTACCATTTGTTTAACTCAGATGGCAGTGCATAAGTGATGGAATGATGGGTTTCTGAGGTAGTGGGCACATGGCATGGACAAGATCTGCAAGTATGTGTTTTGTTTAATCAAAATGCATGTGTCCTTGCTGCAACAAGTGAGTGGAATCTGCCAAAAGTGAATTGGAGCACCAGAAATTGTTTGTACAAATTCTGGAAATATGAAATAGGCACACGGCATGGATAAAGGGATGAGTGAATTTCTGGAATAATGGGTGAATAACAAAAGGGAGATGTGCAAGCATGTGGATTTCTGCAAAGGGGAAACATGAGAAAGATAATGGAATGCACGGAATGGATGTGAGCATGCATGTGAGGGATGTTTTGGGTGTTTAGAAGTGTATAATCTGATGGGATGATATGGGAACACACGGCCAAGGTTGAGACATGCATGTGAATGCATGTTTTGGTGTTGGAACCACATAATTGACTTCAATGTTTTTGCCTTGTTTAAAATCACCCAATATGGCCGAATTACATCTCTTAACATTTCACCTCATTTCTGGAATGTTTTTACTTCATTTGCTTTCCCTTTGATCCAAAATCACACTTGGCTGCACACTAACACCAAATAGCCTCAAAATGCACTTTCTTGCTCTTTTTTCCATTAGGACCTAAAAACATACGAAAATATCTTAAAAGACTAAAATAGATAGTAATTAAGTAACTAAATGCAAGGAAACAACATAACTAAGTAGCATAAATATGCTCCTATCAGTAATGTACTAATGTTTTTTCATTACGCTCTTATTTTGGAGCATGTAATAGTTGAAAGACAAATGTTTTTTTATTTTTTTTGAAGTAATATTTATATGACAATGTGGTATGCATATACTAATTTAGTTTTATGTTTTTTTTTTTTTTTGGTCAAATTATGTTTTTCATTTTCATTATTTATTGATTTAAAATATATTTTCTTTAACGAATAACAGGTCGGGTCATATTACCTAATAATATTAACGGGTTGATTTCGGGTCAGGTCGTATTACCTATTTACTTTAACATGTGTTACATGACACGACCCGTTAAGATATCTGGTATGACACGAAAACGACACAAATGCCAGATCTAATAAGAGTGTTTTCTTAACTTTTCTTCTTAAGAATATTTTGATATTCAATAATGATTATGCGTAATTTATTCTCTTATGCTATGGCAAGGCTACAAGCCTTAGCATGAATATGTAGTTTCCTTTTTATTTACTTGTGATGTTTTGTTTTTTTTTTTTTTTTTTTGAACAAACGATATTATCTACACTAAGGGGAGAGGTGGGCTTAGCCTCACAATTAGCTAGCAATAATGTGGTTCAAATTCGCCTTTAGCGAGAATCGAACCTAAGACCTCTCACTTACAAGTGAAGAGGAATACCACTAGACCATAATACTAAGTGGTTGTTTACTTATGATGTAATGTATGCTTGCTTTGAATTTTCAACCACTGATTTAAAACTATCTATATATGTCGATGTTTAATCACCATTAGGAGGTTTAGACAAGTAATTGGATGCAACTTATGTTTGAATGTCACCCTAAAGTTGGTTAATGCTTCTTGTGGTTGGAAGTTGTAGTTCACTTAAGGAGAATATCACACTCTTAAGTATTCCATGGTTTTCCAAAGTGATTTCACAAAACTTAATGAGTTTTGCATGTTTATACTTGATCTAAATGTCATAGAGATTGCATGTTAGATATATATTCTAGCTTGAATAGCACAAGTTGAATATGCATAAGGAAAACCTAACCTTCAAAACTTGTACGTGTTAACTCATAAGTAATTCACAGGACTACGTAAGAGTGTTAATGGTGATGGATAAACCCTAGTGCTTCATACGCCCCTAATAGAAAGTAGCAATGAAAAATATTCGCATCCCCCGCCCCCCCCCCCCCCCCCCCCCCCCCCCCACCAAAACAACAAAACCCTCCAACCCAGTCATGCAATTAGCCCCAAGGCGAGCCCGAGGAAGAAGTCAAGCAAAAGTCCACAGCCTAAGCACCTGAGTGGATGTGATGCAAGGTTGACAATTAAGTAGAATAAGAAAAGAAAATCAAAATCAATTGACAATTACTTCTTCATGTTATTGCATACGGACACAGATCCTCTATGGATCTGAGCCTAGAGATCAATAAATCTGGGCCGTTGAAATTTGATCAAACGGCTACAAACAGGAGGCCTCCCTAAAAATTATAATAATTGTAACCGTTAGATCAAATTTTAATGGTCCGGATCTATTGATCCCTAGGCTCAGATCCAGAGAGGATTTGTGTCCATTGCATACAAGCAACTCTCTTTTCCTTTCTTTTCAGTTTTTAATGGTTCATGCTAAACAACTCTTTTTAAATACAAAGAGGAAAATGATTTCTGCACTCCTTATGTATACTGTTTATTTTCTGTCCGTTGATTCTCCTTTAATTTACTTGATAAAAAGCCAAAATTAAATAGAGGACGAGAGAGCGAAGCAAGTGTCGAAATCACTTCCCGAATCAATAAGACGGTGAGCATATGCTGCCTTTCGGGTTAGCCCAAGTGGTGAGATGTTGGAAAATGATTAGACTGCTCATTGCATGAAAAAGATGTGATGAAAACCTACGAGTGCAGATATTTTCAGAAATTGCAAAACACCGAATGGTAAATCTTGGTTTTCAATTGATGCCATTGCGGAGTTTTACAACACTAAGGCAAATCAAGCATGTTTCAAAGTAACCAGATAGATACAATGCATCTAAGGAGTTGAAGAATATTGTAACCGCCCATTTCGGCAAAACTAACTACAGCTTTACACTTGAATAGCTACACAGCATTCCAACTGGTAACCAAGATTTCGCACCTGCATTGTCCGGGATGTTTCAACCCCTCTTCACGAATTGGCCGGATGGGTCACTCAACGTGTGTGCCAAACGGATTGCAAATGGCCATCTTTCCGAACTTCCAAATCTTGAAAATCAATCATCGGGTGCACCACATCTATTCCACATATAGCACATATCATTTGGCTAAAACACGTGCATAAATAATGCTCTATATCTTCATTATGCTTTGACAAACGTCCGGCTGGACACACCATGCAACAATTTCACAAACCCGAGGAAGCTTAGCTTCCCATCTGTGTGCCTAATCCAGTCATGGAGAACCACATGAAGTGGAATGGAAGGACCAAGCCCAAGTTCCTGAATCACAATTTGGAGAGAGTATGAACAACAGTAGTCTCAGTCCGGTACATTACAGATAGTACAGAGCCTTGCAAATCTTTCGTTTCTAGAGGTCGTAAATTAAAAACCAAATCAATATCAAAATCCATGCATAAAGGGCGGATACTATGAGAATACAGATGCATAGGATGTGCTAATATCTTAGAAATTAAAAAATCTAGGAATAAATATGCTATGGGAGTATGACCATTCAATCTCAGCTCAACTTTAGTTTGGTCCCTTTTCCAATGTTTCAGTTCGATCTTTCAAATTTTTTAAGTGAAGTAATGTGATCTTTTGTGCACCATAATCATGCTTTTGTTATCAAAAGCGGTTCATGGTGTGATCTTTCGTGCACCATAATCATGTTTTTGTTATCAAAAGTTATTGCCGTCCATGGTTTACTGACATAATGCATTGACTGCTGATATGATAACAAAAGTCAGTCATAGAACAGATGCAGTTGAGCTGACCACATTGCTTCAATTCAAAATAATAGGCCTTGCCCAAAATAAATGTAAAAAACAAGACCAAGGTGCCATTTGAATCAAAATTTAAGCACCAAAAGTACATTTTAGCCAGAACTCTACTTCTCCCACCCTACAGTATTCTTTTAACCAAAAGTATGTTACTTATGAAATGTAACTAGTAAAACAGAAAGTTTAAGAAATGTCAGCAAATCCAGTTCGTAAGTAAAATACTATACAAGTCTGCAAAATGTGGCATTAAAATTTCAACTTACCGAAGCAAGTTCTTCAATGACAATCGCCCTGTTGCCATCCTTCTCGAATAGTTCATATGCACATCGAGCATGTTGTTCCCAACGATCAAGTGCCTCAAGCTGATGGACACTTAATGCAGCTGCACAGAACTCATCAAAATCCATTCTTCTGTATTGAAGTGCATTTAACTGTCATGGGAGAAGTACTAACCAGTAAGTAATTTTATAACCTATTGAGCCTAATACCATAGAAATATTCACGAAAGTAACCAAGTTATTACCGATGAAATGAGATCAGGAATGCGGGACTCCTTCATTGCGTCTGTAGCATTTTTCATCAGGACCTATCCAGGAAAATAACAAAAAAAAAAAACACACTAAATATTAACTTATCTCTCTGTGTGTGTCTCTGAGAGAGAGAGAGAGAGAGAGAGAGAGAGAGAGAGAGAGAGCAACCATTCTAATATTGTCAAGAGTTATAGTGCCATTTTTGTTTGGCTCCAATAGAGCAAACTGTTCCTTAAGATAAAACAGTTCATCCAGAGTCAATGTCTTAGACAAGGCCTGTCACATCAATTTACAGAAATGAAACGTTAAAAGACTGATTAAATATATCCAAAAATATAACGTTTAAAAAAATATATAAAACACACAAACGTAAAGAATTCAAAACACAACTATGCAAACGTATAGAAGAATAATTTGGACGAAACAATCATCAAGCATTAACTGATAACATCTCAGAAGTCCCTCTTATTTCCTGTAATTATACACATGACCATGTAGAGAAAATATGAGAACAGATAATCAATGGTTTTATTGAGTCATCATTATTTAAAATGGAATACTAATAATTACTTTTCAATTATATATTTTTTAGGAGGTACAAACCAAAATCTCATTCATCAAGAAAACTAAGCCCATCATTTGACTTGATATACAAAGTTTTTAAGACCAAGAATCTGATTCAGCACGCAAAATTCGAGAAAAAGTTCTCACTCTCGTCGGTGGAAACATATACACACCCTTAAAGCAGCCTTCCGAAGGGATGATGATCTCATATAAACCTTCATGAGTCTAAATACTAAAATATCAAGTGGCACTTTCACGTCATTATAATTCCGGATCCAAGGATGACCTGCAAAAAATATAAGAATTTAAGGCAATGACTCAGGAAAATGATAGCAGAAACTTAACACACTACAGACATAGAAAAACTCACTTAGAGCCTGAGCTGCTGTCATTCGTTTCCGAGGGTCCTTGTTCAATAAGCGTTTGACAAAGTCCTTTGCTTCAAGAGATAAAGAGGGCCAAGGTGCTTCATCAAAACTGGGATCAGCTTTCAAGACCGCCCGAAAAATCCCAGACTCAGTCCGGGACCAAAATGGACGGCTACCACATAAGAGAATATATGCTATTACACCAATACTCCACACATCAGCCTCTGTACTATAAGATCTATGTAGAACTTCGGGTGCGACATAGTATGCACTTCCAACAATATCATTCAGCCTCTCGTCTGTAAGACAGAAAGAGTATTAAAACCTATCCAAAATCAAAAGACACAGATCAATAATAAAACAAGCTAAAATAAGAAAGGACAAACCTGGTCTGGCAAAATCTGACAAGCCAAAGTCAATGGCTTTCAACTGGGAATTCTCATCTTTGGCGGTATACAAAAAGTTCTGATAACAAAAAAGGAAAAATAGCATTAGGTTAACATAAAGAGAAATAGATTTAGAGAGCACAACCGACAATAACAAGTACATCAAGTATAAGATAATAAAAAACTTCCATGAACTTCTAGCTTTCATGATGATAAATACATATCAAGGTATCTGATGGAGAAATACGAGTGGAAATATAAGCCAATTAACTAGTTTTGAATTTTTAGGTGGAATCCCTACACTTCCCACATGAACGCCTTTTCAACTAGCACAAAAGATAAAATATTGAACAAGGAAATGTGGTTCAGGAGTCAGGTTATTTCTTCAATTGTTCAAAAACACCTGCTGTAGAAACAGCCAGTGTGGACTACTATTTCAACTGTCACTAAAATATTTCCCTTTCAAGCCAAACAGAACATAATGCCACCTATATGATTAAACTAAAATTTATCGGATATAGATAACCATTTTGTGTGTGAAGTTTTCATTTCACCTAGCCTGGAACAAAGTGCCAATTTCTTTCCCTTGTTAGAAATAACCACAAAATCTGGGAATCTGGGAACCTAAGGTGTGAACTGAGTAGTAATGACACCCAGCAACAATCTATTGATAGATTGTATGAAATTGGAGGCGCCTAATAGTACTAAATATACTGAAGTAAAAAGATTTTTGTCCAGAAGACAAATAGGTTTTTGTCCGGCTACATGATGATGCTTAATCTTAGTCCAGTAGACATCAACCATGTATACATACCAATCATTTTAAACAGTTGGGTAATTCAGGGGCAAATTGGGAAACTACAGATCCAGTCAATTGAAACATAAGGGGTTTCTATTACAGTCTGTCTGCTGTATAAAAGTAACCATTAGTCATGTTGTTCAATTCCTTGTATACAGTATTGGGGGTTAACGAAGGTGCAGGGACACACTTAAATCTAAATTGAGTTTGTTTCCCTTCTAAACAGAATAGTGCATGCAGGTTTAATCAGCCTCATTCAGTACTAGAAATTTTGAGCAACCCCTTCATTTTGTCACTTGAAGTATCCCTCAAAGGGGTATCTTTGTCCACATTGCCCACACCTGGATCTTCAATAAAAATTTAAGCTTCAAACACACGTCTCATCTGCTAATTAGATAAGAAGAAAAGTAGAGAAATGTTTTTCACCTCTGGCTTAAGATCCCGGTGCACCACACCCTGGAGATGACAAAACGCAACAACATTCAGTATTTGCACCATGACAGTCTTCGCATCATCTTCTGAGTATTTCCCGCCCCTTCAGAAATAACAGATTATTAAGTTAGTAGCAAAAAATATCAGCATCTGAAAGTCCTTATGGAAGATATCTAATTTATATACCTTGAAAGTATTCTATCTAAAAGCTCTCCACCTTCACACAACCTGAAATGTTAAAAAAGATGAATACCATAAAGTCAGATATCTTTAAGAGAGGTAAGAAATCCTCCTGTAAATTACATAAGAAAAAAATAAAATAAAAACGAACAACCTGACCACACAACCATACCAAGCTTAGCAAAATTATAACTTTTTACCCGGTGAATCACTATCACATACGAAAAAGTAAAACGAGATGTAGACTTAAATAGGAATTCGATTTTTGAACTTACTCCATTACTATGTAGACATTATCACTGTCTTCAAATGCATCATAGAACTTAACTAGATTGCTATGTCCAGTCAAGGCTTGCAAGATCTTGACCTCCCTTCTCACATCCTCGATTGCAATAGCAGTTGTCATCTAACAACAAACAATACATTGTCGTTAGAAGAAATCATAACAAAAAGAAAAAGAAAAAAAGAAAAGAAAATGCATTAGAAGTAAAATCAACTACCAAAGCCACCACATGTAACACAACATCTCACAGCAATACATTATTGTGACCTTCTATACAATTCTTTAAGTGTTTCATATCTTATGCTTCGCCTCCAAATTTACTCAGGGAACAGGAAAGTCAATTGTATACCAGTATAACATCACTACTCGTGATCTTGGACTTATTTTAAAGGCAACTCGAGTATTTACCTCATCCTATGTACATTGTTCAACATTTATAATACTCAATTTACTTTTGTTGATGCACAAAATCAGTGAGACTTTGGAACAACATAAAGTGTCAAGTTTGTGACCTTCGCTCGGTTGCTTTAGTCACCTAGTGATGATAATGTGTAAAGAGATAGAGATAGGGAAGCAAACACAAGATGTACGTGGTTCACCCTATGTCCACGGAGTAAAGGAGTTCTCATTAATAGTGAAGGATTTACACAAACACATAAGTTTAAGCATAAACGTCATTGGTGGGTTCTAATGACCAGTTTAAGAACAATAATGACATTAAGGATTCATTGTAGGAGAATCATCTTCTTTTATAGTTGAGGATTCTCCAGCTTTGTCCGCGGTCGATGTGGGACTCTATGAGCTTTATTCTGACGTTGACATGTGTCGTGCTGTGATTAGCCTCCTGGTTGGAGGGAAACTCTTGTGCTTCGGCAAAGGTGCCTCAACAGAACCCCTCAGTGAATCCTTGAAGGTATGAAGTTGACCGGTGCTTGGTAGTTTCGGGATTGGTCAAGTATGATACAAACAACTTTACATGAATAAATTCACACACTATTGTTTGCAAAGAAAATTCCCAGCATATGAGGCATACTTGATGTTTAATAAAGCTACAAAGTTGTCACCTTGTGTCCCTAAAAATTTACTTCTTCCCCCTCTTTCTTTTACAGGGGACTTTAGGGAAGAAGCATAGTCCAGAACTAGAAGTCGTCATCTTTTATTCTTTGATGAGAGAGTGGGTAGATTGGGTCAACCTCCCTGGATTAGTGTTGAGTCCCTTAAACCTTTACCACTGGTTAATGTATTAAAAGCATAAGGCGTGGGCGAGGCGTCCAAGGGATAGCCCGGCCTAGGCATGAGGCGTGAGGTGAAGCCTAACGGTATGTTTTATATAATACAAATAATTGTATAAAAAATAATACTTTGTAAAATAAACATCCATTCTCAATTTATCATTCAAATCCATAGTCGTTCAAAAGATAGTATCATCTAAATTCATCATTCAAAAGTAATATCATCCAAATTCATCATTCAAAAGGTAAAACAAACAAATCAATCAATCATTCATCCAAATCCTCTTCATCTAAATCAAAATACAAACAAAGAAATCAATCATTCGTGCACCAACAATTTCCAGGTATTCTGGAACCTTACTATGACCAAATCAGACTCATACTCAATTAGAGATTCCAGTTGAGATATAAGCATCATAGCACAGAAGTTTTCACCAGGAATCTTGTTGTATATCTGCTCATGTGGTCACATAAATTGCTATGGGGTAATTTCCGGGTATTTTCCTTCCAAGTTGGTGAAACCCTAATAAATTACCATGTACTGTGTGATCTATATACATCCTCTAGTTAGCACCTTCACCAGTGTTTAAAAAAAAAAAAAATATCAAAAAACCCTTACCCAATCGGTGTCGTTTTGGGTTTGGGAGGTTTAAAAAAAAAAAAAAAAAAAAAAAAAAAAAAAAAAAAAAAAAAAAAAAAAAAAAAAAAGGCAAACAAGGTGCCTGGACGACTTGAGGGGCGCCCTCCGCCGCCTAGGCGTCTCCGGCGAAGCCTTCTGCCCACTCCCTCAAAACATGGGCAGGAACACTGAACCCCAGCCTCAGAGGAAGCCTAGGCGTGCCCTGAGGCGAGCCTTTTAAAACATTGGGTTGGGCATAGATATTTGTAACTTTGTTCAAAAGAATATACTGCCAATCATATAGCTTCAATTATTGGTGAACCAGCTCATGCTACATGATCATCAAACACAAAACAATACAAGATTAAGTTCAATGTTTCTTTCCTCTTGCAATAAGCGTCTTACAATCTGCTGAGGCTTCTGATGGTTAACCATGTAGAGGGTCAAGATTGTGAAATGTGACCCACCAAAAGGTTTCGGCAGTTTGGATGGCTATAAGCATGGTTACTACTGGCCATTATTGACCGGCTGCTATATGATCTAGTTCAATTATATAGCTGTGGGAAGGCCAAGACCACAATTTGGACCATGACTTTTGTCAAAGATTAGGTCCACTCACAACCATTGGACTGAATGCTTTGTTTATCATTCAGAACAAACTGTCACATCTTAGGTATCGACGAAGTGTTATATGGCTGAGAAGCCATCACACAAAACAAACAAAAAAGTCTATTATTCCTATTCCCACTACATGGAATTCAATCGGTCACCAAAGATCCACATTTTTGAAAGGAAAAACGTACTTCCATTCCAAAATGTGATTTGAAAATAAAAATATCCCAACTTGAGTGGGCAAAACCTGGTGTAAACTATTCAGGTGGATCAAGTAGGCCAAGAGATCAATACCTATTATTGACCAAAGTAAAGCAATAAACAAACAACTTGGTCACTTTACAACCCTTTCACTCAAACAACTTGTCTTAGCATATATTTATTTCATTTAAATAATGAATAATATATCCTATCTAGAACAACTCCACCACAGTCAATTGATATGAATACATGACGAGATCTTGCAAAGATCTTCCTTGTGCCACATTCAACCTCAAAGGACGTCTTCGACCTTAATCAGCTAAGAATTAAGTTTAACACAGTCACACTGTAAACCACCACTCCCTGGCTCCCACCCACAACACAAAAAACAACAACAATAACAAAGATTCAACATTGGCCTAAAGTCTCAGGTTTTACTTTTACCTTGAAGAACGACTAAAATACAATAAATAAAAAAACCCAAATTTTATCAACCAAGATTAAGCAAATGAGAGCAAGAAAATCCAATCTTTACAAACAAAATATAGATTAACCAAAAATCATACATGCAAATAAGAGCATTAGGCCAAACCTTTGTTTTAGGGATGACTTTCACAGCGACCTGTTGACCCTTTAACTCCCCCTTTTTGTACCTAGCAGAGCAAGTATACCCAAAATGCCCTCGACCCAATTCGTCCCCAACCTCCAATCGACTCGTAACCTCCTTGGAGAACCCAAACCTCTTGTCCAGCTCAACCCCATCTTCCTCCTCTCCGTCCTCCGGTATCGCCACCGAAGCCGATGCCTTTTTGCCCAGCCGCCGTGCCAGCACGGCCTTGATGTGCTTCGCCGGCGACGGAGGCGGAAAGGGTCGCCGGAAAAACCGGCTGGGAGTGGAAGTTGCGCTCTTGCTCCGCGCCGGAGAGGACTTCTTGAGGTAATGGGCGGGGCTGGGACTGTAGAAGGGGTAGAAGGGGGACTGGGACTGGGACTGCCGTGAAGCGACGTCGTCCTTGTGGTGATGGGTGTGGGATGGGAGTGATTTGGGGGCTTGGGACGGATTGTTTGGGTCAATTGGGTCTCTGGGGGAATATGGGTTCTGCTTTGGAGGTTTCGAAGTGCAGGTTCCCATGGCGGTTTCTGTGATTTGAGAAGAGGAGTGAGAGAAAATGGGTGAAAGATTGACGCTTTAAGGTTGAAAAGCTGATTTATTCAATGGTTATGGTTGTGGCATTGTGAAATGTGTGAGAGTGTAGCTCTAGCTCTAGATCAAGCTCTAGGTTTTTTTGTTTGTGAATGCTTGTAGGTGGTGTTGTTGCTCCACTTTTCTTGTGGTGTCTAGAGAGAGAAAAAGGAGAGAGAGAGCAGGGGATGGTGGAGCTGTTGGAGTTAAAAATAAAAGGCAGGAAAAAGGGTAAATGTGCAGAGACAGAGAGAGAGAGAAAGAGAGAGAGAGAGAGAGAGAGAGAGAGAGAGAGAGAAAGTGGGAATTTGTTGACGACGAGGACGCTGGGGGTGACTGAGGGAGATGGAAGCGTGGGAGTGAGCTGTAGATTGTAGTCTTCTGTGATCTCAGTAGCCACATGGCAAGCACATGACTCTTTGGATTTTATTTTATTTTTTGGTAATTTTGTTTGTGAAAGACGAGAGTTTCACACAATTTTTTTATTTTTCAGTGGATTATTTTTTTTTAATTTTTTATTTGTCATCGAATTAAATAAACAAAAAAAAGCATACAAAATTAATTTTTTACACTATTATTGTTTCTTGCTATCAAATTAAATAAACATAAAAAAGCAAACAAAATTAAGCAATGATGTTTGAGAGATTAAAATCAGTGTGTATATATCATTTTTTCTCACGCAATTGGGAATTTTGGGGGTTGGGGGGAACTTGGGATTAGGTGTTTTGGCACTTTGGGTGATGGTGCGCAAGGACAATGAAAGTTGAAGCAAAAGACAATGAAAGTTGTAGAAGTGGTATAGTCGATGCCTAATTCCCATTGCCATGAGCCTTTCTCTCCATTTCGTGACAGCCCTTCTCATTGAATTATATGAGCTTTAAATTTCCTCAATTAGTTCAGTAGCGGGCCTAGTCTTGGCTAGGGTCGATGGTTGTCCCTTTTCCTTTTCGTTTCCATTTCTTCCATCTCTGTCAGCTTGTTTTTCTCCATGTTCTACTGCCCAATTTCTTCATTCTAGCCTAAGATCAGAAAGCCCCAATTGGCTTTCTCATCCCTCCATTCCACAACTGTCTTAATCTGCAACCACTTTTTTTTGCTGCGTTTTGCGACTTAGTTGGAAGGTGTGTAGAGCTCTAGCTCGGGTGTCCACACCACCACCTTCCTTGTGTTTGCCAATCTCAGTACTGTTGCTTTGTGGGAAGTATTTTCTCGTTGTCTTCCTTTGCTTTGTGGTTTAGATCTTTGTGGTGGTTGTTGGAGGATGATGAAGCTTTCTTTTTTTATTTTGGGGGCTCGTGCTGGGTTGGAGGTGCTACAGCGACGGCTGGGGCAGTAGGTTGCTAGGTTTTTGCTTTGTGTTTTGCTATTTTGGTCTCCAATTCTTGTGTTGGGTGGGGCTCTTTTTTGTGCTTCTTGAGTGGTTCATTATTATGCTTTGTGCTTCACTTGTATTTGGACCTCTAATTATGGAGATTAGTTGTGTTGGTAATGAAATTTACCATTGTTAAAAGAAATCCATTGCCATTGATAAAGCACCAAAGGGAAAAGTGAGAAGAGTACTTCCATTGTACTTTGCTTAGATATTGAAATGGTGTGAATAGTGTTGTCAACATTGCACTTAAAAACTTTTCAAAGTTTGGATTTTAATTTATAGGTTTTGCTCAAATTCGTAGCTAAACGTCTATCTCTGTATGTTGATTGACTAACTAATGACTCGTTTACTAATTCATAATCAAATAAGAGAAATTGAACTAATGAGGACTTGGAATGAGAGGAGTCAAAATTAGATTCATGTTGAAGTTGTTTATTAAAACCTTTTGGAATCGTCAAGTTGATATAGATTCCATATAAACTGTTTACTGAATCAAAATGAAAATCAAGATAATTACTAAAATGCCTTGAGTTGAAATAAATTATTTTATATACTAATTTTTTGGTTAAAATGGGCAACTGTTGGTGGTGTTGGGTTAATGCAAAGGTCAATCTTGAAATTTAGAAATAAGTGAGGGTATAATGAGGAGGAAAAATCCATTCTGAGTCCCCCCAACAATCCGGAATTCAAATACCACCTAAATGTAGAGAATCTAATTCCTTTAGATTTTGGGTTGAATTCCAAAATTTGCGTGGGTCCCATCACCTTTTTGACTCTTCAATATTTGGTAAGCATTGAAATATTCTGTAATTGGAATTCAATTATACGTTTTAATTCCGATTGCCTTTATGTAAATGTGCCCTAATTATATTTGAGAGTGTCAATCGCAACTTTAACCATCATCCATTATCTCATTTTCTTTTATATGTTGATTCCGTTTTTGACATCTTATCTTTTTAAGGTCTATAATGGCACGACCAGATGTTTTGTTTTAACTCTTGAGATTAGATTTTGGGTTTAACATTTTGGTTTAAAACTCAAAGTTCGAGAGTTCAAAATTTAGAATCTAAGTGAGAATGATTGAGGTTTTGATTATCGTGCTTATTTTTTATTGGTGACATATCACATAGTTTGCATATTCGGTCTGAAAAATTAGCCTACTTAGCAATGCTAGGGAGACTAAATTTGCAAACTAAATGATATGTCACTAATAAAAATAAACATGTTTATCAACGTATAAGTAATAAACCAATCATCAATTTCCATGTTTTTTAGTTTTCAAAACTGTCTACAAATTTAGGAGAGATTTTTCAGTGTGACCAGTACACGGCGTGGTACACCACGTGTCATATACAAATGGTGGGATATGTATACTAAAAAGTTAATAACTTAAAAAATAAATGTTCTCACTACTCCTATTAAAACACATGGTGTACCACTTGTGTTTCCGTCACAATTAAAAATTTCTCCAAATTTAGTCTCCCTAGTATTACTCTATCCAAAATCCTATCAAATAAAAAATAAAAAACTTAAGCTGAGCTCATTGGAGATTCTCTAATGTATATGTGTGTGATACTCTTTTTCTTTCGATGAGGTTAAAAGTTTCAACAATATTTTCATGTTATGCACCATATCCTCTTTTCTATGTATGTTTTCTTCTTGAATAACAAATATAATATTTCGTTAATGAAAGAAATTTTCAAAGGTAAATGTTTAATTAGAAACCAGCCCTCGCTCACTCTCACAAAATCAATCCTACCAATCTGCAATTACCATGCACGTTCTCTAATGTATTTTAGTGTAATACTCTTTTTCCTTCGATGAGGTTAAAAGTTCCAACAAAATTTTCATGTTGCCGCATGTATGCACCATATCCTCTTTTCTACGTATGTTTTCTTCTTGAATAACAAATATAATATTTCTTTAATAAAAGAAATCTTCAAAGGTAAATGTTTAATTAGAAACCAACCCTCACTCTCCTCTCACAAAATCAACCCTTCCAATCTGCAATTACCATGCAATTTAAAGAATGAATAATGTTTGGAGATTGTCATTTTTGAAGAAAGTTCAAACACACTGTCATTTTCCAGGAAAGTTCGAAGAGAGCAGCCCTATTCAATATTTGGTATAATGTCAGGGAAAGCAGTTGTAAATCATGATCCCACTGCCACTTTATGATATCTAACTGCTGACATTATTTGCTAATTAGAGCAGCTTTTTTCAACCAAAAAACTTTATGATATATTAATAGAATGATTTAATCTATTAAATTGGCAGTTAAATAACGCACATCTTAATTAATGCAAATCAATGATTTTATTTTAAAATGATAGCACAATTATTGAGAAGAGAAATACGGGAAACAGGGAACTACAGATTAAGATTTAGAGGACAATGAAAAATTGATCCGTATCTCAATTTTTTTATGTGGCCATGATCTCGTTTAGTCCTAATTCCTAGAGCAGTGAACATTTGTTTATTTAATTTTGTGCGGAGAGAACAAGTGAGACTTGAGAAGAAACAAGGGAAGTTTGCAAAACAAAAACACGACCTAAGTAAACAAAACCAGGCTATATACTACTGGATAAACAATATTTGAAAGTGCTTTACCAAAAAAAAAAAAAGTAGAAATTAATCTAAAGGGGTACAGACTGTAAAGTGTAACTTGCCTGATTAATTTATCAAATTTTCTTTTATTGTATTTGTCTTCTTCCATGTTTAGCTAATGACCTCAATGATGAAATCTACTTTAATTTGAGAAATTTCTTATTTGTTTAACCTAGGAGTATGAAGGAACTTTATGTGCATCTAAAGTCAACTACTTAGCAAGATCGAACCATCTGATGCCCACCTATGTAGTAATATAGATTGTAATTTTTTTTTTAAAAGGCATCAACGTATGAATGAGCTATGTAGGAGACAAATGCTAGTGATGGTAGTGGTGACAGTGTGATAGTAGGTAGCTAGTGACAACGATGATGGTGATCGGGTGGTGGTGGTAGAGATGGTAATGGGGCGGGGTGGCGGCGGTGATGGTGAGAGTGAGAGATGGCCATGGAAGTGTTTATTTCCTATTTATTAAAAACCCTTGCCGCTACAGAGAAAAATGAAGAAAAAACCTACCAACGTCGACCCTTGTCTTTGGCCTTGGAGTTCAATCGTTCTTAATATCTTCCCTTCTTGTTTCTATGGCCGCTATCTCACTTTGTTGATGAGAGTTTTAGTGGTTGTAGTTGCTCTCTTTTTTTATGTCGAGGAGAGCCTTTTGTCCATGGTTTTTGTGTGTGCGCTTGGTAAAGGACTATAAGGAAAAAGCTTTATGTTTGTTGGAGGTGACTTAGTGCACAGCTTCTTTGCCAATGATTGCAAAATTATTAGAGAGTGGTGTGGTTCTTTACTCGTGGTACTTTGCAAGATTTAGTACTCTTCAGTATGGTTTTTCATGTTGGATAGTTGTCTAATTATTCATGTTTTATCTCAACCACACTCTTTTCATGGTGAAGAAAGTTGAGGTTCTATCATAAACCCAATTGGCAATATGGGTGGTAGCACAATTACTTACAAGTACATACAACATCCCTTCTTTCTTTGATGTGAGATTCATACTCTCAACACGCCCCTTCACGTGAGACAAATTTTTAAGCGTAGCACGTGGACAACACAAATTGGGTGATGTGGAGCAAGTGAAGAAAATTGAGGTTCTACCAAAAAACTAATTGGCAATATGAAGAGTAGCCCAATTACTTATAAGCACATTCAATAAGTGGCCTTATTTGTTATGAGATTATCTACCAATTGTGGATGTATAGTAGCATCCAACTGATCAACTTGCATGTAATCTAGTGTTTAGGTAGTGGTTCTCATGGTCAATTGCAATTAATTGAACTATAATTGGTATTGGTTCAATCATGTACTTGTCATATAATGAGAGAAAGCAATTAATTAAGTCGTCTCATGTGTTTGAATCGTACCATGTTGGTTTATGGAGAATACTACTAGCCAACCGTGGAGAGCAACTCAATTCATTGACACATATACACTGTTGCAGTAGTGTTTTGTGCCAGTAACACAACATTATAAAAAAATTATATCAATAGACTAAGATGGGGCACCGGTTGCACATAACCCCGACAACCCATGTATATTTTTGTCTCTAACCACTATAAAAAGTTGAAAAGAAAAACTAAGGAGTGAGTAGACAATATTGAATTACATTCTATATTTTTTCTTCTTGACTTCATTGTTGTAAAATCATGCTCCGCCATTACATGTGCTATGGAAATGATTCTCGTTAATCATGTACTATTCGAGCACTTTCCCTCATAATAACCGTATTGTGTTTACATATGTGATAAGGAGAAAGAGACATACATTACCTGGGAATTCTTCTCCAAGTAATAGGACCTATATGCATGAATCTTGAAGGAAGTACTGGCAAAGATAAGTGATAGTTTAAGATTCATTAATCTTGATTTAAGTGAGGAAAACAAATCTCTAATTAGATTTAGGTTCAAAAGTTTAAGGTGTTATCAGATTTAGTCTAGCAATATATTCTTATCGATATAAGTCTTTTACTTTTTATGAGAGTGGTCTCAATATCGCGTGAAGTGTCAAAGGGTCAAGAGAAAAAGAAGAGCATTGTCCATAATGGCAAGTCATTTACTTGCTCACGTATATATGCTTAATTGAGAGAGCAGGGCCAAAGGGCCATACTTTATATAGCTTGCCCTACTGTCAGTTCCCTTTCAATTATCATCTAATCCAATAGACTTGTTTCTCTAATTGTACAATGACCATTTTAACTCCAAAGCTAAAAAAATTAGAAAGCTTATTGGGTTCAACCATATGAGTTATGAAAATGAAAAATACTAATAATAATAACATCTGGATGCCATGGGAGGGAGCGAGGAAGGTTGGCTGAGGAAGAAGGAGAACCTAGGGCAGGAAGGGCTAGGGTTAGGGTTTCCAGAAATGTAGGGCAACTTAAACTATTGATACCATGTAAAGTGTACGGTTTTCATTGATTGAATTGTGTAAATCATGTACAATATATAGGATTACATCAAGTGTAATTTAGGTATGTAACCAACACTGATTAATTACAATTAACAAGTCATTTAGAATGGCCACTTGGTACTATGGTTTAGTAGTATTTTTCTTCACTTTTAAGTAAGAGGTCTTCAAGGTTCGATTTTCATAACATTTTTTCCCACCAAGTGATGAACAGTCCATCCAAAAGTAAAAAAGCTAAATTCCAAAGCATAATGGTTCTGACTGAGTTCAATCTGGAGGCTAGATTGCATCTATTCTTTGGCAGTAGTGCCAAAGTGGTTCCCAGTATCTCATGGAACTTGCCACTTTCCTTTATGCCTTTTGTTTCCTTTTTCTTTTCTCCCCCATAAAACATTGTTGTTTCTTAAAGGGTCATCAAATTACTCATTCCAAGTAAAAACGACTTTGAAATTTCTTCCCCCATTATCCCATTTGTGGTACTCCTTCAATGAGTGGGTTCCCCGCTACATTGCATTGTTAGGAATAAACAAATTACAGCCTCTCTTTCCCATCAACATGTTTTTTGACACGGGACACGCATTTGAATTCCACTAGACTAACATTTTCGCGCTTAATTAATCCCACTTAATTAAATGAAAGGAGTTTACCTACCTGCAGATGAAACCAGTTATAGATTAACAGTTTTGATTAATCATCCTTTTGGATTTGTAAATACATGCATGTTTGGGAGTACTTGTACACGAAGCTTTGATTGTTTGCTAAATAGCTGTTTTCTTTTTGATTGTATACTTTAGGTAGAATCATAGGATATGTAAATGCTTCTTGTATTGAATCCACCTCAGATTGCTTCCCACGAAAGCATCAATTGCGTACAAGTTTGGTTCATACATTCGCCTTAGGTGAAAAAGAGATCATTCTACTTCTTTCTATCAAACATGAAGACTCAAGAGCTTCTCCTCTTCCATGAGAGGAAGTAATAATATAACATTTTCGAGTAATAAGGGCTCGTTTGTGTAAAGATATCAAGGTTTGAGATGCTGCCAAGTGTCAAAAGATGAAGCTGGTCTGTTAGTTGTTATGTTGTTAGAACAGTTAGCTAACTTAGCTTAGCTGACACGGTGAGTAAGAAAAGGAAAGCTTTAAAAACTGCTGTAAAGATTCATTTGTTCAACTAATGAGAAATACAGAAATCTTGCTATTCCTTCTCTCTCTCTACGTGCTTCCTGTTACTCTTGAGCCTTCATTTGCAATTCTTCAATCTCTGCTTTCTACATGGTATCTTCTCTTCTACTGCTTCTGCGATCTCTCTATGTTCGACTGGTATATTCTGACAAGGTACCTATGTCTAGGATTAGGTTGGAGTGGATAAATCATAAGATTCAAGGTACCTATGTTCAAGTAGTAAGGAAGGTTTAGAGGTTAGGGAAATTAGAAGAAATAAGTTATATGGTGTTGATATTCCATTTTGGGGATTGAAAATAATAAGCATATGGTATTCTGACTAGTCATAGACCAAATATTATCCAATATTTATGAAACATATCTTTAACCAATGCCAAGGGAGATTGGTCCACACGAAAAGATTGGAATCCGTTGCAATCAAACCCCATGGAGAAGGTTGGTTTATTTATTTATTTATTTTATTTTTATTGTTTTTTAAGTCAAACGATAAATTTTGTTAGGTTAAATGTTAGATTAATCACCGACAGAGTTTGAACCCACGCCGTCATGTAAGAGCTCAACACTTTTTTCCACTACTGTGGTCAAGGGTTGGCCACTCACATGGGAAAGTATTTCTTCATTTATCCAAATTTGACGGACTTATAAACATTCTTAAAAATGCCTTGTGGCATTTTGGGTCAATAATAAAATGTCGTGTATTAAATTTATCACATGAAATTCTATTAATAACCTGAGAAGCTAAGTTGGCATATCAAAATGTAAGTCTCTCCAACTCAACCATTTGAGCTACTTCAAAAGTATTAAGTTTGGTTCCCTAATAAAAACTTAAGGATTAAAACAAACACAAGGTTTCTTTAGGTTTAAGGAATTATTATTCATCCCATTATATTATAACTAATTATTTGTATTTTTTATATGTTGACAAGCAATAGGATATTACAAAGCACCAGTAGTGGCACAACAAAATACTCGATCATAGTGGGCTAATCACGATTAGGTATCAAATTTACTGCAAATATACAATCCTCATCTTTGATATTACTCAAACTTAAGACCTACTCTAACTACGCACAAACAAATTTCATGCACTTATAAGGAAAACATATAGTACTAATGTTGACCAGTAAAAAACAAAAATGTCTCTAATGTTCAACTACCGACGAAATTCAATGTTCAAATTATTTGTACTTAATATGAATCATTATTCGAATAAGTAAAAGACATTTCTATATAGTATATTTTTAACAATTGGAAAAATTAACAAATTTTGTTTCTTCATAATGGAATAGTGAGTATTTGGATTCATTTTTTATTTTCTAAAATCTCTCCTGTGAAAATTTTTGAGACCTATTATTTTACAAGCAATATTGGAGGACAGGGCAATCAAACTTGAAACTTCAAGTGTATGAATGAATGTTGTTAATCAACTAAGTGATAAACCCCTCTCTACTTAAAGATCTGTTAAATCCAAAACATCCTAGATAATAATTTTTACTTTTAAATTCTGAAATAAAGCGTCTTGAAGTGCACTCTGGTTCTCCACAGTCATAACCAAGCTCATTGAAGTTGATTTTAGACTAGTTTTGTAGTTCGGAACTCTGACCTCTCCACAGCCTTACCCCATCAAGTTAATTAAAGACTGCTGTCCTACTGAAGAAAATGATGAACATTAAAGTTGATGGTGAGCCAGGAAATCATAAACCCCTTCTGCAAACAACCACTACCTCTGAGTCCACCAGGACCACCACCATGCATAAATAACTTAAGCTTTGAGTTCATGTCCTTGAATCTAACTCCTCCTGTAACCATCATCAATTCCTTCTGAAATTATATTGAATTCCTTCTGAAATCATATCCAAACTCATCTGAAAAAAAATCACTTACCTTTATTTAACTCATATATCCTTTAAGGGCAGAACATTTTGAACTTAGATTTTACAGAAAACTATAGCAATATTGTTCCTTGAATTTAGGTCATTATTCTATTTTTTCTTTCAAACCTTCACTATGGTTTCGAACCCTACTAAGCTTTTAATTTGTTTTGAGCTCACTAAGTTTTCAATTCAGTGTCCACTTCTCCTCAACCGTCAATTGTTACAATTTTTCGTTAATTTCATTTCGTGCAATGCCTAAAAAATATAATGCTACACTCACAACAAAATTAATGAATACTTAGAATTATATATATATATATATATATATATATTTTTTTTTTTGGTCAAACTTAGAATTCTATTCATTGAGTAAAGAGAAAAATTTAAGAGGAATTGAAACTCAACACATCTACAAAAAATCCAAAGACGTACTGTGTAAAGTGGACAAAAATAATTCTCAAACAGACCAGAACGTTAACATGAGAACGAAGGGACCAAAACTAAATTGAAAGTTTAGAAGATAAAGGAAAACAAAGCCTATAGAATTCAAGGGGTAATGTTACTTAAATTAAATAATCGAATTTAGGGACAAAGTGTAACAAGATTTACAATTCAATGGAAAATGATCGTCGTCAGATTTTTTTTTTTTGGAGATTCTAGGAATTCCGTGATCGTGACCGTTCATCGTACATCATACAGTTAAAAATTATTTCAAAATTTAAATTTAAAATTAAATATAAATAGTATTTAACGAAAATTAATTGCACGACGTACAATAAATGATCACGAGATCACTAGGATTTCCAGAAAAAGAATCCGTGATGATCCTTTTCCCAATTCAAGGAGAAAAGTAGAACACTTCGTAATAATTTAAAGACAAAAGCTGACACTAGATGTAATTTCAATTGATATTTTTCACTCTCACATAATGATCATGCTGCCCGGAAAGCAACATCAATTGGAAATTCAATCTAAACTAATCTCAAAATGAACTATTTTACTATTATAACTCGTTTGAATGTGCTTTTAAAATGACTGAAAGTGTTTTTGGTGAACATGTTTTTAGAATTAATTCTTTGTAAAAATGCAAGTAAATTTTGAAAAAACACTTAAAGTGCTTCTTGGAAGAAGCACATAATTGATGCTTCTTGCTTTTGAAATCCAAAAATATTTTCTCTAAAAACACTTTTAGTCATTTTAAAAGAGCATCAAAATGAGCTATTAATTAGCACAATGTGCTTTTGATATTGTCCTCACATTTTTACCCTAATGCCGATTGTGTCCTTGAAACACCGTCATAATTGATGTTTCTTGCTTTTGAAATCAAAAAACTTTTCTCTAAAAACACTTTTAGTCATTTTAAAAGAGTATCCAAATAAGCTATTACTTAGCACAATGTGCTTTTGATATTCTCCTTGCATTTTTACCCTAATGCCGATTGTGTCCTTGAAACACCGTCATATATATACTATATATTTTTTTTCTCTTTCTCTTTCTTCCTTCTCCCTTTTCACTCTTTCCTCTCGCTCTTCTCCTCAAATGCGACTCACCACTGTGGCCAGCAACAAGTTCGTCATTTTCAGCAACTATAGTCCACGAAACCACCACCAATTGATCCTTGTTGCTCTACTTAGTCAAAATCCCACACCAATTTTGTGAATTTCATGAACGTTTTCGAGTAAGCAGGTTTAGGGTTTCGGATCCACTTCTGAAAATGCAATTTCAGCAGATCGTCGTAAAAAAGACCTTGCCACGAATTGGAAACGACTCCTCTCACTCCCATGAGAAATATTAGGCATTGCATGTTGGATTTCAGTGCATTTTAAGGTGAATCAAGGACACCCTAACTTTAAAATTTTCCAACGAGTTTTTAGAAATCCGTCAGGTAGTTTCCTGCTAATAAATAATTGTTGTCCACCACCATAATCACTCACATCAAATTGGCTTTGGGTAAGCTCCAACACCAAATGGCCTAAAACATGGGTTTCACTTGGTCTAATGCGCTATCTCATAACTGGGTTCCTTTTTTCTTTGTTGAATTGTTAATGATTTTGAGTTATGATTTTTCTTTATGATTTTGATTTATGAATTCTTGAGTTATGATTTTCCTTTGTGAACAATTTTTTATGTTCTTGGATTTAAGTTTGGTTGTTTTCGTTCTGGATAACATTATTGTTCTTGAATATGAGTTAATTGAATGATGTTTCTTGTATACATGTGATCAAATTCAATTTAGCATGTGATTAGGTATACATGTGGAGAAGTTGGTTTTATGGATGAATGTTCTACTACACACACTAACTTCATATAGAAATCACCCCTCTTACAACAAATTTAGGTCCATCCAACCTCTTAGTCGCAATGTCTTCGATATCATCACCATACATGACAACAACGAATTTAGGTCCATCCAACCTCTTAGTTGCGATGTCTTCGAGCTCATCACCATACAGGATGCCACACGTGTACATAGGAGCATATTCTAAGCACTTGCGGTTTTCATCAATTGTTGAGCCCCAACAACGACCTATGAAGACAACATTGCATGTATCGACCATATGATAACATGATACATCTAAGAAGTCAAGACCATCATATTGAATCTACATCTCAGCAGCATGAGTATTAGAAGATTGAAGTCAAGCAAATCCTATCTGAAGACAACCTAATCGACCTTTTCACCAAGTCACTGCCAAAGTCTACTTTCTAGAAACTTGTCAAAGGTATTGGTATGCGTAAATTGTCTGATTTGCAATACTTGTAGTTTTCATATGGAAGTTTTGTTAAACTCAAGGGGAGTATTCAGAAGTATACTCACTTAATCTTAATGTACTCTTTTCCCCTTGGATTAGGAGAATTTTTTCCACTAGGTTGCTGCTATCTAACGAGGTTTTAAAGAGGCACATATCCTTGGCTAATCATTATGTTGTGTTTGTTTTACTTGCTTCCTTAAGGCATTTTAGTTTTACTCGTTATGCATTCTTCCGTTTGTTTTGAGACTTGCATTCGCTCATTAGTGTCTATGAGAAGACTTCATCAACTGCTTCCATATTTTCTTGAAGACCAATTGTGTCTACTAATTGAGCATTTACATGTACACTCAAGGGGAAAGTACTGTAATTAATATTTAACATTGTGTAATTGTGTAAATCTTAAGTATAGATAAGTTAGGAATTCTTCGGGGTCTAGAAGATTTTTCTTATTTGACTTTGTATTACTTGAAAAACACGTGATTCTCTCCCTTACTATAACTAAAGACACTAGGCATGAAAAATACCAACACAGAACTTCTCAAGTACTACTCTTCTCTCAACCGCACCCTCTCTCTTTCTTTCTAAATTTTAGGTCATAATATAATGTTGAGAACGGCTTATGGCATGCTGGCAGTCGGATATTGGCTGGACTACTACTATTCGAATGTGCATATGAGTCAACTACAATTATATGGAATGGCACTACGGTACCTTACTCATCCAAGGTACGCAACAACGCGCGTACTCCTCAGGGTTACCTACACCAACGACCTCCTGTCTTTAGATGTACTTATAATCTTGAGCCTTGATTATATCGATATCATAATCTTGAGGTGTATAACATAAGAAATCAAATATTTTTACAGTGTTAATTAGGCCTTCCACAGTAAGCTTGAAAAAGTACGTGTGATACCAATATATTGAATGCATGAGTTCAATACATTAGACTCATGAGTGATAACAAAATATTAAACTCAAACTAATAATAGTAGTGTTATCTGTATCAAACTTAAACTGCCTGATTTCCATATATAGATTCACATTTACTCAAACTAATGTGGAGCCTTACGATACATATGCTAAGATCCTGGTGATGAACATGATGGTGAGACCAAAACAACCTCAAATCCTCCAAAAAAGAATTCAAATCTTTGGTTACATAGTAAAACATCACTAGAAAGAACAACAAGAATTAAATAAATGACATGATCAATACTCAATGTCACTGCTAGACTTATCAACTATATTCTCTCAAAAACTTGCATACCAAGTCTTATTATTTGCTCAAAAGTAATTAATTTTGAATATAAAGTGTGTGCACTGTCTTAGCATCGATTGATCGATAACGCTAACCACGAAACGTTGGAAGACAGAACCTCATCAGTCTGTCCTTACAATGTAAACCATTGTGCTCGCCGCAAACAAAACAGAGAGGCTTCCACCTCTTGAGCACAAACTCAAAGCCGTCTCTGCCTCATTGTGTTTGGTTCCCCACCATTCTCGCTTGGCTCAAGTCACAGTTCAAGAAGCCCCAAAGGTTTTGGAACATGTAAACACTGTGAGGACGAGTAGTGTCATTTGGTGGATCATACCTGAAAACTACAAACACCCAAAGCACCATTGATCATATATTCAATTTTATGTACGATGGAAAAGGAGCAGTAGTGAAGTAAATTGTGCAAGATAATGATTACAGTTGCCGAAAAATTTAGGTAGTAGATTTTGATTTTGATTTTGATTTTTTTTGCCTAATAGTTTGACATGTTATGATTTATGTCACTAAATTGTTGATATCGGTAGAAAATTTGTAACATAAAAAGTGACATCTTTGCAACGACAACTGAAGAAATGAACAGAAATTTCTCACCAAGAGTGTCCTTGATATAAAATGGTCCATTCTTCAAAGCCGACTCTGTGTACTAAATCCGAATGCCAATTTTCTGAACCACCAACTATTATCTTGTTGGGACCTTTGGTCTTATTGAGGTGAAATGAGCCATAGTTGAAACCCTAACCTGTGTAATTATCATATTGCCAATCCTTGTTGGCTGTGCTGCTAACTGCTAGCGTTGAAGTAATTAGCACAATTGCTAATGTAATTTGTGCAAAACTTGGAACCCATTATTCTCCGCCAAATGCAGCAACTCAAGGAAGAAATGGTGAAATCCAGAGGTTAGAGGAGGATGAAACTTAAGAAGGAAACTTCTAGTTTCCTAATAGCCAGAGTGAAATTTGCAAGATTGGAAACAAGAAAAAGCAAAGTGAAATTATAGAAAAGGGGTAACACAGCAAACTCTTTTGCATAGCGTGGTCTGATTTGATTCATTTTTTGCCTGAAACCATACACTGAATCAACATAACATAAATGTCTGACCTGGTTCGATTTAGGTCTTAAACTAGTAGTATAATACAACCAAATTACATTTACTGACTAGTTTGGTTTTATCATTTCACCTCATAAGCAATTTGGAAAACATTCTATGCTCTCTTACTTATATCATAGGGAACTTATTAATATTGTAAATAGAAAAACAGTTGTGAAAACTCCTCTACTGTTGTAGACCTATTTTAGTGAGGGAAAGAGAGAGAAGTGCGGTACATAAAGAAAGAGAGAAAAGAGAGGCTTGAGGAATTCTATGAATGATATTCTCTATACCTTGTGCCTTTATTTATATTAATAAGGGGAGAGAAACTTACTCTCTAGGTAATACATGTTGTACAAGGAAAGATATTCTGGATCTCACAAGATTCATATATATATATATATATATATATATATATATATATATATATAATTTACTTAGGATTTACACAATCACATTCTTAATTAATAAAAACTGCAATATCTATCAGTTAGAGATTGTTTTTCTCAACAAAATGGACATCAAATTTGAATGACTTAGAAATTTAGTTTTTATTTTTTATTTTTTATTTTTTTTTAATAGATCATAATGAAAACAGTAATTGGATTCTGGATGAAAGGATTAGTATTGGCTTCTCAATGAAGTTTGAATTAATCCCATAATAAGTCTAGGTTCAAAGTCCTAGTTGGAGTCAAAGAAGGTGAAGTAGTGATAGGATTTCAATGGAGAATGACTTGTTAGAGGACTGAAGATCATTCTAAGCATAACATGATAATAATTCAAGAGATTGTAATACTATTGAACTTTATAACTAACTGTCTTGGGTATCAAGTAATTTATTCCTATAAATATTAGAGGACAACATAAAGAGGGCCTTCAACTCAACACACAAATCAACTTTCACACCATTTTCTGAAAATTGACTGATTCACTAACTGTCAACACAAACTTTGACTGGATAGATGGCTTTGGGTTAGCAGCCGACAGACGACAACCGACTGGATAAATGGGGTTTTGCAAAAAAAACCAATGAAAGTAACAAACTGGATAAACAAGGTCGAAGTTGTGGAGTCAATTTGCCTTGGAAGTTTCTATTGACTAGATAGACAGGGACTCTCCAAGTCTGTGGCTAGCTATTTATCTTAAGTCTAAACCGGCGAAGAATCTTTGATTGTTTCGCCGAAAAGGATCACTTCATCAGCCTTTTCGGCGAGGTTTCATGATTGGTTACTCTCATATCACATTCAGAGTTTGGCATACAGACAGCTAAACCATTTTTACAATTAGGACACTCAATTTCTTTAAGCATCTTTGTCCATACAGTTTGATACAGATTCGAGGACCTCTATTTTCACTAATATAGTTAAGGTTGCAAAACTTGGTGCAGAAGATCCAGAATTGTTACAACCTATCCCTTAAAATAATGTATTTTTATTCCCAATCCATATGAAACGACTATTTTGCCCTTGAGTGGGTTTATTGAGTAAATTTCGAGCCTCAACTCAAATATCAATTTCTTATACTTTCTTATGTTTTCCTAATTATATTCATGTACGTGAATGTGACATCGAAAAGGAAATTCGAAATTTAGTCAGAACGGGTATTATGGTAATTTGAAACCTTGAGAGGGGCAAACAAGTAGTTTCACTTAAAATTTTTAAGTGGACTTAACCCACTCCATCTCTCTCGTTCCCCATACTTCTGCAATTTCTCCCTCTTTCTATAGCACTGTGGCAAACTAGCCACCATCACTGATAAGTCTGGTTGTCCTTTTCGTTGTTGGACTCAATCACTTAGGTTTTGTTTTGGTTTTTCAATAAGTTCCTATTATCTAGGAAGACTTGTTCTACGTAGACTAATTCCTCATGCACATTATCACTTTCCGATTAGTGTGGATTGTGGGCTGTTTTTTAGGGTTCCGTTAATTCTGTAAGGCTATATAATGGCCAAAGTCTCTATTCAATAAGTAAGTTATTCTTCAAGTTTGCTTGAGTTATTTGCAGTGTTGCTCTTGGTATATTTATTCTTGTTCTCAACAATCACCATCATTTCCTTAATTTATCTAACCTCAAAACCCCCATGTGAGGTTCTTTATCCACTCTTCGAGTTCCAGGGTTATTTCTATGTGTTGGAGATGATTTTGGTGTTGAATCTAAGGGTTTTAAACCCTTGTAAATTTTTGCGCATGCTTATCTGTCCTGGCGACGAACTCCGATGAGAAACCGTTGAGTTCAAAGTCGGTTGGGGGTTCCCTCTCCTCATTATTGTTTCTATTTTTGTGGGAATGAGATTGATGAGGTTATCAGATTAAATATCATGTTCTAACATCTGCATACACTCTGCCTTGTTGCCCAGTATCGGGCGAGGGAAAATGGGCGAACTTCAGCGAGTTCGAGACACATCCTTCCTTCAACCCTCTTGCATTCGGTCTGGGTGAGTTTCTTGTTTTTAATGGTGCTATGGGTGTCGTGTTCTTTATTTCCAATTCACAGCGAGGAGGTCCGGCGAGTTCACGATGAATCTGAGTATAGGTAATTTCTTGGACCCTAATTCATGTTTTTGGTTGGAATTGGGGTATTAAGCACATCGGAATCGAAATAATCTGAGATAGGGATTGTGTTCTGTACATTATGCAGTTTCTGGCAAGGTTCTAGCGCCAGTGATCAGCGACATATAGCGGTCGTTGTTAGGATTCATGGTGACGTCAGCCATTCTGTTAACGTTAACGAAATCTTTAGCTTTCACAGACAACCAGCATGGGGAAGCATGTGCGGCAGTGTGTGTAGGACTCAAGACCTACCTTTAGGTTTTTCAGTGTTCTGAATCGCATGGCTCCTATATTTGTGAAAATTTGATGCCTAAATAGTAGTTATGGACAATTTTTCATAGATTTCACTTTAAAGCTTGTTTTAGCTTTATAACCAATCAATAGGCATATTAGAGATTAAAAAGGAATCAGGCAAGGAGCCTAACGAGGAAGGGTGCTCTGCTTGCTTGTGAGTGGATCCTTTCAAAACTAAATCTTTTTAAATTATTATTATATGTTGATTCATACGAATATTATTGTTAGTCTTTGAGGAGATTTATATCTAGTTAAATTATATTCATATCTTGAGACCATTGGTGATTTATTTTCACCACATAGTCATCATACATATTGTATAGCTAACTACGGTCGTAGGTTATTTGGCAGGTACTTAGTTTTCTAGTAAAGGCTAGAAACGATAGTAAATGCTAGTCATCAATTAGGTAGATGCTGCTTCACCTGCTTGTTATACATTTGGATTACTTTGATTATTGTGATTGATATTACTTTCTTTGATATAATGAGTGATGTGAATTTGACTACTATTATTGTAGTATTATATGTATGCAATTTTTACCATATATGTGATTTCAAAACAGGGATTATTATATTTGAATGATTTTTAACTAGATAAACTTTATCCACTCACACTTTGTTTTTCAACCCCTCAAGATGTAAAGAGAATAAGGAGAACCCCGGATGTGACGAGTGTGCATAACAGTGAACCAACCGGTCATTTGGACTTTGGGTGATGATTCTTTTACTATTTGTATAATCATACTTTCGATTATGCATAACACTGGACTTTTATGTGTTTATTGTTGTGTGAAACTTCTAGATGCTTTGATGTGATGTGATAATAACCAAGTTTAACTCTCGAACATGCGTCCCCAAGTGGGGAGGTTGATTAGGGAACTTTGTAGCAGCTTTTATTTTATTAAGGATGAACATTTTGGTTTAAATTCACTCACATTGCAATTATCTTACTATGGCTTCATTATTAAGTTGGCTCGTGACATCATCTCTTGATGGAGTCATGTTGCCATTTTAGTAGTGGCCAGTATACCTTGGCCTCGTAACTCGTGTTATTGGGGTCAGGACGTGTCAAGAACTTCATAGTAATTTGCATAACCTTATCTTTAAGTTTAGAACTCAAGGCCAAGAGTGTTTCTCCCTCAGCTGAGGTTGCTCATTTCAGAAATTAGCAATGTATTTCATAACATCACCACATTCAAGTTATTCACTTGATCATGTTCGTGGGCAAATTGGCACGCCCAAATCAACCTTCATGCCATTGAAGGATGGAGTTAGCTTTAAGTTACTCGGCTTGCGTGCTATGTAGGCTTTGTAATTTTCATATCAAGGCCTGAAGAAAAATCAAATTGAAGACATGATATAAAAGGGGTCTCGGCTCGACACAAAGCATCGTACATCCTATCATACGTCCATTCAACATGACTCACAATTGTAAGTACACACACACACACACACACTATCAAATCCACATGAACAACAACTATCTAATCACACATATGTACAAGTTCTACAGGAAACTTCTAATATGCTCCAAGCTCATCTTTCCATACTAGCAATCACACACATCATTTATAACATCTACAAGTTCAATAATCACGTAACTTTTGATAAGGTGCCACTCGCTCACAACTTGAAGCACATATCCTTCTGGATGGCTGGTTCACCAAGATATGCCCACTAGGCTATTTTGGGTATCGTCAATTTTAATGTTTAAAAATGACTCAAAAAGTTTTGACCAAAAGTCAACCCTCGATTAACGTGGGCAATAGTATGGTCAACAACCCAAGTAATCCAATTTGGATGTTCTATACTTCGAATTTCCAATCCATAAATTTCTTAAATCCTCAAATATTACGTATAACCGCATACTATAACTTCGGGACAATCCAATGATGGATGCTTATTTACTACAAATGTCAAGCGATGGACCTTCACAAAACTAGGCTCAAATGACAAAGTTTCATCAAACGGATAGTAAAATAAAGTCAGAGTATCGAATTTCACCTAGAAGGACCAAGTGGGTTTTTGGGCCATGCTTCGCTGCGTGCAACGACCATGATTAGCTGGAATTTCCACCTAACGCCAGAATGCCTCAAATTACACAAAAATGAAGATAGTGAGAAGATGAGCAATATTTATACCTACCCAGGGTCCAATTCCACCTAAAAATCGCAGTGGATCATCGAAAACCCTAGAAAGGGTGATCATCGGTTTGCCATCATCGGTAATCCAACGCCTTGAACTTTTCTTGGGCTTTGTTCCTGGGATTTAACGGAGTCAGATGGTGGTGGTGGCTGATGTTGGAAAGAGAAGGATAGTGAGGTTGCCACTGTGAGCTCTGGGAAACCGACAATGCTACTTGTCGTGAAACAGGGACCAAATACGCTTGAGTTGGGTGGAAATGACAAATGGAGTGATGCTAAGTTGTCTTATAGTGGTGGTTAGCTTTGATTTGCCAGAAAAATGCTGGAGTAGGCATCGAAAATTGTTGTAGGGAAACAGGTCATAAAACGATTTGCATGTGTAGGTCAGAGGTGGGAATCCGAGTCCAGCTGTCTTACATGTGATTGGTTGATTCCCCACTAAGTTGGACTTGCTATTTATAGTAAGTTCCACAATCAATATTCTGAACCGACTTCTGTTGCTCGTATTTGTTTGTTATAGCTTCACTTTGCGAACGGTGTTTGCCTACGCGCTCGTGAATTTGAGCTCTATTTGTTATAGCTTCACTTTGCGAACGGTGTTTGCCTACGCGCTCGTGAATTTGAGCTCTATTTGAAAACACTAAGTCTGACCCCAAAAGGTCTACGGATTTTAAATGACTGTTTACAAAAATTCTGACTTTGTAACTAAGTAATTAAAACTAAAAAAATTAACAAAAGTAAAATTAAAAATAAAATCGTGCAAATATGATATATGAAAATTAAATAGTGAAATTTGGGAACAAGATTTCACATGTTGTCTGTGGTTTAGCGAGAGAGAGAGAGAGAGAGAGAGAGAGAGAGAGAGAGAGAGTGAGGGTGGGGAGAAGGTGAGAAAGAAAGTGTCGATGGAGAGAGAGAGAGAAAAAAGAGACAATGAGGAAGATATAATAAGTGGTCATGTTCCCTTGAAGAGAAGACTGGATAAATAACCAACTTACCCCAAATAGAAAACAATAAAAATAAACTTTACATGCAGACTAGAAGGTTCCACTCAATCTCATAGGTAGAAAATTACCAAATTGCCTTCGACCTTAAAACACACATAACTTCTTCGTTATACGTCCGATTTATGTCCAGTTGAAATGTCCCACATTGACCGTATCAATGACAAAAGAATAGTTTAAATACCCTAATCACACTCCAACTAATACCGAGACCTTTTTTGATAAAACCCCACACCTAACGGATTGTGCAGGTGGTAATTACCAAGTTGGGGACAATATCGGTGTTGTTGGAAGTGGGCCGTATAGCCCGTCTCTCTGATAATTCTACATGGTATCGGAGCCAGGGAGCGAGCCCGTACCGTACTACCACGTGATGGGTGGGTCCACTTGGCCCCACGCGATGATGGTGGGTCCCTTGGCCCCGCGTGTAGGGTGAGTCCCCTTGATTCCACGTGGTTGTCGATGTGTGGATCTCCCACGTATGACCCACTAATTGGGTCCCACGTGAGGGGGCATGTTGAAATGTCCCACATCGACCGTATCAAAGACAAAAGAATAGTTTAAATACCCTAATCCCACTCCAATTAACACCGAGGCATTTTGTGATAAAACTCCACACCTAACGGATTATGTAGGTGGTAATTACCAAGTTGGGGACAATATCAGTGTTGTTGGAAGTGGGCTGTATGACCTGTCTCTCTGATAATTCTACATGTCCTATTTGCGCTCATGCGTTTGTGGTGACAAATATTACAAGAATATTGCAAGAAATGAGATAAAATAGGAAATGAGCTTAAAATTTCCACGTAGGATTTCCACTTAGCTCTTCCAAGGGCATTTTAGTTATTCACAACTTCAAAAAATATAATTAGGGATGGATCAAACAATATATCAACATATATGTTAGTTTTGCGTTTACCATTATCATGGTGCTATTTTTTGAAGTAATATTGTGGCATATAGTAAGTAAAATTATATTAATATCAATTGAACAGAAATTTGCCATCTCAAACAAGCTTTAGTTACAACAAAATTGTCGTACACTTCCAATGTAATATCCAAACCTTCGAATATTTATGAGCACAAAGGAAAAATCATTTTTTCTTATTATTTATGGAGAAGAAGATACGATCGGTGATGGTGATAAACATGCAAGGGAAGTCTTGCTTTTCCAAGTTCTACAAATTTTAGTTTTTAAGGTCAGCTTATGGAGAAGCAACATGAGCTTATACACAACGTCTCTGGAGTGTTATCCAGTAAAGCTGAGAATGTGAGCAATTTCGTGGATGCTGAGTCTATTTTCGGCCTAGATACTAGCCTTGTGTACAAGCACTTTGCAACTTTGTACTTGGTCATTGTATCCGATAGTTCTGAAAACGAGCTTGCCGTGCTCAACCTCATTCAAGAAGACATCGGGAGTCTAACCTGAATTTAATTCGCCAAACAACTTAAAGTGCTCTGCCATGG
Organism: Pyrus communis; assembly: GCF_041283825.1. NCBI lineage: Eukaryota > Viridiplantae > Streptophyta > Magnoliopsida > Rosales > Rosaceae > Pyrus > Pyrus communis. The sequence goes on from NC_142569.1 coordinate 21,796,247, forward strand.
TTCTTCTTCCTCTTCCAGCTACGAATGTTATCCGCCCTCATTCAGTAACCATCTAAACACTGTTGTTTTGGTGGTGCCACTAGTACCTTTGGATTCATTTTCTGCAGCCGTTTAGTGTTGATTTTTGTATCCAATTTGGATATGTTCTCCGGTTTCTATGTCGTGAGTTAAAATATTTTATTTTCAAGATTTATGTTATGTTTAAAGCTTCCTACTTTGTTACACCATGAACGTCGGCAAGGAGGAGCGGGACTGTTTGAACATCACCCTTGAAGACAGTCTCGACCTCGAGGAAAGATTTGATAATACCATACATCTGGTGGGCAGACTTATAGCTAACCATGAGCCATTCCAAATTGTAGTCAAGGAAGTCTTTAGACCAGTTTGGAACAAAATGGGAATTGACCAGGTTCTCATACGAAAGCCAACGTTTATGCAATACAGTTGGAGAAGAGGCTGTAACTAGGAGGAGTCGATGAAGCTGTGACTTACCTATCATTCTCTAGAGTACATTGAGGCTAACCGGGCTATTTACTGGTTCAGGTGCAATGTATACCAAGGAACTATTGTATGGTGAAAAATGCTAGGTACCTGGTATTAAGGGTACAAGTGTAATACAATTAGAAATACTTAGTAATATAGTTAGTATGGTTGTTAGTATTTGGTTAAAGTAGTTAGGATTTCTCTTGTAAAAACATAGTGTGTAATATTCATTGGTTGGTTAATACAAAACATACTTCTCTCTCTCTAAAACTCTTTGTGTTCATCTTTTCTCTCTTAATCTTTTTTCTTGATTTTCTCTCTACTTCTCAAACATTGCAATATAGTTAACATGGTATCAGAGCCACCAGGCTCACGGATCCTGGTGGTCGATTCCTTTTCCCTTTTGCTTTTCATTAGTTTCTTTTTCTTCCTTTCTTCTTCATTTGTTTTTCGGATTGAGATTATGACTATTGGTGGTGTGATCTTTACTGCTTCCGCTAGTAATCTGTGATTCTAGAGATGAATTGTTTATGGTTTTCAACTATATCGCCTAAGGTTTCAAAATCAAGTTTCATAGGATTCCCATATCTTAGAGGGTTCAGATCTGGCAGTAGTAAGCAAGAGAGCAAGAGTGATTATGTTGGTGTCTTGGTGCAAGATTAGGCTTCTGAATTCTTGGTGGTGTTCCCAGATCAACTCTCTGAATTATATTTTTTGTAGCTTTGATCAATGCTCTGCTCTCTGCTGTGGAGGACATCTCAAAACTTTGTGCAGTCCATATGTTTGACAAAATGCACAACTCAAGATTTTTTTGTGCAGGTTATGTTTTCAGTTCCTTTTCTCTGAATTCTGAACAATTAGAATGAATCTTTTTTGGGTTTTTTGGTGGTTGTTAATGGTTTCGTGAGCAGCCGGTATGCCTATCTCGACATCAGGTTCATCATTTTCACAAATCATCTTGAAAAATTATGAGCGGTTGTTTATAATGAGGATGCTTCCGACGATTCTTGGGAAAGTCGTGTAGCAACCTTGTTGACGACAACCTTGACGTCGAGCCACTTGGTCTTGGCTGTGATCCGTTGGGTTTTTTGTGAAGGTTATGTTTCCTGTCACCTTATCTGAATTCTTTGAAGAATTGGAATGATTTCTTGCTGCAATTACTCAAAAAAATAAATAAAATAAAATAAAACAAAAAAAATCATAAATGTCAAATTATGGAAATTGAAGGCCGTTTAGGCATTTCATCGTGCAAGCTCAACTGTGAGAGTTCTACAAAATGGTTCTAGTTGAATACCAAGATTTCTAAGGCAATATGTCATGTCTGATATCCTTTGGATGTTCATTGTCGTATGACTCAGAAAGTTTTGCAGTATCCAATTCTTGTCTCTCTACTTCGCTGATATTCTGCAATTCTGTTGAGGAGTTTGTGCAATATGTTTTCTTATCACAGCCTATAATTTCAGAGTCTTTGCAACTCAGTTGTTAGCATGAATCTACAGTAAGTCCGGTTATACGATGAAGTTTGAAGAAGTTGTAAACGGTAAATCCCACGAAGGGTAATCCCATGTTTTGAGTAGGTAAATCCCACGAAGGGTAATCCTACATAGATGTTGATTTTCAGTTGTTGAAATTGTGAAGGCCAATGTCATTGTTCAAAGAAGTTGTTTTTGGTAAAATCCACAAAGGGCGATCCCGTGGTGCTATAGTTAAGGCCGATGCCACACTATAGTTTGTTAATTTTCTGTTTTTGTAAATATTAAAGGCCAAAGCTAAGTTGAATGAGAGTGTTGACGGTAAATCCCACAAAGGGTAAACTCGCAAGAAATTGTTATAACCGGCATGAGGGTGTGCTACAACTTTATAAGAGGTTGTTCTTTGATTGCAGCTCCTGCGAAATAAGGGTGGTGTTTCTGTTTGTGATGATACTGTGAAATTGGTTGATTGCATTTCTGATTGTAAGAATGTCTCTGTTGAGAAGAAAGTATTTTTTGTTGGATTTAGCGAAATTAATTCTGGGTTTGCAAATGATGAATGTCGAAATGGAAGATAGGTTCTTCAGGGGTGTAGGATATAAAAGGCCGAGATTGGATGAGGAGTCTGTATTTGGGTTGTGTCACACGTGCTCCATCTGCTTAAAGGTGTTCGCAACAGGCCAAGCGTTGGGTGGCCACAAGAGAGTTCATTTCGGCAAAGACCCCGAGACAGGTGCAGAAGAGTCCAGAGTGCTGAAGCAACAGATTTCCGACATCTGCGATGCATTTTATCTTAGATATCCAATAGAAAATGGTGTCCTGAGATGTGATTCCATCAAAAGTAGCTTTTGAAGTTTCAAGTGATTCCAAGATTGCAGATGGTTCAACTCTGTGTTCTGTTTTATGATTTAATAGCAGTGATTCCAGATGTTCTTGCAATCTCAAACTGGGTTTCCCCAGTTGAGCTTGAGGGGGAGTATTAAGGGTACAAGTGTAATACAATTAGAAATACTTAGTAATATAGTTAGTATGGTTGTTAGTATTTGGTTAAGGTAGTTAGGATTTCTCTTATAAAAACATAGTGTGTAATATTCATTGGTTGGTTAATACAAAACATACTTCTTTCTCTCTAAAACTCTCTGTGTTCATCTTTTCTCTCTTCATCTTTCTTCTTGATTTTCTCTCTACTTCTCAAACATTGCAATGTAGTTAACACCTGGGAGCTAGAATGGGTGCAGTCTTAGAGGTGAATGATCCTTTGGAAACTAGCTTCAGGGGTTTTCTTCTGATAAGGGTTGATTTCAATGCAACCAAACCATTGCTCAACAGTTTCTTGGTGCCTTGTCGCATACTCGGTTCTTACACTATCCAACTGTTCTATGAGGGGTTCAGGATATTTTGTTACAGGTGTGGAAGGTTGGGTCACTCTAGCGATTGTGCTCGCCCTGCCCCACCACTGTCTTCAGGAGAAAGCCGGTTTAACCAGTAGTTGAGGGTTGAAGGAGCTTCAAGATCTAGTTCCTTCCTGTTTCCTACTGCTAAACATACTCTGAAATCCGGTGCTAACGAACGTCATTGGGGGCGTAAATGGGAGGTTGGAGAGGGTGGATTATATGGTTTGTTAGATGGCGAAATAGATATCCCAGCAAATAATTTCTTGGCATAGACGAGGGGGCAGGGCCGGCCTTGAGATTTCAGGGACCCTGTACAAAAGTCAATTGTAGAGGTGGGCACTTGAAACCGAAAATTGAAACCGAAACACGAACCAAATCAAACCGCACCAAATGGTTCGGTTTTGCGGTTTTAAAACTGTTACGGTTTTGAGACCAAACCGCATTGTAGGAAACGGTTTGGTTTTGGTTTTGGCTTTTGAAAACCGCACCGAAACCGAAACCGCACCTTAAATTAGATGTCCTGTTTTGATTAGTTGTTTGTTAGAGTCCATACATTTAGTATGTACATGTCATAATAATGATTATTTTTTTCCAAATTATACCCCTCATCAAGCTTGGCATCTCAATGTTTCTTTACAAGAAAAGACGAAATTTTTATTATCAGTAAAACTAAAAAAGAAACAATGAGCATCAAATAAGAGTAGTCACAGTAGGAAAGATACAAGGACCGAATCTCTAATCAAGTAATAAGCCACAACACTCCATTTGGGTACTTTTTCCTGCTCACAGAGTCTATCATCTATGCAATTAGCTAGCTAGAGTAAAGAAAAGAATTCTCATGTGGGTTATTACTGTATTGTGTGAAAATGAAACCGTGTTATGTGTAGATAAGTATAAATTTTAAATTGTACATATTTTCTCAAAAACCAAATCAAAACCATTTGAAAGCACACCGAACCGAACCAAACGGTTTGGTTTCATTTCGGGTTTGGCTTCAAAACCGCACTGAACTGCACCGCAAAAAGTTGCGGTTTTGGTTTTAGTTTTAGTTTCACTCAAAACCGCACCGAACCAAACCATGCCCACCCCTAGTCAATTGGAGGCCCTAAAAAGTACTTAAGAATTTTTATTTTTTATTTTTTTGTTTAAAAAAATAATTTTAGTTTTCATTTGAGTTTCTTTAAATTCTAATAGCACAAACAAATTCAACAAATAAACAAGTGGAAAGGTGGCGTATTGTTTTTCCTTAACTATTTAGAGGGTCAAGGTTTGAATTTTCATGTTATTATGTGAAATTTTTATATTATTTTGTGGAAGCTTATGCATTTAATAAAAATAAACTGAAAAAAAATATGGAGACAAGTTTCTAACCCATCACCTAGGCCAATGTAAAGAAGCGGTAATACCACTTGCGCTTAGACTTAAGTTTATAATATTCTACATATACTACTATATATATGTATATACATGCAAATTTGAAAAATTAGGGGCCCTTCTGATTTGGAGACCTTGTACAGTTGCACCACTTGCACCAAGGATGAGACATGAGCAGTCTGGCGTCTCTGGGATTCCTATCAACCCTTCCAACCCTAGGATAATTAACATTTTACGCTCTCATGATCCGTTTGTCTTGTTGGGATCAGGTACGGATATCTCCCCAGCCACACGTTTCGAATTGTAACCTAATTACAATCACATATGGCATCCAAATAGTTTTGGCACTTAATTCTCAAACGACACTTTAACTATTGTTGTTAATAGCCTATCTCTTGAGAAAAAAATGGTGTGACCCTAATAGGTTTCCACCTTGGGCCCTTGATAATGTGCAAAGGATATTGTGAGCCTCTGATCAAGTTCGGGCCAGCCCAATTAGGTTCATGGTCCAGGACTATTTTCCTCTAGGTACAAATATTCTAAACACCAATGAACCAGAACTCATCTAAGCGGCCAAATTGATTGCTGATTCTAACGGTGTTGATGAGGACCTGATGATAGCCACTCCTTATTCTAAAAAAGCGAGATTTTCCATCAGTCCAAAAAAGAGGCGTCCTCTCCACTTCTCCAACCTGAACTGTCGTGGTTCCAAACCACGGGGTAGGGGGCTCGGGGGACTGGGCTCTTCAAGGTCCGGGGTGGAATAAGACAGTGAGTGCTCGGGTTATTCCAATCTCTGCGATGTCGTTATCAATCCGTTCAAGAAATTGGAAGATGTTGATGAATGGGGTTTGCTGGGCAGGACCTATTGAATTTTGATGTATATTTGCTTGATATCAACAATTACAAGATGAAACATATATATAGGGAAGAAAAAGATCATAAGCCTAATTTTGCCTAACTTACCTATCTTGCTTGACTACCTAACTTGCCTAACTTTGAACAAGAAAATTGACTAGCCTACCATTATTCCAACATGTTTATTTCCTGCATTTTAACACTCTCCCTCAAGTTGGAGTGTGAATGTCGATGACACCCAACTTGCTAATTAAGACCTCAAATTGTGCCGAGTTTAGTGGTTTGGTGAACAAGTCTGCAGGTTGATTCGAGGTCCGTATGTAAGCTGTTTGCACCATTCCCATTTGAATCTTCTCACGTACTAAGTGACAGTCTATCTCTATATGCTTCGTTCGTTCATGAAACACTGGGTTCGAAGCAATGTGCATGGCAGCTTGATTATCACAAAACATTGTGACTGGTTGTGCATGATTTACTTGCAAGTCCTTCAAAATGTTTCTTAGCCATATAACTTCACAACAAGTAGTAGCCATAGAACGGTATTCTGCCTCTGCACTGGAACGAGATATTGTGTTTTGTTTCTTCGTTTTCCAAGATATCGATGCTTGTCCAAGGAAGATACAATAACCGGTTATTGACCTTCTAGTGTCTTTACACCGAGCCCAATCAGCATCACAAAAGGCTTGTAGTTGTAGTGAACATGTAGAAGGCAAAAGAATTCCCTGTCCAGGAGATTGTTTGATGTACTTGAGAACCTTATGCACCGCTTCAAGGTGTGGTTGTCGTGGCTTGTCCATGAATTGGCTCAACATATTAACCACATAAGTCAGGTCAGGTCGCGTGATGGTTAAGTAAATCAGCCTCCCTACGAGTCGCCTGTATAAAGAAGGATCATGTAGGAGCGTCCCATCAGTTTGTGTAAGGGACAGGTTTGGTTCCATTGGTAATCGTGAGGGCTTCGCACCAAGGAACCCAGCATCTTCTAGTATCTCCAACGCATATTTGCGTTGGCACAAGGCAATCCCTTGTTTAGATCTTGCAACTTCTATCCCTAAAAAGTATTTGAGTTTTCCCAAATCCTTTAGTTTAAAATGTTGGGAAAGGAAGAGTTTAGTCTCTTCAATTTCTCTCAAATTGTTACCTGCAAGTATCACGTCATCAACATACACAAGTAATGCCATGAAACTGCCTTGACGGTTTCGGACGAACAATGAGTAATCTGACCATGATTGATGAAAACCAGCAGTCTTGAGAGCACTAAACAGCTTGATAAACCATTGTCTCGAGGCCTGTTTTAAACCATAAATGGATTTGTGTAATTTGCATACTCGTGTCTCCCCCTTTCGTCCGAACCCAGGAGGCAGGGACATATAAACCTCCTCGTATAAGTCACCATGCAAGAATGCGTTGTTCACATCAAGTTGATGAAGATGCCAGCCTCGTATGGAGGCAATACTTAGGAGGACGCGGACGGTGGTGAGCTTGGCAACTGGAGCAAAAGTTTCCCGATAATCAAGCCCCTCAATTTGACTGTAGCCTTTAGCAACGAGACGAGCTTTGTAGCGTTCAACACTGCCGTCAGGTTTAAGCTTCACCTTATAGATCCATTTGCAACCGATGGGATGTTTGTGAGGTGGTAAGGGCACAAGAGTCCAAGTGCGATTGTCATGAAGGGCAACAATCTCTTTTTGCATGGCGTCACGCCATTTTGGATCCTGAACAGCCTGCGAAAAACTGGTGGGTTCTTTGATAATGGTGAGGGTTGTGAGAAAGGTTTTGTGAGTGAGGGATACATGGTCATAAGATAAATAATGAGATATGGGGTGAGATGTACCTGATGACTGGACCATGCTTGTGGAAGATGTGGGAGCAACACGGGAAGGGAGGGCCACCTCAACATGAAAGTCCTGCAAAAATGTGGAAGTTTTGGTTGGTCGAGTGCTACGACGGAGTGGAGGTGGTTGGTCTGGTGATGGAGTGGTTGGAGGTGGTGAAGAGGGTAGAGTATGTGTAGGGTATGTGGAGGTGGGTAAGAGTGGTGAAGGTGTTGATAAGGTATCTGGTGGTGGAGTTGTAGTAGGTAAAGGAGATGAGAGTGGTGTGATGTCGGTAAGTGTGGGAGAGGTGGTGTTTATGTCTTCGGGTGCAAGGCTTGAGTGCGACTCAATGGGAGAGGTCAAGTCAAACGTGATGGATGAGGGTGTAATGTTTGATGGAGACGGGGCAGCGGAAGTGGTATGATTTTGGAATGGAAAATGATTTTCAAAAAAAAACAACATCCCTAGAAACAAAAGTCTTATTGTGTTTTATATCAAACAATTTATAACCCTTTTGACCATAAGGATACCCAAGAAAAATGCATTGGATTGCACGGGGGTCGAATTTAGAGGGCCTTTGGGCGTGTGTAGAAGCAAAACATAAACTACCGAAAACCTTTAAATGGGAATAGTTAGGTGCTTTGTAAAACAGTTTTTCGTAAGGTGTTTTACCTTGGAGAAGTGGAGTGGGTGTTCTATTGATGAGGTAAGCTGAGGTTAAGATTGCATCCCCCCAAAAACGTTTTGGCAAACAAGCTTGAAAGAGCAAAGCCCGAGCAACATTGAGCAAATGTCGGTGTTTACGTTCGGCAACACCATTTTGTTGTGGTGTGTTGACACAACTAGATTGATGTATGATGCCTTTGAGAGCATAAAATTGCTCAAGCTTAAACTCAGGGCCATTGTCACTTCGTATGATTTGAACTCTGGTAATGAATTGAGTCTCAATCATTTGAATGAATCCGACTAAAATGTCTTTTGTGTCAGATTTATGTTTCATCAAATAAACCCAAGTGCTTCTAGTGTAGTCATCTACGATGGTAAGGAAATACTTGGCACCTGAAATAGAAGCAACTTGATAACCACCCCAAATATCAATATGCAATAATTCAAAACATGATTTGGTAGAAATAGAGCTCAAAGGAAAAGGTGATCTTGTTTGTTTGGCCAATGGGCAAATTAAACATTTTTCCAAATCACAAGCCTTATTGTTAAATAAAGGTAATAACGAAGTGGCTTTATGAGATGGGTGTCCTAGGCGTTGGTGCCAAAGCTTTGGTGAGACGGTTTGAATATTGTTGCATGTTCCTTTCTTTGATGGGTCGAGGTAGTAAAGTCCATCCCTTTCAGTTCCTGTCCCAATCATCTTCCCCGAGCGAAGGTCCTGAATGACACAAAATTGGGTGAAGAAAATGGTGACATATAAGGAATCATAGGCTAGTTTACTGATAGATATTAAATTCAACCTAAAGAACGACACACATAGGACATTTTCAAGGATAAGATTATGAGAGAAAACAACTTGTCCAATGTGAGTGACTTTGGCAACGGAACCATCTGGCAGTTCAACTGTATGATTTTCAACAGCTCGTGAGTGTGTAAGGAGACTAGGACTGCAAACTATGTGATCCGTGGCACCACTGTCCAGGATCCAAATACTTTTGGTTCCTTTACATGGAAAAGAGAAGGCTTTACCTGAAAGTTCTTCATGACTAGGAGGATTACTGACTTGATTGGCAAATGATGATTTGTTCTTGTTCAACATCTGAAGGATTTGCTTGCAGTCCTCCTGAGAGAACGGGAAATTAGGCACTGTCTCTTGCTTGTTACTTTGTGAAACTTGATTGCCCTTTGAAGAAAAGAGACGATTGGATTCGGTCTCTGTGGCTGCTTTCCGTTTTCGACAGAAATCGAAGGTGTGGCCTTTCCATCCGCAAAAAGTGCACTTGAGATGTGCACGACAATTTTTGGTGATGTGATTGGTTTTATTGCACTTTCCACATCGCATCTCCTTGTCTTCAGGTGTAGGTTCTCGCGACAGATTCTTCACTGCAAAGACAGCAGTTTCTAGTTGTGTGCTTTTTCCATTGGAAACCTCTGCCTGGCGTTCATGTCGAAGGACCAATGCATATGCCTTGTTCACCGTAGGCAGTGGTTCGAGAAGAAGAGTATTGTTTCGAACCGTAGCATACGATTCGTTCAGTCCCATAAGGAACTTCATGGTTTTCTGAGTTTCAACATATGAGTTCATCTCATTCTTTGTTCCACAACTGCATGCTGGAATGGAACACAAAGTATCACGTTCATCCCATAAACTTTTAAGTTTAGTGAAGTAAGAACTTACACTCATATTGCTTTGGACGCAATCATGAATCTCGTTCTCAACATGGAACAGCTGAACTATATTCACATGTGAGAACCTCTCCTGCAGATCGGTCCACATTTGTCGAGCATCCTTGTAGTTGATGACACTCCCTGAAATCTCCTTTGACATGGAGCCTAGTAGCCATGTCTTGACCAAGTTGTTGCAGCGATTCCATTGCTGTAGCTCCTCAAAATTATCCTCACTTGGTTTGTTGATCGTCCCATCAACAAAACCAAGTTTGTTCTTGACCGTTAAGGCCATACTCATGGATTGAACCCATGTGTTGTAGTTATCTTCCACCAATGGTTGTGGTACGAGGATTGCACCAGGTTGATCCGAGTGGTGGAGATAGAGCGGGTGGTTGGGACTTTCCCATTTTGAATGAGAGGCCATGCCTAGAATGGTTGACCTCGTGGCTGCTTTAGAGTTGTGTTTTGTGGTTTTTTTTTTTTTTTTTTTTTTTTTTTCAGATCACAGCTCTGATATCATATTGAATTTTGATGTATATTTGCTTGATATCAACAATTACAAGATGAAACATATATATAGGGAAGAAAAAGATCATAAGCCTAATTTTGCCTAACTTACCTATCTTGCTTGACTACCTAACTTGCCTAACTTTGAACAAGAAAATTGACTAGCCTACCATTATTCCAACATGTTTATTTCCTGCATTTTAACAGGACTAGACGTTCAATCTTCATTGGTGGTTCAGAGGCTTCTACTGCAACCCTATTACGACTGATTGCATTTACTCCTAGAATCTTCTTCAATCTTTGGCATTTTCATGTTCCTTACCATGGGTGGTGGGAGGAGACTTTAACAAGCTGCTGAGTGTTAGTGAGAATAAGGGTGGACCTACACGACCGATCAACCAAATCCTTGAGTTTAGGGAGACGGTTAGTGACTACAATCTTCTGGATCATGGGTTTACTGGTAACCAATTTACCTGGCTGACCACTCATTCGGGGGGAATTAAAGAATGATTGGACCTGGATTTGGCCACTCTTGATTGGAAATCCCTGTTCGCTAATGCTACGACATTCCACCTTGATCCTAGCAAATCGAATCACATTATAATTATTCTCTCCATGGATAGGTAGCCAGCGCATAGGAGAAATGTCGTTATGGTTTCAGATTCGAGGAGATTTGGGCTAGCCATAAGGATTATGAAGCTATTATTAGGGATGCCTAGGATTGTCTGGTGGTTGGAGTTCCAATATTCCAAGTACTCCAAAAAATTTAAGCTACTAGGGTTGCCCTCCTCAAATGGCAACATGTGGTTTTCAAGGGGTGTCAAGATGAGATTAATGTTGTCCGCTCGAAACTTGGCTTCATCTTAGCCCAACCGTTATCAGAAGCTACCATCGCTAAGAAGGCTCACTTGGATCATTTGGACGTCTTAGTAGGTTTGGAAGAAACTCATTGGGGTTAAAGGTCTTGTGTATTATGGCTACTATAAGGGGACATGAATACTTGAATTTTTCATCAGAGAGCTAAGAACAGAAAGTTCGACCAATAAGTGAAAGCACCCAAGGATGTAGCTCAGTTCCGACCCATAAGTTTTTGCAATGTTTAATTTAAGATTGCATCGAAGGTCATGGCTAATCGGCTTAAGTTCATCCTTACCCGTATCACTTCACTGGCCCAAAGTGCGTTTGTCCTGGGAATACTTATCTCGGATAATTTGTTGCTTGCCTCAATGATTTCTAACTTTCTTTCTAAGAAATGGCATGGAAAGAAAATGTTCTTATCCTTGAAGTTGGATATTAGTAAGGCCTACGACATAATTGAATGGCACTACCTCCGAAGCATCCCAACTAGACTAGGTTCTCGTTAAAATGGATTGATTTGATGATAGAGTTCGTTTCGTCGATTTGATGATAGAGTTCGTTCCCTTTCGTGGCCTCCATTAGGGGGATCTTATTTCCCTACTTATTTTGTTTATGTGCAGAAGGTTTGTTCGCCCTCATTGCTAAACGGGAAATGGAAAGTAAAATTTAGGGCGTCTCTATTTGTTTCGATGGCCCGATTGTGAACCATCTTTTATTTGCTGATGATAATCTGCTTTTCTATCGAGATAATGAGGCTGAATACGTTTAAATTGCTAAGATCCTTAATTCATATGAATGTGCTTCGGGCCAGAAAGTTAATCTCCTCAAAAGTGAGATTTGTTTTAGTCAAAACATCACGCGTCCGGTGCAATCTAAGTTGGCATACCTATTGGGTGTTCAAAGAGTGGACTGACATATCTGGGATGACCAGTAGATTTCATTACCGACTCGATTTCGGATTTTCTCACCCAAACCGGTGGACTGCTTTCTCCAGACGATTAACCAATTATTTGAACCCACTGCTAGAAAATGGAATTCTGAACTGTTGACTTCTCTTTTTTTCGAGACGGCAGTTAATTCTCTTTAGTCTATTCTCGTGAGCATAAGGTAGTTTGATGATTATCTAATTTGACACTACGAAACAAGACGAAGTTTACGATTAAGAGTGGCTACCACTTGGCTCGGGAGTGGATGCAACCGAGTTACTCTGGTGCTTCTTCTTCCTCTTATCCTAGTCTGCCCATTGGGTTCTGTCCAAGATTTGGCAGGCCAACGTTCCTCCAAAAGTTAGAGCATGTATATAGAAACTCTGTAACAACATTATCCTTACTAAATTGAATCTCGTCATGCGCCACATCATGACATATGCCGTGTGTGATGTGAAACCATCATGAGGAGTCAATTCTCCATTCATTAATGGAGTGCCCCTTTGCTAAATGCGCTTGGCTATCCTCCCACTTTGGGAGCTTGTTACATGGCTCTTCTCCTCCATCATTCCTTTTCTGGGTAATGGATATTGCAGAATTGATTAGACTGGCGATGTTTGAGTCTTTTATGATGATCTGCTGGGCTCTTTGGGGAGCAAGAAATGAGATGCTTAGGAATAGCAAGTGTGATCCTCCAGATGTCATTATAGCTCAGGCAATCCAGTGGTGGCACAACTTTATGTCAATTAATGAGGTGAAAATCTCTTCTTTTCCCTCTCGCCACTCTTTGGCAAAATGGTGTGTTCCCCTTCTGGATGCCTCAAGCTCAATATCGACGGCTCTTGAAATTGTGATAAGAACTTAGGGGGATTTGGGTTAATTGTAGGCGCTTATGGGGATTTTGTGGCCGCAAAGTGTTGGAAATTTTTTTTATGTCTTCTCACCTCTCCAGTCGGAAGCTATGGTTGTTAGAATTGGCTTGATTTGGGCGCATAAAAGAGGCTTTACTAATATTTTATCCGAATTTGATTCGCTTCAGATTGTCGATGCATTGCGAGACTCTTTGGTTAATTTGTCATTCGTCGGGCAATCAATCGAAGGCATCAAAATGCTTTCTCTGATAGTCACTGAAGCTTTTATTTCCCACATTCGTCGTCAAGCCGATGGGCCTGCTCATTGATTAGCTCGTCTCGGTCTTACTTTGGATCAGTGTTGTGAATGGGTAGGGTCTTCTCCTAGTATTATCGTAGATATTCTAGCTGAGGATTGTTCCTCATCCTTGTAATCTCTTCGATTCATTGTATGACTTTGTTTATGAATAAAATCTACTATCGTTTCCTTAAAAAATAAAATAAAACTAAGTTGGGCTATCCCTATATTACTAATTGATTTTAAAGTGGAACCTAAACTTCTCCATAGTATTAGAGCATATTGCCACACATATGAAGCTCAACAATCACACATGCTCCATATTACCTAATTTGTGTTGTCCACATGCTAGGCTTGAAAATTCGTCACACGTGAGGGGCGTATTGAGATTGAATCTCATATTGATGAGAGGAGAGACCTTGCATAGGCTTCTAAGTAAATTAGGCTACTCTTCAAATTGCCAATTAATTTTATAGTGAAACCTTAACTTCTTCAATCTACAAATAGCAATAAGATTATACACAAGACATGATCAACACAATATCACCGTTTAACTTTGTCAACTGGCTTAGACTACTGTCTCAGAACTTGTATACCAACTCTTTGTTATTTCTTCAAAAGCAATCAGTTATGAATATAAAAGAGAAGTCACACGAGTATAGAGACATGTGGTATACCACTTCATGTTCCGTGTACATTGAAAAATCTCTCATACTTGAGGGGAAAAAATTGCTATACGATTGTTTGACATGATGATGACATTCGCAAATTAGACAAGTCAAACGAGTTTTCTAATGTTAGTGCAATGTGTGAAAACCATTCCCTCGATTTGGGTCTATGTGCTGCCGCTTTCTATGGTGTTATTTACATAGTTGTTGGGTTCATCAGTGTCAAAAATTTGTCCTTGCTGGTTTTCCCGTGGTGAAGATGACATAAGAACTTATTTAGTTGGTTTGATGGGTTATTTGGGGATTGTTTGGATTTTGATATATTCTCTTTGGTTTTTGTGTGATTAGGATTGGTTTTGATTATGATTTGGAATTTGTGTGGTTATGTAATTTTATTTAGTGACCATTTGTGTTGTAATGGTGTCGGTGGTGCTCTTGCTGCTCAGCTTCATAGCAATGCATTTGGTCCATTCCTGGGGTGGCTATGGTAGTGTAGCTTTGTGATGTTGGTCGTCGTCTGCGCATGCCTCATTTTCTTCATATCTTCTTAACAATCGAAATTATTGGACTTTTATAATTTTACTTAAACATGTTCCTCTCAATGAAGTTCATGTTAGAAATAAGTACGAAAAACGGTTACTTATAACACCATCTGACTTTCATGTTACAAATACCGCATCAGATGCTAGGTGGTATTACGATTACACAATTTTTTTGTCTTGAATAATGAACAATGCATAATTAACGAGTAGTGCTATACTTATTATCTATTTGTACCATCATCTGTATTATCTTTCCAATAGAAGTAGAGTCCAACAACATATATGAGTTTTACCTTTATTAGTTTCATCTCTATTACGAAGATAGTACAAATGATTTGACGTTTTTGTTTGCTTTTTGTTACAAAGAAGGGTTTTGATGACACGGCCCAATCCTACCTCGAAAATCGGGCAAAATCTCGCCTATGTTTAGGAGTATCACGGTCTTCTAACCTGGAAGAATATGCACATTTATAACTTACAAGCTTCTCATAGACGTATATCATAATAGAAATTCAAAGCGTAAAAGGAAAGTAGTTGCCATCCTAAAATGGGAACTTCATTACAAAATATAGATAACGTAACTTCCCCACATTGTTGGAAACTGCCAGAGTTGCTAGAAATGCCTCGACATACACACGAACTACTAGGTCATGGGGGCGAAACACTCGAAAAATGCTAACTTAACCCCCATTTTGAAAAACATATAGCCTGCACTAGTTTATGCTAACATGATGCATCCCACGCACCTGTAAGCTGGGAAATCACTGATGCCATTCTTTCATCCTGCTATGCAAACGGACACTCTTTTTGAAAATGACAAGTTTGTCTACAAATGAAGCACTGAGTGGTGCCCTGCCTGCATTCTCCCTCATGAGGTCGGTTACAAGGCCGACAAAGAGGGTAGTCAACTCTACCGTAACTGTCTGATTGCACACTGCATGAGAAACAAGAACTCCCTGATGATCGCCCTCCTGATCGAGGGGTACCAGATTTAAAACCTCTGCTAGAGGAACCATAACTCTGACCACTTCTTTTGAATGACGGTTGCTATCTCGAGCCACCCACAGGAAACTGGCCCCTCGGTCACCTGGGCTCAAAACTTACTTCACTTGGTCCTTTGCTAAAAGATTGCTCAATGCTCAGGGCCACTTGGAACTCTTCCTGGTAAGTTTGGTAAACATATGAAGAGGTTATGCTCCTAATGTTCCTGTTGAGACCAATATGGAACTGGGCCAACATCTGTAAAAAGTGCAAAGAATATTTTGCAGAAGATTAATTTCTTCAATTGATACTAAGAGACTTTATACAAAGAGAGTACTTGCTGAAGAAGTAACCTATCCTACATTCTAGGGTTTACAGATAATCACAAATAAATTACAAACAATTTACAAGATAGTTTCCTAAAACTAAACCAAGATATCAGGAATGATATCATTGACTTCTCAACACTCCCCCTCAAGTTGGAGAGTGGATATTGAGAACTCCCAACTTGTGAATGATCTTTGAGAAAGTTTCCTTCCCTAATGGCTTCGTGAGTACATCTGCAAGTTGATTGGAAGAAGGAACAAATCTCGTAACAACTGAACCGTCTTGTATCTTGTCCCGGATGAAGTGACAGTCCATTTCTATGTGCCTAGTTCTCTCATGAAAAACTGGGTTAGCAGCAATGTGAAGAGCTGCTTTATTGTCACAATGGAGCAGAGCCGGTCTTTGATGCAGTATACCTAGATCTTTCAATAAATATCGTAGCCATGATAATTCACAACAAGTTCCAGCCATGGCTCGATACTCGGCCTCCGCTGATGATAAAGACACAGTCTTTTGTCTTTTTGACTTCCAAGAAATCAATGAAGAGCCCAAAAAAATACAATACCCCGTAGTTGATCTTCGTGTTGTTGGACAACCTGCTCAGTCCGAGTCACAATATGCATTTAAGGCCAAATTATTTTCAGAAGAGAAGAACAAACCTTGTCCAGGTGTATTTTTGATATATTTCAAAATCCGAAGGGCTACTTCCATGTGTGGTGTGCGAGGCTCATGCATAAACCTACTCAACACATGCATGGAATAGGTTATATCCGGCCTAGTGATTGTTAGGTATATCAGACGCCCCACCAATCTTCTATATTGTGCCGGGTCTTTGAGAATTGCACCATTGTCTGATAACTTAAGATTTTGTTCCATGGGAAATTCAACGGGGCGAGCTCCCAAAAGACCTCCATCTTTTAATATTTCTAAAGCATACTTTCATTGGGAAATAAAGACTCATTTCTTAGAACGTGATACTTCGATCCCAAGAAAGTACTTTAGATTGCCAAGATCTTTGATTTTAAAACGACCATTAAGGAACTGTTTTAGGGCATCGATAGCATTCGAATCATTCCCCGTAATCAAAATATCATCAACATAAATTAGGAGGGCTGTAAAAGACTTGCCTTGTTTCCGGGTAAATAACGAGTAGTCAGCCTTGGATTGTTCAAAACCAGCGGATTGAATAGAGTCAGAAAACTTTGCAAACCATTGACGGGAAGCTTGTTTCAACCCATATAAAGACTTGCTGAGGCGACAAACCAAGTTCTCCCCCTGTCGCCGAAAACCTGGAGGAGGAGTCATATAAATTTCTTCATGAAGGTCACCATGAAGAAAAGCGTTGTTAACGTCTAACTGATGAAGAGACCACTGTCGTGAAGCAGCAAGAGCCAATAAACACCGAACAGTGACCATCTTGGCAATAGGAGAAAACGTGTCATGGAAGTCAACACCTTCAAGCTGGGTATAGCCCTTGGCAACCAAACGTGCCTTATAGCGCTCAATGGAGCCATCAGAACGGTGCTTAATCTTGTAAACCCAACGGCAGCCAATGAGAGTTTTGCCACGGGGAAGGGAAGTAAGAGACCAAGTTTGGTTAGCTTCCAATGCCTCTAATTCAGAAGCCATGGTAGCTTGCCAATGAGGAAAACGAGCAGCTTCCTCGTAACTCCGGGGTTCAACCTGTTGAGTAATATGGGCAAGGAAAGATTGCTGTGCAGGTGAGAA
The DNA here is from genome assembly GCF_041283825.1 of Pyrus communis. Classification (NCBI taxonomy): domain Eukaryota; kingdom Viridiplantae; phylum Streptophyta; class Magnoliopsida; order Rosales; family Rosaceae; genus Pyrus; species Pyrus communis. Next base: position 21,813,665 of record NC_142569.1, read on the forward strand.
ACGATGGTAAGTAAGGTAATTAGCGAGTGGATACCGTGTACCTGGAGTGTGACCAGACGACGAAGACGATGGAGGATGTGGTTAGGTAAGCTTGAGAGTAGGACAATCATAATCACGTAACTTGGGTGGCGGAGAAGAATGACGGCTAGAGCGACAGAGCACCGGGGCAGGAGCAGGCGCTGACGTTGGGAGGTCAGGAACAGCAGATGCAGGAAGCGGTGCAGGAGGTGTGGGAGAGCCGGCATCAGCAGAAGGGGACGACTCAAGTGGAATCATAGGGTCGGGGGGAGGGGGGTGACACGAGATCAGGTAAGTGAGGTGAAATAAGTGGGACAGGTGAAGACACAGGTTGAGGGGAAGAAGAAGGCGAGGTTTGATAAGGAAAGATGTTTTCATGGAAGACAACATCACGACTAGTAAAGATTTGGTGAGTGGTGAGGTTATATAACTTGTAGGCTTTCTGACCAATAGGATATCCTATAAAAATGCATTTGTGGGCACGAGGAGAAAATTTGTGATTCACATTAACATCAGTGGCAAAAGCAAGGCAACCAAAGACTCTAAGGTGTGAAAAAGTAGGAGGTGTAGAATATAAACGTTCAAAAGGCGTTTTCTTGGAAAGAATAGGTGTGGGAAGACGGTTAATGAGATGAACGGCTGTGAGCACACATTCACCCCAAAAATGGAGGGGAAGATTAGCTTGAAAACGCAAGGCACGAGCGGTTTCAAGTATATGGCGATGCTTGCGTTCTACGACCCCATTTTGTTGAGGCGTATAAACGCAACATCCACAGTGACAAACAACTTTTTTGTCAGAGGATGATAGCAACGATATCCTTTCTGATTAGAGGCATACCCCACAAACACGCACCGTAAGGCTCGAGGTTCAAGCTTACTCCTCTGCAGTTTATGGAGATGAACGAAATCCACACAGCCAAACACGTGAGGTGGAAGATTTGGAACTGTAGGAGCATCAACATGTGAGGAAAGAGCTTGAAGAGGTGTTTGAAAATCAATTGATCGGGATGGAACGCGATTAATGAGATACGCAGCCGAGGTGAGAGCTTCTCCCCAATAGGATGACGGAAGACGCCCCTTGAGTAAGGAAGCACGAACAACCTCCAGAAGATGACGGTTCTTGCGCTCTGCAACCCATTTTGTTGTGGAGTGTATGGACATGTAGTTTGATGAATAATACCATGATGATCCAGAAAGGCACGAAGTTCAGAGTTCAAATACTCGCCATCATTATCACTCTTGAGACCCTATATTTGTGACTTATACTTTACTTGCACTATTTTGTGAAATTGTTGGAACAAGGAAGTAACTTCACCTTTTGACTTCATCAAACAAACCCAAGTCATATGTGTGCAATCATCAACAAAAGTAACGAACCAATAATCACCACCAAATGTAGCAGTTTTAGATGGTCCCCAAACATCAGAATGGATTATCATAAATGGAACAAAACTTTTTGTCAAACTAGATGGAAACGAAGTACGATGACTTTTAGCTAGTTCACAAACACCACATTTAAAGCTAGAAACGTCATTCTTAACAAATAGGCTAGGAAACAACCTTTGTAAATAACCGAAAGAAGCATGTCCAAGTCGACAATGCCACAACAAAACCTCCGAAGCTTTATTTGGCTTCCCTTGAAATCCTTTCATAGTAAGAGCTTGAGTCAACATCTGGTACTGTTCGATGTCAACTCCAAGTAGTAAGGCCTCTTTTTTCTGATACCATAACCACTCTTCTTGCGATTCCCAATATTCTTAAAAACACAAAAAGAAGGCCAAAAAATAACAAGACAATGTAGGGCGATGGTTATTTGAGCAACATATAATAAATTATAATCAAGACAAGGAACAACAAGCATGTTATCAAGATTAAGGGCATTTGAAAGGGAGACAGCACCTTCCCCAATAATGGGGACAGGATTACCATTGGCAACACTTACAACAGTTTTGGTGGATGGTTTTTGGGTTTGTACTTGTCTAGAATCACCAAGTCATATTTCAGTAGCACTGGAATCAATTATCCATGCATTATTCATAACAGATGCATAAACTTTTAAAGCTTTACCATCGTTGTTTGTATTGCAGAAGCTACCTTAGCTTTGGCAATCAATGCACACGACTCATTACAGCGGGGATGACGAGTCCAACGTGTCATTGCTCTGCATGAGTTGAGTGCAATGTCTGAGGTGATTGATAGGGCCAAGATTCCAAACCAAAGAGGTCAACAATGTGAAACCTTGGAAAACAAACAGTAGCACAAAAAAAAAAATAAATAAATAAATAGAAAACAATTTTTTTTTTTCCTTTTTTTTAATTTCTCTTTTGTTTTCTTTTTTTCTTTTTCTTTTTTTCCTTTTTCCTTTCCTTACGCTTGGGACTTCCTTCGAAGCACAACAAAGCAAGAAAATTGCAGATCACAACAAAAAAAGTTTTGCAAAACACGGGTTAGGCTGTAGATTGGTAAGATGGTTAGCAACCGTTTCGCGGGTCTCGTCTCTGGTGCAGACGGAATTGCAGACACAGGTGGTGGTTCTCAATCGGGATTTGCAGCGGTAATTTCTGGGTTTTGGACCTCGATTTGTGGCCACATGATGCAACAGCAGGTAATGGTGGGTGGCTACAACGATTGACTCGGTGAACTCGGCTTAGCAACGATGGCGTCGCTTGTTGGTCTGGGTGGATGCGGGAATCGGCTCAGTGAACTCGGGTCAGCAACGACGGCGTCGCTCGCTAGTTTGACGATGTGCTGGTGGTTCTCGGTTCTGCGCACGGTGCACGACTTATATATATATATATATATTTTTTTTTTTCTAACCTAGGCTCTGGTGCCAAGAAGAGAATGCTCTTTTGGAATAATTGTGTGTTCTATTCATCTCTCAAGGAGGGGTTTATAAGATGTTACAATCCTATCAATAAGGAAAGAAATAATTTACATAAAAAAAAACATATTAAACTAAGAATCCCAAAATTACAGGAATATACATAAAAAGTCAACACTCTCAAATTTAACTTCTTTATATTACTCCTCTCTGTTCGTTATCCATGGATTTATTGTTCAGAATTATAAAGATTAATGAGATAATCTTAATGAGTGATCTTGCCCCTTTGATTAGTTTCGTTTGACTAATCATTTGTATTATTCTAATAGATTTTATCTTATGAATGAAGTTTTAGGACATACTTCTAACAATTATAATTTTAAGTTGTGCCCTTGTTTGTTAGTTCGTCCACACGTAGATTTTGGTGGATTAACAATGACCATTTTAGTAATCCAAGACTCCACGCTGCATGTGTCTGGAGATAGTCGCCATGGATTTCTCTAAAATATGCCTTCTTTCTAATTTACTGCATATTTTCTTTGAAATTGTTTAGAATCTTCTAAATTCGTACGAAATTTTTTTATTATAATATTATTTTTGTCGGCGGGGACCTGGGGTGTGGGTGTGAGCGGGAGTTTGGGCTCCTCAATATACAAAGATGCAAAACAACCAATGAAATTGTAAATGTTAATGAAGCTTTTGCTGAATTGGAGTTGTGACTTTGGACTTGGACCTTAATTTGTGACAGCAACATCGTAGAAGAATAAATCAGAGTTTTTTTATTTTACTTTTTTCTACACGTCATTGGTGCACTAGGACTGAAACTGTGAAAGTGTCGACGAGAGATGCCGTTGAATATATGTTGATGACTGGAGAGGGAAACATGGGGAGAGAGAGAGAGAGAGAGAGAGAGAGACGGAGGGAGCAAGAGAGAAGAGAGAGAGCTTTGGCACGGAGAAAGGAGTCGATGCGCGAAGAGGAAAGAGCCTGAGCGTGTTTCTAAACTCCAAATTAGTACTGAGTTTTTAGAGTGTGTTAATTAGCCGGTAATTATTAATCTAATAAGGATATCAAACAACTGACTCCGTATTATTAGTCAAGTCTAATGCTTTATACGATGTGCCAAACAAGACCTAAAACATAAAAGATATGAATATAAACTTAAGAAAATCAATAAAAACACTCGAACAATCACCCATTTTAAACTGATATACAAGAGCACAAGAAGACGACCTTAATAAAAAAGAACACAAGAAGACGTCCCCACAGATGATCAACCGATCAACGTCTGTGTGTAAGGTGCACGTGTCTAACATAAAAGAGAGGGCGACACGGCCCCTGCTGTGGAGCCACGGAGATCCAACTTTTCACCCGCAGAACGATGCGACTTTATAACAAATCAATGCGCCAGCCTTCCTCTTTATGTTTTTGACAAAAGTCCACAATTTTTTTTTCATTTTTAGCACAACTCCTCTTAGACCATCTCCAATCAAATGATTCAGAGGATCAGAGGGTTAAAAATAATTCGAAAATCGTCTTCAACTAAGGGCTAAGCCAAAGAGATCGTGGACACTACGGAAAAAAAAAGGGTCAAACCAGCTGATTATCTTCAGCCAGCCAACCGGCTGGCTGGCTGGCTGGCCCACTTAATTTTTTTTTTTTTTTTTTTTCCTATTTGCCCAGCTCACTTTTTTTATTTATTTTTTATTTATTTATTTCTAATTTTTTCTTACACCATTTCTCACATATTTTTCACCATTCCATACTATTTTACCTCATTTTATTTCAATTCTTCACATTCCATACTATAACCCTTTGGTCCTCGATTGAAGACGATTTTTTTGTGACGGCTAAAACGAGCCCTATAACCCTTTGGCCTTCGGTTGGAGATGGTAAGAAATATGGCCATGCACTGTTCATTAAAATATTAATTTCTTGAATGGTCAAAGGGTTAAAACGAGTCATTTGGCCCCCCTTCGGTTGGAGATGGCCTTAGTAGTTTTAAAAAATGGCGTGCAGACAGTTAGTAATACGGTCTAATAATATTTCTTTTTATTTGTAAGTGAGTGATTTTATGTTCGATTTTCTAAAAAGACAAATTTGAACCACATTATTGTTAGTCTGTTGTGAGGCTTTAACTCACTTTTCCACTCTGTTAGTGTAGATAATATCGTTTGTTAAAAATAAAAAAATAAAAAAAAATGTGGCGTGTAAAAATTACTTCTGATATTTTTGACGAAATTCACGTGAAGAAGAGGAAACAGGACAAGTTTTGGAATAATTGAGGACAACCAATATCGCATATTGACCTAGCAAGATTGTACATGAATAGTTAAGAAGATAAATTCACACGGAGTATTGTTTGGGATTGGAGCTTAATGTTTGGAGTTGATAATCACGTTAGTATTTTCATGCACCAATAAAGCTAAACCTAGCTTATGATTCCAACTCCCTCTTCATTTTTACACACACACAATTAAACATAAATTCGAGAAACAATGTTTAATTTTCTTTCAACTTGCAAGGCATGCTAAAGATTTTTCATTTATTTCTTGCATTGGATCAGATTAAAGATGTAGAGTAGTGTATTTTGTGCCGAGTAGTATTAATTTGCGTACTTGTAAATCAAGTTCTTCGTTAACGGGACAGCAAACTAACCGATAACAAGGTTCAAGTTCAGCTTGAGTTCGCACATTAGCTTAGCCATTCGCAACGGGTGGCACATTAAAAAATAAGTATGCGGCCAATACGACACGAACGAGGAAAAACAATACCTATTGCAGTCTTGCACATGACATAAACAAGCAAAATACGTAGTCCAAGTAAAAGGTTCTTTATCTCCACCCCCATACCAACAAATGCTTCAAGCATGTAACATGACAAAATTGTTTGGTTTAAAGTTTGATCAGATTACAACTCATTGGATTTTGCAAGTTTCAAATTTCAGCTGCCTTCCTTGAACCAAAAAGAGGAAAGCAAAAAACAAAAAAGGAAGAAGTTCAATTAGATGATCTTTATCTTTACTTCTTTACAGTTGCATTTTCTTGATGATTTGGAACCTGCAAAACTGGAAAAACGTAAGTAAATCACGGATTCACGATCCATGAACAAACCAAATCAGCAGACGAAGAGTTCTTTCAGAGTGAATTCCTAAATTACAGTCACAGTTACATTCTTTTAAATATGTACAAGAAGCTAACAGGACCCAAATCTAAGTATGAAGTAGAGTTGTAACCGAAGTAGTACGAAATGGAGTAGTTTTCGTATTAACCAAAACTAAACATTTGACCTTTTGCAATGGCAACATGCTACTATATTAAATAATAAATTTGGCATACGAGTTTGCGCCAAAGGAAAACCCTATGTCAGTAAATGTGTAATTCAAACAGAACATAGAAGCAACAAAACATAAATGATCATAACTGAATTAACCTATTCTCACAAAATATTTATGAAACTTAAATACCAGTATATACATAAGCGAAAGCATTTTCTCGTCAAATAGTTCTAACTTGTTACTAGAATGTCAACCCGAATCAAATTTGAATTATGGTCTTAATTTATAGTAAAACAACACAATATCTGGCGAAAAAAATATTAGCTATGCTTATGTCGGATTCCAGCATAACATGTCAGACAATGTTTCAGGAAAAAAAAAAAATAGGGCAGATTATGATAGTACCTGGTTTTCCCTCCCGAAAAACAGCACTTGTGACAATAAAAGTCTGCATTCCTTGACAATGGCTATGATTCGGGTATGAAGCATTTGTAAGTTCAAGGAATAAGCAGCCTGTATTTGGAACTACATCAGGCAGGAGCTTTAAATATCAGCAGACAAGGTGAAAAATTCAAATCAAACAGTGATGTACCAGTTGACAGCCAGAGTGCTACTTTTGGAACATCTTGCTGTAGGCCTTCTTCTCTTTATCACGTCTATCAGCAATCTGCAAAAGAAATGTTTAAAACATAGTTGATTGTAAGTTGACTGTAACATCTATTGTCGCAGAATTTTTCAAGTCTGGTTTTATATACAAACCTTCTTCTTTGCAACAGCATACTCCTTTTTAATTCCAGCTGAACATCAAAAGTAAACCATAGCAAGTGTTAGCAAAAATGTAAACCTAATAAAAAAAACATTCTCTCACTTCGTCCTTTCAAGAAACTTCTTGCTACTTGTATTTAATACTGCTAAATGCTACATATTGAAAGTATACAAAAGGTTGGATCCACATTGTTCAATTCCATTACCAATCACTTTTATTTTATTGCTCTATAGAAAAAGAAAGCAAACATTTATCGTATACTGTGTTATTATCTATAGAGCACCCCAAGAAAACACTTTTTTTTTTCTTTTTTTTTTTTCCATTTTTGAATGACAGCTACAATGCTATGCTCCCTGAAATCAAGTAGTTTGATCTACTAATGCTTGGCTCATGAAACTCTATCGGGCTAAAGCTCCGGGCTTCACCCCATGTTTTGTTTAGCCAGTAGTTTATCGTAGATGTGAGGGTTCTTCCTATCGCGTAAAGTCAAACCAATAAAACTGGTATCAAGATACATCATCAGGCTTATGAGAAAGGACTGTCCATACCATCATTTGGCTCCAAATCCAATGCCTTTTTGAAGCTTTCAACTGCAGCATCAACATCGTTAAGCGCCATGTATGCCTGATATGCACAAGGAACAGTCATTCGGATTCAAGAAAGCATTGGAATTGATATCTCATAGTTAACTACCAACCACACTAGTAAAGGAAAAAAAATTAAAATTTTACTAGTAAATGACAACACAGGCCAGACCACACAGATAAGAAACGGGAAGTATAGAATTAAATGCACCAGGAAGTGAACTAATGCACTGCCATGAAGCTTAAATCGATCAGGGCCACACTGGCAAGCATGTATAAACTCAAGATACTAACCTGACCTTGTCGAAACAAAGCTTTAACATTATCTTCTCCATCCCGCATTGCAAAGTCAGTGTCTAACAGTGCTCCTTTCAGATCCCCCAACTTCAACTTACAAGCCTATAACAACATACCAAGCTTGGTTATTAGTTAAAAAAAGGCACTAGGAATACAATGAAATCGGGCAAGAATAAAGGTATTAGGTAGGGTTTTAGAAGGAAAAAAAAGAGCATGAGAACATCACCCCTGCACCCCACCCTCCAAACAAAAGACAACAGTTCATTTAGGAAGACTTTCAGCAGTACTTTAATTAAAAAATATTAGTTCAATGACTAAATTGGAAAGTTAAGTAATATGATAACTTGAACACAACGGAACTTTGTTGAGCCTTGATCACACAGAACAGTGCTACATATTACTGTAGTCCAGCCAACAGTTTTTTGATATTTAAACCTTTAAGAGACCCTTTTTTTGACAATCCAAATTCAGATAATATTGTTGTTCTGCCAGTATCAAGATAGCATACTACTACCTCCTTGCAATTTTAACTAATAAGCTCAAAATACAATACTTTAAAGCTAACACAAAAAGATAACTTGCCACTCAATACTACGGTCTGGTCGTATTCCTTTTCACTTGTAAGTGAGAGGTCTTAGGTTTGAATCTCGTGGAAGACGAATTTGATACCAATTTTGGTTGCTCATTGTGTGGCTTAGCCAAACTCCCCCCCCCCCCCCGTTGCACTAAAAAAAAAATAGATAACTTACAGAGCTGTTTGTGAAAATCTGTGACTTGGTCTTTCTCAAACTTGAACTCTTCTCTGCAGAATCACAGGGAAACGAAGTAAATCATGAGATGGACTGGAGGCCTTGGAATAGGTAGCAAACTTGTATTCCAATATGACTAAGGAAATAAATACATAACATAATTTGAGAAAAGCAAGTTCACCACCTTCATCAATTCCATCTTTCTCCCAGCATATATCCAGATAGCGTAAGGACTTGCGATATTTTTTAAGAGCCGTCTTATAGTCTTGTTTCTGTGAACAGTAAATAACACCTTTTTCAGTATAGATATTACTGTTTTTGTTAGAGGCTTGGTCAAAAGCATTCTAGAACAATGTTTCCTTAACAAATAGGTTTCCTGATATATAACTCAATATACCAAATTAGAAGATCAACGAAAGGCTGTAACTAAACATGACGCCTCATTACCTTGTAATATTCATTTCCGAAACCCTTAATTGAATCTACAGAAGTCATCCACCAAGAAAGATCTTCAGGAGTCTCATCAAGGTCAGCAGGCCAATCAGGATAAACATCACCATCCTTGAAAAGATTAGACATTCCATCATCTTCTCCCTCAGGGATTTCTCCACAATCGCCAACTATAACATCCATACTGGGGCAATCACCATCAGCTGTGGTTATGTGCTCAATTGAGCGGACAACTCCCATTCCTTTAATTACCTTCCCAAATACAACGTGTTTCCCATCCAAATGAGCTGTGCGAGTTGTCGTGATGAAAAACTGAGACCCATTGGTGTTCGGACCAGAATTAGCCATGGATAACATGCCTTTCCTTTCATGTTTCAATTCAAGATTTTCATCTTCGAATTTCATTCCGTAGATAGATTCTCCACCAGTACCATCTCCAGCGGAGATATCACCCCCTTGTATCATAAACCCTTTAATGACACGATGAAAACGAACTCCCTGGCATGACACGGAAACAGCATATGATCATAACATCAATACACTTATCCCAAGGGCAGCTTTAAGAAATGCTATACAAACTTTAAAAGCACATTGGGTACCAAAAATAAACAAGCTTGATTTGTAACCCGATTGTTCGGCCTTCTTAACAAACTTTCTCTTAGTTTAGACAGTCTGACAAGGGCAAAAACTCATCATTGTAGCAAACAATTAACCCTTTTTTATCAACACCTGCAATTCTTTGTTAAAATGTCCAAAAATTGCAAAACAATAGTAACTAAATGAGACTTTTCAAGAAAGTAAATGAGACCTATGGTAAATGAACTTCAGAATACTGAAACTGGTTGTACACAATCCCAATCACAAAAGCAAAAAGATTGCAGCTTTGCATGATATATATGCTTAATCAAAGATTAATCAGGTTATTAAAAAAAAAACCCAATAAAAAAAATTCAAAATCCAATAACTTCTGCATATCAATCAAGAACATCTCAGTATCTTGCATCACAAAAACAATAAATAAAAACAACCCAGATAAACAAACACATAGCAAAACACAAATACAGAAAGCAAACAAAAAGAGAGGACCTTGTAATGGAGAGGAACACCAGTGTTGGGGCCAATGCCCTTCTCACCAGTACAGAGAGCTCTGAAATTCTCAGCGGTTTTGGGTACCACATCGTCGAAAAGCTCGACCACTATTCTCCCATCGAGCTCTCCTCCGATGCTAATGTCGAGAAAGCATCTTGTCCTCCCCATCTCTCTCTTTCTCTCTCTCTCTCCGAGTTCTAGCTTTTCTTCTTCTGTCTCTCCCAGTTCTCTCTCAAACTCAAAGTGTATATAGTGGGAAACAGAGTTTAGTAAATCCCTATTTATTTCTGTCTCTCCTCCTGCCCGAGCCTACTTTTTCAATGCCGCTCTATTTTGATTGGTTTTTTCCTTTTCTTTTCTTATTTTTATTTGCCACTTGCTATAGGGCCCTTAAATTGTCATGTCATTATATGAGATGTTCTAATTTTTGGGGAAAAAAATAAGTTGTGATATTTAGGGTAAACAATAAGTTCTAAATTTTATGGACAAAGAAATAAGTTCTGGATTTATTGAGTTCGGGGTGCTCTATTGAGTTTCGATTTTGATATAAAAGCTTTCGCGTTTAGCTTAAGTGACGAGAGAGGTACGTAAGGAATTATATTTTATGGTAGGTCAAACGGTAGGTGCATTGCATTTATATGTTAATAATTTAAGAAAAATACACTTACGAATATAGAAAGTACATAACTCGTTTTGCAATCGAACTTAACACAAGGGTTGAAGCTTTCGCTAAAATTGGGTTATCCTAAATTTTGGGTGCTCGAGGAGAGCAATTAAAAGGAGTCTCTTGAGTTCTTTGGTCATCCATTATCTTGTACCATTATAATAATGGTTCAAAACGGAGTTGTAGCTGTCATAAATTTACAGCAATGATTATATTTCAATCGTAGTGTGTTGTACTACACATTCATATAATTTATCGCTTTCAGTTTTTCATTATAGTAATCTAGTATTATATCATGTTTAATAAATGAAAACTGTTATTGACACTCCAAAAATATTATTTGACATTCCTTACAAGTGTATGTTTATTTCTAAATATAAAAAATTTGAAGTACAAAATTAGAATTTTAGAATACCAATAACAATTCCCTTACAAATAAGGGTTTGCAAGTGTGTTGTATGTATATAATAATGTTAATAATTGCAGAACACTATACCTATGAATATGGAAAGTGGGTTGATGTAAGAAGGCTTGTTACAAGTTGATCACTTCATATTTATTCATACAGAATAAACAAGTCAACAAGCTAGAAAAAAAATATCTAAAAGTCATTGGTGAAGAAAAATGTTGCCAAAATGTTACGACATAACATATAATAAAAATAATATATTAATATATAGTGTGTGTGTGTTTTTTTTTTTTTTTTTTTTTTTTTTGAAAAAAAACAAATCACTAACCAAGTGTGGTAACTTAAAATAAACTAGCGATATGCATAATTACTTATACATCATTTGTTTTAAGTAAATTTGAATGTATTTAAAAAAATGCTAAGAAAAGTAGTATATAAATTTATGATTTATATTTATATATTTTAATAGCGATTTAGATTTATTTTGGGGCGTTTTTGTAACATCCCACATCGCCCAGGGGAGTGATCCTTAAATGTATATTCTCATCCCTACCTAGCATGAGGCATTTTGGGAGCTCACTGGCTTCGGGTTCCGTGGGAACTCCGAAGTTAAGCGAGTAGCGTGCGAGAGCATTCCTAGGATGGGTGACCCATCGGGAAGTTCTCGTGTGAGTTCCCAGAAACAAAACCGTGAGGGCGTGGTCGGGGCCCAAAGCGGACAATATCGTGCTACGGTGGTGGAGCGGGCCCGGGAAGTGATCCGCCTCGGGCCAGGATGTGACAATTTGGTATCAGAGCCTAACCCTGGTCGCGTGTGTGCCGACGAGGACGTCGGGCCCCTAAGGGGGGTGGATTGTAACATCCCACATCGCCTAGGGGAGTGATCCTTAAATGTATATTCCCACCCCTACCTAACATGAGGCCTTTTGGGAGCTCACTGGCTTTGGGTTCTGTGGGAACTCCGAAGTTAAGCGAGTAGCGCGCGAGAGCATTCCCAGGATGGGTGACCCATCGGGAAGTTCTCATGTGAGTTCCCAGAAACAAAACCGTGAGGGCGTGGTCGGGGCCCAAAGCGGACAATATCGTGCTACGGTGGTGGAGCGGGCCCGGGAAGTGATCCGCCTCGGGCCGGGATGTGGCAGTTTTGATATAGGTATTTGAATTTTGAATTTTTTGAATCAAACATGTGTAGCTTTTAAACTTTTAATCAAACAATTTTCTACTAATTTTTAATTTAAAAATTATTATTGTATAATATTCATTTTATGAATTAGTTCACAAATTAATATCACAAATCTCTTAAAACCACAACAAACATCCTATCTTATCTTATCACAATTCGTTTGAAAAGAAATTTTTTTTAACTCAAGTATTATTTCTTTTGTTTTAAATTCTAAAAAACATCAAATTTCCTATACAATTATGAGATATAACATGCATGTATATTAAATATAACATAGCAATCTTTTGGTACGTTATTTTATTTAATTCGGGTATATATTAGTACTTGGGTACGTTATAAAATATTACTTTTGGTATGTTATGCAATTTGGTATGTACTAAGTTATTAGTACGTTGTGTTATTGTTATTTTGGTAGGTACTAAATGTATTTGGGTACGTACCAAGTTATTTATACATTGTGTTATCCTTATTTTAATTATAAAAGAACTCTTATTTTTTTATAATATGTATAAACCGTTGAGTTGAAAATTAAAAAAGGATTTTTATCACAAATGGTACCTGAAATTGACTCTCACCATCAAGATGGTCCATGAAATTGAAAACCAATCAATATAGTCCCTGAAAATAGGCTTCGCAAATCAATGTCGTCATTTCGTCACAATTATGTTAAAAATTATGTTAAGTGCTGATATGATACATAAATGGGCTCCACAAAATTTATGGGTTTTTATCACAAATGGTCCCTGAAATTCACCCACACCATCAAGATGGTTCCTGAAATTGAAAATCGACCAATGAAGTCCCCGAACAATTATGTAAAAAAGTTATTATCTAATGTGAGTTTAATAATTTAATAATTAATTTAAAAAAAAAGTTGTCTAAATACCCTTTTGTACAATGGAGTTTTTTTTTTTAATTTTTTATGATAATAGGGTCTACTTTGAAGAGAGAGCCCTTTCAGAAATTCTCAAAGGCACAGGTCTTAACCAAGGCTTAAGAGGGGTTCGGAAATAGTTTTCAACCAATAATAGATGTGCTTCGATTAGAACCTCATTATTTCAAGGTAGACCTTGCCATTCTCTGGGTCAACATACCACCAAGGGAGTGCCCAACAAGCTCTCCGAGATTATGGTTGTGAGGATGTTGATCGTCTAAATGTTAACGGTGATGTCACATACGTTGTCACAAATCCAAGCCATCTCCAAAGGTGATCTTGATTCAAGTCCAATTCAATGAAGGGTGTCGAAGTATGTAAAGATGGGTGTATTGATTTCTAGAGAAGAGACAGCGAAGGTTATCATAAATAGAGGTAGAGGATTGTGGGCTGGGATCATAGGATCTACACTAAGAGGAGGGGGTGAGCTTAACCTCATAATGAGCTAGCAATAATGTGGTTCAAACTCACACTTCACGAGAATCAAACCTAAGACATCTCACTTAGAAGTGAAGAGAAATATCACTAGACCATAGTAGTGGCACATATAATTGAAGCCTTAAATTAAGAAAGGGATGAGATTCCATAAAAATAGCAATAAATTAATTAATACCTACAAGTGGACCTTTACCACAGTAGTGGAAAGGTGTTGAACCTTTGTATGACGGTGTGAGTTCAAACCCTGTCGATGACTAATCTAACAATTAATCTAACAAAATCTATCATTTGAAAAATAAAATAAAAATAAAATAAAGTTAAGAATATACTAATCTAACAAAATCTATTACTTTGACAAAAAAAATAAAAGTTAAGAATAAACTTGGAATATTGGGTTTTGATCAAAAGATGAGAGCACTTTAATCAAAGTTGGAAAGTAATAAATGTTTAATCTATAAATATATCTAACAGTCTTCCTATAATATGGTTAATTACACTTATAGCCAAATTTTTCTGCCCCCTCGCAATTAAATTATGGCTCCGTCACTGTAACCGTGCATGAACATGACAAGCACTGTGTGCACAGCTCCAAAATACACCCGTCATGAATTGGTTGGCTATGATTTTCTACGTTTGAAACACAAACTGAAACATAGTATGTTATTCGTTTAGGTCTAGACAATCGACTATTTATATGCATGTAGGTTGTGCGTTTACGTCCGTTGAAGGCTGCGTCGAAGGGGGTTTTGTCTTTGTGTCTCTTGTCTGTCTGAATATTACCAAAGTGGTGGAACCAACGATTTTGCCAATGCCAATAACAATCAACTAAACTAGTATTGTCTTCTTCTATAAAAAAAGTGGGTTCTAATGGAACCATTGGAACCCTAGAATTTTACATTCATTTTGTCTAACTTTTCATTACTTTATTGATAATTCTTTATGTTATCTCAACATGTAAGATCCTCCCCACTACAATATCCAAAGGAAAAATTAGGTTTTATTTATTGGTAATGACATTTCATTGATTGAAACTTTGTGTCTTTTAAAATTTTTATTCAAATCCTTTGAATTATTTTAACCACTGTTTTAAAAATATCTGTCTAGTGTTGTATTCCTTTGAAGTGCAAATATAAGGATAGTTTAATGACACAAGTAAGAGTGTTGAACTACAGAGACAAATTAGACCTCTACAATTACTAGTTTTATGTGAACCCTAACTAAACAAAGAACATGCAAATTGAATTTAGATTTTTGTTTTGAAAGCTAAATTAAATTAAAACTGCAAGCAAAGACAAAGATGAATGATAGATTGATTTAAAAACAATGGGAATGGATCAAACTAGGAATATCGATTTCACCATTACAAGCCAATTCCATGAAAATTAAGATAAAACATATTCAACTCTCCAATTTGCAACTAGGGATCGTTTTACTTATTTATGATCATCCATTTGATGTGTGGTTGTGATCAAGTACTCCATTAAGAACAATAAAACTTCAAAGAACCAAAGAAATCACAAGGCAGGATGTTTGCATGGCATTTTCTTCAATCATTCACATGTCAACCAAGATAAAGCATGATGTGTACTATAACCTTGATCAAATAATTCATAAACAACCCTAATGGTGATCAAACATTAAGAATAACAAACAAATTAAACTATAAAATTAGTAAATGAAACAAGAACATAGATTGGTAATTTGAATACTTTAACTTAATAACATAGAGTAGTTTTGCAAGGCTACATCGAAATCCCCAGCTATGAACTTAATCACACAACATGATTACAAAATATATAAACATCAAGAACAACATGAGTGAATTTAAAGTTCATAGAAGAAACCCCCTTGAAGCAATTCTGATGTTGAACTTCTCTAAGAACATGGCGTCTGCATGGTTTCTTTGGTGGCAGCGGATGGTGAATCGAGAAAGGATTTTGTTTCCAGAAGAAAGGCCAAAGAAAGAAAAGAAAGAGAGAACTCTGGGCGTCCCCAAGAGGAAGCTTGTGTAAAAGTGGCTGAAAAGCTAGGTTTTATGGTGTTAAAAGGGCTGTTACAGATTGCCAAGACATCCCAGTAGTTGAGCATTTATTTCAAATGTTTTTTGTCTGTTATTGGTGGCTTAAAGGGCCTATATTGACCACCATATTCAATTTGCACTTTTGATTTTCTCTCTACATCAGAATCCTTATTGAATTATCCACTTTCATCACCATTTTGCTTTATTTGCCCCCAAATGAAGTCTAAAATGCAATTAACTGCACAGAAACACAAAAGAAGGTAAAACGTAACTAGTTTAACTCAAAAATATCACAAAGAGAACATGAATGGGTGGTATAGATGTATGAAATATATAAGTTATCACCTAACGAGGCCTAGACCCTGCCTAGATGCGAGGCAGTTGGTCACTATCCTGATTAATGCGTAGGCGTTTGAAATTTAAGAAATGATGCCTAGACCTGTTGATGCGCCCACCTAGACTACCTAGGCACCCGCCTAGCCCTCTAAACCTGCTTAGGTCATGGCTCACTTAGATAGAAAATAGATAACTTTCATTTTGCATTTTATTTTTTTTCTATAAATTGTAAGAGACTTGTTGCATACTTAAATGAACACACATTATATCCTTGCTCCCCATGTTTCCATTATGTTCAAATACTTCATAGTATATATGTCATTCTATTTTGTAGTTTATGATGAAATTATATATATTTTAAGTATAAGCAAACACTTATTTACACGACATATATACTTAAATCCGCCTAGGCGCTAGGCCCCAGCTTGCCGCTCGACTGGTGCCTAACATATTTTAGAACCTTGATTTAACATCATCATTTTAGATTATTAGAAAAATGGTCTCTGAGATTGACGTACATAACTCCTCACTTTGGTTCCTGAGATTTGAAGTAAATAGAAATAGTTCATGAGTTTGTCCGCCATCAATCACTTCCTTTTGTGAATCTTTTTTTTAAATAAGGATCAAAATGACAAAAATGCCCTCAATTTAATAAATAATGGGCCAAATGATTTAACAAAAATTGAGGGTAGTTTTGTCTTTTTATCCTTATTTTAATGGAGATTTTTTCACGGAATGAGCAAAATAATTGATTGTGAACAAACTCATGGACCACTCAGAGACCAGAGTGATGAGTTATGTAAATCTTAATGGCCAGTTGGCTAAAAAGCCTATTATAAATAAGATTTCAATTGAGTGTTTAACTCCTCTATTCATGCAACTAATTATAATTCTAAATTAATTAGAATCTACTGAAAAAAAAATAAAATAAGTGGGAAAAATATATTTTATATTATGTATCCATATATATATATAAAATATGTACCGATATCATTTACCTATATGTTTTTTTTTTTTTTTTTTTTTGTTCTGCCAGGATGTACCTTTATGTCAATAAATATTGTACCCACTTCTAAAGATGGATACAAGTGAGGTTAACCCATATGTTTTTTTGCAGTCATCATATAAACTTTTTATGAATCCATGTGAGGTTTAATTATTCGAAGAATGTATCCATGTTATTTGGTACATTTTTTTTGTTAAGAGAATGTACACAATGTATTATAATAACTTATTTTTTCCTTGATTTGATGAATGCACCATAGTATATATACACAAACTTTTTTTTCTTTTTTTTTTTTATTTTTTTTTATCAAAGATAGATTTGTTAGTCTAGATGTTAGATGAGGGAGTCAATGAATACATACACACACACACAAATTTTTTTTGGAAAAACCATAATTTTGTATTGATTTTTAAGTTTTTGGCCGGCTTCTTTCTAGCCTAGTTGATTAATTGCGCTAGCATAATTCCTCAAGATTCTGGGTTTTAAGGTTGGCATTGATTGATGGTCAAGATTACGATGATGAGGATTTGGAAGAGTTTTTTATTTTTTATTTTTTTTATTTGTCTTTACCGAGAATTAAACATAAAACTTGTGATTTATAAATAAAGAAGAATACCACTAGACCATAATATTAAGTGACATTTTTAAGAGTTAGGCTATCCTTAATATTTTAAATCACAAATTATAAAACAGCAACAAAAGCAAAACAGAAATTAGGGGTTAATTGTGGAGGAATTTCTACAGAAAGGCATTTAATTGTTGATTCATAGGATATTATGTTTATGGTCATAAATATTCATATTATAATTCACTATGTAAAGGTCTATGCAAAATCAATAAAAATATGAGATCATTTAGTCATTAAATTGGATAAAAACAGATGGTTGAAATCGGTAAAAAGATTACGAGCCGTCTATCTATTTGCTATAGTTGATTAGCAAAACGATTTTGGTTTTAATTGATTTTTAAGAGAATTTTTTTTTGCAAAGTGTTTTATAATATGAACAATTCTGATCATAAGTAGGAAGTTCCATGAATTGACCATGATGTTTTTGTAGGTGGTTGGACTCAAATTAGGCAATTGGGCTTTAGATTGGTTCAATGCCTTAATAAACTCATGTGTGGCTATTCCATATTGGGTATGTCTAAGGTGCGGACCATTGCGGACAACGATCTACCTGCTGAAAAGGGACAAGCTCACGAGTAGAATCGGGTTGTTATGACCCGGTGTAATTAATTTTTTTTTTAATTTGTTTATTTAGTAGTGTATTTTTGTCAGAGAGAGAGAAAGAGGGAAGAGGGAAAGGGAGGCAGAGAAAGGTTTCTCCGCACATTGAAGAGGAGATCAAAAAAGCGGTAGAGAAAGGGAACTGGGGTGAGAGACGGATTTGAGGTGGATTGAAGCTAATGTTGCGACTGTGACCCGGTAACCTTATACCTTTTTTTTTTGTCGGGGAGAGAGGGAGAGATTAAGGTTGTCTTTGCCAAGAAAGAAAGGTACAAAAAGGGAGCTGGTGAAGGGATGGAGGGTTTGATTTCAGTGTGGATTGATTGGGAGTCGATAAATCCCGTACCTTTATTTCTATTTATTTTTTTTTGGTTGGGTTTATTTTGTGGAGAATGAGAGTTGTCTTGACGAGGAAATAGCGGTAAAGAGAAGAAGGGGATGAAGGGTATGAGTGCTCAGTTTCATGGGGATTGAAGCCATGCTTGGATTGGAGGTGACAAAGATGGTTCATCTAGAACCCTTGAAGAAGCCAAAATGTGAAGGTGGTTGTATGAAGAAATCTAGAACCTCTGTTATAATCCATTCCATTCCACTGTGGTTTTTATAATTCTGGGATTTGAATCCATAATGGTGGGTGGTTACGACTGGATTTTTGGTTGAAATTGTAAAATTGGATTTTAGATATATTGGTGTAAAACTTGTGCTAGGTTGTGCTAAGTTGTGTTGCAGTTGTGTAACTTAGTAGCAGGTAGACATTGAAGTGCAATTCGATGGGGGATGAATTTAGAATTAGAAGAAATTATTGTGGAAATAGAGAATATAGACGCAGGTGATTAATTAGGTGTAGGAAGAGTTTAATTTGTTATACTAATGGTAGACGATGAGTTGAAATCCAAATTGAAAATGAAGTTTGATTCATTGGATGAAGGGTATACTTTTTACAACAATTATGCACTTGATGCGGGGTTTGGGATTCGAGAGCATAGTAGTAAAAGGTCCAGTATTGGTGAATGTTGATTAATGAAAAAATTTGTTTATTGCAAACAAGGCAAGAAGCGAGACGATGTTAATCCCAAACCTAATAAGAAATACAATAGGGGAGATACTAGAATTGAGGGTAAGGTGAAAATTGCGCTAGATAAGGGAAATGGTTGTGAAAAGTTTGCTATAACAGTTTTCAATGTAAGCCACAACCACTTTATGTCAAGTGCGATTGTAATATCCCTCGTTTAATTAAGAGTGAAATATGATTACTATTGTTTTTAAACAAAATTTTAGTCTGTTTGGTTTTTTATTGGTTTAATAGCTTTTCATACTTCTTTTTTTATTTATTAGATTTCTCACCACTTGCAACATCTCACATCGCCTAGGGTAGTGGATCATGTAAGACTTATTATATATATTCTCATATCTACCTAGCATGATGCCTTTTGGGAGCTCACTGGCTTCAGGTTCCATCGGAACTCCGAAGTTAAGCGAGTTTGGGTAAAAGCAATCTCAGGATGAGTGATCCACTGGGAAGTTACTCATGAGTTCCCAGAAACAAAATCGTGAGGATGTGGTAGGGCCCTAAAACGGACAATATCGTGCTACGGTGGAGTCGAGCTCGAAATGTGGTAGAGGCCCGTGCCATACTACTACTATTATTATTATTATTATATCATTTACTACTATTTACTACTACTCCTATTATTATTATTATTATTATTATTATTATTATTATTATTATTATATCATTTACCACTATTTACTACTACTACTATTATTATTATTATTATTATTATTATTTTAATTATTATTATTATTATATCATTTACTACTATTACTACATCTATTATTATTATTATACCATTTACTATCATTTACTACTATTTACTATCATTTATTACTATTTACTACTACTCCTACTATTATTTACTATTATTTACTACTACTACTACTACTACTACTACTACTGTCACATCCTGGCCCAGGCCTCCACCATATCCTGAGCTCGACTCCACCGAAGCACTATATTGTCCGCTTTGGGCACTGACCACGCCATCACGGTTTTGTTTCTGGGAACTCACGCGAGAACTTCCCAGTGGGTCACCTATTATGAGAGTGCTCTCGCGCGCTACTTGCTTAACTTCGGAGTTCCCATGGAACCGGAAGCCAGTGAGCTCCCAAAAGGCCTCGTGCTAGGTAGAGATGAGAATATACATATAAAGCTTACAGGATCCACTCCCTTGGGCGATGTGGGATGTTACAATCCACCCCTTCAGGAGCCCGACGTCTTCATTGGCACATACGCGGTGATAAGAGCATATTCATGCGACTTAAATGGCTTGTTCTCGTGCATTTACGTTATGTTTCTTTAGTTATTTTAGTCCTTTATGCTTCTTTCGTGTGTTTTTAGGTTCATATGGCTAAGGAAGCAAAAAGATGCATTTTGGAGCATTTTGGAGCAAAATCGGACTTGGAATGGATAGCTTATGTTTGGAGAAAAAGGGATGGACGAAATTGAAGACCAACTTATCATCACCACATATCATTCATTTATCACTTAACATATCATTCATTTATCACTTATCATATCATTCATTTATCACTTATCATAATCATTCATTTATCACTTATCATAATCATTCATTTATCACTTAACATATCATTCATTTATCACCTATATAACCATACACTTATCACCTACATAACCATACACTTATCACCTACATAACCATACACTTATCACTTATCACAACAACAACCTTGCACATGCTTTCCCATTTCATTATTCATTCACTTTGCATTCATTCAATTCAGCCACATGCACTTGTTCTTTCATCATTGCACCACCAATTCAACACATGCACCCATCACCTGACACAAACATCTCATTGCCGTGCATTACCCTTCCCTTTCCAGCTTTTCCCTTTGCATTTCCCTTTCATTTCAGCCACATGTATCCTTCAATTCAGCCACACTTCCACATGCATTCATCATCATTCACCCTAGTTGTCCCTCACATGCTTTTCCAACAAAGAATTCAGCCAACACATGCACCCATCACCCAAAACAAGTCCATGCCGTGAGCTTCCTTTGCATTTTCAGCACACTCCACATGCAATTCCAGCTTTCCAACCTAGCCACATTCACATGCATTCACTCATAATCATTCACTAACATTGCAGCCACATTTCCACCCACTTCCTAGCTGTCATGTTCCCTCTCATTTACCTATAAATAAGCATCCATTGCAGCCACAATTCATTCATTCCATTCACAACACAATTCACAACACAAACACTTCCCCTTTGCCGTGCATATCCTTCCATTTCTGTGCAGTTTTTCTCCTCCATTGCAGCCACTATCCAACCACTTCCCATCCCTCCAAAACACTTCACATAATCCCCAAAGCTCACCTTAGACCTTGTGCTACAACAACGAGGAAGAGAAGAGTGCCTAAACGTTCATACAATTCAAGTTTGAGTTGTTGGAATGTTTAGGTGTTTCTTTGATTTCAAAGTTTAAATTCAATTCTCTTTGTTTTGTACGTATGAGGAATGGAAGAGAAGAGTGCCTAAACGTTCATACAATTCAAGTTTGAGTTGTTGGAATGTTTAGGTGTTTCTTTGATTTCAAAGTTATGAGGAACTAAACCCCCTTTAGCTAGGGGGTGATTCGAAACTATGTTTATATTTGCAATATGAATTGATTAACTTTCGTTGGAATTTCATAAGTTGTGGATTCAATTCATTTAACCGTTTGATTGATAACTTATTTATGTACGTTTATTAAGAATGCGCGCTTAATTTTCATGCATGAATATGACGCTAGAATATAAGTGAGTTTCACCTAATCGTTACAAACTTATATTCACAAGTAGTGGAGGTTGCTTATAAACAATCGCGTTAAATGAATTCTTGGCACAAGTTTCATGCTCATCATAGTAACGAATGCCTCATCAATACTTATAGTTTTCATAATGCTTAATGATCTTTGATTGTATCTTTATTGTGCTGTTCACGTAAAGGACTTTTGGAGAATGTTGTGAATTGCGTTGCGCAAACCCATCCAATTCATTAACTTAAGGAAAACTTGACGGTTAATTTAAGCGGACCTAATTAACCCGGGGTGTTGAGTTTCATAATTTATCGAAAGACCAACTGAGAATCAATCTTGTATGCAAGTGTAACATGTGTGGAGAAGAACCCCTTGGCTATTCCATCATCCATATTTTATTCACATTCATATTTACATTCTGTTTTAATTGCAATTTGTTCATTTAGTTTAATTTTGTCAAAACCTAAATCCCCCTTTACTTTAATGTCAAATTAGTTAGAAATCAATTTAGTTTGTGTTTTTAAGAGTTTTGAGTCTTTTGAACTTGTTAGAATCTGTTTAGTTTATGTTTTAAAGTATTTTTGAATTCTTTGAGTCTAGTTTAGTGTTTTATATTGTTTTTACGTTTTTAAGTCAGTTTCCAAGAGATTAACAATCCCTCCTAATCCCCGGTCCAGAACGATCCCTACTTATACATATACTACAATTTGACGAAAAGAGGGTTTAATTTGTGTGCGTATAAATCTCGCATCAAATTTTGGCGCCGTTGCCGGGGATTAGCAACTTTGCTAATCCCTTGGTTCTTTTCTTTTTGGTTTAGTTGTTTTTGTTTTAGTTTCTAACTTAGTGTTGTTTTCTTTGTTTGTTGTTAGTTTTGATATTTGATTTAGTTCTCTTTCTTTGATTTTAGGTACTAGAGAAGTAAGATATGGATTTTGCTAGCATTCAAGCTCAATTGGCAAATCTTATTCTCAATTGTCGCCGTATGCCGAAAGGACCACAATGCAGAGTGTCCCTACATTTGGTGCTTCATATAGGCAAGGATTTCAAGCCAATCAATGTCCACAAAGAGATTGGAGCGATCATTCAAACTCTATGTGGTGGGAAGATCAACAAGTTCAACGTGAAGCATATTGGCAACCATATGAGGAGTTCTATTCAAGACCTATGCAGCCACCACAACTTCATATGCAATATGCTCAATTAAATTCAAGTTCGCCAATAGATTATAATCAAATTCTTAATGAAATAAATTCTTTGGCGTAGGGGTCACAAAATCAAGCCAAGGAGGCTCAACAAGAAGCATATTGGCAACCATATGAGGAGTTCAATACAACACCTATGCAGCCACCACAACCTCCCCCACAACAATTCCAATCAAGTTCAAGTATGTCCATGGATAATGATAAAAATTTTCAATTACTAACCTCTTTGACGCAGGACGAACAAAATCAAGACAAGAAGTTGGGTAAATTGGATGAGCAATTTGGGCAGATTATGGAGTTCATGAAACAAATTCAAGAGCAAAGTGAACTCTCCAACTCAACTATTGAAAACTCGAAGGAAGATTTTGAAATCCATAATGCTATCACTTTGGGAAGTGCTATGGAGGTTGGAGCTGACCTAAAAATGTCCAAACATAGCCTAGAAGTGGATGAGGAGCTGCTAATTGAGGAGGAGGAAGAAGACATGCACACGGAAAGGGTAGACCAACCCTTGCCGCAGCCCCCTAAGCCCTCTAAACCACCCACCACAAGTAAGGACGTCCCAATTCCATGTTATTCTGATGTTATTCCACCCAATGTCCCTTTTCCTAGCAGGTTTTTGATTCCCAACCAAGAAGAGAGTAAAAAGGACATCGTGGAAGCCTTCCCAGAGGTGCAAAATGCTATTCCAATTCTTGGTGCAACACAGCAAGTTTTAGATGGTGTTGAATTCTTCAAAGGACTTTGTACACCAAGAAGAATGATTCAAGAGAAGGTAGTGGCTGGAGAAGATGTAGAAGGCATCAAAGAGGACATATTTGAAACCACAATTCCCAAAGAAGTTGGATTTTATGACACGGGACAAGTCATAACTTTCGAAGGGGTGTTTATTCTGGAGTTCATTTCGGAGCACACAGGTAAGCCGCCTCCCCGAATTTCAATTTTCTTTTATACTAATTTGTTGTTGATGATTCAGGCACCCAATCTTGAATTTAAACTATTACCGGATCATTTCAAGTATCACCGCCCATTCAAAGATAAAGTCCATGCCGATTGATTCAGAATGAAAAAAAAATAAATAAATAAATAAATAAATAAATAAATAAATAAAAGAATGTAACTTTCACAAAGGTTGTTTGCTTGAAGCCCCACTACGTGGCAATACTCTTGAAGCGGAAGGCATCGGAGCAGAAGACATAGGAGCGGAAGGCATCGGAGCAGAAGACATAGGAGCGGGAGGCATCGGAGCTAGAGCATTCCAGGCCTCAATACTTGGCCAAGCGCTAGATGGCCCGGGAAAAAGGTGCCTCTGGAGATAAGCCGCAAGCCTTTGACGGTCACCTTGAATTCGACCTTCAGATTCTTGCAGCTCATCAAGCTTCTTCTTCATGCTCGACGAATAGTTATTTGCAAGCACATGCAAACTTCTATTCTCGTACTTAAGCTGTTTGATCTCCTGCTTAAGACTTTCCACCTCTGCCATCAACGATTCCACTTGGCGGGACCGAGCAAGCAGGCGTTGGCCCATGTTGGACACAGAGCTCGCACATTGAACACTAAGAGCGAGGGACTCTTGAACGGCCAACTCATCGGACCGTCCTGACAGCAGCCTACTATCTTTTGGAGTGAGGAGGTTCCTAGCTACTATTGTAGCTGTTGTGGCGTCCTGCATCATGGAGTCTTCACCTGTAAGAGGACCGTTAGAAGATAAGAAAGAAGGGCGCCATACGTTACCTTGACGCGGCGCGCCCGTATCACTGCTGAGACTCAATTTTAAGCTAAGGTTCGATGGGTTTGCCATTTTTCAAAAGTGTTCAAAGAGAAGGGGCGGATGGAGTAAAAATTTCAAAGGGCCGGAGACGATTTTCAAGAATGGGCAATCTTCAGAGTGTGTATGTTGTGGTGATCGATAGCTCTATAAAAAGCCAAGGCGACGCGTCCACCGATTCAAAAAGCCGGAATTTCCGGCGTAATTTAGGCGACGCTTTCTCGGCTTTTCAGAAGACGCGTTCAACTTTGTCAAAAGATTTCTTCTTTTCAGACAACACGTGGAGGCCATCATCGCAACTACACATCTTTAGCCGACAAGCGCAAAAGTCGGCGACGCTTTCTCTGCTTTTCAGAAAACGCGTGCAGCTTTGTCAAAAGGAGCCGCATCCGCACTACTACGTGTCGTTTAGAAAGCAAAGGGGCGTCGTTCAGAAATCGAAGGGGCGCCCGCTCAGAAATCGAAGAGGCATCGTTCAGATATCGAAGAGACGTTTGTCGACAAGGGTAAAAGAACAGTACCACCACTTGCTTTTGAGAAATCCCTATATATGTCGACCTTCATCTTTTGTGGCAAGGCAGACCTGAAGAAAATGCCCAACTCTTCCTCACCTCTGAGGGCGCACTCCCAGCAAAGCCTCTTGAAATACTCAATTTTTTCTCCCCCAAAGATGATACCAGATGCCTGGAGTACAGATGACCCAGGAGGAAACGGTAGATTGAAGCATGTGCTGATTCATTCACCGCTTCTTCAAAAGCAAAGGTATCTCATATCATCAAGGTCAAAAGCAAAAGTATCTCATATCATGCTCTTTCCCTGTCTTTTTCTTTGTCCTTGTTCTTACTTGCATGGCAAAGTAAAAGAAGCAATCAGCCGGCACTTGGAGTCAGTCTTCCGATCTGGAGCCAACTGCCTAGAATCTATTCCTGGTTGCTTACCTAGCGTTGCTCTCGAGTAGTCATCTTCAACGGTTGATACACTTCCAGAGAAGGGACCACTTCTGCAAAGATTGAACAAAGAAACAGATAAAAAGGGTAAGCTCAGACCTTCGGGGGAGACCAAAAGAATCCTGCTGCCCAGTTCAAGAGTAGCACAAAGGAAAATCAATGATGGGCGGAAACCAGTTCAAGAGTAAGCCTGTGGAATCACAAAGATCAAAGCCTCAATGCAATCACCAAGGAGAAGAGGGAATTTACACTCCATAACCAGATTTGCATCCCTAAACTCTTCTCTTTGTTAATTACATTCTGCCATGTTTAGTATATTTAGTTGCTGTTTTTATGTTTACTTTTGTTTGGTGTGATTTTAAGCTTAAAACATTGAGGACAATGTTTGATTCAAGTGTGGGGGGGGTAACTAAGTATATTTGATGCAAATTCGTTGGATTTTATCACCCTTAACTTCAATCGTTGTTCCTTGCTGTTTTAAAATGTTTTTAAGCTGTTTTAGAGTGTTTCAGTTTTTTTTGTTTTATAACTCCGAAAAGCACATAAAAATTTGAAAAACATGTTTTGAAAAACCTAAAAAGAGTGTTTTGAGTCGTTTTTGTGTGTTTGTGTCTTAGGGTACCTTCCAACAAAATGACAAGGATTTAGTTTGTAATTGCATGACTGTTAAAGAGAGTTATAAACATGGATGAAAGTTTGATTTACTCTTGGTATATGCTTGGTTATGGTTATAATGTATGACTTCACATGCAATCATAAAAGAAAAATTTGTTTCTGTAACATGCTTGAAGGAAGGAACTCAAACAAACGCTACAACCCTGTGAGACTCGAGCTATTACCTTCTTTGGAGAGTTATAATCTGTGATTCTGTGGTTTCTAAAGTTGTTGCATGATCTCATTATTCCTTGCTTGGTTGCTACTTAGAATGCAATTGTATCATGATAGAACTAAATGCTAGAACTTATATCCGTTTCATTCAAAGCATGACATTGAATTGCATAACATATATCAAGATGAAGTTGTGTAGTTGCCATCATAGCCAAATAGCCTTATTTCCCATATTACGTATATATTGAAAGTTTTAACCCCGTTGAGCCTCGTTTAGCCCATGTTCTTTGTTAACCCATATCATCTCACCTAGCCTAGATTAGGACCATCCGTACCCTTGTTCTTGAAGCATAGTGAGCATGACTTAAATGAATTCCTTTTGAGTTACATTATGCAAGAAAATGAGTGTGGGGGAGTAAAAGTTTGTTCTTAAGTTTATATGAGATTCAAAAGAAAAAGAAGAAGAAAAGAAAGAAAAGGAGTGAAAATAAGTAAGAATGAACTCACAAGCGTTGATGGTTGAAGAAAGGGTCCAAAAAAGTTGAATATGGCCCTAAGTTTTGTGAGCTTCCCCCTTGAGTGATCAAAGTTGATTTTTGCATTCTAAAGGGAATTCTAAATGTCTAATTCATTACTTTGCTCACTATTGCTTAAAGAACCCTTGTTTTCCATACTCCTTCTTTGTTATCCAAACACCCCAAGCCCCGTTACAACCCTTGACTTCTATCTTGAGTGTTATATGTTTCAATTTGTGGAGTTTGAACTTGGTATGAGCATATGGTGTCACTGGTTCTCGCATCTAAGTAGTAGCATTCCATTCATGAGATCATACCTAAACATGCTTATTAACTCCAGAAATTGCTCTCTTTATGATACATATATGTGAGTGTTCGTTTTCATGTTTACATCAATCTTCTCACATGTAACTAGATTAGGGTGTGTAGTCAGAAAATCTGAGTGAAAATTGAGTGCATATCTTGTAAGGAATTGAGCAAATTCTCTAAGGCATGTTACTACATTCAAAACATGGTTTTAAATGCTTAATTGTGAACTAATATGTGGTGACTATGATTAAGTATGTACTTAAGTGTAAGGATGATCAAAATCTGTGGGAATGATGATTTTTGACATGTCATGTGCATTGGAAATCCCTAAGGCAACGTTGGAAGGTTTAAGATTGTCTTTGGTTTGTTTCGTTTCGTTTTGTTTTTCTGTTTTGCTCGAGGACTAGCAAAAGCTAAGTGTGGGGGTATTTGATAGGAGCATATTCATGCGACTTAAATGGCTTGTTCTCGTGCATTTATGTTATGTTTCTTTAGTTATTTTAGTCCTTTATGCTTCTTTCGTGTGTTTTTAGGTTCATATGGCTAAGGAAGCAAAAAGATGCATTTTGGAGCATTTTGGAGCAAAATCGGACTTGGAATGGATAGCTTATGTTTGGAGAAAAAGGGATGGACGAAATTGAAGACCAACTTATCATCACCACATATCATTCATTTATCACTTAACATATCATTCATTTATCACTTAACATATCATTCATTTATCACTTATCATATCATTCATTTATCACTTATCATAATCATTCATTTATCACTTATCATAATCATTCATTTATCACTTAACATATCATTCATTTATCACCTATATAACCATACACTTATCACCTACATAACCATACACTTATCACTTATCACAACAACAACCTTGCACATGCTTTCCCATTTCATTATTCATTCACTTTGCATTCATTCAATTCAGCCACATGCACTTGTTCTTTCATCATTGCACCACCAATTCAACACATGCACCCATCACCTAACACAAACATCTCATTGCCGTGCATTACCCTTCCCTTTCCAGCTTTTCCCTTTGCATTTCCCTTTCATTTCAGCCACATGTATCCTTCAATTCAGCCACACTTCCACATGCATTCATCATCATTCACCCTAGTTGTCCCTCACATGCTTTTCCAACAAAGAATTCAGCCAACACATGCACCCATCACCCAAAACAAGTCCATGCCGTGAGCTTCCTTTGCATTTTCAGCACACTCCACATGCAATTCCAGCTTTCCAACCTAGCCACATTCACATGCATTCACTCATAATCATTCACTAACATTGCAGCCACATTTCCACCCACTTCCTAGCTGTCATGTTCCCTCTCATTTACCTATAAATAAGCATCCATTGCAGCCACAATTCATTCATTCCATTCACAACACAATTCACAACACAAACACTTCCCCTTTGCCGTGCATATCCTTCCATTTCTGTGCAGTTTTTCTCCTCCATTGCAGCCACTATCCAACCACTTCCCATCCCTCCAAAACACTTCACATAATCCCCAAAGCTCACCTTAGACCTTGTGCTACAACAACGAGGAAGAGAAGAGTGCCTAAACGTTCATACAATTCAAGTTTGAGTTGTTGGAATGTTTAGGTGTTTCTTTGATTTCAAAGTTTAAATTCAATTCTCTTTGTTTTGTACGTATGAGGAATGGAAGAGAAGAGTGCCTAAACGTTCATACAATTCAAGTTTGAGTTGTTGGAATGTTTAGGTGTTTCTTTGATTTCAAAGTTATGAGGAACTAAACCCCCTTTAGCTAGGGGGTGATTCGAAACTATGTTTATATTTGCAATATGAATTGATTAACTTTCGTTGGAATTTCATAAGTTGTGGATTCAATTCATTTAACCGTTTGATTGATAACTTATTTATGTACGTTTATTAAGAATGCGCGCTTAATTTTCATGCATGAATATGACGCTAGAATATAAGTGAGTTTCACCTAATCGTTACAAACTTATATTCACAAGTAGTGGAGGTTGCTTATAAACAATCGCGTTAAATGAATTCTTGGCACAAGTTTCATGCTCATCATAGTAACGAATGCCTCATCAATACTTATAGTTTTCATAATGCTTAATGATCTTTGATTGTATCTTTATTGTGCTGTTCACGTAAAGGACTTTTGGAGAATGTTGTGAATTGCGTTGCGCAAACCCATCCAATTCATTAACTTAAGGAAAACTTGACGGTTAATTTAAGCGGACCTAATTAACCCGGGGTGTTGAGTTTCATAATTTATCGAAAGACCAACTGAGAATCAATCTTGTATGCAAGTGTAACATGTGTGGAGAAGAACCCCTTGGCTATTCCATCATCCATATTTTATTCACATTCATATTTACATTCTGTTTTAATTGCAATTTGTTCATTTAGTTTAATTTTGTCAAAACCTAAATCCCCCTTTACTTTAATGTCAAATTAGTTAGAAATCAATTTAGTTTGTGTTTTTAAGAGTTTTGAGTCTTTTGAACTTGTTAGAATCTGTTTAGTTTATGTTTTAAAGTATTTTTGAATTCTTTGAGTCTAGTTTAGTGTTTTATATTGTTTTTACGTTTTTAAGTCAGTTTCCAAGAGATTAACAATCCCTCCTAATCCCCGGTCCAGAACGATCCCTACTTATACATATACTACAATTTGACGAAAAGAGGGTTTAATTTGTGTGCGTATAAATCTCGCATCACGCGGCCATGGTTAGGCTCTGATACCAAATTGTCACATCCCAGCCCGGACCCCCACCACATTCTGAGCTCGACTCGGCCGTAGCACGATATTGTCCACTTTAGGCCTTGACCACACCCTCACGGTTTTGTGTTGGGGAACTCACGTGAGAACTTCCCAGTGGGTCACCCATCATGGGAGTGCTCTCACGTGCTACTCGCTTAACTTCGGAGTTCCCATGGAACTTGAAGCCAATGAGCTCCCAAAAGGTCTTATGCTAGGTAGAGATTGAGATATACATATAAGGCTTACAGGATATACTCTCCTGGGCGATGTGGGATGTTACAACTACTTGATAAGCTTATATTTATATATATTTTATATCAAATTCACTTGTCTTTTCTTAGTTAGTTCCTTATATTTTTGAGTTATTTACTTTTTTTTTTTTTGTGTTTTGTAGGATTTGTCAAGCAAAGGAAAGAAAAATAGCACAAGTGGAATTTTAAGTAACAAATTCGTCAAAACTGTCTGTGCAGGTCATCTGACTTTGGAAGCAACTTGCGGACAGCTCAGAAAGAATTAGAGAATGAGCCTTATACGGTTGGCAAGTTATAGATGTCTATTTTCTGGAGCATTTTACGGATTGTTAATATCATTTTTCTAGAAGAAGTTATGGCCGTTTTAACACTGAAAGGTTCCCAAGAGGTTGAGCAGTTTGTAACTGACAAGAAAGCATTGAAAGCAATAAATCCAATAAATCTAGCAGCCAAAACTAATGCAATCAAGAACAAACCAGCTGACACCTATTCAAATATCAAAGGAAATGGAATTAAAGATGAGGATTAAGAGGGAGTTATTGACATAAAGGCTACCCAAGGAGTTACAATTGTTTCACCATTTCCTCTCACTTATTGTCATCACTAAATGGCTATTAGTGGGTGAGTTAAGGAGAAGAAAATGATGCAGCAAGAATTGGTTTAAAAGCAGCGTTGGGGAAGGAAGGAAAGGTGAGGAAGCCTTAGTTGATTTCTTTCGGTTCTATTTTCTCAAACTCATGTCTATCTTTTGTTTTAGCTTAAGGATTGTGTAACTAAATTTTTAGTGGTTAGGAGCTGTTTGAAGCTCCGAATATGATTGCAAGTTTGTTATGACATTTCGTTTGAATTACTTTTATGAATGGATGAAAATTGGTTCACCACTTGTCTCATTGATGAATTCTTTATGTGTTTTCTATGGATGCATACTTAGTAAGCATATCTAGGATTCTAATGCTATGAATATGTGTGTGCCTGCCCTTGTCGAATAAGGACCTACATATGTTCTAGAGTAGTACTTGTTAATTACGATTAACATGTGAACCAATTTCTAGGATAAGTAAGACAACACCAATACTTATGATGCCTTGTGATGACTCAAACTCTTTTTGTTCTTAATGATTTCTACTTGTTAAATCTATGAACACGCCATTCTAGATTGCATGTTAGGAACTAAGTTAAGTTGAAAACGCCATTCTCTTAACAACCCTATATAAATCAGATTAAGGTGTGGTAGAAATCAGGTGGGAAAAGGTTTGCACAATCCTAGGTGAAAAGGACTAAGGTTCCACGGCAGAGACCAAGGAAGAAAGGGAGAAGGATTGCAGATTCTAGAGATTCTAGAAGAGAGAGAGGCGCCACCTTTGTAGGAATTCTAGAAACAATGTGTTTTGTGGCAGAAATTGCGCTTCTAGAAGGGATAAAGGGCAAATTTCTAGAAGAACTTAGGCTAAGGGGTGCGGCACCTTTGTAGGAGAGGGATTACAACTCATAAACCTTCAAGAAATGGCACATATGCGGCACATAAAGGATAAGGCTTCTAGAATCTGAGTTATGTGTTTAAATGTATATCTAATCCCTTCTAAATAGTTAGAATTAAGGCACAAACTGATTTAGATAAGATAAGATAAGATAGGATAAGGTTGGTTAGGATAAGATAAGATAAGGTTGGATAATGTTCCTTATTTCTTGCTCTTTCCTTATCTTCTTTGTATTTGAACTTCTTTCTCCAGATTTGTAACCTTTCGTAGCCTCTCTTTTTTTGTTTGTTTCATTATTCATGTACTTGAAAATAATCTCTTATTAAACATAAAACCCATGTTTAGTTTAAATAAAGGTACAAGGCATAAGGAGTATCATCACATAATTCCTCAAGCTCTTCTCCCTTCTCTCTCTAAAATTGGTCTACAACACGTGTTGTAAAACTAAAATTTGAGAGAGAGAAAGTAGAGAGGGTGAGGCAAGGGAAGTGAGAGAGAGAGAGAGAGAGAGAGAGAGAGAGAGAGAGAGAAAAGCACTTGAGGAATTTTGTATATTATTCTTCATCCCTAGTGTTTTTATTTATACTAATGATGATGGGCTTTACTTGCCCTTAAAGTAATACAAGTTATACAAGGAAAAAATTTTCTAGATCCTATAGGATTTCTACTTCTAGTTTATACAATCACACTTGTTGTAAAATACTGTATATTGTTGATTAACTGTCAAACTAAACCGTTGATAAAATAAAGCTTTGTTAGATTTTTTATTCAGATGAACAATTTGCATGACAATATAATATTCTAGATATTTTCCAAAAACAATGTTACCTTTCATGTATCATGCTGAAAATTAATTAGTTAGTGCTTATATTCATTAATAGTAGAATATGCTAATTTGGTTCTCCCTTCAATTGCAAGAGTGAGATAAATACTTGGACGCTAAACTAATTATTCGTTCGTTTATGGTTCCATTACCAACTAGTCCATGACTAGAATACTATGCTTTCATAGAGAAAACTGAACCATTATTATTATTAGTTCACAGATCCACATTTCTTCCTTATTTGCCCGTTTTCCCCAGTCAGTACGCCAACATTACCAAGTTTCACCATTGATGCTGCAAAATCGTTATTGAAAAGGAATGGGTTCCCACTGTAAGAGTTCACCATTGCAGCAGTATTTGGATCATTCACCAATGCCTGATCAGATTCTAGAAGACCTGTGTTTTGAACCAGGTTTGTGTAATAGGTATTGTCAAATTTGACATTTGTGGAATCAAGAGGAGCAACATTGCTGTTTGCTTCATCTTTCTTTGGACATATTCTTCTCAAGCTTGATAGGGCCGAAGAATCAAGTGTTGGGTCAGGGTTGCCCAAGCCGTCGAAGTTGAAGAGCCTTCTCTTGAAGGTGAAGCATTGAGCAAACCCTAGGGTGTGTCCACCTTCAGAAAACAAAAGCAAGAAAGGCATTCATGTCGATAATATTAGGAAAGTACTCATGTATAAAGCCTACAAACGTTTTTTAGATAACGACATTGAAGGATTTGGCTAAACCCCATAATAATCTAGCAAGACTTAGGTTTGAAATTGCTATTCATGGGAGTCAAACCTAAAAATCCTTTCCCTTTCCCTTTTAAGTGAAGATGAATACAACTAGCTAGATTGTAATCCTACAGTGGCAGCCTCTGCAAACTTTTTTATCAAAAATATAGCTGGAAGGATACTGAGCCAACAATAAGCCGTAATTAAACATGGTTTAGTGCTCCTTTATTGCTGTCTTAGGGTCCCTAGTGTTTCTAAGTTTGTAACTAGTTTTATCTGTGTATATTTCGCATCATCTCTTTAGATAAACTATCTAACACTATGTAGCTAGAACTAAAATAAAGAGATGGTTTGGTTGGAAGAAAGTAAAAAAAAAAAAAAGAACCTGAGAGGACTACAACATCTTTAATGTCAAGACCCTTTGATGTGAACTTGGCAGTGATATTCGCTAAAGGCTCAAAAGGTGATGGTATTTGTTCATTAACTGCCTTCACACTTGCTGTCGTTGCATCTCTTCTGCCCAATGGAACAGGCCAAAAAGGCCCTCCTGCCTAACCCAGAAGAACGAAAATAAAGTGAGACTAAAAATATAAAACTACCATTTCTATACATTTCATATGATACAGCAATGTGTCAAGTACCAGAACAACAGCTTCTCTTGCTGCAAGAGTCAAAATATCGGCACACGAAACAGTTGATGGGCAGAATTTTTCGACATCTGCTTTTACACTGTCGATCACTTCGAACCCTCGAAGAGAATTGTGATTTGCTGGAGCATTCTTCTCGCCCTTAAAGTCATCTGTATCATCAAGAAGCACTGATCCGTCACATCCCTACGAAAGAACAAAAACTTTGATACGTTAACACCGTGTAACAACAGAGTTGGTCTAAACACTAAAGCATCCTTTTTCAGTAAACACAAAAACTCATTGTTATGAAATTTAATGTTAATTCGTGATCATTGCAAGTAACTTGTATCAATTGCTTTTAAAGAATAAGGGTAAAGGAGAGTACGAAGAATAATATTTACTTTCTAGCATGAATTTGACAAAATGTGGTTGCAAAGGGCATAAAGATGTGGAAAAGTCTGAAGAAGGAAAGAAAAGCTACATTGACAATACAATCATGAAAGTGCATCCGAAGAAGGGATGCAGCCATCCTGGTGTCGTTCTTGAGAGCTGCCCAAATATTGTACCGGACAATCATTGACAAGCGAGGACACGATCTGTCGTAGAAATTGTAATCGAGCTGGCTAGTATACGAAAAGGGATACATATGAACAAAAGGACACAAAAACAAGAACAAGCATAAAGGAATGGTGAAGCAGGAGATGATTTTGTGAGTCATAGCTTGTGATCAGTGTCGAAAATTTGCTGTAAGATTCATTTGATGACATCTAAGAGGAGGTTTCGCTGTTATTTATAGGCGAAAACGGTGGAAATTCAAAGTGAATTCATTGGTTAAACTCAGAGTGGTAATGCCACTATGGTAGTATAAACTTAATGGCCAACTCTGCAACTAAGTAATCATATTGGAGTATTTTCCGGAGGGCATAAGCCGCCATGATATCATCCATTTCCTATTTTTTATAACATCTTTCTTTCATGCTAACAAAACAGAAATTCCATTGAAGGGGGTAAGCCACCATGATCTCTTTTTGAAGCAAAAAGAATGTTGTAGTGTCATGAGAGATATCTTTTTTGGAAGATGTCATACTTAAAACAGATGATCGACATGAGCACTACAAAAACAGCCAAAATCTATCAATGCACCGGCGTATGAACCTCTTATTGAGAAGCTTTTTATATAAAATTTGCTGGTGATGATTTTGGACAGTGCAAATTGAAAGACTTTCGTTCAACATTTCGCTATTGCTTGTAGTTTGAGATTGTTTCCAAATAAATACAACTACTAGAAAATGAAGTTTATGTAACATACACTTTGCATACAACAAACCTGCGACTCTGGGGTGAGTATTAAAGAGATCAGCTCATACACATTTGTCCAAGTTTAGCAATTCTGCAAATACGAACCACTAAAGAATTTTATTCAACTGAGGAGGAAGTAGCATCTTGAATAAAATCCATTTGGTTATCACTGAATTTCCTATTATATTTGACACGAATCCTGTTGTTAGTCCATAACATTCTTATTTACATAACGAAGAAATTTATATATTCGAAACCACATATTCTCAATCAATCATATAGCTAAGATAAATTAGTTTAATCCAATATTCAACATACGCAGACACTAAGATTTCTTCCGGTTATCTAATGTAGCAGAACAATTGCAAATAATCTTTACGCATGAAAAAAGCAGAACGAAAGACGTGTAATGATCATAGATATTAACTGTTTGTTTTTCAAGAACTCTTAATTACCAACTTATTACAACTTAAAATTCTATAACTTGATATCGGAAGTGCATGGACTAGTTGAACTTTTTATATAAATTGGTGAGGAAGGGGTTTCAAAAAAAAAAAAAAAATTGGTGAGGAAGATATAATTTAGTCCAAATAGTTGCGCATGCTATTTAGGTAGGAGAAGAATCCAAAACCTGACTAGGATGTCATATACAATGATGCATGGGAATTAAGTCAATGTGCAAATAATCAAAGGTAGTGCCTGAAACAACAAAGTGCTTAATGTTTAATTATCATACTAATATCAGTGGAATTACAAATGTCATTGAGAGCAAAGCTAACCAAAGTATTTAAGTTGAAGTGTTTAACTAAGCACTTTGCATTATACAATTTTGTTTTCTACTACAATTTCATCATACTAATATCAGTGGAATTACAAATGTCATTGAGAGCAAAGCTAACCAAAGTATTTAAGTTGAAGTGTTTAACTAAGCACTTTGCATTATACAATTTTGTTTTCTACTACAATTTCACTTCTGATCGTCTAACTTCAAAACATAACTGGAAAGGATGTATACTTGGGAAGTGTAGATGTCTCACATCGATCTGCGAGTTATGAAACTTTGAATGAGCTTACGAGAAGTTGGGTTAGTCCTGCCATTGCTTGCTGGTTTTGGGGTGCAATCTTCATGATATATTAGGGCAAGGTTCGTCAGAGTATGAAGCCTAACGAGCATATGTATTTCACATCATTCAGTTAAACCTCAACTTTCTTCATATGTATCATTGCATAATCTTTTGTTGTAAGAGAAAAAAATCGGAGACCTAGCAAAATCTTTTTTTTTTCACTAATGGCAGGCATAGCCTATCAGAGAGGTGATTTGTGTTAGCTGATGCAAGTGAAAAAAAATACAGAAGATAAACACAATTACACAATAACCTAAAGTAATTTTGGAAAAGCACTTAGATATGTTGAAAATTACATACAAAGTCTTTATGTATAAAAGGATTTCTGCTGTTGCTTTTGCGCAGGATTTATTCAATGCGTGTAATGATTGTTGAACTGAAGATATATATTCTGGAACTAAGATCCTCTTTGGATCTAAAGATTCTGGGCCTAAGGATCAAATGATCCGGACCGTTGAAAATTGATCCAATGGCTACAATTATTATAACTTTTAGAGGGGTCTCCTGTTTGTAGCCGTTGGATCAAATTTCAATGGTCCGGATCATTTGATCCTTAGGCCTAGGATCTGGGTTCTATATTCTGCATATCTAGATTGACTTATCCAAAGGACATTGTCGATTTATACTTCATCGTCGCATAATGAAAATGTTGAGATTGTGTATCCTACGTCAGGAAAAGAATGGACTTTGCACATGCTTATAAGTATTCGATTACTCCCCATGCATATTGCTAATTAGTTTTATAGTGCAACCTCAAACCTTCTTCATAAGCAACTCATAATCTCTTGTCTTACACAAATTCTATCATGCTTTGGTGCAAGAATGCATCAAATGAATGAAGAATTGGATATGCAACCAAAGATACAACTAAGAATCTAACAGCAAAAATTTTAATATATACTATACATGTACATACTATAAAGTCCTCATATCTTCAACACAACACCAAGAGTCAACTACCCTTAGTAAGGTTTAGAAAACATTAAAAAAAAAAAAATTAAAAAAAGCAGTTAGGTTTCACAAAAGTGCTTCTAGCGAACGAGCCCTAACTGTCACCACAGAGCAAAAAGATAACGTTCACATTTCATGTGATTTCACAATATGAAAAGGCTACAAAAGATGGGTAAGCAAAAGTTGGAGTGGTGGGCAATTGAACTGAACCATGATTAAAAGCAAATTGAATACCGAAGTTGTTTTATTTATTTATTTTTATTTAAGCTCTCAATCATGGAAATTCAGAAATGACACTTACTTATATGAAAATTTAAATTTGGGAATTGTAGGTCCCAAATTTCAAGTTTTTTTTTTCTACACAAAAATTCTAAATTTCTATATTTAAAAATCTAAACAAGAAAATTAGTACATGTCAATTTATAAATTTTGACTTTTATTTAAATTTCAAATTTAACTCCTTCATCCAAACATATTGTAACACAAGTTTAAATTGAAATGTTATGCAACTTGTGTGCAAGGAGGAGGGGTGTACGAGGTTGCAGCTGTCTCGAGGTGATAATATAATAGATAGGAACGGTGGACAACAAGGCCTATTAGCTCAGCTGGTTAGAGCGTCGTGCTAATAACGCGAAGGTCGCAGGTTCGAGACCTGCATGGGCCACTTTTTTATCTTTCTTTGAATAGACAGAAAGTGTGATTTTTTATCTTTCCTTGAATAGACAGAAAGTCTGCTTTAAGAATTTGAAGGGTTAAGATCTGTTTTTATTTTTTTGAAAGAAGCTATAAAGGAGTTCTGGCGAACGAACCAAGAAATCAAGAAAAATAATATTTAATTTATAATCTAAGAGAAGAATAATATTAAACAATATTCGTTTATAATTTTTTTGTTTTTAGTTTTTTTTTTTTTTTTTTAGTGTGCTGATATGAGAAAAGTTACGGCGAAAGGAGGTTCTAAAGAAGGGTGATGGGGAAAATGGGAAAAGATAAGGATGAATGAATGAAACAAAATCTTGAAAGTGAAAACAAGATAGAATATTTTTTTCATTTTTAGTTTTCATTTTGCGTCTATTTCTTGCACATTTCTTAGACTCTTCTTCATCCCTTCATATTCTATGTATCCCTATGTATTTCTACGCTATCATTAACACCAAAAGTAATAGTGAATAATGAAATAATTATCAAATAGGCTTGTGGTACAAAAACCTTTAAGTATCCTTCATCCGCCCATTTGGTTAGAATGAATACTTGGCTATTCAAGGTTTTGAAAAAAATCCTTCTTAAAATGTTTTGCAACCGATCTATGAAATTTCGTGCTTATAATTATAAATTATTATGTAGAGATGGTTGAGAGAGAGAAAGAGAGTTCATCCATCAACTTCATTATTCAAATAGAATTGTACAAAAGAGAATTAAATTCCATCCCAAAAGCAAAGTACCTCTATAGGGAGAAAGAAAGAAAAAAAAAAAAAAAAAAAAAAAAAACAAATGTGATCACTAAATGATCACTGCCAAGAGCTAATGACATCCCAAAATTTTGTTTACCGTATTATACACCTCAATTAAAATCAATAATCAAATTACCCATTTCACATACATAACCAAAATCCCCCTTCTTCTCAAGACTCCTTAATTAGGGTAGGCAGAGAGCCATATGCGTATTCTTCTAGTAACTAAGTAGACCTTCAGCAAAATTGAGCCACCATCAAAATCACTCACTCTCCTACGGCGAATTCGTGGCGCTTACTGGCTTGCCTCTTCCCATGGTGAAACCCCTACTCCCATCTGGCATTCTTGGACCCTTGGAATTCTGTTTTGCAGATGACTCACACTGGATGGTGCTGCTTGATAGCGGAGACGGGGCAATCAGGCCACGACTACTCTGGCTCTGCCCGCGTCCTCGGCCCTTACCGCGCCCCCACGCCCATCCTTTCTTGGACCCCGCTGAATTTTCTTCACCCTACGCAAACAGATTTTCATGTGAGATAAAGATGTTATTATACCACATTTTGTACCACACCTTTAATAGAAGTGTGATCCACTTGTATAGGTGGATCTCGCCTCTATAAAGTACGGCACATGATGTAAAAGGAAATGTAATGACATGATAACGTGACTGGTTATGCAATAAAGGACTTACATTAGGACTATCAATGACCAATTCAAGGTTGCTTGGGTGAGAAGTTTCTTCTGCACAATCATATAATGGCTCTTCATCCTCTAAAATGCCATCGAAATCAGACTTTCTGTTCTTCAAAACAGACTTTGGCTGAAAATTATGGTGTACCAGAAGCAATGAGGCCTTGTCAAATACATTTAGGTCTACATAAATATGTAGAAGTTATACAGAAAACCACATCCTTTGTTGTTTTGTGGACATACCGAGCGTCTGAGCAGCATCCTTACTCGGAGACCTTTTCTCCAGTTCCTTTCATCACTCAACTTTTCAACCTGATGAATGAAAAATGTTAAGAATACAAAGGATGGAATCTGAAGTTATAATGGCATTAAACATACCGCTCTCTCTGTTATGTCTGTTGTTTCATACTCCACAAGTGCATGAAGCTGCATAAAAATGTAAAATGAGAAGAAAAATTCTAAGAAAGTTCTTGTGAAATGATATAACTATTAGAACAAAATGGTTAATTTACTCTTGTACCTTGTTGCTGATAATGAAATCGCCTTTCGAGCGAGAAGAATTGGATTCATGGGGATGGCATATTCGGATGGTTTTCACGCTGTTCTTGACAGAAAGTGTAAATATGCAGTGATGATCCTCTCATAATAGATAACACAAAAAAAAAAAAAAAAAGAACATGGAAAAACTTGGTACGAAAAATCCAACCTTCCAACCACACTGAATATCTTCTCTAGGTTTTGATGAGAGTGATCTTCAGGCAAATTCTCTGCCACAACCGTGCGAGACTACAAGAACGGAAAAAGAACAAACACACCATAAAAAGATTCATGAGAAAACTTAAATCGATGTAGTTTAATTATAATTAGTAAGCATCTGTTTGTACTTTTTACCTGCAATTCCTCTTTGTCCTTTTCAGTAAAAGGATGCTTACGTCGAACCTTCTTGCCATCCTCGTTTACAACCTTCAATAAAATTATTAAAGAACAAGGATGAAAGCTTGAAGACCAAATGAGTAATACTATCTGGGAACGAAGAATGACAACAAAACTATCAGCAATTTAATCAGACAATTTACCAGCTTTAAAGAAGACCGGAGCGCTTGGGCGAGAATATGGTTGTTACTAATAAGTGACTTCATTTTTTTGGTGGAGGCAACAACAGATATTGGAACTGTTATAAAATACATAATTATGCATGAATTAAAATGTGGAACAAAAAATTACTTAAATCTGCAGAAAGTAGTTTCTGAAATTGCCTACCAAAGCCTTCGGGATCTTTACTTATGTGTTTCGCTAAGGATTCATTTGCCAGCAGGCTCATGTCACTGAACTGGTACTCCACCTGTTTTGTGCAAAAAAATCGGTTCAGAAGGCGCTGTCACGGTCCAGTCCTAATTGTTTAATGATGATGGGCATCGGTAAGGATAACAACAAATCCATATGTTAGAAGAATTTAACATCTCATGCATTGCAAATTTGAAAGAGTGAAATGATGGCTCATAATTTCTAGAGGATCTCCAACTGTTTAAGACATTTCGATACAGGTTTCGTTATGGGACATCGATAGCATTGGACGAACGCTTTCAATGGCTTCTTATATTAAACTGGATAAGATCCACAACGAAAATCCTATTTCCAAAAATTAAGAAACTGCGTGGCAAGGGAGAGAACTGGGCAATCGGAATTGGAGGTTTTGAACCCACTTCATGCCAATTGGTGTTGGTACCATATTAGACAACCACTAAAGCTTGAAAATTCAAACGATTAGTGTAATCTCACTTGTAAAAGCCATGGTGGGAGTGTAATAAGTGAAGGTCCTAAAAGGAAGATCCCAGTTTGCCCAACATGATCCAAAAATCCAGACATATATTTTATCTAATTCCTTATAAAAAATAAAAAAAAAAGAAAAAAAAAAGAAAACAGATCTACGTACATAATTTCGCAAAAAAATCAACATGGTCAATAGTCTACATTCACAGTCTGACAGACGACATTTCCTTGACGTACAAAACAAAAGGAATAAAAGAATTAACAATCAAAGACACATCACCTGCTTGATGATCTTCTGTTGAAGATCATCCGGGATCGCGTTCTTGGACCGATTGGAAAGCGGATCGATATTGGGATTATTGGAGATCAAGTAAGGAGGCAATTCTTGGTCCTCAACGTAAAACCAATCAGGGGAAGCAGTGTCACCAAGAAAGTGAAAGCAGGGATAGAAATAACCAGAAATTGGCATCTGGGCATGTGATCTCGGCACAAATTCAGGTGCCTGTGCATTGAATTTGAACGATGGACTTCTTGGGTTTCCTTTCACCCCCATTTCTGGGACCTCTTGGGTTTTTTCCCCAGGTGGATGTGCTTGCGCCATTTTTTCGCCCTTTTATCTTCTTCAGTTCGCTCCGTCTCTAAAGATGCCACTCTCTCTGTCCTCCCTGGGTTTGTATAAAGTGTGGATTAAGGTTTTGTGTCTTCTCTCTCTCTCTCTCTCTCTCTCTCTCTTGGGGATTATTGTTTGTAACTGTAATTTTATATTGAAGCCTTGTTTGGCGCCCAAATATTGGGTATCCGTATTTCAATGTGGGGATCTGTAGGAACTGATTTTTCTTACAAAGAACCGTTGCTTGTGGGTTTGACTGGTTATTTTGAGGTTTCCATTTCCCCACGTGTCATATTTTCTCTCTTTACAAGTCCTACAAATTTGTTCCTATAATTTTACATTTATGATCCACGTATCTATTTTGTCCAGGACATTCTCTTAAGAGACGGTGTCGAACATCAGATGGGATATTAATTACGTTCCTAAAATTGTAAATTTTGATTTAGTAAGGTTTTCTCTACACAAAATTGACATATATAGGGAATGCACTATTGATTAGTATAACTGCCATCTCTCGTGTCTTTTTATTCTTCTAACAAAAAGAGAAGATAATTCTTGTATGGTGACAGAAAAGAGAATATTATGGGTATATGACTGAAAGAAAAACAATTTAATTTGAAAATAAAATCAAACTAAATAAAGGCCTTAGAAAAAAATTGGAGTTATTTAAATGAACATGTTGTGAAACCAACGATATGTGTGCAATAAAATATAAAATAAATAAGACATAATATTTACAAGGTTCGACAAGTGAG
This sequence comes from Pyrus communis, assembly GCF_041283825.1. Lineage (NCBI taxonomy): Eukaryota > Viridiplantae > Streptophyta > Magnoliopsida > Rosales > Rosaceae > Pyrus > Pyrus communis. Next base: position 21,856,629 of record NC_142569.1, read on the forward strand.
CCTACGTCCTCAGGACAACAATAGTACTTTCCTTCATTATCCGAAATAATAGGAGTATAAAATAACTTTCTTTTAAAGGAAGTGGTTTGGTAGGGTTGTTAGGTTGAAGGGCACTTTGCCTCTCTAGCCTTGGTATAACTCACTAATATTTTTCTTCTGCATTTCTCCTCTGTCTTTTCTTTCCTCTTCTCTTGCTGTATATCCTCCTCTCTTGCTTGGATGATTATTTTATAGGTAAAGTTTCTTTCAACCTAACAACCCTTCTAAACCTCTTCTTTTGCTGTATATCCTCCTCTCTTGTATGGGTCATCCACTCAAACCAAATAATAGATGCAAGACATGTGGGCATCCATAGTCACAACACTGCCCTTGAATGGCCACAAGTCTTCTTTGAAATCTTATCCCCGAATTTCACTATTTGAATTTGGATATTTCATAATTTCATTTTGTTTTATTTTTGTTATTATCTGAGCATTAGCTACTTAATTATAAAGTTTGAATAATTATCCATTAAAAATCCATAGACCTCTCGAGGTCACTCTTAGTATTTTTGGATAAAGCTTGATCCCACTATGCGTAGGCAAAAAACCTTTCACAAAATGAAGTTATAATGAAGGAGAAATAAGCAAGCAAATACAGGGGTAAAACGGTCATTTGAACCTCCATAAATAGAAGTGCCAAGTTTGTTGGAGGGATTTTTCGATTTTGGAAAGTTGACCTATGTGCTTGATCCGACTAGGTGACGCGACCCGGTTCTGCAAAGATTTTTTCCAACGTCGATTCATGTCATTTTCTAGCTAATTGATTATCACCACCACTACCAAAGTGTAGCCCTTGACCCACATATCACAATCCACCCATATATCCCTTTCGTTGGCCTCGGTACACGACAAATCCAGGCTACAATTGTACTTGGGTAGCAGCGAGTTTCTCATCGATCTGCGGTGAATCCACTGAACGAAAATGGTCGCCACCTGGGTTGGACTTGCCTCAACCCCAACTTTAAGGACATGGCCTCTAGTCATCCATCGGACGTCGGACGGTGGCGTGCAGTTCACGGCCTTCCAAGGCTTCTTCGGTGATTTTCACCTCCTTCCGCCTACCTTTAGGAGTCGACTCAGGTATGAATTTTCTTTCCGTTGTCTTGTTCTACATTGCTATGAAGTTTGGTGGCGTTTGGTGCTAGTAAAAAATTATGGATCTTGTTCATCGAAAACCGCCACATGTAGCGGCGCATGGTGGCAATGCTTAGGCCGGAACTTTACTACTGACCTGTTGACTAAGAGTTAACTTTGGTCAACATGTTTTGAATCATTCTTAAGGGCGAAAGTTAACATTACGGGAGGCCTGATAGAGATTAGTGGATCTACTATAGTCAACAGCCCATCTTGGGTGATAAGCATCTCGGTTAATTAAGTGCAAGTGGCACCTTATCGAGATTTACGTAATTATTGAGCTCTAGATGACAATAATGATATTTGGTAACTATTAGTATGAAGAGATAAGCCGGAAACCATATATTAGAATTATTTTGTAGTACTGTATATCTGTGTGCTTAGATATATGTTGGTCATGTGGAATTGTGATAGGAGCATATTTATGCGACTTAAATGGCTTGTTCTCGTACATTTACGTTATGTTTCTTTAGTTATTTTAGTACTTTAAGCTATTTTCGTGTGTTTGTAGGTCCAAAGGGCTAAAGGAGCAAAAAGATGCATTTTGGAGACTTTTGGAGCACTTTCGGGCTAAGGACGGATAGCTTATGCTTGAAGCCAAAGTGTTGGACGAAATTGAAGACCTAATTGGAGCCAAAGTGTTGGAACCTTGTTCTCTTTAGTTTTAGGACATTTAAACCTTTCCTAATCCCAATCATGCCATGCATAACACACATCCATTCTAACACATTGTCATTGCACATGCATTTCCTTCATTAGTTAACCCACATGCACTTATCACTTATCATCACCACATATCATATCACTTAATCACTTATCACTTATCATCACCACTTAACCACTTATCATATCATAACCACATATCATATCACTTATCACTTATCACTTAACATATCATCCACCTACTTCACCTACAACATCCACCTACTTCACCTACAACATCCACTTCACCTACAACATCCACCTACTTCACCTACAACATCCACCTACTTCACCTACAAATGACATAGCCATATGTTCCCTCCACTACTCCTATAAATACCCTTGCATTCATTCATTCATGGACATCTCATTTCATACACAACACATTACAAACACATTCTCCCTTCCCTAGCCGTGAGCTTCCCATCCATTCCCTTATAATCCAAACACCACTCCTCATCCATTTCCATAATCCCCCAAACCTCACCTTAGACCTTGTGCTACAACAACGAGGAAGATAAGAGGGCCTAAACGTTCATACAATTCAAGTGTGAGTTGTTGGAATGTTTAGGTGTTTCTTTGATTTCAATGTTTAAATTCAATTCTCTTTGTTTTGTAATATGAGGAATGGAAGAGAAGAGTGCCTAAACGTTCATACAATTCAAGTTTGAGTTGTTGGAATGTTTAGGTGTTTCTTTGATTTCAAAGTTATGAGGAACTAAACCCTTTTTGGCTAGGGGTGATTTCAATACCATGATTATTTATGTGATATGAATTGATGAATTCCGGTTATGAACTCTTGATTCGTGAATGCAATTGGCTTAACTATTTGATGATTAACTTATTTGTGTTTGTTGATTGAGGGTCGACACTTAATTAGCATGCATGAATATGTGGCTAAAGTTTAAGAAGGTTTCACATAATCGTTACTAACTTATACTTGAAAGTAGTGAAGGTCGCTTGTCACGATCGCGTTAAGTTTAATTCTTAGCATGAGTAACATGATGTCATAGTTGCAAATGCTTTGTCAATGCTTATGGTTTTCATTATTCTTAATGATCTTCGATTGTATCTCTATTATGATGACATGTAGGGAACTTTTGAGAATGTTTTGGGTTGTCGAATGATGCCATCCAATCCAATAATATAAGGAAAATCTGAGGGTTAACTAGTGATGTCACGGTTAATTTGGGGCATTGTCGTTCATAATTCAATGAAGGAATAACTGGAAATTGATTCATATGCATAAATATCATGTGTAGAGAAAGAACCCTTAGCTAGCTTCCCATCCATTCATTTGCGTCAAATCCATATTTACAATTTGTTTTGTTTCCAAGTATTCATTTTAGTTTAAATTCGTCCAAATCCAATTCCCCCCTATTTCGTTGAAGTCTTAGTCTTAATCTTTCTTATTTTTAGTTTTGCTTTCTTCGAGCATTAAATAGTGTTTTATATTGTGTTTTTATGTTTTTAAGTCAATTTAGAAGGTTTTAGCAAGCCCTCCTAATCCCCGGTCTAGAACGATCCCTCACTTATCCATTCTACTACAATTGTCAAACGAGGGTTTAATTTGAGTGTCAAGTAATTCTCGCATCAAATTTTTGGCGCCGTTGCCGGGGATTAGCAACTTTGCTAATCCCTTGGTTCTTTTCTTTTTTTTTGTTTAGTTGTTTTCGTTTTAGTTTCTAACTTAGTGTTGTTTTCTTTGTTTGTTGTTACTTTTGATATTTGATTTAGTTCTCTTTCTTTGATTTTAGGTACTAGAGAAGTAAGATATGGATTTTGCTAGCATTCAAGCTCAATTGGCAAATCTTACTTCTAAATTGTCGCCGTATGCCGAAAGGACCACAATGCAGAGTGTCCCTACATTTGGTGCTTCATATAGGCAAGGATTTCAAGCCAATCAATGTCCACAAAGAGATTGGAGGGATCATTCAAACTCTATATGGTGGGAAGATCAACAAGTTCAACGTGAAGCATATTGGCAACCATATGAGGAGTTCTATTCAAGACCTATGCAGCCACCACAACTTCATATGCAATATGCTCAATTAAATTCAAGTTCGCCAATAGATTATATTCAAATTCTTAATGAAATAAATTCTTTGGCGCAGGGGTCACAAAATCAAGCCAAGGAGGCTCAACAAGAAGCATATTGGCAACCATATGAGGAGTTCAATACAACACCTATGCAGCCACCACAACCTCCCCCACAACAATTCCAATCAAGTTCAAGTATGTCCATGGATAATGATAAAAATTTTCAATTACTAACCTCTTTGACGCAGGACGAACAAAATCAAGACAAGAAGTTGGGTAAATTGGACGAGCAATTTGGGCAGATTATGGAGTTCATGAAACAAATTCAAGAGCAAAGTGAACTTTCCAACTCAACTATTGAAAACTCGAAGGAAGATTTTGAAATCCATAATGCTATCACTTTGGGAAGTACTATGGAGGTTGGAGCTGACCTAAAAATGTCCAAACATAGCCTAGAAGTGGAAGAGCTGCTAATTGAGGAGGAGGAAGAAGACATGCACACGGCAAGGGTAGAACAACCCTTGCCGCAGCCCCCTAAGCCCTCTAAACCACCCACCACCAGTAAGGACGTCCCAATTCCATGTTATTCTGATGTTATTCCACCCAATGTCCCTTTTCCTAGCAGGTTTTTGATTCCCAACCAAGAAGAGAGTAAAAAGGACATCGTGGAAGCCTTCCCAAAGGTGCAAAATGCTATTCCAATTCTTGGTGCAACACAGCAAGTTTTAGATGGTGTTGAATTCTTCAAAGGACTTTGTACACCGAGAAGAATGATTCAAGAGAAGGTAGTGGCTGGAGAAGATGTAGAAGGCATCAAAGAGGACATATTTGAAACCACAATTCCCAAGGAAGTTGGATTTTATGACACGGGACAAGTCATAACTTTCGAAGGGGTGTTTATTCTGGAGTTCATTTTGGAGCACACAGGTAAGCCGCCTCCTCGAATTTCAATTTTCTTTTATACTAACATGTGGTTAATGATTCAGGCACCCAATCTGGAATTTAAACTATTACCGGATCATTTCAAGTATCACCGCCCATTCAAAGATAAATTCCATGCCGTTTGATTTTATTTATGTAAAAAAAAAAAAAAAAAAAAAAAAAAAAAAAAGAAAAAAAGAGAGAAAGAAAGATACTAAACATGGAGAAAGGTGGAGCTTCACAAAGGTTGTTTGCGTGAAGCCCCACTACGAGGCGCAGAAGCGGAAGGCATAGAAGCGGGAGGCATCGGAGCGGAAGCCATCGGAGCGGGAGGCATCGGAGCTAGAGCATTCCAGGCCTCAATACTTGGCCAAGCGCTGGATGACCCAGGAAAAAGGTGCCTCTGGAGATAAGACGCAAGCCTTTGACGGTCACTGTGAATTCGACCCTCAGATTCTTGCAGCTCATCAAGCTTCCTCTTCATCCCCGACGAATAGTTATTTGCAAGCACATGCAAACTTCTATTCTCGTACTTAAGCTGCTGGATCTCTTGCTTAAGTCTTTCCACCTCTGCCATCAACGATTCCACTTGGCGGGACCGAGCAAGCAGGCGTTGGCCCATGTTGGACACAGAACTCGCACACTGAACACTAAGTGCGAGGGACTCTTGAACGGCCAACTCATCGGACCGTCCTGACAGCAGCCTACTATCTTTTGGAGTGAGGAGGTTTTTAGCTACTATTGTAGCTGTTGTGGCGTCCTGCATCACAGAGTCTTCACCTGAAAGAGGACCGTTAGAAGATAAAAAAGAAGGGCGCCATACATTACCTTGACGGGGCGCAACCGGATCGCTGCTGAGACTCAAATCTAAGCTAAGGTTCGATGAGTTTGCCATTTTTTTCAAAAGTGTTCAAAGAGAAGGGGTGGATGGAGTTAAAATTTCACAAAGGGCCGGAGTCGAGTTTCAGGAATGGGAAATCTTCAGAGTGTGTGTGTTGGGGTGATTGATAGCTCTATAAAAAGCCAAGACGACGCGTCCACCGATTCAAAGAGCTGGATTTTCCGGCGTAATTTAGGCGACGCTCCCTCGGCTTTTCAGAAAACGCGTTCAACTTTGTCAAAAGATTTCTGACAAAGCTGAAAACACGTGGAGGCCATCATCGCAACTACACGTCTTTAGCCGACAAGCGCAAAGTTCGGCGACGCTTTCTCTGCTTTTCAGAAAACGCGTGCAGCTTTGTCAAAATGAGCCGCATCTGCACTACCACGTGTCGTTCAGAAAGAGAAGGGGCGTCGTTCAGAAATCGAAGGGGCGCCTGCTCAGAAATCGAAGAGGCGTATTCAAAGATCGAAGAGGCGCCACTATTTCAAAAAGCCGGAATTGCGGGATCAAAACGTTTGTCGACAAGGGTAAAAAGTACCACCACTTGATATTATCTCTATATATGTCGACCTTCGTCTTTTATGGCAGGGCAAACCTGAAGAAAATGCCCAACTCTCCCTCACCTCTGAGGGTGCACTCCCAGCAAAGCCTTTCAAAATACTCAATTCTTTCTTCTTCCCCAAAGATGATACCAGATGCCTGGAGTACATATGACCCAGGAGGAAACGGCGGATTGAAGCATGTGCTGATTCATTCACCGCTTCTTCAAAGCAAAGGTATCTCATATCATCAAGGTCAAAAGCAAAAGTATCTCATATCATGCTCTTTCCCTGTCTTTTTCTTTGTCCTTGTTCTTACTCGCATGGCAAAGTAAAAGAAGCAATCAGCCGGCACTTGGAGTCAATCTTCCGATCTGGAGCCAACTGCCTGGAATCTATTCCTGATTGCTTACCTAGCGTTGCTCTCGAGTAGTCATCTTCAACGGTTGATACACTTCCGGAGAAGGGACCACTTCTGCAAAGGGGAGCGAGTAAGGCAAGTGAAAATGATACATTGAAGCATATGGAGACAAACATAGGCTGAGTTATCCTCCAACCCTTTTCAATACGAATTGGAAAGATTGAACAAAGAAACAGACCAAAAGGGTAAGCTCAGACCTTCGGGGGAGACCAAAAGAACCATCCTGCTGCCCAGTTCAAGAAGTAGCACAAAGGAAAATCAATGATGGGCGGAAACCAGTTCGAGAGTAAGCCTGTGGAATCATCAAGATCAAGCCTCAATGCAATCAACAAAGAGAAGAGGGAATTTACACTCCATAACCAGATTTGCGTCCCTAAACTCTTCTCTTTGTTAATTACATTCTGCCATGTTTAGTATGTTTAGTTGTTGTTTGTGTGTTTACTTATGTTTTGTGTGAATCTATGCTTAAAACATTGAGGACAATGTTTGATTTAAGTGTGGGGGGGGGGGGGGGGGGGGGGGGGGGGTAACTAATGTTGTTAATTTAAATTCGTGGGATTTTATCACCCATAACTTCAAATGTTGTTCCTTGCTGTTTTAAGGTGTTTTTAAGTTGTTTTAAAGTGTTTTAGTGTGTTTTGTTTTATAATTCGAAAATCCCATAAAAATTTGAAAAATTGTTTTGAAAAACCCAAAAAGAGTTGTTTTAAGAGTCGTTTTTGTGTGTTTGTGTCTTAGGGTACCTTCCAACACAATGATAAGGATTTGGTTTATAATTGCATGACGGTTAGAAAGAGTTATAAACATAGAGAAAAGTTTGATTTACTCTTGGTATATGCTTGGTTATGGTTATAATGTATGACTTCACATGCAATCATAAAAGAAAAAAATTCGTTTTTGTAACATGCTTGAAGGAAGGAACTCAAACAAACGCTACAACCCTGAGAGACTTGAGCCTATAACGTTCTTTGGAGAGTATAATCTGTGATTTCTTGTTTTCTAAAGTCGTTGCATGATCTCATTATTCTTTGCTTGGTTACTACTTAGAAGGCGTTTCATCATATAGTTCCAAATGCTAGAACTCATGCCCATTTCATTCAAAGCATGTTATTGATTTGCATAACACATATTCAAGAAGAAGTTGTGTAGTGACCACCACCATAGCCAAATAGCCTTACTTCCCATACTTCGTATATGTTGTAAGTTTTAACCCCGTTGAGCCTCGTTTTGCCTTTATTCCTTGTTTACCCACATCACCCCTTACCTAGCTTAGAGTAGGACTTTCCTATACCCTTGTTCTTAAAGTTTAGTGAGCATGACTTAAATGAATTCCTTTTGAGTAACATTATGCAAGAAAATGAGTGTGGGGGAGTAAAAGTTTGTTCTTACGTTTATATGTATGTTTTGAGATTCAAAAGAAAAAGAAGAAAAGAAAAAAAAAAAAAAAAAAAAAAAAAGGGAGTGAAAATAAGTAAGAATGAACTCACGAGCGTTAATGGTTGAAGAAAGGGTCCAAAAAGTTGAATATGGCCCTAAGTTTTGTGTGATTTTCCCTTGGGTGTTCAAAGTTGACTTCTGGGTTCTTAAGGGAATTCTAAGTGCCTAATTCAATACTTTGCTCACTATTGCTTTAAGAATGTTTGTTTATCCTTCACCTTTCATTGTTAGCCAATACCCTAGCCCCCCCCCCCCCCCCCCCCCCCCCCCCGATTTACCGAGGTTTCCCCCGTTTGTTTCGGATTTTTGTTACTACCCTTTGACTTCTATATTGAGTGTTATGTATTTCAATTGTGGAGTTTGAACTTGGTATGAGCTTATGGTGTCACTGGTTCTCGCGTCTAAGTAGTAGCATTCCATTCATGAGATCATATCTAAACATGCTTATTAACTCCAGAAAATGCTTTCCTTATTATAACATATGTGAGTGTTCGTCTACATGTTTACATCAATCTTCTCACATATACCTAGTGTAGGGTGTGTAGTCAGAAAATCTGTGTGAAAAACGAGAGTACATCTAGTAAGAAATTGAGGGAATTCTCTAAAGGCATGTTACTACATTTGAAATGTGTTTTAATTGCTTAATTGTGAACTAGTATGTGGTGACTATGATTAAGAATGTACTTAAGTGTAAAGATGGCTCAAATCTGTGAGAATAATGATTTTTAACTTGTCATGTGCATTGGAAGTCCCTGATACGATTGTTGGAAGGTGTAGGTTGTGTTTTGTTCTTTTTGTTTTGTTTTTCTGTTTTGCTCGAGGACTAGCAAAAGCTAAGTGTGGGGGTATTTGATAGGAGCATATTTATGCGACTTAAATGGCTTGTTCTCGTACATTTACGTTATGTTTCTTTAGTTATTTTAGTACTTTAAGCTATTTTCGTGTGTTTGTAGGTCCAAAGGGCTAAAGGAGCAAAAAGATGCATTTTGGAGACTTTTGGAGCACTTTCGGGCTAAGGACGGATAGCTTATGCTTGAAGCCAAAGTGTTGGACGAAATTGAAGACCTAATTGGAGCCAAAGTGTTGGAACCTTGTTCTCTTTAGTTTTAGGACATTTAAACCTTTCCTAATCCCAATCATGCCATGCATAACACACATCCATTCTAACACATTGTCATTGCACATGCATTTCCTTCATTAGTTAACCCACATGCACTTATCACTTATCATCACCACATATCATATCACTTAATCACTTATCACTTATCATCACCACTTAACCACTTATCATATCATAACCACATATCATATCACTTATCACTTATCACTTAACATATCATCCACCTACTTCACCTACAACATCCACCTACTTCACCTACAACATCCACTTCACCTACAACATCCACCTACTTCACCTACAACATCCACCTACTTCACCTACAAATGACATAGCCATATGTTCCCTCCACTACTCCTATAAATACCCTTGCATTCATTCATTCATGGACATCTCATTTCATACACAACACATTACAAACACATTCTCCCTTCCCTAGCCGTGAGCTTCCCATCCATTCCCTTATAATCCAAACACCACTCCTCATCCATTTCCATAATCCCCCAAACCTCACCTTAGACCTTGTGCTACAACAACGAGGAAGATAAGAGGGCCTAAACGTTCATACAATTCAAGTGTGAGTTGTTGGAATGTTTAGGTGTTTCTTTGATTTCAATGTTTAAATTCAATTCTCTTTGTTTTGTAATATGAGGAATGGAAGAGAAGAGTGCCTAAACGTTCATACAATTCAAGTTTGAGTTGTTGGAATGTTTAGGTGTTTCTTTGATTTCAAAGTTATGAGGAACTAAACCCTTTTTGGCTAGGGGTGATTTCAATACCATGATTATTTATGTGATATGAATTGATGAATTCCGGTTATGAACTCTTGATTCGTGAATGCAATTGGCTTAACTATTTGATGATTAACTTATTTGTGTTTGTTGATTGAGGGTCGACACTTAATTAGCATGCATGAATATGTGGCTAAAGTTTAAGAAGGTTTCACATAATCGTTACTAACTTATACTTGAAAGTAGTGAAGGTCGCTTGTCACGATCGCGTTAAGTTTAATTCTTAGCATGAGTAACATGATGTCATAGTTGCAAATGCTTTGTCAATGCTTATGGTTTTCATTATTCTTAATGATCTTCGATTGTATCTCTATTATGATGACATGTAGGGAACTTTTGAGAATGTTTTGGGTTGTCGAATGATGCCATCCAATCCAATAATATAAGGAAAATCTGAGGGTTAACTAGTGATGTCACGGTTAATTTGGGGCATTGTCGTTCATAATTCAATGAAGGAATAACTGGAAATTGATTCATATGCATAAATATCATGTGTAGAGAAAGAACCCTTAGCTAGCTTCCCATCCATTCATTTGCGTCAAATCCATATTTACAATTTGTTTTGTTTCCAAGTATTCATTTTAGTTTAAATTCGTCCAAATCCAATTCCCCCCTATTTCGTTGAAGTCTTAGTCTTAATCTTTCTTATTTTTAGTTTTGCTTTCTTCGAGCATTAAATAGTGTTTTATATTGTGTTTTTATGTTTTTAAGTCAATTTAGAAGGTTTTAGCAAGCCCTCCTAATCCCCGGTCTAGAACGATCCCTCACTTATCCATTCTACTACAATTGTCAAACGAGGGTTTAATTTGAGTGTCAAGTAATTCTCGCATCAAATTGATAGGGTACAGTTCTATTTGGTGTATCTGCGATGGGAGACCATACGTATTATATGGGTGATCATGCTTGGTATATTCGTAATGGGTAATCACTACCTACACTATTAGACTATGCCTATGGTTGTACCTTTTTTTTTTTTTTTTTTAAGGTAACCTATGTTTCTACTTGGTATATCCATGATAGGGGACCATACACATTCTATGAGTGATTTTGCTTGGTATATCCGCGATGGGTGGTCATTACTTAGTACGATAGGATACGGACCTGCTTGGTATATTTGCGATGGAGGACTATACATATTTTAAGGGTGATCATGCTTGGTATATCCGCAATGGGTGATTACTGCCTACATTATTAGACTATGCTTATAGTTCTGCTTGGTATATCCACAATGGGTGATCATTCCCTACCTAGGGTAGTAAGGATTAGTGTGCTTGGCAAATCCGCGATGGGCATCCATATCCTAGTTAGATTCTGTTGAGTGGTCAGGAATCCCGACTCTTGTTTGTCTTCGTTGAGTTAGTCTAGAGCCCTAGATTCTTGGGAACAGAAATTTCTCACAGTAGACATATGTGTTTGTAAATTAGGTTTACAATGTTATTATTTGGAATCCAGTTAGGGAAATACATATATTTGCTATATTAAACTTCTTGACAGGATACTTGATCTTGTTGATTGATTAAGGTAGTTAAATATTAATATGTGCATCCTTGAGGCATTAAATTGATTATTTATTGTAATTGTGAAACTTATGTTGGAAGATATTGGGATGTATGTGGCTGACAAAGCAACATTTCTAGCTAGTTGTCATGTGGTTTCGTTATGTAGCCTGGAATCTACTAAGTCATGCTCGTTGAGTTCCATGGAGTGATTCTGGAGCTCTATGCTTTTTGAGTTAATGCCCTCTAAACCACCAATGGCTCGATCCCATCTTTGGGCATGTGGGCAATCTTACTCAAAGGTTAGATGCAGCCATGTGATAAAAGAAAAGTTACTACGCGATTGGCTCGTTGGTTCGTTTTTGTTCGTGTTTTGGAAGCAAGGCATGATAGGTAGAGAGGTACGTTTTGACGTCACATGTTGATCTTGGAGGCATCTTGGGACCGGGGCTTGACATGTTCGATTAATTGTTTCTTTATAGCTTCTCCAATAATAACTCATGAGATGAGTAGATGGTCAAAAGGAAATAAAATATATTTTGCTCATATGGCCAATGTAGCATACTCTTAAATGCTCCCCCTGATCGATGCCTCTCCCTGATTATAATAAACCTAGATTAACTAGCTTGCCATTAGGCAGATACCTATCGATGCAATTCTTGAACTTCTAAAGTGAAAACTTTAGAGATATGCATTTATGAGAGATATGAAAATGTAGTAACATATGTTTACTTCGTTGATCGTTGTAGGGTAGTCTATTTCCATATGTAAATACAAATCCTTCATGCGAGTGATTTGTATGCAGGCTAAGGAGAGATTCAAATTTTACTTGCCCGATAAGACCATGGCTATCAGTGAGTTCTTTGGAATAGAATAAGTGCATGCCTATAATTTCCTATAGATAACAATAAATAAACTTTATTTCATTCTAATATCCATATGTTGGTATTTTGCTTCACAAGAAATATAACATATGATTCAGTGTATTGTGCTAAATAAAGTAAGGCACATGCTTCAGTAAGATATGGTACTTCTGGACCAAGTATCAATTCACCATTTCCCTCACAAGAATGAATGATCTTTCATAGTGTCTAAATATTGATTAATCATTTGAGTTTTCAACTCATCATCTTCAATCCACATGGTTCTTTAATACCATATATCTTTTGATGGATAAGAGTCATGTTGGCATATTGTTCGATCTGCAGCTCGAGACAATATTCCTTTCAACACTTTATAATCTTTCTAGACTCTTAAAAAGACCAAATCTAATATCAACTCTTGCAAGAGATATAGTATATTGCAACAATATCATAATGAAAGTACTCACTAAGGCAGTTTATACCATCCATTGGTATTGAGTGTATAATTTGTGCTTTACCCTTCCAAAGCTTATTTTAAACAATTTGAATCCTTTAGGGATTTTATGCACTTCATAACACATTCTCATTTGAAATTTGTATAGAGCAATTTGCTTCTATGTGTACATGAGGGATGTACTTATGGGAGATATGCTTCAACATTTCGTAAGCTTCGTATACTATATAGTGCTCTATTGAAATGAACAAGTTTCACAATGGAAAATCATATTTACAGGAATGTATTACAATTTCATATTTTAACTAGGAACCTTGTGTCATATCATATAAGTGTAGTTCACTGTATTAAGAATGCTCATAGGTAACCTTCTGGGTTCAACATCACTTGGCATTTTGAACCATAGGTAAATTTTTTCACGTTATTTAAATGAACATGTTATGAAATCGATGATATGTGTGCAGTAGAATATAAAGTAAATAAAACATAATATTTACGAGGTTCAATAAGTGTGCCTATGTCATCAGGCAGTAATAGTACTTTCTTTCATTATCTGAAATAATAAGAGTACAAAATAACTCTCACTATCTTCTCTCCTCGCTAGCCTTGGTATAACTCACTAATGTTTTTCTTTTGCATTCTGTCTTTTATTTCCTCTTCTCTTGCCGTATATTCTCCACTCTTACTTGGATGATTTTTTTTTTTTTAGGCAAACTGTTTTTTAACCTAACAAACCTATCAAGCCACTTTTTTTTGACAATTTTGTTTAGGCATGGGCCGTCCACTCAAACAAAATAATAGATTGAAGACACATGGCCATTCATATCTACAATTAAAGAATTTAAATTCTTGACAATTGTAAATTTTAGTGTTTGAAAATTGAAGATTATGGAATTTTAAAATGACAGAAAATCAATATTTTACATACGCGTACGACAAATTACCTCCCCAACTTGAAAGACACTACGTTACCATGTATCATCAATAATTCCACCACACAAGCCTGTAGTTTCTGGACAAAACTAATGGCTGCTCGTGCTGCTAACATCTCCGCATGAAGTGGAGAAGTGACTCCTGTATACCTGCATGTACGTCAGGAGAGATTTTTCAGTGTGATCGGTATACGGAGTGGTACATTACGTGTCACTATAAAAATGATAGGTTATGTGTGCTAAAAAGTTAATAAGTTAAAAAATAAAATTTCCCATCACTTTTATTAAAATACGTGGTATACCATTTGTGTTTCCATTACATTGAAAAATTTCTCGCACGCTAGAACCAAACGAAAATCCCCTCTTTCATCAGTTGCCCTTAAATATATATACTTTATAGTGAATCAACAACACCCATGACCCAACCAAAGGATCCTAATCCCACGTCCTTCGAGTATCCCCACACAACGCTTGTTTAAGATTCTTCGAGTTGGACTCGATGAGGAAGGCTTGGCACTCGGTTGAAAAAATAATAATTTGTTTTTTCGTTGAAATAGTGAAATGACGAACAATTTCTGGGCCTTTAGTTGCTAAACGAGGAAAAATGGAATTTTTATCATGAATTCCCGAGTTTTAGTCAAAATCTGAGGTTTTTGTTTTTATTGCATCCAAACCCAAAGTGAAGGAATTATGTTTATTCTATCAAGATGTGTAGAACTATTGATCAAGAAGGACTTATGTGAAAATGGTCCATGCTAATATGACGTTTGGTTTCAATAAAATAATGACATACATAAGTTTTTCAAGATATATCATTATTAGTGGGTCGAAACGTTATGTAACGGTAAACTTATTCTATGTAAGTTAGAGTGAATTATAAGTTAGCATTATAATAGGTCCCAGGTTCAAACTTCTCTCGTTCTATGAAAAGATAATACTCAAATTTGAAGGAAATGAAAATGAAACTTGGTTGATTTAACTTAAGATTATCAGTCCAACCAGGTCACTGTCCACATGCTCTTTATTTTTGCTCTTTCACACACTTGAGATTTGGCCCAATAAAGTTTTAAAAGACGAAAGACAGAGTTTGGGCCCAACTATAGATTGGCACATTGGTCAAGCCTAATGTAATGGTAGCAACTAGCAACTAGCAACTAGGGTCTCCATGGGCAGCTTCTAAAGTAGAGTAGAAGCCTCGATTTCCAGAAGAGAAGGGGAAATTTAGGATAAAAACACTTGTTGCCAATAACACTACTGTTTAAGGATATTTTTCTCAATTTGCAAGTAAGATGTATCAAGTTTGGCTTAGATAAATGATAAGTTTAATACTTAATTATTATATGTGTTGACCTTAAAAATTACAAAGCTTACCTTGCGCACAGGTCGAGTAACTATGTCTTTCTTGTAAAAGAGGGCGTGCCAACTCCAACCAAGCTCGGTCGAGCGAGTAGCATAGATGTGGTGGTGGTACATATCGAATGCGCTGCTGACATCTGTCTCAAGTGGTTAAGGCCATGGATGGAACATATATCGGCCTTGGGTTCTTAAACATGAAGACAATGCTGCCTAGATCATTACGAAGTTCATGATCTTCTGCACTAGGTTCGGCTGCCTTCACGATATTCGTGAGAATATAGGTGCTCTTAATCGATATCAGGCTATAAAGACACAGGTACTCAAAGGAGATTAGCATTTTAATGGTGAACGTGGTTCAGCCATCTGAATGCCAAACTGCTAAATGCTCTTGAGAGTAACCAATCATTGAACACTCCACCTCGCTGGGAAGCAAATAAAGTGATCTCTTTCGGTGGATAAGTTAAAAACTTTTCACTAGACAAGACTTGGATAGATAACCAACCAACTAGAAGCAGTGTTGTTAGTCCAAACTGAAGATGATCCTTAATCGCTTGATTCTAAGGCTCTAGTGATGTTAGTCCAAATTGAAGATGGCACCGATAGTTAACACAATGTTGTTAGTCCAAACTAAAGATGTGTTGACGGGAGGGTTAGGATAGTTAGTGTTTTTCTCAAAAAAGTGTGTAGTTGGGTTTGCATAGAGCGAGGGTTTTTCCGTTGAGTTATTTGTTGAGTTGAAGGACATTTCAATGTTGCAGAGCCTCTTCTCAAGGCTTCCATGATAAACAATTTAGCGTTGACAAGAGATGTGCTAAAGAGGTGGCCACCTGTCGAGGTAGAGTTCCAATCGGACTATGTTTGTTTGCCATTTGCTTGGATATTCCCTTTATCCCTTTATGGCCAAAACTTTATCTCCATCCAATCTCAAGCTTTCTGATTCCAACTCTGAATCCAGTCCCATTATGAGACTCATTCATCTGCATCCAATCATGCAGGCACTCTGATCTTTGGGATAATTCGTATTTATCGAAGCCTTAATCTGATCTCTAGCATTTTCAATTCATTTAAGACTCCACCGAGACACCCAAATTTGATATTTTCACTGTCCTTTCTTCATAAGGACTCGGTCGAATTGATCTTATTTATGGGCTAAATTGTTATTTCAAACAGTATGTAAAAACAAGGTACACTTTGTACCTATGTGATGTGGTCTCTATCTTTTGAAACTAGGTGAAAATAATCGTAAAGTTACAAGTTGTTTCATCAATAGGCTTATTTTTAGCTACACTCCCTATAACTCCATTTTGATCTCACTTTGTCCTCTGTAACTCAAAAGTCGCCAATTTACATTTTGAAACTCAAAATTCGTTCCACTTTGCCTTGTGGACTCTTTCTTCTCCACAAAACTTATAGTTCACCTCCTAAAACATATGTGGGACCCAACACACAATAAGACGATGTTACATGTGCAATAAATTCAATCATAAATCTTCATTATGGGTTGACATTCCACAATTGGAGAATGTTAAGTTTAAAAGAAATTGAAGATATGATAAAATAAAAAAGAAATTGATTAGCAAGACGCATCCAAATCGAACTCATATAAGAAATTAACAGATCTAAGGCAATGTAGAGCCAATTTTCAGTTTTGTAGAGACGACTTCTAAGTTTTAGGGGGCAAAATGGGAACAAAATGCTAGTTCCAGGGCCAAAGTGAACTGAACTTTCAGTTTCAGGGTGTAAAGTGGCGATTTTTGAATTACAGGGAGTAAAGTGAGATTAAAATCGAGTTCCAGGAGGTGTAACTAAAAATAAGCCTTAGGTTTTTGGTTAGTCTCTGATTAATGGACATTAACATTGTATTGACTTGTTCATTGAATGGACAAGGCTTTGATTCTAAGTTCAAAAACCTTAATCTATTCTCAAAACATAGGGCATGGATCTCATGTCTTAGACTTGACTTAGTGGGTTTACAGGGAACATTCCCTCAAAAAAAGGGGTGGGAAAATTTATAAAATACGAATATAAATTTTGGAGCAGGTTTTGCGTCGGGGAACTAAATGCCAGAGAATTAAAGGGCAAGACGAATTTGTTTCATCATACTACTCTGGGCCGCAAGCTGGCATGCTGGTGGCAATCTGTTGCTTCTGGTCCACCACTTCATATGTCAACAATTCGACCTCTCTTGTTCTTTGTTTGGATGAGAAGGCAGACAGGTCCCGATGGCGAGCATTCCCAAGCCTTTGGTAAACATTCCCTGACCTACGACTGAGGGAGGGTCAAGACTGTCCGTCATTATTTGAAAACCAGCATCCTCAGCGGGAACCACATCCTCGAGCGGGGTCTCCAAGGGAAGCTGGGAAGCCACCTCCTGTAGAACGGTTTGGCTCTTCTCCACCATAGTGGCCTAGAACAATGAAAACAAACAAATTAATTTTAATATAAAAGTAGTAGTAACAGTAACAATAATACTAATTAAATATTAAAGATTTGAAATAACTTACATGGAGCTACTCCGCCAGCTTGTTGTTGAGCCAAACCTATACCTCCTTGAACATGTCAATCTCAAGAAACTTCGACCCCCTTTGAATAACAAAAATATTAACACTTAGGTTATCAATTGTGCAATGGACAGTAAAAAAATATTAAAACTAAAAATAATGGTTACCTAATGTCGCTCCTTCAACCTATAAAAGAAGCGTTGCAAGCCAAAGCAGGGAAAAAGTTTCTTCTTCGACCGATTGATCAAGTTTGTCTTCACTTTTTTCTGTTATTTAAAAAAAGCATATTAGTTTTGATATTTATAAAAAATTAATGAAAAAAATTAAAATATTATTGAAAGATTATAAAAATATAAAATATTACTTACGAGGTATTTTTCGTCCTGAAAATGGCCGCAGAGCCACTCTCATTCATCCCAGTGGTTCTTTAACTCCTTAAGTCACCCAAATACTGGAGTGACCTTCGGACTGTCATCCTATCATACCACTGAGTGAATTGGCCGGTGCAAATCTCATGGATGTACCTTCAAGGTTCGTGAGATCATAGAGATGATGCAAAACTCAAAAATTATAAAGTAGTTAAAAATTTATAATATGTGTATACTTTAATAAGAAATTAGTATTTGAGGTTGACAATACTTACCAATATTTCATGAAGAATGACGGTCTTGACATCAGTCGGGACGACTTTCCAGAACTCCCACATGAGCGGGCAATGACTCCTGATAATGCAACCAATGTCGTTGGTTAATGCACTATGTTGCTCCTTTGTTGCAGCCGCATAATGTCGAGGATCCCACATAATTGTGATCTTCTTGGTCGTGGTGTGAGTGGTCTTTACGATCTTCAAAAGTCTGCATGGGCCCCTAGTGTTTTTTTGAACTACAAAATAAACAAAGTAAATGTCAGATGAACTCAATTTTCTACCAAAAATTCGGCGGAACCTCCCCTAAAACTATAATATTTCCCAAAACCTACAAACAATATAACAACAGAAACAACACATCTAGCCAACAATTCAAACACTTTATACCAATTAGGAACTTTAAAACAATTATAATCTCAATTCCAAAATTTTAAATTAAAAAAACTAGGAGAAAGATGCATTACCTGTCTGGGATCCCCCCTCCATCGATAAAAGAAGCCTCAACAGAATACTCAGGATCCTTAGAACTCCTTAATCGTTGATGAGTCCGCTTGGCGCTTAGTAGAGGATTTGTCACCGAAGAAGCTGATGATGCATGAGCCTCAGACATTGCTGGACCGAAAGGCGGGACCAAAGATACACCCATTGTGTCCAAATCTGGTGGAGCAATGGCAGCACCACTACTTGGTGGAGAAGGTGTCTGAGTGACCCTACTTTCAATGGTTTGAAATTAAGTTCGACATCTACAAAAACAATAAAAATAAAATTACAAAAAATTAAGTTTGACAATCATGTGCACCATACAAGTTGAGACTAATTTGGATAAAAGTTAAACCTTGATTTTTCATGCAAGATGTATCACATATTGGACACAAACAATAAAATTAAAATTGGTAACAAATGATTAATTAATATAAGGGTTAAACTCTGTTTACTATCCTCATGTTTCGTGGTTTTCAACATTTAGTACCTTAAGTTTTTTTTGTCCCAGAGTCATACCTAAAGTGTAAATTTTGGGACAGTCTCATACATCTATTAGTCAAACTGTTAAGTCTTTCGTTAACTGTGACGTGGCACCCATGTGGACAATGACCAGGTACCATGTGTCATCCACGTGGAAATTAAAAATAAATTATTTATAAAATAAATAAATAAATATAATAAAAAATTAAAAATTAAAAAAAAAAAAAAATCCTTCATCTTCCCCAAATCCTACCCATGCCCACCCCCTCCCATCACCCACCGCTTCAACACTCTTTCTCTCGCACCATTCCTACGTGGACTCCTGCTATTCCTCTCATCGCTCCTGCGAAATTGATTGCGACACCCCCGACCAACCCCACTCCGCTCCCTCTACAACACCCCTAACGACACTGATGGATCCGGTCACAACTTCTGTTCAGATCGGGTCTCCCAATGGATCCTCTCCGAAGGGGGTGGGGGGGGGGGGACGAACTTGGGGTGTTTTTTTCTTTTTTTCTTTCTTTCTTTATGGGTTACAGGGGGTGGGGAAGGGGGGGAAGACGAACATGTGGGTGATGGGAGGGTGGGCACGGGGTGGGATTTAGGGAAGATGAAGGTTTGTTTTTTTTTTTTTTTCCTTCTTCTTCTTTTTCCTTCTGGGTTGCAATGGGTGGGGAAAGGGGGGGACGAATGGGGAAAGGGCGAGGGGGGACGAATAGGTGAGTGATGAAGGTTTTTGTTTTAAATTTTTTTTTATTATATTTATTTATTTATTTTATAAATAATTTATTTTTAATTTCCACGTGGATGACACATGGCGCCTAATCATTGTCCACATGGGCGCCATGTCATAGTGAACGGGAGACTTAACAATTTGACTAACGAATGTATAAGACTGTCCCAAAATTTACAATTTAGGTATGATTTTGGGACGAAAAAAACTTGATGTACTAATGTTGAAAACCATGAAACTTTAGGGTAGTAAACAGAGTTTAACCCTTAATATAATGAAAAACCTATAAACTACAAATAGGAACAGTAACACTATAAATTGTTGGAAAACAAAACATTGAACCTCCAGTCTCACACGGAGCATTCCCAAACTCATGACTAAAATTCTACAACAATTAACCTACAATTTCACACAGGCCTTTAGGTTTAGACATAACCTTGGATTTTGGGATTAATGTTACCAGTCTCTGTAAACTAACATGTAAAGAAACTCAATTAAAAAAAAAAAAAACATGTAAAGAAACCCTAACCCTAGATTCCTAATTCAAAACCCTAACCCTAGATTCCTAATTCGAAACCCTCCCTGGATTCCCAATGGTGACAATGGCGAAGAGATGGGTGCAGCGGAGAAAGTGATAGAGAGACAAAGGCAAAGAGAGAGAGAAAGAAAGAGAGAGAGAAAGAAAGAAAGAGAAAGAAAGAGAGAGAGAGATAGAGAGAGAGAGAGAGGGAGAGAGAGAGAGGGAGCGAGAGTGAGAGAGAGAGAGAGAGAGTGAGAGCTTTGAGAGGTAATGACTGAGACAGTGAGAGCTTCGCATAGAGAATCGAGATAGAGATGAGAGTGTTCTGAAAAGAAAAGTTGTCTATAAGAATTAAAGAGGGGGACCTTGCGCGACAAAGATTTCGTCGCACATCGTTGCTTAAAATTTAATGCTAATTGAAACACGCTCCAATTAAAAACATGCCCAATTTTTACCAAAAAATTGAATTTTCAAATGTTAGCACAACGAAGGTGTACAAAACGTCGATGTGAGACCAATTTTCGCCAAAAAATCGAATTGTTATATATTTGCGCAACGAATGTCTATAAAACATCGTCGCGCATTGCACTTTTGGTCAATGAATTATGGTTCTTCATCGTGCAATTTTTTAAATAATGTTTTATTTTTCCTTTAGTTCATACAAATTTAATAAATAAAATTTTGTTTGTATACAAAATAAATACTATTCAATAAATATCATTAAATTTATATCACAAGTTTTCATTAATCCTCCTCCGAACTAGAAAAAATATCAATCGTCACTTTCATCTGATTCATACGAGAATCTCATTCCTTCTTGTCTATAGGCACACTAACATCGTCGTTTGCACGCTCTAGTGCATTGTATCGCGGCATATCCCTAAGGTCAATTGTAACTAGGTTGATCGAAATTTTGACTTTAGGACCTCCAACCACCTGATACGGTTCTTGTACAATAGTCATATGCCATAATGTTTCTACACCAATTTCTGTTGAACTTTCAAGCTTCCCTCATCATCATCGTATCTCCGGCCAAAATATCATACACCCCTCTATGCTCAATCTTCTAAACAACGTTCCATATCTCCTAACCTTTGGGTCATCTATATAGAAAATTTGTTTGGCCATTGTTGCCAAGATGTAGGGGTCGTCGTTTTGTACCAACATTTGTTAGTGTTCACTGATAATAAAACATCGTCTCACTTATCACCCCACTCCTATGTGGGTTTGTATCAAACTAGCGATGCTTAAATAGGATAACTTGACAGCAGTCTTTGTAAAGCAATTACACAACACTTGTTAGTTTTCCATAGAAATCAATGTCTAAAATATCGTCCGCACCCAGAAAAGGAACCTCACTTTTTTTAGTACACAACTTGTCATTGCAATTAGCCCCCAAAAACTTGATGTTGTCTACATGACAACCAAAGTACAATTCTGCGCTTAAGGGCCCGATAGCCAAGTTGTATAATTCTTCAATGTAAGCGGGCGAATTCAATTTATTCACCTAAATTAAGTACCAAAAATTGACGTGTCAGTTTACCATTTATAATGATGGAAATAAACCTAAACACAAACAGCTTACATTGTCGTGAAACCAATGAGGAAACCATTCATGTTGCTTCCTGGCATATAAATGTGAAGGATGTTCCTGCTTCATCAACTCTTCATGCTCATCCAGGTTAGTCATGGTCTCATCATAATTTTTAAGTACAAACCAATGCACTACCTCCATACCCCTTTGGTTAAATGACTCGTCTCTGATTGGTTAGCCAAAGGGTCGTGCAATTTGGGCGAAAACATAAAATTTTTCCCTTTTCACACCACCATCATTATTCTATTGTAGTCAATTGAATGTTGTCTCAACCTCTTGTTGGTACATTGCACAAAATGTAAGCGACTCAAATGCAACACATGCCTCTACAATTGATCATTCGACCTTCATCCTGTTTCGTACTCTTTTTTATTTCACCGAGTAGTTTACATAAATAAAAAATTATGATTCAAATTAGTCAAATAGTACATACGTCACGATTTAATCAATTTGTGGCGATTAAATACCTTTTATATGAGACACATCCATTAATAATTGCTGGGTCCAGCTAACATTGCCTCATCCAGTAGTGAATCATCACTTGGATCATGCTTGTGAAAAAAGTTACAGGAAATATTTGTTCAAACTTGCATATGACTTGAATAATGTCGTCGCACAATTGTTTAACATTGGACTTGCACAAAGATCTTGCAGATAATTGAGATAAAAAATCTTCCCAACAATATAATCGGCTTCACCGCATCTTCAGGGAAGAGGCGAATACCAATGGAAAGAAGGCGTTGGAGTATTATATGACAATCATAACTCTTAAGGTCAGAAAATTTGCCTTTATCCAAGTTTGCTCAATGGCTGATATTTAAAGCAAGAAATTGTACAAAGGATATAAACTACAAAAACTCTTTCCTCTTCTCCGATTTCACCCAAAAAGATACAAGCCTCTTTCTGGCTATGTCCCCGTCCCTCGTCATCTATAAACCTGACCTTATGCCCATGATGTGATAGAAACTAACACACAAATCTTTTAGACAATTATAGTATACGTAAGTAGGAATTGTTCTAGGCCAGAGATTAGAAGGGATGCTAATCAACACAAATTAGACTTAAAAACACAAAACTAGACCCTAATGACTAAAACTGACCAGACTGACTCAAAACAGCGTAAAATGAACAAATTGACTCAAAACAGGAACTAAATGGTGATTTGGATGAATTCTAGACTTAACTTGACTCAAAACACTAATGGGGGATAGGTTTGAACAAATTTTAAAACTAAACTAAGTAACTTGCAGAAAACAAACTAATTGATACTAAATTGGGGTGAATGAAAGGGGTGAAAGGCTAGCTAGAGGGTCATTCTCCACACATGACACATATGTAACACAAATCGATCTCCAATTACTATTCCTATAAACCATGAACGACAATGCCCCAAGTTAACCGTGAACTGCACAAATTAACCATCAGATTTTCCTAAATTCATTTAATTGGACTCAGCGACGCAATCAAATTATTCTTATCAAGTTCCCTATATGAACTGCATGATTGAGATACTATTAAAGATCATTAAGTTCTATGAAAATCATAAGCATTGATAAGGCATTCGTAACTATGAAAGCATGATACTCCTACCAGGAATTTACTTAACACAATCAGGACTAGTGATTTCCACTACTTATAAATATAAGTTCATAACTATTAGGTGAAATTCTCTTATATTTTAGCATCAAATTCATGTGTGCAAACTAAGTAGGCCTCCTTAATCAACATACAAGAATAAGTTATCAATCAAACAGATAAGTAAATTGCATTCAAGATTTATGAAACAACAACTGGATGTAATCAATTCATATCATATGAAATCTTCTTATTCAGAGATTGTGTATCATAAACAGTTGATGCAACTTATTACTAACTTTATATCTTGCTAATTATGAATTTACAATTGCTTAATGTCTAGTATTTTGAATTGTATGATGCCTGATAAACATTCTGCCAAGGTTATGGTAACCACACAGCTTTTTTGTCTCCACCCTACACAACCTATTTATCTTGTTGGTTGTTTTCATTTTATTTATTCAATTGGATGCTAAATATAAAGATGAAATCATGAGTTCAGTGTTTCAATTATGTCTAATAATGTTGGAACCACTCTCAATCTTGAATATTTTAGTTTAGTCAAGTTTACTCAATAATACGCTGCTGTTATGTGGCCTTTATTGCAGTAGCCAAGAGTGTTTTACATCAATTTTCATGTAGTGGGTTACTTGGTTCTTTAGCGGTTAATGTTAGTCCAATGTATGTTTAGGTTGTGTGTCTTAAGTTATGAGTTACATTTATGGCCTTTGAAAGGTTCTTTTATGACATGATCGATTGGGTTTAGACAATTTCCCTTGAGTATATCTTTCTCTCTAGGAAAACTTGTGCATTGGTATTTTGAAAGAAAGGGGTGTTGGTATTTTGAAAGAAAAAACCTTATGTGCATTGGTATTTTGAGTAGCCCTGATACAATATCATTTGTGAATTAGATTGAATTTCTGTTCTATTTTGCTTCGTATCACAACATTTATATGCATTGATTTTTTTCTAATGTGTAGATGTCGCAGCTTATTAGAAGTCGTAAGGTGGTGACGACTGCACCCTGTTCGATTCCCTCGCCTCCTACTTCAGCCATCACTGCTCCAGCATAAATGGACTCCAGGCCGGTTAATCCGGTTAATCTGGTTAGTCCACAGGTCTCCTAGGTACCGGCCTCATCAGCAGCGCTACTTGTTAGCGCCAGGCGTGGTCAACGACACCCACACACGCCCGACATGACATCGGCATCCACTACTGATGCCTCGGGGTCACAACAAGGTAAAGTTAAATAACGCCCCACACGCTGATAACCGTTTTTTTTTCTTCTATAGTGACTTGGTGATTTCTCCATATAGACTATTCTATGTGATATTGATTGCCTAATGATGCTAGGAAGGTGGTCATTAGTTCTTTGTAAGGAACAACATGTCTCTAAAATTGTTTGTTCAATTTTCTTTAGTCCTGAGGTTAGCGGTTGCCGTGCATTTATCTAATTCGATTACTTATTCAATTTTTTGGTTTGATTTTTGCTGCTAGTTAAGATTAATTATTATGGTTAATTAAATTATGCTTTGATCAATCTCTAGACTGGAAAAAGCTCACTGATTTTTTGTTTTACTTAATCTTCGAAATTTCGTTTTTGCTGCTCGGTCTTTTTTTTTTTTTTCTACTTAATTACGAGTTTTACTAGTTTAATTTTGTTCAAAATTTGAGCTGGAGCTGCTTTAAGTGTGATCTTTAGTTTGTTAGTTAGGTAAGTAGAAGTGATAGGAGCATATTTATGCGACTTAATTGGCTTGTTCTCGTGCATTTACGTTGTGTTTCTTTAGTTATTTTAGTCCTTTATGCCATTTTCGTGTGTTTCTAGGTTCATATGGCTAAGGAAGCAAAAAGGTGCATTTTGGAGCATTTTGGAGCAAAATTGGGCTTGGAATGGATAGCTTATGTTTGGAGCCAAGGTGTTGGACGAATTTGAGGCACTTTAGGACACAAAACAATGGCCCTAGCCCAATTACATAACCTTGCCATGGCTTATCCCTTCTCCCCTTCCCTTGCCATGCAAACCACCCTATTTTAAGCCCATTCTATGTACTTAAACCCTAGCCCTTTAACCTTGCAGCCATATCCCCTCTTTTATCCACATGCATTCATAATCATTCATAATCATTCACCACCAATTCAGCCCCATGCACTTGTTCTTTCATCATTGCACCAAACACACCCATGCCGTGCCTATCCCTTGCATTTCCAACATTCCCATTTGCATTTTCAGCTTTCCACCAACCAATCTAGTTGTCATTCCACATCCATTCCTTTCTTTAATCATTCCTAGCTGCCATTCACATGCTCTCCCATCCATTCTCTCCCTATAAAACCATGCAATGCATTCATACAATTCATTCCATTCACCACAACACAACACACAACACAAATACCTTTGCCGTGCATCCCCTTCCAGTTTTCCAGCATTCTCTCCTCCATTGCAGCCACTCCAACCATTCCCCACTCCATTCCACATACACCTAAAGCCCTAAACACTTCCTTAGACCTTGTGCCGCAACGAAGAGGAAGAGAAGAGGGCCTAAACGTTCATACAATTCAAGTTTGAGTTGTTGGAATGTTTAGGTGTTTCTTTGATTTCAATGTTTAATTTCAATTCTCTTTGTCTTGTACGTATGAGGAACTAAACCCCCTTTAGCTAGGGGGTGATTCGAAACTATGTTTATGCTTGCAATATGAATTGATTATCTTTGGTTGGAATTTCATAAGTTGTGGATTCAATTTGTTTAACCGTTTGATTGATAACTTATTTATGTATGTTTATTGAGAGTGCACGCTTAATTTTCATGCATGAATATGACGCTAGAATATAAGTGAGTTTCACCTAATAGTTATGAACTTATATTCACAAGTAGTGGAGGTTGCTTATAAACAATCGCGTTAAAAGAATTCTTGGCACTAGTTTCATGCTCATCATAGTAACGAATGCCTCGTCAACACTTATAGTTTTCATAATGCTTAATGATCTTTGATTGTATCTTTATTGTGCTTTTCACGTAAAGGACTTTTGGAGAATGTGGTGAATTGCGTTGCGCTAACCCATCCAATTCATTAACTTAAGGAGAACTTGACGGTTAATTTAAGCGGACCTAATTAACCCGGGGAGTTGAGTTTCATAACTTATCGAAAGACCAACTGAAAATCAATCTTGTATGCAAGTGTAACATGTGTGGAGAAGAACCCCTTAGCTATTCCATCATCCATATTTTCATCACATTCATATTTACATTTTGCCCTTAATTATAATCTGTCCATTTAATTTAATCTCATCCAAACACAATCCCCCCATATTTTGTTAAGTCTTAGTCATTATAATCTGTCTTATTTTGGTTTTTTTGGAGTCACAAACACCTTTAAATTCGTCCAAATCTGCCTAGTTTACATTCTTGTTTTGTTTGTTGATTTTCGTACAAAACCAAATTCCCAATTGTCTTAGAGTATCTAATTGGTTCGATTATGTTTTAGATTGTGTTTTTAGCTCATTTTGAGTCTTGTGAACTTATTTCGAGTTTTCTTTAAGTGAGTTAAGTGTTTTAAAGGTTATTTTTATTTCTTTGAGTTAGTTTAAAGTGTTTAGCACCCCTAGTTAATCCCCGGTTATAACGATCCCTACTTACATCATTACTACAATTGTCATAAATAGGGTTTAATTTGTGTGCGTATAATTCTCGCATCAAGAAGGAAATTGTGTAAAGCTGATAATTTAGTTTTCTCTACATGTCCTTTATATAAAGGATTCTCATCTGAATGATCATGGTAGGCGTTAGGCTGGTGCGAACTAAATAAGCACACAAATTAAAACCCTCTTTTGACAATTGTAGTAAAGATGCAAGTAGGGATCGTTCTAGACCGGGGATTAGGAGGGATTACTAAATCACTTGGAAACTGACTCAAAAAATGTAAAACAAACGTTAAAAACACTAAACTAGACTCAAAGAATGCAAACTAAACAATAAAACACTTAAACAAATCAAAAGACTCAAAGAATGCAAAACACTTATAAACACAAACTCATACACTTTCTAACTAAATTGGACACTAAAGTAAAGGGGGATTGAGGTTTTGACAAAATTAAACTAAATGCACAGATTGTAATTAAGGGCAGAATGTAAATATGAATGTGATGAAAATATGGATGAATGCTAGCTAGAAGGTTCTTCTCCACACATGTCACACTTGCATACAATTTGATTTTCAGTTGGTCTTTCGATAAATTATGAAACTCAACACCCCGGGTTAATTAGGTCCGCTTAAATTAATCGTCAAGTTCTCCTTAAGTTAATGAATTGGATGGGTTAGCGCAACGCAATTCAAAACATTCTCCAAAAGTCCTTTACGTGAAAAGCACAATAAAGATACAATCAAAGATCATTAAGCGTCATGAAAACTATAAGTGTTGACGAGGCATTCGTTACTATGATGAGCATGAAACTAGTGCCAAGAATTCATTTAACGCGATTGTTTATAAGCAACCTCCACTACTTGTGAAAATAAGTTCATAACTATTAGGTGAAATTCACTTATATTCTAGCGTCATATTCATGCATGAAAAATTAAGCGTGCACTCTCAATCAACATACATAAATAAGTTATCGATCAAGCAGTTAAACAAATTGAATTCACCATTCATGAAATTCCAACCAAAAGTAATCAATTCATATTGCAAGCATAAACATGGTTTCGAATCACCCCCTAGCTAAATAGGGGTTTAGCCTCTCATGTTCACAAAAAGAGAAATACAATTGAATTTAAACATAAAGCACAAAGGATTGATTACACCTAGAACGCACAACGAATCCACTTGAATTTCTGCGCGTCGAAGCTCCTCTTTCCTCTTCTCCTTGCTGCGGCAGAGAGTGTTTAGGGAATTTCTGGATGGTTTTCTGGGTTAGGGATGGATTTAGGGAGGTTGGGTGGTGCGGCAAGGTTGGTAGATGGTGTGTAAAGGTATGGGGAATGGATGGTGGTGCTGCGGCAGAGAAGGGAGGCTGCTGGAATGGATATGGTGGCAGCGGCAAGGATGGGAAAAAGCTGGAATGGGTGGTGGTGGCTGCATGGTTTTTTAAGGGAATTAAGTTTTCGTTTTCTGCATGGGAGTTACGGCTTTTGGGAGTGAATAATGAGATGGTGGCTGCAGTAAGATGTCTTTTTGGCTGAAAAGAATAATGGGATATGGAATGAGAGGTGAATCAATATGAATTAGGGTGCGGCTGCAAGGTTTAGGGTTAGGGCTTTTGTGCATAAAATTGGACCAAAGTGCCCCCCCTTGCACGGCAAGGGAAGGAAAGGAGGGGAAAGGCACGGCAAGGGCTGGAATTTGGGCTAAGGCCTTGGTTTTGTGTCCTAAAGTGCCTACAAGGCCTTCAAAGTGGCTAGAAAATACAGACGTTTAAGTTTAGGAAAGGTTACCAAAACGGGAAACGTAGGGTTAACTTTCCTACATCAAGTAGGAAACCTTGTTTGAGTAGGATTCCACGTTTTGGTAGGAATTCATCGTTGGAGTAGGAATTCATCGTTTCTTCAAGTCTTCAACTCATTCATTCCTCATTTGCTCCAAAAAGCTCCAATTTGCATCTTCTTGCACACTTTGGCCTTATAATCTGAAAATGCAACAAAGTGACTTTAAACACTAAAATAACTAAGTAAATACAACATAAATGCACGAGAACAAGCTAATTAAGTCGCATGAATATGCTCCTATCAAATTCCCCCACACTTAACTTTTGCTAGTCCTCGAGCAAAACAAAACAACTAAAGAAAATAAAACGAAACAAAACAAACAAAACAAAACCTAAACCTTCCAACGTTTGCCTCAGGGATTTCCAATGAAACATGACATGTCAAAGATCATTACTCACATAGCTTTTAGTCCTCCTTCCCCTCGAGCACATACTTAATCATAGTCACCATTCACTAGTTCGCATTTAATCAGTTAAAACACATTTTGAATGTAGTAACATGCCTTAGAGAATTCCCTCAATTCCTCACTAGTTATGCACTCAATTTTCACTCATACTTTCTGACTACACACCCTACACTAGTTATATGTGAAAAGATTGATGTAAACATGAAAGACTAGTACTCACATATGTTATAACAAAGAACGCAATTTCTAGAGTAATTAAACATGTTTAGATATGATCTCATGAATGGAATGCTACTACTTAGACGCGAGAACCAGTGACACCATATGCTCATACCAAATTCAAACTCCACAATTGAAATGCACAACACTCAAGATAGAAGTCAAAGGTTGTAACGAGGCTTGGGGTATTGGCTAACAAGGAAAGGTAGGAATAAACAAAAGTTCTTTAAGCAATAGCAAGCAAAGTAATGAAATTAAGACCTAGAATTCCCTTAAGATGCAGAAATCAACTTTTAGACAAATAGGGAAGATTCAAACAACTCTTAGGGCCTAATTCATTGTTTTGGGCCCTTACGTCAACAAACCATACTTTGGAACTCTTTTTCATCTCTTTTCAACTCTTTTTTTCATTTTTTTTTTCTTTTTCTAGCCGTGCCTATGGCACATAACTCACATCAATAATCCTTCCCCCACACTTATTTTCTGCAACACATTAATCAAAAGGAATTCATTCATGCTTACTATGCTTCAAGAACAAGGGTACGGATGGTCCTAATCTAGGCTAGGTGAGGATAATGTGGGTTAACAAAGAACATGGGCTAACACGGCTCAATGGGGTTAACTTAAACACAAAATGAGTGAAGGGCACATGGCTGTTTGGCTTTGATGGTGGTCACTACACAACTTCATCTTGAATATGTGTTATGCAAATCAATGACATGCTTTGAATGAAATGGGCATGAGTTCTAGCAGTTGGAACTAAGTGATGAAACGCCTTCTAAGTAGTAACCGAGCAATGAGTAATGAGATCATGCAACGACTTAAGAAAACAATGATGCACAGATTATTACTCTCCAAATAACGTTTAGGCTCAAGTCTCACAGGGATATAGCGTTTGTTTAAGTTCCTTCCTTCAAGCATGTTACAAAAACTAATTTTTTTTTTCTTTTTGTGATTATATGTGAATTCATAAACTATAACTACAAACAAGCATAAACCAAAGAGTATATCAAACATCCATCCATGATTGTAACTATCTTTAACCATCATGCAATTAAAAACCAAATCCTCATCATTGTGTTGGAAGGTGACCTACGACACAAACAAACACACAAAACAACTCTTTTTGGGTTTTTCAAAACAATTTTTCAAATTTTTATGGTATTTTCGGATTTTTAAGTCAACACACTCTAAAACACTCTAAAATAGCTTAAAAATACTTAAAAATAGTGGGAAACAAGTTTAGACATGTTAGGTGGTAATACCCTACGAATTTCATGCAAAAATATCTCAAAACAGAATGTTACCCCCCCCCCCCCCCCACACTTAAACTAAACATTGTCCTCAATGTTTTAGACACAATTGAACACATTACACAAAACATAAAGTAAGCAACAAAGGAGAGGGTTTAGGGACGCAAATCTGAGTGTGGAGCGATTCCCAAGTTCTTCCTTTGTTGATTGCATAGGTTGCCTCCCAAGTAGCGCTTTCTTTTACGTCTTGCAGCCGGACGATGCCACATTGATCAACCTTCATGGGAACCCACGGCATAGTGGGTGGTCTCCTCCACATCATGTTCTACAAAGCTCTCGTAGTAAGGCTTCAATCGATGCCCATTCACCTTGAACTCTTGACCTGTTTTGAAACTACGAACTTGGACTGCACCATGAGGAAAAACATTAGTAATAACAAAGGGTCCAATCCAACGTGAACGTAACTTACCCAGAAATAGACGAAGACGAGAATTAAACAACAACACTTTTTGTCCAACAGAGAAGGACTTGGTACGAATCATCTTGTCATGAAAGGCCTTTGTCTTTTCCTTGTAAATGGGGGCATTCTCGTAAGCTTCATTCCGTATCTCCTCAAGTTCATTCAATTGAAGCTTACGATGAATTCCCGCCTCATCTACATCCATGTTGAACTTCCTCATGGCCCAATGAGCCTTGTGCTCCAACTCCACAGGTAAGTGACATGATTTGCCATAAACAAGCCGAAAGGGGGACATTCCTATGGGTGTTTTGTAGGCGGTCCTATAAGCCCACAATGCATCCTCTAACCTCAAGCTCCAATCCTTTCTTGTTGGCCCAACCGTCTTCTCAAGAATCTGTTTTACCTCCCGATTCGACACCTCGGCTTGCCCGCTTGTTTGAGGATGATAGGGTGTCGAAACCCTATGTGTAACGTTGTACTTCTTGAGCAGTGCCTCGATTGTGCGATTACAAAAATGTGAACCTCCATCACTTATGAGAACTCGAGGCATTCCGAACCTAGCAAATATGTTAGACTTCACAAAATCTGCAACCACTTTGGAATCGTTAGTACGGGTGGCTTTTGCTTCCACCCATTTGGAAACATAATCCACCGCCAACAAGATATAGAGAAAACCATGCGATGAAAGAAAAGGACCCATAAAATCAATTCCCCACACATCAAATATTTCAACAGAAAGTATAGGGTTTTGTGGCATTTGATCCTTAAGACTTATATTACCCATTCGTTGACAACGATCACATGTAAGGCAAAATGTCTTAGCATCCCTAAAAATGGTTGGCCAATAAAACCCACATTCTAAGACTTTAAGAGCCGTGCGTTGGGTGCCAAAATGTCCCCCACATGCATATGAATGACAAAATGTTAAAATAGATTGAAACTCAGATTCATTCACACAACGTCGTACAATCTGATCGGGACAAAATTTCCAGAGGTAGGGATCATCCCAAACATAAAACCTAGCATCCTTTTTAAGCTTATCACGTTGATTCCTATTAAGTGTGCTAGGGATATGTTTAGACACCAAAAAGTTCACCAAATCTGCATACCAAGGCTCACTTACCTGGATAGACATTAATTGTTCATCGGGGAAGGTTTCAGAAATTGGCAATGCTTCCTTATGCACCATTCGACTTAGGTGGTCAGCCACCACGTTCTCCACGCCCTTCTTATCCCGAATCTCAATGTCAAACTCTTGTAGAAGCAACATCCATCGAATTAGTCTAGGCTTGGCCTCCTTTTTCGTGAGCAAATACTTGAGAGCTGCATGATCAGTAAAAATAATAACTTTAGTACCAAGTAAGTATGACCGAAACTTATCTAATGCAAATACGACAGCAAGTAATTCTTTTTCAGTAGTTAAGTAATTTAATTGAGCATCATTTAGTGTTCTAGATGCATAATAAATAACATGAGGTTGTTTGTTCTTTCGCTGCCCCAAAACAGCACCAATCGCATAGTCCGAAGCATCGCACATCAACTCGAATGGAAGGCTCCAATCTGGAGGTGTGATAATGGGAGCCGAAGTGAGAGCCTCCTTGAGGTGGTTGAATGCTTTCTCACACGCCTCGTTGAACTCGAAAACCACCTCCTTTTGAAGCAATCGGCATAGTGGCTGCGCAATCTTGGAGAAATCCTTTATGAAGCGCCTATAAAAACCTGCATGACCAAGAAACGAACGAACCTCTCTAACCGAAGTTGGAGAGGGTAAGTGACGAACAAGGTCTACCTTAGATTTATCTACTTCAATGCCTTTTTCAGAAATAATATGTCCTAAAACAATACCTTGCTTAACCATGAAGTGACATTTCTCCCAATTTAGCACAAGGTTTGTTTCAACACAACGGTTCAAAATCACACTAAGATTATTCAAACAACCATCAAATGAATTACCAAAAACACTGAAATCATCCATAAAAACCTCAATAATTTTCTCAACATAATCTGAAAATATGCTCATCATGCATCTTTGAAATGTGGCAGGTGCATTACATAAACCAAATGGCATACGACGATAAGCAAATGTACCAAAGGGGCATGTAAAAGTAGTCTTTTCTTGATCATCCGGGGCAATAACAATTTGATTATAACCAGAATATCCATCAAGAAAACAATAAAATGAATGACCCGCTAACCTTTCCAACATTTGATCTAGGAACGGCAATGGGAAGTGGTCCTTCCTCGTGGTGGCGTTTATCTTCCTATAATCAGTGCATACGCGCCAACCGGTTTGGACTCGAGTGGGCACCAACTCATTCTCCGCATTTTCCACCACCGTCACTCCAGATTTCTTCGGCACACATTGGATAGGTGAAACCCACTTACTATCCGAGATTGGATAGATGACTCCACAATCTAAAAGCTTGATTATCTCCTTTTTCACAACTTCCATCATTGGAGGGTTAAGACGGCGTTGAGCCTCTAGTTGGTTTGGCCCCCTCCTCAAGAAATATGTGATGCATACATGTGGCGGGACTAATACCTTTTATATCGGCCAAGGTCCACCCTAGGGCAGATTTGAACTCCTTCAAAACACGCACTAATTTCCCTTCTTCTTGTGCCGTGAGTGATGAAGAAATAATGGCCGGTAATGTCTCCTCTTCCCCCAAGAAAATGTACTTCAAATGGCCTTGTAGTGGTTTGAGATCAAGGGTAGGTGCCTGAACTATGGATGGAAGCAACTTATTAGTCGAAATGGGAATTGACTCAAAGTTAGAGAACTTACCCTCGTGCCTAGGCAGTGACTCTAGGGCAGCAACCAACTCCATACATTCCTCACTAGGGTGCACGGCATGCAATGGAATGTGTGTGCCGTGGCCTAGCAACAATCCCCCTCCCTTGGTTTTGAGTTCCATGCTTCGTGTAATGACATTTTCTAGTGCATCGGCGTTCAAATCTTCAAAATATCCCTGCGCCAAAGAGTCAACTATATCAATGGAGAAACATGAATGATCCTCACTAGGATACTTAATAGAATCAGAAAGACTAAAATTAACAACTTCCCCATCAAATTCCATGGACAACGTTCCATTAAACACATCAATCTTTGTCCAAGCCGTCTTCATGAATGGCCGGCCAAGTAGGATTGGCAACGTAGGGGCATGGTCAGATTCATCCATCTCTAGCACATAGAAGTCCGCCGGAAAAATTAAATGATTAACCTGCACAAGCACATCTTCCAAAACTCATTTTGGATAAGCATTAGATCTATCGGCCAATTGGATGATTACACCATCATTTTTTAATGCTCCTAGGTTCATAGATGCATAAATTGAATATGGCATAACATTTATAGAAGCACCTAGGTCTAGCATGGCAGATTCAAATTTAGTGTTTCCAATGACACAAGGAATGGTAAAACTACCCGGATCTTTGCATTTGGGGGGTAGTTTGCGTTGCAAGATGGCGGAGACATTTTCACCTACCTTTACTACTTCTTTGGTCGCCATCCTCTTCCTTGTGGTGCAAAGCTCCTTGAGAAACTTGGTGTACCTCGGGACTTGCTTGATTGCGTCCAAAAGGGGTATGTTTACTTGAACTTTCCGGAATGTCTCAAGGATGTCCTTCTCGGCTTCTTCTTTCTTCGTTTGCATGAACCTACTAGGAAAAGGCACATTCGAAGGAACAACATTAGTAGGAACTAAATTTGACACATTCTTACCCTTTTTGGCCGAATTATACACTTTGGAGTCATTTGAAGCTTGCGGCAAAGGTGTTTCCACCTTTGCCGTGGGTTGCCTTGATTCCTCCTCTTCAATTCTTCGGTTTTCATCCTCTTCAGGGCCTGATGGTGATGGTGTAGGACCTGCCCCGACTTCTTTTCCACTTCTCAAGAGTATGGCCTTTGCACTTTTGAAGCCTCCCTTGGGGTTTGGAATGGTAGAACTAGGAAGTTGGCCTTGCTCACGAAACTTCCCTACAAAATCTGCAATCTGCCCAATTTGTTTCTCCAATTGCTCCACCCTCTTGTCTTGGTTTTGCATGGCTTTTGCTTGACTTTCTTGCCCCTGAGACAAATTCGTTAGTAACTTAAGGAGTGTATCATTGTCCAAAGTGTTACCTGAACTTGTTTGGGCAGATTGTGGAGGTGCTTGTGTGGGGACGTATGGCTTGTTGTAGAAGCTCGGGGGTTGTTGCCTAAAGCCTCCTTGTTGTGGTGGTTGTTGGGGCTCCCTCCATTTGAAGTTCGGGTGGTCTCTCCAACCTGGATTATAAGTGTTAGAATACGGATTGTTCCTCGGTTGGTTTTGGCCTTGAAATCCAATTGCGTTGGCGCTTTCCCATCCACCATTTTCTATGAGTTGTGGGCACTTCTCAGAAGCATGTCCTTGGATAGAACACACTCCGCATACAATCGGTCTTTGCACCCTCATTCCTTCAGCCATATGAGACACAATGGAAGTAAGATTAGCTAATTGTGAATGAATGTCGGGTGTGGAACTTACCTCATGTACTTGCTGCCGTGGGGGTCCTCTTTGGCCTACTCCTTCGTATTGTTGAGCATTCAATGCTCGGTTAGCAATCAAAACCTTGGCATCCCTGGGTGTCTTGTCCACCAATCCACCCGCCGAGGCGTCGAGCATTTGACGTTCGATTGGTAGGAGCCCCTCGTAGAAGTACTGAAGAAGTAACTCCTCCTTCATCTGATGCTGTGGACACGAAACAACAAGAGATTTAAAACGTTCATAATACGTAGGAGAGGACTCACCTTCTTCTTGTTGGATCCCACTTATCCTTTTACGCAAAAGGATGATGCGAGAAGTTGGGAAAAACTTCTCCAGAAAAACCCTCTTCATGCTCTCCCATGATGTGACGGTTCCGGGAGCTAAGTCATACAACCAATCCTTAGCTTTGTCCATTAAAGAGAATGGAAAAGCCTTCATCTTCAGAATACTTCCATCGACGTTGATGGGAGTCATGCTCGAACACACCACCTCAAATTCCTTCAGGTGCTTGTTCGGATCCTCCATGGACAACCCATGGTACTTCGGAATATGGTGAAGCAAGCTTGACTTCAACTCAAACTCATCGGTCTTCCCTTCGGCAAGTGGGGGATATTGGATACACAAGGGTGCGGCATTATCCAATCCCGAGGCCGAAAGCTCCTTGAGTGTCCGAGTATCCACGGCCATGACTTGTGGTTCTTCAAATACCCTTGCCGTGGGTTCCTCAAATACACCTGCCGTGGCCTCTTCTTCTTCAAGGTCAGATTCCGGACGTTGTGGACTTGGTTCGTGTGGCTTCCTCTTCCGTCTCAAAGTCCTCTCAAAATCGCTGTCAAAATCCGAGATATGCTCACGAATCGGTTGAGAACTCCGAGTCATGCACTAGTACCTAAAACAAGGAAAACAAAACAAGGTCAGAATTCTTAACAAAAACTAAATTAAACAGAAGGTAACAATCCAAGGGATTAGCAAAGTTGCTAATCCCCGGCAACGGCGCCAAAAATTTGGTGCGAACTAAATAAGCACACAAATTAAAACCCTTTTTTGACAATTGTAGTAAAGATGCAAGTAGGGATCGTTCTAGACCGGGGATTAGGAGGGATTACTAAATCACTTGGAAACTGACTCAAAAAATGTAAAACAAACGTTAAAAACACTAAACTAGACTCAAAGAATGCAAACTAAACAATAAAACACTTAAACAAATCAAAAGACTCAAACAATGCAAAACACTTATAAACACAAACTCAGACACTTTCTAACTAAATTGGACACTAAAGTAAAGGGGGATTGAGGTTCTGACAAAATTAAACTAAATGCACAGATTGTAATTAAGGGCGGAATGTAAATATGAATGTGATGAAAATATGGATGAATGCTAGCTAGAAGATTCTTCTCCACACATGTCACACTTGCATACAATTTGATTTTCAGTTGGTCTTTCGATAAATTATGAAACTCAACACCCCGGGTTAATTAGGTCCGCGTAAATTAACCATCAAGTTCTCCTTAAGTTAATGAATTGGATGGGTTAGCGCAACGCAATTCAAAACATTCTCCAAAAGTCCTTTACGTGAAAAGCACAATAAAGATACAATCAAAGATCATTAAGCGTCATGAAAACTATAAGTGTTGACGAGGCATTCGTTACTATGATGAGCATGAAACTAGTGCCAAGAATTCATTTAACGCGATTGTTTATAAGCAACCTCCACTACTTGTGAAAATAAGTTCATAACTATTAGGTGAAATTCACTTATATTCTAGCGTCATATTCATGCATGAAAAATTAAGCGTGCACTCTCAATCAACATACATAAATAAGTTATCGATCAAGCAGTTAAACAAATTGAATTCACCATTCATGAAATTCCAACCAAAAGTAATCAATTCATATTGCAAGCATAAAAATGGTTTCGAATCACCCCCTAGCTAAATAGGGGTTTAGCCTCTCATGTTCACAAAAAGAGAAATACAATTGAATTTAAACATAAAGCACAAATGATTGATTACACCTAAAACGCACAACGAATCCACTTGAATTTCTGCGTGTCGAAGCTCCTCTTTCCTCTTCTCCTTGCTGCGGCAGAGAGTGTTTAGGGAATTTCTGGATGGTTTTCTGGGTTAGGGATGGATTTAGGGAGGTTGGGTGGTGCGGCAAGGTTGGTAGATGGTGTGTGAAGGTATGGGGAATGGATGGTGGTGTTGCGGCAGAGAAGGGAGGCTGCTGGAATGGATATGGTGGCAGCGGCAAGGATGGGAAAAAGCTGGAATGGGTGGTGGTGGCTGCACGATTTTTTAAGGGAATTAAGTTTTCGTTTTCTGCATGGGAGTTACGGCTTTTGGGAGTGAATAATGAGATGGTGGCTGCAGTAAGATGTCTTTTTGGCTGAAAAGAATAATGGGATATGGAATGAGAGGTGAATCAATATGAATTAGGGTGCGGCTGCAAGGTTTAGGGTTAGGGCTTTTGTGCATAAAATTGGATCAAAGTGCCCCCCCTTGCACGGCAAGGGAAGGAAAGGAGGGGAAAGGCACGGCAAGGGCTGGAATTTGGGCTAAGGCCTTGGTTTTGTGTCCTAAAGTGCCTACAAGGCCTTCAAAGTAGCTAGAAAATACAGACGTTTAAGTTTAGGAAAGGTTACCAAAACGGGAAACCTAGGGTTAACTTTCCTACATCAAGTAGGAAACCTTGTTTGAGTAGGATTCCACGTTTTGGTAGGAATTCATCGTTGGAGTAGGAATTCATCGTTTCTTCAAGTCTTCAACTCATTCATTCCTCATTTGCTCCAAAAAGCTCCAATTTGCATCTTCTTGCACACTTTGGCCTTATAATCTGAAAATGCAACAAAGTGACTTTAAACACTAAAATAACTAAGTAAACACAACATAAATGCACGAGAACAAGCTAATTAAGTCGCATGAATATGCTCCTATCATAGGCCGTTAGTTTTCAAGTATTGAAGCAATTCATGATAGCATTTGCTGCTTAAATTCCCAGGTTCTACTATATAATATTTCACTTGGCATCCACTACTGAAGCATTCAACTGTTGTGATTGTTGTTGGATATCATATATTATTAATTACAATGTACAGGGTTTGGGAAATGTTCTAACTTTAGGGAAGGTTCTGCCAAAATTTTGGTATAGTTTGTAGTGTTTGACTGTTTCTTATTTGTTTTTTTTTCAGCCAAGAAAAATACCTGCGGACCTTGTCGCCAATTGAAGACAGTGAAGGTCACCCGGGTGACAAACAAACGTATCACGATTGGATACGACAACCGACATCGAGTTGCACCAACGCCGGAGCAGCCTAGCACATTGGCCCACGACATTGGTCAACGTCGTTCGGACCTATTGCCTTATGTGATGGAAGTCTTGGAAGGCGATGCTAGATGAGGTGAGGACAAAGGTGCACGCTTATTTGTCGGTAAGTATCATGCCTTTTTATTGCTCTTCCTTTAAATTTTATATATTTATATTACTTAATGTATGTAATTAATTTGTTACATTGCAGACGAACTACAATTTTAACAACATCAACGATAATATGTTGGCGTACATCAACAGGTTTTTCGCTGGATGGTACAAGTAGTGGAAGAGCGACCTGCACCAATATTTTCAGGCATTTGATGATCCATAGGTCGCTCTTGAGGAGGGTTACCCGAAGGAGTTTGAGGACTAGGAAGAAAATTGGGTGTGGCTCTGCAGTCATTTTCAGGAGCCCGGCTATATGGTACGTTTTTTATATTAAGTCTAAAAGTATTATATGTTTCTTACTAATGTTTATTGATTTTTTTTATATTTTATTTAAATTAGAACTAATACGTTTATTTTTTATATAACAAAAGAAGGCGAAAGCCTACAAGATCAATCGGGAAAAGAAGACTTTTCTACCATTCGGGTTCGAGGCCCTTCTCATATAGGATGGAAGCATGACGGCAGGTAATAATAAAGTTTTTCATATTCAATTTTTAACATGTCAATAATGTTTTTTTTTTTTTTCGTACTAACATTTTTCTTATCTTGTTCTATTCAGGGTGGTTCAAAATTCTCGGAGATCGATGTCTTTGCAAACGTTTATGCTCAACCCAGGGATGAGTTGGCCGAGTCCCTTCAAGTAAGTATTCTTCAATTGTAATTACTATCTTATGCATTCAAGTATCACGGTTATCATTTGAATGTTATTATTAATATTTCAGGTTATATTACACAGACGATGATGATGGAGAAAAGGCAGTTGGTTCTTTAGGAGTCCGCCTCCCAGCTTCCTCTTGAGACTCCGCTCAAGTCTATGGATCCCTCCAAGGATGTGGGGTTTTAGATCCTTACAAACACCTTAGATTAGACTCTCGAGCGGAGGTTGTATTGTAGGGGGATGGGGAATGCCAGGTGGCGGGAACCTAGGGCCTTTTCATCCTCGTAGTTGAAGGTGAGGTGACAACTTTGACAGTAGAGGTGGCCGACCTTAGGACTGAGCTCGTCTCGTATAAGAGCCAGATGTCACCGATTGTATAGGGTTAATTCGACATTCGTCTCTCGGATACTCGTCCCCCATCGACGTCCGAACCCTTCCAACCCAAGCATGCCCAGAACTCCGCCGCTTCGACCTCTGAGCCTGTCCTCAACCCCGAGCCCTTCTTGCCCCAATCTTCCCAGCCGCATGCGAACGATGACCCCGTAGATTATTGCCCCTTTTTTTCTTAGTTGTTTAGTCTCTTTTAAAACTTTTTCCTTGTACATACATTTTATTTTTATTTTAAATAAATTATTTTTTGCTTCATTACATTTTTTTATTTAAATTTAAATTTATTATTTGATTATAAAATTAATCCCAGAAAAAAATATATAATTTAAAAAAAAAAACATATTTTTTTTTTTTGCTCAACGAATAGCCTCGTCCTGCATACTTTTTTGCGATAACTCACTTTCGTCGCACAAGAACTGTCACGTCCCGGCCTGGGCCCCCACCACATCCTGGGCCCGCTCCACCACCGTAACACAATATTGTCCGTTTTGGGCCCGACCACGCCCTCACGGTTTTGTTTCTGGGAACTCACACGAGAACTTCCCGATGGGTCACCCATCCTGGGAATGCTTTCGCGCACTACTCGCTTAACTTCGGAGTTCCTATGGAACCCGAAGCCAGTGAGCTCCCAAAAAGCCTCGTGCTAGGTAGGGATGAGAATATACATTTAAGGATCACTCCCCTGGGCGATGTGGGATGTTACAAGAACAACATGTCGTCGTGCAAAGTATTTAGAGATCAATATAAATCGTCCCAAGTTTGTATCCTAACATTTTGTGCGACAAACATATTCGTTCCTAAAAATTTGGTGTGACGAATAAGGAACCATCGTGCCTTATTTTCTGCAACCAATGCTTATGTTCATCACGCAAAGTCTTTCTTCACGATCTTTGCGCCACGGATTCTGTGCAACGAAGTTTTCGTTGGGCATACGTTTGTGTGACTCTATTAAGCTTTGCGCGATCAATTTCTGTTCATCGCGCTAAATGTTAAACGTGGTAATGTTTGTGCATGCACTCAAATTCCTTCAAACATTCTCTCTGCAACTTCATCTTTCTCAAAAAATCCAATCCACTCTCTCAAATACTACAACGAAATTCATATACAAAATCTTGAACTCTAACAATTGTGTGACATAACTCAATTATTCTCCTCTATAATGTTAGGGGAAAAATGTGAGGTTCATAATATTCTATTTTATTTTAATTGAAAGAAGACTTGTGCATCTACTACTACAATATAGTAGTATTCATCTTTTAGTAAATTTTGTAATTTGAAAGTCTTAAATTTGGTTTTCCTAGAGAGGAGTTCAATACCAAATTTATGTTTTTGTTTTTAAAGTAATCTTAACTACATATTAATAGAACCCTCTTTGTCAACCAAAAGAGGATAAAAAGACAAATTAAGCTTTCATCATAACAAAAAAAATTAAGGGCAGTAATGTAATTTTACACAACAAAATTTAACTGTTTTTTGTTTAAGTCTCACCTACAAGTGATTTTAACATCTTTATTTATTTTTTTAAATAAAAAGTAAACCTCTCTCCCTCTCTCCCCACTCTCACCTTCTCTCTCATCTTCTCTCCTTCAATTTTAAAAACAAAATTGTCACTTAGTACTACGGTCTAGTTGCATTCCTCTTCACTTATTAGTGAGAGATCTTAGGTTTAATTTTCATCAAAGGTGAATTCTAACCACAATTTTGCTAGCCATTTTGAGGCTAAGCCCACCCGCTCCCCCCGTAGTGTAGATAATATCGTTTATTAAAAAATAAAACAAAAAACAAAATTTTAAAAAAAAAGTACACACACTTTGAGTGTGGGCATATACTAGTACCAAATTTATGGTTAGCTGATTGTGTGGTTTAGATAAATTTCCGGCACCCAAAACATATTTGTTTCAAGAAAATAAAACTTCAGAGAAGACCTGTATACCGCACGTATTGCAACAGTGCATATAATATGCTTTTCCACATCGCATTTAATTTTCTTTTTCAAAGTTTACTGCAGACATGAATCCAACAATTACGATCAATTTGTCCCCGAAATTGACGGTAAGGCTTAGTAGACCTTTCCTTCAACGGATGAACATGTACGTTTCCTACATGCATGCATCGATCATATAGAAAAGAGAAGTAGACAGATATGGACAAACGCAATTCGAAGAAGCAGATCTGCTTATTTACCAAAGCAATTTGTTCCAATGTTGCATCATCAACATAAATTTCAAAGGTTTCAAGGGATTGTTAATTGTGTTACCAAATATCGCGAAATTAAAGTATTCATAGCAACATAATATTTAGGTCAGTGATCGATATTATTGTTACCCCAGCAGTAGCCACGTTTTTGCTGTTGCGATTGCTTATTTTTGTTATACTAACAATTTAATTACCTCGAGAAAGTTTGACTAATCTTTGTAGTTCTAATGCAAGTGGTAAATTATCATAGTGGTTGAGATCTTCTATTGAAGTTTGAATGTCTATTTCTCATTATTATCGAACAAGATACAAGGAAAGCTCATATATATGAGCGGAAGGAAAAAGGAGAAAACCGAAGCAGAAATCAAGGGACAACACTTCCTTGATTTATGCTTTACCAACAACTAAAGGTAAGGACCATCAGCTAACAACTAAAGCAAGGTAAAAATCCCTTGAATTAGTGAGAATGACAACTATGATAGCCATACACAACCATGACCAACCATACTTAGTTGTTGGACTGCAATGCACCATACATACACCTATGCCTGCCGACTAGGGTTTGGGATTTGACTTAGACTAACCCTAGAATATCTTCCAATACTCCCCCTCAAGCTGGATCAAAGGGATCAATTGATCCGAGCTTGGATAAGAGGTGATGAAAAGTGGTAAATGACAGTCCTTTGGTGAAGATATCTGCAAGCTGATCATGGCTGCGAACGAAGTGTGTAGCAATTACCTTGGACTACACTTGATTCCAAACATAGTGACAGTCAACTTCAATGTGTTTAGTTCGCTCATGGAAGACAGGATTTGATGCGATGTGCATTGCTGCTTGATTGTCACAATGAAGAGACATAGGTTACGGATGAGGAAACCCTAGATCCAAGAGTAGAGTTTTGAGCCAAGTAAGTTCACATGCCGTTGAAGCCATAGCACGATATTCCGCTTCTGCACTTGAGCGTGCAACCACACTTTGTTTTTTGCTCTTCCAGGTGACAAGGTTACCTCCTACGAATGTGCAAAAACCAGTGATAGACTTACGATAGAGAGAGTTCCCTACCCAATCTGCATCTGTATATCCTGAGATCTGAGTATGACCATTATTGCGCATGAGGATCCCTCTACCAATAGAACCCTTCAGATAGCGGAGCACACGGTGAACAATCTTTATGT
Source organism: Pyrus communis (assembly GCF_041283825.1). Lineage (NCBI taxonomy): Eukaryota > Viridiplantae > Streptophyta > Magnoliopsida > Rosales > Rosaceae > Pyrus > Pyrus communis. The sequence continues at coordinate 21,900,513 of NC_142569.1, forward strand.
GATCTGTGTTTGGAGCATGCATGAACTGACTAACAAGGCTCACAGCATATGCTATATCAGGACGAGTGATAGTTAGGTAAATGAGCTTGCCAACCAGTCGCTGATAATACTCTATATTAGGAATGAGATCACCATGAAACTGCAGCTTCAGGTTGCTATTCAAGGGTGTCCGAGCAGGTTTACAATCTGTCATGTTTGCCTCATAAAGAAGATCAATGATGTACTTGCGCTGATTTAGAAAACAGCCCTTGTGGGAATGTGCCACCTCGATTCCTAAGAAATATTTAAGAGTGTAGAGATCTTTGATAGCAAATTTGTGACTGAGATATTGCTTAAGAGCACTAATCTCAGAAACATTATCACCTGTAACAATTAGGTCATCGACATAAATAAGCACAACAAGTTTACCAAATGTGCCCGATCGCACAAATAGAGAGGAATCTGCATTGCTCCGAGAGAAACCAACTCCCTCTAGGACATGACTGAGCTTGGCATACCATGCTCGAGAACTTTGCTTGAGTCCATAAATGGATTTATGAAGTCTACACACCAAGTCTGGATTGTTTGATTGAGGGTGACCTGGAGGAATTTTCATGAAAACTTCTTCTTCTAGTTCCCCATGTAAAAAAGCATTTTTAACGTCCATTTGGAAGAGAGGCCATGCATTGTTAATGGCAACAGATAACAGCACCCTCACTGTATTCATCTCTGCCACAGGTGCAAAAGTCTCTTTGTAATCCACTCCATAAGTCTGAGTAAATCCACGAGCAACCAATCGAGCCTTGTGTCTTTCAATCGTGCCATCTGAATGAAACTTGACCTTGTACACCCAACGACTTCCTACAGCCTTCTTTCCCTTAGGAACCTTCATGATGGTCCAGGTGTTGTTCTCGTGAAGAGCTTGAAGCTCTTCTGCCATAGCAGCTCTCCATTCGCTATGTAATTTAGCTTCTTGAAAGCTTTGAGGTTCATAGGTCTCAGTAACTGTATTAAGGAATGCAGCAAATGAAGGTGACACTTTGCTGTAATTAATAACAGAAGTCAAGGGGTACCTGACATTATAAGTTACATAATCATTTAACTTGGATGGGAGTCTCCTCTCACGGGAAGGATTTCGACGAACTGTGGGAGGTTGGGCCACTGGTAGTTGAGCAGTCTCTTGATTGGAAGGATTTCTTGAGGGTTTAGATGAGATAAGTTCATCAGGGGTCACTGGCTGAGAATGGACCTCATCTAGTGTTTGGTCCCTTAAGACATCCGTTGCTTCTTCTTCATATGGATATGGCATTGGAAACAAGTCAAGCATTTTCTCCCCCTCTTGAGAGTAGTCTAGGTGTTGGGTGAAGTAAGGCATTGGTTCCTCAAATCTTACATCTCTTGAAACAACCATCTTCTTAGTTGTGGGATTGTAACATTTGTAACCCTTTTGAGTAGAAGAGTAGCCTAAGAAAACACATTTTGCAGCCCGTGGTTCTAGCTTGTCACGTTTCTGTGCTTGAATGTGAACAAAGCATGTACATCCGAACACCCGTAAGTGTGACAAATCTATCTGTCTGCCTTTCAGAATCTCATAAGGTGATTTAAAATTCAAAACCTTACCGGGCAGTCTATTGATAAGATATGCAGCTGTAAGGACACCTTGAGACCAAAAATTTTTCGGCACATTCGAGTGAAACATCAGTGCCCTAGTTTTTTCAAGCAGGTCTCTATTCTTCCTTTCTGCTACGCCGTTTTGTTGGGGTGTTCCAACACAACTGGTTTGATGTAATATGCCATGTGTGCTTAGATAATGAGACATGTTATGGGACATATATTCGGAGCCATTATCTGATCGTAAGACATGAATATTTGAAGCAAATTGGGTGTTTACAAGTCTATGAAAATCTTGAAAAACTTCCAGCACTTCACTTTTAAACTTCAAAAGATATAACCAAGTTATCCTTGTGAAATCATCCACGAAGGTTACAAAGTATTTGTATCCATCAAAAGACTCTAAAACTGGTCCCCAAACATCGGAATGCACGATTTCAAAAGGATTACTAGCCCTAGATAGGGAGGATGTGAAAGGTAACCTAGTGAATTTAGAAAAATGACACACATCACAAGAACTTGTAACCTTGCACAGTTTTGGAAACAAAAAAGATAGGACTTTATCAGAAGGATATGCAAGGCGTCGATGCCAAAGTTGTTGTTCTTGAATCAGGCTTGAGGTGACTTGAAAAGCCTTGGGAGTTTGAACATGCTTGGAAAGGTAGTAAAGACCGTTTAGAAAAAAACCTTCACCAATCGTCTTCTTGGTGGTGATGTCCTGAAAAGTCACAATTTTTGGAGAGAAGATGGCAGTACAATTTAGTGAGTTTGTGATTTTTCCAACAGATAAAAGCTGAAAAGGGAATGAAGGAACATAGAGGGCCTCAGACTCAACATTACTAGAGATCAAATGTATTTTTCCTTTCCCTACAACCATGGCACCCTTGCCATTAGCAACTGACACTTGGGATGGACATGAAAGTTTTTTAAAATCATACAGATTTGTGGACTTGTTGGTCATATGGTCAGTGGCTCCTGAATCTATAATCCAATAATCATGCATATTACCTATTTTAAGAACAGTCGAGAAGGATCGCAAGATACCTGGAATATCTTGTTGTGTCATGCCTTCTTTCCCAGCCAAAAAACCAGCAAGCTGTCCAAGTAGAGCAGCTGGTTTGTTGTCAACCTGACTGGTCGATCCTTCATTCTCCCCACCACCTTGTTTCTTGTGAAGGAAGGCAGCAAATTCATTTATCAGCATGGCCGGATTAGATGTGAACATGTGTGCTTCCTCGGAATGAAAAGTCATGGTATTGTTTGCCTTGGGTTATGAGTTGTGTGCTCCTCTAGTGAAGCTCTTGTTTCTGTCCCTCGAGTGCTTGGGCCTTAGTTCAGGATGGAGAATCCAGCAATGGTCTCGTACATGTCCACCAGTATCACAATAGCTACACTTCACAATAGGTTTCTTTTCTTTATATCTTCTCTCTTCACTAGCCCTGTGGTTTGAGAAATATACCCTAGATTCTGGTATATTTGACTTTAATTCCACAGTCATGATTTTTCTGCGAGTTTCTTCCCTTTGGATAGTGGCACACACACTTGAGAAGAAAGGAAGTTCAGGATTCATGAGAACATGACTCCTGAGATCTTCGTATTCAGAGCTCAAACTTGCTAGAAGCTGAAAGATTTTATCTTCCTCAGCTCTCTTGATCAGCACGGCAGCATCAATGGTGTGTGGCCGATAAACATTCAACTCGTTCCACATGGTGGTCAACTTGCCAAGATGATGCACAAATGAGTTCCCTTCCTGTTGTAGACTAGCAATATCCTTCTTTAGCTGCAACACTCGAGCTGCGTTATTCTGATTCCCATACATCTCTTTGAGGTTTTTCCAGAGAACGTACGAAGATTCCGCATAACTGAAGATTTCTGCAATTTTTCGATCCATAGAATTGAGCAGCCATGACATGACCAGCTGGTCCTTGCACAGCCAATCATTGTAACCTGTTGAGGACACATTAGGCGCTGGAATCACGCCATTAACATAACCAAGCTTCGATCGTCCTCCTAACGCAAGTGTGACAGCCCTCTCCCACTGAAGATAGTTGAACTCATTTAGTAGGACCGAACTAAGACGTTGATTTGGATTAATATCAACGTCTAGATGAGATGAAGAAGATGCAGCATGCGAGTTTACTTCTTCGCCTTGCACGGAGCTCCCTTCAGCCATGATAGAGAAGAAGGAGAAACAGGAAGACGGTACTCAGAAGCAGATCGATAGAGATCACTGCTCTGATACCATATTGAAGTTTGAATGTGTATTTCTCATTATTATCGAACAAGATACAAGGAAAGCTCATATATATGAGCGGAATGAAAAAGGAGAAAACCGAAGCAGAAATCAAGGGACAACACTTCCTTGATTTATGCTTTACTAACAACTAAAGGTAAGGACCATCAGCTAACAACTAAAGCAAGGTAGAAATCCCTTGAATTAGTGAGAATGACAACTATGACAGCCATACACAACCATGACCAACCATACTTAGTTGTTGGACTGCAATGCACCATACATACACCTATGCCTGCCGACTAGGGTTTGGGATTTGACTTAGACTAACCCTAGAATATCTTCCAATATCTTCTTTCTTGGTTCAAACTCTCCCTTCTTGTCTAGACTATGTAGAATATCGCTTGTACTAAAAAAAGTTAATCCTCTCATAAATTTAACTTGTAAAAGTAAGTCGTTGGCGACGGTTTTGTTTCTTCAGCTGATAATGCAATGTGAACGTTCAACTTTGATACTCATGCAAATAAATTTCCACATCCTCAGTTTCTCAGAGCTCATAATATCAACATTTACCGTTCCCCGCTATTATAAATACTCCGCACCATAACATCTCATTTGCCCATCCACAAAGAGAACAAACCATTAACATGGGGTTGTGCAATATTTCCCTAGCTCTCATTTGCTCAGTCGTTATCCAATCCTCTGACACACACCAAAACTATCTCATTTCCCACAACGCCGCTCGAGCAGCAGTAGGCGTTGGTCCCTTGACGTGGGATGATAATGTAGCAGCCTATGCACAAAACTACGCCAACCAACATGTTGGCGACTGCAATCTCGTGTAAAGAATCAAGAAATTAAAGTAAGGAAACGTAAGTAATGATAGTTAATTAAACTAGTGTCTAGTTGGGCTTGTCATCGATGATTATCCCTGAAAATAAATAGTTCGGGAGTAGGGCGTCACAGCTTATGCATTTTATGCCATATTATATATATATATATATATATATATATGTATATAATTGAAAATGCTATAACATGGTTTAGTATTAGATTGCATCATGGTATATCCATATGTATATTACCTGCACATAATTATTGTGAATGCTTTAAAGTGCAAAGGTGAACGCAGGACACCCAGGTAAGTTCAGGTGAGTTTATGGTATTAGTTGAATCAATGGAGTTATGGCATGACTACATTTATGTGTTAGGCAACTCCGACACTGTCGTACTGGTTGCCCATGAGTTGTACATGTTATATTGAGATGCATTGAGAGCTCATAAACCTGCACCCCAGTGTTAGTGTTCCCGCCCGTGGCCAGGGCATAGTCCTTCACGTGATGTTCACCTCTCGCACCTTACGCTCACCTTGGAATCAAGGTAGGTGCATAGGCCTGTCGTATAGACCACTATAGGTGGTTCCGACTCGTAGGTGACCTGCGATTATTCGCACAGTCTTCACGTGATCGTAGCACTTGAGCGTACTTATTTACACCCAGTCTTGTCGTACAGACCACTAGAAGTGGTTCCGAATCGTGTGCAGGGATGTTTGATGAGCTATGGATGAGTCGTATAGGTCACTATAGGTGACTCCCAACTTATATACTAGCATTGGTTGATGAGATATGGATAAGTCATACAGGTCACTATAGGTAACTACGTATGCTAGCATTGATTGATGAGATATGAATGAGTCGTACAAGTCACTATAGGTGACTCCCAACTTATATGCTAGCATTGATTGATGAGATATGGATGAGTCGTACATGTCACTATAGGTGACTCCCGAATTATATGCTAGCATTGATTGATGAGATATGGATGAGTCGTACAAGTCACTATAGGTGACTCCCAACTTATATACTATCTTTGATTGATGAGATATGGATAAGTCGTATAGGTCACTATAGGTGACTCCCGACTTATATGCTAGCATTGATTGATGAGTTATTGATTCAGCCTTACAGGTTATGCGAGGTGACTCCGGCTAGCTTGTTGATGAGCTATTGGTTCAATCGTACAGTCCACAATAGGTGGATCCGACTAACATACCATTTCATATTGATTTATTTCACCTAGGTTACTTATTCTTGTTGAGATATTTGACACAACATAACTGTGAGACGGTTATTTTGGTTAAACTTTAGAGTTATAGTCACGCCTGTTATTTTCTGGGAAATTATACAAGTGTTACGGCGAGGGGTTATTGTCTTTGGTAATTGAAATTGGTTTGAAAAGTTTTGTTTCACTCACTCACATTTTCTATTTTTGCACCCCTCCAAGTTTTAGCAACAGAGTTCCATATCGATGAGGATTCGTGGCACTTTTCAGTACAGATGTCTTCTTATAATGGTATACTCATTATTTTACCTTACTGTTCTATACCTATACTCTGTATCCCGTGTGAAATTGGTCCATACCCGCTTACCGCGCACGTGTACTTAGGCACTTTAGATTTTGATTTATTCACATTTTATACATTATCACACTTTATGGCTTCGTCACCTTACAGGTGTCGGCCAGCACGGCTCGATTCGGGATCCTAATGGACATTCCGGGTCGGGGTGTGTCAATTGCACCCTCTTGGTGCTTGCCAAGGAAGAAGAAAGAGAGATAGTTCAGACTTTGAGAGATGTGAGGTGGCAGGAAACAAGAGGTCCAAGAGAATGGGGGGACATGGGATAGGTGGAGTTGGTGAAGAGGGAGATGTCTGGGAGAGGGAAAAAGAGAAAACACAGGGATAAAGATGAGATGATACCCACGTGGGTGGGTTCCATGGACACATATGTCCCATAAGAAAATAATAAAATAATAAGGGTGAATGTCTGAAATAATGAATTTACTAAAATGCCCTTTACTTCGTAGTTTCATAAAATCTTCATCGTAGCTCCAACTTCGATTCCGCTTGCGCCTACAAGTTCATATCGCCGAGTACTTCAAGAATACGGTAAAATATAAGCTTGTACACGTCACGAAATGATGATCAAAGAAAGTCAACAATCTCTCTTCTAAGGGCATTTTGGTCAACTCACACTTTTAGAATTTAAAAAATCGTAAAATTAGGGACGGGTTGTCACACGAAATGAATTGTGAAGAATAGGGAGAGCGAAATTTTAAATTTAAAGGAAACTTAGGGACCTTGCACGACGAAGCCTTCGTCATGTATAACCCTACAGTAAATATAGCATTGATTTCTCTAACTCAAAAAAATGATTGTTTGGCATAAATGTTGACTCCTTGCGTGACGAAGCCTTGTCGTGCAAGATTTTTACGGTAAATGTTTCATTGCGCATTTGTTTGGTGCCAATTAAGGGCTTACCTGTGGTTTTCTTCCAAACTTTGTGTGACGGCGTCCTTTCTTCATCGTGCAATGCCCTTTTGTGTGATGAAACTTTGCATCACGCAAATTTTTTGGTACTTTAATTTTAGTGTGATGAAATTGCGTGGCGCCTTAATTTCGTCGTGCGAAACACCCTTGCACGATGTCGACTCCTTCGTTGCACAAATTTGTCACACAAATAGTTTTTTCTAGTAGCTTAAAGAGAATATTAATACACTCAACATGAGGTGCGTTATTGATATGTGCTATTTGTCCCACATTAACTATTACCTTTTCTCTTCCCCTCCTAGCCACTATATAAAGAGGGCTTTGGGGAAAGGAGAAAACTCACCAAGAAAAACAATTCTTTTAACTCTAGAGAGGAGAGAAATGCTCTCCACTCTCAATAATCTTTTTCTCTCTTAGTTTAGCCTCTAAGGTATCACATTGGCCCTAGGATTAGGAGGCTGCTAAGAAATACGATGGTTTGATCCTTGTGCATTGGCACAAGGTACGTAGGCAATCTAACTAGACTAGATGCAACCAAATCCTCCATTGGGTGACACTCTCCTTCGTGGCTTGTGCAACAGTTTGTAGGAACGAGATTGCAAATTAGAATTCGTCAATTCTATTAGGTATATCCGATATCGAATTCTTTGTATTATTTTCCTACATTCCCAACAGTGGTATTAGAGCCATAGGACTTGTTCCTCGCCTTGCGAGAAGCATGATATCCACCATGGTTGAATAAACCTGAAAAAATCACGTTTTGATTTGTCATGTTTTTTGGGGATTTATTTTTAGAAATACGTTCTCCTATGTGTGAGATTCATTCCCTCAAAATTTCATGCAAACATGTATCACAGTTTGAGAGAACTCACAAACCCTAGCTTTGTGATTTCTTGAAAATTTCAGTTTTTCAACTATTTTGGAGGTTGAATTTAGGGTACATGTATTTGATTTTTCTGTATTGTTTTGCTTGGGATTTGTAGATTGCCATATATGCTTCAAAACCATATAAAATATACGTCATTTGGACGGGTATTGAAGAAGATATGGCGTCACAAGCATGCCTTTGCGAGTCTAAAATCTAGGATTTCTGCAGAAAATTTGTGAGAAAAAACATGATTTTATTTCCAGATTCGTGAGCTCTTTGTCGTGTTGTTAGTGTCAGTTTTTGGAATTTGTTCCAGGAATAGAAGTTGTAGCTCGGAATCTGGGCTTTCCAGTGATATAAAATATGCTTCAAAATGGATGCATATCGAGTGTGATATGGTCTTGGAAAATTGTCCTTATTAAATTAGAAATTTGGAATTTACAGGTTTCTTGAACGAAGATAATCTCTACAATTTTGGGGATATTATGTCAGTTTAAATTACTCGTCTTGATTGAGTATTTTATACAAGATAATATATCATTTTAATTGCTCTTTTTGATGTTAAAGCATTTAAATGGAAAGGAAAATATTCTTTTGTATAATATTATTTTATTGGCATTAATTATAATTATGTCATTTGATTTTCGTATTATCATGATTATCAAATTAGAATTATAATTATTAAGAGATTTTCTCCTATTTTCTCATTAATTAATGTGAATTAATTTTCTAACTGGTTATTTCTTTATTAATTATTTAGAATTGATTATCTAAATTATTATCTTCTTAATTTATTTGGATTGATTATCTAAGTGATTATCTTCTGTAATTAATATATAATTGTTTATTCTAAATTATTTAATTACGAATAATTGTATATTTTATTAGGCTTGTTATGAGCATGGCATTAGGAAAATGATCCATATTTAGGATGCTCATCCCGCATGCTCTAGTTGGGCACAAAATTAGAATTGGGCTGGGGTTTACTAAGTGGTCACCTCTTATTTGTTGTGGTGTCAAGGGAAGGATCTTTAAGGAGACATCTGGGGTGTCTAAGAGGGCAGGTATTTAAGGGCTTAATGCTACCACCCCTCCTAGATATTGATCTAGCCACACTTACTGAGACCCACTTAACGAGCTCGTTGTCTAAAACTCTAATTTAAATCTAACGAAAAGCCCATTATATGCATGGATGCTATATGGTTATTTGGGCATTTACCCCTTTTTTTTTATTCTTTTTTTTTTTTCCTGCTTTGCAGTCTTTGGATGTAGCATGAAAAAAGTAATGAATTGGGCCCTTGCCCATAAATGATTTTTCTCTGGGTTTTTGGATATAACATAAAAACAAAATTGAAATGTGTGTGGAAAAATGTTTGGACAAATTTTTCCAAATAAATATTTGTTTCCAAGATAATTAAAAATGTGAACTCAACCTATGATATTGGGTGGTAATTATGAGCGACTCAGTGGATTTTTCGATCTTGATTTATAGGAGAGGTTCATATTTTTTAATTAAGACTTGTGAAGTAAATAATAAAAATGTGTGATTGATATATATATATATATATATATAGATAACTCAATTACCACTCACTTCTCACTCATTGATGATTAAGTTTTATTCGTAACCAACTATCTTCTATAAGCATGACTCTGGACATGAAAACATTTTAGTTCTACCTATAATCACTACATTCTGTTCATCCTTCAGTTTTCACTTACTGTTTATCTTATTTGTTAACCCTCTAAGTAGGATTGTTTACTCTCAACCCAAACAGTAAGGCGCGTTCCAAACAATAAGTCCAGAGGATTGGCATGAGTGGAGAGAGAGTTTAGCAAATACGCGAGGAAGGTAAAGCCAGTAAGATTTCTGTATTTTGAAAGCCTGCATTTTGAGCATTATGAGTAGATTATTTAGATATAATTCAATGGCCAGCACTAACTCCAGATCCAGTTTAAGTATAATTCCAGACATAGTAAATGAAGAGCAAAAATTAGAATTTCAAACAGATGACAGTGTCAACTTTGGAGATCGGAATGTCCCCAAGGTTTTTAGTAAAAACATTTACAAAAAGAAATGGTCAGTAGCCTCTTTTAGGAGTGAACATCACATCAAAACAGTTGAAAAAGCTTATGCTCTTAGTAATGAACATGAAACTTGTTAGTTATTCACACTAGAACAAATTAAAACTCATAGAAAAGATGGTTACAATTACATTCACATAGGTATAGTCCAAATAACAGTCAAGCCCTTAACAAGAAGATGCCTCATTACCTTTATTTTGTTATGCCTCCAAGGTGCAAGATTCACTGACTTCAGTGATAGCATTCTTGGGATGATTGAGTGAAGTCTTTACAGCAGACCAATTCATTTTGATTGTTTCCCAGATCTCATGATAAGTTTTTCAGATTCCCACATGCTGAAAGCACTCACATTAAACATCAAAACTTCAGGGTACCAAGTTCTTGAAGGAGTCCAACCATTAGCCTTAATCTTTAGAGTTTACTACAAAGTTACAGAACAAACATGAATTTCCAAGCCTTAGTTAAAAGTCCTAGAGACCACACACTCTTGATACAAACCAATCAAGAAAATGCCAACATCAAAATACCCATAACTATCAATTGGTCAGATATCAGTCTAACTTCAGATTGGTGCTGGATCAATGAAAGCAAACCAGTAAGCATACAAAATAGCTTAGTCAACCTAGACAACATAGAACAATATTTTGACGGAACAATTAAAATCAACTTCAACCCTCCAGCCAGAAAATCTAGTGTTCACTTACACGAGTTAGCCCAATCACACAAATCTTTAGAGCCAGATAGAAACTCTTTTTCTAGATCCACATCAGCCGATATGGTGGGTCAAGATCAAGATCCAATCAATTCCTTAGTCAATAAGAGATTAAAATCAGTAGAAACTAGCTCAGTAGTTACCCAACAAGAATTAATTAATGACTTGATCAACATGAAGTTAAAATCAGTAGAAACGACCTCTCAGGTTACTTATCCAAGATACCAACCTAACACCCAAAATCAAGGAGAATAAACCTCTACAACATAATCTGATTTTGAAGCAAATCAAGTCAACCACCAACTGGTAGTCCTAAACAAACCATTCAAAATTCGATGGAAGAAACTCAACGCTGACATCGAAGCAATGGAAAACATTCCCAAAAGAAACACCTTTAGGGAAAAATATACAAAAGAATAAAAATTGGACATTTACAATAAATGGACCAATTTCATGAAAAAACACATATTTGAAGTATTTTTCCTTGATTTCGTTGAAAATATTAAGAGTCTGAAAAAGAAATTAGAAGTCATCACCAAAGAAAATTGGGTTAAAGAAGCCAAAACCATAGTCTCTTCTAGTCACCCTCCATAAGAAACAATTTTAATTACAACTGCAAACACACAGATACTAGCCACCCCTTTCAAACTTCCCAAAGAAGTTGCAGGAGTCAAGCCAGTCATTGAACAAAACAATTTCACAAACCAGAGTCTGCACACCATAAAAAAATAGTTAGATAAAATAGAAACCAAAATAGATAGACTTTCACATTCCAAACCAACAGTTAAGGAAAAACCCTTAGTCAACTTCCCAGAAGCCGCATCTAGCACAACAGCTTTGAAAACAATCTCCACAAGTCAAAAAATAGATCAAATGTTTTAAGAGTTAAAATAAGAAAAAACAGTCAATGTTTTACAACACCCAGATGAATCTCAACCAAAAACAACTTCTGCAATATGGGATTCAGAAGGCGAGAGTGAAACAAATTCCATCAGAAAAGTAAAAGAAACTTTTCAAAATCTAGAACTAAAACGAATCACAAACAAAAGAGTCAATCCGACAACTCTTACAAAAAATTGGCATCCAAGACCAACACCTTCGGATATTCAATTTGAGGAAAGAAACATCCAAAATCAATTCTTGGTCTCAGCTGATAAACTCTATGAATGGAACATAGATGGATTATCAGAACAAGAATTTTTGAACAAATTACTACACATCTTCATAGTTGCTAATAGTTATATTACCAATCATGACCTCATTCAAACCCAAGTTGTCAACCTTTTGGTCACTGGATTTACAGGAATGCTCCATTCTTGGTGGGAAAAACATCTTACTGAACAATCCAGAAATGAAATAAAAAATGCAATCAAAAGAGATGAAGAAGGAACACCTATTTTCGATGAACATATCGGAAGAGGAGTCTCAGATACGGTCAATATATTACTTTTCACTATCATAGAACATTTCATAAGGACACCTAGTAATGTCACATCCATGATTCATGACCAACTCAATAACTTAATATGTCCAACCCCTAGTGATTTTAGGTGGTACAAAGATGTTTTCATGTCCAGAGTCATGCTTAAAGAAGATAGTAATCAACCATTTTGGAAAGAAAAATTCATTAATGGATTACCAAATCTATTTGCCCATAAAATCAGAAACGTTTTAGTTAATGAAGAAGGTATCATACCATATCATAACTTTACTTATGGAAATATTATTAATATTATCCGGAAATAAGGATTGAAAATGTGTATTGATATGAAAATTACAAAACAAGTTAATAAAGACAAGTCAATAGCCAAATACGAATTAGGAACATTTTGTGAACAATACGGATTACCTCCTATTGCTCCATCCAACAAAGAGAAAAAATCAGAAGCCTACCATAGATACCCAAATAGGTAATTCAGTAGGAGACACCCCAAACATAACAAATTCAAAAATAAGAATTTTGAAACAAATAAATTTTACGAGAAATCCAAGTCCAGCAAGTGGAATAGGAAACCCTCAGGAAAACTCCACTCCAAAAATCAAGAACCAAAACGGAATTGCTAGAAATGTGGCAATTTCGGTCATTATGCAAACAAATGCAAAGTCAAGAAAATAATCAATCACTTGAAAATCTATGAGGAAGAGAAAACCCAGCTAATCCAAGTCTTAGAATTAAGAGACATAGACCATGGTCAATCTGAAGACGATTTAGATTTTTATTCATCATCTTCCAGTAATTCCTCAAGTAGTCTTTCGTCGCCCGACATTAAGATAGGATGCACAGTTGCTTGTTGTAAAAAGATTTCAATCCTTAATAAACAAGAAAATCTTCTTATCGAGCTAATCAGCAAAGTTGATGACCTTGAATTAAATTCATTTTATTTAAAGAAACTTAAGAAGTTAGTCTCTCCTGAAGAAGTCAGTGCTAGTCAACCCCAGGTAGCCCCAAAAATCTGTTTTAGCACAACCCTAAAAAGGTTTAATAAAGCTAAGAAAGAAATTACAGTCAAAGACCTATAAAGGGAAATCAACAAAATTAAGGAAGAAATTAAGTCCTTAAAATCAGAAAACATAGAAATCCGCTCACATCTCAGTAGTATCCAAACACAAGCATTCCTTAGCAATAATGATAAAGACCGACCAAGAATCAGAATCCAAGTCCATAGAAAATCTAACATAAAACCTAGTTTTAGGATTACTACAAAAAATTAGGATCCATAAATGGTATTCTAAAATAAAAATAAAAATTGAAGACTTTCAGTTAGAAACAATTTCCTTAATTGACTCAGGTGCGGACTTGAATTGTATTCAAGAAGGTTTAATTCCCACTAAGTATTTTCATAAATCAACAGAAATCCTTAGTGCAGCAAACCAGTCCCCATTGCAATTAAAATATGAAATTCTAAAAGCTCATGTTTGTCAAAACAATGTTCGTTTTAAAACCTCATTCATTTTAATAAAAAAACATTTCAAACCCAGTCATTCTAGGGCTCCCCTTCATAGCTCTCCTATATCCTTTTAAGGTACACCATAACCATATAACTACCAGAATGTTAGGACAAAAAATCACATTTGAATTATGCATAGAAACAGTTCTAAAAAAATTAAGACAATTACAAAAAGATAGTATCTCAAAAACCATCAATCTAGTCACCAAAAAATCACAACAAATTAATTTCTTAAAAGAAGAAATTAATTACAAAAGAATTGAAGAATAATTAACAAACAAATCTTTGTTACAAAGCATTGACAACTTTCAAAATAAACTTGTTAATGAAATTTGTTCTGACATTCCCAATGCTTTCTGGCACATAAAGCAACACATTGTTAAACTTCCTTACAATAAGGAATTTGATGAAAAGAAAATACCAACAAAAGCCAGACTAATTCAAATGAGCCAAGAAGTCATGGAATTCAGCAAAACAGAAATTTAAGAACTTCTCAATAAAGGAATAATCAGGAAAAGTAAATCACTCTGGTCTTGTCCTGCTTTTTATGTCCAGAAAAACGTTGAATTAGAAAGAGGAAATCCTAGGTTAGTCATTAATTACAAACCTCTTAATAAAGTCTTGGAATGGATATGATATCCAATTCCTAACAAAAGAGATTTAATTAAGAGACTTAGTCAAGCTGTAATCTTCTCAAAATTTGACATGAAGTCTATATTTTGGCAGATTCAAATTCATCAGGATGATATATACAAAACTGCATTTGTCTCTCCTTTCGGTCATTATGAATGGAATGTAACGTCATTTGGTCTTAAAAATGCACCCAATGAATTTCAAAACATCAAGACTGAAATATTTAACAATACAGTCATTTCTCAATTGTTTATATTGACGATGTTCTCATTTATTCCAAATCGATAGATAAGCATTGGAAACACTTAAATATGTTTGCTATGATAATTAAGTCAAATAGATTAGTTGTCTCAGCAACCAAAATTAAGTTATTCCAGACCAAAATTAGGTTTTTAGGATACAATATCCACCAGTCAACCATTCAACCAATAGATATAGTAACTCAGTTTGTAGATAAATTCCCATATGAAATTATTGACAAAACCTAATTACAGAGATTTCTAAGATCTTTAATTTACGTTGCAAAATTTTATCCACATCTTAGGCAACAATGCAAACCTTTGTTTGATCGTCTAAAAGAAAATCCTTCATCATGGTATAATACTCATACTTCCATAGTCAAACAGATCAAGTCACATGTTAAGACATTGCTCTGTCTTGGCATTCCAACTCCTAATTCATTCAAGATCGTTGAAACTGATGCCTCTGAAATTGGTTACGGAGATATTCTCAAACAGTCAATTTCTTCCAGATCTCCTGAACAAATTGTTCGTTTCCATTCAGGAGTATAGAATCCAGCACAAAGTAATTATAATACTATTAAGAAAGAAATATTATCTATAGTATTATGTACTAATAAATTTCAAGATGATTTATTAAATCAAAAGTTTTTAGTCAGAGTCAATTGCAAATCTGCAAAACATGTTTTACAATAAGATGTTCAAAACATTGCATCAAAACAGATTTTTGCACGATGACAAGCTATATTAAGTATTTTTTATTTTGAAATCAAATACATCAAAGGTAGTCAAAATTGCATCCCTGATTTCCTAACCAAAGAATTTCTACAAGGGAAGAATGACAGCAAGAATACCTAATAAGAGGAGGCTTCCAGCCACTCTACCACCACCACCAGTAAACACAAGAATTAAGCCCAGATTCTTTATCGGCCTTAGCCATTACCAACCGTTTCACTCCCCTAGGTTCCACAATAGGAAACCTTAGGCCAAATTACCAGTCACCACATCCCAATCACCAAATGAAATTAGTCCGTCAATATGATCCTTATTTAACCCTTGCATACCAATCATCATCATCCCAACCGGTCAATTATACTAAAATATCACCGTATATCAAGAAAAATCTCAGTGAATATCTTTTTAGCATCCTTTTCAATCTCAATCAGGAACAAGCACCAGAAAAATTAGCCAAAACCATCCTTCCACCTAATTTCCATTATCACCCTACAGCACCGCACAAAACATTGAAATATTATCAAGCCATTCTCAGCGAAACAGAGTCCATCTATATCAAACCACTTTATAGTAAAACCTATGAAAACAAAATTTTTTACCATTCTCTTTACATTGGCCCATTCTTAACCGAAGCAGATTGGGGAATCCCCCTTTATAAAAGCAAACCTCTTCACACTCAATATGTCCAAATACCCAATAACTATTATAATTATTTTGATTACATTGATGCTTAGACTAACATCTTTCTCCATCAGACAAAAGATTTTAGTCATTCATGGTTCATCACTTTTGACAAAAGTTTCAAGTTAAATTTTCCAACATGGTTCCCAAAGTGGTGGTCAATTCATAGGCCAACAGCCAGTCTACTGCCAGACGAGCTTATGCAAGTTCTATTAGCCAGTTTTCAACAAAAAATTAACGAAAGTAGGTTAAAATACAGAATTAGACTCCTCTCATTATGCATGGCCAAATACAAAGTTCAATGGATCTCGAAGTGTAATTATGAAGTTGAAATCGATGAAGTCAACAGAGTCAAATTAGTCAAGTGGTGGGATAAATTCAACCATCAGAGGGTCATTAGTCTGGTTCTCTCTGAATTTTCCATTACTCCTCCTTCAGTCACCCCAGCGTAGCCAGTAATGCTTGCTAATCCAACTCAATCATTATCGGACATTAGTCCATCCTCATCCTTTAAAGGAACAGCCAAGTCTCCCAAATCGTCAAGCTTAAAGAAAAATAAAGTCACTCAGCTTTAAGATTTAGCACAACAATTACTTGCAGAAGCAGCGATGCTCTACACTGAATAAGAAGAAGAAGCTTTAGACTCCAAATCTTCAGATGCGTCCTCATAGCAACAAGCCAATCTGATAAGTCAAAAAACATAGTTAGCCAAGTAGGTCAACTACAAGGATTCGTAAGACCCTTTTGCATAAAGCCATGTGAACACAGTTAATTACCATGTGAAAATTCAGACATCATGTGAACACTATGACAATTGCCATGTGAAAATTCAGCCTTCTTTCTAAGTCACCATGTGAAGCATTCAAACAATATTCAAATCAATAATTCCGACAAAGTATGGAATCATTCAGTCATACGCACATTCCATTGTAAAAGCAGCAATTATACCAACAAGTTCACTATTCATCAACAGTAAAAACAAGTCATCTTCCATCCCGTACTTCAACAATAAAGCAATCATTCATCCAAATATCTTTTCCAAGTCTACATGAAGAGGACTCAGATGAAGGAGACATCAAGTTAATTTCTACATCTTTTCTCAGTCAAAATTTCTTTGGGTTCACACTGTATTCAAAGAAAACCAAATTTTAAACAATTTAAATTCTCAAATGTTAATGATGCCTACATGCTCCAATATCCTTTTCATCAATCAATTTCTTATTTGCTGACTCAATCGTCAGTAAGTTAATTATAAGTCCTAATGTAAGTGTTGCAATAAAATTTATTTTCAAAATTATATCTGCATCATTATTTTCATTATGAATATTTTCATAACAACTGATTTTGAGTGGCATAAAATTCTTACCCACAGTCAATTCATCGAATATCTCAAATTTAAGGTAAACACAGATGACTCCTTCATTTGGTTTTTTTGTTCATTTATAATAGTTGGTTTCATGGTTTCTTCAATCCTGGCTATCCACCACATCAAATCTCTAGTTCATCGAATTCACATGATTCAATGTATTTGCACTAGTGGGTTGGACTTAGTGGAGAGTCCCAGATTTATTTAACCCAGAGATGGGTTTTTCCAATCAAAACTCCTTGTGTTGCTTATTGTTTCTCTTGTTTACATATGTTGTTCATTTGCTTGTGATATATATAGTCTCTAGGGTATGCAAATAGATATGTGCCTATAACTAAGCTTATCAAAGTTTAAATATGTATTGAACTGAACCTTAGTTAACTAGGACCTCGTTAACCAAGTATAATTGTTTATTCTTGCTTTTGGTAAATTAACAAATTGGATCTTAGTTGGCTAGTGACACTAGTTAGCCAAGCATATATTGAATTTCAAACACAGGATATTCCGTTTGGTATCAATTTCAACAAGGAATTAGGCCCAACATTGAGAGTTATGTCAACTCTTCATTAATTGTTAGTACGTGAGCCTCACATATGAGGTTAAATTTGTTATTTTATTCCTTTTAACTTATTCCAAAGAGGGAGAAAAAAAACAAAGAAAAAAATCATACAGTGTTCATCCCAGTTGAACTGGAATCGAACTGAAATCGTCTATCGGAATCATAAAGTTGAACGATGAAATCGCAATCAACTGGGCGTTAGGGTCGACCATGAAAAAACGAATTGGGTTTGAGTGAAGCACTGAAATTTTTTATGCTCACTGAAATATTGAAAAGGGTTTATAAATATGAAATATTCGTTTTGATTTTTTTGTTGATGTTGATTTTGATGAGATTGTAAGCTTTTACTTAAATTTTGGTTATTACATTTTAATTGTTATTTGGTCTTTATATGCCCTTCTTATGCCATGGAAGGGTTCTCTTCAAGCAGAACCCAGCTTAAGATCTCAAGATTTGCGGAAATATGTTAGAATTTGCAGCCAACTTTGGCATGAACACTAGGTTAAAAGAAATAAAAAGACAACTTCGCTCTTGCATGTGAGACTCATGTGCAGACGATTAACAGAGGGTACGAAACTTTCAATTTTGAGTCTAATTCTTAATGGACTTTATTACAGGGTTTAAATCCTAATTATTTTACTACGAGGTCTATCTTCGGACTGTCTTATCACCACAAGAACATTATTCCAATTAGCCATAAACCAACCAACCATGCCTTTAAATTTTATAATTAATTTACACGTTCATATTTTATTTTTTTATAATTATTAGATTTTTTTTAACAAACAATAATATTTAAACTAAGAAGGAGAGATGTGAGCTTAGTCACAATAGACTAGTAATAATGTGATTTAAATTCATTTTTGGTGAAAATCAAATCTAAAATGTAACATCTCACATCAATCAACGGAGAGGGGGTGATGTGCCTTATATGTACATGCTCATCTTCATATAACACGAGGTCTTTTGGGAACTCACTAGCTTCGGATTCCATCGGAACTCCGAAGTTAAGCGAGTTTGGACTAGAGCAATCCCAGGATGGGTGATCTACTGAGAAGTTGCTCGTGAGTTGCCAGAAACAAAACCGTGAGGGAATGGTAAACTCAAAGCAGACAATATCATGCTACGACGGAGCAGGTCTGGGATGTGACATAAAATCTCTTATTTAAAAATAAAAAAAAGTATTACCAAATTGTAACATGAAGTGATTTATGACCACCAGCTTAAATGAATCGAATGAATATAATTAAAGAGACGTGTAAATTTGGTTTTTTAAAAGCATGAATCATGGATCAAAGAAAAAAATGGAAAAGCATGAATCATGGGAAAACTGGCAAATCGGGGGTCCACCTCTCAAGTTGACAAATATACCAAATTTAGCATGGCAACACACATATTGGACCCAAAAACTGTCTTGGGAATAGTTTGTTGTTCTTTTGAGAATCAAATTTTCTGCACTTAAAATAAGTGAAATTTCTGTATAGCTCCAATAAATATATCACATATTAAATTTATGATAATAAAATTAAAAAAAAATTAAAATAATAAATATCTATCAATTACTTATTAACGCCACAAAGAAGCCACACCATTACTGCGAGCAGAAGATTTGGTCTATGTTCTATAGACTTAATACCAAATTTCCAATATAAGTTACCCAATTGAATGTGTTTTGTATTTTCAATTTCCAAATTATATCATCCCTATCAGAAGGAATCATTAGGCTAGGAATCTTTAGTAGGAATAATGTTGGGTGTGCGGGCCAAGTGCTTATTTCTTACTTCTGCTCCCATGTGACCTTTTCTCAAAAGTGCTTAGCTGCTTATGCTTATTCTAATCTCTATCCCACCAATAATTGGATTTCAAATCTAACGCTTATATAGTAATATTTATCTTTACTTAATTAGATTTTTTTTTTTTTTCTTTTTCAATTCTTCTAATCCGACGACCGAAAATTAGAAGAGTATGTGAGAAGTAAAAAATGGTTGTGTGGATATCACACATTTTTTTTTTTTTTTATGTCAAACGATAGATTTGTTAGATTAGATGTTAGATTAGGGAGCCGACGAAGTTCGAACTCACATCGTAGTGCAAGAACAACACTACTCCTACCACTATAGTAGAGGGTCACTTGCATTATGTAAAAGAAAAACACTATAGATTTCAATTTTGCAAAATTTTTGTAGTGCTCAAAATCATCTAACAGTTAAAAATTTTGAAATACATAATTCAAAGCATCGTAGAAAATTCGTCAAATTTGACGAGCTTACTCAAAACCAAAAGAGTATTATAAACCCTACTTTTAGCAAGAGAAGTTAATGAGAAGTTGCATCATTTTCATTCACTTGTGTCACCATACAAATAATTTATATACCATCCATAAAAATGGGGCCATCAATATGAGAGAGGATTCTCGCCGGATCTTCTTTGTGAAGATCTCGAAGATTCTTCAATCACATCTGTTCATTGTGCATCGTACGGTCAGTTTTTGTTAGGTATTGTTTATATTCAATTTTTTTTTTTTTAAAATGATAATGATTTCTAACCGTACGATGTACAATGAACGAATATGATTAAAAGTTATGATTCTCACAAAGAGGATCCGACGAGGATCCGACGAGGATCCTCCTGGCATCAGTATGGGCTCCCTTCTTTATATCTTGTCTCTGAGATTCTCTCTATTATTTTTCTTGTGAGAGTGACTGTTTTGTCCTGCTACATAAACATACCAATTCATTGTGTGTTTTTTTTTTAAGTGGTGACATGACTGGTTTAGGTTAAAAGATAAAATCAACATAATTTGGAATAATTCTACTAACTAAAGAGGTTGTTTAATCACCACATCCATCAAATTTGACATGGTGATGATCATATATTTTGAACTTTTATATAATTTTGTCTCAACTGTGACTCTTGAAATTTGAATTTAGAAAATAAACAAAAGAATACATATCGATAGACTAAATAATATTCACGTTTTTTATGTCCTGAACTAAAAACAAATTTCACTGTTTAATTATGACAGTTCTCAAATCAAATAAGAAAGAAAAAATAGTGAAGATCCTTAGCCCCTATCATCATTCCAAGGAGAAAAGGAAGACATAGAGATCTATGGTGTTTGAGTAGCTGAAACAGAAATGCGGAAAAAGGAAAGGCTCATGATATGTCATTGCGCATTTGAGGCCTTCACCGTTTCCGAATTTTCCATTTAAGGGTAAAATGTCCTATTCTGTTTTATCTTCACTTTTGCTTTGCCCTATAAACAGTAAAAAATCACTAATTAATTAACAACCCTAACTAGGTCCATTTATTTTTTTTGTTCAAAAAATAAATTTTTTTTTAGATTAGATATTAAATTAGTTATCGATGAGATTCGAACTTGTTCCATCATGCAAAGGCTCGACATCTTTTCACCAATATGGTAAAGGATAACTAGCATCCTAACTGAGTCCTTAGGTTTGGTTGAATTTTTTTTATTAAACAAACGATATTAGCTATATTAAAAAAGTGGGGAAATAGGTTAACAATAATATGATGGCAAAAATTAAATTTAAAATTTTTTTCTTATAAATGAATAAAAATACTATTAAATAGCATTACTAAATGAAAATTTTGGTTGAGTTGGGAATATAAATAATGTCAACTACTCCTTGTCTACTTTTTCATTAGAAAAAGAAACCCATCAGTCTAGAAAATTGGAAGATGAGGACAAGAAGGTAAGGGAAAACAAATTAATGCTATTTTATTCTCTATAAGATAAGTTCGGATCTCTTGTCCTTTCGTGTACAATACAGCTAATACCCCGCCAATCTGGCCATCCAACCAGTCTCAACATTTGAAATTTAGATTTTAATTGTTGGCCAAAACATTAAAAATTAATCATTGCTCTTTCTAGCAAATTTCTCCTAAGTCCTAATCCTAGTAGGTTTTTTTTTTTTTTTTTGTCACATGATAGATTTGTTAGATTAGATTTTAGATTAGAAAGCTAGCATAGTTTGAATTCACATCATGATACAAGGGCAACGTTTCTTTCTATATTGTGGTAGAGGGCCACTTAGTCGTTGGAATGATGGTTTTGTGTGAGAATAGTTCACAAAATCATGTATTCTAAAAATCATGTTCAAATGACGTTTCGTTTGGAACTTAGCTGTGGTACATGCAATTATTTTTTTTTTTATTTGGCTGCAAAATTAACAAGAATTGTCTTTTTTTGATATTTGGGTGCAAATTTTATTGTGTGGTCGTTATGCTATCATTGAGTCGTGTTGTATGATTAATATGTCGTCGTTGTTTAAAAATAATCATTTATGCAACCAAACATTATTAAAATAATATGCATTTCTTTAATCAATATGTCATTGTTAGGGGATTTGGATCCTCTCCTGAGCTAATGAAGAGGATCCTCCTGACCAATCATCATGAGCCGTTGGATTTTTATCTAAAAACTACAATCATTATAACTTTAAAAGGACCCACATGTTTGTAACCGTTTAATAAAAATCCAATGGCCCACGATGATTGGTCATGAGAATCCTTTCCATTAGCTCAGGAGAGGATCCAAATCCGTTGTTAGGTAAACGACATTCTGACACAAGAAAAACTAACACATGAAAATCACAAAAGTTAAAATTTATTCACACCTATCAAACTAAGAACTTCTATAAAGTCGTACAGACCAAAAAAATGAGAGATTGAAAATACCAAAGTTGTCATCTACCTGGGAAAGCAAGCGCACCTACATACACATTATTATTCTTCTGATGAGAAAAGCTGGCTGATAGGAGATTGAGAAGAAGAAAAGAAAGAGCACACACCAGTCTCTGCACAAACTTTATCTTGACACAACTTCGATGTCACATGGTCAACCGAATTTCCCAATAAAAAACAGATGGTCAACTGAATTTCCCAATAAAAAATTTCATGTGAGATATATGATACGATTGTTTTTACAAAGATGTCATTTCCACGTATCGAATCCGTAATTTTTTGATCATAAATGAGCAACTTTCCATTGCAAATAAGCTGTTAGCAGTATTTTCATTATTGTCATAGTTTTTTTGTTCAAATGCTGAATTAAGCTGATGCATTTCAACATTTTGTTCCTCTTATCTGCATCCGGGAATCACCTGGGGGGATCAAGTGTGTTTTTTCTCTTCAGAATTCAGCCAATATTTTCATCGTCGGAATTGTTAGTCATTTAAAAAGTATTGCCATGCACTCCAAATTTATAAAACACCAGGAAAATTTACCTAAAGAGGAACGCAGAATGAGGAAAATTTATATAAAGGAGTAACGCTGAATGACATTTTTAGAAGGCCAATAACAACACCCTTTCATTATTCCTTAGAAGGAAAATTAAACAATGGAACCTTCGAAAGTCAAAAAGATAAAAAAATGATCAAGCTCTGCAGGGTTAGTTTTCAATAGATTGAAACAAAAACAGATCACTCTCAGTGTCCATTTGAGATGAGATCATGATCGAATTTTTCCACCTGAACTGCTCAAAAATCCCATCCAAAACACTTCAAACCTTAAACAATGATACTTCCATGGAAAAATGGCATTGTTTCTTGCAGGGACATGAGGATCTGACCAGAAAAATTATCATACCGATTTCGAGAAATGAA
The DNA here is from genome assembly GCF_041283825.1 of Pyrus communis. Classification (NCBI taxonomy): domain Eukaryota; kingdom Viridiplantae; phylum Streptophyta; class Magnoliopsida; order Rosales; family Rosaceae; genus Pyrus; species Pyrus communis. The sequence continues at coordinate 21,924,117 of NC_142569.1, forward strand.
ATTCATATTCAAGAAAGGAAGAAAGGAAACTAAACCTGCAAAATTCATAGCCGCTCTCGATGTTTCTCTCTCTCTCAAGATCCTTCTCCTTTTATGCATAATGTAAATATTTTTCATATTTATATTCATCAGCTCCTCCCGTGTGTATATATATCTGCAAAATTGATGGTGGATAAAACTCTATACATCATCTTTTCCGGGTTTGTGATTGTAACCTTTCCAGCTATAACTTTCGGATTTTGCATCTTCATCATCTTCGTCATCTCCACCGGTTCCGGTTAATTGGAGGGGACCTTGGGGTGAGCCAGATTGGGAACTACTAGCCTTTGAAGAGTCTACGTATTGATCTTGGGACATCCACAACGCCCCCAAACCAACAGATTGCTTTTCCGAGCCAGCTGCTGCGGCACCTGGAACTCTTCTTGTGTGAAGTCGGTATTTCTGCATTGACAAGAAAAAATTGCTCAAATTTCAGCATCAACATTCAGTGTCAAAAGTAATAAAAGTCCGTGACCTGCCAGTTTATTCTTTCAATGGATGGAACATTTCTTGAGGGGTTTCCTCAAGAAGCCAAGGCCTTCTCCTTATGTAAATTTGAAAATATTCTACACAATCAAACAGAAGCAAAGACGGGAAATTCAAAACTTACCTGCAAATGACTCTTCACTTCGTCATTCGTCAAGCCATCAACCTGCATAAGTTCCCTAATTTGCTTTGGTGTGGCCACTGCAATATCATAAAATCTCAAGTAAGACACTGCTATGGTGGGGGAAAATAGAGTGTAGTAATCCACCAGAACAATTTATGCAGTATGCAGAGAAACAATCAATTCATCTTTCGGGATACCAAATCCATTAATATCAGTTACGCAACAGATATTCGGTCTCTCAACAGATTCATGATAATATCCTTGCACATGATCACACACATTGATCAATAGCACATAAACACTTCTGGCAAAAGACTCTAAAGTTCAACCTATCAAAAAGTACAGTAGCCATAGAAGGAAATGACAATCTTTTGCACATTCGAAGCTCAAACATTCAACAATCCACAGTTCCAATGTGAAATCTAATGAATCCCATCGAATCCACGGAAACTAAACAAATATGCAAATAAAATGAAATTGGGAACTAACTCCAAATTAAGTACTTAGAATCCAAACTCAAACAATAGCAAAAGTAAGGCACACATCTTAGTGTACATTAGCACCTGCATTTTCAGATTCCATATCTAACTGTTGAAGAAAACAAAAGTTTCAATATCTAACCTTGTGAACCTCCAAGTTGCTGCAAGGCATTGACAAATCTGCGATGCAACTCCGGCGACCAGCACCTTCTCTGCTTCCGGCTAGTTGGCTGCTGCGGCGGAGTACGCATATTGGATTGAGTATTGGCAGTAGAGAAGGAGACTGACCTGCCACAAGTGGATCTTGAACCACTGGAAGTCGATTCCTCCTTCGGATTCTTAATCCCCGGAGTGAGCAGAGACAGCCCATGAACTGGCAATTCCTCTTTCTCTTCCAGCCTCAACGGCGTCACAGAAAAAGCAGGGTACCCCTTAAATGGCATAAATGCTCTTCCTCCAGTCCTATTTCTACATGTCTGGAAAGGATCCTCATTTGCTACCCCATTTTCTGCTTCATTTCTCTGCCATAATTTATCAGCTTATCTCAGTTAGAAGATAAATTTCAATGATTTTATGTAGTTTTGTTCTCAAATTTTTCGATGTTTCATTCGTTTACCTTAGAATCAATTTCAGAAACTCGCTTTCTATCGTATGGGGAATCACCAGAAGGATGTTGGTGATAATTATCAGTGTTCCAAAGCTGAACAGAGCTCATCCAATTCTTCTTATCCCTAGAGTCCTTTTCCTTCTTATTGTTATTGCCACTTCCTCCCTTGTTTTTATCACAATCTTTCTTCATTGGTATGAATTCTTCCAGCACTGGTTGAACTTTTGGCGCCGCACATTGCATTGCATCTTCCTTCAGAGCTCGAATCGCTGCAAACAATATGAACAAAAACAAACCCAGAAAAAACAAAAGTTAGGAAACAAAAACCCATCAACCAATATCTTCAAAACTAAAAACCCATCATCCAAAACCAACCGAAACCAAAAACCCATTTCTGAAATCGAATTAAATTAAATAATTTCTGGATACCCATTAATCGAAATCATCTGAAATCCAAAACCCATATCCCGAAATATTTTAAAAAGCTGTGAAAAGCCAGGAAAATATGTACTTGAAATCAAAGCTTGAATTTTTTTTTTTTTTCAGGGGAAACAAAAACGAACCATCATTCAATAGGAACATGCAGAGAGGAAGCTCGCGCTTGAAGGCATCGATCTTCCTCATCTCGTCCTCCAATCTCTTAACAAAATCGTCAAGCTTGGACAGCTTTTCGGACACATTTCCGATCATTGAAACCTCCTTGAGGAAATCACTGATCGTTTTGGGCACAAAAGTGGGTTTAAAATCCAAGCTCAGTTCTGGAGGAACCGAACCCATTTCAATATTTGGAGATTTAGATCCTTTCTTTTTGCAGATAATTGGTTTCTGTCGTAATCTCTCTATCTTTTGTGTGGATTAACCAGAGAGGTGAAAACAAGGAATCGGAAATAGTGAGGATCTATATATATAGGAGATGATGTTAATATATATATACGCGTATATACATATATATATATATATATATATATATAATAAGATAGTGATTGATGAGAAAAATGAAAAATGAAAAATGGAAAATGGAAAATTTGAAGGTGCGAGGAAGAAGAAGAGAAGATTCTATTGAGGGAGAGAAAGCATCGGCCAGGATTGAGGGGTTTTAAAAAGTCTCTTTCGTGGCGTCGCATATTTTATCTACCGCGGCTCCTGAGTTAACTCGGGCATCTTACTTTCCTTTTAAGTGAGTTCACTCGGTCATTGAAAAACTATAAATTATTTTTTTAAATGGTTAGATAGTGGATTGTGGTAGATGCATAATAATGTGTTGTTTTAATTTTAAACTAAATGCAATACTGCCAATACACATACTATGTGTATGACTTAAATTTTATAATTTAAAAAAAGTTGAATAAACGAGATTAAGGAGTGGGTTAAGCCTCACAATGAGTTAACAATAATGTAATTCAAATTTGTATTTGATGAGAATTGAAACCTCTCACCCTACAAGCAAAGAGAAATATCATTAAATTGTAGTGCTAAGTGGTTATAAAGAATTAAATTTAATTATTTCAATTCAGGTAAAAAAATTATTGGATTGGGAAAGTTCGAAAAACTGAAAAAAAAAAAAAAAAATAGAAACGGGTGCAAATGAGAGAGAAAAAAAAAAGGAATGAGTTTAGAGTATTGATAGGGTGACATGTCTATGAGGTTAGCAAAAGGCAAAAACTTGTTTGTGCCAAATTAATTTAATGCTCACTTTTTTGTCTTTTTTTTTTTAATATTTTCTTTCAGTTATTTATAAAAGAGTGTGATAGTAATTTTATTGGTTTTTTATCGACAAACAAGGTTCTAGTAACTTGCAGATTAAGGAATTGTCTTTACTTTAAAATGATCAAATTGTAAATGAGTATTGGATGTTGGATTTGTTCTGATTGTTTCATTAAATTGTATAGGTGCAAATGGTGTGCTTTTCCAGGTGTGGATTAGTGTTTACAAGATTAAAATGCACAATTGTACATTAAACTCATTCATGTAAACTTTTTTGTGGTTTTTTAAATGGAAATGGAACTGTTATTTGCAGTTCTAAATAATCATTATGCATTACTTCATTTTTTATCACTTTCACTAAGGAAGAGTGAATATGACTTTTTTTTAGTGCATACAACCACTCATTTATCTTCATTTCATTTTTCTTTATATAATTAGACATAACCCAAAAAGATGAAATAGTATACTAGAGATGTCACATTTTTTTCTCACATGATATCGGCTAATGACTTTATCTCGGTAGATGTTGGAGGTGTTTTATTCCTAAGCAATCAAGAGATTCCCAGCATTCTTAAAGTCATTCTTCTTGTGCAATGTCATAGGTTCAAATCTCATAGAGCATTATTCTATTCTTGTTAGGTCTAATTACAATGAAATAACTTCACTAACTTGAACAACAACTTGATTTTTTCCTCCTAAAGGGCATGCCCGACCCATAATATCCAATTGAAGGGAAGTGATTTCACACATTTGTTTGCACATTTTTTGCACACCGCCTCTTAACCATGACCAATGATTCACCTTTGATTTGTTCAATTTAATTTCTCAGAGAGTGTAACTGGTGAAAAATAGTGTGCAAAAAGTGAAAAGGATAATTCTAGGAAGATCAAATTTTTTAAAACCAAATTTACAAACCAAATTGTGACATCCCACATTGCCCAGGGGAGTGATCCTTAAATGTATATTCTCATCCCTACCTAGCACGAGGCCTTTTGGGAGCTCACTAGCTTCGGGTTCCGTAGGAACTCCGAAGTTAAGCGAGAAGGGGGCTAGAGCAATCCCGTGATGGATGACCCACTGGGAAGTTGCTCGTGAGTTCCCAAAAATAAAACCGTGAGGGCGTGGTCGGGGCCCAAAGCGGACAATATCGTGCTACGGTGGTGGAGCGGGCCTGGGAAGTGGTCCCCCCTGGGCCGGGATGTGACAATTTGGGGTCGGGATCACTTCCCAAGCCTACTTCTCAGGCTCGCTCCACCACCGTAGCACGATATTGTCCGCTTTGGGCTTACCATTCCCTCACGATTTTGTTTTTGGGAACTCACGAGCAACTTCCCAGTGGGTCACCCATCATGAGATTGCTCTAGCCCCTTCTCGCTTAACTTCGGAGTTCCTACGGAACCCTAAGCCAGTGAGCTCCCAAAAAGCCTCGTGCTAGGTAGGGATGAGAACATACATTTAAGGATCACTCCCCAGGGTAATGTGGGATGTCACAAAATGATGTGACTGTTGATGATCGAATTATTACTTAAGCGTGCTTATTTTTTTATTGATGACACGTCATTTTATTTGCAAAATTAATTTAAAATTTTGGTCTACCTAACATTAGCTTTCATACGATATCATGATTGAAGTGTTTTTATTATCTAATTAAGAACGTAAAAGTGAACAACCTATTACAAAAATGATATGCTACAACAAGGTAATTGTTGTTCATTTTGGTCACATCCCCATGCTACTTGAGTTGGCCACAGTTGACATGTGAGCGGTGACCCCCTAATAACACAAGACGTTACTGTAAAGATATACTTGTGTCATACAAAATGCTCTTTTTAAAATGGTCAATCTTTTTTACCTAAAAGTTTCTTTTCAAAAGTAATATTATAGATGTGCACCATACCCATAATTAAAGAAATGGATTTTATTATCTTTTATAATTTTAATATTGTTGTTAGATTTGAACATGGATGTTAAGTTCATAACCCCTCCTAATCTCTACCATGCAGTGTTTTTTAAATAAAATAAAAATAAATAAATAAATAAACGAGAGAAAGAGGATTGGGGACAGGAGGGCCACCAAAGTGGAATTTTCATGTTACAACCAATCTATGTTTATTGTTTTGACCAAAAAAAAGAAAAATCGATGTTTATTGAGATTTCTATGGATGTACAGATATTTTATGACTTACAGTCCTTCACTGTTATTTGTTTGATAATATTTTTGGACTACTTTTTGTCGCTCTGCACACTTATGTTCTTACATTTTATTTTATTTTTTTGATCTAAAAGTCACAAATAAATAAGAATCTGCATAGAAAGAAAAAAAAAATGTCTAGTTTTCTTTTTGTTTTTTTTATTCATGTGTTTATTTAAAGGAATTGTTATTAGCATTCTGAAAATCTCATTCTACACTTCAAACTTGCTATATTTGGAAAAAAAAAATACACTTATGAGCAGTATAGAATAAAAATTTTGAAGTATCAATAACACTTCTCTTATTTAATAGTTAAAAGTTCCGGAAATAAAACATTAGTAAAAAGTAATAGAATTATAGTTATTTCCTTACCGTTGGCGGAGCTTTCTATGTTCTTGGTAGTGCTAGCTCTTTTCCCACTAAAGGCTTTTGGCTTGGTGGATCACCAAATTTGTTGTTTCTCTCTTTTTTTTTTTGGGGATTCCAAAACACGAAGTTGTTGAAAGGTCCTGAAAGTCGCTGGCTATTTGGCGTGTTCAAGTAGGATTAATCCTACGTATTGGAACTAGGAAAACGTTTCTTACCGACACTTGTTTTTTTTTTTTCAATAACATTTGGAATACTAAATTTTTGAACTTCAACACGTTAATCAATACTTATTTAATAATTTAATCATAAAAAACCACATCATTTGGTATACACAGTTCGGTTTAAAATTTTGATCTCTCTAATATTATTTTATTTTACAAACAATAGAAATGCTAAGGAGACTATCTCAAAGTAGGACTCTTCATGGACTCATCATGGTCAATTCATAATTTAACGCTAATTCTCGTGCCAACATTATAAAACATTGTGCCAAAAACACAAGATGACAAAAAGTCTATAGAGAGTCACACTTTTGAAAGAGTTTCTTTAGCATTTCTCTAAAAACAATAGTTGTAACTAATACATATATTGAGCAGAAAGTTCAAAAGAAGACTTTAACCACTAGGACAATTTAGCAATACCTTGATATATCTTATTATCATTCTTTTGTAAATAACTTGTAGTTCGGTTGTAAGGAGTATTCAGCCTTGCAACTGAAGTTGTAACCTCAATTTTCTCCTCGCTCAATATTACTTGTATCAAAAGAAATAGTCATTTAGACTTTCAATATGCAAGACTAATTTCTTTTCCAAAAAAAAAAAAAAAAAAAAAAAAAAAATATGCAAGACTACTTGAACTCATGCATAGCTTATAACTCTAGCGATTAAAAATTTACCATAAACTCATCAGCATAGTTTAGGTTTCTCATTTGATCTAGTAGTACTTAGAGCATATATAATGAGAGACACAAATTGCATCCAAAAATAATTCGTGTTGGCCGGAAAGTTTTTGAGATGTAAGACTCATCTTGAACATAAAATGTAAATTAACTTTCTTTTTATATCTTTAGGAGGTGAGCTGGCCATTTAAAGAGAATGAAATCCCAAATTTGTATTTTCTTCATTGGGTCATAACTGATATTTATATCTCTTGAAAATGTAAAATAAAATGCAAATGTAGCTTTTACATCTTAAATAGCGTTGGAGATTATCTTATTTTCGACTTTATTATAAAATACGTCATGATTCCAAATTTCACGGACCCCCCAAAATGAAAATATATCCAAATGATTTTGATTTGCATAAATTGATTAACCACACTTTTTAAAAATTAAACAAAAGAATAGAGAGCAATTATTATTGATTCTTGACTATACAACATGTGATTGGGTGATGTTTATGGACCCATCAATTTCATGAAAGATGGCTAAAAACTTAGAGATAAGGAATCTTGGGAAAATCGATGGGGCCAATTTGGATATTGGCAGAGATTTTGAGTTGGAACAAAATATATATATTGGGAGAGAGAAAGAGCAAGAGAGAAGAAGATGCCCTTTTCAAGCACACAAGGACAGACTTTTACAGCCATGACTCTATGAGATTCTCATTTTCTCGTATATATATAGTCCACAGTATACAAGAATCTATCTCTATCCTCTACATTTTTTTTTTTCTTTTCACAGCCGTGGCTCCATGAGATTCTCATTTTCTCTTATATATAGTCTCAATAATCTATCTCTATTCTATAATTTATTTATTTATTTTTAACAAACGATAATATTTACACTAAAAAAAGAAGGATGCGTTTATCCTTATAATGGATTAGTAATAACGTAGTTCAAATTCACTTTAGTGAAAATTGAACCTAAAACTTCTTACTTACAAATGAAGATAAATACCATTAAACAATAATACTAAGTAACAAAAACCACATAGCATTTTAAGACTTTTCGTTCAGTCGAATCTCTTTTAACGAGCTTTAATATTCTACAAATCAATTAAACTCCATAAAAATTCATGGATTTATAAATCCATTAAAGTCTCTCAAATTCTCAATTGAATACACTTCCTTTGATAGAATTCCTTTCTTGTTTTTCTTTTTACCTAAAAACAACATTTCTTACCATTTAGTCCTACGGTTTAACGGTATTATTCTTTACTTATAAATGAGAGGTGTTAGATTTGATTCTTACCAAATGCGAATTTGAGCCATATTATTGTTAACCCATTGTGAGTCTAAGTCTACCCTCCTTCTCCTTAGTATAGATAAGATCGTATGTTAAAAAAAAAAAAAAAAAAAAAAGAAACCTTTCTTTTTGTTTAATTTGAATTTTCATAATAAGTGGTGAATTGCGTTGATGGATACGGTATTTATGGTTTGGATTGTTTTCTTGAATAACTATGTATGTTTTGTTCTACAATTTATTTATGGTTATTGACTATGTATGTTTTTAATTAGAGAATAGAGTAGGTGATGATCTATCTACCTATATTTTATATAAAATCCTTATGATTAAAATGCTTAATATTTTTAATCTCTACCGACAATTTCATTTTGTTAATTAAATTTGTCAACAAAGACATTCAGCAGTGCATGCCTCTTTCTCGAATCACAACACACAACAGAAACCTTTTCGAACAAAGTGGTGGGTTGTTCTATTGGTTAGAGTCTTTCTCTTCAACCGACCGTGTCTCGTGTTCTCTCTCATCCTCCTAGTAGTGTAGATATCAACTAGGAATGTGTGAATATCAACTAGGAAAATATTCTATGTGGTAGATAGGTACCAAACAGTTGGTGGTAGAGATGATACCATTTCTTGGATTCCAGAAAGTACTAAAGTTTCTTAATATTCAATGAAAATTGAGATGCTTTGCTTTGGCACTCAAAACACAAGTTGGTTGCCTTTCATGCGATGCGGTCAAGCCAAGCCACCTCTCTCTCTCTCTCTCTCTCTCTCTCTCTACACACACATTATTGTAAAGTCTGTATAGAGTAAATTACATGCCTTCCCTTTTGATATATTATTTTTCTTGAGTTGATCAAAACACCTGGCTTCAATTCCTTGCCATCATTTGCTTTCATTAGAAGCAGGGATTGGGAGAATCTTATTCCCCTTTGACTCATCATCATCAACATTATTAAACTTAAGCACACAAAAGAGGAAAGACAACACAATCAAGAAAATATTTTTATGCACCACCCTTAAGCGATGGTGAGCATCACTACCGTGTTGATTGTTGTTAAATAAATATAAATTAAAAAAAAATGAAGAACAGATAAATTCAATCACACTTATTTAACAACAACTAATAGAATGGTGATGCTCAAGAGCAATAATCCACCCAACATGAAAACTATTTTTTTACACACCTGCTGGATAATAGAGATTATTCTTGATAAGCTGCCTCTGCTAGATTCCAGGAAAAATTGTACTAATGAAATTGATGGATGTACATTGTACACATGTGCAATCCAATCAAAGGGTTATTGGCAATGAGACATGAACAATCGGGCCTTATTGATAGAAAAACAAATACACTCATCTTATGCCAATTATATGTATTCACTACTATAGAAAACTGTTTTCTCGAGAAAAAGACATTCGACGTGCTCAAATATACACTTAAGGGTTTTCAATTCTATAAAACCCACGAAACCATTTATAAGATCGTTACAAAGTTCCAAAATGGCTTCCGCGGATTTTAGGGTTTAGGGTATTGCGACACGCACATGCATGAATGGCACAGCTTCAAAGTCATGCATGCATGTGCATTAGAAGAAATTAAGTGATATATAATGACTTTGTTTGAGCTGTAAACCTCTTAATTTTATACGATTGTCACACACTAAAACATGCGCAGTTGCATATAATTATAATAATACAAGTTATATACAACCGCGACATATGATAATTTCTCTCTTTTCGAAAATAACAACAATATATGCATTCGTTCAATAAGATACAGAGAAAAAACCTTGCACTTACAAAGTGTGTCTCAAATTTTCCGCAAGATTCGGTGAATAAGCCAATACCCTCTCACTTTCAAGAGACGCATACTTACAAAGCAACTTGGATGAGTCAAATCACACAGAATAAGATAATAAGATGTTGAAATATTCCACATCGATCGTATTTATGAGAAAATAAGAATTTAAATATCCTAACCCCACTTCAACTAATACTGAGACATTTTGTGATGAAACCTTCACACTTGATAGATTGTGCATGTGGTAATTATCAAGTTAGGAACGATATCAAATTTATCAATGTTGTTGAAAATGGTCTCTTTGATAATTCTACATAAGGTATCTTATTTGAAATGCTTTCGAAAGAAGACGCACACTCCTTATCAAACCCTAAAATTAAAGCATCTTTCACGTGATGACAATCTCATGCTCGATTCATGGCAATTTCTGTGAGGTGAGACCGAGACCCTCCTCATTACGGTATCTTTTGGTTTTCATCTCATTAGTCATTCCCCCCTTCCCATAATTTTTTCTGTTCTTTTGAGAAAATGGCCAAATGGGTCCCCTCCTCTTTGCATGTCGAGAAGAAGGGACGAAGGAATCTTTTTAAATAATGCAGATTTGCATACTTACAGTTTTTCACAACTATGTGAGGCTGCTTTTGTCATCTAGGGTTTTGGTGTCTTTGTCTACTTTAAGGAGTTGTTGAATGGCATTATTGTTCTTCTTGTTTGATCCTTGCAAGGATTCCACTTATTGGGCCCTCTTCACTCGTCCTCTCTCCAACTACATCATTTTTCCCCCTCCCCTTTTTCCCATCGATCCATATTTCCCATCAATCGATCTTACCTTTTAAGAAATCGAGAGACATGAATATTGTACTCGTATGATACGTTTTAGGCGTATTTGAAGAACTAACAAATCAAATTCCGACTTGTTATTCTTTGGTATGTGTTTTGTAAACATCATATATCATATGAAGTGCTATGTATCATTGAAGTCACAACTGTTTTTATTGTATTCATTAATTAACCCTAATCTCTAAATGATTCCCACAATTTCTAAATTTAACACAAAATGAGCTGTAAATAATTATGATGATTTGTCGGCTTGGCCTCCTCTCTTCTTGCGCATGATGCAATTGAACCACTTTGTCAAAGCGGTTAATTCATGGTGTTCATGGTCACATTACATGGGTTTGGACCACAAAGAGATACTTTGGAGGCATTATGAAAATTGTTTTTAAATATTTACCTTGTTTTACGGTTAATGTTAAAAATTATTTTTACTTGATTGCTTCCAAACTCAAATATCTTTTCAAGTGGTGAATTCTTCTTGTAGATAATTGTTTCATTCTTCAATTCATTGTGTCTTAAGTTCAAATGCTCTTTAATTTTCTTCGTCTAGTTTAGAGTATTGTTTTAAGTATTTATCAGTTTCATGGCAATTAAAGCACGAATCAAAACTAACCTGGGTTAGCCTAAAGACATGACTAGGAAAAAGATGAATTGCATAGCCTATGCAGTGCGGAAAAAGCTCTAGCAGCAATGAGTTGTTGCAACATAAGTAGATGACATGATATATAGATGAGTGGACAAACTAGAGGACGGGATAGCTTGAAGAACTTCTACGCACAACTGCTCCTTGTACAACGAACTGATGGGGAGTTCTTAAGGTTGTGATGTGTAGGAGCATGCGCATGGGCCTCGAGCTTTTATAGGCATCTTGCCCGAAGAATCATATTCACTTACGGATTTGAAAAGCCCTAATGTGCCTCGAACTTACTCTTCACATTTTCGCATTTCGTAATTACGCGAATTTATTTAATTTCGTTATTTTAGAGTTTAGTTAGTTATAAAGTTTGATTTTTCATCATTAGTCATTAAAATTCATAGACCTTTCGGGGTCAATCTTAGTTTTTTGGGTAGAGCTCGATGTCACGAATGTGTAGGCGAAAACCGTTTGCGAATTGGAAATTATAACGAAGGAGAAATTAACAAGCAAAGTTGGGGCATTATTGTCTTTTAGCAAATTCTATTTAGGGAAGGCCCGAGAAAGTTGGGGCCTTTCCCTGTTTGGAAACCGGTCGCGCGGATTGACTGTTTACCCGACCTGTAAGGCGACTCAACCCGGTTTACTAGAGAATTTTTTAAAGCCATTTTCAGAGTTCTCCGATGGTTTCGACTGTCGCGACCACCTATAAACGAACCCTTGTCTCACCACGATCACAAACCACCCCTTTGTTAGGCATTAAAATTTTGACGATGACGCGTTAAGGGTGCCCCCCTTTTCTCTGGCCCATGACTTTAACGACAGATTCCAACATCCTTCGGCCAGTTTCGCTCTCTGACAAAGGTACAAATATTGTTGTACTCTTCACGAGCTTTATTTTGTAATATTATGGGTTGAGTTTGCTATTGGTCGAAGTTCAGAATGTCGTGGCCGCCGGCCGCTGCATGCAGCCACGCTGGACCCTATGACCTGGCTTTGTTTTCCTAAGCTAATTTCGATGCCTTGAGCTCAATTTTCATATATGTTTAACAAGATTTGACCAATTGAACTTAGTTTCAAAAAGGACCGCCATTGGAATTTTTTAGTAAATGATGACCTGACCATTATATCGTAATGAATTTGTAGTATGTTGTTGTGGAAGTAATGTGATGACCTTAGGAACTTGCAGATCGGGAATCTGATTTACGGATCTTCCAAATTGGATTAATTAAATTTGTTGACCCTAATGGGGACTAATTCGATTGAGGGTTGACTTTTGGTCAAATGTTCTGAATATTGAACTTAGCATTACTAAATATCCGTTAGCCTAGTGGCCTACCTTGGTCAGCGTGCCATCTTGGATAATGTGCACTTCAGTTTACATGTAAGTGGTACCGTACCTTAATTTACATAGATTATAGTGTTATTAGGAGCACTGTTCTAAAAATTGGCCTAGGCAGCCGCTAGGCGCTGAACAATAGGATACTAACCCGATTTGCTCCTAATCAATCACAAAATCAGAAGTGTATTAGGCGGACGCCTAAACGGGATTAGGCAGGACTAGGTGGGAATAGGTGGAGAACGCAAAAATCTGGAATAAAAAAAAAAAAAAAAAAAAAAAAAAAAAACTTGTTGCAGAGGCTGGGTTCTAAGTTCGGCGTTGCAGGAAGAAGATGATGACTCCTTTTTTTTCCTCTTTCACTAACCCACGTTTTTCCAACTTTTTCTCTATTGTGGTCCCACCATTTTCTCTATTCATTATTTTCTTTTCTTTTTTTAAACCTTATATCTTCTCTCTAACTCTTTTTTCACCTAAACGAATCATCTTCTACTGCTTTATTTTTTAATTGTTTTTTACGTAATTTTTTTTTGAGCACATCGATATTTTTACATGAAGGGGAGGGGGAGTTCAACTAAGCCACACAATGGGCAGCCTAATTTGGTATCAAATTCGCCATCTACAAGATTCGAACCTAAGACCATTTACTTCCAAGTGAATCTTCTTTTTTCAGACCACACCATATAATTATATATTTAAAACTCTCACCATACACATATATTCTTCTATTTAAAAATAACATATTGGTCTATGTTTATTTATATATTATATAGTAAATTAAATCAAATTATATAATATATAATAAATTTACTTAGATTCGCCTAGGCCACCTAGACCTCGCCTAGGTGCTAGGCCCAGTACGTTGCCTGACTAGCGCCTACTATCTTTTAGAACCTTGATTAGAAGTGGTTCTGCCTATTTAAGCCGCATTGGGGGACCACACTATTATCCGTATGCCTAGGGTTTTGCTTGATTAATCCGAATTGAGGAACCATACGTATTCTAGGGATTCCTTTGAGTTGGTCCAGAATCTAACTTTCGATTCAGTTCCATTGAATTGGTTTGGAATCCTACATCCTAGATATCGGTGAGTTTGTCCGAAATCTTATTTTCAATTCGACTCCGATGAGTTTGCACGAAACCCTATATTCTTGGGTTTTATTGAGTTGGTCTGGAATCCTAGTTGTTAAATGGTTTCGTTGAGTAGTCTAGAGTTTACTGAATCATACTCATCAAGTTCTATTAAGTGGTTCTAAAACTCTTTGTGTTATTGCTAGTTAATACCATGAGGAATTTGGAAGTCATTGTACATACAAGATTTTTGGGTGCTTAACAAAATGGTGAACTACAATTGGCTTAATCCTTTCACAAAGTACGTAGACAATCTAACTCCAAGGTTAGCTGCAACAATAAAATAATGTGGTATGATACTACGCTGTTGAATTAATTGTTGGTTTTCAGTACTTCTCTTTAAGAGATACTGGCTTTGTTTTAGTTGTTTTCTGCATGTTTGTTACTAAAGTACTAATTCTATCTAGATTGTATATGGTTGTTCTGATACAGTCTGACATTACGTGTTAATCTTAGATGTATTTCGAAATCAGGGCATGACACTAAAACTCAACTGAAATTATATTTAATGCATGAACCCTTTTAGACATAAAGAAATATTACCGAATTTCAATTTTCTTATAACTAAAGGAATAAATTCATACCAAGTTCAAAGCATGCTGGGGAAAATTTGTTTTTAATCTGCCGCACTTTCTCAAAAAAGAAAAAGAAGAAAAAAAGTAGTTAACTAAAAGAACTCTAACCCTAGTTTGTATTTGTATTTGACACTAACAACTGCTTGTAATAAAAAAATAAAAAAAATAAAAAAAATAAAAAATAAAAAAAACTCAATTGAAGAGGATGAGAGTCGAAAGGGGAAAGAGAGGGCGCTTAGGTTTAGAACTAGGGTTTCGCTTGGGGGTTTTCAATCTCGTGTCATTGGCCCCCCCTAGGCTATTCAGTTGGCTAATTAGTTGGTTCATAAGGCATAGGATAATGATTAAGCGCTATTGGGGGGCAAAGAAAAGAAGGATTTCCTCATCAGGAGAGTTCTGGATTTCTAAAAAGTGTGTAGCACAGTGTATTATTGATGGGATTGGGGTTTTTCAGGGTAAGTGGTAATCGTTTCTACTTCCTTGGTGGCTATGATTTTTTGGAGGGTGGTGTATTCACTTTGGCTACGGCCCTATCCTATTGGCATGCGCTTGTTGGGATTGGTCTTGCTTGTCAGGTGATCATATAGTAATAAGAGGGAGGTGGAGTAATGATGGTCTTGATTTGAAGCGAAAGGGCTGGAGAGGCAATTTTAATATCCTATCTCTTTACTTAGGGAAGATGAATCGATGGAGTGAGCTCAGCTTGGTTGTGATTTTTTAGGGTAATTATTGTCTTAGTTCTGTCCTTTTGTATCTTAACCCTAATTGTTATGGGATTCTAAATCTTATAGTGAGGGTCGGATGGCCTAGTTTATAATTATTATTGCTACTTTCTTATGCTGGTTAGTATTTTTTCGCAAGTGGTGTTGCTTGCTTTTGTTTGTGTTGGGTGTCGTTTAATTTTCCCGAGGGTTGGTTTGCTTGTATTTCTTTTGTGCTGCTGTGTCTATTTATACTGTAGGTGTTTTGCTTGTTTTCTGGTGTGTTTCTCCTGTTTTCTAATCCTTCAGACTTATTCTTCAAAATGACTTTTATCTCCTAACTCGAAGCCTCGTCCTCTAGGCATTCTAGGATCCCTCCAGCCCTTTGTTGCCTTCGTGGGTGAGTAGGTTTGACTCTCCTCAACCTGGTCAACCGCCGGTGGTTGTGGAGGATGCGAGGGGAACTTTTACCCTTGATAGTGGTGTTACTAGGGTGTCGACATCTTTGTTTTTGAATTTGAATGTGGAGCATATGGAGAACAGGGTACTTATAGGGAAGCTTGTGGGGAAACATATTGAAGCTAGGACAATTAAGTGGAAGTTGGGTCTTACCTGGGGTTTGGGGGTGAAAAATCCTTTTTACCTTAATCACTTTGGTCACCATTGGTATGTTGTGGAATTCATGGAGCAAGAGGAGATGGAGTATGTATTGGATAATAGACCCTGGTCAGGGGTCAGATTTTTCATCTAGAAAAATGGACAACTTTTTTTTGTGATGTGGAGATCATTTCTAGCTTAAGAGTTTAGGTTCTATTCCTAGGTTCCTAGTGGAGTACCGTGATGCAGAGATTTTGGAAGTCATTTTGCAACTGGTGGGTACTTTCATCAGAGCTGATGAAAACCCTTTGACGAGTTTAAATGGTTTATTTGTGCGACTTCTTATGTAGGTGGATTTGAGGCTACCTCTAAAAAGGGTGATGGTCATTAATGACCAGGAGGACTGTCTGGTGTTGCTTAGCTATAAGAAGCTTTTTGAAGTGTGTTTTTACTGTGGTCAAAGGAAAGTAGAGGGTCATAAGTGTCTGGCTCTTGAGGATAAGGATGGTTGGCTACTGGTTGACCGTGTTTTTTAGGATGAACCGTTGGTGGTGCCAACGGGAGTTGAAATCTCTTAGGAGATTAGACAAGGTTTACATAGGGGAGTTATGCTGGTGTTCCCACAACCACTATTGGGGGAAGAGGCTCTCTCTAAGGATAAAGAAGAGTTGGAGACAAGAGAGCAAGTCAGGGCTCGTGAGGACAATGCTAGTGATGGGTGGACTACTGTGGCTTCAAGGAAAAGTAGGTATGTGGGCAGAGGTAGAAGTGGGGCTAAGAGGAACGGTTGGTCATATGAGAATGTTCTTAAAGGCAACAAAACCTGGCTGTCCAAAGCTGATTTGGTTTCTAAGTGAAGGCCTGATTGTGCCTTGGTTAAGGGTGAGTTAGTGGGAGGTAATCGATTTGGTGAAGCTAGTGCTGTTAAAGGAAAAAAATTTCTTGAGGAAGAGGAAGAATTTATGGAGACTAAGGAGTAGAACGTGGAGCAGGTGCAGTTTGGAGTAAGCAGTAAGAGACAGTGGTAATGAGGATGGGTCTGGTATGAGGTGGAAGATGTTGATTGATGAAGTGCTTAGTTTGGAACTGCACCGGATGGGGTAGACCCGACTTTGCCCTGCAATTTAAATTTCTATCTAGTTTAGTTAATTTAGATGTTTTTTGCGTTTTGGAACCTAGGCCTGGTCAAGGAAAGTTGTTTAGGAATGTTTTTTTGCAAGTGGTTTAATTCTATGTTTTTGCTGAAAGGGAGGGGCAAGTGCGGGTTTGGGGGGGGGGGGGGGGGGGGGGAAACCAACATGTTACTATTGATGTACTGTCTTATTCTTCAAGATTTATCCATTGATGTTTCCATATTAGTAATACGGGTGTTAAATTTCTATGCACTTTCATTTATGCTTATCCTCAAAAGTATTTGCAATTACAACTTTGGGAGGAGTTATTGAATTTATATGATATAAATATCAACTTTCAACTGTGGCTTTTAATGGGAGACTTTAACAATATTCTGAGCCATCACAAAAAGGTGGGGGGTGTTAAGAATACAAGTATTCATATGGTAAAGTTTGCTTATTTCTTGATGAGGGGAGGTCTTGTTTCAATTCTTGCCTCCTGGGTACCATTCTCATGGTCTAACAGACATAAGGATAATAGCCTGATCTTTGAAAGACTAGATAAAGCAGTGGTTAATACAGCTTGGTTAAACTTATTCCCGAATGCTAACCTTCATAATTATCCAATTTTTGGTTCGGATCATAGTCCTATACTATTAGACTGTTACCCTAATATTAGTTATGGCATAATTGGTAGAAGTGAATTCAAGTTTATGGCTATGTGGCTTAATCATCCAGATATTTCTAACATTGTTAGAAAAGTGTGGAGCTTAGAGTTGGAAGGCAACCCTAATGACAATCTTAGGGGGCGTCTTGGTACCTTGAGATGTTTGATTAAAGGTTGGAACAAGGAGTTTTTTGGTAATGTTCATGTTAAAGTAAGAGATCATTTTGAGAAAATGAATAACGTTCAATCTCAAAGTATGGATGATCCAGATAATGTTCAATTGCTAAAGGAAGAATTAAGTGTTCGGAATAAGCTGAATAGAACACTCAATGATGAGGAATTCTTGTGGGCTCAAACTGCGAGAGCTAACTGGCTCCAACTAAGGGATAAAAAGACAAAGTTTTTTTCAAACAGTAACTAATATTAGACGGAAACGGAAGGAGATCCTTTAAATTAAGGACTCTGGGGGTTTTTGGTGGATAAAAGGGGAGGGCATGGAATAAGTTTATATGAAGGACTTCAAATTGCGTTTTACTGGCCATACTACTCCAAGTAATGTTGCGCTATGAACTTTTATTGATATAATTGAGGCTTGCATAATTGAAAGCCAAAACTTGGCTTTGCTTAGGCCAATTTGTGATGATGAAATTTTTGAGGCTGTTAATGGTATTGGAGCATTAAAGGCTCCATGCCCGGATGGTTTTCATGCGGTTTTCTACAAAAAATGTTGGGATGTTGTTGGACCTTCAGTCATTAATCTAGTAAAAGACTTCTTTTTGAATGGGTCCAACTTAAGTTTAATTATTCATACAAATATTGCGCTTATCCCCAAGGTGAATAATCCTGAAATTGTGGCTAATTTTAGACCTATTAGTTTATGCAATGTATCGTATAAATCATATCTAAGGTGATGGTTAACAGGCTTAAACCTATTCTAGAAAAGTGTATTTCGAATAACCAGGGTACTTTCACTCCGAAGAGATCTATCAACGATAGTATTCTCATTGCCCATGAGATCTTGTCTTCTTTTAAACGAAAAAAGGGGGTATGGGTGCTATGGCCGTTAGGCTAGAATTGGAGAAGGCCTATGATATGTTGAGTTGGGATTATATTTGGTTGGTTTTAACTAAGCTTGGGATGAATACCCACTGGATAAATCTAATTATGGAATGTATTTCATCTACTTCTATGTCAATCATGATTAATGGTAAAGCTCATGGATATTTCAAACCTTCCAAAGGAATTAGACAAGGAGATCCCTTATCGCCCTACATTTTCATTCTTTGCATGGAGCCTTTAATTAGACACTTCAATAAGTTAGCTTTAATTCCTAAAATCAATGTCAGTTCTCCCATGGGTTTTAAGGTTTCCAATTTAATGTTTACGGATGACTGCCTCATTTTTGCTAAAGCCTCGAAAGGGGTTGATAAAAATATCTTGAATACTTTGAACATATTTGCTTTTACCTCGGGCAAAAAATAAATTTCCATAAGTCATCCATCTATTTTTTGGGGAATACTGTTAATAGTGTTCGTGTGGAGGTTGCTAATATTATCCAAATCCAACACAAGACCACTATTGGTAAGTATCTGGGTATCAATAATATTATCTGCTAGCGAGATTCAATAAATACAAAGAATGTTGAGCTAAAGATTAAGAACAAATTAGCAAGATGGAAAGCCAATACGCTCTCGTGAGCGGGCATAATCACTTTAATTAAGGCTAATCTTTGTGGTATGCCTAATCATATGATGTCTTGTTTCAAATGCCTTGATAAGTTCACAAGGATGTTGGATAAAGCTAACAAGAATTTTCTTTGGGGAAAAGAAGGTAAGATGAACCCTGTTGCTTGGGATAAAGTTTGTCAACCAAAAGGTAATGGAGGTTTGGGTATTAGAAAGAGTAACTGTTTTAACAATGCTTGCCTAGCTAAACTGGGATGAAAGGTCCTAACTGATGATCAAAACTGGTGGGTTCAATTAGTTAAACAAAAGTATCTTCGTAAAGAAAATTTTATGGATACAAGAGCAAGGCAGCATTACTCGGTAGCCGGAAAAGGTATTCTTAATGCTAGGACTGTGATTGAAAAAGGTGCGCAATGGATTGTGGGAAATGGAAAGGGCATCTCGTTCTGGACCCAGAATTGGGCTTTTCCTTTCCCATTAAAGAACCTTATTCTGGAGGACCAGGTAAGTCATACTGATTTAGACCTTAAGGTTAACTACTTCATTATTGATGGGACTTGGAATAAAGATTTGCTAGGTGAGTATGTGGATGAGGAAGTTATTAGAAAGATTTGTAGTATTCCATTGCCTATTTATGATAGAATGACTACTTGTGCTAGGGATTAAATGCTAATGAAAGGTTTAGCGTTAAATCTGCAACCTGGGTCCAAATACCATGATAAGTGACGACTCGAAGAATAAATTGCTAAATAGAATGTGGAAACTCAATATTCCAAATAAGGTCAAAACTTCGATTGGTTATTAATTCTTCATAAGTTTCAGACTAGAAGTAAAATTCATAAATTTATTAACACGATTAGTGAGACTTGTTTGCTATGTAATGGAGATGCAGAAGATCAAGACCACCTTTTTTTGTTCATTGTGAGTTTGCCAAGCAAGTTTGGTCTTATAGTCTGAAGATTAAACCTCCCACTAATCAAAGTAGGTGTACTAATAGAACCCTTGTTCTAACCTTTACTTATATGCTGATAATTCCTCTTGTATTACTAACAAACTTCTGTTACAAATCATGATCCTGCATTTGCACAATTATCCAGTATTTATACTAGATTGCAAGCTAGGGTAGTTACACGATATTTTCCTAACTAATCATCAATTAACAACCACAACATTCAATCAATGATTCCCAGTCACTTCTCACTAACAATATCAACCTATCACAACCTTGTACGAATATCACCAACAGTATCCTATCAATACCCCACCCTTAAAAACGAACCTTGTCCTCAAGGTTGGAATGTAGGAAATCTCTGTTTGAATGCCGCAAAGTCTTCCCAAGTGGCATCTTCCTTGGAATGATGCTTCCACTGCACCAAAACCTGAGTTTGAGATGAAGTACCAGTGCGGAGCACCCGGTGTTGTAAGATTGCCATGGGATAGTCCTCCACTATGCCGTCCTCGGTTACCACCGGTAAAGGAGTTGCAGGGACAAGACCAGTGCCCAATTGCTTTTTTTAAGCAAGACACATGGAAAACTGGATGAAGTTTGGAATTTGCAGGCAAATCTATTTTGTAAGCAACTGATCCCACCTTTTGTAATACTTTGAATGGCCCATAAAACCTCGGTTGTAGTTTGTGAAAAGGATGCTTAGCAAGAGATTGATGATGATAAGGTACTAATCTGAGAAATACCATATCACCCACTTCAAAAGATCTTTCACTGCGATGCTTGTCCGCTTGCTGCTTCATGCGTACTTGGGCAGCAACAAGATTAGTTTTAAGCTGGGATAAAATCCTGTTTCGTTCTTGTAAACTCCTATCAACCAAATCAATTTTTGTTGCTCCTGATTCATAAGTAGGCACAGTAGGCGGAGGTTGACCATAAACAACCTCATAAGGTGTAAGCTTTGAAGAGGTGTGGAAAGTAGTATTGTAGTGCCATTCCGCCCAAGGAAGCCATGGAACCCATTTCTTTGGTTGATGACTACAAAAACATCTCAAATATGTTTCCAACCCTCTGTTAGTAACCTCCGTTTGACCATCTGTTTGAGGATGGTAACCGGAGCTCATACACAACTGAGATCCTTGTAGTGTAAAAAATTCCTTCCAAAAGGAGCTGAGAAAAACAGGATCTCGATCACTTACAATTGTTGAGGGCATTCCATGAAGTTTGAAAATATGGTCAACAAATAACTGAGCTACTGAGTGAGCAGTGTAGGGATGAGACATCGGCAAAAAATGAGCATACTTCGAAAGACGATCGACCACCACAAAGATAATTAGGGGTGGAAAAAATTCCCGAAAATCCCGAACCGAACCGAAAAAATCCCGATCCCAAACCAAAAATTTCCCAAACCGAAATTCCCAAAATTTTCGGGATGCTATCCCGAACCAATCCCAAAATTTCGGTATGGGATTCGGGATTGGCTTCTCGATATTTCGGGAATCCCATACCAAACCGAAAATATATAATATTAATTATTATATATATATTTATACATATATATATTATTCTTTTATAATTGATGCTAGTAGTTTCTAATTCATGCTTAGCAACCTAGAATGCCTTACACCTTGCATATTTTTCATGTTCTGTTTGATATTCATGTGGATTTTATTATTGCTGCTGCCATGACTGATGATTTCAGAAGGCTTGATTCTTTTGTCTCTCAACAGATTGCAAAAAGAGTTTAATTAATTTGAATTTTGACTATGATAAAAAGAGTCAAGCATGCCAGTGTTCAATTAAATGGTAGTGTGAATGAAATGAAATTCCTAGTTCATGAATGTGTTCTTGAATTATATATTTGAAGAACAATTCATAATTTCATATTTCAATTTGGGATTCCCGATTTGTCCCAAAATCCCGAAAATATTTCGGGATTCCCGAAATTTGGGATTCCCGAAAATTTGGTTTGGGATTGGTCTTCAAATTCCCGTCCCGAAAAATTTCGGTTTGGGATTCGGGATACTAGTTTCGGTATGGTATCCCATACCGAACCACCCCTAAAGATAATAGTTTTTCCCTTACAAGGAGGAAGACCCACTATAAAATCCATAGCGATATCTGTCCAAACAGTAGAAGGAATAGGGAGAGGATTGAGCAGCCCCGGAGAAGCAATGGTCTCATTCTTATTTTGTTGACATACTTGACATGCTGCCACCCATTGCATAATGTCGAATTTCATGCCTTGCCAATAAAACGATCTGGAAATTCGTTTGTAGGTCTTAAGAAAACCAGAATGTCCTGCCACCGGAGTGCAATGATGTTCATAGAAGACCTTATTCCTCCAACAACTCGATGGGCCCAAAACAATTCGTCCCTTGTATTTGAGAAAGCCATTGTCAAAATGGTACTTATCATGGGAAGTTGTAGCACCAGGAGAGAACAATTCTTTAATCTTGGAGACAACCCAAGGATCTTGTTCCCCATGTCTTCGGATATCATCTAACCAGCCCATATAAGGATAGGAAATGGCATGTAATTCTACCTCAGAATGCATTCGAGACAGAGCATCAGCAGCCACATTGTCACAACCCTGTTTATATTGTATTTCGTAATCAAAACCAAGAAGTTTAGAGATCCATTTCTGCTGAAACGGGGTGTGTGCCCTATTCTGTAAAAAGAACTTCAAACTGTGATGATCAGTTTTGATAATAAAGTGTGTTCCCTGAATATAAGACTGCCATTTCTTGATTGCATGGACGATAGCTAGCATTTCCCTTTCGTAGGTAGACATGGCCTGAGCTCGAGGACCTAAAACCTTGCTTGTAAAGGCTATAGGCTTACCATCTTGATGTAAAACAACACCAATCCCAGTGTTGGAAGCATCTGTTTCAATGGTAAAAGCCTTGGAAAAATCCGGCAAGGCAAGTACTTGAGGCGAAACCATAACAGCCTTGAGAGTTTGGAAAGCCACATCTGCCTCATTAGTCCACTTGAAGGCATCCTTCTTTGTAAGCACAGTGAGAGGTCCACAAATTTTCCCATAATTAGGAATAAACTTCCTATAATAACCGGTAAGGCCAAGAAATCCTCTTAGAGCCTTTACTGACTTAGGAACGGGCCAATCTTGGATGGACTGAAGTTTAGCTGAATCTGCAGCTACACCTTCCTTGGAAACCACATGACCTAAGTATTCAATTTGGGATTTACCAAAATCACACTTTGTCTTCTTCACAAAGAGTTGGTGGGTCTGAAGAATCCTTAAAACCAAGGATAAATGGTGTAAATGAGCTGCCCAAGAAGGACTATAGACTAAAATATCGTCGAAGAAAACTAAGACGAACTTCCTCAAGTAAGGCCGAAAAATCTCATTCATCAAACTTTGGAAAGTAGCCGGAGCATTTGTAAGTCCAAATGGCATGACGAGGAATTCGTAATGACCATCATGAGTACGAAAAGCTGTCTTTTCAATGTCACTCGGATGAACCCTGATCTGATGATACCCGGCTCTTAAATCCAACTTGGAAAAAAATTGAGCACCAAACAATTCATCTAGCAACTCATCGATCAATGGAATGGGGTACTTATCTTTGATTGTCAACAAATTGAGGGCCCTGTAATCCATGCACATCCGTCAACTATTGTCCTTCTTTTTGACTAGCAGAACAGGTGAAGAAAAGGGACTGTTGCTAGCTCTAATAAAACCAGAATCGAGCAAGTCTTGTACACATTTTTCAATCTCCGATTTTTGAAAGGGACCATATCTATAAGGCCTTGCACTTGTAGGCTTGCTGCCTTCCAACAATGGAATGTGGTGGTCATGAGATCGTGAAGGAGGCAGAGTGGTAGGGGTCTGGAATACAGCAGCAAATTGAGAGAGTAAGGCATCTAATTCAGTTTGTTGAAGGTCAGAAAGAGTCCCAACCACAGCCACTTGTGTCTCCGGTTCCACAAAAAACAGAATCATACCAAAAGGACCCTGAGAAAGCAATCTTTCCACTTGACATGCTGAAACTGTCATTGGTGAGGGGGGAGGATAACTGGAAATACAATAATGTTTCTGCCCCAAACTGAACTCCATTTTTAATTTGTCAAAATCCCAAAGAATAGGACCTAAAGTTCTAAGCCATTGTGCTCCAAGAACAACATCGCAGCCACCCAGTTGTAACACATAAAAATCAGAAGTATACTCATACTGTTGAATCTGTAATTTGACCTGTGAACAACAACCCTTACTCGAAATAGTACCCCCATTTGCTATCATGACCTCAAAAGATTTATTGGCATCAACACTCCAACCTAATTTCTTGGCAACAGATAGGCTAATAAAATTGTGGGAACTTCCAGAATCAAGCAAGACAATCACAGGACAATTTTTTATTAAACCAGTAACTTTCATGGTTTGGATATGTTGAGGGGCCGAAATACCATAGACTGCACAAGCTGTGTTTTCCACATGTTGATCTTCTTGATCCTCACAATCAGTGACTTCCATATCAACAGATCGTTCAGCCAATACATCTAATAACAACAATTGTTGATTAGCACAAACATGACCCTTAACCCATTTTTCCGGACACGAATAGCATAGACCCTTCTTACGACGATCTTGAAGTTCTTCAAAAGACATTTTTCTCACATGACTAGGCTTAGAATTTGTGCTAGAAGAAGAGCTATGACTAATTAACAGAGGTGAAGATTTCTGATTTGTGAAATTGCTGGAAAAAAAATTTGGGTT
This sequence comes from Pyrus communis, assembly GCF_041283825.1. Taxonomy (NCBI): domain Eukaryota; kingdom Viridiplantae; phylum Streptophyta; class Magnoliopsida; order Rosales; family Rosaceae; genus Pyrus; species Pyrus communis. The sequence continues at coordinate 21,949,064 of NC_142569.1, forward strand.
CTTAGAAAAATTCCGAACCTTGATGTCTGCCAATTTGGCATCCACTTGAAAAGCCAAGGCAATTGCTTCATGAACATCGGATGGACGGAGTAATTTGACGTCGTGACGCACTTCGGACTTCAACCCACCAATGAAACAGCTTCTCAGCATCACCGGACTGATCTCCTTAGTGCGATTCGCCAATCGGCGGAACTCCACCACATAATCTTTGAGAGAACCCAACTGCTTCAATTGAACTAAGGCTTCGGTGAAATCCTCAAACTCTGATGGACCAAATTCTTTGCAGAAAATCTGAACAAACTCCTCCCATTTTGGGTAATTCTTGATACAATTTCTCCATTGAAACCATTGCAAGGCTTCATTATCCATGTGGAACGAGGCCATTCTCACCTTCTGCTTATCATCAATGGTGAAATAGTCAAAATAATGCTCTGCACGATAGACCCATGCTAAAGCATCATCACCATCTGAAAATCGTGGAAATTCAAGCTTCATTAATGGCGGTCGGGGCTGAAAAAATGATTCTTGGCGATGAATGCGCTGACCCATATGAATCACCGGATCAGGCAAGGTATCTTCGGATCCCCCAATTGGATTGGAAGAATCGCCATGGTCAAATTGATCCCGCCGAGTGCGATCAGCACCATTGAAATGAGTCTCCAAAGATGCGAATCGGGCCTCTATGGAAGCAATCACGCTGGACAGATTCTGCATCGTTGAACTGATTGTCGCGACAGACGATTGAATTTCCGAGACGGAGCCTTCAAGAATCGTTACCTGTGCATCCATGGTGTTAGCACGCGTAGATGCGCGCGTCATACAAGAAGGGAAACGTGGAGATCTGTTACTGGCTGATACCAATAATAGAACCCTTGTTCTAACCTTTACTTATATGCTGATAATTCCTCTTGTATTACTAACAAACTTCTGTTACAAATCATGATCCTGCATTTGCACAATTATCCAGTATTTATACTAGATTGCAAGCTAGGGTAGTTACACGATATTTTCCTAACTAATCATCAATTAACAACCACAACATTCAATCAATGATTCCCAGACACTTCTCACTAACAATATCAACCTATCACAACCTTGTACGAATATCACCAACAGTATCCTATCATGTACTTTGTTTGAGTGGCTTGGCTCGTTGGATGCTAATGATGATGAAAACCTCTCGAGTCTTAGTTTTGCTCTTATTATGTGTTGGCAGATCTGGAAAATGAGGAGTACTGTTGTTTTTAATAAAGCTAACACCCACCCTGTTAAAGTGGCGTCTTTAGCCTTTAATATGGCACATGATTTTTGTAATGTTAATAAAAGATGGGTGGTTCCTAGGAAAAATCAGGCGAGGCTAATCAGATGGATCCCTCCAGCGGATGATGTTTTCGAATTAAACTTTGAAGGTTCAGTCAAGAATAATGGAGCGGCTGGGGGCTTTGTCATTCGGAACGACTGTGGTGATCCAGTGCTAGCTGGGGCAAGAAACTTGGGGGAGGTTTCAATCAATGTTGCGGAATGTTTGGCACTAAGGGACGCGCTCTGGATGGCAAGATGTAGGGGGCTCCAGAAGATCGTGGTGGAAGGGGATTCAAAATTTATTATTGAGGCGGTCTAAGGTACTAGTGGTGTTCCTTGGAGAGTGAAGAGTATCATTGAAGGCATTAAACTTATTGCGGGGTCCTTCGATCTTATCTCTTGAAACCATGTGTATAGAGAAGCAAACTTTGTAGCTGATGTTGTTACGGATGTGGGCTTCCAATATGGAAACCTTCATATTTGGGATAGATCTTTACCGCCCGCTGCAAATAGAGCCTTGTTATTTGATCGTGTGAGCTTAGGGTGTTATAGGGGTTTCTCCCTTTAATGTACTGTTTTTTCTATCAAAAAATAATAATAAAAAAAAAAAAAAAAGAACACTCAAATACTTCTTTGTTTGTTTGATATCTATAGTTATCTAATGAATCACAGCAAATAAGCTTTGGTATTTTTGATCGTGTAACAATATTTGAATTTATTATCTCAATAAAAAACAATATTTAAACGTAGCATAGGTTTGTGCTTGGCCAAGTTTGGTTAGAGTAGTGTGCTCATTGCTCTGCACTTAAGTGTGGATTCTCTTTCTCGTAATTTAGATGAATTTATTGTAAAATATTTTAACTATCGTGTATCAAATGTTTTCTACATTTTTTCTAAAAGAAATTAAGAACTACTTATTTTATTAACACTCCGCATATTATTGAATAAATAACACATACAGGAAATTTGGAAAAATAACCAAAATTTGAACTTCATATAGAATTATAGCCATCCTTTTAGATTTATGATAATACCCAAAATTAATATAAAAGTACTAATGTCACATCCCCGCCTGGGCTCTCACCATATCCCGGGCTCGACTCCACCATAGCCGACCACACCCTCACGGTTTTGTTTTTGGGAACTCACACGAGAACTTCCCAGTGGATCACCCATCTTAGGATTGCTCTCGCGCGAACTTGTTTAACTTCGGAGTTCCTACGGAATCCAAAGCTAGTGAGCTTCCAAAAGGCCTCATGCTAGGTAGAGATGGGAATATACATATAAGGCTTAGAGGATCCACTTCTTTGGACGATGTGGGATGTCACAACTAATATACCCTTTGATACACCTTTATAATTTTTTATCAAAATAAAAACTCAAAAAATGGACAATTAAATCCCCTTCTACTACAAGTTTAGAGACAAAAAAACATATCGAAATCAAATAATGCAGAAGAGAAATGCCAAATGAAAAATGATACAAAATTTGCAATGGACAAAAAGCAGCTAACAGGTAATGATCTTCTTTTTCATGCTTGCTAGGAGCCCCAAACTTGTAAAAAAAAAAAAAAAAGAAAAAAAAGCTAAATGTAAACGAATCAATGTGTGAGGTGTGGGACAGTAAACATATATAGAGTAATGTTATTCATATCATGTTTTTATATTATATTTCTATACCACCTTAGAAAATTTTGATTAATCATTTGAAAAATTTGCAAAACCCAAGGAAATGAAGAAGAAAAATTTCTAGTATACCACAATTATCATTTAATTAACTAGTTTTTCTTAATTATTAGTTTATTAAATGATGAACTAAATTTAAAATCTAATTAATTCAAATGATGTGGCTGTCTACATCAAATACCACCTAAGATGATATGAAAATATGGTACAAAAATATAGTATGAATATCATTACTTTATATAATGACAGGTTCTCCAAGTGGTCTTAGCCATGAGTGTTCGTGGCTTCCCAGACCATGCTCTTCGGGACTGGATTGAACAACATTACAAACCATTTTTGAACAACAATAAATAAAATTTTCTTATCACACACAAATCAAACCGAGAAAATCCTTCTGTTCACACGGTCTATTTTTTTTTTTTTGGAACCCAAAAAAAGAACCCGGTAATACATTGGGAAAATCTCAGATTTGATTTGGGTTTTTTGAATTTGTTTTCAAACTCTCTCTTTATCTCTCAATTTCTATTTTAAGGGTATATTAGTATTTTCATATAAATTTTTTGTTATAATTATCATAAACTTAAAAGAGTGGTTATAGTTCTATATGGGGTTTAAATTTTAGTTAATTTTCTAAATTTCCCAACACATACTTATTACACGTCACATTTGCTTTTTCAATTAGAATTTTTCTTAATCAACCCACATAGATTCCCATATACCCTCAGACCCACTCTTAACATGCACTCCACATTTTCTATGTACATGCTACACTCTTCAATTCTTAAGTGCAAATACATATTTTATATTTTTATTTTTACGCCCGACACACTTCACATCTTTGAATTATAAGATGGCTTCTATTGTCACATCCCGGCTCGGATCCCCACCACATCCCGGGCTCGACTCCATCATAGCACGATATTGTCTGCTTTAGGCCCCGACCACACCCTCACGGTTTTGTTTTTTGGGAACTCACACGAGAACTTCCCAGTGGGTCACCCATCATGGGAATGCTCTCGCCCGAACTCGTTTAACTTCGGAGTTTCTACGGAACCCGAAGCTAGTGAGCTCCCAAAATGCCTCATGCTAGGTAGAGATGAGAATATATATATATATATATATATATATATATTTATATGGCTTACATGATCCACTTCCCTGGGTGATGTGAGATGTTACATCTATGTTGTTTCTCCTCCCTTTCAAAGAACGAAGATTTAGATTTGAGAATTCATAATTGATGATTTTTTATTTATTTTTTTATTTTTTTGAAAACCTCATGAAGACGTCGATTTCATGTTCCATTTGTCCAAAATATATATTTTTCAATCTTGTGAAGATAAAATAAAAGAGTCTCACATTGATGAAATGAGAAACCTTGTAAGAACTTTTAAGAGGTTGAGCTACTTCTCATATTGCCAATTGGTTTTGTGGTAGAATTCTAATTTCTTCATGGTATCAGAGTAGGTTGGTTCACGTGGGAAACCCAAAGCCTACGCGTGCTCCACATCACTCAGTTCATGTTGTCTATGTGTTTGACTTGAAAATTTGCCACACATGAAAGGGCGATTGTGAATGTGAAAATAAAAGAGTCTCTCATATTAGTGAAATGAGAAACATTACAAGAGTTTATAAAAGATTGAACTTGTTTATTAGGATTTATGAGTCATTTGGAACTTTTTTTCAAACCTTGTGAGATTGAAACTATCATTGCATATTAGGATGAGATGCTTTTATTCTAATAAAAAACCCTCAAAGAAATTGAAAACTAGTGGTGGGTTGGAATCCGTAGAGTATAGTGGAGAGATTACGGTGGGAGTGGTACGCAGTACGGTGAAAAAACGTGGCTACTGTCGGGAAAGGGGATGAGGGCATATGACGTGGCAAAATGATGGGATGGTGGGAATCCGGATCGCGGCATACGAGCGGCGGTGCTTTTAACATTTAGGAATAATGATGGGCCCCTTTCTCACCACCAGATTCCCTCCCTTGTCTTCTTCCTTTAATTCCAATTTCTTTTCCTTTTTCTTTTATTTCTTTCAACCCTGTTCTTCGTAGCCTTTCACAACTCCCCAGTCTTCACTCTAAAAAATATTGGCTAATGCTATGGAGGTTAATTTTTTAAAATTAAATTTGTAAATCAAATGATGTGATTATAGATGATTGACTTATTAATTAAGTGTTAATTAATGTATTTGTTTCTTACTGGTGAGGCATAATTTGGTTTGCAATTTGATTTAAAAAAGTGATGCTCTGTTCCCTTGTGGCTTAGAGTAAATTGTAGAAATAGTCCCTCAACTTTAATCAAATTGGAGCAATGGTCCCTCAACTAAAAATTCATTACCATTGGTCCTTTAACTTATCAAAATGTGTAACTATAGTCATTTTCATCAATTTCATCAAAATTTTGTCAAAATAAGTTATGTTGGAATAACCATTTACATAATAAGGGTCCCTCAACTCATCAAAGTGTGTAATTATGGTTATTTTCGTCAACTACATCAAAAATTTGTCAAAAAGAGTTATGTTGGAAGGACCATTGCTACAATTGGGTTAAAGTTAAGGGACCACTTCTCCTGTTGAATTAAAGTTGAGGGACCTATGGTAATGGATTTTTAGTTGAGGGACCATAGCTGCACGTTTTGATGAGTTGAGGGACCAATGCTAATGAATTTTTAGTTGAGGGACCATTGCTCCAATTGAGTTAAAGTTAGGGGATCATAGCTGCAATTTACTCTGTGGCTTATTTGTTCTTCGCTAGTCCTCTTTCTTTTTTCTAAGAATAGAATATTCTGCTAAGTTTATCATCGAATGATGTGTTTGTATGCATACGTATTTGAATAAATGGCATACTAACACACCATTTGGTGAAAGAATTTAATATCTGTAACATCACTCTATAAAATAAGTGTCTATAGCTCATTTACTGCATTATATTGGATAGATCATCATAAATTTTGCAAATTAAAATCTTTGTGACTCATTAACATGGCTTTAATGACTCGTGTAATTTAGGCACAAATCTTATGAACTGGCACAATTTTACCTAGCTAAAAGCCCTGCTACGTATGAATGTTATAACAAGGGTTGAGCCGTCTAAGTGGGGAGATTTGATGATGAAAGTGGACTAGGTAGGTTAGGTTGTTTTCAAAAATTCTGGCGATTTAGAAAAGAGAAGAAATCCAACACAAGATCACGAATGGTGAAGTTCATGTTTATAACGACGACTTGGGATACAAATCCATAACAAAAGCCATTTTGTTGAATATGTTAATGAGTATGTCACGACTGACGATGGATAGCTAATTACACAAATTTGTAATCACATTACGAGTTTAATGAACTAGATAATGCACGCATTAGTGGACAGGCCCATATTGGTTTCCATTCAAGAAACCCAAAAGTCAATGCTTTGGAGATTGATTCAAAATAAAATTAATGCCTTGGATTTGGAGTGCGATTACTAACCGCACTCATATTGTCTCTCCACTCGCATCTACTCACTTGCAAATCATAAGTTTGAGAGTTTTATCACAAAATGTCTAGGTATAATTAAAAATAAAATCAATCAACGGACATTAATTAACAAGGATGTGTGAGAAGCTAAAAATATGTGTTTATTATTTCCCTAATGTATATGCTATCTTTCTTTTTTTGACAAATGTTAGGATACGTGGGTTATCGAACATGATACTTCTTCCTACCAAGTGATGATAACTACCACTAAGCTAAAAGCTAGTTGATGTAGAAGGCTTTTAAGAGAAGGGATTCCCCTTTTTTCAAAATGAGAATTAGTTGTGAAATTCACACCACATCGAACTTCTACTATCCGAATCGTCTTTTTTTCAAGTTGCACCTCTTAGATCATCATTGCAAAATATTAGCTAAATCGGAAATCTGCTATGCACACATAAGCAGGAACACTTTAAAAAGGGCGAAATAACCGAAAAGTTTGGGGTGCAAACATATGAAAAGAACCTGTGAGGGGCAGCATTGTAAGCAAGAACAAGTTTTAACAAAATTTGTATTTCCATTGCTTGAAGATGTTAGGAGCATGAAAACTACAAATCTACAGAAGGGATAACAACTAGTCCAAAACTGCCCTCTTTCAATTGGGCTCAAAGCATTTACACTTCGGCGTCAATCTTGTCCGATCTTGATGAAAATGAGTAGTCAGAACATCTGAGACTGAGAAAGCCATTGAAAGAGTCGACCTCGAAAAGTTCTTTTAGCTTATCATCACAAACGGTTCTCCGCTTATCAGTCGGATCCTTCAAGGCGAGAAAAACAGCCAAAAAAGCAGGCGTGAGATAAAAAGTCAGCACCAAGATATAGTGGGACTCTAAAGCAAAGGCAATATAGTACAGAAGAGTCACTAAAGTGTCTCCATTAACAAGACTTAATATGTCCTCTAGATATTTCTACCCCATTGAACTTCAAGGAACTGGAGAAAAAGGTGGAATAGCGATAGGCAAAAAAGTAAACGAGCTCTATCATGATCTGAAAGTGTTGGACCCACAATGATTAGATGACAGATCCAAAACTACTAGGCATGACATCGATTTTGGATTCTAAAACCTGGAGGAACACGAGACTGATATTTGACCAAATAGAGAACTGTGATGTGATGATACCCTTGTGCAAGTGTACTAATAAATAGTATTACAACTATCAGAACAAGAAAAAAATGGGACGAATAAAGATAATTGACAACGCCAACAAATGGATACTTGTGTTTTGAGGTTTGACCTTTACGGAGTTTAAAAGCTGACAATGGGACAAGAGTCGAGGGTTACATGACTCATTAAGCTGAAGAATGACTTCTGAATAGATATTTCATCCTCACGCCTCAGCCTAACTCGACATTCATAACTTTCATTCACCAGATCGCAGTAGCCGTGCATTATACTTGGCCTTTGCACATCTTGGTATTAATTGTCAAATGACCATGCCTCTGTACCAACCTCAATGACACTGAACTATGTTTCATGAACAAAATTGCAAGATAAATGCTAGAAATATTAGCATAGGTAAGAGGGATAAGCTAGAGTACATACGACACACGAAAACCCACTAAGTGAACTCGTCATTAAATACCAACCATTTTCTAGCTGCAAGGTCTGGTGTGTAATCACAAAAGCATTCTAGAATCATTTGCAGTGACAAAAGACATGAACAACAAGTATACTTGAGCTGAGCACTGTGTCACATAACCTTTAAATTCTCAAGTAATCACTAGCAAGAAACTGACCTTGGCTTTTTTAGTGTCGAGCTGAAGGAAGCAAAATAAGCATTATGTCTATGAAAATGTTTTAAATTACCATTTTTATACATTTGGGCAAAGATTCACTTCCTCACTGCTCAGGATTTTCATAAATAATATATGAGCTCATATCCGGGTGATTAACAAAACTAAAACTATTCAACATTATGCTCTTGAAAGAGCATAGGTTTGAACAGGAACATTGCAGTACCTGTAGATCATTTTGTTTTAAGTACTCCCGCAGTCTCTTACCCCAGCATGTGATAACAACCTTTCCCAGTTATTAAGGAATTTCAAAACAGAATTCGAAAGTGGTAGGGAAGACAGAAGACCAGAATCACCATTCTTCACTGTTTTTTTTGTTTTTCTAAGAGTCATCTAAATCTAAATATTGAAATGGTGGTGGGTCAGACTATGTTATTAGCACAAGTTCATAACTGAAAGCACCTTGGTTCATTTCTTAACATCTTATTTGGATTAATCCAGTACCAGCATGCGGGATGTGGTATGAATGCACAATAACTTTGCAAACCAACAAAGTTTGATAACCTGAAGACCTGAATTTATTTATCTCACCTTCTTCTTCCTCCTCTTCAGACTGCTTTTCCTTTTGTGAAGTGTTGTCTGGAGCTGCTAGATTACATGTAATACAGTTTGTCAAACTACTGAAGCAGATACCATGAAATTTGTCAAAACTTCAACACAAGACTATATGTATTCTATGACAGCAGAACATGGATGGCATGGTATACACTTCTGATGACCAGACCTGGTAAATGAATAAAATTCTCGAGAAAATTGATCACTTTAATCACTTGACATGTAAAGAAACAGAAAGCAGCAGTATGTGGATAAAGGCACACTTCAAAACATGTTTAAGTAGTCATTCGAAGATGAATGTGCAGCCCTGGATGAAATGTAGGGAATACTCTTTACCGCGTTCCATTCTGTCCAACACGTGTGGGAGAGGAAGCACAATAATTAAGTAGTTCATTCCTTCGGCACTTTCCTATCAAGCTATTTATATATCATAATCCATATGCATGAAAAATGGAAATGAATGCGCAAAAAGAATTATATCCAAGAAACAGTTCCCCACTCTACACAATGCAATTTGATTCATCTGTGCTGAAAACTGCAGGATTTATGACAATCAAACATCCTGAACTACAAGTGTGTGGCAAAATGTTTATTTATTGAAGATGTATACCTTCTTCACTTAAGGGCAATATGTGCTTGGACAGAGCTTTATTCATTTGAAACATATTGATACAATCAACGTCAAAAAGGCCACGCAATGACTCATCACATATTATATCTCGTTTATTCTTTGGATCTTGCAAATTGTTCTCCCGGATATAAATCCAAAGTTTCTTCACGACCTAATTCATGAAAGAATAGAATGGGCAAGGAATGAGTTTTGAAAGCATACTTTAACAAATACTGGTTAAATAAAAGAAATTTCCCTCTTTCTTTTGGGGTCAAAGTGGTTTCTTGAAAATCTAAAATTAATACCTCTGTTCTGGCCAATGCTGACACTCCAGTGAACTTTTGAAGTTCTGGAGAAAGGCTGCATAATTTGGTAAAGCCACCTCCACCTCCCCTTTTCTTGACTTCTTTATCCACTTTAGTAGACCTACTTGATAACACACTCAATTAGAACAAATAAACATCAGAACCATTTTTAAAAGAAAATAAACTCTACCACCTTGGAACCAGGTATATGGTCCTACCAGCCATAGATGTTGATACGAATATAAAATAGGTTACTATGGACCCCAATATATCCATTATACAATAAACAGTAAACAACTACTTTTTTTTGAGAGCGGGGAGGGGGAAGTTGGGAGAAATTCAAAGAATCACAAGTAACAACTGTACGGATGTTATCTTCTGAGAAAGTAAATAAGATGATAAATGAATTCATTGACTGGACTCAGAAATTACAGTTTTGGATCTCTAGGAACTCTGATTTTGCCTGGTTATGTAAGTCACGAATAAATCATAATTTAATCTCTACAAGCCTTCAAGATATAAGATTAAACTTTCAAACTCTGAAAATGCATAATAGATAAACTAAATAAATAGTGGAAACAATGAGAAGGCCAACGAAACCAGAAACCTACACGAAAATGGGTAAGACATGAATTAAAAAAACAAACCTTCGTTTCTTGTTTTCTTTTCGTCTACTAACTTTTTTAACCTCCACCTCCTCTTCTTCCTCCTGTTCCGCTCCATTACTTACATCTCCTTCAGAGATAGAATGATCACTTTCTTCCACTTTCTTCTTTTGCTTTACAGGTTCTGAGTTACATCATGCTATGGTGTTAAGATCTCAAATAAATACTATACCATGCACAACTCACACTAGTCAAGGTAAATGATAAGGAACATTATAAGGTACCATTGCATGAAATACAGCAATGATCCCAATTAGAAGACTTTTTTGTGACAGATGTTGTAAAAGATTAAAAATCCCATCCTAATGCACACACTGAAAAAGGGATTAGCTTATGAGATACAGAAAGTCAAAATAACGCAGAAAAGAAAAAAAGAAATCATGATTCAAAACAAAAAATCACAAATTTAAAGAATCATGTTTTTCTTTATGCTTTATAGCCAAATGCTATTTGTTATATTTAGTACTCTACTTTCTGAAGAGAACAGAAATTAGTGTGAATATGCCTTCTGCGTGGTGAAGAAACCAATCACATGAATGAAGTACACTGTAAGTGTATGTTTTCCACATAACAAACACTGTAAGCGTATGTTTCCATCCTATCATAACCAATCACATGAACAAATGATTAGTAATATAGCCTGTCCTCTGTGACTTACGGTAGAAAATAGCATGTGCTATAAAAATGTCTGTTCTTTACTTTCATTGAGTGCACGTTTAAGTGTAGTGGAGTTCAAATGCATGTCATGAAGCTGCATATACCATGTTCATCAAACAAAGAGGAACAAACAAAATGAAAAGTAGAGATTATTGAGCACAAATCCATATGAAAACATAAGGGGTAAGAAAATAATATAAACAAGTAAATAATGAACCACGAGAATTGGGTCACATATGAGTGTCATCAGAAAAATGAGGAAAAGAATTCTGGACATACCATCTTCCCTGCTAAGTGGCCATATATGCTTGGAGAGGACTTTATTCATTTGAAACATATTAATAGAATTAACACGGAACAGGGAATGTAGTGATTCATCGCATCTAATGTTTCTTCTATTTTTTGGGTCCTGCAAATCCTTTTCCCGGATATAGGCCCAAATTCTCTTGACCACCTAAGAATGAAAGAGGGTGAATAAGCATGACATCTTGGTTCCGTCCAAATGAAAGATGCATTGACAAGTAAACAACAAAAAATTGCTTAACAAATTATACCTCTGTTCTTGCCATTTCGGGCACCCCAACAAATTCTTGAAGTTGTGGAGACAAGCTACATATTTTATTGAAGCCACCTCTTTTGACAACAACTTTATCCACCCTATTTGGAAATATAACACAGCTTAGAAAAGGTAGAGCCCAGTGCAAATACATATTTCCAGAGCAACATATATCATATACTCTATCGTGCGGGTAAAAGTAACCAAACACAGAAAAAAGTATATAGATTAGGTCCGAGAGGTAACAATGATATGCAGACTAGTAAGAAATACAACATATTAAAGATAGAAGAAAAGAAAGATCTGTGAATAGTAAAGGGTCGTTCGTTATACTCTACAGGTTATTATGTTCTTTTGTGTCTGATTGTATTGTGTAGGAAAAAGAGGGAACATAACAATAAACACTCAGAAAACGCATTCTTCTAGAATCAATTTAAGCAAATCCTCATCCCCAAAGTTTTCATAGATAACAGCCTTACTCTGAGAAATTCTACAATCATATTAAACAATTAGCTTATAATTGAATGCAACTTAACAATCCTTAAAGCACTCTCAAGGTATATGTTTTACTTACGAAAGAATGCATGTTAGCTATGCAAGTGTAGTCAGTATATGAGCTTTCTCAATGTAGCACAATATCCTTCACTTGTCAGTGTAGTCATGACATGAGCTTCAATTCTGTTGTTATAATGCTCTAAATAAATAAAATTTATGCTAAACAGAAGTAACTACGGAATTCTTAGGCATACGAGTAATAGAATTGTCAAAGAGATTTACAATAACTAAGGTGGACTTTAAGGGCCATATCTCTAGATACAAATTCAGTTAGAACTCAATTTGATTAGTAAGGAATGCTAAGAATCTGAACTTACAACATTGGCATTTTCAATTCACTGTCAACAAGTACACTTGCATATACAATACTTCACTATACATTGACGTCTCATATACTCCGAACCATATCTAAATATACTACAGCTTAAAACCGGTATACTCAAAAATCTTAGGAGCCTTTTCAGTTGCAGAACAAGAAAGAAAGACGGACTGCTGTCAGTTTGCAACCAGTCCAAAAGCCTCAGTATTTGATAATTCAATGAGCATTGAGATTTTAGACGATGCACTACAGTACCACTTTCAAGTATGGACATGTAGAAACGCCAAAAAACACTCATCATTTCAACTGCAACTAAATAACTATAAGCTAACATAAAAAATGCAATACAAACACTGTTGATATGGTTTAACACAACAAAAGGACATCAACTTTCAAAAATTTCTCAGCCATCCAATAGATAAAAGCAATAAAAACACCGTTTGACGCAGGTAATACGCAGAAATATAGACACAATTAACTTCCTGCAACTACTCCAAAACCACAAATGAAGCTTTTCTTTCAATGGAAAACCAGAAAGAAAAAAAAGGCGCATTTCTCACAATGTGGGTCGGACCCAATAAATCCGAATAAAGGCTAAATTGGGAAAATTTTATCCTCATAAGCCCAAAACGATCAAATTTCTTTGCTACCCACTAACCCAATTTTCCCAGCAACCAAACACTAATTAAAGAAAATCCAAAAGCGCAGTAAAAAAAGAGAATAATAAAAAAATAACTCACGTTTTTCTCCTTTTACTTTTGCTTTCCTTCTCTTCCTCTTCCTCCTCCTCTTCTTCTTCGTCTTCTTCCTTAACGTCGTCGTTCTGTTCTGCATTCTCCGAGGATTCACCGACCTCATCCTCCTCCTCTGCTTCTTCGCCTTGGGGTTTGGTCTGGGTCTCGAGGTAGATGTCGATTTCGTCCCGGATAAACTTTTTCCGGTCCGATAGATCAACTCCGAAATCGGCTTCGAGTTTCCGGCGGACGCTGCCGGCGGTGGCCGTGTCTAGGTCCGAACTGCGGAGGATTTCTCTGAGCCGGGTCAGGAGTTCCGAGTCCGATACCATTTTTCCTGGGCTTTGAAATTAACCGAAATTTCGGCGGGGGTTGGAGTTTAGAGAGAGAGGAGAAAGAAGGAAACGGGTAATTGTGGCGTGTGGAGGAGTGGAGGGTATTTCTGGAATTTGAAATTTTATCTTTACTAGGCTGGGTAAAGTGAACTGGGTTGTGCAGTGAGTCTCAGGTTACCCCCATTTTGTACTCGCAAATTCTTTTGTTTTTCATTTTCCAACAAAAGAAATGTATTTCAATTTATTTTCTCCAACAAGATAACAAAAAAGAAAAAAAAAATTATATATATATATATATGTAATTTACTTCCTTAGACCAACTCCAATCTTTGGAGTAAGTCCTAAAATTTCCCTTCTATTCCCCCCAATTTCTTTTTAACCCTTGTTCTAAAGTTGGGTTAAGTGTTAGAATCTAAAAAAAAAACTCGAATATCAGCCAAGATTAGCCCAAAATTAATGGTGGAGCCTAGATATAGGAGTGGATAAAGGGGATTGAACTGGACTTGCCAGCCCAGACGCGCACCACGAGCCGAAAACACTAGGCTAGCTCAGACGTCCTGGCCCACCCACGTGGGGCTGTCTCCCTTGCTATGTGCTAGGATTATGAGCCCAACGACTCTTTTCTGATCCGGCATCCACAATCACATGGGTCGTTGGTTGATCCAACGGTTCACATTCAAACTTTTATTTTAGTTTTATATTTATATATTTATTGAATCCAACGGCTAAAATCGAATATAATCAACTCTAACGGTAAAAAAAATCTACGACCCAAATTTAAATCCAACGGCTAAAATAATTTTTAAAAAAAAAAACTCAAAATTCACCAAAAAACTCTATAAATACCTATGTATTTGTTTAAACATCCACACAAAACTAACTTTTCTCCTACAATCTCCCAACTTTTCTACTATCTTCCAAAACCATTTGTTCCCATTTCCAAATTTTTCAAGATGGCAAAAAATCATATTACAGGTCATAATTGGACCTTTGAGGAAGATGTTGCTTTATGCTTGACATGGATTTCTATTAGCGAAGATAGTGCCGTTGACACGAATCAAAATAAAAAAGGTTTTGTCGAGTAATCGTTGATAAATTCAATGAAAACACCAATGCCGGTTGAAGGGAAGTTGGTGGTGTTTACGATCGGTGGAAGGTTATCAACAAAGCATGCACTTTATGAAAGGGAATCTTGGAGAGAGCCTTGGTTGACATGGCTAGTGGAAGGAGCACTGTAGAAGTGGTGAGTTTTCTTGTTGATATTTTATTTGTCATATACATAATATTATTTTGCAACTGATTGTATTTATGTATTTCTTGCATAAGGTGACAAAGCAATGACAATTTACAAGACAAGAACTACACCAAAAAATAAAACTTTTAAATTGCATCATGCTTGGGACATCCTTAAGGATTGTTAGAGGCGGAGAACCGATGTGGACCAACAATGGAGAAAATTATTTGGTAGTGAAGCCACAAAGACAAATGATGTCAATGAAGGTGTCGATTCGTTGACCCCAACTTCTTCTTTTGCAAGGCCCCCAGGAAGAGATAAGCAAAAAGAAGCAAAGAGAAAAGGGAAGTTCCAAGATCCGGTTAGTGCAACGATTTCTACCAGATTTGCAAAATTGGCCGAAAGCCATAGCTCTCGAGAGGAAGAAGTGGCCCGAATGCGTTTAGCCTTTGTGAAGGAAGGGGAAAGAGAGCAAGGAAGGTTCGAATGTGATTTGATTCGGGAGGACCTCAACAAATACACTCCAGATAGGAAGAAGTTCTTATGTGATAAGCAAAAGAAAGTTTTGCGAAGGCTTGCCACAAGGAGTATCTTTCAAGATAATGATTCATCTCAAGGCTATATCCCAAGTCCACCACCAAGTTAAGTTTATATAGTTTATTAATTATCATTTGTATTAAGTTTATGACTTATTAATTTTCGTTTGTATTAAATTTATGGCTTATTAATTATTGTTTTTATTATTCTTGATGCCTTCAATAATTATTGTACATTTGTTGCACACTTTGATGAACAATAGATGCCATCAATCATTCAAAGGGCTTTTAATAATTATTGTACATATTGTTGCACACTGTGATGTACAATAGATGCCTTCAATAATTCAAAGGGCATTCAATTATTATTGTACATATTGATACACATTGTGATGTACAATGGATGCCTAATTTTTGACAACATACTAGACAAAAGACTTGTCACAAGCAGACCCTTCAATTGATTACTAGAAAATATCAACACAGCACACTTTAAATTATTATAGAAAATTACAACATAGCACACTTAAATTTAACACAAGAAAATAACCACACTAACACATTAACACACTTAAGATTATCCATCATCAACGTTCTCCTTCTCGGCACCATATATGCTCAACCAAATCTTTTCGAAGTGTGTCATGACCTTGAGGAGTTTGAATTCTATTTAAACGTCTCATATACTCACTCAGTGGGACCCTATCATGTCAAGTCTTGCATGTATTTGCATCGAGATATTCAACGTCTCTTGCCATAGCTTTCGCATATGTTGGTTGGTCGCCATCCACATCTTCGTTAGAATATTCTTCAATTTCTACGCACTTATCTTCCACAATCATGTTATGCAAAATTATGGACGTTATCATGATTGAATGGAGGTCTTCCACATTCCACAATCGTGCAGGCCCTCTAACAATGGCCTATCGAGCTTCTAGGATCCCGAACGCTTTCTCTACATCTTTCTAGTAAGACTCTTGTTTCTGTGAAAATCTTCACACTATCGAGATGAGAATAACATTTTCACAAAGGTAGACCAACTAGGATAAATACCACCAGTTAAGTAGCAACCTACCTTATGCCTATTACCATTTACCATGTACCTTTATTTCGACACCCATCCATTGACAACATCATCGAATAGAGGAGAAGACCAAAGAATGTTGATATCATTGTTTGATCTAGGAGCGCTGAAAAATGCATGCTAAATCCAAGTGGCGTATGACGCCACACCTCAAACATAATTGATGGCTTGTTGTGACGACTCTTGAATTGACACTACCCAAGCAGTAGGACAATTCTTCCACTCCCAATGCATACAATTGAGATTTTAATCATGCTAGGGAAACCTTTTTTTTCTGCCTTGCGTAGAAGCCTCTTCAATTCTTCACGATTTGGCTTTCGAAGGTATGTGGCTCCATATATGGCTTCAATTGCCTTACAAAAGCGCTTGAGATTTTCAATAGCAGTACTCTCTGCAAGTTGACAATATTCGTCAGTTAAGTCTGCAGAGCACCCATTATCTAGCATCCAAAATGCAAATGTGAGCTTCTGATGAGGTGATAGACTTTGTCAACCTACAACATCTATGTTCTTGCAAAGTAGTGGTCATGATGGACAACTACGTTAGAGATGCTTTCAAAAAGCTTTCTCCTTATTCGATACCACCTCCGAAAATCATGAGGAGAATATCTCAGACGTTTGATGAAATAGTCTTTCATCATCCGGTCATGACATTCTTCTATATCACGTTGCACAAATGAATGTCCCGTGACATAACCTTGATAGCTAGATTTGACATGGTGCTCATATTGCATAAGTGAGTTTGCAAATTCGGCTTCTTCGTTCTTCATTTCTGCATTCCCAGTTGCAAGGCTTCCTTGGTATTATGCTATCTGCATTGCTAAGCTACACCTTTTTCTATCACCCATTGATGATATATTGATGATTTTGAGGAAACAAAAACACTATGAAAGTTGGATGATTGGTGAATATGTTGTGTGATGGTTAGATATTCAATCTATGCTTATATAGAGGATGATTGAAGGTTTGCATTTTATGTTTGTAGGTTTGTGTTTCATGTGTTTTGTATGCATTTGGTATGTGTGTAGGTTTGTGTTTCATGTGTTTGGTGTGTTATACATCTCTATCATGCATTTTGTATGTGCTTCATATGTGTTTTGTGTGTTTCATGTGTTTAGTGCTTATACATCTCTATCATGTGTTTCATATTCTTCCATAGTGTTTCATGAGTTTTATGTGTCGATTTAGTGATTTTTCAATATTTATCGGAATTTAAAAATTCTTAGGTTAAAATGTTCATAAAATTTAATTTAGGATAGTCTACATAATTTTTTTTTAAAGTTAATTTTTTAAAAAAAGGCCTAAAATCATTCTTTAATAATCTGGGGTTAAAATTTTAGGCCTGAAGGGTTGGAGCAGAAAAGTTGTTTCTGGGTTAAAACCTAAATTTTCGAGGCTAAAAATTTTAGGTTTTACTCAAAGGGTGGAGATGGTCTTAAGACCTAATCCAACATTTGGAGTAAAACTCAAATTTTAGGATCTAAATCTACCCCAACTTGCTCAAACCCTTGGGGCAAATATAAGTTTTAACCCAAAACTCATTTTTGGGACAAATTCAGTCTAGGATTCCCCTAAGTTAGTGGGTTGGGCCACCATATATGTGTATTTTTTCTTTTAGTTTTATATTTTATAAATTCATTGAATCCAATGGCTAAGATCTACTATGATCAAATCCAACGGTAAAACAAAAGATCTAAATGTTGAAATTTAAATCCAACGGTTGAAGTAATTAAAAATAAATAAATTCTTTTATGTGTTTCATATTCTTTCATAGTGTTCAACGAGTTTCATGGTGTTGATTTAGTGATATTTCAATATTTATCGGAACTTGAATATTTTTAAGTTAAAACGTTCATAAAATTAAATTAGGATAGTCTACATAATTTTTTTTTTTAAAGTTACTTTAAGAACAAAAGTATCTTGAATTCATTCTTTAATAATTTTGGGCTAAAAATGTAACCCATTAGAGTTGGAGGAGAAAAATTGTTTTTGAATTTAAAATTTTAGTTTTTAACCCAAGGATTGGAGATGGTCTAACGGATTTACCACTCTTTAAAATAAATTCTAATGGTCGTGTTTGGTGACTGAGATTGGATAGATTAAGAAATAAGCATTATTGCAAGCAACTTTTTAATGTAATAGTCACATTGTTACCTAGTGGTACCAATTCACTCATATTATAATATATATGTTATAGGCCTATTTAATTGAAGAATTATAGAGCAGGAGAGAAGGCCACAACACACAGAGAAAGAGAGAGATTTGGTGAATTCTAAGGTGCAGTATGGAAGGTAAATTTCTTACCCTTTAGACAATCACAGCTGAATTAGTACACTATCTAAAAGATAAAACAGAATCCTAATAAGATTTACACAATCACATTCCTAACCTAATTAGGTCTCCAACATTCCTAATTAAGTGTGTGCATACTCAAACAAAACATCGTATCAGTTGTCTTTAGTGGTGAAGTAAGTTCAGTTTAATGAAGTCGGCAACACAATTAGCGAATGTGAATATCAAATTAACAGAAGAATGGATTGGTAGTAAAACTCATAAACCTTACTATGGTAAAACCTAGTATGGGAGAAAAATCCATAGACTAAGGAGAAACGTGAAAAGTATGCGTTAAGTCAAAACTATTCGTCTATTGAATTAGGCGAACGCAAGTAGAAAAACCCATAGGAGTATGACTAGCTTAGGATGGGTGCTTCGTTAAAACTTGGTTAGGTAGCAAAAACCCAAAGGTAAAAATGCTCCTAATTGTAGGGGAAAAGAATACATTGAGATCAAGTGAGCATATTTCTGAATATTCCCCCTCAGTTTGACAAAACTTCAAAAAATGAGAAATACAAGCAATTCAGATCAAATAATATTGATTCCTTGGACGAGCTTCTAAAAAGTAGACTTTGTCAATGATTTCTTGAAGAGACTGGCCAGATTGTCCTAGGAACCGATTTACTTGACTTTAATATTCTGATGCTCTTGTTGCTGATGTGAAAAAAAATAGTTTCGGTGTAATGTACTTAGTGTTGTCTCTTTTGAAGTATCTCTTCTTACTTTGGTCTATTCATGCTGCATTATCTTCATAAATCATTACAGGGACGTGAACAACTGAAAAAAAGACCGTTGGTGCTTCGAATATGGTCCATTACTGCTTTTAGCCAGAAGCATCCACATGTAGCTTCATGTAGGGTGAAAATCTTAGCATGGTTTCTAAGAAGTCGCAACTAAGGTTTGTTTGGTTGACCTCCAAGATATTGCAATGTTTCAAATAGTAGAGATGTAATCCGTTTGAGAACGTCTTATGTGAGTTAGATAATTAACCTGCATCAGCGTAACCACCAAGGCGAGAATCAATTTGTGGAATGAGGAGGCAGCATCTTCTATGGAGGATTCATATAGGAAAAATAAGCCTAAATCCATTTTACCTTTGAGAGAGCGAAATATGTCTTTAACACCAATCCGGTGTCTACGTGTAGCCACGTTGTTGTATCTTGTCAAAAGATTAACAACGAAGGAGATGTCTGGTCTAGTGCACTGAGGTAAGTATAATAAAGCACCAATTGCAATCAGGTATGAAACTTCAGGCTCCAAAACTTCTTCCTCATCCTCTTTAGAACGGAAAAAAATCTCGTTTAGCATTTAGCGTCACCATAGGAGTAGTCGAAGGCTTCAGTTTATTTTTATTAAAATAATGCAATACCTTATATTATAGTTTGACTGATGAACCAAAATTCCATCCGAACAATGCTCGATCTCTAGGCTGTGACAATATCGAGTTTTTCCAAGATCTTTCATCTCAAATTCTTAATTTAAGTGCGTGACAATTTTTCAAGCTCTTAAGGAATCCCAATAAGATTCATGTCGTCGACATAAACTGCAATAATTGGGTGAAGCAATTAAGAAAATATAGCCTAACTTGGGCTTTAGCAGAGCACAACCCAACATAATTGGGTGTGTCTACGAAGCAATGGAGCCGAAATATGGCTTTTGATTGAGAAAATTGTGGCAGCCTAGCAATGTTATGCTGGCTGCAGGTAATGGGCTCAGTTAGGCTACAAAAGGCAGCCCAACATGCTCTGCTATTGTAGCAAGGCATATGCAATGGGGAAATGAAGCCCAACAAAAGGATCAGGCTTGCAGGCTTTTTCCGCAAAGAAAGAGAGCCCAAAATTAGGTCTAGTTATTGCGTGTAGCAACAACCAGAGGGTTGTTGGGTTTAGACACCAAACGATGTCATCATAGCGCTCTGACCCGAGCTTCAGGCTCTATGCGGTTACAGGCTGTGACTGTTGTTAGTTTCCTTTTTTTTTTTCTCGACTTTAGACCAGCTCCAACGTGTGCTAGAACCTTATGGATAGGCGTAAACAGGGCTAGGCAGCCCCAACGAGCAGGTCCAGCGTGTTCTAACGAGGGAGCTCGAGCAGGCCCGAGGGAGAAGTTTAGCACGAGTTGCCAACCCAAGAGCCCAAAGGCAACGTGATTCAAGATTGACATCTGGGCGACGTCAGCCACAACATAAAATTAATAAAAATATAAAATATTAATAAAAATGTTAAAAATAATAAAAAATGTAAAAAATGAATAACAAATGTAAAAAAATTAATAAAAAAAAGTAAAAAATTAATAAAAAATTAAAAAAATGTAAAAAAATAATAAAAAATCCCAAAAGAATAAAAAAACTAATAAAATTTTTATAAAATAAAATAAAAAAATAAAAAATCAATTCGGGCATTTCATTCCCCAGCTTCATCTCCATTGCCACCTCACCACACTCGATCCCCGAACTTCGACCACTCCACCTCCCCCGTGTCTTCTTCTTCTTTCTCTCCGACTCCTTTGTCACTGAAAAACCCACACGGCAGGGAACCCCCATAGTGCACCTAAGGTGCATGCAAGACCACAGTCGCGTTCCACATGCTCTATAGATTCGAGATATAAGGTTTTGAGGTTAAATTACTCAAGGAAATGGTGTTGATGGTGGCTAGTTTGCCACTATGCTAGAGAGAGAGAGAGAGAGAGAGAGAGAGAGAGAGAGAATTTGCGGAAGTGAGGGAACTCCTGGAACCAATGCATGTTAGGTGGCTTATTCACAAGTATAGCCGTCTTGCATGTATGACAGGTGGAACTTGGAAATCTAATGACACACACACACACACACACACACACACACACACACACACACACACACACACACATATATATGTTTTCTTTCCAACGAGTTCACCCAAGGAAAATGATAGGTGATATAAGCTCAACCTTTAGGGTACAAAGTCAATCTCAACTCCTATATTGTTTCCCTTTATTGAATTTCATAACCATCCATTAATCTATCTTTCAAATTCTTCTATAAAAAAAAAATTGCATAACTAAATTATACGTATAAAAAAATTGCATAACTACATGACACGTGGTACAACGAGACTAATTAAAAATCATATCCGAAATTACAAATAAAATTATTTTGTATTATTTTATAAAAAAAATACTAATATTTTATTGCTTATTGCTAGGGCTATTCAGTGTAAGGGTGGAGATGCAAAAGGCAGTTACTGTTCATTAAGGGCAGTTACTATTCACTGGGTGGACTAAATAGTGAATAGCCTGATGATAGGAGCATATTCATGCGACTTAAATGGCTTGTTCTCGTGCATTTACGTTATGTTTCTCTCGTTATTTTAGTCCTTTATGCTTCTTTTGTGTGTTTTCAGGTTCTAAGGGCCTAGGGAGCAAGAAAGTGCATTTTGAGGCCATTTGGAGCATTTTTGGGCATGGATTGGATAGCTTATCCATGGGGCAAAGAGGATGGACGAAATTGAAGCCTTGTATGCTCTTTGGGGACATCAAACAAAGGGCCTAGCCCAATCAAACACATTATGCCATACAAACCAACCTATTTTAGGCCCATTCTATGTACTTAAACCCTAGCCCTTTAAACTAGTTCATTTATCACTTATCAAACCATTCACTTATCACTCACCACATATCATTCACTTATCACTTAACATATCATTCATTTATTTCACTTCCATACTCCTCTTAATTCCACATGCATTCTCACACATGCACATCATTCACTCACATTTCCACCATTCATTCTTTATTCCACAAACAAGTCACATGCATTCACACATCAGCAAAACAACTTCAATGCCGTGGGTTCCCATTTCCTTTCCAAACACCTCACATGCATTTCCACCTTCCTACTTCATCATTTCACCACATTCTCCCTCTTTAACTCACATGCATTCATCATAATTCACAACACAAAACAAGCAACACATGCACCAAAACCTTCAATGCCGTGAGTTCCCTTTGAAATTCCAGCATCTTCACATGCTTTTCTTGCTTTCCCTTTCATTTCCACCACTCATTCTTCATCATTTCAGCCACCTACATGCATTAATTATTAATATCTTCATCATTGCATCCAGAAAATGAGCAAGAAAGCTTCCCAAACACATGCATACACACACTATTTTCAGCACACACATGCAATTCCAACATCAATGCCGTGCACTCCATTTGCTTTCCAGATTTTCACATGTGTCCTAGCTGTTTTCTCATCATTCCTCCACACAAACACATTAAACAAACAGCCATTTACACCTCCACTCCTCCTATAAATACCCTTGCATTCATTCATTTAGGGGGGATCTCATTTTCATACACAACACACCACAAACACTTCCATCTTCTCCCTAGCCGTGAGTCTCTCCATTTTCTGCACCATTCCCTTCCCTTTCTCCTCCATTTCTTCCATTTCCATAATCCCCCAATCCATTCAACACACCAACAACATCCCTTAGTCCTTGTGCTACAACGAAGACGAAGAGAAGAGGGCCTAAACGTTCATACAATTCACGTTTGAGTTGTTGGAATGTTTACGCGTTTCTTTGATTTCAATGTTTCATTTTTAATTCTCTTTGTTTTGTACGTATGAGGAATGGAAGAGAAGAGTGCCTAAACGTTCATACAATTCAAGTTTGAGTTGTTGGAATGTTTAGGTGTTTCTTTGATTTCAAAGTTATGAGGAACTAAACCCTTTTTGGCTAGGGGTGATTTCAATACCTTGATTATTTATGTGATATGAATTGATGAATTCCGGTTATGAACTCTTGATTCGTGAATGCAATTGGCTTAACTATTTGATGATTAACTTATTTGTGTTTGTTGATTGAGGGTCGACACTTAATTAGCATGCATGAATATGTGGCTAAAGTTTAAGGAGGTTTCACATAATCGTTACTAACTTATACTTGAAAGTAGTAAAGGTCGCTTGTCACGATCGCGTTAAGTTTAATTCTTAGCATGAGTAACATGATGTCATAGTTGCAAATGCTTTGTCAATGCTTATGGTTTTCATTATTCTTAATGATCTTCGATTGTATCTCTATTATGATGACATGTAGGGAACTTTTGAGAATGTTTTGGGTTGTCGAATGATGCCATCCAATCCAATAATATAAGGAAAATCTGAGGGTTAACTAGTGATGTCACGGTTAATTTGGGGCATTGTCGTTCATAATTCAATGAAGGAATAACTGGAAATTGATTCATATGCATAAATATCATGTGTAGAGAAAGAACCCTTAGCTAGCTTCCCATCCATTCATTTCCGTCAAATCCATATTTACAATTTGTTTTGTTTCCAAGTATTCATTTTAGTTTAAATTCGTCCAAATCCAATTCCCCCCTATTTCGTTGAAGTCTTAGTCTTAATCTTTCTTATTTTTAGTTTTGCTTTCTTCGAGCATTAAATAGTGTTTTATATTGTGTTTTTATGTTTTTAAGTCAATTTAGAAGGTTTTAGCAAGCCCTCCTAATCCCCGGTCTAGAACGATCCCTCACTTATCCATTCTACTACAATTGTCAAACGAGGGTTTAATTTGAGTGTCAAGTAATTCTCGCATCAAATTTTTGGCGCCGTTGCCGGGGATTAGCAACTTTGCTAATCCCTTGTCTTTATTTTTATATTTTTTGTTTTTCGTACATTCTTATTTCAGATTCTTAGTTTGTTTGTTTCCTTGTTTTTTAGGTATTGTGTATGACTCGTAGCTCTCGGCCTATTATAGAGAACATCTCCGACTTTGACGGTGATTTTGAACGCACTTTGAGGAGAACGAGGAGTCAACAAGAGCCACCACAACCTCCACCACAACCTGGGCTTGAAGAAGACGAAGTAGGTGTAGAAGAAAAGCCCACGGATCAGGTTTTTGAAGAAGAACAAGCCATGGCAGCATATAATAGAACCATCAAGGAGCTTTCGGCCTCGGGTTTGGATAATGCATTGCCTCTTTGTATCCAGTACCCCACGGCTGCAGAGGGGAAGACTGAGGAGTTTGAACTCAAATCCAGTTTGTTACACCATATTCCGAAGTTCCATGGCTTGTCTATGGAAGACCCCAACAAACACTTGAAGGAGTTCGAGGTGGTTTGTTCGAGCATGACCCTCGTCACTGTGGATGGGAGTATATTGAAGATGAAGGCCTTTCCATTTTCACTTATGGACAAGGCCAAAGATTGGCTCTACGAACTAGCCCCGGGAACTGTGACTTCGTGGGAGAGTATGAAGCGTGCTTTCTTGGAGAAATTCTTCCCTACTTCGAGAGTGATCCTCCTACGGAAGAAAATTAGTGGTATTCAACAGAATCGTGGTGAGACATTCCCGGCTTATTATGAGCGCTTCAAGGGCCTTGTAGCTTCATGTCCTCAACATCAAATGAAGGAGGAACTTCTCCTTCAATATTTCTATGAGGGCCTCCTTCCTATCGAACGTCAAATGCTTGATGCATCAGCGGGAGGAGCATTGGTGGACAAAACACCAAGGGATGCCAAGATTCTCATAGCCAACCGAGCGCTCAACGCTCAACAATATGAAGGAGTGGGCCAAAGGGAAGCCCCACGGCAACAAAGTGTAAATGAGGTGAGTGCTATTTCTGAAATTCAATCACAACTTGCTAATCTTACTTCTCTTGTTTCTCAGGTTGTGATTGGTCCAAAAGCACAAGAACACCAAGTTTGTGGCGTGTGCTCAATTCAAGGGCATCCATCCGACAAGTGCCCTCAACTAATCGAGAATGGTGGGTGGGAATCTGCCAATGCAATTGGTTTCCAAGGACAAAATCAAAACAACCCATACTCGAACACTTACAATGCCGGATGGAGGGACCATCCAAACTTCAAATGGAGGGAGCCACAACAAGCTGCCCAACAAGGAGGATTTAGGCCAAACCCCCCTGGTTTTTATTCCAAGCCGTATGCACCCCAACAACCCCAACAACCTTCGGCATCATCTCATTCAGGTACGTCCTTGGAAAGTGATCAAGCTATGCAATTACTAACCTCTATTTCGCAGGGGTTGCAAAATCAAAACAACCGGATAGCAAATAACGAGAAGGAGATGATGGATATGAAGAAACAAATAGGGCAGATTTTTGAGTTCCTTGGACAGATTAGAGAGCAAGGAAAGCTTCCTAGCTCAACCACAGTCAATCCAAAGGGAGGATTCGAATCCGCCAAGGCCATCACCCTAAGGGGTGGAAAAGAAGTTGGGACCGAGCCAAACAATCCCAAATCTGCCCAGAAAGTAGATGAAGAGACGACACAACCTGAGGAAGTGTCTAGCTCACCCACGGTAAGGGTGAAAAACCCAATGCCGCAGGCCCCCAATCACCCTAACTCGGCCAAATCAGGTAATTTAAGTTCAAATTCATGTACTTCACGTCCTAATCTGCCCATTGTACCTTTTCCTCGCAGGTTCATGCAAGAAAAAAAGGAAGAAAGCGAGAAGGACATTCTTGAAACGTTCCGGAAGGTGCAAGTGAACATACCGCTTCTCGATGCAATCAAACAGGTTCCAAAGTATGCTAAATTCCTCAAGGACCTATGCAATACAAAGAGAAGAAGGGCAAACAAAGAGGTAGTGAAGGTAAGCGAGAATGTGTCCGCTGTTTTGCAACGTAAACTGCCTACCAAGTGCAAAGACCCCGGTAGTTTCACGATTCCTTGTGTGATTGGACATAATCGTTTTGAACATGCCATGCTTGATTTAGGTGCATCCATAAATGTCATGCCTTATTCTATTTATGCATCTATGAATTTGGGTGAATTAAAACAAGATGGTGTAATTATACAATTGGCCGATCGTTCTAACGCGTATCCAAAAGGAGTTTTGGAAGATGTGCTTGTGCAGGTGAACCATTTAATTTTTCCGGCTGATTTCTACGTCCTAGACATGGAGGATTCAGCCCATTCTACATCTTTGCCGATTCTCCTTGGTAGGCCATTCATGAAGACGGCCCGAACGAAGATTGATGTATACAAAGGCACCTTGACAATGGAATTCGATGGGGAAGTGATTGATTTTAATATTTCTGAAACTATGAGATATCCCGTTGATGACCATTCTTGTTTTTCCATTGATGTTATCGATTCTTTGGCGCAGGTATACCTTGAAGAATTGAACGAGGACGCCCTGGAAACAACCATCACTAAGGCCATAGAGTGCAAAAATGAAGGATTTGGGCCAATGCAAGGCCACGGCAAGGAGGAGGAATTCTTTGCCATGGGTTCTAGTGAAGAAATAATTGAGGTTGTGGCAGCCCTTGAGTCATTGCCACAACAATATGGTAAGGTTCCACTCTCACTTTCAAATTCAGTTTCCACTAAGATGCTACCTTCTGTTGTTCAGGCACCATCGCTTGAACTTAAGCCGTTGCCGGACCATTTGAAGTATGTGTTTTTGGGAGAAGGCGAAACATTGCCCGTCATCATTTCATCAAGTCTCACGGCAATGGAGGAGGAGAAGCTTGTGAGGGTGCTGCGAGAACACAAAACGGCCATAGGGTGGACTTTGGCCGACATTAAAGGAATAAGCCCTACCACATGCATGCACCGTATATTTCTTGAGGAGGGGGCTAAACCAACTCGAGAGGCTCAACGCCGTCTCAACCCTCCGATGATGGAAGTGGTGAAGAAGGAAATAATCAAGCTTTTGGATTGCGGAGTGATCTACCCTATCTCCGATAGCCGTTGGGTCTCTCCAGTTCAAGTCGTTCCCAAGAAGTCCGGAGTAACTGTTATCAAGAATGATGAGAATGAGCTCGTGCCTACACGCATTCAGACTGGATGGCGAGTATGTATCGATTACCGGAAGCTAAATGCCATGACTAGGAAAGATCACTTTCCTTTGCCATTCATCGACCAGATGCTCGAAAGGTTAGCCGGTCATGCTTTTTACTGTTTTCTTGATGGATACTCTGGATATAACCAAATTGTGATAGCCCCGGATGATCAAGAGAAGACCACATTCACATGTCCCTTTGGAACATTTGCTTATCGTCGCATGCCATTTGGCTTATGCAACGCACCGGCCACTTTCCAAAGGTGTATGGTAAGTATATTTTCCGATTTTGTTGAAAAGATCATTGAGGTTTTCATGGATGATTTCAGTGTATTTGGGAGTTCATTTGATAATTGCTTGGATAATCTAACCTTAATTTTGAAACGATGTGTTGAAACTAACCTTGTCTTGAATTGGGAGAAATGTCACTTTATGGTGAAACAAGGTATAGTTTTAGGACATATTGTTTCAGAAAAAGGAATTGAAGTAGATAAATCGAAAATAGACCTTGTACGTCACTTACCCTCTCCTACTTCGGTTAGAGAGGTACGTTCGTTTCTTGGCCATGCAGGGTTCTATAGGCGTTTTATCAAGGACTTCTCCAAGATGTCCAACCCTTTTTGCCGATTGCTTCAAAAAGATGTGCCATTCAAGTTTGATGAAGAGTGTAATTCGGCATTTAACCAACTCAAGGAGAAGCTAGTCTCGGCCCCCATTATTGTACCTCCAGATTGGAGCCTTCCGTTCGAGCTCATGTGCGATGCATCCGACTATGCATTAGGAGCTGTTCTAGGACAAAGAAGAGACAAGCGGCCGCATGTCATATACTATGCCTCTCGGACTCTCAATGATGCCCAATTGAACTACTCCACTACGGAAAAAGAACTTCTAGCTGTGGTTTTTGCTTTAGATAAATTCCGTTCATATTTAATTGGTACTAAAGTAATCGTTTATTCTGATCATGCAGCTTTGAGGTACTTGATCACGAAAAAGGAAGCAAAGCCGAGGCTTATCCGTTGGATTCTTCTTCTTCAAGAATTTGATATTGAAATCCGGGATAAGAAAGGAAGCGAGAATGTAGTGGCTGACCATTTAAGCCGAATGATCCACGAGGAGCATGAACATGCCGTACCTATCCCTAAAACTTTTCCCGATGAGCAGCTGCTATCCATTGAGGTAAGTGAACCATGGTATGCAGATTTAGTGAATTACTTGGTGGCTAAACAATTTCCAAATGAACTAAACAAGCACCAACGTGATAAGCTTAAAAATGATGCACGTTTCTATGTTTGGGATGACCCTTATTTGTGGAAGTATTGCTCAGATCAAATTGTACGTAGATGTGTGCATGATTCTGAATTTCACTCAATTCTAAGCTTTTGTCACACATATGCATGTGGTGGTCATTTTGGCACACAACGCACTGCCCTCAAAGTTCTAGAGTGTGGTTTTTATTGGCCGACTATATTTAGGGATGCTAGAACCTTTTGTATGTCTTGTGATCGTTGCCAACGAATGGGTAACATAGGTACCAAGGACCAAATGCCGCAAACCCCTGTCTTTAATGTTGAAATTTTTGATGTTTGGGGCATTGATTTCATGGGCCCTTTCCCTCCATCTTATGGTTTCACTTATATCTTGCTAGCCGTTGATTATGTTTCTAAATGGGTGGAAGCAAAAGCCACCCGTACTAACGATTCTAAGGTGGTTGCAGATTTCGTGAAAACTAACATTTTTGCTAGGTTTGGAATGCCGAGAGTAATCATAAGTGATGGAGGGTCTCACTTTTGCAATCGGACCATTGAGGCATTGCTAAGAAAGTACCATGTCAACCATAAGGTCTCCACACCTTACCATCCTCAAACAAATGGCCAAGCCGAGGTGTCTAACCGAGAAATCAAACAAATTTTGGAGAAGACCGTTGGACCAACAAGGAGGGATTGGAGCTTACGTTTAGATGATGCACTGTGGGCATATCGTACGGCATACAAAACACCCATTGGGATGTCACCTTTTCGGCTCGTCTATGGTAAGCCATGTCATTTGCCTGTAGAGTTAGAGCACAAGGCACATTGGGCCGTGAAGACTTTCAACATGGACATAGATGCAGCGGGAGTTCATAGGAAGCTCCAATTGAATGAACTTGAGGAGATTCGGAATGAAGCCTATGAGAATGCCCGGATGTACAAAGCCAAGACCAAAGCATTCCATGATAAAATGATTTGAACCAAGACCTTCACAGTTGGGCAGAAAGTGTTACTTTTCAACTCTCGCCTACGTTTGTTTCCTGGTAAGTTGCGTTCTAAATGGATTGGCCCGTTTGTTGTTACTAACGTTTTACCTTATGGTGCAGTCCACATAAAAAGCTTAAGGAATGGCGTAGAATTCAAGGTGAACGGGCATCGGTTGAAGCCATATTACGAGCAAAGTGTGGGGCAAGTGGTGGAAGACATTCCTTTCCATTCCGTGGGCTCAAATGAAGATTGAAGAGAGGAACCGTCCGGCTGCAAGACGTAAAAGAAAGCGCTACTTGGGAGGCAACCTATGCATTCAGCAAAGGAAGACTTAGAAAGCACTCAAATTCCAGATTCCTAAAAACTCTTCTCTTTGTTGCTATTTCGTTTCTGCCTTGTTAGGTTGTTTAGTTATTGTTGTTTGTTTATTAATTGTGTGAGTCTATGATTGTAACATTGAGAAAATGTTTGATTTATTGATAGGCACTGCTAAACAAAGAAAGATGGAGCCTTCACAAAGGGCGTTTACTTGAAGCCCCACTACGAGGCGTCGAAGCAGAAGGCATAGAAGCAGGAGGCATAGGGGCAGAAGACATCGGAGCAGAAGGCATCGGAGCTAGAGCATTCCAGGCCTCAATACTTGGCCAAGCGCTGGATGACCCAGGAAACAGGTGCCTCTGGAGATAAGCCGCAAGCCTTTGACGGTCACTGTGAATTCGACCCTCAGATTCTTGCAGTTCATCAAGCTTCCTCTTCATGCCCGACGAATAGTTATTTGCAAGCACATGCAAACTTCTATTCTCATACTTAAGCTGCTGGATCTCCTGCTTGAGACTTTCCACCTCTGCCATCAATGATTCCACCTGACGGGAGCGGGCAAGCAGGCGTTGGCCCATGTTGGACACAGAACTCGCACACTGAACACTAAGTGCGAGGGACTCTTGAACGGCCAACTCATCGGACCGTCCTGACAGCAGCCTACTATCTTTTGGAGTGAGGAGGTTCCTAGCTACTATTGTAGCTGTTGTAGCGTCCTGCATCACGGAGTCTTCACCTGTAAGAAGACCGTTAGAAGATAAGAAAGAAGGGCGCCATACGTTACCTTGACGCGGCGCGCCCGTATCACTGCTAAGGCTCAATTCCAAGCTAAGGTTCGATGAGTTTGCCATTTTTCAAAAGTGTTCAAAGAGAAGGGATGGAGTTAAAATTTCAAAGGGCCGGAGACGATGTTCAAGAATGGGAATTCTTTAGAGTGTGTGTATTGGGGTGATTGATAGCTCTATAAAAAGCCAAGGCGACGTGTCCACCGATTCAAAGAGCCGGATTTTCCGGCGTAATTTAGGCGACGTTTTCTCGGCTTTTCAGAAGACGCACGTGGAGGCCATCATCGCAACTACACCTCTTTAGCCGACAAGCGCAAAGTTCGGCTACGCTTTCTCTGCTTTTCAGAAGACGCGTGCAGCTTTGTCAAAAGGAGCCGCATCTGCACTACCACGTGTCGTTCAGAAAGCAAAGGGGCGTCGTTCAGAAATCGAAGGGGCGCCTGCTCAGAAATCGAAGAGGCGTCTTCAAAGATCGAAGAGGCGCCACTATTTCAAAAAGCCGGATTTGCGAGATCAAAACGTCTGTCGACAAGGTTAAAATAACAGTACCACCACTTGCTATTATCTCTATATATGTCGACCTTCGTCTTTTATGGCAAGGAAAACCTGAAGAAAATACACAACTCTCCCTCACCTCTGAGGGCGCACTCCCAGCAAAGCCTTTCGAAATACTCAATTCTTTCTTCTTCCCCAAAGATGATACCAGATGCCTGGAGTACATATGACCCAGGAGGAAACGGCGGATTGAAGCATGTGCTGATTCATTCACCGCTTCTTCAAAGCAAAGGTATCTCATATCATCAAGGTCAAAAGCAAAAGTATCTCATATCATGCTCTTTCCCTGTCTTTTTCTTTGTCCTTGTTCTTACTTGCATGGCAAAGTAAAAGAAGCAATCAGCCGGCACTTGGAGTCAGTCTTCTGATCTGGAGCCAACTGCCTGGAATCTATTCCTGATTGCTTACCTAGCGTTGCTCTCGAGTAGTCATCTTCAACGGTTGATACACTTCCAGAGAAGGGACCACTTCTGCAACGGGGAGTAAGTAAGGCAAGTGAAAGTAGGGCATTGAAGCATGTAGAGACAAGCAATGCTGAGCTATCCTCTAACCCTCTTCAATACGAATTGGAGAGATTGAACAAAAAAACAGATAAAAGGAGGAAGCTCAGACCTTCGGGGGAAACCAAAAGAACCATCCTGCTGCCCAGTTCAAGAAGTAGCACAAAGGAAAATCAACGATGGGCAGAAACCAGTTCGAGAGTAAGCCTGTGGAATCATCAAGATCAAGCCTCAATGCAATCAACAAAGAGAAGAGGGAATTTACACTCCATAACCAGATTTGCGTCCCTAAACTCTTCTCTTTGTTAATTACATTCTGCCATGTTTAGTATGTTTAGTTGTTGTTTGTGTGTTTACTTATGTTTTGTGTGAATCTATGCTTAAAACATTGAGGACAATGTTTGATTTAAGTGTGGGGGGGTAACTAATGTTGTTAATGCAAATTCGTGGGATTTTATCACCCATAACTTCAAATGTTGTTCCTTGCTGTTTTAAGGTGTTTTTAAGTTGTTTTAGAGTGTTTTAGTATGTTTTGTTTTTATAACTCCGAAAAGCACATAAAAATTTGAAAAATTGTTTTGAAAAGCCTAAAAAGAGTGTTTTGAGTCGTTTTTGTGAGTTTGTGTCTTAGGGTACCTTCCAACACAATGATAAGGATTTGGTTTATAATTGCATGACGGTTAGAAAGAGTTATAAACATAGAGAAAAGTTTGATTTACTCTTGGTATATGCTTGGTTATGGTTATAATGTATGACTTCACATGCAATCATAAAAGAAAAAAAATTCGTTTTTGTAACATGCTTGAAGGAAGGAACTCAAACAAACGCTACAACCCTGAGAGACTTGAGCCTATAACGTTCTTTGGAGAGTATAATCTGTGATTTCTTGTTTTCTAAAGTCGTTGCATGATCTCATTATTCTTTGCTTGGTTACTACTTAGAAGGCGTTTCATCATATAGTTCCAAATGCTAGAACTCATGCCCATTTCATTCAAAGCATGTTATTGATTTGCATAACACATATTCAAGATGAAGTTGTGTAGTTGCCACCATAGCCAAATAGCCTCACTTCCCATATTTCGTATATGTTGTAAGTTGTACCCCCGTTGAGCCGTGTTAGCCCATGTTCTTTGTTAACCCACTTTTTCCTCACCTAGCCTAGTTTAGGACAATCCCCACCCTTGTTCTTAAAAGATAGTGAGCATGACTTAATTGAATTCCTTTTGAGTTACATTATGAAAGAAAATAAGTGTGGGGGAGAGAATGTTTAAGTGTTTATGTTTTGAGATTCAAAAGAAAAGAAAAAGAAAAGAAAAAAAAAAAAAAAAAAAAATTGAAGAAAGGTTCCAAAACACCAATTCTGGGCGTAAATTGTCTAAATTCTCCCTTTTTGTTCAAAAGTTGAGTTTTCATTCAAAAGTGAATTCTAAGTTGATTCAAATGCTTTGCTCACTATTTCTTTAAGAACCTTTGTTTTCCATATCCCTTCTTTGTTATCCACATACCCCAAGCCCCGTTACAACCCTTGACTTCTACCTTGAGTGTTGTGTATTTCAATTTGTGGAGTTTGAACTTGGTATGAGCTTATGGTGTCACTGGTTCTCGCGTCTAAGTAGTAGCATTCCATTCATGAGATCATATCTAAACATGCTTATTAACTCCAGAAATTGCGTTCTTTGTGATACTTATATGTGAGTGTTCGTTTTCATGTTACATCAATCTTCTCACATATGACTAGATTAGGGTGTGTAGTTAGAAATTCTGAGTGAAAATCGAGTGCATATCTTGTAAGGAATTGAGCAAATTCTCTAAGGCATGTTACTACATTCAAAACATGGTTTTAAATGCTTAATTGTGAACTAGTATATGGTGACTATGATTAAGAATGTACTTAAGTGTGAAGATGACTAAAATCTGTGAGAATGATGATTTTTAACATGTCATGTGCATTGGAAATCCCTAAGACGGTTGTTGGAAGGTTTAGGTTGTGTTTTACGTGTTTAGTGTCGTTTTGTTTATTTGTTTTTATTCTGTTTTGCTCGAGGACTAGCAAAAGCTAAGTGTGGGGGTATTTGATAGGAGCATATTCATGCGACTTAAATGGCTTGTTCTCGTGCATTTACGTTATGTTTCTCTCGTTATTTTAGTCCTTTATGCTTCTTTTGTGTGTTTTCAGGTTCTAAGGGCCTAGGGAGCAAGAAAGTGCATTTTGAGGCCATTTGGAGCATTTTTGGGCATGGATTGGATAGCTTATCTATGGGGCAAAGAGGATGGACGAAATTGAAGCCTTGTATGCTCTTTGGGGACATCAAACAAAGGGCCTAGCCCAATCAAACACATTATGCCATACAAACCAACCTATTTTAGGCCCATTCTATGTACTTAAACCCTAGCCCTTTAAACTAGTTCATTTATCACTTATCAAACCATTCACTTATCACTCACCACATATCATTCACTTATCACTTAACATATCATTCATTTATTTCACTTCCATACTCCTCTTAATTCCACATGCATTCTCACACATGCACATCATTCACTCACATTTCCACCATTCATTCTTTATTCCACAAACAAGTCACATGCATTCACACATCAGCAAAACAACTTCAATGCCGTGGGTTCCCATTTCCTTTCCAAACACCTCACATGCATTTCCACCTTCCTACTTCATCATTTCACCACATTCTCCCTCTTTAACTCACATGCATTCATCATAATTCACAACACAAAACAAGCAACACATGCACCAAAACCTTCAATGCCGTGAGTTCCCTTTGAAATTCCAGCATCTTCACATGCTTTTCTTGCTTTCCCTTTCATTTCCACCACTCATTCTTCATCATTTCAGCCACCTACATGCATTAATTATTAATATCTTCATCATTGCATCCAGAAAATGAGCAAGAAAGCTTCCCAAACACATGCATACACACACTATTTTCAGCACACACATGCAATTCCAACATCAATGCCGTGCACTCCATTTGCTTTCCAGATTTTCACATGTGTCCTAGCTGTTTTCTCATCATTCCTCCACACAAACACATTAAACAAACAGCCATTTACACCTCCACTCCTCCTATAAATACCCTTGCATTCATTCATTTAGGGGGGATCTCATTTTCATACACAACACACCACAAACACTTCCATCTTCTCCCTAGCCGTGAGTCTCTCCATTTTCTGCACCATTCCCTTCCCTTTCTCCTCCATTTCTTCCATTTCCATAATCCCCCAATCCATTCAACACACCAACAACATCCCTTAGTCCTTGTGCTACAACGAAGACGAAGAGAAGAGGGCCTAAACGTTCATACAATTCACGTTTGAGTTGTTGGAATGTTTACGCGTTTCTTTGATTTCAATGTTTCATTTTTAATTCTCTTTGTTTTGTACGTATGAGGAATGGAAGAGAAGAGTGCCTAAACGTTCATACAATTCAAGTTTGAGTTGTTGGAATGTTTAGGTGTTTCTTTGATTTCAAAGTTATGAGGAACTAAACCCTTTTTGGCTAGGGGTGATTTCAATACCTTGATTATTTATGTGATATGAATTGATGAATTCCGGTTATGAACTCTTGATTCGTGAATGCAATTGGCTTAACTATTTGATGATTAACTTATTTGTGTTTGTTGATTGAGGGTCGACACTTAATTAGCATGCATGAATATGTGGCTAAAGTTTAAGGAGGTTTCACATAATCGTTACTAACTTATACTTGAAAGTAGTAAAGGTCGCTTGTCACGATCGCGTTAAGTTTAATTCTTAGCATGAGTAACATGATGTCATAGTTGCAAATGCTTTGTCAATGCTTATGGTTTTCATTATTCTTAATGATCTTCGATTGTATCTCTATTATGATGACATGTAGGGAACTTTTGAGAATGTTTTGGGTTGTCGAATGATGCCATCCAATCCAATAATATAAGGAAAATCTGAGGGTTAACTAGTGATGTCACGGTTAATTTGGGGCATTGTCGTTCATAATTCAATGAAGGAATAACTGGAAATTGATTCATATGCATAAATATCATGTGTAGAGAAAGAACCCTTAGCTAGCTTCCCATCCATTCATTTCCGTCAAATCCATATTTACAATTTGTTTTGTTTCCAAGTATTCATTTTAGTTTAAATTCGTCCAAATCCAATTCCCCCCTATTTCGTTGAAGTCTTAGTCTTAATCTTTCTTATTTTTAGTTTTGCTTTCTTCGAGCATTAAATAGTGTTTTATATTGTGTTTTTATGTTTTTAAGTCAATTTAGAAGGTTTTAGCAAGCCCTCCTAATCCCCGGTCTAGAACGATCCCTCACTTATCCATTCTACTACAATTGTCAAACGAGGGTTTAATTTGAGTGTCAAGTAATTCTCGCATCACCTGAGGGGGCATTTCCCACGGTGGAACTGCTCTTAGGGTTTTGGTTTTCAGAACCTTAGTTCGTGCTTGTATTTTCCTTCAGTTTATTTTATCCATAAAATTCCATAAAGCAATTTCATCAAGATATACAAATACCAATTGTGTATGCATAAACATGCTCATATGCAATGTACAATACAAATAATAATAAAATTATGCAATAATAGATTGGGGGTTTAAGCATCACGGAGAATGTTTTCATGCAAACATGGGCTTGTAAAATATCAAGTCTGTGTTTTAGGAGAACATGATTGGCAGAAAATAAAAATGAGCCTTTGAATTTGTAGAAGAACGTCCTCCATGAACCATCAATTCCTGAGTGTCAACAAGAGTGTGCTGATAACGTGTTGTAGGCCTATTTAACTAAAGAATTATAGAGCATGAGAAAGAGGGATGCAACACACAGAGCAATAGAGAGATTTGTTGAATTCTGATGTATGTGTTATCTCACCCCATTGTGCTTTTATTTATAGTAGTAAGAAAGGTAAATTCCTTACCCTTTAGGTATTACAACTGAATCAGGACACTACTTAAAAGATGTAATCAAATCCCAATAGGATATACACAATCTCATTACTAATCTAATTTGGACAATAATATATACATTTATTTATTAATATTGTAATCTAAGTTCCTGATGTTGTAAACTTATTGTCTATTTTGTGTTATAGCACATGCTAGTAACTATGCATAACACTAACAATTTTTTCTTGAAATGTTGTGTACAATTTACTTCCTTACTAGATGCACCCCTAGGGTTTCGAGCATCGGCTTCCAGTTCTGGGGTACTATGTCTAGGCCCTAGAGAAGGTCCCCAAGCCAGGTTTAAGTCCCTGATATCAGAGTTCTAAGTTACAAGCATTGAGTTTCAGAGTCTAGGGTTATTGAGCCGAGTTTCGAGTGACAATATTCTCAAGCTAGATTTCAAGTGTGAAATCTGGGGTCAGTATGAGGTTGAAGTTGTTGAATAAGTTATCTCAACTTTTGGAATGATTGGTTATCTCAATTCATTTTTGGAGTACCAAACATGGGGTTGAATTAAGCTTCAATAGTCGTGATACTAATCCTATCTACCAAATAAGATCAACACGAGAAAATAAATTGCAAAAAAGAACAATCAATTGGCTTTGGAATTTCGCACCAAAACCTTTGCCCTTTCTTAGACAGTTTCATCCTTGAAGTGTATTTGAACAGTTTTACCCTTTTCTATCATTTGATCTTCTTCAATTTATTCAATTTGACGGATGAAAATTGAGGTGTGTGGAAAGTAAAAAAGAATCTGTAGATAACACTACCTTAACTATAAAAAAAAATCAATGTGACTCAATTTAGAGCATAAGGAATAACACAGCAGAATGGATCTACATTACCAGCAATTGAAAGATGCATAATATTGGCAACATCTTCTAGAGTAGGGGTAAACTCTCCCTAGGCACAAATAAAGGTATGGGTTTCTAAACTACACCTTCTAACCACGTGGCGAAGAAGTTCAGGCTCAAGGCAAACAACTTGCTTCTTGGTTATGAAAACGACGTCCAAAACCTTGGTCCTTATCAAGGTCGCGCACTAGTTCGTAGAGCTAAGTTCCGTATCCACCTAATTTACCCAGCCGGTGGGCTTACCACAGGAGAACTCAAAGTGGATTGGTATGGTGGAAACAACCCATTCTCGATGTAGCACCAAGAAATGTGCATAGGATCAATTGGAGGAATCGAGTCTAAGGAAGGCTCATTTTCTTTAAAAGCCTTGTTCTAAGAACCAAGAGAAGGCGAAAGCCAGCCTCGTTGAAGGTAGTCTTCAATAGTGAAGGACCCTGATAGGAGCATATTTAGGCGACTTAACTAGCTTATTCTTGTGCATTTGTGTTAGTATTTCTTAGTTAATATAGTATTTCAACTCATTTTCGTGTGTTTGTAGGTCCAAAGGGTTAAAGTACCAAGAAAGTGCATTTTGGTGCACACTGGAGCAGTTTTGGGCACTAAGTGGATAGCTTGTATATGGGCCAACATGGATGGACGAATTTGGAGTTCAAGAGGCTAGAAATATGATGAGAAGATGAAGGAACTAAACTCAAGACAATGTGGATAAGGAACTAGCTCAAAAGAGGAAACATTATCCATAACCTTATCCAACCTTATCCAACATTATCCAAAATATTATCCAAAACCTTATCTCATCTTATCCTATCCTAACCTTATCATGTCTTAATCCTAGTTGCAAGGGGACCTAAATAGATATTTCTAGAACCTATTTCTAGAAGCATTCTCTTCTAGAAGTCTCAAATCAGCCACAAAGCTCATTCTTTCTAGAAACCCTACAAAGGTGGCGCCTATTCCCTTCTAGAAGGCCTTGCCTTGCCTTGCAAGCCATTCCCTCCTTCCCTCCAATATGTGCCGCACCCTTTAGGCCCTATCCTTGATTGATTCTGATTTTTTAGGGCCTCATTCCTTGTGGATTTGAGTTACACAAATCCTTTTATGAAACTAATTGGGCCAAACCCCCTCCTAAATGGATTTAATCACCTATTGCCGAACCCTAGGGCCCTAATCCACTAAATCTGCTAAGTGTAACCCTAATCTAATTAACCCTAGGACTATATAAACATAATTTCAGCCACAATTTTGCAACACCCCTTTATGCTATTCAGAAACTTATGCCGCAACACCCTAGCCTCTATTCTTCATCCTTCATCCACTCCATACACCTCCATACACAACCTGCCGCACCTTACCACCATAATCAACCCTTATTCATCATCCTAAACAAGAACACACCATTCAAAACCCCCAAAACCACCACCCACAACTTGTGCCGCAACAAGGAAGAGAAAGAGAAGCCTAGCCGTGCATGCCATTCAACCTGGAATTGCTGAAATGTTTAGGTGTATCTTTCTTGTGTTTTCAATGTTTAATTTCAAGAATCTTTGCTTTGCGAGTATGAGGAACTAATCCCCTTGTGGCTAGGGGGAATTTCGAAACCATGGCTATATTTGCATTATGATTTGATTACTTCTAATTGTGATTTCATGAATGGTGAATTCAATTTACTTATCTATTTGAATTAAAACTTGTTTATGTATATGAATTGAGAGTGCACACTTAATTTGCATGCATAAATCTGATGCTAGGGTATAAGGAAACTTCACCTAATCGTTGGGAACTTATATTCATGAGTAGTTAAGGTTGTTAGTCCCAATCATGTTAAGTAAATTCTTGGCATAAGTATCATGCGCTTTCATAGTTACGAGTGCCTCGTCAACACTTATGATTTTCATAGAATTTAATGATCTTTGATTGTTTCTCCATTATGCTCTTTCATGTAGAGAACTTTTGAGGAATAATTTGATTGCAATGCGCTAATTCCATTTAATTCAATGACCTAAGGAAAATCTGAGAGTTAATTTAAGCGTACCTAATTAACTTGGGGTGTTGAGGTTCATGATTCATTGAATAAGCAACTGAAGATTGTTTTGTATGTAAGTATGCCATGTGTGGAGAAAGACCTCCTAGCTAGCCTACCATCCACTTAATTCTACCAATGTCGTACAAATCTGCCTAGTTAAATTTCTTGCTTTGTTTGTTTTATTTTCGTCCAAAACCAAATCCCCATTTATTCTAGAGTGTCTAACTAGTTAGAATATGTTTTAGATTGTGTTTTCAAGAGTTTTGAGTCAAGTTAGAACCAAATTTCGTCTAATTTTGTGTTTAGAGTCAAATCTGCCCAGTTTGTGTTTTTTAGGCAGTTTTGAGTGTTTTTAGCTCATTGTGAGTCTTGTGAACGTGTTTTGAGTCTTTTGAGTTGAGTTAAGTGTTTAAAAGCTTTGTTTTATTTATTTGAGTCAGTCTAAAGTGTTTAGCAATCCCTCTTAATCCCTGGTTTAAGAACGATCCCTACTTACTTATATGCTACAATTGTCAAAAGAGAGTTAATTTGTGTGTTAAGTTAATTTTCGCATCAGACCCATCCATCACAGTTAGACACTTTGGTGATTCCGTAGCCATAACGCACCTATGGAAAAACAAGCATCAAACCATAGATACTACAAGCTAGTGCAACATGCAGGAAGAAATGTACAAGCACACAAAGCGAAGCACAAGGGATTTACCTTGGGAAAGCAAGCAGGCCCACCTTGGGAAAGCAAGTAATCGCATTCGGGGAAAGCACAAGGGTACGTTCATAAAATTAAAAATCTTTCATGCAAAAGTCTAAGACTTTAACATAGGATTATTTTCCCTACATGCTATCATGCAAAACATATGCATCTTTCCTTACACATGCCATGCTATCAAAGCCCTAAAAGATCTAGTCAGGAAAAGTATGATACACGCATATCCAAGCAAAAAAGGCTATATGCAGTCAAGTTAATCATGCCAAGCATATCAATGCAATTAACCAATTAATCCCACTCAAGCACACACCAACATGCAAACAAGCTAGGCTCGATGATAATTGCACAGTACACATGAAAAAGCAAGAAAGATATCACAAAAGGTGAACGCGCATGATTTCGAAGTAGCAGGATTACCCTAGGAGTTGAGTTCGACTTCTCGAAGGAAAGAGCCACACCCCTTGTGCACCCATGTTGAAACCCCAAAATCTTTGGAATGTATAGTCAAAAGGAAGAAACGCATGGCTAATTTCTTCACCAGTGCAAACAGAGAAGGCATAAATAAGAAGGAAAATTCAAAAGGGTCAAGGGAAGAACTTCCTCACCTAAGGAAAACCTTGTCGTGAGCACGGAGAATCACGAACAGGATGGCACAACTTAGCGCAGAAAATAGAGAGGAATTTGGAAAGAAAAGCAGTCATGAAAAATTTGAAGAAGGGAGTAGAAT
This sequence comes from Pyrus communis, assembly GCF_041283825.1. NCBI lineage: Eukaryota > Viridiplantae > Streptophyta > Magnoliopsida > Rosales > Rosaceae > Pyrus > Pyrus communis. The sequence goes on from NC_142569.1 coordinate 21,990,275, forward strand.
TAAAGAAGGAGAGGAAAAGAAAGACAAATTAAACACTTGTCTTAGGGAGAATAGCAGTTTGTAATGGTTACCAAGTGAAGGCGGGGGAATACCTAGAGTTTCTACATATGATTGGACGTGCACGGGAAGTAAGGGAGTACAACGGCAAAGAGTTATCAGTTGCCATGCGGGAAGAAGAAGAGTCCCATCAGGAAGCCTATGTTCAAAAAAAGGAATCCCTTGGGCCTGGGGTTGATTATTTAACCCACTCAAGGTTTCTCGTAGCCCAAATAATCAAGTGGGCAAATGTTGGAACCCAAAAATGTCACACGCGAATCTAACCAAGTCTCAAGGCCCAATTGTTATGCAAAGCCTACATTCAAGCCTAAAACATGCCAAAGTGTCGGATCGATGAAGAATATATTTAAAAACATGCCATGCCACGGTAATTAAGTTGGATATTCACATAAATCATGCTATGCTCATGCCTATGGATCACGCCAAGCTTTTTCATGCTAATCACTATTCATGCTAAGCCCAAGTCACATATTCGAGGCTTGTCAAGTGGATTGTGGTGTGGATGGTTATAAAAGGTTATTGGGCCTACATGGAATCGGGGTTATGGAAGACTTTGGGCTTCTTAGGGTCCCAAGGATCTAAGCCTATACCCTTTGCATTTCACACAAGCAGCATTAAGAGAAAACTAGCCTAGTTTACCTATTTCCCTAGTAAGCCAACCCTTTTAGTTGGGACTAAACTAGATTCCTGCATTAAATGCATGCTAAGCCTAGCAAGTCAGGCATTTAATGTTGACTTTCCTTTCCCAGCTTGAACATTCGAAAGCCATGAGGTGTGCTACCAGAAGTAGCGCATGCAGAAGGCCAACCTAGGAAAACTGCGCTTCGGGAAGAAGCAGACTGCATGTTTTAACAGTACAGCTACCTTACACCAAAAAAGGAATAATAGGAGGGCTAGGGAGAAAGGAAGGGGAAAACCTAGCCACAAAGGGAGATTCTTTTGAAGCCTAGAGAAGAACCATTCACTTACATAAGGAGGGATAAACCATTTAAGCAAGGGGGTTGTAGGTAACACAGAAAGATAGAGATAATGTAGGGGAGAGAAATACCCAATAAATAAGCCTAGAGAGTTCCACCTAGCCCAGAAACATACTCCAAGCCTCAAGCATCATCACCCATGCAATCTTAGTAATTTCCACAACCTTCCATTAAAAAGTCCAACCATTAGAAACCTTACTATCACCCTAGGAAAGCCTAGATTATCTAGTCAAGAATACCATGTGAATCCTTTCTCTCTCATGTTAAACCGATAATCTCCTAGCTTCCACACCATGCTTCACTTGAGCAAGTCATTATCTTAATCAATCATGATATCTTCGAGCAGTTGATCTTATCGGGGTATTTCCTAAGACAAACTAACTCTTTCGACATATTCCAGGACTTGGTACGAATTCGTACCAAGTGAGACAAGAGGACATTCTCAAAGCCCAAGTCCTCCTCGACCTAAAAGCTGGAAACTCAAGTTTTAAGCTTGGATGTCTTGTTCTTCATATTTCCAGGATCTAGCGAGGAAGACTAGTAAGTTCTCATTGAGTCCGAGGGGGATTTAACCTCCACTTATCCAAGTTTGAAGTTGGGTGAGTTCCTGAGCTTAATTACGAGGTTTTGGTTTGATTTTTAGTTGAAAAAACTTTGAAATGGGTGTAATTCGAGCTTGGGATCGCGTTTTAGGTTTTCAACAATTTTTGGTGACAACTCCGACGACAGTTAATTACAATCGACAATAGATTTGATGGCGACAACGGTTGGTCTGTTAGACTTAACAACATATTCCACTAGAGAAGGTATATTTCGTCTCATTGGTTCAATCTTTTCGATAATTGGTGTGTAGCTATGGCCACAAAAAGTTCGACGTCTACTTGCTGAATAACGATGACGAGTACTATAATGCGTGACCCTACCGCGATGGCACGTGTTGGACCCAAGACCTAACCCTAGGTTTTTTGACATTCTGAATCATGCGGCGCCCTCCGTTTGTGCAAATGCGATGTTTAAATGATAGTTTGGAATGTATGTTCATAAAATGTCTAAAAATGCTTGTTTAAGCTGAACTTTACATTCACAAGTTTGGGCGATGTTAAAAGGGGTCAGGCAATGAGCCTAACAAGGAGTTATGCTCAGCATACCTGTGAGTGGATCCCTTCAAAAACAAAGTTTTCAATTAAACTATTTTTTTATGCATGATGAAATTGATTAGTCATTGATGAGACTTAATTATAATTAGTTATAAATGATAAATTAGATATCTCATGACTATGGTGATTTATTTTCACCACATGGCTATCATACATATTGTATAGCTAGCTACAATTATAGGTTATTGGAAGTACCAATTATTCTAGTAGAGGCTAGATGCATTAGTAGACGCTAGCTATTGATCACGTAGATACCACTTCCCCTACTTGCTATATTGATCGATTAATGTTTATGTGATGGATTTATGTTAGTTGGGTACTTTATTTGATATGATTGATGGTGATGGTTTGATATATTTGGAATTCACTTTTCTATTGATTATTATAATAGTAGATACTATTATGTAGTTTTTCAACTATTTATGTGTTTTCCAAAACGGAGGTTAGTCTGTTCAAATGATTTTGACTAGATAAATATAATCTACTCACACTTTGTCCTGTAACTCATCAAGACATAGTGAGAACAATGAGACATTTAGGGCAGACAAGTGGGCATGACAGTGAGGCTTCTCACCTATAGACTTGGGGTGATTACCTTTCTGCAACTTTATGTAGTTGTAATAATTTTCATGATCGTACTTTTGATTATGCATAGCACTGCACTACTGTTGTGTAGACTACTATCAGCTATGGATTTATGTGATAATGATGGGATTATATCCCTTGACTTGTGTCCCCAAGTGGAAGGGTTTTTTATTCACATCACTATTCTTTAACATGGCTTTTGTCATTAGGTTAATGGTGTTTCATCATCTTTCAACGAGGTGCCATTATTAACTTGGTGTTAGCTAGCACATTACTACCCTTTAGCTAGTAGGTTATCGGGTTAGAGCGTGTTATATTATTTCAGAGTGTTTAGGTTTATCTTTTTCTGGATGTGATCGGTCTGCCAACCCCTAACTCTATATACAGGAGCAAATACAATAGAGGTACAAGTCAGGAAGGAAGGAAATGTAACAACGATTGGTGCGGTGTGACGTGTAATGAGAAAGTAGCGGTTGGCGGGACAAGCATTAAATGCCTTAAAAATTGGGATGTGGTGATATAGGTTGCTGAGGTGGCAAGATCTAGTTGAGTTGGCGCCTAAAGGCTGGATGGTTGAGATCTAAGTTCAAGATTTAGAATAAAAAAAAGAGTGAGGAGAGAGAATAATGGTCATTTGCACCATTAGGAGAGAAACGGAGCAAGCATAGAAGGGAAGGGAAAATCAAGAAGCTCTATGCAGAGGACTTGCATGCAAAGCTAATAATCGATGATAAAAAAAAGCTAGTAAGTTTTCTACCCTTGTTTTGAACCTGTTTATAGTGTATGATGTATGGAAAGTGTGAATTAGTTTGCCAGATACTGTTAATGAACAATTTATATTAATGGTTTTCTGATTGATGGTAGGTGTGAGGGAAGTTTTAAACTTGTTGTAGTTTACAACACGGCAGAAATTGGTTTTTTGATATGAGGAAGCCAACTTTTACGGTGATGTAAGGTGGGAGGATGAAATAGGGTTAGGGTTTGGGTGGAAAAGGTGTTTGTGAGAAAAACACCAAGAATTTTTATGAACAACACCTGTTTTACTTGTCCATGTTTATGTGGTTATGTGTTTATATGAATCTAGTTAGCGGGGAAGAGTTGAGTTTGTCATATGTTAAAAACTTTGAAATTTGATGTCCAGTATTGAAAGACAAGAAGTCTGTCAATGTTGGTAGTGGGATAGACTGGGAGGTATTTGGTGATGCAATTGATGCTTTGGGTGACATCTTGCTCGTTGGTCTCGAATGGACCTTTATATACCAACCCAAGAGCATTGGGTGCAGTGGTTGGCCTTTAGTGATAGATATAGGCACGTCCATTGAAGATACGGCTAAGGATGAAGATGAAGTGAGCTCCAGATACATGAAGCTTAACCTGGTAGACAGAGTTGGCGTTTCTGAGATGGTGAATGAGGATCCCTTATTTGTTGACAACTACTTGGGCTTGTCAGAGATAGAGACAGAGATAGTTTAATGTGGCAAAGTACTCGATGATGTGACCATTACGATAATGCCTATTAAACTGCTGCCAATTTTTCCAGTATGGTGGAAACATCAAGATTGGAATTGTAGAAGAGATGATATGAAGTAGTTGACGATGTGAACTTCCAAGTCCCCCAAGTAAGGGAGATATCGAGTTGTCCACAAAAAGGCTGGATTCCTTTATACACCGACCTTTTTAAGCACAGGATTAGGCAACCGCTTCATCCTTTTGTGCAGAGGTGGATGGCTCACATTGGTCTTGCACCACACTAGATGAACTCATGTATTATCAGGGTCATTGGTTGAAGACTTAGGGAAGAGCCAAGCATGAATCTCATGAAATATTGCTACCGTTTGAGGAATAGCCCATTCTAGGTCGGCTTCTTTTATCAGTTCAGGTTAGGAGGAAAAGTGATTGAAAAGAAACTAGTAGCCAAAGTCTTGGAAGAAGCACTGGTTTTTCGCAATTGGGAATTGGGAATTCCCAACGAGGGACGTTCTAAACACGAAAATTTTGTAACGAATTAAACAAGAACACGTGTACAAGTAGAAGATTTGTATTGATGAATTTGTAGGGTTACAATCTTTGTTACAATTTTCCTCTAATTCAATCTTCAAATTTGATGTAGATGTGTAGGTTGTTGATTCAAGGGTCGCGATGACTTGATCTCGAACAAACGATTGAACGATTGCTTCAAGTTTTGAGGTCAAAACAATGCGTGGATAGTCTTCACCTCTAGGTTTACATATGACATACAAAAAAATGTGATGTTGATGTGGGATTTTGTTGATTCAAGGGTCTTGGCGACTTGATCTTGAATCGAACATCGTTACAACTTTTAAGCTTGCAACAAAGTCTTGAAGGAATCGGCACAAGTGCTTGTTGATTCTTCAAGGGAATGCTCGGCTTTCGTCGAAAGAAAGCTTCGGCTTTGGTTGTACGTTTTTTGAAGAGAGCTTTGGCAGCGTATTAGTCTTTAAAGATTTGGCAGAGGTTATCCTTTTGTGAGAATTTCGGCCCTTCAATGGAGAAATTGTCGACCTTTATACTTGTTTGAGGACCTTGTATTTATAGACTTCTCAAAGCTTGCCTTTGGGTGGATTTGGCTTTGATTTTTGTTTTGATTCGTCCATGGGAGAATTTAGGCATGTTTTGTGTCTTAATTTCAGCCACTTTCCCTTACTTGGCCGAATTATAGGGCTTGTTACCTATTTTGTAAGCAATCTTCAATTCTTGCTTGTTTTAAGAAGATGCTTTAGCTTTCTTTTCAGTTTTGGGAGCAACTTGGACCCTTTGTTGATTTTAAGAGGGATTTTCTTCCTTTTGCCGACTTTTGGGAAGGTTTTGTACTTCCATTGCTTGATTTGTGGTACACGTCATTGATGACTTGTCTATTTGTGATGAGTCATATGCCACATGGAGCTTTGTGATGCATCATTTGTATGCAACAAAATTTACATGTCTACAAATGCCCTAACTTCAAGGCACGTTGTAGGCATGTGCTTGTCACATGTAGGAAATGTGTTTTGAAGTCCTGCAATGTGAATGTTCTAACTCAAGGGTCGTTGAGACTTGATCTTGAATTAGCTTGCTTCTTCAAGGGCCGTAGAGGCATATTTCTTGAATTGACATAATGAATTTCGTCAAGGCCCATTGAGGCGTATTTCTTGAATGAAACATTTCTTCAAGGGCCATTAAGGCTTGGTCTTGAATAAATGAAAACTTTCTTCAAAGGCCGTAAAGGCTTGATCTTGAAAGAAATGAAAATTATCTTCAAGGGCTGTAGAGGCTTGATCTTGAAGGCAATGAAATTTTTCTTTAAAGGTCGTAGATGCTTGATCTTGAAAGCAATGAAATTTTTCTTCAAGGCCCGTAGATGCTTGATCTTGAAAGAAATGAAATTTTGGAAATGGATAAATCAACATATACTTATTGTGCGTATTGATTTTCCATAATTTTGACAAAATACATTTGGTGTATTTTGAGATTTGGATTTTTTTTTTCTGATGGTTGTGGGAAAAAATGTTTTTCCTTCCTTAGGTAGGAACCTCTTTCAATTTTGGTAATAAGGGTGATTTCCTTCAAAGTGTTGGAAAACTTTGGAGATTCCCTTCAAGGTTTTGGAAAGATTTAATGCTTGTCCTTTGGTAAGTAGGATTTGCAATTTTTTTCCCTTTCCCTTTCCATTTTTTTCGGCCAAAGGAGTGTTTCCCTTTTGGTTTGGGAAACTTGAAGGCTTGTCCTAGCTTTGGAGGGATTGCCTTTTGTATTTTGGGAAGGAAATGTACTTTCCTTTGATGTTTTGGAAATTTTGAAGCCCTTTCCTTTTTTTTGTTTCTTTTTCTTTTCTTTGTTGATTTTGTTGCAAAAACAGCATGTTTTTTTTTTTTCCTTTGTGGCCGAAATCACCTTGCCATTTTTTTGCTTGGAATTTGCTCCCTTTTTTGGTTAGAATGTACTTCCTTCTTTTGATTTTCCTTTTGCTATTTGGCATGTATTCTCCCTATAGCATTAGGAAGCAATTGATCTTATTTATAGGACAATTAGGTGTGTGCTTTTGTCACAACACATCCTTGCCATGCACATTGACTTTGTTTGCTGCTGTGAGTTGTAGCTGCTTGAAGCTTATTGTTGTGCATCACTTTTTACCGCGAGGTGCTGCACAAAAGACTGTAGCCAACTTATGCTCTGTAATGCCTTTTGGTTACAGTTTTCCCTTGATAGTGACATTTTCGTGCAGTGCAAGAAACTGCTTGCTTAATCGTTGCAGGGTTGTGTAGTGCAATTGCGTAGCATTTTGGTTTTCTTTGCTACTATAGCATGCTTTGAAGAATCGTCTTGTAACTGCTCTCTTTGCCGTGCTACTCAAGCTTTGTAGCTGATTCTTTTCGTTGTTGTGACTTTGTCATCGTCATCCTTCAACATTCATGAGGTTTATTTCGCATGTCTTTTGCTTTAATGGAGCAATTTGTTTTTTCTTGTCACCCTACTCTTACGCTTATGTTGCCTTGTTTTTTTTATTGCAGGTATGGTATTTTTCAAGTGCTTTAAAAGCAACACCATCACCATTCTTGCGAAGGAAGATGATTCGCAAGATAGGGGAATGACGTTGAAGCTTTGTGCACAGTTGACTGGCCCTAAGGCGCTTGTTCTTCCTGTGAAAGACAAGTCGATGCATATCAAGTTGTGGTCTTCTGAAGTATCTTGGGAGGTGAGAAATTTTGGTCTACCAAATACGAAGAAGAAGGCGTGTACATCGAGGATTCTTATCTTGAATCCTTCGCACCATGCTCGTGATAATCCACCGGCTTTGTTTGAGCTTCTTGGCGATTGTATCCATAACGGAGCTATGACTTGGAATAACACCTTGTTGACTACTGGAGAAGCTATCTTTGTTTTTTTGCTCATTTTGTAATACGGTTTTGTAGCTGAATTATTCCTTTAAAGAAATAAAGTATTCACATTCTTGAATTTGCTTTTTATTCTTCAAAGTATTTCGGTTTTTGTTGATGATGTGATTGTAAGTGAAGTTTTGAAGTTTCAAGTTGCCAACACCCTCGGTTAAGGTGGGATTAAGTTATGACGTAGTTCGAAGGAGTGATGGATTTTTAATGGCTTTGATGATGATTTTGAAGGTGATTTTGCCGTACACAGTTTATACTTTTGCGAGCCAGGGGCATTGGGTGTGACCTTTTAAGCTCGTGCGAACAAGGAGTATTGTGTGTCGTATTTTAACCTCGTGTGAACAACGATCATTAGGTATTGCCTTTTATGGTTCTACGAACAAGGAGCATTGTGTGTCGCCTTTTAATCTTGTGCAAATAATGAGTATTGTTCCATGCAGTTTAGGCTCATATAGGTGAGGAGTTTTGTGCCGTGTGCAATTTAGGCTCATGCAGGTAATGAGCATTGTATGTTAGCTTTTAAGCTTGTGTGAACAAGGAGCATTGGGTGTTGCCTTTTAATCTTGTGCAAACACTAAGTATTGGGTGTCGCCTTTTAAGCTCATGCAAACAAGAAGCATTGTTGTCGTGTGTAGTTTAGGCTCATGCAGGCGAAGAGCTTTGTTGCCGTGTGCAGTTTAGGCTCATGCAGGCGATGAGCATTGGGTGTCACCTTTTAAGCTCGTGCGAATAAGGAACATTGTTTCCGTGTGCAGTTTAGGCTCGTGCAGGCGAGGAGCTTTATGCCATGTTCAATTTAGGCTCGTGCAGGTGAAAGGCTTCCTTGTTTAGTTTAGGGTTAGTAACGCTTCAAGAATCTACCATTGATGGGGCCGATCTTTAAGTCGTCTTCCGCCATGATTAAATTAGGTGCAGTTGGTGTAGACGTTTTGTATTACATAAGGTCTATCCCACTTTGATGTGAACTTGCTTTTTGTCTTATGAGTTATGATGATAGGCCTTCGTAATGCCAAGATAAGATCTCCTATTTAGAAAGACCTTAGACGGAACTTCTTGTTGAATGCCTTGGATAGTCGTGCTTGATAGCATTCTAAGTGTTGTTGAGCTTTGAGCCTCATTTCATCGATTGCTTCCAACTCTTGAAGTCGTAGCTTTGCATTTTCCTCTACAGTCAAGCCTTATTGTATAGCCATCCTTAGTGAGGGGATTTGACTTTTGAGTGGCAGAACAGCTTCCACGCCACATATGAGAGAATAAGGCGTAACTTGGGTAGGAGTACTATATGTCGTCCTATATGCCCAAAGTGCTCCGCTTATTCTTTTGTGCCAATCTTTATTTGTTCAACTGATTACCTTCTTCAGAAGGTTGCACATCATTTTGTTGAATGGTTCAACGAGACCGTTGATCGAAGCATGATACATGAAAGACTTGTGTTGCTTGAACTTGTATTTCTCGTAGAGCTTGTCCATGAGTTGGTTAGAGAACTGTTTTCTGTTGTCAGTGATGATGTAGCGGGGCACACCATATCGATGGATGATATGCTTCTTGACGAAACGGACGACAGTTTCCTTCTTGACTTCCTTTAGGGGTACAACTTCAGCCCACTTTGAGAAGTAATCTGTTACAGTTAAGACGTAAGCTTCTATTGTAGATGACTTTGGTGTGATTGGTCTTATGATGTCCAATCCCTATGCTTCAAACAACCATGAAAACGGTAGGGTGTAATGGCTCAGGTGGTTGATGTATGAAATTGGCGTGGAATTGGCAGGCTTAACACCTTTTGGCGTGCTCTAGGCAGTCATTCACTACGCTTGGCCAGTAATAACCCATTCTTTTGGGTTGGAAATGTAGCTTTGGTCCAAACTGAAGCGCCCCACATACGCTTGAGTATGCTTTTTCCATAGCTTAATTAGCTTCTTCCTCATCTAGGTATCTCAGAAGTATTCCTTCAAAAGAGCGTCGGTAGAGTGTTCATTTGTAGTAGAGGAAGCGAGGTGCTCGTTGATGTATTTTAGAACGGTGTCAAGGATCTTCTATAAGCTTTCCTTACTCCAAATAGTCGATCAATGGTTGTCTCCACTCTTCAATGTTGACTAGAAATACTGAGATGGTGTTTGTATCATCCAGTAGCATTTCAGTGACGAGTGGAATCACCCATCTTTGGTAAACTGGCATGTCCGTAACTTCGTCTTCTCTTAGTGCCATACTTGAGGCTAAGTTATCGAGAATGTCTGCCCTTTGATATTCTTTTCTTGGCACATGTTCTAGCATCATGGCCTCAGACTTTTGTAGCAGCTGAATTGCTACGAGATCATTTTTCCTCACTTCATATTTAGTTAAGAGTTGATTGATTATGAGCTTGGAGTCGTCATACACTTCCAGCATTGTTATTTCTATGTCGATTGCCATTTGGAGTCCAATGATCAGTGCTTGGTACTCAACGACGTTGTTGGAGCATAACTTGCTTAGTCGAAAGGAATAGGGTAATACTTGTCTTTGTGGTAACATGCATAGCCCCTACTCCGTTCATTCTTGCAAATCCGTCTAAGAACATTGTCTATGTCAGGAAGATGTCGATGTAGAACACCTTCTCGTCAGGCAAGTCATCTGAGATTTTCCATTTTCTAATCAGCTGAGATTGGATGGTTGATAAGGAAATCTATTAGGGTTTGTCCCTTAACGGCTTTAGCTGGGACGTAGATGATCTCATATTGATTGAGATGGTGTAAGCATGCATGTAGTGTCTTGGCTTTTGGATGGTGAAGACTAGGGCAAGGCACATCTTCTTGATTGGTGAGTAGTTGAGCTCAGCACCAGTGAGAGTTCTACTTAGGTAATAGAGTGCTGTTTTCTTTTGGTCTTCATTTTCTTGTGCCAAGAGTGCTCCGATGGAACCCTTTTATGTGGCAATGTATAGGATGAGCAACTTTCTAGGCATGAGAGCTCCTAAGACAGGTGGGCATGCCAGATACCATTTTATGCTCTAAAAGGCATTATGATAGGCGTCATCCCATATGAATAGAGCGTCTTTCTTCATGAGCCAACTGAAGGGTTGACAACATCCAACAAGGTTGGAGATGAAGTGTCTGATGAAGGCTAGCCACCCTTTTAGACTTTTCAGCTTGTGTAAGTTCCTTGGTTTGGGCACGCTTTAGATGGCCTTGTGATGCGAGAATTATACGCACACAAATTAAACCCTCTTTTTGACAATTGTAGTATAGATATATAAGTAGGGATCGTTCTGGACCGGGGATTAGGAGGGATTGTTAATCTCTTGGAAACTGACTTAAAAACGTAAAAACAATATAAAACACTAAACTAGACTCAAAGAATTCAAAAATACTTTAAAACATAAACTAAACAGATTCTAAGCATTAAAGAACAAGAAAGTAAAGGGGGGTTTACGTTTGACGAAAATTGAAATAACGAAACAAGTTAATAAACTAGACAGAATGTAAATATGAAATTGATGAAATGGAATGAATGGATGCTAGCCAAAGGGTTCATCTCCACATATGTTAAACTTGCATAATAAAACGATTTCCAATTGCATTTCAATAAATTATGAAACTCATCACCCCGGGTTAATTAGGTCCGCTTAAATTAACCTTCAAATCTTCCTAACGTTATTGAATTGGATGATTGCATACGACAACACAAAACATTCCCCACAAGTCCCCTACATGATTGCATAATAGAGATACAAGCAAGAATCATTACGCTCTATGAAAATTATAAGTGTTGACGAGGCATTCGTTACTATGATTGCATGAAACTTATGTCAAGAATTCGTTTAACGCGATTGTTTATAAGCAACCTCCACTACTTGTGAATATAAGTTCGTAACTATTAGGTGAAACTCACTTATATTCTAGCGTCATATTCATGCATGAAAATTAAGCGTGCACTCTCAATAAACATACATAAATAAGTTATCAATCAAACAGTTAAACAAATTGAATCCACAACTTATGAAACGCAATTAGAAGTAATCAAATCAAAATGCAAGCATAAACATATATTTCGAATCCCCCCCTAGCCAAAGGGGGGTTTAGTTCCTCATACGTACAAAACAAAGAGAATTGAAATTAAACATTGAAATCAAAGAAACACCTAAACATTCCAACAACTCAAACTTGAATTGTATGAACGTTTAGGCCCTCTTCTCTTCCTCTTTATTGTAGCACAAGGTTTAAGGATAGTTTGATTTGGGGGGAATGGAAGTGTGGAATTATGGAAATGGATGAGGAGTGGTGGAGATGGAAGGATGGTGTTTGGATTGTAAGGGAGAGTCACGGCAAGGGTGGTTTATGGTCTACATTTCTGCAATGGATGAGTGAATATGGAAGAGTGTATGAATGAGTATTTATAGGTGAAATGGGGGGAACATGACAGCTAGGTTGCATGTACAAATGTTGGAATGGTATGGTGAGTGAATGTGCACGGCATGGGTTGTTAATTTTCTGGAATTGAATTAAAGGATGCATGTGGCTGCAAGGTGTGGTGAATGATGATGAATGCATGTGAATGAAGTGGATTTTCTGATGGAATGTGCACGGCAATGAGTGGTGGATGGGAGTGCATGTGGATTAAAGCTAGGTTGAATTAATATGTGAGTTGGATATGTGGCTGAAATAAACAAAGAGTGAGGGGAATGATATGCACGGTTTTGGGAGAAAGGTGAATGAATGTGCATGTTTTGCACGGCAAAGGGGAATGGGTGATGTGTGATTGAATGATTAAAGTGCAAGTGGGTTGTTTTAAATGATGGAATGCATGTGAATATGCTGGAAATGTAGGGAACTCACGGCATGGGCTTGTTGTTGGTGAAAATGTGGCTGAATGGTTTAATTAATGGGAGTGTATGTTTGAATGATTAAAGGGACATGTGGGGGTGGAAATGATGAATGAAATGCATGTGAATGACAGCTAGATATGTTGATGAATGCATGTGACTTGTTTGTGGTGAGTGAATGCATGTGCAAAGCTGGAAATGCAATGGGAACTCACGGCATTGGGTGTTTGGGGTTGGAAATGCATGTGTTTGCATGTGATTGCTATTTGTGTGAAGTGTGTGTGAATGCATGTGGATTAAAGAGTGAATGGTGGCTGCAATGATGAAGACATGTGGCTGAAATGAAAGGTGGAAATGGGAAGGAATGTGCACGGCAATGATGGTGAATATGAATGCATGTGGCTGATTTAAAGAATAGGTATGCATGTGAATTAAAGGTGTTGTGTTAGGTGATGGGTGCATGTTAAGTGATAAGTGATAAGTGATGATGATAAGTGATAAGTGATAAGTGATGATGATAGGTGATAAGTGATATGATATGTGGGTTAACTAATGAAGGAAATGCATGTGCAATGACAATGTGTTAGAATGGATGTGTGTTATGCATGGCATGATTAGGATTAGGAAAGGTTTAAATGTCCTAAAACTAAAGAGAACAAGGTTTCAACACTTTGGCTCCAATTAGGTCTTCAATTTCGTCCAACACTTTGGCTCCAAGCATAAGCTATCCATCCTTAGCCCAAAAGTGCTCCAAAAGTCTCCAAAATGCATCTTTTAGCTCCTTTAGCCCTTTGGACCTACAAACACACGAAAATAGCTTAAAGTACTAAAATAACTAAAGAAACATAACGAAAATGCACGAGAACAAGCCATTTAAGTCGCATGAATATGCTCCTATCAAATACCCCCACACTTATCTTTTGCTAGTCCTCGAGCAAAACAAAACAACAAAAGAACACGAAACTAGACAAAACGAACAAAACACAACTTACACCTTCCAACAATCGTCTCAGGGATTTCCAATGCACATGACAAGTTAAAAATCATTATTCCCACAGATTTTAGCCATCTTTACACTTAAGTACATTCTTACTCATAGTCACCACATACTAGTTCACAATTAAGCATTTTAAAACCATGATTTGAATGTAGTAACATGCCTTAGAGAATTCCCTCAATTCCTTACTAGATGTACTCTCGTTTTTCACACAGATTTTCTGACTACACTCCCTACACTAGGTATATGTGAGAAGATTGATGTAAACATGTAGACGAACACTCACATAAGTTATAACAAGGAAAGCATTTTCTGGATTTACGATAATGACATGAATATGATCTCATGAATGGAATGCTACTACTTAAAATGAGAACCAGTGATTCCATATGCTCATACCAAATTCAAACTCCACAAATTGAACACATAACATCAAGATAGAAGTTGAGGGTTGTAACGGGGCTAAGGGTAATGGTTTAACAAAGAAAGGTAAAGTAAAACAAAGGTTCTTAAAGCAATAGGAAGCAAAGTAATGAAATTGACACCTAAACGCACTTTTAATGGCATAAATCAACTTTTAAACACAAGGGAAGATTCATGCACAATTAGGGTCAAATTCACTCTTTTGGACCCTTCCTTCAATAACCAATACTTGTGAGATCATTCTCACTTATTTTTCAACTCTTTTTCTTTCTTTTCAACACTTTTCTAATTTCTTTTTATTTTTCCACGAATTTTTTTTTTCTTTCTTTTTTTTTTTCTTTATTTCATTCTTTGGCCGTGCCCTATTATCTTCCCCCACACTTATTTTCTGCAATATATTGATCAAAAGGAGTTCATTCTAAGTCATGCTTCACTATCCTTTAAGAACAAGGGTATGGAAAGTCCTAATCTAAGCTAGGTGAGGATAATGTGGTTAACAAAGAAAATAAGCTTGAAAAGGCTAAAAAGGGGTAATCCTACAATACATGTGAAAAGGGATAGGCTTTTTGGCTTTGGCTTGACTAACAACTTCATCTTATTGTATGTTATGCAATCAATATCATGCTTTGAATGAAACGGATATAAGTTCTAGCATTTAGTTCTATCATGATACAATTGCATTCTAAGTAGCAACCAAGCTAGGAATAATGAGATCATGCAACAACTTTAGAAAACAAAGAATCACAGAAAATAACTCTCCAAAGAAGGTAATGGCTCGAGTCTCACAGGGTTGTAGCGTTTGTTTGAGTTCCTTCCTTCAAGCATGTTACAAAAACGAATTTTTCTTTTATGATTGCATGTGAAGTCATACATTATAACCATAACCAAGCATATACCAAGAGTAAATCAAACTTTTCTCTATGTTAATAACTCTTTTTAACCGTCATGCAATTATAAACCAAATCCTTATCATTGTGTTGGAAGGTACCCTAAGACACAAACACACAAAAACGACTCAAAACACTCTTTTTAGGCTTTTCAAAACATTTTTTTCAAATTTTTATGTGATTTTCGGAGTTATAAAACAAAACACACTAAAACACTCTAAAACAATTTAAAAACACCTTAAAACAGCAAGGAACAACATTTGAAGTTATGGGTGATAAAATCCCACGAATTTGCATTAACAACATTAGTTACCCCCCCACACTTAAATCAAACATTGTCCTCAATGTTTTAAGCATAGATTCACATAAAACATAAGTAAACACACAAAAAGCACTTAAACATACTAAACATGGCAAAATGTAATTAACAAAGAGAAGAGTTTAGGGACGCAAATCTGGTTATGGAGTGTAAATTCCATCTTCTCTTTGTTGATTGCATTGAGGCTTGATCTTGATGATTCCACAGGCTTACTCTCGAACTGGTTGCCGCCCATCGTTGATTTTCCTTTGTGCTACTCTTGATCTGGGCAGCAGGATTCTTTTGGTCTCCCCCGAAGGTCTGAGCTTACTCCTTTGGTCTGTTTCTTTGTTCAATCTTTCCAATTCGTATTGAAAAGGGTTGGAGGATAACTCAGCCTAAGTTTGTCTCCACATGCTTCAATGTATCATTTTCACTTGCCTTACTCGCTCCCCTTTGCAGAAGTGGTCCCTTCTCTGGAAGTGTATCAACCGTTGAAGATGACTACTCGAGAGCAACGCTAGGTAAGCAATCAGGAATAGATTCCAGGCAGTTGGCTCCAGATCGGAAGACTGACTCCAAGTGCCGGCTGATTGCTTCTTTTACTTTGCCATGCGAGTAAGAACAAGGACAAAGAAAAAGACAGGGAAAGAGCATGATATGAGATACTTTTGCTTTTGACCTTGATGATATGAGATACCTTTGCTTTTGAAGAAGCGGTGAATGAATCAGCATACTTCAATCCGCCGTTTCCTCCTGGGTCATCTGTACTCCAGGCATCTGGTATCATCTTTGGGGAAGAAGAAAGAATTGAGTATTTCGAAAGGCTTTGCTGGGAGTGCGCCCTCAGAGGTGAGGAAGAGTTGGGCATTTTCTTCAGGTTTGCCTTGCCATAAAAGACGAAGGTCGACATATATAGAGATAATATCAAGTGGTGGTACTGTTCTTTTACCCTTGTCGACAAACGTTTTGATCCCGCAAATCCGGCTGTTTGAAATAGCAGGCGCCTCTTCGATTTCTGAATGACGCCCCTTCGATTTCTGAGCAGGCGCCCCTTTGCTTTCTGAACGACACGTAGTAGTGCGGGTGCGGCTCCTTTTGACAAAGCTGCACGCGTTTTCTGAAAAGCAGAGAAAGCGTCGCCGAACTTTGCGCTTGTCGGCTAAAGATGTGTAGTTGCGATGATGGCCTCCACGTGTTTTCTGAAAAGAAGAAATCTTTTGACAAAGTTGAACACGTCTTCTGAAAAGTCGAGAAAGCGTTGCCTAAATTACGTCGGAAATTCCGGCTTTTTGAATCGGTGGACGCGTCGCCCTGGCTTTTTATAGAGGTATCGATCACCGCCAACACACACACTCTGAAGATTTCCCATTCTTGAACATCGTCTCCGGCCCTTTGAAATTTAACTCCATCCTCCCCTTCTCTTTGAACACTTTTGAAAAATGGCAAACCCATCGAACCTTAGCTTAGAATTGAGTCTCAGCAGTGATACGGGCGCGCCGCGTCAAGGTAACGTATGGCGCCCTTCTTTCTTATCTTCTAACGGTCCTCTTACAGGGGAAGACTCCGTGATGCAGGACGCCATAACAGCTACAATAGTAGCTAGGAACCTCCTCACTCCAAAAGACAGTAGGCTGCTGTCAGGATGGTCCGATGAGTTGGCCGTTCAAGAGTCCCTCGCTCTTAGTGTTCAGTGTGCGAGTTCTGTGTCCAACATGGGCCAACGCCTGCTTGCCCGCTCCCGTCAGGTGGAATCATTGATGGCGGAGGTGGAAAGTCTTAAGCAGGAGATCCAGCAGCTTAAGTACGAGAATAGAAGTTTGCATGTACTTGCAAATAACTATTCGTCGGGCATGAAGAGGAAGCTTGATGAGTTGCAAGAATCTGAGGGTCGAATTCAAAGTGACTGTCAAAGGCTTGCGGCTTGTCTCCAGAGGCACCTTTTTCCTGGGTCATCCAGCGTTTGGCCAAGTATTGAGGCCTGGAATGCTCTAGCTCCGATGCCTCCCGCTCCGATGCCTTCCGCTTCGATGCCTTCCGCTCCTATGCCTCCCGCTTCTATGCCTTCCGCTTCGACGCCTCGTAGTGGGGCTTCACGCAAACATCCTTTGTGAATGCTCCATCTTTCTCCATGTTTAGTATCTTTTTTTTTTTTTTTTTTTTTTTTTTTTGAACATGCTTTGTTTTATTCAGTGCATTGGGTTGCCTCCCAAGTAGCACTTTCTTTTACGTCTTGCAGCCGGACGAAGAACCCAATCACTCCAGGATATGTTCACGAATCGGATGAGAACTCCGAGTCATGAACTAGTACCTAAAACAAGAAACAAAACAAGATTAAGAATCTGGAATAAAAACAAACGAAAATAAAACAATCCAAGGGATTAGCAAATTTTCTAATCCCCGGCAACGGCGCCAAAATTTGATGCGAGAATTATACGCACACAAATTAAACCCTCTTTTTGACAATTGTAGTATAGATATATAAGTAGGGATCGTTCTGGACCGGGGATTAGGAGGGATTGTTAATCTCTTGGAAACTGACTTAAAAACGTAAAAACAATATAAAACACTAAACTAGACTCAAAGAATTCAAAAATACTTTAAAACATAAACTAAACAGATTCTAAGCATTAAAGAACAAGAAAGTAAAGGGGGGTTTAGGTTTGACGAAAATTGAAATAACGAAACAAGTTAATAAACTAGACAGAATGTAAATATGAAATTGATGAAATGGAATGAATGGATGCTAGCCAAGGGGTTCATCTCCACATATGTTAAACTTGCATAATAAAACGATTTCCAATTGCATTTCAATAAATTATGAAACTCATCACCCCGGGTTAATTAGGTCCGCTTAAATTAACCTTCAAATCTTCCTAACGTTATTGAATTGGATGATTGCATACGACAACCCAAAACATTCCCCACAAGTCCCCTACATGATTGCATAATAGAGATACAAGCAAGAATCATTACGCTCTATGAAAATTATAAGTGTTGACGAGGCATTCGTTACTATGATTGCATGAAACTTATGCCAAGAATTCGTTTAACGTGATTGTTTATAAGCAACCTCCACTACTTGTGAATATAAGTTCGTAACTATTAGATGAAACTCACTTATATTCTAGCGTCATATTCATGCATGAAAATTAAGCGTGCACTCTCAATAAACATACATAAATAAGTTATCAATCAAACAGTTAAACAAATTGAATCCACAACTTATGAAACGCAATTAGAAGTAATCAAATCAAAATGCAAGCATAAACATATATTTCGAATCCCCCCCTAGCCAAAGGGGGGTTTAGTTCCTCATACGTACAAAACAAAGAGAATTGAAATTAAACATTGAAATCAAAGAAACACCTAAACATTCCAACAACTCAAACTTGAATTGTATGAACGTTTAGGCCCTCTTCTCTTCCTCTTTATTGTAGCACAAGGTCTAAGGATAGTTTGATTTGGGGGGAATGGAAGTGTGGAATTATGGAAATGGATGAGGAGTGGTGGAGATGGAAGGATGGTGTTTGGATTGTAAGGGAGAGTCACGGCAAGGGTGGTTTATGGTCTACATTTCTGCAATGGATGAGTGAATATGGAAGAGTGTATGAATGAGTATTTATAGGTGAAATGGGGGGAACATGACAGCTAGGTTGCATGTGCAAATGTTGGAATGGTATGGTGAGTGAATGTGCACGGCATGGGTTGTTAATTTTCTGGAATTGAATTAAAGGATGCATGTGGCTGCAAGGTGTGGTGAATGATGATGAATGCATGTGAATGAAGTGGATTTTCTGATGGAATGTGCACGGCAATGAGTGGTGGATGGGAGTGCATGTGGATTAAAGCTAGGTTGAATTAATATGTGAGTTGGATATGTGGCTGAAATAAACAAAGAGTGAGGGGAATGATATGCACGGTTTTGGGAGAAAGGTGAATGAATGTGCATGTTTTGCACGGCAAAGGGGAATGGGTGATGTGTGATTGAATGATTAAAGTGCAAGTGGGTTGTTTTAAAGGATGGAATGCATGTGAATATGCTGGAAATGTAGGGAACTCACGGCATGGGCTTGTTGTTGGTAAAAATGTGGCTGAATGGTTTAATTAATGGGAGTGTATGTTTGAATGATTAAAGGGACATGTGGGGGTGGAAATGATGAATGAAATGCATGTGAATGACAGCTAGATATGTTGATGAATGCATGTGACTTGTTTGTGGTGAGTGAATGCATGTGCAAAGCTGGAAATGCAATGGGAACTCACGGCATTGGGTGTTTGGGGTTGGAAATGCATGTGTTTGCATGTGATTGCTGTTTGTGTGAAGTGTGTGTGAATGCATGTGGATTAAAGAGTGAATGGTGGCTGCAATGATGAAGACATGTGGCTGAAATGAAAGGTGGAAATGGGAAGGAATGTGCACGGCAATGATGGTGAATATGAATGCATGTGGCTGATTTAAAGAATAGGTATGCATGTGAATTAAAGGTGTTGTGTTAGGTGATGGGTGCATGTTAAGTGATAAGTGATAAGTGATGATGATAAGTGATAAGTGATAAGTGATGATGATAGGTGATAAGTGATATGATATGTGGGTTAACTAATGAAGGAAATGCATGTGCAATGACAATGTGTTAGAATGGATGTGTGTTATGCATGGCATGATTGGGATTAGGAAAGGTTTAAATGTCCTACAACTAAAGAGAACAAGGTTCCAACACTTTGGCTCCAATTAGGTCTTCAATTTCGTCCAACACTTTGGCTCCAAGCATAAGCTATCCATCCTTAGCCCAAAAGTGCTCCAAAAGTCTCCAAAATGCATCTTTTAGCTCCTTTAGCCCTTTGGACCTACAAACACACGAAAATAGCTTAAAGTACTAAAATAACTAAAGAAACATAACGAAAATGCACGAGAACAAGCCATTTAAGTCGCATGAATATGCTCCTATCACCTTGATCTTTGATTGGTCTAGTTCAATGCCACGGTGCTTGACAATAAAGCCGAGGAACTTCCCAAAAGTGATGCTAAATGCACACTTCAACAGGTTCATTTTGAGGTTGTAGTGTCATAGTTTGTTGAACACCATTCGTAAATCCTTCAAGTGATCATATTTCTTTTTGGTCTTAACAACTATGTCGTCCACGTAACCTTCTACATTTTTGTGTAGTATGTCATTGAAGATTTTCTGCATTGCGCTTTGATATGTAGCTCCAGCATTCTTTAAGCCAAAGGGCATTACCTTGTAGTAGTAGATACCTTTTGGAGTGAGGAAGACTGTTAATTCCTCGTCTTCGGGAGTCATAAGGACTTGATTGTATCCAAAGAAGCTGTCTATGAATGATAGTGTCTTGTGGCTAGTGGTTGCATCCATCATGATTTCGATGATTGGCAAAGGAAAGTCATCCTTCAAGTAAGCATCGTTGAGGTCATGGAAATCTACGCAAACACGTTTTTGTCTAGATTTCTTAAGGATACTAAAGATGTTGGAGATCCATTTAGGGTATTGCACCTCTCAAATGAAGCCTGCTTCGATTAGCTTGTCAATCTTGGCCTCAATTTATGGGATGAGCTTGGATCGATAGCGTTTTTGAGTTTGCTTTATCGGTCACATTCAGGCTTGACTGTAAGATAATGCACATCGATGGTAGGGTCAAGGCCGGGAATTTCTTTGTAGGTCCAAGCAAAGACATATTTGTACTCCATTAGCAGTTGGTAGTACTCCTCGATCTCATCTACACTTAATAGTGCACTTACTAAGATAGGCTTCGATTCCTTGCTTGTGCCTAAGTTGAGCTCTTTGAGATCATCAACCGTGGCTTACCCCATATCCTCGAGCTGTAGTGGTGCAGCAATGACGTCTTCCTCGGGGATTGATAGGAGCATATTCATGCGACTTAAATGGCTTGTTCTCGTACATTTACGTTATGTTTCTTTAGTTATTTTAGTTCTTTATGCTTCTTTTGTGTGTTTTCAGGTTCTAAGGGCTTAGGGAGCAAGAAAGTGCATTTTGAGGCTATTTGGAGCATTTTTGGGCATGGATTGGATAGCTTATCCATGGAGCCAAAGTTTGGACGAAATTGAAGACTTGAAGTAGGAAAGTTAAATCCTAAAAAGACCTCATGTTTGAGCATCATTGAAAACTCCTACGCATTTTAGAACACAAAAACAACATTCCTAGCAACCTTAGGACATTGTCGTGTGTTTCCTTGTGTCTCCCTTCCTTGCCATGCAAGGAAGGGCTTTGTTCCCTATTTTAAATACTTAAACACTACCACTTATCATTCACCACATATCATTCACCACTTATCATATCATACATTCATTTATCACTTATCATAATCATTCACTTATCACTTAACATATCATACACTTATCACTTATCACTCATAATCACCTACAACATCCACCTACTTCACCTACAACATCCACCTACTTCACCTACAACATCCACCTACTCACCTACAACATCCACCTACTTCACCTACAACATCCACCTACTCACCTACAACATCCACCTACTTCACCTACAACATCCACCTACTTCACCTACAAATGACATAGCCATATGTTCCCTCCACTACTCCTATAAAT
Source organism: Pyrus communis (assembly GCF_041283825.1). Lineage (NCBI taxonomy): Eukaryota > Viridiplantae > Streptophyta > Magnoliopsida > Rosales > Rosaceae > Pyrus > Pyrus communis. The sequence continues at coordinate 22,011,929 of NC_142569.1, forward strand.
ACCCTTGCATTCATTCATTCATGAACATCTCATTTCATACACAACACATTACAAACACATTCTCCCTTCCCTAGCCGTGAGCTTCCCATCCATTCCCTTATAATCCAAACACCACTCCTCATCCATTTCCATAATCCCCCAAACCTCACCTTAGACCTTGTGCTACAACAACGAGGAAGATAAGAGGGCCTAAACGTTCATACAATTCAAGTGTGAGTTGTTGGAATGTTTAGGTGTTTCTTTGATTTCAAAGTTTAAATTTAATTCTCTTTGTTTTGTACGTATGAGGAATGGAAGAGAAGAGTGCCTAAACGTTCATACAATTCAAGTTTGAGTTGTTGGAATGTTTAGGTGTTTCTTTGATTTCAAAGTTATGAGGAACTAAACCCCCTTTAGCTAGGGGGTGATTCGAAACTATGTTTATATTTGCAATATGAATTGATTAACTTTCGTTGGAATTTCATAAGTTGTTGATTCAATTTGTTTAACCGTTTGATTGATAACTTATTTATGTATGTTTATTAAGAATGCGCGCTTAATTTTCATGCATGAATATGACGCTAGAATATAAGTGAGTTTCACCTAATTGTTATGAACTTATATTCACAAGTAGTGGAGGTTGCTTATAAACAATCGCGTTAAATGAATTCTTGGCATAAGTTTCATGCGTATTCCATAGTAACGAATGCCTCGTCAACACTTATAGTTTTCGTAATGCTTAATGATCTTTGATTGTATCTTTATTGTGCTTTTCACGTAAAGGACTTTTGGAGAATGTGGTGAATTGCGTTGCGCTAACCCATCCAATTCATTAACTTAAGGAAAACTTGACGGTTAATTTAAGCGGACCTAATTAACCCGGAGTGTTGAGTTTCATAATTTATCGAAAGACCAACTGAGAATCAATCTTGTATGCAAGTGTAACATGTGTGGAGAAGAACCCCTTGGCTATTCCATCATCCATATTTTCATCACATTCATATTTACATTTTGCCTTTAATTACAATTTGTCCATTTAATTTAATCTCGTCCAAACACAATCCCCCCTTTACTTTATTGTTCAATTTAATTAGAAATCAATTTAGTTTATGTTTTAAAGTATTTTTGTATTCTTTGAGTCTAGTATACTGTTTTATATTGTGTTTTTACGTTTTTGAGTCATATCCAAGTGATTAACAATCCCTCCTAATCCCCGGTCCAGAACGATCCCTACTTATACTTATACTACAATTTGACAAAAAGAGGGTTTAATTTGTGCGCGTATAAAACTCGCATCAAATTTTGGCGCCGTTGCCGGGGAATAGAAAATTTGCTAATCCCTTGGATTGTTTGTTTCTGTATTGTCTTTTAGATTTAGTTTTTGTTTTTATTTGTGTTTTGTTTGTTAAGAACAACATGGCACTTGATAACGCTTCTCTTTTGTCACAGCTCATGGAAAGGTCCCAAATGCAAAGAGTTGATATATCTAATCTTCAATCAAGGAATAACGTGTTTTCCAATACTTACAATTCGGATTGGAGTGATCATTCAAACTCTATGTGGTGGGAACCTCAAAATGCTCAACAAGGAGGATATTGGCAGCCACCACAACCTCATATTCAATATGCCCAACCAAACTCAAGTTCGTCAATAAATTATAACCAAAAGCTTGATGAATTAATTTGTTTGGTGCAGGGCTTACAAAATCAAGACAATGAGGCTCAACAAGAAGGATATTGGCAGCCGTATGAGGAGTTCTATTCAACGCCTATGCAGCCACCACAACCTGCCCAAAGTAATGTAGGTAATTCAAATGATAATGATACGATTTTTCAATTACTTACTACTCTGGAAAAGCAAATTGGGCAGATAGCGGAGTTCGAAGGACAATTTTGCGACCAAGGCGAACTCCCTAGTTCAACCATTGCAAATCAGAAGGGAGAATTTGAAACTGCCAAGGAAATCATGTTGAGAAGTGACAAGGAGGTTGGAACGGACCCTCAACCATCAAAACCAAATCACAAGGAAGAGGAATACACCCAACCCACGGAAAGGGTGGAAACACCTTTACCGGAGGCTCCTATTGCTCCTATGCCATCTAATACAGGTATGGTTGTTCCAAATTTCATTATTTTTAACCCCGTTCCAACAAGTATCCCTATTCCTTGCAGATTCATGACTTCCAAGGAAGAAGAAGGTGAAAAAGACATCTTGGAAGCCCTCTCAAAGGTGACAAGTAGGGAATGTCATGAATTCATCAAAGAGGACGTTCTTGAAACCACAAAATCCAAAGAAGTTAAATTTGATGACATTGGACAAGTCATAACCATCACTTGCAATCTGGCCAAGTCCAATATCCCTGAAACTTTCAAAGGAGTGGTGTTTGTCATTGAGTTCTTGTCGGACAAAACAAGTAAGTTTTTTTCAAATTCCTTTACATTTTATACTAACTTGCTGTTTTTTATGAATCAGGCACCTACACTAGAATTCAAACCAATGCCGGTTCACTTCAAGTATCACCTTCCATTCAAGGACCAATTCCATGCCGTTTGATTTTATTTATGTTAATAAAAAAAAAAAAAAAAAAAAAAAAAAAAAAAAAAAAAAAGAAAGATACTAAACATGGAGAAAGGTGGAGCTTCACAAAGGTTGTTTGCGTGAAGCCCCAAGCCCCACTACGAGGCGCAGAAGCGGAAGGCATAGAAGCGGGAGGCATAGAAGCGGGAGCCATCGGAGCGGGAGGCATCGGAGCGGAAGCCATCGGAGCGGGAGGCATCGGAGCTAGAGCATTCCAGGCCTCAATACTTGGCCAAGCGCTGGATGACCCAGGAAAAAGGTGCCTCTGTAGATAAGACGCAAGCCTTTGACGGTCACTGTGAATTCGACCCTCAGATTCTTGCAGCTCATCAAGCTTCCTCTTCATCCCCGACGAATAGTTATTTGCAAGCACATGCAAACTTCTATTCTCATACTTAAGCTGCTGGATCTCTTGCTTAAGTCTTTCCACCTCTGCCATCAACGATTCCACTTGGCGGGACCGAGCAAGCAGGCGTTGGCCCATGTTGGACACAGAACTCGCACACTGAACACTAAGTGCGAGGGACTCTTGAACGGCCAACTCATCGGACCGTCCTGACAGCAGCCTACTATCTTTTGGAGTGAGGAGGTTTTTAGCTACTATTGTAGCTGTTGTGGCGTCCTGCATCACAGAGTCTTCACCTGAAAGATGACCGTTAGAAGATAAAAAAGAAGGGCGCCATACATTACCTTGACGGGGCGCAACCGGATCGCTGCTGAGACTCAAATCTAAGCTAAGGTTCGATGAGTTTGCCATTTTTTTCAAAAGTGTTCAAAGAGAAGGGGTGGATGGAGTTAAAAATTTCACAAAGGGCCGGAGTCGAGTTTCAGGAATGGGAAATCTTCAGAGTGTGTATGTTGGCGGTGATCGATAGCTCTATAAAATGCCAAGGCGACGCGTCCACCGATTCAAAGAGCCGGATTTTCCGGCGTAAGTTAGGCGACGCTCCCTCGGCTTTTCAGAAAACGCGTTCAACTTTGTCAAAAGATTTCTGACAAAGCTGAAAACACGTGGAGGCCATCATCGCAACTACACATCTTTAGCCGACAAGCGCAAAGTTCGGCTCGCTTTCTCTGCTGTGCAGCTTTGTCAAAAGGAGCCGCATCTGCACTACCACGTGTCGTTCAGAAATCGAAGGGGCGTCGTTCAGAAATCGAAGGGGCGCCTGCTCAGAAATCGAAGAGGCGTATTCAAAGATCGAAGAGGCGCCACTATTTCAAAGAGCCGGATTTGCGGGATCAAAACGTTTGTCGACAAGGGTAAAAAGTACCACCACTTGATATTATCTCTATATATGTCGACCTTCGTCTTTTATGGCAGGGCAAACCTGAAGAAAATGCCCAACTCTCCCTCACCTCTGAGGGCGCACTCCCAGCAAAGCCTTTCAAAATACTCAATTCTTTCTTCTTCCCCAAAGATGATACCAGATACCTGGAGTACATATGACCCAGGAGGAAACGGCGGATTGAAGCATGTGCTGATTCATTCACCACTTCTTCAAAGCAAAGGTATCTCATATCATCAAGGTCAAAAGCAAAAGTATCTCATATCATGCTCTTTCCCTGTCTTTTTCTTTGTCCTTGTTCTTACTTGCATGGCAAAGTAAAAGAAGCAATCAGCCGGCACTTGGAGTCAGTCTTCCGATCTGGAGCCAACTGCCTGGAATCTATTCCTGATTGCTTACCTAGCGTTACTCTCGAGTAGTCATCTTCAACGGTTGTTACACTTCCAGAGAAGGGACCACTCCTGCAAAGATTGAACAAAGAAACAGATAACAGGAGGAAGCTCAGACCTTCGGGGGAAACCAAAAGAACCATCCTGCTGCCCAGTTCAAGAAGTAGCACAAAGGAAAATCAACGATGGGCAGAAACCAGTTCAAGAGTAAGCCTGTGGAATCACAAAGATCAAAGCCTCAATGCAATCACCAAGGAGAAGAGGGAATTTACACTCCATAACCAGATTTGCGTCCCTAAACTCTTCTCTTTGTTAATTACATTATGCCATGTTTAATATGTTTAGTTGCTTTTTGTGTGTTTACTTATGTTTTGTGTGAATCTATGCTTAAAACATTGAGGACAATGTTTGATTTAAGTGTGGGGGGGGTAACTAAAGTGTTTTGATGCAAATTCGTAGGGTTTTATCCACCATAACTTCTAATGTTGTTCCTTGCTGTTTTAAGGTGTTTTTAAGTTGTTTTAGAGTGTTTTAGTGTGTTTTGTTTTATAATTCGAAAATCCCATAAAAATTTGAAAAATTGTTTTGAAAAACCCAAAAAGAGTTGTTTTAAAAGTCGTTTTTGTGTGTTTGTGTCTTAGGGTACCTTCCAACACAATGATAAGGATTTGGTTTATAATTGCATGACGGTTAGAAAGAGTTATAAACATAGAGAAAAGTTTGATTTACTCTTGGTATATGCTTGGTTATGGTTATAATGTATGACTTCACATGCAATCATAAAAGAAAACTTCGTTTTTGTAACATGCTTGAAGGAAGAAACTCAAACAAACGCTACATCCCTGTGAGACTCGAGCCATTACTTTCTTTGGAGAGTTATTTTCTGTGATTCTTTATTTTCTAAAGTTGTTGCATGATCTCATTATTCCTTGCTTGGTTGCTACTTAGAATGCAATTGTATCATGATAGAACTAAATGCTAGAACTCATGCCCATTTCATTCAAAGCATGTTATTGATTTGCATAACACATATTCAAGAAGAAGTTGTGTAGTGACCACCACCATAGCCAAATAGCCTTACTTCCCATACTTCGTATATGTTGTAAGTTTTAACCCCGTTGAGCCTTGTTTAGCCTTTATTCTTTGTTTACCCACATTTTCCTCACCTAGCCTAGTTTAGGACAATCCCCACCCTTGTTCTTAAAAGATAGTGAGCATGACTTAATTGAATTCCTTTTGAGTTACATTATGAAAGAAAATAAGTGTGGGGGAGAGAATGTTTAAGTGTTTATGTTTTGAGATTCAAAAGAAAAGAAAAAAGAAAAGAAAAAAAAAAAAAGAGAAAAGAAAGAAAGAAAGAAAAATTGAAAGAATAAGTGATTGAAGAAAGGTTCCAAAACACCAATTCTGGGCGTAAATTGTCTAAATTCTCCCTTTTTGTTCAAAAGTTGAGTTTTCATTCAAAAGTGAATTCTAAGTTGATTCAAATGCTTTGCTCACTATTTCTTTAAAAACCTTTGTTTTCCATATCCCTTCTTTGTTATCCACATACCCCAAGCCCCGTTACAACCCTTGACTTCTATCTTGAGTGTTGTGTATTTCAATTTGTGGAGTTTGAACTTGGTATGAGCATATGGTATCACTGGTTCTCGCGTCTAAGTAGTAGCATTCCATTCATGAGATCATATCTAAACATGCTTATTAACTCCAGAAATTGCTTCCTTTGAAATACATATATGTGAGTGTTCGTTTTTATGTTTACATCAATCTTCTCACATATAACTAGTTTAGGGTGTGTAGTCAGAAAATCTGTGTGAAAAACGAGTGCATATCTTGTAAGGATTTGAGCAAATTCTCTAAGGCATGTTACTACATTCAAAACATGGTTTTAAATGCTTATTTGTGAAATAATATGTGGTGACTATGAGTAAGAATGTACTTAAGTGTGAAGATGACAAAAATCTATGGGACTAATGATTTTTAACTTGTCATGTGCATTGGAAATCCATTAGACGATTGTTGGAAGGTGTAGGTTGTGTTTTGTTCGTTTTGTCTAGTTTCGTGTTCTTTTGTTGTTTTGTTTTGCTCGAGGACTAGCAAAAGATAAGTGTGGGGGTATTTGATAGGAGCATATTCATGCGACTTAAATGGCTTGTTCTCGTACATTTACGTTATGTTTCTTTAGTTATTTTAGTTCTTTATGCTTCTTTTGTGTGTTTTCAGGTTCTAAGGGCTTAGGGAGCAAGAAAGTGCATTTTGAGGCTATTTGGAGCATTTTTGGGCATGGATTGGATAGCTTATCCATGGAGCCAAAGTTTGGACGAAATTGAAGACTTGAAGTAGGAAAGTTAAATCCTAAAAAGACCTCATGTTTGAGCATCATTGAAAACTCCTACGCATTTTAGAACACAAAAACAACATTCCTAGCAACCTTAGGACATTGTCGTGTGTTTCCTTGTGTCTCCCTTCCTTGCCATGCAAGGAAGGGCTTTGTTCCCTATTTTAAATACTTAAACACTACCACTTATCATTCACCACATATCATTCACCACTTATCATATCATACATTCATTTATCACTTATCATAATCATTCACTTATCACTTAACATATCATACACTTATCACTTATCACTCATAATCACCTACAACATCCACCTACTTCACCTACAACATCCACCTACTTCACCTACAACATCCACCTACTCACCTACAACATCCACCTACTTCACCTACAACATCCACCTACTCACCTACAACATCCACCTACTTCACCTACAACATCCACCTACTTCACCTACAAATGACATAGCCATATGTTCCCTCCACTACTCCTATAAATACCCTTGCATTCATTCATTCATGAACATCTCATTTCATACACAACACATTACAAACACATTCTCCCTTCCCTAGCCGTGAGCTTCCCATCCATTCCCTTATAATCCAAACACCACTCCTCATCCATTTCCATAATCCCCCAAACCTTACCTTAGACCTTGTGCTACAACAACGAGGAAGATAAGAGGGCCTAAACGTTCATACAATTCAAGTGTGAGTTGTTGGAATGTTTAGGTGTTTCTTTGATTTCAAAGTTTAAATTTAATTCTCTTTGTTTTGTACGTATGAGGAATGGAAGAGAAGAGTGCCTAAACGTTCATACAATTCAAGTTTGAGTTGTTGGAATGTTTAGGTGTTTCTTTGATTTCAAAGTTATGAGGAACTAAACCCCCTTTAGCTAGGGGGTGATTCGAAACTATGTTTATATTTGCAATATGAATTGATTAACTTTCGTTGGAATTTCATAAGTTGTTGATTCAATTTGTTTAACCGTTTGATTGATAACTTATTTATGTATGTTTATTAAGAATGCGCGCTTAATTTTCATGCATGAATATGACGCTAGAATATAAGTGAGTTTCACCTAATTGTTATGAACTTATATTCACAAGTAGTGGAGGTTGCTTATAAACAATCGCGTTAAATGAATTCTTGGCATAAGTTTCATGCGTATTCCATAGTAACGAATGCCTCGTCAACACTTATAGTTTTCGTAATGCTTAATGATCTTTGATTGTATCTTTATTGTGCTTTTCACGTAAAGGACTTTTGGAGAATGTGGTGAATTGCGTTGCGCTAACCCATCCAATTCATTAACTTAAGGAAAACTTGACGGTTAATTTAAGCGGACCTAATTAACCCGGAGTGTTGAGTTTCATAATTTATCGAAAGACCAACTGAGAATCAATCTTGTATGCAAGTGTAACATGTGTGGAGAAGAACCCCTTGGCTATTCCATCATCCATATTTTCATCACATTCATATTTACATTTTGCCTTTAATTACAATTTGTCCATTTAATTTAATCTCGTCCAAACACAATCCCCCCTTTACTTTATTGTTCAATTTAATTAGAAATCAATTTAGTTTATGTTTTAAAGTATTTTTGTATTCTTTGAGTCTAGTATACTGTTTTATATTGTGTTTTTACGTTTTTGAGTCATATCCAAGTGATTAACAATCCCTCCTAATCCCCGGTCCAGAACGATCCCTACTTATACTTATACTACAATTTGACAAAAAGAGGGTTTAATTTGTGCGCGTATAAAACTCGCATCAGGGATTTCGTCTCTTTTGTCTTTTTGGGCTTGTTGGCATAAAGATTAGCCAGTGTGGATGATGGTGCGCCTCTTTACCTTCAGTTGTCCTTTTGTGTCAACTTCCAAGGTTGCTTGGTGCTTCATCCTTGAAAGAATCGAACTTCGAACGTCATCCTTTACTGCTAGACCATCAAGCTTTTCTTATTTTGGCATTGTCTTCCTTTTTCTAGAAGGCTGCTTGGTTTCTTCAAGTCTTTACAAGGCCGACCGTCGTAAAGGAGAGCTAGCCGTGTTGCTTTGTTTCTTAGGTTTTGATAACCTTTCGAAAACAGAGCTTTGAGGTGTTGGTGTGTTAAGCCATTTGAAGACGGAAGTTCAATCTTGACCACCAATGTGATCAAATGCTGAAATTCTAGGTTTTGAACGATTCAGCCTATCAAAGGCTGACGTTCAAGGGACGGGTTTAGGCTCCTCTTGATTTTGTTCAATGCTTACGCTGATGTGTTGAGCGTTAACGTCTTTCACTTTGCTTGAAATCTTCACGGGTGTAATTGGTGTGAAGTCAAGTCCAGCTTTGTTGTTGTCAACTCCGTAACCATGCTCCTTCAACTTCTTTTAAGTCTCGGTGAAGTCATGTTCTTTGTCGTTGACGGTGTTTACATTCCTTTTTCCAAGATTTGAAGAGGAGGCGAAATCAGACCCAACCTTTGACATGAGTTTGTAGGCATTTGGGTCGAAACCTTCTTCGGTCTTCTTGGTTGGAAGGGAGCTTTGTTTCGCCTCCCTTTGGCAAGGGTTTTACGAAACCTTGTGGTGGTTTTGAAACTTTAGCTTTGCCTAGCTGTGTTAGAGGTAAAACTACATTTATCTTGAGCAGTTTTACATCGTCCTTGTGCAGCTGTGTGTCGGCTTTGCTTGTTCCAATTTCGAATGGGGATTGCCCATTCTTTCTTCTTGATACTGGGATGTATCGGAAGACGGGTATGTTTGGTCCTTTTGAGGGCGTCACACTCCCTTTGGTTGTTGTGGGTTGGTAGGCTCATCATCGTCTTTGCTTGAAGATGGCACGACTTGCAACTCTTGTTTATTAAGTGCGGCTGTGCTTATTGATTTGATTTCTTTTGGAAGAGCTTCGGGCACCATGTCTTCATCCATATAGAACTTAGTGTCCGTGATGTGTGATTCGGCTTCGGTGAAGGGCTTGGTGTCGCCTAGTATCACCTTTACTCTTTCTCAGTAGAACTTTAAGCATTAGTGAAGGGTAGACAGCACTACTCCATTCTCGTGGATCCAAGGCTTTCCTAAGGGCAAGCTGCAGAAGGTTCTCGCATCAATTACGTGGAATAACATGCTCGATTTGAGTTTGTTAATGGTCATCTCGACTCGGATCATATACATCGTTCTTTGTCCTCCTTGGTTAAAACCTTGGATTAAAAGACGGTTTCGAGATATTTCATCTATCTTGATGCCGATTGCGGTCATTGTTGACTTTGGCATGATGTTTATGGCCAATCCACCGTCCACAAGCATGCGGTTGACTTTGTGCTCTCTCACGTACACATAGACGAAGAGAGGATGTTGTGAGGCTTTAACCCTAGCAGTAAGTCTTCTTCAGTGAAGTTGATTGCATCATGGGTGGCACAACATGCGGCATACTCGTGTAGTCGAAGTTTCAAGCCTTTGTCCTTTCTTTCTTGCACTTCATAGTCATCCTGAATCGTCGAGACCGCTACTAGTGCTTTTTGCATCTCCTTGGGCAATTGCAACGCCTCCTCAATGCTAAAGTGTGACAACAGGCCTTCTTTGGGTATGAAAGTTTTCTCTTCCTTGACGGTGACATCTTTGCCTTTTGATGGCTTTTTCATCTCTACTTCAATTATGTGACAGGCAGCGGTAATGCACTGTTGGAAAAAGTCCTTTAGGAAGTACTTGTGCAAGGAGATGGGAATGCGTGGCTTTTGCTCCATAGGTTCCCCAGCTCTTACGTTTCTTTTGGGCTTCTTACTGTTGTGGCAGCGATGCTTTCTCCCTTGTTCTACATTTGACCATGTGGCTTGTGGTCTTGGCTTTCTCATCTTTTTGTAGGTCATCAGTGTCCATCCTTCTTCATCATCAGCAGGTGCATTTTGGTCACTTGCCCCCAGTGATGGTTTTATAGAAGGTGTCGTGTGGCTTAAGCATGGACGAGAGTGGTCATGCGTTGCTTGAAGAGGCACAAGATCGAAGGATCCAAATACAATTGTGGTAGTTTGTGTTGCGGCCATGTCTTCAAGGTCAAGTTCAATTTGCCCTTGTTGTGCTAGCTTCATGATGAGCTTTTTAAGGATGAAGCACTTGCCAACATGATGACTCAAGATACGATGGTACTTGTAATACCTAGGAGTGTTAACACGATTCATTTCTTCAAGGCGTTTGCAGTCAGGCAGCTCAATTACCTTTTTCTCTAATAAATTGTCTAGCATTGTGACCACGTCGAAGTTAGGAAATAGTTTGCTTCTTCAATTCATCCACCTTTTTGGCTTGATTTTGCATTCCTTGTGCCACAGTGGTTAATAATTGAACAATTTGATCATTATCCATGGACGAACCTGATTTTGGTTGGGCAGATTATGGTTGGGGTTGTGTGGGTGCGTATGGCCTTAGAAACATCCTAGGGGGTGGTCGAAATCCTCCTTGTTGTTGAGGTTGTTGAAACTCCCTCCACTTCATATTTGGATGATCTTTCCATCTCAGATTGTAAATGTTGGCGTATGGATCATATTTGGGTTGATTTTGGCCTTGAAACGCAATGGCGTTGGCACTTTCCCATCCTCCATTCTCGATCAATTGAGGGCATTTTTCAGATTGATGTCCTTGTATAGAGCACACGCCACAAATTGTGTTTTCTTGCACTTTAGGTCTTTCAACAACCTGTGACACAAGAAGAGTGAGATTAGCCAATTGAGATTGAATATCAGATATTGCACTTACCTCATTCACATGTTGCTGCCGTGAGGGGTCTATCTGTCCAACTCCTTTGTATTGTTATACATTCAAGGTTCGGTTGGCAATTAGGGTCTTGGTAGCAACAAGTGTTTTGTCAACCAAAGCTCCTCCCGCCGAGGCATCTAGCATTTATCTCCCAATTGAAGAAGTCCTTCGTAGAAATATTGAATTAGAAACTCTTCTTTTATTTGATGTTGAGGGCATGATGCAACTAGAGTCTTGAAACACTCATAATACGCTGGAAAGGATTCTTCTTGGTTTTGTTGAATGCCACTAATATTCTTTCTCAAAAGAATGACTCTTGTAGTTGGGAAAAATTTCTCTAAGAATGCTTTCTTCATGCTTTTCCCAAGAGGTGATGGTTCCAAGTGCCAATTCATACAACCAATCCTTAGCTTTTTCCAAAAGAGAGAATGGAAAAGCTTTCATCTTCAAAATGTTGCCATCCACGTTGAGTGGGGTCATGCTTGAACATACCATATCAAATTCCTTCAAGTGCTTGTTTGAATCTTCCATGGATAGCCCATGGTATTTGGGAATATGATGCAGCAAGCTAGACTTCAATTCAAACTCATCAATCTTGTCTTGAGCTACCCTAGGATATTGAATGCATAGGGGCACATCATTGTCTAATCCCCAGCAATGGTGCCAAAAATTTAATGTGATATATAATAGCACACAAATGAAACCCTCTTATTGACAATTGTAGTAAAGATGTAAGTAGGGATCGTTCTAGTCCGAGGATTAGGAGGGATTGCTAATCTACTTAAAGCTGACTCAAAAACACAAAACTAGGCTTAAAAACACTTAACTAGACTCAAAGAACTCAAAACAAACTAAAGAGACTCAAAACAACATAAAATAATCAAATAGACTCAAATTAGACACTAAGGTTGATTTGGATGAAAATTTGATTTTAACTTGACTCAAAACACCTAAAAACACAAGTTTGGACATATTCTAACTAATTTGACACAACAAAATAAAGGGGATTGGGTTTTTGATGAATTTAAAGTAAAGACAAGTAGATTAAAGACTTAAACAAGTTTTGCACGAAGTTGGGGGAAATTATGGGTGATTGGCTAGCTAGAGGGTCCTTCTTCACACATAACACACTTGCATACAAATCGATTTCCAGTTGCTTTTCCAATAAACCATGAACCTCAACGCCCTAGATTAACCGTGAACACTAATTAGCCCTCAGATTTTCCTTAAGTCATTGAATTGGATGGATAACACATCGGCAACCAAATCATTCTTCAATAGTTCCCTACATAAACAGCATAATAGAGATACAATCAAAGATCATTAAGCTTTGTGAAAATCATAAGCATTGACAAGGCATTTGTAACTATGAACAACATGATACTCTTTCCAAGAATTTACTTAACACGATTGTGACTAGCAACCTTCACTACTTATGAATATAAGTTCATAACAAGTAGGTGAAACTCCCTTATATTCTAGCATCAAATTCATGCATGCAAACTAAGTATGCATCCTTAATAAACAAACAAGAATAAGTTCTGAATCAAACAGTTAAGTAAATTGTGTTCAAGATTTATGAAATCACAATTGGAAGTAATCAATTCATATTGCAAATATGTTCATGGCTTTGAATTCTCCTTTAGCTAAAATGAGTTTAGCTCCTCATGTTCACAATTAAACAAAGAAAACTTAAATTAAACATTGAAAACAAAAGATGGATTACACCTAAAAACATTCCAGCAATCTAACAATCTCGAATGGCAAGCACGGCTCCAAGCTATCCTCTCTCCTTTTTCCTTGAAAAGTTACGGCACAAGGTGTGTGTGTGTATGAATGATGGTTGTGTGGTACAAATTCTGGTGAAGGATGAATGATGGAGGGTTAGGGATGGGTTATGCGGAATTTTGTTGAAAGATGGATGAATTAATGATGAATCCCTTTGTGCGGCAGATTGTATATATTTTAGGAGAGGAAAGGCATGGCATTAATTAAATGTTTTAGGAAATATTTGGACCCAAAATCCTCAAGAAAAAGGGTAATTAAAATCAGAATCCCAGAGAGAAAAGGGGAAAGAAGATGCGGCAAATCCTTAAGAGAAAGGGATAGGGAATTTGCGGCAAGGATTTAGAGGGAAGGAGCATGCCTTGCACTGCAAAGAAAGGGAAAAGGGAAAGGTGGTGCGGCATCCCTTTTGGAATAGGATTAAGGCTTCTAGAATCATATATTTAAGTGTCGTAATTTAATTAGGAACCCTCCTTAACAGCTGGAAATTAAGTTGTGAAGGATTAGGATTGACTAAGTCAAAATAAGGTAGTTTGACTTTTGTTTCCTTCTTCCTTGTTGAGATCCATATCTTCTTTGTCTTGAATTAATTCTTCCATCTCCTTAGCATATTCCTAGCCCTTCTTAAACTTCAAATTCGTCCATCCACCTTGCTCCAAGCATGTGCTAACCATTCCAAGCCCAAAACTGCTTTAAAATGCTCCAAATTGCACTTTCTTGCTACTTTAGCCCTTTGGACCTACAAACACATGAAAATAGCTTAAAATACTAAAATAACTAGGAACTAACAACATAAATGCAAGAAAACAAGCTAACTAAGTCGCATAAATATGCTCTTATCAGCTGCCCCTGTTGGACAGTCTGGTACACCCGTGGATAGCCAATCAATCTGTCTTGGCCTGGAGCATGACATATCATTCGGTTCGTAGGATTCACTTCCCTAGAAGAGGAAGACATGGCACAAATATGAATCTAAATTCGATCGATGTCTCAAATCATTTCCATCTCATGAGATTAATCTGGATTTCTCTCGAGACTTAAAGTTCTCGGTCCAGTATGCTAGTTTAGGTGAGCTAAATGGAATTGAAATGAGATTATCATCAATGATGTTTTGACTTATATGGTAACTACTGACATAAATGAAAAGCGACGATATCGAATCATGTTCCGTTGATTAAGTGACAACGTAGAACTGATTGGACAACTAAAGTTACAATCCATGTCAAATTCGTTACCAAAGTGTGTATTGGACCTGTCGTTCCTACACAGCCCAAGGTAAACCTGTTCTGTTACAAGTGGGAAAGGAAGCGTTATGAGATGAATGAAATAGTGCGGTATGATGAACACCTTACGGCACAAGGTTTCTCTCAAACGTCCTGTGATTAAAAGCAACATTATGAAATGTGGTTAGTGTTTTCTCCATGGGGATATAGATATGGAGATTTACATGTAAGTTCCCAAAGAATTGCATGGACTGGTTCAAATAGTTCTAAAACCACAGAACACCCTCATAACTTGTTTTGAGGTGTTCACTTATGGATTGAAAAATCCGACGAATGTGGTATACCCATCTACATGATTATTTGATCAGTCAGGGATGAATTATGCCCTTGTGTGTTAAACTATGAAGTCTTATTCGAAATTGCTAGAGTTACAGTTTATGTCATTGACACGAATCTCATTAAGACTCCGAAAGAGTTTGAGAAAACTGCCTCGCACCTAAAGATGGAATTTGAGATGAAGGATCTTGGGAAAACTCATTTATGCTTTGACCTGAAGTTCAAGCATTGTTCTGACGGTATTTTGGTCTACCAGTCGAACTACACCCCGAATGTGTTACTTTTAAGTATACCTTTGATCATCCATACATTATATGCACATGAGACCCTGAAGAGGTTATAGAATCTGAAATTCCATATCTAAAGTTCAACTTTGCGCTTCGTTGTACTTAGCTCATTGTATTTAGACAGGACATCTCCTTCGCTGTTGATCTATTGGTAAAGATGCAGCACCGCACCTACACGCAACCATTAATTTAGTATTAAAAACGTACCCTGAAGGTACTACATGGGCAAATCCCAATGCATCTCAGCGGATCCAACCCCTCTGATCCTCGGAATGATGCTTGGCTTGTTTGTTATGTTGACGCTAGTTACTTATCAAACCCGCACAAGGCAAAATCCCCAAATGGTTATGTCTTTACCGATAGGGATATCGCAATTTCTTGGAAGTCCACGATATGACCTTAGTTGCGAAATCTTCGAATTGTTCCAAGACTCACCTCACTTCACTACGCCACAAATAAGACATGGTTAGGAGTTCTTGTTGAGAATTTCGAAGAACTTGCTGTGTTTTCATCCATTGTTGAGTCCCCACGACGATCTATGAAGATTATGCCACATGTATCAACCTGACCAAGCCATGATACATCAACGAAGTCAACGCCAAGACATATTGCGCCTCCATCTACATCAGCAAAGCATCAGGAGATTGAAGTCATGCAATCCATTCCCAAGACAACTTGGCCAATCTCTTCACCAAGTCATTGCCCAAGTCTACATTTCAGAAGCTCGTCCAAGGAATCGGTACGCGTAAATTATCTGAGTTGAATCGCTTGTAGTTCTCTTATTTAGAAGTTATGTCTAACTCAGGGGGAGTATCTTGAAGCATACTCACATGATCTTAATGTACTCTTTTTCCCTACGATTAGGAGCATTTTTCCCACTGGGTTTTTGCTACCTAACTAAGTTTTAATGAGGCACCCATCCTGGCATGATCATACTCCGTTGAGTTCACTACCTTCGTCCAGTTTGACGAGCATTTTAGACATTATGCATACTTTTCTTACATTTCTCCTTAGTCTATGGGTTTTCCCCATTTTTTGGGTTTTACCATATCAAGGTTTTTATGAGTTTTTACAAATGCATACTTCAAAGTAAATTAGAGACTTGCGATCACTCGTTGTGTCGATGACTTCATCAACTATTCTACCTTATCTGCTGAAGAATCTGATGCGATGGTTTGTTGAGTATTTACACACTCAAGGGGGAGTGTTGCAGTCATATTTAGAATAGGAATGTGATTGTGTAAATCCTAGTAGATATGGAAATGTATCTTACATTCCTATTAGGAGTAGATTACTTATTAAGAGTTGTAATCCTAATGGGAAATGTTTTTACTTTTCCTACTACTATAAATAAAGGCACAATGGGTGGAATAGAACACACCTCACAATTACACATCTCTCTCTTCTTCTCTCTATGCCACACCTTCTCTCTCTATATGGCCTCCATAATTTGTTCAGTAAATTATGCTTACAACACTTTTATCATTCTTTTATATTTAAAATTCTCATAATTATTTTTTCTACTAATTGATATACACCATTAGATTAATTTAATGTTTTTTTTTTCTTTTTTTTCTTTTTTTTTCCTTCCCTAATTTTTCCTTTGCTATGTTTATGTTTTTGCCGTAGGAGTCTTCAATTTCTTCTCTCTCCCACTTCTGCAGTCATGTTAAAGATGGATAGTCAAGCTGTCAAATGCAAATAGATTGCACTTGTGAAAATGAGAGGGTGAACCATATTTATGCAATATGCAAAACTGAAGTATGAGTTTGAATTTTTTTACTTTATTTTTTTTTGTTTCATGGTAGTTGAAGAAGATGACTTAATTGTTTTTGCCCCATATTCTTATGAAGATAGGAAACTAAGAGGGGGAAGAAGACTGTATACGGTAGAGAAAACTGGGGAAAAAAAATGAGAGAGATGAGAGTGAAAAAAAATGAAAAAAGAACAGACAAATTTGGTAAAACATGAAGTCTGCGTTGGAATATATATATATATATATATATATATATATATATATATATATATATATATCTCATATTTTTCATGAAATGATAGATGGAGAAGATGGTTTAAATTTTTTTTTTTCCCATTATTATTATGAAGGAAAGAAGGGCACATAGTGAGGAAGAAGCCGGCAGAGAATATTTGGGAAAAAAAAGGGGGAGACAGAGGAGATCAGAGGAAAAATGAAATCTTAAATTAATCTTGTAGTGTATATCAATTAATAGAAAAAATAATTATGAGAGTTTTAAATATAAAAGAATAATAAAAGATAATATTTAAAACTTGTCACTTGACGTTTGATGATATTCCTCTTTATTTGAAAGTGAGAAGTCTTATATTCGAATCTCGAAAATGGTTTAGTTTTGGACTATGGAGTGGATAAAATCATAAACAAAAAAATATCACAAAATTAGAAAATAATTTTTCCCAAAATAGAGTCATATAAATACACACCAACACAAAAACAAAATCAATCTCACTCTCACACACATCGCGAACAGAGCTGAAAGAAACACACACAGAGACTCAGAGAGGAGAGAGGAGAGAGGAGAGAGAGGGTGCATGGTAGATACACGAGCTGTATCATCTAACGCCTCTGCAGCACCAATCAGTAATCAGTGTGCTAAACAATCCAGAAATTTATAAAAAGATTAAAGCTTTGATTTTCCGGCAAAAATCAGAGGAACCCCCATTCCTGAGGTGGGTGGGAGCTTCACGGGGACGAACGAACCCATCGCGGTCTATTTCCTCACTCACCAGCTTTTCCCATTAATGCAGTGGTCCAGGCGCTGCCACCCCACCTCCACCACCACCCCTTCCATTGGTTTGATCATTGCTTTCCCCTTGCCATTTCTCTCTCTTTCTTTCTCTCTCTCTAACATTGGAGAGAGAATCAGAGAAAGCTCAGCCTGTGGAGGGACTTAATTGGGTTTTTATTTTTTTTTCAGAGGGTGTTGGTGTATATAGAGGGAGGGAGAGAGATGAATCGGTCTGTGCTTACGGTTGGGCCAGGCATGAGCATGCCGGTCATGCACGATAGCGATCGATACGAGCTGGTTCGGGATATTGGGTCGGGAAATTTTGGGGTTGCAAGGCTTATGAGGGATAGAGAGAGGTGAAAAGGTTAGTCTCTGAATTCTACTCTTTTATTCTTTTTGTTTTTTTTTTTTTTTTTTTTTTTTTTGAATGTGGTTTTGTGGATTTTTTTTTTATTGGGTTTTTATCATAAATGATTCTTGTAATTGACTCTTTCCATCAAGATGATATCTGAAATTGAAAATAATCAATGTAGTCCCTAAAAATAAGTGTCGCAAATCAATGTGGTCATTCCGTCACAATTTTGTTAAAATTTTTGTTAAGTGCTAATATAACACATAAATGGCCCCATAAGTCATTTTTTGTCATAAATGGTCCTTAAAATTGACCTGCGACACCAAAATGGTCCTTGAAATTGACCTGCGACATTAAAATAGTCCCTGAAATTCAAAATTGATCAATATAGCCCGCAAGTAAGTGTCTTAAATCAATGTATTCATTCTGTCATAATTTTGTCAAACATTATGTTATGTACTGATGTGACACATAAATGAGTCATACAAGTCTAATTAAATTAAAGAAATTACAAATAGGCTTAAAACTTTAATAGTTAATAAGAATGTTGTCAACCAAAAAATCCAGTCCTGTAATCACCTCCGATCCCAGTCCATATTTCTCTACCTTCTTCGCTGTCTATTCTTTACACAAAAAAAAATCTCAATACACCAATTTTTACACACTTCGACACCCTTCACCGAATTGAACCTGGATCAAGATCACCTTTGGTGACGACTTGGCCGATTGACAATGACTTCTTGGACATTATCGTTAGCATTTAGGTGATCAACATCCTCTCAGCCTTAATCTTGGCGAGATTGTTTGGCGCTTCCCTGGTGGTCTGGCGATGCAAAGAACGGCAAGGTCTGCCTTGAGATAAAGAGGTTATAACCGAGGTCCGTTTATTATTGGCTGAAAACTATTTCCACACCCCCTCCTTGGAATTGGTTAAGCCTTGTGCCTTTGAGAATTTATAGAAGGGATATCTCTTGTAAGTATGCGACATCCCACATCGCCCAGGGGAGTGATCCTTATATGTATATTCTCATCTCTACTTAACACGAGGCCTTTTGGGAGCTCACTGGTTTCGGGTCCCGTTGGAACTCCGAAGTTAAGCTAGAAGGGGGCTTGAGCAATCCCATGATGGGTGACCCACTGGGAAGCTGCTCGTGAGTTCCCAAAAACAAAACCGTGAGGGAATGGTAAGCCCAAAGAGGACAATATCGTGCTACGGTGGTGGAGCGGGCCCGGGAAGTGATTCGTCCCGGGCCGGGATGTGACAATTGGTATCAGAGCCTAACCCTGGCCGTGGTGTGCCGACGAGGACATCGGGCCCTTAAGGGGAGTGGATTGTGACATCCCATATCGCCCAGGGGAGTGATCTTTATATGTATATTCCCATCTCTACCTAGCACGAGGCATTTTGGGAGCTCACTAGCTTCAGGTTCCGTTGGAACTCCGAAGTTAAGTGAGAAGGGAGCTTGAGCAATCCCATGATAGGTGACCCATTGGGAAGTTGCTCGTGAGTTCCCAAAAACAAAATCGTGAGGGAATGGTAAGCCCAAAGCGGACAATATCGTGCTACAGTGGTGGAGCGGGCCCGAGAAGTGATCCGCCCCAGGCCGGGATGTGACGAAGTAGGCCCTACTATAAAAAAAAAAAAAAAAAAAGCCATAGTGCAAAAGATATTCAGACAACTTTTTTAATTAATTATTAAACTCATATCAGTACATAACAAATTTTTTTACAGAATTATGGTGGAAGGACCATATGGATTTACGATACTTATTTTCAAAGACTATATTGATTGATTTTCAATTTCAAGGACCATCTTAATAGTGTATGTCAATTTCAGGGACCATCTTGATGGTGTGGGTCAATTTCAGGGACCATTTATGATAAAAACCCGTAAATTTTGTGGGGCCCATTATGTGTCACGTCAGCACTTAACGAAATTTTTAACAGAATTGTGAAGAAAGAACCACATTGATTTGCGACGCCTATTTTCAAGGAATACATTGATTGATTTTCAATTTTAAAGACCATCATGATGGTGATGATCAATTTTAGGGACCATTTGTGAAATCCTTTTTTTTATTTTATTTCTTGGATTTTTTTTTCCTCTATATTTGATTTCTTTAAATGTGAACATTGATAGGTGTTTTTAGTTAAAGGTAGATTGTTTAGTTGCCTTTTGTGCCTGTTTCGAATTGTTTTTCGTTTGTTTCAAATTCTAAGTGCTGGGGATTTTGTATGGTGAAAGCTGAATGGAGGATGGAAGATAAAAAACACGTCTTCTGCTAAACTGTTGAATAAGCTAAGGAAAATGAATAACCAATGAATTTTGAACTGCAACGTTTACCTTAAATTGACCAAGCAGTTCCCTTTTTTTATGGAGAGAGGCTGTAGAGTGGGACTGTGGGAGGACTTAGCTGCTCGGGCCAGGATCAATTGAAAAGTTTACACGTATTTAGGCTCGTTTGGTGTGGACGATTGGATTGGTGTGGAAAATTCGTATTTTGAAGGCAGAGGCAATGGTTTTTCATTGTAAGGGGATTAGAAGAGGTTTTTATTTATTTATTTATTTTTTTTGAACAATGATATTATCTACATTAAAGAGAAAGGAGGTGGACTTAGTATTACAATGGGCTGGTAATAATGTGGTTTAAATTCATCTTTGACGAGACTTAAACTTAAGACATTTTACATATAAATGAAGAAGAATAACACTAAATCATAGTACTAAGTGGCGATTAGAAGAGGATTAGACATGAAGAAAACTTCTCCCTTCTAAACCTCCCATTTTGGGGAGTGTTGGAACACTATAAATAAATTCGAAAGGACGTGTGTACCTTTTATGCGGAAGCTTGAATCTCAACATGCTCCTAGAAACACGAACAACTGCTCTGACCCTCTGTGCACGTCTAGAACCTCGTAGGTCGTCGGGTTGGCTATGGTATGTCGAGTTGCCCCATGGTTTTTACCTCCCAAGACCTAGAGCCGAAAGTGATAGCTCTAAAGACCTAACTAGAATATTTGAATTGTGGAAACGCTTGTGTTTCTTATTATTTCTCTCTTCCCCAAAGCCTCCTTGTGGATGCAAATTTCTTTCTTCTTGTTCTTGGATGAAAATGCACCTGCAAAAACAATTTACACCTTAGATCAAGGCCTAGAGCCTCACGCGCCCACAATGAATTTTGGGGGGGGGGGGGTGGCTTTGGCCGAAGAACCTCCGATGTCAAAGTTAGACTTTTGAGGGAGAATTTTGCAAGAAGCTTCCACTTAGGTTTTTGGAGAAAATTGGGTGGTATTTATAGGGGTGCGGCCGGCCCCCTTTGAAGAAGTGGGAACCGGCCACCTTTGGTATTTTTTGGTGTTAATCACCATCAATTAGTTAATTAATAAATTAATTGAGTAATAAATCAATTAATTAGCTAATTAATATAATTTGAAAGAAATAATTTGGGAGTTACCTATTGGGGAATATTTGATGAGGGTTGATGAAATAGGTTTTGAATTAATAATTATTTTGATCACTTTTGACCTTGATTGAGGGATGATTGTCTGCTGCTTGCGCGCAGAAATCTCGGTGTGCCTTGAGGGTAATCTTGTCTTTTTCATCCAAGAATCCACGTATTGCCTCCATATTTTTTTTGATTATTTTTTACTCCACACTCCTTATATAGTGGTTGGGAAGTGTGTACAAAGACTGAAAAGCCCGTGAAAATGCCAAGTATATTCTAATATGAATATCTCTTGATTTTCATCTAATTATCACATAGATAATTAGGAGGTTAATATCCTCATGTGGGTGAAATATCCTTTGATATTTATTTATCTCATAAGATAAATTCTACAGGGAGGAATGGAATGGATAACTTTTCTAGTTGAGTAATCCATCTTCTACCTCCAAGTTGGCTACAAATTTTTCATTTCATCCTTTTAACATACCTTGAAATAGTTGCTCATCCATTCCAGTCCAATCCTCCATACCAAACAAGGCCTTTATTTTCTTCCATTTTCCCAGTTTGTTGGTTTGTCAGCTCTCTTTCGAATGAATTTCTCCTCAGCAAAGTGCGATTGGATTAAATGAGCATGCTTTTCGATTCTTTGGCCATGTATGTGGTAAACCATGAATAGTATGCCTACGAAAGAAACTCGTAAAGAATTGGCAACTGAATCTGAGTTCTTCATGCTGTCAACTGACTTGGAGAATAACTATACAACTGCGAAAGGTTAGTTATGTTTCCGCAGAATTCGATTATGTTGGCATTCGTCGCATTGGAGGACTGTGGACTAATGGTTCTCATTAGTAAATCAGAAGCGGAAAGACATTGGCTTGATGGGTTTCAACAATGCGTGCATTCTTTTGTAAACCACTCGATTAACCATTTTATTTTATCTTCGTATCAATAGTGTGAATGAAGCTTGAATTTGAATTTTTACGTAGTGATGTAGGCAGGACATGTTTCCTGATTGATCGGTTTTTATCCATGTGATAGGAGCATATTTATGCGACTTAAATGACTTGTTCTCGTACATTTACGTTATGTTTCTTTAGTTATTTTAGTACTTTAAGCTATTTTCGTGTGTTTGTAGGTCCAAAGGGCTAAAGGAGCAAAAAGATGCATTTTGGAGACTTTTGGAGCACTTTTGGGCTAAGGACGGATAGCTTATGCTTGAAGCCAAAGTGTTGGACGAAATTGAAGACCTAATTGGAGCCAAAGTGTTGGAACCTTGTTCTCTTTAGTTTTAGGACATTTAAACCTTTCCTAATCCCAATCATGCCATGCATAACACACATCCATTCTAACACATTGTCATTGCACATGCATTTCCTTCATTAGTTAACCCACATGCACTTATCACTTATCATCACCACATATCATATCACTTAATCACTTATCACTTATCATCACCACTTAACCACTTATCATATCATAACCACATATCATATCACTTATCACTTATCACTTAACATAACATCCACCTACTTCACCTACAACATCCACCTACTTCACCTACAACATCCACCCACTTCACCTACAACATCCACCTACTTCACCTACAACATCCACTTCACCTACAACATCCACCTACTTCACCTACAACATCCACCTACTTCACCTACAAATGACATAGCCATATGTTCCCTCCACTACTCCTATAAATACCCTTGCATTCATTCATTCATGGACATCACATCTCATTTTTCATACACAACACACCACAAACACTTCCATCTTCTCCCTAGCCGTGAGTCTCTCCATTTTCTGCACCATTCCCTTCCCTTTCTCCTCCATTTCTTCCATTTCCATAATCCCCCAATCCATTCAACACACCAACAACATCCCTTAGTCCTTGTGCTACAACGAAGACGAAGAGAAGAAGGCCTAAACGTTCATACAATTCACGTTTGAGTTGTTGGAATGTTTACGCGTTTCTTTGATTTCAATGTTTAAATTCAATTCTCTTTGTTTTGTAATGGAAGAGAAGAGTGCCTAAACGTTCATACAATTCAAGTTTGAGTTGTTGGAATGTTTAGGTGTTTCTTTGATTTCAAAGTTATGAGGAACTAAACCCTTTTTGGCTAGGGGTGATTTCAATACCATGTTTATTTATGTGATATGAATTGATGAATTCCGGTTATGAACTCTTGATTCGTGAATGCAATTGGCTTAACTATTTGATGATTAACTTATTTGTGTTTGTTGATTGAGGGTCGACACTTAATTAGCATGCATGAATATGTGGCTAAAGTTTAAGAAGGTTTCACATAATCGTTACTAACTTATACTTGAAAGTAGTGAAGGTCGCTTGTCACGATCGCGTTAAGTTTAATTCTTAGCATGAGTAACATGATGTCATAGTTACAAATGCTTTGTCAATGCTTATGGTTTTCATTATTCTTAATGATCTTCGATTGTATCTCTATTATGATGACATGTAGGGAACTTTTGAGAATGTTTTGGGTTGTCGAATGATGCCATCCAATCCAATAATATAAGGAAAATCTAAGGGTTAACTAGTGATGTCACGGTTAATTTGGGGCATTGTCGTTCATAATTCAATGAAGGAATAACTGGAAATTGATTCATATGCATAAATATCATGTGTAGAGAAAGAACCCTTAGCTAGCTTCCCATCCATTCATTTCCGTCAAATCCATATTTACAATTTGTTTTGTTTCCAAGTATTCATTTTAGTTTAAATTCGTCCAAATCCAATTCCCCCCCCCCCTATTTCGTTGAAGTCTTAGTCTTAATCTTTCTTATTTTTAGTTTTGCTTTCTTCGAGCATTAAATAGTGTTTTATATTGTGTTTTTATGTTTTTAAGTCAATTTAGAAGGTTTTAGCAAGCCCTCCTAATCCCCGGTCTAGAACGATCCCTCACTTATCCATTCTACTACAATTGTCAAACGAGGGTTTAATTTGAGTGTCAAGTAATTCTCGCATCACCATGCAACATAAGATTTTAATTTCGTGCCCGTGTTGTGCTTGGTGATTCCACTTCTAATATTCTCCTTTTATTGTTGATTTACTCTACTTCTGTATTTTTTCTTCTTCTAACGGATAGATGAAAATGTACAATGAGAAATTATAAACCACAGGTTATTGAGACATCCGAACATTGTCCGATTCAAAGAGGT
Organism: Pyrus communis; assembly: GCF_041283825.1. Taxonomy (NCBI): domain Eukaryota; kingdom Viridiplantae; phylum Streptophyta; class Magnoliopsida; order Rosales; family Rosaceae; genus Pyrus; species Pyrus communis. The sequence continues at coordinate 22,036,608 of NC_142569.1, forward strand.
TTGTTAAATATTAACATCTAAACACAAACTAAATTCACTGCGGAACTCGGTTTCGTACTATGCTAACACCCACTCACCTGGCTACTGTTATGGAATATGCATCTGGAGGAGAGCTATTTGAGCGGATATGCAACGCTGGGCGTTTCAGTGAGGATGAGTCCTACCTATTTCTAATGTACTTGTTTTGCAGGCCCGCTTCTTCTTCCAACAACTTATTTCAGGAGTCAGTTACCGTCACGCAATGGTATGAATACATTGTCTATCTTTGCTTCTTCTTCTTTTTTTTTTTTTTTTTTCTTTTTCCTGATAACTAATACTAGATTCGATACATTGTTTTGTATTTATATCCGAAGCAAGTGCCACCGGGACTTGAAGTTGGAGAACACATTGTTAGACGGAAGTCCAGCTCCTCCTTTAAAAATATGTGACTTTGGCTACTCAAAGGTACTACTCCTACTCTCTCTCTCTCTCTCTCTCTCTCTCTCTCTCTCTCTCTCTCTCTCTCGGCATGCACGACGGGCTTCATTTTGCTGGAGTCCGGTGGTAACTTATGAAAGATCTCTGGTGATTAAACTCAAACATAAATGTGTTTGAAATTATTTAATAAGATGGTACTTACTAACAAGGTAGTAATACAGATAAGTGTCATCTATTCTTTCCTTGCTTATCTGTATTACTACCTTGTTATTTCGTGCTGTGTATAGTTATCATATCCATCTAATTAGGCTCGGTCTCGTTTTTCAGTACTCGGTGCGGCATGGGAAATTTGGAAAAATAATTAAAATTTGAACTCCATATAGAATTATAGCCAATCTTTAAAATTTATGATAATTATAATCAAATGTTGATATAAAAGCACTAATATTCCCTTCATGACTATAACTTTTTACAAAACAAATCCAAAGACTCTCAAAACCCAAATGATTTTGCTGCTCTATGCTTCCTGATCTTCAATGTTTTCCTTCACACCTGATTGTTCTTGTTTTTCAGCACAAAATTTAGTCCAAAAAATAGAAGGAAAGAGTTGGAGCTTTGTAAATGTGGGTTCTTGGGTGAAGCGAATGTGGTTCAATTGACTGAAGGTTTCCTCATTTGACTGAAACTCCTTATGCATATTTAAATCTTGGTTACTGAGTTCAAAAGAAGTGTGGGATTTGTGTGATTTTCTGGTGTATAAAAGGGAAAGAACAATAGAGATTATATTCACACACCCTAAATTACTTCTCTCATACCATTTTAATTTTTTTTAATATGTTTTTTTTCAAGTGTTAGTAGTGTGTAGAATATCTAAAAAATATTTAAAAAATAAGAGTGTGGGACAAGTAATTTGGGTTGTGTGAATATAATCTCTCAAGAAGAAAAATGAGTGAACTTTAGAGTGTGGAAAACGAGGGAGTGAAATTTAGCTGTCCCACAGGAGCAAAACCCATTTCTCCTCTGTCGCCTTCGTAGCCCAGACCTTGGACTGGGTTGGAGAGGACAACATGCTCACCATTGATGGAGCGACGACAACGAGAAAAACGGGTCTTTGAGGAGAGAGAGAGAGAGAGAGAGAGAGAGAGAGAGAGAGAGAGAGAGAACGGTTCGAATGTCGAGCCACAGGAGGAGGACAAGGTATTTGTTGGAAATTTAGCTTTTGATGTTGATAATTAGAAATTGGTTGAGTTTTTTGAGAGGGTTGGAATTGTCAGGTTGCTGAGGTAAGGCTTTGAATTTGTTTTGTAAAAAGTCTTAATCATTAAGGGTATATTAGTACTTTCATATCAACTTTTGGTTATACATATCATAAATTTAAAAAGATGGCTATAATTCTATATAGTATTCAAATTTTGATTATTTTTCCATATTTCCCGTGCTGCATTCACAACCAAAATCGACTATTGGCACCCCTTCATATATTGCACCTGAAGTGTTACTTAAGAAAGAATATGATGGAAAGGAAATTCGTTTAAAGTCAGGTAGGATTATTTGTTAAACTAACATGTTAAATAATCTTTGATTAATAGGTTATATTTGTTCCACTTTAAGTTATTTCTGGATTTATTCTTTACAAAATCATTTGTCACCGTGTCACTTTTTTGTATTTGTATTTATTTAACTTAGCTTATGACTTTCTGGAAAAATATTTAGCTTACAACTTTTTAATTGTTGTGACCTATTTTATCTGACAAGGTTAAAAGGGGCCGGCGGTCGAGGGAGAGAGATTGATAGAGATGTGTTTATAGAATTGTCGGGGAATGTGTGTTGTTATCCCTCCTACATTGTGCCTTTATTTATAATAGTAAAAGGAGAGAAGATATTCTTTCTTCCCCAAGTAATACAAGTTGTAATAGGAAAGGATAACTAGAATAAAATCTAATTTAGGATTTACACAATCCCACTTGAACTAGGAATGTTTACAACACTCCCCTTGAGTGTGTAAATACACAAAGTAGATTCAGCATCATGCAGAAGTTGAGGAAGTCGACTCATCAGCACTGATTCTAAGGAACAACGCTTATTCTCAACAAGGTAGGAACTTGCATAAGTAGTAAGTCTCACTAAAAAAACCCTAAGGCTATGGAAAAAACCCAAGGAGGGATGAAATCTATAGTTTAAGGAAAAATGCGTGAGAAATGCAAAGTCAAAAGAAACATGTATGGGACGTCATCAGGGATATGACTAGCCCAAGGTGGATGCCTCGTTAAAACCTAGTTAGGTATCAAGAACCCAATGGGAAAATGCTCCTAATCGTAGGGAAAAAGACTATATTAAGATTAAGCAAGTATCTTTAGGATACTCCCCTTGAGTTTGACACAATTCCAAAGAGAAATAGCAAAGTTACAACTCAGAAAGTTTACGCATACCAATTCCAAGAACAAGCTTTTGAAACGTCGTCTTCGGTAGTGATTTGGTGAAGAGGTCGGCCAGATTGTCTTGTGAACGGATTTGCGTGACTTCAATCTTCCAATGCTTTTGTTGTTGATGTGAAAAGAAGAACTTCGGCGCAATATACATGGTGTTGTCTCCGTTGATGTAACATTTATTGAGCTATTTGATGCATGCTGCGTTGTCTTCAAAGATCATCGTCGGGACATCAACGGCGAGATAAAGATTGCAGGAGCTTTGAATATGGCTCACTACTGCTCTCAATCAAAAGCATTCCCGAGTTGCTTCAAGTAAGGCGAGAATTTCAGCATGGTTAGACAAAGTGACAACTAAGGTCAGTTTAGTTGACCTCCAAGAGATTGTAGTGTCTCCAAAAGTAAAGACATAACCTGTTTGAGAACTGCCTTGTGCGGATCAAATAAGTATCCTGTGTTGGCATAACCAACAAGGCGAGAATCGACTCGAGAAGCATAGGATGTGGTATCACTCGAGGATTCATAGGGATAGAACAAGCCCAAATCCATAGTACCCTTAAGGTAATGGAAGATGTCTTTCACGCTAGTCCAGTGTCTGCGTGTTGGTGCATTACTATATCTTGCCAAAAGATTAACAGCAAAGGAGATGTCGGGTCTAGCGCATTGAACTACGTACAATAAAGCGCCTATCGCACTTAGATAAGGAATTTCAGGCTCCAAAATCTCTTTATCATCCTCCTTTGGACGTAAGGGATCTCGTTTTGTATTTAGTAATCGACCGACCATAGGAGTACTCAAAGGCTTCGCTTTATCCTCATTAAAGTGACACAATTCCTTCTGGGTGTAATTCGATTGATGTACTAGGATTCCATCAGAACAATGCTCTATCTCGAGACCGAGACAATATCAAGTCTTACCTAGATCTTTCATCTCAAATTTCGACTTTAGGTGCGTAGCAGTTCTCGCCAGCTTTTCAGAAGTTTGGAGAAGATTCATGTCATTCACATATATTGCCAATTGCAAATCGTAGAGTGAACACCTCAGCTAAATTAAGAGTGTGTTCCGGAGTTTGGAAATATTTGAACCAGTCAATGTAAGTCATTCAAGAACTTTCATGTAAATTTCCGTATCAAGATCCCCATAGAGATATGCAGTTACTACATCCATCAACTGCATATCTAGTTTTTCGGAAATTACCAAACTGATAAGGTAGCGAAAAGTAATCACATCCATAACGGGTGAAAAAGTTTCATCATAGTCAATCTCGGGGCATTGTGAGAAACCTTCTGCAACAAGATGAGCTTTGTAATGCACAATTTTGTTTTTCTTATTAGGCTTCCAAACGAAAACCCACTTATGGCCAACGGGCTTCACATATGGTGGAGTAGAAGTTATAGGTCCAAACACCTTACGTTTCGCAAGCGATTCGAGTTTGATTTGGATTGTTTGTTCACAGTTTCACCAATCAGTTTTACGTCGACATTCATCAACGAAACGCGGTTCGATTTCATCGCTCAACATGATCTCAGTAACTACTGCATATGCTAATGCATTGTCAACAATCATCTCTTTTCTACGCCACACATCATCTAAGCTAGTATAATAGACCGAAATCTCACAATTCTTGGGAGGAGGATTCGTCTCTTCAAGGACGCTTCCTATCCTTCGTTAAAACGCCATTTTTGTACGTAAGGGCGGCGAGATTAACACATATACCGCACAACTAAAAACGTGCAGATGCGACATGTCGGGTTCGTATTTCGTAACCAACTAAAGGGCACTAAATGGTTGTGTCGCAACAGGACTCAGGCGAACCAACTTTGTTGCGTGTAATATTGCCTGGCCCTAAGTAGACGTATGACCAACGATTAAGCAATCATCTGTAAGCACTTAATGAAAGCCTCTGCCAGACCATTCTGGGTGTGAACATAGGGTACATGATGTTCAACGCCAACCCTAATCGACATGCAATAGTCATCAGAAGTTTTAGATGTGAATTCTCCAACATTATCCAATCGAATAGATTTGATCGGATAATCAGGGTGCTAAGCCTTGAGCTTGATAACCTAAGCCAATAGTTTGGAGAATGCAGCCTTCCTTGTGGACAACAAGCACACATGTGACCAACGTGTGGAAGCGTTAACCAAAACCATAAAGTATCTAAATGGTCTGCAGGAAGGGTGAATCGGTCCATAAATGTCCCCATGAATCTGTTGTAGAAAAATGGGAGGATTTGAATGAATCTTGTCATAAGAAGGCTTAGTAATAAGCTTTCCCATTGAACATGTTTGACATGCAATTCCTTGGATCAAACCTAAACTTCGGGTTAATAGATGCCCGTGTGAAGATTTGAGGATACAGCGTATCATTATTCGTCCAGGATGTCCCAAACGATCTTGCCAAAGTGTAATTTCTTGCGTGGTCCCAGTAGTAGGGCCGGCCACATAGTGGCATTCCATGGGGCGTATGGTCAGAGTATATAGACCACTCGGGATACGCTCCATCTTCTCTAGAATACGCTTCTGGCCATATTCGTAGGAAGTTATGCACACAAATTCAACTCCGTTTTCTACGTGGGTTTCAGCATGGTATTTGTTATCTGTCATTGAAACTTAACAACGTTCTTTCGAAACGTGGAGAATAGAGTGCCTCAATAATGGTCAAGATTATACCATTGGACAACATTATACATGCCTTACCTTATCCTTCAATCAGGTTGGATAGGCCTAAGAGGGTTGTCAGAGGTGCATTCTTAGGTATGAAGTTAGTGAAATAGATGCGTTCACGCAAAATTGTGTGCGTGGTTGCACTATCTGCCAGACAACTAACTTTCCCACTAGTCACACCTAGAATGAAAAATTAATTTGAATTGGTCACATGCATAAAAGTTCTAAAAACAAATATCAATTCAAAATAATTTCATTTATTCAAGGATGATAACTAATTAAAACTTAATATCCAAAAATAAATCACCAACAAATAATCCAAACATAAAGGAAAAATTGTTCAAAAATCAACCAAAAATAAAGAGGGGTTCGGCCACTAGGTGGAATTCGGCCCCAATGTGCAATTTTAACTAACTAAAATTGTTTATGTCTAAGATTTTAATCTTGCATAGGGGTGGTATCTTCCTAAAAATCAGAAACCTCCATCTTTGTAGTCTCCGGTTTGTCCACTTGCACGAAGTTTGATTCAAACTTCTTACGATGAGAATGATATTTATCTACAACCTTCTTGGGAGCTCAGCAAACACGGGACCAATGGTCCTTTGAACCACAGCGATAGCACATGTTCGCATCCATGGTTTCAGGTGCTTTGCCCTTATTCTTGAAGTTCGGGGCCTTGGAAGCGAGGTTTGGGTGCTTATGGGCTTTGTTTTCTCACTTGGATGGGCCTTGACTCTGTTGACCTTGGTGGGATGCCTTCTGGCCACCCTTACCATGCCTCTTTTGGTGTTTTGGGTGTTGGTTTGTGTTATAATGTGCTTCAGGCACAACAGTCGCCCCAGTAGGTCAAGCTTGATGATTCTTCATCAACAGCTGGTTCTACTTTTCAGTGAGAAGTAAAACAAAGATCAAATCCGAGAACTTAGTGAACTTCTAAGCTCTATATTGTTGATGCAGGACAATATTAGAAGCAGATAAGGTCGAATAGGTCTTCTCTAAGAGATCTTCTTTGTTCAAAGTTTCATTACAAAGCTTGAGAAGTGATCGGATTCGACAAATTTCAAAATTATATTCATTCACAGACTTAAAGTCTTGGTAGCGCAAATGTTGGCAGTCATGTCTTGCTACAGGCAAGAATAAGTCCTTTTGAATATCAAAGCAATCAACCAAAGTGACCCATATTGCATGTAGATCCTCTTCAGCAAGATGTAGATCATCATGGATATGTCTTCGAATGAAGATCATAGTAGTGGCTTTTTCAGCTTTGCCAACAGGGTTGTCAGTCTCTTCCTCAATAGCGGGACGCAAGTTCTTGGCAGTGAAGTGGAGCTTTAGATCTTGGACCCACTTGAAGTAGTTCCTTCTAGAGACCTCTAAAGCGGTGAAGTCGAGTTTGTTCAAATTCGCCATGTTCCTATCACAAAATAGATTGACAAGATATTGTTAGTATAATCGAGAAAAATCAATCCATTCACATAGGAGTAGAACATACAGGTTCTAATAGACATGTATTGATTTAATTTTGCATGAAAAAAACTTCGGGTTTTCATGGGTGATGTTTGTAGACATCGAAATTTTGGTGAAATAAATGTTAACCAATGCATGAAAATTTAACGTTCACGTGTCACATAAATTTTACAAGTAGCCTGTGACTCAACGAAAAATCGAAAAAGTCATCAAATAGTACATGTGTCAACACCTAGCAGAAATGATTTTTTTCATCTGAATATTATATTCAAATTTAGGCCTTGAAAATTTCTATAAATACAAAGTCATTTCATCCATTTCAGGGGACCAATTCACATATACATTTCTCTACTCCCAAATTGGAAGAGAATTCCCCAAATCCTTGAAGCTATGAAACTCTAAAGCTTTCAAGCATCCAACCTCCTAAATTCCTAAGAATCCCGAATGATCAAGAAAACTCTCTTTGTTCTTTGTCAAATCCTTAAAGAAATCCACACAAATGCTCATCAAGATCAAGCCTTGAAGGCCTTTGAAGATCCGTTCATCCTCATTCATCAAGATCAAGCCCTGAAGGTCCTTAAAGATCCGTTCATCCTCATTCATCAAGATCAAGCCCAACGGCCCTTGAAGTAATCCACACAACTGTTCATCAAGATCAAGCTCCGAAGGCCCTTGAAGATCCGTTCATCCTCATTCATCCTAAGATCAATCCTCGACGGTCCTTTGCATCAACAACATCAAGAAATCTGCACCACTATTCATCCTTAGACCAAGGCCCGACGACCCTTTGGTTCAACAGCTCATCCACAAATCTACACCTTATGAAGATAAAATCAGAGGATCAAATTGTAAAAGAGATTTTAACCCCAAAATTAATACAAAATATTATTTTGTACACGTGTTCTTGTTTCATTCATCGCAGGAAAATTTGTGTTTACAAATTTGGCACGCCTGGTCGGACCATCTCTACCTCTCATCTCTTTCTTCTTTCAAGAAATCTAAAGCACACCTCAAAATCAATGGCATCAAAGAATGGACAAGCCATCATTGCAACCAAGGGAAGGAGCCTGAACACTTCTACCTCAAGCGGAGAATTCATTGGTGTCACAACCCGGAGCAAGGTGAAGGTAATCGCCATTCTTTAACATGCTACTCCAAAGTTGGTGCCACTGAATGAGCAAGGGGAGCATCAAAGGTGCAAGCCCGTGATCACCCTGACCTCGCTAAGTGCGAAGAAATACTCTAACCAGATGCTTGTGGATGGTGGATCGGCTATAAACATCATGCAAAAGTTAACAATGACCACAATCGGCATCAAGGTGGATTAACTATCCCTAAGCCGTCTACTAATCCAAGGTTTTAATCAAGGAGGACAAAGAGTGATGGGCATGATCTGAGTGGAGATGACCATTGGTGAACTCAAATCAAGCACAATATTTCACGTGATTGATGAAAGAACTTCCTACAACTTACTCTTAGGAAGGCCTTGGATCCACAAGAATGAAGTACTGTCATCCACCCTCCACCAATGCTTAAAATTCTATCGAGGAGGAGTGAAGGTGATCTAAGGAGATACCAAGCCATTCACCGAAGTTGAATCACATTTCGCAAACTCCAAGTTCTACATGGAGGAAAACATGGTGCCCGAAGCTCTTCCAAAAGAGATTAAATCCACGGGCAAAGCAACACCTAAAACCCAGGAGTGGCAAGCCTTGCCCAAAAAGCAAGAAGCCATGCCATCTTCAAGCAAAAACGATGATGAACCTGCTAAACCTGCAACAACCAAAGGGAGTAGGACACCCTCAAAATGACCAAACACACCCGTCTTCCGGTACATCCCGATGTTAAGAAGAAAGAATGGTCAATCCCCGTTCGAAACTGGAGCAAGCAAAGTTGACACACAATTTCACAATGATAATGTGAAGTTGCTCAAGACGAATGCAATTTTGCCTCTGACACAGCTAGGCGACGCTAAGGTTACAAGACTATCACAAGGCTTTATAATAGCTCTACCAAAGGGGGTGGAACCAAGATGTCTTCTAACCAAGAGGATCAAAGAAGGTTTTGATCCAAACGCCTACAAACTCATGTCGAAGGCTGGGTACGATTTCGCTTCATCTTCCAATCCTACAAAGAAGGTTTCAAACACCGTGAACGACAAAGAACGTGACCTTACCAAAACTTAAAAGAAGTTGAAAGAGCATGGTTACGGAGTTGACAACAACAAAGCTGGACTTGGCTTCACACCAAATGTACCCATGATGATTTCAAGCAAAATGAAAAATGCTAGTGCTCAACACATCAGCGTGAGCATTAAACAAGATCGAGAGGAGCCTAAAACCGCCCCTCAGACACCAATCTTTGATAGGATGAATCGTTCAAGACCCAGAATTTCAGCACTTAATTGCATTGGTGGTTAAGACCAAACCTCCGTCTTCGAGAGGCTTAATGCGCCAACATCCCAAAGCTTTGTTTTCAAAAAGTTGTCAAACCTAAAAACAATAAAAAGCTTTGTTTTACGCTAGCTCTTCTTCATGACGGTTAGCTTTGGAAAGACTTGAAAACAATAAAAAGCCTTCTAGAAAGAGGGAGACAACGCCAAAGGAATAAAAGTTCGATGGGCTAACCGCAAAAGGCGATGTTCAAATCTTGATTCCTTCAAGGATGAAGTGCGAAACAATCTTAGAGGTTGACACAAATGGACCACTGAAAGTAAGAAGGCGCACCATCATCCACACCGGACAATCTTCATGCCAACAAGCTCAAGAGGACAACACTGAAGTGGAGGTCCAAGATGTCTTCCACATCACAATCCAAAATGGCAAAGAAGACTAAATCCCAGAGGAAGATGTCACTGCTGCACCACCACGGCTCGAAGATGGGGGGCAAGCCACAATTAATAATCTTAATGAACTCAACTTAGGCACAAGCGAGGAACCAAAGCCTATCTTCATAAGTGTACAATTAAGTGGGGACGAGATAGAGTAGTATTACTGATAGGAGCATATTTATGCACCTTAGTTAGCTAGTTCTTATGCATTTATGTTGTGTTTTCTTACTTAATTTAGTGTTTAAAGTCATTTTCATGTGTTTATAGGTTCATATGGCTAAGGATGCAAAAGGATGCCTTTCGGAGCCTTTTGGAGCAAATTAGAGATTGGAATGGATTGCATATGCTTAAAGCCAAGTAGATGGACGAAATTGAAGACCAAAGGAATGAAAATGAAGAACAAAGAGTTCACATTCATCACCAACACAACCATGCATCCACACATTCTTTCCCCATCATTGTCGTGCAAAACACCATCATTGCACCACAATCCCCTTTTGCCGTGCATTACTCCATCAATTACAGTCACATTCCACATGCAACCTAGCTGTCAAAGCACATGCACTCCCATCCTTTACCATTGCAGCCACATGCACATTCCACTTCATCATTTCAGATTTCCACCATCAACAAAGAACCATTCATTAATCATTTACACTTTAATCATTCAACCACATTCACACATCACCCATTCACCTTTGTGCCGTGCTTCTACCTTTGTTCAAGCCCTTCCACATAACCTTCCTTCATTCATTCAGAAAATGCATTCCTTGCCGTGGCTTACATGCACTTCCCACTACCTTTCATCCACATGCACTCCCTTTAAATAATCAACCCACATGCACCATTCAAACATAAACCCATTCACCACCAGAAAACAATGATGCGAGATTTATACGCGCACAAATTAAACCCTCGTTTGACAATTGTAGTATATGTATAAGTAGGGATCGTTCTGGACCGGGGATTAGGAGGGATTGCTAATCTAATGAAAACTGACTCAAAGATGTAAAAATATACTTCAAAACACGTAAACAAAATCAAAAGACTCTTAACTAAACTTGTATGACTCAAAACAAACTTAAAAGACTCAAAACAACTCAAAACAATAAAAAAGACTCAATTTAGACTCTAGGACTTGACTTGGACGAAAATAGAATTGGTTTTGACTCAAAAACACTCAAACTCACAATTAGGACAGATTTGACACAACTAAATAAAGGGGATTAGGTTTTTAACGAATTTAAAAGAAAAACAAGTAACTAAAAGACTTAAGTAAACTTTGGACGAATTTGGGGATATGGATGGGTGATTAGCTAGCTAGAGGGTCCTTCTCCACACATGACACACTTGCATACAAATTGATTTCCAGTTGCTTTTCGATAAACCATGAACCTCAACACCCTAGATTAACCGTGACATCACTAATTAACCCTCAGATTTTCCTTAAGTTATTGGATTGGATGACATCATACGACAACCCAAAGCATTCTTCAAAAGTCCCCTACATGACATCATAATAGAGATACAATCAAAGATCATTACGTTCTATGAAAATCATAAGTATTGACAAAGCACTTGTAACTATGACATCATGATACTCATGCTAGGAATTTACTTAACATGATTGTGAAAACAACCTTAACTACTTGTGAATATAAGTTTGTAACGATTATGTGAAACTCCCTTATATTCTAGCCCCAAATTCATGCATGCAAACTAAGTGTGCACCCTTAATCAACAAACAAGAATAAGTTATCCATCAAACGGTTAAGTAAATTGCATTCACAATTTATGAAATCACAACTGGAATTAATCAATTCATATTGCAAATATAATCATGGTTTCAAAGTCTCCCCTAGCTAAAACAAGTTTAGCTCCTCATGTTTACAACAAAACAAAGAGAATATAAATTAAACATTGAAAACAAAGATTGAATACACCTAGAAACGCTCCAACAATCCAAGCTTGAATAGCCAAAACGTCCAAGGCTTCTCCTCTCTTCTTTCTCCTTCTTTGTTGCGGCACAATAGCATAAGGTCTAGGGATAATTGGTTTGGGGGATGGAAGTGTGGAATGGAAAAATGGTGTTTGGATTATAAGGGGAGAGATGGGAAGCTCACGGCTAGGGAAGGGAGAATGTGTTTGTAATGTGTTGTGTATGAAAATGAGATGTTCCATGAATGAATGAATGCAAGGGTATTTATAGGAGTAGTGGAGGGAACATATGGCTATGTCATTTGTGGGTGAAGTAGGTGGATGTTGTAGGTGAAGTAGGTGGATGTTGTAGGTGAAGTGGATGTTGTAGGTGAAGTAGGTGGATGTTGTAGGTGAAGTAGGTGGATGTTGTAGGTGAAGTGGATGTTGTAGGTGAAGTAGGTGGATGTTGTAGGTTAAGTGATAAGTGATAAGTGATATGATATGTGGTTATGATATGATAAGTGGTTAAGTGGTGATGATAAGTGATAAGTGATTAAGTGATATGATATGTGGTGATGATAAGTGATAAGTGCATGTGGGTTAACTAATGAAGGAAATGCATGTGCAATGACAATGTGTTAGAATGGATGTGTGTTATGCATGACATGATTGGGATTAGGAAAGGTTTAAATGTCCTAAAACTAAAGAGAACAAGGTTCCAACACTTTGGCTCCAATTAGGTCTTCAATTTCGTCCAACACTTTGGCTTCAAGCATAAGCTATCCGTCCTTAGCCCAAAAGTGCTCCAAAAGTCTCCAAAATGCATCTTTTTGCTCCTTTAGCCCTTTCGACCTACAAACACACGAAAATAGCTTAAAGTACTAAAATAACTAAAGAAACATAACGTAAATGCACGAGAACAAGCCATTTAAGTCGCATGAAAATGCTCCTATCAAATACCCCCACACTTATCTTTGCTAGTCCTCGAGCAAAACAAAACAAAAGAAACCAGAAACAAAACAAAACGAACAAGTAAAACACAACCTAAACCTTCCAACAAACGTCTCAGGGATTTCCAAAGCACATGACAAGTTAAAAATCATTATTCCCACAGATTTTAGCCATTTTTACACTTAAGTACATTCTTACTCATAGTCACCACATACTAGTTCACAATTAAGCATTTAAAACCATGTTTTGAATGTAGTAACATGCCTTAGAGAATTCCCTCAATTCCTTACTAGAATGCACTCTATTTTCACATAGATTTTCTGACTACACACCCTACACTAGTTATATGTGAGAAGATTGATGTAAACATGTAGACGAACACTCACATATGTTATAACAAGGAAAGCATTTTCTGAATTTACGATAACGACATGAATATGATCTCATGAATGGAATGCTACTACTTAGAATGAGAACCAGTGATTCCATAAGCTCATATCAATTCCAAACTCCACATTATTAAACACATAACGATCAAGATAGAAGTCAAAGGGGTGTAACGGGGCTAAAGGTGTTTGGCTAAAGAAGGTATATGGAAAACAAAGGTTCTCAAAGAAATAGCGAGCAAAGCATTTGAATTAACGTAGAAATCACTTTTGAATGAAAACTCAACTTTTGATCAAGGGGGAACAAGTTCTTTTTCCTTTCTTTCTTTTCTTTTCTGTTTTTCTTTTACATATATTTTTCACAATTTTTTTTTTTTTTTTTTTTTTTTTTTTTTTTTTTTTTTTTTTTTTTTTTTTCAAAACATACATAAACGCTTAAGAACAAAACATTCTCTCCCCCACACTCATTTTCTTTCATAATGTACTCAAAAGGAATTCATTTAAGTCATGCTCACTATCTTTTAAGAACAAGGGTACGGATGGTCCTAATCTAGGCTAGGTAAGGGTTGATGTGGTTAGCAAAGAAAATAGGTTAAACGAGGCTCAACGGGGTTAAGACTTACAATATATACGAAATATGGGAAGTAAGGCTATTTGGCTATGGTGGCAACTACACAACTTCATCTTGATATATGTTATGCAATCAATATCATGCTTTGAATGAAACGGATATAAGTTCTAGCATTTAGTTCTATCATGATACAATTGCATTCTAAGTAGCAACCAAGCAAGGAATAATGAGATCATGCAACAACTTTAGAAAACAAAGAATCACAGAAAATAACTCTCCAAAGAAAGTAATGGCTCGAGTCTCACAGGGTTGTAGCGTTTGTTTGAGTTCCTTCCTTCAAGCATGTTACAAAAACGAATTTTTCTTTTATGATTGCATGTGAAGTCATACATTATAACCATAACCAAACATATACCAAGAGTAAATCAAACTTTCATCCATGTTTATAATTCTCTTTAACAGTCATGCAATTACAAACCAAATCCTCATCATTGTGTTGGAAGGTACCCTAAGACACAAACACACAAAAACGACTCAAAACACTCTTTTTAGGTTTTTCAAAACATGTTTTTCAAATTTTTATGGATTTTCGGATTTATAAAAACAAAACATACTAAAACACTCTAAAACATCTTAAAAACACCTTAAAACAGTAAGGAACAACCTTTAAAGTTATGGGCGATAAAATCCCACGAATTTGCATTAACAACATTAGTTACCCCCACACTTAAATCAAACATTGTCCTCAATGTTTTAAGCTTAAAATCATACAAAGCATAAGTAAACACACAAAAAGCATTTAAACATACTAAACATGGCAGAATGTAAATAACAAAGAGAAAAGTTTAGAGACGCAAATCTGGTTGTGGAATGTAAATTCCATCTTCTCCTTATTGATTTCATTGAGGCTTGATGTTGTTGATTCCACAGGGGCTCCTCCCATCGTTGATTTTCCTTTGTGCTACTCTTGAACTGGGCAGCAGGATTCTTTTGGTCTCCCCCGAAGGTCTGAGCTTACTCCTTTGGTCTGTTTCTTTGTTCAATCTTTCCAATTCGTATTGAAAAGGGTTGGAGGATAACTCAGCCTATGTTTGTCTCCACATGCTTCAATGTATCATTTTCACTTGCCTTACTCGCTCCTCTTTGCAGAAGTGGTCCCTTCTCTGGAAGTGTATCAACCGTTGAAGATGACTACTCGAGAGCAACGCTAGGTAAGCAATCAGGAATAGATTCCAGGCAGTTGGCTCCAGAATGGAAGACTGACTCCAAGTGCCGGCTGATTGCTTCTTTTACTTTGCCATGCGAGTAAGAACAAGGACAAAGAAAAAGACAGGGAAAGAGCATGATATGAGATACTTTTGCTTTTGACCTTGATGATATGAGATACCTTTGCTTTTGAAGAAGCGGTGAATGAATCAGCACATGTATTTGTTGTGCTGCTTCCTCCTGGGTCATATGTACTCCAGGCATCTGGTATCATCTTTGGGGAAGAAGAAAGAATTGAGTATTTCGAAAGGCTTTGCTGGGAGTGCGCCCTCAGAGGTGAGGGAGAGTTGGGCATTTTCTTCAGGTTTGCCCTGCCATAAAAGACGAAGGTCGACATATATAGAGATAATATCAAGTGGTGGTACTTTTTACCTTTGTCGACAAACGTTTTGATCCCGCAAATCCGGCTTTTTGAAATAATGGCGCCTCTTCGATCTCTGAACACGCTTCTTCGATTTCTGAGCAGGCGCCCCTTCGATTTCTGAACGACGCCCCTTCGCTTTCTGAACGACGCCCCTTCGCTTTCTGA
Organism: Pyrus communis; assembly: GCF_041283825.1. Lineage (NCBI taxonomy): Eukaryota > Viridiplantae > Streptophyta > Magnoliopsida > Rosales > Rosaceae > Pyrus > Pyrus communis. The sequence continues at coordinate 22,052,037 of NC_142569.1, forward strand.
ACGACACGTGGTAGTGCAGATGCGGCTCCTTTTGACAAAGCTGCACGCGTCTTCTGAAAAGCTGAGAAAGCGTCGCCGAACTTTGCGCTTGTCGGCTAAAGATGTGTAGTTGCGATGATGACCTCCACGTGTTGTCTGAAAAGAAGAAATCTTTTGACAAAGTTGAACGCGCCTTCTGAAAAGCCGAGAAAGCGTCGCCTAAATTACGCCGGAAATTCTGGCTTTTTGAATTGGTGGACGCGTCGCCTTGGCTTTTTTATTGAGCTATCGATCACCACAACAAACACACTCTGAAGATTTCCCATTCTTGAAAATTGACTCCGGCCCTTTGAAATTTAACTCCATCCCTTCTCTTTGAACACTTTTGAAAAATGGCAAACTCATCGAACCTTAGCTTGGAATTGAGCCTTAGCAGTGATACGGGCGCGCCGCGTCAAGGTAACGTATGGCGCCCTTCTTTCTTATCTTCTAACGGTCCTCTTTCAGGTGAAGACTCTGTGATGCAGGACGCCACAACAGCTACAATAGTAGCTAGGAACCTCCTCACACCAAAAGATAGTAGGCTGCTGTCAGGACGGTCCGATGAGTTGGCCGTTCAAGAGTCCCTCGCACTTAGTGTTCAGTGTGCGAGTTCTGTGTCCAACATGGGCCAACGCCTGCTTGCCCGCTCCCGTCAGGTGGAATCATTGATGGCAGAGGTGGAAAGTCTCAAGCAGGAGATCAAACTGCTTAAGCATGAGAATAGAAGTTTGCACGTACTTGCCAACAACTATTCGACGGGCATGAAGAGGAAGCTTGATGAGCTGCAAGAATCTGAGGGTCGAATTCACAATGACCGTCAAAGGCTTGCGTCTTATCTCCAGAGGCACCTTTTTCCTGGGTCATCCAGCGCTTGGCCAAGTATTGAGGCCTGGAATGCTCTAGCTCCGATGCCTCCCGCTCCGATGGCTTCCGCTCCGATGCCTCCCGCTTCTGCGCCTTCCGCTTCTGCGCCTCGTAGTGGGGCTTCACGTAAACAACCTTTGTGAAGCTCCACCTTTCTCCATGTTTAGTATCTTTTTTTTTTTTTTTTTTTTTTTTTTTTTTTTACACATAAATAAAATCAAACGGCATGGAATTTATCTTTGAATGGGCGGTGATACTTGAAATGATCCGATAATAGTTTAAATTCCAGATTGGGTGCCTGAATCATTAACCACATGTTAGTATAAAAGAAAATTGAAATTCGGGGAGGCGGCTTACCTGTGTGCTCCAAAATGAACTCCAGAATAAACACCCCTTCGAAAGTTATGACTTGTCCTGTGTCATAAAATCCAACTTCCTTGGGAATTGTGGTTTCAAATATGTCCTCTTTGATGCCTTCTACATCTTTTCCAGCCACTACCTTCTCTTGAATCATTCTTCTTGGTGTACAAAGTCCTTTGAAGAATTCAACACCATCTAAAACTTGCTGTGTTGCACCAAGAATTTGAATAGCATTTTGCTCCTTTGGGAAGGCTTCCACGATGTCCTTTTTACTCTCTTCTTGGTTGGGAATCAAAAACCTGCTAGGAAAAGGGACATTGGGTGGAATAACATCAGAATAACATGGAATTGGGATGTCCTTACTGGTGGTGGGTGGTTTAGAGGGCTTAGGGGGCTGCGGCAAGGGTTGTTCTACCCTTGCCGTGTGCATGTCTTCTTTCTCCTCCTCAATTAGCAGCTCTTCATCCACTTCTAGGCTATGTTTGGACATTTTTAGGTCAGCTCCAACCTCCATAGCACTTCCCAAAGTGATAGCATTATGGATTTCAAAATCTTCCTTCGAGTTTTCAATAGTTGAGTTGGAAAGTTCACTTTGCTCTTGAATTTGTTTCATGAACTCCATAATCTGCCCAAATTGCTCGTCCAATTTACCCAACTTCTTGTCTTGATTTTGTTCGTCCTGCGTCAAAGAGGTTAGTAATTGAAAATTTTTATCATTATCCATGGACATACTTGAACTTGATTGGAATTGTTGTGGGGGAGGTTGTGGTGGCTGCATAGGTGTTGTATTGAACTCCTCATATGGTTGCCAATATGCTTCTTGTTGAGCCTCCTTGGCTTGATTTTGTGACCCCTGCGCCAAAGAATTTATTTCATTAAGAATTTGAATATAATCTATTGGCGAACTTGAATTTAATTGAGCATATTGCATATGAAGTTGTGGTGGCTGCATAGGTCTTGAATAGAACTCCTCATATGGTTGCCAATATGCTTCACGTTGAACTTGTTGATCTTCCCACCATATAGAGTTTGAATGATCCCTCCAATCTCTTTGTGGACATTGATTGGCTTGAAATCCTTGCCTATATGAAGCACCAAATGTAGGGACACTCTGCATTGTGGTCCTTTCGGCATACGGCAACAATTTAGAAGTAAGATTTGCCAATTGAGCTTGAATGCTAGCAAAATCCATATCTTACTTCTCTAGTACCTAAAATCAAAGAGAGAGAACTAAATCAAATATCAAAAGTAACAACAAACAAAGAAAACAACACTAAGTTAGAAACTAAAACGAAAACAACTAAACCAAAAAAAAGAAAAGAACCAAGGGATTAGCAAAGTTGCTAATCCCCGGCAACGGCGCCAAAATTTGATGCGAGATTTATACGCGCACAAATTAAACCCTCGTTTGACAATTGTAGTATATGTATAAGTAGGGATCGTTCTGGACCGGGGATTAGGAGGGATTGCTAATCTAATGAAAACTGACTCAAAGATGTAAAAATATACTTCAAAACACGTAAACAAAATCAAAAGACTCTTAACTAAACTTGTATGACTCAAAACAAACTTAAAAGACTCAAAACAACTCAAAACAATAAAAAAGACTCAATTTAGACTCTAGGACTTGACTTGGACGAAAATAGAATTGGTTTTGACTCAAAAACACTCAAACTCACAATTAGGACAGATTTGACACAACTAAATAAAGGGGATTAGGTTTTTAACGAATTTAAAAGAAAAACAAGTAACTAAAAGACTTAAGTAAACTTTGGACGAATTTGGGGATATGGATGGGTGATTAGCTAGCTAGAGGGTCCTTCTCCACACATGACACACTTGCATACAAATTGATTTCCAGTTGCTTTTCGATAAACCATGAACCTCAACACCCTAGATTAACCGTGACATCACTAATTAACCCTCAGATTTTCCTTAAGTTATTGGATTGGATGACATCATACGACAACCCAAAGCATTCTTCAAAAGTCCCCTACATGACATCATAATAGAGATACAATCAAAGATCATTACGTTCTATGAAAATCATAAGTATTGACAAAGCACTTGTAACTATGACATCATGATACTCATGCTAGGAATTTACTTAACATGATTGTGAAAACAACCTTAACTACTTGTGAATATAAGTTTGTAACGATTATGTGAAACTCCCTTATATTCTAGCCCCAAATTCATGCATGCAAACTAAGTGTGCACCCTTAATCAACAAACAAGAATAAGTTATCCATCAAACGGTTAAGTAAATTGCATTCACAATTTATGAAATCACAACTGGAATTAATCAATTCATATTGCAAATATAATCATGGTTTCAAAGTCTCCCCTAGCTAAAACAAGTTTAGCTCCTCATGTTTACAACAAAACAAAGAGAATATAAATTAAACATTGAAAACAAAGATTGAATACACCTAGAAACGCTCCAACAATCCAAGCTTGAATAGCCAAAACGTCCAAGGCTTCTCCTCTCTTCTTTCTCCTTCTTTGTTGCGGCACAATAGCATAAGGTCTAGGGATAATTGGTTTGGGGGATGGAAGTGTGGAATGGAAAAATGGTGTTTGGATTATAAGGGGAGAGATGGGAAGCTCACGGCTAGGGAAGGGAGAATGTGTTTGTAATGTGTTGTGTATGAAAATGAGATGTTCCATGAATGAATGAATGCAAGGGTATTTATAGGAGTAGTGGAGGGAACATATGGCTATGTCATTTGTGGGTGAAGTAGGTGGATGTTGTAGGTGAAGTAGGTGGATGTTGTAGGTGAAGTGGATGTTGTAGGTGAAGTAGGTGGATGTTGTAGGTGAAGTAGGTGGATGTTGTAGGTGAAGTGGATGTTGTAGGTGAAGTAGGTGGATGTTGTAGGTTAAGTGATAAGTGATAAGTGATATGATATGTGGTTATGATATGATAAGTGGTTAAGTGGTGATGATAAGTGATAAGTGATTAAGTGATATGATATGTGGTGATGATAAGTGATAAGTGCATGTGGGTTAACTAATGAAGGAAATGCATGTGCAATGACAATGTGTTAGAATGGATGTGTGTTATGCATGACATGATTGGGATTAGGAAAGGTTTAAATGTCCTAAAACTAAAGAGAACAAGGTTCCAACACTTTGGCTCCAATTAGGTCTTCAATTTCGTCCAACACTTTGGCTTCAAGCATAAGCTATCCGTCCTTAGCCCAAAAGTGCTCCAAAAGTCTCCAAAATGCATCTTTTTGCTCCTTTAGCCCTTTCGACCTACAAACACACGAAAATAGCTTAAAGTACTAAAATAACTAAAGAAACATAACGTAAATGCACGAGAACAAGCCATTTAAGTCGCATGAAAATGCTCCTATCAAACAACCATGCCGTGAGTTCCCATTCCAGATTTCCAGCATTCCCTTTTATTTTCTGTCAAAGCACATGCATTCCCACCCTTTAATCACATGCATTTCAGCCACATGCATCTCCCATCACCATTTCAGCTTTCCACCTAATTCCTAGTCATCATGTTCCCCCCATTTCACCTATAAATAAGCATGCATTGCAGCCACAAAACACACACTCTTCCATTCTCAGAAAACCATCTCTCATACACATTCATTCACGCCAGAAATTCCTCCCCTCTCTCTAGCACTACCATACTTCACCATTCTTCATATTTTCTGCCCAAAAACACTCCTTGCCTTCCCCTACATCCATCCCTACCCTAAACACATCATTCTACATCATCCATAACCACCAAAACTCACCAAAACCCCTTGTGCCGCAGCAACTAGAGGAGAAGAGGCCTAAACGTTCATACAATTCAAGATTGAGTTGTTGGAATTTTTAGGTGTACTTCGATTCTTGTTTTCAATATTTACTTTGTTATTACTCTCTAAGTTTGTTGTAATCATGAGTGGCTAAACCCCTAATTAGTTAGGGGAAAGTTTGAAGCCATGAACATGTTTGAAATATGAATTGATTTCTTCCAATTGTGATTTGTTAAGTTGTGATTGTAATTCAATTATCATGTTTATTAAAAACTTGTTTTTGTATGTTGATTAGGGATGCATACTTAGTCTTCATGCATAAACTCGATGCTAGTTTATAAACGAGTTTCACCTAATCGTCACAAGTTTATAAACATGAGTAGTGAAGGTTGCTAGTCACAACCGCGTTAATTGAATTCTTGGCAAAAGTATCATGCATTCATAGTTACAATTGCCTCGTCAACACTTATAATTTTCATAGAGCATAATGATCTCTCATTGTATCTCTTCTATGCATTCATGTTGAGAACCATTGGAGAATGATTTGAATTGTCGCATGCATCATCCAATTCAATAACATAAGGAAAATTTGAGAGTTAATTAGTGCATCACGGTTAACTTGGGGTGTTGAGCATCATAGTTAATGAAAAACAATTGGAGAATCGATTCATATATATAAATGTATCATGTGTGGAGAATGGACCTCTAACTAATCCATCCATCATCTTATTTCTCAAATCTGTTTATACAACCTGCCTAGTTTATTAACTTGTTTTGTTAATTCAAATTTCGTCAAATCAAAACCCCCCTTTACTTTCTTGTTCCTTGGTGCTTAAAATCTGTTTAGTTTATGTTTTAAAGTGTTTTGATTCAATTTTATTTCCCAATTTCGTCCAAATTCACCAAAGTGCTCAAAACTGCCCAGAAAGTGATTTTAAGGCAGATTTGAGTGTTTTGGGTGATGTTTGAGTCTTTTGGTTTGTTTTAGTGTTTTAAAGTTTAGTTTTGCATTCTTTGAGTCTAGTATAGTGTTTTATATTGTGTTTTTACGTTTTTGAGTCAAATCCAAGTCATTTTGCAATCCCTCCTAATCCCCGGTTAAGAACGATCCCTACTTACATACTTACTACAATCGATAAAAAGAGGGTTTAATTTATGCGCGTATAAATCTCGCATCAAATTTTGGCGCCGTTGCCGGGGATTAGCAAAATTGCTAATCCCTTGTGTTTTTGCCGTATGTTTTTAGTGTAATTTACCTAGTTTTCTTATTTTGTTTTGTTTTCTTGGTTTAGGTACTAGTGCATGACGCGGAGTTCTCAAACTGTGCATGCACATATCTTGGACTTTAACGACGATTTTGAACGTGATTTGAGAAGAAAGAGGAGGCATCCCGAACCTAGTGAACCTAGTGAACCTAGTTCAAGTTCAGAGGCCGAATCTGAGTTTGAAAGTGTGGAAGAAGAAGTTATGGCAGCGGACAATCAGACCATTAAAGAGCTTTCGGCCTCGGGGTTGGCCAATGCCGCACCATTATGCATTCAATACCCCGCGGCTGCCCAAGGCAAGACCGATGAATTCGAGTTGAAGTCAAGCTTGTTGCACCACATTCCGAAATACCATGGGCTTTCCATGGAAGATCCCAACAAGCATCTCAAGGAGTTCGAGGTTGTTTGTTCGAGCATGACACCCATAAATGTCGATGGGAACATTCTAATGATGAAAGCTTTTCCATTCTCTCTTGTGGAAAAAGCTAAGGATTGGCTTTATGAATTGGCACCCGGGACCGTTACTTCTTGGGAGAGCATGAAGAGAGCGTTCTTGGAGAAGTTTTTCCCTACTTCAAGAGTCATTCTCTTGAGGAAGAAAATTAGCGGAATCCAACAAAGTCAAGGAGAATCTTTTCCGGCATACTACGAGCGTTTTAAAGCCCTTGTTGCATCATGTCCTCAACATCAAATGAAGGAGGAGCTTCTCCTTCAATATTTCTATGAGGGCCTTCTTCCCATTGAAAGGCAAATGCTCGATGCTTCGGCGGAAGGTGCATTGGTAGACAAAACTCCTATGGCAGCCAAGACCCTAATCGCAAACCGTGCTCTAAATGCACAACAATATGAAGGACTTGGGCAAAGGGACCCCCCACGGCAACACTTGAATGAGGTAAGTTCTCAATCCGATATTCAATCTCAGATAGCTAATCTTACTTCTATTGTGTCTCAGATGGCCGAAGGAATGAAGATACAAGGATCGATTGTATGTGGTGTATGTTCTATCCAAGGACACCCTTCGGAAAAATGCCCACAATTGATTGAGAATGGGGGATGGGAGAGTGCAAATGCCATTGGATTTCCGAGCCACAATCAACCAAGGAATGATCCATATTCCAACACATACAATCCGGGTTGGAGAGACCATCCAAACTTCAAGTGGAAGGAACCTCAACAACCTCAACAACAAGGAGGCTTTAGACAACAACCCCCGGGGTTCTACACCAAGCCATTCGGCCCCAATCCAAACCAAGCACAACCTGCCCAAAACAATCAAGGTACGTCGTTGGGAAATGAAACACTTCTTAAATTACTTACCAATTTGTCTCAGGGGCAAGAAGATCAAACCAAAGCCATGCAAAACCAAGACAAAAGGGTGGATCACTTGGAGAAACAAATTGGGCAGATTGCGGAGTTTGTAGGACAATTCCGAGACAAAGGCAAGCTCCCTAGCTCAACCATTGTCAATCCAAGGGGAGGATTCGAATCTGCCAAGGCAATCATGTTGAGAAGTGGTAAGGAGGTCGAAACCACCCCAAGCACGTCCAAAACAAGTCAAGAAGAGGACGTGTTGCTGCAAGAAGAGGAGGAACAAGGAATAAAAGCCACGGCAAGGGTGAAAGAATCTTTGCCGCAGCCCCCTATTGTGCCAAAACCGTCCAATATGCCTAAGGTAAGTCCAAATTCGACTTTGTCAAGTTCTATTCCACTAAACGTGCCCTTTCCTAGCAGGTTTAGGCAATCAAAAAAGGAGGAGAGTGAAAAGGACATTTTGGAAACCTTTAGGAAAGTTCAAGTCAACATTCCGCTCCTTGATGCAATCAAGCAAGTCCCTAAGTATGCCAAGTTCTTAAAAGAGCTTTGCACAACGAGGAAGAGGATTTCAAACAGGGAGGTGGTCCAGGTAAGTGAAAATGTCTCTGCTGTGTTACAAAGGAAATTACCCCCTAAATGCAAAGATCCGGGTAGTTTTACAATTCCGTGCGTTATTGGTAATACTAAGTTTGAACAATGCATGTTAGACTTAGGGGCTTCGATTAATGTTATGCCATACTCTATTTATGCATCTATGAACTTAGGTGAGCTTAAAAATGATGGTGTGATAATTCAATTAGCCGATCGTTCTAATGCATATCCAAAGGGTGTTTTGGAAGATGTTTTGGTACAGGTTGATAACTTGATTTTTCCAGCGGATTTCTACGTGCTTGACATGGAGGATTCACCCCATTCCACCCCATTACCGATTCTATTAGGGAGGCCCTTCATGAAAACAGCCCGCACCAAGATAGATGTGTTTAAAGGAACTTTAACGATGGAATTTGATGGGGAAGTCATTGATTTCAATCTTTCTGAAAGTATTAAATTTCCTAAGGACGATCATTCTTGCTTTTCTATTGATATAATTGATGATTTGGCGCAGGAATTTCTCGATTCTTTGGAGAGGGATACACTTGAAACAACAATTGCACAAGGAATTGGGCAAAAATCTGGTTTGGCCGTGCCTAGAAGTGAAGATGAGGCCGAGATGGTTGCTGCACTTGAGTCATTGCCACAACACTTTGGTAAGCCTCCAAAACCGAGTCCAATTCCTGTTTCGACTAACAAGTTGTTACCTTCAGTGATTCAGGCACCCATTCTTGAGCTTAAACCATTGCCGGATCATTTGAAGTATGTCTATTTGGGAGACGATGAGACGTTGCCCGTCATAGTTTCCTTATCCCTCACAGCAATGGAGGAGGAGAAATTGATTCGGGTGTTGAAAGAGCACAAGACGGCCATAGGATGGACCTTGGCCGACATAAAGGGTATTAGTCCTACAACTTGCATGCATCGCATACTTTTAGAGGAGGGGGCTAAACCAACCAGAGAGGCTCAACGCCGGCTCAACCCTCCAATGATGGAAGTTGTGAAAAAGGAGATTATCAAGCTTCTAGATTGTGGGGTGATCTATCCTATCTCGGATAGCCGTTGGGTTTCACCGGTTCAAGTTGTGCCAAAGAAATCCGGAGTGACTGTGGTGAAGAATGAAGAAGATGAACTTGTGCCTACACGCATTCAAACCGATTGGAGGGTGTGCATTGACTATAGAAAGCTAAATGCCGCAACAAGGAAAGATCACTTCCCTTTGCCATTCATTGATCAAATGCTTGAAAGGTTAGCCGGTCATTCTTTTTATTGCTTTCTTGATGGTTATTCGGGTTATAATCAAATTGTCATAACGCCGGATGATCAAGAAAAGACCACCTTTACTTGTCCATTTGGTACTTTTGCATATCGTCGTATGCCATTTGGTTTATGCAATGCACCGGCCACTTTCCAACGATGCATGGTAAGTATCTTCTCTGATTATGTTGAAAAGATAATTGAAGTATTTATGGACGATTTTAGTGTGTTTGGAGACTCATTTGATGCTTGTTTGCATAATCTCACTTTAATCTTGAAAAGATGCATGGAAACTAACCTTGTTTTGAATTGGGAAAAATGTCATTTTATGGTTAAACAAGGTATAGTTTTGGGTCATATCATCTCTGAAAAAGGAATTGAAGTTGATAAGTCTAAAATAGATCTTGTACGTCACTTACCCTCTCCTACGTCGGTTAGAGAGGTCCGTTCTTTTCTTGGCCATGCAGGATTCTATCAACGATTTATCAAGGACTTTTCCAAGATTGCACAACCCCTATGCCGCCTACTCCAAAAGGATGTGTCTTTTGAGTTCAACGAGGCGTGTGAGAAGGCATTCAAGCATCTAAAGGACTTACTCACCACGGCACCCATCATAACTCCCCCGGATTGGTCCATTCCCTTTGAATTGATGTGTGATGCATCGGATTATGCACTTGGGGCTGTTTTGGGTCAAAGGAAAAATAAACAGCCACATGTTATTTATTATGCTTCACGCACTTTAAATGATGCTCAATTGAATTATTCTACAACCGAAAAAGAACTTTTGGCGGTTGTATTTGCTTTAGATAAGTTTAGATCATATCTTCTTGGTACTAAAGTAATTGTTTTCACTGACCATGCAGCCTTGAAATATCTTCTCACCAAAAAGGAGGCTAAGCCAAGACTCATTCGTTGGATGCTCCTACTTCAAGAGTTCGATCTTGAAATCCGAGACAAGAAAGGGTGTGAAAACGTGGTGGCTGACCACCTAAGTAGAATGGTGCGTGAGGAAGAGTCCACCCCCATTTTAGAAACATTTCCGGATGAGCAACTTCTGTCCATTGAGGTAAGAACCCCTTGGTATGCCGATTTGGTCAATTTCTTGGTGTCTAAGCAAGTTCCTAGTACCCTAAACAAGTTCCAACGTGATAAACTTGTTCATGATGCACGTTTTTATGTTTGGGATGATCCATATTTATGGAAATTCTGCCCAGATCAGATTGTGCGTAGATGTGTGCCCGAATCTGAATTTAATTCCATTCTTACATTCTGCCATACTTATGCATGTGGGGGACATTTTGGCACCCAAAGGACAGCCCTAAAGGTGTTACAATCTGGATTTTATTGGCCTAATCTCTTTAAAGATGCTAAAATGTTTTGTGTAACATGCGATAAGTGTCAAAGAACAGGTAACATAGGGCCTAAGGACCAAATGCCGCAACAATCTCTCTCTTTTGTGGAAATTTTTTATGTTTGGGGTATTGATTTCATGGGCCCCTTCCCTCCATCTTTTGGTTTCACTTATATCTTGCTAGCTGTTGATTATGTTTCCAAATGGGTGGAAGCCAAAGCCACCCGTACTAACGATTCTAAGGTTGTTGCAGATTTTGTGAAATCTAATATTTTTGCTAGGTTTGGGATGCCACGAGTTTTAATTAGTGATGGGGGTTCTCACTTTCGTAACCGCACCATTGAAGCTTTGCTCAAGAAGTACAACGTTACTCATAAGGTTTCCACACCTTATCACCCTCAAACCAATGGGCAAGCGGAGGTTTCAAATAGGGAGATCAAACAAGTCCTAGAGAAAACCGTGGGACCCTCAAGAAGAGATTGGAGTTTGCGCTTGGACGATGCATTGTGGGCCTATCGTACGGCTTACAAAACTCCCCTTGGCATGTCACCTTTTCGGCTTATATATGGTAAGCCATGTCATTTGCCCGTTGAGTTAGAGCACAAGGCACATTGGGCTGTGAAAACCTTCAATTTGGACATAGACGCTGCTGGAGTTCATAGGAAGCTCCAATTAGATGAACTTGAGGAGATTAGGAACGAGGCTTACGAGAATGCTCGCATCTACAAGGACAAGACGAAGGCTTATCATGATAAGATGCTTCGTACCAAAACGTTCTCCAAGGGGCAGAAAGTGTTGCTTTTTGATTCAAGACTTCGGTTATTCCCTGGTAAGTTACGTTCTAAATGGATTGGACCTCTTGTTGTTACTAATGTTTTTCCTCATGGTGCAGTCCAAGTCCAAAGCTTAAAAAGTGGCCACGAGTTCAAGGTGAACGGACATAGATTGAAGCCATACTATGAGAACTTTGTGGAGCATGTCGTGGAGGAGATCCCACTCCATGCCGTGGGCTCCAATGGAGCATGAACGTGTCTTCGTCCGGCTGCAAGACGTTAAAGAAAGCGCTACTTGGGAGGCAACCCATGCAATTCAACAAAGGAAGCTCAAGGAATCACTCCAATTCCAGATTTGCGTTCCTAAACCCTTCACTTTGTTGTTTATTTCGAATCTGCCTATTTAGTTGTTTTACTTGCTGTTTGTGTGTTTCTTTGTGTTTTGTGTGATTTTATGCTTGAAACATTGAGGACAATGTTTGATTTAAGTGTGGGGGGGGTAACTAAGTGTTTTTGATGCAAATTCATGGGATTTTATCACCCTTTACTTATAGACTTGTTCCTTGCTGTTTTTAAGTGTTTTTAAGCAGTTTTGGTGTGTTTTAGTGTGTTTTGAAGTAAAAATCCGAAAATCACATAAAAATTTGAAAAATTTGTTTTAAAAACCCAAAAAGAGTTGTTTTCAAAGTGTTTTTGTATGTTTGTTTTTGTTTTAGGGTACCTTCCAACACAATGATGAGGATTCGGTTTGTAATTACATGGCTGTTAAAGAGAGTGATTAACATAGATGAAAGTTGATTTACTCTTTGTGTATGCTTGGTTGTGGTTATAACTTATGACTTCACATGCAATCATAAAGAAAAAAATCAGTTTTTGTAACATGCTTGAAGGAAGGAACTCAAATTAACGCTACAACCTTGTGAGACTCGAGCCTAAACGTTTATTTGGAGAGTTAGAATCTGTGCATTTTTGTTTTCTAAGTCATTGCATGATCTCATTATTCTTTGCTTGGTTACTACTTAGAGGCGTTTCATCATTTAGTTCCAAATGCTAGAACTCATGCCCATTTCATTCAAAGCATGTTATTGATTTGCATAACACAGATTCATGATGAAGTTGTGTAGTGACCACCACCTTAGCCATATTGCCGTGTATCCCATGTCATTTTATGTTTAAGTTAACCCACATTATCCTCACCTAGCCTAGATTAGGACCATCCACACCCTTGTTCTTAAAGCTTAGTAAAGCATGATTCAAATTGAATTTCTTTTGATTTATGTTGGCAGAAAACAATTGTGGGGGAAGTGTTCTTGTGTGAGAATTTGTGTGCCATAGGCACGGCATGAAAGAAAAAAAAAAAAAAAAAAAAGCGTGAAAAGTATGAAAAAGAGTTGAAAAGTTGTGAAAAAGAGTTCCAAAGTATTGGTTGTTGAAGTAAGGGTCCAAAACAATGAATTCGGCCCTAAGGAGTTGTCTAAGTCTTCCCCTTGTGTTTTAAAGTTAATTTCTGCAATCTAAATGAATTCTAAGTCTTAAGTACACTACTTTGCTTACTATTGCTTGAAGAACGCTTGTTCTCCTTTTCTTTTCTTTGTTAACCACTACCCCAAGCCCCGTTACAACCCTTGACTTCATTCTTGAGTGTTATGTGTTTCAATTTGTGGAGTTTGAATTTGGTATGAGCATATGGTCATTGGTTCTCGCATCTAAGTAGTAGCATTCCATTCATGAGATCATTTCTAAACATGCTTATTAACTCCATAAATTGCGTTCTTTGTTATACGTATATGTGAGCATTCGTTTTCATATTTACATCAATCTTCTCACATATAACTAGTATAGGGTGTGTAGTTAGAAAATCTGAGTGAAAATTGAGTGCATATCTTGTAAGGATTGAGCAAATTCTCTAAGGCATGTTACTACATTCAAAACATTCTTTTAATCGATTAATTGTGAACTAGTAAGTGGTGACTATGATTAAGTATGTTCTCAATTGTAAAGATGACTCAAATCTGTGGGGATGATGATTTTTAACATGTCATGTACCATTGGAAATCCCTGAGGTGAACGTTGGAAGGTTTAGGTTATGTTTTGTTTCTTTGTTTTGCTCGAGGACTAGCAAAAGCTAAGTGTGGGGGAATTTGATAGGAGCATATTTATGCACCTTAGTTAGCTAGTTCTTATGCATTTATGTTGTGTTTTCTTACTTAATTTAGTGTTTAAAGTCATTTTCATGTGTTTATAGGTTCATATGGCTAAGGATGCAAAAGGATGCCTTTCGGAGCCTTTTGGAGCAAATTAGAGATTGGAATGGATTGCATATGCTTAAAGCCAAGTAGATGGACGAAATTGAAGACCAAAGGAATGAAAATGAAGAACAAAGAGTTCACATTCATCACCAACACAACCATGCATCCACACATTCTTTCCCCATCATTGTCGTGCAAAACACCATCATTGCACCACAATCCCCTTTTGCCGTGCATTACTCCATCAATTACAGTCACATTCCACATGCAACCTAGCTGTCAAAGCACATGCACTCCCATCCTTTACCATTGCAGCCACATGCACATTCCACTTCATCATTTCAGATTTCCACCATCAACAAAGAACCATTCATTAATCATTTACACTTTAATCATTCAACCACATTCACACATCACCCATTCACCTTTGTGCCGTGCTTCTACCTTTGTTCAAGCCCTTCCACATAACCTTCCTTCATTCATTCAGAAAATGCATTCCTTGCCGTGGCTTACATGCACTTCCCACTACCTTTCATCCACATGCACTCCCTTTAAATAATCAACCCACATGCACCATTCAAACATAAACCCATTCACCACCAGAAAACAACCATGCCGTGAGTTCCCATTCCAGATTTCCAGCATTCCCTTTTATTTTCTGTCAAAGCACATGCATTCCCACCCTTTAATCACATGCATTTCAGCCACATGCATCTCCCATCACCATTTCAGCTTTCCACCTAATTCCTAGTCATCATGTTCCCCCCATTTCACCTATAAATAAGCATGCATTGCAGCCACAAAACACACACTCTTCCATTCTCAGAAAACCATCTCTCATACACATTCATTCACGCCAGAAATTCCTCCCCTCTCTCTAGCACTACCATACTTCACCATTCTTCATATTTTCTGCCCAAAAACACTCCTTGCCTTCCCCTACATCCATCCCTACCCTAAACACATCATTCTACATCATCCATAACCACCAAAACTCACCAAAACCCCTTGTGCCGCAGCAACTAGAGGAGAAGAGGCCTAAACGTTCATACAATTCAAGATTGAGTTGTTGGAATTTTTAGGTGTACTTCGATTCTTGTTTTCAATATTTACTTTGTTATTACTCTCTAAGTTTGTTGTAATCATGAGTGGCTAAACCCCTAATTAGTTAGGGGAAAGTTTGAAGCCATGAACATGTTTGAAATATGAATTGATTTCTTCCAATTGTGATTTGTTAAGTTGTGATTGTAATTCAATTATCATGTTTATTAAAAACTTGTTTTTGTATGTTGATTAGGGATGCATACTTAGTCTTCATGCATAAACTCGATGCTAGTTTATAAACGAGTTTCACCTAATCGTCACAAGTTTATAAACATGAGTAGTGAAGGTTGCTAGTCACAACCGCGTTAATTGAATTCTTGGCAAAAGTATCATGCATTCATAGTTACAATTGCCTCGTCAACACTTATAATTTTCATAGAGCATAATGATCTCTCATTGTATCTCTTCTATGCATTCATGTTGAGAACCATTGGAGAATGATTTGAATTGTCGCATGCATCATCCAATTCAATAACATAAGGAAAATTTGAGAGTTAATTAGTGCATCACGGTTAACTTGGGGTGTTGAGCATCATAGTTAATGAAAAACAATTGGAGAATCGATTCATATATATAAATGTATCATGTGTGGAGAATGGACCTCTAACTAATCCATCCATCATCTTATTTCTCAAATCTGTTTATACAACCTGCCTAGTTTATTAACTTGTTTTGTTAATTCAAATTTCGTCAAATCAAAACCCCCCTTTACTTTCTTGTTCCTTGGTGCTTAAAATCTGTTTAGTTTATGTTTTAAAGTGTTTTGATTCAATTTTATTTCCCAATTTCGTCCAAATTCACCAAAGTGCTCAAAACTGCCCAGAAAGTGATTTTAAGGCAGATTTGAGTGTTTTGGGTGATGTTTGAGTCTTTTGGTTTGTTTTAGTGTTTTAAAGTTTAGTTTTGCATTCTTTGAGTCTAGTATAGTGTTTTATATTGTGTTTTTACGTTTTTGAGTCAAATCCAAGTCATTTTGCAATCCCTCCTAATCCCCGGTTAAGAACGATCCCTACTTACATACTTACTACAATCGATAAAAAGAGGGTTTAATTTATGCGCGTATAAATCTCGCATCAATTACCAGCTGTTATTAGAGTACAAAGACGTCTTTGCTTGGACCTACAAGTAATGCCCGGCCTTGACCCTATCATCACTGTGCATCATCTTGCAGTCAAGCCTTGAACTTAAAGACCCTATCAATCCGAGCTCATCCCACAAGTTAAGGTCGAGATTGACAAGATAATCAAAGCAGGCTTCATTTGAGAGGTGCAATACCCCAAGTGGATCTCCAACATCATCATTTTCCTGAAGAAATCTGGACAAATATGTGTTTGCGTAGACTTTCGGGACCTCAATGATGCTTGCTTGAATGATGACTTCCCCTTGCCAATCATCGAAATCATGGTGGACACAACGACTGGCCACGAGGCATTGTTATTCATGGACGGCTCTTCGGGATACAATCAAATTCACATGGCTCTTGAAGACAAGGAACTAATAGCCTTTTGCACTCCAAAAGGTATTTACTACTACCAGGTGATGCCATTTGGTCTGAAAAACGCTGGAGCTACATATCAACGCGCAATATAAAAAATCTTCAATGATATGCTACACAAAAACGTAAAATATTTTGTAGATGATGTCGTGGTCAAGACAAAGAAAATATTAGATCACTTGAAGGATTTTCGAATAGTGTTCGAAAGGCTGCGAAAATACAACCTCAAGATGAACCCGTTAAAGTGTGTATTTGGCGTCACCTCTGGAAAGTTCCTCGGCTTCATTGTCAAACACCATGGCATTGAAGTGGACCAATCAAAGATCAAGGCCATTCAAAGCATGCCTGAGCCAGAGAAACCTGCACAAGCTGAAAAGTCTACAAGGACGGCTAGCCTTCATCAAATGCTTCATCTCCAACCTTGCAGGGCGTTGTCAACTGTTCAGCCGGCTCATGAAGAAGGATGTTCCGTTCGTATGGGATGAAGCATGCCACAATGCTTTTGAAAGCATAAAAAAGTATTTATCAAGTTCGCATGTCCTCAGGGCATCTGTGCCCGGGAAGCCGCTCATATTCTAAATCGCCGCTTAGGAAAGTTCAGTTGGAGCACTCTTGGCACAAGAAAATGAGTCCCAAAAAGATGGAGCATTTTACTGCCTCAGTCGAACTCTCACCGATGCTGAGTTGAACTACTCCCCAATAAAAAAAGATGTGCCTTGCCTTGGTGTTCGCTATCCACAAGCTCAGGCATTACATGTATGCTTACACCATCCACTTGATTGCTAAAGTTGACTCGGTCAAATACGTCATGTCCAAACCAGTTTTGATAGGGCGACTCACTAAATGGGCTCTGCTTCTTAATCAGTATGAGATCATCTATGTCCTAGCTAAAGCCGTCAAGGGACAAGCGCTAGTAGACTTCCTTACCGATCGCCCAATCCCAACTAATTGGAAAATCTCAGACGACTTGCATGATGATGAGGTGTTCTACATCGACATCTTCTTGACATGGACGATGTTCGATGGATCCACACGAGCAGACGGAATGGGGGCAGGAGTAGTGTTCATGTCATCACAAAGGCAAATACTACCTTATTCATTCTAACTAAGCAAATTGTGCTTCAACAACGTCGCTGAGTACCAAGCACTGATCATCGGGCTCCAAATGGTGATCAACATGGAAATCATAGCCCTTGAGGTCTATGGCGACTCCAAGCTCATAATCAATCAACTTTTAACTGAATATGAGGTAAAGAAAGATGATCTCGTCCCATACTTTCGACTGGCAACTCAACTGCTACAAAAGTTTGAGGCAGTGACACCAGAACATGTGCCAAGAAAAGAAAATCAAATGGCAAACGCACTTGCCAACCTAGCCTCGAGTATGACACTAAGAGAAGACAAAGCTGCAGATGTGCCAGTTTGCCAAAGATAGGTAATCCCACTTGTCACCAAAATGCTACTAGATGATGCAAACATCATCTCAGTACTTCCGGTCGACGCAGAAGAGTGGAAACGACTGCTGATCGACTACTTGGAGCATTAAAGACTTCCAGATGATCTTAAACACTACTCTGAAATACGTCGACAAACACCTTGCTTCCTGTACTACAAAGGAACACTCTACCGATGCTCTTTTGAATTAGTACTTCTGAAATGCCTAGGTGAGGAAGAAACCAATCAAGCCATGGAAGAAGCACACTCAGGTGTATGTGGGGCTCAACAGTCTGGGCTGAAGCTACATTTCTAGCTTAAAAGAATAGGTTACTACTGGGCAAGCATGGTGAAGGACTGCCTGGAACATTCCAAAAAGTGCAAAGCCTGCCAATTCCACGCCAACTTCATACATTAACCATTTGAACCATTACACCCTACAACACAAGTATTTCATGTATCATGCTCCAGCCAATGATCTTACAGAAGCATTCAACAAAACATTGTGCAACCTCCTAAAGAAGGTGATCGGCCAAACAAAGAGAGACTGGCACGAAAGAATAAGTAAAGCACTTTGGGCATATAAGATGACACATAGGACTCCTAACCAAGCTACACTTTATTCTCTCGTATATGGCATGGAAGCTGTTCTACCACTCGAAAGTCAAATCCCCTCACTAAGGATGGCTATATAAAAAGGCTTGACTGATGAAGAGAATGCAAAGTTGTGCCTTCAAGAGATGGAAGCACTGGATGAGGGAAGGCTCGAAGCTCAGCAGCACTTAGAGTGTTATCAAACACGACTCTCCAAGCCTTTCAACAAGAAAGTTCTCCCTTGTTCTTTTGAAGTGAGAGATCTCATCCTTGCATTGTGTAGGCTTATCAATACAACTCACAAAACAAAAAGCAAGTTCACATCAAAGTGGGATGGACCTTACGTACTACAAGAAGTCTACACCAATAACACTTACTTAATCATAGCGGAAAACGGCTTGAAGATCGACCCCATCAATGGTAGATTCTTGAAGCGCTACTACCCCTAAAACAAATGCACCATGCTCCTGGCCCACAAAATCATCATCAAAATCACCATTAAAACCGTCAAAAGCAATCTATCGCGCATTTGAACTACGTTATGACTTGATCTCTTCTTTGGAAGGGTACGTAGGAAGCTCGAACATTCAACTTTGAGTTCAGTCACATCAAAATAAAAAATAAAAAATAAATTTATTAAAGGCTCAACTAATGAAAGTCAATTTTAGTACAAAAAAAAAAAAAAAAAAAAAAAAAAAAAAAAAAAAACAAAATACAAGTTGTCTTTGACAGAAATTAAATTACAGCTTATTTAAAAAATACAAGTGGTAAATATATATATATATATATATATATATATATATATATATATATATATATATAAATCTACAATTGCTTAGCCCCAGCACAGTTCACACCATCAACGAGTCCACCAGCAATAAGCCTAACTCTCGTGGCCCATCCTCACTCGACTCCAATATGGTCCAAATCCTCTTCCATGCTTCATCGTCTTCAGATGTCTTTCACATTCTTCTCAGCTAACCTCTCTACCTCGAACCCGTGCCACCAAGTACTCCAAGATCAGACACCATGAATTGAAGCAATTGCGACAACGACGATAGTCTCCTTC
This sequence comes from Pyrus communis, assembly GCF_041283825.1. Classification (NCBI taxonomy): domain Eukaryota; kingdom Viridiplantae; phylum Streptophyta; class Magnoliopsida; order Rosales; family Rosaceae; genus Pyrus; species Pyrus communis. The sequence continues at coordinate 22,071,539 of NC_142569.1, forward strand.
GTCCTCACTCCACCCAAACCCCACCTGCAACACATGGTACGCACACCTGGAGCAGCCTTACAGCCAACCCAGCCACCTATCTCTCCCTCGTCTCAGGTCTTCACCCGTGAGCTCACTGACCCCTTCCTACAGTGTTGTCTATCTCCGTCAGTGTTGTCTATCTCCGTCTGCATGGCATGGCATAGCTAGTCCTTGTCCCGTAGTCTACCCAGCGAGCTTTGGACCTCACGCCCAGCCACCTGCATCGTCCTTCAAGCTCACAAAGGAATCCAGGAGGTGCCTTTGACCCACTTGGACTTGCTGATGATCTTGAAGCTTTCATTGAACTGAAAGAGCAAAGATTGGTGTTGTTGATGGCGACGAAGAAGCTTCGGAAGAGCTGTCAATCTGTCTTTCCCCTTGCAATGGTGTCTTCCACCTTCGATCTGACCCGTGAAATTTCTGATCGTAGATGAAGACGGTGGATGAGGACCAAATCTATGTGATGACTGAAACTATAGTCTGTGTCAATGAGTTTAACGAGAGGTTGAATTTGTCTGAGCTTGTGCAACTCGATAGAGTTGCTAAATGTGTTGAAACGGTCTGAGGAATGACGTGCATGATGTGGGCATGTTTCTTCTTTCTGAGGGCTACAAAGGTTTACAGTGAGACTCTGTGGGTTCTCCAACTTCAGTGACCACTGCCAAATAACTAGTCGGTCATGAAGATAGATGCTCTGCGCTACCTCAAGCTCTTCACACTAGCCATCATGATCAAAGTCAGTGAAGAACTTCAGTGACCGTTGTCAAACGACTAGCCGGTCTTGAAGCTCGACGCTTTGCGCTACCTCAAGCTCGTCACGCTGGCCACCATGACCAAAGTAGGGGAAGAACTTCAGTGATCACTGTCAAACGACTAACCGGTCGTGAAGTTAGACACTTGGCATTACCTCGAGCTCGTCATTCTGGCCACCATGACAAAAATCAGCGAAGAGCTTTAGTGACCACTGTCAAATAACTAGCAGATCTTGAAGCTCGACGCCTTACACTCTGCCTTAAGCTCCAACAGCTTATGCACCTCTGCCATAGCTGCTACCTTTAAATGTGATTAACAAAACTAGAGTTTGTCAACTTACATCTACTTGCTCTGCTGTTGTCTTTATGTAGACATTGAAATTCCAGTGAAATAAGTGTTGATCAATGTATTAAAATTACAACCTTTATTCATTTCACCTACCTCACACACTTATTTCACCAACCTTACACACTTACTTCACCTACCAACTCCATTTATTTCACCTACAACATCCATTCACTTCACCAAAAAATGGATGGTGGTGATTCACTCTCTTGGCTTATAAATAGCCATCTCCATCAAGAGGAAAGAGGGAGGAATTTACATCACACCAAAACCTTGAAGCTTTGAAACTCTAAAGCTCTCAAGCAAATCCCAAATGATCAGTAAAACCCTCTTCGTTCTTCGTCAAATCCTCCTTCAAGATCAAGCCCCTACGGTCCTTGAAGAAACTTCCCTCAACCTTCGAAATCAAGCCCTGACGGCCCTTGAAGAAAGTGTTCATCGTTCATCATCTGTTCATCCTAAGATCAAGCCCCAACGACCATTTGGATTAACAAAAATCAACAAACCCATACACCTATTCTTCAAGATCAAGCCCAACGGCCCTTGAAGATCCATTCATCAACTGTTCATCCCTAGATCAAGCCTCGACGGCCCTTTGGATCAACAGCTCATCCACAAACCTACACCCTGCGAAGATAAAATCAGAGGATCAAATTACGAAGAGATTGTAACCCCAAAATCATTAATACAAAAATATATTTTGTACACGTATTCTTGTTTCAGGAAAATTCGTGTTCACAAATTTGGCATGCCCAGTGGGACATCTCTGCCTCTCATCTCTATCCTCAAATCATCGAAAAGCGCAAATGGCATCAAGAAAGGATCAAGTTGTTCCCGCAATTAAAGCGAAGAACAAGAACATCATCGCCGTAAGTGGTGATATTTCGGGCATCACAACCCGAAGTAAAGCAAAAGCTTTTTTTGCCGCGGCTTCCGCCCCTGCATTAACTCTATCAAAGGAACAAGAGCACCTGAGGCACGAGCTTGTGATCACCCTAGCCTCGCTAAGGGCGCCAAGAGGGGAAAGCCCGAGGAAATACTCAAAGTCCCTACTCTCCGATGCTGATTCAAGCGACAGTACGGCCATGCAAGTCACGACCACTGAAGCAACTTCAATCGAGGAGCAGCTAGCTCAGATGAATGAAGCAATCACAAAGCTCACACGGACTGTGGAAGAGAAGAACTTGCAGATTGTCGCACTCGTCAACCAACTGGATGCGCGGCCCGACGTGAAAGTTGACCCAAATGTTGGTCTATTAAAGAAAGAAGTCGACGAAGAAGAGGAGCCTCCAGCGGAGAAAGTTGAAGAGAAACTGAAGTTAGACCAAGCAACGGCGATCATGGGATCTCTCTTTATCCAGTAGCTACAGGAGATGATTGCAAGCACCATCAAGACATAATACGAAGGAAGCTCACATGACTGCATACTGTACTCAAAGCCTTACTCTAAGAAGATTGATGCTTTGAAGATGCCAATGTTGGAAATGTGCCCTAAAACCAATCATATGATGATACTTTACGGACATTTCACAAAGTTAAACTAATGTAGTTTAAATGTAAAGGGCAAAGATTATTGTTTGAGCCGTCTCATATAAATGTTATATGCTTAAACGATAAGTCCAAGGAATATGTGATTGGAAGAATGCGATCTAAAGAAGAGATTCATGAGACCATTCTTTCGTTGACACATCCTAAACGTTCCTGATCATAGGATTGTCAATTGGGCATTGACAGTCCGTTAAGATCAGTACGTGCTATGTCTTCAAGACAAGTACGTAGGTGCTCAATAGAGAATGAGTTCACTGAACACGATCAACGAAAAGTTCTCATATTCATGTCACATGAGAACTCATGGTTGGGATAATGCAAATTAGTCTTTTGACCTGAGGCATCACAGTTGTCTTGTGGTTAGGCCCTTAATCTTTGATTATGTCAAAGTCACTCCATCAGGAAGGTGTCCACGGCATCGTTGAGGTTAAGCCACTTAGCCATGGAGGCAAGTGAATGCGCAACAAGGGATCTCTAACCTTCAAACTGTTTGAGGGAGAATACTCTATGATATAATTAAGAATCTTTGGCCAAAGTATGAATGAGATTTACGAATGTGTTCCAAATCACATTCAAGGTAATCATATAAGCACAAGACTCACATTGGATAGTAGACATGAATAAACTATCAAACCAAACAATGTGGTCAAGAGTTTTGTATTAGAGAAAGACTGTATTGCATTTGTAATCCTAAAACTGAATAGGTTCTCCACCTCTTCTGATTAGCTTGGGTAACCATGACATGCTGCTAGGCGTCAACCATGGTTTGTGGAAGCCCTAAAAGTGTATTATCACTAACGGGAGAATTGAAAGTAAGTTTCAATTCACAATCGATTAGAAAGAGTTTTAATCGCCCACTGCCTCGCTAAAAGGAACCTAATGGATCGTTCACCGAGTAAGGTAGAGTTTGAAGAAACAACGGAGATGAGTAAGAATAATTAAATGGTTTAATTATTTATCTAAGGCTAGGATTAATTAATATGTTAATTAATCAAACGAATAAGTTCGTTAAAGACCTCGGGTTAGTTTTGGACCGCAAGGCCCAATGGGATTTGAATGTCAAGCCCATTAACTCAAGTTGTATGACAACTTGAATAAACAAAGGGCTTGAAAGCCCAATAAACCCTATAGGCCGGCCATGTTAGAAGAATAGGGCTTTTGCTCCATTAGGTCACTTATTTGAAGGGACTATATAAAGGACTTTATAGCCTAAAATTCATTAAGGGTTGTTTTTGGGGAAAGGATGAGAACACAAGCTCTCCTTTCTCTCTAAAATTTCGGCCACCTTGGAGGGATCATCTAGCAATCAAACTCCTCCAAGGTCACTCAATTTCTTCTTCATTATGCCTTGGTGATGAATCATTAGAGGTTCTCAATTTTGGGAACTTTGGAGAAACCTTTTTCATCCATCCAAATCCATAGATCTAAGATGCAAGGAATGAAGGCCCTCTCTTTGGGTGATTAGCCTTTGTTTAAATACAAAGAGGAATCTACAAAGGTATATATTTCAACTCACTTTGTTTTGAGTTGATTATTGGTTCACCATTTTACTAGGGTTTGAACATTCATGGGTAATGTTTTGTTTTTAAGTGCATGCTAGCATGATTCCGCTTTTAATTTGTTAATTGCATGCTAATGATGTTGCTTAAATGAACATGTCATCTTCCAAAATAATCCTTCAAGTGGTATCAGAGCCTAGGCCTAGTTTATGGTGGATCCTTTTGGGTTTTGTGATTTTTCATATTTTGTGATTTAAGTGTTGTAAATGTTACAAGCTTTGTTCTTGCTTTGAATATAAATTTTGCTTGAAAATTTAGCATCTCAAATGTTGTAGATGTATTTCATTAAAGCATGAATATTGGAACTAAAAGTTGGTGCCAAGTGTTTTGGGATTTTCGGCCAAATCCAAAGGGTGATTTTTTGGGTTCTTGTTAGACCTGGTTTGGTACTGAGGTGATTCTGAAAAAAGCTGCTATCAAAAAAAGCTGGGAGCTGTTTTTGTGTTTGGTAAACACTCAGCTTCAGCTTTTTTTCACAGTTTTGGGTGAAAAAAAGCCAAAAACAAGAAGCTGCAAAACCCAGCTTTGAAAAACCGGCTTTTTTTCATATCTGTTTTACATAAAAGTTTACCAAACACTCTAATACTGCTTTTTTTTTTTTCAAAAGCACTTTTACAAAAAAGTTTACCAAACACTCTGTTGCTTTATTTCACAGCTGCTTATTCTCACAGCACAGCAGAAGCAGTTTTTTTTCAAAGCACAGCAATACCAAACCAGCCCTTAGTCTTGTTAAAATGGTTTTAAAGTGCTTTTTGGAACCCCTAAGTACCCTAGGATATTAACCCTCTTTTGAGTTGTGAAAATTTGAGTTTTTGGTGAAAGAAAACATCCATGGAGCTATTATGAGTTTTCATGTATGTTCTTCATATTTCTTGAAGTTCTTGCCAAGAACAAAAAGGTTTTGAAGTTTTGATTCAAAAGTTTTATGTTTTTCATAAAGTTTTGTTTTTCAAATGGTGGGTGATAGTTATTGGTGAGATGTGACTAAAAGAATTTTAAAGTTCTATAAAAAACATTTTCTTACAAACCATCAAAGTCACCTTTGTCTCACCTACCAAAAACCACTTTCAAAACTTTAGATTTTTTCAATTTTTCAACACTATGGCCGGCCACCTTTGGTAAAAGGTGTTGGAGGGACTTTTGTGCAATTATATAAAGTTTTGATACTTTTGTGTATTTGTATTTTGACCCCAAAAGTTTTTGTTTTAACATAGTGACCCAAATTGTTGTGGTCATTGTTTTTGGCCCAAAACAAAATGAGAACAAAAATTGTTTTGTCTCTTTAATGAGAATTTGATTTTCATTATATTTAGTTCCATTTAAATCAATTCTATGGATCCAAAAACCAATTGTTTAAAGTTGCTTTCTTAGTTAATTTAGTTAATTAAGAAAAGGATGATTATGAACCAAAGGCCTCGATAATTGAGCTATGTGATTGGCCGATTTACATTATGAATGCTTGGGTTTTAAGTAATGTAGATTTGAATGTAATTTGATTAATTCAAGTTGTTGTATTGGGCATAAGTCCTTCAATTTGTTGTAAAGGTGATGCGAGAATTACTTGACACTCAAATTAAACCCTCGTTTGACAATTGTAGTAGAATGGATAAGTGAGGGATCGTTCTAGACCGGGGATTAGGAGGGCTTGCTAAAACCTTCTAAATTGACTTAAAAACATAAAAACTAAATTAAAACAGATTTAAGACACTTGGGAACAAGGAAATAAAAAAGGGGTTTTAGTTTTGACGAAGTTGAAATAAACAAACAAAATGCAAAAATGGACAGATTGTAAACAAGTGTTGTGAAACAAGATGGTTGGTGAATAGCTAGAGGTTCTTTCTCCACACATGATATTTAGTGCATATGAATCAATTTCCAGTTATTCCTTCATTGAATTATGAACGACAATGCCCCAAATTAACCGTGACATCACTAGTTAACCCTCAGATTTTCCTTATATTATTGGATTGGATGGCATCATTCGACAACCCAAAACATTCTCAAAAGTTCCCTACATGTCATCATAATAGAGATACAATCGAAGATCATTAAGAATAATGAAAACCATAAGCATTGACAAAGCATTTGTAACTATGACATCATGTTACTCATGCTAAGAATTAAACTTAACGCGATCGTGACAAGCGACCTTCACTACTTTCAAGTATAAGTTAGTAACGATTATGTGAAACCTTCTTAAACTTTAGCCACATATTCATGCATGCTAATTAAGTGTCGACCCTCAATCAACAAACACAAATAAGTTAATCATCAAATAGTTAAGCCAATTGCATTCACGAATCAAGAGTTCATAACCGGAATTCATCAATTCATATCACATAAATAATCATGGTATTGAAATCACCCCTAGCCAAAAAGGGTTTAGTTCCTCATAACTTTGAAATCAAAGAAACACCTAAACATTCCAACAACTCAAACTTGAATTGTATGAACGTTTAGGCACTCTTCTCTTCCATTCCTCATACGTACAAAACAAAGAGAATTAAAATGAAACATTGAAATCAAAGAATCACCTAAACATTCCAACAACTCAAACTTGAATTGTATGAACGTTTAGGCACTCTTCTCTTCCTCGTTGTTGTAGCACAAGGTTTAAGGATAGGTTGTGTGATGGTATGAAGTGTTTTGGAGGGATGGGAAGTGGTTGGATAGTGGCTGCAATGGAGGAGAAAAACTGCACAGAAATGGAAGGGGAAGTGTTTGTGTTGTGTGTTTTGTATGAAAAATGAGATATCCATGAATGAATGAATGCTAGGGTATTTATAGGGGTAGTGGAGGGAACATATGGCTGTTTGTTTAAGCATTTGTGTGGAGGAATGATGGAAAAACAGCTAGGACACATGTGAAAACTGGAATTGCACAAGGGGAGCAAAGGGAACCCACGGCATGGATGGATTTGTGCATGTGTTGGCTGATTAAGATTGTGGAAATGCAAGGGAATGCACGGGTTAGGTTTGAAGAAAAGGTGTGTGAATGGGGTAATTGAATGATTAAAGTGCATGTGGGTTGGATATTAAAGGATGGAATGTATGTGAATTAAGTTGGAAAGCTGGAATGATGAAGTGGGAGTGCACGGCATTGAGTGTTTGTTTGATGATGATGCATGTGATGGGTGGGAACAAAGGGGGAAACATGGCACAAGGGGGCTTGAATGAATGATTGAATGTGCATGTGGATTTAAAGAATGAGTGGTGGTGTAATGATGAAGTGAATGCATGTGACTTGTGAATACAAAGAGAAGGGGAAAAACTGGAAATGCTCAAGGAGTGCACGGCATTGGGGGGGGGGGGGGGAAGAAATGATGGCATGAAAGTGAAGGGATTAGTGGTGCATGTGCATGTGTTTTAGGTTGTGAAAGCATGTGGATTAGGTGGAAAGAGGTGGATGTGCATGTGAGTTGAAATGCATATGTTTAAATGGTTGAAATGTGTAGATGATTATGAGTATGATAAGTGATAAGTGAATGATATGTTAAGTGATAAATGAATGATATGTGGTGAGTGATAAGTGAATGAAAGTGATAAGTGATTATAGGGCTAGTTTAAAGGGCTAGGGTTTAAGTACATAGAATGGGCCTAAAATAGGTTGGTTTGCATGGCATAATATGTTTGATTGGACTAGAGGTTTTCCATGGCTCAAAGGATTTGTTTGATTGGGCTAGGCCCTTTGTTTGATGTCCCCAAAGAGCATACAAGGCTTCAATTTCGTCCATCCTCTTTGCTCCATGATTAAGCTATCCAATCCTTGCCCAAAAGTGCCCCAAATAGCCTCAAAATGCACTTTCTTGCTCCCTAAGCCCTTAGAACCTGAAAACACACAAAAGAAACATAAAGGACTAAAATAACTAGAGAAACATAACGTAAATGCACGAGAACAAGCCATTTAAGTCGCATGAATATGCTTCTATCAAACTCCCCCACACTTATCTTTTGCTAGTCCTCGAGCAAAACAGAATAAAAACAAATAAACAAAACGACACTAAACACGTAAAACACAACCTACACCTTCCAAACAATCGTTTCAGGGATTTCCAATGCACATGACAAGTTAAAAATCATTATCCCACAGAATTTAGCCATCTTTACCCTTAAGTACATTCTTAACCATAGTCACCACATACTAGTTCGCAATTAAGCATTTAAAACCATGTTTTGAATGTAGTAACATGCCTTAGAGAATTTGCTCAATTCCTTACAAGATATGCAATCGATTTTCACTCAGATTTTCTAACTACACACCCTAATCTAGTCATATGTGAGAAGATTGATGTAAACATGAAAACGAACACTCACATATATGTATCACAAAGAACGCAATTTCTGGAGTTAATAAGCATGTTTAGATATGATCTCATGAATGGAATGCTACTACTTAGACGCGAGAACCAGTGACACCATATGCTCATACCATGTTCAAACTCCACAAATTGAAATACACAACACTCAAGATAGAAGTCAAGGGTTGTAACGGGGCTTGGGGTATGTGGATAACAAAGAAGGGATATGGAAAACAAAGGTTCTTAAAGAAATAGTGAGCAAAGCATTTGAATCAACTTAGAATTCACTTTTGAATGAAAACTCAACTTTTGAACAAAAAGGGAGAATTTAGACAATTTACGCCCAGAATTGGTGTTTTGGAACCTTTCTTCAATCACTTATTCTTTCATTTTTTTTTTTTTTTTTTTTTTTTTTCAAGCTCTTTTTTTTTTTTCTTTCTTTCTTTCTTTTCTCTCTTTTTTTTTTCTTTTCTTTTTCTTTTCTTTTGAATCTCAAAACATAAACACTTAAACATTCTCTCCCCCACACTTATTTTCTTTCATAATGTAACTCAAAAGGAATTCAATTAAGTCATGCTCACTATCTTTTAAGAACAAGGGTGGGGATTGTCCTAAACTAGGCTAGGTGAGGAAAATGTGGGTAAACAAAGAATAAAGGCTAAACAAGGCTCAACGGGGTTAAAACTTACAACATATACGAAGTATGGGAAGTAAGGCTATTTGGCTATGGTGGTGGTCACTACACAACTTCTTCTTGAATATGTGTTATGCAAATCAATAACATGTTTTGAATGAAATGGGCATGAGTTCTAGCATTTGGAACTATATGATGAAACGCCTTCTAAGTAGTAACCAAGCAAAGAATAATGAGATCATGCAACGACTTTAGAAAACAAGAAATCACAGATTATACTCTCCAAAGAACGTTATAGGCTCAAGTCTCTCAGGGTTGTAGCGTTTGTTTGAGTTCCTTCCTTCAAGCATGTTACAAAAACGAATTTTTTTTTTTTTTTTTTGATTGCATGTGAAGTCATACATTATAACCATAACCAAGCATATACCAAGAGTAAATCAAACTTTTCTCCATGTTTATAACTCTTTTTAACAATCATGCAATTAGAAACCAAATCTTTATCATTGTGTTGGAAGGTGACCTACGACACAAAAACGACTCAAAACACTCTTTTTAGGATTTTCAAAACATGTTTTTCAAATTTTTATGTGATTTTTGAATTTTTAAGTCAAAACACACTAAACAGTTTAAAAACACCTTAAAACAGCAAGGAACAACACTTGAAGTTATGGGTGATAAAATCTCACGAATTTGCATCAACAACATTAGTTACCCCCCCATACTTGAACCAAACATTGTCCTCAATGTTTTAAGCTTAAAATCACACAAAACATAAGTAAACACACAAAAAGCAACTAAACATACTAAACATGGCAGAATGTAATTAACAAAGAGAAGAGTTTAGAGACGCAAATCTGGTTATGGAGTGTAAATTCCCTCTTCTCCTTGGTGATTGCATTGAGGCTTTGATCTTTGTGATTCCACAGGCTTACTCTTGAACTGGTTTCTGCCCATCGTTGATTTTCCTTTGTGCTACTTCTTGAACTGGGCAGCAGGATGGTTCTTTTGGTTTCCCCCGAAGGTCTGAGCTTCCTCCTTTTATCTGTTTCTTTGTTCAATCTCTCCAATTCGTATTGAAGAGGGTTAGAGGATAGCTCAGCATTGCTTGTCTCTACATGCTTCAATGCCCTACTTTCACTTGCCTTACTTACTCCCCATTGCAGAAGTGGTCCCTTCTCTGGAAGTGTATCAACCGTTGAAGATGACTACTCGAGAGCAACGCTAGGTAAGCAATCAGGAATAGATTCCAGGCAGTTGGCTCCAGATCGGAAGACTGACTCCAAGTGCCGGCTGATTGCTTCTTTTACTTTGCCATGCAAGTAAGAACAAGGACAAAGAAAAAGACAGGGAAAGAGCATGATATGAGATACTTTTGCTTTAGACCTTGATGATATGAGATACCTTTGCTTTTGAAGAAACGGCGAATGAAGCAGCACATGTATTTGTTGTGGTTGTCTCCACATGCTTCGATCGACCGTTTCCTTCTTCCTCATTTGTACTCCAGGTTTCTGGTATCTTCTTTGGGGGAGAAAAAATTGAGTATTTCAAGAGGCTTTTCTTCAGGTTTGCCTTGCTATAAAAGACGAAGGTCGACATATATAGAGATAATATCAAATGGTGGTACTGTTCTTTTACCCTTGTCGACAAACGTTTTGATCCCGCAAATTCGGCTTTTTGAAATAGTGGCGCTTCATCGATCTTTGAAGACGCCTCTTCGATTTCTGAGTAGGCGCCCCTTCGATTTCTGAACGACGCCCCTTCGCTTTCTGAATGACACGTGGTAGTGCAGATGCGGCTCCTTTTGACAAAGCTGCACGCGTTTTCTGAAAAGCAGAGAAAGCGTCGCCGAACTTTGCGCTTGTCGGCTAAAGAGGTGTAGTTGCGATGATGGCCTCCACGTGTTTTCAGCTTTGTCAGATATCTTTTGACAAAGTTGAACGCGTATTCTGAAAAGCCGAGAAAGCGTCGCCTAAATTACGCCGGAAAATCCGGCTCTTTGAATCGGTGGACGCGTCGCCATGGCTTTTTATAGAGCTATCAACCACCCCAACACACACACTCTGAAGATCTCCCATTCTTGATAATCGTCTCCGGCCCTTCGAAATTTAACTCCATCCACCCCTTCTCTTTGAACACTTTTGAAAGAAAATGGCAAACTCATCGAACCTTAGCTTAGATTTGAGTCTCAGCAGCGATCCGGTTGCGCCCCGTCAAGGTAATGTATGGCGCCCTTCTTTTTTATCTTCTAACGGTCCTCTTTCAGGTGAAGACTCTGTGATGCAGGATGCCACAACAGCTACAATAGTAGCTAGGAACCTCCTCACTCCAAAAGATAGTAGGCTGCTGTCAGGACGGTCCGATGAGTTGGTCGTTTAAGAGTCCCTCGCACTTAGTGTTCAGTGTGCGAGCTCTGTGTCCAACATGGGCCTACGCCTGCTTGCTCGGTCCCGCCAAGTGGAATCATTGATGGTAGAGGTGGAAAGTCTTAAGCAGGAGATCCAGCAGCTTAAGTACGAGAATAGAAGTTTGCATGTGCTTGCAAATAACTATTCGGCGGGCATGAAGAGGAAGCTTGATGAGCTACAAGAATCTGAGGGTCGAATTCAAAGTGACCGTCAAAGGCTTGCGGCTTATCTCCAGAGGCACCTTTTTCCTGGGTCATCCAGCGCTTGGCCAAGTATTGAGGCCTGGAATGCTCTAGCTCCGATGCCTTCCGCTCCGACGGCTTCTGCTTCAATGCCTTCCGCTCCGACGCCTCCTGCTCCGACTCCTCCTGCTCCGAAGCCTCGTAGTGGGGCTTCACGTAAACAACCTTTGTGAAGACTCCATCTTTCTGCCATGTTTAGATACAATTGTAATTTATCGAAAAATCAATGAACAAGCTTTGTTTTATTTACTGTATTGGGTTGCCTCCCAAGTAGCGCTTTCTTTTACGTCTTGCAGCCGGACGAGTACTCTCTTCAATCTTCATTTGAGCCCACGGAATGGAAAGGAATGTCTTCCACCACTTGCCCCACACTTTGCTCGTAATATGGCTTCAACCGATGCCCGTTCACCTTGAATTCTACGCCATTCCTTAAGCTTTTTATGTGGACTGCACCATAAGGTAAAACGTTAGTAACAACAAACGGGCCAATCCATTTAGAACGCAACTTACCAGGAAACAAACGTAGGTGAGAGTTGAAAAGTAACACTTTCTGCCCAACTGTGAAGGTCTTGGTTCGAATCATTTTATCATGGAATGCTTTGGTCTTGGCTTTGTACATCCGGGCATTCTCATAGGCTTCATTCCGAATCTCCTCAAGTTCATTCAATTGGAGCTTCCTATGAACTCCCGCTGCATCTATGTCCATGTTGAAAGTCTTCACGGCCCAATGTGCCTTGTGCTCTAACTCTACGGGCAAATGACATGGCTTACCATAGACGAGCCGAAAAGGTGACATCCCAATGGGTGTTTTGTATGCCGTACGATATGCCCACAGTGCATCATCTAAACGTAAGCTCCAATCCCTCCTTGTTGGTCCAACGGTCTTCTCCAAAATTTGTTTGATTTCTCGGTTAGACACCTCGGCTTGGCCATTTGTTTGAGGATGGTAAGGTGTGGAGACCTTATGGTTGACATGGTACTTTCTTAGCAACGCCTCAATGGTCCGATTGCAAAAGTGAGACCCTCCATCACTTATGATTACTCTCGGCATTCCAAACCTAGCAAAAATGTTAGTTTTCACGAAATCTGCAACCACCTTAGAATCGTTAGTACGGGTGGCTTTTGCTTCCACCCATTTAGAAACATAATCAACGGCTAGCAAGATATAAGTGAAACCATAAGATGGAGGGAAAGGGCCCATGAAATCAATGCCCCAAACATCAAAAATTTCAACATTAAAGACAGGGGTTTGCGGCATTTGGTCCTTGGTACCTATGTTACCCATTCGTTGGCAACGATCACAAGACATACAAAAGGTTCTAGCATCCCTAAATATAGTCGGCCAATAAAAACCACACTCTAGAACCTTGAGGGCAGTGCGTTGTGTGCCAAAATGACCACCACATGCATATGTGTGACAAAAGCTTAGAATTGAGTGAAATTCAGAATCATGCACACATCTACGTACAATTTGATCTGAGCAATATGATAGGAGCATATTTATGCGACTTAAATGGCTTGTTCTCGTACATTTACGTTATGTTTCTTTAGTTATTTTAGTACTTTAAGCTATTTTCGTGTGTTTGTAGGTCCAAAGGGCTAAAGGAGCAAAAAGATGCATTTTGGAGACTTTTGGAGCACTTTTGGGCTAAGGACGGATAGCTTATGCTTGAAGCCAAAGTGTTGGACGAAATTGAAGACCTAATTGGAGCCAAAGTGTTGGAACCTTGTTCTCTTTAGTTTTAGGACATTTAAACCTTTCCTAATCCCAATCATGCCATGCATAACACACATCCATTCTAACACATTGTCATTGCACATGCATTTCCTTCATTAGTTAACCCACATGCACTTATCACTTATCATCACCACATATCATATCACTTAATCACTTATCACTTATCATCACCACTTAACCACTTATCATATCATAACCACATATCATATCACTTATCACTTATCACTTAACATAACATCCACCTACTTCACCTACAACATCCACCTACTTCACCTACAAATGACATAGCCATATGTTCCCTCCACTACTCCTATAAATACCCTTGCATTCATTCATTCATGAACATCTCATTCCATTTCACAACACAACACCCCTCAAACACTTCCATTATTCCCTAACCGTGAGTCCCCCTTCCACCATTCCTCATCCATTTCCATAATTCCCCAAACCTCACCTTAGACCTTGTGCTACAACAACGAGGAAGATAAGAGGGCCTAAACGTTCATACAATTCAAGTTTGAGTTGTTGGAATGTTTAGGTGTTTCTTTGATTTCAAAGTTTAAATTCAATTCTCTTTGTTTTGTACGTATGAGGAATGGAAGAGAAGAATGCCTAAACGTTCATACAATTCAAGTTTGAGTTGTTGGAATGTTTAGGTGTTTCTTTGATTTCAAAGTAATGAGGAACTAATCCCCCTTTAGCTAGGGGGTGATTCGAAACTATGTTTATATTTGCAATATGAATTGATTACTTTTGGTTGGAATTTCATAAGTTATGGATTCAATTCGTTTAACTGTTTGATTGATAACTTATTTATGTATGTTCATTGAGATTGCAAGCTTAATTTTCATGCATGAATATGACGCTAGAATATAAGTGAGTTTCACCTAATCGTTATGAACTTATATTCACAAGTAGTGGAGGTTGCTTATAAACAATCGCGTTAAACGAATTCTTGGCATAAGTTTCATGCGTATTCCATAGTAACGAATGCCTCGTCAACACTTCTAATTTTCATTGAACTTAATGATCTTTGTTGAATGTCTCTATCATGCGTATTCCATAGTTAGGGACTTTGATTAAGAATAATTTGGTTGTAATGCGTATTCCATTCAATCCAATGAATTTAGGGAAATCTGAAAGTTAATTTAAGCGGACCTAATTAACTTGGAGCATTGAGTTTCATAATTTATCGAAAGACCAACTGAGAATCAATCTTGTATGCAAGTATAACATGTGTGGAGAAGAACCCCTTAGCTAGCCTTCATTCCATTTATTCCATCATCCATATTCACATTTACATTCTGCTTAGTTTATTAACTTGTTTTGTTATTTCAATTTTCGTCAAATCAAAACTCTTCCCCCCTTTTTCCTTATTGTTCAATTTAGTTTATGTTTTAAAGCATTTTGAGTCTTTGGTTTGTCTTAGTGATTTAAAGTTTAGTTTTGCATTCTTTGAGTCTAGTATAGTGTTTTAAACTTTATTTTACGTTTTTGAGTCAAATCCAAGTGATTAACAATCCCTCCTAATCCCCGGTCCAGAACGATCCCTACTTATACATATACTACAATTGATAAAAAGAGGGTTTAATTTGTGTGCGTATAAATCACGCATCAAATTTTGGCGCCGTTGCCGGGGATTAGCAACTTTGCTAATCTCTTGGATTGTTTTATTTTCGTTTGTGTGTATATATTTTTAGTTTTATTTTAGACGCAAGACATGGCACTTGATAGTGCTTCTCTTTTGTCACAGCTTATGGAAGAGTACCAAACGCAAAGAGTTGGTACATTTGATCATAATCAATCAAGGAACGACGTGTTTTCCAATACTTACAATTCCGATTGGAGTGATCATTCAAACTCTATATGGTGGGAACCTCAACATATTCAACAAGAAGGATATTGGCAGCCTTATGAGGAGTTCTATTCAACGTCTATGCATCCACCACAACCTCATATTCAATATGCCCAACCAAACTCAAGTTCGTCAATAGATTATAATCAAAAGCTTAATGAATTACTTTGTTTGGTGCAGGGCTCACAAAACCAAGTCGAGGAGACTCAACAAGGAGAATATTGGCAACCATATGAGGAGTTCTATTCAAGACCTATGCACCCACCACAACCTCATATTCAATATGCCCAACCAAATTTAAGTTCGTCAATAGATTATAATCAAAAGCTTGATGAATTAATTTGTTTGGTGCAGGGCTTACAAAATCAAGACAATGAGGCTCAACAAGAAGGATATTGGCAGCCGTATGAGGAGTTCTATTCAACGCCTATGCAGCCACCACAACCTGCCCAAAGTAATATAGCGGAGTTCGAAGGACAATTTTGCGACCAAGGCGAACTCCCTAGTTCAACCATTGCAAATCAGAAGGGAGAATTTGAAACCACCAATGCTATCATGTTGGGAAGTGACAAGGAGGTTGGAACGGACCCTCAACCATCAAAATCAAATCACAAGGAAGAGGAATACACCCAACCCACGGAAAGGGTGGAAACACCTTTACCGGAGGCACCTATTGCTCCTATGCCATCTAATACAGGTATGGTTGTTCCAAATTTCATTATTTTTAATCCCGTTCCAACAAGTATCCCTATTCCTTGCAGATTCATGACTTCCAAGGAAGAAGAAGGTGAGAAAGACATCTTGGAAGTCCTTCCAAAGGTGACAAGTAAGGAATGTCATGAATTCATCAAAGAGGACGTTCTTGAGGCAAACAACCCCAAAGAAGTTGAATTTTATGACACAAGAGAAGGATCAATCCTCACATGCAATCTGGCCAAGTCCAATATCCTTGAAACTTTCAAAGGAGTGGTGTTTGTCATTGAGTTCTTGTCGGACAAAACAAGTAAGTCATATTTTCCAAATTCCATTACATTTTATACTAACTTGCTGTTTTTTATGAATCAGGCACCTACACTAGAATTCAAACCAATGCCGGTTCACTTCAAGTATCACCTTCCATTCAAGGATAAATTCCATGCCGTTTTATTTGATTTATGAAAAAAAAAAAAAAAAAAAAAAAAAAAAAAAAAAAAAAAAAAGAATAAAAATAAACATGGAGAAAGATGGAGCTTCACAAAGGTTGTTTACGTGAAGCCCCACTACGAGGCGTCGGAGCGGAAGGCATAGAAGTGGAAGGCATAGAAGCAGGAGGCATCGGAGCGGAAGCCATCGGAGCAGAAGGCATCGGAGCGGAAGGCATCGGAGCGGGAGCATTCCAGGCCCCAATACTTGGCCAAACGCTGGACGAGCCAGGAAAAATGTGCCTCTGGAAGTAAGCCGAAAGCCTTTGACGGTCACTTTGACGGTCACTTTGCATTCGAACATTGGATTCTTGCAGCTCATCAAGCTTCCTCTTCATGCCCGTCGAATAGTTGTTTGCAAGCACATGCAAACTTCTATTCTCATACTTCAGCTGCTTGATCTCTTGCTTGAGACTTTCCACCTCAGCCATCAATGATTCCACCTGACGGGAGCGGGCAAGCAGGCGTTGGCCCATATTGGACACAGAGCTCGCACACTGAACACTAAGTGCGAGGGACTCTTGAACGGCCAACTCATCGGACCGTCCTGACAGCAGCCTACTATCTTTTGGAGTGAGGAGGTTCCTAGCTACTATTGTAGCTGTTGTGGCGTCCTGCATCACGGAGTCTTCACCTGTGAGAGGACCGTTAGAAGAAAAGAAAGAAGGGCGCCATACGTTACCTTGACGCGGCGCGCCCGTATCACTGCTAAGGCTCAATTCCAAGCTAAGGTTCGATGAGTTTGCCATTTTTCAAAAGTGTTCAAAGAGAAGGGATGGAGTTAAATTTCAAAGGGCCGGAGTCGATTATCAAGAATGGGAAATCTTCAGAGTGTGTTTGTTGTGGTGATCGATAGCTCAATAAAAAAGCCAAGGCGACGCGTCCACCAATTCAAAAAGCCGGAATTTCCGGCGTAATTTAGGGGACGCTTTCTCAGCTTTTCAGAAGACGTGTTCAACTTTGTCAAAAGAGTTCTTCTTTTCAGACAACACGTGGAGGCCATCATCGCAACTACACATCTTTAGCCGACAAGCGCAAAGTTCGGCGACGCTTTCTCAGCTTTTCAGAAGACGCGTGCAGCTTTGTCAAAAGGAGCCGCATCTGCACTACCACGTGTCGTTCAGAAAGCGAAGGGGCGTCGTTCAGAAAGCGAAGGGGCGTCGTTCAGAAATCGAAGGGGCGCCTGCTCAGAAATCGAAGAGGCGTGTTCAGAGATCGAAGAGGCGCCATTATTTCAAAAAGCCGGATTTGCGGGATCAAAACGTTTGTCGACAAAGGTAAAAAGTACCACCACTTGATATTATCTCTATATATGTCGACCTTCGTCTTTTATGGCAGGGCAAACCTTAAGAAAATGCCCAACTCTCCCTCACCTCTGAGGGCGCACTCCCAGCAAAGCCTTTCGAATTACTCAATTTTTTCTTCTTCCCCAAAGATGATACCAGATGTCTGGAGTACATATGACCCAGGAGGAAACAGCACAACAAATACATGTGCTGATTCATTCACCGCTTCTTCAAAAGCAAAGGTATCTCATATCATCAAGGTAAAAAGCAAAAGTATCTCATATCATGCTCTTTCCCTGTCTTTTTCTTTGTCCTTGTTCTTACTCGCATGGCAAGGTAAAAGAAGCAATCAGCCGGCACTTGGAACCAGTCTTCCGATCTGGAGCCAACTGCCTGGAATCTATTCCTGATTGCTTACCTAGCGTTGCTCTCGAGTAGTCATCTTCAACGGTTGATACACTTCCAGAGAAGGGACCACTCCTGCAAAGATTGAACAAAGAAACAGATAAAAGGGGAAAGCTCAGACCTCCGGGGGAGACCAAAAGAATCCTGCTGCCCAGTTCAAAAGTAGCACAAAGGAAAATCAACGATGGGAGGAACCCCTGTGGAATCAACAACATCAAGCCTCAATGAAATCAACAAGGAGAAGATGGAATGTACATTCCACAACCAGATTTGCGTCTCTAAACTCTTCTCTTTGTTATTTACATTCTGCCATGTTTAGTATGTTTAGTTGCTGTTTTTATATTTACTTTTGTTTGGTGTGATTTTAAGCTTAAAACATTGAGGACAATGTTTGATTTAAGTGTGGGGGGGGTAACTAATGTTGTTGATACAAATTCGTGAGATTTTATCACCCATAACTTCAAATGTTGTTCCTTACTGTTTTAAGGCGTTTTTAAGTTGTTTTAGAGTATTTTAGTATGTTTTGTTTTTATAACTCCGAAAATACCATAAAAATTTGAAAAAAAAAATTGTTTTGAAAAGCCTAAAAAGAGTGTTTTGAGTCGTTTTTGTGTGTTTGTGTCTTAGGATACCTTCCAACACAATGACAAGGATTTGGTTTATAATTGCATGACGGTTAGAAAGAGTTATAAACATAGAGAAAAGTATGATTTACTCTTGGTATATGCTTGGTTATGGTTATAATGTATGACTTCACATGCAATCATAAAAGAAGAAAAAAATTCGTTTTTGTAACATGCTTGAAGGAAGGAACTCAAACAAACGCTACAACCCTGAGAGACTTGAGCCTATAACGTTCTTTGGAGAGTTTAATCTGTGATTTCTTGTTTTCTAAAGTCGTTGCATGATCTCATTATTCTTTGCTTGGTTACTACTTAGAAGGCGTTTCATCATATAGTTCCAAATGCTAGAACTCATGCCCATTTCATTCAAAGCATGTTATTGATTTGCATAACACATATTCAAGAAGAAGTTGTGTAGTGACCACCACCATAGCCAAATAGCCTTACTTCCCATACTTCTTATATGTTGTAAGTTTTAACCCCGTTGAGCCTTGTTTAGCCTTTATTCTTTGTTTACCCACATTTTCCTCACCTAGCCTAGTTTAGGACAATCCCCACCCTTGTTCTTAAAAGATAGTGAGCATGACTTAATTGAATTCCTTTTGAGTTACATTATGAAAAAAAATAAGTGTGGGGGAGAGAATGTTTAAGTGTTGATGTTTTGAGATTCAAAAGAAAAAAAAAAAAAAAAAAAAAAAAAAAAAAAAAAAAAAAAAAAAAGAGAAAAGAAAAAAATGAAAGAATAAGTGATTGAAGAAAGGTTCCAAAACACCAATTCTGGGTGTAATTTGTCTAAACTCTCCCTTTTTGTTCAAAAGTTGAGTTTTCATTCAAAAGTGAATTCTAAGTTGATTCAAATGCTTTGCTCACTATTTCTTTAAAAACCTTTGTTTTCCATATCCCTTCTTTGTTATCCACATACCCCAAGCCCCGTTACAACCCTTGACTTCTATCTTGAGTGTTGTGTATTTCAATTTGTGGAGTTTGAACTTGGTATGAGCTTATGGTGTCACTGGTTCTCGCGTCTAAGTAGTAGCATTCCATTCATGAGATCATATCTAAACATGCTTATTAACTCCAGAAAATGCTTTCCTTATTATAACATATGTGAGTGTTCGTCTACATGTTTACATCAATCTTCTCACATATACCTAGTGTAGGGTGTGTAGTCAGAAAATCTGTGTGAAAAACGAGAGTACATCTAGTAAGAAATTGAGGGAATTCTCTAAAGGCATGTTACTACATTTGAAATGTGTTTTAATTGCTTAATTGTGAACTAGTATGTGGTGACTATGATTAAGAATGTACTTAAGTGTAAAGATGGCTCAAATCTGTGAGAATAATGATTTTTAACTTGTCATGTGCATTGGAAGTCCCTGATACGATTGTTGGAAGGTGTAGGTTGTGTTTTGTTCTTTTTGTTTTGTTTTTCTGTTTTGCTCGAGGACTAGCAAAAGCTAAGTGTGGGGGTATTTGATAGGAGCATATTTATGCGACTTAAATGGCTTGTTCTCGTACATTTACGTTATGTTTCTTTAGTTATTTTAGTACTTTAAGCTATTTTCGTGTGTTTGTAGGTCCAAAGGGCTAAAGGAGCAAAAAGATGCATTTTGGAGACTTTTGGAGCACTTTTGGGCTAAGGACGGATAGCTTATGCTTGAAGCCAAAGTGTTGGACGAAATTGAAGACCTAATTGGAGCCAAAGTGTTGGAACCTTGTTCTCTTTAGTTTTAGGACATTTAAACCTTTCCTAATCCCAATCATGCCATGCATAACACACATCCATTCTAACACATTGTCATTGCACATGCATTTCCTTCATTAGTTAACCCACATGCACTTATCACTTATCATCACCACATATCATATCACTTAATCACTTATCACTTATCATCACCACTTAACCACTTATCATATCATAACCACATATCATATCACTTATCACTTATCACTTAACATAACATCCACCTACTTCACCTACAACATCCACCTACTTCACCTACAACATCCACTTCACCTACAACATCCACCTACTTCACCTACAACATCCACCTACTTCACCTACAAATGACATAGCCATATGTTCCCTCCACTACTCCTATAAATACCCTTGCATTCATTCATTCATGAACATCTCATTCCATTTCACAACACAACACCCCTCAAACACTTCCATTATTCCCTAACCGTGAGTCCCCCTTCCACCATTCCTCATCCATTTCCATAATTCCCCAAACCTCACCTTAGACCTTGTGCTACAACAACGAGGAAGATAAGAGGGCCTAAACGTTCATACAATTCAAGTTTGAGTTGTTGGAATGTTTAGGTGTTTCTTTGATTTCAAAGTTTAAATTCAATTCTCTTTGTTTTGTACGTATGAGGAATGGAAGAGAAGAATGCCTAAACGTTCATACAATTCAAGTTTGAGTTGTTGGAATGTTTAGGTGTTTCTTTGATTTCAAAGTAATGAGGAACTAATCCCCCTTTAGCTAGGGGGTGATTCGAAACTATGTTTATATTTGCAATATGAATTGATTACTTTTGGTTGGAATTTCATAAGTTATGGATTCAATTCGTTTAACTGTTTGATTGATAACTTATTTATGTATGTTCATTGAGATTGCAAGCTTAATTTTCATGCATGAATATGACGCTAGAATATAAGTGAGTTTCACCTAATCGTTATGAACTTATATTCACAAGTAGTGGAGGTTGCTTATAAACAATCGCGTTAAACGAATTCTTGGCATAAGTTTCATGCGTATTCCATAGTAACGAATGCCTCGTCAACACTTCTAATTTTCATTGAACTTAATGATCTTTGTTGAATGTCTCTATCATGCGTATTCCATAGTTAGGGACTTTGATTAAGAATAATTTGGTTGTAATGCGTATTCCATTCAATCCAATGAATTTAGGGAAATCTGAAAGTTAATTTAAGCGGACCTAATTAACTTGGAGCATTGAGTTTCATAATTTATCGAAAGACCAACTGAGAATCAATCTTGTATGCAAGTATAACATGTGTGGAGAAGAACCCCTTAGCTAGCCTTCATTCCATTTATTCCATCATCCATATTCACATTTACATTCTGCTTAGTTTATTAACTTGTTTTGTTATTTCAATTTTCGTCAAATCAAAACTCTTCCCCCCTTTTTCCTTATTGTTCAATTTAGTTTATGTTTTAAAGCATTTTGAGTCTTTGGTTTGTCTTAGTGATTTAAAGTTTAGTTTTGCATTCTTTGAGTCTAGTATAGTGTTTTAAACTTTATTTTACGTTTTTGAGTCAAATCCAAGTGATTAACAATCCCTCCTAATCCCCGGTCCAGAACGATCCCTACTTATACATATACTACAATTGATAAAAAGAGGGTTTAATTTGTGTGCGTATAAATCACGCATCACAATACTTCCACAAATAAGGGTCATCCCAAACATAGAAACGTGCATCATTTTTAAGCTTATCACGTTGGTGCTTGTTTAGTTCATTTGGAAATTGTTTAGCCACCAAGTAATTCACTAAATCTGCATACCATGGTTCACTTACCTCAATGGATAGCAGCTGCTCATCGGGAAAAGTTTCAGGGATAGGTACGGCATGTTCATGCTCCTCGTGGATCATTCGGCTTAAATGGTCAGCCACTACATTCTCGCTTCCTTTCTTATCCCGGATTTCAATATCAAATTCTTCAAGAAGAAGAATCCAACGGATAAGCCTCGGCTTTGCTTCCTTTTTCGTGATCAAGTACCTCAAAGCTGCATGATCAGAATAAACGATTACTTTAGTACCAATTAAATATGAACGGAATTTATCTAAAGCAAAAACCACAGCTAGAAGTTCTTTTTCCGTCGTGGAGTAGTTCAATTGGGCATCATTGAGAGTCCGAGAGGCATAGTATATGACATGCGGCCACTTGTCTCTTCTTTGTCCTAGAACAGCTCCTAATGCATAGTCGGATGCATCGCACATGAGCTCGAACGGAAGGCTCCAATCTGGAGGTACAATAATGGGGGCCGAGACTAGCTTCTCCTTGAGTTGGTTAAATGCCGATTTACACTCTTCATCAAACTTGAATGGCACATCTTTTTGAAGCAATCGGCAAAGAGGGTTGGACATCTTGGAGAAGTCCTTGATAAAACGCCTATAGAACCCTGCATGGCCAAGAAACGAACGTACCTCTCTAACCGAAGTAGGAGAGGGTAAGTGACGTACAAGGTCTATTTTCGATTTATCTACTTCAATTCCTTTTTCTGAAACAATATGTCCTAAAACTATACCTTGTTTCACCATAAAGTGACATTTCTCCCAATTCAAGACAAGGTTAGTTTCAACACATCGTTTCAAAATTAAGGTTAGATTATCCAAGCAATTATCAAATGAACTCCCAAACACACTGAAATCATCCATGAAAACCTCAATGATCTTTTCAACAAAATCGGAAAATATACTTACCATACACCTTTGGAAAGTGGCCGGTGCGTTGCATAAGCCAAATGGCATGCGACGATAAGCAAATGTTCCAAAAGGACATGTGAATGTGGTCTTCTCTTGATCATCCGGGGCTATCACAATTTGGTTATATCCAGAGTATCCATCAAGAAAACAGTAAAAGGCATGACCGGCTAACCTTTCGAGCATCTGGTCGATGAATGGCAAAGGAAAGTGATCTTTCCTAGTCATGGCATTTAGCTTCCGGTAATCGATACATACTCGCCAACCTGTTTGAATGCGGGTTGGCACAAGCTCATTCTCATCATTCTTGAAAACAGTTACTCTGGACTTCTTGGGAACAACTTGAACTGGAGAGACCCAACGGCTATCGGAGATAGGGTAGATCACTCCGCAATCCAAAAGCTTGATTATTTCCTTCTTCACCACTTCCATCATCGGAGGGTTGAGACGGCGTTGAGCCTCTCGGGATGGCTTAGTCCCCTCCTCAAGAAGTATACGGTGCATGCATGTGGTAGGGCTTATTCCTTTAATGTCGGCCAAAGTCCACCCTATGGCCGTTTTGTGCTTTCGCAGCACCCTCATAAGCTTCTCCTCCTCCATTGCCGTGAGACTTGATGAAATGATGACGGGCAATGTTTCGCCTTTTCCCAAAAACACATACTTCAAATGGTCCGGCAACGGCTTAAGTTCAAGCGATGGTGCCTGAACAACAGAAGGTAGCATCTTAGTGGAAACTGAATTTGAAAGTGAGAGTGGAACCTTACCATATTGTTGTGGCAATGACTCAAGGGCTGCCACAACCTCAATTATTTCTTCTCTAGAACCCATTGCAAAGAATTCCTCCTCCTTGCCGTGGCCTTGCATTGGCCCAAATCCTTCATTTTTGCGCTCTATGGCCTTAGTGATGGTTGTTTCCAGGGCGTCCTCGTTCAATTCTTCAAGGTATACCTGTGCCAAAGAATCGATAACATCAATGGAAAAACAAGAATGGTCATCAACGGGATATCTCATAGTTTCAAAAATATTAAAATTAATCACTTCCCCATCGAATTCCATTGTCAAGGTGCCTTTGTATACATCAATCTTCGTTCGGGCCGTCTTCATGAATGGCCTACCAAGGAGAATCGGCAAAGATGTAGAATGGGCTGAATCCTCCATGTCTAGGACGTAGAAATCAGCCGGAAAAATTAAATGGTTCACCTGCACAAGCACATCTTCCAAAACTCCTTTTGGATACGCGTTAGAACGATCGGCCAATTGTATAATTACACCATCTTGTTTTAATTCACCCAAATCCATAGATGCATAAATAGAATAAGGCATGACATTTATGGATGCACATAAATCAAGCATGGCATGTTCAAAACGATTATGTCCAATCACACAAGGAATCGTGAAACTACCGGGGTCTTTGCACTTGGTGGGCAGTTTACGTTGCAAAACAGCGGACACATTCTCGCTTACCTTCACTACCTCTTTGTTTGCCCTTCTTCTCTTTGTATTGCATAGGTCCTTGAGGAATTTAGCATACTTTGGAACCTGTTTGATTGCATCGAGAAGCAATATGTTCACTTGCACCTTCCGGAACGTTTCAAGAATGTCCTTCTCGCTTTCTTCCTTTTTTTCTTGCATGAACCTGCGAGGAAAAGGTACATTGGGCAGATTAGGACGTGAAGTACATGAATTTGAACTTAAATTACCTGATTTGGCCGAGTTAGGGTGATTGGGGGCCTGCGGCATTGGGTTTTTCACCCTTACCGTGGGTGAGCTAGACACTTCCTCAGGTTGTGTCGTCTCTTCATCTACTTTCTGGGCAGATTTGGGATTGTTTGGCTCGGTCCCAACTTCTTTTCCACCCCTTAGGGTGATGGCCTTGGCGGATTCGAATCCTCCCTTTGGATTGACTGTGGTTGAGCTAGGAAGCTTTCCTTGCTCTCTAATCTGTCCAAGGAACTCAGAAATCTGCCCTATTTGTTTCTTCATATCCATCATCTCCTTCTCGTTATTTGCTATCCGGTTGTTTTGATTTTGCAACCCCTGCGAAATAAAGGTTAGTAATTGCATAGCTTGATCACTTTCCAAGGACGTACCTGAATGAGATGATGCTGAAGGTTGTTGGGGTTGTTGGGGTTGTTGGGGTGCATACGGCTTGGAATAAAAACCAGGGGGGTTTGGCCTAAATCCTCCTTGTTGGGCAGCTTGTTGTGGCTCCCTCCATTTGAAGTTTGGATGGTCCCTCCATCCGGCATTGTAAGTGTTCGAGTATGGGTTGTTTTGATTTTGTCCTTGGAAACCAATTGCATTGGCAGATTCCCACCCACCATTCTCGATTAGTTGAGGGCACTTGTCGGATGGATGCCCTTGAATTGAGCACACGCCACAAACTTGGTGTTCTTGTGCTTTTGGACTAATCACAACCTGAGAAACAAGAGAAGTAAGATTAGCAAGTTGTGATTGAATTTCAGAAATAGCACTCACCTCATTTACACTTTGTTGCCGTGGGGCTTCCCTTTGGCCCACTCCTTCATATTGTTGAGCGTTGAGCGCTCGGTTGGCTATGAGAATCTTGGCATCCCTTGGTGTTTTGTCCACCAATGCTCCTCCCGCTGATGCATCAAGCATTTGACGTTCGATAGGAAGGAGGCCCTCATAGAAATATTGAAGGAGAAGTTCCTCCTTCATTTGATGTTGAGGACATGAAGCTACAAGGCCCTTGAAGCGCTCATAATAAGCCGGGAATGTCTCACCATGATTCTGTTGAATACCACTAATTTTCTTCCGTAGGAGAATCACTCTCGAAGTAGGGAAGAATTTCTCCAAGAAAGCACGCTTCATACTCTCCCACGAAGTCACAGTTCCCGGGGCTAGTTCGTAGAGCCAATCTTTGGCCTTGTCCATAAGTGAAAATGGAAAGGCCTTCATCTTCAATATACTCCCATCCACATTGACGGGGGTCATGCTCGAACAAACCACCTCGAACTCCTTCAAGTGTTTGTTGGGGTCTTCCATAGACAAGCCATGGAACTTCGGAATATGGTGTAACAAACTGGATTTAAGTTCAAATTCATCGGTCTTGCCTTGGGCAGCCGTGGGGTATTGGATACAAAGAGGCAATGCATTATCCAAACCCGAGGCCGAAAGCTCCTTGATGGTTCTATTATCTGCTGCCATGGCTTGTTCTTCTTCAAAAATCTGATCCGTGGGCTTTTCTTCTACACCTACTTCGTCTTCTTCAAGCCCAGGTTGTGGTGGAGGTTGTGGTGGCTCTTGTTGACTCCTCGTTCTCCTCAAAGTGCGTTCAAAATCACCGTCAAAGTCGGAGATGTTCTCTATAATAGGCCGAGAGCTACGAGTCATACACAGTACCTAAAAAACAAGGAAACAAACAAACTAAGAATCTAAAATAAGAATGCACGAAAAACAAAAATATAAAAATAAAGACAAGGGATTAGCAAAGTTGCCAATCCCCGGCAACGGCGCCAAAAATTTGATGCGAGAATTACTTGACACTCAAATTAAACCCTCGTTTGACAATTGTAGTAGAATGGATAAGTGAGGGATCGTTCTAGACCGGGGATTAGGAGGGCTTGCTAAAACCTTCTAAATTGACTTAAAAACATAAAAACTAAATTAAAACAGATTTAAGACACTTGGGAACAAGGAAATAAAAAAGGGGTTTTAGTTTTGACGAAGTTGAAATAAACAAACAAAATGCAAAAATGGACAGATTGTAAACAAGTGTTGTGAAACAAGATGGTTGGTGAATAGCTAGAGGTTCTTTCTCCACACATGATATTTAGTGCATATGAATCAATTTCCAGTTATTCCTTCATTGAATTATGAACGACAATGCCCCAAATTAACCGTGACATCACTAGTTAACCCTCAGATTTTCCTTATATTATTGGATTGGATGGCATCATTCGACAACCCAAAACATTCTCAAAAGTTCCCTACATGTCATCATAATAGAGATACAATCGAAGATCATTAAGAATAATGAAAACCATAAGCATTGACAAAGCATTTGTAACTATGACATCATGTTACTCATGCTAAGAATTAAACTTAACGCGATCGTGACAAGCGACCTTCACTACTTTCAAGTATAAGTTAGTAACGATTATGTGAAACCTTCTTAAACTTTAGCCACATATTCATGCATGCTAATTAAGTGTCGACCCTCAATCAACAAACACAAATAAGTTAATCATCAAATAGTTAAGCCAATTGCATTCACGAATCAAGAGTTCATAACCGGAATTCATCAATTCATATCACATAAATAATCATGGTATTGAAATCACCCCTAGCCAAAAAGGGTTTAGTTCCTCATAACTTTGAAATCAAAGAAACACCTAAACATTCCAACAACTCAAACTTGAATTGTATGAACGTTTAGGCACTCTTCTCTTCCATTCCTCATACGTACAAAACAAAGAGAATTAAAATGAAACATTGAAATCAAAGAATCACCTAAACATTCCAACAACTCAAACTTGAATTGTATGAACGTTTAGGCACTCTTCTCTTCCTCGTTGTTGTAGCACAAGGTTTAAGGATAGGTTGTGTGATGGTATGAAGTGTTTTGGAGGGATGGGAAGTGGTTGGATAGTGGCTGCAATGGAGGAGAAAAACTGCACAGAAATGGAAGGGGAAGTGTTTGTGTTGTGTGTTTTGTATGAAAAATGAGATATCCATGAATGAATGAATGCTAGGGTATTTATAGGGGTAGTGGAGGGAACATATGGCTGTTTGTTTAAGCATTTGTGTGGAGGAATGATGGAAAAACAGCTAGGACACATGTGAAAACTGGAATTGCACAAGGGGAGCAAAGGGAACCCACGGCATGGATGGATTTGTGCATGTGTTGGCTGATTAAGATTGTGGAAATGCAAGGGAATGCACGGGTTAGGTTTGAAGAAAAGGTGTGTGAATGGGGTAATTGAATGATTAAAGTGCATGTGGGTTGGATATTAAAGGATGGAATGTATGTGAATTAAGTTGGAAAGCTGGAATGATGAAGTGGGAGTGCACGACATTGAGTGTTTGTTTGATGATGATGCATGTGATGGGTGGGAACAAAGGGGGAAACATGGCACAAGGGGGCTTGAATGAATGATTGAATGTGCATGTGGATTTAAAGAATGAGTGGTGGTGTAATGATGAAGTGAATGCATGTGACTTGTGAATACAAAGAGAAGGGGAAAAACTGGAAATGCTCAAGGAGTGCACGGCATTGGGGGGGGGGAAGAAATGATGGCATGAAAGTGAAGGGATTAGTGGTGCATGTGCATGTGTTTTAGGTTGTGAAAGCATGTGGATTAGGTGGAAAGAGGTGGATGTGCATGTGAGTTGAAATGCATATGTTTAAATGGTTGAAATGTGTAGATGATTATGAGTATGATAAGTGATAAGTGAATGATATGTTAAGTGATAAATGAATGATATGTGGTGAGTGATAAGTGAATGAAAGTGATAAGTGATTATAGGGCTAGTTTAAAGGGCTAGGGTTTAAGTACATAGAATGGGCCTAAAATAGGTTGGTTTGCATGGCATAATATGTTTGATTGGACTAGAGGTTTTCCATGGCTCAAAGGATTTGTTTGATTGGGCTAGGCCCTTTGTTTGATGTCCCCAAAGAGCATACAAGGCTTCAATTTCGTCCATCCTCTTTGCTCCATGATTAAGCTATCCAATCCTTGCCCAAAAGTGCCCCAAATAGCCTCAAAATGCACTTTCTTGCTCCCTAAGCCCTTAGAACCTGAAAACACACAAAAGAAACATAAAGGACTAAAATAACTAGAGAAACATAACGTAAATGCACGAGAACAAGCCATTTAAGTCGCATGAATATGCTTCTATCAAAAGGGCATAAGCCCATTATTTGTGTTGTAAAAGGGCATAAGCCCTTCTTATTATTTCATGTATTCCTCTTTGTTTATATGTATGCAAATTGGAATAGTTGGGTCCAACGCCCAATAGGAAATAACGGTTTAATTGGATTAAACGCGTAACTAAAATCAACAACTATCTACCTTAAACCCAAGGTCCAACACAAGGCTCGTGTTGGATCAAATCAAACGGTTCATAATCATCCTAAAACCTAATATGACTATATAGTCCATATGAGGATGCAATGCGTTCGTTAGTAGTTCCATATAGTCTCGCTTGTTTCAACGAAACAGTGGGAGTATTATATGCTACTAAATCATATTAACTTGGACCAATAGTTATGATAGGGCCATGTTCTTTTAATATGATTAAAATGATTTTGATGTAGCCCAAAACTACTCCCTCAACAAACGAATATTAAGTTGATAAACGAGAGATGTTTTGAACATTTCTTCGTAGGCCTTCCACCGTGGTGGGCTCCAATCGTTTGTGACTTGTACACCGGCTTCACCCTATCATGGGGGAGTACAAAGTGCATGCTTACACTCAGGAGGAGTCCATAAACATATGATGAGGTAAGTGTAGGCAACGAGGATGGCCGATATCATATCATTGTGAGGCTATTCTTGAACCCCTTCATGAACTAAGCATGGTGGGAATAACTTAACTAAGTGCAATGGTGCCGATATCGTATCATCGTGAGGCCACATTCTCTAGAGGCCAAA
This sequence comes from Pyrus communis, assembly GCF_041283825.1. NCBI lineage: Eukaryota > Viridiplantae > Streptophyta > Magnoliopsida > Rosales > Rosaceae > Pyrus > Pyrus communis. The sequence continues at coordinate 22,101,505 of NC_142569.1, forward strand.
CTAGATGGGTAATTACAAGAGTTGTAAATGAGTAAAGTGTTATTCTCTCATCATTATTTTTGCTAACCGATATCGTATCATCGTGAGGTGGGCTTGGTAATGGTGAGTCTCCCATACCCCACTAAGAGTTCAACAAAACTCTCGAATTCCGATGAGGGATATGGAATTTGCCAAAAATAGTGGGTGGTGCTATTTGATTTAAAGACCCGAATCAAATGGCTTAAAATCAATCAATTTATATTCGTTATGTATTTGTTTACCAATATATTTGCAAACGCTATCCAAAACTTGACAAAGAAAAGCCGAATGCTTTAATTTCCGGACTTAGTTCTACAATCCCATAGATTGTCTTTAATGGCTTGTAGATGTAACTAAGTAGTCTCATCCTCACAATCTTCCTATTGATAATGTATCATTGGAAGAATATGTTAGATAAGTCTAACATGAGAAGGACAACACTTTTAATGTCATAATTCTTCAAATACAAATTGTTGTATGAAGAAATAAGAGTTGCTTTGAACAACCCTTAATCAACACAAACTTTAGTGCTTGTTTCTTTGTTACATAAACAAGGAACTTTTGAAGTAAGCACAAGGGCATGGACGCTTTATGTGCCATGATTCTTCACTTACAAATTGTTGTATGAAGAAATGAGAGTTGCCTTGAACAACTCTTGAAAGTTTGTAATGTTTAGAACATAATGGTTGGTTGACAAAAATAGTCCATCAACATGGACTTATGATGATTTTGAATCATTGAGTGTTGAAGTGTTAAACCACTTAACGAGACGGAAATTAGGCAAGGACTTCACCTTTGTGTCCCTATCCTAATGGTTCACTAAGTTTATTGTAAACTATATAGTGAACAATAACCACACACTCTCCAAATTGTTTGATGTGTATAACACAATTGAAATAAGTTTCAAGAGAGATAGTGGGAGTTTAGGGACCATGACTATTGTAGTCAAAGGAGAAGTCAAATGAAGAAGGCAAAATAACTCCAAGGGAACAAACTTTCTTATGAAAGGATGGACATTGGAAGGGGTATTTGCAAGAAATGTCTTGCAAGTGTCAAGAACACACCTTTCGAAGGTGTTGTAATATGTTCTTGAAATAGTTCAAAACAGTTGGTTCTTCTATTTGAATGCTTGATTCCGTATTAGTAACTATGTTTTACAATTGTTGTAAAAGTGTGCTAATAAAAAGTAGAAGATTAATGAGAGAAGAGAAAGTACTTCACATTCGGAAAGTGAATAAAATATAGATCTCTACGAAAGCGGATTGTACTTACTTCCTCATATGAACTACCAAAGAAATTGGAAAATACTAAAGATTGTCTTTACATTCCAATTTTAAGGAACTTAAATCCGTCACTATAGTAGAGATGGATAAATGTTTTGTTTGACAAAACATTGTTCTTTATTAATCAATAATTAGATTATTGTAATTTAATTGGTTGTCTCTATAGTAGAGATGATGTGGTAGTTTAACTGTTTAGAATACGATGATGCTTAAAACCCAAAAGGTTGCAAGGGAGTGACTAATCCCAACTGAGTTGTGATACCTCTAAAACATAAGTTACGAGTTGGTCATAGATGGATGCTTTGGATCGTTAGATCCGGATCCAATACCTTCTTGTTAAAATTGTATAGAGGCGAAATGTTCGAATCTTTATTCTTTTGGAAAGAAGAAAGAATCACAAAGTTGTTGAGGTTAATTCACTTAGATGTTAGTGGCACTTGTCCACAACATAATACTACTCATGTTGTATGACATTCACCGAAGATCACTCTCGGTTGGACTATAGTTTATTTTGAATAAACACAAGTCTGAATACTTTGCAAAAGGTTTCAAAGAATTCAATAAATGTAAGTAGATGAGTAAGACGTCTAAAGTATTTACCTCCTTAGATTTGATCCAAGGAAAAAGTAACACTTTAGATTAATTTCCTTGAAAAATATCAAGAAAAGTAGCATCGTAAGATAATGAATTTCTCCATTAGGAGAAGAATGAACATGAATAAGATTTAGTTCGTTGGACATTATCAATTACCCATATATATATGATATATACTTCTAAGACAACCTAGTTCCTATACCACAAGCTCCAAGGTAGTCCAGAAGGATTTATAAACCGTCTCAGTTGAATGGTTTGAACTTTATGACTATGTCATAGAGTTGCACCTCTTAATTCGAAAGAAATAAGAATGAAAATCCTTATGACTACATTGACTGTATATACGATATATACTCAAGGAAATGGTAAAGTACCATTTGACCCGAAATAATGAAACCTTCACAGCTAATTGGTAGCTTAAGGTGACTACACTCAAAGACAATGGTTGACTTTGAAGAAACCATGGTAGCTTAAGGTGACTACACTCAAAGAGAATGGTTGACTTTGAAGAAACCATCTTTGACGTAGTCTTGGTTTCAATTAATTCGAAGATTGCTAGCTACAACTAAATGGTGATTTGATGTTTGGACATAATATGGGTTTCCGAAACCATTATTAAGATAGTCTTGATAATATATGTCTAAAACTATAAATCACAAGACAGGTTAGTTGTAGAGATCCATCCATCATGGATCTTAGCAAGCTAGTGGGAGCTATAAGCGTCTTATGAGAAAAGATCAATTGTTTGATTTCTCATAAAGATGTAAATGAATCTTTTGTTTACTAGGTTTACAAAAGATTAGTGGAAGTTAATCGTATTCCTAAATTTAAATATATATATGATATATTAATTTTTGGAAATGAAAAGAGTACTTCTTCGTTAAAGTTATTCTATAACGATAGAATGTATATGGGAGATATAGTCTATATAATGGAATGGAAATCTATAATGATATATTTCAAGATATAATTGGATTATATCAATCCCTAAAATAGACAAGAGATGCTAGGAAGTTTCTCATTTGATGATAAACTTCAATTAGAATGACAATTCTAGTGAGACTAGGAAGTTGTTCTTCTCAAAGGGAATGTACCCTTTGACTCCCAAAGAAATAATGCGTAAATAGAATCCTTTATGCATAAGCAGAAAGGTGATTTATGTATTTCATATTGTATGAAAAACATTGATATAAGATGTACCTAGAAAGGTACAAGACAATATCAGTGCAAGCCCAGGATCAGAACCATGGCAACTGTCAAGTGAGTCCTTAAGTATTTGAGAAATACTAAAGGATATATTACTCAATAATTGAGAAAGAATTAGAGTAACATACTGGAAGCGTAAATGTATTAGATTATGAATCTAATCCATCATTGGATATTTCTTCATTATGAATGAAGAGATAAACAGATATCTCTTTATTATGACTAAAAAGATATTTGGATGGAAACATTAAAGTAATGACTTTAGTGTGTTCCATTATGAATGCAAAATATATTGCCATATAGAAGTTTACAACAATGTTGTTTGGATGGGAAAGTTCATTTATGAACTCTCTATTCGGTTCCAACCAGAAAGTGTATGACACTAATGGGGCGATAGCTCAAGCCAGGGAATCAAGGTCTCATCAAGGTCCGAACTCAAATGAGAGACTGAACCACATGATTAGGAATCATGAATAATGGTGACGTCGTTATTCTCAAGGTTGCTTCTATGGATAACATATAGATATCCATCTTGTTTAGGCCTACTACTCAGCCATTTATGAAATGAATTACAGAAGAGGTATCATCACTGATAACCAAGCTGATTGGCTCTAGTGCAAGTGGGAGATTGTTGGAAATGTGCCCTAAAACCAATCATATGATGATACTTTATGGACATTTCACAAAGTTAAACTAATGTAGTTTAAATGTAAAGGGCAAAGATTATTGTTTGAGCCGTCTCATATAAATGTTATATGCTTAAATGATAAGGCCAAGGAATATGTGATTGGAAGAATGCGATCTAAAGAAGTTAGATTCATGAGACCATTCTTTCGTTGACACATCTTAAACGTTCCTGATCATAGGATTGTCAATTGGGCATTGACAGTCCGTTAAGATCAGTACGTGCTATGTCTTCTCTCAGGGAGAGTGACTAGTCTCGAGCCATTGGTGTGTGTGACATCAAGACAAGTACGTAGGTGCTCAATAGAGAATGAGTTCACTGAACACGATCAATGAAGAGTTCTCATATTCATGTCACATGAGAACTCATGGTTGGGATAATGCAAATTAGTCTTTTGACCTGAGGCATCACAGTTGTCTTGTGGTTAGGTCCTTAATCTTTGATTATGTCAAAGTCACTCCATCAGGAAGGTGTCCACGGCATCGTTGGGGTTAAGCCACTTAGCCATGGAGGCAAGTGAATGCGCAACAAGGGATCTCTAACCTTCAAACTGTTTGAGGGAGAATACTCTATGATATGATTAAGAATCTTTGGCCAAAGTATGAATGAGATTTAGGAATGTGTTCCAAATCACATTCAAGGTAATCATATAAGCACAAGACTCACATTGGATAGTAGACATGAATAAACTATCAAACCAAACAATGTGGTCAAGAGTATTGTATTAGAGAAATACCGTATTGCATTTGTAATCCTAAAACTGAATAGGTTCTCCACCTCTTCTGATTAGCTTGGGTAACCATGACATGCTGCTAGGCGTCAACCATGGTTTGTGGAAGCCCTAAAAGTGTATTATCACTAACGGGAGAATTGAAAGTAAGTTTCAATTCACAATCGATTAGAAAGAGTTTTAATCGCCCACTGCCTCGCTAAAAGGAACCTAATGGATCGTTCACCGAGTAAGGTAGAGTTTGAAGAAACAACGGAGATGAGTAAGAATAATTAACTGGTTTAATTATTTATCTAAGGCTAGGATTAATTAATATGTTAATTAATCAAACGAATAAGTTCATTAAAGACCTCGGGTTAGTTTTGGGCCGCAAGGCCCAATGGGATTTGAATGTCAAGCCCATTAACTCAAGTTGTATGACAACTTGAATAAACAAAGGACTTGAAAGCCCAATAAACCCTATAGGCCGGCCATGTTAGAAGAATAGGGCTTTTGCTCCATTAGGTCACTTATTTGAAGGGACTATATAAAGGACTTTATAGCCTAAAATTCATTAAGGGTTGTTTTTGGGGAAAGGATGAGAACACAAGCTCTCTTTTCTCTCTAAAATTTCGGCCACCTTGGAGGGATCATCTAGCAATCAAACTCCTCCAAGGTCACTCAATTTCTTCTTCATTATGCCTTGGTGATGAATCATTAGAGGTTCTCAATTTTGGGAACTTTGGAGAAACCTTTTTCATCCATCCAAATCCATAGATCTAAGATGCAAGGAATGAAGGCCCTCTCTTTGGGTGATTAGCCTTTGTTTAAATACAAAGAGGAATCTACAAAGGTATATATTTCAACTCACTTTGTTTTGAGTTGATTATTGGTTCACCATTTTACTAGGCTTTGAACATTCATGGGTAATGTTTTGTTTTTAAGTGCATGCTAGCATGATTCCGCCTTTAATTTGTTAATTGCATGCTAATGATGTTGCTTAAATGAACATGTCATCTTCCAAAATAATCCTTCAGCCAAGGGGTTATCAGCCCCCAAAATTCATGCAGTTCGATGGAAAAGGCAACCCAAAGCAACATGTCGCCCATTTCATTGAAACTTGCAATAATGCTGGGACAGAGGGAGACTACCTCGTCAAACAATTCGTGCGTTTGCTAAAAAGTAACGCTTTTGACTGGTACACCGACTTCGAACCCGAGTTTATCAACAGTTGGGTTCAGCTAGAAAAGGAATTCCTCAACCGCTTCTACAGCATTCGCCGCACTGTAAGCATGCTAGAGTTGACCAGTACGAAACAGTGGAAAGATGAACCTATTGTTGACTTCATCAATATATGGCGTTCCTTAAGTCTGGATTGCAAAGATTGACTTTCTGAAACCTTTGCCATTGAGATGTGCGTTCAAGGCATGCACTGAGGGTTACATTACGTCCTTTAAGGCATAAAATCGAGAACATTTGAAGAGCTGGCAACTCATTCCCACGACATGGAGCTAAGTATCCCTAATCACGGGAAGAATGAGCCGAGTACTAACTTCAAGAAGGATAAAGTATTCGCCCCAAATGTAGACAAGACTGGGAAGAAGCCCGCTAAAGAAGTTTTCACCATCAACACTACCCCCATCAAGACCTCTTTAGCGCCCATCAAGATCTCCTCCAAGAAGAAAGCGAAGGAGATAAAGAAAGGTGAGCCTTCTCGTACCCAAGACAGATACAAGAGCACCTTGGGGGAGTTGGAACAGAAAACGTACCTTTTTCCTGACTTTGACATGGCTGCAATGTTAGATGACTTGTTGGAAAAAAAGGTGATTGAGCTACCCAAATACAAGCGTCCTGAAGAGATGAATCGTATAAAAGATCCTAGGTATTGCAAATACCATTGTATTGTGAGCCGTCCTGTTGGCAAGTGCTTCGTTCTTAAAGAACTCATCATGAAGCTAGCACAACAAGGGCAAATTGAGCTTGACCTTAAAGACACAGCCCCAACGCATACCACTACAATTGCATTTGGATCGTTTGATCCCATGTCTTTCCAAGCAACACCTGACCATTCCTATGAACGCTCAAGCTGCACGGCACCTCCTGCACAACCATCACCGGGAGGAAGCAACCAAGATGCATATACCGATGATGAAGAATGATGGACATTGGTAACCTACAAAAGACAAGGAAGCCAAAACCACGAGTCATACAGCCAAAGGCGGAACAAAAAAGAAATCATTATCGCCGCAACAATGGGAAGCCTATAAGAAAGATAAAAGTTGATAATACAACATATGCTGGGGAACTTATGAAGCAGGAGCCACGCATTCCCGTTTCCTTGCATGAGTATTTCCCGAATGACTTTTTCCAATAGTGCACTACCGTCGCCTGTCAAATGGTTGAAGTAGAAATAGAAGAGCCCTTAAAGGGTAAAGATATCGCCACTGAGGTAGAAAAGACCCTCACACCCGAAGAAGGTCTGCCAACACACTTTAGCATCGAGGAAGCACTACAATTGCCTTAAAAGATGCAAAGAGCACTAACAGTAGTCTTGGCAAGTCCCGGCGACCACGAAGTGCAAGAAGGTAACGACGAAGGCTTGAAGCTTCAATCACATGAATGTGCCACATGTTGTGCCACCCATGATGCAATTAACTTCACTGATGAAGACCTACTGCTAGGATCAAAGCCTCACAACCGTCCTCTCTTCGTCTCGGGGTATGTAAGGGAACACAAAGTCAACCGCATGCTTGTGGATTGTGGGTCGGCCATAAACATCATGCCAAAATCAACAATGACCATAATCGGCATCAAGGTGAATGAACTATCCCTGAGCCGCCTGCTGATCCAGGGTTTTAACCAAGGAAGACAAAGGGCGATAAGCATGATCCGAGTAAAGATGACCACTGGTGAGCTCAAATCAAGTACGATATTCCACGTGATTGATGCAAGAACTTTCTACAGCTTGCTCCTAGGAAAACCTTGGATCCACGCAAATGGGGTAGTACCGTCCACCCTTCACCAATGCTTAAAATTTTATCGAGAAAGAGTGAAGGTGATTCAAGGCGACACCAAGCCATTCACCGAAGCCGAATCACACTTTGCAGACGCCAAGTTCTACATGGACGAAGACATGGTACCCGAAGCTCTTTCGGAAAAGATCAAATCCACGGGCAAAGCAACACCTAAAAAGCAGGAGTGGTAAGCGATGCCTAAAAAGAAAAATAGCAAGCCGTGCCATCTTCAAGCAAAGACGCTGACGAGCTTGCTAAACCTGCAACAACCAAAGAGAGTAAGATGCCTTCAAAAGGACCGAACACACCTATATTCCAGTACATCCCGATGTCAAGAAGAAAGAATGGTCAATCTCCATTCGAAACTAGAGCAAGAAAAGCCAATACACAGTGGCACAAGGATAATGTGAAGTTGCTCAAGACGAATGCGGCTTTTCCTCTGACACAGCTAGGGGGTGCTAAGGTCATAAGACTACCATAAGGCTTCATAAAAACTCTACCAAAGGAGGTGGAATCAAGCTTTCTTCCAACCAAGAGGATCGAGGAAGGTTTCGACCCAAACGCCTACAAACTCATGTCGAAGGCCGGGTACGACTTCGCTTCCTCTTCTACTCCTGGAAAGAAGGTTACAAACACCCTCAACAATAAAGAATGTAACCTCACCAAGACTCAAAAGAAGTTGAAAGAGCATGGTTACAGAGTTAACAACAACAAAGCTGGACTTGGCTTCACACCAAATGCACCTGTGATGATTTCAAACAAAGCGAAAAACACTAGCGCTCAGTACGTCAGCATGAGCATTAAACAAGACCCAGAAGAGCCTAAACCCGCCCCTCGGACGTCGGTCTTCAATAGGATGAGCCGTTAAAGCCCCAGAATTTCAGTGCTTAATCGCATTGGTGGTCAAGACCGAACCTCCGTCTTTAAGAGGCTTAATGCACCAACATCCCAAAGCTCTATTTTCAAAAGGTTGTTAAAGCCTAAGAAACAAAGCAACACAGCTAGCTCTCCTCTGCGACGGTCAGCTTTGGAAAGATTTGAAGATAATGAGAAGCCTTCTAGAAAGAGGAAGACAACACCAAAGGAAGAAAAGCTCGACGAGTTAGCAGAAAAATGCGACGTTCGAAGCTTGATCCCTTCAAGGATGAAGCGCTAAGCAATCTTAGAGGTTGACACAAATGGACCATTGAAAGTAAGAAGGCGCACTATCATCCACACTGAACAATCCTCATGCCAACAAGCTCGAGAGGATAGCACTGAAGAGGAGGTCCAAGATGTTTTCCACATCACGATTCAAGAAGGCAAAGAAGATGAAATTCCCGAGGAAGATGTTACTGCTGCACCACCATAACTCGAAGATGGGGGGCAAGCCACAGTTGATGACTTCAAGGAACTCAATTTAGGCATAAGCAAGGAACCAAAGCTTATCTTCGTAAGTGCATTATTAAGTACGGGCGAGATAGATGATTATTACCAGCTGCTATTAGAGTACAAAGACGTCTTTGCTTAGACCTACAAAGAAATGCCCGGCCTGGACCCTATTATCGTTGTGCATTATCTTGTAGTCAAGCCTGGAACGCGATCGATAAAGCAAACTCAAAGACACTATCGATCCGAGCTCATCCTACAAATCGAGGTCGAGATCAACAAGCTAATCGAAGTAGGCTTTATTTGAGAAGTACAATACGCCAAGTGGATCTCCAACATCGTCATTATCTTTAAGAAATCAGGACAAATACGTGTTTGTGTAGACTTCCGGGACCTCAATGATGCTTGCCTGAATGATGACTTCCCCTTGCCAATCATTGAAATCATGGTGGACACAACCACTGACCATGAGGCATTGTCATTCATGGATGGCTCTTCTGGGTACAATCAAATTCGCATGGTCCTCGAAGATGAGGAACTAACAGCCTTTCGCACTTCAAAAGGTATCTACTGCTACAAGGTGATGTCATTTGGTCTAAAGAACGCTGGAGCTACGTATCAACGCGCAATGCAGAAAATCTTCAATGACATGTTGTACAAAAACGTAGAATGTTACGTAGATGATGTGGTGGTCAAGACAAAGAAAATATTAGATCACTTGAAGGATTTACAAATAGTGTTCGAAAGGCTGCGAAAATACAACCTCAAGATGAACTTGTTAAAGTGTGCGTTTGGCGTCACCTCCGGAAAATTCCTTGGCTTCATCGTCAAGCACCGTAGTATTGAAGTGGACCAATCAAAGATCAAGGCCATTCAAGGCATGCCCGAGCCAAGAAACTTGCACGAGCTGAAAAGTCTACAAGGACGGCTAGCCTTCATCAGACGTTTCATCTCCAACCTTGCAGGGCGTTGTCAACCGTTTAGTCGCCTCATGAAAAAAGATGTTCCATTCGTATAGGACAAAGCATGCCATAATGCTTTTGAAAGCATAAAGAAATATTTGTCAAGTCCACCTGTCCTAGGGGCACCTGTGCCCGGGAAACCACTCATATTATATATTGCTGCTCAGGAAAGTTTAGTTTGAGCACTCTTGGCACAAGAGAATGAATCCCAGAAAGAAGGAGCGATGTACTGCCTCAGTCGAACTCTCACCGGCGCTGAGTTGAACTACTCCCCAATAGAAAAGATGTGCCTCACTTTGGAGTTCGCCATTCAGAAGCTCAGACATTACATGCATGCTTACACCATTCACCTAATTGCTAAAACTGACCTTGTCAAATACGTCATGTCCAAGCCAGTCTTGACAGGGCGACTTGCTAAATGGGCTTTGCTTCTTAATCAATACGAGATCATCTACGTCCCAGCTAAAGCCGTCAAAAGGACAAGCGCTAGCATACTTCCTTGCCGATCACCCAATCCCAGCTGATTGGAAAATCTCAAACGACTTTCCTGACAATGAGGTGTTCTATATCGACATCTTCTTGACATGGACGATGTTCTTTGACGAATCTACACGAGCAGACGGAGCGGGGGCAAGAGTAGTATTCATGTCGCCACAAAGGCAAATACTACCTTACTCTTTCCAATTGAGTGAGCTAGGCTTCAAATGTCGTTGAGTACCAAGCTCTGATCATCGGGCTTCAAATGGCGATCAACATGGAAATCACAGCTCTTGAGGTATATGGCGACTCCAAGCTCATAATCAATCAACTCTTAACTGAATATGAGGTGAGGAAAGATGATCTCGTTCCATACCTCCAGTTGGCAACTCAACTACTATAAAAGTTCGAGGCAGTAACACTAGAACATGTGCCAAGAAAGGAAAATCAAATGGCAGACGCTCTCGCCAATCTAGCCTCGAGTATGACACTAAGAAAAAATGAAGCTGCAGACATGCCAGTTTGCCAAAGATGGGTGATCCCGCTCGTTAATGAAATGTTACTAGATGATCATCTCAGTACTTTTAGTCGATGCTGAAGAGTGGAAACAGCCGCTGATCGACTACTTAAAGCATGGAAAGCTTCCAGATGATCTTAGACACCATTCCAAAATACGTCGACGAGCACCCAGTTTCATTTACTACAAAGGAACACTTTACCGACGCTCTTTTGAAGGAGTGCTCCTGAGATGCCTAGGTGAGGAAAAAGCTAACCAAGCCATGGAAGAAGCACATTCAGGTGTGTGTGGGGCGCATCAGTCTGGACCAAAGCTACATTTCCAGCTCAAAAGAATGGGTTACTACTAGCCGAGCATGGTGAAAGACTGCCTGGAACATGCCAAAAGGTGTCAATCCTGCCAATTCCACGCCAATTTCATACATCAACCACCTGAACCATTACACCCTACGGTTGCTTCATGGTCGTTCGACGCATGGGGATTGGACGTCGTAGGACCAATTACACCAAAGTCAAATGCAAGAGAAGCTTACATCCTATCTGCAACAGATTACTTCTCCAAGTGGGTTGAAGCCATACCCTTAAGGGAAGTAAAAAAGGAAATTGTCGTTCGTTTCATCAAGGAGTATATTATCCACTGATATGGTGTGCCTCGCTACATTATCACTGACAATGGAAAACAGTTCTCCAACCGACTCGTGGACGAGCCCTGCAACAAATACAAGTTCAAGCAGCACAAGTCTTCCATGTATCATACTCCGACCAGCAGCCTTGCGGAAGCATTCAACAAGACGCTGTGCAACCTCCTGAAAAAGGTAATCGGCCGAACAAAGAGAGATTGGCATCAAAGAATAAGTGAAGCACTTTGGGCATATAGGACTACACATAGGACTCCCACCCAAGCTACACCTTATTCTCTCGTATATGGTGTGGAAGTTGTTCTACCGCTCGAAAGTCAAATCCCCTCACTAAGGATGGCTATACAAGAAGGCTTGACTGATGAAGAAAATGCAAAGTTGCGCCTTCAAGAGTTGGAAGTGCTGGATGAAAGAAGGCTCGAAGCTCAACAACACTTGGAATGCTACCAAGCACGATTATCCAAGGCATTCAACAAGAAAGTCCGCCCAAGGTCTTTCCAAATCGGAGATTTCGTACTGGCATTGCGTAGGCCTATCATCACAACTCACAAGACAAAAAGCAAGTTCACATCAAAGTGGGATGGACCATACGTAATACAAGAGATCTACACCAACGGCACCTACTTAATCATGGCAGAAGACGGCTTGAAGATTGGCCCTATCAACGGCAGATTTTTGAAACGCTACTACCCCTAAACCAAACGCACCACGCTCCTGGCCTGCAAGAGCATAAACTGTGTACAGCAAAATCATCATCAAAATCACCATTAAAATCATCAAAAAAAAAAAAAAAAAAAACCCCATCACTCATTTGAACTACATCTTGACTTGATCTCTCCTCAACCAAAGGTACGTAGGCAACTTGAAACTTCAAAACTTCAAGTACAGTCACATCATCAACAAAAACACAAACACTTTGAAGAATAAAGAGCAAATTCAAGAATGCAAACACTTTATTTCTTTAAAGGAAAAAGTTTGATTACAAAAAAAAAAGGCAGAAGACACTACTCGAAAACTATGTCCCTAAAACTACGAAGGCGATCTTCAAGCAAGCCTTCCAAAGTCTTCAAAGTCTCTACCTCGCTGAGAGACAAGATGGGCAATTCCATAGCCATGCCTTTCTCTTGTTCTAGGCGTGAAATCTCCTCTTGGCATTGAGAAAGTGTAGCTCCCTGCTCCCCGAGAACACTTCCAAGTCGTGATGCTTCGATGCCCAACTGTTCTTGCTCTCGTATCAACGTATCTAGACGTACCTGGATGGAAGCTAAAGAAGTCTCTGTGGCTTGATAATCTCCCGAAGCAGCTTGCTGAGAAGACTGAACTTGGGTTAGTGATAGGAGCATATTTATGCGCCTTAGTTTGCTTGTTTTCTTGCATTTACTTAGTTTGCTTGTTTTCTTGCATTTATGTTGCTAGTACTTAGTAATTTTAGTACTTTAAGCTATTTTCGGGTGTTTGTAGGTCCGAAGGGCTAAAGGAGCAAAAAAGATGCATTTTGGAGACTTTTGGAGCACTTTTGGGCTAAGGATGGATAGCTTATGCTTGGAGCCAAAGTGTTGGACGAAATTGAAGACCTAATTGAAGACCAAAGTGTTGGAACCTTGTTCCCTTTAGTTCTAGGACATTTAAACCTTTCCTATATCCTTAGCCGTGCATTACTCATTCAATTCAGCCATTCACCAAAACCATTTCCCTTTGTGCCGTGCACATTCACATGCATTCCCCCTTTAATTCACATGCATTTCCTTCATTAATTAACCCACATGCACCCTTTATTCTTTCATCATTCCAGCCACTCCACATCCCTCACCAAGAAATCATTCAACACATGCATCCATAATCATTTCTCCAACCTTGCCGTGCACATCATCATAAACAATCATGCACTCCACATGCATTTCCACCCTTACAAGACCCTAATCATTCATCCATACAATCTGCCATCTTTCACAAACACTTAAGCCTTTGCTGCAACCTTCCACCTTTCTTCCACCATTCATACACTTTTCAGCCATCTTCCACACCCTTTAATCATTCAACCATGTAGCCACACATTCACCCACATGCACCATTCAAACATACACCCATTCACCACCAGAAATCATCCTTGCCGTGAGTTCCCTACCTTTCCAGCATTCCATTTCATCATTGCAGCCATTCCACATGCATTCATCCTAGCTGTCATTGCACATGCTTTCACAACCTAATTCACATGCACATTCAATCAAACACATTCTTTGCCGTGCATAACCATTGACATCTCCAACTTTCTTTCATTGCAGCCACATGCATTTCCAACCTAGCATTCCCATTCTTTAATCCAATTCAGCCACTTAATCATTCAACCACATTCACACATCACCCATTCACCATTTGCCGTGTATCACTCCCACTCTTTAATTCATTGAAGCCACATGCACTCCCATCCATTTCATCATTGCAACCATTGCAGAAAATACCCATCATTGCCGTGCATACACACTTCATTCCAGCCACATTCCACATGCATTCATAATCATTCACCCTAGCTTTAATTCACATGCTTTCACATGCATTTTCAGCACATTCCCTTGCACACTCCAACCATGTCGTGCATTCCCTTTCATTTCTGTCAAAGCACATGCACTCCCACCCTTTAATCACATGCATAAATCAGCCACATGCATCTCCCATCACCATTCCAGATTTCCACCAAGTTCCTAGCTGTCATGTTCCCTCTTCTTCACCTATAAATAAGCATCCATTGCAGCCACAATTGATTCATTAATTCACTCTTCCATTTTCAGAAAACCATCCCTTGGTGCCGTGCCTTAAGGCACCATTCCATCAATTCCCTACTAATCCAAACACCATCTCCATTCACACACCAAATCCATCCCTTAAGGCCGTGACCACCATCTTCATTCACACACCAAAAACTTACCATTGTCGTGGCCTCCCCCTTCCATTTTCACCACTCCCCAAACCATTCACACCATCAAACTATCTTTAGACCTTGTGCTACAACAAAGAGGAAGAGAAGCGGGCCTAAACGTTCATACAATTCAAGTTTGAGTTGTTGGAATGTTTAGGTGTTTCTTTTCCTTTGAATTCAATGTTTAATTTCAATTCTCTTTGTTTTGTACGTATGAGGAACTAAACCCCCCCTTGGCTAGGGGGGGGATTCGAAATATATGTTTATGCTTGCATTTTGATTTGATTACTTCTAATTACGTTTCATAAGTTGTGGATTCAATTTGTTTAACCGTTTGATTGATAACTTATTTATGTATGTTTATTGAGAGTGCACGCTTAATTTTCATGCATGAATATGACGCTAGAATATAAGTGAGTTTCACCTAATAGTTATGAACTTATATTCACAAGTAGTGGAGGTTGCTTATAAACAATCGCGTTAAACGAATTATTGGCATAAGTTTCATGCGTATTCCATAGTTATGAATGCCTAGTCGATGTTTATGATTTCCGTTGAACTTAATGATCTTTGTTGAATGTCCTTATCATGCGTATTCCATAGTTAGGGACTTTGATTAGGAATAATTTGGTTGTAATGCGTATTCCATTCAATCCAATGAATCTAGGGAAATCTGAAAGTTAATTTAAGCGGATCTAATTAACTTGGAGCATTGAGAATTCATGGTTTATTGAAATGCAATTGGAAATCTTTTTATTATGCAAGTGTAACATGTGTGGAGATGAACCCCTTGGCTAGCATCCATTCATTCCATTTCATCAATTTCATATTTACATTCTGTTTTAATTGCAATTTGTTCATTTAGTTTAATTTCGTCAAAACCTAAATCCCCCTTTACTTTAATGTCAAATTAGTTAGAAATCAATTTAGTTTGTGTTTTTAAGAGTCTTAAGTCAAGTTACAACTTAATTTCGTCCAAATTTGTGTTTGTACTCAAAACTGCCCAGAAAGTGTTTTTAGGCAGATTTGAGTGTGTTTGTGCTGTTTTGAGTCTTTTAGTTTGTTTGAGTGTTTTAAAGTTTAGTTTTGCATTCTTTGAGTCTAGTATAGTGTTCTATATTGTGTTTTTACGTTTTTGAGTCAAATCCAAGTGATTAACAATCCCTCCTAATCCCCGGTCCAGAACGATCCCTACTTGTACTTATACTACAATTGTCAAAAAGAGGGTTTAATTTGTGTGCGTATAAATCACGCATCAGTTAGTGACAAGTCTATTGCTGCAAGCTGGTGAGCTCTAACATCTGGACTCAACTTCTTCGAGGAAATAGCATGCAAGGAAGAATACTCAATTTAGGCGGCCATAAGTTCAGCAATCTTGATCTTCAAGGATGAAGAATTAACATTAAGATTGTCAATTGCAGAAACAAGCTTCGACAAATCCTCCTTAAGCAGCGTAAGGTCCTCCAACGGGCATTTTGAAATCCTCCCCTCAATATGGCTCTTGTACCATGACTGCAACAAAGAAAAATCAGCCACAAAGCTTAAGCAGCATAGCAAAGAGGGCAGCCACAGAACGGTCTTTCAAGACACACTACAGTGGCAAAGAAAACCAAAATGCCACGCAATCGCACTACGCAACCCTGCAGCGATTACGCAAGCAGTTTCTTGCACCGCATGACAGCACACCACCGAGGGAAAACTGTGATCAAAAGGCACTACACAGCAGAACCCCGTTGCAGTCTCTTACACAAACACTAGGCAGTAGAAAGCACATGTACATCTGCAATCCTGCCCACTCTGCCACCAGCTACCACACCTTTGGAAGCTTTGTAAGGGTCCTAGCATCATGCTCTGCCTTCCCAAAAAAAAAAAAAAAAAAAAATCGTAGCATCACAACAAAGAAATCCATCAGTGAGGTACACACATTACATATTTTATACGCACAATATTGAGACAATCAACATATATATATATATATATATGCGCACAAACATGGAGTGACGGGACAAGCTATGAGACAATCACCTATATATATATATATATAAAAGACACACCCACACAGAGTGATGGGACAATCACCTTATATATATATATATAAGGCGCACACACACACATGGTGATGGGACATTCAACGTCCATACATATATATATATAAGTGCATGTCAAAATCAATATATGTATATATATATATATATATATATGTACATATCAAAATCGTCCTCAGCTTAAAAGGAATAGACCTTACAAAGTAAAGGCTGTGCGAAGAAACTTGTTAGTTGACTGCTTCCTCTTCTTCCCATCCACCGCAACTGAACTCCCACAAATAACACAGAGAACTGCAGAGGTTGAAGAAGTGGAAAGCAACTCGCCTCGGCAATTCAAACCTACGCTCACAACCACCCTTTTGGTCCAGCACCCAGTTCAACGGGCAGCAGACGCAAAGAACGCAATGTAGGGAGGAAGCAGTGCATGCAGTTACCAGCAGCGCAGGATTGCAAGACAAGGTAGTCGAGATGCAAGACAACAAACAATGCAGTGGCTATGCAATGGTTGCGCAGTGACAGTTCGATCCCATATAAATACATATATATATATATATGTGTACATGAACCCAGAGAAGCGAATGAAGTGCAGCGATTGTGCAAATAATGTTGCAGTGACTGTGCAAATAGCAATCCGCATGCAGTGAAGAATGTAATGAGATGACTGTGCAAACAGAAATGTGCATGCAGTGAAGAATGTAATAAGATCACTGTGCAAATAAATAAACAAAAAAAATATATATGTATATATGCGTGTGTGTGTGTGTGTATCAATTATAAAGGCTTCGGGCACTATGTGAAGGTAAAAAAAAGAAAAAAAAAAAAAAGGAGGCAGCAATGATGATGTTGGGAAGCACTGTCAAAGGCAGCACCAGCTGCCAATTGTTTAAATTAACAGATTGGAGGGCATTTGGCTCTCACAATGCCAAAAGCTAAAACCACTCACAATTGCAAGCTACTGTTAGCAAGTCAAGAAGGAAAAAGAAAAGAGGTGGTGGCGACAGAATTATTGCAAAGAAGAAAATAGGAAGGATGGTGCACGGCACCACCTTGGAAAAGTATGATAAATATATATATATATATATATATATAATTAAAAATTAAAAAAAATTAAAAAAAATAAAAAGGAAAGTAACACATCTTGGTGAGATATATGTTTTTTTATCTGTATTTAGCACAATACGCTGAATGAAATCAAGCATGTTTATTGATATCTCCGAGAAATTACAAATGCATACCAAAAAAAAAAAAAAAAAAAAGAAAGAAAGAAAAAAGAGGGAGCCTTCACAAAGGTTGCTCACGTGAAGCCCCACTACTTGGCGAAACCCCAGGAGCGGGAGGCATTAAAGATAGATTATTCGAAGCCTCAATACTTGGTTGAACGCTAGATGACGAAGGCAAAAGGTGCCTTTGGAAGAAAGCCACGAACCTCTGATGGTCACTTTGAATCCGACTTTCAGATTCTTGCAGCTGGTCAAGCTTCCTCTTCATGCTCGTCGAATAATTATTTGCAAGCATGTGCAAATCTCTATTCTCACTCTTAAGCTGTCTGATCTCTTGTCTAAGATTTTCCACGTCATCCGTCAATGATTCAACTTGACGGGTTCGAGCAAGGAGGCGTTGGCCCATGTTGGACACAGAGCCCACACATTGAACACTGAGAGCTAGGGACTCTTGAACGGCCAACTCATCGGACCGTCTTGAAAGCAGCCTATTATCTCTAGGAGTGAGGAGGTTCCTAGCTACTATCGTAGTCGTTGTTTCCTCCCTCATCACGGAGTCTTCACCTATAAGTGGGCCATTAGAAGATAAGAAAGATGGGCACCATACATTACCCTGACGCAGCGCACCTGTATCACCAATGAGACTCAAATCTAAGCAAATGTTAGATGGGTTAGCCATTTTCAAAGATGTTAAAAGAAAAGGGTAGGATGAAGTAAAATCTAAAAAAAAAAAAACACTTGAGACGATTTTCACGAGCAGGCAATCTTCAAAGTGTGCATGTTGGATGTGATCGATACCTCTATAAAAGGAGAGGCAACACAGCCACCAATTTTAAAAAAAAAATATCGAAGAGACACCGGTCTTTAAATCTTAAAAGCCGAATTTTCCTGCATAAAGTTCGTCAACACTTTTCAGACGCAATCTCAGCTTTTCAGATAACGCGTGCAACTTTGTCAAAGATCTCTGACAAAGTTGAAAACGTGTGGAGTTCAATATCCCAACTACCACACTTTTGCTGACAAGCGTGGGTGACAAAGCCACACCCGTACCACTACCTGCTATTAAAATCCCTATATATGTCAACATTCATGGCAAGGCATACATCCAAAACGCATGACTCTTCTTCGTTGCCAAGAATGCAACTGCAACCAAACCTCACAATATGCTCAGTTTTCTTCTTCCCTGAAAACACCTGTTCAACCAAGTCTTCAAGAGCAAACATATCATTAAGGTCGAAAGCAAGAGTATCTCATAGCATGCCTTTTCCACGTCCTTTCCTTTGTTCTTGTTCTTCTCATCAAGACAAAGAGAAAAAGAGCGATCAGTCGGCACTTGGAATCAAACTTCCTGTCTGGAACCGACTGCCTGGAACCCCTTCCCTGATTGCTTACCCAACACTGCTCTCAAGTACTCATCTTCAACTGTTGATGTACCCCCAAAAAAGATACTAGATGCCTGGAGAACGGATGAGGCAGGAAGAAACTATAGATCGAAGCATGTGGAGACAAATGCAACAAATATATGTGCTGATTCATCTGCTACTTCTTCGAAAACAAAAGTATCTTATATCATCAAGGGCGAAAGCAAAGGTATCTCATATCATGTTTTTTCCTTGACTTTTCCTTTGCCCTTGCTCTTGCCTGCAAGACAAGGAGAAAGAAAGCAATCAGTCGGAACCCAAAATCAAACTTCCGATCTGGAACTGATTGCCCAGAGCCTTTGCCTGATTGCTTACCTAGCGTTGCTCTCAAGTGCTTGTCTTCAACTGCTAATGAGTCTCGAATTCCCTCAGCGAATACTTCAAGACAGTTAACACGATGTTGACTCTTTACACTGAAGCTGCCAAGCATGGAAGAATCGCTGAGAAGTGATGCTCTGAAAGACGATTTAAAGGCAAATGGTTGCGCACCACCTCGGCTATGCAAAAAGAAACAAGCAGAGAATAATGCAGTACAAGGAGCTGGAACAAATCACTGTAGCACGACGCCCTCCCCTGCAGAACCGTATAATCCAGACAGAGGAGTTTAAGTCAAATCCAAGCTCGACATAGTTGTTCTAATCAAAGAGCTTAAGAAGCCTGAACAACCTTCCGCTGGCACCGTCGCCAAATCGCCAGTACTTCTTCAAAAGCAAAAGTATCTCATATCATCAAGGTCGAAAGCAAGAGTATCTCATATCATGCTTTCTCCATGTCCTTTCCTTTGTCCTTGTTTTTACCTGCAGGGCAAGGCGAAAGAGAGTAATCAGCCGGCACTTGGAATCAGCCTTCCGATCTGGAACCGACTGCCTGGAACCTATTCCCTGATTGCTTACCTAGTGTTGTTCTCGAGTAGTCGTCTTCGACGGTTGATACACTTCTAGAGAAGATACCACGTCTGCCTGGAAAACAGCTAAGACAAATGACAATGAAACATCAATCTTGTGGATCGTCAGCAAACGCAACAACTGCACGTGCTGATTCATACCCTAACCCTCTTCAATATGAATTGGAAAGATTGAATAAAGAAACAGGCCATCACCTTCATCTCGTGCTTACCTGCTATGTGTCTGAATCCTGAAACCGCTCGTGGTCTTATTTTCATTCAAGATCAAGCCTCGATGGCCCTTGAAGAAATCACAAGTCCGATTCAAAATCAAGTGTTCACCACCCTTGAATCAAATTCAACTCCAGATAAAAAGGAGTAAGTTCAGACCTTTGGAGGAGACCAAAAAACCCTCCAGCCCAGTTCAAGATTAAGCCTGTGGAAAATCAACGATTGAAGGAAACCAGAAAATCTTCCAGTGGAATTCAAGATTAAGCCCCGATGGCCTTTGAAGAAATTTCCAGCCCAATTCAAGATCAAGCCTCGATGGCCCTTAGATCGACATCTACATTAAGGGACTTCAAAACGCATCTTCTACACATGACAAGCACATGTATATGATGCGCCTTGAAGTGGGGGCATTTGTAGACATTGAAATTCCAGTGAAATCAATGTTGACCAATGTATTAAAATTACAACCTTTATTCATTTCACCTACCTCACACACTTATTTCACCAACCTCACACACTTACTTCACCTACCAACTCCATTTATTTCACCTACAACATCCACTCACTTCACCAAAAAATGGATGGTGGTGATTCACTCTCTTGGCCTATAAATAGCCTTCTCCATCAAAAGGAAAGGGGGAGGAATTTACATCACACCAAAGCCTTGAAGCTTTTAAACTCTAAAGCTCTCAAGCAAATCTCGAATGATCAGTAAAACCCTATTCGTTCTTCGTCAAATCCTCCTGCAAGATTAAGCCCGGATGGCCCGTGAAGAAACTTCCCTCAACCTTTGAGATCAAGCCCTGATGACCCTTGAAAAAAGTGTTCATCGTTCATCATCTGTTCATCCTAAGATCAAGCCCCAACGACCCTTTAGATTAACAAAAATCAACAAACCCATACACCCATTCTTCAAGATCAAGCCCAACGGCCCTTGAAGATCCATTCATTAACAGTTCATCCCTAGATCAAGCCCCGACGGCCCTTTGGATCAACAGCTCATCCACAAACCTACACCTTACGAAGATAGAATCTGATAGGAGCATATTCATGCGACTTAAATGGCTTGTTCTCGTGCATTTACGTTATGTTTCTTTAGTTATTTTAGTCCTTTATGCTTCTTTTGTGTGTTTTCAGGTTCTAAGGGCTTAGGGAGCAAGAAAGTGCATTTTGAGGCTATTTGGAGCATTTTTGTGCATGGTTGGATAGCTTAATCATGGAGCAAAGAGGATGGACGAAATTGAAGCCTTGTATGCTCTTTGGGGACATCAAACAAAGGGCCTAGCCCAAATCAAACAAATCCTTTGAGCCATGGAAAACCTCTAGCCCAATCAAACACATGATGCCATACAAACCAACCTATTTTAGGCCCATTCTATGTACTTAAACCCTAGCCCTTTAAACTAGTTCATTTATCACTTATTAAACCATTCACTTATCACTCACCACATATCATTCATTTATCACTTAACATATCATTCATTTATCACTTATCACAACAACAACCTAAAACACATGCACATGCACCACTAATCCCTTCACTTTCATGCCATCATTTCTCACCACCCCCCTTTGCCGTGCAACACACATCAACACATTCCAGCTTTTCTCCTTCTCTTTGCAGCCACAAGTCACATGCATTCACACATAATCATTCACCCTATCCATCTTACATTCCACAAACAATGTCACATGCAAAACAACAATCATTCACACACAAAACAGCACCATTCACCCTTGCCGTGGCCTTCACTCACATTTCCAGCTTTCCACCTTGCATTTCCACATGCATTCACTTCATCATTACACACCACTCATTCTCTAATTCCACATGCACATTCAATCATTCACTCAAGCACCCTTGTGCCATGTTTCCCCCTTTGTTCCCACCCATCACATGCATCATCATCAAACAAACACTCAATGCCGTGACCTACAAACACATGCATCCTGAAATCCTTTGCCGTGGCCTTCATTCCCATTTCCAACATCTTCACATGCATTTCCAGCTTTCACATGTCTTCACATTCATTTCCAAACAACAATCATTTCAAATGCCATGCATTCACATGTATTTTCAGCACCTACACACCTCACACACATGCAATTTCAGCACCAACAAGCATCAATGCCGTGTACCCCATATGCATTTCCAGCTTTCACATGTTTTCCTAACTAATTTCCATCATTAATTAGCCACTTGCATCTTAAACAAACAGCCCTATGTTCCCTCCACTACTCCTATAAATACCCTAAGCATTCATTCATTCACTCCCCATTCAATTAGCATCTCATTTTTCATACACAACACACCACAAACACTTCCATCTTCTCCCTAGCCGTGAGTCTCTCCATTTTCTGCACCATTCCCTTCCCTTTCTCCTCCATTTCTTCCATTTCCATAATCCCCCAATCCATTCAACACACCAACAACATCCCTTAGTCCTTGTGCTACAACGAAGACGAAGAGAAGAAGGCCTAAACGTTCATACAATTCACGTTTGAGTTGTTGGAATGTTTACGCGTTTCTTTGATTTCAATGTTTAAATTCAATTCTCTTTGTTTTGTAATGGAAGAGAAGAGTGCCTAAACGTTCATACAATTCAAGTTTGAGTTGTTGGAATGTTTAGGCGTTTCTTTGATTTCAAAGTTATGAGGAACTAAACCCTTTTTTGGCTAGGGGTGATTTCAATACCATGTTTATTTATGTGATATGAATTGATGAATTCCGGTTATGAACTCTTGATTCGTGAATGCAATTGGCTTAACTATTTGATGATTAACTTATTTGTGTTTGTTGATTGAGGGTCGACACTTAATTAGCATGCATGAATATGTGGCTAAAGTTTAAGAAGGTTTCACATAATCGTTACTAACTTATACTTGAAAGTAGTGAAGGTTGCTTGTCACGATCGCGTTAAGTTTAATTCTTAGCATGAGTAACATGATGTCATAGTTACAAATGCTTTGTCAATGCTTATGGTTTTCATTATTCTTAATGATCTTCAATTGTATCTCTATTATGATGACATGTAGGGAACTTTTGAGAATGTTTCGGGTTGTCGAATGATGCCATCCAATCCAATAATATAAGGAAAATCTAAGGGTTAACTAGTGATGTCACGGTTAATTTGGGGCATTGTCGTTCATAATTCAATGAAGGAATAACTGGAAATTGATTCATATGCATAAATATCATGTGTAGAGAAAGAACCCTTAGCTAGCTTCCCATCCATTCATTTCCGTCAAATCCGTATTTACAATTTGTTTTGTTTCCAAGTATTTATTTTAGTTTAAATTCGTCCAAATCCAATTCCCCCCTATTTCGTTGAAGTCTTAGTCTTAATCTTTCTTATTTTTAGTTTTGCTTTCTTCGAGCATTAAATAGTGTTTTATATTGTGTTTTTATGTTTTTAAGTCAATTTAGAAGGTTTTAGCAAGCCCTCCTAATCCCCGGTCTAGAACGATCCCTCACTTATCCATTCTACTACAATTGTCAAACGAGGGTTTAATTTGAG
Organism: Pyrus communis; assembly: GCF_041283825.1. Classification (NCBI taxonomy): domain Eukaryota; kingdom Viridiplantae; phylum Streptophyta; class Magnoliopsida; order Rosales; family Rosaceae; genus Pyrus; species Pyrus communis. Next base: position 22,125,207 of record NC_142569.1, read on the forward strand.
TGTCAAGTAATTCTCGCATCAAATTTTGGCGCCGTTGCCGGGGATTAGCAAAGTTGCTAATCCCTTGTCTTTATTTTTATATTTTGTTTTTCGTGCATTCTTATTTCAGATTCTTAGTTTGTTTGTTTCCTTGTTTTTTAGGTACTGTGTATGACTCGTAGCTCTCGTCCTATTATAGAGAACATCTCCGACTTTGACGGTGATTTTGAACGCACTTTGAGGAGAACGAGGAGTCAACAAGAGCCACCACAACCTCCACCACAACCTGGGCTTGAAGAAGACGAAGTAGGTGAAGAAGAAAAGCCCACGGATCAGATTTTTGAAGAAGAACAAGCCATGGCAGCAGATAATAGAACCATCAAGGAGCTTTCGGCCTCGGGTTTGGCCAATCCAGACCCTCTTTGCATTCAATACCCCGCGGCTGCCCAAGGCAAGACCGATGAATTTGAACTCAAATCCAGTTTGTTACACCATATTCCGAAGTTCCATGGCTTGTCTATGGAAGACCCCAACAAACACTTGAAGGAGTTCGAGGTGGTTTGTTCGAGCATGACCCCCGTCAATGTGGATGGGAGTATCTTGAAGATGAAGGCCTTTCCATTTTCACTTATGGACAAGGCCAAAGATTGGCTCTACGAACTAGCCCCGGGAACTGTGACTTCGTGGGAGAGTATGAAGTGTGCTTTCTTGGAGAAATTCTTCCCTACTTCGAGAGTGATTCTCCTACGGAAGAAAATTAGTGGTATTCAACAGAATCATGGTGAGACATTCCCGGCTTATTATGAGCGTTTCAAGGGCCTTGTAGCTTCATGTCCTCAACATCAAATGAAGGAGGAACTTCTCCTTCAATATTTCTATGAGGGCCTCCTTCCTATCGAACGTCAAATGCTTGATGCATCAGCGGGAGGAGCATTGGTGGACAAAACACCAAGGGATGCCAAGAATCTCATAGCCAACCGAGCGCTCAACGCCCAACAATATGAAGGAGTGGGCCAAAGGGAAGCACCACGGCAACAAAGTGTAAATGAGGTGAGTGCTATTTCTGAAATTCAATCACAACTTGCTAATCTTACTTCTCTTGTTTCTCAGGTTGTGATTGGTCCAAAAGCACAAGAACACCAAGTTTGTGGCATGTGCTCAATTCAAGGGCATCCATCCGACAAGTGCCCTCAACTAATCGAGAATGGTGGATGGGAATCTGCCAATGCCATGGGCTATGGGAATCAAAACCAACCAAGGAACGATCCATATTCTAACACATATAATCCAGGTTGGAGAGACCATCCAAACTTCAAATGGAGGGAGCCACAACAAGCTGCCCAACAAGGAGGATTTAGGCCAAACCCCCTGGTTTTTATTCCAAGCCGTATGCACCCCAACAATCCCAACAACCTTCGGCATCATCTCATTCAGGTACGTCTTTGGAAAGTAATCAAGCTATGCAATTACTAACCTCTATTTCGCAGGGGTTGCAAAATCAAAACAACCGGATAGAAAATAATGAAAAGGAGATGATGGATATGAAGAAACAAATAGGGCAGATTTCTGAGTTCCTTGGACAGATTAGAGAGCAAGGAAAGCTTCCTAGCTCAACCACAGTCAATCCAAAGGGAGGATTCGAATCCGCCAAGGCCATCACCCTAAGGGGTGGAAAAGAAGTTGGGACCGAGCCAAACAATCCCAAATCTGCCCAGAAAGTAGATGAAGAGACGACACAACCTGAGGAAGTATCTAGCTCACCCACGGTAAGGGTGAAAAACCCAATGCCGCAAGCCCCCAATCACCCTAACTCGGCCAAATCAGGTAATTTAAGTTCAAATTCATGTACTTCACGTTCTAATCTGCCCAATGTACCTTTTCCTCGCAGGTTCATGCAAGAAAAAAAGGAAGAAAGCGAGAAGGACATTCTTGAAACGTTCCGGAAGGTGCAAGTGAACATACCGCTTCTCGATGCAATCAAACAGGTTCCAAAGTATGCTAAATTCCTCAAAGACCTATGCAATACAAGGAGAAGAAAGGCAAACAAAGAGGTAGTGAAGGTAAGCGAGAATGTGTCCGCTGTTTTGCAACGTAAACTGCCTACCAAGTGCAAAGACCCCGGTAGTTTCACGATTCCTTGTGTGATTGGACATAATCGTTTTGAACATGCCATGCTTGATTTAGGTGCATCCATAAATGTCATGCCTTATTCTATTTATGCATCTATGAATTTGGGTGAATTAAAACAAGATGGTGTAATTATACAATTGGCCGATCGTTCTAACGCGTATCCAAAAGGAGTTTTGGAAGATGTGCTTGTGCAGGTGAACCATTTAATTTTTCCGGCTGATTTCTACGTCCTAGACATGGAGGATTCAGCCCATTCTACATCTTTGCCGATTCTCCTTGGTAGGCCATTCATGAAGACGGCCCGAACGAAGATTGATGTATACAAAGGCACCTTGACAATGGAATTCGATGGGGAAGTGATTGATTTTAATATTTCTGAAACTATGAGATATCCCGTTGATGACCATTCTTGTTTTTCCATTGATGTTATCGATTCTTTGGCGCAGGTATACCTTGAAGAATTGAACGAGGACGCCCTGGAAACAACCATCACTAAGGCCATAGAGCGCAAAAATGAAGGATTTGGGCCAATGCAAGGCCACGGCAAGGAGGAGGAATTCTTTGCAATGGGTTCTAGAGAAGAAATAATTAAGGTTGTGGCAGCCCTTGAGTCATTGCCACAACAATATGGTAAGGTTCCACTCTCACTTTCAAATTCAGTTTCCACTAAGATGCTACCTTCTGTTGTTCAGGCACCATCGCTTGAACTTAAGCCGTTGCCGGACCATTTGAAGTATGTGTTTTTGGGAGAAGGCGAAACATTGCCCGTCATCATTTCATCAAGTCTCACGGCAATGGAGGAGGAGAAGCTTGTGAGGGTGCTGCGAGAGCACAAAACGGCCATAGGGTGGACTTTGGCCGACATTAAAGGAATAAGCCCTACCACATGCATGCACCGTATACTTCTTGAGGAGGGGACTAAGCCATCCCGAGAGGCTCAACGCCGTCTCAACCCTCCGATGATGGAAGTGGTGAAGAAGGAAATAATCAAGCTTTTGGATTGCGGAGTGATCTACCCTATCTCCGATAGCCGTTGGGTCTCTCCAGTTCAAGTCGTTCCCAAGAAGTCCGGAGTAACTGTTATCAAGAATGATGAGAATGAGCTCGTGCCTACACGCATTCAGACTGGATGGCGAGTATGTATCGATTACCGGAAGCTAAATGCCATGACTAGGAAAGATCACTTTCCTTTGCCATTCATCGACCAGATGCTCGAAAGGTTAGCCGGTCATGCTTTTTACTGTTTTCTTGATGGATACTCTGGATATAACCAAATTGTGATAGCCCCGGATGATCAAGAGAAGACCACATTCACATGTCCCTTTGGAACATTTGCTTATCGTCGCATGCCATTTGGCTTATGCAACGCACCGGCCACTTTCCAAAGGTGTATGGTAAGTATATTTTCCGATTTTGTTGAAAAGATCATTGAGGTTTTCATGGATGATTTCAGTGTATTTGGGAGTTCATTTGATAATTGCTTGGATAATCTGACCTTAATTTTGAAACGATGTGTTGAAACTAACCTTGTCTTGAATTGGGAGAAATGTCACTTTATGGTGAAACAAGGTATAGTTTTAGGACATATTGTTTCAGAAAAAGGAATTGAAGTAGATAAATTGAAAATAGACCCTGTACGTCACTTACCCTCTCCTACTTCGGTTAGAGAGGTACGTTCGTTTCTTGGCCATGCAGGGTTCTATAGGCGTTTTATCAAGGACTTCTCCAAGATGTCCAACCCTCTTTGCCGATTGCTTCAAAAAGATGTGCCATTCAAGTTTGATGAAGAGTGTAATTCGGCATTTAACCAACTCAAGGAGAAGCTAGTCTCGGCCCCCATTATTGTACCTCCAGATTGGAGCCTTCCGTTCGAGCTCATGTGCGATGCATCCGACTATGCATTAGGAGCTGTTCTAGGACAAAGAAGAGACAAGCGGCCGCATGTCATATACTATGCCTCTCGGACTCTCAATGATGCCCAATTGAACTACTCCACGACGGAAAAAGAACTTCTAGCTGTGGTTTTTGCTTTAGATAAATTTCGTTCATATTTAATTGGTACTAAAGTAATCGTTTATTCTGATCATGCAGCTTTGAGGTACTTGCTCACGAAAAAGGAAGCAAAGCCGAGGCTTATCCGTTGGATTCTTCTTCTTCAAGAATTTGATATTGAAATCCGGGATAAGAAAGGAAGCGAGAATGTAGTGGCTGACCATTTAAGCCGAATGATCCACGAGGAGCATGAACATGCCGTACCTATCCCTGAAACTTTCCCCGATGAGCAGCTGCTATCCATTGAGGTAAGTGAACCATGGTATGCAGATTTAGTGAATTACTTGGTGGCTAAACAATTTCCAAATGAACTAAACAAGCACCAACGTGATAAGCTTAAAAATGATGCACGTTTCTATGTTTGGGATGACCCTTATTTGTGGAAGTATTGCCCAGATCAAATTGTACGTAGATGTGTGCATGATTCTGAATTTCACTCAATTCTAAGCTTTTGTCACACATATGCATGTGGTGGTCATTTTGGCACACAACGCACTGCCCTCAAGGTTCTAGAGTGTGGTTTTTATTGGCCGACTATATTTAGGGATGCTAGAACCTTTTGTATGTCTTGTGATCGTTGCCAACGAATGGGTAACATAGGTACCAAGGACCAAATGCCGCAAACCCCTGTCTTTAATGTTGAAATTTTTGATGTTTGGGGCATTGATTTCATGGGCCCTTTCCCTCCATCTTATGGTTTCACTTATATCTTGCTAGCCGTTGATTATGTTTCTAAATGGGTGGAAGCAAAAGCCACCCGTACTAACGATTCTAAGGTGGTTGCAGATTTCGTGAAAACTAACATTTTTGCTAGGTTTGGAATGCCGAGAGTAATCATAAGTGATGGAGGGTCTCACTTTTGCAATCGGACCATTGAGGCGTTGCTAAGAAAGTACCATGTCAACCATAAGGTCTCCACACCTTACCATCCTCAAACAAATGGCCAAGCCGAGGTGTCTAACCGAGAAATCAAACAAATTTTGGAGAAGACCGTTGGACCAACAAGGAGGGATTGGAGCTTACGTTTAGATGATGCACTGTGGGCATATCGTACGGCATACAAAACACCCATTGGGATGTCACCTTTTCGGCTCGTCTATGGTAAGCCATGTCATTTGCCCGTAGAGTTAGAGCACAAGGCACATTGGGCCGTGAAGACTTTCAACATGGACAAAGATGCAGCGGGAGTTCATAGGAAGCTCCAATTGAATGAACTTGAGGAGATTCGGAATGAAGCCTATGAGAATGCCCGGATGTACAAAGCCAAAACCAAAGCATTCCATGATAAAATGATTCGAACCAAGACCTTCACAGTTGGGCAGAAAGTGTTACTTTTCAACTCTCGCCTACGTTTGTTTCCTGGTAAGTTGCGTTCTAAATGGATTGGCCCGTTTGTTGTTACTAACGTTTTACCTTATGGTGCAGTCCACATAAAAAGCTTAAGGAATGGCGTAGAATTCAAGGTGAACGGGCATCGGTTGAAGCCATATTACGAGCATGGTGTGGGGCAAGTGGTGGAAGACATTCCTTTCCATTCCGTGGGCTCAAATGAAGATTAAAAGAGGGTACTCGTCCGGCTGAAAGACGTAAAAGAAAGCGCTACTTGGGAGGCAACCCATGCATCCGAATAGAGAAGAACTTGGAAACCCCTTTAAGAGACTTATTTTTATTCCTTTCTTTTTCTTTACTGCCTTTACTTTGCTTTCTTTCTCGTATTTGTTTATTTGCTTGCTCTGTTGTGACTTTCTGCTTAAAACATTGAGGACAAAGTTTGATTTAAGTGTGGGGGGGTAAACAATTCGTATTTGCATGAATTTCGTGGGATTTATTCACCTATCACTTAGAATGTTGTTTCTTGCTGTTTTAAGCGTTTTTAGAGTGTTTTAGTGTGTTTTATAGTGTCTTGGTATAAAACTCCGAAAATTTGATAAAAATTTAAAAAAAAAAAAAAAAAAATATTTTCTTTTCTTTGTTGCTATTTCGTTTCTGCCTTGTTTAGTTGTTTAGTTGTTATTGTTTGTTTGTTTATTAATTGTGGGAGTCTATGATTGTAACATTGAGAAAATGATTGGTTTATTGATAGGCACTGCTAAACAAAGAAAGATGGAGCCTTCACAAAGGGCGTTTACTTGAAGCCCCACTACTGGGCAAAACTCTAGGAGCAGGAGGCATCGGAGCGGAAGGCATCGGGGCGGAAGGTATCGGAGCGGGAGGCATCAAAGAAGAGGCCTCAATACTTGGCCAAACGCTGGATGAGCCCGGAAAAATGTGCCTCTGGAAGTAAGCCGCAAGCCTTTGACGGTCAGTTTGACGGTCACTTTGCATCCGACCATTGGATTCTTGTAGCTCATCAAGCTTCCTCTTCATACCCGTCGAATAGTTGTTGGCAAGCACGTGCAAACTTCTATTCTCGTACTTAAGCAGTTTGATCTCCTGCTTGAGACTTTCCACCTTTGCCATCAATGATTCCACCTGACGGGAGCGGGCAAGCAGGCGTTGGCCCATGTTGGACACAGAACTCGCACACTGAACACTAAGTGCGAGGGACTCTTGAACGGCCAACTCATCGGACCGTCCTGACAGCAGCCTACTATCTTTTGGAGTGAGGAGGTTCCTAGCTACTATTGTAGCTGTTGTGGCGTCCTGCATCACAGAGTCTTCACCTGAAAGAGGACCGTTAGAAGATAAGAAAGAAGGGCGCCATACGTTACCTTGACGCGGCGCGCCCGTATCACTGCTAAGGCTCAATTCCAAGCTAAGGTTCGATGAGTTTGCCATTTTTTAAAAGTGTTCAAAGAGAAGGGATGGAGTTAAATTTCAAAGGGCCGGAGTCAATTTTCAAGAATGGGAAATCTTCAGAGTGTGTTTGTTGTGGTGATCGATAGCTCAATAAAAAAGCCAAGGCGACGCGTCCACCAATTCAAAAAGCCAGAATTTCCGGCGTAATTTAGGCGACGCTTTCTCGGCTTTTCAGAAGGCGCGTTCAACTTTGTCAAAAGATTTCTTCTTTTCAGACAACACGTGGAGGCCATCATCGCAACTACACATCTTTAGCCGACAAGCGCAAAGTTCGGCGACGCTTTCTCAGCTTTTCAGAAGACGCGTGCAGCTTTGTCAAAAGGAGCCGCATCTGCACTACCACGTGTCGTTCAGAAAGCGAAGGGGCGTCGTTCAGAAATCGAAGGGGCGCCTGCTCAGAAATCGAAGAGGCGTGTTCAGAGATCGAAGAGGCGCCATTATTTCAAAAAGCCGGATTTGCGGGATCAAAACGTTTGTCGACAAAGGTAAAAAGTACCACCACTTGATATTATCTCTATATATGTCGACCTTCGTCTTTTATGGCAGGGCAAACCTGAAGAAAATGCCCAACTCTCTCTCACCTCTGAGGGCGCACTCCCAGCAAAGCCTTTCGAAATACTCAATTCTTTCTTCTTCCCCAAAGATGATACCAGATGCCTGGAGTACATATGACCCAGGAGGAAGCAGCACAACAAATACATGTGTTGATTCATTCACCGCTTCTTCAAAAGCAAAGGTATCTCATATCATCAAGGTCAAAAGCAAAAGTATCTCATATCATGCTCTTTCCCTGTCTTTTTCTTTGTCCTTGTTCTTACTCGCATGGCAAAGTAAAAGAAGCAATCAGCCGGCACTTGGAGTCAGTCTTCCGATCTGGAGCCAACTGCCTGGAATCTATTCCTGATTGCTTACCTAGCGTTGCTCTCGAGTAGTCATCTTCAACGGAGCAAGTAAGGCAAGGGAAAATGATACATTGAAGCATGTGGAGACAAACATAGGCTGAGTTATCCTCCAACCCTTTTCAATACGAATTGGAAAGATTGAACAAAGAAACAGACCAAAGGAGTAAGCTCAGACCTTCGGGGGAGACCAAAGAATCCTGCTGCCCAGTTCAAGAGTAGCACAAAGGAAAATCAACGATGGGAGGAGCCCCTGTGGAATCAACAACATCAAGCCTCAATGAAATCAACAAGGAGAAGATGGAATTTACATTCCACAACCAGATTTGCGTCTCTAAACTCTTCTCTTTGTTAATTACAATCTGCCATGTTTAGTATGTTTAAGTGCTTTTTGTGTATTTACTTATGCTTTGTGTGAATCTATGCTTAAAACATTGAGGACAATGTTTGATTTAAGTGTGGGGGGGTAAACAATTCGTATTTGATGCAAATTCGTGGGATTTTATCACCTATCACTTCACATGTTGTTTCTCACTGTTTTAAAACTGTTTTAGTGTGTTTTGTCTTAAAAATTCGAAAATCCCATAAAAATTTAAAAAAATTGTTTTGAAAAACCCAAAAAGAGTTGTTTTAAAGTTGTTTTTGTGTGTGTGTTTGTGTCTTAGGATACCTTCCAACACAATGATAAGGATTTGGTTTGTAATTGCATGACTGTTAAAAAGAGTTATAAACATAGAGAAAAGTTGATTTACTCTTGGTATATGCTTGGTTATGGTTATAATGTATGACTTCACATGCAATCATAAAAGAAAATTTAGTTTTTGTAACATGCCTGAAGGAAGGAACTCAAACAAAGGCTACAACCCTGAGAGACTTGAGCCTATAACGTTCTTTGGAGAGTATAATCTGTGATTTCTTGTGTTCTAAAGTCGTTGCATGATCTCATTATTCCTTGCTTGGTTACTACTTAGAATGCAATTGTATCATGATAGAACTAAATGCTAGAACTTATATCCGTTTCATTCAAAGCATGATATTGATTGCATAACATACAATAAGATGAAGTTGTTAGTCAAGCCAAAAGCCAAAAAGCCTATCCCTTTTCACATGTATTGTAGGATTACCCCTTTTGAGCCTTTTCAAGCTTATTTTCTTTGTTAACCCCTTGTTCTTAAAGGATAGTGAAGCATGACTTAGAATGAACTCCTTTTGATCAATATACTGCAGAAAATAAGTGTGGGGGAAGATAATAGGGCACGGCCAAAGAATGAAATAAAGAAAAAAAAATTGTTGAAAAAAAAAAAAAAAAAAAAAAAAAAAAAAAAAAAAAAGAGTTGAAAAATAAGTGAGAATGATCTCACAAGCATTGGTTATTGAAACTAGGGTCCAAAAGAGTGAATTTGACCCTAGTTATTGCTTGAATCTTCCCTTGTGTTTAAAAGTTGATTTCTGCCATTAAAAGTGAGTTTAAGTGTCAATTTCATTACTTCGCTTTCTATTACCTTTGTTTCACTTTACCTTTCTTTGTTAAACCATTACCCTTAGCCCCGTTACAACCCTCAACTTCTATCTTGATGTTATGTATTCAATATGTGGAGTTTGGAATTGATATGAGCTTATGGAATCACTGGTTCTCATTCTAAGTAGTAGCGTTCCATTCATGAGATCATATACATGTTAATAATTCCAGAAAATGCTTTCCTTGTTATAACATATGTGAGTGTTCGTCTACATGTTTACATCAATCTTCTCACATATACCTAGTGTAGGGAGTGTAGTCAGAAAATCTGTGTGAAAAACGAGTGCATATCTTGTAAGGATTTGAGGAAATTCTCTAAGGCATGTTACTACATTCAAATCATGGTTTTAAATGCTTAAATTGTGAACTAGTATGTGGTGACTATGATTAAGAATGTACTTAAGTGTAAAGATGGCTAAAATCTGTGGGAATAATGATTTTTAACTTGTCATGTGCATTGGAAATCCGTGAGACGATTGTTGGAAGGTGTAGGTGGTGTTTTGTTCGTTTTGTCTAGTTTCGTGTTCTTTTGTTGTTTTGTTTTGTTTTTCTGTTTTGCTCGAGGACTAGCAAAAGCTAAGTGTGGGGGTATTTGATAGGAGCATATTCATGCGACTTAAATGGCTTGTTCTCGTGCATTTACGTTATGTTTCTTTAGTTATTTTAGTCCTTTATGCTTCTTTTGTGTGTTTTCAGGTTCTAAGGGCTTAGGGAGCAAGAAAGTGCATTTTGAGGCTATTTGGAGCATTTTTGTGCATGGTTGGATAGCTTAATCATGGAGCAAAGAGGATGGACGAAATTGAAGCCTTGTATGCTCTTTGGGGACATCAAACAAAGGGCCTAGCCCAAATCAAACAAATCCTTTGAGCCATGGAAAACCTCTAGCCCAATCAAACACATGATGCCATACAAACCAACCTATTTTAGGCCTATTCTATGTACTTAAACCCTAGCCCTTTAAACTAGTTCATTTATCACTTATCAAACCATTCACTTATCACTCACCACATATCATTCATTTATCACTTAACATATCATTCATTTATCACTTATCACAACAACAACCTAAAACACATGCACATGCACCACTAATCCCTTCACTTTCATGCCATCATTTCTCACCACCCCCCTTTGCCGTGCAACACACATCAACACATTCCAGCTTTTCTCCTTCTCTTTGCAGCCACAAGTCACATGCATTCACACATAATCATTCACCCTATCCATCTTACATTCCACAAACAATGTCACATGCAAAACAACAATCATTCACACACAAAACAGCACCATTCACCCTTGTCGTGGCCTTCACTCACATTTCCAGCTTTCCACCTTGCATTTCCACATGCATTCACTTCATCATTACACACCACTCATTCTCTAATTCCACATGCACATTCAATCATTCACTCAAGCACCCTTGTGCCATGTTTCCCCCTTTGTTCCCACCCATCACATGCATCATCATCAAACAAACACTCAATGCCGTGACCTACAAACACATGCATCCTGAAATCCTTTGCCGTGGCCTTCATTCCCATTTCCAACATCTTCACATGCATTTCCAGCTTTCACATGTCTTCACATTCATTTCCAAACAACAATCATTTCAAATGCCATGCATTCACATGTATTTTCAGCACCTACACACCTCACACACATGCAATTTCAGCACCAACAAGCATCAATGCCGTGTACCCCATATGCATTTCCAGCTTTCACATGTTTTCCTAACTAATTTCCATCATTAATTAGCCACTTGCATCTTAAACAAACAGCCCTATGTTCCCTCCACTACTCCTATAAATACCCTAAGCATTCATTCATTCACTCCCCATTCAATTAGCATCTCATTTTTCATACACAACACACCACAAACACTTCCATCTTCTCCCTAGCCGTGAGTCTCTCCATTTTCTGCACCATTCCCTTCCCTTTCTCCTCCATTTCTTCCATTTCCATAATCCCCCAATCCATTCAACACACCAACAACATCCCTTAGTCCTTGTGCTACAACGAAGACGAAGAGAAGAAGGCCTAAACGTTCATACAATTCACGTTTGAGTTGTTGGAATGTTTACGCGTTTCTTTGATTTCAATGTTTAAATTCAATTCTCTTTGTTTTGTAATGGAAGAGAAGAGTGCCTAAACGTTCATACAATTCAAGTTTGAGTTGTTGGAATGTTTAGGCGTTTCTTTGATTTCAAAGTTATGAGGAACTAAACCCTTTTTTGGCTAGGGGTGATTTCAATACCATGTTTATTTATGTGATATGAATTGATGAATTCCGGTTATGAACTCTTGATTCGTGAATGCAATTGGCTTAACTATTTGATGATTAACTTATTTGTGTTTGTTGATTGAGGGTCGACACTTAATTAGCATGCATGAATATGTGGCTAAAGTTTAAGAAGGTTTCACATAATCGTTACTAACTTATACTTGAAAGTAGTGAAGGTTGCTTGTCACGATCGCGTTAAGTTTAATTCTTAGCATGAGTAACATGATGTCATAGTTACAAATGCTTTGTCAATGCTTATGGTTTTCATTATTCTTAATGATCTTCAATTGTATCTCTATTATGATGACATGTAGGGAACTTTTGAGAATGTTTCGGGTTGTCGAATGATGCCATCCAATCCAATAATATAAGGAAAATCTAAGGGTTAACTAGTGATGTCACGGTTAATTTGGGGCATTGTCGTTCATAATTCAATGAAGGAATAACTGGAAATTGATTCATATGCATAAATATCATGTGTAGAGAAAGAACCCTTAGCTAGCTTCCCATCCATTCATTTCCGTCAAATCCGTATTTACAATTTGTTTTGTTTCCAAGTATTTATTTTAGTTTAAATTCGTCCAAATCCAATTCCCCCCTATTTCGTTGAAGTCTTAGTCTTAATCTTTCTTATTTTTAGTTTTGCTTTCTTCGAGCATTAAATAGTGTTTTATATTGTGTTTTTATGTTTTTAAGTCAATTTAGAAGGTTTTAGCAAGCCCTCCTAATCCCCGGTCTAGAACGATCCCTCACTTATCCATTCTACTACAATTGTCAAACGAGGGTTTAATTTGAGTGTCAAGTAATTCTCGCATCAGAATCAGAGGATCAAATTACAAAGAGATTGTAACCCCAAAATCATAAATACAAAAATATATTTTGTACACGTATTCTTGTTTCAGGAAAATTCGTGTTCACACTTTGAATGTGATTAACAAAACCAAAGTTTGTCAACTCACACCTACTTGCCTCCTTGCTCCGTGCCTAGCCTCCCGCTACTCTAAGCTCCTCTACATTTCTCTCTGCACCATGTGGGGGATATATAGAAAGAAAGGTGTTGGTCGACCCAACAAAAAAAAAAAAAAAAAAGATGCATGCTACTATTAGCAAGTCAAGAAGGAAAAAAGAAAATGGGTGGTGGCGACTGAATAATTGCAAAGTAGGAAAGTAGGGGGAGGATGGTTCATCAGGCATCGTCTAAAAATAATTATGAAAAAAAAAAAAGAAAAAAAAAGGAGAAAGATGATGGGATGGTGCACGGCACCATTTTAAAAAATATATGATAAAAAAAAAAAGGGAAGTAACACATCTTAGTAAGATATATGCTCTATGGTATTTAGATACACTAAATGAAATAAAGTCTGTCTATTGATATCTCTGAAAAATTACAAATACGTGCAACCAAAAAAAAAAAAAAAAAAAGGGAGCGTTCACAAAGGTTGCTCACGTAAAGCCTCAGCACCTGGCAGAACCCCAGAAGAAAGAGACACTAGAGATTGATCATGTGGCGCCTCAATCTGGGAGTAAAGAGGTTCCTAGCTACTATTGTAGCTGTTATTTCATCCCTTATCACATAGTCTCCAACTGTAAGAAGGCCATTAGAAGATAAGAAGGACGGACGTCATATATTATCCTGACGTGGCTCGTCTGTATCACTCCTGAGACTCAAATGTAAGAAAATGTTAGATGGGTAAGCCATTTTCAAAAATGATGAAAGAAAAGGGTTGGATAGAGTAAAATCTCATAAATACAGTAGGGACAATTTTCACAAGCGGGAAATCTTCAAAGTGTGCACTGCATAAAGTCCATCAACACTTTTCAGACGCAATCTTCGCTTTTTGGATATCACGTGCAACTTTGTCAAATATCTTTGACAAAGTTGAAAACGCGTGAATTTTACTATTCCAACTACAACGCTGTCACCGACAAGCGTGGGTAACAAGGCCACGTCCGCACCACTACCTGCTATTGAGAAATCCTTATATATGTTGACATTCATCCTCTATGGCAAGGCACACATCCAAAACACCTAACTCTTCTCCCTTGCCAAGAATACATCTGCAACTAAACCTCTCAACATACTCAGTTTTCTTCCTCCCTGAAAATACCTCTTCAACCAAGTCACACCACAGCAAAAGTATCTAATATCATCAGGGTCAAAAGCAAGAGTATCTCTTAGCTTGCTCTCTCTCTGTCCTTTTCTTTGTTCTTGTTCTTCCCTGTAGGACAAAAAGAAAGAGAGCAATCAGCCGGCACTTGGAATCAACCTTTCGATTTAGAACTGACTACTTGGAACCTCCTTCCCTGATTGCTTACCTAGCATTGCTCTCAAGTACTTATCTTCAATTGTTAATGTACTTCCAAAGAAGATATCACATCTACCTGGAGAACAGATAAGGCAAGTGAAAATAATACATCAAAGCATGTGGAGACAAGTGCAACAACTACATATGCTGATTCATCCGCTACTTCTTCAAAAGCAAATGTGTCTCATATTATCAGGGTTGAAAGAAAAAGTATCTCATATCATGTTTTTTCCCTTACTCTTACCTGCAAGACAAAGAGAAAGAATCGGAACTTGAAATCAAACTTCCGATCTAGAACTGATTGCCTAGAACCTTTGCCTGGTTACGTACCTAGCATTACTCTCGAGCGCTCGTCTTCAACTGTCGATAGGTCTCGAATTTCCCTAGTGAATACTTCAGGACAGTTGATATGATGTTGGCTCTTTACACTGAAGCTGCCAAACATGGATGAGTCACTGAAAAGTGATGTTCGGAATGACCATTCAAATGCAAAGTTTGCGCACCACCTCTGCTATGCAAGAGATTAAAGCATAAGGATCAATGATGAGCCAAAATATGTCACTATAGCACGACGCCCTTCCCTACATAACCGCATAATCCAAACAGAGAAGTCTAAGTCAAATCCAAGCTTGACATCGTTGCTCTAATCGAAGAGCTTGAGAAGCTTCAACAGCCTTTCGCTGGCACTGTCGTTGAAGATTAGAGCCTCACCGTGCAACGCCGTCAAATCACCACTACTTATTCAAAAGCAAAAGTATCTCATATCATCTGGGTATAAAGCGATTGTATCTCATATCATGCTTGCTCTCTGTCGTTTTCTTTGTCCTTGTTCTTACCTGCAGGATAATGAGAATGAGAGCAATCAGTCGGCACTTGGAATCAAGCTTCCAGTCAGAAACTGACTGCCTGGAACCCCTTCCTTGATTACTTACCTAGTATCGCTCTCAAGTAATCATCTTCAACTGCTGATGTACTTTCAGAGAAGATACCACATCTGCCTAGAAAACAGATAAGACGAGTGGCAATGAAACATCAAGCTTGTGGATAATTAACAAACGCAACAACTGCACGTGCCAATTCATCCACAACGAAGTCGAATCTCACTTGCTAGGTGAAACTGCTTGTGGTCTCGTTTAAATTCAAGATCAAGCCTCGATGGTCTTTGAAGAAATCATAAGTCCGATTCAAGATCAAGTGTCCACCACCCTTGAATCAAATTTAACTCCGTATCAAAGGAGTAAGTTCAGACCTTTGGAGAAAACCTGAAAACCTTCCACCCTTGAATCAAATTCAACTCCAAATAAAAGGAGTAAGTTCAAACCTTTGGAGAAAACCAGGAAACTAGAAAATCTTCCAACCGAATTCAAGATCAAGCCCTGAAGGCCCTTGAAGAAATTTCCAGTCCAATTCAAGATCAAGCCTCGACGGCTCTTAGATCGGCATCTACATTAACGGACTTCGAAACACATCTTCTACATGTGACAAGCACATGTATACGACGCGCCTTAAAGTGGGGGCATTTGTAGACATCGAAATTTTGGTGAAATAAATGTTGACCAATGCATTAAAATTTCAACGTTCACGTGTCACATAAATTTTACAAGTAATGTGTGGCTCAACGAAAAATAAAAAAAAATCAGAAAAGTCATCAAATAGGACACGTGTCAACACCTGGCAGAAATGATTTATTTCATCTAAATATTATATTCAAATTTAGGCCTTGAAAATTTCTATAAATACAAGGCCATTTCATTCATTTCAGGGGACCAATTCACATATACATTTCTCTACTCCCAAATTGGAAGAGAATTCCCTAAATCCTTGAAGCTATGAAACTCTAAAGTTTTCAAGCATCCAACCTCCCAAATTCCCAAAAATCCCGAAGGATCAAGAAAGCTTTCTTTATTCTTCGTCAAATCCTTGAAGAAATCTACACAACTGTTCATCAAGATCAAGCCCCAAAGGCCCTTGAAGATCCGTTCATCCTCATTCATCAAGATCAAGCCCAACGGCCCTTGAAGAAATCCACACAACTGTTCATCAAGATCAAGCCCCAAAGGCCCTTGAAGATCCGTTCATCTTCATTCATCAAGATCAAGCCTAACGGCCTTTGAAGTAATCCACACAACTATTCATCAAGATCAAACTTCGAAGGCCCTTGAAGATCCGTTCATCCTCGTTCATCAAGATCAAGCCCCACAGGCCCTTGAAGATCCATTCATCCTTGTTCATCCTAAGATCAAGCCCCGACAGCTTTTTGCATCAACAAATCTGCACCACTGTTCATCCCTAGATCAAGCCTCGACAACCCTTTCAATCAACAACTCATCCACAAATCTACACCTTACGAAGATAGAATCAGAGGATCAAATTGTAAAAGAGATTGTAACCCCAAAATTAATACAAAATATTATTTTGTACACGTGTTCTTGTTTCATTCATCATAGGAAAATTCGTGTTTACAATGTTTTTAAAGGAAAACTTCAAGTTTCCAAACAAGGCATGTTTATAAGGAACTTTAGTTTCAAATAATTATGAACTTCAGGTTCATATATTCCTGCAGGCAAACACAAATATATACACATAAATATGTAACAAAAATTGGCAAAATAGAACTTTAGGTCTATAATTATAATTGAATTAATTATTTGGATTTCGGGCCAAATTTAAAGTGTGGGTGAAAAAATATAAAACCCATTGGGCCTAAAATAATTAGGTGAATAAAACTCGGGGCCCAAAAGAAAATAATAAGCCCACGAGTGGGTTAAAAAAATTTGGTCCATAAGACCTAAGTCGAGAAAATTGGGTTGTGGGTCTCGGGTGGGACTGCAAGTCCATGGGGAGGATTGGGCAGGGGAATGGGCTGCTACAGGCAAACACAAAAGGCTTAAAAAAATTTCACTTAAGCCACTTCAGGCGAGCCCCAAAAATACAATTTTTTTTTTCACACACGAGCGGGAGAAACGGTTTGGGCTGGGGAAGCTCCAAAGCCCAACGAGCTGGAATAAGATTTCAATAGAGGGTCAAGCCCAGTGGCTTGGGGTCAGGCCAGGAGCCCAAAAGAAAAATGAAACAAGTCGAGTAACAAAGCCCAATAGGGCTCGGGTTTTGGAACCAAACACCCCAGTGTGTGCTGGGTGCATTTCGCCAGAGAAGAACACCGGACCTGCGCTCCTGGTGGCAGTCCGGGGTTGGTTAGGACTCGGGTTGAGTCATGGTGGTCGTTGATGACCATGGTGGTGAACGGAGATGATGTAATCTCGATGTTAACCAAACCCTAGAAAATTTGAATCAGATTTTCGACAAAATTCCAACGAGATTCAAGTGAATCTCGGTCCAATTTCTGACGTGGGACGACTTCTGGTAGTCTATGACATGAACCAAAGGTTCAGGGCAGTGGCTGCAGGCCATGCTGTGGTCAAAGTGGATTGGGACACCATGAAAGGTGTCGGGTTTTCTAGGTTTGAAAAGCTCGGAGCTTATGGCTCCGTGGGTCTCAGCTTGGCGTGGGGAGCCCATCTTCATGATGGTGGTCATGGGTTTAAAAGAACCCTAGGTTTCCCTTCAATTTTTTTTTTTTTTAAATTCAATTCAATTATATGCATAGTCAAAACAATAATATGTTAATTTAATTCAATGTGATGAATATACAAATATATTTGATTCAATTCATAGCAAATATCAAATTCACATAATTTAATAATTATGAATATAATGTATACACAATTTATGTAGAATCTAAAATTCGAAAAACGTAAAGTTGGGTCATGCATTATGGTGAATGTTCATGCTATCAGGGCTGCAAAAATATCAAGATAAAAACCATTGTTTTGAAAGAACTTGATTGCGTGATGATATGGATGAACTAGTTTGATGCAGAAAAATTCTTCAACGTCAGATTCCTAAGTGCAACGGTAGGAGCGTGTTGTGGTCTATTTTATCTGACAAGGTTAAAGGTGGCCGGCGGTAGAGGGAGAGAGATTGAGAGAGATGTGTTTGTAGAATTGTAGGAGAATATGTGTTGTTATCCCTCCTACATTGTGCCTTTATTTATAGTAGTAAAAGGAGAGAAGATATTCCTTCTTCCCCAAGTCATGCAAGTTGTAATAGGAAAGGATAACTAGAATCAAATCTAATCTAGGATTTACACAATCACACTTAAACTAGTAATGTTTACAACATTAATCGATTTATCTAACTATATACTCCCCTCATCGCTTAGTTGAGTATGATAAGGTTGTTCTATTTCTATGTCAATAGTAACTAAGCGAGCATGCCGATTTCCCTTCATCGGCAGCTCCTTAGGGGTATTTGTCGATTTCTCTCTTGAACTTGTAAGGAGCTGCCGATTTCTCCTCGAACTTTAATTTTAGTCGATTACCCATCTAAACTTGTAAAATTAGCCAATTTACCCCCTAGAGTAAGATTTGCCAATTCTCCATCCAATTTTCTGTTCAACTCAGACACATGCACAACACATGCAAATTGTTTGAGGGCAAAAAAGTAATTTTATCCCTTCCTTTTCTCTCCGCTAGTTCATTTTGTACACTTTTTGAGCTAATTCACTCCGTACACTTTTTGTTTGAATTAGCCATAAAAGTGTAATTAGCAACTGCAAAATATTGGCTTTGTATCCAATTTACCAAACCGAAATCAATGCTTTTTACGAGAATTAGGTTTGCATTTCGAGTGCTTTAATAAAGTTGGATGGAAAATTGGCAAATCTAACTTCAGGGGTAAATGAGGCAACACAAATTTCAGGGGTTGCTTATGAATTAGTTTTGCACTTTTTGGAATTGACTACCTGAGGCAACTCCAATTTCAGGGAAGCAAAAAATAAAATAGTTAATGCTGGCAATTTGATTGCTTACCTCCCTTTAAGAAGAAAGGGTTGCTTATGAAGTTTCAGTGTTGGAACTCGATTTCCTGCATAACTGATCCAATATTTTGCACTGATATTTTGTTGGTGCCAAAAAGACTCTACATTTCTGCACAATCATGGATGAAGGATACTATTCCCCGTGTTTCTGCTTTCATAAAACCGAGTAAATCGTGCTACTAATCTCCGTTTTGATCTACTTTTCCAGATTGCGGACGTATGGTCTTGTGGGGTGACCTTATACGTCATGTTGGTGGGTGCGTACCCGTTTGAAGATCCCGGGGAGCCTAAAACTTCCGCAAGACAATACATGTAACTTTTCGAAACTTATTTCCCACCGAAACTTGGTTGCTGCGATACTTAACTGAAGTAGAAGGTTTTTCCTCTTTTGCAGCGGATAACGAATGTCCAGCACTCAATTCCTGACTATGTTCATATATCTCCAGAGTGCTGCTATCTAATATCAAGGATTTTCGTAGCTGAGCCCGAGAAGGTGTGTGATATCCTTTGCATTATACTTTAATCCGTAAATACATTGCCGAATAGGCAGCTTTTGTGCATAAAACTACATTTCAAGCTCTACTGGTTCGATTTTCATTAAATATCTTCGTGTGCAACGGAGGACTAATGGTTCTCATTGGTAAATCAGAAGCGGAAAGACATTGGCTTGATGGGTTTTAACAATGCGTGCATTCTTTTGTAAACCACTCGATTAACCATTTTATTTTATCTTCGTATCAGTAGTGTGAATGAAGCTTGAATTTGAATTTATACATAGTGATGTAGGCAGGACATGTTTCCTGATTGATCGGGTTTTATCCATGCAACATAAGATTTTAATTTCGTGGCAGTGTTGTGCTTGGTGATTCCACTTCTAATATTCTCCTTTTATTGTTGATTTACTCAACTTCTGTACTTTTTTTTTTTCTTCTAACAGACAGGTGAAAATGTACAAAGAGAAATTATAAACCACAGGTCATTGAGACATCCGAACATTGTCCGATTCAAAGAGGTCTGTTAAATATTAACATCTAATCACAAACTAAATTCACTGCGGAACTCAGTTTCGTACCATGCTAACACCCACTCACCTGGCTATTGTTATGGAATATGCATCTGGAGGAGAGGTATTTGAGCGGATATGCAACGCTGGGCGTTTCAGTGAGGATGAGATTCTTATCCACCAAATTGATTTTGTTTAATGAGTCCTACCTATTTCTAAGGTACTTGTTTTGCAGTCCCGCTTCTTCTTCCAACCACTTACATCAGGAGTCAGTTACTGTCACGCAATGGTATGAATACATTGTCTATCTTTGCTTCTTTTTCTTTTCCTGATACCTAATACTAGATTTCTGAGTGGATACATTGTTTTGTATTTATATCTGAAGCAAGTGTGCTCTCTCTCTCTCTCTCTCTCTCTCTCTCTCTCTCTCTCTCTCTCTCTCGGCATGCACGACGGGCTTCATTTTGCTGGAGTCCGGTGCTAAATTATGAAAGATCTCTGGTGATTAAACTCAAACATAAATGTGTTTGAAATTAATTTAATAAGATGGTACTTACTAACAAGGTAGTAATATAGATAAGTGTTAGCTATTCTTTCATTGCTTATCTGTAGTACTACCTTGTTATTTCGTACTGTCTATATTTATCCGGCAATTAGAAAAACTAACCAAAATTTAGATCATAAATATAATTTTAACCAATCATTATAATCTTCATAATTCTAACCAAAAACGTGACATGAAAATACTATACTACCCTTTCCTAACTAAAATAATTACAAACTACATCTTCTCTATTGTAAACTCATTCCCCTGAAAAATAACTTCACGCCTAAATTTAAATTAATGACAACCTGTCTACACAGCACAAATTCAAGGAAAGGCCAAGTGGCGTCATTTGGTTTCGATGCAAAGCTATGAATTTCTTCCTTCTTCTTCTTCTTAATGATGAGTACCCATTTGAGAATTTCAAGCTCCAATTTCGATTTCTAGAGGACCCATTTGTGCCGACCGATTTTTAGAGCTATTGGAGTGAGAAAAGTTGCACATGAGTGTATGAGTGCCCCTATTCAAGCAGTTTTGGAGCTTCTAATGTCAAAAATCTACGAGGCAAGGTATTTTTTTTTAAGGGAAAGACTGCATAGTTTTGTAATTATCTTAGTTAAAAGAGGTATTGCAGTACTTTTATCTCAAGTCTTGGTTAAAATTATGAAAAGATATAATGGTTGGTTAAAATTCTACTCAAGGTCCAAATTTTGGTTAGTTTTCCAAATTAGGCTTGGTCTCTTCTCTCAGTCCTCAGTGCTGCATGGGAAATTTGGAAAAATGAGTAAAATTTGAACTCAATATAGAACTATAGCCAATCTTTAAAATTTATAACAATTATAATCAAAAGTTGATATGAAATGTACTAATATTCTTTTCATGACTAATACTTTTTACAAAACAAATCCAAAGACTCAAAACCCAAACGATTTTGCTGCTCTACGCTTCCCGATCTTCAATGTTTTCCTTCACACCTGATTGTTCCTTGTTTTTCAGCACAAGGTTCAATTGACTGAAGGTTTCCTCATTTTGTGGGTGCGTACCCGTTTGAAGATCCTGGGGAGCCTAAAAACTTCCGCAAGACAATACATGTAACTTTTCGAAACTTGATTTCTACCGAAACTTGGTTGCTGTGATACTTAACTGAAGTCGAAGGCTTTTCCTCTTTTGCAGCGGATAACGAACGTCCAGTACTCGATTCCTGACGGAGTGCTGCCATCTAATATCAAGGATTTTCGTAGCTGAGCCCGAGAAGGTGTCTGATATCCTTTGCATTATACGTTAATCCGTAAATACATTGCCGAATAGGCGGCTTTTGTGCATAGAACTATATTTCAAGCTCTACTGGTTCGATTTTCATTAAATATCTTCGTGTGCAACAGAGGATAACCATCCCTGAGATTAGGAACCACGAATGGTTTCTTAAAAACCTTCCGGCAGATCTCACGGTTGAAAACACCATGAACAACCAGTTTGAAGAGCCTGGTCAACCCGTGCAAGGCCTTGATGTGATTATGCAGATGATTGCCGTGGCTACAACACCCGCAGCTGGGACCAACAGTCTCAACCGGTATCTTCTTCACAGCCTGGACGTAGATAACAAGGAGGAGGATCTAGAGTCTGATCCCGACATTGACATCGACAGCAACGGAGAGATAGTCTATGCAATTTAGTTAATACAATGCTTTGTTTCGGTGGGGGTTCTCGTGCAAGCGGGAGTTCAGAACACCACCGATGAAATTCGACATTATCTTCAGTCACAAATGTACGGATGTGAAATTGGAGCAACGGCGCATTGGAGGGTTCCCCCTCCGCCTGCGTTTCAGTTTCTCCTTTTATAGTGGCATGCTTCTGTTCATCTGTATTGTTCTTCCAAAGCAACACACTCATATTTCAGAAGAAATCCGGGCATTTCATAGCTTAAGACTCTAGTGCTTAACAGTAACCAATATATCAAACGCAGGCAAACTGTCTTATGCGTTCACCAAACAACAAAAACTACCTTCGTGCGCATATGGCGCCATTCGATTACAAATATTTCATGGACCTCGGGACTGAGTATTACGGAATTAAATTAACATAGAACTAGAGATCCGCAAAACAGCGACTCACAGACAGCCGGTTGACGGCTAATCATCACATATGAACACAATAAACGGCTGTCTAGCAAGATATTCCTACATGTTAAGACTAGAAATATAACGTCCTGCAGCCACACAGATGGTATGTGAGAGCAATATCAAAAATCATTTCAGGAAAGAAAAGAGAAAGAACGGAAGGAAATATGTAAGAGATGACATCCTTAACCAGCTACGATATCAGCTTTCAGAACCAACAGTCTCTGTTGCAGGGGCCGACGCATCTCCATCTGAATTCTTGTCGCCGGTTCTTTCCCCACCATAACTTGATGGCTCTTCGTATCCATTGCTTGGAAGCTGTGAGTGGTCTTGCTGCTGATGCTGTGACTCACTGTTTGTAGGCGGATTCACTGCTGGGGCGTAATGGGAAGGCTCTGGCTGATGGTACTCACCGTGTCCATATGCTGCGGGCTGAGATGCTGCAGAAGGGTCTTCAACCCCCTGCTGCCCTCCATAACCTGTTTGGTAATAACCAGGATGTGCTTGGCCTGTGCTGCTTGGATGAGTCCAATACCCAGCTTGAGGGTTGGCTGTTGGCTGGCTGTATGGAACTGGATAAGCAGCTGAAGGCTGGGTACTTTGAGAAGCAGTTGCATCCGCGCTGGATGGCACCGCAGGTGGTCCATATCCTGTAGTTGCATATTGTTGCTGGTAATCAGATACTGGAGCTTGGCCTCCATAACTTGGTGGCTGCTGAGCATATCCCTGATCATAACCATGGATGGCGACAGGAGGTGTCTGATTGTAGTCATAACTAGGATTTTGGGGAGCTGACCCCAGCTGAGGTGGTTGTCCATAGTAATTGTATCCACTACTGTCTTGAGCTGGCTGGGATGTGGCTACTTGGTTTGATTGATCCCAACCTGCTACCTGCGTAGGATAGTTGCCATAGTATGAGGCAGGAGGGGCATAACTTCCTGGTTGTGCATACCCATAATGGGGTTGCTGTTGCTGAATTGGAGCTTGTCCTGGTGGGGCCCAACTACCAGGAGGGGGGTAAGACTGCTGCATATAGCTATTGGTTCCAGAGGGATTTACTATACGCTTCTGCAGAAGTGAAACCAAGGTGTTGAAATAAACATATTACTTTGATATAGTTTTGAAATAAAATATATATAAGATGAGCAGAAGCAAGAATCCAGTAATTTAGAGGAAGGACATCATGAGAAAGGTAATGGGAACTGAATGTTTCGAGTACTAGACAAGCATGAGCAGAATTTGACCAGAAACCCAAGTTCGAATTTAGGCCATGATACCTGACATTATTATATGTTCACATATATAAAAGAAAAATTAGTGAAAAGATAGATAATTGTTATTAGCACTCCAAAATTCTCATTTAGCACTCCAAACATAGAATCCTAGAACGCCATTGCGCTTGATTTTGCGCCAAGTCTTCCGTTAGCTCCAAGTACTCCATATCTTTTCTTATAGTCTCGTTCAACGTCTTCCTACGTCTTTCTCTACCCCTTTTATCTTGAGCCTCCATATCATAGTCACATCTTCTTAACGGAACATTTGTCAGTCTTGGTTCATGTGTCTAAACCACCTTAACCGATTTTCTTCTCATCTTATATTTAATTGTAGCCACTCCTATTTTACCTCGATATCCTCGTTCTTAATCCTATCCTTTATCGTGTGCCACACATCCAACGAAACATTCTCATCTCCGCTACGCTCATTTTTTGCTCATGTTGCTTTTTGACCGCCCAACATTTCATGCCATAAAGCATCATTGGCCTTATCAGCTCCTACATATTTATCCCTTGAGCTTTAGTGGCATACGACAAGCGCACAACACACCCAATGCACTCTTCCACTTCATCCATCCAGCTTGTATTCTATGGTTGAAATCTCAATCCAATTCTACGTTATTTTGCAAGATAAATCCTAGATAATGAAAACATTCCCTCTTACTTCTTAATCTCCAATCCTCACCCTTATCTCATTCAGGCCCCCATGCCTACTGAACTTGCACTCCATATACTCGATATTTGACCTACCTAGGCTTCCAACACTTCCCATTAAAGGTTAAGCTTCGCTTCTATCAGCAGTATATCACCTGCTAAAAGCATACAGTAACAGTTCGCAAAAAATAAAAGAAAGTACAAAGCAAGGAAAGATGATGAGTAGCCCAACCAAAGATAATCCCAGTATGGCCTGAAAAATAATCATCGAATTATCAAGTGTTCCTTTTGACTTTCCCATTCCTTCCCAAAGGATATTTCTTACGGTTATTTCAATTCTATCCACCACTTTCTTTGGTATTTGAAACAAAGACGGACAATACGTAGGAATGCTTTCAACAAAATTTATCAGCTCTCAATCACTCAAACCTCAAACCATTCAGTTCTAGGGTTCACCCACAATAATAACCACAAATAATTTAGTCAGCAATCTTTCGCCACACCTAAACCTATTTGACAAGAATCCATCTCTTATGAAACCCTATTTTTCTTCTTTCCCACAACATTGGCAAAAGTTGCTAGATTAAGTACAGAGATTCAAATCTCATTTCAAACATGACATGAATGCATAAAACCAAGATGAATGAAGACCATACGACTCCTGGAAATCCGACCATGCTAACCCAAACAAGACTTTGTTCATCAGACTAAAAGGTTTGGAAAAGAAAGAAATGCCAATTCTTTATAGAATTTGCACATTTTCATTTTCACTTAACTTAGGAAAGGAAAAGGTCGAATAATGAAAGAGGTACCAACAAGTACTGATGACTCACCCCGCTGATTACTTCATTGACCAATTCTTTGGCTGCCTCAATTTGCTCTGTCGTTCCATTTATATGTACTGATCTCTCAGTTGACATATCACCAGGAGGAGGGTGCAATGGTACCACCTGTACCAAAATTATGTCTTAAATATAATGGAGATAAGATATAAGAACGCATGAGACAAATAGCATGCTAGACTTGTCCCATGTAATGAGATGATTGTCATCCTACAAAAATGCCTATGCTATTTTTATTCAGAGCCATAATCTCAAATATGATGCAGAAAGGTTCAAGTCATTTGACAACTTTAGGAATAAAAATAGCAGATAAGCATTTAATCTAGATGAAAAACCACAACTAAAAGAAGCAATGCTCGAAAAGCTAGACCAATCATTGAAGAAAGATAGAAAGAGGGTCAAGGTTAAAGGTTCAACCATGGTCATACAATGGCTATAATAACATAACAATTATAATTTTTTTATTTAATTCTCATCAATATTAAAGATAAAATTTATGAAATTAGGTATTCTGTAATTCTAAAAAATTAAGATTTTGAAAAGAATATGTTATTTGGGGTAAATTAACTCAACTAGTTTGTATTTCTTTTCGAGTATAAAATATCACTATGTAAACATCCAATCCACATTTTTGTATTGCATATTTCTTGTTCATTAGGTTTAGCTGTTTCTGTGTAGAGGTTATATGTGTGCGCGCACGGATAAAGAACATACATTTCTTATTATGGTTTTCATGCTTTTCTTTAATGGACCTTGTCCCTAAATAGTTGGAGGTTCATTCTAAAAACAACATACGACATTTTCCAGGATTGGTTCAAATAGAGAAGTTATTATAACAAAAGAAATGAGCGCTGCAATCTAATCTATCACACCCAGAAAAACAGCAATTTTGGGCCCTGTGTCAAATTTATAGAATTGGGGCCAAAAAGCCTCAATTTTCCGAAACAATCGAACCAATCGAATTGGCCTTAACACAGTAAAGAATGCAAACATGAAAAAAGTTTCATAATTGCATTTTCTATTTCAAGAATGCTGATGTAGTTTCAATTTGAAAATATAATGTGACCAATATAAGCCAAAGCCAATGGATTTCTGAGATAGTATAAGTTGGAAGTTCATATTAATATCACATTCAATGACTTCTTCCCCCCTCTCCTCCTTTAAAGTGAAAGTGCACACCTGAATACGAGCTCCTGACTTGCTTTGCATGGTCCTGATCGTCTCACCTCCCTTGCCAATGATCAAAGCAACCTACAACAATCATGAATGCAAATATGAACATTATACATTACTACATTACCATGTGCTTCAAATATAGAAAAAATAACCACTATATTATCTAACCTTATTAGTGGGTACTTTCATGATAAACTGTTCTGATCCAGGTTGCATTGAGTTGAATCCCTGATTTGTAGACGGAGCAGAGACCCCTGCATCTGCCTGTACAACAAAAATATCAGAACGTCTTTTTAGAGACTGATACCTTTCGGATTCATGAAACAGCAAGAACATCAATGCAAAACCAATATAAACATAGGCTTTACCTCTGCTAGGACATCACTGATAAGTTGTTCCGCCCTACTGATCTGCTCAGGTGTACCGGTCAAGTCCACATCCCTCGTAAGAGAAGTAGGATCAGCTTCTGAATCCCGGGTTATCTGAATTTTGGCTCCTGACTGAAGTTGTAGACTTTTTATCGTTTCTCCTTGTTTTCCAATAATTACCCCAACCTAAAGGCAGAATTACCAAAACAAATGACAAATCATCAGTGTTAGGCCATGAAATAATTCCGAGCAGCAAGAAATCAACAAAGTACCTTCCCATTTGGTATAGTTATTTTCTTGCTTGTGCTTGGAGAACCATAAGACTGTCCTGATTGCGGAGTAAAAACTGAACCAACCTTTTAGTTAGAAAACCAAAGACCAGAAAAGGTCTCATGCAGTGCTTTAAAAGGGATAATTCTATAAAAATATAACACCACAAATTCCAAATCCAACGGGAAAGGATCCTGGATTAAAACGTGCATTTGAATTACAAGAATACCGCCAGACACCTTATTCTTAACTACTGTATGATACAAATATAAAAATAAAACCTCGAAGCATTTCCTTACACAGAATAATACAACAATTCAGATTCACGCACAACGGTCCCTTTTTTATCCTAGAAGTAAACAAGTGGACATTGAGCACTTATGGAAACCAAGGCGAATTATTGAGAAGCAAGCAATACTCCTCAAAATCTCATGCAGTCAAGGAGTTAACTACTTAAGCTTTCGGTTCATAACAGGGGACACAGAGAGCAGCCCAAAAACAGAACCCAAAGTGCCAACCATTACTGGAATTCCCCAAACCTAAAGTTTCAACGTCCCTGCCACTTAGTACTACATTCTAGTGGTAATCCTTTTCACTTGTAAGTGAGAGTACTTAATGTTCAAATCCCGTGAATGACGAATTCTATACCAAATATTTCCCCACCCCACCTCGCACCCTTAGGGAAATATATGGTTGTATCAAAATAAGTTTTAATGAGCCTATAACTAGATTCAAAACAATATTAATTCACATTCACGCTTAATCCGATCCTAAAATCCCCAAAAATCTTAAGCTAGGGATTACAATTATCTTCCTTCCAATTTTTTGTAATTTTCAATTAACAAAGGAAGCAAATACAAATACTAGATTAATTAAAAAATAGAATAATTAATAAAAATAGAATTCTAAAACCCTAGAAAGTAGAAAGCAAAGGGAAAAAGCAGCAGTACCAGGGTAAGGAGGAGGGTTGTAGACGGGGCTGGGTTGGCGGTAGGGCTGCTCCTCCTCGAGTCGAGGACGCTTTGACTCGGCGTCGCTTACGAGTCGGGCTGCGATTTCCTGAGCTTTCTGCTTGGCCAGTAGGATGCTGATGCTGCTGTCTTCCAGCTTCCGCTTCTCGCCGGTGGCAGCTTCTTGGTATTGGTCTTGGTCTTGGTCTTCTTTCATGGCGGAATCGCTCGGTGACTCAGTGAGTGACTCGTCGACCAATTAGAGAGAGAGTGGGCAGCGACGAAAGGAGGCAAGGAATTGGGAGAACAGATTACATAGGGCTCTGGTTGATTGTAATGAAATCAATCTGCACGATGTCGTTTGGTTCACGGTTCACCTCGCGATCACCACTGTTGCCTCTCCCTGTAAAACGCACCGCTTCACAGGTTTTCAAATTCAATCTTATACTAAATGATAATGATAATGCTAGGGAGATTAAAATTTTAAACCAAATGATGTGTCCTCAATAAAAAATAGGGAACTTTCATGAGAATGGTTTGGGCTAAGTTTTTTTTTTTTTTTTAATTTTTTTTTAAAAGGGGAACAACTAATGACAAGTCACATTTATTCACCCCTTTTAGGGGACGGGAAGACTCACATAGGCATTTTTACCTCTCCTGACCACAAGTCTGAGAAGGGAAAGACTTTTTTCTCTGGCGGGCCTTCTCTTGTAAAGCCAAAGTTATTTAATGAAAAAGACTTAAATTTTAATGAAAAACTCTTAAATTTTACTAAAAATGACAAAAGAACTTAAATTTTAATGAAAAAATACATAATTTTAATATTAAAATAATTTAAAACAAAATTGACGCGCGTGTGCGTTCTCACACATACTCCTTATGAAACTTATTACATTGTTTATGAAATTTAACGGTACTACACTGTTTATGAAACTTACTACATTGTTTATAAAACTTAACGGTACTACACTGTGTATATACGTGTATTATTTCCTTTGCATTAAGTAGTTACGAGTGGAATCTACATATATCACTTTTATATATTGATGCGAGATTTATACGCACACAAATTAAACCCTCTTTTCGTCAAATTGTAGTATATGTATAAGTAGGGATCGTTCTGGACCGGGGATTAGGAGGGATTGTTAATCACTTGGATTTGACTCAAAAAACGTAAAATAACAATATGAATGTATTTCTAACTAATCTAACACTTTAAAATAAATGGGGGATTGGTTTTGGATGAATTTAAACTAAAACAGAAACTTGGAATTAAAACAGATTCTAAAAACGAAATTAATGAAATAGAATGATGAACAACTAGTTAGAGAGTTCCTTATCCACACATGAACATAAGCATATAAATTGACTCCCAGTTATGACTTCAACAAACGATGAATGACAATGCTCCAAGTTAATTAGGTTCGCTTAAACTAACTTTCAGATTTCCCTAGATTCATTGGATTGAATGGGATACACATTACAACCAAATTATTCCTAATCAAAGTCCCTAACCATGGAATACGCATGATAGAGACATTCAACAAAGATCATTAAGTTCAACGGAAATCATAAACATCGACTAGGCATTCATAACTATGGAATACGCATGTTAATCCAGCCTAGGGTTTACTAAACACAATCGTGACTAGCGATCTTTACTACTCATGAATATAAGT
Organism: Pyrus communis; assembly: GCF_041283825.1. Taxonomy (NCBI): domain Eukaryota; kingdom Viridiplantae; phylum Streptophyta; class Magnoliopsida; order Rosales; family Rosaceae; genus Pyrus; species Pyrus communis. The sequence continues at coordinate 22,154,928 of NC_142569.1, forward strand.
TCATAACGATTAGGTGAAATTCCCTTATATCCTAGCATCAAGTTTAGACATGCAAATTAAGTGTCGACCCTCAACCCACATACATAAACAAGTTCTTAATCAAAACAGAAAAGTAACCCACATCTAAAGTTCATGAATTCATAACTGGAGTAAATCAAATCATAACCAACATATGTCCATGGCTTCAAATTCGCCTCTAACTACAAAGAAATTAGTTTCACATGTTTAACATAATTGAATAACAAGTTAAATTAAACATGAAAACAGAAACAAGAAAAGAAAGAACAAATGGATGGAAAGTTAGCTACGGGGTTCATCTCCACATATGTTATACTTGCATAATAAAACGATTTCCAATTGCATTTCAATAAATCATTAATTCTCAACGCCCCGGGTTAATTAGGTCCGCTTAAATTAACCGTCAAGTTTTCCTTAAGTTAATGAATTGGATGGGTTAGCGCAACGCAATTCACAACATTCTCCAAAAGTCCTTTACGTGAAAAGCACAATAAAGATACAATCAAAGATCATTAAGCATAATGAAAACTATAAGTGTTGACGAGGCATTCGTTACTATGGAATACGCATGAAACTTATGCCAAGAATTCGTTTGACGCGATTGTTTATAAGCAACCTCCACTACTTGTGAATATAAGTTCGTAACTATTAGGTGAAACTCACTTATATTCTAGCGTCATATTCATGCATGAAAATTAAGCGCGCATTCTCAATAAACATACATAAATAAGTTATCAATCAAACGGTTAAACAAATTGAATCCACAACTTATGAAATGCAATTAGAAGTAATCAAATCAAAATGCAAGCATAAACATATATTTCGAATCACCCCCTAGCTAAAGGAGGTTTAGTTTATTATAACTTTGAAATCAAAGAAACACCTAAACATTCCAACAACTCAAACTTGAATTGTATGAACGTTTAGGCACTCTTCTCTTCCATTCCTCATACGTACAAACAAAGAGAATTGAATTTAAACATTGAAATCAAAGAAACACCTAAACATTCCAACAACTCAAACTTGAATTGTATGAACGTTTAGGCCCTCTTCTCTTCCTCTTTATTGAAGCATAAGGTCTAGGGATAATTGGTTTGGGGGATGGAAGTGTGGAATGGAAAAGGAGTGGTGGAGAAGTGGAAGGGGAATGGAGAAATGGTGGAGAAGTGGAAGGGGAATGGAGAAATGGTTTTTGGATTACAAGGTGATAGGAGCATATTCATGCGACTTAAATGGCTTGTTCTCGTACATTTACGTTATGTTTCTTTAGTTATTTTAGTTCTTTATGCTTCTTTTGTGTGTTTTCAGGTTCTAAGGGCTTAGGGAGCAAGAAAGTGCATTTTGAGGCTATTTGGAGCATTTTTGGGCATGGATTGGATAGCTTATCCATGGAGCCAAAGTTTGGACGAAATTGAAGACTTGAAGTAGGAAAGTTAAATCCTAAAAAGACCTCATGTTTGAGCATCATTGAAAACTCCTACGCATTTTAGAACACAAAAACAACATTCCTAGCAACCTTAGGACATTGTCGTGTGTTTCCTTGTGTCTCCCTTCCTTGCCATGCAAGGAAGGGCTTTGTTCCCTATTTTAAATACTTAAACACTACCACTTATCATTCACCACATATCATTCACCACTTATCATATCATACATTCATTTATCACTTATCATAATCATTCACTTATCACTTAACATATCATACACTTATCACTTATCACTCATAATCACCTACAACATCCACCTACTTCACCTACAACATCCACCTACTCACCTACAACATCCACCTACTTCACCTACAACATCCACCTACTTCACCTACAAATGACATAGCCATATGTTCCCTCCACTACTCCTATAAATACCCTTGCATTCATTCATTCAATTCACATCTCATTTTCATACACAACACATTACAAACACATTCTCCCTTCCCTAGCCGTGAGCTTCCCATCTCTCCCCTTATAATCCAAACACCATTTTTCCATTCCACACTTCCATCCCCCAAAAACTCACCTTAGACCTTGTGCTACAACAACGAAGAAGAGAAGAGTGCCTAAACGTTCATACAATTCAAATTTGAGTTGTTGGAATGTTTAGGTGTTTCTTTGATTTCAATGTTTAAATTCAATTTTCTTTGTTTTGTAATGGAAGAGAAGAGTGCTTAAACGTTCATACAATTCAAGTTTGAGTTGTTGGAATGTTTAGGTGTTTCTTTGATTTCAAAGTTATGAGGAACTAAACCCCCCTTTAGCTAGGGGGTGATTCAAAATACATGTTTATGCTTGCAATATGAATTAATTACTTTTGGTTGGAATTTCATAAGTTGTGGATTCAATTTGTTTAACCGTTTGAATGAATATGACGCTAGAATATAAGTGAGTTTCACCTAATAGTTACGAACTTATCTTCACAAGTAGTGGAGGTTGCTTATAAACAATCGCGTTAAACGAATTCTTGGCATAAGTTTCATGCGTATTCCATAGTAACGAATGCCTCGTCAATGTTTATGATTTCCGTTGAACTTAATGATCTTTGTTGAATGTCTCTATCATGCGTATTCCATAGTTAGGGACTTTGATTAAGAATAATTTGGTTGTAATGCGTATTCCATTCAATCCAACGAATCTAGGGAAATCTGAAAGTTAATTTAAGCGGACCTAATTAACTTGGAGCATTGAGTTTCATAATTTATCGAAAGACCAACCGAAAATCAATCTTGTATGCAAGTGTAACATGTGTGGAGAAAAACCCCTTAGCTATTCCATCATCCATATTTTCATCACATTCATCTTTACTATCTGTTTTAAATTATAATCTGTCCGTTTAGTTTAATCTCGTCCAACCACAATCCCCCCCCTAGGGTTTAATTTATGCGCGTATAATTCTGTCATCAAATTTTGGCGCCGTTGCCGGGGATTAGAAAATTTGCTAATCCCTTGGATTGTTTGTTTCTGTATTGTCTTTTAGATTTAGTTTTTGTTTTTATTTGTGTTTTGTTTGTTAAGAACAACATGGCACTTGATAACGCTTCTCTTTTGTCACAGCTCATGGAAAGGTCCCAAATGCAAAGAGTTGATATATCTAATCTTCAATCAAGGAATAACGTGTTTTCCAATACTTACAATTCGGATTGGAGTGATCATTCAAACTCTATGTGGTGGGAACCTCAAAATGCTCAACAAGGAGGATATTGGCAGCCACCACAACCTCATATTCAATATGCCCAACCAAACTCAAGTTCGTCAATAAATTATAACCAAAAGCTTGATGAATTAATTTGTTTGGTGCAGGGCTTACAAAATCAAGACAATGAGGCTCAACAAGAAGGATATTGGCAGCCGTATGAGGAGTTCTATTCAACGCCTATGCAGCCACCACAACCTGCCCAAAGTAATGTAGGTAATTCAAATGATAATGATACGATTTTTCAATTACTTACTACTCTGGAAAAGCAAATTGGGCAGATAGCGGAGTTCGAAGGACAATTTTGCGACCAAGGCGAACTCCCTAGTTCAACCATTGCAAATCAGAAGGGAGAATTTGAAACTGCCAAGGAAATCATGTTGAGAAGTGACAAGGAGGTTAGAACGGACCCTCAACCATCAAAATCAAATCACAAGGAAGAGGAATACACCCAACCCACGGAAAGGGTGGAAACACCTTTACCGGAGGCTCCTATTGCTCCTATGCCATCTAATACAGGTATGGTTGTTCCAAATTTCATTATTTTTAACCCCGTTCCAACAAGTATCCCTATTCCTTGCAGATTCATGACTTCCAAGGAAGAAGAAGGTGAAAAAGACATCTTGGAAGCCCTCTCAAAGGTGACAAGTAGGGAATGTCATGAATTCATCAAAGAGGACGTTCTTGAAACCACAAAATCCAAAGAAGTTAAATTTGATGACATTGGACAAGTCATAACCATCACTTGCAATCTGGCCAAGTCCAATATCCCTGAAACTTTCAAAGGAGTGGTGTTTGTCATTGAGTTCTTGTCGGACAAAACAAGTAAGTTTTTTTCAAATTCCTTTACATTTTATACTAACTTGCTGTTTTTTATGAATCAGGCACCTACACTAGAATTCAAACCAATGCCGGTTCACTTCAAGTATCACCTTCCATTCAAGGACCAATTCCATGCCGTTTGATTTTATTTATGTTAATAAAAAAAAAAAAAAAAAAAAAAAAAAAAAAAAAAAAAAGAAAGAAAGATACTAAACATGGAGAAAGGTGGAGCTTCACAAAGGTTGTTTGCGTGAAGCCCCACTACGAGGCGCAGAAGCGGAAGGCATAGAAGCGGGAGGCATAGAAGCGGGAGCCATCGGAGCGGGAGGCATCGGAGCGGAAGCCATCGGAGCGGGAGGCATCGGAGCTAGAGCATTCCAGGCCTCAATACTTGGCCAAGCGCTGGATGACCCAGGAAAAAGGTGCCTCTGTAGATAAGACGCAAGCCTTTGACGGTCACTGTGAATTCGACCCTCAGATTCTTGCAGCTCATCAAGCTTCCTCTTCATCCCCGACGAATAGTTATTTGCAAGCACATGCAAACTTCTATTCTCATACTTAAGCTGCTGGATCTCTTGCTTAAGTCTTTCCACCTCTGCCATCAACGATTCCACTTGGCGGGACCGAGCAAGCAGGCGTTGGCCCATGTTGGACACAGAACTCGCACACTGAACACTAAGTGCGAGGGACTCTTGAACGGCCAACTCATCGGACCGTCCTGACAGCAGCCTACTATCTTTTGGAGTGAGGAGGTTTTTAGCTACTATTGTAGCTGTTGTGGCGTCCTGCATCACAGAGTCTTCACCTGAAAGAGGACCGTTAGAAGATAAAAAAGAAGGGCGCCATACATTACCTTGACGGGGCGCAACCGGATCGCTGCTGAGACTCAAATCTAAGCTAAGGTTCGATGAGTTTGCCATTTTTTTCAAAAGTGTTCAAAGAGAAGGGGTGGATGAAGTTAAAAATTTCACAAAGGGCCGGAGTCGAGTTTCAGGAATGGGAAATCTTCAGAGTGTGTATGTTGGCGGTGATCGATAGCTCTATAAAATGCCAAGGCGACGCGTCCACCGATTCAAAGAGCCGGATTTTCCGGCGTAAGTTAGGCGACGCTCCCTCGGCTTTTCAGAAAACGCGTTCAACTTTGTCAAAAGATTTCTGACAAAGTTGAAAACACGTGGAGGCCATCATCGCAACTACACATCTTTAGCCGACAAGCGCAAAGTTCGGCTCGCTTTCTCTGCTTTTCTGAAGACGCGTGCAGCTTTGTCAAAAGGAGCCGCATCTGCACTACCACGTGTCGTTCAGAAATCGAAGGGGCGTCGTTCAGAAATCGAAGGGGCGCCTGCTCAGAAATCGAAGAGGCGTATTCAAAGATCGAAGAGGCGCCACTATTTCAAAGAGCCGGATTTGCGGGATCAAAACGTTTGTCGACAAGGGTAAAAAGTACCACCACTTGATATTATCTCTATATATGTCGACCTTCATCTTTTATGGCAGGGCAAACCTGAAGAAAATGCCCAACTCTCCCTCACCTCTGAGGGCGCACTCCCAGCAAAGCCTTTCAAAATACTCAATTCTTTCTTCTTCCCCAAAGATGATACCAGATGCCTGGAGTACATATGACCCAGGAGGAAACAGCGGATTGAAGCATGTGCTGATTCATTCACCGCTTCTTCAAAGCAAAGGTATCTCATATCATCAAGGTCAAAAGAAAAAGTATCTCATATCATGCTCTTTCCCTGTCTTTTTCTTTGTCCTTGTTCTTACTTGCATGGCAAAGTAAAAGAAGCAATCAGCCGGCACTTGGAGTCAGTCTTCCGATCTGGAGCCAACTGCCTGGAATCTATTCCTGATTGCTTACCTAGCGTTGCTCTCGAGTAGTCATCTTCAACGGTTGTTACACTTCCAGAGAAGGGACCACTCCTGCAAAGATTGAACAAAGAAACAGATAACAGGAGGAAGCTCAGACCTTCGGGGGAAACCAAAAAAACCATCCTGCTGCCCAGTTCAAGAAGTAGCACAAAGGAAAATCAACGATGGGCAGAAACCAGTTCAAGAGTAAGCCTGTGGAATCACAAAGATCAAAGCCTCAATGCAATCACCAAGGAGAAGAGGGAATTTACACTCCATAACCAGATTTGCGTCCCTAAACTCTTCTCTTTGTTAATTACATTATGCCATGTTTAATATGTTTAGTTGCTTTTTGTGTGTTTACTTATGTTTTGTGTGAATCTATGCTTAAAACATTGAGGACAATGTTTGATTTAAGTGTGGGGGGGTAACTAAAGTGTTTTGATGCAAATTCGTAGGGTTTTATCCACCATAACTTCTAATGTTGTTCCTTGCTGTTTTAAGGTGTTTTTAAGTTGTTTTAGAGTGTTTTAGTGTGTTTTGTTTTATAACTCCGAAAATCACATAAAAATTTGAAAAATATGTTTTGAAAAGCCTAAAAAGAGTGTTTTCAGTCGTTTTTGTGTGTTTGTGTCTTAGGGTACCTTCCAACAAAATGACAAGGATTTGGTTTGTAATTGCATGACTGTTAAAGAGAGTTATAAACAGGGATGAATGTTTGATTTACTCTTGGTATATGCTTGGTTATGGTTATAATGTATGACTTCACATGCAATCATAAAAGAAAAATTCGTTTTTGTAACATGCTTGAAGGAAGAAACTCAAACAAACGCTACAACCCTGTGAGACTCGAGCCATTACTTTCTTTGGAGAGTTATTTTCTGTGATTCTTTGTTTTCTTAAGTTGTTGCATGATCTCATTATTCCTTGCTCGGTTGCTACTTAGAATGCAATTGTATCATGATAGAACTAAATGCTAGAACTTATATCCGTTTCATTCAAAGCATGACATTGAATTGCATAACATATATCAAGATGAAGTTGTGTAGTTGCCATCATAGCCAAATAGCCTTACTTCCTATATTTCGTATATATTGTAAAGTCTTAACCCCGTTGAGCCTCGTTTAGCCTATTTTCTTTGCTAACCACATCACCCCTTACCTAGCCTAGATTAGGACCATTTGTACCCTTGTTCTTGAAGCATAGTAAGCATGACGGAAAATGAATTCCTTTTGAGTTACATTATGCAAGAAAATGAGTGTGGGGGAGTGAAAGTTTGTTCTTAAGTTTATATATATGTTTTGAGATTCAAAAAAAAAAAAAAAAAAAAAAAAAAAAAAAAAAAAGGAGTGAAAATAAGTAAGGATGAACTCACAAGCGTTGATGGTTGAAGAAAGGATCCAAAAAAGTTGAATATGGCCCTAAGTTTTGTGTGATTCCCCCTTGGGTGTTCAAAGTTGATTTTTGCGTTCTAAAGGGAATTCTAAATGTCTAATTCATTACTTTGCTCACTATTGCTTAAAGAACCTTTGTTTTCCGTACTCCTTCTTTGTTATCCAAACACCCCAAGCCCCATTATAACCCGTGACTTCAATCTTAAGTGTTATGTATTTCAATTGTGGAGTTTGAACTTGGTATGAGCATATGGTGTCACTGGTTCTCGCATCTAAGTAGTAGCATTCCATTCATGAGATCATATCTAAACATGCTTATTAACTCCAGAAATTGCTTCCTTTGAAATACATATATGTGAGTGTTCGTTTTTATGTTTACATCAATCTTCTCACATATAACTAGTTTAGGGTGTGTAGTCAGAAAATCTGTGTGAAAAACGAGTGCATATCTTGTAAGGATTTGAGCAAATTCTCTAAGGCATGTTACTACATTCAAAACATGGTTTTAAATGCTTATTTGTGAAATAATATGTGGTGACTATGAGTAAGAATGTACTTAAGTGTGAAGATGACAAAAATCTATGGGACTAATGATTTTTAACTTGTCATGTGCATTGGAAATCCATTAGACGATTGTTGGAAGGTGTAGGTTGTGTTTTGTTCGTTTTGTCTAGTTTCGTGTTCTTTTGTTGTTTTGTTTTGCTCGAGGACTAGCAAAAGATAAGTGTGGGGGTATTTGATAGGAGCATATTCATGCGACTTAAATGGCTTGTTCTCGTACATTTACGTTATGTTTCTTTAGTTATTTTAGTTCTTTATGCTTCTTTTGTGTGTTTTCAGGTTCTAAGGGCTTAGGGAGCAAGAAAGTGCATTTTGAGGCTATTTGGAGCATTTTTGGGCATGGATTGGATAGCTTATCCATGGAGCCAAAGTTTGGACGAAATTGAAGACTTGAAGTAGGAAAGTTAAATCCTAAAAAGACCTCATGTTTGAGCATCATTGAAAACTCCTACGCATTTTAGAACACAAAAACAACATTCCTAGCAACCTTAGGACATTGTCGTGTGTTTCCTTGTGTCTCCCTTCCTTGCCATGCAAGGAAGGGCTTTGTTCCCTATTTTAAATACTTAAACACTACCACTTATCATTCACCACATATCATTCACCACTTATCATATCATACATTCATTTATCACTTATCATAATCATTCACTTATCACTTAACATATCATACACTTATCACTTATCACTCATAATCACCTACAACATCCACCTACTCACCTACAACATCCACCTACTTCACCTACAACATCCACCTACTTCACCTACAAATGACATAGCCATATGTTCCCTCCACTACTCCTATAAATACCCTTGCATTCATTCATTCAATTCACATCTCATTTTCATACACAACACATTACAAACACATTCTCCCTTCCCTAGCCGTGAGCTTCCCATCTCTCCCCTTATAATCCAAACACCATTTTTCCATTCCACACTTCCATCCCCCAAACCAATTATCCCTAGACCTTATGCTACAATAAAGAGGAAGAGAAGAGGGCCTAAACGTTCATACAATTCAAGTTTGAGTTGTTGGAATGTTTAGGCGTTTCTTTGATTTCAATGTTTAATTTCAATTCTCTTTGTTTTGTATGAGGAACTAAACCCCCCTTTAGCTTGGGGGTGATTCGAAATTATGTTTATGTTTGTAATATGATTTGATTACTTTTAATTACGTTTCATAAATTGTGAATTCAATTTGTTTAATTGTTTGATTGATAACCTATTTATGTATGTTTATTAAGAATGAACGCTTAATTTTCATGCATGAATTTGACGCTAGAATATAAGTGAGTTTCACGTAATAGTTATGAACTTATATTCACAAGTAGTGGAGGTTGCTTATAAACAATCGCGTTAAACAAATTCTTGGCATAAGTTTCATGCAATCATAGTAACGAATGCCTCGTCAACACTTATAGTTTTCATGATGCTTAATGATTCTTGCTTGTATCTCTATTATGCAATTCATGTAGGGAACTTGTGAGGAATGCTTTGGGTTGTCGTATGCAATCATCCAATTCATTAACTTAAGGAAAACTTGACGGTTAATTTAAGCGGACCTAATTAACCCGGGGTGTTGAGAATTCATGGTTTATTGAAATACAATTAGAAATCATTTTATTATGCAAGTGTAACATGTATGGAGATGAACCCCTTAGCTAGCCATACCATCCATTCATTTCCGTCAATTTCATATTTACAATTTGTTTTCTTTACAATCTATCCATTTTAGTTTAAATTCGTCCAAAATCAATCCCCCCATATTTCGTTTAAGTCTTAGTCTTAATCTTTCTTATTTTTAGTTTTGAATTCTTCGAGTTTAGTATAGTGTTTTATATTGTGTTTTTACGTTTTTGAGTCAAATCCAAGTGATTAACAATCCCTCCTAATCCCCGGTCCAGAACGATCCCTACTTATACTTATACTACAATTGTCAAAAAGAGGGTTTAATTTATGCGCGTATAATTCTCGCATCACAAGGGAACTCACGGCAAAGAGAAGGAATGGAAGTGTTTGTGGTGTGTTGTGTATGAAATGAGATGTGCATGAATGAATGAATGCTAGGGTATTTATAGGGGTAGTGGAGGGAACATATGGCTGTTTGTTTAAGCATTTGTGTGGAGGAATGATGGAAAAACAGCTAGGACACATGTGAAAACTGGAATTGCACAAGGGGAGCAAAGGGAACCCACGGCATGGATGGATTTGTGCATGTGTTGGCTGATTAAGATTGTGGAAATGCAAGGGAATGCACGGGTTATGTTTGAAGAAAAGGTGTGTGAATGGGGTAATTGAATGATTAAAGTGCATGTGGATTTAAAGAATGAGTGGTGGTGTAATGATGAAGTGAATGCATGTGACTTGTGAATACAAAGAGAAGGGGAAAAACTGGAAATGCTCAAGGAGTGCACGGCATTGGGGGGGGGGGGGGGAAATGATGGCATGAAAGTGAAGGGATTAGTGGTGCATGTGCATGTGTTTTAGGTTGTGAAAGCATGTGGATTAGGTGGAAAGAGGTGGATGTGCATGTGAGTTGAAATGCATATGTTTAAATGGTTGAAAGGTGTAGATGATTATGAGTATGATAAGTGATAAGTGAATGATATGTTAAGTGATAAATGAATGATATGTGGTGAGTGATAAGTGAATGAAAGTGATAAGTGATAATAGGGCTAGTTTAAAGGGCTAGGGTTTAAGTACATAGAATGGGCCTAAAATAGGTTGGTTTGCATGGCATAATATGTTTGATTGGGCTAGAGGTTTTCCATGGCTCAAAGGATTTGTTTGATTGGGCTAGGCCCTTTGTTTGATGTCCCCAAAGAGCATACAAGGCTTCAATTTCGTCCATCCTCTTTGCTCCATGATTAAGCTATCCAATCTTTGCCCAAAAATACTCCAAATAGCCTCAAAATGCACTTTCTTGCTCCCTAAGCCCTTAGAACCTGAAAACACACAAAAGAAGCATAAAGGACTAAAATAACTAAAGAAACATAACGTAAATGCACGAGAACAAGCCATTTAAGTCGCATGAATATGCTCCTATCATATATATATATATATATTATTTATTAAACACATGAAAATATACCTTAAGAGATTATAGTACTAGATGTGTGTTTGTGTTATCTTGCCTTGTCAAATGCCTAAAAACAGGTGTCATCATTGTTACAGTTAGCTAATTCTTACATAATATAATATGTATGTGTATTTTCGTGTACTTTTTCTTATTTAGTACACGCGATGGGCATACATGTTTATATTTTATGTTTTTTTTATCCTTATTATTAAATAAAGTAAATAGATAATTTTTTGGTTAAAATGCAAAGCTTTGAAACTCTTTTCATTGATTTTCCTTTTTATCAAAGACATTCACAATTCTAAGGTAATGGGAGGAGATCCCCTTCTCAAGCTCATGTTGTAGATTGGCTCAAAGTTGATAAAATCATAAATAGGTTGGCACTGCATCCCATGTGCCTTGTCCAGTCGAAACCGGAAAGAAGCTTCCATTTGTGAGTTGTACTAGTCTTCAGATTCCATCTAAACCATAGTTTGGTACTTTACTATGCCATTGACAGACCTCCAAATTCTTTGTTTGCTAAGTTTGTGAATGGAAGTGACATGTTTTGCAATGCAAGATTAAAGTTAATTCTAAGTATTGTTGAAGGATATTGGATGGTCAAGCACGCGTGATGTTGGAACAAAAGCTTGCCTACCGAGGAAGGTTGTATCCTGTAATATCTAAGGTGCTGAGCCAATTTCTCTTTTTTTTTTTTTTTTTTTTTTTTTTTTTTTTTAAATTTTTTTTTTTATTCTCTAGTTCTTATCGTTAAATAAAGTTATTAGGTGGTTTTTTGTTAAAAAGCAAAGTTTTGAAGCCTTTTTTATTAGTTTTCCTAAAAAAATAAGCATTTAATCAACACTTAACTAATAATCCAATCATTAACAACCACATCATTTGGTTTACAAAATTTAGAAATTTGGTCTCTCTAACATTACCCTATACTAAAACTCAAAATAATGTTCATAAGCATTGTGCTTCCTATTTTGTCCCCACTTAATTCGTATTATTTCAGGTATGACAATTTGAGAAAATGAGGTTTTAGGCTATGTTATCCCATCACACCTTAATTTTTTGTTTTAGAATCTTGTGATCATAATCTTTCTGTTTTTTGTCATTGAATTCGAACCAATGAACGATCTCATTGAATCTAACAAACGATCGAGTCAATCCTATTGAAGTTGCGAGTCGAAGGAGAGGCGCGGTTTCACCGTCGGCTTCTTCTTCATCGTGACCATTACTTCAATCCGACCATGTGCCCTTCCCCTCCACTTCAACCACAACATCTAAGGTAAGCTCTAAAACCTTTGTAGATGATTGCATGTTGTTTTTATGAGTGTTGATTTTCAATTTGAGCTATGTAGATGACTTCATGTTGTGTTGATTTCAGATTTAGGCTGTGCAATCTTTCGCAATGAAGTTCAAGTTATCACAGGCAAGTCTTTAAATCTGTGCTATATGAAAAAAAATGAGTTAATACAATTTCCTAGCATGTATGAAAAATTAGTCCTTTGTTTGAAATTTGAATTGAGGTTACCATTCCTAATGAAAGCTGTCACATAGCACGATACACCACAAACATTCTCTTTTTAAAATAAAAAAAATCAATTTGTATTCAGATAACCATGTTTGACTGTATGGAGCATTATTAGACATTTCCTTCAACTATACTAGAAGGTCAAACATCAGCTTCGACAAACTATTTGGACTCCTGGTCGAATGAAGCGAATTTTGGATTATTCAAAAGCCTAGGTATTTTACTCCAACATTTACAAGAACTCTGAAGTCACAAGCTTTGATAGCCTATGAAGCTACACTTGACAAGTAGTACATCTTAGCTTCACTTACCAACGATAATAAATTGGAAGCTTTGGTGGGTGGTGATACACATTAGTATCCAAGAGTGTGGAAGTAAAATCTATTTATGTGGTCTCTCCCACATTTTTGTTACTAGTTAAAATAAAAAGCAGCAAATTTTTTTTTTAATTTAATTAATTGCTAATTATTAATTAATCAAGTACTAATTTTGGCATGTGGAAGAAGCCAATAAGACCTTCGATATGTCACATACAACTATAACATGTACATTGTCTTCCACACTTTTCCTCAAGAGTGTGGAAGCAAAATCATATTATGGTTTTACGAACCTTTAACAAGTACAACACGTAAATTGCCTCCCACATTCTTGCTCAAGAGTGTAGAAGCAAAATCAATTTATGAGGTTCTATGGTTAGCTTCAACTATCTTTGTGTAATATCAAACTATGGAGGTAAAGCTTCACACACCCTTGAAAGGGGAAAGCCTCACACACCCTTGAAAGGGGGAAACCTCATATACCTTTGAAGGGAGGAAGCTTCACATGCTTATGAAGGGTTAAAGCATCACACACCCTTGAAGGCGGGAAGCTTCACATGTAAGAAGGTGAAAGCTTCACATACCTTGTAAGTGTGAAGCTTCACACATCTTTGTCTACTACTAAACTCTGATGCGATAATTTATACGCACACAAACTAAACCCTATTTGTGACAATTGTAGTAATGATGTAAGTAGGGATCGTTCTAACCGGGGATTAACTAGGGATGCTAAACACTTGACTCAATTAAATAAAACTAACTTTTAAAACACTAAGACAAGCTAAAAGACTCAAAACAAGTTCAAAAGACTCCAAATACTTAAAAACATAAAATAAGACAAATCAAATGATTAAGACTTAACAAAATAGGGGGGGGATTGTGGTTGGACGAGATTAAACTAAACGGACAGATTATAATTTAAAACAGATAGTAAAGATGAATGTGATGAAAATATGGATGATGGAATAGCTAAGGGGTTTTTCTCCACACATATTACACTTGCATACAAGATTGATTTTCGGTTGGTCTTTCGATAAATTATGAAACTCAATGCTCCAAGTTAATTAGGTCCGCTTAAATTAACTTTCAGATTTCCCTAGATTCGTTGGATTGAATGGAATACGCATTACAACCAAATTATTCTTAATCAAAGTCCCTAACCATGGAATACGCATGATAGAGACATTCAACAAAGATCATTAAGTTCAACGGAAATCATAAACATTGACGAGGCATTCGTTACTATGGAATACGCATGAAACTTATGCCAAGAATTCGTTTAACGCGATTGTTTATAAGCAACCTCCACTACTTGTGAATATAAGTTCGTAACTATTAGGTGAAACTCACTTATATTCTAACGTCATATTCATTCAAACGGTTAAACAAATTGAATCCACAACTTATGAAATTCCAACCAAAAGTAATCAATTCATATTGCAAGCATAAACATGTATTTTGAATCACCCCCTAGCTAAAGGGGGGTTTAGTTCCTCATAACTTTGAAATCAAAGAAACACCTAAACATTCCAACAACTCAAACTTGAATTGTATGAACGTTTAGGCACTCTTCCCTTCCATTACAAAACAAAGAAAATTGAATTTAAACATTGAAATCAAAGAAACACCTAAACATTCCAACAACTCAAACTTGAATTGTATGAACGTTTAGGCACTCTTCTCTTCTTCGTTATTATGGCACAAGGTCTAAGGGATGTTGTTGGTGTGTTGAATGGATTGGGGAATTATGGAAATGGATGAGGAAAGATAGAAAATGGAAAGAAACCTACGGCAAGGAAGGGAATTTCAGGATGTGAAGATGGTGTGTGTTTGTGTTGTGGTATGTATAATGGAAATTGAGATGGGGAGTGAATGAATGACAAATGAATGAAGTGTGTGTGGTTTATATAGGGAGAGAGTGGGTGAGAATGTGGCTGCAATGCATGTGAAAATCAGCTAGGAAAGTGGGTGGAAAGCTGGAATTGCACAAGGGGAATGCTGGAAAGGCAAGGGAACCCACGGCATTGAAGGTTTTAGTGCATGTGTTTGGTGAAATTGTTTGTTGGGAAAAGCTTTGTGAATTAGGTGGATTGTAGGTGGGTTATGATGATGAAAGCATGTGGAATTGCAAGGAGGAAAGGTGCAGAAAATGGAAGGGAAAGGCACGGCAAGAATGGTGGAGAGTGAATAAAAAATGCATGTAGGGTTAGCTAGGTTGGCTTTGTTTGGGTGCATGTGTTTGGTGGGAACAAAGGGGGAAGCACGGCTTTGATGGTGTTTTGTAATTGCATGTGTGTGAATGTGATAGCTAAGGTGAATTATATGTGGAATAAAGATGGAGAAGGTGGTGTAATGATGCATGGTTGTAGTTTAAGGTGTTGAATATGGATTTGCATGGCCTTTGGAGTGATTGTGGGTTTTGGAATTGGAAGGGAATGCATGGCCTTGGGGTTGGTTTAAGAGAGAATGGGCTAGGCCCTTTGTTTTATGTCCAAAGTGAAAATAAGGCCTTCAAATTCGTCCGTCCTCTTGGCTCCATGGATAAGCTATCCAATCCATGCCCAAAAATGCTCCAAATGGCCTCAAAATGCACTTTCTTGCTCCCTAGGCCTTTAGAACCTACAAACACACGAAAATAGCTTAAAGTACTAAAATAACTAAAGAAACATAACGTAAATGCACGAGAACAAGCCATTTAAGTCGCATGAATATGCTCCTATCAAATACCCCCACACTTATCTTTTGCTAGTCCTCGAGCAAAACAAAACAAAAGAAACCAAAAACAAAACAAAACACAATCTAAACCTTCCAACATGAATCTCAGGAATTTCAAATGAACATGACACAATATAGAACATCATTCCCACAACATTTAGCTTTCTTTACACTTCAACAAACACTTAATCATAGTCACCATTCACAAGTTCGCATTTAATCAATTAAAACACATTTGGATTGTAGTAACATGCCTTAGAGAATTTCCTCAATTCCTCACTAGAATGCACTCTATTTTCACACAGATTCTCTAACTTCACACCCTACACTAGGTATATGTGAGAAGATTGATGTAAATATAAATTCTAACACTCACATATGTTATATCAAAGAAAGCATTTTCTGGATTTACGACAATGACATGAATATGATCTCATGAATGGAAAGCTACTACTTAGAACGAGAACCAGTGATTCCATAAGCTCATACCAAATTCAAACTCCACATATTGATTACATAACATCAAGATAGAAGTTGAGGGTTGTAACGGGGCTAAGGGTAATGGTTTAACAAAGAAAGGTAAAGTAAAACAAAGGTTCTTAAAGTAATAGGAAGCGAAGTGATGAAATTGACACTTAAACTCACTTTTAATGGCAGAAATCAACTTTTAAACACAAGGGAAGATTCATGCAACAACTAGGGTCAAATTCACTCTTTTGGACCCTTCCTTCAATAACCAATGCTTGTGAGATCATTCTCACTTATTTTTTTCAACTCTTTTTTTTTTTTCTTTTCAACAATTTTTTCTTTATTTCATTCTTTGGCCGTGCCCTATTATCTTTCCCCACACTTATTTTCTGCAGTATATTGATCAAAAGGAGTTCATTCTAAGTCATGCTTCACTATCCTTTAAGAACAAGGGGTTAACAAAGAAAATAAGCTTGAAAAGGCTCAAAAGGGTTAAAACTTACAACAAATAAGAAATATGAAAAGGGATAGGCTTTTTGGCTTTGGCTTGACTAACAACTTCATCTTATTGTATGTTATGCAAACAATATCATGCTTTGAATGAATTGGGCATGAGTTCTAGTATTTGGAACTATAATGAAATGCATTCCAAGTAGCAACCAAGCAAAGAATGATGAGATCATGCAACGACTTTTAGAAAACAAGAAATCACAGATTTATACTCTCCAAAGAACGTTATAGGCTCAAGTCTCACAAGGATGTAGCTTTAGTTTAAGTTCCTTCGTTCACGCATGTTACAAAAACAGATTTTCTCTTTGTAATTACATGCGAATTCATAAGCTATAACCATAACCAAGCATAAACCAAAGCATAAATCATCTTCCAGTCATGTTTACAACATTCTATAATAGTCATGTAATTTAAAACTAAATCCTCATCATTGTGTTGGAAGGTACCCTAAGACACAAACACACAAAAACGACTCAAAACACTCTTTTTAGGCTTTTCAAAACATATTTTTCAAATTTTTATGTGATTTTCGGAGTTATAAAAACAAAACATAATAAAACACTCTAAAACAACTTAAAAACACCTTAAAACAGCATGGAACAACATTTGAAGTAATGGGTGATAAAATCCCACGAATTTGCATTAAATATACTTAGTTACCCCCCCACACTTAAATCAAACATTGTCCTCAATGTTTTAAGCATAGATTCACACAAAACATAAGTAAACACACAAAAAGCATTTAAACATACTAAACATGGCAGAATGTAACTAACAAAGAGAAGAGTTTAGAGACGCAAATCTGGTTGTGGAATGTAAATTCCATCTTCTCCTTGTTGATTGCATTGAGGCTTGATTTTGTTGATTCCACAGGGGTTCCTCCCATCGTTGATTTTCCTTTGTGCTACTCTTGAACTGGGCAGCAGGATTCTTTTGGTCTCCCCCGAAGGTCTGAGCTTACTCCTTTGGTCTGTTTCTTTGTTCAATCTTTCCAATTCGTATTGAAAAGGATTGGAGGATAACTCAGCCTAAGTTTGTCTCCACATGCTTCAATGTATCATTTTCACTTGCCTTACTCGCTCCCCTTTGCAGAAGTGGTCCCTTCTCTGGAAGTGTATCAACCGTTGAAGATGACTACTCGAGAGCAACGCTAGGTAAGCAATCAGGAATAGATTCCAGGCAGTTGGCTCCAACTCGGAAGACTGACTCCAAGTGCCGGCTGATTGCTTCTTTCACTTTGCCATGCGAGTAAGAACAAGGACAAAGAAAAGGACAGGGAAAGAGCATGATATGAGATACTTTTGCTTTAGACCTTGATGATATGAGATACCTTTGCTTTTGAAGAAACGGCGAATAAAGCAGCACATGTATTTGTTGTGGTTGTCTCCACATGCTTCGATCGACCGTTTCCTTCTGCCTTATTTGTACGCCAGGTTTCTGGTATCTTCTTTGGGGGAGAAAAAAATTGAGTATTTCAAAAGGCGTTGCTGGGAGAGCGCCCTCAGAGGTGCGGAAGAGTTGGACATTTTCTTCAGGTTTGCCTTGCCATAAAAGACGAAGGTCGACATATATAGAGATAATATCAAGTGGTGTTACTGTTCTTTTACCCTTGTCGACAAACATTTTGATCCCGCAAATCCGGCTTTTTGAAATAGTGGCGCCTCTTCGATTTCTGAGCGACGCCCCTTCGATTTCTGAACGACGCCCCTTTGCTTTCTGAACGACACGTAGTAGTGCGGATGCGGCTCCTTTTGACAAAGCTGCACGCGGTTTCTGAAAAGCAGAGAAAGCGTCGCCGAACTTTGACAAAGTTGAACGCGTCTTCTGAAAAGCTGAGAAAGCTTCGCCTAACTTACGTCGGAAATTCCGGCTTTTTGAATCGGTGGACGCGTCGCCTTGGCTTTTTATAGAGTTATCGATCATTGCCAACACACACACTCTGAAGAATTCCCATTCTTGAACATCGTCTCCGGCCCTTTGAAATTTAACTCCATCCACCCCTTCTCTTTGAACACTTTTGAAAAATGGCAAACCCATCGAACCTTAGCTTGGAATTGAGCCTTAGCAGTGATACGGGCGCGCCGCGTCAAGGTAACGTATGGCGCCCTTCTTTCTTATCTTCTAACGGTCCTCTTTCAGGTGAAGACTCTGTGATGCAGGACGCCACAACAGCTACAATAGTAGCTAGGAACCTCCTCACTCCAAAAGATAGTAGGCTGCTGTCAGGACGGTCCGATGAGTTGGCCGTTCAAGAATCCCTCGCACTTAGTGTTCAGTGTGCGAGTTCTGTGTCCAACATGGGCCAACGCCTGCTTGCCCGCTCCCGTCAGGTGGAATCATTGATGGCAGAGGTGGAAAGTCTCAAGCAGGAAATCAAACTGCTTAAGTACGAGAATAGAAGTTTGCATGTGCTTGCCAACAACTATTCGACGGGTATGAAGAGGAAGCTTGATGAGCTACAAGAATCCAATGGTCGGATGCAAAGTGACCGTCAAACTGACCGTCAAAGGCTTGCGGCTTACTTCCAGAGGCACATTTTTCCGGGCTCATCCAGCGTTTGGCCAAGTATTGAGGCCTCTTCTTTGATGCCTCCCGCTCCGATACCTTCCGCCCCGATGCCTTCCGCCTCGATGCCTTCTGCTCCGATGCCTTCCGCATCTATGCCTCCTGCTTCTAGAGTTTTGCCCAGTAGTGGGGCTTCAAGTAAACGCCCTTTGTGAAGGCTCCATCTTTCTTTGTTTAGCAGTGCCTATCAATAAACCAAACATTTTCTCAATGTTACAATCATAGACTCACACAATTAATAAACAAACAAACAATAACAACTAAACAACCTAACAAGGCAGAAACGAAATAGCAACAAAGAGAAGAGTTTTTAGGAATCTGGAATTGGAGTGCTTTCTAAGTCTTTCTTTGTTGAATGCATGGGTTGCCTCCCAAGTAGCGCTTTCTTTTACGTCTTGCAGCCGGACGGTACCTCCGTTTAAGCTTGACTAGGTTCCACGGCATGGAGGGGTACCTCCTCCACGACATGCTCCTCAAACGTCTCGTAATAGGGCTTCAATCGATGTCCATTCACTTTGAATTCTTGCTGCGTCCTTGAACTTTTGATTTGTACTGCACCATGAGGGAAAACATTAGTGACAATAAAAGGACCAATCCATTTGGAACGCAACTTACCCGGAAACAACCGAAGGCGAGAATTGAACAACAACACTTTCTGCCCAATAGAGAACGTCTTGGCACGAATCATCTTGTCATGGAATGCCTTCGTTTTCTCCTTGTAAATCCGGGCATTCTCATATGCTTCATTTCGGATTTCATCAAGCTCACACAATTGAAGCTTCCTATGTAAACCTGCGGCATCTAGGTCCATATCGAATGTTTTGACGGCCCAATGTGCACGATGCTCTAGTTCGACGGGAAGATGGCATGGCTTCCCATAGATGAGCCGAAAAGGTGACATCCCAATGGGAGTTTTGTAGGCAGTGCGATATGCCCATAGTGCATCGTCTAAACGCATGCTCCAATCCTTCCGGTTAGGCCCCACGGTCTTCTCCAAGATTTGCTTGACCTCTCTATTTGATACTTCGGCTTGGCCACTTGTTTGTGGGTGATAAGGTGTTGAAACCTTATGCTTGACATTGTACTTCTTGAAGAGTGCCTCAATGGTCCTATTGCAGAAATGTGAACCTCCATCACTTATAAATACCCGCGGCATCCCAAATCTAGAGAAAATGTTAGTCTTGATGAAATCTGAAACCACTCTAGAATCGTTAGTACGGGTAGCTTTTGCTTCTACCCATTTAGAAACATAATCAACCGCAAGCAAAATATAAGTGAAACCAAATGAAGAAGGAAAAGGACCCATGAAATCAATACCCCAAACATCAAAGATTTCAACATTGAAGATGGGTGTTTGCGGCATTTGGTCTTTTGCACCAATAGAACCTGTTCTTTGACATCTTTCACATGTTAAGCAAAACATTCTAGCATCTTTGAACAATGTAGGCCAATAAAAACCAGATTCTAACACTTTACGAGCTGTCCTTTGGGTACCAAAATGGCCTCCACATGCATAAGAATGACAAAATGCTAGAATTGAGTTAAAATCAGAAGTTGGCACACATCTTCTAATAATCTGATCTGGGCAATATTTCCATAGATATGGATCATCCCACACATAAAATCTTGCATCATGTATCAATTTATCACGTTGGACCTTGCTTAGGGTGTTAGGAACTTGCTTAGTCACCAAGAAATTGACCAAATCGGCATACCAAGGGGTACTTACCTCAATGGACAGAAGTTGTTCATCCGGAAACGTCTCAGAAATGGGGAGGGATTTTTCTTCACGCACCAATCTACTCAAGTGGTCAGCCACCACGTTTTCACAACCTTTCTTGTCCCTAATTTCAATATCGAACTCTTGAAGTAGGAGCATCCAACGAATGAGCCTTGGTTTGGCCTCCTTTTTGGTGAAAAGATACTTCAAGGCTGCATGGTCAGTGAAAACAATTACTTTAGTGCCAATAAGATATGATCTAAACTTATCTAAAGCAAATACAACCGCCAAGAGTTCTTTTTCGGTTGTAGAATAATTCAATTGAGCATCATTTAAAGTGCGGGAAGCATAATAAATAACATGTGACTGTTTATTTTTCCTTTGACCCAAAACAGCTCCTAATGCATAATCGGAAGCATCGCACATAAGCTCGAAATGTAGGCTCCAATCCGGTGGAACAATGATGGGTGCCGTGGTCAACAACTCCTTAAGTAGGTTGAATGATGCCGTGCACTCCTTGGTGAATTCAAACGTCACGTCTTTTTGTAGGAGACGGCAAAGAGGTTGTGCAACCTTTGAGAAATCCTTGATAAACCTACGATAGAATCCTGCATGGCCAAGAAAAGAACGAACCTCTCTAACCGAAGTTGGAGAGGGTAAATGACGTACAAGATCTATTTTCGACTTATCAACCTCAATACCGTTTTCAGAGACTATATGCCCTAAAACTATGCCTTGTTTAACCATAAAATGACATTTTTCCCAATTCAAAACAAGGCTAGTTTCCATGCATCTTTTCAAGATTAAAGTAAGATTGTGCAAGCAATCATCAAATGAGTCCCCAAAAACACTAAAATCATCCATAAATACTTCAATTATCTTTTCAACATAATCGGAGAATATACTTACCATGCATCGTTGGAAAGTGGCCGGTGCATTGCATAAACCAAACGGCATACGACGATATGCAAAAGTGCCAAATGGACAAGTAAAGGTGGTCTTTTCTTGATCATCCGGCGCTATGACAATTTGATTATATCCCGAATAACCATCAAGAAAGCAATAAAAAGAATGACCGGCTAACCTTTCAAGCATTTGATCGATGAATGGCAAAGGGAAGTGATCTTTCCTTGTTGCCGCATTTAGCTTCCTATAGTCAATGCACACCCTCCAACCGGTTTGAATGCGTGTAGGCACAAGTTCATTTTCTTCATTTTTCACCACCGTGACTCCAGACTTCTTGGGAACCACTTGGACCGGTGAAACCCAACAACTATCCGAGATGGGATAGATGACGCCACAATCAAGCAATTTGATGATTTCCTTCTTCACTACTTCCATCATTGGTGGGTTAAGTCGACGTTGGGCTTCCCTTGATGGTTTGGCGCCTTCTTCCATGAGAATTCGATGCATGCACGTGGTAGGACTTATACCCTTGATGTCGGCCAAAGTCCACCCTATGGCCGTCTTGTGCTCTTTGAGAACCCTCACTAACTTCTCCTCCTCTTGTGCCGTGAGTGATGAAGCTATAATGACGGGCAATGTGTCTTGCTCGCCCAAAAACACATACTTCAAGTGATTTGGCAACGGTTTGAGCTCAAGTGTAGGTGGTTGTTCTATAGAAGGAAACAACTTATTAGTTGAAATTGGAATTGAAATTGGACAAGGGGACTTACCTTGGAGCCGTGGCAATGACTCTAGGGCTGCCACGGTCTCAATTACATCTTCATCAAAGGCCACGGCATGGGTGTTCAATTGTGTGCCGTGGTTTGTTATGGTGACATCCATGTGATCCTTCATTTCTATGCCATTTGTAATGACCGTTTCAAGTGCATCGCCATGTAATTGATCAAAGTGTGTCTGCGCCAAAGAATCAAGAATATCAATAGAGAAACATGAGTGATCATCATTAGGAAATCTCATAGTTTCAGAAATATTAAAATCAATCACTTCCCCATCGAATTCCATTGTTAAAGTGCCTTTAAACACGTCTATCTTAGTTCGGGCCGTCTTCATGAATGGCCTCCCAAGAAGAATCGGCAAGGATGGAGCATGGGTGGTTTCCTCCATTTCAAGGACATAGAAATCCGCCGGGAAGATCAAATCATTCACCTGCACTAAGACATCTTCCAATACGCCCTTTGGATAGGCATTAGATCTATCGGCCAACTGAATAATCACACCATCATTTTTCAATTCACCAAGGTTCATTGAAGCATAAATAGAGTATGGCATGACGTTAATTGAAGCTCCTAAGTCTAACATAGCATGTTCGAACTTAGTTTGACCAATAATACAAGGGATTGTAAAGCTACCTGGATCTTTGCACTTTGGTGGTAACTTTCTTTGTAAAACAGCGGAAACGTTCTCACTTACCCTTACTACCTCTTTATGTGACGCCCTCTTCCTTGTAGTGCACAATTCCTTCAAGAACTTAGCGTATTTGGGCACTTGCTTTATGGCATCTAGGAGCGGGATATTGACTTGAACTTTCCGAAAGGTCTCTAGAATGTCCTTCTCGTCTTCTTCCTTCTTTGATTGCCTAAACCTGCCAGGAAAGGGCACGTTTAGTGGAATAGAACTTGTCAAAGTCGAGTTTGGACTTACCTTAGGTGTGTTGGACGGTTTTGGCACAATAGGGGGCTGCGGCAAAGTTTCTTTCACCCTTGCCGTGGCCTTTATTCCTTGTTCCTCCTCTTCTTGTAGCAACATGTCCTCTTCTTGACTTGTTTTGGACGGCCTTGAGGTGGTTCCGACCTCCTTACCACTTCTCAACATGATTGCCTTGGCAGATTCGAACCCTCCCTTTGGATTGACAATGGTTGAGCTAGGGAGCTTGCCTTGTTCTCTAATTTGCCCCATAAACTCGGCAATTTGACCCATTTGCTTCTCCAAATTATCCACCCGTTTGTCTTGGATTTGTCTCTCTTTATTTTGAGTTTGTACTTCCTGCGTCAAAGTAGTAAGTAACTTAACAACTTGATCATTATCCAAAGACATACCTGAGGTTGTTGGGGCAGATTGCACTTGGTTTTGATTGGGGATGAATGGCTTTGTATAAAAGCCCGGTGGTTGCTGCCTAAATCCTCCTTGTTGTTGGGGTTGTTGAGGATCCCGCCATTTGAAATTTGGATGGTCCCTCCACCCCGGATTGTAGGTATTAGAGTATGGATCATGGCGTGGTTGATTTTGGTTCCCAAAACCCACGGCATTGGCAGATTCCCAACCTCCATTCTCTATTAACTGAGGGCACGTCTCTGATGGATGCCCTTGCATTGAACACACGCCACACACTTGGTTTTCTTGTGGTTTTGACCCCTTGACAACCTGAGACACGAGAGAAGTAAGATTAGCCAATTGTGAATGAATATCAGAAATTGCACTTACCTCATTCACACTTTGTTGTCGTGGCCCCTCTCTTTGTCCAACACCTTCATATTGTTGAGCGTTGTGTGCTCGGTTGGCAATTAGAGCTTTGGCATCCATTAGATTCTTGTCCACTAATGCACCACCCGCCGAAGCATCTAGCATTTGACGTTCCATGGGAAGGAGTCCCTCGTAGAAATATTGAATGAGCAGCTCCTCCTTCATCTGGTGCTGTGGGCATGAAGCAACAAGTGATTTAAAACGTTCATAATAAGATGGGAACGACTCACCTTGATTTTGTTGAATGCCACTAATTCGTTTCCTCAAGAGAATGATTTTTGCAGTGGGAAAGAATTTCTCTAAGAATGCACGTTTCATACTTTCCCAAGAATTGACAGTTCCAGGAGACAATTCAAACAACCAATCTTTGGCCTTGTCCATAAGTGAGAATGGGAAGGCCTTCATCTTCAAAATACTCCCATCAACGTTGATGGGTGTCATACATGAGCAAACTACCTCAAATTCCTTAAGATGTTTGTTAGGATCTTCCATGGACAACCCATGGAATTTAGGAATATGATGTAATAAACTAGACTTAAGTTCAAATTCTTCTGTCTTACCTTCAGCTGCCGTAGGGTATTGTATGCATAAAGGAGCGGCATTGCCCATACCTGAGGCAGAGAGTTCCTTGATGGTCCGATTGTCCACTGCCATGGTTGGTACTTCTTCTTTAAATTCAGGTTCGGGACTAGGAGGATTAGATGCTTGTGATTTCTTTTTCCTTCTCAAAGTCCTCTCGAAATCACCGTCAAAGTCGGAGATATTCTCACGAACAGGTTGTGAGCTACGGGTCATAAACTAGTACCTACACACAAGAGTAAACAAGATAAGTAATCAATTTTAATAGACTTGGCAAAAAAAACAAAACACATACACACGGTGCAAAAAAAAAAAAATAAAATAAAATAAAATAAAATAAAATAAAATTAAAACAAAACAGAAACTAAACAATTTAAACAAGACTCAAGATAAGGGATTAGCAAATTTGCCAATCCCCGGCAACGGCGCCAAAATTTGATGCGATAATTTATACGCACACAAACTAAACCCTATTTGTGACAATTGTAGTAATGATGTAAGTAGGGATCGTTCTAACCGGGGATTAACTAGGGATGCTAAACACTTGACTCAATTAAATAAAACTAACTTTTAAAACACTAAGACAAGCTAAAAGACTCAAAACAAGTTCAAAAGACTCCAAATACTTAAAAACATAAAATAAGACAAATCAAATGATTAAGACTTAACAAAATAGGGGGGGATTGTGGTTGGACGAGATTAAACTAAACGGACAGATTATAATTTAAAACAGATAGTAAAGATGAATGTGATGAAAATATGGATGATGGAATAGCTAAGGGGTTTTTCTCCACACATATTACACTTGCATACAAGATTGATTTTCGGTTGGTCTTTCGATAAATTATGAAACTCAATGCTCCAAGTTAATTAGGTCCGCTTAAATTAACTTTCAGATTTCCCTAGATTCGTTGGATTGAATGGAATACGCATTACAACCAAATTATTCTTAATCAAAGTCCCTAACCATGGAATACGCATGATAGAGACATTCAACAAAGATCATTAAGTTCAACGGAAATCATAAACATTGACGAGGCATTCGTTACTATGGAATACGCATGAAACTTATGCCAAGAATTCGTTTAACGCGATTGTTTATAAGCAACCTCCACTACTTGTGAATATAAGTTCGTAACTATTAGGTGAAACTCACTTATATTCTAGCGTCATATTCATTCAAACGGTTAAACAAATTGAATCCACAACTTATGAAATTCCAACCAAAAGTAATCAATTCATATTGCAAGCATAAACATGTATTTTGAATCACCCCCTAGCTAAAGGGGGGTTTAGTTCCTCATAACTTTGAAATCAAAGAAACACCTAAACATTCCAACAACTCAAACTTGAATTGTATGAACGTTTCGGCACTCTTCTCTTCCATTACAAAACAAAGAAAATTGAATTTAAACATTGAAATCAAAGAAACACCTAAACATTCCAACAACTCAAACTTGAATTGTATGAACGTTTAGGCACTCTTCTCTTCTTCGTTATTATGGCACAAGGTCTAAGGGATGTTGTTGGTGTGTTGAATGGATTGGGGAATTATGGAAATGGATGAGGAAAGATAGAAAATGGAAAGAAACCTACGGCAAGGAAGGGAATTTCAGGATGTGAAGATGGTGTGTGTTTGTGTTGTGGTATGTATAATGGAAATTGAGATGGGGAGTGAATGAATGACAAATGAATGAAGTGTGTGTGGTTTATATAGGGAGAGAGTGGGTGAGAATGTGGCTGCAATGCATGTGAAAATCAGCTAGGAAAGTGGGTGGAAAGCTGGAATTGCACAAGGGGAATGCTGGAAAGGCAAGGGAACCCACGGCATTGAAGGTTTTAGTGCATGTGTTTGGTGAAATTGTTTGTTGGGAAAAGCTTTGTGAATTAGGTGGATTGTAGGTGGGTTATGATGATGAAAGCATATGGAATTGCAAGGAGGAAAGGTGCAGAAAATGGAAGGGAAAGGCACGGCAAGAATGGTGGAGAGTGAATAAAAAATGCATGTAGGGTTAGCTAGGTTGGCTTTGTTTGGGTGCATGTGTTTGGTGGGAACAAAGGGGGAAGCACGACTTTGATGGTGTTTTGTAATTGCATGTGTGTGAATGTGATAGCTAAGGTGAATTATATGTGGAATAAAGATGGAGAAGGTGGTGTAATGATGCATGGTTGTAGTTTAAGGTGTTGAATATGGATTTGCATGGCCTTTGGAGTGATTGTGGGTTTTGGAATTGGAAGGGAATGCATGGCCTTGGGGTTGGTTTAAGAGAGAATGGGCTAGGCCCTTTGTTTTATGTCCAAAGTGAAAATAAGGCCTTCAAATTCGTCCATCCTCTTGGCTCCATGGATAAGCTATCCAATCCATGCCCAAAAATGCTCCAAATGGCCTCAAAATGCACTTTCTTGCTCCCTAGGCCTTTAGAACCTACAAACACACGAAAATAGCTTAAAGTACTAAAATAACTAAAGAAACATAACGTAAATGCACGAGAACAAGCCATTTAAGTCGCATGAATATGCTCCTATCAAACTCAACAAAAGCCTTTCACACTCTTGCTCAAAAGTGTGGAAACAAAACCTATTTATATAGTTTCTTCTACACTTTGGGTCACTCAAGCTATATGTGTCAAAGATAAAGCTTCAACCACAAACTTGAAGCCTCAACAACCAATTAAAGAGTTTCGATCACAAAGCTTCAACTACAATCCTCATCATTATTATTTTTAGGAGAAATTAGGTTTTCGTCCCTCTCTTTGCTACTCTACTGATTAAAACTTTATTCCTTTTCAATTTTTGATCGATGTCCTTATTTATATAGGGAAACTTTGGATGCGGTCCCTAGCTATGAATATTTTTTGACTGAAACCTTGTTAGTTTTCAAATTTTTATCGAAGTTCCTAAAATTAATATGATTATATTACTATATTTTTTAAATTAAAAATTGAAATTTACAGTTGTTTATATTAATGAAATTTTAAATAAAAAAATCATAATTTGTGGGATTAAAAATATTAAAATATAAATATACTATTGTGTGTGTGTGTGTGTGTGTGTGTGTGTGTAAGCATGGGTACATTCATCAAAACTAAAACACAAAATTATTGTACCAAAACATGGGTACATTCTTTAAAATTACAAAAAAAAAAAGATATTAGGCTTAATAACATTAGTAAATTTATTCGATTAAACTTGACATGGATACATTCTCAAATCAAAGAAAAAAAGAATGTATCCATATAAGTTTTAAAATGGATTAGAAAAAATATTGAATAGTGTTGTAGGCCTATTTAATTGAGCTATTCTAAGGAAATAGATACAGGGAGGCCGGCGGTAGTGAGAGAGAGAATAGAGAGATTTAATTGTGAAGTGTATGTTGTATCACCCCCATTATATTTATAGTAGTAGGATAGGTAAAATCCTTACCCTTTTAGGATTACAATTCTAATAGGAATTAGACTACTAAAAGGAATATAAAAGATATTCCTAGATACACAAGGATTTACACAATCATATTCCTATTCCAAATATGACTACAATACTTCCCTGTAAATACTCAAACAAACATCCCATCAGATCTTCAGCAGATAAAGTAGAACAGTTGATGAAGTCGGCGGCATAACGGGTGAATGCGAGTCTCAAATTTAAGAAAGTAT
This sequence comes from Pyrus communis, assembly GCF_041283825.1. Classification (NCBI taxonomy): domain Eukaryota; kingdom Viridiplantae; phylum Streptophyta; class Magnoliopsida; order Rosales; family Rosaceae; genus Pyrus; species Pyrus communis. The sequence continues at coordinate 22,183,311 of NC_142569.1, forward strand.
GCATTGGTAGTAAAATTCACAAAACTTTGCTGTGGTAAAACCCAAGGTGGGAGAAAAACCCATAGGCTAAGGAGAAAAGTGAGAAGTATGCATAATGTCTAAAGCAAACATCAAACGGGATGAAAGTAGTGAACTCAAAGGAGTATGATCAACCCAAGATGAGTGCCTCATCAAAACCTCGTTAGGTAGCAAAAACCCAGTGGAAACAATGCAACTAATCATAGGAAAAAGAGTACATTAAGATCAAGTGAGTATGCTTCTGGATATTCCCCTTAAGTTAGACATAATTTCTAAATAAGAGAACTACAAGCGATTTAACTCAACTAACCTAAGCATACCGATTCTTTGGACGAGCTTCTGAAAAGTAGACTTGGGCAATAACTTGGTGAAGAGATCAGCCAGGTTGTCCTGGGAACATATTTGCTTGACTTCAATGTTCTAATACTGTTGTTACTGATGAGAATAAAAGAACTTCGGCGCTATATTCTTGGTGTTGTCTCCTTTGATGTATCCTATCTTTAACTACTCGATACATGCTGCATTGTCTTCAAAGATCGTCGTAGGAAGGTCGATGACGGAAATAACTAGTGCTTCGAATATGTTCCATGACTGCTTTCAACCAAAAGCACTCATGTGATGCTTTATGCAGGGCGAGAATCTCAGCATGGTTCGAAGAAATCGCAACTAGCATTTGCTTGGTAGACCTCCAAGATATAGCGGTGTCTCCAACGGTAAAGACATAACTCATTTGAGAGCGGGGTCTCCAACGGTAAAGACATAACTCGTTTGAGAACGTGTCTTATTTGGGTCAGAAAAATATCCAATATCTGCGTAACCAACAAGGCGAGAACCAAGGGGGACGGCAAAACTCCAAGATTCGAGGGTATAGAGCAAGCCTAAATTCGTTGTACCCTTGACGTAGCAGAAAATGTCTTTAACACCATTCTAGTGTTTGCGTGTGGATGATGTGAAAATTAACTTGACACACAAATTAAACCCTATTGTTGACAATTGTAGTATATATGCAAGTAGGGATCGATCTAGACCGGGGATAACTAGGGATGCAAAACTAACTCAAAAATATAAAACTAGGCTTAAAAATAGAAAACTAGAATCTAATGACTCAAAACAAGCTAAATAAACTCAAAAGACACAAACTAAGTTAAATTTACTCAAAACAAGTCCTAGAAAGTGATTTGGACAAAAATTGAACTAAAAAGACTCAAAAGACTCAATATGGACAGATTCTAACGAATTGAAACAAAACTAACACAAATAAGAACTAATGGGTTATTTGGATGAATTTTGACCTTTACTTGACTCAAAATACTAATATAACTAAACTCAAACAGATTCTAACTAAGTTAAGACACAAAATATTAAAGGGGATTGATTTTGACGAAATTAATTAAACTAGGCAGATTGCAAAACTAAACAGATTAGACACTAAATTGGTTGAATTGAATGGGTAAAGGCTAGTTAGAGGGTCATTCTCCACACATGCACATATGCAACGCAAATTGATTTCTAGTTATTATCCCTTTAAACCATGAATGACAATGCCCCAAATTAATCGTGAGAAGCACAAATTAACTTTCAGATTTTCCTAGTTTCATTGAATTGGATGGAATACACATCACAACCAAATTATCTATCTCAAGTTCTCTATATGAAACGCATGATAGAGATACATATCAAAAGTCATTAAGTTTTATGAAAATCATAAGCATTGACAAGGCATTCGTAACTATGAACTACATGATATTTTTGCCTAGAATTTACTTAACACAATCATGACTAGTGACCTTTACTACTTGTGAATATAAGTTCATAACGATTAGATGAAATTCCCTTATATTCTAGCATCAAATTCATGCATGAAAACTAAGTATGCATCCTTAATCAACACACAAGAACAAGTTCTCAATAAATCAGTTAAGTAAATTGCATTCACAATTCAAGAAACAAAAACTGGAGGAAATCAATTCATATTAAACATATATCCATGGCTTTGAAAGAAAAACTTAGTTACACATGTTTATAACAATTGAAAAGCAAATTAAAATAAACATGGAAACGAAACGAGGGAAGAAAAAACTCTAAAAGTCTCCAATGGATGCAGATTGCTTGCGACACAAGGTCCTCTTTCTCCTATGGAAGCCATGGCAAACTCCTTCTTCTCCTAAGGTTGCGGCAAAGGTGTATTTCTGAATGTATGGGGTGTGGTGTGTAGTGAATGAATGAATGAGTCAATGAAAGGATGAATGGTTGTGCATATGGTGTAGAGAGGAGCGGCACAACTTAAAAAAAAAAAAAAAAAAAAAAAAAAAAAAAAAAAAAAAAAAAATATATATATATATATATATATATATATATATATATATATAGTCCACGGCAAACCCTAGGAAATCAGAATTAGGTTTAGGGTTTGGTAGAAATCAAGTGAGAGAAGGACTAGGGTGCACCAAAATCTGAAGGGAAAAGGATTGCACAATCCTAGGAGAAAAGGATTGCAGATTTTAGGGCTTCTAGAAGAGGGAGAGGTGCCACCTTTGTAGGGCTTCTAGAAACAATGTTTTTTTGTGGCAGAAATTAAGACTTCTAAAAGGGATAAAGGGTACGGCATGTATTTAGGAACAGATAGGGTCTTCTAGAAAGGGAATTATGGCAGATTTCTAGAACAACAAGGGCTAAGGGGTGCGGCACCAATGTAGGAGAAAGATAAAGTAAGGTTGTTTGGACAATGTTCCATGTTTCTTGCTTTTTCCTTATCTTCTTTGTCTTAAACTTGCTTCTCCAGATTTGTAGCATGTTCCTAGCCTTTTTTGACTCCAAATTCATCCATCCACCTTGCTCTAAATGCAAGCTATCCAATTAGTGCCCAAAACTGCTCTAAAAGGCTCAAAATTGCCTTTTCTTGCCAACTTTGTCATTACGACCTACAAACACACGAAAATAGCTTAAAACACTATAATAAGTAGTAATTAGCTAACTAAATGCAAGGAAACAACATAACTAAGTAGCATATATATGCTCCTATCAGTGGGCATATTGCTGTATCCAGCCAAAAGATTAACAGCGAAAGAGATGCCGGGTCTAGTGCATTGAGCTAAGTACAATAAAGCCCTAATTGCACTTAGGTATAGAACTTCTGGTTCCACAATGTCTTCCTCATCCTCCTTTAGATGGAAGGGATCTCGTTTAACATCTAGAGTCCGAACAACCATAGGTGTACTCGAAGGCTTCGCTTTATCCTCATTAAAACATCACAACACCTTCTGGGTGTAGTTCGATTGATGTACTAAGATTCCATCCGAACAATGCTCGATCTCCAGATCGAGACAATATCAAGTTTTCCCAAGATCTTTAATCTCAAATTTCAATTTTAAGTGCATGGCAATTTCCTCAAGCTCTGCAAGAGTTCCAATGAGGTTCATGTCATCGACATAAACTGCAATGATCGCAATTCCAGAATGTGACTTCATTATGAACACGCATGGGCGTAATTCGTTGTTCACATAACCCTGACTTCTTCTGGAACTTTCATGTATATTTCCATATCTAGATCCCCATAGAGATACGCAGTTACCACGTCCATAAGCTGTATATTCAGTTTTTCAAAAACTACCAAACTGTTATGGTAGCGGAATGTTATGACGACCATTATGGGATAATACGTCTCCTCGTAATCAATCTCAGGGCGTTGAGATAAGCTTTGCTCTACGAGGTGTGCTTTGTATTGCATTATTTCATTCTTCTCATTACGTTTCCTCATGAAAACCCACTTATAGCCAACGGGTTTTAGTGGAGTAGGAGCTATGGGCCCAAACACCTTACGTTTCATGAGCAAATTGAGTTCGACCTGGATTGCTTGTTTCCATTTTGACCAATCCGTTCTACGTTGGCATTCATCAACGAAACATGGTTCAATGTCATCGCTAAGCATGATGCCAGTAGCTACTGTGTACGCAAATGCATCGTCGACGATCACCTCATTCCGATTCCAAACCTCATCTAATACTACATCACAATTCTCAGGAAGCCGGTTTGTTTCGTCTAAGACATCACCGTAATCTAGAATAACCTCATGCGTTGGAACAGATGAATGAGCAATGGTCATATTCAAACTAGGGTCATTAGTTGGTGCCGGTTTCCTCTTATGGGGTTATGAATCCTTTGAACCAAGGGGTTTACCATGCTTCAGGGTTGGAGTAGGTGATTAGCTAGCCGCCACTGTTCCAGGCTGCATAGAAGGTGCAACCTCACTACCTTCAAAGACGGTCCGGCCTTCCTAGGCAGGATGGTGACACACACGGGGTACGTCTATCCTTGCAGGTGCATTTGCAGTAGGTATATGTGATCTTGTCACCTTAGCTAGATCAATAAAAGCATTTAGCATGTTATGAGCAATGCTCTGAAGATCTATAATTTGGCGCACCACAGTTTCTGACTGAGCAGTGCGAGGATCTAAATGAGACATAGTGGGAGCATACCACGATAATTCGTGGCGTTCTCCAGGAGCATTAGCATGCTTATCTCCCCCTAACGACATGAAGATTGTCTCATCAAAGTGACAATCAGCAAAACTTGTGGTAAAGAGATCTCCTGTCAAGGGTTTTAAATAGCAAACAATTGATGGTGAATCATAATCGACATAGATTCCCATTTTTCTCTAAGGACCAATTTTGGTACGTAGTGGCAGCGCTATTAGCACATGGATTGCGCGCCCAAACACACGCAAAAGCAAGATGTTATGCTCTTATCCAGTAACCAACTGTAACGGTGAATGAGGTTAGGTAGCGATAGGCCTCAAGCGGACCAGCATAGTTGCGTGCAATATTTCATAAACCCAAGTAAATACCAGCAGTTTGGTTTGTATAACCAAAGTCTAAGCTATCAATTGAAGGCGCTTTATGAAAGTTTTTGCCAGGTCATTTTGGGTGTGAACATAGAGTACAGGATGTTCCACTTCAATTTCTACTGACATCCAATAATCGTCAAAAGTCTTTGACATAAACTATCTAGCGTTATCCAGTCAAATCGACTTGATCTGATAATCAGGGTGGTGAGCCCTTAGCTTAATAATTTGTGCTACGAGTTTCGCAAATGCAGCATTGCATGTAGACAATAGGAAAACATGTGACCATCATGTCGATGCATCAACCAACACCATAAAATATCTAAATGGTCTGCATGTTGGTTGGATAGGTCTACAAATATCCCCTTGAATCCTCTGAAGAAACTTAGGAGGGTCGTGAATAATCTTTGTAATCGAGGGTTGAGTATTCAACTTCCCTAAAGAACACGTTTTGCATGGCGGGAATCTAATGTAGGGAGGTAACTGATGCCCATGTGATGATTTGAGGATATGGCGCATCATGTCACTTCTAAGATGTACCAAACGGTCATGCCAAAGCAACAAAATACTTTGGAACTCATGCATAGGGCCGGCCACATGGTGGGCTTCTATGCCATGAATGGTTGTGATGTACAACCTACTCGGGAGACGTTCCAACTTCTCATGAATACGTTTGTGGCCATATTCGTATGAAGTGATACAAAGAAATTCAGAATCATTATCTTCAGTGGTTTTAATATGATATTGATTATCTCGAATATCTCTAAAACTCAGCAACGTTCTTTCGAAACGTGGAGAATAGAGAGCCTCTTTAATGGTTAATATGGTACCATTGGACAACATGATACGGGCCTTTCTGTATCCTTCAATCAGGATGGATGGGCTTGGGAGAGTTGTCAAAGGTGTTTTCTTAGGTACAAAGTTAGTAAAATAGTGTCACTCAAGCAATATGGTGTGCATGGTAGCACTATCAGCCAAATAACTAACTTCCCCACTAGATATATGCCTAGAAATAAATTGATTGAATTGGTAACAAGCATAAATATAATTCCATTCATTTAATTAATCAATTCGAGAAATAATATCTATAACATAACAATCCATAATTCAAAACAAACCAAAACCAAACAAATTATTCCAAATACTTAGAAAAATTGTCCAAAATTAAACCATAAACCTAGAAAAATAGGGGGGAAGGTCCGGCCACTCCTAGTGGGTTCGGCCACTAGGGGTAAAACACCCTAAAAACATGTCTAAAATCTATTTGTTCATAGGAGTTGATGCCTTCTGAAAATCTGATATCTCCATGGATGTAGTAACATATTCCGGACGATCCACATATGCAAAGTTAGACTCACGATGGGAATGATACTTGGCAATAGCCTCAGGGGTAGCCCGGCATAAGCATGACCAATGATCCCTTGATCCACAGTGATTGCACATGTCCATTTTAGTGGAAGCCGATTGAACGGGGGCTTTTCCCTTATTCTTGAAGTTTGGGGCCTTAGGGGCAAAGGTTGGCACTGTTGGGTCACATTTCCTCTCTTCGGTGAGCCTTGACTCTATGGACCTTGGACCCGTGGTAGGGATTGTCGCCCATTTCCACTGCCACGACGACTCTTGCATCGTTTGTGGTTGCAAGAATTAGTCGTATACGTTTCAGGCGCGGCGTTTGAGCCAGTCGGTTAAGCTTGATGATTCTTCATCAAAAGCTAGTTATGCTTTTCAGCGAGAAGTATGACAGAGATCAAATCTGAAAATTTGGTGAACTTCTATGCCCTATATTGTTGCTGCAAGACAATATTGGTTGCATGGAAGGTCGAATAGATCTTCTCCAAGAGATCTGATTCGGTTAGTTCCACTTTACAGAACTTCAGAAGTGATCGGATTCTATAGACTTCAGAGTTGTATTCATTCACTAACTTAAAATCTTGAAGCGAAGGTGTTGCCAGTCGTGTCTTGCTTTAGGCAAGTAGATGTCTTTCTGGTGATTGAAACGGTCAACCAGAGCAAGCTAGAGGGTGCATGGGTCCTCCTCAGCGAGGTACTCGGTCTGCAGTCCATCATGGATGTGTCTTCGAACAAAGATTATTGCATTAGCTTTCTGAGCTTCGTCGACGGGTTTGTCGTTTGTAGGTGCCTCGATTGTGGCTTTAATATCCTTTGCAGTAAGATGAAGCTTCACGTCTTAAACCCACTTCAGGTAGTTTCTTCCAGATACTTCCAAAGCGGTGAAATCGAGCTTGTTTAAGTTCGACATATCCCTAAAACAGAGGGTACAATACGTGGTTAGTCATATAGTAATCCATAGACATACATCGTAGAACATTCAAGTTCTATAGACATGTATTGGTTTAATTTATGCATGAAAGGTATAGGTTTCATGTGGTAAGTTTTGAATGAAAACTTCGAGTTTCAAAGGCACTAAATATGAAACTACAGGTTCAATTTAGTTTTATGAACAATTAGTTTATAAAGGAAAGGTTCCTACAAGAAACACATAATGTAATATGCTGATTTAAGTATAGTGGATTTAAGTTGCTTCAGAAACTCAAGTGTGAGAGCTTTGAGACTACGAAAGTATGTCAATGGTTCAAAGTATAAAAATAAATCATTGAATCGTTAATGTCCAAAAGTGATCTTCATGTCAATAATTTTTTATTCATTATCAGATTAATGGACTGCAGGTCACCTTTAATTAATTCAATAGATCAAGACCAAATAGGATCAATAGTGGAAGCAAAAATAATAATAACATTCGGGTTAAAATTATTTAAAATGCTAAAAATTAGCATTGGATTTGGAAAACCATAGCCCAAAGGGTTTGGGCTTGGGTGTCATGAGTAGGGCAAACCCCTAGAGCCTTTTGGGTCTCGGGTTTGGCTACAAAAACAACCCATATATGGCTACAGGCCACGGGCCGAGGCTGGTAAGCCCATTAGCAGTAGCTGATGGCATTTAGGCCAAGGAATTAAACATGAGTGCAGGCCCAGCTAAAGCTAGTCGCAGGTTTGGTCTGGGAAGCCCAGCCGAAGCTGGGTCGAGGTCAGGGTGAATTAAGCCCAGCAGATAAGTCTGCAAGAAGTCAGCCAGGGCACATGGCACAGCCCAGTGCGCTACAGGCTGCTACAAGTAGGCCAAATCATGGGACAACGGACCAAGAAGGCTGCAGGCTTTCTTGGTTGGGCTAAGGGACTTCAGGCCTTATTGAGCTTATCAAGCTGAAGGCTTGGGGTGTCTAAGTCAGCGCAGCAAGCCCAAAGGCTTCTGCCATGTGATCTAAGGGTGTAAAAAAACGGCACCATGTCATGATGTGTGCCACACAACTAGGCTTCAGGCCAGTGGTGGTCCGGTGATGATGCGCAGTGTTGCATAGGTCGCAATTTTTTATTATTATTTTTTTTCAAATTCTCTAGGGTTTGAAAAACCCTAATATGCTTTTAATTTATTTATACACTTTGACTCACAATTCCACATAGCAATTTAATTGTGTAATGCATGAAACATATATATATATATATATATATTGACAAATATATGAAACATATACTGTCACATCCCGGCCTGGGAAGGATCACTTCCCGGACCCGCTCCACCACCGTAGCACGATATTGTCCGCTTTGGGCTTACCATTCCCTCACGATTTTTGTTTTTGGGAACTCACGAGTAACTTCCCAGTGGGTCACCCATCATGGAAGTGCTCTAGCCCCTTCTCGCTTAACTTCGGAGTTCCTACGGAATCCGAAGTCAGTGAGCTCCCAAAAGGCCTCGTGCTAGGTAGGGATGGGAATATACATTTAAACTCCCCTGGGCGATGTGGGATGTTACAATCCACCCCCCTTAGGGGCCCGACGTCCTCGTCGGCACATTTCCGGCCAGGGATTGGCTCTGATACCAATTTGTCACATCCCGGCCCGGGAAAGATCACTTCCCGGACCCGCTCCACCACCGTAGCACGATATTGTCCGCCTTGGGCTTACCATTCCCTCACGGTTTTTGTTTTTGGGAACTCACGAGCAATTTCCCAGTGGGTGATACCAATTTGTCACATCCCGGCCTGGGGCGGATCACTTCCCGGGCCCGCTCCACCACCGTAGCACGATATTGTCCGCTTTGGGCTTACCATTCCCTCGCGGTTTTGTTTTTGGGAACTCACGAGCAACTTCCCAGTAGGTCACCCATCATGGGATTGCTCTAGCCCCCTTCTCGCTTAACTTCGGAGTTCCTACGGAACTCGAAGCCAGTGAGCTCCCAAAAGGCCTCGTGCTAGGTAGGGATGGGAATATACATTTAAACTCCCCTGGGCGATGTGGGATGTTACATATACAATATATATATATATATATATATATATATATATATATATCGGAAGGAGAATATAAACATAGGGGGTTCATGCATCATGAGGAATGTTTTCATGCTTCACGGTCGTTTCAAATATCTTCCTTTGAATTTTGTAGAAGATAGCCTCCTCCTACGATGCGCCAGTTCCTTAGCTTCTGGCAAGAGTGTGTTGATAACGTGTTGTAGGCCTATTTAACTAAGCTATTCTAAGGGACTAGAGAGAGGGAGGCTGATGGTAGTGAGAGAGAGAAGAGAGAGATTTAATTGTGAGGTGTGTGTTGTATCACCCCATTGTGCCTTTATTTATATATAGTAGTAGGATAGGTAAAATCCTTACCCTTTTAGGATTGCAACTCTAATAGGAATGCGACCACTAAATGGAATATAAAATATATCTCTAAATACACTAGGATTTACATAATCACATTCATAGTTCAAATATGACTGCAACAAATAGATTTTATATAAAAAATGGTACATTTTACATATAACAAATTGGTATATTTAAGAACGAGTACATTTTAAGATTAAAAATTTGAAAAAATTACTTGAATGGTGATAGGAGCATATTTATGCGACTTAGTTAGCTTGTTTTCTTGCATTTACATAGTTAGTTTCTACTTATTATAGTGATTTAAGCTATTTTCGTGTGTTTGTAAGTCCTAATGGCAAAAGAGGCAAGAAAGTGCATTTTGGAACTATTTGGAGCAGTTTTGAGCTTGGAATGGATAGCTTGCATATGGAGCAAGGTGGATGGACGAATTTGAAGTCAAAAGAGGTTACGAACATGCTACAAATCTGGAGAAACAAGTTCAAGACAAAGAAGATAAGGAAAGAGCAAGAAACATGGAACATTATCCAAACAACCTTATCTTATCCTAACCTAACCTTGTTCCACCTTAATTCCAGCTGCTAAGAGGACTCATTTTCACATTAAATCACCTAAATATATGGTCCTAGAAGTCGTATTTTCGTGCCCTAAGTTTATGCCACATATCTTATCCCTTGTCCTTCTAGAAACCTGTCACAATACCCTATTCTAGAAGCCCTAAGGATCTGCCGCACCCTCTCCTTATTCTCCTTGGTTTCTGCCATGTAACTAATCCTTTTTCCAATACAAATTTTCCATGAAACCCTAGCCCTATATATACACATATATGCCGCACCACAAAGGGGGAGTTTTTAGAGAGAAATCAAAAAATTCAAAGGTGTGCCGCAACAATGAGAAGGAAAAAAGGGAGAAACATTTGTGCTGTGCCTATGCCCAAGCCTTTGGCAGTGTTGAAGCGTCTCTGGGGTGTCTTCTATCCTTGTTTTAGTTTTACAATTATGTTGATTTCGTTGTTAATTTCTGCAATTATGTGGAACTAATTTCTTTTTAGTTAGAGGTGAATTCGAAGCCATGATTATATGTTTTATATGAATTGATTACGTCCAGTTATTGTTTCTTGAGACTTGAATGTGATTTGCTTATTTGAGTTATCAAAACTTGTTTATGTATGTTAATTGAGGGTTGACACTTAATTTGCATGCATGAATTTGATGCTAGAGTATAAGGGAGTTTCACCTAATAGTTATGAACTTATATTCACAAGTAGTGGAAGTCACTAGTCATGATTGTGTTAAGTAAATCCTTGGTATGAGTATCATGCTTTTCACAGTTACGAATGCCTCATCAATGCTTATGGTTTTCAAAGAACTTAATGACCTTTGATATGTTTTTCTATCATGCTTTTCATAGTTAGGGAACTTGATAAGGATAATTTGGTTGTGATGTGTATCCCATCCAATTCAATGAGTTAATTCAATGAGTTAAGGAAAATCTAAAAGTTAATTTGTGCTTTTCACGGTTAATTTGGGGCATTGTCATTCATAGTGTAAAGGAATAATAACTAGAAATTGGTTTGTATGCATATGTCATGTGTGGAGATGAACCCTCTAACTAGCCTTTCACCCTTTTCAATTCACCAAATTCGTTTTCATAAAGTGTTTGATGCAAAGTTTCTATTTTAAGTTCTAAATTCGTCAAAAACAATGCCCTTTCCATTGAGTCTTGTTATTTGAGTCAAAATCTGTTTTCTTTTAGTTTCTTGAGTCAAGTTAAGTCTTATATTCATCAAAATCACTTATTAGGTCTAGAATTGAGTCGTTTTTATTGTTTGTTGCTGTTTTGAGTGTTTTGAGTCAGTTTTGAGTCTATAGAGTCTAATTTAGTGTTTTTAAGTCTTATTTGTGTTGATTAGCATCCCTAGTTAATCCCTGGTCTAGAACGATCCATACTTACATATATACTACAATTGTCAACAATAGGGTTTAATTTGTGTGTCAAGTTAATTTTCACATCAAATTTTGGCGCCGTTGCCGGGGATTAGCAAAATTGCTAATTTTCCCTTAGTTATTGTCGTGTGTCTTTTCTTTTCTGTCCGTGTATTTTTATTTTGTTTTCTGATTTTATCTTATTTGTTTGCTTTGTTATAAGTACTAGTTTATGACTCGTAATTCTCAACCTGTTCGTGAGCATATATTGGAGTTTGACAACTACTTTAAATGAACGTTGAAAAGAAAGAGTAGGCATCCAGAACCTAGTCCACCTAGTTCTAAGGCCGGATCTGAAGAAGAAGAAGTGGAAGAGGAAGAACAAGCTATGGCTGCGGATAATCGAACAATCAATATCCTAGGGCAGCTCAAGGCAAGACCAATGAGATCGAATTGAAGTCTAGCTTGTTGCATCACATTCCCAAATACCATGGGCTATCCATGGAAGACCCAAACAAGCATCTTAAGGAGTTTGAACTGGTATGTTCAAGTATGACACCCATCAATGTGATGTGAAATATTCAAACACTCAAATTAAAACCTTATGATTGTAGTATATGAAAGTATGGATCGTTTTAGGCCGGGGATTAGAAGGGATGCTAATCTACTCTAAACTGACTTAAAAAGACAAAACTAAACTTAAAAACACTTAACTAGACTTATATGACTCAAAACAAACTAAAAAGACTCAAAACAGCACAAAACAATCAAATAGACTCAAACTAGACTCTAAAGGGCGATTTGGACGAATTCAAACTTAACTTTGACTCAAAACACTTCAAAACATAAATTTGGATAGATTCTAACTAATTTGACACAACAAAGTAAAGGGGGATTGGATTTTGACGAATTTAAAATAAAACAAACAGATTGTAAAGACTCTAAACAACTTGGACGAAATTGGGTGAAATATGGGTGAATGGATAGCTAGAGGGTTCATCTCCACACTTGACACATATGCATACAAATCGATTTCCAGTTATTATTCCTTTAAATCATGAATGACAATGCCCCAAGTTAATTGCATCTCACAACCAACCATCAGATTTTCCTTATTTCATTGAATTGAATGAATACGCATTACAACCAAATTATCTTTCTCAAGTTCCCTATATGAAACGCATGATAGAGATACATATCAAAAGTCATTAAGTTCTATGAAAATCGTAAGCATTGACAAGGCATTCATCACCATGAAACGCATGAGACTCCTGCTAAGGATTCACTTAACACAATCATGACTAGTGACTTCCACTACTTGTGAATATAAGTGAATAACTATTACATGAAACTCCCTTATATTCTAGCATCAAATTAATGCATGCAAACTAAGTAAGCCTCCTTAATCAATATACAAGAATAAGTTTTCAATCAAGCAGTTAAGCAAATTGCATTCATGATTTATGAAACAATAATTGGATGAAATCAATTCATATCAATATATGTTCATGGCTTTGAATTCACCTTTAACTAAAACAAATTTAGTTCCTCATGTTCGCAAAACAAAGATAATTAAATTTAAACATTGAAAACAAAGAATAGAATACACCTAGAAACGCTCCAACAATCCAACGTTTTGAATGGCAAGCACGGCTCCAGGTGTGGTGGATGGTGTGGTGTGAAATTGTGGTAGGGGTGGTGGTTTATGAGTGTTGCGGCATCATGTATTTATAGGGTCAAGGGAAGGCACGAAATTGGGCTGAAAAGGAAAGGAATTAGGACTCCAAATCACCAAAGAACAAGGTCACATTCAATCAGATTCTAGGGAGGACAAGGAATGGTCCTTGTGGCAGATTCTAGAACTTTTAGAAGGGTTACATATGGCATAAACCTAGGGCACGAAAATAAGGTTTCTAGAACCTGATATTTAGGTGTTTTAATGTGAAAAGGAGTCCTCTTTGCAGTTGGAATTAAGTAGGAAAAGATTAGGATAGGATAAGATAAGATAAGGTTGGATAAGGTTTGGATAAGATGAGGTAATTTGGATAATGTTCCTTCTTTGTAGCTAATTCCTTATCTTCCAAGTCTTCAATTTAATTCTTCCAGATGTTAATCACATTCCTAGCCTCTCTTGATCTTCAAATTCATCCATCCACCTTGCTCCATATGCAAGCTATCCATTCCATGCCCAAAACTACTCCAAATAGCTCCAAAATGCACTTTCTTGCCAACTTTGTCATTTAAACCTACAAACACACAAAAATAGCTTAAATCACTATAATAAATAGAAACTAACTATGTAAATGCAAGAAAACAAGCTAACTAAGTCACATAAATATGCTCCTATCACAATGTCGATGGGAACATTTTGAAGATGAAAGCCTTTCCATTCTTTCTTTTGGAAAATGCTAAAGATTGGCTATACGAATTGGCACCTGGAACCGTTACTTATTGGGAAAGCATGAAGCGAGCATTCTTAGAGAAGGCTTTCCCATCTTCAAGAGTTATTCTCTTGAGGAAGAGAATTAGTGGCATTCAACAAAGCCAAGGATAATCATTTCCAGCGTATTATGAGCGTTTCAAGACTCTAGTTGCATCATGCCCTCAACATCAAATGAAGGAAGAGCTTTTAATTCAATATTTCTACGAGGGGCTCCTTCCAATTGAGAGACAAATGCTAGATGCCTCGGCAGGGGGTGCTTTGGTTGACAAAACAACGGTGGCTGCCAAGATCTTAATTGCAAATTGAGCCTTGAATGCACAACAATATGAAGGAGTTGGACAAAAAGACCCCCCACGGCAACAAGTGAATGAGGTAAGTGCAATTTATGAAATTCAATCTCAATTAGCTAATCTCATTATTCTTGTGTCACAGGTAATTGATAGATCCAAAGTGTAAAAAGCTAGTGTATATGGTGTGTGCACCATGCAAGGACACCCCTCTGAGCAATGCCCTCAATTAATTGAGAATGGAGAATGGGAATCTGCCAATGTCGTGGGTTATCAAGGCCAAAATCAACCTAGGCATGATCCATACGCCAACACTTACAATCCGGGGTGGAGAGATCATCCAAATATGAAGTGGAGTGAGCCTCAATGAACTCAACAACAAGGAGGATTTCGTTCACCAACCCTTGGGACGTTTCCAAGGCCATACACACCAATTCAAAACCAATCACAATCTGCCCAACCAAAAACAGGTTCGTGCATGGATAATGATCAAATTGTTCAATTATTAACCACTTTGGCGCAGGGAGTCCAAAATCAAACCCAAGTAATGCAAAATCAAGCCAAAAAGGTGGATGAATTGGAGAAGTAAATGGGGCAGATTTCAGAATTCCTTAGGCAGTTTCGAGAACAAGGCAAACTTTCTAGTTTAACCATTGTGAATCTAAGAGGAGACTTTGAAACCGCCAAGGCCATTACATTGAGAAGTGGCAATGAGCTTGGAAATCACCCAAAACCATCCAAACAAGGCCTTAACAAGGAGGAAAAGCTACTGCAAGAAGAAGAACAGGAAGCAAAGGCCACGGCAAGGGAAGACCAATCCTTACCGCAGCACCCTAAGGCCTCAAAACCTTCCCAAACCACCAAGGTAAGTCTAAATTCGAATTTTTCTACTTCTATTCGACTAAATGTGCCCTTTCCTAGCAAGTTTATGCAATCTAAGAAAGAGGAGGATGAAAAAGACATAGGACTTAGGGTCTTGGCTGCCATAGGAGTTTTATCCACCAATGCACCTCCCGCCGAAGCATCGAGCATTTTCCTTTCAATTGGAAGAAGACCTTCATAAAAATATTGAAGTAGAAGCTCCTCCTTCATTTGATGTTGAGGACATGATGCGACAAGGGCCTTGAAACGCTCATTGTACGCCGGAAAAGACTCTTCTTGGCTTTGTTGGATTCCGCTAATTTTCTTCCTCAAGAGAATGACTCTTGAAGTAGGGAAGAATTTCTCTAGAAACGCCCTCTTCATGCTCTCCCAAGAAGTGACCGTTCCGGGTGCTAATTCGTATAACCAATCTTTAGCCTTTTCCAATAGAGAGAATGGAAAGGCCTTCATCTTCAAAATATTGCTATCAACATTAATTGGAGTCATGCTTGAACACACCACCTCGAACTCTTTTAAATGCTTATTTCGATCTTCCATGGACAGCCCATGGAACTTTGGGTTCATCGGTTTTATCTTGAGCCGCCCTAGGGTATTGGATGCATAATGATGCGGCATTATCCATTCCCGAGGCGGAAAGCTCCTTGATTGTACGATCGTCCGCTGCCATGACTTGAACCTCTTCTTCCTCCCTTATCTTGGGTTGTTCTTCCTCCTCAAAGTTGAAGGCCGAGCTAGAATTGATGGGTTAAGTTCTAGCTCCTTCCTCTTCCTTCTCAAAGTGCGCTCAAAATCGTCATCAAAGTCTAAGATGTTTGCACGAATAGGTTGAGAACTACGAGTCATAAACTAGTACCTACAAACAAGAAAAGAACATAAGGTCAGTAACTAAAACAAAATATAAGAAAAAGAAACAAAAAGAAACAACGGAGGATTAGCAAAGTTGCTAATCCTCGGCAACGGCGCCAAAAATTTGATGTGATAAATAATAGCACTCAAATTAAACCCTCTTTTTTACAATTGTAGTATAGATATAAGTAGGGATCGTTCTAGGCTGGGGATTAGGAGGGTTTGCTAATCTAATGAAAACTAACTCAAAGATACAAAAATATGCTTAAAAACACTTAAACAAACTCAAAGATTCTTAACTAAACTTATATGACTCAAAACAAACTCAAAAGACTCAAAACAACACAAAACAATCAAAAAGACTCAAACTAGACTCTAGGACTTAATTTGGATGAAAATAGAATTGGTTTTGACTCAAAACACTCAAAAACACACTATAGGACAGATTTGACTCAACAAAGTAAAAGGGATTGGGTTTTTGACGAATTTAGAATAAAAACAAGTAACCAAAAGACTTAAATAAGATTTGGACGAATTTGAGAAAAACAATGGATGATTAGCTAGCTAGAGGATTCTTTTCCACACATGATACATTCAAATACAAATTGATTTCCAATTGCTTGTTCGATAAATCATGAACCTCAACACCTCAGATTAACCGTGACATCACTAATTAACCCTCAGATTTTCCTTTAGTTATTGGATTGGATGACATCATTCGACAACCCAAAGCATTATTCAAAAGTTCCCTACATGACATCATAATAGAGGTACAATCAAAGATCATTACGTTCTATGAAAATCATAAGTATTGACAAAGCACTTGTAACTATGACATCATGATACTCATGCTAGGAATTTACTTAACATGATTGTGAAAACAACCTTAACTATTTGTGAATATAAATTTGTAACGATTATGTGAAACTCCCTTATATTCTAGCACCAAATTCAAGCATGCAAATTAAGTAGGCCTCCCTAATCAACATACAAGAATAAGTTATCCATCAAACGGTTAAGTAAATTGCATTCACAATTTATGAAATCACAACTGGAATTAATCACTTCATATCATAAACATAATCATGGTTTCAAAGCCTTCCCCTAGCTAAAACAAGTTTAGCCTCTCATGTTCACAACAAAACAAAGAAAACTTGAATTAAACATTGAAAACAAAAGATAGATTACACCTAAAAACATTCCAACACTCCAACTTGAATGCAAAAACGTCCAAGGCTTCTTCTTCTCCTCTTCTTCCTTGCTATGTTGCGGCACAAGAGTTTAAGGGTGATTTTGGATGGATTTTTGGGTTAAGGATGGATTTAGGTTGGTAGGGGGGGCGGCAAAGGTTAGGAATGGTGTATGGATGAGTGGTTGAAGGTATGGAAGTATGGGAATGGTGTAAGAGAGGATGAAGAATGCGGCAAAGGTTGGTGGACAGGATGAAGGATGGCAGATTGTATGAGTGAGTGAATAGGGTTCTCTATGGGTGCGGCTTTTACTATTTATTTGAAGGAAAGGATCTTAGCTTTTATTGAATGGGTTAGGAAAGAAATAAAACCCCAAATCCATAAGGAAAAGGAGACATAAAGTCAGAAATCAAAGGGAAAAGGGAAGGAAACTTGCGGCCAATAAAGAGTAGGAAAGGGAATGTGTTTTAAGGCTGAAATAAGGCAAGGATTTAGGATAGAATAGGTATGTAAGGTGCGGCCTTGAATAGGGTGAAAGTGGAATATGATCTTGCGACACAAAATAAGGAATAAGCATTCCCCTAGCACGGCAAGGAAAGGCCAAGCTTAGGGAAGGCACCGCAAGGGACATAAGGATGCAAGGAATGTTTAGTTTGTGTCCTAAAATGCATAAGAGTCCTTAATGTTGCTGGAACTTAGGGGCTTTTAGGATTAGGAAAGGTCAAACCAAAATGAGAAACCTTGGCTTAACTTTCCTACTTCAAGTAGGAAACCTTCTTTGACTAGGAATCCTTCTTTGATTAGGAATCCTTCTTTGATTAGGAATCCTAACATCTTTAGGTCTTCAATTTCGTCCATTCCTTTTGCTCCAAGCATATGCTATCCATTCCAAGTCCAATTTTGCTCCAAAAGGCTCCAAAAAAGCACCTTCTTGCTACCTTAGCCAAATGAACCTATAAACACATGAAAATAGCTTAAAATACTAAAATAACTATGCACTAACAACATAAATATAAGAAAACAAGCTAACTAAGTCGCCTAAATATGCTCCTATCAAATTCCCCCACACTTAGCTTTTGCTAGTCCTTAAACAAAACAAAACAAAAGAAACAAACAAAACAAAACAAACTCTAGACCTTCCAACATGTACCTCAAGGATTTCCAATGAACATGACATATTAAAGAACATCACTCCCACGGTTTTTTAGCTTTCTTTACACTTAAGCAAACACTTAACCATAGTTACCACTTACTAGTTCACATTTAATCAATTAAAACAACATTTTGGAAGTAGTAACATGCCTTAGAGATTCCCTCAATTCCTCACTAGAATGCTCTCTATTTTCACACAGATTTTCTAACTACACTCCCTACACTAGGTATATGTGAGAAGATTAATGTAAACATGTAGACTAACACTCATATATGTTATAACAAAGAAAGCATTTTCTGGAATTATAACAATGATATGTCTATGATCTCATGAATGGAATGATACTACTTAGAACGAGAACCAGTGATTCCATATGCTCATACCAATTTCAAACTCCACATATTGAACACATAACATCAAGATAGAAGTTGAGGGTTATAACGGGGCTAAGGGTATTGACTAACAAAGAAAGGTAAACAAAAACAAAGGTTCTTAAAGCAATAGGAAGCAAAGTAAGGAAATTGACACTTAAACTCACTTTTGATGGCAGAAATTAACATTTAAACACAAGGGAAGATTCATGCAACATTTAGGGTCAAATTCAAACTTTTGGACCCTTTCTTCAACAACCAATACTTGTGAGATCATTCTCACTT
The DNA here is from genome assembly GCF_041283825.1 of Pyrus communis. Taxonomy (NCBI): domain Eukaryota; kingdom Viridiplantae; phylum Streptophyta; class Magnoliopsida; order Rosales; family Rosaceae; genus Pyrus; species Pyrus communis. Next base: position 22,202,226 of record NC_142569.1, read on the forward strand.
ATTTCTTAACTCTTTTCCTTTCTTTTTACAACTTTTCTCTTTTCTTTTTATTTTTCCACGAATTTTTTTTTCTTTATTTTCTTTCTTTGCCGTGCCCTATTACCTTCCCCCACACTTGTTTTCTGCAATATGTTGATCAAAAGGAATTCATTCTAAGTCATGCTTCAATATCCTTTAAGAACAAGGGTATGGAGAGTCTTAATCTAGGCTAGGTGAGGATAATGTGGCTAACAAAGAAAGTAGGCTTGAAAAGGCTCAAAAGGGTTAATCCTACAATACATATGCAAAAGGGTTAGGCTTTTTGGCTTTGGTTTAACTAAACAACTTCATCTTATTGTATGTTATGCAATCAATATCATGCTTTGAATGAAATGGGCATGAGTTCTAGTATTTGGAACTATAATGATGAAATGCATTCCAAGTAGCAACCAAGCAAAGAATGATGAGATCATGCAACAACTTTAGAAAACAAGAAATCACATATTTATACTCTCCAAAGAACGTTTTAGGCTCAAGTCTCTTAGGGATATAGCGTTAGTTTGAGTTCCTTCCTTCAATCATGTTACAAAAACTGATTTTCTCATTGTGATTACATGTGAATTTGTAAACTATAACTATAACCAAGCATAAACCAAAGAGTGAATCAAACTTCCATCCATGTTTGTAACTTTCTTCAATAGTCATGCAATTAAAAACCAAATCCTCATCATTGTGTTGGAAGGTACCCTAAGACACAAACAAACACACAAAAACAACTTAAAAACAACTCTTTTTGGGTTTTCAAAAGTGTTTTGCAAATTTTTTTGTAAAATTTTCGTATTTTCTGATCCAACCACATAAAAACACTTCAAAACACACTAAAAACACTTAAAAATAGTGAGAAACAACATTAGAAGTGATAGGTGATAAAATCCCACGAAAATCATGCAAAAACAACTTGTTTACCACCCCCCCCCCCACTTAAATCAAACATTGTCCTCAATGTTTCAAACTAAGACTCACATACAAACAACATAAACTAACTAGCATGACGAAATAAAAGCAATAAAGAGAGAGGGAGTTAGGAACGCAAATCTGATTGTTTGGAATGAATTGTTGGATTGCCTAAGTCCTCTCTAGTTGAATGCATGGGTTGCCTCCCAAGAAGCGCTTGCTTTAACGTCTTGCAGCCGGACGAACTCTCTTCTTAGGCTCAATTGGAACCCACGGCATGGAGGGTTACTTTCTCCACAATCTGCCCTTCAACACTTTCATAATAGGGCTTCAAACGATGCCCATTCACCTTGAATTCTTGGCCATTCCTCAAGCTTTGGATTTGAACTGCACCATATGGAAAAACATTAGTAATAACAAAGGGGCCAATCCATTTAGAACGTAACTTACCGGGAAACAAACGAAGGCGAGAATTAAAAAGTAAAACTTTTTGCCCTATTGAGAATGTTTTGCTACGAATCATCTTGTCATGGAAAGCCTTGGTCTTCTCCTTGTAAATGCAAGCATTCTCATAAGCTTCAAGCCTAATCTCTTCAAGTTCATTCAATTTGAGCTTCCTATGAATTCCAGCCGCATCTATGTTCATGTTGAATGTTTTGATCACCCAATGTGCCTTGTGTTCTAACTCCACGGGAAGATGGCAAGGTTTGCCATAGACAAGTCGAAATGGTGACATCCCAATGGGTATTTTGTAGGCCGTACGATATGCCCACAATGCATCCTCCAAACGCAAGCTCCAATCTTTTCTTGTTGGCCCAACGGTCTTCTCCAAAATTTGCTTGATTTCTCTATTGGAACCTCAACTTGGCCATTGGTTTGAGGATGGTAAGGTGTTGAAACCTTATGTGTGACTTGATATTTCTTAAGCAACACCTTAATGGTGCGATTACAAAAATGAGACCCTCCATCACTAATGAGCACTCTTGGCATCCCAAATCTAGCAAAGATGTTAGTTTTGATAAAATCTGCAACCACTTTAGAATCATTAGTACGGGTGGCCTTTGCTTCCACCCATTTTGAGACATAATCAACCGCAAGCAAAATATAAGTGAAACCATATGAAGAAGGGAACGGACCCATGAAATCAACGCCCCAAACATCAAAATTTTCAACATTAAATATGGGGGTTTGCGGCATTTTATCCCTTGCACCTATATTGCCCATTCTTTGACAACAATCACCAGTTAAACAAAAAATTCTAGCATCTTTAAAGATTGTAGGCCAATAAAAACCACATTCTAACACCTTAAGGGCAGTGCGTTGTGTGCCAAAATGTCATCCACATGCATAAGTGTGACAAAAAGTTAAAATTAAATTAAACTCACAATCAGAATCTGATCCGCACAATATTTCCACAAATATGGGTCATCCCATCCATAAAACTGTGCCTCTTTCTTGAGTTTATCACGTTGGTGCTTGGTTATGGTGTTTGGAACATATTTTGACACCAAAAAGTTCACCAAATCATCGTACCAAGGTTCACTTACCTTAATGGACAACAATTGCTCATCAGGGAATGTCTCTTGGATGGGTAAAGACTCCTCATTGCACACCAAACGACTCAAATGGTCAGCCACCACGTTTTCACTCCCTTTCTTGTCTCTAATTTCAATATCAAACTCTTGGAGAATAAGCATCCATCGAATTAGCCTTGGTTTGGCCTTCTTTTTGGTGAATAAGTACTTCAAAGCTGCATGGTCAGAATATACAACTACTTTAGTGCCAAGTAAATATGAACAAAACTTATCTAAAGCAAATACAACGGCAAGAAGTTCTTTTTTAGTGGTAGAGTAGTTTAATTGAGCATCATTCAAGGTTCGGGATGCATAATAGATGACATGTGGTTGCTTGTTCTTCTTTTGGCCCAAAACAGCCCCTATTGCATAATCGAATGCATCACACATTAGCTCAAAATGCATGCTCCAATCTAGTGAGACTATGATTGGTGCCGCGGTAAGCATCTCCTTGAGGTGCTTGAATACTTTCTCACACTCCTCGTTGAACTCAGAGGCCACTTCCTTTTGTAGGAGACGGCAAAGGGGTTGTGCAATCTTGGAAAAATCCTTGATAAATCGCCTATAGAATCCTGCATGTCCAAGAAAAAAACGAACCTCTCTCACCGAAGTGGGAGAGGGTAAGTAACGCACAAGATCTATTTTTGACTTATCAACTTCAATTCCTTTTTCGGAGATGATATGACCCAAAACTATGCCTTGTTTTACCATAAAATGACATTTTTCCCAATTTAAAACAAGGTTAGTTTCCATGCATCTTTTCAAGATTAAAGTGAGATTATGCAAACAATCATCAAATGAGTCACCAAACACACTAAAATCGTCCATGAATACCTCAATAATTTTCTCAACATAATCAGAAAATATACTTACCATGCATCTTTGGAAAGTGGCTAGTGCATTGCACAAACCCAATGGCATACGACGATAAGCAAAAGTACCAAATGGACAAGTAAAAGTGGTCTTTTCATGATCATCCGGAGCTATGAAAATTTGATTATAACCCGAATAACCATCAAGAAAACAATAAAAAGAATGACCGACTAACCTTTCAAGCATTTGATCAATGAATGGCAAAGGGAAGTGATATTTCCTTGTGGTGGCGTTTAGCTTCCTATAATCAATGCAAACTCTCCAACCGGTTTGGATGCGTGTGGGCACAAGCTCATTCTCTTCATTCTTCACCACTGTGACTCCGGACTTCTTTGGAACTACTTGGACCGGTGAAACCCAACAACTATCCGAGATGGGATAGATAACGCCACAATCAAGGAGTTTGATAATTTCCTTCTTCACGACTTCCATCATTGGAGGGTTGAGTCGGCGTTGTGCTTCCCTAGATGGTTTAGCTCATTCTTCCATGCGTATTTGGTGCATGCATGTAGTAGGGCTTATGCCCTTGATATTGGCCAAAGTCCACCCTATGGCTGTTTTGTGCTCCTTTAGAACCCTCACCAACTTGTCTACTTCTTGTGTCGTGAGTGATGAGGCCACTATGACGGGCAATGTCTCTTGTTCACCCAAGAAAACATACTTCAAGTGGTTTGGCAACGGTTTAAGCTCAAGGGTAGGTGGCTGCACTATGGAAGGAATCAACTTGTTAGTTGAAATTGGAATTGACATTGGGATTGAAGATTTACCATTGAGTCGTGGCAATGACTCTAGGGCAGCCACCACCTCAATTACATCATCATTAAAGGGCATGGCATGAAATTCCAGATTTGTGCCATGGGGTGCTATGGGTGATGCCATGTAATTTGTCAATTCTATTCCATTTGTAATGACCGTTTCAAGTGCATCCTCATGCAATTGATCAAGATGTTCCTGCGCCAATGAATCAAAGATATCAATAGAGAAACATGAATGATCATTATTAGGAAATCTCATGGTTTCAGAAATATTAAAATCAATAACTTCCCTATCAAATTCCATCGTCAAAGTTCCTTTAAACACATCGATCTTAGTGTGGGCCGTCTTCATGAATGGCCTCCCAAAAATGAGCGGCAAGGATGTGGAATGGGTGGTTTCTTCCATCTCAAGAACATAGAAATCCGCTGGGAAGATCAAGTTATTCACCTGCACTAAAACATCTTCCAAAACTCCCTTTGGATAGGCATTAGATCGATCGGCCAATTGAATAATCACACCATCATTTTTCAATTCACCAAGGTTCATGGATGCATAAATAGAGTATGACATGACGTTAATTGAAGCTCCTAAGTCTAAAATAGCATGTTCAAACTTCGTTTGCCCAATAATGCAAGGGATTGTAAAGCTACCTGGATCTTTGCACTTTGGAGGTAACTTTCTTTGTAAAACAGTAGAAACGTTTTCACTTACCCTAACCACCTCTTTATTCGAAACCCTCTTCCTTGTGGTGCAAAGTTCTTTTAAGAATTTGGCATATTTGGGCACCTGCTTGATGGCATCTAGGAGTGGAATATTAACTTGTACTTTCCTAAACCTCTCAAGAATGTCTTTGTCATTCTTCTCTTTCTTTGCTTGCATAAATCTGAGAGGGAAAGGAACATTGGGTGGAATGGGGTTAGAATTAATCGAATTTGAACCCAACTTACCTATATTGGCTGAATTAGAGGAATTGGATGCATTGGGGTCCCTAAGTGGTTACGGCAAGGGTGTTTCTACCCTTGTCGTGGCCTTCCTTGGCTCCTCTTCTTCCAATTGCAGCTTTTCATCTTCATTAGGGCTTGATTTGGATGGTTTTGGATTAATGCCAACTTCTTTTCCACTTCTCAATGTAATTGCTTTGGCAGATTCGAACCCTCCCTTTGGATTGACAATGGTAAAGCTAGGGAGCTTGCCCTGGTCTCGGAATTGTCTTACAAACTCCGCTATCTGCCCAATTTGTTTCTCCAAGTAGTCCACTCTTTTGTCTTGATTTTGCATCGCTTTGTTTTGATTCTCTTGCCCCTGAGACAAATTGGTTAGTAACTTAGTAAGTGTATCATTGTCCAAAGACGTACCTTGATTGTTTTGGGCAGGTTGTGCTTGGTTTTGATCTGGGCCGTATGGCTTGGTGTAGAACCCCGGGGGTTGTTGCCTAAAGCCTCCTTGTTGTTGTGGTTGTTGAGGCTCCCTCCACTTGAAATTGGGATGATCTCTTCAACCCGAATTGTATGTGTTAGAATATGGATCATTCCGTGGCTGATTTTGGCTTAGAAATCCAATGGCATTTGCACTCTCCCATCCCCCATTCTCAATCAATTGAGGGCACTTTTCAGAAGGGTGTCCTTGAGTAGAACACACGCCACATACAATTGGTCCTTGTATCCTCATTCCTTCGGCCATCTGAGACACAATAAAAGTAAGATTAGCTAATTTAGATTGAATGTCGGATTGGGAACTTACCTTATGTAGTTGCTGCCGTGGGGGGTCTCTTTGTCTAATTCCTTCGTATTGTTGTGCACTTAAAGCACGGTTTGCAATTAGGGTCTTGGCTGCCATAGGAGTTTTGTCCACTAATGCACCTCCCACCGAAGCATCGAGCATTTGCCTTTCAATTGGAAGAAGGCCTTCATAGAAATATTGAAGTAGAAGCTTCTCCTTCATTTGATGTTGAGGATATGATGCAACAAGGGCCTTGAAACGCTCATAGTACGTCAAAAAAAAACTCCCCTTGACTTTGTTGGATTCCTCTAATTTTCTTCCTTAAGAGAATGACTCTTGAAATAGGGAAGAATTTCTCTAGAAATGCCCTCTTCATGCTCTCCCAAGAAGTGACCATTTTGGGTGCTAATTTGTATAACCAATCTTTGGCCTTTTCTAATAGAGAGAATGGAAAGGCCTTCATCTTCAAGATATTGCTATCAACATTAATTGGAGTCATGCTTGAACACACCACCTCGAACTCTTTTAAATGCTTGTTCGGATCCTCCATGGACAGCCCATGGAACTTTGGGATGTGGTGCAACAAACTAGACTTCAATTCAAATTGTGCTCGAAATCGTCGTCAAAGTCCAAGATGTTTGCACAAATAGGTTGAGAACTATGAGTCATAAACTAGTACCTATAAACAAGAAAAGAAACAAGGTCAGTAACTAAAACAAAATATAAGAAAAAGAAACAAAAAGAAACAACGGGGGGATTAGCAAAGTTGCTAATTTTTGCTAATCCCCGACAATGGCACCAAAAATTTGATGTGATAAATAATAACACTCAAATTAAACCCTCTTTTTGACAATTGTAGTAAAGATGTAAGTAGGGATCGTTCTAGGCCGGGGATTAGGGGGAATTGTTAATCTGATAAAAGCTGACTCAAAGATACAAAAATATGCTTAAAAATACTTAAACAAACTCAAAGACTCTTAACTAAAGTTATATGACTCAAAACAAACTCAAAAGACTCAAAACAGCACAAAACAATCAAATAGACTCAAACTAGACTCTAGGACTTAATTTGGATGACAATAGAATTGGTTTTGACTCAAAATACTTAAAAACACACAATATGACATATTTAACGCAACAAAGTAAAGAGGATTGAGTTTTTGATGAATTTAAGATAAAAACAAGTAACTAAAAGACTTAAATAAGATTTGGACGAATTTGGGAAGAACTATGGATGATTAACTAGCTAGAGGATTCTTTTCCACACATGATACATTCAAACACAAATTGATTTCCAGTTGCTTTTTCGATAAACCATGAACCTCAACACCCCAGATTAACCGTGACATCACTAATTAACCCTCAGATTTTCCTTTAGTTATTGGATTGGATGACATCATTCGACAACCCAAAGCATTCTTCAAAAGTTCCCTACATGACATCATAATACAGATCCAATCAAAGATCATTACGTTCTATGAAAATCATAAGTATTGACAAAGCACTTGTAACTATGACATCATGATACTCATGCTAGGAATTTACTTAACATGATTGTGAAAAACAACCTTAACTACTTGTGAATATAAGTTTGTAACGATTATGTGAAACTCCCTTATATTCTAGCACCAAATTCATGCATGCAAACTACGTATGCATCCTTAATCAACATACAAGAATAAGTTATCAATCAAACGGTTAAGTAAATTGCATTCACAATTTATGAAATCACAACTAGAATTAATCAATTCATATCGCAAATATAATCATGGTTTCAAAGTCTCCTCTAGCTAAAACAAGTTTAGCTCCTCATGTTTACAGCAAAACAAAGAGAATATAAATTAAACATTGAAAACAAAGATTGAATACACCTAGAAACGCTTCAACAATCCAAGCTTGAATGGCCAAAATGTCCAAGGCTTCTCCTCTCTTCTTTCTCCTTCTTTGTTGTGGCACAAGGGTGTTTGGGTATGAATTATAGTGATGGATGGATAGGTGGGATGGTGGTAGGGAGTGGATGATGGCTGAATGAATGGAGAGAATGAGTGGTGCGGCTGTAGGATTATGGAAGGAAAGAATGATGGATGAATGATGAATCCCCCACTATATGTGTGCGGCAAAGTATATAATATAATGAGAGAAAGGGCAAGGCAATAAGTAATTAATTTGGGAAGGTTTTAAGACTCCAAATCCTCCAAGAAAATGGTAATTAAATCAAAATCCTAAGAGAAAAGGAAAGGAGAGTTGTGGCATTGACTAGGAGAGAAAGGGAAAGGTGATTTGCACGGCAAGGAATGGGAAATTAAAAGGATATGTGTGGCATGGATTAGAAAGTAGGACTAAGTCTTCTAGACATATATTTAAGTGTCCCAAATCAATTAGGAACCCTTTTTGGCAGCTGAAACTTAGGGACATTTAGGATTAGGAAAGGTCAAACCAAAATAGGAAACCTTGGCTTAACTTTCCTACTTCAAGTAGGAAACCTTCTTTGACTAGGAATCCTTCTTTGATTAGGAATCCTAACATCTTTAGGTCTTCAATTTCATCCATTACTTTTGCTCCAAGCATATGCTATCCATTCCAAGTCCAATTTTGCTCCAAAAGGCTCCAAAATGCACCTTCTTGCTACTTTAGCCAAATGAACCTATAAACAAACGAAAATAACTTAAAATACTAAAATAACTATAAACTAACAACATAATGTAAGAAAACAAGCTAACTAAGTCGCCTAAATATGCTCCTATCAGAACGTTCAGCACCAATCAAGAAGGATGCATCTAGAACCACCATCGAAGAAGGAATTGGAGTGGCTGCCCTAAACACACCCAATCTGGCCGAAAGCAGCCATAGTAAAATTGTTGATAGTGCTGCCACTTTTGAGCCTCCATCACAATATGTTTGTAAGTCTCCAATCCCAATTCCAATTCCCATTTCAACTAATAGGTTGTTACCTTCTTTGGTGCAGGTACCCAATTGATTTCAAGGTGGTGGGAGCATTTACATGGACTTTAGGAACCAAAACACCACAATCATGGAGGATCACTATCCCCTCTCATTCATTGAGCCATACTATGAACACTTTGATAAGCATGTCGTGGAGGATATAGCCCTTCAGGCCGTGGGCTCCAATGAAGCTTAAAAAGAGGTATCATCCGGCTGGAAGACGTTAAAGCAAGCGCTTCTTGGGAGGCAACCCACGCCAATAAAAAAAGACCTAGGAATCTCCAAAACTCCACAACTAGATTTGCGTTCCTAAACCCTACTCTTTATTGCTTTTACTTTGTCATGATTGTCATGTTTGTTAGTTGTGTAACTTGTTTGTTTGTTTGTGAGTCTATGCTTAAAACATTGAGGACAATGTTTGGTTTAAGTGTGAGGGGGTAAACAAATGTTTTTGCATGATTTTCGTGGGATTTTATCACCTATCACTTCTAATGTTGTTACTCGCTGTTTTTAAGTGTTTTCAGTATGTTTTGAGGTGTTTTTATGTGTCTTAAACAGAAAATCTGAAAATTGAAAAAAAATCGAAAAAGAGTGTTTGAAAAACCCAAAAAGAGTTGTTTTTAGAGTCGTTTTTGTTTTTGTGTTTGTTTTTGTCTTAGGATACCTTCCAACACAATGATGAGGATTTGGTTTTTAATTGCATGATTATTAAAGAAAGTTACAAACATGGGTGGAAGTTTGATATGCTCTTTGGTTTATGCTTAGTTGTAGTTGACATTTACGAATTCACATGTAATCACAAAAAGGAAAAAAAAATCAGTTTTTGTAACATGCTTGAAGGAATGAACTCAAACTAACGCTACAACCTTGAGAGACTTGAGCCCAAACTTTATTTGGAGAGTTATTAATCTTGATGTTTTTGTTTTCTAAAGTCGTTGCATGATCCCATTATTTCTTTGCTTGGTTGCTACTTAGAATGCGTTTCATCACTATAGTTCCAAATACTAGAACTCATACCTGTTTCATTCAAAGCATAAAATTGAGTGCATAACATATAACAAGATGAAGTTGTTTAGTTTAAACCAGAGCCAAAAAGCCTTACCCTTTGCATATGTATTGTAGGTTTAACCCCTTTGAGCCCCAATTAGCCTATTTTCTTTGTTAGCCACATTATCCTTACCTAGCCTAGAATAGGACTATCCATACCCTTGTTCTTAAAGTATAGTGAAGCATGACTTAGAGGGAATTCCTTTTTATCTACAATGTGCAGAAAATCAAGTGTGGGGGAGGGTGTTTCTTTGGAATTCTATGAGGTTGTACATGTAGTGTGCCTAAGAAAGAAAAAGGGCACGAAGAGGAAAAAAGAAAAAAAAAAAAAAAAAAAAAAAAACGTGAAAGAGAAAAAAAGAAAAGAGAAAAAGAGTTGAAAATAAGTGAGAATAAACTCACAAGTATTGGTTGTTGAAGAAAGGGTCCAAAAGTTTGAATCTGGCCCTAAGTGATGTGTGAATCTTCCCTTCGTGTTTAGAGTTGATTTCTGCATTCAAAAGTGAATTCTAAGTGCGTATTTCATTACTTTGCTTACTATTGCTTTAAGAACTTTTGTTTATCCTTAACCTTTCTTTGTTAGCCAATACCTTAGCCCCGTTACAACCCTTAGACTTCAATCTTGATTGTTATGTGTTTCAATATGTGGAGTTTAAAATTGGTAAGAGCATATGGTATCCTTGGTTTTCGCGTCTAAGTAATGGCATTCCATTCATGAGATCATATACATGTTAATAATTTCAGAAAAGTGCTTTCTTTGTTATAACATATGTGAGTGCTAGTTTTCATGTTTAAATCAATCTTCTCACATATACCTAGTGTAGGGAGTGTAGTCAGAAAATCCATGTGAAAATAGAGAGTATATCCGGTGAGGAATTGAGTGAATTCTCTAAGGCATGTTACTACATTCAAAATATTGTTTTAATTGATTAAATGCGAGCTAGTGAGTGGTAACTACGATTAGTATTTGCTCAAGGGTAGGATAACTGAAATCTGTGGGAGTAGTGATTTTTAACATGTCATGTTGCATTGGAAATCCTTGAGGCAATTGTTGGAAGGTTTAGGTTGTGTTTTGTTTTCTTTGTTTTGCTCGGGGACTAGCAAAAGCTAAGTGTGGGGGAATTTGATAGGAGCATATTTATGCGACTTAGTTAGCTTGTTTTCTTGCATTTACATAGTTAGTTTCTACTTATTATAGTGATTTAAGCTATTTTCGTGTGTTTGTAGGTCCTAATGGCAAAAGAGGCAAGAAAATGCATTTTGGAGCTATTTGGAGCAGTTTTGGGCTTAGAATGGTTAGCTTGCATATGGAGCAAGGTGGATGGACGAATTTGAAGTCAAAAGAGGTTACGAACATGCTACAAATCTGGAGAAACAAGTTCAAGACAAAGAAGATAAGGAAAGAGCAAGAAACATGTAACATTATCCAAACAACCTTAGCTTATCCAAACCTTATCTTATCTTATCCTAACCTAATCTTGTTCCACCTTAATTCCAGCTGCTAAGATGACTCATTTTCACTTTAAATCACCTAAATATCTGGTCTTAGAAGCCTTATTTTCATGCCCTAAGTTTGTGCCACATATCTTATCCCTTGTCCTTCTAGAAACCTGTCACAATACCCTATTCTAGAAGCACTAAGGATTTGCCGCACCCTCTCCTTATTCTCCTTGGTTTCTGCCATGTAACTAATCCTTTTTCCAATACAAATCTGCCATGAAACCCTAGCCCTATATATACACATATATGCCGCACCACAGAGGGGGAGTTTTTAGAGAGAAATTAGAAAATTCAAAGGTGTGCCGCAGTAAGGAGAAGGAAGGAAGGGAGAAGCCTTTGCGCCGTGCCTATACACAAGCCCTTGGGAGTGTTGGAGCGTCTCTGGGATGTCTTCTATCCTTGTTTTAGTTTTACAATTATGTTGATTTCATTGTTAATTTCTGCAATTATGTGGAACTAATTTCTTTTTAGTTAGAGGTGAATTCGAAGCCATGATTATATGTTTTATATGAATTGATTATGTCCAGTTATTGTTTTTTGAGACTTGAATGTGATTTGCTTATCTGAGTTATCAAAACTTGTTTATGTATGTTAATTGAGGGTCGACACTTAATTTGCATGCATGAATTTGATGCTAGAGTATAAGGGAGTTTCACCTAATAATTATGAACTTATATTCACAAGTAATGGAAGTCACTAGTCATGATCGTGTTAAGTAAATCCTTGGTATGAGTATCGTGCTTTTCATAGTTATGAATGCCTCGTCAATGCTTATGGTTTTCAAAGAACTTAATGACCTTTGATATGTTTTTCTATCATGTTTTTCATAGTTAGGGAACTTGATAAGGATAATTTGGTTGTGATGCGTATCTCATCCAATTCAATGAGTTAAGGAAAATCTGAAAGTTAATTTGTGCTTTTCACGGTTAATTTGGAGCATTGTCATTCATAGTCTAAAGGAATAATAACTGGAAATTGGTTTGTATGCATATGTCATGTGTGGAGATGAACCCTCTAACTAGACTTTCACCCTTTTCAATTCACCAAATTCGTTTTCATAAAGTGTTTTATGCAAAGTTTCTGTTTTAAGTTCTAAATTCGTCAAAAACAATCCCCTTTCCATTGAGTCTTGTTATTTGAGTCAAAATCTGTTTTCTTTTAGTTTCTTGAGTCAAGTTAAGTCTTATTTTCATCAAAATCACTTGTTAGGTCTAGAATTAAGTCTTTTTAATTGTTTGTTGTTGTTTTGAGTGTTTTGAGTCAGTTTTGAGTCTATAGAGTCTAATTTAGTGTTTTTAAGTCTTATTTGTGTTGATTAGCATCCCTAGTTAATCTCCGGTCTAGAACGATCCCTACTTACATATATACTACAATTGTCAACAATAGGGTTTAATTTGTGTGTCAAGTTAATTTTCACATCAAATGGGTACATATAAAATTAAAAAATTGGAAACATTTTTTCAAAAAGCTAATGGGTACAAACTTATTCTAATTTATTTATTTATTTTGGAAATGTTTTTAATTGAAAATTAGTTAGGAGTTTAATAAAGGAGTGAGTATTAAAATTCTAAATCAATTATTAATTTTTATTTTAAAAAATTATGTAACTGACATGTAAATTCATTATTACATTAATGTTAAGGACTTGGATCAAAATCTAAAAATTAATAAGATTTGAGTCAATGAACATTAGTAATTAAAGATCACATACTAATTTTTCCTATGTATGTGTATGTATAATGAAAAAGTGGACAAAGCGGCGGACTGGAAGGAGGGTAGACTTAGGTTAGTAAACCTAGGTTATTAATGCTCTTTTTAAAAAACAAAATAGTCAAAAGAAGGGGTTGAAGTTAAAAAGGCGCCAGGTAGACTAGAAGGGGCGTTGGCTTCCTTTGGGCCTCCTAACCTTAGGACAAAATAATACAATAGAACAAAGGGTTGGGCTTAACAAAAAAAAAAAAGGTGTGTATATATATATATGATGAAAATATTGGCAATGTGCTGAATGCCCACACACAGATTTTTCAATACCTACAAATGTGATGTAGATTTTGGAAACAAAAGGATTGTATTTTCAAAATCATGTGATGTAAATTTTAACATGTAATAATGCGAGTTGCTCTATAAATAGAGCACTCGACTACGATCAAAATACAGAGAGAGAAAGGAAAGATCAATAACATTATTATCTATTCCTACCTCCTTTATTTGTCATCATCTTATGCTATAGTTACAGTGTAATATTTTACACTTGCTTCGCTCCTGTCACTAGTAAAGGTTATCTCTCTAACTTTTACCTATTTATAACAATATATATATATATATATATATATATATATATATATATAAAGCCTTTAAGGGAAGAGGTTCTCTTTTGTTCCTTTGACGATTTGGGAAAATAAAGACACCTCATTCGGCAACTCTCCTCGTTCAGAGACTTGGTGGGACTCCCACTATATGCTACTACACTTAGGCACTCGAAATCTTCGTAATTACTCAAGGACTCGAATTTTGCAAGTCCTCAACCGAGAAGCTTTCCTTACTCAGGAACTTGGGGAGCACTGTTTTTGTCAAACTTCAATCCCGAAACTACCGAGCACCCATTGGTGAAGCTACAAAGGAACAGGGAAGGCACCCCCAAGGCGGTCGGAAATAAAGCCCAGGAGGGTGGTTCCGCCCTTCTGGTCCTAGTGGAATTAATGATTTCTTAGCCTGATGTCAGTTTCTGGGTTTCTACTGCTGCATTGTTATTTTATTTTATTTTTTTGAAAACCCCTTAAATGAAATGATGTCGTTTCATTTAGTGTTAAAAAAAATACTCCTTAACCAAAAGATGCCGTTTCGTTTAATTGATTAAAAAAGAAAGAAATAATTAAAAGGGGATCACTGTCCCCTGTTACCTCAGCCTTCACACTATTCAATCCTCCCTTCCCTTTTTGAAAACCAATCAGAAATCATGCACCCCCAAATCCCAGCAGGCAGCAAGAACTCCTTCAATGCCCCCTTTATCCTGTTTTGTTGTCCCTTATTTCTAGCCTTCAAGCAAAGTCGGCCACTAACCTCTAGCAGCCAACCCGTTGATTATTGATTATATTATCCGTAACCCTAATTGATTAATTAATACGAAAGTTTAGTTAATTAATATAGAATCATAGAGTAATACACTAATATAGTTATTGATTATTGATTATTGCTTATAGATTTGAATCCTATGAATGATCATTGATGAATGTAATTATTGTTTAGGGTAAAAATTGAATTCTTGGTTATTGATTAATTGATTATTGATATTAATTTAATGAATTGAATTTTTGTTTGTTGTCATATCCCAGCCTGGGCCCCCAACACATCCCAGGCTCAACTCCACCGTAACACTATATTGTCCTCTTTGGGCCCCGACCACGCCCTCACGGTTTTGTTTCTGGGAACTCACACGAGAACTTCCCAGTGGGTCACCTATCTTGGGAATGCTCTTGCTCGAACTCGCTTAACTTCAGAGTTCCTACGGAACCCGAAGCCAGTGAGCTCCCAAAAGGCCTCGTGCTAATTGGAGGTGGGAATGTACATATAAGGCATAGAGGATCCTCGCCCCTGGGCGATGTGGGATCTTACAATCCACCACCCCTTCGGGGCCCGATGTCCTCGCCGGCACACGTCTGGCCAAAGATTGGCTTTGATACCAAATTGTCACATCCTGGCCCGGGCCCCCACCACATCCTAGGCTCGACTCCACCGTAGCACGATATTATCCGCTTTGGGCCCCGACCATGCCCTCACGGTTTTGTTTCCGGGAAATCACACGAGAACTTCCCAATGGGTCACCCATCCTGGGAATGCTCTCACCCGAACTCGCTTAACTTCAGAGTTCCTACAGAACCCGAAGCCAGTGAGCTCCCAAAAGGCCACATGCTAATTGGAGGTGGAATGTACATATAAGGCATAAAGGATCCTCACCCTTGGGCGATGTAGGATCTTACATTATTGAATAATTTATATGAATATTGGTATTGATTAATTGAATTGTTTAATTACTAGTCATATTGACTATATTATATTTTACTCTAGGATAAGTCTAAGATTTTTTTTTTTTTTTTTTTTCATATAGTTACATAATGGAACGATACTATAATAAACAGTGCTTAAATCATCCTCAATTCAAATATTCCAGCTAGTCCTTCTTTGAATTTTCCAAGTAGTCCTCCTTCGAATATTGCAAATATTCCTTCTTCGAGTATTCCGAGTAGTTCCAACAAAGTGAGGTCACCGAGTTGGATGAAATACTGGTTAATCTTCCTACAGACCCTGGACATAGACGTCGAATGCTTGATTATCCACCTAATTATCGCGAAGCAATTCATCGATACTATCTCCAAAATAATCCTTGTCAACCTAAAGATCACATCATGCCAAGAAAAGTTAGCAACAATTGGATGCTTTGTCACTCGTTGGTTTGATAGTTTTAAGTGGTTAGAGTATAGTATAGTAAAAGATGTCACATTTTGCTGTTATTGCTATCTTTTCAAGTGTGTTTTTGATAAAGAGGGAAATACCGGAAGTGATATCTTCATTGAGATAGGGTATACAAATTGGAAGAAATGACCTGAAAATTTTCGAGATCATGAGAGAGGTGTTGGAAGTCTTCATAATAAAGTTTTATAACAAGCTAGAGATTTGATGACGCAAAAGCAACATATTAAAATATTTGTGATTAAGCAAACCATGAAGCTCGCATTAATTATCACTATTTATTAAGTGGCGCACTTGATTGCACAAGATGGTTGTTGCAACACGGTTTGCCTTTTCACGGCCACGATGAATCGTTGAAATCAAGCAATAGAGATAATTATTTGGAGCTTATGCAATTTCTTGGCAATCATAATGATAAAGTTACGAAGGTTGTGTTTGAGAATGCTTTCAAGAATCTTAAGTATAGTTCTTTCGATATTCAAAAAGATCTCGTCCATACTTGTGCCATGGAAACTATTGGTGCACTCACTAAAGATATGGAAGATACATTTTTTTCTCTTTTGACTAATGGATCACGTGATATTTCAACTAAGGAGCAAATGACGGTGGTATTGCATTTTGTGAACAAAATAGGAGAAGTAATTGAAAGGTTTTTGGGTGTGCAACATGTCTCCTCTACAACTAGTAGCTCGCTTGAAGAGACCATTGAGAGATTATTTGCTAAAACAAATTTGAGTGGAGCTAGTAATATGAGAGGTGAGTTAAATGGCCTTAAAGTAAAGATTTTGAATAAGTATCCTCAAGCATTTTTTGTTCATTGTTTTGCACATCAGCTTCAACTAGCTCTTGTAGTCGTTGCAAAGGGAAGTAGGGTGTTGTCATTTTCTTCAATAATGTTAGTAGTTTGGTCAATAGTATTGGATCATCGTGTAAGCATTGTGATGCATTTGGAGAGAAACAACAAGAACAAATTAAGAAAACTCTCGATATTGGTGATCTTGAAACGGGTAAACGGGTTAAATCAAGAAAGTAGTCTCATACGTCCTTGTCACTGTTCTGAAAATCCCCGCCTAGGGCCTAGGGCCTAGGCAGCTGGCTACTGCCCCGATTAATGCCTAAGTGTTTGAAAATTAAGAAATGACGCCTAGATCTACTGAGGCACCCACCTAGACCGCCTAGGCACCCGCCAACCCCACCCAAACCCGCCTAGGTTACGACTCACTTAGACAGAAAATAGATAACTTTCATTTTACATTTTATTTTTTCCAATAAATTGTAAGAAACACTGAATACTTGAATGAACACATGTTATATGCTTGTTCCCCATAATTTCATTATGTTCCAATGGTTCATAATATATATTCATTCTATTTTGGAGTTTATGATGAAACTATATATATTTTAAGTATAAATAGACACTTATTTATATGAAATATAGTAGATTTAGTTAAATCTGCCTAATCCACCTAGGCTCCCGCCTAGACCCCTCCTAGCCGCCTAGGCGCTAGGCCCTAACCCGCCGCTCGACTAGCGCCTAGCGTCTTTTAGAACCTTGGTCCTTGTGAGACACGGTGGAACTCACATTATGGTCCTATAGTTTGTATTGTTGTTATGTTTGAAGTCGTAATAGAGGTACTAGCGAAGCTACAGAAGGACAATAAGGGGCGGCCGCCCCTCTGTTCGTCAAAAATCACCACTGTAAGTACGGATTCTACCCCTCTGATCTTTCTAACATGCAGGAAACTGGGTATGCTTTTGGGTTGCAGCTTTGCACTTATACTGCTGCGCTTATGGAAGGTTTGATGCTACCCTTCAACGATATGTCGCCCGCCGGTTCTAGAAAGTTGAAGCTTAGACGAAGAGACTGAGAGATAGCTAGAGAGATGGAGAGGATGAGAGATAGCTTGAGAGACTAAGAGGGAGAGAGGGCTAGAGAGTGCAAGACGGTGATGAACATGGGACGGAAAGAACAAAGTGAAAAGTGATAGGAAGAAAAATGATGATGTAGAGAACCTCTAGGTTCTAGAAAGCTACTGGGAACCTTTTTCAATGTAAAAAAATGCACCAATATTTTCCAATGGTGCCAACCAACCTTATTTTCCCAGTATCAGTGTTCTATAACCCGTGTCACCATGACAAGTATTATTTTCATATATCAATATGCTCATTGCCACATGGGTCCTATTACGAATTTAGAATAAATCTCAAATCTTTACAATTATGAAAAAAAAAACTGTATATAATTTTAATAGTTTAAGTTTGTTGTGTCGATTCTTACTCAATGATTGAATGGTTTCGGTTTGCATAGTGAGTTTTCATTATGTAAAGGAATTAGTGATTTTTCAATGGAATTAGTGAAGGTTGGAAGGTGTGAAAGCTACAATTGGTGTTACTGATTGTAACAACTTCGGTGAATATAGCGTTTTATGCTGTGAATATTGTCACAACACTATTGTGTAACAAAATGAGAAATAAATGGTTGAGTGATAGATTGGTTGTTTACATTGAGATGTGTGTTTTTACTTTTATTGATAATGAGCTTGTTATGCGACGTTTTCAAGACTTGAAAACTCGCTGGCAACAATTGTAACTTGTTTATTGATTCATTATGAACAAAATTAATATTTTCTATTATCTAAAAGAATTTTGTTGTCTATATTTTTTCAGAACTTTTTTACCGTTTTAAAGTTCGCCCCTCCCCTCCACTATTTCTAGCTTCACCACTTTGTGGAGGTGCTTTAAATGGATTAAAAATGATGGCAACCAAGACAATTTTGGTGAAGCAAGCAAGTTATTCCATGACATATAAAATTTTGATTTGTGTTTCACCTTTTTCTGATGGGACTTATATTGGGAATTACAAATGAGTTATCACAAACATTACAAAAGAAAAATCAAGATATTGTGAATGAGATTGCGTTAGTGGAAGTATGCAAGCAAAGACTACAATACTTGAGAGATGATGACTTTGAGGACTTGCTTGATGATGTACAAAAGTTTTGTGATGAACATGATATTATCGTTCCTAACATGGAGGATTTGCATTTCGTACTTGAAAAATCAAGGCATAAAGCTTCAAGAATCACAAAATTTCATTACTATCGTGTGGACCTCTATCTTCAAGTCCTTGATATGCAACTAAAGGAATTGAATGATCGCTTTAATGAGGTAAACACCAAGTTGCTTCTTTATGTTGTATGTATGAGTCCGGTGAATAATTATACATCTTTTGACAAAGCAAAAATTGTTCGTTTAGCTCAACTTTATCCTCAAGATTTTGATCTTATGGGCCTCATGAATCTTCCAATTCAACTTGACAATTACATTCATGATATAAAGATGCATAGTGAGTTTTAATCATTGAGAGGAATTAGTGATCTTGCAAAGGAGTTGATGAAGACCAGGAGTTGTGCAAACTATATGTTAGCGTATAAGCTTCTTACATTGCTTTTGGGGTTACCAGTTGCAACCGCTTCGGTACAGAGAGTATTTTTTACAATGAATATTGGGAAAACACCATTGTGCAATAAAATGGGAGATCAATGGTTGAGAGATAGCATGCTTGTTTACATTGAGAGAGATGTATTTGCTTCTATTGATAGTGCGCCTATTATGCAACATTTTAATGACATGAAATCTCGCTGACAACAATTGTAATTGGGTTTGTATTGATAAATTATGGAAGACATTACTATATAAAAGGATTGTTGCCATTCTTTTGAACATTACAATCTTTTAAGTTCACCCCTCCTCTCGACAATTCCTGGCTTCACCATTGCAAGCACCCCGCTTCATACCTTCAGGGACCCACTAAAGGATTTGTGTTAAGGCATCCCCGTCGAAGCACAAAAGTTTCTTTCCAACCAGGAGGCCAATCACAACAAGACACGTGTCAACATCATAATAAAGCTCAGAGTCCCACATCAACCGTAGACAAAAGTTGGAGACTCTCCTTAACTATTAAAGAAGATCATTCTCTTACAATTAATCCATAATATCATTATTGTACTTAAACTCGTCATTAGAACTGACGAATGATGATTACGCATGAATTTATGTATTGTGTCAATTGTTCACTATTAATGAGAACTCTTCTATCTCGTGGATGTAGCCCAACTTAGGGTGAACCACGTACATCTTGTATTTGCTTCCCTACCTCTCTCTTTACATGTTGACCTACACTTCGTGACCGGAGCAACTGTGCTAAGGTCAAAAATTTAAAACTTTACGTTGTTCTGAAGTCTCACTAATTTTGTGCATCAACAAGCTCATCATTTTTAGGTTTTGTGCGGTATAAATAGGTGCGTTTAAAATACCCAAATCGCCAAAACGTAGAGCCCGTAGACGTGCGAAATAGAGGTTGAGGAAATCCTTTAACAGAGACTCCTATATTGAACTAGAAGATATTGGAAAAGTTGCATTGATCCATTCATTCAGCAACTAAACATATAGCTTGCATTACTAGGAGTTGAGGTTTCGATTCATTCCCAATCTTCTCAAGCTATTGATGTTCGATTGAGAAGATTTGTGCCATTGTTGAATCTAGAAACTCTGCAGCTCAAAGAAATGAGAAGGTTTGAGAAAAGTAACGTTGGTCCATTCATTAAGTAATTGAGGTTATAGCTCAGAGTCTCTCAATCTGTAAAAGTTTGATTGAGAATATTTATGCTATAATTGAACCCTCAAGCTACATATCATTTGAGTCACATTTGTTGTGTTAGTGCCACAAGTGAAGAAACTCAACCTTGAGTTGCCGTTCCTGTGAAGACTCAACATCGATCCCCTTGAAGAATTTCATGTTTTCTTTCTTTCCAACAATACATTAAACACAAATCGAATTGTGGTATAAAATTGCTATATCCTGCCCATTACATTGCGTGTATAATTAAAGGAGTACAGTTGGGCATAAATTGATTAAGAATGTGCAATTACGGCAATTATGGCAATGGTATATCAAGAGCCACTCAAGTTATTAGATTGAAGCTGGCAATTATTACTCAAACCCAATTGAACAAAGTTGTTCAGATTGGACAAAAAGTGACAGACAGAAATATAGGATTTTCTTTTTACTCGGTCATGCGTGACTTCTATAGGTCCGAAGCATGTGTAAGATCCTATACTACGACCCAACTTCAAACAATTTCCATAATTTTGGAATCAATGGTATATTGTAAAGTCGATGATTTCTGTTTAAATATGTCCTGCTCTAGGGAACACTTGTATGAAGACAAACAATCACAACACAGAGCTTCAACAATCTGTATATCATGTATCAATAATTTTCCGACATACTTAATATTAAATTTCTCCTTAGCTACTCGAAACCTGCACGCCTTCCTCTCCCGACCAAACAAAAGAAACAGAAATGAGAGTTACAAAGGTTTCCTAACAAGGCAAAATGTGTAGCAGTTACCAAGACCGCCAAAGGCATCCCAAGAACCGCTCATTATATCTCCAAATCGATGCCGCTTCCACCTTTGAGTAATTTCTTTCAGCAGAGAAAATTTCATCTATATCATATTGGAAAAAAAATTTAAAGGGTCACGCAAAGCAAGGAAGCAAAAACATACGGGTCAGTGACATGAAAAAAACGATTAACTGGAAGGTGGTGAATTAATGATTCCATGAAGAGTTAAATCACTTTACTAACTAAACAAAAGAAGAAAGCCTCGAGGAAATGTGGGAGATGTATAACTATTATATGGAGGAGAACACCTACTCTACATCGTATGGTATAGACTATTATGAACAGTGAACAGAGTAAACACTCAAAAAAGAAAACCTAGAAAAAGTTAACAAATACCTGGTGCAGTTTTGGACGCATGAACTAGAGCTTATTTGGCTCAACTTCAGACCGACTGTCACTTTCAGCATGTTGTGATGGTGCCATTCTCAATGCCTTTTGAGGTCTTCTGTACCACAAAAACGCAAGCCATAATGTCCTCAACAAACCCCCATTAGCAAAGTGTGGGATTAATATTCTCCCCCAAAATGGGTAATATGGACCCGGCAATTTGAGCAGTGTGAAGAAAATTGCCATAAGAATCAGATGCCAGGGAACCTCTGCATCCTGACAATTAAAACCAGACAATAAGAACCGTTCAAATAGAATGAACTCACAGAAGAAAATTGCAGGACGCCTAAAACAACTAATATTGAAAAATGAAGAAACCCTCCGAGTGCTTTACTCCATTATCAAGATATGCAGCAATTCTAAGCGAGGTATAGAAATGCAAGTCAGGAAAAGTATGTTGTAGTCACCAATCATTTCTAAAGATTGCCTTTTTTCTTTATATAAAAAATTTCTAACGATCTTCTGAATAAGATTTAATCAACAGAGTAAGCCACATTCCTGAAAAAACCCACCCCAACTTTGTACTTGTTCAAATCTTTCTGCCTATGCATAGGAGATTTAAGCAAGGTAACTTTACCTTAAGACGTGGAGAAGCATCCAGTGCTGCGAGTTTAAAGACTTCAGCAATAGCCATTCCAATGAGGACAGGAATAGGAATGAAAAACAACTTCCTTTCATGAGCACAGTAAGACATTTCACTAAGCGAGGAAACTGCAAATAGAGGTACACACAAGTACTTGACAACTGCTAGTATAAGGTCAATGATGAGTTGAACAAAGTTTTGTGCTGCTCTTTTCCAAGGGAAGCTCTTGACAGGTTGTGGAGAACTTTCCCACACTTGTCTTGCTTTATCAATCAGCTGATCAAATTTCATCTTCCCTGAGTCATCTGACTGTCCTGCAGTCATATTTATCGCATGCAAGATATTGTGCCGAGAATTTGAACGCAGCCCATAAGGCTTAAAACTCTGACCAAAGGCATGTATTTCATTACACTGTGCCAAACCCATCTACAATGAAATGAAATGAAACTTGTTAACTGAAAATGCTACTCGACCCAATCCAACTAAACTCCATCTAACAAAAATCTATACACCAAACTAGTTTCAACATTCATTAGGGAAAGTTAATGACTAGAAACAATGTATTGCCAAATTCAATAATTCCTAATTTTGATACATCAGACGTTTGGAGGTTTCTGAATTTATTCCATTAGCAAGCACAAAACGTCTCTCTTAGATCATAACATGCTTGTGCTGACAAAACTGGAAACATTTTTTTATACAAGCGATATTAGGGAAGGAGTGAGGACTGAGGAGGGAATCAAGCTCAGGACCTCATGTGCGAGGGTGAATGTTTCAGGTTTCTTTATACAAGCAATACTATGGAGGAGGGAATCGAGCTCAGGACCACGTGTGCCAGGGTAAATGCTCCGCCTTTTTTTATACAAGTGATACTAGGGGGGGGAGGATATCGAGCTCAGGACCTCATGTGCAAGGGTGAATGCTTCAGATTTGTATAGCGATACTAGGGGAGGAGGGAATCGAGCTCAGGACCTCATGTGTGAGGGTTAATGCTTTGGGTTTGTTTATACAAGCAATATTAGGTGAGGGGAAAAGCATGCTCGAACTCACGTGCAAGGATAAATGCTCTTAACCAACGACGCTACAAACCCCTTGCAAAAAATACACCCATTTTATACAATTCTTTACCCCAATTGACCAAACATATCAACACAAACTAACAACAGCAAAGCCTTATACCACTAAATGAGATTGGCTATATGAATCGTAGAACGCCATTGCGCTCGGTTATATCAACACAAACTAAGAGAATAAATAAAAAATTAAAAAATTAAAATTGACATACAAATTCTAGAAACCCATTTCCTAATATTCAAAATCAAGAATATTTCATTTTTAAGAAGGGGCAGAAAGGGAAGAGAAATTACAAAACCTACCTTGAGCCCATGGGAAGAAGGAGAAGGGTGAGGCCTGAACGCCATTTTAGTGGAGGATTGGAGGTGGGAGGACGCAGATAACAAGTGAGAAGGATAAAGGGTCGCCATTGCTGCTTTCGATGCTCGAGCAACGTCCAGAGAACTAAAACATAAATAAAATTACAATTCGGTGATAATTTCTTTGATTCGAAACGCCATGGATGGTTTGGTAAAGGAGGATAAGATGCTGAAGAAACGCTTCGATGTTAGAGCGATTTGCAGACTGTCTCTTGGGTGAGGAAGGGTTTAAGAGGAATAAAGCCAGGATCCGGTACTGGCGCCACATTGTAAGCGTGGCGCCCACTATGCCTTCGAGTTCGAGGCCGGCAGTTAATGGGCCTCTCACGGGCCCAGTTTGCAAGCCATGTGTGAGTTTATCATGGACTTTTTACCCACATTCCTTTAAATGGACTTTTACAAAGTTTTTGATATTTTTTAACAAATGATATTATCTACCACTTAGTATGGTCTAAGAGTATTTCTTTTACTTGTAAGTGAGAGGCCTTAGGTTCGATTATCACCAAAAGGTAAATTTAAACCACATTATTGCTAGTCTATTATAAGACTAAACTCACCTCTCTCCCTTAGTGTAGATAATATCGTGTGTTAAAAAAAAAAAAAAAAAAAAACGATATTATCCGCACTAAGACCATCTCTAACCTTTGGAGTAAAATCTAAAATTTTTAGCCCTGAAAATTTAGGTTTTAACCCAAATTATTAAAAAATGAATTTAGGCTAATTTTTGTTATTAACTTTAAAAAAATATATATATGTAGACTATCCTAAATTAATTTTATGAACATTTTAACCTAAAAATATTTAAATTCTAATAAATATTGAAAACTCACTAAATCAACACATGAAACTCATGAAACACTATGGAAGAATATGAAACACATGACATAAATGTATAAACACAAAACACATGAAACAAAAATGGGAAGAAGGGTTTTGGAAGGTGGTAGAAAGAAAAATTGGAAGAATTGTAGGAGAAAAGTGAGTTTTGTGTGGATGTTTGAACAAATACATAGGTATTTATAGAGTTTTTGGGTGAATTATGAGTTAAATATTTTTTTAAAAATTATTTTTGCCGTTTTGATTTAAATTTGGACAGTTAGATCTTTTTTTATACCGTTGGATTTGATCATATTAAATATCAACAGTTGGATTCAATGAAATTATAAATATAAAACAAATATACATTTGGACCATTGGTCCATTTGAATTAGAGCCATTGGATTAGGCAAAAGAACCGTTAGGCTCCTTCTTCTTGCAGACAAGCGGCCAACATGGCCACATGGGTGGGGTTGGGAGACCTACTGGGTGAGGGGGGTGCCACGCATGCTCGGGTCCTTGCCTGGCGGGTGAGCTTTAATTGCCCTTTCTCACTCTCACATGTGCGCTCCACCACAAATTTTTTGGGGCTACCAGCCAGCTTTTCTTTGACCCACCATATTACTAGGGAAATATGGCATTGTCTCAAGGGATACCGAGAATCCGTGAAGAGGAAGATTAGTTTGTCATCAATGGATGACGGGAATACCTCTTATTTCAATTAAAAAAAAGTTAATAGAACTTTTTCGTTAAACTATTGTCATTTTTCATTACTAAAATTGGTATTGTGAGAGTGAGACACAAAGATGAAGCATAAGGAAGGTAAGACACGGTAAAATATAGGTACAAAATGCACATAAGGTGCTTAGATAAGTAAGCCTAAAATCAGAATTCCACCAGGGCTACAGCAGGAGAAAGCATAAGGACCGCATTGTCGAAAGCATTCCAATTTCGAAAAACTCTATAGTTCTTCGGAGTACAGGATACTCTAGATTACAAGCCAATCGCTTTTTTAATTAAACCCAGAAATTAAATGAAAATCGGCATTAAAAAACTGAATCAGAAAAATTAAAATTTGAAATTGAAATCTGTAATACTAGAGGTAACCAAAGCAAAGTCCTAGAAATAGTCATGCAGCTCCTGCAAACAGCTTTTCTACACTTTTAACTACCTGCAACAATCAATGGAATGAAACTTATCAGCCAAGGTAATGTAGAAGCCCAAATACAATCCTAAGAAAAACAGATAAACATTCCGTCTCGGGTTATATGAATGAGGAAATGAAGGTCAAGATATTCTCAATAGTGAGATGTATTTTTTTGGACTGACAATGAACGATAAACAACAGAGCCTGCCCGACGTTGTGATGGTCTTATACAATAAAGATGTCATGGGGGAGCAAGCGAAAATGGTGATCATATTATAAAGTTGATCGATCGTATTTAGGCAAAAGAGACGCTACTAGGATAACAGCAACCAAAATGGCACAAGAGCTAAAGTACCTAGTTTAGACTCGTCTGCTTACTCATATGCTAAGGAAACAAGGGCTGATAAAGAAGCCCTGTGTTTTCTGGAAATCCCATCATCACATTAAGATTCTGTAAGGCTTGACCTGAAGCTCCCTTCACAAGATTATCAATCTGCAACAACAAATTCAAAAGCTTGGCTGTCATGTCAACCGATAACAAAATACGTCCAGAGACTCACATGGAACTTGGAAGCAGAAATTTTCAAAAGGCAAAGACGGGGAACATAAAACATACAACAGAAATTATTATTGCTCTCCCAGGAATTCTATCAGGAAAGACATTGATGAAACAATAGTTGGATCCTCGAGTATTATGAGTGCGAGGAACAGCTCCTTCCTCCAACACAACTACAAATTCTTCATCCTGAAAAAGGGAAATAGGTTTGTTAAGATTAAGGATAACAACAGTTTCATCCATCGCACCAACACAAGTAGAGAAAAACACATATGATATAGGCATCTAAGCAATATGAACACAAGAATAATGTGCTTCCCACTGCCAACGCTACACTGCAGGGAGATTAACGGCCACAAGATATGTATGACATGTTTTATTAAAGGGTTTTATCACATTTGGTCCCTCAAATTGAACTTTTCAATCAAAGTGGTACCTGAAACTGAAAATCAGTACTTGAAAATGGGTCTTGCACATGCACATCAATTTGGTCCTCCCTTACCATTCTGTTATTTATTATGTTAGTGTTCTGATGTGTCATACGTGTGGGGCCCACAAGTCTAAAAGTATGATTCCAACTAGATTATATAAAAATAATCATAAATAATTTGTATTTTTTAAACTTCTAAATCTATAAAAACAGAAAAATAAATGAAAAAAGAAAAATGAGGGGTTGCTGAAGCAATGTAGACGCAATGAAATTTGATCCAATTCAAATCAAATTGACATAATAAACATGAACTGCTCCATCTGACCTGCATCTCAATATAAACAAGAAGTTGCAGAAGCAGCAGTGCAACACCACTAGTCCTTGATTCATTGTCTTCTGTTGTCATCAACTCTGAATTAGAAGACAGCTCACCACGACCACTGCCTCAGCCGAAACCTCCATCGGCTGGCCTACCCAGGGCCAATCAACATGGAATTTATGAGGATGCAGACGGTGGTGATGGGGATATGGTAGGGATTCTTTGGAAAGTGATGAATCTTTTGGGGAAAGAGAGGAAGCCGAGAGAGTTTTTGGAATGAGAATGAAGGTTGTGTGTTTGAAGAACACGACCACATTTTGGCTCCTGGCACATATTGAGGAGAGCTTGGACAGATACACGATGGCAGATTCAGAGAACGAAAAAGATAAGGTCAAACTTTCTGCTTTGTTTTTTAACTTTTGAAACACTTTTTTTTTTAAATAATTTTTTGACTTGTGGGCCCCACATGTATGCCACGCCAGTACACTAACAGAATAAATAACAGAATCGTAACGGAAGGACTAAATTGATGTGCAACATGCATTTTAAGGGACCAAATTGTTCGATTTTCAATTTCAACGACCATTTTAATTGAAAGTTCAATTTCAGGGACCAAATGTGATACAAACGTTTTTATTCACGCCGATTATTTGAGATGGATGCAATAAGTAGCCAAGCAGCAGAAGAAAAAGTAAAGCAGTATACCTCATAGGATAACTTGAGGTGTTGGTGCAAGTCCTTGAAATTTAGTCCTGGAGCCAGTTCCACATAGATAGTGGATTGCATACCACGACTCTAAATGACAAAGTACAAAAGTGCTTAGTCCTTTGTTAGCAAAGAATGAATTGGAAAATATGGATTCTCTAAATGCATATGGGGGTAGTAGTTACCATTGGCATTAGATGTGGAGTAAAACTAACGGTTACTTTTGAACTTGCAGCATCAGATAGTCCCTGCTCAATTTCCGGAACTGAATTTCACAAAAATGATGATCCAGGTCACTACCTAATGTAAGTAATTAAATAAAAACACACATATGACCTCTAGTGTTTAAAGTTTCTACCTCTTCAGAAATTGATGGCAATCATTCCACAAATAAATAACTTTATATAAGTACCAAGAATATCTACTGATTATTTTTCTTCTGTCAGACAAGTTAAAATATAAAATTTGTATAAATTCAAAATCTTACCATGACGGTGACGAGTAACACCATAAGAATATATGCCCTCGGCTATTTCAGTGTACAAGTTTGCCTCCTTGGCACCACGCCCTGCACGATTAAGCAGGTTTTACAAGTCAACAATGGAGCACTTTGAGTATATAGGGTAAAATTTTGCATGGAAATGTTATAAACTACAATCAAATCCTAACCTGCTCCGCTAACACCAGACTTTGAGTCAATAATAATATTTTTAGGTTCAATGAGATTGGCCTGTGAGAAAAATGCATTAGGAGAACGATAAGGCATACTTGATTATGGTTTCTATTTCAGAGAGTGACACTCTCCTGTCTGTATATAGGTTTATATTTCAGCCACATTGTTACATCTTAAACAGGGAGTGAATTGACCTCGAGCACATATTTCATAAGAACATGTAATTTTCTGAGAACTTAAATATATAACACACACCTTTATCAATGGTACAAGTGGAAGTTGAACAGAAGTTGGATAACAACCAGGGTTAGCAACTAGGCGTGCACCTTTTATCTCCTCCCTCAAAATCTCTGTCAAACCATAGACAACTTCTTTCTGAATCCAAGAAGATAGCCACTTTTTAAAATTAGCAGAGCAATAAGTTCCAAGAAATAAGAGCAAGATGGTGCCTGCGTTTTATAGGTATATACATTTTCTACAAATCCAAAATGCACATTATGACAACAAATTAATCATGTCAGATTTTTTTATTTTTTTTAATTTTTTTTTTATCAAAGTTGAGGTTTCAATTTATTCCAAGAGTATTGGTTGGTGGACTTTATTTATTTATTTATTTATTTTTTTTTTTTGAGAAGATGGTGGACTTAATAATTCCATACAAGTTTTGATATGAAGAGGAGACTATCTTACCTGCAACTCTGGCGCTCTGTGTGCCTGACCATACCATTCTTCATACTCCGAGATGTCTCGTAGACGGAAGTCCTGAAAACACCATCACGTAAACATTAAAATGAGAAAGTTTGGAAGCTTTTAAGATACAGTAGAATGCCAACAAACAAATTCCAAAAGCAATGCAAGGTTATCCCATGCATACAGCAGACAGGTCAACAATCTTTAAACTCTTGGGAAGGCCTTTGATAATTTCCTGCAATTGAAACAATAAACATGTGCATGTTAGGAATTGAGGACCAGATGCAGTAAAATGAGAAAGGATTGACACTACAGAGGAAAGAAAAAAACAACTTGTGTGGTTCCATGTGGTAAACAACAAAAAACAGCATCCACATCAGAAAAATCAGCATCCTTGATAGCAACCATTTTTGGTAGATCCTGCCAACACAAAAAGAGAATGATAGCTACTAAAGAATTGCCCCAGCCATTAAGGCTCCATTCAATATGCCAATCATATCTTAATTTAAGTCTTTGGTCCTAAGAGAAAACACATTAATCATAACAAAAACTTACTTGAGAAACTAGATGCGGAAACACCGACCCTATTGACTGTCCAGCTTTTCTATCAGCAGTCATCAAGGTAATGCCAAAGTGAGGATGGTTTGCAAGGAGCCGAACAATCTTCCAAAATGAAAGTTAATCTCAGTTCATTGCAGGGCAGTAAAAAGTATCTCATTATCTTCCCCAATTCAATTCAATATATTAAGTTAGTACTACGGTCTGGTCTAGTGGTATTCTTATGTTGTGAGGTTTAGCCAACTTTCCACTCCTCAGGTAGATAATATCGAATTTATTCAAAAAACAGAGAAAAGTACTGATTAAGAAAAGGGTTTATACCTCAGAACCAGTGTAACCACTGGCTCCAAGAACACCAAGGCGAACTTCTTTTTCTGCTTTCTGGGTCTTTGTACTCACGGAACATTTAACAAACACCTTCTTCGCATTCCACGTATCGGCCTTCGAACCGCTCACCCCGTCCTGCAATTTCGAAACTTTATCAATAAACTTCAACTTCTTCGAAGAAAGAGACTCAATCCAACAAATCAAAGTTTCTAAATTCACTGACATTTTACAATGCAGGGTTTAAATGGGCATTTTTTCCCGCATTTTCTGAGAAAACAGACAGACAGCTAGTAGTATAAGGAGTACAGACCTTGCGGAGGCACCCGGTTGGGGAAAAAATGGAGCTGAAAGTCGCAGTGGTCATTCTTCTATCAGAAACTTGCAAAAGCAGCAGCCTTGAAGGATTAAATGATCAAAGGAATGCGAAACCACCAAAAGGGGTTTTCTCTTTTCTTTTATCGGCAGCCAAGAGAAAGTAGTTGTTTTTTTTTTTTTTAATCAGTGACTGAACAGAAAGAGGACAAAAGAAAAGTTCCCACAAGAGATGGTGTAGGTTTGGAAGGGTTTTAAAATAGAAAATTTTAATGAAAAACTCCCGATACAATTCATTTTAACGAAAAATTATATTTTACACTAAAAAATTAATCTTGATACTATTTACTTTACTTTTTATTTTTTCTTTATCGTTAAAACTCAAAATTCCTTTTAAAATAACTTAAAGGTCTTTCTTTTAAGATTATTTTTTAGGTTTCAAAAGCACTTCGAAGTGTTTTTAATGTTCACTTGTATTTTTATTAACCATTGATTTCAAAAACACTTTCATAAAAAATGTTTTCAGTTATTTAAAAACACACTTCCAAACGAGCCCAAAGAAAGCTGAAAATAAATCTTGAACCCCTTTTTTTAAGAACTTGGATTATCTCCCTCTTATTTCTCTCACATCTCATCTCAAACTTTTCATTTAAATCGTTTTCAGTTATCCTCATTCTTCTACGCGTAGCCGTGGTTGCCTTCTCAAGTCGATCTTGACGTCGTAATCTATCTCGAAGGTCTCAAAGTTGTCGAGACAGTAGAAGAAAATTCTTGAATTGTGTCATCATTCTCATCAATTTGTTCAACAACCCTCACCTACGTTATACAACAAGAAGGAGGAGATTGGAGGGAAAGAATTATTCTCATATTAGTTTTTATGTTTATACTATTTTTATTTTTGTTCGAATTTTATATACTAATTTAACATAACCTCTCATTCAACCCACTTAAAAGGTTTGGTTTTAAGTGCAGTCAAAAGTTAAATTTGACTCAATTTCTCTTCTATATTTATGTTGATTTGCACGATAGGTTTGGTCTTTTGTTTTTTATTACATGTTTGGTTTTTCTTAAAAAAAAAAAAAAAAATCGAAATGCTTGGCCTATCTTAATCTTAACTTATGCAACACCTACCTCACCACTTGAGTGATTCCCAAGGATGATAATTTGATTTCTGCAACAACATTTCAGTGAGAATTTGTAGCCGGCTTCAAAGGGAAAATCCGAACTTGCATTAACTCATATATTCACAGCTGTTTTATTTACAGAAGGCTGCCTTTCGTACTTTCTAGTCCTATAATTGTTAGCAGAAAGCTAACCAGACTCTGGTTTTCTACATGAACAAAATCATCGATCTAAAGCAGAAATTTACGGAGCTTATCGGGACATTCTTTTCGTTTGAGAATTCTCATCCTTCCTTGACCTTAATGGTGAAGTTTGTGGCATGAGCTCCGACAATCGAATTCTTTCACTGCTTATTTTGTTCTGCAGAAAACAAAATATTGGATCATGCATAAAATCCTTGTGTATCCAAAACATTGGAAGCAGTGAAAAACAAGCTCAAAGATAAAAAATTTATATACCGTAAACTTCAAATCCTGCAATTCTCTATCCATTGGAGTAGTCTTGTTCTTGAGTTGCTCGAGTGCCTCTTCAGCAGCAGACGGGTTTATTTGTGTAGATTGTTTTGTTACTCCAGCAGCCTGAAAGTTAGCTCAAAAGGAAATATAAGAAGCGGTCCTGATTGATTTTGTGATTTTTCGAGAGTGAATGGTTATTAAGTACCAAGTGACCTTTAACATTACCTTCAAAACGCTAAGTACAGAGGCCTAACAATTTCTGTGCTAGTTGCAACTTCTCCTCCTCAGTTTCCTGTAGCAGAATCAATTGCATTGTTAAGCATCAAACTATGAGTTTGATTGCAACCCTCTCTCTTTCTCTCACTCACACACACACACAAAAGACAACACTAACCTGTAGTTTTGCATCCAATCGTTGCTCCTGATCAAAATCGACAAAAAGGGTTTTCACTAGACAGACATTTTAGAAACTCGCTTTCTTTCATTTTGCTGAAAGCTTACCCTCTAAAGTCTCCAAGAATATTCCATTTCCACAATTTCATCTTGGTGATCCTTGTTATTAGATGCAGATTCCTGCAACAAACTCAGATCAAATAACATTCCTTTAAGAACATCTTCCTTCCTCACTAACTCAGCCTGAAGAGACAAATTTTCAAACACCAGCTCCTTAGCATGGCACTCTAAGCAGTTGACCACCTGTATAAACTCAGATATTCTCTCTCCAGCTTCACATAGTTCTTGAGACAATTTTTCAACAATAACGAATGGTTCTTCCTTTAAAATATTTTGTAATCTGTTATTTGCTGAGTTCACAGTTTCCACTGAATCAATACACTTCTTAGCTTTCGCACTCAAAATGGTGAGGAGTTCTCCTTGCTTTTCTCAAGAGACAACTTTTTCCCCGAAGAGAACATTCTCTTCCTTCAGTTTGTTAGTACTACTAACAAATATTTGCATCCCTGGCTTTTTGAGCAGAGTTCTTCCATAATAGAAGACTCTGATTGTTTGAGTTCATCCAGTTCAGCAGTTTTTGCCCTTAAATGAGTTTCCAGATTAGCCATGTGAGTCTCCAAAGACAAAATTTCATCTTGCAACCGGCAGTTTTCTTGGTCAAAGACATTTATACCACTTAATGAGGATGAAAACTCAGAATTATTCTCCAAGTTTCTAAGAGCCATGTTGTGTTCTGTATTTAACTTCTCTATCTCAGTTTTAAAGGACTCATTTTCCATCTCCAAGCGGTTCAATCTCCTCAAACTTAGGAAGAATGCAAGAGAACTGAGCAGTTTTCTGGCCTGCAACTAACTTTGCATTATCAAATTCTATTTCCATCATCTGTGAGACGGGAAAAAAAAGAAGATGGTAAAGTCCTTGAATGGAAGTATATACATACGAGTGAGTTAAACCTATAAATTTATGATTATGAACAACATGTGAAAACAAAAGAGGTTGGGCAAGGACAATGGATTCAGGAATCAACAGGTATTTTCACTATCTCATAAGGTTGTTATTGCTTTTCTGGTACACATGATAAACAGAAGTCTTAGTCAGAGAATAGGGTAAAGCTTAACCAAGAAACAACAATTATTTGAATTTGGAAATCCAACGGATTACCTCTTTTGTTTGGCACCATGAGACCCAGCTTCCTGCACAATCTGTTGACATGCCTCCAGTTTATGATCTTGAGCTTCCAACTTCACTTTCAATTGCTTCTCTGAGTTGTTCATAGTTGAATGCAGATTAATGACCTGAGTTCTGAGATGTTCCATGCTTTCGTGATTCTGTTGCTCAGACTTGCACATCAGTTTGTTCTCTTCACGTAGTTTGTCCATCTCAGTGTGTACCTCTTTTAAGCTATCAAAGGTAGTTACTATTTCCTTTTTCAGAAGTAAAATGATAACATCTCTACCACTCGCAGCCTTGGAAGGTCTTTCAGACTTCAAATTTTCTCGAGTAATATTGGCACAAATACTCTTCTCCACTTCCAGAGAACACTCGGACATATCAGGCTTATCAGCTATCAGGTCTTCAACAAACTGTTCATTTCTGTTCTGGTCTAGAATTTTTTTCCGTTGCTATCTGCAACAATATTTAGGTATAGCTATTACAAAACAGAACACTCTTCCTCTACAACATAGACCCAAAGCTCAAGATCAAGCTATCAGAAAGCAAAATGTTAACTTACCCATCCACCACCCTCTCCTTTGGAGACTTAGAAGCTACTTGTGAATCCTTCCCTTCAGAGCTTGTATGATGCTCCACATTTGTGTTCATGCATGACATAAATGTGGATAAGCCAGTTTTTAGCTCAGCTAGTTTCTCCATTGTCATCAAAATGTTTTTCTCTTTGACATCTTCAAGCTTCTGTTCTATACTTAATGCATGTTCCTGCTCCTCAGAAAGCTCCCGTCTTAGATTGGGACAGGTTCTCTTCAACTCTTCAACTTCCCCATTTAAAGACTGAACTTTTATCTCTGCTTCTGCTATCACAGACTCCCGATCACTGAGAATGGCAACCTTCGTTGAGATCAAGTCTTCTGATTCACTAAGCTGAATACTCTTACACTTTAATGCATCTTCATTACTAAGATTCATCTTTGCTAGTCTGTCCACAACAACGAAAGCAACTGTTGCACAGACTGACGTTTTCCTGATCTGCTCTTCAAGTACCTTCACTCGATTCTCAAGCTTTTCCACTCTCGATGACTTTGCATTCAACTGTGTTGTCAACATGAGCATTTCTTTCTCCTTTTCACAACACTCCTGTTCATGTGCTTCAGTTATAGCCAGTGTTGCTCCTCTCATAGAATTCAGCATGCACTCCACATCACATTTCTTGTTGGTTGCATCCTCCAAACACTTCCTCAGTTCATCAATCAAAAATTCCTTTTCAGAGATGATTCGCATGATTCTTCCAACTTGTTCGGAGATCCAAATCCTTTTCCGTGGAAAGGAATCGGATATAAGGTTAAGTTGATCAGAGGCATCATCTAGCTCCTCACACCCATCAGACAGAACCTCTTCAATCTCACTGGACAATAATGTCCATTCCTGTGACAACATTCTTACTTCCCCATCTTTCTCCTCAAGCTCTTTACTTAACCGTTCATTATCTTCGTTCAACATGTAAAACTTTTCTTGCACCTCCTTCAGTTCCGTTTCCAAGATCATTACATTTTTGTTCATCTCCAATTCTTTTAAATGGCCATTTTGAACTTGCTGCTGAAGCATGCCAAGTTCTTCCTGCAGACAGACAATCACCTCTGCAGTTTCAGTCTCAACCTGCTTATGCACTTCATCCATTTCTTCTTCATTTGACACTTGAAATGCACGATCACTTTGGTACCACGTATTCAGTCTCTTGGCGTTTTCAAGGGAATCAAGCATCCTCTTCAAATTTCCCTGTAATGGTGAGTCTTGGTTGTTTGAGCAGTTCGAAGGTGATAAATCCCTAGACTCCTTAAAGGTCTGTTGCTCCTTTAGAGCCCTCAATTCAAGCTCCCGTTCACTCAAAAGCTTGCTCAGGTCCTCAAGCTCATTGATTGACAGAAGTTGCTGAGACTCGAGAGCTTCAATAACAGATTTAGCCTCCTCCAATTGGCTGCTTGCATCATTACGCTGTTTGCTTATCACAAAAAGTTCTTCATTTGCCAGCTGAAGATCCTTATTTAAGAAATGTACCGTCTCCTCTTGAGAAGTCCTCTCTTCTTTCAAAATGATATTCACTATATCCAGTTCCAGCTGTAAATTTAAAATTTCTTGTGCATGTTTTATTCGAGGGTCAAGCTTCGGTTCCATCTCCTCAACGGGAACAGCATTATGCACCTGAAAGCAAAAGGTGGATTAGTGAACCCTTAAAGTAAATTTACTGCTTCCCTTTTCTTTTTCCATACCATTAAGGAACCCAAGTCAAATATTATTTCAAAAAAAAAGAAAAAAAAAAAAATGGAATACCTTTAAAGCTACACAATCATTTTGGTCAATGGGTGTACACTTAAGCTTGTTAAGCATTGTTTGCAGATCATCAATTTCCCTGCAAAATGTGAAAAAGAACAAAATCACGTTGGAAATAAGATATTACTTTAATAGTTAAGGATGCCAATATAAAAGGAGAAAACAGGAAGGCCAACTTTTCTAACCTATTGAGTTTTTCATTTTCCTCCAAACAAGTATTTAAGCTGCGCCTGCATTCCTCTAACTCATGGACAGTATTTTTTAACTGAAACCAAGAAAATGAACATGTGAGTGTGAGTAAAATAAAGAAGGGGCTATTTGGATGTCCAGTAAGGCATGACTGAGTTCAACCTCCATATTGAGAGAATCACTATCTCTGTCGGTGCATACGGTTTCCTGTTTCATAAAGGATACATAATTAGAAATAAGAAATAATAAACCAAACATACATATATTAATATCTAGCCATTCCTTAAGGAAATGCTTGGCGAATCCACAAATGGAAGGACATTGCCACCGTATATGCCAAAATGAATGAAACTGGAAACATAAGGAACCACAATATAGAATTAAAGTAACCAACCTGAGTTTTCATACTAAAATTTGGGTTGCCATGCTGCTTAGAGTGTCCATCAAGATATTGAAACAACTGAAAAACAAAAATTGTTTTATTTTGTGATATGGACTCCAAGCAACATCTCAAATGGGGGAAAAACATGTCTTTGTTGGATATAAGTACCTGATCTCGCAGTTTAGATACCTCGTCCAAGAGCATCTCTCTCTCTCCTTCTTCATAAAATTCTTCAAATCTATGAATTCCACAGTGAAGAGGTTATTTCAATTGATAGGATAGTTAAAAATTGATTGATTATGACAAAAACTACCTTCTAAGTTGGTCCAAAAGCCTTATGTTCTCCAATGCAAACCGAGTGACTTCAGGATTCTTATCAAGTTTTGCTTGAATTAGCTGAATCTCTTCAGAGAGTGCTCTGTTCTCGTCCAGTAAATAAGACTCAACGGGAATAGAACCACTAAGAAGTGACTCCATTTTCTGAATTTTGTCTTCTCGAAACCTTAGCATCATTTTAGTGCCCCTGGTGTCTTCCTCTCTTTGACAAACCTGTGAGCAATGAAAGCTAAGGAGTTCAGCCACAATTTACAAGAGTGAAAAATAAAGAAAAAAAATAATAATCTTAAGAAAAGACTCCTCAAATACCAAATGGTTCAGCTGCTCATTTTCAGCTTCAAGTTGCTTGATGGTAGCTTCTGCCATCTGCTCTCTTCTCAAGGCACCCGCAAGCGTTGTCTCCAAAGATTTTAACTGATTTACCATAATTTTCAGCCAATGTGATGATTTGCAATACAAAAGAAAATAAGTGGCACGGCTCATGGTAAACGAAACAGTAGTACACCAGTCTCAGAAGTCACAACTAAAATGGGAAAAATTGAATCTAACGGTGATTAAGTGTTTTTCTTTTTGTCTGGGATGCTTGTATATGAAGTTTGTATAGTCTGAGCACCCTGTTATGTCATTAACTTGAAGCACCAGTTACTTAACATGATATTAGAGATGAAACATCCGTACAACAAACATAGGTCCAATCAACTTTTCCAGTCAATACCCAAACAAACTAGCGTGGTCATATTCTAGACAACTAAGAGGAAGCATACCTTTTTGGTGGAAAGTCTCACAGCTCCTTTTGATTGATTTTCAAGAAAATCATCATCGCACTCTAGGTCCATATCACATAAGTTTTCACCACAATCAATTTTTCGGACTCTTTGTGTGTCTTCAAAATTGGTCGAACGAAACGACAAAGGTCGGGAGACATTATGACGCTTAAGAATGGAAAGTTGCTCCTGTTGCAGAAATCATGTCATGATTTTAACTATTAGTTATTTGATATAAGTGAACATAAAAAAACACAGATAATCATTACCACCTTTAGGAGCCGTATTTGGTGTTGTAGGGCCATGACGTCGCCTGTGGCATCCTCATTCACCACAGCCTGCACAATGAAACAGAAAGAAATATATTGGTCAACAAATTGACGCATGATTCCATTAAATACTCCTTAGTCTGCACTGCTTACGGTATGAAGCTTACATTGTTTTGAATAAGTTTTGCTCTCTGAGCAAACTTAAGGGTACTCAGCGTTTCAGCAGCACAACTGTGACAAAAAAAAAGAACATAATATTGGTAATATGTACAAAATGTTTCTTCTAAGTTTTGTGGCTTGAAATGATTTTAACACTAACCAAAATAAAATTGAGGTAAGAACGAACCAGATAGATGGGCTGACATTTGCAATGATCATTGTTTTTGAGTTTCCCCCAAGTGAGTCCTGCATTTATTTGGTATGAAGAGTAACATTATGCTAAGAAATTTAACACTTGACTGAGGCAGAGAAGATGGAATTACAATCAACCTGTAGTAGGAAGGTTAGCCTAGAGTCTCTGTAAGGTACATGCTTCAACTTCCCATGTGCCATATCCACTAGAACCATTATAACATGACTACAAAGGACATATTTACCATTATCATTGCGTTATCATTGCGAAGGCAAGAACAAGAAACACATGAATACAGATAGAACCAAGGGAATAACTGAAAAAAATTACCCTAGTGTAGATAGTGATTTATTAATGTTAGCAGCTTCCTTCAACCGCTCACCCTCCGCACCAGAAGTTTTCTGCCTGCAAAATATTATTGGGTTGGGATTAATTCAAGAAAAAACGGGTTGGTGGAAGGATATAATATGTAATTTTATACACACAGAAACACATATATCAACAAGTTTGAGCCTGATACCGCACCTTTCTGAACCAGCCAGATCAACTAGGTTTAGTCTAGCAAACCGTAGGTTAGTTGTGGAATCTTTTTCCCACCTACTCTCAATTACACAAGTAAAGACACTGTGCGAACGACTGCTTTCTCTATTCATATTTGTTGCAGCAACTTTCCTATTGGAAGAACCCTGTGGAACAGATTACATTTTAATTCAGACATGCATGCATCTGTGTATTTATGCAGAAAAAAAAAACCTCTGCCTCTAACTTAGCAAGATAATGATCAATTAGTGGGAACCTGAATGAGAAGCCTGAGGATATCGCTCACAGTATAGACTTCAAATTCAGAAAGATTTTCTACATAAACACCCTTCTTAACATCTTCCCGCAGCTTAAAACAAAAAATAAATAATAAAATAATAAGAAATACTTCAAGATAACCATAGGCCATGCACTTCTAAAAGAATCAGCTTACAAGCAAATTGGTAGATGACGGATCAAGGAGATCCGTAATTTGTTCATTGTAAATTTCTAAGAAAGAGCACTTGCAATTGTATTTTAGTTTCTCATCCCTGCGGATTTCCTCTTCCTGAAGTTGGAAGTAAAGTCAGATAGTGAGAAATTTAAGCATTTCTCACATATAACCAAAAGGATAAAGTAGAAATAAGAAAGTAACAATTAAATGATATTACAGCTTGGATCCTTGCAAATAAAAACTCAAAAATTCGGGGTGTCATTCCACGATTTGGACTGAGCTTCGTTTCTAAATCATCAATCTCCCCAAGCATTGTATGTGTTTTTCCACTTCCTGTCTGCAAATCAAAGCCCAATTATTACAAAAAAACACTGGAATAATAGGAAATTGATTATCATAGGCGTAACATGTTTCAACTGAATAAGAACAATCATTAAGTTATGAGAACTATATGACGTGCTATTGCAGACTCAATCCTCCTACGCCATCATGGTCAGAAAAATTCTATCATAAGATATAATTCATCCTATTTTGACCATTTGAAGCAAGAACAGGAATTATATACGAGGCAGAATGACTGAATAGAGAAATTGGATTAAACAAATAGGACTAGGTAAGCATCAAAGAGATATCTCCACCTCCCTTTAGTAGCATGACAAATAAAAGTTCAAACATTGAAGTGAGAATTTTAAGCCTTCTTAATTTTACTAATACAGGATTTTGCAGAGTTCTGCCAGTGTTTATGTAAATTGAACATATTAACAGTCAAATTCAGCAGATTATAAGCGTGGTTTTCATGGTTGCATTAACTTCACATTACTAATGCTAACAGTTTTCATGATTAAACAGCTCCTTGAGATTACCTGACCGTAGGCAAACATACAACTATTATATCCTGACAAGCAATTCTCTACCATGGGTAGACCAGCCATCCTGAAAAGCATTTGCTGCAGAACTCAAAAAGTTAAAACCACTGGTAACTATAGTGAATGAGTAGAAGAGTAAGAAAAAGAAGATACCATATAATACTATAATTTGGTCGCAAATCACACCTGATCAACTGTTTCACAGGCTACATGATCAAATGTAAATCGACTTTCTGGTTGCCCAATCCAGGAAATTGTCTGAGCACTTTCTTGCTTCAAACACCTGCTGTAACCATGTAAACTTCGCTCCATGCTATTGAGAGGACGAACACGAATGAGAACCTAAATCAAATTTACAATACCATTAGCATAACTTGCATACGGCTAAAAATTCACAAACTCGACATGTCCAGTTCACTTCCTTCAATCATCAAAGCCAAATGAGCATTGAACTGTAGAAAACATTAAACGAAAACCACTAAATGTACGTCAAAATTGGATAAAAACTGAGTTTTTTACCTGTACATTGTGATCCATCCAGAAAGATGGATCTTCCTTGAGATCAAAGTGAGGCACTTCGACTGTATTAACCACCGTATACGGACTGTAAGAAATGGGAATCCCTTTATACAATGCAGCAAAGTTCCCTACTCGAGGACCAACACTTCCATCAGCCTTATTCTGAAAACCCAAATTCGGAGGCTTCGACACAGTCTTGGACGGTGTTGTCTGCGTTGAATTACTCCCCGAATAACTCGAAGCAGCTCTACCAACTGTCCTCATCACCCGAGGAGTCACATTTCCCAAACCCCCATTTCCAGCACCGCCACCCCCTCTGCTCACTTGGGTCGAACAATTAGCCCCGTCCTCGTGCGAATCACCGGCGATCGTACTACTGGGTTCCGTCTTTTGGGCCCACCCAAATCGCTTCGGGGTACCATACTTATCGGGGGTTCGAAGAGGCAACGCCGGATCGGAAACCTTGGCCTTGGAAGCCTTGGTCGGAGTCTTTTCAACCCTGCTCCGAATACCCACTTCTTGTTCCGCCTTGGGTAGTTGGGCCGGATCTTGAATCGGGTTAAATGGAGTTCTCGAAGACTCTGAGCGGACTCGGATCGCCGATAAGTCCTTCAGGTTTACCGGCACGTTCTCGGCCTCTTCTTTCTTCCCAGAATTCGAACGCAGGAATTTGAAATCCCTTAACATCCTAATGCCCAGAAATTCAACAAATACAAGATGGGTTAAGTAAGATAAACAGATCGATACATATACTGTGATATATATATATATATATATATATATATATTTGAATTTATTGCTGAAATTATGCAAATATTTACCTGAAAGATGAATTGAAAAACAAAATCTGAAGCTTCCGAATTGTAAAAATTGATTAAACTGACGAATCTTTGGAGGGAAAAACAAGTGGGACTTGATTCAATAGCTCATTTGGTTTTGAAATCGAGCATCTTTTTCTCTCTATCTCTACTGTGATAGTTTGAAAGGTGTTTTGAGATTTTTAAACCGAGTTCAAAACGCTGAATGGATTCGTAGGTTTGAAGGGAACGGCTGAGATTTGATCTTGGTTTGAAATTGGGCACGGTCGCGGTTTTGGGATTTGAATTGCGAGGGCTTTTTGGTAAAAAGGGAAACATGAGCGGGGTAACGTTCAAATTTCAACGGCAGCGTATATAGTTTTGGTGAACATTTTGCATGGTTTGGAAATGGAAAAATACCAAAACACGAAATACAGAGAAAATTACAACTGGTTTTGATGAAAATTACCCTAAACACCATATTGACGGATCCTAAATTACCTTATTCTTAAAATAAATATGAACATTAAGAAGACTCGAGTAACATCAAGCAACGCATCGTGATTTATGCTAACAAAATATAATCATCACAAATATTTTAAACACGTCTTAACGCATAGTTACATAATAATGTGATCAAGAAATTATGCCCCTTGAATGGGATAAAATGTCAAAACGTAAAAAGTTAAGGCTAAGTAAACTTTACACCAGCAAGATTTACTGTCAGTATTTAACAAATAAGAAAAAATAATTTTAGTTTCAAAATATGTCACGGCATTTCAATATCCTCACATTCCAGCCCTACACTCTAAATCTTTTAAGCAATTATCCTTGGATGCGGGATTATCTTCACCTCAACGTCGTTGTGAGAGTTTTATTTGAAGGTCTTAGTTTTTTCAGCTCAACTCATTCAAAGTTGGAACAAGTTGCGGCATCCCAATTTACGTTGGTCGCATGAGGCTGTAGTCTCTTCTTGTGAGGACGTATTTTGCGTGCGTTTGCAGTCTATCCTTGTGAGGACGTGTATCTTAATTTTTTTTAATTTTTTAATTTTTTTTAATTTTTTAATTTTTTTTAATTTTATTTTTATGGTGCCGACTGCTGAGTTCCTACTAGCTTTTTAGCGCTAGTTTTTGTTGGTTCATCACTTCGTTGTGGCTGATGATTGGAGGACGACATTATATTTTGTGTTGTTGATGTCCATATAGATGAGCTACTTCTAAGAGCGCCACTAGAATCACCAATTTTATTTAGCAAATGAATATCAACAGTCTACAAGCTATAATGTTTGCCTACATTTACCAAGTAGCATAACACTTTGTGTACATTATACCAAATGGCAGAACAGTTTGCGTTGTTTCAAATGTAGACCCACTTTAGATCTCAATTATTTCTAACAAGTAAAATTTTATATTATATAATGAACAAATTTGATTAACAAATTTGGTGAGTAAAGTATTATTGATTTTATAAAGCTTATTATATTAACATCCCACATATTATTGATTACCCCCCCCCCCATACTTAATACACCCTATAATTACTTTTAAATTAAAATTCATGTTAATACACTCCTACGTACTTTTTCATAATACCCTGACTCCCAACACTCTAACATACTCCTTACAGTTTCTACACACTCCACACTTTTCACTTCTTAGGTGCAAGTGAAAAATCATGAAGTATCCTTCTTTTGTTCATTTTAAGTAGGTTTTTTTCTCAAATAGTCCCTGAAATTGACCTACCCTATCAAGATAGTCAATTAAAATTGAAAATTGATCAATGGAGTCCCTGAAAATGAGTGTCGCAAATCAAGGTGGTTCTTCCATCACAATTCTATCAAAATTGACACACCCCGACCCGGAATGTCCACTAGGACTCCGAATCGAGCTATGATGGGTAACACCTGGAAGGTGACGAAGCCATAAAGTGTAGTGATGTGGAACATGTGAATAAATTTAAACCTAAAAGTGCCTAAATACAAGAGTGCGCTATTAGCGAGAATGAACCCATTTCACACGTGATGTCAGAGTATAAGTAAAGTACAGTAAGATAAAATAAGGATTATACCCTCAAAGGCAGCCACCTATACTGAGATTTGCCAAGAATCCTTGTCGATAAGAA
This sequence comes from Pyrus communis, assembly GCF_041283825.1. Taxonomy (NCBI): domain Eukaryota; kingdom Viridiplantae; phylum Streptophyta; class Magnoliopsida; order Rosales; family Rosaceae; genus Pyrus; species Pyrus communis. The sequence continues at coordinate 22,245,543 of NC_142569.1, forward strand.
AGCTCAGCTACTAAAACTCGGAGGGGCGAAAAAACAAGGGTGAGTGGACCTAAAAATAAAATTTATAAAAACCTTTATGAAAACATTGTAACCCATCACCGTAAAACAAGTATAGTTTCCCGAAAATCATACTATGTATAAGTATGAAATCAAATGCATGCCAACAATAAATCCAGAAATATGCCACAGTAGAATATCTCAATGACAATATGAATATAATTATGTGCTCAATAATCTATACTAGCATGCAAGTCGGAGTCACTTAATGTGACCTGTACGATTGCACCTATTGCTTATCAATCTATGCTAACACACAAGTCGGAGTCACCTAATGTGACATGTACGACAGGTTAGGTGTAATAATATACGCTCTAATGCTACGATCACGTGAAGGCTAGCGCTATGCGCGGGTCAGCTATGAGTCGGAGTCACCTAATACGACCTGTACGACAGGCTAGCACCTAACTTGAATCCAAGGCGAGCCTGAGGTGCGGGAGGTGAACAATCATGTGAAGACTGGCCCTGACCTAGGGTGGGAGCACTAACATTGGGGTGCAGCAATGATGAGCGAACTATATAAGTATAAGCATACCATAATGATGCAATAACTCCAATCAACATAATAAACTTACATGAACTTACCTGCACATCCCGTAGGATCATCTTGGTATTTCACAACAGTGCAACATTTCTCATAACATAATTTAATCATGGCATGAAGTGCATAAATCAATTCAAAATCATTTGTGGAAACTATCAGTCATATATATATATATATATATACACTATAAAAAGGAAAAGACCCACTCACCTAAGGTCTGCACTACAACTCCCTAGCACGAACATTGAGGCGTCACGAATAATCAGCGCCTAGAACAATTATCAAATCATGTCTCAGAATTCTTATTGATAAAACACATAACTTACATGAACAAATCCCCAAGGACGTTCTAGAATGGTTTGAAACCCATTAACCAAAAGTCAACCGTCAATCAAGGGTCGGCAATAAGGTCCATAACCCTATGTAACTCAATCCGGAAGATCCGCACCTCGGATTTCCGATCCGTAACTTCCAAAGATACACATTATACTTCTAGAACATCATATTAAAGTTTCATTACGATCCAACGTTTGGATCTCCGCCAATTACAAATTCAAGTGGTGGTCAACACTTTATTTTACAAACTTACAAATCCAATTCGAGAAGATCCGTACTTCGGATTCCCAATCCGTAAGTTTCTAATATCCTCAAATATTACGTACTATAATGTACTAAATTTTGGTGACGATCCAACGGTCGGATCGTCAATTCATATAAGGATCAAGTGGCGGTCTATTTCAAAAATATGTTCAAGTGATGAGATTTCATCAATTAGACTTCACTATAGAATTGGAGTATCAAATTTAGCCTAGGAAGGTCAGGGGGTGCCTTGGCCCACGCACCGCCGCACACGGCGGTCAGCCACCCCGACTCGTTGGAAAAATCAATTATTTCTAAAAATTCTCAAATTTTACAAGAATAAAGATCTCAATGAGTAGATGTCACATCCTGACCTGACTCCACCACATCCCGGGCTTAACTCCGCCGTAGCATGATATTGCCCGCTTTGGGCCCCAACCATGCCTTCACGGTTTTGTTTCTGGGAACTCACACGAGAACTTCCCAGTGGGTCATCTATCATGGGATTGCTCTCGCACGAACTCGCTTAACGTCGGAGTTTCGATGAACTCTGAAGCCAGTGAGTTCCCAAAAAGACTCGTGCTATATGGAGGTGGGCATGTGCATATAAGGCATAGAGGTCCTCTCCTCTGAGCGATGTGGGATCTAACAATCCACACCCCTTAGGGGCCCGACGTCCTCATCGGCACACTTCCTGCTAGGGATTGGCTATAATACCAAATTATCACATCCTAACCCGAACTTCACCACATCTATGGCTCGACTCCTCCGTAGCACAATATTGTCCGCTTTGGGCCCAACCACGCCCTCACAGTTTTTTTTTCCTGAGAACTCACATAAGAACTTCTTAGTGGGTCACCCATCCTGGGATTGCTCTCGCGTGAACTTGCTTAACTTAGGAGTTCCGATGAGCTCCAAAGCCAGTGAGCTCTTAAAAAGCCTCGTGCTATATGGAGGTGGGCAGGTACATATAAGGCATAGAGGATCCTTTCCCCTGGGCGATATGGGATCTAACAGTGAAGCAAGTTGCATACCTGTTGCCAGTCCAATTTGGCCGGGAAAAGCTTTAAATAGCCACGAACTCGCCGGAACCCTAGAAAATGGGTGGCTTTTGATTCGACTTCTTCGGTACTCCGCTGCCTCCAAAGTTGTTTGGGATTTGTTCTAGGCCTCAAAGGAAGTCTAATGGTGGTGGTAATTGGAGGCAATCGTTTCACAAATGGTGGTTCTCGCCGTGACTTATTCGGAACCCCCACAGGTTCGATGGTTTCGTTCTCCTTAAATTGGGGGTTAAAGGAACTAGGTTTTGGTTGGAACTGGAAGAGGTGTTGATGTTGAGTGACTTCCAGGTGGTGGGTGGTTGCGCACGGGAAATGGGTCAAGGTGGATCTGGGTTGGCTGCGTCTCCCACTCTCTCCTTTCTCTTATAACCCTTCACCTGATTGGTCAGACTCTCCTCCCTCATATCCTGATTCATTCCTCATCTCCCTCTCTTCTCCTCCGATTAGGCAGCTCTGCCCAATAATTTCTCCTCTGTTTCTCCTCTTCCCCAATTCATTTCCTTTCCCCTCTCAGCCACACATATGTGGCATAACAATTTAGTAGTATAATATAGTATAATATAATTAAAATAGTGATTCCTTCAAAATACTTTTGGATTTGTAGCTCCGTAAAACTTTAACCGTAAATCTAATTTTGATTCCGTTTGCGCCTACACGTTCGTATCGTTGAGTACTTCAAGAATACGCTAAAAGAATATTTCGTACGTCTCACTATATACCCTCGCCTCGCCTCGCCTCAAGGGCATTTTCATAAATTCACACTTTTAAAATAAATAAAAAGGTAAAACAGGTTGTCACAAAAATTCTATTATGTGTTCATGTGTCACATCCCGACTTAGGCTTCCACCACATCTCAGGCTCGACTCCACCGTAGCATGATATTGTCCTCTTTGGGCCTCGACCACGCCCTTACAGTTTTGTTTCTAGGAGCTCACGAGCAACTTCCCAATGGGTCACCCATCTTGTGATTGCTCCATCCCAATCTCGCTTATAGGAACTCTGAAGCCAGTGAGATCCCAAAAGACCTTGTGCTAGGTAGAGATGGAAATATACATATAAGGCTTACATGATCCACTCTCATGGGCAATGTGGGATGTAACAATCCACCCCCTCAAGGGCCCGACGTCTTCGTCGGCACACATCCGGCCATTGATTAGATCTGATACCAAATTGTCACATCCCGGCATGGGCCCTCATCACATCTTAGGCTCGACTCCACCGTAGCACGATATTGTCCACTTTGGGCCCTTACCACACCCTCACGGTTTGTTTCTGGGAACTCACACGAGAACCTCCTAATGGGTCATCCATACTGGGAATGCTCCGGCGCAAACTCGCTTAACTTCGGAGTTCCTACAGAATCCGAAGCCAGTGAGCTCCCAAAAGGCCTTGTGCTAGGTAGAGATGAGAATATACATATAAAGCTTACAGGATCCACTCCCCTAGGTGATATGGGATGTAACATCATGTGACACATAACTGGATTCTACAAGTCTAATTAAATACTGTCATATAATTAAAAATTAGTATATGCCCACACACACAAAGTGTGAAAATTTTTTTATTTTTGTTTTTAAAATTGAAGGAGAGAAGAAGAGAGTGTTGTTTTTAAAATTGAAGGAGAGAAGAAGAGAGTGGGAAAGAACATGGTAGTAGGAAGAGAGGGAGAAATGTTTATTTTTTATCTTTTTGTTTTAATTTTTAATTTTAAAAATTAGAGATGTTACAATCACGTAGGTTATTCTTTTCGTGAGATGACCAACACATGATTCTTGATCACCACTGTATCCAGTATTTATACAGAAATGTCATACATAAAACATCAGAGACATGGAAAAAGTGCGAATAAAAAATCAAATAAATTCAACAAGCACACGTAACTATTTCGTAATATATGCATGCCGACTATTTCTAAATCTCCATATCAAAACCGGACCACATATGCAAATGATTTTGTATTAGCATTTGGGTGGATTTTAATTTTTTTTGGGTCTAATTTCATACCAAATTCCAAAAATCAAATATCAAATAAATTCAACAAGTACACAACTATTTCGCAATATATATAGATATATGCCGACTATTTCTAAAATGTTCATATCAAAACCACAAATGCAAATGACTATGCATTGGAGTGAATATTTGTCTTATTTTGGGTCCAAGTCCATACCAAATTCCAAAAATTAAATAGAATCTACAAGTAAAAGAAGTTAGGATTCTAAGTTTAGAGGGGAGAAAAATACAAAGCAAAAATATAGAAATGTATAAACGTCATTCGAAACAAAATTACCATGAAAATAATGCCAAGATATTTAAAACAAAATAATTATGTTTTGTATAGAAAAAGAAGTTCATATACTGCAAAGAAAATATGGCGCAAACATGAAGTAAACGTAATGGAAAAAAATGTTTGGCTCCTTAAGAATGAGGAGGAATTCCTCCTTAAGATACTTTGTGATCTAGTCTCAAAAATTTGTTCTAAAGATTAGACTATTTTATATTATTCATCATTCTATAAAAATCATCTTTGCAAAATGTCAATTAAAAATAAGATTGTTTAGGCATTCAACTGTAGTAAATAGGTAGATGGTTCATATTGCTTTTACCATATTCAATCATTTACAAAAATAGTTCGATAACTAAAAAAATCGTATATTTAATCGATTTTTGCAAATATGATCTTTACAAATTTAAGGAATGGAACTATGACCTTACCCCTTGAATTTTGTTTTTTTTCTATGTATTTCCCCCTCTAACAGACATGGGAACTCGAACTCCAGAGGCTTGATGTTGAGAAGTTAGCTTGTGTTCATTGAATTCAGTCGATTCAACTGCAAAAATTGTGAAACCCCGTTCTAAATTTCACTATTGTAAACTACGCATTTGTATTAACGAGATTTTATATTATTTTCAAAAATTTATATTGATTTTATTAAATTTAGATTTTAATTAATCTAATTACGAAGTTTCAATTTTGTTCAGTAATCGTTAAAAATTCGTAGACCTTATGAGGTCACACTAAGTATAATTGGGCAGAGCTCGATTATACGAGCGTGTAGGCAAAACCCGTTCACAAATCGGAGTTGAAACAAAGAAATTAAAGGCCTTTTAGTTGTTAAAAACAAAAATAAATAAATAAATACAGACTAGAAGCTGCCATATGGTAGTAGAATAGAGGGGGAAAAGGAGCGACGCGGGAGAGAAAATGAGGGAGAGGGCGACCAATCAGAAAAAAAAGTAAAGGAGAGAAAGGAGGGAGGAGAGGAAGCAGCTAACCCAAATCCCCACACAACCCAGTTTCTGACCCAACTATAGACCTGGTTTCCTACACAGTTTTCCGTCACGATTTTGCCGTTTTTCCGGCGAATCGCAACCACCCACCACCACCATTCATCATACCGATCTCCCCACCTTATTTTCCACCCAAGTATGACTGGGTTTGACCCCAGTTTGCGGCGAATGCACCTTGTCGATTCTCGAACTCCACGGCGGTAATTCCGCCATTTTTGCAAGCCCCAACGTCGACCACCACCCTCATTAGACTTCCATTGAGCTTAGGAACAAGTTGCAAACAAGTTTGGGGTGCGCAGTGGAGAAGACAAATCAAAGTGCACCATTTTTAGGATTTTCCGGCAGATTGTGGTATTTTCAGGCCATTTTCAGGCCGAATTAGAGCTCGGCCCAGGTATAAAACTTACTCCTCTCTTCAAGATCTTTGTTTTGGTATAATTTGGGAATATTTGAAGTTATGTGAATTGTCTAGCAAACGAGGGCGGCCTGCCGCCGCGTACGGTGGCACGTGGCCTGAAGACCCACTTGGTCCTTTTAAACTAAATTTGATGTTCTGATTCCATAATTAACGTCCAGTTGATGAAATTTCGTTGTTTGAACATATTTTCTTTAGGGTTTTCTACTTGAATATTATAGTAAACAACGATCTGACCTTTGAAATGTCACCAAACTTTAGTACGTTATTGTATGTAATTATTGAGAACCTTAGGAACTTATGGATATGAAATCTAGTGGACGGATCTTCCTAATTGAATTACTAGGGCTGACTTTGATCAAAATGTTCTTAATCCTTCTTAAGTACTAAAATTAGCATGACTACAGACTTAATGGAGCCTTGTGGGTCTATCTTAGTTAGCGAGCTATTCTAGGAGATGTGAACCTTGACTTATGTGCAAGTACTGCCTTATTGTGTTATACATGTTAATTGAATTTCTACATGATACGAATGAAATGTACGATTACTAGTATGGAAGTGTGAGCCTGGAATCTTATTAGAAGTAATTTGTAGAACTTATATGCTTGTATGACAGGATAGTGATCATGAGAAATTGTTTATACATGTGTCTATATTGTAAATCATAAGGGTTAAGGTATGGATTGGTTATGTGTTGATCTGACTGCACTATGTAGCAGTAATACATGAATGGTCCTGCTTGGTATATCCACGATAGGGGACCATGCGTATTTCATGGGTCATCATGCTTGGTATATCCGCAATGGGTGATCACTGCCTGCACGATTAGACTTGCCTATGGTTCTGTTGGGTTTATCTGTAATGGAGGACCATACGCATTATAGGAGTGATCATACTTGGTATATCCGTAATAGGTGATCACTACCTAGAGTTATAGGATAGATGCATGCTTGGTATATCCGCGATGGGTGATTAGTGCCTACGTTATTAGACTATGCACATGGTTATGCTTGGTTTATCCGCAATGGAGGACCATATGCATTCTAGGAGTGATCATGCTTGGTATATCCACGATAGGTGATCACTACCTATAGTTAGGATATTGTCCTACTTGGTATATATGCGATGGGGGACCATACGTATTTGAGGGTTGATCATACTTGGTATATCCGCGATGGGTGATCACTGCCTGCATGGTTAGATTATGCTTATGGTTCTGCTTGGTATATCCGCAATGGGGGACCATACACATTCTAGGGGTGATTATGCTTGGTATATCTGCGATGGGTGATACTGCATATCTAGGCTTATGAGGATCAGTTGTACTTGGTACATTTCGATGGGTGACCATATTTTAGTTGAATTCTGTTGAGTGATCCATAATCCCCATCCTTGTTCATTTCCATAAAGTTTAGTACGGAACCCTAGATTCGTGTCAATAGGAATTGCTCACAGTTAAGGTTCTAAAAGACGCCAGGCGCTAGTCAGGCAGCGGGCTACGGTCGAGCGCCTAGGCGGATTTAATTAAATCAATTACATTTCATGTAAATAAGTATCTATTTATACTTAAAATGTATATAATTTCATCATAAACTACAAAATAGAATGACATATATATTATGAGCTATTGGAACATAATGAAAACAAAGGAAACAAGCATATAATATGTGTTCATTTAAGTAGTCAACAAGTCTCTTACAATTTATTAAAAAAATAAAATGCAAAATGAAAGTTATCTATTTTCTGTCTAAGTGAGTCTCAACCTAGGCGGGTCTTGGTGGGCTAGGCGGGTGCCTAGGCGGTCTAGTGGGTGCCTTAGTAGGTCTAGGCGCCCTTTCTTAATTTTCAAACGCCTAGGCATTAATCGAGACGATGACCAGCCGCCTAACGCCTAGGCAGGGATTTTTATAGTAGTGCTCACAGTAGACATTATGATTATAAATTAGATTTACCATGTTATTACTTGGAATCTAGGTAGGAAATTATGTAGAGTTCCTTATTAAATTTCGTGAAATAATATGTGATCTTGTTGATTGATTGACGTAGTTAAATGTTTATATCATTCATTTTTTTTATTCATGGAATTGATTAATTGACGTGATTGTAGAATGATGTTGGATATGATTATTATTATTATTATTATGATCATATTAGTTGATCAATTTGGCTAGAGAATAATATTGCACTTCGTTGGTTCTTTGATATGTTACATGCTATGGATTGTGGTGTTATGTTGAAAACATAGTGATTATATGATTGATGAAATGGAAATCTTGAATGTCATATGGGTTCGTTATGTAGCCTGAATCTAGTAATTCATGCTTGTCAAACTCCAACAATTGATTGAGGAATGCTATGCCTTTCTGTTAGAACATATTGTGATAAACGTCGGAGTGTAAGGAATGGTAAACTACAAATGACTTGATCCCTTCTTATGGTACGTAGGCAGTCTAACGCAAAGGTTAGATGCAACCATGAAATGAAAGAAAATGACTGCATGGTTGAATCATTGTTTGTGTTTTGGTCCTGTCTCGGAGGCGAGACATGATAAATAGACAAGGATGTGGTGACGTCATGTGTCGATCTTGGACGTATGTCGGGATCGGGACGTGACGAAAATGGTGGAATTGGAAACAAAGACTAAAACAGGCGGAGGGAAAGAAGGAGAAAGAGAGAGAGAGAGAGAGAGAGAGATTAAACGGGGTCAAGGTTTGTTGTTTGGGCCAAAGCATAAACTAGATAGTTTACTTTTTTCGGCTAATTTAATTGGGCTGATTTGATAATAGATTTTGTTCTAACCATTAAATAAAGTTGTTATGATGCTTTAGTAAAGATTTAAATTTTAAAACCCTTTTCGTTAATTTTCCTATAATAAAAAGGGGTAATGTTAGTGAGATTAAATTTGTAGATAAAATTTGCAAACTAAATGATGTGTCACCAATAGGAGAAAATTTTCATTGTGACTGGAACACGAGTGGTACACCACGTGTTTTTATATAAGTGGTGAAAATTTTTAATATTTAAGTTATTAATTTTTTAACACACATATTCCAACATGTGTATAGTGACACGTGGTGTACCATCCCGTGTTTCGATCACACTGATAGGAGCATATTTATGCGACTTTGTTAGCCTATTTCCTTGCATTTACTCATTTAGTTTCTATTTATTAGAGTGTTTTAAGCCATTTTCGTGTGTTTGTAGGTCCAAAAGGCAAAGTTGGCAAGAAAAGGCAATTTGGAGTAGTTTTAGGCTTGGATTGGATAACATGTGTATGGAGCAAGGTGGATGGATGTTTGTGAAGATCAAAAGAGGCCAGGAATGTGCTTAACATCTGGAGAAATTAATTCAAGACTTGGAAGATAAGGAATTAGCTAAAAAGAAGGAAACATTATCCAAACTACCATATCTTATCCAAACCTTATCCAACCTTATCTTATCTTATCCTATCCTAATCTTATCCTACCTTAATTCCAGCTCTAAGGGGGAATCAATTTCACATTAAATCACCTAAATATCTGGTTCTAGAAGCCCTCATCTGCCCTAGATTTATGCCTCACCACTCTATCCTTTTCCCTTAGGAATCTGCGCAGCACCCTAGTCCTTTTCCTTCTGGACTTGTGCCATGCCCTATCCTTGTCCTCCAAGGATTGGTGCCGTGAACCCTAGCCCTATAAATACATCGCAAATCTACCGCACAAAATGAGAGAGCCTTAGAGAGAAAAGTAGAAAACTATACTTTGTGTCGCAGCTTTGCAAGGAAGGAAGGAGAAGACGGGCTTGTGCCGTGACCTGCCATCCAAGACCATTGGAGTGCTAGAGCGTTTCTGGGTTCTTTCTATCCTTAGTTTTAGTTCAATGTTTAAATTAGATTGGTTTTGTTTAATTGCAAACATGTGGAACTAATTTCGTTTTAGCTAGAGGTGAATTCGAAGCCATGGACATATGTTTTATATGAATTGATTTCCTCCAGCTATTGTTTCGTAAAATATAAATGCGATTTACTTATCTGTTTGATTGATAACTTATTCTTGTGTGTTGATTAAGGATGCATACTTAGTTTGCATGCATGAATCTGATGCTAAAATATAAGGGAATTTCACCTAATAGTTATGAACTTATATTTATAAGTAGTGGAAATCACTTGTCATGATTGTGTTAAGTAAATCCATGGCAGGAGTATCATGCAGTTCATAGTTACGAATGCCTTGTCAAATCTTATGATTTTCATAGAACTTAATGATCTTTGATATGTATCTCTATCATGCATTTCATATAGGGAACTTGATAAGAATAATTTGATTGCGTCGCTGAGTCCAATTCAATGAAATTAGGAAAATTTGAGAGTTAATTAGTGCTATTCATGGTTAACTTGGGGCATTGTTTATAGGAATAATAACTGGAAATCAATTTGTATGCATATGTGTCATGTGTGGAGAAGAATCCTCTAGCTAGCCTTTCACCCCTTTAGTCACCTTAATTTCGTGCAACCTTTAATTAGTTCTGCAACTTATTAGTTTTAAGTCAATTTTTGTCCAAACAAACCCCCTCCGTTCATGTTTTGAGTCAATTTAGTTAGATTTTCGTCCAAATCACCCCTTAGTGCTTGTTTTGAGTTATTTGAGTCAGTTTAGTTTGTTTTGAGTCAGCTTAGCTTAGTTTTATGTTTTTGAGTCTAATTAGTGTAGATTAGCATCATTTCTAATCTCCGGCTTAGAACGATCCCTACTTACGCATACTACAACTATTAAAAAAAGGGTTTAATTTGTGTGTTAGTTTATTTCACATCAAATTTTGGCGCCGTTGCTGGGGATTAGCAAAATTGCTAATCTCCCCTTTGTTTCAGGTTTATGTTTTTCTTGCGTTTTTTATTTTGTTTTGTTTTGATTTCTTTGGTTTATGTACTAGTTTATGACTCGACGTTCTCAACCTATTCGTGCACAAATATTGGAGTTTGACAACGATTTTGAACTAACTTTGAGAAGGAAGAGGAAGCAACCAGAACCCAATCCCCCTAGTTCTAACTCTGAATCCAAAATTGAAGAAGAAGAAGAGGAAGAGGAAGAACAAGACATGGTTGTGGATAATCGAACAATCAAGGAACTTTCAGCCTCGGGATTGGACAATGCCGTGCCTATTTGCATTCAATACCCTAGGGCAGCTCAAGGCAAGACCGATGAGTTTGAATTAAAGTCTAGTTTGCTGCATCACATTCCCAAATACCATGGGTTGTCCATGGAAGATCCAAACAAGCATCTTAAGGAATTTGAAGTAGTATGCTCGAGTATGACACCAATCAACGTGGATGGTAATATTCTGAAGATGAAAGCCTTTCCATTCTTTATTTTGGAAAAGGCTAAGGATTGGCTCTTTGAATTGGCACCTGGAACCGTCACTTCTTGGGAAAGCATGAAGAGAACATTCTTAGAGAAATTCTTCCCAACTTCAAGAGTCATTCTTTTGAGGAAAAGGATTAGTGGAATTCAACAAAGCCAAGGATAATCTTTTCCAGCGTATTATCAGTGTTTCAAGACTCTAGTTGCATCATGCCCTCAACATCAAATGAAGGAAGAACTTTTGATTCAATATTTCTATGAAGGATTTCTTCCAATTGAGAGACAAATGTTAGGTGCCTTGGTTGATAAAACACCAGTTGATGCAAAGATCTTAATTGCGAATCGAGCCTTGAATGCACAACAATACGAAGGAGTTGGATAGAGAGACCCCCCATGGTAACACCAAGTTAAGGAGGTAAGTTTATTAGCCGAAATTCAATCTCAATTGGCTAATCTCACTGTTCTTGTGTCACAGGTTGTTGAAGGATCCAAAATGCAAGGAACAAGTACTTGTAGTGTGTGCTCTATGCAAGGATACCTTTCTGATCAATGCCCTCAATTGATAGAGAATGGGGGATAGGAAAGTGCCAATGCCGTGGGCTATCAAAGCCAAAATCAACCAAGGTATGATCCATACTCCAACACTTACAATCCGGGCTGGAAATATCACCTAAACATGAAGTGGAGGGAGCCTCAACAACATCAACAACAAGGCGGATTTAGAAAGCCATCCCCCGGGATATTTCAAAGGCCATTCACACCAACACAACCTCAACCATAATCTGCCCAACCAAATTCAGGTTCGTCATTGGATAATGATAAAATTCTTCAAAAGAGATGTGCAAAGTGAAGAAGCAAATTGTGTAAATGGCAGAATTCATGGGATAGTTTAGAGAAGAAGGCAAACTACCTAGTTCAACCATTGTCAATCCAAAGGGAGGTTTTGAAACTGCCAACACCATCACTTTGAGAAGTGGCAAGGAGATTGGAACAAATTCAAAAACGTCAAAACCAACCCAAGAGGAGGACGAAAAGTGGTTGCAACAAGAAGAATGAGCCACGGCAAGGGGAGAACACCCTTTGCCGCAGCCCCCTAAAAACCCTAGGCTGTCCAACTCAACTAAGGTAGGTCCAAATTCAATTCCTTCTAACATTATTCCACCAAATGTGCCTTTCCCTGGCAGGTTTATACAATCTAGGAACGAAGAGAATGAAAAAGACATTCTAGAGACCTTTAAGAAAATGTAAGTCAATATCCCGCTCCTTGATGTGATAAAGCAAATTCTGAAGTATGCTAAGTTTTTGAAGAAGCGCTGTACAACAAAGAAATGAATTCAGGAGAAAGAGGTGGTACATGTAAGTGAAAATGTATCTGCAATGTTGCAAAGGAAGCTGCCACCTAAATGCAAGGATCCAGGTAGTTTCACTATCCCTTGTGTAATTGGTAATACAAGGTTTGAACATGCTATGCTAGATTTAGGTGCTTCCATTAATGTCATGCCATATTCTGTTTATGCATCTATGAATCTAGGAGAGCTTAAAAATGATAGAGTTATTATCCAATTAGTAGATCGTTCTAATGCATATCCGAAAGGAGTTTTGGAAGATGTTTTGGTACAGGTTAACCATTTGATCTTTCCAGCCGATTTCTACGTGCTTAAGATGGAAGATTCAGCCCACTCTCCACCATTGCCAATCTTACTTGGACGACCTTTCATGAAAATAGCCCAAACCAAGATTGATGTGGCCAAGGGAGCTTTAACAATCGAGTTTGGTGGCGATATTATTAAATTCAATGTTCCTGAATTTGTTAAGAATCCTAATGATGTTCGTACTTGTTTTTCCATAGATGTGATTAAAAATTTAGGGCATAAACGTTCAGCAGCACCAATTAAGAAGGATGTATCTAGAACCACCATCGAAGAGGGAATTGGAGTGGAGCACAAAGAATACGCCACTGCCCTCAAAATACCCAATTTGGCTGAGAACACCCTTAGTGAATTTGTTGACAATGTTGCTACTTTTAAGCCTTCGTCGTAGTATATTAGTGAGCCACCTATTCCAATTCCAATTCCCATTTCAATTAATAGGTTGTTACTTTCTTTGATTCAGGTGCCCAATCGAATCCAAGCTGGTGAGAGAATTTACATAAACTTTAGGAAGCTCAACGCCACAATCAGGAAGGATCACTACCCCCTTCCGTTCATAGATCCTTATTATGAGTACTTTGAGGAGCATGTCGTGGAGGAAATACCCCTCCATGCCATGGACCTTAATGGAGCTTAAAATGAGGTATCGTCCGGCTGGAAGACGTTAAAGCAAGTGCTTCTTGGGAGGCAACCCATGTGTTCGAATAAAGAGACCTCAGAATCTCCAGCTCCAAAACCAGATTTGCGTTCCTTAACCCTACTCTTTATTGCTTTTACTTTGCCATTATTTTCATGTTTGTTAGTTGTGTTGTTTGATTGTTTGCGTGTGAGTCTACTTTTGAAACATTGAGGACAATGTTTGGTTTAAGTGTTGGGGGGGGGGGTAAGCATAATGCTTTCCATGACTTATTTTCGAATTTTATCACTTATCACTTCTAAAAGTTGTTACTCACTGTTTTTAAGTGTTTTTATTGTGTTTTGAAGTGTTTTAATGTGTCCAATAATAGAAAATCCAAAAATTTTGAAAAAAAAAATCGAAAAAACTTGAGAAAATACCAAAAAAGAGTCGTTTTTGTTTGTTTGTTTGTGTCTTAGGGTACCTTCCAACACAATGATGAGGATTTGGTTTTTAATTGCATGACTGTTAAAGAAAGTTACAAACATGGGTGGAAGTTTGATATGCTCTTTGGTTTATGCTTAGTTGTAGTTGTCATTTATGAATTCACATGTAATCACAAAAAGAGAAAAATCAGTTTTTGTAACATGCTTGAGGGAAGGAACTCAAACTAACGCTACAACCCTGAGAGACTTGAGCCTATACTTCATTTGGAGAGTTATTAATCTGTGATGTTTTTGTTTTCTAAAGTCGTTGCATGATCGTATTATTTCTTTGCTTGGTTGTTACTTAGAATGTGTTTTCATCATTTAAGTTCCAAATACTAGAACTCATGCCCGTTTCATTCAAAGCATAAAATTGATTGCATAACATATAACAAGATGAAGTTGTTTAGTTAAACCAGAGCCAAAAAGCCTTGCCCTTTGCATATGTGTTGTAGGTTTAACCCCTTTGAGCCTTAGTTAGCCTATTTTCTTTGTTAGCCACATTATCCTTACCTAGCCTAGAATAGAACTATCCATACCCTTGTTCTTAAAGGATAGTGAAGCATGACTTAGAGGGAATTCCTTTTGATCTACCATTTGTAGAAAAACAAGTGTGGGGGAAGGTTTTTCGTTGGAAATCTATAAGGATGTATGTTTTTTGTGCCAAAGAAAGAAAAGGGCACGAAAGAAAAAAAAATTTGAAAAAAAAAAAAGAAAGAAAAAGAAGAAAAAGTTGAGAAAAGAAAGGAAAAGAGTTGAGAAATGAGTGAGAGTGAACTCACAAGTATTGGTTGTTGAAGAAAGGGTCCAAAAGTTTGAATCTGGCCCTAAGTGTTGTGTGAATCTCCCATGGGTGTTTAAAGTTGGTTGCTGCATTCAAAAGTGAATTTTAAGTGTTGATTTCATTACTTTGCTTACTATCGCTTTAAGAACTTTTGTTTATCCTTACCTTTCTTTATTACCCAATACCTTAGCCCCATTACAACCCTTAGACTTCTATCTTGATTGTTGTGTGTTTCAATATGTGGAGTTTGAAATTGGTACGAGCATATGGTATCCTTGGTTCTCGCTTCTAAGTAGTGGCATTCCGTTCATGAGATCATATACATGTTGTATTAATAATTCTAGAAAGTGCTTTCTTTGTTATAACATATGTGAGTGTTAGTCTACATGTTTACGTCAATCTTCTCACATATACTTAGTATAGGGAGTGTAGTCAGAAAATCTGTGTGAAAATAGAGAGTATATCCGGTGAGGAATTGAGTGAATTCTCTAAGACATGTTACTACATTCAAAATATTGTTTTAATTGATTAAATGCGAGCTAGTGAGTGGTTACTGAGGTTAAGTATAAGCTCGAGGGTAGGGATAGCTAAAATTTGTGGGAGTAGTGATTTTTAACATGTCATGTTTCATTGGAAATCCCTGAGGCAATTGTTGGAAGGTTTAGCTTTTGTTTTGTTTCTTTGTTTTGCTCGGGGACTAACAAAAGCTAAGTGTGGGGGAATTTGATAGGAGCATATTTAAGCGACTTTGTTAGCCTATTTCCTTGCATTTACTTAGTTAATTTCTATTTATTAGAGTGTTTTAAGCCATTTTCGTGTGTTTGTAGGTCCAAATGGCAAAGTTGGCAAGAAAACGCAATTTGGAGCATTTTGGAGCAGTTTTGGGCTTGGATTGGATAGCATGCGTATGGAGCAAGGTGGATGGACATTTTTGAAGATCAAAAGAGGCTAGGAATGTGCTTAACATCTGGAGAAATTAATTCAAGACTTAGAAGATAAGGAATTAGCTAAAAAGAAGGAAACATTATCCAAACTATCCTAAAAAGAAGGAAACATTATCCAAACTATCTTATCTTATCCAAACCTTATCCAACCTTATCTTATCTTATCCTATCTTAATCTTATCCTACCTTAATTCCAACTGCAAAAGGGAATCAATTTCACATTAAATCACCGAAATATCTGGTTCTAGAAGCCCTCATCTGCCCTAGATTTGTGCCATACCACTCTATCCTTTTCCCCTAGGAATCTGCACAGCACCCTAGCCCTTTTCCTTCTGGACTTGTGCCGTGCCCTATCCTTGTCCTCCAAGGATTGGTGCCGTGAACTCTAGCCCTATAAATACATCACAAATCTGCTGCACAAAAGGAAAGAGAGCCTTAGAGAGAAAATCAGAAAAATACACTTTGTGTCGCAGCTTTGCAAGGAAGGAATGAGAAGAAGGACTTGTGCCGTAACCTGCCATCCAAGGCCATTGGAGTGCTGGAGCGTTTATATGTTCTTTCTATCCTTAGTTTTAGTTCAATGTTTAAATTAGAATGGTTTTGTTTAATTGCAAACATGTGGAACTAATTTTGTTTTAGCTAGAGGTGAATTCGAAGCCCTGGACATATGTTTTATATGAATTGATTTCCTCCAGTTATTGTTTCGTAAAACATGAATGCGATTTATTTATCTATTTGATTGATAACTTATTCTTGTATGTTGATTAAGGATGCATACTTAGTTTGCATGCATGGATTTGATGCTAAAATATAAGGGAATCCATGGCAAGAGTATCATATAGTTCATAGTTACGAATGGCTTGTCAATACTTATAATTTTCATAGAACTTAATGATCTTTGATATGTATCTCTATCATGTAGTTCATATAGGGAACTTGGTAAGAATAATTTGATTGCGTCATTGAGTACAATTCAATGAAATTAGGAAAATCTGAGAGTGAATTAGTGCTGTTCATGGTTAACTTGGGGCATTGTTTATATGAATAATAACTGGAAATCGATTTGTATGCATATATGTCATGTGTGGACAAGAATCCTGCAGCTTGCCTCTCACCCCTTTAGTCACCTTAATTTTGTGCAACGTTTAATTAGTTCTGCAACTTATTAGTTTTAAGTCAATTTTCGTCCAAACAAACCCCCTTCATGTTTTGAGTCAATTTAGTTAGATTTTCGTCCAAATCACCCCTTAGTGCTTGTTTTGAGTTATTTGAGTCAGTTTAGTTTGTTTTGAGTTATTTGAGTCAGTTTAGTTTGTTTTGAGTCAATTAGCTTAGTTTTATGTTTTTGTGTCTAATTAGTGTAGATTAGCATCCCTTTTAATTTGTGTGTTAGTTTATTTCACATCACACACTGAAAAATCTCCCTACTAATAGGAATGAGCACGTTTAGTAATCCAATCATCAACTTCCATATCATTTAGTTTACAAATTTAGTCTTCCTAGCATTACCCATAAAAATGTGAGATTAAATACACTGAATGCATTAGAGGCCTATCAAATGTACCAATATAAAAACACCCAAGAAAAAAGGTGTACCAAACTTAATAATTTATGAAGCGATAGGAATTAGGAATAGAGAGATTAAGGACGTAAGACTGAAGATATACAAATATTAGAAAGCAGAAACTAGTTGTTAGTTTGAAACGAATACAAGGTTTTTATGCTTGTAGGGAATCGAGTTGTATTAGGAAAAGATATTTGGGTTTGGATTCTCCTTTTCTTTACGAATGGATTTGGGGAATATATTTCCTGATTTGGTATTTGTTGTTCTTGTATTAAAAGGGAATGTTACTTATTCTCCAAATCTATGACTTGTATATATATATTGTACTCTACCCATATCAATAAAATCATTCACTTGAAACTTTCACGTGAGAAAGACCGTCGCGAAGTAAACTATGGGAATGACTATTATGCAGCACAAACCACTTAAAGATCTCAAGTTCACACTAGACTGTTTACCACTATGGATCATCCAAGAGATAGGAGATCTTAACGTGAAATTGGGTCTCCTAAACGACGCAACAAAACAGGTTTCAAAGCTCGTTCACAAGTTATCCAAGCTTAGTGTGTGGAACCGCCCCATCTTATGCAATTTTTGCTACACCTACTGACTCATTGAATTGGATAGGTTTCTTAGAGAATTGTTAAAAACAATCGAGTTGCAGGAAGCCACGTGTTCGAGCTAGACTGTCCCTCGCATAACTCCCGGGCAAGGTCTTTTAGAGAACTATCAGGCAAGGTTTGCTGCTTGGTGTACTGCAATATGAGTTTGGTATTAGTTTGAATAGTGCCTTTATGGGGCATTTGTCAGACCTTGAGGCTCACAATCAAAACTAATATGGGTATGAGCGTGACACTGTTATCTTTGATATAACATATTGTTCTTTTTTGCTATTAAATGGGTTGATTACTTGCGCCACAAGTTACTTCAACTTCTTAGTTCGATTGGATTGTTCATAGATGAGTTAAGTCTGTATAAAGTTTTTTTTCTTGCCTTGTAAACAAGGACTTTACTCATAAGATCATATGTCTAATTAAAGGGAGTCTAAGACACTTCAAGTTATTTCTTTGGTTACTAGTTTTGGTTAACAGTGAAGAAGCATGATTAATTAGTTTGACAAGATTAATTATAGATGATACTTGAATGAAGACAGTTGAAAATGACATAGGATCCAATGACAGATGCATAAACAACAAATCTACTTTATGTAAGTACAAAGAAAAGAGCCCCAGGCAAGATTACAACCTTGTCAGGCAAGGTTTGTCTTCTTGCAGCCACTTCTCTTTATATTTTACAGGGGTTGAAGTCTTGGAGAATGAAATATAAACCGGGTTTACTAAAGAGATTTGATACTACAACACAGGGAAAGGTAGCAGAACTTCTAAAACTTGACAAAAGATGGCTTTCTATGGTGGACCTGCGACTAAAAGGCATGAAGTTTAAATAAACTAAAGTTTTCTGGTTTCTTGCTTGTTGGTCTACAGAGTTGAATGTCTTTTGATTGATTGGTTGAGAGACCTTTTGTTTGCATCTCTTACTACTTTTATAGACTTTTTAGCCCAATTGTCTAAGTCTTCTATTTCGGTGATGGCTTCCAGAGTATTGTAAGTCACCATCTACTTTTGTTATTTACTTATCCATGCCGTGGAAAAGTACTTTTTGCTGAGGGTGAGCTGCCCTCTGTCACTTGTCACTTCACATAGGCGTGTTGCCTATTTCTTGGAAAAAAGAAATGATTTTCAATTCTTCCTGGGCTGCCAACTATTTGAGCCCTATTCTTTTTCTACTTTTTGCTTTCTCAAGCTTTCAATCGCACTAAGCCCAACATTAAATGTCCACCCAAACAGTGCTCCTTTTAATCATTGTTAAGTCTGCTTACCCAGACATTGATAATGATTAAAATTAATTGCTTGCCGAAACTGGGTACTAACACCTCTTAATTAGCCATTTTAAATAAACCTTTGCACTAACCCACGATTTCCAACGTTAACTATCTGCCCGTTAAATAACTTCCACTTTACTCTTTTTGGCCATTACCTTCAACAAACTTGATTCTCCGAACTACCAAATTCTCTTGAATTTTTAGCCCTTTCTTGCCTAAATTTCTAGCCATTTTTTCACTTTTTTCCATCGAATTCAATAATGGCTCCTAAATCGCACCCTGCATGTGAGTTTAGAGAAGGGATTGTCAATCTTTGCCGTCGACTCAACGGCCTTCATCATCCTCAGGCTGGCCTGTCGATTTTCTTCGAGGAAGGTGGAGTGCATTCATTAGGGCCCTCATGGACTACCAGAGTTCCTGTTGCTGTGGAAAGAAACATGCTCCCTGCCAACTGGTTCACTCCCATTCCTTACACCGCCAAGGCAGGAATCTCTGCTTCAAAGTGGTCTCACTTTAAGAGGGGTTTCCCCTCAATGAAGGATGAAGCTTGTCCAAGTGGGTGGATGAATTAGAGCCCATTTGGAGGAAGAAATGGATGGCAAATGGCATCTATGAGCTTATCATGATGTCCAAGAGTACTATCCCTATCAAGCATGAGCTTTTTTCAACATCTCTCCTCTTCTAGAACACAGGGACCAATACTTTTGATTTTAAAGTAGGTCTCATGTCTCCTACCATTCTGGATATGGCACAGGTCTTTGGTTTAAGGCCATCGGGCAAGTGTGTGGACATTACACATGATTGGTCTTCATCCTCACATCTGCTGCTGAAGGTTCAGAGCTTTTCATTCTGTCACCAACTTGGAGTATAACTCGACCACCTTCAAAAGCTATGAGACTTCTTCTACGGGCTTCATCCCATTTGCCAAGAAAATGTTCAACCTACCTTCCTTCACTGCTAACCCAACTCAGGAGCACATGTACTTTCTCCTATATTGGTTGGATAAACACGTGTTCCCCAACAAATCCAAATGAGTGAAGCTAGAATGGATCTTTTTGGTGGAGGCGCTGCATTCCTTTGACGTTGTTACCAACCGGTCATTTCATTCTGGGACATCTCTATCATCTGCTTTATAAGATGACAAGGAGCTGGCCCTTCGAGACCAACGTCAATGGAGCCACCTAGATGGTGCAACTTTAGCTTCAATGGTATTTCCCAGAATTTCGGGCTTCAAACTTGGAGTATGCAGATAAAGTAACTCCTGCCTGAATTCTGGCAAGGGCCCCTACCACCAATCACTCTTGTGTGTGGTGCGAATTATGGTGTGAATGTATGGGATGTGGTGGTTGATTTATGCAGCAAAATGTAGTATTTATAGGGCTAAAACACACGACATAGAGTCATTGTTTTGGAGAAAAATTAAACACTCCAAATCCACAAGGAAAAAGCCATCTAGAAATCAGAAACCAAAGAGAATAGGGATAGGGGGTGCGGCAGATTTAGGCTTCTAGAAAGGGATAAGTCTTCTAGAAACTAATATTTAGGTGATTTAATGTGAAGAGGAGTCTCCTTTGCAGCTGGAATTAAGGTAGCAAAAGATTAGGATAGGATAGGATAAGATAAGATAAGAGTGGATAAGGTTTGGATAAGATAAGGTAATTTGGATAATGTTTCCTTCTTCATAGCTGATTCTTTATCTTCCAAGTCTTTGATTTAATTCTTCCAGATGTTAAGCACATTCCTAGCCCTTCTTGAACTTCAAATTCGTCCATCCACCTTGCTCCATACATATGCTATCCATTTCAAACCCAAAATTGCTCTAAAATGCTCCAAATTGCACTTGCTTGCCAACTTTGTCATTTGAACCTACAAACACACGAAAATAGCTTAAATCACTATAATAAATAGAAACTAACTTACTAAATGCAAGGAATTAAACTAACAAAGTCGCATAAATATGCTCCTATCAAAACTTGTTTTTGAATAAGAAGACGCATGAATACCAAAAGGAATTGGAAACAATGCAGTCAGAATTATTACTGGAAATAGCAGGGGAGATACTTAGAGCACAGCAAGAAGCAAAGGGTGTGCAAGAGCTTTCAGGAAGTAATATACTAACAGTGGTACATGAGCAAATTGGAGGCAGTGGTGTGAAGCAAGTGGAATCAATAAACGGAGTAGGGGCTGCTCTACGAGCAGTGTTTGAGGTACTATTTGGTACCCTTATACAAACTAAGGAGAAGACGAGGATGTTTACAGGCATCCTGGGAGAACTCGAAATCACGCTGCACACCTTTAAACCATTGATAGAAGAGATAGCAGAATATAACAAGCTATTGCATCTTACAGAGGAAGAAACAGGAAGTTTTAGAGTAGAGATGGAGAAGGGTGTAGAGCTCGTTCACAAGTGCTCCCAGGTTAATCTTTGGGCAAGCAACAAAAAGATGATATAACGACAAACTTTTTGGATTAAATTGCTCTCTTCAAAGATTGATAAAAAGAATGAGAGTGCAACTATCAAGGGATGTGAGAGAGAACATGGTTTCATTTACAAATCTCCTGACGGCGAACAAGCAACTTTCAAAGATGTTGGAAAATTGTACTACATAGGTTATTGTTAGGGTTTTCTTATAAGTTTAGAATTTGGGACCGTTAGTATTAGATTTTTATTCAATTTATAATGACTCGGTCAAAATATAGTTTCTTCGATTCATGTAACCTCCTTGGCAATTTCGTATTTTTATTGTTTAATAAAGTTTCTTTATTTACTAAAGTTAGTTTTACATTAATTCTTTGCAAATTCTAATATTCAACTTGATAGCAGAACAGGTTTAATATTTCAAAATTTAATCTGCCTTGTCAGGACAGGTTGGTATCATTCTGTTTGTCAGTCTGTTTTCTAGGTTTTGTACTTTCGTTAGTTTAGTTTGTAGAAAAACATAAAAAAATATTCTGAATTGACGTTGAAGTCACTGCTGCAGCCTGACCCATCGACTCCACGCACCAGGGTGCTAAACAAGTCCTGCAGTTTTTGTTTATGCATTTTAATTCAGATACAAAAACAAAAGCCCAGGAACAAAAAATTAGACTTTCAGCATTGTTCTTGTATTTGGATTGCTTTAATACACAGCTCCCAAGAGACCAACGGAGCAGAACTTATTTGGTACTGTACAAGTTGGCTTTGATCATGCACTAAGGCTAATTTCAACCGAACCTGTAATCTTCCTATTTTATGTTGATCTTTTAGTGCCTTCTTTATTATTCTACTATTCCTTGCAGTATATCTTTGTAACAACAAACAAAACTTGTTCCAAGCAAAAACTTGTGAACATAAATATATATGTGCTTGGTGAATTTATAATTTACCCTGTTATGTGCTCTTTGGTAGCTCATTCATTCTAGTTTTTGAATTTGTAAAATTTGATAATAAACTAGTAACAACGTATCTTGTAGGTGATGAGAATGCATCCTATATCCGAGGTCATGTATTCAATTCCCCTCTTTCCAAACATCGCTTCCTTTTATCAAGAAAGAAAACAAGAAGATAAATAAATGCAACCTACGGTACAAAAACACCAGAAATATTCTGTATATTAAAATCTAATGATCATTTATGTTCAAAGTTCTAAAAGAACCTAGGCGTTAGTTGGGGGGGGGGGGTGCGGATTGGAACCTAGTGCCTAGGCGGACTAGGCAACCCTAATGGACTTGGCGAATTTAAGTTTTCAGAGTTGGAGAAAGATAAATAATCTTGGAATATATACATTAAAATTGATTTAGGGTGTATTTTGAAAATTTTTATTTTTTTAAAACGTCATAAAGTCGAAATTGTGTCTGCATAATTGGGTATATAAGTTATTTAATATGGAGTGTATCCAATATTATGCACTATTCTAAAAATCGGTCTAGGCGTTGGGCGGTGGAGCCCCGCCCTGATTTTGGGCAAGGCGTTTGGAAAAATCGGCTGGAAGCTAGGCGGCCCTAGGCGGAGAGGTGGGTGGCACCTAGGCGGTTCTTGGTGGCCCTAGGAGGTTTTTTTTAATATTTTTTTTTATTAATTGTGTGCTTTTTTCTTTTTTGGTTTCATGGTGGTATACTTATGGAAATGGTGTACCTAATTTGCATTTTATCATTATTGTATTATCCATACAAGTATAGTTTTATTTATTTTATTTTTTTTAGGTGTAAATATGCACTTATTTACAAGATATATAATAAATTTACATAAATTTGCCTAGGCCGCCTAGGCGCTAGGTCTCTGCCCACTGCCCGACTAGCGTCTAGCAATTTTTAGAACCTTAATATTATGTGAGGTGCAAAAAAAAAAATCTTTTATAATTGTGAACAAAATTTTCACAAATCATTGAAATGTAAAGTGGTAAGTTACTGAATGGTCCACGATTTGGTTGATAATTTTGGTGGCATAAATCTAAGATTGGGCAATGGGCACAGTTGGTGCTGGCTCGAATTTAGTCCCATAAAAAATGTAATTTTGCCTCCTCAGATTTTCATCTAATTTTAAATTTATACAATATTTTTAAATTTCATACAACAGATCATGTATCAATTTTATACAAACGTCAATTTTTTGGTTCACAATTTTGATTTTTGCCTAGATGGCATCAAATGGCCCACTGCATCACCTATCTAAGATTATCGCAGTGGACTGACAGGCCATTAGAAAGTGACACAAGGTCTGCCAACCCCAAAAATAAAAGAAACAAAAGAAAAACCAATGATCATGGTCTTGGACTTTTGGTGTGCAAGCAGCCCAAAGTCTTCAACAATCTTAGTTTCTCATAATTCAATAAACTTATGTAACCATCCACATTACGATCCACTTAGCAAGCTCTGATATGTAGTTTGAACAACTTTAGCATGCAACGTGGTTGGTATGATTTGTCTACGATGACAATGTCTTAAAATAAATTGGCATGATAAATATGTCAGCATTTGCATGGACTTGATGTGATTATACAAATGTCTGATTTATAAGTTATTATTTTTTGCATGACGTGATCGTATATTAAGATACTAATCGATTTCACACTTTTGCGTGTATTTAAGCTTGACTTGTGGTATTTTATGACAATCGGGCTTTGAGATGTGGTTAGGCTTGATGTGAGATTTTTGGGCCCCAATGATGACTTTTTTTAAGGGAACTTTAACGAAAAACTCCCGGTACTGTTCACTTTAACGAAAAAGCACATTTTTACACTAAAAGGTCAATTATGATACTATTCACTTTACCCTTTATTTTGTGTTTATCGTTAAAACTTAAAGTTTTTAAGCCCTTTACCCTTTTTTTTTTTTTTTTTTTAAATGTAGGAAGAGACTAATTAACTATAATAACATAAATAAATAGTTATCTATTTTTATGATAATGAGGAACTAATTAAATTAATATTTTTAATAGAAAAAGCCACAAATTTAAAATTTTTAGATTGTAGAAAATTAGTTGTTAACTAGCTTAAGTGGATATTATATTAAATAAATAGAAAAATGCTGAGTTGACAATCGATCAAAGCATCTTACTCAAATTTTATAAAGGAACATATGTTTAGTCTAAACAAATACAAAACAAATATAGGGAATTCTAATTACTCCAAAGATAAAGAGTTATTTTGGAGAGGGTAGGTGAGGGTGGGGAACAAATTCCAAAAAAAAAAAAACTTTGGGTTTTCTTCTCATTTTTTTATTTTTTGCGTTGGTAGACCATATGGGCTCATTGACACACCCCGACCGAAATTAGGGCGTGCTGGCCGTCACGCGAGATGTAACCATGTGCACAGTGCGGAAGCTAAGAATAATAATAAAAGTACGAATAACTAAAAACCAAGCTATACACAGAGTAGATAACATACATGTGCAAGCGTAAGTGTGATAAATAATATTCAGAGCACAAAAGACCTAGTGCAGTCCAGAGGAACAAACATTAACGAAACACACCTAGAAGTGGTCTTACACTGGTGATAATCTGTCAGATATGCCGAGAATCCCTCGAGAGCCACCAAAAGAGCAATCCAAACTAGAACCTAGAGGTGCGCAAAACAAAAAGTGTGAGTGGGCAAAAACAAAGCTTTTCAAAATCATTTCAATATCAAAAGTTCTAACCCCTCGCCGTAAAACCTGTATAGTTTTCCCAAAAAAATAGAATATATGCACATATAGGAAACATGCTCAGAAATATGCCATGTCGAATGCCTTTACATAAAATGTAAGAAAACTAGGTAATGTCAATCAATGCAATGTAATCTGTCAGCCGGAGTCACCTAACGTGACCTATATGGCTGAATCTAGAGCTCAGATCTCCAACTCACAAACTATACTTGCACACAAGTCGGAACCACCTAAAGTGGTCTGTACGACAGGACTGGGTGTAAATAAATACGCTCAAGTGCTACGATCACGTGAAGACTGGGCGAATAATTGCGGGTCATTTACGAGTCGGAACCACCTATAGTGGTATGTACGACAGGACTGTGCACCCAACTTGGATCCAAGATGAGCGTATGGTGCAAAAGTTGAACATCACGTAAAGGACTGTGCCCTACTCTGGGCGGGAGCAGTAACACCGGGGGTGCAGGTTATGAGCTCTCTATACATCTCACATCACTACTAATCATAAACATAAACCATAACTTACCTGGCACTTATCTGTGTGTCCGCAGCACCAAACATATATATATATATATATATATATATATATGCAACTACTAATGCATAATTAAATAGGAAAACGCAATGCATGGCATTTAAAACATATAAACGTTTCATTTCATTTCATTTTCTGGGAAAATCACAAGTATATAGATATATACAGAAAACCAAAAGCCCACTCACTAGTATGTAGAAGGGTCGTAACCCCCTTGCCTCGAGTGATTGCGCTTGTCCTCGGGATAGGTCTCACCTATATGCGAAACAACTATAAAAACGTTAATTTAAAGCACATAACCCAAACTAGATAATAACTTCTCATACAATACTCAAATGGGGTGTATGAATACACCAACGTGATCTACTCAACCTCACGAATATCCCCATATTTTTAAAATAATTTTCTAACGTCACACGCGCCGGCCAAGGCACGGCCACACGCGTCGCCCACGCGCAGGCACGTGCCTGGCACACTGACGGCATCAGTTAACACCGTCAGGAATATTCCGTTAAATCTAACAGATTCCGTTAAAGTTAACCTAACACCGTTAAGAATATTCCGTCCAAACTGACGGAATATTCCGTCATCTTCTCCGGTCAACCTCTGGCGCCGTCACCGTCGCCGGAAAACTGGAAAAACTTCAATCCTTCGTTTCTCATTCGTTTTTCAACCAAATTTCACGAAATTGGTACCAAAATGAAGCTTACAACTAGTAGAACAAAACCTGACCACTTTCAAGCACTAAAACCAACGGAATCTTGCCGGAAAAATTTCACCAAGTCCGGCCAAACTTGCAACTCACGATCCCGACGTCCAAAACCTTCAAACGAACCACCCCGAGCTTCCTAAGGACCTCACCAAGCTTCCTACAACCCTGAAATTCCCAAAAACACATGATTTTACGTGTGCATGAACAGTACCCCGAATTGAACATCTCGGGTTCGACGTGAAAACAAGGGTTTCCTTACCTCAAATGGGTATGGTTGAACTCGTATAAAGCTCACGAACACAAAGGTATAATTTTCTTCCTCAATCCGCAACGTTTTCGAGTGATTTGGTTCTTATCCGTACGCAAGTGTAGAAGAGAAGAGAGAGAGACAGGGATACGAGACAAGGAAAGGATGAGAATAAGTGTGGGTGTGTGTGTGTGGTCCAAAAGCAGCCAACCAAAACCCCAAAATAACCACACAACGAAACAAAACCACTAGGGGCAAAACCGTCATTTCATCCCTACGGTACGAATAATCCGGGACGGGCAAAATTGTAAGTCGTTGTATGAAATTAAAAAAAAAATGAAAGACGTGGTATGAATTTGAAATTGAATGAAAATCTGAAAGGGCAAAAATGTAATTTACCTATTTTTAGGTGATATTACAATTTATTTGCACTAACGTATAGGGTCATAAATTCGTATTTAGATAAATTATATTAGGCTGGTTTGATTGATTTTTTTAGAATTTTGACCTTTTTTACGTATCTTGTCCTTGTGAATTTAAAGGTGGAGAACAAAGATTTAAGTAGAAAGGAATAATTGCCACCAAAGTATATCGACCTACTAATACAAAGTTATGTATGTGGAAAAAGTCTTAAACATAACCTTAAAGGCTGCCACTTAATACTACGATTTAGTGGTATTCCTCCTTAATTGTAAGTGAGAGGTCTTATTTTTAATTCTTGTTAAAGGTGAATTTGAACCACACTATTGCTAGACCATTGTGAGGCTAGCCAACTCCCCTCCCCCTTAGTGTGGATAATATCGTTTGTTAAAAAAGAAAAACCTTAAAAGCTTGAACTGATGATGTAAAACACGATCAATGATGTGATATCAAAGATTCAAAAAAATAATCAACACTATTTCAACAAGATAGAACACAACCAATCAGGGCCATCTTCCTTTCAAACAATGAGATCGAATGTACCATTTATGTTCCACACAATTATTGAGTCATTTATGCCTTCATCAACCCAACAACAAAACCTCAAACTTCTTAAAATCAAAGACATGTTCAAATAAAACAAAAATTAAAACAATGTTGTGGACTATTTTAGAGAATGTAGGGAGAGTGCACAACATGGAGAGAAAGATAGATGGAGAGTAGGCTTAAGAAATTCTGTATGTTATTCCCCAGACCTTATGCCTTTATTTCTAGTAATAAGGAGGAGAGAAATTGGATCTCCAAGTAATACAAAGTTTAATAAGAAAGATTTTCTAGATCCTGAAGAATTCCTAATTTATCTCTACTTAGAATTTACACATTGACTTATGTATTAGAACCTATATCACAACACTCCCCCTTAGTGTGTAAATACTCAAATAGATGGCAAATCAGATCTTCAGGCAAATGTAGAAGCAATTGATGAAGTTGTCTTATCTAGTTGGCACAAGTAGCGAATGCAAGTCTCAAAACAAACGAAAGAATGCATAGGTAGTATAACTAACAAAACTTCGCTATGGCAAAACCCAAGGTAGGATAAAAACCCATAGTCTAAGGAGAAAAGTGAGAGGTTGTATTAAGTCAAAACTAAACGTCTTCTGGACACAAGAAAACTGTTTACAAGGATATGACTAGCCCAGGATGGGTGCTTTGTAGAAACCTAGTCAGATAGCAAAAACCCAGCAAGAAAAATGCTCCTAAGCGTAGGGGAAAGTAGTACATTAAGTTTAAGTAAGTATATTTCTAGATACTCCCCCTAGGTTTAACAAAACTTCCAAATGAAACTATAAGCATATCAAATGAGAAGGTTACACATACAAATTCCTTAGACAAGCTTCTAGAAGGTAAACTTCGATGGTGTTGCCATGTAAAGGTCGGTAAGGTTGTCTGGGTTCAGATTGCTTGACTTTAATCTTCTCATGCTCATGTTGATATAGACATAATATTCTTGGGGTTAACTTCTTGGATGTATTATGATCTAGTTGACACATAAGGCGTTGTCTTTATAGATCATTGTTGGGACTTAACAATGAATGAAAATCATAGGTACTTCAAATGTACTCAACAAGGTCTCTTAACCATGTCTTTCACGTGCGGTGTAGTGAGGCGTGGTAAGTCTTGGAACAACATGAAGATTTCACAACTAATGTAATATCGTGGACCTTCAAGATAATGTAGTGTTCCTAAATGGTAAAGACATAACCATTTAGGAACATACCTTGTGCAAATCAAACAGATAGTCTAAGTGAGCATATCCCACAAGGTAAGCATCTTTCTGAGAGCCAAGGGGTGTGATTCATTCTTAGATGCATAGGGATAAAATAAGCCCAAAAAATCATAGTAATAGAAAAACGTCTTTAACTTAGATTTGGCGGTGGTGTGTAAGCGCAATGTTGCTTTATACCAAAAGACTTTCAACACTTGAGATGTTCGATTTAATGCTTTGAGTTAAGTACAATAAATGCCAATTGCACTCAGATATGGAACTATCAGCTGCACAACCTCCTTGAAGGTCTCATTTGCATCTAGCGTACAGATGATCATGGGTACACTCGGAGGCAACACTTTCTGGGTCTAGTTCGACTGGTGTACCAGAATGCCATTAGAACTATGCTCAAAACTTTAGATCGAGGTAGTGTCAAGTTTTCACAAGATCATTCATCTCAAATTCTAACTTAAGGTGCGAGTCAAATTTTTCAAGCTTTTCTAGAGTTTTAATGAGATTCATATCATGACATTAACTGCAACTGAAGCAATTTCAGATTTTGTGTACACAGAGGCATATATCCTTAACTGATCAAATATTCACTTAGACAGGTATACCACATCTGCTAGATAGTTCTGCATCCATAAAGTGAAAGCCTTATCTAAACCGAGAGGGTGTTTTGTGGTCTAAAACTATTTGAATCAATACATTTAAGTCCTTCAAAAACTTCCATGTAGATTTCATATCATGATCCTAGAGATACATTACAACCATGTTTGTAATCCCACAATAAATTACATGGTGTATGATAGAGCCTTGCGCTATAAGGCAACATTATATCGCACTATTTCATTCATCTCATTAGACATGGATCGTTTCTTTCTAATTGACCAATTAGTTCTATGTTGTCATTAATCAACGAGAAGAGGTTCGATATTGTCGTTTTTCATTTATGTCAGTAGCTACCATATAAGTGAAAACATCATTAATGATAATGCTATTCCAATTCCATATTTCATCTAAACTAGTATACTGGACCAAAAACTTCAAGTCTTGGGAGTAATCCAGATTAACCTCATGAGATGAAAATGATTAAGACAACAATCGAGGAAAGGATTCGTTTGTGCCATATTCCTCCCCCTTCTGATAAGGCAAATCATTCAAATCTAGTGATTTTTCATGCTTCTGGCGGAAGACAGATTGATTGGCTAGTTGCCTACGTACATAGATCGTCCACTAGGTGTAGCCACCTATCTAGTAGCATCTCGTCCTTCTTAGGACAACAATGTCCGTTATATTCGTCTATCCTAGCAATCATGTTTGCAGCTGGTATATGTGATTTTGTCACGTTTGCTAGATCAGAGAAGCTGTAGGGTAACACTTTGATGATCTAGAATAAAGATCGAGATGAGAGATAGGGGGATGTCCATGGTAATTCATGTCATTCCTCAGGAACGTTGACATTCTTATCTCCCTTAACGGCAAGAAGACTGTCCCATTGAATTGACAATCCCCTAAGTAAGGGATAAAAAGATCGCTTATAAGGGCTTAGGAGAATCATAATCCACAATGATTCACATCATTTTTGTGAGGATCCATAGTGGTATATTGTGGCAGTGCAATTGGCATATAAAGTGTATACCCAAAATGCCTAAGTACGAAACTTCAAGTTTGTACCTAGTTACTAACTATAATGCTAAAAATAGGATTAGGTGGCATAGGCCTCCGGCAGATGAACATAACTACATGCAATATTACATAACCCTATGCAGAAAATGGAAAGCTTGGTGAGCTCACTATCAAGTGTTCGTACGATCATTTAAAGGCGTTTAACAATCGCTTTCTACAAGATTGTTTGGGTGAGAACATAAGGAATAAAAAATGTTCCAGTTTTGTACCTAAGGGAAATGTAATAATCATTGAATTTATCGATGTAAACTCTCCATCGTTATCTAGTCTTATGGACTATAAATAATTGAAGTGATAAGCCTGCTACCTAATAATTGGTGCCAAGAGTCTACCAAAGCAGCGTTGGGTGTGGACAAACATGTGACCAATGCGTTAATATGTCAACCAAAACCATATATATTTTACATGGTCCACATTTTTGTTAGATTAGTCCATGATTAATCTTTTGAATCCATTGTAGAAAGGATGGATGATATGTAAGGATCGTTTTAGTACATAGCCTAGTAATTAGCTTGCCTATTAATGATCTTCATAGTTGGGTCATAGTTTGCTAGTGAAGATCAAAGGGAGAGACCAAAAGGGTGTTGATATGGGCTGAAGGAAAACCAAAGCCCAATTAGACTCGGATTGGACCAAAAAGACACCCCAACATTGCTGGGTATGGTCGATGGAGAAGAAAACCAGCCCCGCCGTTTCTAGCGGCTGTGTTTTGGGTATAGGCGTGCACGTGAGGTGTTGGTTCATCGGAGAACCAACAATAGGTGACGGAGGGGGTGACTTCACCCTCATTTTCCATGAAATTGAAATTTTGAAAAATCCCATTGAGATTTTGACTTGAAATCTTGGCCACATAAGTTGGGGATGACTTCTAATCCTTGTCTGTAGGCAAGGTTCTGGACTTCGAGTCCAAAGGACAGGGACAATGTCAAAACTGGGTTGTTGGGGTTCTGGGCTTCAAGGGAGCAACAAGGCTTCGACTTGGCTAACGGCTCGACTCACTTCAGCAACACAGACTTTGGTTGGCGTGCTGATGGCTCAGCGACACGACTCGAAACCGCTGATCGTTGGGGTTTTTAAAACCCTAATTTTAAATTTTTTTTTTTTCAATTCAGGATATCAGTTAACATAATAACAATATTATGAGTATAATGCATGCACAATTTATCCAGAATCTAAAATTCGTAAAATGTAAAGTTGGGTCATGCATTATGGTGAAGGTTTATGCAAGTAGGGCTAAAAAAATATCAAGATAAAACCGTTGTTTTGAAAGAACTTGGATTGCATGATGAATATTGTGAATGGGTTTGCAGGAGTTCCTCTTCTGGGTTTCGGCTTTCCATCTTCAAAGCTTGTATCATGTTCAGCACGAGAATAATTAAGAACAAAGTTGTATACTATACTGATATAAAGTACAAAATTTTCCATTTTACACAGCTATTAAAATTGTATCAATTTATGTCTTTGGACGGATGGATTGTTTGATATGCTTCATTAAATTGTTGGCATGGTGAGCCTAGATCCTTGTATGAGCAAACGTGTAAGCCACATTTGCACCACATGGACAAAAAAAATTATCAATTTAATGGAAGATTTTAAATTTGGAAATTTGGAAAAGAACAAAAAGTGTAAACTAATATAATTTCAAAACCTCATAAAGTAATATGAGAAAACTAGAACCTCGATAAAATCACATCAAAGGCGAGAGAATTTTTTCATGTATGCAAAATCTAAGATAGTACACTAGGTGTCTTATATAAGAGAAGAGATATTTTTTTAGTGTATATTCACTTGTATTATAACACATAGTGTACTTATGTTCTGAACACGCCATAAATCTTTGAGAGTGTAAATTGTAGTTAGCCCCGTAATATAATAATTTCAAAGACCATGGTCAACATTTCCGTTCATTAAAATTTACATTACTCGCTACTACTATTCCATTATACGTTCAAAGATGCTATAATATTGTAGACAACTAAAAAAGAAGATGCTATACCATGTACCTATTCTATTTTCTAGACTGCATTGGACCCATATCTGTTGGAATATGATTATGATAACATGATTTTCACAATATGTGTAATCATGTATAAAGGTACACCATAACATTGGTGTACCAATATGCATATGATTGTTGTGAATAAGTTAATTAATTAATAAAGAAAACAATATAATTATTTATTTATTTAATTAATAATTTATAAAAGATATGAACAATTGTATTTCAACGTGAAAAGTTGTAACTTCTTCTGACGAATACAACTCCTCCAGAAAGGTTATTTCTATCTCTATTTATTTGTCAAATCTCATTTTGTCAGATTCATTCAATTCCGTTCTCACTCTCTGATTCATATCCTTCACACCATATTGTGATCGATAGTCTAAGCGACATCGCCCCGATCATGTGAACTAACCTATTTCCATCATTGACCATTGAATTTGATCACATTCACAAATTATCCTGTCACATACAGTCATATACTCAAATGGATAAGCATGACATTTGGCTAATATGTTTGGCTTCATCAGTATATGTATCAAGATATTTGTTTGGCTTAATTAGGATTAGGTTTGGTAAATAGGTTGTGTTCGTGTTGTTTTTGTGTAACACCTGTTATCTTAACAGGTCATGTCATATCACACCCATTATCTTAACGGGTTCTTAACAGGTTGGGTTACTTTACTCATTAAAATTATCAGGTAAAATGACCCAACCCGTTTAACCCGTTAACATAACACATTGCCACATAAATATTTCTTCAAAACATAAAAATACATTGGTCGTTATGTAGTTAAGTACTAAATACTCGAACATAAGTGCCTAATAAAAAAGTATCACTACACTACTACAAAATATCAAATGTGCAATGATATGCAAAATGAAGGGGTTTTTCTTTTCAAGTTGTGAACATTTTTTAGAAGTTAAAACCTTGCCAATGAAACTCAAGGCTTGCCTTGAACCAAAAAATAATAAAATAAAAAATAAAATAAATTAAAAACTCAAAGCTTACATGTTGTTCATTTTACAAAATCCTTCAATTTTCATCGTTCATCATGGAGAAATGGTGTAGGAACTTTGGCTTGTTCTATTGTCTTCAAGAGTTATATTGATAACATTTTCAGTAATACTTTCCACATTAGAACTCTCTTCAACATAAACTAAGTATAGAAAAATCAAACACTATAAACCATTCCAATTATGAGAAGTTTACCAAAAATAATTATGAAAAGGAATAAAACAATAGTACTTATCACTTAAAAATATATTATGTTTTGTGAAATTGCGATTGAGAATTAAGTTTTGTGTCTATACTGCTAATTGCTGTTGTAATTAGAATTCATAATTCAATGGTAGGGATTTAACCTCACAAAAGTGAGATTAATCCTAGTACTCTTAATTATGTATTTTTTTAGTAGTATAAAATTATAAAATTAATATTTTTCTTTTCATGTTTTGGATTACCTGCGTGTATACCTGGACCGACCCGTTATCTTAACAAGTGTTTATTGGTTACCCGAAAACAACTTGATTCGTTATCTTGTCGACTCGAAACATGTTAATTTCGTGTTGTTTCGAGTCGAGTTAATATATCGTGTAAGAAATTGACAAGTCTAATCATGATATTAATCTAGATTATTATTTCCTAAGGGTTTCACTCACTGGGATTATACACATAAATACACATTGAGATAGGGAGTGAGAGAGTGAGAGCTGTGATATGAGCATATTTATTCGACTTTGTTATCTTATTTGTTTGCATTTACTTAGTTAATTTCCATTTATTTTGGTAATTTATGTTATTTTCATATTATTGTAAGTCCAGTTGGTAAAGATGACAATAAATGGCCAAATGGAGTAATTTGGAGCATTTTTGGACTTGGATTGGATAGCAGGCATGGATAGCATATGGGCTGGACGTTTTTGGTGTTTAAATGGTGCTAGGCATGTGCTAAAATATGGAGAAATTAAAGTTGAGGCTTGGAAGACAAGGAATTTGTGACAGCCCGTCCCGAACTTTTCGTACCGTAGGGGTGAAATGACGATTTTACCCCTAGTATGTTTGTTTCGTTGTGTGGTTGTTTTTGGATTTTGTTTGGCTGGTTTTGGACCACACACACTCTCCCACACCCCTCACCTTTTTCCCTGTCCCGTATCACTGTCCATTTCCCTTTCTTTCTCCCATTTCTATCCCTATATGTACGGACGACAACCAAAACCTTTGAAACCTTCACAGATCGAGGAAACAAATTATATATTTGTGCTCGTGAGGTCTTTGGGAGTTCAACCATACCTATTTCAGGTAAGGATACCTTTGTTTTCACGTCGAACTCGGGATACCCCGATTTGGTCACTGTTTATGCACACATTAATTCTTGTGTTTTTGGGAATTTCAAGCTTGTAGGAAGCTTGGTGAGGTCCTTAGGAGGCTCGGGGTGGTTCGTTTGAAGGTTTTGGACGTTGGGATCGTGAGTTACAAGCTTGGCCGGAGTTGGTGGTGTTTTCCCGATGAGATTTTGTGGGTTTTAGTGCTTGAAAGTGGTATGGATTTGTTCCTCTTGTTGTAAGCTTCATTTTGGTACCAATTTTGTGAAATTTGGTTGAAAAACGAAGAAGATACAAGGTTTTAAAGTTTTCCCGATTTTCCTGCGCCGGTGACAGCGCCAGAGTTTGGCCGGAGAAGATGACGGAATATTTCGTCAGTTTGGACGGAATATTCCTAACAGCGTTAACAACATCAGTTAGATTTAACGGAATATTCCTGATGACGTTAACTGACGCCGTCAGTGTGCCAGGCACGTGCCTTCGCGTGGGTGGCGCGTGTGGCCGTGCCTTGGCAGGCGCGTGGGGGCGCATGCGGCGTCAGAAAATTTTTCTAAAAATATGGGAATGTTCCTGAGGTTGAGTAGATCACGTTGGTGTATTCATACACCCCATTTGAGCATTGTATGAGAAGTTATTTCGTGATGTTGGTTATGTGCTTTAAAATTAACGTTTTTATAGTTGTTTCGCATATAGGTGAGACCTATCCCGAGGACGAGCGCGGTCACTTGAGGCAAGGGGGTTACGACCCTTCTACATACCAGTGAGTGGGCTTTTGGTTTTCCGTATATACCTATATACTTACTTTTTCCCAGAAAGTGAATGGAAACGTTTATACATTTATATGCCATGCATTATGTTGCCGTTTGTTTATGTATTATTAGTAGCATATATGTGTTTGTATGTTGGTGCTGCGGGCGCACAGGTAAGTGCCAGGTGAGTATGGTTTATGCTTATGTTCAGTAGTGATTTGAGGTGCATAGAGAGCTCATAACCTGCACCCCCGATGTTAGTGCTCCTGCCCGAAGTTGGGCACAGTCATTCACGTGATGTTCACCTCCCGCACCACACGCTCATCTTGGATCCAAGTTAGGTGCACAGTCTTGTCGTACAGACCACTTTAGGTGGTTCCGACTCGTAGGTGACCCGCGATTATTCGCCCAGCCTTCACGTGATCGTAGCACTTGAGCGTACTTATTATACACCCAATCATGTCGTACAGACCACTTTAGGTGGTTCCGACTCCTGTGCAGGTATAGTTAGTGAGATGGAGATTTGAGCTCTAGATTCAGCCGTACAGGTCACGTTACGTGACTCCGGCTGACAGATTACATGGCATTGATTTGACATTTCCTGAGCACTTGCAGGCTATTTAGAGGCATTTGACATGGCATATTTCCGAGCATGATTTATATATATGTATATATTCTATTTTTCTAGGAAGTATACAGGGTTTACGGCGAGGGGTTAGAACTTTGTTTATGAAATGGTTTTCGAAAAACTTTGTTTTTGCCCACTCACACTTTCTGTTTTTCGCCCCTCCAGGTTCTAGTTGGCCAGCACTTTTGGTGGCTCCCCAGAGGATTTTCCCGGCATATCTGACAGATTATCATCAGTGTAGGACCACCTTTGGGGTGTGTTTTTGTAGTGTTGTTTCTCCCGGACTGTGTTAGGTCTTCGTACTCTGAACTTTGTTTTCACACTTACGCTTGCACATGTATGTTCTTACATTGTGTATAGCTGGTTTTTATTTATTCATACTTTTATTATTATTTTATTAGCTTCCGCACTGTACACATGGTTACGTCACTTCCACGTGACGGCCAACATGCCCTGATCTCGATTGGGGTGTGTCAGAATTACACAAGAAAAAGGAATCCTAGTGGGAGGAGCATTATCTTATCCTATCTTATTCAATCTTACCTTATCTTATCCAGATTCATCTTATCCTTATCCTATCTTATCCAAACCTTATCCTATTTTATCTTATCCAACTGCAAGGAGGTATCCTAATCATATTCCAACACTTTCTACCTGATTTTTAGAGTCCTAAAATAACTCAAAAACGCCAAAAACCCTTTCCTCCTTGGATTCAGCCATATTCCCCTATATATATGAAATTCTTGCAGAGATTTAGGGTGTGCCATGCCTATCATTCATCCATTGAAGTTGCTGGAATTTTTAGAGTTCTTTCTATCTTTGTTTTAAGTTTCAATGTTTATTTTAGATTGAGTTTCAGTTATGATGAACATGTGTAACTAAATTTCTTTTTAACTAGAGGTGAATTCGAAGCCATGTGATCATATGTTTTATATGAATTGATTACATTCAGTTATTGTTTCATAAAACATAAATGCGATTTACTTATTTGCTTTATAGAGAACTTATTCTTCTATGTTTATTAAGGGTGCACACTTAGTTTGCATGCAGGGATTTGATGCTAGAATATAAGGGAATTTCACCTAATCGTTATGAACTTATATTTGCAAGTAGTAAAAGTCACTAGTCATGATTGAGTTAAGTAAATTCTTGGCAGAAGTATCATGTTTTTCATAGTTACAAATGCTTTGTCAATGCTTATGATTTTCTTAGAACTTAATGATCCTTGAGATGTATCTCATCATGCTTTTCACAGCTAGGGAACTGGAGAAAAATAATTTGGTTGCGTCACTGAGTCCAATTCAATGAACTTAGGAAAATCTAAGAGTTAATTAGTATTGTTCATAATTAATTTGGGGCATTGTCATTCATGGTTTATAGGAAGAATAACTGGAAATCAATTTGTATGCATATGTTTTATGTGTGGAGAAGAATCCTCTAGCTATCCTCTGACCCATATTTCATTCACAACTTAATTTAATTGCTGCCATTTACTTTTATTCTCATTAAATTTGTCCAAAATCCCCCCAGTCATTGTTTAGATGTTAGTTTAACTTAGTTTTCTATTTTACAAGTTTAATTTGTGTTGATTAGCGTCCCTTCTAATCCCCGGAATATAACGATCCCTACTTACTCGTACTGCAATTGCATAATATATAGGGTTTAATTTGCATGTTAGTTTCTACCACATCAAGCTGGTGTCCCTTTGGCACCTCTAAAATCCACGTTAAGGCATGTATCAAGTCTTCCGAATCACTTTACATGTTTTGGATTCCTAGCAAACTTCCTAGAGAAATGCTAAGGAAACTCTCTCAAAGGGAACTCTTTATAGACTCTCCGACACCTTATATTTTTGGCACAATGTTTTATATTTTAGCACGGAAACTGTGCCAAAAAGATGAGGTGGCGGAGAGTCTCACTTTTAAGTGAGTCTCCTTAGCATTTCTCAACTTTTTAACTTTTCTAAGAAAATACTCAAAGTCTAATTACTTAAATTGATAATGTGACAGCCCGTCCTGAATTATTTTGATCGATAGCGTGAAATGACGATTTTTCCCTTGAATGATGTGTGGATATGTGTGTAAATGGGCTAAGCTTTTGGACCCATCTATTTTTCTTCTTAAATTTTTGGATCTAATTGGAAGAAAGATTTTGTTGATTTTATTTGGTTGCCAACTGGACCACACGCACACACACACATCAAATCCCTTTGACCTTCTCTCTCATCCCTCTCGAATTTTTTACATTCGTCCGTACACTTGTACGGTCA
The DNA here is from genome assembly GCF_041283825.1 of Pyrus communis. NCBI lineage: Eukaryota > Viridiplantae > Streptophyta > Magnoliopsida > Rosales > Rosaceae > Pyrus > Pyrus communis. Next base: position 22,284,208 of record NC_142569.1, read on the forward strand.
TCTCCTTAACTCTCATCATCTCTCACAGATCGAGGTGTTTAAGACCACCATCATACTTCTTGTGACTTCATGAGTTGAGTGGTACCTTTGGGACGATGAACGGTTCACGGGAACTCGAGTTACCCGAACTCTGGTGAAGGGTGATTTTCCACCGACGTGATCGCGAGGGTTTTAAGTGGTTTTGAGACTTAAGAAGGTAATACTCTTGCTTTTCTAGCACGTGGGTTCAATTTTGGAGTGGTTTTAACGTAAGAGCACTCGGGTTTATTTAGTTGTAGGGTTTGGTCTGTTTCCTCGAATTTTTCTGGTAAAATTTCGTTGGTTTTAAGAACCCAAAGTGGTAAGATTGTGTTCATCTCATCATAAGCTTCATTTTGGTACAAATTTCATGAAATTTGGTTGAGAAATGGTGGAGATATCAAGCATTGAAAATTTTCCAGTTTTCGATGACACAGACGGCGGCCGGCGGCGGAGTTCGACGATCCACCGGAGAAGAAAGGAGAATATTCCGTCAGCTTTGACAGAATATTCCTAAGGGCAATTAACGGCATCAAGTATGTTTAACGGAATATTCCTAACGGCAATTAAGTTTTCGTCAAGGTTGGCCGCGCGTGGGGGCGCGTTTGGCCGTGCCCTTGCCGGCGTGTGGCGGCGCATGGATGGTCCAAAAATTATTTTAAAACTATGGGGATGTTTGTGGTGTTGAGTAGATCACGTTGGTATATTCAAACACCCTATTTAAGCAATGTATGAGAAGTTATTAGTTAGTTTCGTTTATGTGCTTTAAATTAACGTTTATATAGTTGTTTCGCATATGAGTGAGACCTATCCTCAGGACGAGCACAGTCAATCGAGGTTTGGGGGCTACGACCCTTCCACATACCAGTGAGTGGGCTTTTGGTTTTCCGTATATACCTATATACTTGAGATTTTTCCCAGAAAATCGATTTAAATGAAATTATGTTTGAAATGCCATGCCTATTGATTTATGCTTAGACTATGAATTTTTATGATATGTGCATATTGTGATTTGACGCGGTGGACGCTCAAGCAAGTACCAGGTGAGTTGTCAATTGTTTATGTGAATTGATGATTATGTGAGATGCGTTGAAAGCTCATAAACCTTCACCTCAGTGTTAGTGTTCCCACTCGTGGTTAGGGTACAATCCTTCACATGATGTTCACCTCCCGCACCATACGCTCACCTTGGATCCCAGTTAGGTGCACAGTCCTGTCGTACAGACCACTATAGGTGGTTCTGACTCGTAGGTGATCTGCGATTATTTGCATAGTCTTCACGTGATCGTAGCACTTGAGCGTACTTATTTACACCCAGTCCTGTCGTATAGACCACTTTAGGTGGTTCCAACTCGTGTACAGGTATAATTGTTGAGATGTGGATTTGAGCCGTACAAGTCACGTTAGGTGACTCTAGCTAGATGGATGAGCTTTAGATTCAGCTATACAGGTCACGTTAGGTGACTCCGACTGACATATCATTTGCATTGATTTATATCACCTAGCTTACATATTTTTATGCGGAGATATTCGACATGGCATATTTGTGAATTTTGCTATTCTGAGCATGATTGTGGTATAGATATGTATTCTATTTTCTAGGAAATTATACAGGTTTTACGGCGAGGGGTTACAATCTTTGATAATTGAAATGGTTTTGAAAAGTTTTCTTTTTGCCCACTCACACTTTCTGTTTTGCACCCTTCCAGGTTCTAGTTCGGAGTGTTTTTTGGTGGCTTACGAGGAATCGACGGTAGCTCTGACAGATTACCACCATTGTATGGTCACCTTTGGGTGTTGTTTAATTAGTATTCGTTCTGCTAGACTGCACTTAGGCTATTTATGCTCTGGTTGTGAATTCACACTTATTTCATCTTGCACTTTATCTTATTTAGTGCTCTAGTTAGTTTGGTTTTTATTTATTCGCATTTCTTATATTATTACTATTATGATTGCTTCCGCACGGTGCACATGACTACGTCACCCTCACGTGATGGCCAGCACGCCTTGATTTCAGTCGGAGTGTGTCAGATAAACTCTAAATACATACTACTCACAAATCACACATGTAAAGTATTATTATAAATTATGAGTTTGAACCTCATCGGTGACTAATCTAACATTTAATTTAACAAAATTTATCGTTTGCCAAAAAAAAAAAAAATACTATTATAAAGTAAATACTATAAATTTAGAGGTATTCATCCTTTTTAATGTGGCAGAGGTCTCTTGTCACTTTTTTTTATATGTACTAATAACAAATAAAAACTAATAATCATGGACTAGGTTTTATGAGAGACTTTGGATGAGGTTCCTAGTTATTAATGTTTTTTGATAGAAACCTTGTTGATTTTAAGTTTTTGATTGAATTCCCTGACATTAATGTAATATTGTATTTATATGTAAGTTATTATATTTTTTAAATTAAAAATTAAAAATTATAGTTGTTTATATTAATGAGACTTTAAATAAAACTCATAATTTGTAGAATTGATAATTTTAAAAAATAAATTGTACTCTCCAGTATATTAAGAGACGTTCTTTTCAAGAGAAAAAAAAAAAGAAGAAAAATGAACCACAAAGCTTCTGCTTTTATCAACCATTATTCAATTTCTATGGTTTTTATTTTAAATTTTTTAAGTGATATACACTAAGAAAATGACCAGCTTGAACTCAGGAATAGTGTGTTGAAGAGAAAAGGGGCTAACCTACTTGCCTATGTTTTTTATTTTTAGGGTTAATTAATCTTAAGAGGTAATTTTAAATTGGTTTCAACTTTTTAAAACATTTCAAATAACTACTAAAGTGTTGAAAATTAGACATTCACTAGGCCACCAACATTAAGTTATAACATAGACAAGTATTGAAGCGAGTTTTACTCTCACATCATCTATTTTATTCATCATTTTAATTATTATTTTTAAATACTTATTTAAATTATGAAAAATAAATAATAGTTTAAACTTGACATATCAAGTGGAGAATAGAATTTAAAAAAAGATCAAAATGTCACATAAGTCTTCAAATTTAAATTTCATGTTTAAATTTGACATATCATTTGGAGATAATTTAAGCTATTAGGTATAGTTTTTAATAATTCTTTGGATATGCAGCCAAAGCTCCAATGGCTTGGATATCATGACCATGTGATCAGATCCTGTGATTTCCACCACTTTGTTTGGCCGATTTTTCTTGATCATCCACCGTTGAAAGTCCTTCTTTCCGACTAAATCTCCTTCCGATATTACGTAAACTCGATTGACCGACCCGTAATTCTTGTTGGTTAGCTTGAGTTTCTTGGACAAGTCCTCTTCACTGAACAAACGTAGTGGTCTCATTAGCATGCTGCCTAAAGCTACATCCTGCAGCAAATTATTGTACATTACATGAACGGTCAGATCTTGTAGGTTGACAATGAGTGAACGGTTGAGATTTCACTTACCTCAATTGGGCTAAGTTGGTAGACTCTTGATTTCAAGTACAACGGGCCAAATATGAGAGTGGTAGGAGGATTGCTTGGGCCTTGGTCGTATGTGTATCGACTGTCTAATAGAGAATCTTGTCTCCGGAACGACTTTATAATTCCAACATATAATCAAAAAGAAAAGGACAATGAATCTCCCTTTTAGGTTTAAAATATAAAATATATTATTGTTCTTATTTCAAATTTTTATCACTTGGTACTTGATATATTTTTGTTTACTTGTAAATGAGAGATTTAGGTTATCATATTTCTTAAAAATGGGGACAATTGGTGGCAAGTCATTTTTATCCACTCCTTCCTGGGGCCTGTAAGACTCACAGAGACATTTCAGCCTGCTCCTGGCCACAAGTCTAACTTCCACACCAGCAGTAGGTTTCGAACCCAAGACCTCCAGCTTTTAGTTTGAAGGAAGCCTCGCAATTCGCCTGCTACCATTAGGCCACCATGTTGTGGTTGAGGTCTAGGTTTGATTCTTAACAAAAGTGAATTCAAACAAAATTATTATAGATACCCTATTATGAAGTTTAGCTAGTCTCTCATCTCCTAGTATACATAATATCAAAAGTAGTTATACAAAAATATGAAGATGTACTTTTGTAGATTTATGTTTAATTATAGGGTAAATTACATTTTACCCCCTCAAGTTTGGAATCAATTTCAATTTTTTACAATATCTTTAAAATATTTTAATTTCATACATTTACTATCATTTTATTTCAATTTCATACATCTGTTAAAAAATCTGTTAAGTAAACCGTTAAGTGATGATGTGGTAATGAAGTGGCTGCCAAAATTGTGCCACGTGACAAAAAAAATAATTTTTTATGCATTTAAAATATTATAATAATTTATTCTATTAAAAAAAAAAAAAAAAAAAAAAAAAAAAACCAATCTTCTTCCCTGAGCACACCCCACCCCACCCCACGCCACCTGCACCCACAAGGTGCAATTCAAACGTTATGTCCATTTCTCCTATGTGCAAAACCCAATTTTTATTCAAAGAAGCATCTTTCATATATCCATTCAATTAGAGAGAAACCCTTTTCCTGGAAAATTTATTGCTAGTGGAATACCCAATCTTTTCATTCCCGACGGTTTTCCCAGCAGCCAAACAGAACACAAAGTATAATTTAAAGATGAAATGTGCAAGGAAGAAACAGCAAAACGGAGAGAGAATTGGATTAGGGTCGAAATTAGGTTTACCTATTTGAGGTCCTTCTTCTTCAGCCAATCCGAGAATCAATCTGATGGCACCCAAAACCCACCCTCGGGCACCGGATTACGGACTTTCGGATATCCGGAAAGGGGATTTGGACCTTGGTGAGGAGGAAATCGAAGATTGGATAGAGGGCAGAGTGCGGTACACGGTGAAGAGCTGTGGGTACATGTCGAGGATCCGACCCTGGGCGAAGCACTGGATGCCCATGGAGGAGAGGCATCCCTCGACGGACTTGAGGGAGGAGAGGGGGCAGGAGCGGAAATCTGGGTTTGGTGGAGGGCTTTTTGGGAATCGACAAGGTGGGGGTTGCAGGTGGGATAGGGTGTGCTCGGGGAAGAAGATGAGTTTCTTTTTTTTAATAGGATATATTATTATAATATTTTAAATGTATTAAAAAAAAAAAAAATTTGCCACATGGAATAAATTTGACAGCTACGTCATCATTTAACGGTTTACTTAACGGATTTTCTAACAGATGTATGAAATTGAAATAAAATGATAAGTAAATGTATGAAATTAAAATGTTTTAAAAATGTTGTAAGTAATTAAAATCGACCCTAAATCTAATGGGGTAAAATGTAATTTACCCTTAATTATGTCAATCAATCTAGAGATATTTTGTTTTATTATTATGTTTTAAGATAACAATATATTATAATAAGGAGTACGAGATTTGGGCTAATTCACACAATATATCAGCCGTAATAATTTAATTTGAACTCGTTATTTATGATTGAAACTTTAAATCTCCTCACTTATAAGTGGAGATAAATAATATTATAGAAGACAATAGTATTATATGATGGGGCTTTTGTTATAAAAATGTGCAGCTAGGTACCTCTTTATTAAGGCTGGAAATGTTGAGGGCCGGGCCTGGCATCAGGGCAGTGACAAAAACAGCTACAGATATCTTACCTGGAAATCTTTCCATGGCTTGAGAAATGGCCAACCCACCAAGGCTATGACCAACAAGAATCACCTTTCCATCAATAGCTTCCATGAAATCCCTCAAGGGCTTCAAGTAGTCGGAAATCGATTGCAAATTCTTTGCCTGCTGTGGGTCGACCCCAGAAGCAGCTAGGTCTAGGGCAGTGACGTTGTGACCGGATGATCTAACTAGGGTTACAAGCTTGTACCAAGACCAAGCACCGAAGCATGACCCATGAACTAACACAAAGTGCTGCTGCTTGCTAGGATTTGTAGGTGCCGACTTGATCTCATTTGCTACACAGAGAAGAAGAACGATGAGAAAAGTAGAGATTGATGTAATCAAATTTTGCTTTCGTTGATCCATATGTGTTTGTGTTTCTGGTTTGGTCACCACCAAATTGATTGACAAACAGATTCATTGTTTTGTGTATTTATATTATTGAGTTCAAAAAGTAAAGAGAGTTTGGGTTGGACCAAAAACTTCTATTGAATTTGACTAATATATTTAAAATTGCATCTCCAGAGACTTAGAGGTTACTACTTGAATAAACAAGCATTTGGTCTTGTAAATTTGTAATTGTTAATGTTGCTGATGCCAAATGCTTGAAAATGTGGAAGTTGGTGAGAGCAAATTTTCAATGTCATATCTCGTAGGATGGTCAAATAATTGATCCGTGCTTATGTGTAGTATTTTTGGGATGAGGATCTTCTCCAGATTCTCTTTGTGAGGATCCTGACATCTTATCCATTTATCTTACATTATGCGGTTACATATTATTAGGTACTGTTTGTGTTTAATTTTGAATAAAAAAATTCAAAATGATATCGGACCACACGATGTACGATTAACATATATGATGAGATCCTCACAAAGAGGATCCAAATGGGATCCAAATCCATATTTTTGTATCCTTTCATGCTTGGACCACAAGGTAGTCCAAATAAAATATTGCTTCTATTATTCAATTAAAATCCTGAAGTGATGAATCATGGATGCTTTCAACATTGAAATTACAGAGCATTCGGGCCGCAGTTGTATGGCCTATACTTATAAGGGCTTGATAGGGTTTGATTGAGGTAGTACGGAATGTAAAACCTTTCAGTCACTGCCATCAATTGTGTTCCAATTATAAAATTTATACAATGAAGATAAGTTATTCGCAAAAAAATGGGAATACATTCATTTCCCTATATAATGAACTCTCATTCTTTATGGATGATATCTGTGAATGGATTTCAAAAGGATTTTATTTGTGAAAAAACTTTGAAAGCCAGCCGTTCACGTTTTGTTTTAATACAAGCACTATTTTACACTATAAGGAGAACGCACTTCTCTACCGAATTTGGTTAAGCCTAGGCCAGCAAAATAAATCAGCACAAAACCACCCCTTTGATACATTTGATACTTTCATAGGGAGAGAATTTTCACACAACCTTTTAGCCTATGCACCCTTGTGCAGATTTGATCTCCATTGATTCTCTCTCACCTAAAACTAGATTTTAATCCTTGGAAAACATTACTTTTAGACTAAAACCTTCTAAGATAAGTCTTTTGACTATGTCCAAGTCAATATTTATAATAAATGTCAGATTTAATTTCTCTTATTATTGTAGACCTAATCTACTGAACAATATAAAGGACAGAGAAAAGGGGTGTGGCGGCAATAGAGAGAAAGAGATCTTGTGAGGGGTGTGTTATCTCACCCCATTGTGCCTTTATTTATAGTAGTATGAAAGGTAAATTCCTTACCCTAATAGGATAACAACTCTAATAGGATAATATCTAACCCTAGAGAATCTTCTAAAGATATCCCAAATACTTTAGGATTCACAAGATCACATTCCTAGTCTAATAGGACTGCAACACTTCCCCTTGAGTGTGTAAATATTCAAACAAATGGTGCATCAAGTCTTTAGCGATGAAGTAAGTTCAGTTGATGAAGTTGTCAACACAATGAGTGAATGTGAGTCTTAGAACAACAGAAGAATGCATAAAAGGTAAAATTCACAAAACCTTGCTATGATAAAACCCAAGGTGGGATAAAAACCCATAGACTAAGGCGAAAAGTGAGAAGTTGCATTAAGTCAAAACTATGTCTTCTGAACGCAAGTAGAAGAGATCACAAGGGTATGATCAGCCCAGGATGGGTGTCTCGTCAAAACCTAGTTCGGTAGCAAAAACACAGTAGGAAAAGTGCTCCTAATCGTAGGGAAAAAAAGTACATTAAGATTAAGTGAGTATACTTCTGGATACTCCCCTTGAGTTTGACAAAACTTCCAAATGGGAACTATAAGCATTGCATATGAATAGTTAGGCATACCAATTCCTCTGACAAGCTTCTGGAAGGTGGACTTCGGCAGTGACGTCATGTAGAGGTCGGCAAGATTGTCTGGGATCGACTTGCATGACTTCAATCTCCTAATGATTTGCTAATGTGGTGTAGACACAATACGTCTTAATGTCGGGACTCAACAATGGATGAAAACAATATGTACTTCGAATATGCTCAACAAGAGCTCTCAACCATGTCTCACGTGTGGCGTAGTGAAGTGAGGTGAGTCTTGGAACAATTTGAAGATTTCACAACTAAGGTCATATCGTGGACCTCCAAGATATTGCGATATCCTTAACGGTAAAGACGTAACCATTCAGAGACGTGCTAACCTGTGTCAGCATAACAAACAAGGAAAGCATTATTCCAAGGATCAAGGGGGTCGGATTCACTCAGGATGCATTAGGATTAACCCAAATCCTTAGTACCTTTTAGGGTAACAAAAATACGTCCTTAATACCAATTCAGTGGCTGCGTGTAGGCGCGATGCTGCATCTTTACCAATAGATCAACAGTGAAGGAGATGTCTTGTCTAACATAATGATCTAAGTACAATAAAGCGCAAAGTTGAACTCAGGTATGGAACTTCGGGTTTCATAACCTTTTCAAGGGTCTCATTTGCATATAGCGTATGGAAGATCATAGGTATACTTAAATGTAACACCTTTGGGGTAAAGTTCGACTAGTAGACCAAAGTACTATTAAAACAACACTTGAAGGTCAAGGCATAAACAAGTTTTCCTAAGATCCTTCATCTCAAATTCTGTCTTTAGGTGCGAGGCAGTTTTTTCAAGCTCTTCCAGAGTCTTGGTGAGATTCATGTCAATGATATAAACGGTAACTCTAGCTATTCAGAATAAGGCTTCATAATTTAACACATAAGATCATAATTCATATCCTTAACTGATCAAATAATCACTTAGACGGATATACGATATTCGCCATATTGCTTCAATCCGTAAGTGAACCCCTTAAAAGAATTGAGAGGGTGTTTCGTGGTTTGGAACTATTTGAACCAGTCCATGTAATTCTTCGGGAACTTACATGTCAATTTTTGTATCAATATCCCCATAGAGAAACACTAACCACATTTCATAACGCTGCAATCAATCATAGGGTGTTTGAGAGAAACCTTGTGCCATAAGGCGTGCATCATATCGCACTATTTCATTCATCGCATTACACTTCCTTTCACACTAGTAACACAATAGGGTTACCTCGAGCAGTGTAGGAACTTGTTGACCCTAAAAATTACAAATATTCATAAGAGTAGAAGCACGTCGAATCGACACCAGACTATACGGACACAAGTATTCAAAGGTGATGTATTTCTTGATGGTGAATGTGGTTCGGCCGTCAGAATGCTGAACTTTGAAACTCACTTGTGAGTATCCAATAATAAAATCACTCGGCGTCTAATGCACCGAATGTCGTAACTCTTAACACCTTACTTTGCCGAAAAGGCTAATAAGATGACCTCTGCCAATAAGGATTCGAAAACCTTTCTTCACCGAGACTTGGATAGGTAACCAGTCGACCTCGACGTAGTGCTGTTTATCCAAACTGAAGGTGCTTCTTGGTCGGCTAATTCTACGACAACAGTGTTGTTTATCCAAACTGAAGGTGTTCGCCGGTTGCCTTCACAGTGCTGTTTATCCAAACTGAAGATGTGTCGGCGAGAAAAAGAAAATAAAAAATCTCAAGATGTTTGAGAGGTTTTGCGCAGGACAATTGTGTGTTAAATTGAAGGTCCTAAATTGTTGCATGATGTCTTGTATTTATAGCACCAACTCCTTCTTGAGATCGAGTTAAAATCATATATGGAATGGGACTTCTTGTTCCGTTCCAACTTTGCTTCGACCAATCCTACCACCATTAGGACTTTGAACTCACCCATTTTTGAGGCTTTATTCATTGTTGGTTGAGAATCCTAATTGCACTAGGACTTCCCCAACCCCGCTTTCCTTATCTGAACTACTCATTCTTATGATAGGACTCGACCATCCCTGCTGAATGGCCCGGAATCACCAAACAGCCCATAGTGTTTTGAAACTGCTTTGGGTTGAGAACAAACCTACACTCGGCCCAACAATATTATTTTAGGCCCAAACATTGCCCCTTAGCTTCTCAGGTCGTCGACTGCCAATGTTTGGTCGAATCTCGACCTTGAAGAAGCGAAATCATCTTTTGCCTCTAGACTTAACTGTTCTCGATAACCATCACCATGCGCATTTATGGAATATGAATGCACGATCTTTGTTATTCCCGACGTCCTGCCACGTGTCGATTTTCTGATAAACCTAACAACTCTCAATCATGGCCCTCGAAAACATGCGCCCGTCAAAACGTCTCTTCCTCATCAATGCATTAAATCCGCCGCCGCACGCAATCGTGCGTCCCAATCCCTCGAAAACCTCGATCATATCCTTGGGGATTCCCGAGATATCCGAAATGATTGGCCATTTCCCGGTCAATTTTTCCCTTAAATTCAAAAATCTAGCACTTCTGAATACCAAACGTTTGATCTTCCTTATGAAATGCCTATAAATACCTGAATTTCCTTCATTTGCATTCACGTTTCCAGAAACCTTCGAAGACTCTCTCAGCCATTTTGCTTTCTAAATCCCGGAAAACAAACTCTTACCCGAGGAATCCTCCCAAACATTCTTCCAAACCCTTCCAGGCTTTCCAAAATGACTTCCAGCATCTTCGTTTCCAAGCTTAGCGACGAATGCAGCAAATGCAAGAGCTTCATCGATCAGAGCGCCATTAAAACTCTGCATTTCGAGGGTGACCTGAACACTACCCACCAAATCTTGGGGCCACTTTTTAAGGATGCAGTTCCTTTATCTATCACCATCCTCTTCAAGGCTCACTGCCTGACACCCTTGCTGCAAGAGTTCGACTGGTCAAAATGGGACCTATCGAGGCCCCAAGGAACTTGGCCCATAACCAATGCCAACTGGGTGGCTTGGGTCGTCCGTATGGAAAACTTCTTCGACCAAGAGTGGAAGACTCTTGGTATCTATGATGCCATCAAGCTTTCGACCATGGAGCTAACCATGGATAAAGAACTCTTTATGGCAGCGCTGAGTCTCTGGTGCTCGGCCACCAACATCATGGTCCATCCTTTTGGGCCTCTCGGCCCTACCATCCTTGACTTCTCAACTATTCTTGGGACTCCTCCATCTGGCATCCTGATAAATGCCGCTCTCTTTGGGCACCCGTCGAATCTCGACCTTAAGGCATTCTTCAAAGATTGAGACGTCGAAACACTGAGTCGAGATAGCCGAGAGCCTTCGAAAAAAGAGGTTCAGAAGTTACACAAGAACTTCTTCAACTACAACACCCTCATCCTCCACTTCGCTGGCCGAGGCGAGGAAAATCTTAGGAAGGGAGAACATGAAACCTTATTTTTACTGGTACAACAAATTCATTTATTATACCCGGTCGAACAAGTGTTTGGTCGAGAACATGCCGGTGACCGAGGCCCTGGCTAGTGGTCACACCTTGGCGCTTAGCTCGGCCGTTCTTGCCAATCTTCTCCGATGCCTGGTCGAGGCGACTATTGGAAAAGTTGACTCAAACCAGAATGGTCCCTTCTAGGTCTTCCAACTCTGGCTACAAATCTATTTCACCACACTTCGCCCGGATATCTCTGTCTTTCACCCTACTACCTCGCTCGGCCTTCAGTTGGCATCTCGGTCGCCGCCTCCTCACCAAGCCGAATAAGTCTTCAAGTACCTCTTCGGCCTAGAAGCCCTCTCCAACGACGAATTTTTAATGTCTCGTCGTCGAGAGCACCTTCGCTCCATCAGTCTTCCATCATCAGCTTGGAATGAAAGTGAAGATGCTGCCCTTCGCCAGAATTGGGGGTCGATCGTGCTAGCACATGACCTTCCCCCTGGTTATGATCCTCACCGAGCGAGTTGGGAAGTTTACCACCCCCACTTTACGGCCCAACAACTTGGATACCTTCAAGGTTGTCCAGTCCCTTTACTCACTTCCCGTTCCCTCATCAGCTGAGAACGCCTTTCTGGCTTATCGGAGAAGGAGTGTAGAGACTCCGAGAAAGTGTTTCAAGATCGGTGCAAAACATTTCACCTCCGACCAACTTTCCCTGAATCTCTCAGGGATGACTAGTGAGAAGAGTACACTGGAGCCTTCTTTGGGGTCGCGGTCGAAAACATCATCGACAAAATTTTCGGTGATCGGCCAAGGAGAGTCTTTGCCTCCCAATCCAAAGAGCCGACCCGAGGTAGACGGCTACCCTTTCTCCTTTTATTTCTTTTTTCGATTGTCACCACCCTTTCTAATGTGATCTTGTTTTCTTAAATGGTAGGTAGTCGAAGAAAGCGGACGTGATCGCCACGGCTGCGACCAAGAAGAAATCTGCTCTCTCTAAAAGGAGTAAAACCACCGTGCAACCCCCACAAGGCAAACAACCTTGCCCGAAGGCTGAAGTGGCCGGCGAAGCTCCCTGACCCTCGAAACGCGTCAAGATCTTGGCAAAGAAAGGGGAACGGGAAATCCATGTGATTTTCAGCCATACTACTGGGACAACTGCAACCAGCAACTCTTCCATTGCCCCCGTCGTCCCGGCCCTAACGGAAGAACGGCCAACGACATCTTGCCAAGTAGCCAGAGCCGTCCTTGGGGTCGTGGCTGATCTAGGGACAGCTCAGCTAGTCGAGGGACCTGTAGTCCTGGGGCCAACGGCTGCATCTGTCCTGGAGAACACAACCCCACCCGTCGGGATAAATTCTCCAAAGAAACAATCGACGATAGTCTTGGACGAGGTATGTCTATATTTCTAATCGACCCTTCTTTATTTTACCAAGCTTACAATCCTAACGGCTTTTATTTTAGGATGATGAGAGCGATGAGGGTGACGAGATCTCGCTATCGAGTCGCCTTCGACCAACCAAAAATACTTTCGTCAATCTTCCTCTCGTGGTCGAGGCGGCTGCTTGACTAGATCCTCCAATAGCTGATCACGGGAAGAGACCCCTGGTTGAGCCTGAGGCGACGGCAGAAACGCTGCTCCACCCCTAAGATGAAAACCTCAACATTCCTCCACAAGAAGTTACCTCGGCTTTTGTAAGGCTTGATGCGAAATTTATACGCACACAAATTAAACCCTCTTTTCGTCAAATTGTAGTATATGTATAAGTAGGGATCGTTCTAGACCGGGGATTAGGAGGGATTGTTAACCACTTGGATTTGACTCAAAAACGTAAAATAACAATATGAAACACTATACTAGACTCAAGGAATGCAAAACTAAACTTTAAAACACTAAAACAAACCAAAAAAACTCAAAACAGCACCAAAACACTCAAAACTGCCTTAAAATCACTTTCTGGGCAGTTTTGAGCACCTTGAGTACTTTGGACGAATTTGAGAAACAAAATGAATCAAAACACTTACAAACACAAACTAAATGTATTTCTAACTAATCTAACACTTTAAAAGAAATGGGGGATTGGTTTTGAATGAAACTTGAAATAAAAACAGAAACTTGGAAACAAACAGATTGTAAATTAAAGCATAAGGAAATGAAGTAAACACAAGATGAATGAATCAACAACTAATAAAATAAGATAGTACCAATGAAGATGAAGCTAGAGATTCGATTTCACCATTGCTAAGCCAAGTCCATGCTTGTTAAGTCAGATTATACTCATCCCTTTACTTATTTCTTGGGTTTGTTTCACTTAGATATGATCAGCCATATGATGTGTGGATTTGATCAAATGTCTCTAATTATGAGCCTAATTGTGATGTGCAACTTTGGTTCCTAATCAAGACTATGTAGTGCACAAGAAACTTTCACAAAACCAAAGGGAACACTCGGCAGGATGTTTGCAAAACATTCCCTTCATTCATTCACATATCTACCAAGATTATGCATGATGTGTGCTTTAATTTTGGCTAAACAACCTGTGGTTAATTCAAATGATGATCAAGCATTAAAATCAACACACTAAGTCACAATTAAATCGGAGAATGAAGCAAGAAATAGATAGATTAAATGAGAATTCCGAATTAACTACATGGCAAACTTTGCAAGGCTACATCGAATCCCTAGAGGAGGATTAGTTACAATTCATGTTTGCAAAGGATTTAACATAAAAATATAAAACATGAATGAACATAGAATTAATAAGAAGAAAGAACCCTTGAAGCAAAACTGATGTAGAATCAAAGAAACACCTAAACATTCCAACAACTCAAACTTGAATTGTATGAACGTTTAGGCCCTCTTATCTTCCTCTTCGTCGTAGCACAAGGTCTAAGGGATGTTGTTGGTGTGTTGAATGGATTGGGGAATTATGGAAATGGAAGGATGATGTTTGGATTGTAAGGGAGAGTCACGGCACAAAGGGGGGTTTATGGTCTACATTTCTGCAATGGATGAAGTGTATGAATGGAATGGATGGACTTTGTGAAGGGCACGGCCCCAAGGGACCAATTTCTGTTGTGAAATGAATTGTGAATGAATGAGAATGAATGAATGAGTATTTATAGGTGAAATGGGGGGGAACATGACAGCTAGGTTGCATGTGCTAATGCTTTGACAGAAATGAAAGGGATAATGCACGGTTTTGAGAGGTTTTCTGGTGGTTGTGAGGTGGATGAATGATTAGGGTCTTGTAAGGGTGGAAATGCATGTGGAGTGCATGTGAAATCTGCCAAGATGCATGTGAAATGAATGCTGGAAATCTGGAGGAGGAGCCACGGCAATGAGAGGTTTGTGCATGTGGAGTGCTTGATTGAATGAGTAATGGGACATGTGGGGTGGCTGGAACAAAGGAGGAAGCACGGCATGGGTTGTTGTTGAATGATTATGGGCTGAATGGTTTAATTAATGGGAGTGTATGTTTGAATGATTAAAGGGACATGTGGGGGTGGAAATGATGAATGAAATGCATGTGAATGACAGCTAGATATGTTGATGAATGCATGTGACTTGTTTGTGGTGAGTGAATGCATGTGGAAAGCTTTTTGGGAGAAAGGTGGATGAATGTACATGTGACTTAGGTTGTGAAATCTGATGGAATGATGAAGTGGCTGAAATGATGAAAGAATGAGGGTATGCACGGCACAAGGGAAGTGTTGGGTGATGGATGCATGTGGGTTAATTAATTAAGTGTATGATATGATAAGTGATTGATAAGATAAGTGGTGAATGATATATGATAAGTGAATGTACATGTGACTTAGGTTGTGAAATCTGATGGAATGATGAAGTGGCTGAAATGATGAAAGAATGAGGGTATGCACGGCACAAGGGAAGTGTTGGGTGATGGATGCATGTGGGTTAATTAATTAAGTGTATGATATGATAAGTGATTGATAAGATAAGTGGTGAATGATATATGATAAGTGATAAGTGATAAGTGATAAGTGATAAGTGATAAGTGGTGATGATAAGTAATGGAAAGCATGTGAGGGAATGAATAATGAATGCATGTGTATGGTTTTGGGAGAAAGGTGGAGATGCATGGCATAAGGGAATTGGAAAGGTTTAAATGTCCTAAAACTAAAGGGAACAAGGTTCCAACACTTTGGTCTTCAATTTCGTCCAACATTTTGGCGCCAAGCATAAGCTATCCATCCTTAGCCCAAAAGTGCTCCAAAAGTCTCCAAAATGCATCTTTTTGCTCCTTTAGCCCTTTGGACCTACAAACACACGAAAATAGCTTAAAGGACTAAAATAACTAAAGAAACATAACGTAAATGCACGAGAACAAGCCATTTAAGTCGCATGAATATGCTCCTATCAAGGCTCACTCCCCTTTCTTTATCAATTTTATTATGACACATCTAAACCCAGGAAAATATTAAATGTCAGGTGCTCGAACGTTCATTTCATCTACAATTTTATGGGCGAAGGGTGTGATCTACATTTCCTGGCCACCTAAGTGGCCATCAAATGTAGACAACCTTCATCGGCCGCGTCAATTGAGAAGCAGTCTTAGACACTGGGCTTGGCCATTAAGTTTTCTAGGTTCAAGCAATGAACCAGAGTACATAGCCGAACTCTCATCTCGACAGGTTTAGAAACAAATTCCCTTTACTATGCATTCCATATAACTTTCCTTCTACCGACATTTTTTTCCTGTGCAGCCTTCATAGAAGGTCGAGCTCGACGCCTTGATTGCGACTACTTCGGGGGCGGCTGGCTCTTCAGCGACCGCAACAAAAACTTCTGCGCCAACGGCCGAACCAAATGCCCTCGTAAAGCTGCAGGAATTGCTATCTTTTTCAGCGTCATAAATCCTTGAGTGCCAGGGGCTCGACTCCGTAGGGACATATCTGAACGATCTTACGGTTGATGGTCAGTTAAGCAAAGAAGCTATTACTCGAGTATTTTCTGCTCTGGAACGAACTCAAGAATATTTCAGTATTTTCGAGAGAGCTTTTCGGGCCGAAGATGACTTAAAAGCTGTGATGGTCGTTCAAGAAGCTTTACGGCCACGGGTTGATATGCTAAAGACGAAAAAAGAAGCGTTGGCCAACCTTGACCGTCAAATTATGGAACTTCAAAACAAGAGGTCGGCAGTTGCTTCTGAGCTAGCAAGAGATTTCGAGTCGGGCGGCAAATCCTGCCTGACCGAATATACGGCTAATGTGCGGCATGTCGAGCAGCTGAAGATGGATAAGAGGAATCGGCAGGCCGAGGTCACGATGGGTGAAGTGAGGTGGTTAGAATTGAAGGCTATTCTTAACCTCTCCTTCCCTCCTCACCCTAAGGGTATTTAGCTATAAATAGATCGACCATATGTACTTGTATACTCGTTTTTACGAGCTTATTAATGAAATAGACTATTCTTGCATTTCCCATGTAACCGGATAATACTTCTTTAAGAACTTCCCATTGATTAGTAATTTATGAATTAACCCGGTCTGGTCTCTAAGATGATATGCCCCCTTGCCGAGAACCTTATGGGCAATGAATGGTCCTTCCCAATTCGGCGACCATTTGCCGAACCTGGGGTCTTTAATTCCTACGGGCAACACAGTTTGCCAAACCAATTCTACCTCGCTGAACGTTTTTGTTTGACGCGTTGATTATAAGCTTGCTCGGTAATTTTCTTCTGTGCTACTAATAAATTACACGCGTTGATTCGAATTTCTTCTAAGTCTTCTAACTCTTGTTGCATAGCTTGACTATATTCAGCACTAAACAAACTACTCTGCTCGATCACTTGTAATGAGTTTATACTTAGCTCGACTGGTATCATAGCGTCGTGTCCATAAGTTAATGCGTAAAGAGTTGTTCCGGTGGCGGACTGGGGTGAAGTTCGGTAGGCCCATAATGCTTCATTTAACTTTAAATGCCACATCTTAGGCCTCTCTCTTACCGTTTTTTCAAGAATGCCAATTAATACCTTATTGCTTGCTTCGGCCTGCCCGTTTGCTTGTGGGTAATACGGCGTAGACTGCTCAGGCCGGATATTCATACTCGCCATGTATTCCCTAAACCTGTCGGCTGTGAAGATTGTGCCATTGTCAGTTATGATCTTTTTTGGCACGTCGAATCTGGTCACAATATTTTCCTATACAAAACTACAAACTTCTTTGGCTGTTAATTGGTGTGAAAATTATGTTGACACACAAATTAAACCCTATTTGTGACAATTGTAGTAATGAAGTAAGTAGGGATCGTTCTAACCGGGGATTAACTAGGGGTGCTAATCTAATTTGAATTGACTCAAAAACACAAAAACTAAAATTTAATTTGGTCGAATTTGAAAGTGTTTATGACTCCAAATGCTTAAAAACACAAAATAAAACAAATACGAATGACTACGACTCAACAAAATATGGGGGGATTGTGGTTGGATGAATTTAAACTAAATGGGCAGATTGTAAAGAAAATAGATTTTAAGACAAAATTTGGATGAATCAATGGATGATGGGATAGCTAAGGGGTTCTTCTCCACACATGAAATATATGCAACGTAAATCAATTTCCAATTATCAATCCAATAAGTTGTGAACCTCGACACTCCAAGTTAATTAGGTCCGCTTAAATTAACCTTCAGATTTCCCTAGAATCATTGAATTGGATGAATATGCATCGCAAGCAAATTATTCCTAACAAATTCTCTATATGAACAGCATGATAAAGATATAAGTTAGAATCATTACGTTCTTTGGAAATCATAAGCATCGACAAGGCATTTGTAACTATGAAAAGCATGATACGCTTGCCAGGAATCTACTTAACATGATCGTGACTAGCAACCTTCACTACTTGTGAATATAAATTCATAACGATTAGGTGAAACAAACTTATATCCTAGCATCAAATTCAAGCATGCAAATTAAGCGTGCACTCTCAATCAACATACAAGAATAAGTTCTAAATCAAACGGTTAAGCAAATTGTATTCAAAACTTATGCAACGATAATTGGAAGTAATCAACTTATTTCACATATATAATCATGGTTTCGAACCACCCCCTAGCTAACTAGGAGGTTTAGCCTCTCATGTTCACAGAAAGAGAAATACAATTGAATTTAAACATAAAGCACAAAGGATTGATTACACCTAGAACGCCCAATGAATCCACGTGAATTTGGGCGCGTCCAAGCTCCTCTTTCTCCTTTCTTCTTGCTGCGGCAGTGAGGTTAAATGGTGTTGGTGGATGATTTGCGGGTTTAGGGATGGATTTATGGAGGAAGGATGGTATGGTGGCTGGAAGGGTGGAGGAAAGGTGCGGCAATAATGGGAATTGGCTGCAATGGCTGGGGGAAGGCACGGATCAAGGGAGAAAGGGTGATGGTGGCTGCGGCTGTTTTAGAGAATGGGAGATTGTTGCACGGTTTTGGGAGAGAAAAATGGTAGAATCAATATGGGAGTGACGGCTAGCTTTTTGTGTGTGTGAAGGTGGCTGATTAAGAGAATAGATGGATGAGATTCTAGGTTGAGTTAAAGGGTGCGGCTGAGATGGATGGGTGGATGCACGGCTTAAAGTGAATGGGGTGTAAAGGTGGCTGCGGATGGAAGAATGAATTAGGGTGTATAATTGATTGGGGGGGGGGGGGGGCACGGCTAAGGGAATTATGGGAGAATAATTATGGAATCCACGGCAAAGGAAGGAAAAATAATGTATATGGTGCTGCCGCTGAGATTGAATGGAAAAACACACGGCTTGGATTGATTTTTTTGGTTTTTAATAGGTTTAATGATAAATGGGGGGGGGGCACGGCTTAGAAAGGGAATTGCATGCAATGGCTGAATGTTTTAATTTAGGGTGAATGAGGAATGGCATCAAAAGTTGCGGCTGATTAGAATAATAGGAATATGGTGGCTGAATGGTTTAAAAATATGAATGCATGCAATGAATTAGTTCGGCTAGGGTTTAGGGTTAGGGTTTTGTGCATATAAGGGGACAAAATTGCCCTCCCTTGCACGGCAAGGGAAGGGAATTAGAGTTAAGGCACGGCAAGGATGAATAAGGAGCCTAGGGCCTTCGTTTTGTATCCTAAAGTACCTACAAGGTCTACAAAGTGGCTAGAAAATACAGACGTTTAGATTAGGAAAGGTTACCAAAACGGGAAACTTAGGGTTAACTTTCCTACTTCAAGTAAGAAACCTTGTTTGAGTAGGATTCCTCGTTTTGGTAAGAATTCATCGTTGGAGTAAGAATTCGTCGTTTCTTCAAATCTTCAACTCATTCATTCCTCTTTCGCTCCAAAATACTCCAATTTGCATCTTCTTGCACACTTTGGCCTTATAATCTGAAAATACACAAAAGTAGCCTTAAACACTAAAATAGCTAAGTAAACACAACATAAATGCACGAGAACAAGCTAATTAAGTCGCATGAATATGCTCCTATCATTAATTTGGCGTATGATTTTGCTTCGACCCACTTAGTGAAGTAGTCGGTTGTTACTATTATCCATGCGTGTTTTGCCGCTCTAGAAGACGGTGTGATTTTGCCAATTACGTCCATTACCCATCCCTTGAACAGCCATGGTTTAGTAACTGAGTGGAGTAATTTAGCCGGGGCTTTCTGCACTGGTCCATGAATTTGGCACGGTATGCATCCCCATGCATATTCGATGCAATCCTTTAATATACTTAGCTAGAAGTAGCCGTGTCGTCGGAGCAACCAGCGCATTTTGCGTCCTGATTAGTGAGCTCCACAAATTCCTTCATGTACTTCGGCCATTGCTTGGATAGCCTCCTGTGGGCTGAGGCACAGTAATAGTAACCCATCCTCACCCTTTCAGTATAATTCATTTTGGTATGACACGTAATTCGTGGCGTGGACCCTCGTTCTCCGGTCGTGTTTCCCGTTAGGGTTATCGAGATATCGTAGAATCGTCTTTCTCTAATCGTCTGGTAGTGTCTCGATGGCACATACTTCTACGGGGTCTCCCCGCTCTAGTAACGATGGTAACGACATCACCCTCGTACGTATCACGTGATTGCGCTGGAGAATTTGCTGATTGACCAAGGCTGGGTACGATCGCAGGATTGTGGGTGTTACTCGGCCTAGCTTGCCCCTTGTGAGTTGTGCTCCGGAGGCGATTTGGGCGAGTTCGTCGGCGTTAGTGTTCTGAATACGCGAAATGTGCTCAAATGTAATCCGTTTAAATGACTCGGCTAAATAGATGGTGACCATGTGATAGGGAGCCAGAGTACAACTCATGCAACGGAAAACGCCGTTGAGTTGGTTAATCACCAGTTCAGAATCGCCAAGGATGAGAACACGGGTTGCTCTTAAATCGTGCAGGACGTGAAGGCCAATGATAAGAGCTTCATACTTGGCTTGATTATTCATACAACCAAAATCTAACTTGAGAGAAAAATACCAGAGGTAGTGGTCGGGCGATTGAATAGCGATACCAACACCAGCTGAGGTCGAGGTGTTGAAACCATCAAAATGCATCGTCCAGTGGTTGTTGTGTGTTGTGATTAAGCCGATGTCGACGTCGCTGCCCCCAAAGCCATAAGGAGAAGGGTGTTGGGCCAAAAAATTAGCGAGAGCTTGGCCTTTGACGGCCTTTTGGGGTATGTACTATAAACTGAACTCTAATAAAGCCATTGTCCATTTCCCAATTCAGCCTTTGATGATAGGCTTAGTGAGCATGTAACGAATAACATCTGTTTGGGCAATGACCTGCGTAACTGATGGGAGCATGTAGTGCCGAAGTTTTGATACGGCAAAAAACAGAGCTAAGCAAAGTTTTTCGACAGGTGAATAATTGAGCTCCGGCGAATTCAGATTGCGGCTGAGATAAAAGATAGCTTGTTCATGCCCAGCTTCGTTATCTTGCGCGAGGAGACAACCGATGGATTCAGCGGCTGCCGAAATGTACAGTTTTAGAGGTTTACCGCGACAAGGTGGAACTAGTACTGATGGCATAGTGAGGGAAATCTTGATGTGCGTAAAAGCCATTTGGTGGTCTTCGCGCCACTCAAGCTTGTCGGAATCCTTAAGTTTGAGGAGTGTAGAGAATGTTTTCATTTTGTCTGTCGAATTAACGATGAAACGGTGGAGAAAATTTATTTTTCCGAGCAATGACTGGAGTTGCTTCTTGGTTGTCGGAAAGGCTTACACCTCTCTTTAATGCGTAACTCATGTTCGACGAGGTTTCGGTCAAGGCTTGGCATCTCATGATAGTTCCACGCGAAACAATCTTTAAATTCATGAAGTAGTTTACAAAACTCGACCTTCATAGGAGGTGGTAATAACGCACTGATAAACAATGGTCGAGGCTCATTAGTTGTGCCAACATTGATTTCTTCCAATGGGTCCTTAACCTGGGGCCGATTATCTTCGAGTTCGGCCGATGCGGCCTGAACTTTGTCGAACTATAGAATGGGGCTGTTATCCGCTTCGGCCAAAAATTCGATCAAGTTTATGCCTGAATGTGGTTGCTTGGCAATGGCGTACCAATGAGCCAGCAGACGTTCCATGGTCGACGAAACCGCAGCCCAACGCCTTTCTAGCTTGGCAGCATCATTCATCAGCATCGGTAATTAGATCTGCCAAGCCAAGTCTCGCCGTATCCTGTTGTACAGTCTCGGCGCCTACCTCGATAGCTTTCTGAACCGAAATTCTGGTTGGCCATCCATCCTCATTAAAACCCTAGAGGGTGATGTAGCAACGTGGTCGTCATAATAGTGAGCTTGAATCATGTCGGTCTCAAATGGCTGATTATCAGCTAGGTGCACTACGACCGATTGGTTGTCCCAAAAGATGAGAACTTGGTATAACGATAAAGGAATGCAACTTGTTTGATGGATCCAATCGCGGCCGAGCAATGCATTATAGTTGGTCTTTGAGTCAATTATAAAGAATGTCATCATGTGGTTATAACCGACAACGCTGACTTCTAATGGGAGCACTCATTTGGTTTGAGACTTGTCGCCGATGAAGCTGTTCATTGTTATCCCTGATGGGATAAGCTCGTCATTGGAACAGCGTAATGCCTTCATGACGGAAATCGGCATGATGTTGACTGTGGCTCCACAGTCGACAAACACCTTGGAAATGAGATATCCTTCAATATGAGCTGTGATATATAACGACTTTAGATGTTGGAGATTAACAGAAGGGGAGCGGGGAAATAATTTGGCCAGGGTTGCCTTAAGGTTGTCTCCTTTACTGATTTCCCTATCTTCGTCAGTAGCGACGAAATCCACTTGTGTTGCTTCTTCGGCAGCCACATCTTCATCCAAAAAATTTAACCGATGTGTTCTTAGTTGAAACTCAACCGGTAGAACATGGACCATACTGATCTCCATATGCTCAAGGACCGAGGGACCCATCGGGTCTTGATCGTCCTTTTCCAGAGTAGTAGATGTAGTATCAGTCGTTAGAATGTCTTCAATTGAACTATTTAGCGCTTCGGTATGAACTTGCTTCTGAGGTGTATGGACTCAATCTATTCTATTTTGGTTATCTTCCTCGACTGCGTTTACTGCCGAATATTGATTTCGTTTTTGTAGTACTTTACAAGCTCGTTCTTCGTAGGCGATTCGGGCGTTCCTTGTGTCTAGGTATGCGTCTAACCTCGCCACATGATTTTCCTCATCAGCCGTAAGGTCGAAAAGAGATATAGCCAAGAAAACATCGAAATGATACCGTAAATGCTGAAGGTCTTCTAGTGAAAAGGGTAACTCGACGGTGTCTATATCTGTGTATGGATCGACCTCAAAGCCGAGGACCCGAGCCTCATGGATATGCTGGAACCTAGCTTTCATTGCTGGATCGGAAGTTTTTTGGATAATTTGCCCTGCATCAGGGCAAGTTAGTGCTAGGTCGAGGGCTTCTTGACGTGCCTTGGGTAGTCCGTATAAGTCATTGGCAGAATATTTTTTATGAAATTCCCGCATATACTCCAAGGATTCACCGAGGAATAAAGGGTGCAGATTACGCCGTACTTTGACTACCGGTTCCTGCAGTGGTAGCGAGGGAAGTTTACTTTCAGCCTCTTGTCTAAAATGCTCGAGATGAACTCTCATCTCCCCGGGCTAAAGAATGAGCTTAATGCATTTCTCGGACTCTTTAATGGTGGTTTCAAAGTTGCAAGCAACTGCCTTTTTCCCTTGAAGTAATTCAGCCATGATAGTCGGGGTAGGCCGATCATCACCGCTTCTTATTGCCTTTTTTAGCGGCCACCGGGTAGTCGAATTAGCTTACGCTTCTTGTCGTCAAGCCATGCAATCTATCCACTGGCGACGACATTTTTGAGACTTAGATAATGCCGTATATAGGCCAGTTGGAGAATTGTAACTGTACCAATCTTGGTCTCGTGGCTTAGGCGGTTTAAAGGTTTTTCGATCGACTGACGAACTCGAACTGCTTGAGTTGCGCGAGTAATAATCTTCATTATAGAATGATGCGTCAAAGTCAAGACGTCATCTGACTGGGGCTGGGTCTTTTGCTTGTACTTGTGGATCGAGTCTCTCAAACACTTGGCGTCGTGGGCCAGCACTGAGTTCCCTTGGCGGTTTTGTAGCTATCACGGATGGTGGGCCTGAAGTTGATGCCAGAAATGCCCTCTTTTTAGGTTCAATTTGTGTTTTACAATGGTTGCATAAAACCATTGATTCGTCAGTTGCTTCGGAACTAGAACCTGACATAGATTTAACGATGGCAAGCCCTGAAGGCTCTGTGGATGGCGCATTTGAAAATAAATCAATCTTCAGTCTTGGTTGACCATTCTGCTTACGGACATGCTGCACCGGGACGTATTTGGCCTTTCCTTTTCCTTTATTTTTAGGGAAATGAGCATCCACTATACCAATTGTTGTTGAGAGGAAGGGATTGATGTCGATCGCCATCTGTTTCTCCGAGAATTTTAGCTTACCCTTCTCGATCCAATTTTGAATCGCGTCACGGAACACAACTCAATTATTGGTAGCATGCTTGTTTGAATTATGGTACTTGCAATATGTTTTGCCCTTCAATTCTTCGGCCTTAGGGATGTTGTGTCCTAGCCGAAGTTTGATTATCTTTGCTACCAACAACTGGTCGAAAATTGCATCGGCTTTGGTGATATCGAAAGTGTAAACTTTCGATGTTTTACTCATCTCCTCAGCGGCCGAGCGGGTCTTGGCATCTTTGGGACTTACTTGACCTAACGCCTTGCAAACGTATGGTTTATCTATCACTATTTCAGCAGCGTCCACATTGTCATACTGGGGGTCCTTGCTTTCGGCCAATGCGTAGCTAATCGTGGGATTCTTGTATAGTGTTCCCCAGGATGGGGACTTCGATATTTTTTCCTCTCAGAGCAAATACTCATATTGCTCAACGTGTTGAGCAAGTTCGTACATATCTTGAATATTTTCCCCCAGGAATTTCTTTTTGTATTCCACGTCTAGGTCGTTTAAGGCAATTCTGACGAATTCAACTTCAGGAAGAGGTACTCGGCACCAATTCCTGGCCGACTTGAACCTTGTTAAGTATTCCATTGGGGATTCGTCGGATGTTTGAGCCATCCTAGCCAACGATGAAACGGACATTTCCATCCCTGGTCGATAGAATTGTTCATGGAATTTCTCAACCAATTCCTCCCAACTCTGGACGGAGTTTGGTGAGAGATTAATGTACCAAGAAAAAGCTGACCCTGTTAGTGAAAAGTTGGATAGCCGTAGTTTATGGAAGTCACATTTGACGTCCCCACATTACGCCGCGAACCGAGCCACATGTTCTAACGAGGATAAGGATGATTCTCCAGCAAACAGAATGAAATCGGGGATCTTGAAGCCTCTGGGGTATTCGAACCTTTCTACATAAGCTGGGTACAGGTGGATGAATTTTGGGAACTTCGACCCTTTTTTTAAGGCCAAGTCGATCATTCTTTGGACCTTGGTTATATTGACGGATGCTGCTTCTACTCCCTGGTCAGGTTCGTCAGATCTATTGCTTGATCTGCCTCTTTTCTCCAAGTCAATTGGTTGTAGCCGAGCGGATCATTTCTCGGCTTGTAATGGAACATTCGTAAAAGAAAGCTGCTGGGGTTGGCCAACGTGGCCATCTCCAAAGGCTTTACTAACCAACAGTTTAAGCATCTTGGTTTATCCGTCACTGTTACTTCGTATTGCGTCTAGTAAATCATTCATTTTCTGGCCAATTGACTGCTCGACCTGTCGATATTGATCATCAAGTCGTCTTCGAATAAACGACCTACTTGGCTGATCAGAACCCTCCCCACCATCTTCATCGTAATCTTCCACTATTCCTT
Organism: Pyrus communis; assembly: GCF_041283825.1. Classification (NCBI taxonomy): domain Eukaryota; kingdom Viridiplantae; phylum Streptophyta; class Magnoliopsida; order Rosales; family Rosaceae; genus Pyrus; species Pyrus communis. Next base: position 22,309,919 of record NC_142569.1, read on the forward strand.
CAACGAAAATACCTGCCGTTTGGTTGGGAATTTCTGGAATCCGAGGCTGTCCGTTGAGACAAATTTCCTTATCTCGGCGTGTCGCACTTGAAGCCTCGGGTGGTGCAACAATGATCGAATTTTGTGCCTGAGATAAATCTTGCATAGGGCTTTGCACTGGTAAGTCAGTTGTTGACTTTCCCATGATTGTTTTCTTCTTTACAGACCGTGTCTCAATGGTCATTAACTCCGAAGGTTTAGCACAAGGTCCCACTGGGCGTGCCAAAATGTTGACCCTAAAAATTACAAAGCCTACATGGCGCGCAGGCTTAGTAACTAATAAGCTAACTACGTCATTCGATTGAATGCGGGGCGTGCCAACTCATCGGCCAAGCTCGGCCAAGGAATAAAATTTGTTGATGTTGCGTTGAGCGCGTTGCTGACTTCTTTATCTTACGACTACGGTCGAGGAAGGAACAAATCTCGACCTTTGGATTCTCGAGCCTGAAGACAAGGCTGCTAGTTCTGCGAAGTTCACAAATCGTCAGCGCTTGATTCGGTCACAGTGATTATATTCGTAAGAGTATAAGCACGTCGAATCGACACCAGACTATACGGACACAAGTATTCAAATGTGATGTATGTCTTGATGGTGAATGTGGTTCGGCCGTCAGAATGCCGAACTCTGAAACTCACTTGTGAGTATCTAATCATAAAATCACTTGGCGTCTAATGCGCCAAATGTCGTAACTCGTAACACCTTACTTCGCCGAAAAGGCTAATAAGATGACCTCTGCCAATAAGGATTCGAAAACCCTTCTCGATCGAGACTTGGATAGGTAACCAGTCGACCTCGACGCAGTGCTGTTTATCCAAACTGAAGTTATTTCTCGGTGGGCTGATTCTACGGCAACAGTGCTGTTTATCCAAATTAAAGGTGTTCGCCTGTTGCCTTTACAATGCTGTTTATCCAAACTGAAGATGTGTCGGCAAGAAAAAGAAAATAAAAAATCTCAAGATGTTTGAGAGGTTTTGTGCAGGGCAATTGTGTGTTGAATTGAAGGTCTAGAATTGTTGCATGATGTCTTGTATTTATAGCACCAACTCCTTCTTGAGATCGAGTTAAAATCATATCTAGATTGGGACTTCTTGTTCTGTTCCAACTTTGCTTCGACCAATCATACCCCCATTAGGACTTTGAACTCACCCCTTTTTGAGGTTTTATTCATTGTTGGTCAAGAATCCTAATTGCACTAGGACTTCCTCGACCCCCTTTTCTTATCTGAACTACTCATTCTTGTGATAAGACTCGACTATCCCTACTGAATGGCCCAGAATCACCAGACATCCCATAGTGTTTTGAAACGGCTTTGGGCCGAGCACAAACCTACACTCGGCCCAACAATATTATTTTGGGCCCAAACAGAACTACAAGTCTAGACACACTTTGGTAAGGAATTTAACTTGGATTGTGATTTTGGTTGTCTAATTAGTTCTACATTGTCACTAATCAACGAAACGCGATTTGATATCGTCACTTTTCATTTATGGCAGTAGCTCCCATATAAGTGAAAACATCGTTGATGATAATCTCATTACAATTCCATTAACTCATCCAAACTACTATACTGGACCAAGAACTTTAAGTCTCGGGAGTAATCCAAATTAATCTCATGAGATGAAAATGATTTGAGATAGCGATCTATTATAGATTTATGTTGTGTCATGATCTTCCACTTCTAGGGAAGTAAATCCTATGAACCGAGTGATCTGTCGTACTTTAGGCCAAGATAGATTGATTGGCTATTCGTCGGGGTACCGAACCATCTAACATGGGTGGCACACCCTTCGGGGATATTGATGCAACGTTTGTTAAGTATATTTATCCTTGCAAGCATGTTTGCAGCTAGTATATGATCTCGTCACTTTAGCTAGATTAGAGGAATGCATCTCAAGCAACATTCTGAAAGCTATAATACATCACACTTACTTATCACACTAGTGCGGTACGAAGATCGATATGAGACATAGTGGGCAATGTCCACTTCTTGCCGTTTTATAGGAACGTTGACGTTCTTATCTCTCTTTAACGGCGGGAAGATTGTCTCATTGAAGTGACATTCCACAAATGAATGGGTAAAGAGATCGCTGTTGGAAATGTGCCCTAAAACCAATCATATGATGATACTTTATAGACATTTCATATGTTAAAGTAATCTACTTTAATATAAAGGGCAAAGATTATTGTTTTAAGCCGTCTCATATAAATGTTATATGCTTAAACAATAAGTCTAAGGAATATGCAACTGGGAGAATGTGATCTAAAAAAGTTAGATACATGAGACCATTCTCTTTCGTATACATATCCTAAGGATTGCCAATTGGGCATTGACAGTCCGTTAAGATCAGCATGTGCTATGTCTTCTCTTAGGGAAAGTTACTGGTCTCGAGTCATTGGTGTGACTGACACCAAGACAAGCATGTAGGTGCTCAATAAAGAATAAGTCCACTAAACACAATCAACGAGGAGTTCTCATACTTATGTCACATGAGAACTCATGGTTGGGATAATGCAAAGTATTCATTTGACTTGAGGCATCATAGTTGTCTTGTGGTTAGGTCCTTGATCTTTGACTATGTCTAAGTCACTCCATTAAAGGGTGTCCACGACACAGTTAGGGTTAAGTCACTTAACCATGGAGGCAAGTGAATGCGCAACAAGGGATCTCTAACCTTCAAACCGTTTGAGGGAGAATACTATATGATATGATTAAGAATCTCTGGCCAGAGTATGAATGAGATTTAGGAAGTTGTTCCAAATCACATTCAAGGTAATCATATAAGTAAAAGAATCACATTGGACAGTAGACATGAATAAACTATCAAACCAAACAATGTGGTCAAGAGTATTGTATTATAGAAAGATCGTATTGCATTGTAATCCTAAACTGAATAGGTTCTCCACCATTTTTTTATTAGCTTAGGTAACCATGACATACTGATGGGTGTCACTCATGGTTTGTGGAAGCCCTAAACGTGTATAATCACTAAAGGGCGAATTGAGAGTAAGATTCAATTCACAATCGATATGAAGAGTTATAATCGCCACTACCTCGCTAAAAGGAACCTAATGGATCGTACACCATGTAATGTAGAGATTGAAGAAATAACGGAGATGAGGAAGGATAATTAAATGGTTTAATTATTTATGGCAAGGATTAATTAATATGATGATTAATCAAACAAACAAGTTCGTTTTAGACCTCGAGTTAGTTTTGGGCCGCAAGACCCTAATTGGACTTGAATGTCAAGTCCAATAACTCAAGTTGTATGACAACTTGAAAACACAAAGGGCTTGAAAGCCCTATAAACCCTTAAGGCCGACCATATAGAGAAAGGGTAGTGAACTTGCTTTAATTGCAAGTTTGCCACTACATTGTGAGGTGGTATAAAGGCAACTTTATAGCCATTTCATCCTTAGGGTTTCTTTTGGAGAAAAAATGAGAACACAATCTCCCTTTTCTCTCTAAGAGGCCGGCCACCCTAGAAAGGTTTTACTAGCATCTAAATCTTCCTAGGTCACTCATCTCCTTATCAAAGCTCTTCTTGGTGTGGAAAAATTAGAGGTTCTCTATTTTGGAAACTTGGAGAATCCTTTCAACCATCATCCTCCAAGAAATCCATGGAGCTAAGAAGCAAGGAATGAAGGCCCTCTCCTTGGGTGATTAGCATTTGCTTATGCAATGAGGAATCAACAAAGGTATAAGATTTCTCAACAACCTTTGTTCTTGAGTTGAGTCTTGGTTCACCCAACTACTAGGCTTTGAATTTCATGGGTAAAGTTTTGCTTTTGAGTGCATACAAGCATGATTCTGCCTTTAATTGTTAATTGCATGCAAAGATGTTGCTCAAATGAACTAGTTTTCACAAATATATCCTTCAAGTGGTATCACGAGCCTAGGTCTAGTAGTTGGTGAATCCTTTTGGGTTTTGTAGTTCATAGTCTTTGATTTAAATGTTGTAATTGTTACAAGCTTTATTCTTACTTCTTTGGATGTAAATTTTGCTAGAAAATTTATCATCTCAAATGTTATAGATGTAGTTCATATGAGCATGAATTTTGGAGGTGAAATTTGGTGCCATGTTTATGTGGAAATTTGGCCAAATCCAAAGGGTGGATTTTTGGGTTCATGTTTGTCTTGTTAAAAGTGTTTTAAAATGACTTTTGGAACCCCCTAAGTACCCTAGGATGTTAACCCCCTTTTGAGTTGTGAAATTTTGAATTTTATTGAGTGAAAACATTCATGGAGCTGTATGAGTTTTCATGTGTGTTCTTCAATGTTCTTGCTTTGTTCATACCAAGAACAAAAAGTTCGGTATTTTGATTCAAAGTTTTGGTTGATTACACAAAGTCTTTGTTTTGTGTTGGTTGGTGAGACTTTTCAATCACAAGACATTTTTGAAAGTGTGATTGAAAGTTGAAAATGTGTTTGAATTTTTTGTACATGATTGGTACTTCTCTTACACACCCATACCTATTTTTTTCAACACCATACCCATCACCTTTTCAACATGCTTGACTTTAAGACTTTGTTTTTCATCAAAAACCACTCCCTCACACTACCTTGACCGGCCACTCCTTCAAAATGAGTACTTTTGGGGTTTCTATGGAATTACATAAAGTTTTGATACTTTTGTGTATTTATACTTTGACCCAAAAGTTTACGTTTTACGTAAGGGCCCAAAATCACTAAAGGACAAATTGTTTTGCTCCTTTAATGAAGTTTTTGTACTTGTAGAAATTTTTGGGTTTTAGTTGTAATTACATGAAGTAGTGGACTTTTGTGTTTTTGCAAAGTGGCCTCAAAAGTTTGTATTTTGCAATATTGCCCAATGGTTGAGGTTATTACTTTTTGGCCCAAATTAGTTGAGAACAAAATAGTTTTGTATCTTTAAATGAGAATTGGATTTTCATTTCATTTAGCTCCATCTAAATCAATTCTATGGATACCAAAACCAAATGACAATGTTGCATTCAAGTTTAATTAGTTAAAACGTTAATTAATTAAAGAAATGGTGATTATGAACCTAAGCCTACGATAATTGAGTTATATGAAAGGCCGTCTCTCAAATTTGTTTGAACCATGGGAATGTGTAGATTAGATTTTGGTTGTAATTTTTTTTTGATCAAATGTTGTAAAAGAGCATAAGCTCTTCATTACTTTGAAGTACTCATTTCTTATTTTATTTGATATGCATGAAATTGGAGTAGTTGGGTCCAACGCCCAATAAAAAAAAACACGCCTTAATATTATTAAACGCATAACTAAAACCAATCATCATTCCTAGACCGAGATCCAACACTAGGCTCGTGTTGGATCTAACCAAAGGTTCATAGTCATCCTAAGGCCCTAAGACAACCATATAGTTCATCAATGAATGCAAAGCTTATGTTAGTAGTACCATATATTCTTGCTTTAAAAACCGTTTTACAAGCATAGTGAGAGTATCATATACTACTAAATCAATCACATGGACCAATAGTTGTAATAGGACCAAATTGTTTTAATGTGATTAAAATGCATGCTTATATGTAATGAGACCTAAAACCCTCAACCAAACCATTATTAAGTTGACAAGCGGGAGAGTGCTTTGAACACTCTTTCGTGGCCTTCCACCATGGTAAGCTCCGATCGTTTGTGACTCGTACACCGACTTCACCTTATCATGGGGGAGTACAAAGTGCGTGCTTACACTCAGGAGGAGTCCTATACGCATACATGATCTTGTGAAGGTAGGCAACGAGAATGATCAACATCATATCATTGTGAGGTTGTTCTTGAACCCTTACCCGAACTTGCATGGTGGGAATGACTTAACTAAGCGCAATGGAGCCAACATCATAGCATTGTGAGGCATCATTCTCTAGAGGCCAAATAAGATGGGTACTTACATTAGATGTAAATGAGTAAGCGTACTCCCTCATTATTATTGTTGCTAGCCAACATCATATCACTGTGAGGTGGGCTTGGTAATAGTGAGCCTCCCATACCCTACTAAGAGTTTTCCTCCAAAACTCTCGAATTCCGATGAAGGATATGAAATTTGCCAAAAATAGTGGGTGGTGCTATTTGATTTAAAGACCCGGATCAAATGGCTTAAAATCAATCATTTTATAATCATTATGTATTTACTTACCGATATATTTGCAAACGCTATCCAAAACTTGACAAAGAAAAGCCGAAGGCTTTAGTTTCCATACTTGATACCACAATCCCATAGATTGTCTTGAATGGATTGTATATGTACCTAAGTAGTCTTATCTTCACAATCTTGCTATTGATAATGTATCATTGGAAGAACATGTTAGATAAGTCTATCATAAAGAGGACAACACAAACAACCAATGCTTATTCCTTTATTGTATGAATAAAGGAACCTATGAAGATTAGCATAAAGACATGGACACTTTTAGTGTCATAGTTCTTCACTTACAAATCGTTGTATGAAGAAATAAGAGTTGCTTTGAACAACCCTTACTTAATGCAAACACTAGTGCTTGTTTCTTTGTTAAATGAACACGGAACTTGAGAAGTAAGCACAAGGGCATGGACACTTTATATGCCATGATTCTTCACCTACAAGTTGTTGTATGAAGAAATGAGAGTTGCCTTGAACAACTCTTGAATGTTTGTAATCTTGTTTACAACAAGATGGTTGGTTGACAAAAATAGTCCATCAACATGGACTTATGATGATTTTGAATCATTGAGTGTTGAAGTGTTAAACCACTTTGATGTGAAAATTAACTTGACACACAAATTAAACCCTATTTGTGACAATTGTAGTAGATATGTAAGTAGGGATCATTCTAGACCGGGGACTAACTAGGGATGCTAATCAATACAAATAAGACTCAAAAACACTAAACTAGACTCTATAGACTCAAAATTAACTTAAGACACTTAAAACAGCAACCAACAATAAAAAAGACTCAATTCTAGACCTAACAAGTGATTTGGACGAAAATAGGACTTGACTCGACTCAAAAGACTCAATGAAAACAAATTTTGACTCAAATAACAAGACTAAATGAAAGAGGGATTGTTTTTGACGAATTTAAAACTTAAAGCAAAAACTTTGTATAAAATGCTTTGCAAAAACGAATTTAGGTGAAATAAATGGGTGAAGGGCTAGTTAGAGGGTCCTTCTCCACACATGATATATGCATATGAAACAATTTCCAGTTATTATTCCTTTAGACTATGAATGACAATTCCCCAGGTTAATTGTATCACACAATCAACCATCAGATTTTCCTTATTTCATTGAATTAGATGGAATACGCATCACAACCAAATTATCTTTCTCAAGTTCTCTATATGAAACGCATAATAAAGATACATATCAAAAGTCATTAAGTTTTGTGAAAACCATAAGCATTGACAAGGCATTCATCACTATGAAACCTATGAGGCTCATACCAAGGATTTACTTAACACGATTGTGACTAGCAACCTCCACTACTTGTGAATATAAGTGAATAACTATTATGTGAAACCCCCTTATACTCTAGCATCAAATCCATGCATGCAAATTAAGTGTCGACCCCCAACCCACATACATAAACAAGTTTTAATAACTTAGATAAGCAAATCACATTCATGCCTTAAGAAACAATAACTAGACGTGATCAATTCATATAAAACATATAATCATGGCTTCGAATTCACCTCCAACTAAAAAGAAATTAGTTCCACATGTTCATCATAATTGAAAACCAAATTAATAAAAACATTGAACTAAAACTAAGGATATAATACACCTAGAAACTCTCCACACTCCAATGGCAGATTTTGAACCCTCCTTGGATGGCAGATTGCACAAGTCTTCTTCTCCTTCCTTCCTTGCTTGCGGCACTAGGGTGGTGTAGGGTGAATTGTGGTGTTTGATGGCTGAATGTATGAATGAATGAATGAGTGAATGGATGATTTGAATGGTGCGGCATAGGGCTGTATTTATAGGCTAATTATGCACAATTTATGAAGGAAAAGGATTGCACAATCCCATGGGAAAAGGGTTAAGTCTTGGCAGAAACCAAAGGGGAATGGGAGAGGGAGTACACGGCTAGGTTTTAAGGCTTTCTAGAAGGATAGGTGCGGCACACTTGTAGGGGGAAGATAAAGTGTTCTAGAAAGAGTGTTTAAGGCAGAGTCCTAAACCTAAGGGAACAAGAACACACGACATAGGTTTAGAGGAAGGATTACAACTCCTAAACCTATAAGGAATGGCCTACATGCAACATACAAAAGGTTTATTCTTCTAGAATCTGAATTAGGTTTTTAAACGTATAACTAATCCCCTCTAATTAGCTAGATTTAAGTCTTAACTTGATTTGGATAGGATAATGTTAGAGTTAGGAAAGGATAAGGTTGGTTAGGATAGGATAAGATAAGGTAGGATAAGGTTCCTTATTTCTTGCTATTTCCTTATCTTCTTTGCATTATGACTTCTTTCTCCAGATTTGTAGCCTTTCCTAGCCCTTCTTGACTTCAATTTCGTCCATCCTCTTTACCCCATGGTTAAGCTATCCAATCCATGCCCAAAACTGCTCCATTTAGCTTCAAAATGCCTTTTCTTGCTCCTTTTGCCATTAGGACCTAAAAACATACGAAAATAGCTTAAAAGACTAAAATAAATAGTAATTAACTCACTAAATGCAAGGAAACAACATAACTAAGTAGCATAAATATGCTCCTATCACACTTCTAGACACAGAAACTAGGCAAAGACTTCACCTTTTGTGTCCCTATCCAAATGGTTCACTAAGTTTATTGTAAACTATATTATGAACAATAACCGCGCGCTCTCCAAATCGTTTGATGTGTATAACACAATTGAAATAGGTTTCAAGAGAGATAGTGGGAGTTTAGGAACCATGACTATTGTAGTTAATAGAGAAGTCAAATGAAGAAGACAAAAAAACTCCAAGGGAACAAACTTCTTTATGAAAGAATGGACATTGGAAGGGGTATTTGCAAGAAATGTCTTGCAAGTATCAAGAACACACCTTTCGAAGGTTTTGTAAATTGTTCTTGAATAGTTCAAAACAGTTGGTTCTTCTACTTGAATGCTTGATTCCGTATTAGTAACTATGTTTTACAATCGTTGTAAAAGTGTGGCTAATAAGAAGTAGAAGATTAATGAGAGAAGAAAAAGGTACTTCACATTCAGAACGTGAATCAAATATAGATCTATGCGAAAGCAGATAGTGCTTACTTCCTCATATGAGTTACCAAAGAAAATGGAAAACAAAGATTGTCTTTACATTTCAATTTGAATAAAGGAACTTAATTCCATCATTATAGTTTTAAGAGATGGATAAATGTTTTGTTTGACAAAACATTGTTCTTTATTAATGAATGATTGGATTATAGTAATCCGATTAATTGTCTTTATATTGTAGAGTTAATGTGGTAGTATTAACTGTTTAGAATACAATGATGCTTAAAACCCTAAAGGTTACAAGGCAGTGACTAACCCTACTGAGTTGTGACACCTCTAAAACATAAATGACAAGTTGGTCATAGATGGATGCTTTGGATCGTTAGATCCGGATCTAATGCCTTCTTGTTAAAACTGTATAGGAGCGAAATGTTCGAATATTTATTCTTTTTGGTAAGAAGAAAAAATCACAAAGTTGTTGAGGTTAATTCACTTAGATGTTAGTGGCACTTGTCCACAACATTATACTACTCAAGTTGTATAACATTCACCGAAGATCGCTCTCGGTAGGACTATCGTCTATTTTGAATAAACACAAGTCCGAGTACTTTGCAAAAGGTTTCAAAGAATTCAAGAATGTAAGTTGATGAGTAAGACATCTAAAGTATGTATCTCCTTAGATTTGATCCAAGGAAAAATAACACTTTAGAAGAGTTTCCTTGAAAGATATCAAGGAAAGTAGCATCATAAGATAATGGATTTCTCCATTGGGAGAATAACGAACTCAAATAAGATTTAGTTCGTTGGATGTTATCAATTACCCATATATATGATATATATACTTCTAAGATAATATGATTGTTAATTAGAAGATCTTCCAAAATTTTCATGACTCCATAGGATGTAGTTGGAAAGAAAGACAAGTCTTAATCATGCCAAGATTTGGGGTTGTATGCTAATAAGCAATATTTGTTTGAGAACAATCTTGTGGGATATCCTTAAATTAACCTTTGGATATCACTTCTATAAACCAACTAACAAATGTTGTTTGTTGGGTAGTTCATTGTAATCCTACACTAGGATTTGCCTAAGATAGAGCAAATGAACGAGAGATAGAGCTCAAAGAATGGGTTCTTTGAGAGACAAGATGATGATCAACAAATATAACAACGTAGTTCCTACACCACAAGCTCCAAGGTAGTTAAGAAGGATTTATAGACCGTCTCAGTTGAATGGTTTGAACTTTATGACTATGTCATAGAGTTACACCTCTTAATCCGAAAGAAATAAGAATGAAAATCCTTATGACTACATTGAGTGTATATATGAGATGTACTCAAATGTATATATGAGATATACTCAAGGAAATGGTATAGTACCATTTGACCCAAAATAATGAAACCTACATAGCTAAATGGTAGCTTAAGGTGACTACAACTAAACGGTGATTCAATGTTTGGACATAATATGGGTTTCCGAAACCCTTATCAAGATAGTCTTGATAATATATGTCTAAATTTTGGAATCACAAGACGTGTAAGTTGTAGAGATCCATCCATAATGAATCTTAGCAAGCTAGTGGGAGCCATAAGTGTCTTATGAGAGAAAGATCAAATCGTTTGATTTCTCATAAAGATGTAAATGAATCTTTTGTTTACTAGGTTTACAAAAGATTAGTGGAAGTTAATCATATTCCTAAATTTGAACATATATATGATATATTAATTTAGGAATTCTTCTTCGTTAAAGTTATGACTTTAAACATTCTATAACGATAGAATGTATATGGGAGACATAATCTATATGGATGGAAATCTATAATGATAGATTTGAGGATATAATTGGATTATATCATGCCCTAATAATAGGAAAAATATGGTAGGAAGTTTCTCATATGATGATAAACTTCAATCAGAAGGACAACTCTAGTGAGACTAGGAAGTTGCTCTTCTCAAAGGGAACGTGCCTTTGACTCCCAAAGAAATAATGCATAAATAGAATCCTTTATGCATACACAGAAATGTGATTTACGTATTTCATATTGTATGAATAGCATTGATATGAGTTGTACCAAGATTAGTACAAGACAATATCAGTGAAAGCCCAGGATCAAAATCATGGCAAATGTCAAGTGAGTTCTTAAGTATTTAAGAAATACTAAAGGATAGATTCCTCAATAATGAGGAAGAATTAAAGTAACGCAATGGAAGCGTAAAAGTATTAGATTATGAATCTAATATCATATCCATCATTGGATGTCTCTTCATTTTGAATGAAGAGATAATTGGATATCTCTTTATTATGACTAAAAGATATTTAGATGGAAACGTTATAAGTAATGACTTTAGTGTGTTCCATCGTGCAAAATATATTGCCATATAGAATAAGTTCCTTTTAGACCTCGAGTTAGGTTTGGGCCCCAAGGCCCAATTGGACTTGAATGTCAAGTCCAATAACTCAAGTTGTATGACAACTTGAAAACACAAAGGGCTTGAAAGCCCTATAAACCCTTAAGGCCGGCCATATAGAAAAAGGGTAGTGAACTTGCTTTAATTGCAAGTTTGCCACTACATTGTGAGGTGGTATAAAGGCAACTTTATAGCCATTTCATCCTTAAGGTTTCTTTTGGAGAAAAGATGAGAACACAAGCTCCATTTTGTCTCTAAGAGGCCAGCCACCCTAGGGAAGTTTTACTAGCATCTAAATGTTCCTAGGTCACTCATCTCCTCATCAAAGATCTCCTTGGTGTGGAAAAATTAGAGGTTCTCTATTTTGGGAACTTGGGGAATCCTTTCAACCATCCTCCTCCAAGAAATCCATGGAGCTAGAAGCAAGGAATGAAGGCCCTCTCCTTGGGTGATTAGCCTTTACTTATGCAAAGAGGGATCAACAAAGGTATAAGATTTCTCAACTCACTTTGTTCTTGAGTTGAGTCTTGGTTCACCCAACTACTAGGCTTTGAATTTCTTGGGTAAAGTTTTGTATTTGAGTGCATACAAGCATGATTCCGCCTTTAATTGTTAATTGCATTCATAGATGTTGGTCAAATCAACTAGTTTTCACAAATATATCCTTCAATCGCTTGCAAGTGTCTCACATGCAAGACCACCACTGTGATCCTTGCATCCCACAGACTTCGAATATGTAGAAATAAGGTTTGATTTGTGAACGTAAGTGGGAGAGTGAAAGCTCTCTTCTCTCAGTGCTGGAGAGAGAGTGAGTTTGAGAAAGAGAGAGTTTAGAGAGAGTGAATCAGAAATGAATGGGGAGAGGGCCAAGAGTGGGGTAATCCCACTTAAACCACATTTAGGTGAATTTACAAAATTGCCCCCCCCACTAAGTGTTAAAATTACAAGTAAGCCCTCGTGGTCTCGATTTGTAAATCGGTTTCGACATTAAGCTAACGTATCAAAAATTTAAGTTCTAAAACTTAAGAAAGTACAAGGATTGAACTTTCGAGTCGAGGCTCAATAAATTATTTAAGACACCGACTTAGGGGTAAAATAGTCATTTCACACGTTTAGAGAATAAAATACAATGTTTCCAGGTACAAGTTGTAACACCTTCAAAAGTTGGGTAGTTATTCATACTTAATAATAATCTTTACAATAATTATTAATTACTAAGCTATTAGGTATACTTTTTAATAATTCTTTGGAGATGCAGCCAAAGCTCCAATGGCTTCGATATCATGACCATGTGATCAGATCCTGCGATTTCCACCACACTCTTCGGCCGGTTTTTCTTGATCATCCACCGTTGAAAGTCCTTCTTTCCGACTAAATCTCCGTCCGATATTACGTAAACCCGATTGACCGACCCGTATTTCTCATTGGTTAGCTTGATTTCCTTGGACAAGTCCTCTTCACTGAACAAACGTACTGGTCTCATTAGCATGCTACCTAAAGCTACATCCTGCAACAAATTATAGTACAATAGATTAATGATCAGATCTTGTAGGTTGACGAAGGTCGAACTGTTAAAATTTCACTCACCTCAGTTGGGCTAAGTTGGTAGACTCTTGATGCCAAAAACACCGGGCCGAATATGAGAGTGGTTGGAGGATTGCTTGGGCCTTGGTCGTATGTGTATCGGCTGTCTAATAGAGAATCTCGTCTCCGGAAGAACTTTATAATTCCAACATATAAGAAAAAAGAAAAGGACAATGAATTTCCCTCTTAGGTTTAAAATACAAAATATCTTATTATTCTTATTTCAAATGTTTGTCACTTAGTATTACAGTCTAATAATATTTAATTTTTACCTGTAAGTAAGAGATCTAAGTTTGATTCTTACTAAAAACGAATTCGTACCAAATTATTATAACTACCATATTGTAGTCCACTCTCTCATCTCCTAGTATATATAATATTGAATGTATTTAAAAAAATATGAAGATGTATTTTGTAGATATTTAATGACCAATATGTTTAATTATTTCCATATCAGTTTGGAGATATTTTCTTTTGGTCAACGATTTTGAGTCTTCTAATAAATAATTATATATATATATATATATATATATTTAATATGGGCATTACTCTCTATATCATGTTGAAGAATAAATTAATGGGTTCATGTCATATTATGTATATATTAAGAATCGATGGATAAATTAATGAGTGGGTCTCACATCATTTTTGGGATGACATTGTTTTTCCCATGCCCATTCATTGTTTCTCTAACTCCAAGTAAGTAAACATTCATTAGTAATACATTTATTATTATGTTTTAAAATAATGATATATTTTAATAAGGAGTATGAGATTTGGACTAAGTCACACAATGATTCTGCCATAATAATTTAGTTTGAACTCATTACCTACGAGATTTGAACTTTAAACATACTGATGAATATCATTTGACCCTATTAAAAATTAAGTGGCAACAGTCTATTTATTAGAAGCATATAAAACATCTAAAAAACCAAATGCTTCTACAAGATATTAAAAGTTTAAAAAATTCATTATAACTCAAATGATAAATAAGAATCCACTTGAAAGAACTTCATGAGAAAACACCTATTAGGTCGTTCTCCACGAAGTCCTTACCTAATTAGAGCTCATTTGGAAAAGTTTTGTTTATAAAGAGTGTTCAAAGAGTTTTGTGGGTTCTGAGACCTATTCTAACCCTTGAAGTAAAATTCAAATTTAAGGTTCTAAACCTACTCAAATTTGCTCTAACCCTTGGGCCAAATATAATTTTTAACCCAAAACTCACTTTTGGGGCAAATTTAGGCCATAACTCCCCTGGGTTTGTCGGTAGACCCACCATATATGTGTTTTTTCAGTTTTATATTTATAAATTCATTGAATTCAACCGCTAAGATCTAATATGATCAAATACAAGGGTAAAAAAAAAAAGATCTAATGGTCTAAATTTAAATTCAACGACTAAAATAATTAAAAATAAATAAAAATCTTTCATGTGTTGTAGATTATTTCATAGTATTCCACAAGTTTCATGGTGTCGGTTTAGTGATTTTTCAATATTTATTGAAATCTAAATATTTTTAGGTTAAAATGTCTATAAAATTAAATTATGATAGTCTACATAATTTTCTGTAATGTTATTTTAAGCAAAAAAGTAGCCTAAATTTATTATTTAAAAATCTTGGGACTAAAAATTTAACCCAGAAGGGTTGGAGCAGAAAAACTATTTCTAATTTTATGTTTTAACCTAAGAGTTGGATATGGTATGATAAAGCTGGTTCTCTATTATGCCAAAGCATTACAGAAAACAATAATGTTATGGGGTGTGCTATCCATACACCCCTTTTTACTTCATGCACACCCTCTTAATTTGCGGCCGTCAGATCGACTGAACTAAAGAAGATCAAATGGTAGAAATTAACAAAGATGAGTGAGAAGTAAAAAAAGGTGTGTGGATAACACACTCCTAGTGTTATATGATGGGGCTTTTTGCAATATAAAAAAGTGCAACTAGATACCTCTTTATTAAGGCTGGAAATGTTGAAGGCCGGGCCTGGCATCGAGGCAGTGACAAAAATGGCCACGGATATCTTATTTGGAAATCTTTCCATGGCTTGAGAAATGGCCAACCCACCAAGACTATGACCAACAAGGATCACCTTTCCATCAACAGCTTCCATGAAATCCTTCAAGGGCTTTAAGTAGTCGGAAATCGATCGTAGATCCTTTGCCTGTCGTGGGTCGACTCCGGAAGCAGCTAGGTCTAGGGCAGTGACGTTGTGACCGGATGATCTGATTAGGGTTACAAGCTTGTACCAAGACCAAGCACCAAAGCATGACCCATGAACTAACACAAAGTGCTGCTTGCTAGGGTTTGTAGGTGCCGACTCGATTTCATTTGCTACACAGAGAAGAACGATGAGAAGAGTAGAGATTGATGGAATCAAATTTCGCTTTCTTTGATCCATATCTGTTTGTGTTTCTGGTGGTTTGGTCACCACCAAATTGATTGGAAAACAGATTCATTGTTTTATGTATTTATACTATTGAGTTCAAGTAAAGAGAGTTTAGGTTGGACCAAAAACTTCTGTTGAATTTGACTGATAAATTTAAAATTGCATCTCCGGAGACTTAGAAGTTACTACTTGAATAAACAAGCATTGGGTCTTTTACTATTAATGTTGCTGATGCTAAATACTTGAATAAACAAGCAAACTTTCAATGTCATATCTTGTAGGATCGTCAAATAATTGATCCGCACTCATGTGTAGTATTTTTATATTCATTCGTGCTTGGACTAACCAACCAGCCTTTGACATGTAAAGCCTTCTGTCCCTTTCTAGTTGGCCAAATACTAACCAACTAACCACCTGCAAAATTGTCTAGTACTGATTGCGTTTTAACTAGTAAGTGAAGTCCACCTTGATTATAAATGTAGAAATGTGGTATAGGTTTACAGTATGTGATTTATGACACAATCATAGCATCATATCACAAATTTATACTCTGTAATGTAAAAATTTGAACCGTCTAACCAACAAGTCCATGTAAACCACAAAGATGATTGACTTGGTTTGAGAAAAGTTCCGACCTTTGGACTGCCCAAGTGGTGAGAGTGGGTTGGAAAATAGGTTAGGAACTTGGGATTCGGATTTTGAATTCCTTTCCGTATTAACAGTTTAACATAGAACTAACCAGTGACTCTTTTGATTGAGTAATATAGATGCTTGCTTCTATCCCATACATTGATATACTTTATAGCCAAAATGGTCTCTAAGATTTGCATAATAGATCACTTTGGTCCTTGAGATTGAAAATCAATAGAAATGGTCCCTGAGATTGTCCACCATCCATTATTTTGGTCATTCCATTAAAAACTCTGTTAAGTATCTCGGAGCTCTTGGCCAGAAGTTAGGGAAATTTTAAAGTTTCGTAACTCAATCGTTTTTAACCAAATTCGACCCATAATATATCAAAATGAAGATAGGAAAGTGTAGAACAAAATTATATCATTTGGAAGCCCAAGGGTTGCAGGAGATGGGCGGTAAAAAGCCTGAAAGATGACTGGTCCGCGGAAAACTGGAAAACTCACCGGAAACTGGGTAAACTTTAAACGTTCATAACTTCTTCAATACTCAACGAAATTGAGTGATTCAAAAACGAGAATCATACTTCTCAATGAGACGAAGCTAATGGTACCTTTAATGATGGCTAAATCACCGTATTTTGGCCTAAGAACTTCTCGAAAGTGGCTGTCTTGGTCAAGAGTTAGCCACTTTCGATCCATTTTCCGACCAAACCACGGATATTTAGCCATCTAGAAAGGTACCATTCTCTTTGTCTCATTGAGAATTATGAGTTATTTTTTTGAATCACTCGATTTCGTTGAGTATTGAAGAAGTTATGAACATTTAAAGTTTACCCAGTTTCCGGCGAGTTTTCCAGTTTTCCAGTCAATTTTCAGGCTATTTTCCGGCCATCTCCGACAAACATTGGCCTTCTAAATAGGTATAATCTTGTTCTACACTTTCCTATCTTCATTTTGATAAATTATGGGTAGAATTTGGTTAGGAAACGATTGAGTTACGAAGCTTTGAAAATTGCCCAAACTTTTGGCCAAGAGCTCCGAGACACTTAACGGAGTTTTTAACGGAATGACGAAAATAATGGATGGTGGACAATCTCATGGACCATTTCTATTGATTTTCAATCTCAAGGACCGAAGTGATGTGTTATGTAAATTTGAGAGACTATTTTGGCTAAAAAAACCTTTACTAAAAGGTTTCTATGGAAATATGCTTTTAGTTTTTGAAGCGAAGCTACGCATATATTGCTCATCTGATGCATCAACCATTCCATGTTTCACAAGTTCCTTACTGGTTACTTCTCAACAACAAATTATTTCGTATAACACGCATTGTTTTGTATCTGCAATTAGCTGAAATAATACTATAACCAATCGGTGCTTTTCTGATACCCTGAAATGACAAAGCTGCATGTCTTCAGCACTGTTTTTCTTGAAATTAGTCAGCTTTCGATGACTCAAAAACTTTCCCCAGTTGTATGGCTTGTATTTCGCTTGATTTTGTTTGTCTGCAAGCTCCTCCAAAGGCTTGACTAAGGTGTAGTGTGCTGGGTTGACGAAGAATGGAATGGAATGGAAAACCTTTCCTTCTTCGAATTCACCACTACTCTGTGTTCCAAACTCTCATATCTGTCATTGCTTCAAATGGTTTTAAATTCTTGTGCATGTCCTTTGGTCCTTTTGTTGGAAGTCGAAAGCAAGTTTGGCCACTAGCAAATTTCTAAATAATCTGCATATAAGATCCCCGCGTACTGCCTACCAAAATCAAAATGCGAAGTCAAGCATCCTGCACATAAGTACTTAGTATTAAGTTTGGAGAAAGGATGACAAGCTCATATTCATATATATTTTACATCAAATTCACTTGTCTTTTCTTGGTTAGTTCCTTATATTTTTGAGCTATTTACTTTGTTTTTGTGTTTTGTAGGAAGTGTCAAGCAAAGAAGAGAAAAATAGCACAAATGAGAGTTTAAATAACAAATTCGTCAAAACTGCATGTGCAGATCAGCTGATTTTGGAAGCGAGTTGCGAATAGCTCAGACGGAATTAGAGAATGAGTCTTATATGCTTGGAAAGCTACAGATGTCTGTTTTCTAGAGCATAAGAAAATGATGCATCAAGGATTTGGTTTAAAGGAATGTTGGGGGAGGAAATAAAGGGGAGTTTTACAGAAATAATTTTTTAGAAAAAAAAAAAAAGAAAAAAAAGAAAGAAGAAGGCTGCAAGTTGAAGCAGCAAGGAAGAAAAAGAGAAAACAAAAGGGCAATTGCATTGGGAGCTGACGGGAAGCAATAGAGGAAGGAGGAAATCTTGGCATTCTCTTCTTTAAGTTCTATCTTCTCAAATCCATGTCTTACTTTTGGTTTAATTTGAGAATAATGTGTAACTAAATTTTTAGTAGTTAGGGGATGTTTTGAAGCCCCGAATATGATTGCAAGTTTGTTATGATATTTTGTTTCAATTTCTTTTATGAAAAGATGAAAATTAGTTCACTGCTTACGTCAGTGATGAATTACGTCAGTGATTGCAAGTTTGTTATGAATTCTTTATGTGTTCTCTATGGATGCATACGTAGTAAGCATATCTAGGATTCTAATGCTATGAATGTGTGTCTGCCCTTGTCGAATGAGGATCTACTTATGTTCTAGAGTAGTACTTGTTAATTGCGATTAACATGTGAACCAATTTCTAGGATAAGTAAGACAACACCAGTACTTACGATGCCTTGTGATGACTCAAACTCTTTTCATTCTTAATGATTTCTACTTATTAAATCTATGAACACGCCATTCTAGATTGCATATGCTAGGGACTAAGTTAAGTTGAAAACGCCATTCTCTTAACATACTATGTAAGAAAAGTAATAGGTTATGTTCTAACATTGAACCCACCTGAGCATCTTCATTTGGAAATAAAAGGAATTTGAATGAAACATAACATGTTTGCATGATTATTTGGTGGTGGATAGCACTTCGCCCAACTCGTTTTTTTAATTTGTGAAATAGAATCAGTTTTTATAATTTAAAGTCCGTTTCTGTACTGTCTTTGTTTGATTTAATTTAAATAGCAAATCAACTCTAAAAATCCCAAATATTTGTGTGAGTGTACCTCTGTGTGTCTAGTATCTGCACATAACATTTCATTGAAATTAGATAATTGTAAGTCGGTCTAATAATTATTTTTCGGTGGCTGGTCAGTAGGGACAGCAACCCAGTTTTTGTGATACTCTAAGTCGTTAGATAAAAGAATCTTCTGCGAGAAAGTGACACACCCCGATCGAGATCAGGGCGTGCTGGCCGTCACGTGAGAGTGACGTAACCATGTGCACAGCGCGGAAGCTAATAAAATAATGATGGAAATAGTGATACGAATAAATAAAAACTAATCTTACATCAAGTAATAACAAATGCAAGTGTAAGTGTGACGCTAAGTTCAGAGCATAAAGCCTAAAGCAGTCCAAAAGAAAAAGACGCAACAACAGTACACCCGAAGGTGGCCCTACGCTGGTGATCGTCTGTCAGAAATGTCGGGAAAGTCCTCTGGGAAACCACCAAACCTGCTAGTCAACTAGAACCTGGAGGGGCGCAAAACAAAAGCGTGAGTGGGCAAAAACAAAGCTTTTCGAAAACCATTTAATAAATAGTTCTAACCCCTCGCCATAAAACCTGTATACTTCCCAGAAAAATAGATATATATATATATATATATATACCAATCATGCTCCAGAATATGCCATGCCAAAACCTCAAAATGAAATGCAAGTGCTCAGGTAAAAATCATATCAATAACATATAGTCTGTCAGCCGGAGTCACCTAATGTGACCTGTACGGCTGAATCTAGAGCTCAAATCTCAATCTCACTAACTGAACCTGCACACGAGTCGGAACCACCTAAAGTGGTCTGTACGACAGGCCTGGGTGTAACATATATATATACGCTTAAGTGCTACGATCACGTGAAGGCTGGGCGAATAATCGCTGGTCAACTACGAGTCGGAACCACCTAAAGTGGTCTGCACGACAGGACTGTGCACCTAACTTGGATCCAAGCTGAGCGTGTGGTGCGGGAGGTGAACATCACGTGAAGGACTGTGCCCTACTCTGGGCAGGAGCACTAACACCGGGGGTGCAGGTTATGAGCTCTCTATGCATCTAAAATCACTACTGAACGTAAACATGAATAACACTTACCTGGCACTTACCTGTGCGTCCGCAACACCAAATATGCATATATATAAACAATTAATAATGCAACTAATCATGCATAACAACCGGCAATATAAATATGGCATATAACGAATAAACGTCTTGAAATCACTGTCTGGGAAAAATATAAGTATATAGGTATATACGGAAAACCAAAAGCCCACTCACTGGTATATGGAAGGGTCGTAGCCCCCCTGCCTCGAGTGACCATGCTCCTCCTCGGGATAGGTATCACCTATATGCGAAACAACTACAAAAACGTTAATTTTAAAGCACATAACCAACCTTTAGAAATAACTTCTCATACAATGCTCAAATGGGGTGTATGAATACACCAATGTGATCTACTCAACCTCAGGATCATCCCCATATTTTTAAAATAAATTTTCACCGTCGCACGCGCCTCCACGCGCCGGCCAAGGCACGGCCACACGCGCAGACACGTGCCTGGCACGCTGACAGCGTCAGTTGACGCCGTCAGGAATATTCCGTTATCCCTAACAGATTCCATCAACGGCATTAGGAATATTCCGTCAGATTTGACGGAATATTCCATCGTCTTCTCCGGCGAGCCTCCGGTGCCGTCGCCGGCGCCGGAAAATCGGGAAAAATTCAAACCTTTGTAACTTCTTCGTTTTTCACCCAAATTTCACAAAATTGGTACCAAAATGAAGCTTACAACGAGAGGAACACAATCATACCACTTTCAAGTGCTAAAATCCACGAAATCTCACCTGAAAAATCACCCCAACTCCGGCCAACCTCGAAACTCGTGATCCCAACGTCCAAAACCTTCAAACGAACCACCCCGAGCCTCCTAGGAACCTCACCAAGCTTCCTACAAGCTTGAAATTCCCAAAAACATGAGAAATTACGTGTGCATGAACAGTACCAAAATCAGGCATCGTGAGTTCGACGTGAAAACGAAGGTATTCTCACCTGAAATAGGTATGGTTAGACTCCTACGAGCCTCACGAGCATGAATATGTGCTTGGTTTCTTCGATCTGTGGAGGTTTGATGAGTTTGTGTGTGTCCGTACGTTTCAAGGAAAATGGGAAAGGAATGGGGCTCGGGACAGGGTGCAGGAATAGGGAGAAAAGGGTGTGGAGTGTGGGAGAATGTGTGTGGCCCAAAACATACCAACAAAACTCAAAAACATAACACAAAACGTAAAGAAATCGAACTAGGGGCAAAATCGTCTTTTCACGCATACGTTTTTAAAATTCTCGGGACGGGCTGTCACAGAAAGACCCTTATTTTCATATGCTACAATTAACAAATCTTAGTGTTAATAAGGAAAATCAATAGGATAATTGTGTGGTACTTTGTGGTGTGCTTTTAATCCTATCAGCGGAACCTGAAAAATGTCACCCACACTGACGATATTGGCATTTGTGGTTGGTTTAACCGGTATCCACCACTCTCCATCTGCTTTTCTCTTCACCTCCAGTCCTCCAGCATCATCCTAAGTCAGCACGGTTAGTGGGTGCACTACCATCTTTGCATGCATTGGGTCAGAAATGTTGTCCGGGGTGTTTATGGGAGATAAGTCAATCAATGGCAGGGTTTTGGCCTGTGCTCAGGATCTTGGATGAAAGCTGGACAACCTCTCCCATGGTAGGTGATTTTGATTTGGATGGAAAGCAACTCAATGGTTTTCTTTTGTGCCAGAATGCTACTAGAAGAATGGCAGGTTTTATCATTGAAGTTTTATCTTGAATCTGGACAGATTTTTGTCTATTGTTAATTTGGAAGATTGTGACAGTTCGTGCCGGCATCGGAGAAATTTTGTGATGATAACACCGACATATGGTGTTACTATTGTTCTTGTTGTCTTTTTCTTTACAGGATGCCGTCGCAAACATCGAAGGAAATAAAAAATTCAATTAAGGTTGAGATAGATTAGATGGCATTTGTGGCAGGATGCTAACTTTCAACATACAATATTGCAGAATTTTGGACTTAATCAAGAGCTCTTGTTGTGTTCTTTTCTAAGTTGATTTGATTCTTTTTGGACAGAGCTTATAAAGGAGGTAAATGATATATTTTTTAGCTTCGTAGTTAAATTTCAACACAGGAGGTATTATTCTCTGGATGGATATATTTACAGCATGGCATGTGCAGGAAGCTAAAATGACATTCTCATCGCTCAGAAGGCTCCTTGGAATCAAATTATTCCGATATTCTGAAATGAGAAATCTGGATGTTTTCGGTGTTAAGCTTCTTGAAGTTACTGAGCTTTCTGTGAGTAATAAACTTTCCCCAGCTGTAGGGCTTGTACTTAGCAGGGTTTTGTTCATTGATCAGCTCCTCCAATGGCTTGACTTGTGTGTAGTGAGCTGGGTTGAGGAAGTAGGGAATGGAAAACCTTTCCTTCTCCGAGTTCACCATCACCCTGTGCTCCACGCTCTCGTATCTCTCGTTGCTCCAAACCTGCATAAACATATCCATTTGTTATGCGAATGAAGCTGAATGCGAAGACTTACCAAGTTCAAAGATTGGTACCTGAATAACGTCACCGACATTGATGATAAAGGCATTTGGGGTAGGTTTAACCCGTATCCACTCTCCGTCTGTTTTTCTCTTCACTTCCAGTCCTCCAACATCATCCTGAGCCAGCACTGTCAAAGCACCGCCATCCTTGTGCCGGCCAACGCCAAGAGCTAACTGAGGTGAAGGGCAAGGCGGATAGTGGTTGAGTCTGATAAAACTGGTTTGGTCTTTGAAGTAGCTGTTGAACCTGTCTTTCGGCAAGCCTAGGCCCAAGGCAATTAATCCCATCAACTTCAGAGCTAGATTTTCGACTTCTCGAGCATATTCTTCACAAGCATTCCTGGTCAAGGAAGTCGGTCTAACTCTTAGATTCATACAATTTCGATTACAAGTACATGTTTATATAATTACCAATTGCTAATTAAAGTGTATGTATTCAGTATTTTCTTAGTGATCATTGAATTACCTTAGTTCAGGAGGATACTCCGGCCATTGGTTATACCACTCCGTCTCTTCCTTGTCCTCCGGATCAGGCGAAGCCGGGACTAACGTAGGCTCTTCCACAGTGAAATCAAACACCTCCTTCCAGTCCCTGACATTCTTGGTATGCTCGCTATCATAATAACCCGACACATTCCTTTCATCCCTTCTAATCTTCCTCTTCTCCTCCAAAGGCAGCGCAAAGAACTTCCGAGCAGCAGCTTCGATCCTTTGGCGCTTCTCCAACAGAACCCCGTGGTTGATCACTTGGAAGAAACCCCAGTCCTTGCATGCATTGCCTATTTCTGCAACAAGCCCTTCAAAGGCTTTGGGGTTGGAATCGGAGTGTGGAGAGTTTATCAGAGAGAGGTCGATCAAGGGTATGCCTTCGACTTCGGTGGTGGAGAGTTTTGGCCTGTGCTCGGGGTCTTGGATGAAAGCTGGATCAACCTCTCCCATGGCTGCTGATTGTGATTTTAGAAGGTTGCAAGTGGATAGGGTTTTGTAATGGTTCTATGGTGGGGAGTTGTTGAAGTTTCACATTCTGAATCTGGACGGGTTTTCGTTAATTAGTAGGCGGAGATTTAAGGTTTCTCGGTTTCTTTTGGAAGGTTGCGTGAGTCATCATTTTCTTTACTATGATGTCATTGCAAACGTAGAGCCACATAACTGGAAGAGAGTGATCAGTGTGTTCAAATCCAATTTCCTAACCATGTATTAGGATAGTTTAGAATATTATTTTATATCTTAAAAAAAGAAATAATACTATGTTAAGAATGAATTTTACATTTATGAAATGAATGATTTTGCATGTGTTTATAAGCAATTGAGCTACTTCCCATATTATCATTGATTTTATGATCAAACCTCAACTTCTTCATGGTATAAGAACAAGTTGTCTCACGTGTCAAGTCCAATGGTTATACGAGCTCCATGTCATCTGAGTTGTGTTATTCATATGTTAGGCTTAAAAATCGTCACACGTGAAGGTGACGTATTAAGAATGAATCTCATATTGATGAGATGATAGACCTTACATGTGTTTTTAAGTAAATGAATCACTCCTCATATTACCAATTGATTTTACGATAAAATCTCAACTTTTTCGTACTAAAAGACTTTTAATTAACCAAGAGGTTGTCTTTGTGTTGTTTTGTATTGCTCGTTGATGGATTTGACTTCAATGGAGAAATTGGAGAGAATTGTGAAAGGGATAGGAAGGAAAATATCAAGAAATCGTGAAGTGGAAAGAGGTTTATATTCATATTTTTTATTTTTTTAATGATAACATGTGGGTGAGAGAATAAAATCAAAAGTAAAATTTGGTTGCACGTAATAACATAATATGTTTATACCATATTTTACTAATCCCAAAACAACGAGCATTGGTCATCATCATACTTTCAGAAAACCAAGAGATGGGTGAACCGAGCTGATGAGAATTTAAATAAACAAGAGATGGGTGAACCACGGGACAAAAAGTATGCTACCCTTTACTATAATTGGAACGAATTTAAAAATATCTTACAATCACACTGCCTAGAAGTCCAACTCTTAGAGCAACTCCAGCGTGTGAAACCTCCCCCCAGGCAATACACTATGTTATCCACCTAATGAATAGTAACTACCCTTAATGAACAGTAATCGCCTTTTGCATCTCCACCGTTGCACTTCAATAGCCCTAGTAATAGATAATAAAATATTAATTTTTTTTAAATAATACAAAATAATTTTATTCATAATTTTGGATATGATTTGTAATCGGTCTCGTTGTACCATTTTCTATTAAAATTTTTTTTTTTTTTTTTTTATTTTTTTCTTTTCACATGGTGATCCCAATCCAAAACCTTTTTTTTTATTATTATTTCTTTTCTTCTACTCTTTCACATGGTGCGTTGGCACCATTCCAAAAGCCCAAAATTTTCTTTTCAACCTGTGTCCCCCCACAACCCCCCAACGCACTGGTGCGAGAATTATACGCACACAAATTAAACCCTCTTTTTGTCAATTGTAGTAAGTATGTAAGTAGGGATCGTTCTGGACCGGGGATTAGGAGGGATTGTTAATCACTTGGATTTGACTCAAAAACGTAAAAACAAGTTTAAAACACTATACTAGACTCAAAGAATGCAAAACTCAAAATAAGAAAGATTGTAATGACTAAACAAAATATGGGGGGGGGGGGATTGTGTTTGGACGAGATTAAATTAAATGGACAGATTATAAATAAAACAGATTGTAAGACAAGTTGTGATAGAAAATATGGATGATGGAATGGCTAAGGGGTTTTTTCTCCACACATGAAATATATGCAACGTCAATCACTTTCCAGTTATCACTTCAATAAGTTATGAACCTCGACACTCCAAGTTAATTAGGTCCGCTTAAATTAACCTTCAAATTTCCCTAGAATCATTGAATTGGATGAATATGCATTGCAAACAAATTATTCCTAACAAGTTCTCTATATGAACAGCATGATAAAGATACAAGTTAGAATCATTACGTTCTTTGGAAATCATAAGCATCGACAAGGCATTTGTAATTATGAAAAGTGATAGGAGCATATTCATGCGACTTAAATGGCTTGTTCTCGTACATTTACGTTATGTTTCTTTAGTTATTTTAGTCATTTATGCTTCTTTCGTGTGTTTTTAGGTTCATATGGCTAAGGAAGCAAAAAGATGCATTTTGGAGCATTTTGGAGCAAAATCGGACTTGGATTGGATAGCTTATGTTTGGAGCAAAAGGAATGGACGAAATTAAAGACCAAACTATCATAACCACCTATCATCACTTATCATCACCACATATCATTCATTTATCACTTATCATAATCATTCATTTATCACTTATCATAATCATTCATTTATCACTTAACATATCATTCATTTATCACTTATCATATCATTCACTTATCACTTAACATATCATTCACTTATCACTTATCATAACCATACACTTATCACTTATCATACTCATAATCATCTACACATTTCAACCATTTAAACACATGCATTTCAACTCACATGCACACCCACCTCTTTCCACCTAATCCACATGCTTTCACAACCTAAAACACATGCACATTCACCCTAAATCATCACATACACAACCTGCCATCATTTCTCCCCCCTTTGCCGTGCATTGCACATCAACACATTCCAGCTTTTCTCCTTCTCTTTGCAGCCACACTTCCACATGCATTCCCTCTTTTCCTAGCTGTTTTTCCATCATTATTTCAACCTAACATTCACCCACATGCACCCTTTAAACAAACCCAAACATGCAGCCACATATTCCACCCTTTGCCGTGCAAAACATCTCCATTTCAACACACTCCACATGCAATTCCAGCTTTCCAACCTAGCCACATTCACATGCATTCACTCATAATCATTCACCAAACTTGCAGCCACATTTCCACCTATTCCTAGCTGTCATGTTCCCTCTCATTTACCTATAAACAAGCATGCATTGCAGCCACAATTCATTCATTCGATTCACAACACAACACACAACACAAACACACTTCCCCTTGCCGTGTATCCCCTTCCATTTTGTGCAGTTTTTCTCTTCCATTGCAGCCACTCCAACCATTCCCCACTCCGTTCCACATACACCTAAAGCCCTAAACATCTCCTTAGACCTTGTGCTACAACAACGAGGAAGACAAGAGTGCCTAAACGTTCATACAATTCAAGTTTGAGTTGTTGGAATGTTTAGGTGTTTCTTTGATTTCAAAGTTTAAATTCAATTCTCTTTGTTTTGTACGTATGAGGAATGGAAGAGAAGAGTGCCTAAACGTTCATACAATTCAAGTTTGAGTTGTTGGAATGTTTAGGTGTTTCTTTGATTTCAAAGTTATGAGGAACTAAACCCCCTTTAGCTAGGGGGTGATTCGAAACTATGTTTATATTTGCAATATGAATTGATTAACTTTCGTTGGAATTTCATAAGTTGTTGATTCAATTTGTTTAACCGTTTGATTGATAACTTATTTATGTATGTTTATTGAGAATGCGCGCTTAATTTTCATGCATGAATATGACGCTAGAATATAAGTGAGTTTCACCTAATCGTTATGAACTTATATTCACAAGTAGTGGAGGTTGCTTATAAACAATCGCGTTAAATGAATTCTTGGCACGAGTTTCATGCTCATCATAGTAACGAATGCCTCGTCAACACTTATAGTTTTCATAATGCTTAATGATCTTTGATTGTATCTTTATTGTGCTTTTCACGTAAAGGACTTTTGGAGAATGTGGTGAATTGCGTTGCGCTAACCCATCCAATTCATTAACTTAAGGAGAACTTAACGGTTAATTTAAGCGGACCTAATTAACCCGGGTGTTGAGTTTCATAATTTATCGAAAGACCAACTGAGAATCAATCTTGTATGCAAGTGTAACATGTATGGAGAAGAACCCCTTGGCTATTCCATCATCCATATTTTCATCACATTCATATTAACGTTTTGCCTTTAATTACAATTTGTGCAATTTAGTTAATTTCGTCAAATCATACCCCCCCCCCCCCTTTACTTTCTTGTTCTTTAGTGCTTAGAATCTGTTTAGTTTATGTTTTAAAGTATTTTTGGATTCTTTGAGTCTAGTATAGTGTTTTATATTGTGTTTTTACGTTTTTTAGAACAATCCAAGTGATTAACAATCCCTCCTAATCCCCGGTCCAGAACGATCCCTACTTATACTTATACTACAATTGTCAAAAAGAGGGTTTAATTTGTGTGCGTATAATTCTCGCATCAAAAAGCATAATACTCTTGCCAGGAATCTATTTAACATGATCGTGACTAGCGACCTTCACTACTTGTGAATATAAATTCATAACGATTAGGTGAAACAAACTTATATCCTAGCACCAAATTCAAGCATGCAAATTAAGCGTGCACTCTCAATCAACATACAAGAATAAGTTCTAAATCAAACGGTTAAGCAAATTGTATTCACGACTTATGCAACGATAACTGGAAGTAATCAACTTATTTCACATATATAATCATGGTTTCGAATACACCCTTAGCCATGGGGCGTTTAGTTCCTCATACGTACAAAACAAAGATAAGTAAATTTAACCATTGAAATCAAGGAAAAGAAACACCTAAACATTCCAACAACTCAAACTTGAATTGTATGAACATTTAGGCACTCTTCTCCTCCTCTTTGTTGTTGCACAAGATCTATGAATAGGTTTTGGGTTGGTGTTTGTATGGAGGAATGGTTGGATAGTGTTTTGGAGGGTTAGGGAGTGGTGGAAATAGAAGAGGGGTTGCTGGAATTGGAAGGGAACCCACGGCAAAGCTTGAATGGATGTGTTTTTGTGTTGGTTTGAGGTGTGTTTTTGTGTATGAATGCATGGGTTTTTATAGGGGGAATGGGAGAATATGTGGATGATTGTTTAAGAGTGAATGTGGCTGTTATGATTGAGAGTGCATGTGGATGAAATAATGATGGAAAAACAGCTAGGAAAAGAGGGAATGCATGTGGAAGTGTGGCTGCAAAGAGAAGGAGAAAAGCTGGAAAATGGAATGGGATGCACGGCAAGGTGTGTGTTAGGTGATGGGTGCATGTGTTGGCTGAATTAATGAAGGGAATGCATGTGGAATGAAGAGTGAATGGTGGCTGCAATGATGAAGAAAAGCTGGAAATGTTAGGGGGGAAAGCTGGAAATGAATGGTTAGGTACGGCTTAGGGTTGTTTGGGGTTGGAAATGCATGTGTTTGCATGTGAATTAAAACTAGAGTGAATGATGATGAATGCATGTGGATTAAAGAGGGAGAATGTGGTGTAATGATGAAGTGGAATGCTGAAAATGTAAGGGGATGCACGGCAATGGGTGTTGTTTGTGTGAAGTGTGTGTGAATGGTGGTTTTGCATGGCTTTGATGGATTGTTTGATTGGGCTAGAGGTTTTGCATGGCTCAAAGGATTGTTTGATTGGGCTAGGCCCTTTGTTTTATGTCCTAAAGTGCACACAAGGCTTCAATTTCGTCCATCCTCTTGGCTCCATGGTTAAGCTATCCAATTCATGCCCAAAAATGCTCCAAATAGCCTCAAAATGCACTTTCTTGCTCCCTTTGCCATTAGGACCTAAAAACAAACGAAAATAGCTTAAACTACTAAAACAACTATGAATTAACAACATAAATGCACGAAAACAAGCTAAGTAAGTCGCCTAAATATGCTCCTATCAAATTCCCCCACACTTAGCTTTTGCTAGTCCTCGAGCAAAACAAAATAACCAAAACGAATCAAACACATTCTAGACCTTCCAACATGTACCTCAGGGATTTCCAACGAACATGACACATTAAAGAACATCATTCCCACAGTTTTTAGCTTTCTTTATACTTCAACAAACACTTAATCATGGTTACTACTTATTAGTTCACATAGAATCAATTAAAACAATGTTTTGAATGTAGTAACATGCCTTAGAGAATTCCCTCAATTCCTCACTAGAATGCACTCTATTTTCACACAGATTTTCTAACTTCACACCCTACACTAGGTATATGTGAGAAGATTGAAGTAAATATGAAGACTAACACTCACATATGTTATATCAAAGAAAGCATTTTCTGGATTTACGACAATGACATGAATATGATCTCATGAATGGAATGCTACTACTTAGAACGAGAACCAGTGATTCCATATGCTCATACTAAATTCAAACTCCACATATTGAACACATAACATCAAGATAGAAGTTGAGGGTTGTAACGAGGCTTAGGTATTGGCTAACAAAGAAAGGTAAGGATAAACAAAAGCTCTTAAAGCAATAGTAAGCAAAGTAATTTTTTCTTCTTTTGAACACTTTTCTATTTTCTTTTGATTTTTCCACGAATTTTTTCTTCTCTTTTTTTTTTCTTTTTTTTTTTTTTTTTTTTTTTTTTTTTTTGTTGTGCCCTATCATCTTCCCCCACACTCGTTTTCTGCCATATATTGACCAAAAGAGTTCACTCTAAGTCGTGCTTCACTATCCTTTAAGAACAAAGGTATGGAAAGTCCTAATCTAGGCTAGGTGAGGATAATGTGGCTAACAAAGAAAATAGGCTTTGAAAAGGCTCAAGAGGGTTAATCCTACAATACATATGAAAAGGGATAGGCTTTTTGGCTCTGGCTTGACTAACAACTTCATCTTATTGTATGTTATGCAATCAATACCATGCTTTGAATGAAATGGGCATGAGTTCTAGTATTTGGAACTATAATGAAATGCATTCTAAGTAGCAACCAAGCAAAGAATGATGAGATCATGCAACGACTTTAGAAAACAAGAAATCACAGATTATACTCTCCAAAGAACGTTATAGGCTCAAGTCTCTCAGGGTTGTAGCGTTAGTTTGAGTTTCTTCCTTCAAGCATGTTACAAAAACTGATTTTTTTTTTTTTTTTTCTTTGTGATTACATGTGAATTCATAAGCTATAACCATAACCAAGCATCAACCAAAGCACAAATCAACTTCCAGCCATGTTTACAACATTCTTTAATAGTCATGCAATTAAAAACCAAATCCTCATCATTGTGTTGGAAGGTACCCTAAGACATACACAAAAACAACTTTAAAACAATTCTTTTTGGGTTTTTCAAAACAATTTTTCAAATTTTTATGGGATTTTCGAGTTTTTAAGTCAAAACACACTAAAACAGTTTAAAAACACTTAAAAACAGCAAGAAACAACATTAGAAGTTATGGTGGATAAAACCCTACGAATTTGCATCAAATATACTTAGTTACCCCCCCCCCCCCCCCCCCCCCCCCACACTTAAATCAAACATTGTCCTCAATGTTTTAAGCATAGATTCACACAAAACATAAGTAAACACACAAACAGCACTTAAACATACTAAACATGGCAGAATGTAACTAACAAAGAGAAGAGTTTAGGGACGCAAATCTGGTTATGGAGTGTAAATTCCCTCTTCTCCTTGGTGATTGCATTGAGGCATTGATCTTGGTGATTCCACAGGCTTATTCTTGAACTGGGCTTCTCCCATCGTTGATTTTCCTTTGTGCTACTCTTGAACTGGGCAGCAGGATTCTTTTGGTCTCCCCCGAAGGTCTGAGCTTCCTCCTTTTATCTGTTTCTTTGTTCAATCTTTCCAATTCGTATTGAAAAGGGTTGGAGGATAACTCAGCCTATGCAGTTGTTGCGCTTGTCTCCACATGCTTCAATGTATCATTTTCACTTGCCTTACTTGCTCCCCTTGCAGAAGTGGTCCCTTCTCTGGAAGTGTATCAACCGTTGAAGATGACTACTCGAGAGCAACGCTAGGTAAGCAACCAGGAATAGATTCCAGGCAGTCGGCTCCAGATCGGAAGACTGACTCCAAGTGCCGGCTGATTGCTTCTTTCACTTTGCCATGCGAGTAAGAACAAGGACAAAGAAAAAGACAGGAAAAGAGCATGATATGAGATACTTTTGCTTTTGACCTTGATGATATGAGATACCTTTGCTTTTGAAGAAGCGGTGAATGAATCAGCACATGCTTCAATCTAGCGTTTCCTCCTGGGTCATCTGTACTCCAGGCATCTGGTATCATCTTTGGGGAAGAAGAAAAAATTGAGTAATTCGAAAGGCTTTGCTGGGAGTGCGCCCTCAGAGGTGAGGAAGAGTTGGGCATTTTCTTCAGGTCTGCCTTGCCATAAAAGATAAAGGTCGACATATATAGGGATTTCCCAATAGCAAGTGGAGGTACTGTTCTTTTACCCTTGTCGACAAACGTTTTGATCCCGCAAATCCGGCTTTTTGAAATAATGACGACTCTTCGATCTTTGAAAACGCCTCTTCGATTTCTAAGCAGACGCCCCTTCGATTTCTGAACGACGCCCCTTCGATTTCTGAACGACACGTAGTAGTGCGGATGCGGCTCTGTCAGAGATCTTTTGACAAAGTTGCACGCGTTTTCAGAAAAACAGAGAAAGCGTCGCCGAACTTTGCGCTTGTCGGCAAAAGTGTGTAGTTGCGATGATGGCCTCCACGTGTTTTCAACTTTGTCAGAGATCTTTTGACAAAGTTGAACGCGTTTTCTGAAAAGCCGAGAGATCGTCGCCGAACTTTATGCAGGAAAATCCGGCTCTTTGAATCGGTGGTCGTGGCACCTTGGCTTTTTATAGAGGTATCGATCACCCCAACATACACACTCTGAAGATTGCCCATTCTTGAAAATCGTCTCCGACCTTTTGAAATTTTACTCCATCCAACCCTTCTCTCTGAACACCTTTGAAAAATGACTAACCCATCAAACCTTTGCTTAGATTTGAGTCTCAGCAGCGATCCAGTTGTGCCCCGTCAAGGTAATGTATGGCGCCCATCTTTCTTATCTTCTAACGGTCCTCTTACAAGTGAAGACTCCATGATGACGGATGCAACAACAGCTACGATAGTAGCTAGGAACCTCCTCACTCCTAAGGATAGTAGGCTGCTTTCAGGACGGTCCGATGAGTTGGCCGTTCAAGAGTCCGTCACTCTCAGTGTTCAGTGTGCAGGCTCTGTGTCCAACATGGGCCAACGCCTTCTTGCTCGCTCCCGTCAGGTTGAATCGTTGATGGCAGAGGTGGAAAATCTCAAGCAGGAGATCAAACAGCTTAAGTACGAGAATAGAAGTTTGCATGTGCTTGCAAATAACTATTCGTCGGGCATGAAGAGGAAGCTTGATGAGTTGCAAGAATCTGAAGGTCGGATTCAAAGTGACCGTCAAAGGCTTGCGGCTTATCTCCAGATACACCTTTTTCCTGGGTCATCCAGCGTTTGGCCAAGTATTGAGGCCTCGAATGCTCTATCTTCGATGCCTCCCGCTCCGATGCCTTTCGCTCTGATGTCTCCCGCTTCTATGTCTTCTGCTCCGATGCCTTCCGCTTCAAGAATTTTGCCACGTAGTGGGTCTTTAAGTAAACAACCTTTGTGAAGCCTCCATCGTTCTGCCATGTTTTTTTTTTTTTTTTTTTTTTTTTTATGAACATGCTTTGTTTTATTCAGTGCATTGGGTTGCCTCCCAAGTAGCGCTTTCTTTTACGTCTTGCAGCCGGACGAAGAACCCAATCACTCCAGGATATGTTCACGAATCGGATGAGAACTCCGAGTCATAAACTAGTACCTAGAACAAGAAACAAAACAAGATTAAGAATCTGGAATAAAAACAAACGAAAATACAACAATCCAAGGGATTAGCAAAGTTGCTAATCCCCGGCAACGGCGCCAAAATTTGGTGCGAGAATTATACGCACACAAATTAAACCCTCTTTTTGTCAATTGTAGTAAGTATGTAAGTAGGGATCGTTCTGGACCGGGGATTAGGATGGATTGTTAATCACTTGGATTTGACTCAAAAACGTAAAAACAAGTTTAAAACACTATACTAGACTCAAAGAATGCAAAACTCAAAATAAGAAAGATTGTAATGACTAAACAAAATATGGGGGGGGGGGGGGGATTGTGTTTGGACGAGATTAAATTAAATGGACAGATTATAAATAAAACAGATTGTAAGACAAGTTGTGATAGAAAATATGGATGATGGAATGGCTAAGGGGTTTTTTCTCCGCACATGAAATATATGCAACGTCAATCACTTTCCAGTTATCACTTCAATAAGTTATGAACCTCGACACTCCAAGTTAATTAGGTCCGCTTAAATTAACCTTCAGATTTCCCTAGAATCATTGAATTGGATGAATATGCATCGCAAACAAATTATTCCTAACAAGTTCTCTATATGAACAGCATGATAAAGATACAAGTTAGAATCATTACGTTCTTTGGAAATCATAAGCATCGACAAGGCATTTGTAATTATGAAAAGCATGATACTCTTGCCAGGAATCTACTTAACATGATCGTGACTAGCGACCTTCACTACTTGTGAATATAAATTCATAACGATTAGGTGAAACAAACTTATATCCTAGCACCAAATTCAAGCATGCAAATTAAGCGTGCACTCTCAATCAACATACAAGAATAAGTTCTAAATCAAACGGTTAAGCAAATTGTATTCACGACTTATGCAACGATAACTGGAAGTAATCAACTTATTTCACATATATAATCATGGTTTCGAATACACCCTTAGCCATGGGGGGTTTAGTTCCTCATACGTACAAAACAAAGATAAGTAAATTTAACCATTGAAATCGAGGAAAAGAAACACCTAAACATTCCAACAACTCAAACTTGAATTGTATGAACGTTTAGGCACTCTTCTCCTCCTCTTTGTTGTCGCACAAGATCTATGGATAGGTTTTGGGTTGGTGTTTGTATGGAGGAATGGTTGGATAGTGTTTTGGAGGGTTAGGGAGTGGTGGAAATAGAAGAGGGGTTGCTGGAATTGGAAGGGAACCCACGGCAAAGCTTGAATGGATGTTTTTTTGTGTTGGTTTAAGGTGTGTTTTTGTGTATGAATGCATGGGTTTTTATAGGGAGAATGGGAGAATATGTGGATGATTGTTTAAGAGTGAATGTGGCTGTTATGATTGAGAGTGCATGTGGATGAAATAATGATGGAAAAACAGCTAGGAAAAGAGGGAATGCATGTGGAAGTGTGGCTGCAAAGAGAAGGAGAAAAGCTGGAAAATGAAATGGGATGCACGCCAAGGTGTGTGTTAGGTGATGGGTGCATGTGTTGGCTGAATTAATGAAGGGAATGCATGTGGAATGAAGAGTGAATGGTGGCTGCAATGATGAAGAAAAGCTAGAAATGTTAGGGGGGAAAGCTGGAAATGAATGGTTAGGTACGGCTTAGGGTTGTTTGGGGTTGGAAATGCATGTGTTTGCATGTGAATTAAAACTAGAGTGAATGATGATGAATGCATGTGGATTAAAGAGGGAGAATGTGGTGTAATGATGAAGTGGAATGCTGAAAATGTAAGGGGATGCACGGCAATGGGTGTTGTTTGTGTGAAGTGTGTGTGAATGGTGGTTTTGCATGGCTTTGATGGATTGTTTGATTGGGCTAGAGGTTTTGCATGGCTCAAAGGATTGTTTGATTGGGCTAGGCCCTTTGTTTTATGTCCTAAAGTGCACACAAGGCTTCAATTTCGTCCATCCTCTTGGCTCCATGGTTAAGCTATCCAATTCATGCCCAAAAATGCTCCAAATAGCCTCAAAATGCACTTTCTTGCTCCCTTTGCCATTAGGACCTAAAAACAAACGAAAATAGCTTAAACTACTAAAACAACTATGAATTAACAACATAAATGCACGAAAACAAGCTAAGTTAGTCGCCTAAATATGCTCCTATCACGCACCCAAACCCTCATCCTCTATTCCTCCATCTTCACCACCCCGCCGCCACCTCTCTTCCTCCATCTTCACCATCCCACCCACCTCAGCCTCCATAAACGGTTCCGATCTTCCCCGCTCCCTAACCAAACTCTCTCTCTCTCCTCTTTCCCCAGAAAACAAATCCCAAATCGTGCGATCTGGGCGTGCCAGTGGAAGGAGAAGGATCGCGAGTGTGTGGGGGTGAAGGCGGTGTGGGGTGCGACAGCAGTTGCGGTGGAGGAGGATCTCTGCCATTTGTCTGTGGGTGTTCATCAACCTCGGCGACGAACTCCGACGAGAGCCGTTGAGTTCGAAGCCTGGGTTTTACAATTTTTTTTTTTTAATTTTACTTTTTTTTTAATTAATATTTTATATTTTAATTAATTTTATATTATGGAAGACATCACCCTAACGTCAGCCCACATCACGTTGCCTTCGGGCTCTTGGGTTGGCAACTCGTGCCGGGCCTCTCCCTCGGGCCTGCTCGGGCTCCATCACCAGCACACGCTAGACTTGGTTGCTGGGGTTCTCTGCCACTGTTCACGGGCCTGTCCCTCGGGGGAGAGCACACGGTGGAAGTGCTCTTAAGGAGAAAGTGAGAATTAAAGGGGTATTCTCCAGATGGTTCCCAAAACATCCTTTTACAATTTTTCACCCAATATCTCCTATGTATGTTTATAGGTCAAATGCACAACGGTAAATTGGGTACGGGGGAAACTCTACCTTAGGAGCCAATAACGAAGGGAAATACAGGCTCAAACACTCTTTGAATTGTTCCAACCATAGGATAATAGGATTCACTAAATCATTAGAGATTGCAACAATGAGAGAGTATACAGGCTCAAACACGTAGAACAAAATATCCGCAAAACAAATAACATTCAGTCACCCTAGATACAAATCAAAATGCACAATTAAAACTTAAATAAGATTATACTGCTCAATAAACTTAATTCAAAGGAATCTTACTGAGAGTAATGTAGACGCATGATGTTTTTGGTCTAGTAATGCCGCATACATGGAAGACTTAAAGCTCAAAAGTAGACATCCAAGAAAATTAAATCCTTGTGCAAGGGATACAACTATTAACAAAGATTTGGGAAATTTCAATTTTCTGAATGAAGCATCTCTTCTGAATGACAAACTCAGATCTTGGAAATAAACAATAATATTATTATAGGCAAAGAAAAAAGAAGAAAAATGTAAGAAGATATGCAAAAGAAAATTAAGAGATCCTCATATTTGGAGATAGACACACATATAAAGAAGCAAAAACAAATTATTATTGCCCACAAATACCTAAAAATCTTAAGGCTAGGGATTTTCACTCTCTTATTGAAAAAAAAAAAAAAAAAAACATCCCTTTTCTGAGTAATATAACCCAAACTCATCTTATACAGCAAAGAAGTATAGGACTGAGAAAGAGGATGACGATTTTTGGTGTGGAAATAACCAACCCTACATCCGCACCTCAACCTACACCTCTCTCTCTATAACCTTCCCCTCAACACCCCCCCTCCCCGGGGCAACCATACCTCCCTCCCTCTCTCCCTCTCCCTCACTCCCCCAGTGCAGCAAACACGCGTCCCTCTCCCAGAACCTTACCCCCATATCGAGCATGACCACACCCACCCTCTCACCTTCTCTCCCTGTAATCTCGCACCCAAACCCCACTCTTTCCACCTGGAACCCCGCCCCATCAACCCTTTCTCTACC
The DNA here is from genome assembly GCF_041283825.1 of Pyrus communis. Lineage (NCBI taxonomy): Eukaryota > Viridiplantae > Streptophyta > Magnoliopsida > Rosales > Rosaceae > Pyrus > Pyrus communis. The sequence continues at coordinate 22,347,328 of NC_142569.1, forward strand.
TGCAGCCCATCAACCCCCTTGCGAACCATGCCTATGACTAGGCCTGACAATTCTTGACACGACACGATACTAAATTAACAGGTATTCGGGTTGACACGATAACGAATCGGGTTGTTATCGGGTAACCCGATAAGCACCTATTAAGATAACGGATTGGTTCAGGTATATACGTGGGTAACACGATACACGATAAGCAAAATATTACTTTTATATTTTTATAACCCTAAAAAAATATTATAATAATTATATATATATATATATATATATTAATTTAACAATTTTATACCCCTTAAAACCAGAATAATTATATATATATATAATTAAATATTAAAAATTGGTGACCACTGGATCGGCTTAAATATACATACCAAATATACATACCATTCAATTTCTTAAGTGTTATACATACAAAATAAATAAATTTAAATCTACTTAATATATATATATATATATAGACACCATTGAACTTGATGGGATACAAATTCTATGAAACTAATTTGAACGATCCAACCGTCAAACTTGTTTGTATATGCATTGAGATTGCACCAGCAAAAAATCGCAAAAAAAAACATTCAGAGATCAAGCAACTGGACAAAACATTTCGACGGCTATCAACGAAAAATCACGATTCAACGGTTATTTTAACTCCGATTTTGATGATTTTTTATAGCTACACTCCTTGACCCTATATGAATACAATGAATGAACTTGATCTTCAATTTAAAATATTTACACTAGTGGATACCACAAAATCTTATGTTATACTTAATGAAAGTATGAATAAACTCTTAAGTGCTAGTGAATCTATTATTTTGATGGGATACACATTCTACGAAACTAGTTTTAACGATCCAACAGTCAAACTTGTTTGAATATACTTCCAAATCGTTACACCAAAAATTGCAAAAAATAAACATTCAAATATCAAGTAACAGGACAAAACGTTTCGACGGTTATCAACAAAAAATCAAGATTTAACAGTTATTTTACCTTCGATTTTGATGATTTTTTATAGCTACACTCCTTGACCCTATATGAATACAATGAATGAACTTGATCTTCAATTTAAAATATTTACACTAGTGGATATCACAAAATCTCATGCTATATTTAATGAAAGTATGAATAAACTTTTAAGTGTTAGTGAATCTATTGTTTTGATGGGATACACATTTTACGAAACTAGTTTCAACGATCCAACTGTCAAACATGTTTGTATATACTTCGAGATCGCATATGCCTAAAATTGCAAAAAACAAGCATTTAGAGATCAAGTAATGGGACAAAACGTTTCGATGATTATCAACGAAAAATCACGATTTAACGATTATTTCAACTTCGATTTGGATGATTTTTTGTAGCTACACTCCTTAACCTTATTTGAATACAATGAATGAATTCGATCTTCAATTTAAAATATTTATCCTAGTGGATACCACAAAATCTTATGTTATACTTGATGAAAGTATAAATAAACTCTAGGTGTTAGTGAATTTGTCGTTTTGATGGGATACGCATTCTATGAAAATAATTTCAATGATCCAACCGTCAAACTTGTTTGTATATGCTTCAAGATCGCATACACCAAAAATCGCAAAAAAAAAACATTCAGAGATAAAGTAACGAGACAAAACTTTTCAACGATTATCAACGAAAAATCACGATTTAACGGTTATTTTAACTCTGATTTTGTTGATTTTTTACAGCTACACACCTTGACCCCATATGAATACAATGAATGAATTCGATCTTCAATTTAAAATATTTACACAAGTAGATACCACAAAATCTTATGTCATGATGATCGATGAAAATTGAGGATTTTGTAAAAGGAATTACATTCAAGCTTTGAGTTCCATTGGCAAGGTTTAAACTTTTGAGAAAAGCTTCACAACCTTGAATATCCTTTTGCATATCCTTGCACATTTAATATTTTGTATATCCTTGCACATTTTGCATATCCATGCACATTTAATATTTTGTAATAAACTAGTAGTGTACGGATGTTTGTTTATTAGGCTCTTATTTTCAAGTGTAAATGTAGTACTTAAACGACAAATTGCTTTAATGTTTTGAAGTAATATTTATGTGACAATGTATGGTATGTGCAAGTTTAAGAAAAAAATACATTTTTCTTAACGGGTCATAGCGGGTCCCAACGGGTCGTTGGGTAAAGTGACCCGACCTGTTGAAGACCCGTTAAGATAACAGGTGTGACACGATACGACCCGTTAAGATAACAGGTGTTACACGAAAACGACACGAACACGACAGACACGATCCATTTGCCAAGCCTACCTCTGACGACATCAACAGCAACCACCCCTAAACACAGAATGACAAAAGTGCCTCCAGATCCTGTCTTTTGGATCTGGATTGAAGCGGGTAAAAGAGTCATTTCAACCCTATGTGCAACCCAGCCCAACACATTGGACAAGCCACTTCCGAAGCCCACACTTGGCCCAAAACCAGCAACTCAAAATAGGCCCAAATAATGCCTAGGGCACCCAAACCTATGGACAATATTACCCTCCTAACTTTTGGTAATTACCCTTTTGCTGGCATTGTTGTAAATAATGTGAAAATTGAATGGCAAATGCGTGACTGAAGCCAATTCCTCTTCTACTTTACAAAAGATAATATTGTAAGCCTTTATTTTTTTTTTATTTTATGCCCTTTCATATTTTTCACTTTATGTTTTAAGCCTATAAATATTTTTATTTGTAAAGAAGAAGGGGAGAAGTTGTTTGAATTATCATATTGATATTTGAGTTGTAAACTAGTTTTTATGTGTCTTTCTCTTGTTTAAGAGTATGCATCTTTATTCTTTCTAGTGTCTACATTGTAGGCTGGTACTAGAACCAAAGCTCTTAGGATTTTCAAGTCTCTTCTCGCATTAGGAGATAATGAACCCTATCTACCTGTCTATCCTACCTATCCATCCTTTTTATCTTACTTTTTTGTTCTCATTTCATTTTATTCGTTTTTATCCGTTGCAACCTCCATCAGGATGCTGGTAGAATAAATGAAACCGTGAGGTTCAAATAGAATAAGTGCAAACCTAAATGAAATAGTGGTAAAAGGGTTCTCTGGATAATATTCCTGGTTTTTTTTATGCAGAATGTGTTTGCAGGTAACTATATTGCTCAGTAATACTCCTTCCTAGACTTGTGAATGGGTTAGATTTATTAAATTTGGGTCGGTTTCAACCCGATTGGTTAATTTAACAAGTCATCCAAATCCAATCCGTTAGTCTAATAAGTCATCCGTTTCACCCATTAACATCCATTAACAATTTTTTTTTAATTTTTAATTTTTTTTTTCATTCCAATACAATTTACACATATTTTAATCAAATCGCACATATTAATGAACAGTAACATATACACACACACACATCAATTTTTTTTTTTTTTAAAAGCAAAAGAAAAGGATATAACATCATCAACTTCAATCACCTATCCGGCATTGGTTATGGCGACATGGTCAGAAAAATACCAAACCCAACTCCCAGGTTCCTTTTTTCTATTATATTCATGCTATCCAGCATTAGTTGGTAGTATATTCAAATCAAATCCAACCCAAAACCAAAAACTTCTCTCTTTTTGCATCATTTCATTTTAAATTTCAAAGCTTTCAATTTGTCCATGCTATCAATATCACCATTTTTCTATGTTTCTGTGAGTTTCTGGCAATTGGGTTTCTTTATTTCGTCTCCAAGCTGTCTGCCGTATGAATGTTCCCTTTTGATTCTCATATGCTTTTTTTTTTTTTTTTTTTTTTTTGAAGTGGTTGGGGCTTATTGCTTTTAGTGTTAAACTGTTTGAGGACTTCAGAAGATTAGGCGGCTTTCATCAGAAGAGTAGAGAGCGAGAAGGCGCCAGAAGAAGGGGGCCAACCAAAGCGCGGGGCCGCGAGTGCTAGTCGGCCAGGTTTTCGTGTTAAGTCTTTACTGAAATTACTCAAACACCCTCACTTAACGGGTGCTATCGGGTGCTAACAGGTCTCGCTGGTTGATCCAAGATAACTCATTATTTAACGAATGATTAACGGGTTCACCTGTTAACAACCCAACCCATTAAGCATCCACCTGAATACTAATTTAAGCGAAGGGATCGGGTCAGGTGTAAAATCCTTTCAACCCGATTATTCTGATGTCCTTCTAGATGTTGAGTTTCTTGTAATTGCTGAGCTTTTTTTGTGAGCCATAAACTTGCCCCAATTGTAAGGCCTATGCTATACTTGGCAGGGTTGTGGTCACTAATGAGCTCCTTCAATGGCCGAATTTGGGTGGTGTGATTGTTTGAGGAAGTAAGAAATCGAAAACCTATCATTCTCGGATATAAAAAATCGACCCGTGTTCCACACCATGGTATCCATCATTGCTCCAAACCTGTACTGTACAGGATAGTTAGCACATCTTGAGAAATGACTAATTTGAAAAGAAATTACACAAATTTCAAAGTGGTCTTGAGCACAAAAAGATAATGTGAAGTTTGAAAAGCGGACGTGAAGAACATCAGCAACGTTGATGATATAGGCATTTGGGGTGGGTTTAACACGAATCCATGCTCCATTTTTCTCTGCACTTCAAAAATCCTCCAACGTCATCCTAAGCCAGCACAGTTAAAGCACCAACGTCCTTATGGGGACCAACCAAGAGCTTTCTGAGGGGAAGGGCAAGGCGGATAATAATTGATCAAGATAGAACTTGTTTGGTCTTTGAAGTAGCTGCTGAACCTGTTTTCTGGTAACCCTAGGCTCAAGGCAACAAGTCCCATCAACTTGAGAGCCAGCTTTTCGACTTTTCGAGCATATTCTTCACAAGCAATCCTAGTCAGGGCGGTACATTAGATCATATATATCAAGTTCCAAATATAAGTTTGGCTTATTATACGCTTAGTGATCACATGAGTTGCCTGTATTCCCGAGGATACTTGGGCCATTGGTTATACCACTTGGTCTCTTCCTTGTCCTCGGGTTCAGGCGAAGCGGGGGCTAAAGTAGGCTCCTCCACTGTTAAATCAAACACCTCATTTCAGTCTCTGACATTTTTAGTATGCATGTCATAGTAACCCAACAAGCTTTTTTCATCCCTCCGAACCTTCCACTTCTCCTCCAAAGGCAGAGCAAAGAACTTCCTAGCAGCAATCTCAACCTTCTCTAGCTTATCCAATACCACCCCACGATTGATCACTTGGAAGAACCCCCCAGTCTATGCATGCCTTGCCTATTTCTATAACAAGCTCTTCAATGGATTTCGAGTCGACATTGGAGTCTGGTGAGTTTATTGGAGAGAGGTCAATCAAGGGTATTCCATTGGCTTCGGTGATGGAGAGTTTAGGTCTGTGATCTGGGTCTTGGATGAAATCTAGATCAACTTCTCCCAAAGCAGTGGAGGCAACAAGTATATTGACTTGTAGGTTTTAAAATTTTGGATGGATGTCAATTTTGCGTTTTTATGGTAAACTTTTTCTTTGCTGTGATCTCGTTGCAGACTAATAATTTGTTGTAGGGTATTAGTTTATGATTTAAATACGTAGGATGGATTAAAACAGATTGTATCAGTCTACTCTACTTGCAATAAAATTTACAAAATTATTAGTCCATTCAGAACTAAGCCAAGGTCTTTTGTCACTTGAGTAATGTACTATTGTTACTTGTACCCCGTTTGCTAATTGTATTGCAAATCACGTCTCTCGGAAGTTATAGCATGCGTACGCCTCAGATCAGAAGATAAATCAGGTTCCAGATTTGTGTTCAACCCTTAAATTCATAGGTTACAATTAATTTCAATGCGATCAGAGCTACGTTCTTTGCTTGATAAGGACATAGAATAGGAGTAATTATTGTTATTAATAGAGGTGAAGGGGTTCTCTTAAATTCGTTCATAGTCATTGAAGCAGAAAAATATTACTGATTTTATTGAAACATTAAGAAGCCCATGTCCACAAGTTCGTTACAAGTTCTCTATACAGCATGGCATTATTTTTGGAACTGATATACAAAAGGAAAAAGAACTAACATTACTTTCACCCAGTAATACTCTTTAGGATCCAACCCACTTATTCTAATACCCGGAAATGATGAATTTGGATGTTCTCGACATTAAGTTTCTTGAAATTACTGAGCTTTCTGTTAGTCATAAACTTGCCCCAGCTGTAGGGCTTATACTTGGCAGGGTTTTGCTCATTTGTCAGCTCCTCCAAAGGCTTGATTAGTGTGTAGTGTGATGGATTGAGGAAGTAAGGAATAGAAAATCGTTCCTTCACCGAGTTCACCATAACCCTGTGTTCCACACTCTGATATTTTTCATTGGTCCAAACCTGCATAAAACATATCCATTTGGTATGTGAAGTGATTCGATGAGTGTTTCTTTTGAGCATAATAAGTTTGTATGAAGTTTGAAGAGTGAAACCTGAATGCTGTCACCAACATTGATGATATAGGCATTTGGGGTGGGCTTGACCCGAATCCATGCTCCGTCTGTTTTCCTCCTCACTTCCAACCCTCCGACATCATCTTGTGCCAGCACGGTTAAAGCACCGCCATCCTTGTGGCGGCCGACACCAAGAGCTAACTGAGGGGAAGGACAAGCCGGATAGTGGTTGAGTCTGATAGAACTTGTTTGGTCTTTGAAATAGTTACTAAACCTGTCTTCTGGCAAGCCTAGGCTCAAGGCAATAAGTCCCATCAACTTCAGAGCTAGCTTTTCGACTTCTTGAGCATATTCCTCACATACCTCCCTGGTCAAAGAAGTGCATTACATCATATAAATGAATTGTTGCAAGTGAGATGTGTTTTTTTCTTTTTCTTTTTTAACTATAGGATGGTAGGTGTAATTGACCCTATGAATCCTAAACTTTTTCTTCCTATTAACAATTTATGATTAGCTAAATCTATTCATACTAATCGATGAATTACCTGAACTCCGGAGGATACTCGGGCCATTGGTTATACCACTCAGTCTCTTCCTTGTCCTCGGGTTCAGGCGAAGCCGGGACTAAAGTAGGCTCCTCCACTGTGAAATCAAACACCTCCTTCCAGTCTCTGACATTCTTCGTGCGCTCGCTGTCATAGTAACCCAACACGCTTTTTTCATCCCTCCGGATCTTCCTCTTCTCCTCCAAAGGCAGAGCAAAGAACTTCCTAGCAGCAGTCTCAATCTTTCGGAGCTTATCCAGTACAACCCCATGGTTTATCACTTGAAAAAAGCCCCACTCCCGGCATGCATTACCTATTTCCCTAACAATCTCTTCAACGAGTTTAGGGTCAGTAGCGGAGTCTGGGGAGCTTATCGGAGACAAGTCGATCAAGGGAATGCCCTCGACTTCGGCAATGGAGAGTTTAGGCCTGTGATCAGGGTCCTGGATGAAAGCTGGATCAACTTCTCCCATGCCTAATAATGCTGGTTTAAGAAAGGAGTTTTTTTTTGCAAGAAGAGCTAGCCAGTTGATGCAAATCAATGCAACAATTGGTAAGTTTTATAGTGTCAGTGGCGGAATTTTAATCTTGAATGTGGACGGTTTTTGGTAAATTCCTAGGTGGGGCTTGCCTAGTGCTGCACGATTTTGCTTTGGATGGCTGTGACGTTTTCTCATTTTATTCTCTGCTATGATGCCATTGCATACGTAGACCAACATATTTGGAACCAAAACCAACTTGACGAAACTGTACAAAGGAAGGGAAAAAACTTGAAACTTATTCCCATATTTTTAACTATTCATCTGCATGTATAGATGCAAATTGTATTCTTCCTCAATACCAAAGGAGGGCATCGTGTATGTGTTGTTTTCATGACATACCTGATATCTTCATGTGTCATGTCGTATAATACTCATTACCCGTTAAAGAAAATATATATCAAATCAATAAATAAGCAAATAAAAAACGTAAGTGAGATCAAAGAACCCAACGGCAAGGATTTAATCTCACATAAGTTAGATTAAATCATACGACTATTGTTGTGGTATGATTTTTTAACAATTTTTTTTAATTAATGTAAAAGTGTGAAAAATATAAAATGTATATATAAACAATTGTAATGACAAGCTCAACAACTTGAAGAGATCAACTCCACTACCATAATCCCATAAACCATAGATTTGAATTTAACTGCTGATTTTCGCTTATGTTTATGCTCCAATCTTCAAATCGGATTTCGTATTTTTTTTTTTTGTTCATGTCATTTTTCTTGAAAATGTGATCTTTTAGATGATGCAGAAAGATGAACAGTACAGATCGTTGATATTATATTCTAATTTTTATAGTTAGTGAATATATTATTCGGAGTTAAGTCTCTAGAAATTATATAACATCGATTCATGTTTCATTTGACTGTAAACATTCTAACATGATATCAACAATCTGAATATTTCATTTTTTGCATCCGCTAAAAGTTCATGTTTTCAAAGCGAAACTCTGAAAAATGAAATTCAGTGAGAAGAATAGAGTGTAAACAACAATTGACGGTTAACAAGTGATTATATATATATATATATGTGTGTGTTTTTTTTTTTATTCATTTTCACATCTCTTCATTAGTTATTATGAATTTTTATTAATTTTGCGCTCAACTAATAAACACTATTCATGATTGTTTGGAGGGTTTTAAAAATCTAAACGACGATATAACCATTGTCTAAGCTTAGAGGAAGCAGTCACGAGCGTTTGTATATTCTTTTAACATTTTTCACACTTTTACATTAATTATTATGAATTTTTATTTATTTTGAAATCCTCCTAAAAACACTGTTCATGAGGGTTTGTAGGATTTTAAAAATCTAAACGATAATATACTCATCCTCAAAGCACAAAGAATGAGATCACAAGTGTTTGCATATTTTTTTCACCTTTTTTCACACTTATAAATTAATTATTATGAATTTTTTAATGTGCTTTGGTATTTTTAAATTGCTTATTTTTAAGGTGCTTTGGAATTTTATAATAACAACTATGTGAGATTAAATACTATGGCTATTGTAGTAAGATTTTCTATTAGTTTAATTGTAGACATTGAAATTTCAGTGAAATAAATGTTGATCAATGTATTAAAATTACAACCTTTATTCATTTCACCTACATCAGACATTCATTTCATCTACAACTTCCACTTACTTCATCTACATCACACACTCATTTCACCTACAACTTCCACTTACTTCACCAACCTCACACACTTACTTCACTAACATCACACACTTATTTCACCTACAACATCCACTCACTTCACCAAAAAAAATGGATGGTGGTGATTCATTCTCTTGGCCTATAAATAGCCTTCTCCATCAAAGGAAAAGGGGAGGAATGGATATCACACCAAAACCTTGAAGCTTTGAAATTCTAAAGCTCTCAAGCAAATCCCGAAGCATCAAGAAAGCTCTCTTCGTTCTTCGTTAAATCCTCCTTCAAGATCAAGCCCCGACGGCCCTTGAAGAACTTCCACCAACTCAAGATCAAGCCCCAACGGCCCTTGAAGAAAGTGCTCATCGCTCATCATCCGTTTATCCCAAGATCAAGCCCCAACGGCCCTTTGGATCAACAACATCAACAAATCCACACATCCAACTGTTTTTCAAGATCAAGCCCTTGAAGATCCACTCATCCATCAACCTTCAAGATCAAGCCCAAAAGCCCTTGAAAAAACCCACACAACCATTCTTCAAGATCAAGCCCCGACGACCCTTGAAGAAAGTGTTCATCGTTCATCATTCGTTCATCCCAAGATCAAGTCCCAATGGCCCTTTGGATCAACAACATCAACAAATCCACACATACAACCGTTCTTCAAGATCAAGCCTAAAAGCTCTTGAAGATATGCTCATCCATCAACCTTCAAGATCAAGCCCGACGACCCTTGAAGAAATCCGCACAACCATTATTCAAAGATCAAGCCCCGACGACCCTTGAAGAAGCTCCCACCTGTTCATTCTAAGATCAAGCCCCAACGGCCCTTTGGATCAACAACTTCAAGATCAAGCCCAAAAGCCCTCGACGATCTATTCATCCCTGTTCTTCAAGATCAAGCCCCAACGACCCTTGAAGAAACTTCTAACTGTTCATCCAAGATCAAGCCTCAACAGCCCTTGGATCAACAACACGTCAACAAACCAACATCTTACGGAGATCAAATCAGAAGACCAAATTACAAAGAGATTGTAACCCCAAAATCATTAAATCAATACAAATATTATTTTTGTACACGTGTTCTTGTTTCAGGAATTTTCGTGTTTACATTAACATTATCAAATTAACCTTTTTCTTATCGGGTTAAAACAGGTTACCTATGGGTAAACCTGTTAAGAAATTATTAACGAGTTGTTAACGTGTGAGCCAATAACGACACGATTAGTTAATGTGTTAACCCGAAACTTGTTATTTTTGTGTCGTTTCGGGTTGGGTAAAAAAGTTGTATAAGATATTACTAGGTCTAAGCTAAAGTGAGGAAGGCCACAAGTGTTGTCCCGTCCTCGAATTTCACTATTTAATTTTTTTGTATTTCATATTTTCAATAAATTATTATTATTTTCCTTGAATTATAGAGTTTTAATTACTTAGTTACAAAGTTTGATTTTTTGTGTAATTAGTTATTAAAAATTCCTAGACCTTTCGGGGTCACTCTTAGTATTTTGGGATATAGCTCAATCGTAGGAGTGCATAGGCGAAAACCAAGCACGAATAAGAATTATAATTAAGAAGTCAGAGTCTATAAAAAAAATGAAGAAATCAGAGGCATTTTAAGTTTAGGGGCAATTTGATAATTTTCCTCCTAAACCTCTAATAAAAACCCTTGTAGCCAATTAGAACAAGACAGACTTGAGTTGGGTCCGTTTTTACCTGGTTTTGGACTTGCAACCCATGAAATATCACCATACTGTTTTTCCTTAATTCGACCTCTATTTAGGTGATCTTGGTGTCTATAGAAGGCTTTTGACGATTCGAATGTCCTGATGGTGTTGGATTTTTCAAAATTTTACCCACTTTTCTGAGTCGAAGCAGCAAAGTCTAAGGTTTTTATCGCGGTTTTCCCTTTTTCTGATAATCCAGCAACCATTTTCGTCAAGTGAGGTATGAAACTTCATCCATCCTACACGATGTTTAGGTTGTATGCTTGGTTCCTATGTTAATATATGTTTTAGAGTAGGGACTTTAGAAACGTATGTGGGACCATGATTTTTCAAGGCTAGAGTAAGGTTGATACGAATACTGTTATCTCAGAAGTCTAGTTATGTAATCACCAGCTTTGGGCGAAGCTGTATCAAACGGAACAGTGTGCCACCATCACTCTACTCCAAGGCAATAGGAAGAGTCTTGGTGACTTCGTTGGACGACTATGCTTATTTCGTAAGACACGTGATTTGATTCAGATTTAGACACAATCAGATCCTATAAGTCTTAGAGTCCCTACAGTACCGTTTGGTACGTGGGACGCGACGGAACAGAGTGGGACAAGGCGTTCCGTCCCAAGTTTGGTGCGCCTAAAACGGGTGGAACGAGCTGTTCCACGGAACAAGTTTTGGGTGAATTTTCGTTCCACCTCACCCCCCTGGAACGACTCGTTCCACCTCACCCCACTGGAACGACTCGTTCCACATCCGTGGAACACAAAATTATAACCTCTCCGTTTCCTTCTTCTTCCTCCTTGTTTCCATTCGAGGGCATCTTTGCTCCCGCTCCGTTCCGTTCCGTCCTGTCCCGTCCCGTCCCGTCACATTCTGTTCCGTCCCGTCTCGTCTGCATACCAAACAATACCTACAATCTAGGGATAGCTGTGCGCCACAAGTAATCACAACTCCTAAAATGATACAATATCTACTTACTAGATATCCTTTAGGATTCTCTCGGTTTAGAACAAGGATTTTATCCTAAAAATGTCTCTGTCCCACAGTATGAATACACCCATCTAGGGTTTATCTACGATAATGAAATCTATACACTTAAATTCTCTTGCCCACTGCTTGAGTCTAAAAATCATTCACTAACTTAACCATCGGAGAGCCTTTGGTTGGCACACCCCCGACTAAGGTTTTCTTACGGTTGTTTTACTATTTTGCATGCATAAGTTTACTTGGATTTGCACTCAACCATTGATCACGGAGGTGCCCAAATTTGGTTATAATAACCTAGAAATCCAATTTTTCCGGTGGTTTAGGCCCGTTTCCAGCTAGCATTGATCATTGGGATAGTTATGAAATTTGGTGTGATTTGAATATAGTCAAAAAATTGGGTTTCCGTTCGCCAGAAACTGCTGCATACGGCAACGCATGGCCAATGTCCCGAATTTTTCCTTTTAGGATAATTGCAATGCCCTGAATCTATTTTGGTATCCATTTGATGCAATTCCGTTGTTTAAACTTATTTTCTAAATGGCCGCCACTTTACCTTTATGGTAGGCAAAGATCCAGCTGTTGGATCGTTATGAAACTTTAGTATGTTGTTACGTGAATTAATTTAGGACTTTAAGGATTTATGAATCGCAAATTTGATGTGCATATCTTCTAGATTAGACTACATAAGGTTGTTGACCATACCGTTAACAATGTTGACCGAGGGTTGACTTTTGATCAATTGTCCTGAATCGCTTTTTAAATACTGAAATTAGTATTTTTGGAGACCTAATAGAGTTTAACAGGCTTACTCCAATCAATGGCCATCCAGGAGATGTGCACCTGGGTTTGCGTGCAAGAGGCACTTTACCTTGATTTATGTGTTTATTGAACTTCTATATGATATAGATATGTGTGATTGCTAGTATGAAAAGATGTTCTAGGAACCATATTAGAGGTATTTTGTAGAACTCATATATCTATATGTACTTGGTTGTCATGTGAAATTGATAATGTATATGCCCACATTGTAAATCATAGGTGTTGATGTATGAGGTATGATGTGTGATGATGCGACTGCACCATATAACAGTATGGTACATGGATGGTCCTACTTGGTTAATCTGCATTGACAGACCATACTGTTATGTGAATGACTATGGTCTTGCATGGTTAATCCGCATTAGTGGACCCTACGCATTTTAGGGGTGACTCCACCTGGTTAGTCCGCACTGACCCCACCTGGTTAGTCCACATTGGGGGAGAGGGTCACTGGCTACCTAGTTACATTATTTCAATTGGTGGTCCTGCCTGGTTAATCTGCATTGTGAGACCACAATATTGGAGCCATGCATATGGTCTTGCTTGATTATATGTTTAGCATATCCAAATAATAGGTTATTTGGAGATTAATATATAAGTTATTCAACAAATATTAGTCATGAAAAATAATCTGCCAGTATAGTTTCATTACACTTTCATCAATTATATAACTTCACCAATATTTGATTTCTCAACGAATTTTTCTGAAATTGACACTTTATCCATGAATTGAGATTTATCATTAAAACATGCAAATAGACACTATAGTAGAAAGCTATAAATGAAGAAGAAAACCTACATGTATTTTTAATTTTCGTGCCAGTATAATTTAAACAAAACGATGAACCTTCCCATACCAACATCACAATCAATAAGTTAAAGTATGAATTTCATTTACCTGGTATTGAAATCATGAATATAGCCAAATCGTCAATTGAGAAGTTCTTGAGGATCAAACTATTTACAATTGCAAGACTATGTTACACCTTTTGGCGAAAAACAAATCATGCATAAAAGACGCCTACATGACATTGCCAAACCATGAAATACACAAACTACATGATAGGAGCATATTTATGCGATTTTGTTATCTTATTTCTTTGCATTTATTTAGTTAATTTCTATTTATTGTAGTAATTTAAGTTATTTTTGTATTATTGTAGGTCCAATTGGTAAAGATGACAATAAATTGCAAAATGGAGCAATTTGGAGCAGTTTTGGACTTGGATTGGACAACATGCGTGGATAGCATATGGGCTGAACATTTTTGGTGTTTAAATGGTGCTAGACATGTGCTAAAATCTGGAGAAATTAAAGTTGAGGCTTAGAAGGCAAGGAATTACACAAGAAAGAGGAATCCTAGTTGGAGAGGAACATTATCTTATCCTATCCTATGTTATCTTATCTTATCGTATCCAATATTATCTTATCTTATCTCCAATTGCAAGGAGGAATCCTAATCACATTCCAACACTCTCTACCTGATTTTTAGAGTCCTAAATTAATTCAAAATGCCAAAACCTTTTCCTTCTTGGATTTAGCCATCCCCCCCCCCCCCCCCCCCCCCCATATATATATGGAATTCCTGCAGAGATTTAGAGTTGCCATGCCTACCATTCATCCATTGAAGTTGTTGGAATTTTTAGAGTTCTTTCTATCTTTATTTTAAATTTCAACGTTTATTTTAGATTGCTTTTTAGTTATAATGAACATGTGTAACTAAGTTTCTTTTTAGCTAGAGGAGAATTCGAAGCTATGATCATATGTTTTATATAAATTGATTACATCCAGTTATTGTTTCATAAAACATGAATGCAATTTACTTATCTGCTTTATAGAGAACTTATTCTTGTATGTTTATTAAGGGTGCACACTTAGTTTGCATGCAGGGATTTGATGGTAGAATATAAGGGAATTTCACCTAATCGTTATGAAGTTATATTTCTAAGTAGTAAAAGTCACTAGTCATGATTGAGTTAAGTAAATTCTTGATAGGAGTATCATGCTTTTCATAGTTACGAAAGCTTTGTCAATGCTTATGATTTTCACAGAACTTATTGATATTTGAGAAGTATCTCTATCATGCTTTTCATAGTTAGGGAACTTGAGAAGAATAATTTGGTTGCGTCGCTGAGTCCAATTCAATGAACTTAGGAAAATTTAAGAGTTAATTAGTGTTGTTTACAATTAATTTGGAACTAAATCAAACTCGACCCACATACCATTTAGGAATTTAACACCCGAAATAAAGTAGAGAACTCGAAATGAGGATCAATTATATGTATAGAGGTTGGTTTTTACCTGTAAGACTGAGAGAGAGGTGACAAATCGAGAAGATGGGTGGTGGGGTGATTGGGTTCTGTAAGTCTGGGATGTTGTCAAAGTTGCTAGGCCGTTGTGGTGGTCGCCAAGGCCATCATGATGTCGGGGTGGTGGAGGGGAAGGGACGATGCACTCAAGACGGCAAGAGGGGTGACAAATTGAGAAGATGGGTGATGGGGTGACTGGGTTCTGTAAGTCTGGGATGTCAAATCGAGACGACGAGATAGAGGTGACAAATCAAGAAGATGGTGGTCGCCAAGGCCGTTGTGATGTTGGGGTGTTGGAGGGAAGGGGACGACGCACTCGAGACGACGAGAGAGACTCAAGTTATAGAGTTGAATTTGATAGGTCGAGGACAAGGAAACATAAAACCAACGATGAAGATTGGATGGAGATCAATCTCGTTCGTCCATTCTAATTACAAATGGGCCGGTCCGGATATCTACGATTCCTATACTTCAAGAACCAGCCCGAAACGAAATTTCTAAGGCCTGCCCCGCCCCTCCCCGTTTCTTTTCTTACAAAATTAGAAACGGGCCCGTACCCACCCTAAAACCTCGATTACTCGCCCCGACCCGCGGTTCCTATACTTGTTTGCCCACCCCTAGTTTCCATTAATTAATCCAAACGTACAATTTCTACCTTACTGTTACAAGTTGCTGATTGTGTTCTAAGAATTTCCTTCAATTTCGTATAACACTTGAATAAGCTCAATCTAAATGTGACTATTTACATAACTAAACAAATAGAACTTAAAGATCTGAGGTCACTCATGCTGCAGGCATAGAGGTCGAAATGACAACGTACGACAAGTAGAGTAGCCCATCCTGGATTTTGCTCAAAGCTGTGGTCTGGTCATCATGGAGATGTTTAGAGAAAGTACTTGCTTTTTCTTGGATCGATGTCTGTGAGAGCTCTTCGTGGGATTCCTCAGAAGCACCCTTTATGGCTGCTAGATAAGCTGCGGCAACATCAGACATACCTGTAAAGTTCATCAAAAATCAAACTGTCAAAAAAAGTATCTTTGCTACATGAAATAAACACGGCATCAAAGACCTCAGAAGTGCACGGTATTGATAGGTTTCATTAATCCACTGTGAAACAAAATCATCAAGAATTCAGTCTAAAAGCATAAAGAAAAGACACGAGGGTTTAGGAGACATAGGAATTAGCACCCCAAACGATAACATATTTGGGTTCAATACGTTGCTGTATCCATGAGGATTATCTTCCCAATGATGCAACAAACCAGTCACCTAGTAGCTAACCAGTCTACATTGAGCAACTGAGTAGCAATAAGCGATTAGATCTCAGAGTACATTTTTGCAATGGCAGATTTTCAACTAGGAAAAGGTAGTCAATTATGAGCATAACCAGCAAGAACAAAGTACCAAGGAAATCAACCTGTGACGAAACTGCTAGACACTGCCTCCACATATCCTGCCATTGCTTGTGCTTTTGATCTGATTATCTTTGCTTTCTCAACAGAATCTTCAGGCCAATCAATATTCTCCAGATCAGCATCCACATCTTCTACCTGAGTTTTGTTTGCACTAGATATGATGGATTTACCAAGAATCAGCAGTTGAGATACAGCAAAACAGCACAATTCAGAGAGTCTCTGCAAAAATATGATTGCTTCAGAACTATTGAGCCCATCAATTAAAAGCAAAGCTGATAGAATACCATACTGTTAGACTAGATAATTATGTACATGAACCCCCTCTGAGTGAAGACTCTCTAATCTTCCAGTGGTTCTTTGAATTATATCGTTAACAGCTTGTCCTGCCAAGGCACTTGTGAACCTAAAAAGAACGCAAGTAGAGAAGTTTAAAAGTCATGGTAACAAAGCATGATATAACAATAAACAAAACTAAGTATAGAAGACCAGGCATGTTTCTAATGCAATATGTCAGCCAAGGTTACAAAACCAAGAGGAGCAAATGACTTCCATTTCTTTTAATTGGACGCTGTTGAAATTGTAAAACATATGTAAAGTGAGAAAATGCAATCCGGTTTTGAAACAATACATATCAGTACCCAGCAATAGCTTTTCATAGGACTCCCCTGTAGCAGTCCCACCTTTAAAAGATTTACATTTAGAGTAATGCTACCTAAACAACTTTTTAGACCACATTTGCAAACCAAGTGATGTGTCACCAATAGAAAATAAGCACGTTAATCTATACTTAGGTAATAATCCAATCACCAACAACCACGTCATGTGGTTTACAAAATATGGTTTAACTTGGTGATCTCCTTAGCATTACCCTAACATTTTTTTGAGAGCGTGACGCATGTCAAATACCAAATTGATGCGATGTTGGGACTTATATGATCCATAAACACACACCTCCATAAGCAAATGATTATAAAGATATTATTTTTAAAATCAACTAGCAGGAAGCCTCAGATCTCCAATCAATTCAGACTGAGAAGGACGGTGGACAGGGAAAGGACACATCATCAACAGTGGCTTAATGAAAATCTGTCTCATCATGTAGTTTTATAGTTTCTGTAATCAGATGCTGGCTTTAGCGTACACATAGTCGTTTGTTTGTAAAATGAGTGGACAAATACACAGTAATGAAGCAAAAAAGGTAAGACTATGCTAGTAGATTTATACAAGCTTAAAGATCAGTTAATGAGCAAATTACCGCGGTGGCAGAAAGCAATTATGCATATGCACCCTGGTGCAGGTTCAATCCCCACTGATCCCCCTTCCCCCTAACTAACAATTTAACCCACTAACACTATCGTTTGTCAAAAAAAGAAAAAAAAAGATAAGTTAATGAGTAAATTATGAAAATCAGATGAATGTAATAAAAAAATCAAAATAACTAAAACAGCCATTCATGGAAGCAAAAATTAAAAGACAATAAAAAAAAGAAATTGAACAAGATATAATACCCAGCCGCCATATCAGCAGCCTTACTGACGCTTGAATCATGAAGAGTTTTCATCTCATCAGTATTTCCATCATCTCTGGTCTCTTTCTTTTTGCCTTTGTCCGACTCTGCACCACTTCCATCCAACTTAATATCCAGACTGAAAATCTGTTGCACCTCTTTAAGCTTTCCATCATAAACAGACTTCTGTTCTGATGACAATTTTCCTTTTCTCCGACTAAATAATAGTGCATAATGGCTGGACAAACCCTCCAGTTCCTGACAGTATTACAAAATAACAACTTTAATACATTTTATTCCTTACAATAACAATATTTAACCTCAAAATTACATAACTGACCTCCAACTGTTCTGGACCTCCATATATGTAGAAGCATCGATCAAATCCCACTTCCTCATATAACTGATCCTCTCTGGTTTCCTTTTCAGAAAGTGTAGAATTCTTATTGACTTCTATACCAGTCTCTGTGATCAGCAGATCCAAAGTTTCCTTTCCTACAAGCTCAAGCACTTGCATTCCCTTTGATGTAAAAGCTTTTCCAGTCTGTACACGAAACCAAGATAAGCAATGATGTCGCATTAGTTAACCAAAAAAAAGTAGCAGGGAAATGCAAACCTCTAATAAGGATGGTGCAGTAGAACCATCAGCTCCACCTTGCTGGACAGATCCCCCAAGGTTCACAGCAGAATTCTCAATCCTAGAGAACAAGAAGTTGAAAGTATGGGTCAAGTTTGTGTTTCTAATTTGGTATTCAAACTCTTCACAAATATATCAACTCCATAACTATGTAAGAAGTTAAAATTAGAATCTTGAGCGATTATCTGGACTGTAGCCATCTGCTGATTGCTAATTTTGATCCAGAGCATCGTAAAAAGATTCTCTCTACATGAAATTAAAAAAACTACTCGTGTTCTCCTGTAGCATAATGGCAAAAATACTAATGCATTAAACTACAGTTGAACATACTTGTGCACTAGATCGGTACCCCCTTTCAACGCATTTCCTAATGCTTGCCATGCTCCTGTAGCAAAATTCTCCACAGAACTATCAAGCACCTTCAAACCCTGAAAGTATTCAAAAGTAGCATGTCAAATGAAATACACAAGAAAGTTATCAGCTTTAGAGGATTGAAGCAAAATTTAACAAACACACACATCCAATCCAGTGCAACAGAAAGAGTTAGTGTTAAATTTGCATTAGCGATAGCTAATTACATTACCTATGCATTTCATTCAATAAGTACAACATAAGAAACATAGGGAATGAAAACATAACGAACTCAGCATAAGAAACTTCACTGAGATATGATCGGCATGAATGCATTAACACAAAAGAGTAGCAGATACATAAAAAAGAAATCTCAACTCCGTAAATTTACAACTTGCCTGACCAAAAAGCGAATCCTGACTAGCTTTCTCCAATTTATCAAGAGCAGCCTTTCTTTGCTTTTCATGCTTATCTCGGCTCTCAGTGCCGTCTTGGCTTTCCTTTTCAGAATCCCTTTCCTTGTCCTTGGAAGATTCTTCTGCGTCCTCAGCAGCTTGCATGTCGGCAAGGCTCTTTGCTGCCGTCTGTGCAACCACAGCCGCCTGCATCCAAAAACAGCTACTTCACAAACCGGACCACAAAATGCAGCAAACCTAAACTCTTCCATATGGACTAAATACATAAGTCTCTGCATAGTTTATAATTAAACTCCCACAAACAAATAAAAACATACACTTGTAATCAGATTACAGCACCAAACTCTTAATAGCTTAAACCTACTTTCAGATTCGCAATCTAAAACAGTTAATTAACTCCACAATCATCAAAATCCACCAAAAATTACATCCACTAATCAACATTTCCCAAACTTATAAACCCTAATTTCCAAAATACACCAAATCAGGTAAACTTACAACACAAATGCAGATTCAAATACATTTATCAAACGCTGGAGACACTTACATTCCGAGAAATCTCTTCGGCGGCTTTCTGAAGATCTGAGAAGACGGAAGAAAAGCCCCAACCTCCCCATCCTCCGCCACTTTTCGCCGGCGACGCTTGCGCTACAGTTACTTCTCCTTCTTCCTGTGGAGGAACTTTGTCCTCCTTGAGCGGCTGTTTGTCTTCTTGCTCCATTGCCGATTGAATCCACGCGCTTTCGAGAGAAATGGAAGTTTTGAGGGATTTGATCGAGATTTTTGTGAGTTGGAATTTGTGTGAAGTTTGTTTGTTGGGCGTTTTGTCACTTTTGGGAAGTTGAAATGGACGAAGGGAAAGCTTACCTCTCCATCTGCTACATCGGCGTGCTTTCGAAGTCAAGGCAGCCGGTAAACGCCGTCGTTTGGGATGGTTTTGAGAGAGACTCGTTTGGAACTACCAAATTACTGGACCAACAGATCTACCGCTAGGGTGGAAAAAATTCCCAAAAATCCTGAACCGAACTGAAAAAATCCGGATCCCAAACCAAAAATTTCCCAAACCGAAATTCCCGAAATTTTCGGGATGCTATCCCGAACCGATCCCAAAATTTCGGTATGAGATTTGAGATTAGCTTCTCGATATTTCGGGAATCCCATACCGAACCGAAAATATATAATATTAATTATTATATATATTATTCTTTTATAATTGATGCTAGTAGTTTCTAATTCATGCTCTACAACCTGGAATGCCTTACACCTTGCATATTTTTCATGTTTTGTTTGATATTCATGTGGATTTTATTATTGCTGCTGCCATGGCTGATGATTTTAGAAGGCTTGATTCTTTTGTCTCTCAACATATTGCAAAAAGGGTTTAATTAATTTGAATTTTGACTATTATAAAAACAGTCAGGCATGCCAGTGTTCAATTAAATGGTAGTGTGAATGAAATGAAATTCCTAATTCATGAATGTGTTCTTGAATTATATATTTGAAGAACAATTCATAATTTAATATTTCAATTTGGAATTCCCGATTTGTCCCAAAATCCCGAAAATATTTCGGGATTCCCGAAATTTGGGATTCCCGAAAATTTGGTTTGGGATTGGTCTTCAAATTCCCGTCCCGAAAAATTTTGGTTTGGGATTCGGGATACTAGTTTCGGTATGGTATCCCATACCGAACCACCCCTATTTACCGCTGGTGAATTGCTTTATTCGAACCCAAGTGGCCTGCGTTGGTTTGAAGCTGGTAAATTACACAAAATCACCTTATTATGGGTTACATTATAATTTCATATTTAATGTTTTAAACATTATAATGTCAAACATCTATTATTAGTTCATTAAATTGACTGTTAAGTGATGACATGAAATGCAATGCCATATTTTGCTGACATGTCAGTCAACTTGTACAAATGATTAAACACCTAATAAAATATTTAATTATTAAAATAATCACCTCAATTTTGGATCGAAACACAATTTCATACCTTATATTTTAAACATTACAATGTTATATACCTCAACTTATGAATTCGTTGCAATGTTAGATCTCTGTTAAATTTTCTATCAGTTCTGATGTTAAATGATGACGTGGTAGGAGCGGAATCCACTGCTTTGCCATTGGAATAAAATATTAATTAATTATTAATAAATTAAGAACTTTTATTTTAAAGATTAAAGTTAATTAAAAAAGTATATTAATTAGTTATTTTGAAACAAATATTTTGTTAATTAAAAAGGCTTGATTAAAAGTAATTTTACTTTAAAACTTATAAAAAACAAAAACAAAAACAAAAAACAATGAAGGCTAGCTTCCTATCAAGACCTCTTCGCAGGCCGACCTCTCTACCGATGCTCTTACTTCGGCAAGAACCAAAATCAACCAAAGTACCTTCACGTTCATCCTCCTTTTTCTTCCTTCTCTCTCCAACCTTCCAAATCTGTTTCTCCGAGGGTTCCAAGTCAGAGCCAGAAGCCCTTTTCTTCGTCATCGCCTTTGTCGTCCTCCGTGGAATCCCCTACTACTTGCACGTATTCTAAGCAGTCGCTCATGGAGGTCGCGAAGGCCATTTATGAAGGGAAATTTGAGGCTGGGACGGATAGTCTCGCCCACATACCCAATTTTTTAAAAGGAAAACTAATGAAAATAGCTTCAAAACTTTACATTTTAACCAAAAACTATCTAATAACTTTATTTTATAATAAGGACAAGAAAAAGAAAATAAACTTACCATACGTGCTTGAGTGGACTGGCCAGTGACTATGCCAAATGTTTTCATCAACATTTTCTTTTCTTAGAATATGAAAAAAAAAACTTCAAATTAAATTACTTCCCTAGTTTTGTTTTTGTAGAGTTGCTTCCTCACAGTAGTCAAGATGATAAGAGATTTTTCAATGTGCCTGGAACACGGTACACCATACACCATGTGTCTCTATATAAGTGGTGAGATTCTTGTGTTAAAAAATTAATAACATAATACGTGGTGTACCACTTGTGTTATGGGCACAAGGAAAAAATTCTCCAAGATGACACTCAAGCTCAAGAAATTGGATGGAGAGCTACATTTAATTATTGTAGGTATGTATATTGTGACGACCCATCCCTAATTTTCTATGTAATCTCTCCCCGAGTATTTAAATTGACATTTATGCCCTTGTGGCAAGTGTCGTGGACGTGTTTATTTGTTCTTAAATTATTTTTCTTGCTATCGTAATTAATTAGTATTCGTTGATACGATCACGTGAGCACGAGTTGGGCCCGAATTAGATTCGTAACAAAAAGGTTACATTACGTTAAAGTACGTAATTAACGGGTAAAATTGTACACAAGTGCGTATTAATTTACCAGTGTTAGAAACATTGTTTTCTGATAGATTTCCTGATTTCTTTTTACTGTTAAGCCTGAAAATCTTATCCCTTCTTTTCTTTAAAACCGGACATGTGCCCTACACCTTACCACCAATCAAATAAGTCCCTCACACTTCTTACCCAATCAGTTTTTCTCCCTTTTTCTCTTTGCCCAATTAGAAAAGTCACACACTCTCTCTCTTCTCTCTCACTCACCAAAGCTCTTTTTCTCTGCAACAAGGAAGACCAACGTCAAAACCTTGCAGATCGAGCTCAATAACCACACCATCACACTCCTCTCATCACTATGAACTCAACCATACCTTCAGATCACGCGTTGGTTGAGTTTTGAGTGGTCAACGCAGAGCAACTCGGAAGCTCCGACTCGGTGAGTTCTACATTGACGTGATCTAACCGCGGTCCAAGGTTTTGAAGGTTGGGGAAGCTTCCACACAACTCTAGGGAGACCCTAGACTAAGTTTGGAGTGAAGTTAAGGCGAAAACATACAGTTTCAATGAGTTGAAATAAGGTCTAAAAGCTTCGAGCTAACTTCAGACAATTTTCGTCCACTTTTTGGACTTTTCGAAGGTATAAACTTGTTCTTTTCTTCATTCCCTTCATTTCCATATAAAGTGTGTCGAAAATGGTTGAGAAATAAAGAAGATATGAAGTTCTGAAAATTTTCCAGAAGTCGGCGAGTTTTTCTAGTTTTCTGCGAAACCAGACGGCGGTGGACGGCAAGGCTCACCGAAAAAGACAAGGAATATTCCGTCAAAGTTGATGGAATATTCTAACAGTGTCAGGTAACACCGTTAACTTTTAACGGAATATTCTGTCACTTTAACAGAATATTCCTAACTACCATTAGGTTTCTGTCAGACACGTGTCTGCGCGTGGCCACACATATGGCCGTGGGTTGGACTTTTGGTTTTAATTTATTCATAATTTTCTTCCATCACTTGCACTTTTGGTTACGTCTTCTTCACATAACGGCCAGCACATCTTGATTCTGGTCGAGGTGTGTCATATATAATGTGAGGGAACTTTAATTTGGTAATTGAAAACAGCTTTTAAATATATAATTACTGAGAACATAATCTTCTCAAGGTTTTGATTTAAAGGATAACTTCTAGGCTAATCGTTTTTGGCATAATGGATGCTTTTACAAGACTGAACAGGGTCTAAATTTCAAACCTTATGAAAGTAAATGAAGAATGAGGCACTATTTATAAAACTTGACCAACAAGTAAACACTATTTATGAAACTGGACCGATAAGTAAACACTGTTTATGAGACAAAACCAAGAATTTAGACACTATTTATAATACTAAACCAATAGGTGGAAACTATTTATGAAACTGGATCAAGAACTAGACACTATTTATGAAACATGACCAAGAAGTAAGGACTATTTATGAAAGTGGACCAATAATTGGGCACTATTTATGAAAGTGGACCAAGAAAGAGATAATATTTATGAAACTATACCATTACTATACAATATTTATGAAACTTGATCCAATAACTAGGCACTATTTATGAACCATGCGGGAGAAGGGGGAGCAAAGACTTGTCACAAGGCCGCAACACGGGGTAGGGGGATGGTTTATGAGAGATGGGTGAAGCTTCCATTTCAAACCATTAAGGTTAATTGTGATGGTGCTTAGTGTTCTCGAATGGGGATTGGCGGATTTGGGTGGGTGGCTAGAGACTTTGCAAGGATTTTCCAGGGGGGCGGAGGTGTTAGGGGTGTCTTGTGTGGGTTTAGTTTGTGGCGGAAGCGGAGGTGGTAAGGTAGGGTTTGTTGGCTTGTATGGAGAGAGGTTATGGAAGGGTTCAGATTGAAACTGACTCGAAGATGCTTGTGGAGATGTTAAATGACCTTCTTTTGCCGGAGGCTAGCATTGAAGGAATATTATGGAACATTGAGTATAGTAAAAACCAATTGAATTGTGTGGATTTTCTTTATACTCCTCGAGCCTGTAATGAGGCTGCACATTTGGTGGCAAAGTTTGTCATGCGTATAGGGGGTTCTCATTTGTGGGATTGCTTGGAGCCGGAGTGGTTATTTAACACTCTGGCTATTGATGTAAACATTTATGTTTGTATCTAATAATATTATCCTTTGACAAATAAAAAAAAAAAAAAAAAAAAACTTGACCAATAAATAGTGTTCAGTTTCATAAACAGTGTTTGTGATGGACGTGCGGGGTCCCGTGCATCAGGGTTTTTTTATTTATAATTTTTTATATTAAAATTATGTCATTTTCATTAAACTTTAAGTTCTTTCGTCATTTTTATTAAAATTTAAGGGTTTTCATTAATATTTCATTCTTTTTCATTAAATAAAGTTATAGCATGATTTTTTTTTTTTTATTAAAAACCCATTTCATGAAAGCTCCATTTTTTAAAACATTATTTTTTTCCCAAAAACTTATCATTAGTTTGGAATTTGAAGATTTTCAATTTCGATTGAGGAGAAATTCAACTTTAATAGACCTAACTGAATCTTCCCTTTTTTGCAAGGGGTTTTCCGATCTCGAAGTCCCGCTGGTTTTCTTGCGTTTTCAAGGGTTTCGATTCCATTCCCTCTGAGTTTTAAGGAATGAATTTTTTGTGAATTAAAGCCACACGGAGAGAAAAGAGGTTAGACAGCCTGGAGTTAACACTTCCTCCTTCCATACCCATAGAAGCATAGGTTCCTTTACAAAGCAAAAGGCGAACACAACCTGTAAGTGCCACAAAATCCATTTGAGATGGAGATGAAGCCTGTAGTAGTACTCGGTCGGAAGAAGATCGTTTTCCTTTTGAATTAATAAAATATTTTTCTTTTTTAATTAATAAAATATTTTTCTTTTTTAATTGTTAAATAAAAATGATTAGTTTATTAATAATTATTTATTTAATATTCTAATTGGAAAAGAAATGGGTCCCGCTCCTGCCACATCATCATTTAACAACTAAATTGAAAGAAAATTTAATGGAGGTGTGACATTCCAACGAATTCATAAGTTGAGCTATGACATTGCAATGTTTAAAACATGAGGTATGAGATTATGATTCGATCCATAGTTGAGGCAGTTTTGTGTAATTTACCTAATTATTTTATTTCATTTAAAATATTATTTAAAAAAAAAAAATAAATAACCAAACCCACCCATCCATAGTCCCCATCCTTCCCCTCACTTCTCTCTCTCGCCATGCCCAAAACCACCATCCCACCCCTCTTTCTCCCCATCCTGTCGTCGACACCGCCATTGTCTGCAAGCTCCAAGCCCTAGGCTTCACGAACCTTGTCCTCCACACCCACGCTGACGTCAAGAAGCCCCATAAATGTACCTGCACCACTGAACCTCATCGGACCCCAAGCCAAACCTTAGAAACCCAATCGAACCTGCTTTCCATTCGATCCCAAAACCCCACCACAACCACCTCCCATCCCTTGAGACAAAACCCACAAACCTAGTTGAGCAAAGGCCGAAGCTTTCTCCGATCCCAAATTGCCACCACATGTTCGGAACATGAGAGTTAGATGCACATGAATTTTCAGAGGCAGTAATAGAGGTGTCAGACGGGGTAGCAACAGAGCATACTTAGCTTGCGAATTCCAATTGGGATTTGATTTGCTTGAGTAAATTAAAAATTGGGGACTGAAATTGTAAAATAATAGGTAGCGAAATATTTGGGTTGAAGTGTAACAACCCGTCCCTAATTTTATGATTTTATTAATTTTAAAGGAGTGAATTGACCAAAATGCCCCTACAAGTGAGATTGTTGACTTTCGTTGACCGTCATTTCGTGACCCGTATAAGCTATTATTTTACTGTATATTCTCGAAGTACTCGATGGTACGAACGTATAGGAGCAAGCGGAATTTTATTTGGAGCTATGATGAAGATTTTACGGAACTACGAAACTTAAGGGTGTTTAATGAAATTTGAATTTTGCGTATTTTATTATTTTCTGGCCAGACAATTTTAAATTTTGTATAATTTTTCTGGCCCATAAGGCCCACACCAACACAAACTCTCCTATCATCTCTTACCATGTGTCACTCATCCCCCCAACTTTTTGGGACACTTTTTTTTTTTTTCTCTAACTCTTCTGGCTTTCTCTCTCTCTCACTCTAGCTCTTTCACTCTCTCCATTTCTTTCCTCTGCAATGGCACATTGAGGACCACCGAGGCACCATCAACCTCCCTATTCCGGCGAGATCCACCACCCACTAAACTAACACCCTTATCTCTCCTCTGTAACCAAGTTTCCATCACCACCATCGAACCAGGACACCCATGCCGCTACCTCCATGTTTCCCAACAAGTACCTTGTGAATTTCAGTGTAAGTAAGCCTAAAAAATCCCCAAGATCTTCGTAGATAGTGTTTAGGAGTACAATCAGGATGTTTTTGAGACATTTTGGTGGCTTTTGGTGCAGAGAAACATTGGGGGAAACTCTCCCTAGTTTTCTAGTGAGAATCCGACAGCTTCGAGCTGTTTTTCGGCCAACTCTAACCACGACCAAGGAACCTAATGGTATATTTTGATTCCTTGTTTCTTGGGCTTCCACTTAATATATTGGATGACTAGTTTTAGGGGAGATTTGTGGTTGATCGGAAAAGGGGATTTCCGGCTTTCTCTTTCATTGAATCTGGCAACCTGAAATCAGATCGACCCAACCCGTGAGGAAAAAAAAAAAAAGGATCCAAAAACCCAGATTCGGATTCAAACCCGAGATTTGGCCCGACCCATTTCCTAAATGGATTTGGAATATTCTCTAGAATATTCCTTGCGTTGACTTTTCCGAAATTTTCTCGAAAACCTTCATAGCCTAATTTCAACGTCCCGAGTCTATTTTTGACATCATTTTAGGGAAATTCTAAAGATTTAACGTAGTTGACCGGCTTGGCGTCTCGGTTGACTTTTTAGTTGATGGTTGACTTTTTGCAAAATTTGCCAGGGACCCTTTTTAGCGTATTTCGACGCCCTAATTCTAAATCCGCACTCTATTTTCCCAAATTTAACCATTTTAGTTGAGTTTTTACTTACGGGACTCAATATTATGTTTAGGTGAGATTACTATCGTAGACTTCGACTTTTTTAGTTTGAATGGCTATGACCTTGCAAGTATCTGTGAGTGTGTCTTTTCTTTTATATAGTGTGTGTATATATATGTTTAGTTTCCATATATACATCTAATAACGAAGCTTCTACGTGGTTGCCATAATTAAATTAGCGTTTACAAGAAATGTCGTAATGATGAGAATTAGGAAATCATTATAATCCTACATGATGCATAGGTATCCGTACTATTTTGGGATGCCTTAATCATATTTATGGTTATAGATAGTATTATGTTGACATGAATTACCGATTTACCATTGCATGATTTTATTTATGTTATTTGCTCATCGTGTGCTACACTGGTGTTAGTACTCGCCCGTGCTAGGGCAGCTTCATGAGTATGTTCACATCGCACTGCACACTCATTTTGGATACATTGTAGGTGTCTGTCCTATTTAGGACTCGTATGTGATGCGCATAACGCTAGTTTTCACGTGATTGTAGACTAGAGCGTAAATCATTATTACACCCAGTCCTGTTTATGTTAGAATACCTCTACATGAACTTGTGTGTTAGCATATGTCGATGAGCACTCAATATGATATGTTTGTTTATGTGAGATTATGTGACTACCGTACGTTAGGCGTTTGTTTACGAAATATTGTGACGTATTGAGTTCTTGAGATATTGCAAGCTACGGGAAGTATTTTCACACTATACATAGTATGTATATTTGGAAACTATACTTGTTTTACGGTGAGGCATTATTATGTTTTCGAAAAGGTTTTTACAAAGCTTTATTTTTAGGCCACTCACCTTTGTTTTTTCTACTCTCCAGGATTTAGTGGCAGTGTTCGTGTCAACGAGGATTTTTGGCAAACGCTGATATAGGAAACTATTTCGAATGGTATAGTTCTTATTCTAATTTTACTATACTTATGCTCTGACATCACGTGCGAAATGAGTTCATCTTTGCTCACAAGCGCACTCTTGCATTTAGGCACTTTTAAGTTTAAATTTACGCACATTTTCCCCATCAAACAGCTCAATTTGGAATCCAAATGGACATTTCGGGTCAAGGTGTCATGAAGAGCAGTAGGCACCCAAAGCCAAGGAGAGATGGTAGTAATTGGCAGGTGAGGGTGGCAGTGGAGGAGTGAGTTCTGGTTCTGGTGGTGAAGGAAGGATGGAAGGTTGGGGGATACATACGGACTGGGAAAGAAGGGTGAGGGTGATGAGTTTGTAGGGGGTGGGTCTCGCATTTTTAAAATAAAAATAATTAAATGATTTTATTTTAAAATTTTTAGTACAATTAATTTTTTAATCCAGTTGGGCTAGAGAGTGGCCCCGCCTTAAGTCACATCGTTTTTTTTCTTAGGAGAGAAATTAACAAAAAAATTGACGAAGGTCTGACATTGCAACAAATTCGTAAGATGAGCTATGACATTGTAATTTTTAAAACATGAGGCATGAGATTATGGTTCGACCCATAGTTAAGGTAGTTTTGTGTAATTTACCCTTTGAAGTTTGAATATCAAACAATCCAAAATTGAACTCAACCTTAATGTATAGGTTGAGTTTTCTATGGTGCGACAAAGCTTTGCAGAGGCGTGCAAACTAAATGGGGGCCGTTGGATGAAATCTGAACAGTTGGAAAATCAATCCATCAAAATGAGCTTTGGGTGAAACCGCATCATAAATGACCCGTCACTAATTGAAAACAGTAACCTGCATCAATTCAAAATTTTTGAAATTTAAACTCTCCTCCCCTCCCTCCCTGACATCAAGAGTTACCACCTTAAATTTATCCCAAACCTCTCTATCACTCACCAACCCTCTACCATCATTCACATTGAAAAGTTGCTTACTGTTCAAAATTTTCGTTGTCGTTCGAAACCCAGTCGTAGTTGCATTGTGCTTGTCGTCTCTTGCCTCGCTGCACTTCCACACTAAAGTTTAGAAATTCAAGTAGGTTTGGTTCAAGGGTGAGTAGTTGGTTCGACAAAAATGACATGGTGCTTGCTTAGTTCAAGTTAGGTTCAGAGTCGTTGCTTCCCCCAATAGTCGACATCATACTTCATTCCCCAAAGTAAATTTGAAATTTGGTGAATTAGGAAATATG
Organism: Pyrus communis; assembly: GCF_041283825.1. NCBI lineage: Eukaryota > Viridiplantae > Streptophyta > Magnoliopsida > Rosales > Rosaceae > Pyrus > Pyrus communis. The sequence continues at coordinate 22,377,153 of NC_142569.1, forward strand.
GAACCCTAGGAATATTTTTTTTTCTTTGTAAATTCGATCAATTTGATTAATTATGCAAGTTGATTGATGAAATTAGTTGAAATTGGTGGATATTTGTCAAATGTTTGGAAAATTTCAGTGGATTTGGGTTTATAAATGTTGTTGATAGGTTATGTGTAAGGGATAGGTCGTCCAGTTTTGTTTTTTTTTTAAGTTATATTGTTGAGTTGGGAATGATTTGTGTTGATCAAATCTTTTTTCATATTTTTTACATTTCTACCTTTGTTTATTATTAATTATTAATTACAAATTAATGTTTTACACATTAAGTTCCACATGGCATACCATGATGCTGCCACGTGGATAATTTCAGGTGACAAATGCAGGCGCCAAATGAAAATGTAAGGAGACTTTTTTCCCTCCTAATCCCTTGGTCTTTACTGAAGACGTCAAAAAGGAGATTTTAATCCCATCTTATCATCCAAACCCCCTAATTACATTCCACAAATTTTTACCAACTCCAATCTCCTTTCTTAAATTCCTTTGCTTCTCCTTAAATCTTTAATTTTCCATCAACTGCACTTAATCATGACAATAACACCCAATTTGCCTCCGATTTTATTAAATACACCAAACAGCACCCAAAACTTCATCCCAAATCCTCTTTAATACACCAACATCCATAACTCATCCTCCAATTAATACCCCACCTCCCAAAACAAATATGGTCATCTTTAATACTCAGCATCCAATCACAGTGAATATACCCCCTACCAAAGACTCAAACTGTGTCAAGAAGAGGCCGCTGCTACTAGTTATTCCAAGCATTTATTTTTAGGTAGACATAACTCAACACAGTGTCTTTTGTTTTGGAAGACACCTTGAGTTCATTGGGAAAATCGAACGCGTTCCTGGTGAGTTGATGTGAAATATTCTAACACTCAAATTAAACCCTCTTTTTGACAATTGTAGTATAGATATAAGTAGGGATCATTCTAGGCCGGGGATTAGGAGGGATTACTAATCTACTCTAAACTGACTCAAAAACATAAAACTAAACTTAAAAATACTTAAATAAACTCAAAAGACTCTTAACTAAACTTATATGACTCAAAACAAACTTAAAAGACTCAAAACAACACAAAACAATCAAAAAGACTCAAACTAGACTCTAGGACTCAATTTGGACGAAAATAGAATTGGTTTTGACTCAAAATACTCAAAAACACACAATAGCTCAGATTCTAACCTAATTGACACTTAAAACAAAGGGGGGGTTTTGGTTTTGACGAATTTGAATTAAAACAAAACAGAAACTAAACTTAGACAAAGTTATGAACGAATTTGGGTATATGGATGGGTGATTAGCTAGCTAGAGGATTCTTCTCCACACATGACACACTTGCATACAAATTGATTTCCAGTTGCTTTTCCGATAAACCATGAACCTCAACACCCCAGATTAACCGTGACATCACTAATTAACCCTCAGATTTTCCTTAAGTTATTGGATTGGATGACATCATACGACAACCAAAGCATTCTTCAAAAGTCCCCTACATGACATCATAATAGAGATACAATCAAAGATCATTACGTTCTATGAAAATCATAAGTATTGACAAAGCACTTGTAACTATGACATCATGATACTCATGCTAGGAATTTACTTAACATGATTGTGAAAACAACCTTAACTACTTGTGAACATAAGTTTGTAACGATTATGTGAAACTCCCTTATATTCTAGCACCAAATTCAAGCATGCAAATTAAGTGTGCACCCTTAATCAACAAACAAGAATAAGTTATCCATCAAACGGTTAAGTAAATTGCATTCACAATTTATGAAATCACAACTGGAATTAATCAATTCATATTGCAAATATAATCATGGTTTCAAAGTCTCCCCTAGCTAAAACAAGTTTAGCTCCTCATGTTTACAACAAAACAAAGAGAATATAAATTAAACATTGAAAACAAAGATAGAATACACCTAGAAACACTCCAGGTGGCTCCTCCTTCCTTCCTTGCTGCCAACAATGGGGATTTGTGTGAATTTAGGCTCTTGAGGTGTGGTGGATGGTGTGGTGTGAATTTGTGGTAGAGGGTGGTGGTTTTTGAGTGTTGTGGCATCAAGTATTTATAGGGTGAAGGGGAGGCACGAATTTGGGCTGAAAAGGAGAGGAATTAGGACTCCAAATCACCAAAGAACAAGGATACTTTCAATCAGATTCCAAGGAGGACAAGGAATGGTCCTTGTGGCAGATTCTAGAACTTGTAGAAGGGTTACATGTGGCATAAACTTAATGCACGAAAATAGGGCTTCTAGAACTTGATATTTAGGTGATTTAATGTGAAAAGGAGTCCTCTTTGAAGTTGGAATTAAGGTAGGAAAAGATTAGGATAGGATAAGATAAGATAATGTTAGAGTTAGGAAAGGATAAGGTTGGTTAGGATAGGATAAGATAAGGTTGGATAAGGTTCCTTATTTCTTGCTATTTCCTTATCTTCTTTGCATTTGGACTTCTTTCTCCAGATTTGTAGCCTTTCCTAGCCCTTCTTGACTTCAATTTCGTCCATCCTCTTTGCTCCATTGTTAAGCTATCCAATCCATGCCCAAAACTTCTCCAAATAGCCTCAAAATGCACTTTCTTGCTCCTTTTGCCATTAGGACCTAAAAACATACGAAAATAGCTTAAAAGACTAAAATAGATAGTAATTAAGTAACTAAATGCAAGGAAACAACATAACTAAGTAGCATAAATATGCTCCTATCAAATTCCCCCACACTTAGCTTTTGCTAGTCCTCGAGCAAAACGAAATGAACAAAACACAATCTAGACCTTCCAACATGTACCTCGGGGATTTCCAATGCAACATGACATATTAACGAACACCACATACATAGATTTTACTTATCCCTACCCTCGAGCATATACTTAATCATAGTTACTACTTGTTAGTTCACATTTAATCAATTAAAACAATGTTTTGAATGTAGTAACATGCCTTAGAGAATTCCCTCAATTCCTCACTAGAATGCACTTTATTTTCACACAGATTTTCTAACTTCACACCCTACACTAGGTATATGTGAGAAGATTGATGTAAATATGTAAACTAATACTCACATATGTATAATCAAAGAAGGCACTTTCTGGAATTATTAACATGTATATGATCTCTTGAATGGAATGCCACTACTTAGACGCGAGAACCAGGGATACCATATGCTCAAACCAATTTTAAACTCCACATATTGAAACACATAACAATCAAGATCGAAGTCAAAGGGTTGTAACGGGGCTAAGGTATTGGCTAACAAAGAAAGGTAAGGATAAACAAAAGTTCTTAAAGCAATAGTAAGCAAAGTAATGAAATAAACACTTAGAATTCACTTTTGAATGCAGAAATCAACTTTGAACACCAAGGGACGATTCACATAAAACTTAGGGTCAAATTCAAACTTTTGGACCCTTTCTTCAACAATCAACACTTGTGAGTTCATTCTCACTTATTTTCAACTCCTTTTTCTTTCTTTTCCTTCTTTTTCACGTTTTTTTTTCATAAGTGCTCATAAAGACACACACGTTAAAACTGTCAAAATTTTGGCCTATTAAATGTGACTATATACGAACTCAACATTTTGTTGCCACTATAGCACATTCTTAATGTCGTTATTGTAAAAGGCTTTGGATATGGAAGGATTATTGATGAACAAGTAGTTGTAAACTAACTCCCTAACCGCCTTACAAAACTATTCACAAGCCATCATATACCTACAATAGGCAGTCATAAATCCATCATTTCCATCTAGTTTTTGTTGGTGTTACATTTAATGACATCTAAATTGATCCTCTATAAATGGAAACCAAGGACAATTCATTAGCCAACACTTACTTCGTCGACAATACATCCTTAATGTAGTTACACAAAAAAGGTAACCAATTGGAAGGAATATTGATGACAAACTAGTTGTAAACAAACTACCTAACAACTTTACACAACTATTCATAAGCCATCATATACCTATAACAGACTCTCATTTATTTTTGTTTCCATCCATTCTTTGTTGGTGTGGCATTTAATGCCTTCTAAATTGATTGTCTATAAAAGCAAGGCAAAAACAATTCAGTAGCCAACACTTTCTTCAGCGATAACCATAACAACAACATATGTCATGGCTTTGTTAGGGAGTGATGGTGATTCTGATGATCCGACTGATCAAATTGCAGAAGCAAAGAGCAAATTTTCTGCCAACTCACACTCCATCAATAAATGGTATCAAAAGTGCCTCGAACATAAGTCCACAATGGTTGCATTATAGTAACAACTTAACGAGGCGTTGTACAAATTAGCCAAGTACAAACTCCAAATACATATCCAAAAGCGTAAGTATGATGAACTAGTTCTAAAAGAGGAAGAAGATGGTACATCGTAGTTCAATCATTTTCATGGGCGATGAAGCAGCTCCAAGAAGATCGCTTTTTATGATGGGTTTAAGAAATTTCGTTCATATTTCCATCAGGTTCAATTGGGATATGATTGGGACAACGTTATGGCCTACACATGGATGACATTGTTAGAGATGGTGGTGAGCACATGGAGCACGAGTACGGCAAGGAGGCTCACAATGCACCCAATGATTCTTAGCCTGAAATCTCCCTTCCTATATATTTGCTCCCATTGTTACTCTTTACATTTTGTAGGGACCTTTGTAACTATATCGTAATTTGAACCTTAAGTACATCTCTCAAGTATTAGTTTCATAAACGTTCATAAGGTGTCACAAATATTCATATGAATTCCTAATGTGCCTCGAGATGGGCAACGGTTATGGTAGGCGGGTAACCGCGGTTATTTACCCATAACCGTTTATGTTCATACCCGCATAACCGTTTACCCATTGGGTAATTGCATAAACAATTATACCTATACCCATAACCGTTTATAAATGGTTAACCATACCCATAATTGTGTTAGCATTTAACCATAATTGTTTACACATTTAACCATAACTATTTACCCATTTATCCTTTCTTTTTTTTTACCCATTTACCCCTTTTTTAACCCGTCTACATGTCTTTTTCTTTTTCTTTTTTTTTTTTTAACAACTTGAAAATTACAAAAGAAAAATTGGTCATAATTTTCGTTTTCTAACAATTAAACATCGTTATAGGTACATGCATATGCAGTCATAATTAGTGTCCCTATATTATCTTTCGATCACAAAGAATGAATTACATAGTAGCTCAAGAAGAATTTGATTTCCTAGAAGCAATAAGATCACACACACACACACATCTCTCTAATGGATTCATTTGCATAGAGGCAAAAACCAAGGAAACTATCACGCGCGCGCACACACACACACATATCTCTCTAATGGATTCATTTGCATAGAGGCAAAAACCAAGGAAACTATCTTATAAGCATTCATAAACAAATAAATCAATAATTAATCAGATAAGTATGAAATCAGAAGGGTAAAATGCACCTTGAGGAGCGAGGAGAGAGAGATAAGCGGCGAGGAGATATAGATGAGTGGTGTAGATGAGAGAGAGGGCTGCGAGGAGAGATAGATGAGCGGCGGAGATGAGAAAGAAGGCAACGAGGAGGGAGAGATAAGCGGGGGACAAGGCATTTGAGACTTTGAGTCAAGCGAAGATATTGAAAATTTAGGGTTTTTAATTTTTTTTTAAATTTTACATATATTAAATTAAATAGGTAAATGGATACCCGTTATGACCACTGGTAATACCCATAACTGCCTATTTAAATTTCATGGATAAACGATTATACCCATAACCGTTTGTTCGCCTAAACGGTTACCCATAACCGTAACCATGAACTTTAAATAGGCAAGTAACCACGGTTACCCAAACCCATGGGTATTTTGCTCATCCCAAAATGTGTCACACTTAGTTGTTCACACATTCCATCACTTTTGTGAGACACTAAACTGTCAAAAATAACCAACTGTGGCCACAACTAAAGAATAGTTCATCCCCTTGCAAACTTAACACATCTTGCATATGAATTGACTAGCCACAATTTAATTTTCAGACCCTGTTTAATGGGTCATTCATTATATATTTGTAAAAATCATCTAGCACTCTCGAATTTCCACCCGTAAGTTGAGTGTTACTGTTTTGGGTTGGCACTGAATTAGGCTCAAGGTTAGCAACTTCATTTGCCTGGTAACATCACCAGGAGCGAGACTCGGTATCGCCTGTGTGTGTTCTTTGAGATATCTAGTAGGAACTGGACAATTACAAAACAATCCAAAGTTATTTTAAAATATTACAACCATAAATATATTGTCTGGGAAACCGTAAGCAATAATTAAATACGTTGTATACCTTATGTTTAGACGTGGAAATTCTTTTTCTCACTGCTGCATTTTCGATTTCGACTTTGCTTCTCTTTTGTACTTGTTTTTTTGGCCCCTTTTCTTTTAACTTCAATGGGATTTTTAAGCATCTCGGTTTGAGAACTCATGCCTCCCTTTTAAGTCTGTTTTCTTTTTTTACCATAGTACCACAACCCAAAATTTTAAGCTTCGTATCCAAGAATTTCAAAGTCTGGGATAGAAGTTGGCTACCTTCCTCCGACATCACCACCTTGTCAATCAAGTCTGAAGTTTTTCTTGAAAACTAAACTTTTTTGGACACAATAGAATTGTTGGAGTCTTTGCCTACTTCTATCCTTTCTGCGTCCAAAACAAGCCATATTTGGCGATTTTAAGCCACCTTTTCTGTATGTAACATTTTGGCAGCAACTTTATTTGTTTCGTTCTCAAATAGGCTAATATGTGCCGACAAGGAAGTCCCTGAAAGTTCATGTCTTTGTAGCTACATTTAGCATAACTATAAACACGAATATTCCTGCGATGAATGAAACAAGAACACGTGTACAAAATAATATTTTGTATTAATTTTGGGGTTACAATCTCTTTTACAATTTGATCCTCTAATTCTATCTTCGTAAGGTGTAGATTTGTGGATGGGTTGTTGATCCAAAGGGTCGTCGGGGCTTGATCTTAGGATGAAGGAGGATGAACAGATCTTCTAGGGCCTTCGGGGCTTGATCTTGATAAACAGTTGTGTGGATTCTTTCAAGGAGCCATTGGGCTTGATCTTGATGAATGAGGATGGATGAATCTGTAAGGGCCTTCGGGTCTTAATCTTGATGAACAGTTGTGTGGATTTCTTCAAGGGTCATTGGGCTTGATCTTGATGGACAAGGATGAATAGATCTTCAAGGGCCTTCAGGGCTTGATCTTGATAAACGATGTATAGATCTTCAAGGGCCTTTGGGCTTGATCTTGATGAGCGATGATGAACGGATCTTTAAGGGCATTCGGGGCTTGATCTTGATGAACAGTTGTGTGGATTTCTTCAAGGATTTGATGAAGAATGAAGAGAGCTTTCTTGATCCTTTGGGATTCTTGGGAATTTGGGAGGTTGGATGTTTGAAAGCTTTAGAGTTTCATAGCTTCAAGGATTTGAGGAATTCTCTTCCAATTTGGGAGTAGAGAAATGTATATATGAATTGGTCCTTTGAAATGGATGAAATGACCTTGTATTTATAGAATTTTTCAAGGCCTAATTTTGAATATAATATTCAGATGAAATAAATCATTTCTACCAGGTGTTGACACGTGTCATATTTGATGACTTTTTCGATTTTTCGTTGAGTCACACGCTACGTGTAAAATTTATGTGACACGTGAATATTGAAATTTTAATGCATTGGTTATCATTTATTTCACTAAAATTTTGATGTCTACAAATGCCCCCACTTCAAGGCGCGTCGTATACATGTGCTTGTCACGTATAGAAGATGCGTTTTGAAGTCCCTTAATGTAGACGTCTACCGAGAGCCGTCGAGGCTTGATCTTGAATTGGGCTAAAAGTTTCTTCAAGGGCCGTCGAGGCTTGATCTTGAATTTAAATGGGATTATGAGCTATTTCACCTGGCAAGTAAGATTCGGCTTTGTTGGGGATGAATCAGCACGTGCAGTTGTTGCATTTGTTGATTATCCACAGGGTTGATGTTTCATGGCCACTCTTCTTATCTATTCTCCAGGCAGATGTGGTATTTTCTCTGGAAGTACGTTAATAATTGAAGATGAGTACTCGAGAACGATGCTAGGTAAGCAATCAGGGAAGGGGTCAGGCAGTCGGTTCTTGATTGGAAGCTTGATTCCAAGTGTCGACTGATTGCTCTCATTCTCATTGTCATGCATGTAAGAATAAAGACAAAGACATGGACAGGGAGAAAGCATGATATGAGATACTTTCTCTTTAGACCCTGATGATATGAGATAACGGCTACAATAGTACTTAGGAACCTCCTCACTCCTAGAGATAATAGGATTCTTTCAAGACGATCTGATGAGTTGGCCGTTCGAGACTCCCTGGCTTTCAGTGTTCAGTGTGCGGGCTCTGTGTCCAATATGGGACAATGCTTATTTGCTCGAACTCACCAAGTTGAATCATTGAAGGCTGAAGTGATCTTAGATAAGAGATCAGATAGCTCAAGCACGAGAATAGAGAGTTGCATATGCTTGCAAAGAATTATTCAACGAGTATGAAGAGAAAACTTGATCAACTACAGGAATCCGAAGGTCGGATTCAAAGTGATCTTTATAGGTTTGTGGCTGTAATTCAGAGGCACTTTTTGCCTTGGCCATCTGGAGTTCGACCCAGTATTGAGGCACCACATGATCAATCTCCAGTGCCTCATTCTTCTGGGGTTTTGCCAGGTGCTGAGGCTTCACATGGGCAGCCTTTGTGAAGGCTCCCCCTTTTTTTTCTTTTATTTTTTTATTTTTTATATTTGTTCTTAGTGCATATTTGTAATTTCTCAGAGATATCGATAGACAGACTTTATTTCATTTAGTGTATTGTGCTAAATACCATAAAGCATATATTTTGCTAAGATGTGGTAATTCCTTCCTTTTCTTTTTTTTAGATGGTGCTTGATGCACCATCCTCCCTTTTTTTCTATCTTTCAATTATTTTGTCGCCACCCCCCTCCCTTTTTTTTTTTTTTTTGACTTTCTAATAGTGGTTTCAACTTTTGGCACAACTTTGCTAAATGGGTATGGAATCTGTAAGTGGGTATTTTTTTCTTTTCAAAGTAATATTTTGATGATGGGCATGGTAGATTGGCACTGCTGGGTTCCTCGATGGGCTTCCTTACTGCACTGCATTCTTCTTTGCATGCGAACCATTTTCACTTGAGAGACCATTATATATATATATATATATATATATATATATATATATATATATATATATATATATATATATATATATATATATATAGGATTGCACAGTCACTACACTACCGTTGCACATGCGGGCCAGTTTTATTTGGGAGACAATTATATATATTTATAGGATTGCATAGTGACCGCATAATCGTTGCACATGCGAACTGGTTTCATTTGCTTCTCTAGAGACCATTACACACACACACCATTGCATTACTTATTGTCTTGCATCACGACTGCATGCATTGCTTCCTTGCTGGAATTGGTGGTGTAGAGAGTGGCTGCGAGTCCAGGTTTGAAGTATGAAAGTTATAGCTATCCCTGGAGGAGACGATTCGAACTATGCTCTTTTTCGCCGAAGTGGTGCCTTCGGTTTATGCTCTTCGTCCATGCCAAGAAGGAAATGAGCAGTTCGTGCCATGTCTTCAGCCGACGTCTCTGGTGGTCTTTCAGAGGGAGCACAATCATAACGACATTGAGTGATAGGAGTATATTTATGCGCCTTAGTTTGCTTGTTTTCTTGCATTTATGTTGCTAGTACTTAGTAATTTTAGTACTTTAAGCTATTTTCGTGTGTTTGTAGGTCCAAAGGGCTAAAGGAGCAAAAAGATGCATTTTGGAGACTTTTGGAGCACTTTTGGGCTAAGGATGGATAGCTTATGCTTGGAGCCAAAGTGTTGGACGAAATTGAAGACCTAATTGAAGACCAAAGTGTTGGAACCTTGTTCCCTTTAGTTTTAGGACATTTAAACCTTTCCTATATCCTTAGCCGTGCATTCCATCAATTCCAGCACCTCTATTTCCACCATTGCCGTGCATAACATTCCAACATTCCACTCCTTCATTTCAGCCACACTCCCACATGCATTCATCATCATTCACCATAATCATTCCCTCACATGCTCTCCTTTTAATCATTCAGCCACCATCATACATTTATTCTCCCATAAACCATCCACACCTTTGTGCCGTGCAATCACATACACAACCTGCCATCACTTATCACAACAACAACCTTGCACATGCACTTCCCCCTTTAACAATCCCACACCTTGACATTATTCTTTCATCAACCCACCATAAATCCAACCTTGCCGTGCACTCCCACTTCATCATTCCAGCTTTCCAACCTAATTCACATGCATTCCATCCTTTAATTCACCCACATACACTCATAATCATTCACACCTTGCAACCCACATGCACCCTTTAATCCATTAAATCCACATGCTTTCCTATTCAATTAAATCAGCCACATGCATTCATATTCTCCTTTGCCGTGCATAATCTCTCATCATTACAGCCACATTTCCAACTGATAGGAGTATATTTAGGCGACTTACTTAGCTTGTTTTCGTGCATCTATGTTGTTAATTCATAGTTGTTTTAGTAGTTTAAGCCATTTTCGTGTGTTTTTAGGTTCATATGGCTAAGGAAGCAAAAAGATGCATTTTGGAGCATTTTGGAGCAAAATTGGGCTTGGAATGGATAGCATATGCTTGGAGCCAAAGTGTTGGACGAATTTGAAAGCCTTGTATGCACTTTGGACATAAAACAAAGGGCCTAGCCCAATCAAACAATCCTTTGAGCCATGCAAAACCTCTAGCCCAATCAACAACCCTTAGCCACATGCATTCACATGCATCACAACCCCAAAACCATCAAGAAACACCCATTGCCGTGCCTTGCACTCCCCCTTGCATTTTCAGCCATTCCACTTCATCATTACACCACCTTCTCCAGCTTTATTCCACATGCATTCATCATAATTCACCCTAGCTACCACCATTCACACACACATGCACTTACTCTTTCATCATTGCACCACCAATTCAACACATGCATTCACACACCAACAACAACTCAATGCCGTGCATTCCCAATCCCTTTCCAGCATTCCACATGCATTTCCACCTTCCTACTTCATCATTTCAGCCACATATTCACCCACATGCACTTTAATCATTCAAACATGCAGCCACATATTCATTCACTTAATCATTAAGCCACACATTCACACACATGCACTCCCATTTGTCTTCCCATTCACCATTTGCCGTGCATAACCTTGACATTTCTAACCTAATCCACAACTTTTCCTAGCTGTTTGCATGTGCATTCCCCATTCAAACTTCCAGCCTTCCCACTACATTATTGCAGCTGCATCCTCTCACCCTTTAATCATTAAGCACATGCAAAACTTCATCATTCATCACACATCCCTTGGCATGCAAAACAACACAAAGACCCATCCTGAAAATCCTTGCCGTGCACTTCACATTGAAATTCCAGCATCTTCACATGTCTTTCCAGCTTTCCCTTTCATTTCCAGCTCTCATTCTTTATCATTGCAGCCACCTACATGCATTATTTATTAACTCTTCATCATGCAGCCAGAAAATCAGCAAGAAAGCTTCCCAAACCCGTGCATACACACACCATTCCAGCACATACACACTTTGCCACATGCAATTCCAACTTTCACATGCTTTCCTAGCTGTTTTTCCATCATTAACCAGCCACAAACACCTTAAACAAACAGCCATATACACCTCCACTCCTCCTATAAATACCCTTGCATTCCCATTACCTAAACACATCTCATTTTCATACACAACACACCACAAACACATCCAATCTTCCCTCATTGCCGTGAGCTCCCATTCCCTTATAATCCAAACACCACTCCTCTTCCATTTCCATCACTCCCCAAACCATTCACACCATCAAACTATCCTTAGACCTTGTGCTACAATAAAGAGGAAGAGAAGAGGGCCTAAACGTTCATACAATTCAAGTTTGAGTTGTTGGAATGTTTAGGTGTTTCTTTGATTTCAATGTTTAAATTCAATTCTCTTTGTTTTGTATGTTTGAGGAATGGAAGAAAAGAGTGCTTAAACGTTCATACAATTCAAGTTTGAGTTGTTGGAATGTTTAGGTGTTTCTTTGATTTCAATGTTATGAAGAATTAAACCCCCCTTGGCTAGGGGGAATTCGAAATATATGTTTATGCTTGCATTTTGATTTGATTACTTCTAATTGCGTTTCATAAGTTGTGGATTCAATTCGTTTAACTGTTTGATTGATAACTTATTTATGTATGTTTATTGAGAGTGCACACTTAATTTTCATGCATGAATATGACGCTAGAATATAAGTGAGTTTCACCTAATAGTTACGAACTTATATTCACAAGTAGTGGAGGTTGCTTATAAACAATCGCGTTAAACGAATTCTTGGCATAAGTTTCATGCGTATTCCATAGTAACGAATGCCCCGTCAACACTTATAATTTTCATAGAGCGTAATGATTCTTGCTTGTATCTCTATTATGCAATCATGTAGGGGACTTGTGGGGAATGTTTTGGGTTGTCGTATGCAATCATCCAATTCAATAACGTTAGGAAGATTTGAAGGTTAATTAGTGCATCACGTTTAACTTGGAGTGTTGAGAATTAATGATTTATTGAAATGCAATTGGAAATCGTTTTATTATGCAAGTATAACATATGTGGAGATGAACCCCGTAGCTAACTTTCCATCCATTTGTTCTTTCTTTTCTTGTTTCTGTTTTCATGTTTAATTTAACTTGTTATTCAATTATGTTAAACATGTGGAACTAATTTCTTTTTAGTTAGAGGCGAATTTGAAGCCATGGACATATGTTGGTTATGATTTGATTTACTCCAGTTATGAATTCATGAACTTTAGATGTGGGTTACTTTTCTGTTTTGATTAAGAACTTGTTTATGTATGTGGGTTGAGGGTCGACACTTAATTTGCATGCCTAAACTTGATGCTAGGATATAAGGGAATTTCACCTAATCGTTATGAACTTATATTCATGAGTAGTAAAAATCGCTAGTCACGATTGTGTTTAGTAAACCCTAGGCTGGATTAACATGCGTATTCCATAGTTATGAATGCCTAGTCGATGTTTATGATTTCCGTTGAACTTAATGATCTTTGTTGAATGTCTCTATCATGCGTATTCCATGTTAGGGACTTTGATTAGGAATAATTTGGTTGTAATGCGTATCCCATTCAATCCAATGAATCTAGGGAAATCTGAAAGTTAATTTAAGCGGACCTAATTAACTTGGAGCATTGTCATTCATCGTTTGTTGAAGTCATAATTGGGAGTCAAATTATATGCTTATGTTCATGTGTGGATAAGGAACCCTCTAACTAGTTTTTCATCATTCTTTGTTTTGTTTCCAAGTTTTTGTTTTGTTTTTAATTTCATCCAAAACCAATCCCCCATTTATTTTAAAGTGTTAGATTAGTTAGAAATACTTTTAGTTTGTGTTTATAAGTGTTTTGATTCATTTTGTTTCCCAAATTCGTCCAAAGTACTCAAGGTGCTCAAAACTGCCCAGAAAGTGTTTTTAAGGCAGTTTCGAGTGCGTTGGGTACTGTTTGAGTCTTTTGGTTTGTTTTAGAGTTTTAAAGTTTAGTTTTACATTCTTTGAGTCTAGTTTAGTGTTTTATATTGCGTTTCTACGTTTTTGAGTCAGTTTCCAAGTGATTAACAATCCCTCCTAATCCCCGGTCCAGAACGATTCCTACTTATACTTATACTGCAATTGACGAAAAGAGGGTTTAATTTGTGTGCGTATAAATCTCGCATCAAATTTTGGCGCCGTTGCCGGGGATTAGAAAATTTGCTAATCCCTTGGATTGTTTTATTTTCGTTTGTTTTTATTTTATTCCAGATTCTTAATCTTGTTTTGTTTCTTGTTTTAGGTACTTGTTTATGACTCGGAGTTCTCATCCGATTCGTGAACCCACATGCACCCTTTAATCCATTAAATTCACATGCTCTCCCATCCATTCTCTCCCTATAAAAACCATACACACTTCACACAACATCCATTCACTCTTCCATATTCAGAAACACACCACAACACTTCCCTTTGCCGTGAGTTCCCTACTAATCCAAACACCATAAAAAACATTTCCCTTGTGTCGTGCCTTCCCCATAAATCCATTCAGAAATTCATCCATTTCCCATCCCTCCAAAACACTATCCTACCACCCCACTCCATTCTACATCATCCATAATCCCCAAAACTCACCTTAGACCTTGTGCTACAACAAAGAGGAAGAGAAGCGGGCCTAAACGTTCATACAATTCAAGTTTGAGTTGTTGGAATGTTTAGGTGTTTCTTTTCCTTTGAATTCAATGTTTAATTTCAATTCTCTTTGTTTTGTACGTATGAGGAACTAAACCCCCCTTGGCTAGGGGGGATTCGAAATATATGTTTATGCTTGCATTATGATTTGATTACTTCTAATTGCGTTTCATAAGTTGTGAATTCAATTTGTTTAACTATTTGATAGATAACTTATTTATGTATGTTTATTGAGAGTGCACGCTTAATTTTCATGCATGAATATGACGCTAGAATATAAGTGAGTTTCACCTAATCGTTACAAACTTATATTCACAAGTAGTGGAGGTTGCTTATAAACAATCGCGTTAAATGAATTCTTGGCAAGAGTTTCATGCAGTTCATAGTAACGAGTGCTTCGTCAATGCTTATGGTTTTCAAAGAACGTAATGATTCTTGCTTGTATCTTTATTATGCAGTTCATATAGGGAACTTGTGGGGAATGTTTTGGGTTGTCGTATGCAATCATCCAATTCAATAACGTTAAGAAAATCTGAGGGTTAATTAGTGCAGTTCACGGTTAACTTGGGGTGTTGAGAATTCATGGTTTATTGAAAAGCAATTGGAAATCGTTTTATATGCAAGTATAACATGTGTGGAGATGAACCCCTTAGCTAGCCTTCATCCATTCCATTTCATCAATTTCATATGTACATTCTGTTTTAATTGCAATCTGTCCATTTAATTTAATTTCGTCAAATCAAAACCCCCCTTTACTTTCTTGTTCTTTAGTGCTTAGAATCTGTTTAGTTTATGTTTTAAAGTGTTTTGAGTCAAGTTACAACTTAATTTCGTCCAAATTTGGGTTTGTGCTCAAAACTGCCCAGAAAGTGGTCTTTAGGCAGTTTTGAATCTTTTGAACTTGTTTTGAGTCTTTTGGTTTGTCTTAGTGTTTTAAAGTTTAGTTTTGCATTCTTTGAGTCTAGTTTAGTGTTTTATATTGTGTTTTTACGTTTTTGAGTCAAATCCAAGTGATTAACAATCCCTCCTAATCCCCGGTCCAGAACAATCCCTACTTATATATCTATACTACAATTGTCAAAAAGAGGGTTTAATTTGTGTGCGTATAATTCCCGCATCATTGAGCAATGCACAACCAGCCCAGCAAGCTTATTCGCAAGCCCTCTAGTGGGTATCTTCTTGTAACATATATTTGTTGTGCCTCTCCCACGAAGTTAGAAAATGTTATGGCCTTTAGAAAAGTCTAAACTTCTTGCAGCGGATAAAGACAGCAAAAGTAACTCATCCTCGCTGTCCTTCCACCTGCACTGTTCTAGGAACCATTATTCGTTCATGCCGTGATGTCGTGTTAAAAATTCCTTCCAAACGATGACCCTAGCACCACTTTACCGCTGCATCTATTTCTCTGAATCAACACAACATGTCCAAGCTGCTTAACTGCATAAGGAAAAAATAAGGCCCCAACCCGAAATTGACGACCTAGTGGCACTATTGTGAAGAAGCCCTGAAGTTGCAGTGCGTCACTTTTTACCCTGTGGTGCTATGTAAAAAACTGTAACAAGGTTTCTTTATATAATGCCTTTTGGTCACAGTTTTCCTTTAGTGGTGCGCTACCATGTGGTGTTGTGCAAAAGACTGCAGCGGGATTTTGCTGTGTAGTGCCTTTTGGTTACAGTTTTCTCTCGGTGGTGATGTTGTCGTGTGGTGCTGTGCAAAAATTGTAGCAGGGTTTAGCTGTGTAGTGCCTTATGGTCATAGTTTTCCCTCGATGGTGCGTTACCAGTAGTGCTGTACAAAAGACTGGAGCGGGATTTTGTAGTGTAGTGCGTTTTGGTCACAATTTTCCCTCGGTGGTAACGTTGCCGTGTGGTGCTGTGCAAAAGATTGCAGCGGGGTTTTGCAGAAGCTGTCGATGTCGTCTATATTGTGGAGCATGATGTGGTCCGTGAGGAAGTGGGAAGGGAGATGGAAGCATCATAATTTCAAGGTGTTCTCTCGACGCAAGAAGCTACACTTTCTCAACATCAAAGGAGATATTACGCCTAGAGCAAGGGAACGATGCGGCCATGGAAGTGCCCACCTTGTCTCTCACTAATATAGAGACTTTGAAGACTTTGGAAGGCTTGCTTGAAGATTGTCGCCGTATTTTTAGGGACATAGCTTTCAAATGGTCTTTTCCATTTTTTTCTACAAGCCTTCTTTGTTTTTTTATTTATTTATATTTTGTTTATCATATATATATATATATATATATATATATATATATTTTTTTTTTTTTTTTTTTGTTCTTTTTGTAATAAGGCTTTGTAGCCAAATACTACCTTTAAAGAAATAAAGCATTCACATTTCGAATTTGCTCTCTATTCTTCAAAGTGTTTGTGTTTTTTGTTGATGGTGTGACTGTACTTGAAGTTTTGAAGTTTCAAGTTGCCTACGTACCCTCGATTAAGGAGGGATCAACTCATGACGTAGTTCAAATGAATGATGGACTTTTTTTTTATTTATTTATTTTGCCGTGCACAGTTTATGCTTTTGCGTGGCAAGATCGTGGTGCATTTGTTTTATGGGTAGTAGCGCTTCAAGAATCTGCCATTGATGGGGCTGATCTTCAAGTGTTACTAAGCTTCGAGTCTTCTCTTATCCAGTGCTTCCAGCTCTTGAAGACATAACTTTGCATTCTTTTTATCAGTCAAGCCTTCTTGTATAGCCATCCTTAATGAGGGGATTTATTTTTGAGTGGTAAAACAGCTTCCACGCCATATACAAGAGAATAAGGTGTAGCTTGGGTAAGAGTCCTATGTGTCGTCCTATATGCCCAAAGTTATTCACTTATTTTTTCGTGCCAGTCTCTCTTTGTTCGGCCGATCACCTTCTTTAGAAGGTTGCACAATGTTTTGTTAAATGCTTCTACAAGATCGTTGGCCAAAGCATGATACATGCTACTTGAACTTGTATTTTTCTCAAAGCTCGTCCATGAGTCGGTTGGGGAACTGTTTTCCGTTCTCAGTGATAGTGTAGTAAGGCACACCATATCGGTGGATGATATGCTTCTTGATGAAACGGGCAACAATTTCCTTCTTGACTCCCTTTTGGGGTATGACTTCAGCCCACTTGGAGAAGTAATTCGTTGCAGCTAGGATGTAAGCTTCTCTTGCATATAAGTTTGGTGTAGTTAGTCCTATGACGTCCAATCCCTTTGCATTAAACTGCCATGAAGCAGTTGTAGGTGTAATGGTTCAAGTGGTTGATGTATGAAGTTAGCATGGCATTGGCAGGTTTGGCACCTTTTTGCATGTTCCAGGCAGTCATTCACCATGCTTTGCCAATAGTAACCCATTCTTTTGAGTTGGAAATGTAGCTTCAGTCCAGACTGAGCGGGATCAGCCATCTTTGTCAAACTGGCACATCTGCAGCTTCGTCTTCTCCTAAGTTATACTCAAGGCTAGGTTGGCGGAAGCGTTTGCCATTTGATTTTCATTTCTTGGCACATGTTCTAGTGTTATGGCCTCAAACTTTTGCAGCAGTGGAGTTGCCAGCTGAAAATATGAGATGAGATCATCTTTCCTTACCTCATATTCAGTCAAGAGTTGATTGATTATGAGTTTGGAGTCGCCTTATACCTCAAAGACTGTGATTTCCATGTTGATCGCCATTTGGAACCCGATGATCAGTGCTTGGTACTTAGCGGCCTTGTTGAAGCATAATTCACTTAGTTGGAAAGAATAAGGTAGTATTTGCCTTTGTGGCGACATGAATACTACTCTTGCCCCCACTCCGTACTCATGCGGATCCGTCGAAGAACATTGTCCATGTCGGGAAGATGTCGATGTAGAACACTTCCTTGTCAGGCAAGTCGTCTTAGATTTTCTAATCAGCTTGGATTGGGTGATCGACAAGGAAGTCTGCTAGTGTTTGTCCCTTAACGACTTTAGCTGGGACATAGATGATCTTATACTAATTAAGAAGCAATGCCCATTTAGTAAGTCGCCCTTTCAAGACTGGTTTAGACATGAAGTATTTGACCGGGTTAGGCTTAACAACCAGGTGGATGGTGTAAGCATGCATGTAATGCCTGAGTTTCTGGATGGCAAACACCAAGGCGAGACACATCTTTTTTATTGGGGAGTAGTTCAACTCAGCGCTGGTGAGAGTTCAACTGAGGTAGTAGAGCGCTCATTCCTTCTGGGATTCATTTTCTTGTGCCAAAGGTGCTCCAACTGAACTTTCCTAAGTGACGATGTACAATATGAGCAACTTCCAGGGCACAGGCACCTCTAGGACAGGTGAACTTGATGAATACTTTTTTATGCTTTCAAAAGCATTGTGACATGCTTCATCCCATATGAATAAAACATCATTTTTCATGAGTCAATTGAACGGTTGACAACGCCCTTCAAGGTTGGAGATGAAGTGTCTGATGGAGGCTAGCCATCCTTGTAGACTTTCAGCTCGTGCAGGTCTCTTGCCTCAGGCATGCTTTGAATGGCCTTGATCTTTGATTGGTCCACTTCAATGCCACGGTGCTTGACAATGAAGCTGAGGAACTTTCTAGAGGTGACGCCAAATGCACACTTTAACAGGGTCATCTTGAGGTTGTATTTTCGCAGCCTTCCGAACACTATTCGTAAATCCTTCAAGTGATCTGATCTTTTCTTTGTCTTGACCACCACATCATCTACGTAACACTCTACGTTTTTGTGTAGCCATGTCATTGAAGATTTTTTGCATTGTGCGTTGATATGTAGCTCTAGCGATCTTCACACCAAAGGGCATCAACTTGTAGCAGTAGATACCTTTTGGAGTGCAGAAGGCTGTTAGTTCCTCATCTTCGAAAGCTATACGAATTTGATTATATACAGAAGAACCGTTCATGAATGACAGTGCCTCATAGCCAGTGGTTGCGTCCACCATCATTTCGATGATTGGCAAAGAGAAGTTGACCTTCAGGCAATCATCGTTGAGGTCCTGGAAATCTATGCAAACACGTATTTATCCAGATTTCTTAAGGACAATGACGATGTTGGAGATACACTTGGGGTATTGCACCTCTTGAATGAAGCCTGCTTCGATTAGCTTGTCAATCTCAACCTTAATTTGTGGGATGAGCTTGGATTGATAGGGTCTTTGAGTTTGCTTTATCGGTCACATTCCAGGCTTGACTGCAAGATGATGCACATCGATGATAAGGACAAGGTCGGGCATTTCTTTGTAGTTCCAAGAAAAGACGTCTTTGTACTCTAATAGTATTTGGTAATACTCATTTATCTTGTCCGCACTTAGTAGTGCACTTACAATGATAGGTTTTGGTTCTTCGCTTGTGCCTAAGTTGAGTTCCTTGAGATCATCAATCATGGCTTGCCCTTTATCTTCGAGCTGTGATGGCGCAGCAGTGACATCTTCCTCGAGGATTTCGTCTTCTTTGCCTTCTTGGATCATGATATGGAAGACACCTTGGACCTCTTCTTCAGTGCTGTCCTCTCGAGCTTATTGGTATGAAGATTGTCCAGTGTGGATGATGGTGCGCTTTCTTACTTTCAGTGGTCTATTTGTGTCAACCTCCAAGATTGCTTGGTGTTTCATCCTTGAAAAAATCGAGCTTTGAACGTCGCCTTTTTCTGCTAACACTTCAAGTTTTTCTTCCTTTGGCGTTGTCTCCCTCTTTCTAGAAGGTTTTTTTATTGTCTTCAAGTCTTTCCAAAGCTGACCATCGCGGAGAAGAGCTAGTCGTGTTACTTTGTTTCTTAGGTTTTGACAACCTTTCAAAAATAGAGCTTTGGGATGTTCAGTCTTGACCACCAATGCTATCAAGTGCCAAAATTCTGGGTCTTGAAGGATTCATCTTATCAAAAACTGACGTCCGAGGGGCGGGTTTAGGTTTCTCTTGATCTTGTTCAGTGGTCACCCTGATGTGTTGAGCATTAGCGTTTTTCGTTTTGCTTGAAATTTTCACGGGTGCATTTGGTGTAAAGCCAAGGTCAGCTTTGTTGTTGTCAACTCCATAATATGCTCCTTCAGCTTCTTTTAAGTCTCGGTGAGGTTACGGTCTTTATTGTTGACGATGTTTGCAACCTTTTTTCCAGGATTTGAAGAGAAAGCGAAGTCGTACCTAGCATTCGATATGAGTTTGTAGGTGTTTGGATCAAAACCTTCTTTGGTCTTTTTGGTTGGAAGAAAGCTTAGTTCCACCCCCTTTGGTAGGAGCGTTTATGAAGCTTTGTGGTGGTCATGCAACCTTAGCATCGCCTAGCTATGTCAGAGGCAAAACTACATTCGTCTTGAGCAACTTTACATCATTTTTATGCCACTGTGTGTCGGCTTTGCTTGCTCCAATTTTGAATAGGGATTGACCGTTCGTTCCTCTCAACATCAAGATGTATCGAAAAACGGGTGTGTTCAGTCCTTTTGAGGACATACTACTCCATTTGGTTGTTGCAAGTTTAGCAGACTCATCATCGTTTTTGCTTGAAGATGGCACGACTTCTCCTTCATGGTTCTTGGGCACGGCTTGCCACTCTTGCTTTTTAGGTGTTGCTTTGCCCGTAGATTTGATCTCTTTTGGAAATGCTTCGAGCACTATGTCTTTCTCCATGTAGAACTTGGCGTCTACGAAGTGTGATTCGACTTTGGTGAATGGCTTGGTATCACCTTGGATCACTTTCACTCCTTCCTGGTAGAATGGGTGGATGGCACTACTCTATTCTCGTGGATCCAAGGCCTTCCTAATAGCAAGCTGTAGGAAGTTCTTGCATCAATCACGTAGAATATCGTGCTTGATTTGAGTTCACCAATGGTCATCTTCATTTGGATCATGCTCATCGCTCTTTGTCCTCCTTGGTTAAAACTCTGGATTAGCAGACGGCTTAGGGATAGTTCATCCACCTTGATGCCGATTATGGTCATTGTTGATTTTGGCATGATGTTTATGGCCGATCCACCATCCACAAGCATG
This sequence comes from Pyrus communis, assembly GCF_041283825.1. Taxonomy (NCBI): domain Eukaryota; kingdom Viridiplantae; phylum Streptophyta; class Magnoliopsida; order Rosales; family Rosaceae; genus Pyrus; species Pyrus communis. The sequence goes on from NC_142569.1 coordinate 22,398,501, forward strand.
CGATTGACTATGCTCCCTTACGTACCCCAAGACAAAGAGATGACTGCATCATGGGCGGCATAACATGTGGCATATTCATGTGGCTAAAGCTTCAAGCCTTCGTCCTTGCTTTCTTGTACCTCATGGTCGTCGGGACTCGCCAATACCGTTATTAGTGCTTTTCGCATCTCCTTAGGCAATCGTAATGCTTCCTCGATGCTAACATGTGTCGGCAGGCCTTCTTTAGGCATGAAGGTATTTTCTTCCTCAATAGCGATAACTTTACTTTTTTAGGGTTCTTCCATCTCTATTTTCACCATGTGACATGCAACGGTAATGCACTATTGGAAGAAGTCATTCGGGAAGTAGTCATGCAAGAAGACATGAATACGTGGCTCTTGCTCCATAGGTTCCCCAGCGTACATTGGCTTAGTAGCTTTTACGTTTCTTTTAGGTTTCCTACTGTTTTAGTTGCGGTGCTTTCTCCATTACTCCCCATTTGGCCTTATAGCTTGTCGTCCTGGTTTCCTCGTCTTTTTATAGGTCACCAATGTCCACCCTTTTTCATTGTCGATAGGTGCATCTTGGTTGCTTGCCCCTAGCGATGGTTATCCAGATGGTGCCATGTTACTTAAGCATTGGCGGGAGTGGTCATGCATCATTCAAAGAGGCACGGGATTGAAGGATCCAAATGCAATCGTAGTAGTGTGCATTGTGGCCGTGTATTCTAGGTCGAGTTCGATTTTCCCTTGTTGTGCCAGCTTCATGATGAGTTCCTTGAGGATGAAGCACTTGCCAACAGGATGACTTACGATACGACGGTACCTACAGTACCTGTATCGTTAATGCGATTCATCTCTTCTAGACACTTGCATTCAGGCAGCTCGATCACCTTTTTCTTTAATAGGTCGTCTAGCATTGCGTCCATGTCAGAGTCCGGAAAAGAGTATGTCTTTTGCTCCAGTTCCCTCAAGATGTTTTTGTACCTATCTTGGGTGTAAGAAGGCTTAACTCTCTTTATCTCCTTTGCTTTGTTCTTGGAGGAGATTTTGACAGATGCGGATAAGGTCTTGGTAGGGGTAGTGTTGATGGTAAAAACTTCATTAGCGGTTTCTTCCCGTGATTTTCCACTTTGGGAGCAAACACCTTGTCCTTCTTGAAGTCGGTGATTGGCTTTTTTTTTTTCCATGATGGGCGATGCTCAACTGTATATCGTGGGCGTGGGTGGCTAATTCCTCGAAGGTCCGTGGTTTGATGCCTTAAAGGATATAGTGTAATCCCCATTGTATGCCTTGGACGCACATCTCGATTGAGGAGATCTCTAAGAGTCTGTCTTTGCAGTCGAGGCTTAAAGTGCACCACCGGTTGATGTAGTTAACGACTCGCTCGTCCTTCCATTGCTTCGTACTTGTCAGCTCTAGCATGCTTACAGTGCGGTGAGTGCTATATAAACGGTTCAAGAAATCACGCTCCAATTGCTCCTAGTTGTTGATGGATTCAGGCTCTAGGTCTGTGTACCAGTCGAATGCATTCCCCTTCAGAGAGCGGACAAACTGCTTCGCGAGGTAGTTTTCTTCCGTCCCTACGTGGTTGCATGTTTTGACGAAATGGGCAACATGCTGCTTTGGGTTTTCCTTTCCATCAAATTATATGAACTTTGGTGGTTGATAACCCCTCGACATCTTGAAGGCGTCAATCTTCTTGGAGTAGGGCTTTGAGTACAACACGAAGGTATGCGAGCTCCATTCGTATTGCGCCTTAATGGTGTTGGTGATTATCTGCTACAGCTACTGAACAGAGAAAGATCCCATGAACACCGTTGCTTGGTCTAGCTCCAACTTCTCTTCGACTTTCTTCACCAGCAGCTTCTCTTCTTCGTCGGCTTTTCTTTTTAGTAGATCAACCTTTGGGTCGACTTTCATGTTGTGCTGCACCTCTAGTTGGTTAACGAGTGTGGCGATTTGCAAGTCTTTCTCCTCCATAGTCCGTGTGAGTTTTGGGATCGCTTCATTCATTTGAGCCAGCTGCTCCTCGATTGAAGTCGCTCCGATGGTCATGACTTGCATAGCTGTGCTACTGTATCGGAAAGCAGGGACTCGGAGTACTTCCTCAGGCTTTCTTCCCTTAGTGCCCTTAGCGAGGCTAGGGTAATCACAGGCTCGTGCCTCGGGTGCTCTTGTTCCTCCGACAGAGTTGATGCAGGGGTAAAAGATGTTGTAGAAAGAGCTTTTGCCTTGCTAAGAGTTGTGATGGCCGAAATGCCACAACTTACATCAAGGATGCTCTTATTCTTCGCGTTGGTTGTGGGAACAGCTTAAACCTTCATTTATGCCATTTGTGCCTTTTTTTTGCAAATTTGAAGAAAGAGATGAGAGGTAAAGATGGTCCTACTGGGCATGCCAAATTTGTAAACATGAATACTCTTGCAACGAATGACACAAGAACATGTGTACAAAATAATATTTTGTATTAATTTTGGGGCTACAATCTATTTTACAATTTGATCCTTTGATTTTATCTTCGTAAGGTGTAGATTTATGGATGGGCTGTTGATCCAAAGGGTCGTCGAGGCTTGATCTTAGGATAAAGGAGGATGAAAGGATCTTCCAGGGCCTTCAGGGCTTGATCTTGATGAACAATTGTGTGGATTCCTTCAAGGGGCCATTGGGCTTGATCTTGATGAACGAGCATGAATGGATCTTCAAGGGCCTTCGGGGCTTCATCTTGATGAACAGTTGTGTGGATTTCTTCAAGGGTTGTTGGGCTTGATCTTGATGAACGAGGATGAATGGATCTTCAAGGGCCTTTGGGGCTTGATCTTGATTAACGATGTACAGATCTTCAAGGGCCTTTAGGCTTGATCTTGATGAACGATGTACGGATCTTCAAGGGCATTTGGGCTTGATCTTGATGAACGAGGATGAACAGATCTTCAAGGGCCTTTGGGGCTTGATCTTGATGAACGATGTACGAATCTTCAAGGGCCTTTGGGCTTGATCTTGATGAACGAGGATGTTCTTCAAGTGCCTTTGAGGCTTGATCTTGATGAATAGTTGTGTGAATTTCTTCAAGGATTTGATGAAGAACGAAGAGAGCTTTCTTGATCCTTCGGGGATTCTTGGGAATTTGGGAGGTTGGATGCTTGAAAGCTTTAGAGTTTCATAGCTTCAAGGATTTGGGGAATTCTCTTCCAATTCGGAAGTAGAGAAATGTATATGTGAATTGGTCTTTTGAAATGGATGAAATGGCCTTGTATTTATAGAATTTTTCAAGGCCTAATTTTGAATATAATATTCTGATGAAATAATTCATTTATGCCAGGTGTTGACACGTGTCCTATTTGATGATTGTTTTGATTTTTTTTTTTTTTTTCGTTGAGTCACATGCTACGTGTAAAATTTACGTGACACGTGAACGTTGAAATTTTAATACATTGGTCATCATTTATTTCACCAAAATTTTGATGTGTACAATAAAGTCTTCATCTTTGTCACCCCCGCAACTCTCTCATGTACTTCATACAGTACCTCATTCCCATCCCTAAACTGCTTCCTTAAGAAACAAGTCAAACTCTTCAATTCCTTCACTTGAAACTTTTCAAACATAAATCGTGTGTACCATTTGGCCATTTGAGCTTGCACTAGGGTGCGAAATCTGCAATAGAGGGGTACGATTTTCATCATTATGGTCACCAACCACCTCTTTTTGACGTTGTTGTCTAAGGACTTGATTAAATCTAATTATGAATTCAATCAAATAGTGCTTTTTATGCACATATTGCTTAAAAAAGGAATGACAACTCTCAGCACTTTGACTACTTGACATTCTAGCTAAAAAAGCGTGCCTGCAAAATGCCGGAACCCAATTTGCATGCAACTCATAAATGTCCTTAAGCCACGTTTTATCAACCAACTCATGTTCTTCTGTCAACACCTTCCACCTTACCTCACATTCTTCTTTGCTTTCGATATCCCATATGTAATCATGCAAATCCTTGAAAACCCAACCATTGAACTTGTTAATCATGTGTCATATGCAGTACTAATGAAAGGTGGTTGGTACTTTGCTGCCAATAACCTTTGCTATGGCTTCATCTTGATTCATAATTATGACTTTTGGCGGCTCACCCGGCATTGTTTTAAGTATTTCTTCAAACAACCACTCAAAGCTCTTGATTTTTTCATTTTTTATGAATGCACAACCCAATACAGTGGTTTGACCGTGGTTATTAAATTCTAACAAATAAGGAAACATTATCCCATATACATTGGTATTGAAAGTAGTGTCAAGCATAATCACATCACCAAAATGGTCGTAAGCATGTTGTGACTTAGCATCCGCCCAAAAGAAATTCCCTAATGTTCCACCTTTGTCAATCTCCATCTTGAAATGAAATGAATCTTTTTCTCTTGCTCATCTTAAAATGCTCTTTCAACATTTCCGCATCATGCCCGATTTGATGAGCTTGCAATTGATGTTCGGCGTTATACATACCCTTGGAGGTACAACTAATATTTTTAATTCCTCCACTTTGCACCTCTAGTAAATCCACATGTTTACTTATTAAAATATTGGCCTACACACATTGTTCAATCATAATCTTCTTTGACTCTTAAACTCGACAATGTCATCTAAATAAGTATGATGCAGTTGACATAGGGTAGTTATGTCCTTCATTGAAAACTGTTACAACAAATGTTTCACAACCAATTCCTTCATTCAGCGCAAGTTTTGCCTTACACTTAGTTCTAGCATATCCCATCTTACCTTTCTTTTTAGGTCTGGGATTAGCATCCACCATCTCCTTGCCTTGTTTGCATTAAACAAATTATTTCCTTAACCAACATTCACCATCACTTGACTTTTTACTACTATGCTCTCGAATCCCAAACCCCACTGTAAGTGCATAATTGTTGTAAAAAGCATACTCTTTATCCAACTGCTCAAACTCCATTTTTAAGTTCTGTTTCAACTTATCGTCAATCGTTAGAAAAACTATTCAACCTTCCCTGCACCAGATTAAGCCCCTGTATCTACATCCTCTATTTCCACCACATTTTCATTTGTTTCTATTCATTCCCTCATCAAATTACACTTCTATGTCTACCTGTTACAAATCTACAAAACTACAACAGAATTTATCACAACCCCGCACAAGTTTTGCACTTATATATCTAAAGTCCAATTTCACAATTTTAACCAAGTAAAATCCTAGAATTACACAAACCGAAATGGAATGGAAATGCATCAGAACAAAGGTTCTGGATTTTTTCAGAGACTCACCTTCACAATCTTAGTTTATTCATAGATTTTGGATGAACGTCCCACTGGGCATGCCAAAATGTTGACCCTAAAACCTACCAAGCCTACGTGGTGTGTAGGCTGAATAGCTAATGAGTTAACTATGTCCTTCGATTGAACGCGGGGCGTGCCAACTTGACGACCGAGCTCGATCGGTAAGTGAATGAATGTGGTGATGGTGGTGTCGAACGTGCTGCTGATTTTTGTCTTATGATCGCGGCCAAGGAAGTAATTCATCTCAACCTCTAGGTTCTAGAGCTTGAAGATAAGGCTGCTAGTTTCTTTGAAGTTTAAGAATCGTCAGCACCGGGCTCGACCACTGTGACTATATTTGTGCAAATATAAGTGCACTGAATCGCTATCAAATTGTATGGACATAAATACTGAAAAGAGATAAGTGTCTTGATTGTAAATGTGGTTCGGTCATCAGAATGCCGAACTCTGAAATGTACTTATGAATATCCACTCATAAAATAAACTCAGCTTTTGATGTGTTGAGCGATGTAACCTGATAACACCTCACTTCGTCGAGAAGGCTAATGAAGTGACATTTCCCATAAGGACTCAAAAACTCCCTATTGGCCGAGACTTGGATAAATAATCAGTCAATCTCGAAGCAGTGCTATTAAGACTAACTGAAGATGCTCCTCAGTCGCCAGATTCTACAGCTCCAGTATTGTTAAGACTAACTAAAGGTGTCGTCGGTTGTTAACCATAGTATTGTTAAGACTAACTAAAGGTGTGCTTGATGAAGTTAGAAAGGTGAATGTTTTCTCAAGAATGAGAAGGTTTCGTGTAGATAGAGGGTTTATGCAGGGCATATTTGTTTGTGTGTTAGAATGAGCTTTGAATGATTCATTCCCTTCTCTATTTATAGTAATAATTCCCCACATAGCTGAAGTAGAATCCTACTCGGATTATAATTCTTCAATTTCTCCTTCATCCATTCTGAATGGGCTTTGGCCAATCTTAGTATATTTAGGACTTTGAATCCAGCCTTATTATCATCAAGTTTTAATCCTTGATCCTCAACATATGCTCCTTGATTCAAGGCATCACTGATATCTGAAGACTCCTTATAGTATCAAGACTTGGCCAAAATCCTATCCAAGTTTGATGAGAACAACTCCTGGTAAGACAGAACAACTCCTGGTAGGACACGTCCTATCCTCATTGGGCTAGGCTTTCCTTGGGAATATCCCAAGGCACCATTGGCTTTTCCTGTGGGCCGAGCCCATAACCGCTCTCATCCCAAAATTGTTAATTGGGTCCAAACACCTATACAACTAAAATAGTCAGTACAGTCCAAGGTGCCAAACGAGGCCACATAGTCTTCTTATTGACTAATAACGAGAGAAAAATGTTGAATTTGAAGTTTAACAAAACTATGAAGTTACTGATCTTTAAATCATAATTATATTAATTATTAAACTACTTTAATAAATTTGAAAGATGTTGCCTTGATCCCAATACTCAGATGTTAGATGGTCAGATAGAAAGAAAGGTAAATGTCCACTTCTCATAGAAATCCATAACTAAATGAATTGGCAGTGAAGTTTGATGACATGTTGGAAATGTGAAATCCATAACTAAATGAATTGGCAATGAAGTTTGATGACATGTTGGAAATGTGTAGTAAATTATATACACTTTTTTGTTGTTGTAATTGGACTGAGGAAGTTGAAAGAAATGTAAAAGAAAAGGTAATTAGGTTTAGGCCTAAACCACTGGACCATACAGTTGTTTTCCTACCTATTTTTGTCAAATTTGAACCAATTTTGATTGTGAGTTGGAGTAAAGCCGATAAAACTGAATTGTGCCTATCCCTATACACATTTGTACCTCTTTTCTATGTTTGCCCAGATCCTCAGTTTTAGGGGTAAGTGTATGGGAAATTGATTGTATTGATACTTCTACAACTCCTATTGTGTTTTTTTAGCATTTTATGAATATAATATTTTCAACTTGTAAAAATGTCGAACTTGTACTTCAATTTGCTTACATTTTCATCTCCTTTCTACCTCCACCCTTACACTATGTTTAACGGATCGATCTATTTTCCTTGAAATCCCACTTTACTCTTGCTCTTCATCCCACAACAGCAACACCCCCCTTCCCCAAAACCCAAATTTTAAATAGAATCATAAGCAATTTCATGTCTCGTTTAGATCAACAATTTTAATGTTTGTAAAGGTGTGACATTTCTATTCAAATAACTAAAAGCATGTTTGATAATGTTTTGAAAAATATAGTTAAACATATTGTTTGAATTTTGCAATTTTAAGTGAAATTTTGTAAAACCATATGTGCTTTCTAAGGAAGTGAATTTTCATAAAGCACTTGAATTTCAAAAATAAATGATGATGTGCTTAGTAAATGAAAGAACTTATAAGCAAAACTGACTTGCATATATACAAACTTCCCAAACAAGCCTTTACTGACAATGCAAACATTAATTTTGTTCATGATCAGCCACAACTTTCAATCATTTTTTCTCATTTTTCTATTTTATTTCTTTAGCAATAAATCCTCGATGAGTTAACACATATTAAGTATAAAGTTACATTAGAAAAAAGAGAGAACCAATCAAGTTGCAAGGAAGGTATTGAAATTGTAAATCTCACTGTATTTGGTAAGATTCTCAAGTTACAAGTGAACGTGTAGATGGTGTTTTGTAACTAGAGAAGAAAATACAAAATGAGGCAAACATGTGAAATGATAAACTACTACTCAATAGCCTGGGAACATTGGTGGTGGTGGCGATGAGTATAGTGCTCCAATGTTTGGTGGTAGCACAAAGTCTGGTTGGGTTGGTGGTGGAGACTCCACAGGAGGAGGCAAAGGAGGAGATGGAGTTGGAGCTGGGGGAGGAGGTGATTCGATTGGCGGTGGTGGGGATTCAACTGGTGGTGGTGGGGATTCAACTGGTGGTGGTGGGGATTCAACTGGCGGTGGTGGGGATTGGACCGGCGGTGGTGGGGATTGGATCGGCGGCGGGGGAGATTCGACTGGTGGTGGTGGGGATTCAACCGGCGGCGGTGGGGATTCAACTGGCGGCGGTGGGGATTCAATCGGCGGTGGCGGGGATTCGACTGGGGGTGGTGGGGATTCGATCGGCGGTGGTGGGGATTCAACTGGTGGTGGGGGGGATTCCACTGGTGGTGGGGGAGATTCGACAGGCGGTGGTGGGGATTGAATTGGTGGTGGTGATGGAGACTGGACAGGCGGTGGTGGAGACTCAATTGGTGGTGGAGGGGATTGGACAGGTGGCGGTGGTGACTGGACTGGTGGTGGTGACTGCACAGGCTCTGGAGATGGTTCTGGTGTTGGAGATGGTGATGGAGGAGATTGTACAGGCTCTGGCGTTGCTGGTGGTTGAACTGGATACAATGGAGGACCTTTAGGGCTACGGCCAATCGGGCTTGGTGCAGGTGCGAGTATTGGTGGCTCAACCTCTGGTGCTTTAGGAGGTTCCACCTCTGGTGTTGGAGGTAGCTCAGCCTTAGGAGTTGGTGGTTGCTCAACCTTTGGTGTTGGAGGTGGCCTAACCTTTGGTGCAGGAGGTGGCTCAACCTCAGGTGCTTGGGGTGGCACAATCTCAGGTGTTTGGGGTGGCTCAGCCTCTGGTGTTTGGGGTGGCTCAACCTTTGGCATTGGCGGTGGCTCAACTTTTGGTGTTTGAGGAGGTTCCGACTTAGCTGTTGGAGGTGGCTCCGCTTTAGGTGCGGGAGGTGGCTCAACTTTAGGTGCAGGAGGTAGCTCAGCTTTAGGTGTAAGAGGTGGCTCGGCTTTTGGCTCAGGTGGTGGCTCAGCCTTTGGCGTAGGAGGTGGCTCAGCCTTTGGCGTCATTGGTGGTTCAACCTTTGGTGTGGGTGGTGGCTCAGCCTTAGGGGTGGGTGGTGGCTCAGCCTTAGGGATGGGTGGTGGTTGGACCTTTGGTACCTCAGCCTTTGGCTCGGGTGGTGGCTCGGCCTTAGGGGTGGGTGGTGGCTCGGCCTTAGGGGTGGGTGGTGGTTCGACCTTTGCCATGGGAGGTGGTTCTGCCTTTGGTGTAGGTGGTGGCTCAACCTTAGGGGTGGGTGGTGGCTCAGCCTTAGGGGTGGGTGGTGGTTGGACCTTTGGTGCCTCGGCCTTTGGCGTGGGAGGTGGTTCAACCTTTGGTGTAGGTGGTGGCTCAACCTTAAGGGTGGGTGGTGGCTCAACCTTAGGGGTGGGAGGTGGCTTTGCCTTTGGAGTGGGTGGTGGCTCAACCTTTGGCATGGATGGTGGCTCTGCCTTTGGAGTTGGTGGTAGCTCAACATTAGGAGTGGGTGGTGGCTCGGCCTTTGGTGTGGAAGGTGGCGGCTTAGTCTTCGGTGTTGATGGTGGGGGCTCGACCTTCGGTGTGGGTGGCGGCTCTGCCTTTGGCGTCGGTGGTGGACTAACCTTTGGCGTTGGAGGCTTTGGTGTCTTAGGTTTCTCTGGTGTAGAAGAACCACCACAATTCTTGCTACAATCCACAGGCTTAGTTACCACAGGGAAACATGTCTTTGTGTTCTTTTGCTTAGGCCTTCCTGGCATACAATTGCCTGAGTCATCCAACACTATTTTCGATTTAGGATTTGGCATACAGTTTTGAGCCTCCCCACTAAAATAGTTGTAAGCAAATGTGAAATTTGCCAACTTAGGCAACGTGCAAATCTTATCAGTCACAAACCCTGTCAACCTGTTGTACCCAATATCCAATTCCTCAATGCTCTGCAGCCCGACAAAGCTCTTTGGCAAAGAACCTATAAATCCATTGTAGCACACATCAAAAACCTGCAAGTTTCCTAGGTTTCCAATCTCAGGAGGGAAGCACCCACCAAGCTGGTTGTTCATGAAGATTAGCTCATTCACGTTGTGCATGTTTCCAACGCTGTGCGGAATGCAACCACTGAAGTTGTTAAATGCAAATGACACAACAGAAACCTTGGAGTTTCCAATCGTCTCTGGAATCACCGACGTGAATCGGTTGTGGTTCAAGAAAATGGCATCAAACTCCTTGAAGAAAAGCTCTGGAGGAAGCTCGCCTTCGAAGCCATTGAACCTGAGGTCAAGGTACTTGCAATTAGGCCAGTGGAGGACGACTCCAGGAAAACGACCAACGAATCGGTTGTTGCTGATGTCGAACTCATACATGAGCGTCAGCCTCCTGAAGCTCTCTGGGATGATGCCACAGAACCTATTGGAGTTGATGTGGAAGAGTGCAAGGTCGGTAAGGAGCCCCATTTCGACAACGAGATGTCCTGCAATGTCTGCATGGTTAAGGTCTATGCCGGCCACCACATTCAAGCTCGAGTCATCGAGTGCTGGAGCGCAGAACACCCCTTTGTAGGCGCACACATTCTCCCCTTCCCAGTTGGCAGTGAATTTAAAAGGGTCGGAAAAAATAGCGCTCTTCTGTGCCTGGAGAGCGACATAAGCCCTCTTGAGCCTGTCGTTTTCAAACTTTAGTTTGACGTCGACTTGAACCTCGTAGTTGTCAGGGAGGTCGCCATTCTCCGGGAGAGAAATGAGCTGGCGGTGGGCTATGTGAGCAGCTTCATCATCGGTTAGGGCAAAGGAGAGAGCGGGAAACGAAGAGATGAGGAAGGAGAGGAGAAGAAAGCAGCAACCTGTGACCGTAGACGAGAGGAGAGGTGGAGCCATGGCTGAAGTGTGCTATCTTGGCTTGGCCCAAGGCTGTTTATAAAGATGAGGGGTAGAGTGGTGGAGGGAAGCTGTTATATGGTGTTGACATGTGATTGAATGGTGGGAGAAAGACGACGTCCTGGCGTTGTTTTAGCACCGAAAATTGTGGTGGTCTTCTCATTATTTACATGCACACCCACAAAATCTGGAGGTACGTTCAAAGTTTTAGACATAAAAATAGACGGTTGACAGGATCGTTGTTTTGGTGATAAACTGTCAATGTGGATTATTGAATTTAGTCTAATAAATAACTTGATGCATGGTTTAGGGTTTCCAGCATGCACAACGTTTTCTTGCTTTAAATAGCATGATATTTATGTTGACACTTTGGCATATTCTTTGGGCAGAAAATTAAAGAATAAAAAGAACTTAAAACTGGATGTAATTAAGGACTGAAAAGACCGTCAATAGGTTTTCCGATTTCTTATCGTATATGCCATTTTCCAGGTTATGTGAAGGAATAACATTGAATCAAAAGAGAAGATGATATGCTTCTGGTCAGAATCCAAAGTGAAGCGTGTAACTTGATAAAAATACGATATTATAAGAATTGGTATAAAGATGATAGGGCGCACAGGGGCGGCTTGGCCTCGGTAAAACCTTGACGGGACAGCCAACGTTAGAATAATTCTTTTGATTTGTAGGGAGAAGGAATGAGGTCGTCATCAAGATCATTTAGGACTTAATTAATGAAGCTTGCTGCTGTTGGTTTCTACTGATCTAAACTGTCAAACTGTTTTTATTGTTTGGAGACTTCGAGGGTTAAGCATATTGCCATGTCTGCGTCCCTAATGAGATTATGTGCTAACTTAATTATGCTTTATGACTTTTGTCTGTCTCAAACATCACTACGCTAAAAAGACACTTGGTGATAGTCTAATGCTATATTTTTTTTTTTAAGAACAAAAGCAATGACCCTGTTTTTCACTTTAAACCATATTCCTTTTGGTGTGTCCATTTGCTGACTTTCGTCTATTACGTACTTGGAGTGCGTAGATATACATGGAAGTTAGCAATTCAACTTGCTTCCCAAACAAAATATTGTACGATGACCAAATTGAAAAAAAAAAAACTACCGCGACAAAAATTAAAATCGAAACAAAACTCACTGACCAAAAGTACGTGCATGTTATTCTACAAAAAGTCTGAACTGACATAAGATGAATTCAAGGAGGGCTAGTGTTATAGTGGAACTCAAGCACCCTGACCCTCTCACCCAGATTCGAGGTTCCCACTCATTGGCGAAGTCAAGAATTGTTGATAAGAGGGGCAGAATTTTAAAGGGTAAACGGTCCAAAAAACAATTTAGACAGCTAGATCTTTTTTGTTTTTTTTTTTGAACAAACGATATTATCTACATTAATTAGGGGGAGGGAGGATGGGTTTAGCCTCATAACGGGCTAGCAACAATGTCGTTCAAATTCGTTTTTAGCGAGAATCGAATCTAAGATCTCTCATTTACAAGTAAAAAGGAATGTCACTAGACTATAGTACAAAGTGGCTGTTATAGTCCGTACCTAAAATTAATGTATTTTATTGTGAAATGTCCATAATGCCCCTAGTGAGGGGGTCTTGAATAAATATGGAGCTCTGAGTTTAAATTCAATTTCTCATGTCTTCTTATTTTACTAAATTAGTTTTCGTACTCACGAGTGTGGGTGAAAGCATAATCGAATTCCAAGTTACCACGGTTGAGTTGTTATTTTTAAGAAGCGCAAAATGATAATTTTCCATGGGGGAAAATTTCAGAGTGGGTTCGACTAACTCTCGGTCTCACTCTCTCTCATTCCCCATTTTCTTGCTCGACTCCCTCTGCAACTCTCTCTTCCTCTTATTTCCACCGAGAACCAATCTCAACCAAATCGTGGTCTTAAGCCACGTTATCCTTTTTCTGGGTGTTGTGGGGATCGCTGAGGTGGTCTTGCATGCGAGTTTTGGTGACCGGAACACGTTGAACTCGAGTGTGGAGTTCACCTCTCTAGCTTCACCCCTGCCTTGATGTTTTTAAGTTTTCTTTGGCGTATTTGACATCATTTTCAAGATGAAAATCATTTCTATTTTATGACATGTGCACATAAATTTTTCATTTTATAGTTTTAGTAAGATATTTTGGTGGGGAATACTAGGAAGGTTAAATTTGTAGATAAATTTTTTTAAATCAAATGGCACATAAATTGATGATTGAATTATGAATTAAGCGTTGATAAACGTGCTCATTCTTGTCGGTGACACATCATTTAGTTTGCAAATTTTACCCACAAATTTAGTCTCCCTAGCATTACCCTATTTTGGTAAATGTCAAATTGTCTTGGTAGTTGAAAGAGTCATTGCTCCCAAGCAGCGTCCCTCATTTAATCATTGACCCAATGTCCCTCATGTAAGAGTATTATTATTTTCATGTCAATGTCTTATCTCTTTACTCACTTTTTAATGAAAATTTTAATTACAAGTTTGTCTATTTGTAAAATGACAAGCAAAGAGTTTAAATAATAATAATAATAATAATAATAATAGGTTTTGGCATGAGAAAGGTAACAGGAACCCTAGACTTAAATTGAGTTGTGAAAGAAATAGACAATATGTAAGCCGATTTTACTAAAAAAACATAAAGAATGAGAATAAAAGAAATTCTAAAACGAAAAAATATGGATACCCTTTCTAAATGGGGTTTTGAGGTTGTGTGGTTCAATACTTTCCTCTATTCACATGGCTTTGGTGCCTTATCTCTCCCTTCCAACCACAAGTCCAGGACAACTGCACGAACCCATCAAAATTTGAATCCACCAATTAATCTCAACCGTATTTTCCACTTCCACCCTCAAATTCCTCACAAACCCACATCAAAGATCGCATCTTTCTCTGCTATGGCGATAACCCACAACCTCAAATCTAGGGGTGGGCATGGTGCAGTTCGGTGTTGTTCCATTCCTAAATCGGAACCGGAACAGGAAAATATCAACGGTTCGGTTCGGTGCGGTTCCGTTTAAATTTATTAGTAGAACCGTATGGTTCGGTATACACCGGTTCCGATTCGGTTTTAGCCGGTTTACGGTTCCAAATACTGAATTATTTGAACATCAAATCATCATGCATTCAAATACATCTTTTAAAACGGATTATATAAAGTTGCATACCACACATCTTGTTTAATGCAAATGTCTTTGGTAGTGGCACCAAGTCAACAAAAAGAGACAACTAAAAGAAATATGCATTGGTCAGTCAGTCAACAAACAAAAAAATGAAGAAGCAAAGTGCAGGTTTATTTCAGAGAGCAAGCAGGAGAGCAAGCAGCAACTCCTGTACACAATCAAACAACTTATTTCAAAGAGCAAGCAGAATCAAACAACTTATTTCAGAGAGGAAGCATGGGCTTCCCCAGTTTTAAAAGTTTGAAGTAGCAAACTACAAGTTTAACAATTAAACATAATTTGCTGACAAATATACCCACTTTTTCTGTATAATCATATCATGTAAAAGTGAAAGATTAAGGAGAAAACCCAGCTGAGCTCCAATGCTAAACCTATTCTCCAAAGCTACAAGCTGGATGCCCCAAAAACCTCTCACTCGAACAATTTAACTATCTCATCCCATATGATCTCCTTCATGTATCAGTTAATTATATATCTTATTCGTTGAATTCAAACTTATATATCTCAAAAATCAATTTAATAAGGAATGTGCTAAAAAATTAAAGTTACATACATACCATCACTAGTAAACAATGTTCTAAAAGTCGGTCTAGGTGGCCGCCTAGGAGCTAGGTGTTCGGTTGCCGCTGCGATTAGCTTCTAATCGGGCATAAAATCAAAAATATATTAGGCAAACGCCTGGGCGGGATTAGGCGGGACTAGGTGGAGTTATGCCGGTCTGGGCGGTGTAGGGCAGAGGCTACGCGGGCGTACGTAGAGCACGTCGGAATCTGGAAAAAATTGTTGCAGAGTCACCGTGCAACTCAGCTCGAGGAAGATGAAGATGATGTTTTGCTTTATTTTCTTTCTCCTTGGTTCATGTGCTAGTTAATTAGTTTATCTATTTTTTCTCCTTGTTTTCTGTGTTGTTTAATTTGTTTATTTGTTTTTTATCTTGGGAAGCATAAGGCTAATTTGTTTATTACGACTATAACATATTTATTTTGTTTTTAATATTATTTCAATTTTTGTCTAGTTGTAAACATGGATCATTATTCAATTTGCATGATTCAATTAAGATGGTCCCACCATCATTTATCTAGGAAAAACATCTATTGCAGCCTGCACGTTTTCTTTGAATGGTCCCCATCATTTTTTCTTACTATTTTTTATACCCTTTTCTTTTTCCACTTTTAATCCCGTTATTACTTTTCATTCTTTTTTTTATTTTTTTGTTGTAATGTTTTATTATTTTTTTTTTAAGACCACACCATATGTATTTTTATTATGTGCTTAAAATGCTCAAGCTCTCGCTTAAAAAAAGAACATATTATTTAATGTTTAAATTTGATTATCTTATAATTCTAAATAAAATTATGTATATTTTAGATATGAACAAACACTTATTTATACGATATATAATAAATTTACTTAAATCCGCTGAATATGTGGTTTTAAATTGTGAGCTTGTTGTACATGTGTCATCCTATAATACTCCTCACTATGGTTATATGGCATATATGCTTAATATGTTTTTAAATTTTTGACTTATTGGATACTCTTTTTGCATTTTATCATTCTTTTATTATCTTATCCATGGATTTCATACAAGTATAATTTTTTGTAAGTGTCAATATGCACTTATTTACAAGATATACAAGAAATTTACCTAAATTCGCCTAGGCCGTCTAGGAGCCCGCCTAGACCCTGCCTAGCCGCCTAGGCGCTAGGCACTAGCCGCCTAGGCGCTAGGCACTAGCCGCCTAGGCGCTAGGCACTAGCCCACCGCCTTACTAGCGCCTAACGTTTTTTAGAACTAGCACCTAGCGTTTTTTAGAACCTTGCTAGTAAAAGGTGATAAGTTAGGACTGAATAGCTTATGAATCCCCAATGCTAGATGTGCCACCATTTCTTTTTTCTAGAACATATAAAAATCAAGAACTCATTTGAAAATAAGAAAGTATGCAACAAAACAAGAGAAAAAACAAAAACAAAGTAATGAAAAGTAAATATTCATACCTGTTTCAAGTGCTTCATAAAACTCTATATCTTTCAAGATTGCCTCATCGTCTAAATGAGCATGCCAAATTGGTGGTGTCCCAAACCTAAAATTTGTCGCCAAGTGTTTTACCTTCCCACATGTCAATGTGCCTTTGACATTTTCCAATAATATACGATAATAACCATTTTGCATAGTTAATGTAGGTAATTATATTGCAGAATACATATGTTTCGGTGAAGTCGGTAACCCAAAAGAGCAATCAGCTTTAGAATAGTATGCATAAGATGTACATGTATATATGCAAAGTGCATATGCACAGATGACCCAGAAACGCACATCCTTGCAATTTCACCAAGTATTTTTAGCATCTGCATTGACACTATCAATAAGGATTTTTCCCTAATATTTTAAGCATCGCAATATTTTCTTCCTCAATTTGGACTGCTGTAATGATGACCAAAGATGCTTGTAACATCCATTTATTTTAACTCCTTCATCATGGTTATCTTTTTCAAACAGTTCCACTAGATTGTAATTTTATTACATCTTCAAATATATAAGAACAAATGAATTAGTTCTGGAATCATATTGAAGTGTATGGTAACCAAACAAGGAGAGTTAAAAAAAGAAAAAACAAGACTTTGAAAGTTATGGTACCTCAATCTAGTGGTTCATCAAGTAAACCATGTGAGTGAATCCAAAGGTGTAGAGATTTTGTATATTTAGTGCAGAGGATACAAGTGGGTGATGAACTAAGTAGAACTTGTGTTTCCTCTGTTTCTAAATTAGACACCGGCAAGGAATCCATCTGCAGGACGGGAGTTAAGGACTCAATTAGACAGTGTTAATCACATATATATATATAGCGCAAGTAAAAGAGAATGAACAACCAGTGGAGCTCAACCATATTCCTAATCTCAAATATGAGAATAGATAGAGAAAATACCAAGGAGGGAGGACGGACTGACGGAGGACGAAGTGTTGTGAGTTGTCGTGAAGGAAGGATGATGAGGGCCGTCGCAGTTAAGGTTGTGGGCTGAATCGCTTATTTTTTGGATGAGAGGTCGTGAGTGGGTGGTCGTTGGTCGGCTGTGTGAAATGGGGGAATTAGGAATGGGGTGTGAGTGAAGCCGTGTGTGTAAGTGAGGTGAGGGTGAGGTAAGTGAGAGTGAACCCTAATTGGGATGGAATCCACTACTTTGCAATTTGGTGAAACCAATTTTTCAACCTATTATACCATCACATGTGTGTGTGTGTGTGTATATATATAATTTATTTATTTATTATTAATAAAACGGTTTGGTTCAGTTCTGCCTGGTTCTTGGTCATTCGAAACTAGAACCAGAACCGGCTTGAACGGTCCGGTTTGGTTTTTGAGTCGAAGTTGACTTTTTAGGTCAACATGGTTATTTTCGGTTTTTTTTTTCATATGATTCGATGCGACTTTGCGTTTTGGTGGTTTTTATGCCCACCTTGCTCAAACCCCCTATTGGAAAGGGCAGTCACACATCATCAAAGATCGCATTGTTAGAGAAGACTTAATTATATATATGTATGTATGTATGTATGTATGTTTGTATGTATGTATGTATATAAGCACTGAATAATATGTAATTTTTTAAAAGAAGAATGTATATGTATAATGTAACAGTTTTCGGTTAATATTTATGTTGGTGTGATACAAAATATGGTTGGTCTTAAATAATAAATAAATAAATAAATAAAAACAAAGAAATATGTTTAATAAAATATGATGCTATTTAGTACTAAGATCTAATGATATTTCTTGTCACTTGTAAATAAGCAGTTTTAGGTTTGATTTTTGCCAAAGATGAATTTGAACTATATTATTGTTAACCCATTATGAGGCTGAACCCACCTCCCTGCATTTAAGATAGATAATATCATTTGTTCGTAAGTTTAATACAATATGGTGGGGTCTTAAAATATGGTGGAATACAAATTAATCGTTAAAAAAAAAAAATAAGGATAATAAAGCAAGTTTGAAGATGGTGGCCAGGGATCTGCTGTTCTGAACTTTGTGCCTCCTGCCATGTCTCCTTCTAATTATGTCATTTAACTTAACTCCCAATTCAACAGTGTTAACTTTTCTTAATTAATACTAGCATATGGGCACACACAAAGTGTGTGAGAAATTTTTTTATTTTTGTTTTTGAAATAGAAGGAGAGATGAAGAGAGTGATAGAGAATGTGAGAGTGGGAAGTTTTTTTTCTTTTAATTTTTTTTTATTAGAGATATGTTAAGATTACATGTAGGTGAGGCATTGAAAAAAAAAAAACAAAATTTAAACATTTTGTTTTTGCCCACTCACCCTTCTGTTTTGCACCCCTCCAAGTCCTATGTAGTTGTACATCTTGGTGGCTCACGAGGACTTCTCTACGGTTTTGACGATCTACTAAATAAGTGTAGGAATCTTTCTCCCTGTTTTGTATAACTAGCACTGAGTTGGTTTGACTGAACTATTGGATTGCCTATGCTCTGAAAACTTGTATTTGGTACTTGATCACTTTCACACACTTACTTATTATCACTAGATAAATTAGCTTAGGTTGGTTTTTATTTATTTGCATTTACCTATTACTATCATCACTTCTGTTGCGCACTTGGTTACGTCACCCTCACGTGACAGCCAACACATCGCGACTTTGGTCGAGGTCTGTCATTCTTTCAATTAGGTTTAAAAGGGTGTAATTATAATTTTATTGGTTTTTGGTTGACAAACAGAGTTTAGATTTGCTCATTCACTTATTTTTTTTTTGCACTTTAAAAATAAAAAAATAAAAAATTCAACACTTGCATCAGCAATCAATGTAGGATGATCTGTAGCCTTTGTAATTTTTAGAGTCAATATTTTGACATGCCCAAAGTAACACATTGCTAAAAAAAAATAGAAAAAAATATATTCTCCAATTTTCCAAAAAAAAAAAAAAACAAAAAAAAGAGAGAAGACATATTATTAGATTGAAAACCAATGACAAACTGTCCTTTATGAACATTTATTGACGACTTAGTACTGGTTTGGTATTGAGGTGCTTTTATAAAAAGTGGGTATAAAAAATGTTGAGCTAAAAAAGATGTTTGGTAAACACTTAAAAACAGTTTATTTTTACAGTTTTGGGTTAAAAAAAGCTGAAAATGTGAAGCAGCAAAAATGAGCTTATTCTCATACCACAACAGAAGTAGTTTTTTTTTCAAAGCACAACAATACCAGACCAGTCCTTAATCAAACCAATATAAGCAAAGATGTTAAAAGCATTATTTGAACTCACTCAATTTATGGCACACTCCAAAACAATGACAAATAAGCCAAAAGTGCTTTGAGACCAGACAACATCCATCGCTAATGTTCCCCACATGCTCATTTTTTATTAAACAAAATAAAAAGTGTAATGCTACACTTACCATGTAATTGTACCATTATTTGTACTATTTTTCTAATGGAGGTAGAGCCCTCTAACGCATGTGGGTCATGTCCCTATTAGAGAGATGATACAAATAGGTGGCAAGAGTAGTATTTTTGAAACAAAAACAATTTGGAGATTAATAGATTTTTTTTATTGTTGGAGAAATAATTAATATTTCTTTTTTGTTTGGAGAAATAATTAAGGGAGCATTTTTGCTTACCACCATATACTATGGTGTATGCTCATCATACACCTAATTATCCGTCACGTGTCATTTTACTTAGCCTTGATTAAATATTTTCAAAATTGAAAAAGTAATAGTTAATGTAAAAGTTAACTAGAGTTGGATGAAATAACAGTAACAGATGATTAGATATATGATGACCATATATCAGAGTTATAGCGGTGAGTAAAAATACTCGTAACAATTAATGAAAAGAAAAACTAATGAAAATGATTTTAAATCTTTACATTTTAATAAAAAATCACTCACTAACTTTATTTAATAATAAAGACAAAAAAATAAAATAAAATAACCTAACAAAGGCTTAATACCCACATTTAGCTGTTTGCGTGAAGCAACATACTGATTTCTTTCTATTTTCACCCTCACCCCCCACACCCACCCCCAACCCACCCAAACATTTCTCCCTTCCTCTTCCTTCCTCTCGTGAGATTTTCATATTTAGCTAGCAAAACTCATGCCCCTCTCTCTCTCTCTCTCTCTCTCTCTATAGCTAGCTAGCTACTGGTGTAAATATATGAATGTATAAGGCTTATTTGATAGCTTTTTATTTCTAATTTTTATCATTGTGATTATTTTATTTTTGTGGGGTTATTTTCCAATAGTAGTCATGATGACGATGAACTTTTCAATATGCCCAAAACACGGAATGGTACATTCTACAAGTTGTGAGATTCTTGTGTCAAAAAATTAATAAGATAAAAAATAAAATTTTCCACCACTTATATAATAACACGTGGTATATCATTTGTGTTATGGGCACAAGAAAAAATTTCTCCAATCTGACACCCAAGCTCAAGAAATTGGATGGAGAGCTACATTTATTATTGTAGCTATGTGAAAAAAGTGAGGAAATTTTAATTTGGTAATTGAAAACAACTTTTTAAATATAATTACTGAGAACATAATCTTTTCAAGGTTTTGATCTAAAGAGTCACTTCTGGGTTCATCGTTTTCGGCACAATGGGTGCTTTTACAGGACCAAAAAGGATCTAAGTTTCAAACCTTGTGAAACTGAACCAAGAGTAAACACTTTTTATAAAACTTCACCAATAAGTAGACATTATTCATGAAACTGGACAAATAAGTAGACACTATTTATAAAACGAAAAGAAGAATTAGGCATTATTTCCAAAACTAAACCAATAGGTGAAAACTATTTATGAAACTGGACTATACACTATTTATGAAACTAGAGTAAGAACTAAACAATATTTATGAAACATGACCAATAACTAAGCACTATTTATGAAAGTGGACCAATAATCGACACTATTTATGAAACCAGACTAAGAAAGAGACACTATTAATGAAACTATACCAATTATTATACATTATTTATAAAACTGGACCCAATAACTAAGCATTATTTACGAAACGTGACAAAGAACTAGACACTATTTATGAAAGTGGAAAAAAAACTAGGCACTATTTATGAAATAGGACCCAATAAATAGTATAGTACCGTTCAGTTTCATAAATAGTGCAGTTTCATAAACAGTGTATAGGTTCCTGGGCGAGCGTTAGGTTATTTTTTATTTTATTTTATTCTTTAAATTGTGTCATTTTCATTAAAATTAAGTTTTTTTTTTTGACCTTTTTATTAAAATTTCATTCTTTTTCATTAAATAAAATTATAGCATGATTTTTAATTAAAATAAACTTAGCACAAACCCTTTTTATGAAAGTTCTCTTAATAAAATGCATGAAAGGGGCCCACACTTGGTTTGTCCCACTAATTGCTTGTATCATGGCAACGGTCGCGTTTGGTACGCGGGACGGGACGGGACGGAACGGGACGAGGCGTTCCGTCCCGCGTTTGGTGCGCCTAAAATGAGTGGAACGGGCTGTTCCATGGAACAGATTTTGGATGATTTTCTGTTCCACACCCCCACCCTGGAACGGGTTGTTCCACGTCTGTGGGACAGAAATTTCCAAAATTTTAAGACAAAAATGCCCCTTGTCTTTTTCAAAATTTACATCAAAAATCATATAACAAACCCTAATCCCTCTTATTCTCAGCCGTCCTCCCTCTGCATCTTCCCTTTCCTCCTCATCTTCTTCCCTGTAGCCTCTTCACCTCTGCATCTTCCGTGTAGCAGCTTTGCGAACCTTCCTCCTCATCCTCTTCCGTAGCATCTTCAGCTCTGCATCTCCGTTCCAGGTTCGATCTGTTTTTGTGTAGCTCTCGGTCTCTCTTTCTTCGATTGTTCAAATGTTTTTTATTTGTTCTCTGTTTATGTATTTGTTCTCTGTTTATTTGTTCTCTTTTTATTTGTTCTCTGTTTGTGTTTGATATTTTGTATCAACTAGAGTGCAGCAAAATACTAACTGATCTTTCGAAAAAATAAAATAAAAAATAGCTTGCAGCTGATTGTACGATAATCTCAAACTGTAAAATGTATAAAACATAAAAATATTTAGGTGGGGCTTACCACCGATGGTTGTCTAATTGGAAGCCAATCGTAGCTTCAAGCCAGGACTATATTGCCTAGTGAAATAAGATAGGTAGAAAGAAAAAACTAACCTCCAACTTCCATGTCCACCACACCCCCGAAGAGCAAAGCTCGCTTCTTATGAACACACATAGAGAACCCAGCACGAGGTCCAGGAGGCATCCCACTTTTCTTCACCTATAATATGAGTTTACAGTTATTAAAAAAATCTCAAACTTACAAGCTGCCAAATGTAAGTTGCCATTCATCATTAAATATGCATGCAAGGAAACTAGAAATAGAGTAATCATTGTACAAAAGCTTCAGAGTGATCAACACAAAACCACAGCATAGCTTCCACAATGTAAAACCTGCATACATGTTCTTCTACCCAAAAGTAGTATAACAGGTACTTTTACACAGCAGAATATTCAACATCCGAGTATGGGAGGGTAAGTGTCAGACAATCATGTCATGTTCCATTCACAGTAATAAAAGAAAACTGTGGCGAAGTAAGAACCTTGTTCCATTCCCAAGTCCTAGGATCAAGGGACCACAAGTCTGAATGAACAATTCCCTTCTCGGAGCCAGTTTTATTAGATGAAACTTCTTTGGAATAGCCACCATATAAGAAAATCTGCCATGTCAAAAAGAGACCACAAGGTCAAATCTTTGAGGAAGTCAAGACATGATATGCATATAATGAAATTGTTCTGAATCACTCACTTCATCTTGGTACACAAAAAACTGAAAACCACTTCGGGCACTTGGCCACAAGGAACCAGGACTAGGAGTTATTTCTTGCCACTGAAATGCAACATTGCAGAAGCATTAGTTAAACATATATGTACAGTAACGAACATGAATTAATAATAGTAGATTAACATGACAGAGCCAAGATCTCTACCTTGAACTGATCCAGGTCAAATACAAAGAGATCATTGTGATACCTGCACAACAAAGTTATGTCAACTCCACATTAGCACCCCAACTCCGATTATCATGCAACAATACATTACGGCTTGGGGCAGTTAATATGTCAATAAAACTTATGAAAGAACAGAGTTACAATAAAACCAACTTCGCAACTAAAAATGTAGTGGTTTGCATCTTACCTCGACATAGAAAATCAACACAAAATCTTGAGCTAAATAACTATGAAACTTCAAAATATTATAAAAATCCATTAACAACCTCACTTCTCTAAGCGTGTCATAAAAGCCTCCAAAAACAATAATCTTGTGCTTGTACAGTACCTGTAACATGACCAAAAGTATAGATTTTGAAAATTTGTGTTAGAAGACTAATGTTTGTATATAAAAATTGCAGCCATGTGGTAAAGAACAATGGTTCATTCTAAATGTCAATGGACTAATCCATGTGTTGACTGTGTTGAAAGGCACAAATTTTTTTGACATGTTTGGGTTTGATCTCATGTGGATTATTGGAAAAACAAAATGGTATTGCTCTGACAGATTGTTGGTCGCTTACAGGTCTGAAGACTAATATTACGAATCGTGATTCTAAATCAGCCCAAGATCGTTATTTATCTGTGAGTTTTGCATGTTTATCAGCTTATATGGTTTGGATCTTTTTTTTTTGTTGGATCGTTATTGTGCGTGTCTGATGCATTTTGTTTTCCAGATTCGGGAAACTGTCCCTTTCAGATTTTTGGATTTTCGATTCTGATTCTTGGAACTCTCTGTGCTAAAGGTATATAAATGTATTATTTGTTTTCTTTGCAGCTAAATTTTACTTTTTTTTTGGTTTTGTTTTGGTGATTTGGGACCTTTTTTGTGCATGTTTGGGTTGTTAATTGGTAATGCATGTTTTCTTGCTGATTTTTGTGCTAGCAATTTTATTTAAATCCACAGCTGCTTTTTTTCATTTGACTTGCTGTGATGGTTATGCTTGATTCATAAGATTTGAGGTAGTTGTGATAAAATTAGAACAGCTAAGTATCCTTATTCTAGGCAATAATATGATAGATTGGTTACCTTCTAAGCAATTTCTCCCATATATACATATATAGTGTACTAAACCAAAGTATTATTATAAGCAAAGTAATTTGCAGTCTATTTTATGAATTCGACATCCTCTTATTGTTAACTTGGATATACAAAGTTGTTATGTGACAGACAATATAGAAATGCAACAATGAAAAAAGGTGGCACCTTTTTTTGCATTCGGCTACTGAGATAGGCTCTTGTACAATTCGTCACTACCATCGAACGAATATTATACATTATATTATCATTATTACCAAGTCCAAGTATCTAAAATGAATTTAGCGTATGTTGATACTCCACTCATTCATGTGTTGTTTTTTTGCATGTGAAGGTATGGATGAATATGAGACTCAATTCTTTGTTCTTTTGAACGTTTGGATTATAATGGCACAAGTCTTTACTATGAATGCACAATTGTTGAGGTATAGACAACAACAAAGGAGACAACGGGAAATAGCTAGTTTAGAGCAGAGGACATTTGTTAGACTTCATGTTAGGAGAGAGGAAATAAATCGTATCACGCGATTGAGTGATACTAACTGTTTGTGGGAGCTACGAATGGATAGGAATGCATTTGCAGTTTTATGTGATTTACTACAAACTCGTGGTGGATTGGTAGATGATGGTCATGTTACAATAGAGGAGCAAGTAGCTACTTTTGTTAACATATTAGCCCACCACAATAAAAATAGGTCAATGCAAGTTAGATTTTTTAGGTCTGGTGAAACTATTAGTCGATATGTCCGTAGAGTATTGCGTGCATTACTCAGTTTGCAAGATGTGTTGTTTGCAAAACCAACCCCTATCCCAGAGGATTGCACGGAATCAAGATGGAAATGCTTTAAGGTAATAATCATAGTAAAATCATTAATAACATAATTATTTGTAATTGCTAATTAATATAAGTTTTTCTTTTGTCTAGGGTTGCTTAGGAGCGCTAGATGGAACTTACATAGGGGTCACTGTGCCTGATGCCGATAGACCAAGATATAGAACAAGGAAGGGTCATATAGCAACTAATGTGTTAGGCGTATGCACACACGACCTCAAATTCGTATATGTGTTATCCGGTTGGGAGGGATCAGCTACTGATTCGAGAGTTCTTGGTGACGCTGTTACTAGAGCTAATGGCCTCAAGGTCCCAACTGGTAATATAAACAAGCACCTAGTATTTTTCCTTACCTTTGTTGGCCAACAACTAAAATTTATTATCAACTAATATAGGTACATATTATTTGGTTGATTCCGGATATACGAATGGTGAGGGTTTTCTGGCACCGTATAGAGGCACTAGATACCATTTGCAAGAGTGGGAAAACAATTCACGGGCACCTACGAATCATGAAGAATATTTTAATATGAAACACTCACGTGCTAGGAATGTCATTGAGAGATGTTTTGGCCTCCTCAAACGACGTTGGGCTATCTTACGAAGTCCTTCCCACTATCCAATCAAGATTCAGGGGCGAATGATCACCGCATGTAGTTTACTTCATAATTTTATCAGAATGTATATGGCAGTTGATCCTGAAGAAAATGCAAGGCTTGCATTTGATGAATTACCTATAGGGGAAGATTTACCAGAAGTATTAGCCTACATTGAAACCGTTGAGTCAAGCCAAATATGGACTCAATGGAGGGATGATCTTGCAAGAGAAATATATGATGAGTGGAGAGGAAGAAGGGCTTGAAAATTGGTTAACATGGTAGTTGTTGTAATTGTCTTTTAGATGGGGACTCAATTTAGTTGTTGTAATTGGCTTGAAAATTCGTAACATCAAGACTATTGAGATGTTTGTTATTGTAATATGGTAATTGGGAGTTATCTAGATGTTATGGCTTATTTGATATGTTTATTTGTGTTACTAAATTTTAATAAATTTTAAAATTAGGGTGTAGTCATTGTCATTTGATTTGGCTTATTTGATTTGGTAATTAAACTATTGATTTGGCTTATTTTAAAATTAGGTTGTCTATTGTTTCAAGTGCATTAGGAAGTAGCGTTTTATTTGATTTGGTAATTGATTAGTACAACTAATATAAATTTAGTCATTGTCATTTGATTTGGCTTATTTGATTTGGTAATTGATTTGGTAATTGATTAGTACAACTATCCAACAACTATCCAACAAGTAACAGACTAACAGAAAAGAAAACAAAGTGCTTGATACAACAAACTAACCAAAAAAAGCGACAAATGCAATAATCCTAATGGGAGAGAAACAAGGAAATACCTGAACCAGTTTAATATTGAGTTTGCTGACATAAAGTCTTTCCATTCGAAAAGAGGCCTCATTACTTGATAGCTTCACAAAAAAGGAACCAAAGGTAAGAAAGGAAATTTACTACATGACTATCTAAACGAGCAAAACTTGCAATCCTCATATATTTACTGCATGATTCATACCTGTACAATGACATCAGAGATATAATTTTTCATTTCGTCTCTCTGTTCAACAGGCAATGCATTCCACCTATACTTGATAACCCCTTCTAGGACCTGAATGTGGATGCAAAGAAAACCCTCATAATATCAGCACCTTAAATTACAAATAGAAAGATTTATACAGGTTGTAATGAAAAGCTACATAGAATTTTTTCCAAAGCACCAAACCATGAGAAGGCCAATGAATATGCAACAAGATTAGATGGTATAAGCATTCTGTAGACTTTATCTGATGCCTTGTTTAACAAAGAACAAAATCTACACCTAAGCAGTCAACTTGATTATTATTGTTGTTGTTGTACCCACATAAAGGCATTCTATTTTTGGCTTGCTTCAGCCTTGCTGCCCAACTGCAAGGACCATCTGGGCATCTGACAGTGGCCTTGTTAGACAAAATGTAAATGCACTGGTCATAGATTGTTATGCAACACAACTGACCTGCAGGGCAAAGAACTTGGTGTTTAGGTTCTTTGCGCTCTGTAAAATGTGCACAACTTGGAGCCACATATCAGGATTGTTTTGCAAGTCCCTCAATATCTGGTCTGCAGCTGTCCTCTGTATTGTCAACAAACTAACCAAAATTACTCTTAGAACATAAAATACTTAGAGAACTAAACTAATATAAATTTAGTCATTGTCATTTGATTTGGCTTATTTGATTTGGTAATTGATTAGTACAACTAATATAAATTTAGTCATTGTCATTTGATTTGGCTTATTTGATTTGGTAATTGATTAGTACAACTAATATAAATTTATTTGTGTTACTTGTGTAATATATGGCTTATTTGATAGATTATATGGCCACCTCACGTAATTGGATTGATCATGAGGAGGATGTACTACTTACCATCCTCGAGGAGATGGTTGCTGATGGTGTTAGGTGTGAGACCGGCAATTTTAAGGCTGGTACTTTTGTAACGGTTGCCTCCAAGATGAGGGAACAGATTCCTGGCATTAATATAGAGCCGAAGCATATACAAAACAAATTGAAGCGTCTGAAAGAAAAGTATTCGTCTGCATATGACATGATGAATACATCTGGATTTGGTTGGGATGATGAGAAAAAATGTGTTGTTGTGGATAGTGACGAAATACTACAGGAGTGGGTGAAGGTAAATTTTTTTTTTCTTATTCTTTATCAATTAATTGTTTTGAAAGTCTTAACCTTGATTTCTTTGGGTTCTTATTGTAGAAACATCCCAATGCATCTTGCAAACCAAATAAGCCATTCCCGTTGTATCCACGGCTATGTACGGTGTTTGGGAGAGACCGAGCCACGGGTAGCATTGCTGAATCAGCGGCAGATGCAATTGAAAATATGGGTTTGGAAAGTGAGGATTGTGAGACTTCTGAGATACCTTCGCTTTCACCTACCCCATCTCCTTCTGTTGCTACATCTAGTGCTTCTCAACCTGTTAGGAAAAGGAAGAGGAGCAGGAATGATGGTGATGCAAATATTGTATCTGTTATCAGTGAAGGTTGGAATAAAGCTGTTACTGAAATGAAGAAATTAGGTGAAAGTTTTACTTTTAGAGAAGCAAAAGCTAGACTACCTTCTGAGCTTCAGGCCATGGGTCTCCCATACGATCAGGTGTTAAGAATTTCAATGAAGTTAGTGAAAGATACCGATCTGATGGGTATTTGGAGCACCTTGGATGACTCACAGAAGCCAGATTTCATTAAAGTGTTTATGGAGAGCCTTTGAGGTTTTAGTATTTGTGGTTTTAGTATGGGGAACTTTATCAACTTCTAAGTGTTTTCATTATTACTTTAGCAAGACATTATTTGTTTTTTAAGTCAGGACGAATGTTTGATTTCGGATATTTCATGTTTAAGTTATGCATATTTCATTTTCTTTGTTTAAGTTCTAAATGTTTAAACCCTAAAATGTTTACGATATGCATGATCATTAAACTTATATATTTTTCAACATTTGTCATGTGCTCTTATGTGGTTTGCCTTGTTCCTGCAATGGGGAATATTTAGAGGGGTGTCCTTCTAAACAAGGCCAATTCTAATGTTTGTAGAACCTATTAAGGTGCTTGGGGCTTGTTCCCCCACTCGAGAAATCCTGAACTAGGCCATTGATTCGAGACCTAGTTAAAACTTCTTTTCTCTTTCTTTCAATTTGTTAATACACTCTATCAAGGCCTTAATCTGCTTACCATGTTCCTCCCAATTATCATGGAGGCAACCCAAATAATGCATTAGATGATCAATTTCCTCCCTTCCTCTGTTAAATTTTCTTCTACTCCATTTCATCAAATTTTCACTAGAAGAGTTTAATTCTCGTTGCCATTTCTCCAACCATCCACACCTACTTTGAATACTCCAGCTCTCTTCAACAATTTGTTAACTTTTGTGTATATATTCTTGTATTCTTGGGATTCGTAGTTTATTATGATTTTATGTAAATTATTTATTTCCTTAGTGATAGGATTGTAACATCTTATAAATCCATCCTTAACAACAACAACCCACAATTGAAAGGACCAAAATTAGGGACTAAAAATTGAATTGGGGTGTGGGTTTTGCAATTTGCACAATAAAATTTGATGGGTTTGTGGTGAAAATTCGAATGGAGGTGTAGAAAACGGGAAAAATTACAAATTTTAAAGGGGTTTGCATGTGAAACACAATATATACCTATTAAAATTTGGACCAAGAAAAACAAATAATGGATAATAGTGTTCAAATTTGAATAACTTAAAAAAAAAAAAAAAAAAAAAAAAAAAAAAAAAAAAAAAAAAAAAGAGTCATGTCCCGTTCCGCCCATAAAATTGTACCAAACAACACCGGAACATGGGTATTTTAGTCATTTTAATCTTTTGGTTCCGTTCCGTCCATGTGCTACCAAACGCAGGACGGAACAACAGTCTTGTTCCGTCCTGCGCATACCAAACATAACACAGAACATCTGTTCCGTCCCGTCCTGTCCCGTCCTGTCCCGTCCCGTCCCGTTCCGTCCCGTCCCGTCTGCGTACCAAACGCTACCAACAGGATGGCACAGAGAGAAGCCAAAACCGGTCCAGGACGGTTACACACATACGGCCCAACGGTTAATGAACTAACCAAGCTCAGATAACACATATTTTGATAGAAGAGAGAAAATTCAAAACAGAATTAAAACAGCTGACCAAAATCGATAACAAAATTAAATCCCAGGTTAGTCTTTCTTCTTCGTCGTCGTCGTCGTCGTCTTCTTCTTATTCTCTCTGTAACTCCGTAAGCAATTTCTGAAAGCTCGGCAAACCAGACAAAACCCTATCAGCCAGGGTCCACGCTCGTCCTTGCTTGGCGCTGAAGCTTTGAATTTTCAAGGGATTTGACTCGGATTTTGCGGTAATTTGATTTTGGTCGGAGTTTCGTTGTGCTTTTAGTGGATTAGGGTTGGGATTCTAGGGTTTCCGGGAGCAAAGATGAAGGCCTTGAATAGCATAGAGGATCTGATCGAGGAGATTAAGCTTCGAGTGGTTTGGTGGGCCCTGTTTGTCTTCTGTGTTGCATACTTTCTTTCCTGTAAGTGCTCCAATTTAATAGAAATTTGGGTTTCTGGATTCTGTGTTTATATTTTTCTACAAATTTGATGTAATTTATGAAATTTGATGCTTTCTCGAGAAGGGAGGGGGAGGAGTTTGATGATTTCTGATTGTATGGAAGTTGTGTGGTTCAAAAAGATGATAGCTTTTTGTTCCAATAATTAGGAATCAGTTAGTTTCGCTTCGAAGAGAAAAAAATTAAGTGAAAATGCATTGATTTTGGTTATATTTTTCCTGATTTCTTCAACATGTATATGGTAAACTTAGCGAACTCAATGTGGTTGGTTTTTCATTCTCAGAAGCGTTTTTCCTGACTCCATTTCTTTTGTCCTTCATTGCAGATTCGAGTAAATCAATGTGGATGAATTTACCCGTATCAATTTTATTGGTTTCGATGCTACGTATTCTAATGAATAACGTGGAATTCCGTTGGAAGAGTCAAAAACTTGTTCGTCCACAGTCATATTTGTCTCATTTGGAGAAGAAACAGTTGTCATTGAATGATCCACGACTCTCTACTGGGGCTCCACCACCAAAATGGAAAAGGAAAATTGGTTCTCCAATCGTAGAGGATGCAGTTAAAGATTTCATTGACAAACTTTTGAAGGATTTTGTGATTGATTTGTGGTATTCAGATATTACTCCGGACAAGGAGGCGCCAGAGCAGATACGTGCGATAATCATGGATGCTCTGGGTGAAGTATCCGGAAGAGTTAAAGAGATAAACCTTGTTGACTTGCTAACAAGGTACCCCTTCTGTTTCTTGTAGAAGTGAACCATTTGCAAGTTGTTATGAAGCTTTTATCGTTAAAGCAACATAATTAATGGTTGTTTTATGTTTCAGGGATATTATTGATTTAATAGGGGATCATATAGAACTTTTTAGAAAAAACCAAGCTGCTATAGGTGTTGATGTTATGAAAACGTTGTCTTCAGAGGAGAGAGATGAAAGGTTAAAACATCATCTCATGGCTTCGAAGGAGCTCCATCCTGCATTGATTTCACCCGAGAGTGAGTACAAGGTGTGAGTGGATTGTTCTAACAGAAATTAGTTTTGTTTTTGGATTTTATCTCTTGCATATGTCTTCCATAGGCTGATGTTTATATATTCAATAGGTTCTTCAGCGGCTAATGGGTGGGGTATTAGCTGTGGTGCTAAGACCACGAGAAGCACAATGTCCAGTGGTTAGATCTATTGCCAGAGAACTTCTAACAAGCTTAGTAATTCAACCTGTTTTGAATTTTGCAAGCCCTGGGTATGTTATATTATATTTATGATCGAGTTATCATTCTTTTGTTGTGTTTTATTATTATTTTTGCCTAGAGGGTGTTAAATTCTTTTAAAGGGATTGTCAAGCATCGAACTGACCTTTTGTATCTAGCATTTAGTATCTATTGAGACGATGGCCTGGGTTAATCCTTATTTCTTGTCCTGGTTTTTCAAAATATGTTACAAAACTGTGGTACAAATCTTGTAGTGTAATATTATTGTTGTTATTATTCTCCTAATATATTTATGTAATTGTTTAGAGCTTACGGAACATGTGATCATACCAATGGTTGTGCATGCGTAGAAACATTGTAATAATGAAATTCGCCATCAATTTAATTGGATGAAATGTTACATATGTTTACATTTATCTTCTCTCTGTTAAAGAAACTTAAGCCATTTTAACTTACAGTTTCTCTTTAATCAGGTATATCAATGAATTGATTGAACACATTTTGCTAGCCATTAAAGAGGAAATCAGTAAAGTGGTAAGTGGGGACCGATCAGCTGCAGGGGTTGTACATGATCAAGATTCTTCACTGAGGAAATATGCAACCTTTAACCAAAGCACTGTTATGACATTGGCTAAAGGTGACCATCAGAGAGAAGCGTATTCAGATTATAATAAAGTCCAGGAAGATCCTTTGCAGTCACGGCCTGCTGATTGGGCACGAGTTTTAGAGGCTGCAACACAGAGAAGGACTGAAGTTCTTGCTCCTGAAAATCTTGAAAATATGTGGACAAAAGGGAGAAATTACAAAAAAAAAGAGCACAAGAAAAAGATAAGAAGAGTTCAGGAACCTATATCTGAGTGTTCTGGAATAGATAGTGCTGTACCTGCTAAAAATCTGGGCAATGAAATGGTAGCCGACAGGCATGAAATTTCTACAGGAAAGGAAGATAGATCTATTGTGAAGCTGAGAAGTGAATTAAGTTTAGATACTCAATTAAGTGGTGGGACCAAAATGGAACTACACTTCTCTTTAGATCCCAGTGAAGAATCATATGCGGATCAAGGGCATCTTGTTAATAAATTGGAGGACATTGGAAACCTTGCTGCCGATGGAAATAAAAGTAGGCTTAAAAGATCAAATAGCACTTCTGCTTTGAAAATCCAGCCGGACACAAAAAGAACATTGACAGAAGGTGGAGGGTCTATCATATCAGAATTCTATAGCCCTGAGTTTGGCAGGCATAAAGAAGACCATATTAGTAAGAGTGCCTCGGATATGTTAGTCCACTGTGTGGGACAACAAGTTCCCAAGCTCAGGTGCCGGGTAAGCATTTTACATTTATGTAAATTTTAAAATGTTTAGTAGATATCGTAGGTTTTCATGATGCCAACCATTGCAGCTTCTTCAGTGCTGGAATATGTTGAATCACACGTTTTCTTTGAATCTGAGTTGACTTTTTGTTCAATATGTATGTCTGTAGGTTATGGGAGCCTACTTTGAGAAACTTGGGTCAAAATCTTTTGCAGTTTATTCAATTGCAGTTACAGATTCGGAAAACAGAACTTGGTTTGTGAAAAGAAGGTTTCATTCTCATCTATTTTTATTTTTTTCAATTTTCTTTTTATTACGCAGAGTCACATGTCTGCACAACACATGCATGCACTCACTTTTACAAAAACAAATTACAGACACATAGTTCGTATACAGAATTCATATTTGATGAGGATGTCCTCATTTAGAGAAAAGTAAGGACCAAATTATTGAGACCCCACCTTGCAGTGTAATCCCATGATGCAAACACGTACTTCCTATACAGAATCTTTTAGACCTTCGATCATCGTGTTCATTTCTGTATTCACAAGGAATACTGTCTTCGAATATTTGATTGACGACAATTAGATGGCTAAAGGGATTTATAATTGTTAATTTATCCTTGCTTGGATGGGTACCATTATTTGGTCCTTATTTTTTTATAAAGTGAAGGCATCCTCACTAGAGAAAGACGAGTGTCTGTTCTTACATAGGTTAAGAAAGTTCTTGAAGTCTCTATTTCTACTTGGTCCATATTCCAATTCCATATATGAATTTTTCTTGTTTATCCTTTGATTTTTTATTTTTTATTTCTCTCTGCAGATATAGGAATTTTGAACGACTGCATCGCCATCTTAAAGACATTCCAAATTACACTTTACATCTACCACCCAAAAGAATATTCTCGTCAAGCACAGAGGATGCTTTTGTTCATCAGCGATGTATTCAGCTAGACAAATATCTGCAGGTATGATGTAGGTTCTTCACTGTATTTTTTCTATCCCTCCCCGATTTCTCACTGTCTTTTCTCTTGTTGTTGCTTTAATTTGCTGTATTTTCCCAGGATCTGTTGTCAATAGCTAATGTTGCCGAACAACATGAAGTCTGGGATTTTTTAAGTGGTTCATCAAAGGTATTCATCTTCTTGACATAGAATTTTAGTGTAGATGAACGTCTCTCTCTCTCTCTCTCTCTCTCTCTCAGCAGTATCTTTTTTTCTTTTATGTTGCTTTCAGAATTACTCTTTTGGAAAATCTCCTACAGTGATGAGAACTCTTGCAGGTATGTGGTTTTTTTTAATTTTTTTTTTTTGGCATACGACATTCATATTTTTTGGGGTTGTCACTTTTTACTCTCAAATTTGTACCCACTACAACCACATTCATATACACAATTCACACACCCACACCCATATTGTGGCTGGCAATGTAAGTTATCAACTAAATTTGATTCTTGACACAATATAATTGTTTTTAGTTTTTGGATGCTCCCTGTCAATTTCTGCTAGTTGGATCAGAGATACAGAAATTTGTTCACCTTTTCTTTTTCAAACATTAAAAGTTATTGAATTAATTAATGATTGCCAGCTTGAGGCACATTAAGAAATTAAGCGACGTCCCAAGGAAAAAATATTGTTGACGAGTTATACCCGGTTACTTTATGATAGATTGTTAGTAGTTAGTCCCAGTATAATAACTAAGTTGTGCTTTGATATATATATATATATATATAGACACACACACACACACACACATATATATAGGACTTATAAAGCATAATTTGAGAGAGAGGTATCGTGCTTTGTAATATA
This sequence comes from Pyrus communis, assembly GCF_041283825.1. NCBI lineage: Eukaryota > Viridiplantae > Streptophyta > Magnoliopsida > Rosales > Rosaceae > Pyrus > Pyrus communis. The sequence continues at coordinate 22,433,070 of NC_142569.1, forward strand.
TGGTTACTTAGGCTGCAAGGGTAATCTTGCTGAAAGGTGTTTCAAGTTATCTTGTGGAGGAAGGTTGGTAATGGGAATTAGTGATCGAGTATAGAACGTAAATCAGGCTTTAATGGGGCTTAATCAGGAGGACTTTACATGGATGGAGATCTGAGGTGAACAATATTCTTTAGAAGGCAATTGTTCAAACTTTTTCTCTTCTATTAACTAGGAACAAAAGTCTCCATTACCAAAGTACAAATCAGAAAGCAATATATGACATATGTTAAAGAACTTCAACAAGGCATTTTCTAAGATTCCAAAAACCTTTGGTCGACACTCCAAAATGCTTATGGTCCTAGATCGTAATATTTGTGCTTGTTTTTTTTAGCAGTTTTGTTAATACTATTGAGATTTCTCATATTTTCTTATTGCTTTGGAAATTTTTTAAGTTCATTAATTATTTGATTCAAGCAGTCAATGTGGATGACGCTGTGGATGACATTGTACGCCAGTTCAAAGGGGTTTCAGATGGGTTAATGCGTAAGGTTGTTGGTTCTCCCACATCCGAGGCCTCATCTTTATTTCCTGGATGGAACTTATCCGGGAATGCAGATGAGACAGGTGTCCTTGCTTTTAGCCAAAATACAGCAGAGTCAACAAATAGCTTTTCAGATAACGAGGAAGGTACCCTAGAAATTGGGTGGCATTCAGACAATGAATTGAACTATAAGGGTTATCCACCTCGGGTTGTACATACAAGGACCTTAGGTTTGGAGAAGAAAGCTGATTTAGTTGGCAAGGGTGGCTTTCTGGAGGATCCAATTGGAATGCCACCTGAGGTATTACTAATGTCATCCGAGTTCATTCTATTTAAGCATTATAGTCACTATCATGATACTTGATATCTGAATATACTTTAGTTGATTACAGTATGTAATTTCTTATTGATTCAAGTTTCTTTTGGTATGTAAGCCACTAGAGTGCTAATATTATTTGATAAGGCTGAATGTTAAGGTATAACATAGATCAGGTTAAAATCACCTTGAAGTATGCCGGAGTTGACTCAATTTGTTAGGAAAAAAGCTCCGGTTATATGCAATAGGATTGGCCTTATGTCTGACCTTTTTCATCACTCTCGATATCTTGTATCTCATTCTCCTATTTTCATCATCTCCTCTTCATGGCATGTTGCATTTTCTTTTTCACACAAGTTACTCATAGCTTTAATCATTTTATACCATGAATTATTTACTAGGTTTATTTTGTTATCCACTTTTTCACTTTGTTAATTTTTTTGAACAATGTTCTCTATGCAGACTTTGGATCCTCCTGTTTCCAGCTTAACACATTCTCTATCTTTGGTTAGAAAGTATAGGTCTCATTCTCCTATTTTAACACATTCTCTATCTTTGGTTATAATGTAAATAGCTAGGACACGCTTATACTGAATGAATATTAAGTATACCAAGAAATTTAGCCCAGTAGATAACAGATTGAATCTAACAGCTAGACAAGTTTTTCACAGCTTGACCTGAATAATTAATCTAGTTCACCAAGATTCTCAAAGTTTCCAACCTTGAGATGGGTTCAACCATGCTCAAGGTTCTAACGGACGATTGCCCATGGAAATTCAGTATAAAGATGAAGTTAGAAATGCGATTCAGTAAATTTATATGGACATGTAAATCATAAGAAAATAATATCTTGACTAGTGAAAGGTTGCTGTCAAAGTAATTGTGAATTGCATGTATTAATTTTAGATCTTTCAGTGAAAGCTACTGGTTTATCTGACGATCACAGTTATATTCAATATTTTTTTTAATTAAATATCACAGCTCTTTTTAGAGACATCTTTGATTCTCTCTGATATTGATCTTTACAACTTGTTTTCTTTCAGTGGACTCCACCCAATGTTAGCGTGCCTCTGTTGAATCTAGTGGACAAGGTATTTCAACTTAAGAGAAGGGGCTGGCTGAGGTGAGCTGTTCATACTTTGATGGTTTAGGGAATATCCTGATGATGCATGATTCTGTATTCATTATTGACTCGATCAATGCTTTTGATATTTTTTTAGTTTGCCTGATTGTACTTCAGGTATGTCATCAGCTCTTGTAACTTGATCTTGGATAAAAGATTAGGAACATGCATGATTGTTATCCAGTTTTTCTAATAAACAGTAAAATATTCGGCCATCCAGTCTGTTTTCTTGAAAATGTTGAAAGTAACCAACACCATATGCCATCCGGGCAAAGTTTTTGTAGATTGGTTATTCGATGTGCCATTTCTCTTTATTGTGCTTATATTTCTTTCGGTTGCTCATCTCACCCAATTATTTCCTCATTTATTGAATTTGTTCTTTGAAGTTAACGACCTTTTGCTTTCTTGTTAGTGTATGAACAATGTTCTATAATTCTTTAGTATGTTCTAGTTTGGTTCTTCTTTAATTTTACTTTTCTCTTTCTCTTTTATTCAATAACTATGGTTTGCTGAACGTATTATATTCTTTTCCCTGTGTATGTATGAGTAGCTGTTTATAGCTTTATAAGCTTATTTTCTTTATTCCTTTTAGTATGTGGACAATGTCCCAATTACGGGTGGAATTTTATATAAACAGTAGTGCTGGAACGTGTGTAATTAGATTAAATAACTGGTCTTTCACACATGCTTACTTTTGTCCATGCAGACGACAGGTCTTTTGGATGTCAAAACAAATATTGCAGTTAATGATGGACGATGCTATTGATGACTGGCTCATGAGGCAGATTCATTGGCTTCGAAGGGAGGATATTATTGCTTCGGGAATTTATTGGCTTAAAGATGTAAGGACTGAACCAATTATAAACATCTTCATTTTACTGAACAAGCATAGACAACCTTAGTGGTGTAACGGTTCAAATCTTAAATGAATACTGCAATAGAATAGTTATACAAATCATTTGTTGGTGCTTATTTGTCTTCCACATTATATCATGGTAACTGTGTTTCATATGTGAATGGAGTCGCCTTTTCTTGGGCATTCCTCAGTATGTTTCTGAAAGGGAGGGGTGAGGCCCGTTGGGTGATTCCGTTCTTCAGGTTCAGTCCCTGTGCAAAACTATGCCCCCACTATTAATTATTTATATTGCATTTTGGTTGTATGTGACGTAAGAACCTGACAGAAAATAAATCTATATTGCTTAAAGGGACTATTGCTGAGATTAAAAGACAAAACTCCTACTGAAAGTCCGTTTTTGTTTTTAATTTACCTACTGAAAGTCTGCACAAATCACATATAGAGGTGTTAATTTTTTTCTTTGTTTCTTTAGAATTGTCTTTCTCGAAGCTTGCAGACTTTTTGCTTACATTTGAAATGAGGGACATAATGTACTCCTGTTTGTTCAGTTTTAATTTCTGTGAATTCTGAGTTCTTAATCATCATCATAACTTTGGCATGTCTTTCCTAGATTTCTTTTCAATGTATAATTATCCTTGCAGTTAGAGGGAAAAACAATATTTAGAAATTTGAAAGGAAAAGAGTTGCTTATTTTTGCTTTCTAATCATGTGTTTTTTCTGACAAAAAAATAAAACCATGTGTTTTTTTTAGGGTCTATGGCCAAATGGCACATTCTTCCTTAGAGTCGGCAATGTTCAAGACGGCAATCAAAACCCTCTTCAAAATATAAGTCAATTTGGCGGCAGCAAGGCTGGTAAACAGGGGTCTTTTGAGCACCAGCTTGAGGCTGCTCGCAGAGCTAGTGATATCAAGAAAATGCTCTTTGGTGAGTAGTTGACGTTATCTATTTTCTTGTTAGTGTTCCTGTGTCTTAGTTTGAAGTGGCTACCTTAGTCTTCCTGGTAATGTTACTGCCTTGTGTTTTTTTAGTCAAACGTCTGTGTTCCAGAAGTTGGTACTTAATTTTTAGGCTCAAGTAAACTATTTTTCTGTGATTACATAATCAAAGGTAAGTACTATCTGTTTTTTTCTCTGTAACTTATTGTACTATATTTATTTTAAATAGCAGCCCCTTTGTACGCTTAAAACTTCGGATTATAAGAGTTGTATGGTTTGAGGTTTCGACCCTGTTTTTTCAACTGAGAAATATTGGTGTTGCTTTTAGATGTAAATTTATCATCACTTTCCATGCGAAACTTACAATTTGACACAACTCATGAATCTTCTGTTACTTTCTCAGTATATACATACATACATGCATTTTTTCTGGCTTGATTCAGGTGTACATGCATTTTTCACCCACCCACACACACACACAAACATATTTATAGTATTCCATGATTGTTCGACTAGTGTGAATACTATAGAATTATGTGTGTAATTAATTATCTAATAAATTCCTTTAACTAATACATGAAAAACAACAAACTGATCCCCACTTTAACAGATGGAACTCCGGCGCCCTTGGTTAGCTTAATTGGGCATAAGCAGTACAGACGTTGTGCAAGGGACATCTATTATTTCATTCAGGTTAGTCTCTCATCCTCTTATATTGTCTGCTGAAATTTAGTTTGTCATTTCTTTCAAGCCAAACGTGTTGATTCCAAATTATTCTGACGTGCAGTCTACCATCTGCATAAAGCAACTTGCTTACGCAATACTTGAACTTTCACTCGTTTCAATTTTTCCTGAGCTGCGGGATCTTATTGTTGATGTTCATCAAAAGATGGGTGTTGATCAAACTGTATAGTGGATCGATATATTTGTGTCATCCTTGCTCTTGATGGTAGCCTCTTATCTTCCCAATGATCACAAACCTCAAACACCGAGGTATATTTCAAGATACGCAAGACTCAATTTTCTCAGGCGTTGCCTGTAGTATTGGTTTTTGTAGAACTTCCGAAAATTCTTTTCGGAATGTGAGAAATAGTGGTGTTTTCACTTTCTCTCGCATTTCAACTGTACAAAATTGTAGTTGTAGGGTGTGTACAGGCGTCGTCTTCTTTGTGTATATTTTGTGTGTGAAGAAAATATGACCAGTGATGGTGCATTCATCATTGCATAATGCAGCAGTGAGTATTGATCATCGAACTTGTCATTTTACGTTACTATTTAAGTAATCCAATTTTTACCCAACTGTCAACTACATCGAATATAAACAATATTAAAAACAAAGAACGCATCGAAATATAGTGTTTGTATTTTTTTTGGTCGATAGATATAGTGTTTGTATAACTATAGCCAATTGTGCGTTACTCCAACAACATGAATGACATATAAAGTTGATCAGTCTTGTTATCAATAGATTCGACGAAGGACGACAAGAAGAACCCTAGACCCCTTGACAAGAAGACTCCGTATTGCCTGCTCAGTCCCAATTCCTTTGACACCCTTGTGCAACCCACAACAGTACTGTTTGTTTCTGAGGGTGAAACAGAAGAATGAATGCAGGTGCTAAACAGAATGCAGCAGCATTCATGTATACGATTGCCTCTGTATTCACAGTGCAATCAGGGAAGTGATTTGTTTCGCATTTGGCATCACTCCCGCCAACAACAGAATCTCAAAACCCCACTTCTCCAAAGTCCAAGCCGAAAGATAAAAACTGAAATGGAGACAAGATTGATGATTTGAAAATGGGACTAAGCAATACTGTTTTAATGATATATATATATATATATATATATGAGTGCTAAGGCTGCAATGTTTAGCAGCTGTGACCCTCATTCCTTCTTTCTCTACACTGATTTCTTGTTCTCTGTTTGCCAAATTTCTTGCACGGAAACACACAAAATAAAAACTTTAACATAGCGTCAAAGCCTAGGTTCGATTAAGAACAGCGAGGCATTTGTGAAAGCTGTTTTTCAGGGGACATTTTCAAGAACTTGAAACCCCAGAAACTGATTTAAGACTTCAAGGATGTTTAATGGAGAAAACTATGATTTTCGGAGGATAAGGATGACAACCATCTTCGAGTCCCACGTTCTCCGGAAAATGGTTCAAAATGGATATGAATTGTCAGAGTCGGATGATGAAACACAGGAAGAACTCTCAGTTGCTCAGAAAATCTCACTGAGAGAGAATGTGATGAGAGATGCCAAAGCTCTGGGAATAATGCAAGGAGCAGTTTCGGATGCAAATTTTCCCAGATATCAAACGAAGAAACAGCTAAAGCTGCTTGGTAAGTTCTGCAAAGAGAATGCAGAGGTGACGAGAAGGAGACTGAAGTAAAACTCCAATCTCTTAGACGTGATTTTGAAGATACACACATGAGAGAGGATGAACCCCTCAAATATTACTTTACTAGACTGTTTGATATTGTGAATCAAATGAAAACTCTTGGGGAAGAACTACCTAGGAGAGATTAGTACACACACTTTTAATTAGTTTGACAAGACCCTACGATTCAATAGTGAATATGATAGAAGAAAATAAAGACACAGACACACTTGATGCACAAGAAGTGATGGTTTCCCTGAAAACTTCTGAACAAAGACTAGAAAGGCATGTCGATGCAGCCACAGAAAGGGCTTTTCAGTCTCTCAGCACCAATCCTAGAGAGGCCAACTCAAACAATTAGTCTAGTAATTTCAAAGAGGATGTGAAAAGGAAAGGGTAAAAAGTGGGAAGAAATACCAAGCTTGCCTGCAAGAAACAATGGTGTTGTAAATAATAGTGTAGTAGGTACAAAACCTCTCTGCAAAATCTGTGATAAAGTCATCTTGGTATTTGTTGGTTCAGGGGAAAAACCAAATATCACAAGTATAGCAGATTTGGTCATTTGTCCAAAAACTCTGGTTCTAAAGGAAGTCAACTCATGAACTATGCGCGCAAGGCTGAGGAGGAGACGAATGTGTTCTATGCCTGCAACGTCACTACAATTGAGAAGAACGAGGATATGTGGTTCATTGATAGTGGGGGCAGCAATCACATGACTGCACATGAGTCTTTACTCATCAATATTGACAGAGACTTCCCTGGTAGAGTTAAAATGGGTAATGGACAACTTGTGAGAACCACTGGCAGAGGCACCTTGGTGATTGAAACAAAGAAAGGCAAGAGATACATCAAAGAAGTCATGTGATACCTGGACTTGATGAGAATTTGTTGAGTGTACGCCAAATGATACTGCATGGCTTCTTACTCTTTTGTGATTTAATGGTTGAAATCTTCGATGCCAGAAGCTTGGAAAACTTAGTCACTAGAGTTGAAATGACTGAAAATAGGAGCTTCCCACTGGTAGTAAGTTATCATAATTCTATCTCAGTGAGAGCAAGTGTCACAGAGACCACTTGGCTGTGGCATAGAAGATATGGTCGCTTAAATTCCAAAGCTTGAGAGATCTGGAGAAAATAGAAATGGTTTAAGGAATACCAGAACTGCAAAAAGACAAGGAAATTTGTGAAAGACGTGCTTTAGGCAAGCACCACAGAGATAGCTTTGAGATAGGAAAATCTTGGAGAGCTAGACAACCTTTTCAAAACATTTACACAAATATCTGTGGTCCAATACAAACTGCAAAAGTCACTGGAAACAGATATGTCCTACCCTTCATAGGTGATCATTCTAGGATGTGTTGGGTATATTCATGAGGTATAGGTATGGGCTGTTCAACATTTTAAGAAGTAGATGAGTATTGTCAAACCTCGATCTTGAGAAACCTCCAAGACCGACATGTGATGTCAGTACCTATTTAACCATTATGCCTCACTTCCGAGACATGATAAAAACAACCCAATGCTTCAAAAGCATAGTAACTTTTGCTTCATTTCATGGTTGCATCTAACCTCTATATTAGACTACATATGTACGCCAATAAGAGATCAAACCATTCATAGTTCACCCCTTGTTAAACTCTGACATTTCTTATGGTGCTTCGTAGCAAAAGAACATAGAGTTCTAGATTCACTCAATAGAACTCGACGAGCATGATTGTAGACTAGTAAACGAAACCATTTAACAATCAGGATTGCCATTTCATCTTTCACATATATCACACTATTTTCCAATGACAATTTCATAACCACAATAGATAATCAATTCAATAAATCAAAGATGCACAAACATTTAACTATGTTAATCAACCATTAAGATCAAATATCATTTCACTAAGTTAATTAAACCTAACCTCCCCTAAGGCTTGCCGTAATTCTCTATCAGGATTCCAATTAATATCATTATAACCTTAAGTTACACACATAAGCGTAGCCTTGAGCAATTTCTACTCACAACAACCTAGGGTTCCATACCAACTCAACAAAACCAATAGGAAATGGGATTCCAAACCAATTCAACGGAATTGAATCAAAGATAGGGTTCCGAACTACTCAACGTAACTAAATAAGGAAATGATTCTAGACCACTCCACGGAACCGAACATGGAAAGGGATCCAGGTCCAGTCAACGAAATCCAACAAAGATAGGTTTCCAAACCACTGAATGGAACCGAATAGGGAAAGGGTTTCCAGACCACTCAACATAATCCAATGAAGATAGGTTCCACTCAACATAACCGAATAGGGAAAGGGATCCCAGACCACTTAACGGAATCTGAATAGAATACAGTTCCGGACCACTCAATGGAACTGGATATGAAAAGGAATTTGGACCACTCAACGAAATCTGAACATAACACGGTTCCAGACCGCTTAACGGAACCACGTAGAAATAGGGATTCTTAACCACTCAACAACGGAATCTAGGCAAAAGTGGAAGACAGTTCTTGACCACTCAACGGAACTGACTAGCATTCTAAAAACCTGATTTTGAACAACTCAAAGGAACTAGATAGGGTCGAGTTTGGTGTCATAACTCTCCATAACCATGGGTTAATAGTCCTCTACTAGCCCTCTCGTTTCACAAACATTTTAATTATCCATAGCAAAACACATTTATAAATTTTTGCTAGCACAAAGACCAAGGTGCTTATAGACAATTACCGCCTAAACAAAGTCCAAGTTCGTCTTAGAATTCTATTGATAAGGCAAGTGTTATTGACACTCCAAAAATCTCATTCTACACTTCTCACAAGTGTATTTTTCTTTCGTAATATAGAAAGTTGGGAGTGTAGAATGAGATTTTTGGAGTGCTAATAACAATTCTCATTGATAAAATACTTAATTCTAGGTTCTACACGTCAACTAAAACATTCAATAATGATTTTAGGATATATTGACCAAAAGTTTCAACTCTTAGTCAATGGTAGGGTCAACAACCCTACGTAGTTCAATCTCGATGATCCGCACATTAAATTTATGATGCACAAGTTCCTAAGATCCTCCAATAATACGCACAACAACTTAGTATAATTTCATGACGATCCAACGGTTGGAACTTCGTCTACCACAAAGGTCAAGTGAAGGAACTTTACGAAACTAGGCTTAAACAGTGGAATTACGTCAAGTAGATGCCAAAAACAGATTCAGGGCATCGAAAATAGCCTAAGAAGACAAAGTAGGTCATTGTGACCATGAGCCACCACCATGCGGCGACCGACAGCCACAACTCGCAGGAAACCGGCCAATACCAAAATTGACTCATAAGATGTAAAATGAAGCTGGTGAAGAGTACAACAATTTTTATACCTTTGCGGGAAAAACTACCTCGCATTTTTTCATGACTCAAAAGTGTCCTCTTGTTAAACTATGTTCCGAGATGACATATTTCCTTGCAGGCAGAAAACTCTTGGTCATCATACACAGGGCTGGATGTGTTACTTGGTCCAAGGGCAGTTTTGTGGAGATTGCTTATACACGAGGTAAAGTTTTTCATAACTTACCTGTTGAAAGTAACACTTTTTTTATGTTCCAATTCTTTCTTTAAACGTGCAGTGAATGAAAAGATTGTACATGACAACTGACAAAAAGACCACATCAAGCACGTTAATAATATTTTGTCGGGGCATCTGCAACTGCAATTGCTGCCGTCAAGCGAAGGCTTGGGAACCCACTGGTAATTTTGTTTTTTTCCTTCAGTACATAGTTTTGGCACGGTGATTTTGGTACATAATGAAAACGAAAGACAAAGGCAACAAATTAGAATGAAGTAATGACTAAATGTGTTAACTTATCAGGTTGTAAACTGGGTTACAAATCCCTTATCCATTAGAGCATGGAGTTTTTTGGATTCTAGGCCCTCTTTACTCGGGGAGTAGCAAGCAAGACGTCGCACATAGGTTTAACTATTTAGCGCCCAGAAACTGTGAACCGCTAAATATCTAACATACAAGCACTCAGACACCATTTGACGAAACACTTCGATACAACCACCACATTCAAGCTTGCAAGCTTGAACCCATCACCACATATTCAGTTGCATTGTTACTGCAGAAGATTGGAGAATAGGGCATAGAGTGAGTACTTCCGAAGATTTTTCACCTCATACCAGGAGTTAAGAACTTGAAGATGCTTGTCTGTTCCTGAGAAGGTCAACTGTATGCTTAGGTTGCAGTCAAAAGATCCACCACTGCCTTGACATTTTGAATTTGGAACAGCACAATCTTCATCGTTGAGGCACACAGAATAGTCCCCGGAGCATGCCTTGCACCCGAATTTCTTCCAATACAAATTAAGAAGAGTCCCCCTTTCAAATTCAAGTACCTGCAAAACGAAACGCAAGTTCAATGCTTGCTGATGCTGAGAGAGAGAGAGAGAGAGAGAAAGAGAGAGAGAGAGAGAGAGATTGTACCAAGGTGAAGCTTGTTATGGTGTGTGAGTCATCAGCAACCAATATTGGGGGTGATCTTGCTGCATACTTCCGTCCGGCAAAAGCTACCATGTACACACCAGCCTTGATCTGTAGAGGAATTTATGGAAAATCATCAAAATTAATTTGACTCGTGCAGGAGATAAAACTACCACATTCACTTTAGAGGCTATATGTATGTATATATATATATCGACACCATAAGGTGTCCCTCAAATAAAATTATGTAAGGGAACCCTCAATAGAAGGCGACTATATATGTAAATTTAGGGTTTCCAGTCTTTTCAACCTTTATAGAAGCAAGCAATATTTTACTTTAACCCAATCAAAATTGCAGGGAGGAAAATTCGAAGATTTTGACACCCCTCAGCAATTTCATAATCCATTTCCACAACCCTTATTTTAGGGCTACCATAAACCGGAAAAAACTTTTCGATTCCAAACACACATATAATTACAAATTCAAAATTTGGTGTCCGATAAACTCCGAATGTGACAGAAAGCAGTTGAGATTTTTCTCAGCGCAACTATAGAAACATGAATTGTATCTCTGCTTCTGTAGCATGATCTTATAACAATAATTACCAATTGAACAAAATAAAAAGAAGCTACATATCTTAATTCTAACCAGATAATCAAGCTAAGTAGTTGGATTACACACCTGACTGAAGGTGCTGTTGTTGATGCTTAGGAAAGACATCTCATCAACTTTAGGCCTAAACACAGCAAGCTGGGCATCATTTCCGGTGAGCGAAAGCCGCTTGTCACACGGAGAAAGTTGAGTCTGATTAAAGAAGAACTTGTCTTTTTTTGAAAATGCAAGGCCAAAAGTAAACCCATCTAATCTCTGGATTTTTGCATCTGAGCATGGATCATAAACACTGTTTGTATCAGCTGCATCTCCAACAAATACATACATCGTCATCATTACCATCATCAATGGTGTGACCATGATCGTGTTCTTCTTCTTCTTCGCCATTGTTATCTTCCCCATGACGGTCAGATCTTGACCACCTTCACCAATTCAAATCGATTAAATGATGAAAATAACAGGAGGAATAATGTTGTAAAGAAATATCCATGACTTTTTCAAAGAAGGAAGACATTTGTGACGGTTAATACAACGTGCCTTGCTGTTTAATTATAGCACAGTGCTTCTAAGTCATTACACTGTTATCATGAAAAATCCAGGATGAAAAAGACAAGAAAACTCCTAGAATTTTATATTTTTTATGGTTAATAACATCTGGAATTTAAGATGCTTGAACACAATGATACCAAATTATGATACATTGCAAGATTCTCAAATAATAGCGGCCGAGTTGAGCCAGTTGATTAGAGCAATGTGCATGGACGTCTTTGCACCTTGAAATTCTCCTGAAAAGCATGCATGGATTACAACACTCAACAAATATATAAAAAGGACTAAATTATAAAACGTACCGATATGCATAATGGTGAAGAATGTTGTTCCAATGCCTCACAAAGTTTTGCAGCAACAATTGTAAGGAATTAAATGTGAAAAATAAACAAACATTCAAAAGTTCTCATAAGGGTTTCCACGAAGAACCTCGGATTGCGTTCCTTTGGAATTGTTTTCATTCGATACACGCCAAACGGTTATTTCGGCAGACTACCTGGATCTTGTCTAAGAAACGGTTATGGAAGTTTGGTAATGCGGGGCTGGCATACCAAAATTTAAATAAAAAAAAAAGGGCAATTTCAAAATTTTCCCCTACATTTTTGGGTTTTTCTTTCTTTCACTTTGGTCCTTCTTTATTTCATCCCAAGTTGGTGCCTGAATTTTTAACAATGTATCTAATAAGAACAAAAGGCGACTTTTTTTGTTTTTTTTTTTTGATGGAACTAAAGGTGGCTTTGTTTACACAAGTTGGAACAAAAGGTGATCGACTTTTGATGGAACAAATGGCACGAATCACTTCTATATTCTTCTTGCTGATCAACAATAATTATAATATCAGGTAATCCCGTCATATATTTAATTCCGCTGATAGATGTTTGCAAATGAAATAATTGTCTCTTCAACACGATCACTGATTCAATAGCACAGGCTACAATAAAAGCTCGGTGTCATGATGTTAGTAAAAAATAGCTCGACGGCATCTTAACGAATTGGTACATATTTATGCTAAAAACAAACAAAATCAACCAACCAACCAACCTAAATATGCCAGTTTCGTATGAAGTTGTGTTTTATAACTGCCACTAAAACTGACTAAATTATATGATAACACGTTTCTAAATTCTAGTGGTCATTTCAGATTCACTAAACACTTTATCAACCCAGAACCCAATTATTTGTTTCATCCATCTCTTTCTCCCTCATCTCTCTTGTGGTTGGAGTAAACACTCACAGTTTGGTGCCTGTGTGAAAAGTTTCGTTGTTGATATAGTTGACACCGTACATGGTCAGTTCGCACGAAAACAACCGACATGTAAGGTGCATGCCACTAATCATGTCAACTTTTTAGAACTTCAGGTGGGAGAAAATAGTTGGAGGATCAAAGTGGAACGAAAACTAAAATTGAAGGACAAAATTTGTACTTAAGTCTAATAATAAGTAAATAATTGAATATATGTACTAAATAAACCTTAAAGTGATTTCCCACCCTCATTTTTATTTTCTGCACCAGGTTCCCTCTTTGTTTATTTTTTTCTAAGGCATTTTTTATCAATAACTTAATTTCAACGGCTTGAGAAAAATATGAGTTCATAAAGAGAAAAGAGAGTGAAAAAGTTACATCCCATACAAATAATGGATTTAACAATAATAGGAAGTGTGGTGAGTTTTTTTTTTTTTTTTTTTTTTGGGAGTACATCGATAGTTTTGAGGAGAGAGAGTTCGGCTAAACCACACAATGGGCAGTTTAATTTGGTATCGAATTCGTTATCCACGAGATTCGAACCTAAGACCTCTCACTTCCAAATTAAGAGGAATGCCACCAGACAGTAGTATTGAGTGACAGGTTGTGTGGCGAGTTATTAATAATGGATTTAACAATAATGGGTAGTTTGGGAAGTTAATAGATTTTCCGTTGTGATCGGTTCCCACTTTAACTCAAAATTTAGAATCGGTACCTAAATCCGTTTTAGTTCATCCTTTTTGAAGCATAGCGATAAACTTTCATTGATAAGAGAAGAAGTACAAAAGAAGAGGCAATCCTCTGCTCAGAGTTACAGTCTTCAAACAAAACATCTACAATAAAGGGTGGTTCTTCAAACCATGAGCAAGGGCTACTAGAAGAAAGACTGAACCAAACAAGGTGATGAGCGACTTCATTAGCTTGGCGTCTGATATAGGTGAATAGAACTCTAGTGGTCCCTTTAGTATTCCACTGTAAGTCTAAGGTGAGACAAATCAATAGAAGAAGGTCTTAACGCTTGGGTGATCTGGAGCGAATCGCTCTCGAAAATAATATTCTGAAAATCCCTTGAAGACACCAAAGCTAAACCCTCTCTAACCGCTAAAGCCTTGGCGAAGAGGGGAGAAGAAACATGAGCAGACGATTTCGACAAACCGGCCACAAAATCACCATTTGAGTTCTGAACAACCGCTGCAACACCACCAACCAATTGCTCCGCATTCCTGGCGCCGTCCACATTTAATTTCAAAGACCCTGTCCCTGGCTTCACCCATCTCACAAGATGAGAAACCAGATCCTGACCAGCAGTGGGAGAAGAATTGAAATACAGTAGACCTTACGGTGGTTGGCTTCATTAATTTTAGTGAAGTGATACTTGATCTTAATGGATCATTAATGCAGTTAAGTATTAATATGGTGCTTCCTTTATTTTTTGTGGATCAATTATTCTCTTGTGATTATTGACTTGTCGTGGGAAAATAGTGTGATGGATTTGATAGATGAAATGGAATTCTTGGTTATTATATGTGGTTTCGTTAAGTAGTATGGAATCTAATGAATTATACTCGTTGTGTTCCATGGAGTGATTCTGGAACTTTATGTTATTTTCTTGCTAGGAGCTGACATGAGAAATGTCGGGAAAATGGTGAACTACGAAAGATTTGATCTGTCTTTGGGCACGTAGGCAGTCTAACAGAAAGGTTAGGTGCAACCATGATATAAAGAAAAGTTAATTTGTTGTTGAACCGTTGGTTTGTTCTTAGTCATGTCTCAGAAGCGAGGCATGATAGATGAACAAGAATGTGGTCGTGGTAACGTCACGTGTCGATCCTGAAAGTATCTAAGGATTGGGGTGTGACACACATCCTAGGGGTGACTCAGCCTGGTTAATCCGCACTGTGTGGTCATTGCCTAATTGGTCACAATTGACCCATTGGTGGTCCTACATGGTTAATTCGCATCGGTAGGCCATGTTATCGAATGGGTGACTATGGTTATGCCTGGTTAATCTGCATTGGGGGACCATACGCATTCTAGAGTTGGATTCCGTTGAGTAATCAGGAATCCCTTTTTCTATTTGGTTTTGTTGAGTGGTCTGGAACCCTATCTTTGTTTGATTTCGTTAAGTGGTCCGGAATCTCTTTCTCTATTCGATTATGTTCAATGGTCTAGAATCTCTTTCCCTATTCAGTTCTATCAAGTGTGGTCCAAAACCTATATTCTTGTGTATAGACGTTGCTCAAGTTCACACTTATGGTTGTAACTTAGGGTTATAATGTTGGATAATTGGATTTCAAGTAGAGAATACGGCAAACCTTATGGAAGGTTGGCTTTATTAAAAATATTGAAGTGATATTTGATCTTCTTAGTTGATCAACATAGTCAAATGTTAATGTTGTGCATCTTCGGTTCATGGAATCGATTATTTGTTGTAATTGTGGAATTGTGTTAGTAAATATTGTGATATAAGTGAATGACCAAATGACAATCGTGGTTGGCATATGGTTTCGTTATGTAGTTTGGAATTTAGTGATTCATGATAGTCAAGTCAAGTTCTATTGAGTGATTTTGAAACTCTATGTTTTTCTGCTAGAAACTAATATGAGAAAAGTTGGAGTTTAAGAAAGGGTGAACTATGAATGGTTTGATCCCAAATGATACGCAGGCAGTGTAACACAGAGGTTAGATGCAGCTATGAAATAAAAGAAAAAAATTACTATACTATTGAACAATTGGGTTGTTTTTGGTCATGACTGGGAAGTAAGGCATGATAACTAGTACTTTTTGACATCATGTGTCGATCCTAGACGTATGAGATCATTCAGTTCCCCTTTGAAATGATGGGTTGTTGTTGACACAAAACTTACAATGTGGTGGCAATTTGGGTGTTTGGATATACTCATTTATAACGATATTGTGTTTGTGTCAGCTCACAAATAGATCAATGTGCAAAGGATAAATATATAATGTAGTAATACGACAACTCATACTATTCACTATAAAATGTGAAAAGTTATCATTTGTTTAATATAATACTAGCATATGGGCATACACAAAGTGTGTGAGAAAATTTTTTATTTTTTATTTTTGAAATAGGAGAGAGGAATGGAGTGACAGAGAATGTGAAAGTGGTAAAGTTTTTTTATTATTTTTTTATTTTTTATAATTAGAGATATGTTATGATTACATGTAGGTGAGGTTTTGAAAAAAAAAACAGTAAAATTTGGTCGTGTGAAATTACATTTCTACCCCATATTTCTTATTCATGTTCAGTTTTAATTATAGGATTAAACTGGTAATTTTATAAGATTTTGTTGATAATGAATGTTTTATTAATTAATAGAGATTAGTTAATCAATATTAATCAGTAACATATCATATCTTCTATTCGTAAGAATTTTGAGATGTGTAATGTATTGCCCCCGAAAATGCTACCCTGTCTATCACCCAATAAAGTCGTCCATCCCACTATTGTATTATTGCTGTTGACTTAGTCTTCTGTTTTCGAGAAGTAGGAGAAAAAAGAAGCCACCCGGCATCATTATATTAAAAAAATTACGTAAAATATACGCGATATTTTTTAAAAGAAAACTAATGAAGATAAGGGCAAAATAAAAGGTAAAGTAAATAGTACCATGATTGACTTTTAAGGGTAAAAATGTGGTTTTTCGTTAAAATAAACAGTATCAAGAGCTTTTCGTTAAAGTTCTATATTTTTTATTCTAAATTTGACTAAAACGAAAATATGAACTCAAAACATAATGAATTGAAGATAGATATTTTGCCAAGATAGGACCCACCACGTACATAATAAATCATTAAACCATCTCCAACCCTTGAGCTAAAACCTAAAATTTTTAGCCCAGAAAATTTAGACTTTAGTCAAGAAACAACTTTTCTAGTCCAACCCTTCTGGTCTAAATTTTTTAGCATGAGATTATTAAAGAATAAATTTAGACTAACTTTTTCTTTTAAAGTTAAAAAAAAATTATGTACACTATCATAATTTAATTTTATGAACATTTTAACTTAAAAATATTTAAATTCCGATAAATATTGAAAAATCACTAAATTTGGATGAATTTTGAGTTAAATAATTTTTTTAATTATTTTAGCCATTGAATTTAAATTTGGCATGTTAGATCTTTTTTTTTACTGTTAGATTTGAATATATTCGATCTCAGCCGTTGGATTTAATAAATCCTGAGAGACATGCCCATGTGAGTGGACTCCCGCTAGTAGTGCCCACACCATTTTATAGGCTAAATCTTGAAGAGAATTTGGTTTTTCTTTGACTTTTAGCTTTTAGTCCACACATTTATCTTTTAGTTCACACATTTAGCATGAATTAGATTGAGTTTGGAGGGAGAATACAACTGAAAAAATAGCATTTAGACCAGGATTGAGTTTGATCTTAGTATTACCCTAAACCTTTTCACATATCAAGGAGAATGTTTTTTGCCCGATCCCAAATTCCCAAATATTTTACTCTAGACTATCATTAAACAACAGACCACAGATATGGTGTGCCATGCATCCAGTTGCTAGCTCAATGGTAGTAATGCTATGTACAATAATTTTTTAGATCATACTTATAAATTATGCGATGTATCATAAATAGAAAATAAATGTATTAATCAGTAATTAAGTAATAATTTAGTTATCAACAATTACAGTTACATAATTTTATAAAATATAATTTAAAATAAAAAGTCCTCTCTAGCATTAATGATTATGTAAACCCAATGGCATTGATTGTTAGTTTGTATAGGAGTGAAAATGTGTGTGTAAATATTAAAGAATTCACCAACCATGTCCTTTATTCGGCAGTGAGTACTTTAATCCTTTCAGGATCTCTTCCACTAATTCTACCTAATTACTTAATCCAGATTCTTGAAATTTGATATAACGGCTAAAATTATTATAACTTTTAAATGATGCCCTGTTTATAACTGTTTAATTAAATTTCAAAAGTCTGAATTTATCAATTGAGTAGATTTGATGAATCCCTTTCCTTCAGAATGCAGGATGACTGAGTTTATTATTTATTTATTCATTCATCTTTAAGTGGGACTTGTGCTTTCTCAACTGGCTTGTGGAATTTCATCTTGGTTGCCCTCCTTGTCGGATCTTGTGCAACTCTCAACTAGTATGTTCTTGTTTCTCTTCTTTCTTCTTTCTTCTTTTACCCTTTTATTTATTAATTTTCATGTTAATTTTGATTATTTATTTTATGTTTTGTGAATTTACATTTCAAGTCTGCTGGAGTGCAGATAGTTGATAGGTTGTTTGTTTATGACTTGTTTTTCACTCTCTCTTTTGTGTGTCTGTTTTTCTGCTTATCTTCCTTAACTAGTCAATATTTGTGAAAAATACTTGTGGATTCGAACCCGTCGGTGACTAATCTAACATATAATATAACAAAATATATCGTTTGACAAAAACAAATAAAATATTGGTAAAAAATACTGAACTAACAGGGGAGAAAAATGGTAAAAAAAAAAAAAAAACCCTCAGAAAAAGTAACCAATCATGTTGTTAAGTAGAGTAATTCATGTTTGAAGTCAGTCTACAAAACCTCTACTTTGATTTTGTTGATATCCGGGTCTTAAAGCAAATTTAAACCAACGATGATCCCAACTCCTCATCTAACCTTATTTCTTGTTCTAATTGTTAATTTAGTAGGATATTTTAGACATTTTCCCATGCTTTCAAACGTTAAAGATTGGAAATTTCGGTCCCAAGTTTTCGAAATATTATCCAGCTTTTGTTTCCCTTGATGGGAAGATGAAAAAATCAAAAAAAATCGACAGGTCTTCAGGTCAACCCCATTTATGTATCTAGTTATATTGTTTTGTATCTAATTTCTGCTCATGATTTTGCATTACATGTGCTCTAATAGATTCACACTCTTACATAGCACAGGCTTATGTTTGTATTCTTTCCTGCTTAATGAGTTTTCCTTTACAGAGCATCGCTATTGGTTCAACAACGGAGAAAATGGCAAGAATGTCCAAGGAGGAGAAGAAGCCTACCTTCTTTCAGATTATTTGCAAAGGTTTCAACACTGAAAAATTGGTAAATGCTTTCAACTAATGTCGCGTCTTTAATTACCTGAATTTATTTGTTTCTTTGAACCATGTTGCTCATTAATCTATAACTGACTAGTTAGAATCTGTGTTAGGGGTGATTAAAGCTAGAAGCACGTTTAAATTCTTTACCATGATACGAAATTTTAGTCTGTTCATTCTTTTTGTTTGTTTCTTGAAGACTGTCCCGCAAAAGTTCTTGACACATATACTGAAGGAGCTGTCCGAGAGAGCAATTTTGAAATTGAAAGGTTCTTCAGATTACTCATGGACTGTCAATGTGACTAAAACACCAAAAGGTGCGGTGCGTTTCAATGGTGGCTGGCAGGAGTTCTTGAAGGATAACTCCTTGGGTCACGGCGACTTTTTGGTGTTCACTTATGATGGAAAGATGCAATTCAGTATAGATATATTCGACAACACTGCGTGTCACAGAATTGATGACAAGATCAACCCCAATTCAATCAGCTCTTCTGGTGACGATTCGGGTATGTATGCAGTCTGATGTCGCAATATGCATGTCACTATTTGATCTCTTGTAACTCATGTCTCTGCTATGTTTTTATTTTGATACGGATGCAGTTCAAAACCTTTCAAGTTCCGAATCCAGTGAGTTTGATGAGAGTACAGAAGAGGAAGAAGATGAAGAAGACGACAGTTGCAAGGACTCGGAAGCTACCTGCGAAGACAACATATCTGAGGATTCAGAAGCTACTCAGACTGAATCTTTCAAATCTAACTTTCCTCATTTTGAATGCGTCATCGGAGAATCTGTGGTAAGCAAGGCAAGCTTTAACTTAGCTTTCATTTTTCTAGTCTGGATTTTGGCTTCCAAAGAATTGAAATTTCTAACTGCCCTTGGGAGCAGTAAATTACATGGACACAATGACACATAGTACGCTCAATTGTTAAGAAACACTAATGTGAATGTTTAATGCCATCAATTCCACTCACAGAAAATTGGATTTCACTTGTGCAGTTCGTCCCTTCAGCGTTCTCCAGGAAGCATTTCCCCCAAGGGAAAAGTTTTGAGGTGATCCTGAAAAATGCAAAGGGAAAGAAATGGGAAGTTAAAGCCTACCCTGCCAATGGATCGCACTTTTTGTCGAAAGGGTGGCCTGAATTTGCATCTGCTAATAAGATCATTATCGACAGTACTTGCATATTCGAGCTTTTGAGGGCTAACACAATGGTGGTTCACATAGTTTAGACAGAATCAATTAAGCTGTTAACAATATGGCAATTTAAGTAGAGCATGCTTTAAGTAGTGCACTTGGCTGTACTCGTATTTTCTGAATGCTGTAGTGGAGGTTGGTTGTACTCTAAATAGTTGTGTTTCAGATTAATTAGTTTGATGTTGGTGCAAGTTCTTTTTCTTGTTCAATAAGTCCACAGCAAGCTTAGAGTCGGATTCAATCATATGAGGAAACAATTGTGCAGAGAAGCAAATTTTAGGGCCAGGAAAATTTGCCCATACTTTAGATTGAAGAACAGAACCCTCACTCAAATCAATAGTCTGTCACAATTTGTCACAAATTCTCACAATCGATCTATACATCTATACATCGTTTAAACATGATTCATAAGTTTGTAACACGATGTTGATATTCGGCATGGAAGATTTCCTTCATCTAAATACACCCTAAATAGTGCGTGTAAGCATCAACAACTACAATTGATCGAATATCTTAATAAACTTTAGAATTTCTTCTATTATTAATTTTGTATCAAGTCTAGGAGAAAGTTTCAAAGTGATGGTCGCACCATTGTAATGTTACTAACCCGCATGTTATTATATGAACAATAGACATGGCTGATATGTTAACGTGTGACCGCAGCACCCCATTGATGTGCCATATGACTTATTAAACTTAGTATTACAAACAAACAAGAGGAATGTTGTATTTAAGGGAAGTACATATATTTACTTGACACAACCGTTACACAGCCAACTCAATGGAGAACCCTAGTGGAGAGAGATTAGGAGGGGAGAGAATCCTCCTCCATAGCATTGAGTCGTAACTTGTACAGTAGTTAAGGAATTCACCAACCCTATCCATGCCCGCAGTGTCCTTTTGCAGTGAGTACAAGGAGTTACTTTGACTTCTCCATCTACTTTTTACCGCCTTGTGTTTCTATGTCTCAAACATTTGTTTCTTCAGAATCTTCTTCAATACTACGTAATATTGAATCATACAAGAACAAATGGCTGTTTGGGAGAAGGCCATTCTCTTTGTATTTTTCAGGTGCTCTTCTTTTTTAATTTCATGTTTGTTTGGAAGTTTCTTTGTGTTCAATTGGTTTGTTTAACTGGATTTTCAGTCTTCTGTTTTTGTTTGGTGTTTTAATTTGTTGTTCTTAACTTCTTGTTGTAACATGGCAGAAGCTCTGTTGGACATTTTTTGCTTGGCGGTGTGTTTGTGTTCTAGATTTGGGGTTTCCCTTTTGTACACCTAGTTTATATGCTTTATAAGTTCTTCCCAAATTTTTGTGATTGCAGTTCTCCGCTATGCATCTCATTTTGTTCTTCTTTAAAACTCTTCTTTACTTGTCTTTTGTTGATAATAACTAACTTAAACGGAGGGACAAAAATGCTGAGAACTATTGAAAAGTGCCCAAGAATGTGTTCATTTCCTTTTTTCGTTGATCGTTTTGTTGCTACCTTCTTGTTTTTTTTATTAGATTAGAGTCTCATGCTGCTACTGAGAAGAAAAATGCTGAGAACTCTAGGCTGCAATGCAACATTTATCGATTTAATCTTGGTTTACATGCTTTCTGTTGTGTTGTGGGTTCTCTTAACATTTGCTGTATATAGTAATTCGATTAGTCTCTCTTGTTCTGGACTGTTGCATTGCGGCCTGATCTAAGCTGAGCCCTTTGTTTTCTCTCAAATGAACTGTATTTTGAAAGCTAGCGTTGCTTTTGTAGTCAATTCCTGCTTAAGTCCTTATCTTTGCTGCATTGCATGAACTTATAACGCTGTTGCGTAGCACAGGCTGCATTAGACGGTCCATTTAATTTCGTGTGTTGATTTGCCGGTTGCTTGTGTTCCAGGCTGGTATTTTCCGTTTATCTCTTCTTTTTCTTCTTAAAGATGCTTCCAAACCTTACCAATAGAGTTTGACTTTGCAGAAAATGTTGAGAATAACATCCAAGACTGAGGAGAAGAAGCCTTCATTCTACAAGATTGTTTTTTATTGTTACAACACCGAAGAATTGGTAATTAGTCTCAACTAATTCCACGTATTTAATTTTTTGCATTTTCTTCTTGGAACGGTGTTGTTACTCACTGCAACTGTTTTATTTAGAAGCTGTATTTTGGTGCTTAATGTTAGATCAGAAACATGTTTAAATTCTGTACATAATTTTGAATTTTCTGCGTCAGCGTATCCCACCAAACGTCGGGAAACATATGCTGAACAATCGGTGGTGTGTATTTCAAGGATGGCTGGCCGGAGTTCTTAAAAGATAACTCTTTGGGTAACGGAGAGAATTTGGTATTCAGCTACGATGGAAGAATGCATTTCAGCATAACGGGTTTTTAAGAAGAATGCATGTAAGCGAGTCAATCATACCAACATTGGATCAAATCAAAATCCCGCCTATGCTAGCACTTCTAAAAGACCTCGTGGTAGACCAAGAAAGTACCCTCCCGTGAGTTCTAAGCATCCCCTCCGATCAAGTTCTTCCAGCGATAAGTGGTCAGATGTCGCGATATACATGTCTACTGGATTTCATGTAACTCATTGCTCTGTTTTATTTTGGATGTGAAACAGTAGGTGAAAACCTTCCGAGTGCTGAGGGAAGTGAATTCAAAAAGTTTACAGACGAGGAAGAAGATTGCGGAGACAACGCATTTGAGAATTCAGAAGCTAGTTGCGAAGAAATTTCATCCAAGTCTTTATCACTGCATTCCTCCCAATCAGTCCCCTTTCATGTAATGAAACTAATATCAAAATGCAACTAAGTGGAGTATCTTATATTGGATCACGTTGCTCGTGCAGTTCGTCCCCTTAGCCTTCTCTAGAGAGTATTTTACTTAAGGCATATATTTTAGGGTCACCCTGCAAAATGCAGAGGGAAAGACAAGGACAGTGAAAGTTATTCCTTGCAACGAATCACACTGCTTCACCGCAAGGTGGTGTAAATTCGTATATGCTAACAAAATCAAGACCGGCGATACATGTACTTTCGAGCTTGTGAGTAGAGTAGAAACTACACACAAAAAAAAAAAAAAAAAAAAAAAATATATATATATATATATATATATATATATATAGCTGCACTAGATTAGTCGCCACAAAAGAGGAATTTTATGTGCGCAAAAATAAGCGATTGGTGTCTCCCAGCCTTTCACAACTTGATCGGGGACTAGTCTGCAGTATGAGCAGGCTATAATCCATAAAAGTTTAATTCCCGCTCAGCCTTGTACTCCTTCTCAGCTTTTTCTTTGCCTCACTGTCAACAGCAACATCAGCAGCAACAGCATCTGCATTACCCACATCGTTGTCACCAACATGCTTGCTAGTATCAGAGCCACTGCCAATTCCTGAAGATTCATTGTGTGGAAAGGTCTCCACTGAAGGAGTTGATACCTCTGCAAGAACCTCTTCACCTGTGGTTTCTGTGTTTGTTGAGGGATGGCGGTTTTGAATGAGATAATGTGCCACAGATTTGTAACCCAGTTTTACGACCTGATAAGTTAACAAAATTTAGCCATTAGTTCATGTTAATTTGTTGCCTTCGTCTTTTGTTTCCATCATGTACCAAAATCACGGCGCCCAAACTATGTAATGAACAAATATATTTATATATATGCCTTAAGTGTATGTGGGTGTGTGATTTTGTGTGTTTGTGCCTGCGTTCTACTGTGCCGACCCCACTTAGTGGGAAAAGGCTCTGTTGTTGTTGTTGTTGTTTGTGCCTGTGTTCTACTGTATTGCAAGCTTTTCTCTTCACGGGAGTAGCTCATTAAGGTTGAGAATGTTTACCTTTCTATACACATTACCAGTGGGTTCCCACCCCTTCGCTTGACGGCAGCAATTGCAGTTACAGATGGCCCGACAAACAGGACACGTCCAATCAGGATTTTCGCTGGCTTCCATAACATTCTCTCCATATCTATGGAAGACGGTAAAAGTCAATGAATAAGACCATAGCATTGATTAAAAAAGATGAAAAATTTGCTTCGGGCAACAGCAAAATTATTGACGTGCTTAATGTGGATGTGGTCTTGTTGTGCATGTAGCATCTTTTCATTCATAGCATGTTTTCGATACAAATTGGAGCATAAAAAAGGTGTTACTTTTAACAGGTAACTTGTGAAAAAATTTACCTCATGTATAAGCAATCTCCACAAAACTGCCCTTGGACCAAGTCACATTTCCAGCACTGTGTATGATGACCAAGAGTTTTATGCCTGCAAGGAATTATGTCATCTCAAAACATAGTTTGCCAAGTGAAAGGACACCTAAGAAACATAGTTTACATAGTTGTATGAACGTTCTGTACGAGTACAAAGTGAACCCGGTATAGCAGTTGATTTAAGAACTTCTGCTATACACTTGACAACGTAACCTCTTCCAAAGGGTTATTAATCATATGTATAAGCTTCCTCAATCAGTCCTTAAATTATTTTTTCCAATTTAGATTCAGAAAAAAACGAAAAATACAACCTACAAGTATACAAGGATAGTACATGAATGAATAAGAACGGTGCAAGAACCAGCCAATGTATGGCAAAACTCAAGAAGAATATAATAAAAGAGCATTTGACTGAAACTTTTCAATTGGAAGCATAATTTGTGTGGCGATGAGAAGAATTTTTTAAGCGCTACACTGTCAATTATCCATATAAGCAATCGGTCGAAATGAAAGCCTAAAGCCGAAACAGACAACATACTTGGAAGGGTTCTAACTTCTAAAGTTGTCCTGGAGTAAATGGACAGAAAAAATGGAAAACATAAGATAAATGTAAAGCTTAACATATTCACGAATAAAAAACAACGAAACAGCTAAGACAGTGATATACATCAGTTTCAGATTCTCGTTAGAATCAGAATGAAATCCGCTGGTGCTCAGGCAATCTTTTAACA
Source organism: Pyrus communis (assembly GCF_041283825.1). Classification (NCBI taxonomy): domain Eukaryota; kingdom Viridiplantae; phylum Streptophyta; class Magnoliopsida; order Rosales; family Rosaceae; genus Pyrus; species Pyrus communis. Next base: position 22,458,257 of record NC_142569.1, read on the forward strand.
ACAATGATTCAAAATGCCAAACAGGCAAATTGATAGAACATTGCTGGTCTATGCAACATGACTTGACTAAACTTGGCATGTTAAAATTCGATCTCGTTGTGAAGAACAACATTACCAGCTAGTCAATTAAGTTAGCTCAACCAATCGGTATAGTAAAAAACCCATTCAGGGTTTCAAAGAAATTTGCGAAGGTCATAACTATGCCTATACATAAAAAATTGTATACTTCGACATAATTTAGAAACCCATCAAATGCATGATAACCTACCTGCATTGGTGGCAAAATTCTCCCTTAACCAGATCGTAAATACGCCTCCCATCTTCCCCATAGCCATCAACACCCAACTCCCAGCTTTTAACGCAATCCCCTAACAGCTTCTCATGCTCCTCTGTATAGATCTCTGGCTTTGAACCTTCCTTTATAAAAATTTCAACACTCCTCTTTGGGCGCTTTGGGTTCTCGTCTTTCTTCATAGGCCTCTTCTTTTGCACATAATCTACAGGAGCCACACTCTTCAACCTAACAAAACCCCAAAAAAACAAAAAAGCTTTCTTTTTTTTAAACATCAAAACCCGTCAAAGATGCAAACATTCCCACATTTTCCATTTTCTCGGAATCCAAACAGGAGGAAAGATGGGTTACCTAGAAGAGCGCCTGGGGGATCCGGAACCAGGAAGTGGGCTGTGGGTTTTTGCCCGGCGGGGACGTTTTGGGGCGGTAGCTTCGGTCTTGAGCTCCAGGGCAAGGTCCAAAATGCCCAGCTTTTGCAATCTCTCCTTGTTCTCTCTGATCCTATGGTCCCTGAACTGCTCGTACCCTGAAGTCCCTGCGGTTTCGTTCTCTACGGTTGCTCCGCCGTTCTCTCCGCAGTTTCCTCCGCCTCGATTTCTCAGAACCGCCATTGGAAATGGTGGACTGGAGCTGAAAGAAGACCTTCCGCGTCTCTGCGTCCAAGAGTGGAAGCGGGATGGTTTTCATTTTTTAAAGACGGGGGAATTTGAAAAAGAGTTGAAAATTCCTTTTTTGTTTTTGCTAATTTTTGTCTCCCATTTCGCGCCGTTGATTTGTTACTTGCCCTACTGCACGTGCTCACAAGTGGCGGCCTTTTAGATGGAGAGTGACCGGTCATATTTGGTGAGAATGAGAGAATAATTGTAAGATATTATATAAAATAATATTTTGCAATTAATATGGTAATTATTTTTAATTTAAATAGGAAGTCACATAATATCTTGCAATTAACATGACAATTATTTCTAATTTAAATACAAAGTTTTGGGAGTTATCTTTTGAATAAAATCAATAAGGGATTGATGAGGAGTGATGAGAGGAATGTGAAATAAATTTCATATTGATCACCTTTTGTGACATCCCACATTGCCCAGGGGAGTGGATCCTGTAAGCCTTATGTGTGTATTCTCATCTCTACCTAGCACGAGGCCTTTTAGGAGCTCACTAGCTTCAGGTTCCATGGGAACTTCGAAGTTAAGCGAGTAGCGCGCGAGAGCACTCCCATGATGGGTGATCCATTGGGAAGTTCTCGTGTGAGTTCCCAGAAACAAAACCGTGAGGGCGTAGTCAAGGCCCAAAACGGACAATATCGTGCTACGGTAGTGGAAAAGGGCCAGGATGTGGTGGACCCCGGGTTAGGATGTGACAATTTGGTATCAAAGCCAATCCCTGATCGAAAGTGTGCTGACGAGGACGTCGGGCCCCTAAGGGGGGTGGATTGTGACATCCCACATCGCCTAGAGGAGTGGATCCTATAAGCCTTATATGTATATTCCCATCTCTACCTAGCACGAGGCCTTTTGGGAACTCACTGGCTTCGGGTTCCATAGGAACTCTGAAGTTAAACCAGTAGCGCGCGAGAGCACTCCCATGATGGGTGACCCACTAGGAAGTTCTCGTGTGAGTTCCCAGAAACAAAACCGTGAGGGCGTAGTTGGGGCCCAAAGTGGACAATATCGTGCTACGGTGGTGGAGCGGGCCCGGGATGTTGTGGACCTCGGGCGGGGATGTGGCACCTTTGACTCTTCCTTCATTGAGCCGTTACTGTCCGTTGCATACGTGTGGGAATTCCGATGTGCCTTAAGGGAAATCCCGTCCTTCTTGTCCAAAAATTCATGTGTCATCTCCACAATTTTTGGGATTATTTTTTGCTTCACAAATGTCCCTATACCTGCTGGCTTACTCGTAGGAAAATGTAGTAGGTGTAAAGATCTCCAACTTTGATGCAGATTCCCACTTAGACTTGGACTTAGATTCTTCTTTGCTTACCCGTGCAAAGAATCCTATTCCGTTGATTTCCTTGTCTTCTCTGTGCTACACTGATAGGAGCATATTCATGCGACTTAATTAGCTTGTTCTCGTGCATTTATGTTGTGTTTACTTAGTTATTTTAGTGTTTAAGGCTACTTTTGTGTATTTTCAGATTATAAGGCCAAAGTGTGCAAGAAGATACAAATTGGAGCCTTTTGGAGCAAAAGAGGAATGAATGAGTTGAAGACTTGAAGAAACGATGAATTCCTACCAAAACGAGGAATCCTACTCAAACAAGGTTTCCTACTTGAAGTAGGAATGTTAACCCTAGGTTTCCCGTTTTGGTAACCTTTCCTAATCTAAACGTCCGTATTTTCTAGCCACTTTGTAGACCTTGTAGGTACTTTAAGACACAAAACGAAGGCCCTAGGCTCCTTATCCATCCTTGCCGTGCCCTTTTATTTTCTTCCCTTCCCTCGCCGTGCAAGGGAGGGCAATTTTGTCCTAGGGTTGCACTTAAAACACATGCTTTTAAACCCTAGCCGCACCTTTATATTTATGTTTTAATTTCCTATTTTCGTAAGCCTTTGATTTAATTTTAAATAAGCTAGGGTTAGTTTTCTGAAATCATATATTTTCCTAACCCTAGCCGCACCCTTCCACAATCTCCCTTGAAGCCGTAGCCTCCATAATCCTTTTTCTCCATTTTCAGCCGTCACCACCATCCCATAATTTCCCACCTAGCCGTGACTACACACATCCACCCTAATCCCCTTTTCAGCCGCAAGAATTCTCCCATATTTCATTCTATCCAGAAAACCATATAACCCTAATTTCGTCAAAAGCCGTGGCCCCCCCCCCCCCCCCCCATTTTTATCATGGACCCTAATAAACTAAAACAAGGATAATCAGCCACCATATCATTTTTATTCTTCTCAGCCGCATTTTTTCCCATTAATTTCAGCTTTTCTCCATTGATTGCCGAGCCTTCCCAGTCCATTTTTCTTCCATTCCAGCCATATTCCACACACTTCCCACCATTGCCGCACCACCAATCCTCCCTCAATCCATCCCCATCCCAAAATAACATCCAAATCATCCATTTAACCTCACTGCCGCAGCAAGGAGAAGAAGAAAGAGGACTTAGACGTGCAGAAATTCAAGTGGATTCATTGGGCGTTCTAGGTGTAATCAATCCTTTGTGCTTTATGTTTAAATTCAATTGTATTTCTCTTTTTGTGAACATGAGAGGCTAAACCCCTATTTAGTTAGGGGGTGATTCGAAACCATGTTTATGCTTGCAATATGATTTGATTACTGTTGGTTGGAATTTCATGTATTGTGGATTCAATTTGTTTAACTGCTTGATTGATAACTTATTTGTGTATGTTTATTGAGAGTGCACGCTTAATTTTCATGCATGAATATGACGCTAGAATATAAGTGAGTTTCACCTAATAGTTATGAACTTATATTCACAAGTAGTGGAGGTTGCTTATAAACAATCGCGTTAAATAAATTCTTGGCATAAGTTTCATGCAATCATAGTAACGAATGCCTCGTCAACACTTATAGTTTTCATGATGCTTAATGATTCTTGCTTGTATCTCTATTATGCAATTCATGTAGGGAACTTGTGGGGAATGCTTTGGGTTGTCGCATGCAATCATCCAATTCATTAACTTAAGGAAAACTTGACGGTTAATTTAAGCGGACCTAATTAACCCGGGGTGTTGAGTTTCATAATTTATCGAAAGACCAACTGAAAATCAAATTGTATGCAAGTGTGACATGTGTGGAGAAGAACCTTCTAGCTAGCATTCCATCCATATTTTCATCACATTCATATTTACATTCTGCCTTTAAATTACAATATGTGCATTTAGTTTAATTTCGTCAAAACCTCAATCCCCCTTTACTTTAGTGTCTAATTTAGTTAGAAGGTGTCTTAGTTTGTGTTTATAAGTGTTTTGTATTCTTTGAGTCTTTTGATTTGTTTTAGTGTTTTATTGTTTAGTTTTGCATTCTTTGAGTTTAGTGTTTTTAACGTTTGTTTTACGTTTTTGAGTCAGTTTCCAAGTGATTCAGTAATCCCTCCTAATCCCCGATCTAGAACGATCCCTACTTGCATCTTTACTACAATTGTCAAAAGAGGGTTTTAATTTGTGTGCTTAATTAGTTCGCATCAAATTTTTGGCGCCGTTGCCGGGGATTAGCAACTTTGCTAATCCCTTGGATTGTTATTTTCTGTTTACTTTATTTTTATTAAAGATTCTGACCTTATTTTGTTTTCCTTGTTTTAGGTACTAGTGTATGACTCGGAGTTCTCAACCGATTCGTGAGCATATCTCGGACTTTGACAGCGATTTTGAGAGGACTTTGAGACGGACGAGGAAGCAACACAAACCAAATCCACAAAGCCCGGAACTTGACCTCGAAGAACAAGTTCTAGAGGAGGAGGAAGAACCCACGGCAAGGATCTTTGAAGAACCACAAGTCATGGCCGTGGACAATCGGACGCTTAAGGAGCTTTCGGCCTCGGGATTGGATAATGCCGCACCTTTGTGTATCCAATATCCCCCACCTGTCGAAGGGAAGACTGAGGAGTTCGAGTTGAAGTCAAGCTTGCTCCACCATATTCCGAAGTACCATGGGTTGGCCATGGAGGATCCGAATAAGCACCTGAAGGAATTTGAGGTGGTGTGTTCAAGCATGACTCCCGTCAACGTTGACGGAAGTATATTGAAGATGAAGGCTTTTCCATTCTCTTTAATGGACAAAGCCAAAGATTGGTTGTACGATCTAGCTCCCGGAACCGTCACATCATGGGAGAGCATGAAGAGGGCATTTCTGGAGAAGTTTTTCCCAACTTCTCGAATCATCCTTTTGCGTAAAAGGATAAGTGGAATACATCAAGAAGAAGGTGAGTATTTCCCTACGTATTATGAACGATTTAAATCACTTGTTGCTTCTTGTCCACAACATCAGATGAAGGAGGAGTTGCTTCTACAATACTTCTACGAGGGGCTTCTACCTATCGAACGTCAAATGCTCGATGCCTCGGCGGGTGGAGCATTGGTGGACAAGACACCCAGGGATGCCAAGGTGTTGATTGCTAACCGACCATTGAACGCTCAACAATACGAAGGAGTAGGCCAAAGAGGACCCCCACGGCAGCAAGTTCATGAGGTAAGTTCCACACCCGATATTCATTCACAATTAGCTAATCTTACTTCCATTGTGTCTCAGATGGCCGAAGGAATGAGGATGCAAGGACCAGTGGTATGTGGGGTGTGTTCGATCCAAGGACATGCTTCTGAGAAGTGCCCACAACTCATAGAAAATGGTGGATGGGAAAGTGCCAACGCAATTGGATTTCAGGGCCAAAACCAACCAAGGAACGATCCGTACTCGAACACTTACAATCTCGGTTGGAGAGACCACCCGAACTTCAAATGAAGGGAGCCCCAACAACCACTACAACAAGGAGGCTTTAAGCAACAACCCCCGGGCTTCTACAACAAGCCATACGTCCCTACACAAGCACCTCCACAATCTGCCCAAACAAGTTCAGGTAACACTTTAGACAATGATACACTCCTTAAGTTACAAACGAATTTGTCTCAGGGGCAAGAAAATCAAGCAAAAGCCATGCAAAACCAAGATAAGAGGGTGGAGCAATTGGAGAAACAAATTGGGCAGATTGCAGATTTTGTAGGGAAGTTTCGTGAGCAAGGCCAACTTCCTAGTTCTACCATTCCAAACCCCAAGGGAGGCTTCGAAAGTGCAAAGGCCATACTCTTGAGAAGTGGAAAAGAAGTCGGGGCAGGTCCTACACCATCACCATCAAGCCCCAAAGAGGATGAAAAACGAAGAATTGAAGAGGAGGAATCAAGGCAACCCACGGCAAAGGTGGAAACACCTTTGCCGCAAGCTTCAAATGTTCCAAAAGTGTCAAATTCGGCCAATAAAGGTAAAAATGTGTCAAATTCAGTTCCTACTAATGCTTTCCCTTCGAATGTTCCTTTTCCTAGTAGGTTCATACAAACGAAGAAAGAAGAAGCCGTGAAGGACATCCTTGAGACATTCCGGAAAGTTCAAGTAAACATACCCCTTTTGGACGCAATCAAGCAAGTCCCGAGGTACGCCAAGTTTCTCAAGGAGCTTTGCACCACAAGGAAGAGGATGGCGACCAAAGAAGTAGTAAAGGTAGGTGAAAATGTCTCCGCCATCTTGCAACGCAAACTACCCCCCAAATGCAAAGATCCGGGTAGTTTTACCATTCCTTGTGTGATAGGTAATACTCGTTTCGAATTTGCCATGTTAGACTTAGGTGCTTCTATAAATGTTATGCCATATTCAATTTATGCATCTATGAACCTAGGAGTATTGAAAAATGATGGTGTAATTATACAATTGGCCGATAGATCTAACGCCTATCCAAAGGGAGTTTTGGAAGATGTGTTAGTGCAGGTAAATCATTTAATCTTTCCGGCGGACTTCTATGTGCTCGAGATGGATGAATCTGACCATGCCCCTACGTTGCCGATCCTACTTGGCCGGCCATTCATGAAGACGGCTCGGACAAAGATTGATGTGTTTAATGGAACTTTGTCCATGGAATTTGATGGGGAAGTTGTTAATTTTAGTCTTTCTGATTCTATTAAGTATCCTAGTGAGGATCATTCATGTTTCTCCACTGATGTAATTGACTCTTTGGCGCAGGGATATATGGAAGATTTGAATGCCGATGCGCTTGAAAACGTCATTACAAGAAGCATGGAGCTCAAAACCAAGCAAGGGGAATTGATGCTAGGCCACGGCACACACATTCCAATGCATGCCGTGCACCCTAGTGAGGAATGTATGGAGTTGGTTGCTGCCCTAGAGTCACTGCCTAGGCACGAGGGTAAGTTTTCTAACTTTGAGTCAATTCCCATTTCGACTAATAAGTTGCTTCCATCCATAGTTCAGGCACCCACCCTTGATCTCAAACCACTACCAAGCCATTTGAAGTACATTTTCTTGGGGGAAGAGGAGACACTACCGGCCATTATTTCTTCATTACTCACGGCACAAGAAGAGGAGAAACTAGTGCGTGTTTTGAAGGAGTTCAAATCTGCCCTACGTTGGACGTTGGCCGATATCAAAGGTATTAGTCCCGCCACATGCATGCATCACATATTTCTTGAGGAGGGGGCCAAACCAACTAGAGAGGCTCAACGCCGTCTCAACCCTCCGATGATGGAAGTAGTGAAGAAGGAGATAATCAAACTCCTGGATTGTGGAGTGATTTACCCCATCTCCGATAGCCGTTGGGTTTCACCTATCCAATGTGTTCCCAAGAAATCTGGAGTGACGGTGGTAGAAAATGCGGAGAATGAGCTTGTGCCCACTCGAATCCAAACCGGTTGGCGCGTATGCACTGATTATAGGAAGATAAACGCCACCACGAGGAAGGACCACTTCCCATTGCCGTTCCTAGATCAAATGTTGGAAAGGTTAGCAGGTCATTCATTTTATTGTTTTCTTGATGGATACTCTGGTTATAATCAAATTGTTATTGCCCCAGATGATCAAGAAAAGACCACTTTTACATGCCCCTTTGGTACATTTGCTTATCGTCGCATGCCATTTGGTTTATGTAATGCACCTGCTACATTTCAAAGATGCATGATGAGCATATTTTCAGATTATGTTGAGGAAATTATTGAGGTTTTTATGGATGATTTCAGTGTGTTTGGTAATTCATTTGATGGTTGTTTGAGTAATCTTAGTTTGATTTTGAACCGTTGTGTTGAAACAAATCTTGTGCTTAATTGGGAAAAATGTCACTTCATGGTTAAACAAGGTATTATTTTAGGACATATTATTTCTGAAAAAGGCATTGAAGTAGATAAATCTAAGGTAGACCTTGTTCGTCACTTACCCTCTCCAACTTCGGTTAGAGAGGTTCGTTCGTTTCTTGGTCACGCAGGTTTTTATAGGCGGTTCATAAAGGATTTCTCCAAGATTGCACAGCCACTATGTCGATTGCTGCAAAAAGAGGTGGCTTTTGAGTTTGATGATGCATGCTCCACGGCATTCAAGCACTTAAAGGAGGCTCTCACTTCGGCTCTCATTATCACACCTCCAGATTGGAGCCTTCCATTCGAGTTGATGTGTGATGCTTCGGACTATGCGATTGGTGCTGTTTTGGGGCAGCGAAAGAACAAACAACCTCATGTTATTTATTATGCATCTAGAACACTAAATGATGCTCAATTAAATTACTCAACTACTGAAAAAGAATTACTTGCTGTAGTATTTGCATTAGATAAGTTTCGGTCATACTTACTTGGTACTAAAGTTATTATTTTTACTGATCATGCAGCTCTCAAGTATTTTCTCACAAAAAGGGAGGCCAAGCCTAGACTAATTCGATGGCTGTTGCTTCTACAAGAGTTTGACATTGAGATTCGGGATAAGAAGGGCGTGGAGAATGTGGTGGCTGACCACCTAAGCCGAATGGTGCATAATGAGGAGTCCATACCCATTGCAGAGACATTCCCCGATGAACAATTGCTGTCCATAAAGGTTAGTACACCGTGGTATGCCGATTTAGTTAATTTTTTGGTGTCAAAACGTATTCCAAGTGAGTTCAATAGGCACCAACGTGACAAACTTAGGCATGATGCACGGTTTTATGTGTGGGATGATCCATACTTATGGAAATTTTGTCCTGATCAGATTATACGTCGTTGTGTGCATGATTCTGAATGTCATTCAATTTTGAGTTTTTGTCATACATATGCATGTGGAGGGCACTTTGGCACACAATGCACAGCCCTCAAAGTGTTACAATGTGGATTTTATTGGCCTAGTATTTTTAAGGATGCTAGAATGTTTTGCTTAACATGTGATAAATGCCAAAGAATGGGTGGCATTAGTGCAAAGGACCAAATGCCTCAGGTTTCTATCTTAAATGTTGAAATTTTTGATGTTTGGGGTATTGATTTTATGGGTCCCTTCCCTTCATCGTATGGTTTCATGTATATTTTGCTTGCGGTTGATTATGTGTCAAAATGGGTGGAAGCCAAGGCCACCCGGACTAATGATTCTAAAGTGGTTGCAGATTTTATTAGAACTAACATTTTTGCAAGGTTTGGAATGCCACGAGTGATCATTAGTGATGGAGGGTCACACTTTTGCAATCGGAAGAAAGAAAAAAAAAGAAAAGAAAGTGTGCAAAAAAGAAAGAAAGAAAAAGAGTTGAGAAATAAGTGAGATTGAACTCACAAGTATTAGTTGTTGAAGAAAGGGTCCAAAAGTTTGAATCTGGCCCTAAGTGATGTGTGAATCTTCCCTTCGTGGTTAAAGCTGGTTGCTGCATTCAAAAGTGAATTCTAAGTGTTGATTTCATTATTTTGCTTACTATCGCTTTAAGAACTTTTCTTTATCTTTACTTTTCTTTGTTAGACAATACCCTAGCCTCATTATAACCCTTAGACTTTTATCTTGATTGTTATGTGTTTCAATATGTGGAGTTTGAAATTGGCATGAGCATATGGTATCCTTGGTTCTCACTTCTAAGTAGTGGCATTCCATTCATGAGATCATATACATGTTATATTAATAATTCCAAAAAGTGCCTTCATTGTTATAACATATGTGAGTGCTAGTCTACATGTTTACATCAATCTTTTCACATATACTTAGTATAGGGAGTGTAGTCAGAAAATCTGTGTGAAAATAGCGGGTATATCCAGTGAGGAATTGACTGAATTCTCTAAGGCATGTTACTACATTCAAAATATTGTTTTAATTGATTAAATGCGAGCTAGTGAGTGGTTACTGCGATTAAGTATAAGCTCGAGGGTAAGGATGGCTAAAATCTATGGGAGTGGTGATTTTTAACATGTCATGTTTCATTGGAAATCCCTGAGGCAATTGTTGGAAGGTTTAGGTTGTGTTTTGTTTGTTTTGCTCGGGGACTAGCAAAAACTAAGTGTGGGGGAATTTGATAGGAGCATATTTATGGGATTTTATTAGCTTGTTTCTTTGCATTTATTTAGTTAGTTTCTATATATTATAGTAATTTAAGCTATTTTCGTGTGTTTGTAGGTCCAATTGGCAAAGGTGACTGATGCGAGATTTATACGCACACAAACTAAACCCTATTTGTGACAATTGTAGTAATGATGTAAGTAGGGATCGTTCTAACCGGGGATTAACTAGGGGTGCTAAACACTTGATTCAAATAAATAAAACTAACTTTTAAAACACTTAACTTACTTAACAAGAACTCAAAACAAGTACACAAGACTTCAAATACTTGAAAACACAAAAATAAAACAAAAACGAATGATTAAGACTTAACAAAAGATGGGGGGGGGGGGGGGGGGTTGAGTTTTTGACGAAATTAACTAAAATGCACAAATTGTAATTAAAGGCAAAACGTAAATATGAATGTGATGAAAATATGGATGATGGAATAGCCAAGGGGTTCTTCTCCACACATGTTACACTTGTATACAAGATTGATTCTCAGTTGGTCTTTCGATAAATTATGAAACTCAACACTCCGGGTTAATTAGGTCCGCTTAAATTAAACGTCAAGTTTTCCTTAAGTTAATGAATTGGATGGGTTTGCGCAACGCAATTCACAACATTCTCCAAAAGTCCTTTACGTGAACAGCACAATAAAGATACAATCAATTATCATTAAGCATTATGAAAACTATAAGTGTTGACGAGGCATTCGTTACTATGATGAGCATGAAACTCGTGCCAAGAATTCATTTAACGCGATTGTTTATAAGCAACCTCCACTACTTGTGAATATAAGTTCGTAACGATTAGGTGAAACTCACTTATATTCTAGTGTCATATTCATGCATGAAAATTAAGCGTGCATTCTTAATAAACATACATAAATAAGTTATCAATCAAACGGTTAAACAAATTGAATCCACAACTTATGAAATTCCAACGAAAGTTAATCAATTCATATTGCAAACATAAACATAGTTTCGAATCACCCCCTAGCTAAAGGGGGTTTAGTTCCTCATAACTTTGAAATCAAAGAAACACCTAAACATTCCAACAACTCAAACTTGAATTGTATGAACGTTTAGGCACTCTTCTCTTCCATTCCTCATATGTACAAAACAAAGAGAATTGAATTTAAACTTTGAAATCAAAGAAACACCTAAACATTCTAACAACTCAAACTTGAATTGTATGAACGTTTAGGCACTCTTCTCTTCCTCGTTGTTGTAGCACAAGGTTTAAGGATAGGTTGTGTGATGGTGTGAAGTGTTTTGGAGGGATGGGAAGTGGTTGGATAGTGGCTGCAATGGAGGAGAAAAACTGCACAAAATGGAAGGGGATACACGGCAAGGGATGTGTGTTTGTGTTGTGTGTTGTGTGGTCAATGGAATCAATATGGAGTGGGGATGCAAGGGTTTTTATAAGAGGAATGAAGGTGTATATGGCTGTTTGTTTAAGCATGCATGTGGCTGGAATGTGGTGGAAAAACAGCTAGGAAAGCTGGTGGAAAGCTGGAAAGCATGTGAAGGTGCTGGAAATGGGAATGAAGGCCACGACAAAGGTGTTTTCTTGCTGGAAATGCATGTGAATGCATGGCATTTGAAGTGATTGTTGTTTGGAAATGAATGTGAAGGCATGTGAAACTGGAAATGCATGTGAAGATGCTGGAAATGGGAATGAAGAGCACGGCATTGAGTGTGGATGAGTTGGAAAAGCATGTGAATGCTAGGCAAAGTGCATGTGAATGATTTGTGGTGCAATGATGAAGAGAAGTTGCTGAAAATCTAAGGGGAAGGCACGGCACAAGGCTAGTGTTTGGTGATGGGTGCATGTGTGTTGAAATGCATGTGTTTAAATGGTTGAAATGTGTAGATGATTATGAGTATGATAAGTGATAAGTGTATGGTTATGATAAGTGATAAGTGAATGATATGTTAAGTGATAAGTGAATGATATGTTAAGTGATAAATGAATGATATGTGGTGATGATAAGTGATGATAGGTGGTTATGATAGTTTGGTCTTTAATTTCGTCCATTCCTTTTGCTCCAAACATAAGCTATCCAATCCAAGTCCGATTTAATGCCCCAAACTACTCCAAAATGCATCCTTTCGACAAACACATCTTATGATCCTGAAAACACACAAAAGAAGCATAAAGGACTAAAATAACTAAAGAAACATAATGTAAATGTACGAGAACAAGCCATTTAAGTCGCATGAATATGCTCCTATCAAATACCCCCACACTTAGCTTTTGCTAGTCCTCGAGCAAAACAAAAAAAAAAACAAAATAAAACGAAACGAAACAAACCAAACACAATCTTAAACCTTCCAACGTTGCCTCAGGGATTTCCAATGCACATGACATGTTAAAAATCATCATTCCCACAGATTTTGGTTATCTTTACACTTAAGTACATACTTAATCATAGTCACCACATACTAATTCACAATTAAGCATTTAAAACCATGTTTTGAATGTAGTAACATGCCTTAGAGAATTTGCTCAATTCCTTACAAGATATGCACTCAATTTTCACTCAGATTTTCTGACTACATACCCTAATCTAGTTACATGTGAGAAGATTGATGTAAACATGAAAACGAACACTCACATATATGTATCATAAAGAGAGCAATTTCTGGAGTTAATAAGCATGTTTAGGTATGATCTCATGAATGGAATGCTACTACTTAGATGCGAGAACCAGCGACACCATGCTCATACCAAGTTCAAACTCCACAAATTGAAACACATAACACTTAAGAGTGAAGTCACGGGTTGTAATGGGGCTTGGGGTGTTTGGATAACAAAGAAGGGATATGGAAAACAAAGGTTCTTTAAGCAATAGTGAGCAAAGTAATGAATTAGACATTTAGAATTCCCTTTAGAACGCAAAAATCAACTTTGATCATTCAAGGGGGAATCACACAAAACTTAGGGCCATATTCAACTTTTTTGGACCCTTTCTTCAACCATCAACGCTTGTGAGTTCATTCTTACTTATTTTCAATCCTTTTCTTTCTTTTCTTCTTCTTTTTCTTTTGAATCTCAAAACATATAAACTTAAGAACAAACTTTTACTCCCCCACACTCATTCTCTTGCATAATGTAACTCAAAAGGAATTCATTTTCCGTCATGCTTACTATGCTTCAAGAACAAGGGTACGGATGGTCCTAATCTAGGCTAGGTGAGATGATATGGGTTAACAAAGAACATGGGCTAAACGAGGCTCAACGGGGTTAAAAATTACAATATATACGTAATATGGGAAATAAGGATATTTGGCTATGGTGGCAACTACACAACTTCATCTTGATATATGTTATGCAAATCAATGTCATGCTTTGAATGAAACGGATATAAGTTCTAGCATTTAGTTCTATCATGATACAATTGCATTCTAAGTAGCAACCAAGCAAGGAATAATGAGATCATGCAACAACTTTAGAAAACAAAGAATCACAGATTATAACTCTCCAAAGAAAGTAATGGCTCGAGTCTCACAGGGATGTAGCGTTTGTATGAGTTCCTTCCTTCAAGCATGTTACAAAAACGAATTTTTCTTTTATGATTGCATGTGAAGTCATACATTATAACCATAACTAAGCATATACCAAGAGTAAATCAAATTTTCATCCATGTTTATAACTCTTTTTAACAGTCATGCAATTACAAACCAAATCCTCATCATTGTGTTGGAAGGTATCCTAAGACACAAACACACAAAAACGACTCAAAACACTCTTTTTAGGTTTTTCAAAACATGTTTTTCAAATTTTTATGTGATTTTCGGAGTTATAAAACAACAAATACTAAAACACTCTAAAACAGCTTAAAAACGTTTTAAAACAGCAAGGAACAACGCTTGAAGTTATGGGTGATAAAATCTCACGAATTTGTATCAACAACATTAGTTACCCCCCACACTTAAATCAAACATTGTCCTCAATGTTTTAAGCTTAAAATCACACCAAACAAAAGTAAACATAAAAACAGCAACGAAACATACTAAACATGGCTTAATGTAAATAACAAAGAGAAGAGTTTAGAGACGCAAATCTGGTTGTGGAATGTAAATTCCATCTTCTCCTTGTTGATTGCATTGAGGCTTGATGTTGGTGATTCCACAGGGGTTTCTCCCATCGTTGATTTTCCTTTGTGCTACTCTTGAACTGGGCAGCAGGATTCTTTTGGTCTCCCCCGAAGGTCTGAGCTTACTCCTTTGGTCTGTTTCTTTGTTCAATCTTTCCAATTCGTATTGAAAAGGGTTGGAGGATAACTCAGCCTATGCTTGTCTCCACATGCTTCAATGTATCATTTTCACTTGCCTTACTTGCTCCGTTGAAGATGACTACTCGAGAGCAACGCTAGGTAAACAACCAGGAATAGATTCCAGGCAGTTGGCTCCAGATCGAAAGACTGACTCCAAGTGCCGGCTGATTGCTTCTTTCACTTTGCCATGCGAGTAAGAACAAGGACAAAGAAAAAGACAGGGAAAGAGCATGATATGAGATACTTTTGCTTTTGACCTTGATGATATGAGATACCTTTGCTTTTGAAGAAGCGGTGAATGAATCAGCACATGCTTCAATCTGCCGTTTCCTCCTGGGTCATCTGTACTCCAGGCATCTGGTATCATCTTTGGGGAAGAAGAAAAAAATGAGTAATTCGAAAGGTTTTGCTGGGAGTGCGCCCTCAGAGGTGAGGAAGAGTTGGGCATTTTCTTCAGGTCTGCCTTGCCATAAAAGATGAAGGTCGACATATATAGAGATAATAGCAAGTGGTGGTACTGTTCTTTTACCCTTGTCGACAAACGTTTTGATCCCGCAAAACCGGCTTTTTGAAATAGTGGCGTCTCTTCGATTTCTGAACGACGCCTCTTCGATTTCTGAACGACGCCCCTTCGATTTCTGAACGACGCCCCTTCGCTTTCTGAACGACGCGTAGTAGTACGGATGCGGCTCCTTTTGACAAAGCTGCACGCGTCTTCTGAAAAGCAGAGAAAGCGTCGCCGAACTTTGCGCTTGGCGGCTAAAGATGTGTAGTTGCGATGATGGCCTCCACGTGTTTTCTGAAAAGAAGAAATCTTTTGACAAAGTTGAACACGTCCTCTGAAAAGCCAAGAAAGCGTCGCCTAAATTACGCCGAAAATTCCGGCTTTTTGAATCGGTGGACACGTCGCCTTGGCTTTTTATAAAGGTATCGATCACCGCCAACATACACACTCTGAAGATTGCCCATTCTTGAACATCGTCTCCGGCCCTTTGAAATTTAACTCCATCCACCCCTTCTCTTTGAACACCTTTTGAAAAATGACTAACTCATCGAACCTTTGCTTAGATTTGAGTCTCAGCAGCGATCCGGTTGCGCCCCGTCAAGGTAATGTATGACGCCTTTCTTTTTTATCTTCTAACGGTCCTCTTACAGGTGAAGACTCCATAATGATGGATGCAACAACAGCTACGATAGTAGCTAGGAACCTCCTTACTCCTAAGGATAGTAGGCTGCTTTCAGGACGGTTCGATGAGTTGGCCGTTCAAGAATCCCTCGCTCTCAGTGTTCAGTGTGCGGGCTCTGTGTCCAACATGGGCCAACGCCTACTTGCTCGCTCCCGTCAGGTTGAATCGTTGATGACAGAGGTGGAAAGTCTCAAGCAGGAGATCAAACAGCTTAAGTACGAGAATAGAAGTTTGCATGTGCTTGCAAATAACTATTCGTCGGGCATGAAGAGGAAACTTGATGAGCTGCAAGAATCTGAAGGTCGAATTCAAAGTGACCGTCAAAGGCTTGCGGCTTATCTCCAGAGGCACCTTTTTCCTGGGTCATCCAGCATTCCACCAAGTATTGTGGCCTCAAATGATCTAGCTCCGATGCCTCCCGCCTCGATGCCTTCCGCCTCGATGCCTCCTACTTCCATGCCTTCCGCTCCGATGCCTCCTGCTCCGATGCCTCGTAGTGGGGCTTCACGTAAACAACTTTTGTGAAGGCCCATCATTCTGCCATTTTTTTTTTTTTTTTTTTTTTGAATCCAATCGGAGATCAATGGACAGCTTTATTTTATTCAGTGTATTGGGTTGCCTCCCAAGTAGCGCTTTCTTTTACGTCTTGCAGCCGGACGAAACCTTCATTTCTCACTTAGAGCCCACGGCATGCAATGGGATCTCCTCCATAACATGATCCTTCATTTCTATGCCATTTGTAATGATTGTTTCAAGTGCATCGCCATGTAATTGATTAATGTGTGCCTGCGCCAAAGAATCAAGAATATCAATAGAGAAACATGAGTGATCATCATTAGGAAATCTCATAGTTTCAGAAATATTAAAATCAATCACTTCCCCATCGAATTCCATTGTTAAAGTGCCTTTAAACACGTCTATCTTAGTTCGGGCCGTCTTCATGAATGGCCTCCTAAGAAAAATCGGCAAGGATGGAGCATGGGTGGTTTCCTCCATTTCAAGGACATAGAAATCCGCCGGGAAGATCAAATTATTCACCTGCACTAAGACATCTTCCAATACGCCCTTTGGATAGGCATTAGATCTATCGGCCAACTGAATAATCACACCATCATTTTTCAATTCACCAAGGTTCATTGAGGCATAAATAGAGTATGGCATGACGTTAATTGAAGCTCCTAAGTCTAACATAGCATGTTCGAACTTAGTTTGACCAATAATACAAGGGATTGTAAAGCTACCTGGATCTTTGCACTTTGGTGGTAACTTTCTTTGTAAAATAGCGAAAACGTTCTCACTTACCCTTACCACCTCCTTGTTTGAAATCCTCTTCCTCGTTGTGCAAAGCTCTTTTAAGAACTTGGCATACTTAGGGACTTGCTTGATTGCATCAAGGAGCGGAATGTTGACTTGAACTTTCCTAAAGGTTTCCAGAATGTCTTTCTCCTGCTCCTCCTTCTTTGTTTGCATAAACCTGCCAGGAAAAGGCACGTTTGGTGGAATCACATTAGAAACAATTGAGTTTGGACCTACCTTTGCCGTGGCTTTGAGTGCACGGCAATGGGTTATTCTAGGTGATGGGTGCATGTGAGTGAATAATTAAAGAGTAAATGGTTAATGAATGGTTCTTTGTTGATGGTGGAAAGCTGAAATGATGAAGTGGGATGCACGGCAATGGGAGGAATTTCTAGAATGATGGCAGGTTGTGTATGTGAATGATTAGGGTGAATGTGCATGTGCTTTGACAGCTAGGTTGAATTAATTAAAGGGAGTGCATGTGGCTTGGCTGGAATGAATGGAATGCAATCTGAAATGGGAGAGCATGTGGGTGAAATAATGAAGTAAATGCATGTGGCTGCAAGGTGTGAATGATTATGAGTGCATGTGGGTGAATTAAAGGATGGAATGCATGTGAATTAGGTTGGAAAGTGGTGGGTTATGCACGGCAAGGTGTGGATGATTGAATGTGCATGTAGGGTTGATATGTGTGTGAAAGTGGCTGAATGAATATGTAAATGAAAAATGAAACAATGAAAAGGCCCTTGGGTTAGAATATAGGTGCGGCTGAGATGGTTTGATGAATGAGTGGATGGGGAATGGGAGTGAGGAATGTGGTTTTAAGTAGTTAGAAATAGGAAACAAAGCCCTTCCTTGCACGGCAAGGAAGGGAAACATAAGGGGACACATGGCATGGCTTAAGATTGCAAGTTTTGCGACCTAGAATAGGTAGGATCCTTTGATATTAGGTCTTCAATTTCGTCCAACACTTTGGCTCCAAGCATAAGCTATCCATCCTTAGCCCAAAAGTGCTCCAAAAGGCTCCAATATGCATCTTTTTGCTTCCTTAGCCATATGAACCTAAAAACACACGAAAATGGCTTAAACTACTAAAATTACTAAGTATTAGCAACATAAATGCAAGAAAACAAGCAAACTAAGGCGCATAAATATGCTCCTATCACACACATACTCGCACGGACACACACATATGCACAGTAAGCGCGCACACACATGTACACACGTGCACCACACTTATTCACATAGACACACACACACACACTCAGTCCAGTCCACAACCGAAAGGCTTCACACACAAGGCCGGGCTTTAAGCCCTTTGTAACTAAACCGGCCCAAGGCCCTTTGGGTCAGTAAAATAAATAACAAAAATTTAAATAAAAAGAAAATAGAACGGGCTAGGTTTGGTCTACGGGCCCAAATCCCGTGGGTGTCCTGAACGGCCCGAAGGGCTTACGTGTTGGTCGAGGAAGAGCGCCGGAAACGTGATCGGATTCGTCCCGATTCCAATTTGGACCTAAAACTAAGTAAATGTAGGACATTAAAACATGAAAATGATGCTGAGAGAGAAGCGAAACAGGATTTTACCACAAATGGGATCAAATGGGGTTGAGATTGGCCGAGTTTGTGTATGAGCTTCAATGGATTTTCTTGTCGGGTTCTGGGGTTTAGAACACAGAAAAACCACAAGTTCAAACTTTGGTTTTCACACGAAGTCATAAACCCAACATACAAACCCAAAAATTTAAAAGAAAAATTAGGGAATAACCTCACTTGTGTTCGAGTTTCAGAGAGTTGAAGCTCTCAACTTCAATGGCAAAACACACAGAGGTGTTCTAATAACGCATGTAGGTTTATAGTTGAGTTCCTTAAGGCCTAAGGATTTTAGATATGTGGTTAGTTTGTTGGATTTGTTTAGATTTCGAAAAGGGAAGGGGACGAGAGCTCTCGGAGCTCTGGGGAGAGTGGGTGTTTCCGAGAGTTAGAGAGAGAGAGAGAGAGAGATTGAGAGAGAGAGAGAGAGAGAGAGAGAAAACTAAGTTTTTTTCCTTCAGAAAATGAGGAAGGAAGAAGATAGGGCTCACGGGTTGGGTTATTGGACCTAACCTTAGGCCTTAGGTTAACTCAAAAAAGGGGCTGGGCTTGGCCCAATAAAATTTTAAATTATTTGGGTCAGGGTTATAACAAACTACACCCCTTAAAGAAAAATTTTGTCCTCAAAATTTAATTACCTTAAGTAAACAGAAATGGATACTGTGCTCGTATTTGTTCTTCAGTCTCCCACGTCGCCTCCTCAACTGCATGATTCCTCCAAAGTACTTTTACTAGCGGAATGGTCTTGTTCCTTAACACTTTATCTTGTCTATCGACTATCGCCACAGGTTCTTCCACATAACTCAAGTCTAGACTCACATCCAGAGGTTCTGGCTGAATAACATGAGAAAGATCTGGTATGTATTTTTGGAACTTGGAAACATGGAATACATTATGAATATGAGACAATTCTGGCGGTAATTCCAATCTGTAAGCCACTGCACCAATTCTTTCTAAAATCTGATAGAGACCCACATAACGAGGGCTTAACTTCCCTCGCTTTTCAAACCGCACTACACCCTTCCAAGGAGAAAATTTCAGAAAAACAAAATCGCCAACCTTGTACTCTTGGTCTTTGGAATGTTGATCTGCAATGCTCTTTTCTCTTTCCTGAGCAGCCTTCAAATTTCTTTTAATGATTCGTATATTAGCATTAGTGGTATCCACGATCTCTGGTCCCACCAACGATCTTTCTCCTGCCTCCGTCCAACATAATGGCGTCCTACACGCCTTTCCGTAAAGTTCTTTAAAAGGTGTCATACCAACACTCGAGTGATAACTATTATTGTAGGCAAACTCAACCAATGGCAAATAGTTATCCCAACTACCCTTCCACTGTAAAACTGACACTCTCAACATATCCTCTAAAGTCTGAATCGTCCACTCGAATTGACCATCAGTTTGTGGATGATAAGCAGTGCTGAACAGTAACTGGGTACCCATAGCATCATTAAAGGCTTTCCAAAACCTGGAATTGAATCTAAGGTCTCTGTCTGACACGATGGAAACAGGTACACCATGGAGGCGAACGATATTATCAACAAATAACTTCGCCAATTTCTCCAGTGAGTAGGTCTGTCAGACTGGTAAGAAATGAGCAGTCTTGGTAAGCCGATTGATAATTACCCAAATACCATCGTACTTTGACGGTGTTCTAGGTAGTCCGTACACAAAGGCCATAGTGATATCTTCTTACTTCCAAACTGGTATCGGAATATTCTGCATCAGTCCCCCAGTTCTTTGCCTGTCTGCTTTAACCTGTTGGCAAATTAAACATTTACTTACATACTCCACTATGTCCCGTTTCATCCCTTCCCAATAATAGAAAGGATAAATGGTGTGATATAATTTAGTACTTCCTGGATGCATAGCATAAGCTGAAGTATGAGCCTCATCCAGAATTTCCTTTTTAACAGCTTCATTATCTTTAGGCACGAACAAATGGTTCCCTTTCAGTAAAGCTCCATCCCTACGGATGATGAATTTCTCAGTCTCCCCCTTCAACACTTGTTCCTTTAATTTTGCACACTCCGGATCAAGTTCTTAAGCTTCCCTAACCATGTCTACGAAGATAGGTTTTACCTAAAATGTGCTAGCCAAACTCCATGCTCATCTACTTCCAAATTGACACCAATTTCCCGAAGAGAAAATAATAATGGAACGTGCACAGCTTGAAGTGATGCAAGTTGCTCGTGATGTTTCCAACTAAGAGCATTAGCCACGACATTAGCATGTCAAGGATGGTACTCGATCAAACAGTCATAATCACTGATAAGTTCCATCCACCTTTTTTGTCTCAAATTTAGCTCTTTCTTGGTGAACACATACTTAAGATTTATGATCCATAAAAATACGACATTTCTTTCCATATAAGTAGTGCCTCCAAATCTTCAAAGCGAAAATCACTACCCCTAACTCCAAATCATGAGTGGGATAATTTCTTTCATGGATTTTGAGTTGTTTGGAAGCGTAGGTGATAACTTTTCCATGCTGCATCAGTACACACCCTAATCTTGATAGAGAAACGTCAGTATACACCTCAAATTCACCACTGTCATTTGGAAAAGCAAGAACATGGACTTAAGTGAGATGTTGCTTAAGCTCCTGAAAACTTCGTTCACAATCCTCATCCTGTTGGAAATATGCCCTGAAAGTCAATCTTTGGAAGAAACCTTTCAGGACAATGAATTGATGTATATATGACTCTTATACATCGGAAGGCAAAGATACTAATTAGGACTATCTCAATGAACAAAAATATGTCCTAAATAGTGAATCCATGGACAATGGATCGATGGAAGAAGTAACCTAATAATGTTAGATTACAGAGACCTTCTTCTCATAACCATCATGTCCAAAAAGGTTCCTGGTCATAGGATTGTCGGAGGGATATTGACAATCCATAGACCGGTACATACTATGTCCGCTTCAATTGGAAGGATGGAAAGTCTCATCCCATTCGTGTAGCGACACTAAGACAAGTATGTAGGTGCTCATTAAGGGAATGAGTTCATTGAACACAATCGAACAAGAGTACTTGCATGGAGGTCTACTCACATGTCAAGCAAGTAACTCTAATGGTTGGAATAATGTAAGTAATCCTTTGACCTGAGGCATCGTCGTTGTCTTGTGGTTAAGTACTTAATCTTTGATTATGTTAGAGTCATTCCGTTCGCGAGTGTCCAAGGCATCGTTGGGGTTAAGCCACTTAGCCATGAAGGCAAGTGAATGCGCAACAAGGAATCTCTAATCCTCGATAAGAGAGGATGAATACTCTAAGATATGATTCGGGAATCTTCGGTCGAAGTATCGAGCGTAATAAAGGAAAGCGTTCCTATACGTCTCAAATGAATCATATAAGAAGGAATAATCACATTAGGGGTTTGACATTATAAATCCATACCCTAGTAATGTGATTGAGAGTATTGTTTTAGAGAAGGATCGAATTACATTGTAATTCCAACTGAATAGGTTCTCCGAATAACTTATACATTAGCTTGGGTAGCCATGATATATGGTTAGATGTCACTCATGGCTTGTGAGTTCTTCTAGATGATTAAAAGTAGTCATCAAAAGGAAGGTGAATTAAAAGTAAGTTTTAATTCACTAAGTGATTGGATAATCAATTAGATTGGTGCCAATCACCTCACTGCCTTGCTAATTAGAACCTAAAAGATTGTTCACCAATACACTCTTGTAGTGAGTAACTAATGGATGAAGGAAATAATTAATTGGATTAATTAAGTGTTTTGATTAATTTAGAAAGTCTAAAGAAATCATAAAAGCGATAAAGATCGTTTTGGGCTTAAAGAAACGTTCGGGTTTAATTAGGCCCATTGGGCCAAAACCCATTGGGCTTTTATTCAAGCATTGGATGACTTGAAATAATTAAAAGCCCAAAGCCCAAACCAAACACAAAGGGCCGGCCACCAAGGTAAAGAAAGGTTAAAATGTTGACTTGTTTCTTTTGTCTATAAAAGGAACTTTATAACACAAAGTTCATGAGGGTTTTGATGTGTTCTAAAACAACAAAAGAGAAAAAGAAAAGCTCTCTCTCTTGAACACAAAGGGCCGGCCACCAAGGGGGTGATTTAACTAATCATCTATACACCCTTTTGGTTATTCCTTCATCTTTCTCATTACAAAGTGGGTGAGGATCTTTAGAGGTTTTCATATCTTTGGAAACTTGAAGAGAACCTAGGAGCACTTACTATACAAAGTGGAGGAAGCAAGGAGGGAGGCTAGGCTCAAGGAGTTTGAGGAGCAAAGATCTTGGAGGTGGTCCATCCTTGGTCTAAGATCTAGATCAAGAGGTATAAAACTAAACCTCTAGTTTGTTCTTCTTATAAATTTTGTTTTGATGCATCTTATATAAACCTATGCATCTTGAAGGGGATTTGCATGACTATAGCTTTGATAAAATGTATGACATGCTTCCGTTGCTTTCGTATATAAATTTTGAATTGTATATGCATGCTAGTCACTAGAAATCCCACATGAATCTCATAGATTTCCCTTCACATCCCACTCGAACTTCACACTTTTACGAGCTAACTTAGTAAGAGACAGAGCAATTGTAGAAAAAATTTGAATAAATCTTCGATAATACCCTGCCAAACCCAGGAAACTTCTTACTTCGGTGACATTCTTCGATTGTTCCTAATTAGACACTGCTGACACCTTCTGGGGATCTACACTAATTCCTTCAGCATAAACTATGTGTCGAAGAAAACCAACTTGAGTTAACCAAAACTGGCACTTATTGAATTTGGCATAAAGCTGGTTGTTCCTCAACCGTTCTAGCACTAGTCTCATATGCTTCTTGTGCTCATTAACACTTCTAGAATAAACTAGAATGTCATCAATGAACACAATCACAAACCGATCCAGATATGGTCTAAAGTCTCTGTTCATCAAATCCATGAATGTTGCAGGTGCATTTGTCAATCCAAAAGGCATGACACAAAATTCATAATGCCCATACCTCGTACGGAAAGCAGTTTTCGGGATATCATCCTCACGAATCCTCAATTGATGGTAACCCGATCGAAGATCAATTTTGAAAACTACTTGAGCACCTTTCAATTGATCAACCAAATCATCGATCAGAGGCAGAGGGTATTGATTCTTTACCGTCACCTGATTCAGTTGTCTATAATCGATACAGAGTCTCATTGATCCATCATTCTTTCTAACAAAAAGAATAGGAGCTCCCCACGGGGATGTACGTGGCTGGATGTAACCTTTGTCTACCAATTCCTAGAGTTGGATCTTCAATTCTCTCAACTCCGCTGGTGCCATTGAATAAGTTGCCAAGGAAATAGGGTTTGTATCTGGGAGTACATCGATAGTAAACTCAATTTCCCTCGCAGGTGGCAACCCTGGTAAATCATCAAGAAACACATCAATGAAGTTCCTTACAACTGGTACTTCTTCTGGACGTAAGGAAGGTTCATCATTTACAACTACGTGGGCTAAAAACCCCACACAACCCTTATTCAGCAACCTAGTTGCTCAACTGGTAGAAATAATACTATTGGGGAGGACACGTTGCTCACCCATAAATGTAACTGATGGGAGTCCTGGCCGATTGAATGTCACAATTTTCTCCCAACATGTGACATTCGCTCGGTGCTTAGATAGCTAATCCATTCCTAGAATGACATCAAACTTCGCTAGTTTAAAAGGAATTAAATCAATCTCTAAGTTTTCCCCTTCCACAATAACTGGATAATTCCGATATTGCCATCGAGCACAAAACAATTCACCTCGTGGCATTTGAATTAGCATATCAAAGCCTAATAGTTGAGGTTGAAAAGGTATAACCTGAGCAAAAGATGAAGAAACAAATGATTATGTGGCACCCAGATCGATTAAAACTCTAGTCCAAGTATTATAGACAGGTAACGTACTGGTGATAACTTGAGGATCCTGATCAGCCTCCTCCTGAGTCATGGCATTTATATGTCTATGAACTTGTTGCCCTGCATTACTATTCCGACCACCACGACCTTTGTGACTACCCCCTGCTCAGTTCCCTTGGCTACGGTTACTAGAAGATGTTCCAGCCTGCTGCTGGGTCGAAAACTGAGTACTCCGGCTATCAGTACCTCTGAAACTCTGACTACCTCTGCCACTAAGCTGTAGACCTCTATTACCCCCAGAGTTCTGCTTAGTAGTGCTCCTGTAACTCCGACTATTACTTCCACTGCCATCAAAACTCTGTCAACTGTCATAATTCTGAACGGCCTGATATCTACTATAGTCTGAACTAGAAGTAAAATCACCATGTGGTGATGCTTAAGGACAATCACGAACAAAATGCCCATTGCCACCGCATCTGTGACAAACTACAACAGTTATCCTGCAATTTCCTCGATGACGTAACCCACATCCATCACAGACCGGATAACTCGGAGTGAAATGGTTGAAAGGTCGTCTCGCCAACTCGTTGCATGAGCCTTCACTGGACGATCCTGAGCCCCGACCTCGCCGTTTAAATGAAAATGAGTGTCTGGGACCTACAGACCTAGAGGGGCTCGTTGATTCTTTGGTACTCCATGATCGAAAATTCTGACTCTTCTGGTTCTGATTCCGCTGTCTATTTTGTCTTTGGGGCTGACTCTAATTCTGAGATTGATCCTGCATCTCCGTATTCCACTTAGACTATTATATACTTAGACTTATCTCGATTACTTCTTCATAAGTTCTAGGTCTCTAAGCAGCTACCAGTGTACGGTACTCCTAGTTCAGTGCAAGCATC
This sequence comes from Pyrus communis, assembly GCF_041283825.1. NCBI lineage: Eukaryota > Viridiplantae > Streptophyta > Magnoliopsida > Rosales > Rosaceae > Pyrus > Pyrus communis. Next base: position 22,483,669 of record NC_142569.1, read on the forward strand.
GCCTGGTCCATCTGTGCTTGCAGATTATCATAAGTCCCATCATGATGCCTAGCCAAGCACCTGAAGGTACTATCAAATTCTGTGATGCTGAGGTCACCCTGTCGAAACTCTAAATGCTCCTGCCTTTTTCTTAATCTGTAGCTGGGGCTTAGAAAGTAAGCAATAAAACGTTTTCTGAAGGCAACCCATGTTATCCAAGAACCAAGTGGACGAGATTCATTCATTGATTTCCACCAACTCCTAGCATTACCCTGAATAAAATAACCTGTTATGTTTGCCCACTCATTTAGTGGACACTTCATAGCCTCCAGAGTATCCTCCATTTTCTCTAACCACTGCTCAGCCTCTTCGCAATCTCCTACAGATTTCAACTCAGTGAATCCTTGACTTTTAGCGATTTCTATAAACGTTTGATTCGGCCTATGACCCGGAAGAGCATTCATTAATGCAGAGGTAAACTGCTGGATTCCCCCCATTATAGAAGAACGAGGTCGTCAAGGTACATTCCCACCAGGATTAGCCATGATTCTGACAAAGACAACAAGATTTAAAAAGGTTGAAATTTACCAATTTGGTGGAAAGAAACCCTAACCATGCTCTGATACCAATCTGACACACCTCGATCTCGATATTCAAGAGTAATGATTAAACAGAGGGTGACGAAAGCCATTTATTGAATACAAGAGTAATGATTAGGAGGAAATATACATGAGTAAATAAAAATTTGGGGAAATCAAGTAAATTAAATACAGTTTAAGAAAATAGCTAGAGTGCACAGAACACACTCTAAAACAAGATCACAAAGAAAAGAATATTACAAGATATCACACAAGTGAAAGATAGACCGCTACTGGTAGGGAAATGCCTCTTACGTTGTGTCGTAGTCCTCGTTTCTAAGACCTGAATGGGGGCGCAAAATAAAGGTGAGTGGACCAAGTTCATACATACAATAATAATAAAACAATTATCAAGATACTAACCCCCACAATTTATATAAAGAAAACTACCACATAATAGGTGATAGGTTTACTGAAAACCTTAGCATGCCAAAAACATCTCAAAAGACATATCGCGGAAAAACATTATGGAAATCAAAATATCAATCATCTCACATAATGTCTTGTAACGCGGTGTGCTAGTAGTAATATCACTGAACAAATATAACTCTCGGCCCAATGCCTACTCCGTGTCCCTCAGCCCGTAGCTAGGGATTATTTCTCCCGGCCTAACTGCCAACACCAGATCCTCGCCCCAGGCGGCATAGTGTCCACTAGGTACACACAAATAGTTACGCCTCTCATAAACAACCACTTCATAGTATAAAGTCATCCATCGTCTATATTATAAAGAGGGGTTTCTAAAACATGTTCTAGCATCCTATCGTCATCCATCAAATAGTCTACCAGTTCATGGTTTTTATAGAAAATACGATATATCAAACTATAGCTCAATGTAGGCTAATAATTAATTCCTCACCAAAAATGAGACATTAAACAACATATTCCATAAACATGCTTAACATAAAATCAGTTCATAAAACTCGTAAATTCATTTATGCAATTAAACTATGAAATCATGTAATTTTAGAAGGGATCCACTCACAAATACTCCGTAACAGCAGAGTTGTACGGAAAAGGATTAAGGAAATCTCCACTAGCAAGTTCACCTAAGCACAAAAATGTACAATTTATCAAACTATGCCCAAACGATAGAATTCCAGGAAATGGACGCCAAAAACGGATTTGGAATATCAAAATTGGTCTAGGAGGGATTTTTTTGGGTTTTTGGGTCCTGAGGTTTTGGTTAAAAAAGGGTTAGGGTGAAAAGGGGTGGTTTGGGCTTAAACCCAAACCCCCCCCACACACACACACGTGCACCACACGCACTCACACAGACACACACATGCACGGGATGCACACACACACGTGCACCACACACACTCACACAGACACACACACATGCAGGGCATGCACACACACAGAAGTGCACCACACACACTCACACGGACACACACACATGCACGGCATGCACACACACACGTGCACCGCACATATTCACACAGACACACACACATTCAATCCAATCCACAATCCAAAGGCTTCACACACAGGGCCGAGCTTTAAGCCCTTTTTAACTAAAAACGGCCCAAGGCCTTTTGGGTCAATAAAATAAATAACAAAAATTTAAATAAAAAGAAAATAGAACGGGTTGGGTTTGGTCTATGGGCCCAAAGCCCGTGGGTGTCCTGAAAGGCCGAAGGGCCTGCATGCTGGTCGGGGAAGAGCACTGGAAACGTGATTGGAATTCGTCCCGATTCCAATTTGGACCTAAAACTAAGTAAAAGCAGGACGTTAAAACATGAAAATGATGCTGAGAGAGAAGAGAAACATGATTTTACCACAAATAGGATCAAATGGGGTCGAGATTGGCCGAGTTTGTGTACGAGCTTCGATGGATTTTCTCGTCGGGTTCTGGGGTTTAGAACATAGAAAACCCACAAATTCAAACTTTGGTTTTCACACGAAGTCATAAACCCAACATGCAAACCCAAAAATTTAGAAGAAAAAGTAGGGAAGAACCTCACCTGTGTTCGAGTTTCAGAGAGTTGAAGCTCTCGACTTCAATGGCAGAACACAGAGAGGTGTTTTAATGACGCATGCAAGTTTATAGTTGAGTTCCTCAAGCCCTAAGGATTCTAGATATGTGGTTAGTTTGTTGGATTTGATTAGATTTCGAAAAGGGCGGGGGACGAGAGCTCTCGGAGCTCTGGGGAGAGTGAGTGTTTCCGAGAGTTAGAGAGAGAGAGAGAAAACTAAGTTTTTCAGAAAATGAGGAAGGAAGAGGATATGGCTCACGGGTCATTAGACCTAACCTTGGGCCTTAGGTTAACTCAAAAAGGGGGCTGCGCTTGGCCCAATAAAAATTTAAATTATTTGGGTAAGGGTTATTACACTCGCACTGGAGAACTTACCCATATGGATGTTGAGAAATTTGTTTATCTTCTTGCACTAGAGAGCAATTAGTTTATCCTCACGCACTGGAGAGTAATTAGTTTATCCTCTTACACCATCACCGTCATTACAATCACCATTTTTGCCACCACCACCACTGTCGTCAACCCCACTCCTACTACTATGTCCATTTGTTATTGTATACAATTATATCACTTTTACATTAAATTATACCAAACGCTTTTACACTGTTTTTTATACTCACAACACTTTTAAAATTTAATTAACCAAACGTTCATCACCTTTATTTTACAATTGATTATTCCTAAAGTATAGCAAAAACAATTTTTTTAAAAAACATAGCAATCCTAAACTGACGCTCAATTGTTGACTTGTTGTGTGGAACCCGACCCGATCCGTACACAAATGGACTGAGGCAGGTGATGGACATGGACCCAGCTTGGACTCCTTCAACTTTTAGGTCAAGTAGCAGATATGTATCTACACAGGTTTTTCTTTGCTTTTGGAAAAGGAAAGTTTGACCCCTAAATCCTGTTTCTGGAGAAGTGCTTTTGTGCAGTAGGCCTGTGGGTTTTGTGTAGGGTTAAAACGCAGATCTGAAGACAAAGGACACACAGATTCACAGAACAGCCTTCCCCTCTCCCCCAAAACCACCACAACCAACCCCCCCCACCCACCCACCCAACCAAAAAGAAAAAAAACCTTCCTGCTACCAAAAACCAAAAACCAAAAACCCAAAAAAAAAAAAAAAAGAAACACTGAAATGAGGCCCCCGTATTTTCACAAGCTGATTGTGTCTTCTACTCTCCAAGCCAAACAGCTGGTACATTCTCTTACTCTCTTCATAGTTTGCTTTTTAATTGTGTGCTCAGCTGTTTGGGTTTTTTTTTTTTTGGTTTACTGAGAAATTTGGGGTGTGTGTGGAACTCAGATGGAAAATTAGGATTTTTTCTTCTGTTTCTGGAGGATTTTGCAGACCCACTTAAGAGAGTAAAAAACCCTTCAAATACTGTGTCTTGTCTGTATTTCTTTTGGGTGGGTGGGTAAAAACATAAAGGGTTGAACTTTGGTTTGGTTGTATGGTAATTCAAGGTTGTTTAGATATTTTCTTTAAATTTTCGTCGCAGGTTGTTCTACAAATCCGAGGAACTTGTTTCGTTACATAGTTGAATTCTATTTAAACAAAGTTTTTGTTTTATTTTATTTTAATTTAAATTTCCTTCATGATATTTCTAATGTTAGGAAGGTAATCAAAACCCAGCTCAGTAGAATGGCTTTGTATGGCTGCTAACTTTGTGTTGCTGGAGTGAAAATATGGATTTGATATCGGTTCTGCTCCGTTTAGGTAGATGGAAAGTTATTCTAAGTTGAAACCCGGAAAATCTTCTGGCAACAATTGATGATATATGATAGATGGGTCTATTCCTGGTAGGAATTTTATCGGGGTAGAGCGAGTCTTGCACATATAAGTGTCTAACTAGATGCAAATTATTTGGACTATAATGATAATCTAGTTTGTAACGAAAATCGCTTGAGATTTCAACTATTTTTCTTAATCTCTGCTACTCGTTGAAGAAACAAAAATAGAGTTGTAGCGCTCTACTATCCGTCAGAAAAGTTGCAACTGTACATTAGCAACTTTGAATTTATGAATTCTTAGCAAATAAAGAAGTTGTCCACTAGTTTTCACATGTATAATTCATTCCCCAAATTGTGGTAATAGCGTTCACCTTACTCCATTTCTAGTCTCTCCAGTCTGATTGTTTTGGCTCGTATCAAAAAGTGACCCGCTTCTTAATACTCACTTCTGCCTTTCTTTTCTGGTCACTTTTGTCTCCGAATATTTTTCATGGCTGACAGACTTCATTCCATTGGAAGGCCTCTGAAACGATGTGAGATTTGTTTCATACAAATAACATAAGTTATGTTCATATAATTATCTGATTGGTTTAAGAATCACTTTCTTGGACCTGAAACTTGAAATATGATTTATACAATTTTGCAAAAGATCATTTTTACATTGAATATTATGTTTTTTACATTGAATATTATGTTTTTACTGTGCTCTCATTTTTTCTGATTTAATAAATGTCATGTTATCATTGTATGTTATATATCTGCACTTTTTATGTGATGTTTATCAGTTTATGCAAATTTGCACACTGATATAGCATATTATAAATTTTTTTTTTTAAAAAAAAAAAGGCAATACAACTTTGCAGGGTTGGCGATTTATCCTAGCTATAACTTGATTTTGTAATTGTAGAGGATCCCGGAAAGTTTTGTCCAGAAATTCAGAAACGAGCTATCTACCATTGCTACGCTCACTGTTCCTGACGGTCATGTTTGGCATGTGGGAGTAAAGAAGGTTGACAACAAGTTTTGGTTTCACGGTGGTTGGCAGGATTTCATTGAACATTATTCAATCCGTGTTGGATACTTATTAACATTTAGATATGAAGGGCGTTCATCTTTCACTGTCCATATATTTAATTTGAAAACTGCTGAGATTAACTATCAACCTAACACTCTTAGTAGTACTGGAGGTTCTGTTGACCGGTATCAAGTATTTGAAGAGATGGAAGATGATGACTCTGTTGAAATCTTGGGTTCCTCCCCTACATCCGTTGTTACCGATTCTTTGAGAGACAAGTGCTTTGGTGGCTCTACAAATCAACTGACTCCTGGGAAAAATTGTACTCCTCCATCGCTGCAGAATTTGTTTAATGGTTCCAAACCTAAGAATTATGTGAACTGGAGTGATGCTGGGAACCTGCATCTATCGAAGGGTGATGATCTACAAGCAGGTAATGAATCTACTCGAGATATTGGTGTTCAATTTAATGTAACAGAGCTTAAAAAGACAGTGGATGAAGTCAAATTGCGTAGTCCAGGTGAAGACATACGAAGCATAAAGAAGACTGTGAGAAAAAAGCGGAAGGTTAATCCTAGTAAGATCTCTGAACTCATACTGTTTGTCATTTTTCATTAATGGGAAATGCGAATCTCCTTATTAATTCTATGAGAGTGCAGATGTGGAGGAGTCTTCTTCTCAACACGAAAAAGAAGTGGAAATTCGCTTTCGATTTTATGAAAGTGCATCTGCAAGGAAGAGAACTGTGACAGCCGAAGAAAGAGAAAGGGCTATTAATGCAGCCAAAACATTTGAGCCGGTTAATCCTTTCTGTAGGGTGGTCCTTCGACCATCCTACCTATATAGGGGTTGTATAATGGTGAGTCTTCAATATGATGTGATACACTGCTTCTGCTTGTTGATTTAAGTTGTTACATCTCGGCTTAAAATTCCTTTTTTGCTCATGCAGTATTTGCCATCCTGCTTTGCCGAAAAGAATTTAAATGGGGTTTCAGGATTCATCAAACTTCAGTCCGCTGATGGCAGACAATGGTCAGTCCGATGCCTTTATAGAGGAGGTAGAGCAAAATTAAGTCAGGGATGGTATGAGTTTACGATGGATAACAATCTGGGGGAGGGGGATGTTTGTGTCTTTGAGTTGCTCAAAATGAAGGACATTGTGCTGAAAGTTACTGTGTTTCACGTCCTTGAAGATGCCGGATTTGTGAACCAGCCTCAACTGCAAAATCTCACCCCAGCTAAACCGAATAGAAATTAGTGGGCACGTGGCTGGTAAATTTGAACGTTTAAACTGTATCGAAGAATCTCTTCTCTCTTTGGGTAGTGATCTGGTTTGTTCATGTGGAAGTGTTTAGATCTATTTAGATTTAGTACTCAAAAACTTTTCAGGATGACATAGTGGAACTTTTTTTCGTTGTGTAGGAGTTTAAATACAAAATTTCGGGTCTTGACTAGCACTGTAAATAGATTGTTGAATACTGTGATGTTAATTGTCTACATTTTCCTCTGTTATTGCTTCACATTTCTATACATCTCTTAATCATTGTTAGAGCAAAGACTGGATTAAGATGCTGCCTGCAGATGTTATTAATTTTGCCAGTTCTAAATTCTGTTTCGGATTTTTACCTTTTAAATTTGGTCAAGCAAGCTGATTTCCACCCATTCTGATACAAGAAAACTGTTAAAAGAAATTCAACGATCTTCGTTTGACATTACGTTCTGTATTTTACGGAGAGAATGGTTCGAATTTGAGTATCTGGCCAATTGGCTGGCTTACCCTACGAGAAATTTTCCCGTGCAACCAATATATAGTTTCAATGATGTCTTCCTTCTTTCATTTGCTAAATTTGTTCAGTATTCAAAAGAATTATTGGTACAAGGTAGGTGTGCAAGTGGCCATGGCCTTGCCTTTATCATCATTGAATGTTATAACATATAATATTGAGAATTGTTATTAGCATTTCAAAAATCTCATTTTATATTCTTGACAAGTATATTTTTGTTTCTAATTATATAAAGTTTGGAGTGTAAAATGAGATTTTTGAAGTGCTAATAATAATTCTCATAATATTATCAATTGCATCCACAAATGGTATTAAGAAGATAATTTAAGCATAATACAATTAGGGTTTGGAAAAATGGTCAAAAAAAATAGAATTCAGATTCTCTTTGATCACCGTCTTTTTGCTATCTTTTTATATTTTATTCAAAGTCGTATTGGGCTGTGCATCACTTTACAGTCTCACTATTCTCTCAGCGACCCAAAGACTTGAAAGAAAAAAGGAAAAAGAAAAAAGAAGCCTCACTATATTATCACTTTCGGCTCAGTTTTATTTGGTGGCAACTTTTTCCAATGTCTCATTAGAGATAAAGGAAAGTAGTTGATGACCTTCCAATTCATGGGTTGGTATTTGGCAAAAAGAAAATAAACAAATCAAATCAACACCATCTTTGCCATTAGATGTGATTTCTTTTTTTATTTTTTTGTCAAAGAAATGTGATTTCTTTTCAAGATGATCACTTTTTCTTTATACAAGTAAGGAAAATATTAGGGAAACTATATTTTTGTACTATTTTGTGTACGACTGTGACAAATGATGTGTACATATCATGTTAATTAAGAATAGCCTAAACTACCTCAACCTATGCCCAATGATCCAACTCTAGTGATCCAACTTTATGCCTAGTGATAGCCTAAAACTTGTTTGGTATTAAATTCAAAATTATTTTTAAATCTTAATAATTGAAGAAATAAGAAAGGGAAAGAGAAGAGGGAAAATGGAAAGAAAAGGAGAGATAGGAGACCAAGACATAGAAAGTTGAGGGAAATGATCGGAAGAGAGAGAAGAGAAGGGAACAAGTGAGAGAAAAATCATAATAAATTGGAAGAGAGGAGAGAAAAAAGGAAATGATCGGATGAGAGAGGAGAGAAAAAAAATCATAACACGGAAGAGAGGTGAGAGAGGAGGAAAGAGGGAATAAAAAAGGAAGAGATAAGATAGAAAAAGAAGATGAGAGATAATTGAGTTTAAAAACTGACCTTTTGTGTTTTTCACAAATAAGTTAATTTTTTATGTTGGTTTTGAGTTCATTTTTTAAAAAGGGTAATTGTGACATCCCATATCGCCCAGGGGAGTGATCCTTAAATGTATATTCACATCTCTACCTAGCACGAGGCCTTTTGGGAGCTCACTGGCTTCGGGTTCCGTAGGAACTCCGAAGTTAAGCGAGTAGTGCGCGAGAGCATTCCCAGGATGGGTGACCCATCGGGAAGTTCTCGTGTGAGTTCCCAGAAACAAAACCGTGAGGGCGTGGTTGGAGCCCAAAGCGGACAATATCGTGCTACGGTGGTGGAGCGGAGCCGGGAAGTGGTCCCGCCCAGGCCGGGATGTGACAAATTGGTATCAGAGCCTAACCCTGGCCGCGTATGTGCCGACGAGGACGTCGGGCCCCTAAGGGGGGTGGATTGTGACATCCCACATCGCCCAGGGGAGTGATCCTTAAATGTATATTCACATCCCTACCTAGCACGAGGCCTTTTGAGAGCTCACTGGCTTCGGGTTCCGTAGGAACTCCGAAGTTAAGCGAGAAGGGGGCTAGAGCACTCCCAGGATGGGTGACCCACTGGGAAGTTGCTCGTGAGTTCCCAAAAACAAAACCGTGAGGGAATGGTAAGCCCAAAGCGGACAATATCGTGCTACGGTGGTGGAGCGGGCCCGGGAAGTGATCCGCCCCGGGCCGGGATGTGAAAATTGGTATCAGAACCTAACCCTGGCCGCGTGTGTGCCGACGAGGACGTCGGGCCCCTAAGAGGGGTGGATTGTAACATTCCACATCATCCAGGGGAGTGATCCTTAAATGTATATTCTCATCCTTACCTAGCACGAGGCCTTTTGGGAGCTCACTGGCTTCGGGTTCCGTAGGAACTTCGAAGTTAAGCGAGAAGGGGGCTAGAGCAACCCATGATGGGTGACCCACTGGGAAGTTGCTCGTGAGTTCCCAAAAACAAAACCGTGAGGGAATGGTAAGCCCAAAGCGGACAATATCGTGCTACGGTGGTGGAGCGGGCCCGGGAAGTGATCCGCCCCGGGCCGGGATGTGACAGTAATGCTTGAGAGACTAAATTTATAAACCAAATTTTGTAAAATGAATAATTGACTTGAGACCCAAAAACTGTTTTTTTGAGTTCAAAAATTAGATTCAAATTGCATACCCAACATGCCCTTAATATTTTTACATTCTTTATTTGAATAAGACGGAGACATCAATCCACTTTGGAAAGTTGATAAATAGAAAACTACAAGCCTGGACATAAATATAATTCACGTGGAGTCCTCTTTTAGACATAGGACGTTGTTTAAAAATAGGGATGGCTTCAAAGCTGCAGGTGTTTTGGCTAAATTTGATTTATAATTGTTTATATTTTTTTTATTTCAATCTTTGGTATTAATTTTCCGTTTCATTCAATGCTACGTAGTATTAAAGAAATTTTCTTCAAAAAATTGTATTTATTCCAAGAAAAACTTTGAAAGGGGTTATGCAAGGTTTATGGTTTAGGGCATGGGGTGATCTAGATTTGGAGGGAACATAATTGTGTGTTTTGAACTAATAATAATTGAGGATACATACATAGACATGTTAATTGTTCTGCAAGTTACAATACGTCAAGTTGTTGAAATTTATTAGCTGCAACTTACAATACGTCAAGTTGAATTTTGGTTCTGCCCCTAAAAAAAAAAAAAACCATATAGAAAATGCTAGCCTAATAAGTTCATGAAAATGCATAACTGAATACAAAATGCTAGGATCAATCGAGTGCATGAGCCCAATTGTCCTCATTCTTTTGGTGTTTGGTGATAGGAGCATATTTATGCTACTTAGTTATGTTGTTTCTTTGCATTTAGTAAGCTAATTACTACTTATTATAGTGTTTTAAGCTATTTTTGTGTGTTTCTAGGTCCTAATGGCAAAGTACACAAGAAAGTGCATTTTGGAGCCATTTGGAGTAGTTTTGGGCATGGATTGGATAGCTTGCATATGGAGCAAGGTGGATGGACGAAATTGAAGTCAAGAGAGGCTAGGAATATGCTACAAATATGGAGAAACAAGTTCAAATACAAAGAAGGTAAGGAAAGAGCAAGAAATAAGGAACATTATCCAACCTTATCTTATCCTATCCTAACCAACCTTATTCTTTCGTAAATCTAGCATTATCCTATCTTATCTTATCCAAATCAGTTTGTGTCTTAATTCTAGCTATTTATAAGGGATTATTATACATTTAAATACATAACTCAGATTCTAGAGACCTTATCCCTTGTGTGTCGCATATATGCCATTCCTTGGTGAATTGGGAGTTGTAATCCCTCTCCTACATCCTTGCCGCATGTGTAGTGATTTAGAGTCAGAAATATGTTCTAAAACATCCTTTCTAGAAGCCTATACCTGATCCTAATTGAATGTCGCAGGTTCTTAACCTTTTCCCTCTTGGTTTCTACCAAACCTTAGTACTTTTCCCATTGGATTGTGCAATCCTTTTCCTTCAGAAATTGTGCAAGACCTAGCCTATAAATACAAGCCTTTGCTGTAGGTTTTAATCATCCATTCACTCATCCATTCACTCATTCATTCATTCATAGATTCAGCCATCAAACACTATAATTGACACCACATCACCCTAGTGCTGCAAGCAAGGAAGGAAGGAGAAGAGGACTTGTGCAATCTGCCATCCAAGGGAGTGTCGTGCATGCTATTGGAGTGGGACATTTTTGGTTCTTTCTATCCTTAGTTTTAGTTTGATGTTTATTTTAATTTGGTTTTCAATTATGATGAACATGAGGAACTAATTTCTTTTTAGTTAGAGGTGAATTCGAAGCCATGATTATATGTTTTATATGAATTGATTACATCCAATTATTGTTTCTTGAGTCTTGAATGTGATTTGCTTATCTAAGTAATCAAAACTTGCTTATGTATATTGGTTGAAGGTCGACACTTAATTTGCATGCATGAATTTGATGCTAGAGTATAAGGGAGTTTCACGTAATAGTTATTCACTTATATTCACAAGTAGTGGAGGTTGCTAGTCACAATCGTGTTAATTAAATCCTTGGTATGAGTCTCATGCGTTTCATAGTGATGAATGCCTTGTCAATGCTTATGATTTTCATAGAACATAATGACTTTTGATATGTATCTTTATTATGCGTTTCATATAGAGAACTTGAGAAAGATAATTTGGTTGTAATGCGCATTGATTCAATTCAATGAAATAAGGAAAATTTGATGGTTAGTTGTGCGATGCAATTAACTTGGGGCGTTGTCATTCATAGTCTAAAGGAATAATAACTGGAAATTGGTTTATATGCATATGTCATATGTGGAGAAGGACCCTCTAACTAGCCTTTCACCGATTTAATTCACCTTAATTTGAAGTCTTTTAATTTTTTTTGCAATCTAATAGTTAGGTTTAAATTCGTCCAAATAAACCCCCTTGACATTGAGTTGTGTCCTTTAGTTAGAACTAGTTTAAATCTGTCTCCATGGTTTATTTTGAGTCTAAGTTAGTTAAATTTCATCTAAGTATCCCCATAGAATTAGTTTTGTGTCTATTTGATAGTATTGAGTTGTTTAGAGTCAGTTTAGCTTCTTTTGAGTCAAGTGAAGTTTTATATTCGTCAAAATCACTTGTTAGGTCTAGAATTGAGTCTTTGATTGTTTGTTGCTGTTTTGAGTGTTTTAAGTTAGTTGTGAGTCTATAGAGTCTAATTTAGTGTTTTTGAGTCTTATTTGTGTTGATTAGCATCCCTAGTTAATCTCCGGTCTAGAACGATCCCTACTTGCATATATACTACAATTGTCACCAATAGGGTTTAATTTGTGTGTCAAGTTAATTTTCACATCATTTGGAGAAAGCATGTAGATGAGGTCCATAAGGGTTCCTAATTGTTGTGCTATTGCCTTTTAGACTTAGTAACAGAAATAATAAACTTTGATAACTCAAGTTTCAATTGTTGCCCTCCAAAAGTCCCGGATAAGTTTGTTCGAAAAACTTCCAGTGGCCGATATTTGTTAAAGATAATACGAATTCTACCTTCTGCGATTACAAATAAGTAATCAGTTGCAAAGTTCCATGCATTTCTTTTGAGGAATTCTACCTTTTGCGATTACAAATGGTAACTAGCTCCAAAGTAAATGAACTAGGATGTGTAGAGAACTAGGTTTCCAAGAAAGTAAATACCGCACAAGGTTTTTCTTCACTGTATTGCATAGCCTCAATAGCGTAGGGTGCAATCTATTTATAATCAACTTCAAATTACATCAAGACTTTCAAAATCCTATTTACAAGCTATATAATTGAAAATTCAAAAATAACAAAATATCACTTGAATACATGGTGGAAACTGATCACAACAACTTTGAAAAATCAAATAATAATAACAGAAAAGCTAGCCAATCAGAACTGTTGACCAAGTAAACAAACTCAAGAGTTTGTATTGGAAGAGGATTCACGACTCAATCTTTCAGCCCCCCGCAAGCTAACAGACCGAGGAATGATTGGAAGCTTGGACACAAGAAGTTTGAAATGTGGAGAGGACAACCCTTTAGTAAAAAAAATTGCAATTTGGTCTTGAGAACATATGTAATTCACAAGAAGTTCACCACGAACCACTTTTTCCCTGACATAATGGTAATCTACCTCCAAATGTTTTGTGCATGTGTGAAAAACAGGATTGGAAGCCAAGGAAATCGAAGAAATATTGTCACACCATATTTTTGGCCGAGCAAGCTGTAGTTGCAAATCCTTGAATAAGGATCGCAACCATGATAACTCTGCAGCTGTATACGCTAATTGTCTATACTTAGCCTTAGTACTAGAACGAGACACTATCTTTTGCTTCTTCAAACTCCATGAAACCAAACTAGACCCTAAATAAATACAGAATCCACCTGTAGAATGCCTGGTATCTGGATCTCTAGCATAATCCGCATCAGAAAAAAACACTAAGTTGTATGCTACCAGGCTTATACACCAACCCATGATCATAAGTGGCCTTTAAATACCTCAATATGTGTTTTACAACTGTCCAATGAGTGTTCTTTGGTAAATGCATGAATTGGCAAACTTGGTTAATGGCATAAGACAAGTGAGGACGCGTGATTATCAAATATTGCAAAGCACCCACAACGCTCCTATACGTTTGTGGATCAGGATGAAGGTCTCCATCATGAGCACTCAACTTATGTCCAGAAGGTACTGGAGTTGAAATAGGCTTTACATCAGTGAACTTGGTTTTCTTTAACAAATCAAAAGCATATTTTGTTTGATTGAGATGTATATGATTCTTAAAATAAGTGACTTCAACTCCCAAAAAATAATGCAGGGGCCTAAACCCTTCATAGAAAACAAGGTGCCAAGCTTTGTGATTAAATTCTTCATTTCAACTGGATTGTTTCCTATTATCAATATATCATCCACATAGATTAATAAAATCAAGTAAACTCCATGATGATTAAACACAAATAAAGAATAATCACATCTCGACTCTTGGAACCCTAGTTGCAGCAAAATATCTGAAAACCGTTGGAACCAAGCACGAGGTGCTTGTTTCAAACCATATAAACTCCTCTACAACTTGCATACATGATTGGGAAACTGTTGATCAATAAAACCCGCTAGTTGTCTCATGTAAACATCCTCTGCAAGATAGCCATGCAAAAACACATCCAAACATCCTGTTGACGGACCAACCACTTATTCGAAACTGTAAGACTAAGAACCAACCGAATGGTACTATGTTTGACAGATAGACTGAACGTTTCATTGTAGTCATTCCCTTGCTATTGGTGAAAACCATTAGCTACTTATGACGTTCAATTGAGTCATCAACACGTTGTTTGATCTTGTAAAGCCATTTATTAGGAAACAAGTTCATGGAAGAATGATAAGGCACCAACCTCCAGGTTCCACATCTTTGTAAGGTATTGAACTCTTTCAACATTGCATCCTTCCCTTCCTGATGCTTCACTTTTTCACTAAAACAAGTAAGCTCAAGCATTTTTTGATTAGTAGTCAATTGCAATGCCTACTTAGGATTGGATTTTTGAACACCAGCTTTGCTGCGAGTTGTCATGGGATGAATTGGAGTTTATGCAGCAATGGAGCTAGTTGATGCACTCATTGGTTCAGTTTTTTGGATGGACGACACTAATTCTTACTCATTTAGAGATTCTAGAGGTGGTCTATTGGTCGTAGGATTGGAAAGCACTACGGCAGGCTACCCTAGGATTTCATGTACAACAGGATTTGTTTGTGGAACTATGGGATTTGGCATGGGTTCAATGGGGTAATGATTTCAAGGGAGGCAGGTTGAGAAGATGGGAAACTAAAAAATAAATCATGTGAAGAGATCGAACCTGTTTTATCCACACAACCCTTGGTAGGTGTGAGTTCCTAGAAAGGAAAAGAGTTCTCATCGAATAGGACATGGCAAGACAAATAAACTTGTCTTGTGGATAAATCTTAGCATTTATATCCTTGATGGTTAAGTGAATATCCTAAAAACACACAAGAGTTTGATTTGGACTCAAGTTTATTATTAGTATATGGTCTCAACCATGGAAAATAACGATTGCCAAACACTTTAAACATCCCATAGTTAGGCTTCCTTTGAAACAATTTTTCAAATGGTGAAATATTTGAGAGACCACGAGTTGGAAGTCTATTTATAATATAAGTGGCTGTTTGAAACGCATCAAACCAAAATTTATTAGGGACATGAGCATGAGACAACATGACTAAACTCGTTTCAACAATATGACGATGTTTTTGTTTAGTGAGACCGTTTTGTTCATGGTGTTTAGGGCACGAAAATCTTTGAGAAATTCCATGTAGTGCAAGAAATTGAGTAAAAGCATGACTCTTATATTCTCCTCCCTCATCACATTGAAGAGTTTTAATAGTACAATTAAACATATTTTCCACTTTCTTTTTAAACGTGACAAACACTTCAAAGACTTGAGATTTTTGCTTAAGGGGAAAAATCCATGAATATTGTGAAAAATCATCCACACAAATCAAATAATATTTATATCCTTCAACTTAAACCACGGGAGAACACCAAACATTGGAATGCAAAAGTTATAATAGAAATTTAGAAATAGACTCGGAGGTACTAAACGGCAATTTAGAAATCTTGCCTAATGGACATGACTGACAAAACTTTACATCATTGTTGCCATGAACTGGCACTTGATTATTCGAAACTAAAAACTTGATTATTTGAACGGCAGGATGGCCTAAACTAGAGTGCCATTTGTGCTAAGACACGAACTCCTACGAATGCAAACAAAGGATGCTTAGATATTCCACAACCACTTTGAAATGGGTATAAGCCATTCTCACACCTACATTGGAAAAGCGTCATCTAGGTCTTGAGGTCCTTAACAACAAAATGGTATGGAAAAATTAAAAGGTAACAATGGTTATCTAGGGTAAATCTATGAGCATATATTATGTTTGTTGAAGCAGACGGACAGTGCAAAATATTATTAAGGTTAAACGAGCAAGAAGTAGTATTTATTTGATTCGAACCAGAGTGAGCAATAGAAAGGCCAGTGTCATTATCTACACCTCCAATGTTTTCATTACCATTGTACTCTTTGGGATTCACTAAGTTTTGAATATCAAGAGTGATGTGAGCATTTGCTCATGTATCGAGCAACTAGGAACCATTGTTTAGGCGATTCAAAACAATCGGTGAAGAGGCCATTGCACTCAAACGCTTGGTGGGAATACGACCTTCATACGTAGCGTTCATGCGTTGGTAACAATCAAGGGCTAGATGCCCTTCCTTTCCACATATTTGGTAGGTAATACGATTGCCTCTACAGCCAAACCGATCACCATTACCACCAGGAGCATGCTGGTAGTTGTTGTTGTGAGAACTAGAGACTCGTGGATTGACATCTCCACGATTGGACAAAAAACCATAGTACCACGAGAACATCCACCACGTCCTCTTGCCTCTACAAAAGCATTCACTAGGGCTAATTCAACTAGTGGGATAGTTTATTCCACCATCATTCTCTCCGTAGTCAAGAGAAAAACTTTAATAGTTGGGTACGTGATAGATGTATCATGTTCCTGAGCAGCATTGACAGTCATTTCAAACGCAGGACCAAGGTTGTTCAAAATGATTTGGGCAAGTTCATCATCGTCCTTAGGCTTACCAGTTGAAGCCAAATTATCAGTAATCGCATTCATCTTATCAAGATAATCAGCAACAGATAACTCACCTTTCTTACTTTGGAGTAGTTCATTGTAGAGGAAAAGGATTCAATTTTGGGACGATGATGCATACCTTTGCTTGAGTGTTGCCCATGTTATACGAGCAGACTGTTTGCTTGCCACAGTAGCAAGAACTGAGGTAGTGAGAAAGCCATTAATCTAGCTGAGGATCATTTGGTCTTGCTGTATCCACGTGTTGTAGGCGGGATTGACAGAGTTGCTCCCAGCAAGGTGTTTGGGAGGGCAAACAATGGAACCATCGACGTAACCCATAAGATCATGACTTTTAAGGATTGGAAGGATCTGAGCTAACCACAGGGGATAGTTAGTCTTATCCAGCATAATGTTGACAACAGTAGTCATGGAAGAAGCCATGTTGGCAGTAGGAAATGCAGGTGGGAATGACTCACACCAGTGTTGTTGTTATTGGAAGACATGATGGGCAGAAAAAAAATTGGATCTTCTATTGTTAGACTTATAAGGCTCTGAATACCTAAAGAACTAGGATTTGTAAAGAACTAGGTTTCCAGTAAACTGGTTTTCCAGGAAAGTAAATACCGCACAAGGTTTTTCTTCACTGTATTGCATAGCCTCAACAGCGTAGGGTGCAATCTATTCATAATCAACTTCAGATTACATCAGGACTTTCAAAATCCTATTTACAAGGTATAATTCAAAATTCAAAAATAACAAACTATCACTTGAATACACGGTGGAAACTGATTACAACAACTTTGAAAAATCAAATAATAATAATAGAAAAGCTAGCCAATCAGAACTGCTGACCAAGTAAACAAACTCAAGAGTTTGTATTGGAAGAGGATTCACGACTCAGTCTTTCACAAAGTTCCATGCATTTCTTCCTGAGGATTCATTTATTTTTTCATGATTTGAATTTGGTTTGATAAGAAATAAAACAGGAATGCGATAAGGGTTACAAAGGCTTCATTCAAATCCAAAAAATAAAAGGAAAGAAAACGCCATTGCCGAGGATTGAACCTGGGTCATCCGAGTGACAAGCAGGAATACTTACCACTACACTACAATGACTTTGTTGTACTTTTAGAACATATGCAATACATAGAGCTATGTCATGTTATAAATTTTCTAAATTTCAATCTCTCATAAGTTCAGTAATAAGCTTCCTTTTATTGAATACCTACACATCTTTTGAGAAATAATTTTCACATCTTTTTCTCCTTTCACATTTATTTTTATTCTTTCAATCATCAGATTGAAGAAATTAAAAAAAAATGAGGGTAAATAAAAAGGAAGAAGTGCGAAAGGAGGAAATAAATTGCATTGATATTTTCCCATCTTTGTTACAGACCAAAATAATGCCAAAGAACAAGAGATTTGTAGCCCAAGTGATTAAAAGTATTCACTTCTTACAATCAAGTTGTGTTTAGTTTCCAGTTTCTCAATATCATTTGTATTGTAAAATAGGATACTTATCTTTCAAAAACTAATTACTTTTCCAATTTAGTTTTGGTTCATTGAGGTTAGGTTTGGGTGATGGGGGACATTATTCTTTTTTTTTTTTTTGAACAAATGATATTATCTACACTAAGGGGAAAGGGGTAGGCTTAGCCTTACAATGGGCTAGCAATAATGTGGTTCAAACTCGCCTTTGGCGAGAATCAAACTTAATACCTCTCACTTACAAGTGAAGATGAATACCACTAGACCATAGTATTAAGTGGTGGGGAAATTATTCTTTTAGGAATAATGCCATTCACATACCCATTTGTACCTCCCACACACTCTTTTTAATTTTGGTCATTGATTTTCTTCAATTCATTCAGTTTGACTGCCAGAAATTGAGAAGGATGTGTGTGAGGTAAAAATTAGTATGTGAATAGCACTACCCTTCTTTGTTTATTATGGGTTTAATGGGAGATGGCCCATTCAGTATGCTCTACTTTGCATGTTATTGCTTTGGCCCATATTATTCCAACACGGTGACATAGCACACTATGCTCCTTTATTTTTATTTTTTTTGTCGTTATATTGTACAAACTAAACGAAAGCAATATATAAAATTAGGGAACTCTAACGAAAAGTTCTAGGTACTGTTTACTTTAACAAAAAAACCACATTTTAACACTAAAAAATCAATCTTGGTACTATTCACTTTACCCTTTGTTTTGTCCTTATCGTTAAAACTCAAAGTTTTCAAACCCTTTTCATTAGTTTTCCTATAAAATTAAGGGACAATTTGAGATTGCTTTGCTTTTTAAAAAAAATTATTTTTGATGTGCTTTAAAAGTAATTATTTGTAAAATAAAGCAGATGAGGTAAAATGTATTTTTTTAAGGGGTGTGCTATCCACACACCCCATTTTACTTCTCACACACCCCTTTATAATTTATGTCCGTTGATCTTCTTCAATTCATCCGATCCGACGGCCGAAAATTAAAAAAGTGTGCGAGAAATAAAATAGGGTGTGTGGATATCACACCCCCTTTTTAAATATTATGAGTATGAAAATGAGTGTAAAAACGTTGATAATTTTTAATGTAAAAGGAATATAGTTGTATATAATAACAAATATGGACATGGTAGTAGGGGTGGTGGTGATGATAGCGGTGGTGGTAGAGGCAATGGTGGGGTATAGTGGTTGTGCCAGTAGTGGGGATGGTGGTAGAGGCGATGGTGGTGGCGGTTGTGGTTGTGGTTGTGGTTATGGTGGTGGTGGTGGCAGCGGCAACAATGGTTGTGGTGGTGGTGTAAGGTTAGTGTTTGTAGTGGTAGGTGGTGACAATCACTTTATTTTCAAAGAAATAAAATGTATGGACAATTAAAAATAATGTCATTTCAAAATCTAATGAGTAGTACATGAGTTGAAAATATGTATTAAATGCTTAACTCCACTTTTTATTTAAGTAACTTTATTTTAACCGAGCGACTCATCACATATAAAAAATCGAAATAATTTCCGCATATTCTTCTTCTTTTTACACACATGTGCCAAGTATTTTCCATTCCCAAATCCAATAAACCCTCCCACATCCATTTATTTACCTGATTAAACAACACGTAGTCAATCTTTTCGTGGTTATCATTTAAAGTAGCACAGTCTCTCTCATTAGAAACCAAAAGCTCATCCAATCTGCTCGTCCACCAACCATCCCTCTCTCACCTTATCCATTCAACATCTCTCATCCCATGCCCTACAAAACTCAGCCCATTTGGTTTCCCTTCATCTCTCTACTTGTACAAACCACAAACCCCATAACAAAAAAGGTAACAACATATTTCCTCACCAAAACAATCCATTTTTCAATTAACTTTGTCTAAATATTTGTGTTTTTTCTTCTTCAGAAAGTTATAGCAATGGCAACAGCCTCAGCCACTGTCTCTCCAGCAATGGTTGCTGCCACCACAGTGGCCAAATCAAGGAGGATGAATTCATCAGCAAACAATGTGACATACATAACAGGACTCAATGCCTTCTCTGGACTCAAAGCTCAGAGCAGTGCGGCCTCCCTTGGCCTTCCACAGAGCACTGAGCAGTCCTTTGCTAGGGTTGTGAGCTCATTGAGAGCCCCATCAAGGGGCAATGGCAGTGGTGGTGGTGGTGCACTGTCTTCCACCTGCAATGCTGTTGGTGAGATTTTTAAGATTGCTGCCATCCTCAATGGACTCACTCTCGTCGGAGTTGCGGTCGGATTCGTGCTTCTTCGGATCGAAGCAGCGGTTGAGGAGGCGGCTGAGGCTGAGTAAGGAGAATTTTCAGATGCCTTTGATTATGTTTGCTTATATCAACACTGTAACATCTCTCTTTCAAAAATACTTGATTTTATGTAGCAATGATTAATATTTTCAGTTTCTTGAATTGCATTGAATTGAATGCTCAACAATCTCATCCTAAATTGTGCCTGCTACTCTGTTAAACATAATTGCAATGCCTAATAAACCATTTCAGAAACTAGGGTTGAACCAAGTTTTGGTTAGAGAGGAGTGCATGACCATATATATATGGGGCTAATAAATCATTCTATATATATGGAATGTTAATAACATATCCTTTTCTTATTGTTTTGGTCACTATTCTAAAAATCTCCGCCTACTGCCGCTTAAGCCCTGCCTAGGCACTAGGCGGTTGGCTACTGCCTTGATTAGTCTCTAGGCGTTTGAAAATTAAGAAAATGCACCTAGACCTGCTTAGGCATTCGCCTAGTCAGCCTAAACCCGTCCACTTAGACAGAAAATCGATAACTTTCGTTTTGCATTTTAATTTTTCAATAAAATGTAAGAGACTTGTTGAATACTTGGATGAACACTCATTATATGCTTGTTCCCATGTTTTCAATATGTTTTACTATTTTATAATTTATATGTCATTAAGTGTAAATAAGCATTTATATATTTAATATATAATAAATTTACTTAAATAAGAAGAAAGATAAAGCATTAAGCAAGGCACATGTGTCATATTCTTTTGGGTAAGGGAGGCAGACGTAGTGCCAGCCACAACAACACGCAGATTGGAAGCTTTATTGCTTTTGCATGTCGGTTGACGATTCGCGCATTCACTCACATCCCCTCCAGTTGTCACACTTGCACAAACACGGGATTCATGAGCGTTCATCGTCACCTTTTCAGTTTTCTTCATAAGCAACGGGAAATGATTTCTGCACACCATTGTTTTATTATGCAAGCCTTTGTGTTTGTTTTTGTTCCTTCATTTTACTTTGATTTGTCCATTGTTTTATTATGCAAGCCTTTGTGTTTGTTTTTGTTCCTTCATTTTACTTTGATTTGTTCAATCTAAAAGGAGAAAATGTTAGATAAGCATTTGTTATAGTAAAAGAAAGATCAAAACGCTCCTCGATCCAGCCCCATTTTAATAAATTATTGATCATATAACTATAAATCGGAAGGGATCGAACCCTCGACTTATCATGTTCCCCAAAGGAAGGCTTGCCCCAAATAACTACCAAGTTTTCTAAGGATGTGCTTCCTTGAAATCATTTATGGCTATAGGGACATCTGCTCCTCTACTCTGGAGTTGCTCATACTCTATTGACAGCTCCCTTGGAATGCATTTGCCTACAAATTTCAGGCATGTGCATCCTGTGAATATCAAAATTCCACAAAGTATCCAACTAAATTGCTAGTTTGCCAATGCTCGTTCCCTAAAATCAGCCTTACTTGTCCCACAAGTTACCGCTCAAAGTGACCCTTCGGAACAAACCTAAGAAACCCATAGCATGAATCCCATGTTTATAAACCAGCAACCCTGAAAAACAACTGAAATCGAAAGAACAAGTGCTGCAGGAAGATTGGTTCGGAAACAAGTTGCTGCTACAGCTGCCATGACGGAAGCAAACACAATGAGCTGCAACAACCAGTGGTAATGCCCTTCAAGCCCAACATGGTCGGCTGAGTGGAAATGGGGTAGGAAAAGCTCTTGGCAAAAAACAGAGGCTACTAGTATTCCAACGACCCGGATAGGCATGGATGGAGCCAATCAAGGCTCACTATGCTCCCACTCAAGTAATTCGTTTGTTAAATTGCAGACTTCAGTTATATAATATACACGGGTTATCTTTGTAGTAAGTATATGTATCTAATGTTCAACATACTTACACACTACTTCACTCCATAATATGAGCAAAAGTGCTCTTGTTCTGACATTCAAACCAAAAAACCCTCTCCCGCCTATCATGTAGAAATATTTTTCTCATCATTTTGCCACTTTCCACTACTAGACTAAATTTTTTGTACCATTGGAATTATGATACACCATCATTTGAAATCATCCATATTATCATATTGGGTATTAAGCCATCCTATAATAAGGTCTTCTTAGTCATTTTTCCGGATGCCCCTACTAAAAGAAATTTCTAGCTTCGTCCTTGCGGATAGGGTGTGAAATGAATGAATCAACTCAGCACAAAGCATAAAGGCTGCAAATACGATGAGGTGGAGGAACATGGTTGCATGCTCCAAGTTATGGAGCTTGAAAGAGAAATGAAGAAAAGGGAAGTCTATAACTTGCATCAGAATTGCCAATACAGAGAAAGATAAGATAAAAATGAGCTCCAAGTGTTTGAGTTTCGAAAGTGGGGAATTGAATGGGTACCAAAACCTTATCGTAAAGTTATTAAGGCCTTTGAGAAAATAGGATCTGATAGTGTTGACGGTGTGCCATAAATCAAGGAGGGTGAGAGCAAAGCCGGGTACTATGTGTCAGACAAAGGTCCCCATTGAAAGCTAACCTTCACAGATCAGGGTTTTCGGTGCATGATCTGCAGCAGATAGAGCTTAATTCACAATAATCTCCAAACATACCTTAAATACTTGAAGCCAAAGCAGTGGCAGAGGACACTAAAAGCACTTGGTGCATGATGCATGTGTTTCCACAAACAAAATAATTCACAAAACGACACTTGGCTTAGTGTGACAACAAAATTAGTATCTGACATGGAAGTGTCACCCCATGAGAAGATTAACGGTGTTACTTCAAGCTCACGAAAATTACATTATACTGAGATTTCAAGCTGATTAGTTTAAGTTAGTGCTTATTAGTCGATTTGCAAGTAGTGGAGAGTGAAGTGGTTTTCAGTATCGTGTGTGTGGCAATTAAGATGTTCCCACTAGTTAAAAATATATCTTTATTCCTGTGGTCCTTATGCAACTAAGGAATTGTAAAGTGAAGGTAAAAGTTGTAAGATTCGTGGGATATTACCTTGCCACTATACGAGTGCATGGAAGATGGTCATCTTCTGAGTTCAACTGGTCAAGCGAACTGTTGAACTTCTCGGAACCTGGAAAAGAACAACAGTTTTAAATTTCACAGCGATCAAATTTTCGGATTTGATTAACTAAGGCATAGAACACATCTATATCAAGCAGCAGTACCTCAAACCTACTCATGTGAAATCTAAGCAAATACCAGCAAGAACCAAGAAGTTGGCTTCGATTACAACTAAGATATAGCAGTGACCTCGCATTTCAGTTTTCAATTTATCGCAGGAAAACAAAAAAAAAGGAACAATTCACAATCTAACTAAACTAACATAGTGATTGCAATTTAATGCAGTTTTAAACCTTCTGTTCCAGGTAGAATTGAAAAGGAAACAGGAATAAAGGATGTGGCTGCTCCCAGATATGTATAAAGATCATCAACAAAGAGTATCTAGATACGATGAAATTCCAAAACGCATTTATTGAGCAAATATGACAGACTTTACTGCTATAAATTAACTTGATGACACTACCCTCTTTATGGGGATGCATGATACACCGTTTACAATTAAACAAAATTCAAGTCTAATGTATGTACATGGTATAGCTCATAGCTCACTAGTCATGACCAAAAAGTAAATAAAAAATGACAAAGGAAAGGTTAAATCATCTTACGGCAGTGCGTCCTTTGGGAACCCATTCAGTTATTTCGAATCAACTACGACAAAACTATTGAAATATATAGATATCTGAGATGATTAAGGGCAGAACTTTGGTTTGAGACCACCCGTTTCTCCTTGAAAGCAGAGCACGTGGACGGAAAATTCCTGAATCGCCCTTCCTCAAAAATTCATCAACATTCCCAATGCCCTCAATCAGAGAATAATATGTGTTGTCATTAGGTCTGATGCCTCTGCTCGCCATTTCTTTCAGGAGCTCTTCTGCAAGATCGCCTTCTGGGTTTTTGCGTACTCCTTGTATGAGGGCATTGTAAGTTAGAACTGTAGGATTGAAACCTATACCCAACATCTCATTGCGAACCTTAAAGGCATCCTTCAAATCACCTCTTTTACTGTAACCACTAATGAGGGTATTAAAACTAATGTGAACGGGTTTAATTCCTCTTCTCTTCATCTCCTCCATTGGTTGACGGGCTTCCTCAACTTTCCCCTCCCTGGAACACCCTTGCATTAGGGTATTGTAAGTCACTCCATCTGGATGGACCTTCATCTTATCCATCGTCTCCAAAAGTGCAAATGCGCACTCCATGGTACCATTAGCACAGTGACCATCAATCAAGGCGAACATCACAAGATCCGGCAGAACCCTTTCGCAGCAATTTCTTAAACAGGTCATCTGCCTCCTGCATTCTTTTCCTTTTTACTCAAAACATAAATAAGTGACGTATAAGTTACCTTGGTAGGCTCTATCCATTACTCAACATTTCGTCACGGAGACTAAAGGCTTTCTTTGCAATCCCACTTCTGCAATAGCCACTAATAAGGATATTATAAGTAATTGCATCAGGATCCATGCCCTTATCTTTGATTTCTTTGACCATATCATCAACTTCGACCATTTTTCCTTCCATTAACAATGCATGAATCAACAAATTGTAAGTTGACACAGTTGGCAGTACACCCTTCTTCACCATCTCGTCTCTAAAACCGAAAGCCTTGTCCAGATCCCCTTTGTTGCAATAACCATCAATCAAGGTGCTAAATGTCACAGCAGTTGAAACCAGCCCAATTTCCAGCATTTTATCAAAAAGTCCAGATGCTTCCTCAAGTTTTCTTTCCTTGCACATGCCGCTAATAATCAAACCATAAGTGTAAGAATCCGGCTCAACGCCTTTATCTTTCTGCACTAAAGAGCATCTGAGCCCTTCCAATTCTCCCAATCGAACAATATCCGTGAATTATAGTATTATAAGTGACAACATTCGACTGAATGCCCAAAGTCTCCATAAACCCAAGAAACTCCGTTGCCTCTTCAACTTCCCTTCTTTACACAACACATTGATCATTATGTTAAGGGTAGAAACACTTGATTTGATCTTCAACCTAAACATCTCGGCATACAAAACCCACGCCCTGTCCGTGCGATTCATCTTCAAGAACATACTCAACATGTCATTGCACGTCAAATTATTAGGTAAAACACCTTTATCTTTCATCAAGTAAAAGCACTCAAGAGCCTCATCAGCCCTCTTCATTTCACAGCAAGCCTGCACCAGCAAATCAAATCCGAGACTGCTTTTCTCACTCAGACGCTCTCTCGAAAGCGCCAATGCCTAAAAAATCTCTCTAACAGTGGCACTGCCACTACCAACCACTTGCTTCAAGATCTAAAGAGCGTTTTGGGGAAGGTTGGGCGACAATAGCGATGGCGAGGCAGCGGATGTCGACATCCAGGAGGTGGAACTCGATGTGGGAGATGAATTTGAGGACAAGTTCGGGGCTTTTGCGGAGGTCGAAGAGGGCGTCAGAGATTAGGGAAGGGGGAATGTTGGGAGAAATGTGTTTGATGAAATACCACTGAGAAGACTGGCTGGAGGTGAGGAGATTGTTGTGGAGCCAAAAATAATTAAGAGGCGACACATAGATTTTTGGGCATAAAAGAACAAAATAACCCTCGAGACACACCAGAACACCTACGCGCGAGCAATGGACAATCATCATTCAATCAAGTCAAAGGTGCCCAAATAGGTATTTATTTACAACCTATATCATCCATCCTCATCATATTTTCTCCACAAGGTAACCCCCAAATCCTTCGTCTTTTATTATATTAATTAGCCAATTAATCAAATAATAATCCCATCAATTAGCTAATGAATCACAAAATCAAGAACCTAACTCACAAATCCATCCAAGTGGCCAGCCCATCTCCTCCCAAGCTGGCTGGCCACACCCCTATATAAACACCATCATTCTCTTCAAAACTCAATTCCAATTCTATTTCTAAACTCTCTAAATTCTCCAAACACTTTTCTCTCAAAGTTCTAACTTCGGCATCTATTTGTTTTGTAGGTGCAATTTTGTCCAAGATCAAGGAGGAAGAAATTCGCATCCACAAATTGGTGCTTTCATTGAGAGTTGAGTCCCACACTCATAGAAGACTATCCAAGGTTTTCTATTTTCTTGTCCATTTGTAGATTTTTCATACGTTCTTATTTTTAGAATTTTTTATTTGCAAAAATTATATGGTAAAACGTAAAAGAAAAGTTCAATGGCAAGAAATTTGGAAACTTCAACGAACGAAAATTCCAATGTTCAAGAGATGGGACCACGATGATCCATGAGGCTAAACGTGACAATAAGTGAAGCGGCACCACCACCACAAGGCTCCACCATGGCAACCACCGCGGTGGCCACCATGGTAGCTACCCACGACAAGGTCCATGGTGCCACCACCATGGCCCAAGCCGTGTCATCCAAGCTTGTTGTGCCATCCAAAGCCCACGGCTTAAGCCGTGTCATTCCAAGCCCAAGGAAAATTAGCTCGTGCCGCCAAAATCCAACGTGAGCCCAATGCATTGCCGAGTCGAGCCTAACCCTGCACCCACGTGCACCACACGCCAAGTAGCCTACTCCCGTGGCCCAACCTACTCACATGGCCCAACTTGCTTCCGTGGTTTCCTAAGCAGCCTAAGTCGGCCCAAGATTATCTCAACCATCCTGACATACCATCGAGCTGGGGGCATTTTCACCACATTTCTCCTTAGATTTGACATTTCCCAACTCAAATCTCGTGCCCAGAGTCGACTACCCTTCCATTGCTCAAGGAGGTGCATTCCTTCCAAGCTCTTCCAATCCAAATGGCGAACAACACTTGTCCCGACAGGTCATAGAGTTGATGAGCTCCCTTGCATAACAGACGACCTTGGTGAATTAACTCTTGCAGTGCACCGAGATCCAATGGGACCCAGACAAGGTGTCCTGAAGTAGGACAAGGGTAGATGAAGAACTTCACCAGCAGCGTCTTGGTAAGCAACCACTCGACCAGCCACGAACCAAGCGTTTGGGCAGCATACACTCCAGATTGGGCCCTTTAGATATCGTATACTCCCGTTTTAGGGCGCGAATGAGCGTGGACTCTCGACTAGGCCCACAAACGAGCATACACTCACAGTTGGGGCAATGCTCCAAAAATCAACATGAACAGCCTTCTAGGCAAAACATTTATTCGCGGCTAGGCCCGCAAAAAGCATTCTCCATATCACATCGAAGCAGGCAGCACGACAAACGGAGAGAAGTAGTCACTTGATTTGGCTCAAGTTCAACTTGCAGCTTGTGAAGAATTCCATCGCCTGCTAGGAATGGACCACATGCATTGCTGCCCCAACATAGACGAGCCGAGAACGTAGAAGAGCAGCCTAGACCAGCAGGTCAAGACCAGAGGCAACCAAGAGCTCTGCTACCTCAACAAAGGAAAATTCAGGAAGAGGTAAAGAGGCTCCTCAAGGAGTGATTGCATAATTTCCAACGCAATGAAGGGGCCGATGAAGCACTACGATGGGACATGACCAACATGAGCAGGTCACCCTTCATGGAAAAGATTGATAGAAGCATATTTATGCTCCTTTGTTATCTTATTTATTTTCATTTATTTAGTTAATTTCCATTTATTATCGTAATTTAAATTATTTTCGTATTATTGTAGGTCCAATTGGTAAAGATGACAATAAATGGCTAAATGGAGTAATTTGGAGCAGTTTTGGACTTGGAATGGATAACATGCTTGGAGAACAAGTGGGCTGGACATTTTTGATGTTTTGAAGGTGTTTAACATGTCTAACACATGTGCCAAGATTTAGAGCAATCAGAATTGAAGCTTGGAAGACAAGGAAAAACATTATCTTACCCAACCTTATCCAAACTTACCTTATCTTATCCACATCTTATCTTATCCTATCTAATCTTATCCAGCATTATCGCACTTTATCCAACATTATCTCATATTATCTCTAGTTGAAAAAGGAGTCCTTATCCTATTCTAAATACTTCCCATCTGATTCTAGGAGTCATAATCCATCCAAACAACTCAATCTCTTTCCTCCTTGGTTTCAGCTGAACCCTACCCTATATAAACATAATTGTGCCGCAACATTCAGGTAGTAAATTCCTAGCAGGAGTATCATGCTTATCATAGTTACGAATGCCTTGTCAATGCTTATGATGTTCACAGAATTTAATGATCTTTGAGATGTATCTCTATCATCCTTTTCATAGTTAGGGAACTTGAGAAGAATAATTTGGTTGCGTCGTTGAGTCCAATTCAATGAACTTAGGAAAATCTGAGAGTTAATTAGTGCCTTCATGGTTGAGTCCAACAATAATTTGGGGCATTGTTGTTCATGGTTTATAGAAAGAATAACTGGAAATCGGTTTGTATGCATATGTTTTATGTGTGGAGAAGAATCCTCTAGC
The DNA here is from genome assembly GCF_041283825.1 of Pyrus communis. Classification (NCBI taxonomy): domain Eukaryota; kingdom Viridiplantae; phylum Streptophyta; class Magnoliopsida; order Rosales; family Rosaceae; genus Pyrus; species Pyrus communis. The sequence continues at coordinate 22,512,433 of NC_142569.1, forward strand.
TAGCCTTTCACCATATCTCATACAAGACTTAATTCATTTGCTGCAATTTACTTTATTTTTGTTAAAATTCGTCCAAAACTCCCCCTCAGTTCTTATTTTGTGTTAGTCTAGCATAGTTTTCAGTTTTTAAGTTTAATTTGTGTTGATTAGCATCCCTTCTAATCCCCAGCCTAGAATGATCCTTACTTGCTCATACTACAATTTGTGTGCTAGTTTATACCACATCAAATTTTGGCGCCGTTTCTGTTCGTGTTTTTCTTGTGTTTCTGATTTAGTTTAGTATTGTTTTCTTTGTTTTAGGTACTAGTTTATGACTCGAAGTTCTCAACCTGTTCGTGAGCATATATTGGAATTTGATACGATTTTGAACGAACTTTGAGAAGGAAAAAGAAGCAGCCAGAATTCAGTCCACCTAGTTCCAGTTCCGAATTTGAATCTAAAGTTGAAATTGAAGAGGAATTGAAAGAGGAACAAGACATGGCTGTTAACAATCGAACAATCAAGGAACTTTTAGCCTCGGGATTGGACAATGCCGTGCCTCTTTGCATTCAATATCTTGCGGCAGTTCAAGGCAAAATTGATGAGTTCAAATTGAAGTCTAGTTTGCTACATCACATTCCCAAATACCATGGGCTGTCCATGGAAGATCCAAATAAGCATCTTAAGGAATTTGAAGTAGTATGCTCGAGTATGACACTTATTAATGTGGATGGGAATATTTTGAAGATGAAAGCCTTTCCATTCTCTCTTAGGTACCGTTTGGTACGTGGGACGGGACGGAACAGAGTGGGACAAGGCGTTCCGTCCCACGTTTGGTGCGCCTAAAACAGGTGGAACGAGTTGTTCCACGGGACGAGTTTTGGGTGAATTTTCGTTCCACCTCACCCCCCTGGAACGACTCGTTCCACATCCGTGGAACACAAAATTATAACCACTCTGTCTCCTTCTTCTTCCTCCTTGTTTCCATCCGAGGGCATCTTTGCTCCCGCTCCGTTCCGTTCCGTCCTGTCCCGTCCCATCCCGTTCCGTCCCGTCCCGTCTGCATACCAAACGATACCTTATGGACAAGGCTAAAGATTGGCTCTTTGAATTAGCACCTGGAATCGTCACTTCTTGGGAAAGCATGAAGAAAGCATTCTTAGAGAAATTATTCCCAACTTCAAGAGTTATTCTTTTGAGGAAGAAAATTAGTGGAATTCAACAAGGCCCGGGAGAATCCTTTCCAGCGTATTATGAGTGTTTTAAGACTTTAGTTGCATCCTGCCCACAACATCAAATGAAGGAAGAACTTTTAATTCAATATTTCTACGAAGGACCGCTTCCACTTAAGAGACAAATGCTTTATGCTTCAGTGGGAGGTGCTTTGGTTGACAAAACACCAGTGGCAGCGAAGATCTTAATAGCTAACTGAGCCTTGAATGCATAACAATACGAAGGAGTTGGAGGAAGAGACCGCACACGGCAGAGTCAAGTTAATAAGGTAAGTGCTATTTCAGAACTTCAAACTCAAATGGCTAATCTCTCTACTCTTATTTCGCAGGTTGTTGAAGGATCCAAAGTGCAAAGTGCAGCTGCTTGTGGCGTTTACTCTATGAGAGGACACTTCACATATCAATGCCCTCAATTAATAGAGAATGGGGGATGGGAAAATGCTAATGCCGTGGGTTATCAAGCCCAAAATCAACCTAGGTATGATCCATTTTCAAAGACCTACAATCTGGGCTGGAGAGATCACCCAAATATGAAGTGGAAGGAGGCTCAACAAACTCAACAACATAGATAGCCACCTCCGGGGCTCTATCAGAGGCCATTCGCACCACCACAACTTCCACCACAATCTGCCCAACCAAATTCAGGTTCATCTTTGGATAATGATAAAATTCTTCAAGTACTAACCTCTTTGACTCAGGGTTTACAGAATCAAGCCAAAGAGGTCGCCGAACTGAAGAAGCAAATAGGGCAGATGGCGGAATTCATGGGACAAATCAGAGAAGAAGGCCAACTACCTAGTTCAACCATTGTCAATCCAAAAGGAGGTTTTGAAACGGCTAAAGCTATCACCTTAAGAAGTGGTAAAGAGGTTGGAACCAATCCCAAAATGTCCAAACAAAGCCAAAAAGAGGACAAAAAGCTGATGCTTGAAGAAGAAGAAGTGGACAAGGCCATAGCAAGGGAAGAGCAACCCTTGCCACAGCCTCCCAAAGCTTCTACACCACCAAACTCAGGTAAGGTTGTTCCAAATTCGGCTCATTCTAACCTTATTCTACCAAATGTGCCTTTCCCTTGTAGGTTTATGCAATCTAAGAAAGAAAAGAATGAAAAAGACATCTTAGAAACCTTTCGGAAAGTGCAAGTCAATATCCCACTTCTTGATGCAATAAAGCAAGTTCCAAGGTATGCTAAATTCTTAAAAGAGCTTTGTACAACAAGGAAGTGGTAAGGGTAAGTGAAAATGTTTGTGCAGTTTTACAAAGAAAACTGCCACCTAAATGCAAAGATCCAGGTAGTTTCATAATCCTTTGTGTTAATGGTAATACCATGTTTGAACATGCTATGTTAGATTTAGGTGCTTCCATTAACGGCATGCTTTACTCTATCTATGCATCTATGAATCTAGGAGAGCTTAAAAACGATGGTGTTATTATTCAATTAGCTGATCGTTTTAATGCATATCCGAAAGGAGTTTTGGAAGATGTTTTGGTGTAGGTTGACCATTTGATATTTCCAACTGATTTTTATGTGCTTGAGATGGAAGATTCGGCCCATTCTACACCTTTGCCAATCTTACTTAGAAGACCTTTCATGAAAACAGCTCGAACCAAGATAGATGTGTTCAAGGGAACGTTAACAATGGAATTTGATGGAGATGTCATTGATTTTAATATTTCTTAAGCTATAAGGTATCCTATTAATGATTATTCTTGTTTCTCAATTGATGTTTTGGACTCATTGGTGTAAGAATTTCTTGAATCCCTAGATAGGGATGCCCTTGAAACAACCATTGCTAAAGGAATTGGACCCAAAATCAATATGGACAAGCTTAATCATGCAGCAACTAGCGAGAAGGTGGCTGCCCTTGAGTTTTTGCCACAACATGTTGGTAAGCTTCCAATCCCAATTCCAATTTCCGTTTCTACTAACAAGTTGTTACCTTCAGTGATTCAGGCACCCACTCTTGAGCTTAAACCATTACCGAATCATTTGAAGTATGTGTTTTTGGGAGATAAAGAGACATTACCCATCATAGTCTCTTCATAACTCATGGCAATGGAGGAGGAGAAATTGGTTCGGGTGTTGAAAAAGTACAAAACAGCCATTGGATGGACTTTGGCTGACATTAAGGGAATTAGTCCTACAACATGCATGCATAGCATACTTCTAGAGGAGAGGGCTAAACCAACTCGAGAGGCTCAATGCTGACTCAACCCTCTAATGATGGAAGTTGTGGTGAAGAAGATCATTAAACTTCTTAATTGTGGAGTTATTTATCCAATTTCGGATAGTCGTTGAGTTTCACCAGTTCAAGTAGTTCCAAAGAAATCTGGGGTCACTGTGGTGAAAAACCAAGAGAATGAACTTATTCCCACTCGTATCCAAACAGGTTGGAGAGTTTGCATTGACTATAGGAAGTTCAACGCCACCATAAGGAAATATCACTTTCCTTTGCTGTTCATTGATCAAATGCTTGAAATGTTAGCCGGTCATTCTTTTTATTGCTTTCTTGATGGTTATTCGAGATATAATCAGATTGTTATAGCTCCAGATGATCAAGAAAAACTAATTTTACTTGTCCATTCGGTACTTTTGCTTATCGTCAAATGCCATTTGGTTTATGTAATGCACCAGCCATTTTCAACGATGCATGGTAAGTATCTTTTCAGATTTTGTTGAGAAGATTATTGAAGTTTTCATGGATGATTTTAGTGTCATTGGTGACTTTTTTGATGGTTGTTTAAATAATTTCACGTTGATATTGAAACGATGCATTGAAACTAACCTTGTTTTAAATTGGGAAAAATGTCACTTCATGGTAAAACAAGGCATAGGTCTAGGTCATATTGTTTCAGAAAAGGGAATTGAAGTTGATAAATCAAAGATAGATCTTGTATGCTACTTACCCTCTCCCACTTCGGTGAGAGAGGTTTGCTCCTTCCTTGGACATGCATGATTCTATAGGCGTCTTATCAAGGATTTCTCAAAGATTTCAACACCATTTGTGCCAACTACTACAAAAGAATGTGCCATTTGTACTTGATGAGGAATGTGAGAAGGCATTCAATCACCTCAAAGAGATGCTAATGTCGGCACCTATCATTGTTCCACCAGATTGGAGTCTTCCATTTCAGCTTATGTGCGGCGCTTCAGATTATGCTTTAGGGGCTGTTTAGGGACAACGGAAGGACAAGAAGCCACATGTCATCTACTACGCTTCCCGGACCTTGAACGATGCTCAATTGAATTACTCCACCACTAAAAAAGAACTCCTTGTTGTTGTGTTTGCTTTAGATAAGTTTCGTTCGTATTTACTTGAAACTAAAGTCATAATTTACTTAGACCATGCAGCTTTGAAGTACTTACTTACAAAGAAAGAAGCCAAACCAAGGCTTATTCGCTAGATGCTTCTTCTTCAAGAGTTTGACATGGAAATTCGAGACAAAAAAGGAAGTGAGAATGTAGTAGCTGACCATTTGAGTCATTTGGTACATGAAGAAGACCCTCTACCCATTCCTGAGGCATTCCCAGATGAACAGCTGCTGACCATTAAGGTAAGTGCGCCATGGTATGCTGATATGTGAATTATATAGTGTCTAAACAAGTTCCAAGCACCATAAATAGGCACCAACATGATAAACTTAAAAAAAAGGCTCGATTTTATGTGTAGGATGACCTTTATTTGTGGAAATATTGCCCTGATCAGATTATACGTAGGTGTGTGCATGATTCAGAATTTACTTCCATTTTAACTTTCTGTCACATTTATGCTTGTGGGGGTCACTTTGGTGCTCAAAGAATAGCACTTAAAGTTCTAGAATGTGGATTTTATTGGCCTACTATTTTTAAAGATGCTAGAAATTTTTGTATGACTTGTGATCGTTGTCAAAGAACGGGCAATATAGGTTCCAAAGATCAAATGCCACAAAACCTTATCTCTATCGAAATTTTTGATGTTTAGGGCATTTATGCGTCCTTTTCCTTCCTCACATGGTTTCAATTATATTTTACTTGCTGTGGATTATGTTTCGAAATGGGTGGAAGCAAGAGCCACCTGTACTAATGATTCCAAAGTGGTTGTAGATTTTATTAAAACTAACATAGTTGCAAGGTTTGGAATGCCGCGAGTACTTATAAGTGATGGGGGCTCTCACTTTTGTAATAGGATCATTGAGGCACTACTTAAGAAGTATAATGTCACACATAAGGTTTCGACACCTTATCATCCCCAAACAAGTGGCCAAGCCGAAGTTTCCAACCAAGAAATCAAGCAAATCTTGGAGAAGACAGTTGGACCAACTCGAAAGGATTGGAGCTTGCGTTTGCATGATGCATTGTGGACATATCGCACTGCTTACAAAACACCAATTAGAATGTCTCGTTTTCGGCTCATTTATGGGAAACCATGTCATCTTCCAGTTGAGTTGGAGCATCGTGCATATTGGCCAGTCAAGACTTTCAACATGAACATTGATGGCGCTGGACTTCATAGGAAGTTGCAATTGAATGAGCTTGAGGAAATTTGAATGTGGCTTACGAGAACGCTCTCATTTACAAAGTGAAAACAAAGGCTGCCCATGACAAGATGATTCGAAGTAAAACGTTTTCTGTGGGGCAAAAAGTGTTACTTTTCAACTCTCGCCTTCATTTGTTTCCAAGTAAGTTGCGTTCTAAATGGATTGGTCCTTTTGTTGTTACTAATGTCTTTCCCTATGGTGCAGTCTAAATTCAAAGTTTAAAGACAGGACATGAATTCAAAGAGAATGGACACCGTTTAAAGCCTTACTATGAGTGTTTTGAGGAGCATGTCGTGGAGGATGTACCCCTCCATGCCGTTGGCCCTAGTGAAGCTTAGATAGAGGTATCGTCCGGCTGGAAGATGTTAAAGCAAGCGCTTATTGGGAGGCAACCCATGTGTTCAAATAAAAAGACATAGGAATTTCCAGCTCTTACAACCATATTTGCTCTCTTTTACCCTTCTCTTTATTGTTTTTACTTTGCCATGATTGTCTTGTTTGCTAGTTATCTTTTAAGGAAAACTAATGAAAAAGACTTGAAAACTTTGAGTTTTAACGATAAGGACAAAATAAAGGGTAAAGTGAATAGTACCAGGTTTGACTTTTTAGTGTAAAAATGTGATTTTTCGTTAAAGTGAGTAGTACCGTGGGCTTTTCGTTAAAACTCCCTATATCTTTTATTGCTTTCTTGTTTAAGTTTATTTTTGAAACATTGAGGGCAATGTTTGGTTTAAGTGTGTGGGGGGGGGGGGGGGGGGGGGGTGTAAACAGATTGTTTTTCATGACTTATTTTCGAATTTCACCACCTATCACTACTAATATTGTTATTCTCCGTTTTAAAGTGTTAATTGTGTGTCATAAAAAAAAATTGAAAAAAAAAAAAAAACGAAAAAGTTGAGCAAATACCAAAAAAGAAAAGAAAAGAAAGAAGAGTAGTTTTTGTTGCTTGTTTGTGTCTTAGGGTACATTCCAACACAATGATGAGGATTTGGTTTTATTGCATGGCTGTTAAAGAAAGTTACAAACATGGGTGGAAGTTTGATATGCTTTTTGGTTAATACTTAGTTGTAGTTGTCATTTACGAATTCACATGTAATCAATCACAAAGAAAAAAAATAAGTTTTTGTAACATTCTTGAAGGAAGAAACTCAAACTAACGCTACAACCTTGTGAGACTTGAGCCTATTCTTTGTTTGGAGAGTTACTAATCCGTGATATTCTTGTTTTTTAAAGTTGTTGCTTGATTGATAGAAGCATATTTATGCGCCTTAGTTAGCTAGTTCTTATGCATTTATGTTGTGTTTTCTTACTTAATTTAGTGTTTAAAGTCATTTTCGTGTGTTTATAGGTTCATATGGCTAAGGATGCAAAAGGATGCCTTTCGGAGCCTTTTGGAGCAAATTAGAGATTGGAATGGATTGCATATGCTTAAAGCCAAGTAGATGGACGAAATTGAAGACCAAAGGAATGAAAATGAAGAACAAAGAGTTCACATTCATCACCAACACAACCATGCATCCACACTTTCTTTCTCCATCATTGCCGTGCAAAACACCATCATTGCAGCCACATGCACTTGTTCCCCTTTCATCATTCCCTTTATTCTTTCATCATTCCATCCACTCATTCATCAAACCACTCCCATCCATTTCATCATTGCAAACATTCAAACAAACACCACACAATGCCGTGGCTCCTATCCCATTTCCAGATTTCCCCTTTGCATTTCCCCTTCATAAATCAGCCACATGCACTTTAATCATTCAATCACACCAACACACATTCAATCTCCAACCTTTCACATGCATTCCATCTTTTAATTTAATCACATGCACATTCACCTTGCCTTTGCAGAAAATCCACTTCATAACACATGCATCTTGGCAGATTTCACATGCACTCATGCACATTCACCTTAATCATTCACATAGCTTTAATCCACATGCATTTCCACCTAGATTTCCACCTCACAACCACCAGAAATCAACCAAAACCGTGCATTCCCTTTCATTTCTGTCAAAGCACATGCATTTCCACCCTTTAATCACATGCACAAACAGCCACATGCATCTCCCATCACCATTTCAGCTTTCCACCTAATTCCTAGTCATCATGTTCCCCCCATTTCACCTATAAATAAGCATGCATTGCAGCCACAAACTACACACTCTTCCATTTCAGAAAACCATCTCTCATACACATTCATTCACGCCAGAAATTCCTTCTCTCTCTCTAGCACTACCATACTTCACCATTCTTCATATTTTCTGCCCAAAAACACTCCTTGCCTTCCCCTACATCCATCCCTACCCTAAACACATCATTCTACATCATCCATAACCCCCAAAACTCACCAAAACCCCTTGTGCCGCAGCAACTAGAGGAGAAGAGGCCTAAACGTTCATACAATTCAAGATTGAGTTGTTGGAATTTTTAGGTGTACTTCGATTCTTGTTTTCAATGTTTACTTTGTTATTACTCTCTAAGTTTGTTGTAATCATGAGTGGCTAAACCCCTAATTAGTTAGGGGAAAGTTTGAAGCCATGAACATGTTTGAAATATGAATTGATTTCTTCCAATTGTGATTTGTTAATTTGTGATTGCAATTCAATTATCATGTTTATTAAAGACTTGTTTTTGTATGTTGATTAGGGATGCATACTTAGTCTTCATGCATAAACTCGATGCTAGTTTATAAACGAGTTTCACCTAATCGTCACAAGTTTATAAACATGAGTAGTGAAGGTTGCTAGTCACAACCGCGTTAATTGAATTCTTGGCAAAAGTATCATGCATTCATAGTTACAATTGCCTCGTCAACACTTATAATTTTCATAGAGCATAATGATCTCTCATTGTATCTCTTCTATGCATTCATGTTGAGAACCATTGGAGAATGATTTGAATTGTCGCATGCATCATCCAATTCAATAACATAAGGAAAATTTGAGAGTTAATTAGTGCATCACGGTTAACTTGGGGTGTTGAGCATCATAGATAATGAAAAGCAATTGGAGAATCGATTCATATATAAATGTGTCATGTGTGGAGAATGGACCTCTAACTAATCCATCCATCATCTTGTTTCTCAAATCCGTTTATACAATCTGCCTAGTTTATTAACTTGTTTTATTTAATTTAACTTCGTCAAAACCTTAATCCCCCTTTACTTTAATGTCCAATTTAGTTAGAAATCAATTTAGTTTGTGCTTTTAAGTGTTTTGATTCATTTTATTTCCCAATTTCGTCCAGATTCACCAAAGTGCTCAAAACTGCCCAGAAAGTGATTTTAAGGCAGTTTTGAGTGTTTTGGGTGATGTTTGAGTCTTTTGGTTTGTTTTAATGTTTTAAGTGTTTAGTTTTACATTCTTTGAGTTAGTTTAGTGTTTTATATTGTGTTTTTACGTTCTTGAGTCAAGTTATTACTTAATTTCGTCCAAATTTGTGTTTGTGCTCAAATCTGCCCAGAAAGTGGTTTTTAGGCAGATTTGAGTGTGTTTGTGTTGTTTTGAGTCTTTTGAGTCAATTTCACATTGATTAGCATCCCTAGTTAATCCCCGGTCTAGAACGATCCCTATTTGCTCATTTACTACAATTGTCATCCATAGGGTTAATTTGTGTGTTTAACTATTTTCGCATCAAATTTTGGCGCCGTTGCCGGGGATTAGCAAAATTGCTAATCCCTTGTGTTTTTGCCGTAAGTTTTTAGTGTAATTTACCTAGTTTTCTCATTTTGTTTTGTTTTCTTGGTTTAGGTACTAGTGCATGACGCGGAGTTCTCAAACTGTGCATGCACATATCTTGGACTTTAACGACGATTTTGAACGTGATTTGAGAAGAAAGAGGAGGCATCCCGAACCTAGTGAACCTAGTGAACCTAGTTCAAGTTCAGAGGCCGAATCTGAGTTTGAAAGTGTGGAAGAAGAAGTTATGGCAGCAGACAATCGGACCATTAAAGAGCTTTCGGCCTCGGGGTTGGCCAATGCCGCACCATTATGCATTCAATACCCCGCGGCTGCCCAAGGCAAGACCGATGAATTCGAGTTGAAGTCAAGCTTGTTGCACCACATTCCGAAATACCATGGGCTTTCCATGGAAGATCCCAACAAGCATCTCAAGGAGTTCGAGGTTGTTTGTTCGAGCATGACACCCATAAATGTCGATGGGAACATTCTAATGATGAAAGCTTTTCCATTCTCTCTTGTGGAAAAGGCTAAGGATTGGCTTTATGAATTGGCACCCGGGACCGTTACTTCTTGGGAGAGCATGAAGAGAGCGTTCTTGGAGAAGTTCTTCCCTACTTCAAGAGTCATTCTCTTGAGGAAGAAAATTAGCGGAATCCAACAAAGTCAAGGAGAATCTTTTCCGGCATACTACGAGCGTTTTAAAGCCCTTGTTGCATCATGTCCTCAACATCAAATGAAGGAGGAGCTTCTCCTTCAATATTTCTATGAGGGCCTTCTTCCCATTGAAAGGCAAATGCTCGATGCTTCGGCGGGAGGTGCATTGGTGGACAAAACTCCTATGTCGGCCAAGACCCTAATTGCAAACCGTGCTCTAAATGCACAACAATATGAAGGACTTGGGCAAAGGGACCCCCCACGGCAACACTTGAATGAGGTAAGTTCTCAATCCGATATTCAATCTCAGATAGCTAATCTTACTTCTATTGTGTCTCAGATGGCCGAAGGAATGAAGATACAAGGACCGATTGTATGTGGTGTATGTTCTATCCAAGGACACCCTTCAGAAAAATGCCCTCAATTGATTGAGAATGGGGGATGGGAGAGTGCAAATGCCATGGGATTTCCGAGCCACAATCAACCAAGGAATGATCCATATTCCAACACATACAATCCGGGTTGGAGAGACCATCCAAACTTCAAGTGGAGGGAACCTCAACAACCTCAACAACAAGGAGGCTTTAGACAACAACCCCCGGGGTTCTACACCAAGCCATTCGGCCCCAATCCAAACCAAGCACAACCTGCCCAAAACAATCAAGGTACGTCGTTGGGCAATGAAACACTTCTTAAATTACTTACCAATTTGTCTCAGGGGCAAGAGGATCAAACCAAAGCCATGCAAAACCAAGACAAAAGGGTGGATCACTTGGAGAAACAAATTGGGCAGATTGCGGAATTTGTAGGACAATTCCGAGACAAAGGCAAGCTCCCTAGCTCAACCGTTGTCAATCCAAGGGGAGGATTCGAATCTGCCAAGGCAATCATGTTGAGAAGTGGTAAGGAGGTCGAAACCACCCCAAGCACGTCCAAAACAAGTCAAGAAGAGGACGTGTTGCTGCAAGAAGAGGAGGAACAAGGAATAAAGGCCACGGCAAGGGTGAAAGAATCTTTGCCGCAGCCCCCTATTGTGCCAAAACCGTCCAATATGCCTAAGGTAAGTCCAAATTCGACTTTGTCAAGTTCCATTCCACTAAACGTGCCCTTTCCTAGCAGGTTTAGGCAATCAAAGAAGGAGGAGAGTGAAAAGGACATTTTGGAAACCTTTAGGAAAGTTCAAGTTAACATTCCGCTCCTTGATGCAATCAAGCAAGTCCCTAAGTATGCCAAGTTCTTAAAAGAGCTTTGCACAACGAGGAAGAGGATTTCAAACAAGGAGGTGGTCCAGGTAAGTGAAAATGTCTCTGCTGTGTTACAAAGGAAATTACCCCCTAAATGCAAAGATCCGGGTAGTTTTACAATTCCGTGCGTTATTGGTAATACTAAGTTTGAACAATGCATGTTAGACTTAGGGGCTTCGATTAATGTTATGCCATACTCTATTTATGCATCTATGAACTTAGGTGAGCTTAAAAATGATGGTGTGATAATTCAATTAGCCGATCGTTCTAATGCATATCCAAAGGGTGTTTTGGAAGATGTTTTGGTACAGGTTGATAACTTGATTTTTCCAGCGGATTTCTACGTGCTTGACATGGAGGATTCACCCCATTCCACCCCATTACCGATTCTATTAGGGAGGCCCTTCATGAAAACAGCCCGCACCAAGATAGATGTGTTTAAAGGAACTTTAACGATGGAATTTGATGGGGAAGTCATTGATTTCAATCTTTCTGAAAGTATTAAATTTCCTAAGGACAATCATTCTTGCTTTTCTATTGATATAATTGATGATTTGGCGCAGGAATTTCTCGATTCTTTGGAGAGGGATACACTTGAAACAACAATTGCACAAGGAATTGGGCAAAAATCTGGTTTTGCCGTGCCTAGAAGTGAAGATGAGGCCGAGATGGTTGCTGCACTTGAGTCATTGCCACAACACTTTGGTAAGCCTCCAAAACCGAGTCCAATTCCTGTTTCGACTAACAAGTTGTTACCTTCAGTGATTCAGGCACCCATTCTTGAGCTTAAACCATTGCCGGATCATTTGAAGTATGTCTATTTGGGAGACAATGAGACGTTGCCTGTCATAGTTTCCTTATCCCTCACAGCAATGGAGGAGGAGAAATTGATTCGGGTGTTGAAAGAGCACAAGACGGCCATAGGATGGACCTTGGCCGACATAAAGGGTATTAGTCCTACAACTTGCATGCATCGCATACTTTTAGAGGAGGGGGCTAAACCAACCAGAGAGGCTCAACGCCGGCTCAACCCTCCAATGATGGAAGTTGTGAAAAAGGAGATTATCAAGCTTTTAGATTGTGGGGTGATCTATCCTATCTCGGATAGCCGTTGGGTTTCACCGGTTCAAGTTGTGCCAAAGAAATCCGGAGTGACTGTGGTGAAGAATGAAGAAGATGAACTTGTGCCTACACGCATTCAAACCGGTTGGAGGGTGTGCATTGACTATAGAAAGCTAAATGCCGCAACAAGGAAAGATCACTTCCCTTTGCCATTCATTGATCAAATGCTTGAAAGGTTAGCCGGTCATTCTTTTTATTGCTTTCTTGATGGTTATTCGGGTTATAATCAAATTGTCATAACGCCGGATGATCAAGAAAAGACCACCTTTACTTGTCCATTTGGTACTTTTGCATATCGTCGTATGCCATTTGGTTTATGCAATGCACCGGCCACTTTCCAACGATGCATGGTAAGTATCTTCTCTGATTATGTTGAAAAGATAATTGAAGTATTTATGGACGATTTTAGTGTGTTTGGAGACTCATTTGATGCTTGTTTGCATAATCTCACTTTAATCTTGAAAAGATGCATGGAAACTAACCTTGTTTTGAATTGGGAAAAATGTCATTTTATGGTTAAACAAGGTATAGTTTTGGGTCATATCATCTCTGAAAAAGGAATTGAAGTTGATAAGTCTAAAATAGATCTTGTACGTCACTTACCCTCTCCTACGTCGGTTAGAGAGGTCCGTTCTTTTCTTGGCCATGCAGGATTCTATCGACGATTTATCAAGGACTTTTCCAAGATTGCACAACCCCTATGCCGCCTACTCCAAAAGGATGTGTCTTTTGAGTTCAACGAGGCGTGTGAGAAGGCATTCAAGCATCTAAAAGACTTACTCACCACGGCACCCATCATAACTCCCCCGGATTGGTCCATTCCCTTTGAATTGATGTGTGATGCATCGGATTATGCACTTGGGGCTGTTTTGGGTCAAAGGAAAAATAAACAGTCACATGTTATTTATTATGCTTCACGCACTTTAAATGATGCTCAATTGAATTATTCTACAACCGAAAAAGAACTCTTGGCGGTTGTATTTGCTTTAGATAAGTTTAGATCATATCTTCTTGGTACTAAAGTAATTGTTTTCACTGACCATGCAGCCTTGAAGTTTCTTCTCACCAAAAAGGAGGCTAAGCCAAGACTCATTCGTTGGATGCTCCTACTTCAAGAGTTCGATCTTGAAATCCGAGACAAGAAAGGGTGTGAAAACGTGGTGGCTGACCACCTAAGTAGAATGGTGCGTGAGGAAGAGTCCACCCCCATTTTAGAAACGTTTCCGGATGAGCAACTTCTGTCCATTGAGGTAAGAACCCCTTGGTATGCCGATTTGGTCAATTTCTTGGTGTCTAAGCAAGTTCCTAGTACCCTAAACAAGTTCCAACGTGATAAACTTGTTCATGATGCACGTTTTTATGTTTGGGATGATCCATATTTATGGAAATTCTGCCCAGATCAGATTGTGCGTAGATGTGTGCCCGAATCTGAATTTAATTCCATTCTTACATTCTGCCATACTTATGCATGTGGGGGACATTTTGGCACCCAAAGGACAGCCCTAAAGGTGTTACAATCTGGATTTTATTGGCCTAATCTCTTTAAAGATGCTAAAATGTTTTGTTTAACATGCGATAAGTGTCAAAGAACAGGTAACATAGGGCCTAAGGACCAAATGCCACAACAATCTCTCTCATTTGTGGAAATTTTTGATGTGTGGGGTATTGATTTCATGGGCCCCTTCCCTCCATCTTTTGGTTTCACTTATATCTTGCTAGCTGTCGATTATGTTTCCAAATGGGTGGAAGCCAAAGCCACCCGTACTAACGATTCTAAGGTTGTTGCAGATTTTGTGAAATCTAATATTTTTGCTAGGTTTGGGATGCCACGAGTTTTAATTAGTGATGGGGGTTCTCACTTTCGTAACCGCACCATTGAAGCTTTGCTCAAGAAGTACAACGTTACTCATAAGGTTTCCACACCTTATCACCCTCAAACCAATGGGCAAGCGGAGGTTTCAAATAGGGAGATCAAACAAGTCCTAGAGAAAACCGTGGGACCCTCAAGAAGAGATTGGAGTTTGCGCTTGGACGATGCATTGTGGGCCTATCGTACGGCTTACAAAACTCCCCTTGGCATGTCACCTTTTCGGCTTATATATGGTAAGCCATGTCATTTGCCCGTTGAGTTAGAGCACAAGGCACATTGGGCTGTGAAAACCTTCAATTTGGACATAGACGCTGCTGGAGTTCATAGGAAGCTCCAATTAGATGAACTTGAGGAGATTAGGAACGAGGCTTACGAGAATGCTCGCATCTACAAGGACAAGACGAAGGCTTATCATGATAAGATGCTTCGTACCAAAACGTTCTCCAAGGGGCAGAAAGTGTTGCTTTTTGATTCAAGACTTCGGTTATTCCCTGGTAAGTTACGTTCTAAATGGATTGGACCTCTTGTTGTTACTAATGTTTTTCCTCATGGTGCAGTCCAAGTCCAAAGCTTAAAAAGTGGCCACGAGTTCAAGGTGAACGGACATAGATTGAAGCCATACTATGAGAACTTTGTGGAGCATGTCGTGGAGGAGACCCCACTCCATGCCGTGGGCTCTAATGGAGCATGAACGTGTCTTCGTCCGGCTGCAAGACGTTAAAGAAAGCGCTACTTGGGAGGCAACCCATGCAATTCAACAAAGGAAGCTCAAGGAATCACTCCAATTCCAGATTTGCGTTCCTAAACCCTTCACTTTGTTGTTTATTTCGAATCTGCCTATTTAGTTGTTTTACTTGCTGTTTGTGTGTTTCTTTGTGTTTTGTGTGATTTTATGCTTGAAACATTGAGGACAATGTTTGATTTAAGTGTGGGGGGGTAACTAAGTGTTTTTTATGCAAATTCATGGGATTTTATCACCCTTTACTTATAGACTTGTTCCTTGCTGTTTTTAAGTGTTTTTAAGCAGTTTTGGTGTGTTTTAGTGTGTTTTGAAGTAAAAATCCGAAAATCACATAAAAATTTGAAAAATTTGTTTTAAAAACCCAAAAAGAGTTGTTTTCAAAGTGTTTTTGTGTGTTTGTTTTTGTTTTAGGGTACCTTCCAACACAATGATGAGGATTCGGTTTGTAATTACATGGCTGTTAAAGAGAGTGATTAACATGGATGAAAGTTTGATTTACTCTTTGTGTATGCTTGGTTGTGGTTATAACTTATGACTTCACATGCAATCATAAAAAAATAAAAAAAAAAAAAAAAAAAAAAAAAAAATCAGTTTTTGTAACATGCTTGAAGGAAGGAACTCAAATTAACGCTACAACCTTGTGAGACTTGAGCCTAAACGTTTATTTGGAGAGTTAGAATCTGTGCATTTTTGTTTTCTAAGTCGTTGCATGATCTCATTATTCTTTGCTTGGTTACTACTTAGAGGCGTTTCATCATTTAGTTCCAAATGCTAGAACTCATGCCCATTTCATTCAAAGCATGTTATTGATTTGCATAACACAGATTCAAGATGAAGTTGTGTAGTGACCACCACCTTAGCCATATTGCCGTGTATCCCATGTCATTTTATGTTTAAGTTAACCCACATTATCCTCACCTAGCCTAGATTAGGACCATCCACACCCTTGTTCTTAAAGCTTAGTAAAGCATGATTCAAATTGAATTTCTTTCGATTTATGTTGGCAGAAAACAAGTGTGGGGGAAGTGTTCTTGTGTGAGAATTTGTGTGCCATAGGCACGGCATGAAAGAAAAGAAAAAGAAAAAAAAAAAAAGGCGTGAAAAGTATGAAAAAGAGTTGAAAAGTTGTGAAAAAGAATTCCAAAGTATTGTTTGTTGAAGTAAGGGTCCAAAACAATGAATTCGGCCCTAAGGAGTTGTCTAAGTCTTCCCCTTGTGTTTTAAAGTTAATTTCTGCAATCTAAATGAATTCTAAGTCTTAAGTACACTACTTTGCTTACTATTACTTGAAGAACGCTTGTTCTCCTTATCTTTTCTTTGTTAACCACTACCCCAAGCCCCGTTACAACCCTTGACTTCATTCTTGAGTGTTATGTGTTTCAATTTGTGGAGTTTGAATTTGGTATGAGCATATGGTCATTGGTTCTCGCATCTAAGTAGTAGCATTCCATTCATGAGATCATTTCTAAACATGCTTATTAACTCCATAAATTGCGTTCTTTGTTATACGTATATGTGAGCATTCGTTTTCATATTTACATCAATCTTCTCACATATAACTAGTATAGGGTGTGTAGTTAGAAAATCTGAGTGAAAATTGAGTGCATATCTTGTAAGGATTGAGCAAATTCTCTAAGGCATGTTACTACATTCAAAACATTCTTTTAATCGATTAATTGTGAACTAGTAAGTGGTGTCTATGATTAAGTATGTTTTCAATTGTAAAGATGACTCAAATCTGTGGGGATGATGATTTTTAACTTGTCATGTACCATTGGAAATCCCTGAGGTGAACGTTGGAAGGTTTAGGTTATGTTTTGTTTCTTTGTTTTGCTCGAGGACTAGCAAAAGCTAAGTGTGGGGGAATTTGATAGAAGCATATTTATGCGCCTTAGTTAGCTAGTTCTTATGCATTTATGTTGTGTTTTCTTACTTAATTTAGTGTTTAAAGTCATTTTCGTGTGTTTATAGGTTCATATGGCTAAGGATGCAAAAGGATGCCTTTCGGAGCCTTTTGGAGCAAATTAGAGATTGGAATGGATTGCATATGCTTAAAGCCAAGTAGATGGACGAAATTGAAGACCAAAGGAATGAAAATGAAGAACAAAGAGTTCACATTCATCACCAACACAACCATGCATCCACACTTTCTTTCTCCATCATTGCCGTGCAAAACACCATCATTGCAGCCACATGCACTTGTTCCCCTTTCATCATTCCCTTTATTCTTTCATCATTCCATCCACTCATTCATCAAACCACTCCCATCCATTTCATCATTGCAAACATTCAAACAAACACCACACAATGCCGTGGCTCCTATCCCATTTCCAGATTTCCCCTTTGCATTTCCCCTTCATAAATCAGCCACATGCACTTTAATCATTCAATCACACCAACACACATTCAATCTCCAACCTTTCACATGCATTCCATCTTTTAATTTAATCACATGCACATTCACCTTGCCTTTGCAGAAAATCCACTTCATAACACATGCATCTTGGCAGATTTCACATGCACTCATGCACATTCACCTTAATCATTCACATAGCTTTAATCCACATGCATTTCCACCTAGATTTCCACCTCACAACCACCAGAAATCAACCAAAACCGTGCATTCCCTTTCATTTCTGTCAAAGCACATGCATTTCCACCCTTTAATCACATGCACAAACAGCCACATGCATCTCCCATCACCATTTCAGCTTTCCACCTAATTCCTAGTCATCATGTTCCCCCCATTTCACCTATAAATAAGCATGCATTGCAGCCACAAACTACACACTCTTCCATTTCAGAAAACCATCTCTCATACACATTCATTCACGCCAGAAATTCCTTCTCTCTCTCTAGCACTACCATACTTCACCATTCTTCATATTTTCTGCCCAAAAACACTCCTTGCCTTCCCCTACATCCATCCCTACCCTAAACACATCATTCTACATCATCCATAACCCCCAAAACTCACCAAAACCCCTTGTGCCGCAGCAACTAGAGGAGAAGAGGCCTAAACGTTCATACAATTCAAGATTGAGTTGTTGGAATTTTTAGGTGTACTTCGATTCTTGTTTTCAATGTTTACTTTGTTATTACTCTCTAAGTTTGTTGTAATCATGAGTGGCTAAACCCCTAATTAGTTAGGGGAAAGTTTGAAGCCATGAACATGTTTGAAATATGAATTGATTTCTTCCAATTGTGATTTGTTAATTTGTGATTGCAATTCAATTATCATGTTTATTAAAGACTTGTTTTTGTATGTTGATTAGGGATGCATACTTAGTCTTCATGCATAAACTCGATGCTAGTTTATAAACGAGTTTCACCTAATCGTCACAAGTTTATAAACATGAGTAGTGAAGGTTGCTAGTCACAACCGCGTTAATTGAATTCTTGGCAAAAGTATCATGCATTCATAGTTACAATTGCCTCGTCAACACTTATAATTTTCATAGAGCATAATGATCTCTCATTGTATCTCTTCTATGCATTCATGTTGAGAACCATTGGAGAATGATTTGAATTGTCGCATGCATCATCCAATTCAATAACATAAGGAAAATTTGAGAGTTAATTAGTGCATCACGGTTAACTTGGGGTGTTGAGCATCATAGATAATGAAAAGCAATTGGAGAATCGATTCATATATAAATGTGTCATGTGTGGAGAATGGACCTCTAACTAATCCATCCATCATCTTGTTTCTCAAATCCGTTTATACAATCTGCCTAGTTTATTAACTTGTTTTATTTAATTTAACTTCGTCAAAACCTTAATCCCCCTTTACTTTAATGTCCAATTTAGTTAGAAATCAATTTAGTTTGTGCTTTTAAGTGTTTTGATTCATTTTATTTCCCAATTTCGTCCAGATTCACCAAAGTGCTCAAAACTGCCCAGAAAGTGATTTTAAGGCAGTTTTGAGTGTTTTGGGTGATGTTTGAGTCTTTTGGTTTGTTTTAATGTTTTAAGTGTTTAGTTTTACATTCTTTGAGTTAGTTTAGTGTTTTATATTGTGTTTTTACGTTCTTGAGTCAAGTTATTACTTAATTTCGTCCAAATTTGTGTTTGTGCTCAAATCTGCCCAGAAAGTGGTTTTTAGGCAGATTTGAGTGTGTTTGTGTTGTTTTGAGTCTTTTGAGTCAATTTCACATTGATTAGCATCCCTAGTTAATCCCCGGTCTAGAACGATCCCTATTTGCTCATTTACTACAATTGTCATCCATAGGGTTAATTTGTGTGTTTAACTATTTTCGCATCATTGATCTCATTATTTCTTTGCTTGATTGTTACTTAGAATGCTTTTTCATCATTTTAGTTCTAAATACTTGAACTCATGCCTGTTTCAATGAAAGCATAAAATTGATTGCATAACAAATAACAAGATGAAGGTGTTTAGTTACCACCATAGCCAAAAAGCCTTATCCCTTGCATATGTATTGTAGGTTTAACCCTTTTGAGCCTTATTTAGCCTATTTTCATTGTTAGCCTGCATTATCCCTACCTAGCCTAGTATAGAAATATCCATACCCTTGTTCTTAAAGAATATTGGAGCATGACTTATGGGGAATTCCTTCTGATCTACGATTTGCAGAAAAACAAGTATGGGGGAAGAATTTGTTCTTTTGAATCCAATGAAGTAGCGCGTATGTTTCAAAGAAAAAAAAAAAAAAAAAAGAAAAAAATTCGTTCAAGAAGAAAAAAAAAAAAAAGAAAAAGAAAAACAAAAAGGTTGAAAAGAAGAGTACACAAATGTTGGTTGTTGAAAAGGGTCCAAAAATGTGAATTTGACCCTAAAGTTGTACGAATTTCCCCTTTGTGTTTAATGTTGGGTGCTGTACTCAAAAGTTGAATTCTAAGTGTTGATTTCATTACTTTGCCATGGTTGACAGAATAATGGTTGACAATGGAAGTGCAGTCAACCTACTTCAACTCTCAGTCATTCAAAAGATGGGCCAGGAAAGCACAATCATACGCCGAGTGGAGGTGCTTACTGGATTCAATAGGCACACCTCGACTACCATCAATCACATCACACTTGACATGAAAACACCATTAGTTGTCTCAAAGCAGAAGTTCACAATAGTAAGCAACCCATCTCCCTATAATGGGATTCTTGGGAGACCTTAGTTGATCAAGCTCGATGTCGTCACTTCCGTCAAGTATCAAAAGATCTGATTTTGCATCCCAGGATGAGGAGTCGAAGATATTAGATCTGACTAGGCCGCATCTCGACGATGCATTGTACAAGTGTTGAATGAATCAAAGAAGAAGACCTTTATCGTTATAAAGGCTATCGAGGTCCAAGAGGATGAAGAAGCTACCAAATAGTAATTACAGCAAGTGGGTCAAGAAGATGACGCCCAAGCATGTGAGATAGGATGGAAACCTAAAGAGGATGTCGAAGACATCATTCTTGACCCCCAGCAGCCCAAAAAGATGGCTAGAATCAGTTCGCGTCTAAGCCCAGCTGAGAAGGAAGAACTCATGACTTTCCTTAGGGAAAACTGAGATATCTTTGCATGGTCACCTTCTGACATGCCCGACATCGATCCCGAGATAGCTTGCCACTAGCTGCATGTCGACCCCGCTGCCAAGCCAGTGATCCAAAAGAGAAGACATTTTGCATTCGAGAGAGTAGCAATCATCGAGGCAGAAATTGACAAGCTACTGGAGGCCAGATTCATAGAAAGGGTAGCACACTCAGCATGGCTTGTTAACGTTGTGCTAGTCGTGAAGAAAAAGAAGGGTAAATGGAGGGTTTGCGCAGACTACACCAACCTCAACAAAGCATGCCTAAAAGATCCTTATCCAGTTCCCTGAATTGATCTACTAGTAGATTCAACTTTAGGGAACCAACTACTTAGCTTCTTGGACGCATATTCTGGTTACAACCAAATAGCCATGTACGAGCTCGACAAGGAGAAACCGCATTTGTGATCGAGCGAGGAACCTACTACTATAAAGTCATGCCCTTTAGCCTAAAAAACACGGGAGCCACGTACCAAAGGTTAGTAAACATGATGTTCAAGAAGCAAATTGGGGTAACCATGGAAGTCTACATCGATGACATCATGGTGAAGGGCAAGCAGCGGTCATACCACATCGACAACCTGGCGGAAACTTGCAACATCATCAGAAAGTACAAGATGAAGCTCAACCCCACCAAATGCACATTCAGAGTATCTTCAGGCACATTTTTAGGGTACCTAGTAACCCAACAAAGAATTAAAGCACATCCCAAGCAAATTCGAGCGATCCTAGAGATAAAATCTCCCAATACCTTGAAGGACATCCAAAGCTTAACCGGACGAGCAGCTGCCCTCAACTGTTTTCTTTCGTAGTCCATCGATCGCTGCAAGCCCTTTTTCAAGGCCATCAAAAGGGTACACCGAGACAGATGGGATGAAGAGTGCGAAAGAGCTTTCCAAAACCAGAAGAAGTATCTTACATCACCTCCCTTACTATCTAAGTTGGAAGTAGTGGAATACTTATACATCTACCTGGCAGTCGTCGAAGTAGTAGTGAGCTTTGCCTTCATACGAGAAGAGTTAGGGCCCTAACTACCGGTATTCTACACTTCTAAAGCTCTTCTCGATGAGGAAACAAGATATTCGAAGATCGAAAAATTAATTTTGGCATTAGTTATTGCGGCTCGGAAGCTTATACAGTCATCGTCATGACTCAGTATCTTCTACAATCAATCCTATATGGTCCGGACGCTTCTCAATGAGTAATGAAGTAGGCATTGAAACTTGGCCAATAAGGTTTAGTTTCCAACCCTGCACAATGATAAAATCCTAAGCCTTAGCAGACTTTATAGAAGAATTCACACCTAGCCTAGGTGACACAATAGAGTGGCTCAACGACGCCCCGAAAGCAGCCGAGCATACCTTGGCCATGCTTGCTTCATCCGATGGAGACTTTTGGCATTTGCATGTTGACGACGCATCTAATTACAAATGTTTGGGAACAGGCGTGGTCATCGTCATCCCAGATGGTTCAATACTCGAGCAAGCGATCACTCTAGGCTTCAAAGCCTCCAACAACAAAGCAAAGTACAAGGTCCTACTAGCAGGTCTCTGAATGGCAAAAGACTTGGCGATGAAGAAGCTCGCAATTCATTCCGATTCCTAGCTAATCATCAGCTAAACTACTGGGAGTAAACGACAAAACATCCGAGGATGACGCAATACCTAGAAAAGGTAAACGAGCAGCTTAAGGCATTTCAGATTTACACTTCCTAATTGGTAAAGTTCTATTATAGACTACCTAGTTAATGGCACATTCCCCACGGAAAGGTTGGAGTCTAGAAAGCTCCAAATAAAGGCAGCACGCTACTACATGTGGAATGAAATTCTCATCTGAAGATCCTACACCAGACCACATCTCCGTTACTTAGCGCCTCTCGATGACGTGAAGGTTCTAAGCTCAATCCATGAAGTCGTTTGTGGAAACTATTCCGGAGGTCGATCCTTAGCACAGAAGGCTAACACAGGTTACTACTGGCCTACCATGCACCAAAATGCTAAAGAGTTAGTACAAAAGTATGACCGCTGCCAACCCTACAAGCTGATACCAGCACTGCATGCCAGCAAGCTACACCTGCAGACGAGTCTTTGGTCATTCATGCAATGGGCAATCGACCTGGTAGAACCTGCGACTCCTGCTACTGGGGGCAGAGGCATGATGATCATGGTAACCGACTACTTCACTAAATGGGTAGAAACAGAGCCCATGACAACCACGACTCAGACAGACATATAACGCTTCATATAGAAGAACATCTTTTGCCGATTTGGCATCCCTCAATCCATCATCATAGACAACAGCCCATAATTTATAGGCAAAGATTTGGCAAAGTTCTTCCAAAAGTATGGCATCAAGCAGCACATGTCCACGCCGAGATATCTTCAAGGCAATGGGCAGGCCGAAGCATCCAACAAGATGATCTTCAACTGCCTTAAGAAATCCCTCACTGACAAGAAGGGAAAATGGCTAGATGATTTCCCCGAATGTCTATTAGCATATCGCACCACCAAAAGACGAGCAACCGGTGAGATTCATTTCTCTTTGGCATTTGGTTCGGAAGCAATGATTCCTCCCAACATTATTGTGCTAAGCATCAGTACTCTACAACCAAACATTGAGCAAAACAGTAAGGAGATGGCCACAAGTTTAGATCTGGCAGAGGAGAAGCGTGAGTAAACCATCACTCGCATCGCAGACTTCCAGCAGCAGCTCCTCTCCAATTACAATAAAAGGGCCAAAATCTGGCAATTTTAACCAAGAGATCTAGTCTTAAGGAAAGCCTTCATCATTGCCCATAGAGAAGGCTTTAAAAAGATGGATCTCATCTGGGAAGGTCTATACAATATCAGCAGAGATCGAGAAGCAATGGAACGCCTACAACCTAAGGAAGTACCATGTGTGACCTCCCACTATATCAAGACTCGAAGACCCAAGTAGCTCAACAGGCACCACCTCGTAAGCCGAGGACTATCTAGTTGTTATGAAGTCTTTACAGTTAAGTTATTCGTACGTTTCACTTGTTTTTCAATGAGGAATTCAGAAGTAATTTACAACTTGGCTCGACTACATGTCTACAACAACTTATCTCTCATGCACTTCAAAAGGAGATCGCACCCTTCCTAGGGACTCACTGCAGGAATTTCACCTCCTGAGGGATGAACCATACTTTCCAATGGGAGAGGGTACACTAATTCCCTGACACCCACATGGGTTTATTATCCAAAGTGGGAGGACAAACTCTACACTCTGAATATCCAGACGTAGATGAGCTGGGTTGCCTTAGTATAACTAGATGCACGATGGCTTGTGCTGGGATTCCTAGAAGTAGCCACAATGGTTTTTTTCAAGGCTTAGCTAATTGAAGGATTTTGGGTCTCTTGGCCTAATCTGCGGAGAACCAGGCCCTAGAGACAGAGGGGGCACATTACGCAGTACGCCCTATGGATGGCTACCCCAGAAACCTAAAGCTGCTACCGAATGCATTAAGGTAGCCTATAGTTTTCGGAAGACGGTCTACGGGTTGCCCTTCGAGCAGTAAAGCCACGCTAGACTTATACAACTGCATATTCTTGTGAAAGGTTAAACAAGCTAGCGTGCATATACGAAGCTTTATCCACTGCCGACATGCTACGTAGTCGATAAGCTTCACCATTGCCGAGCGCAGAACAACCTGCACCAAGTCCTAAAGTGTTGTGATACTTGCTACGCAACCTACAAAATTGGAGAAAGCCAATGTTAACAGCCTAGTGGTTACGCGGACATGTCTGTTTCTGTAAGTAAGGCATCCGGCTGCCAACCCTATGGCTAGTAACTTTGCAAAAGTTCTACACCAACTCTTACGGCTGTGTATTTCACGTAGGCCTGTTTGCTAATAGAAAAGCAGCACGCCTACCACTGGTCAATAAAGTCTAAAGGTTAGGGCATGAACAAAAGAAACGAAGATGGAGAAAAGCGAAGAAAACAAGTTTATTAAATTTTCCAGCAAAATTGATAAACAACTAGCAAAGATCGAAGGAGTTTAAACAAAACAAAAGCAACAAGGAAAACAAAGAAAATCCTAAAGGCTGCTTAGAAGACTACTCTTCAGCAGCTTGGATATCCCACAACTACTCAGTCGCCACACCTTCAGCAGCAGTGACGCCATTAGTAGCAGCACCATCCGACGCTTCGCCCCCAGCTGCCCTAGCGTGGGCACCAACCTCTCCGACTACTTTGCCAATGGAAGACTCAAAAGTAAAGGCGAGAAGGTCTTCCAGAGAAATAAAGAAAGTTTCGAAGGCTTTACTAGAAAACTCAAGGTTGGATGACCGCCCAAAGAGATAAACTACAAAACCCAGCTTGTAGAAGTCGACTTAATTCTGAGTAAGCGAAGCCTCGAACCCAGCCTTCTCATCCTTCAACTGCTCATTATTCTCGAGCATACAAGTATGAACCCACTACAGCTCATCCATTTCTTTCTTCAGATTGTCATTGATCTTCAAGGCACCTTAGAGTTCCAACACTTGAGGCTCAAGTCTATCAATAACTTTCTTGAAGTGGATCACTTGGTTGTAAGCACCGATTAGTTCTTCATCCTTTGCATAAGCAGCGGAGTGGAATTCAGAGATGGTACACTCAAGATCTTGAATCTAAGGTATATAACACTCAATCTCCTTCTCTGCACTTTCATACTTTACTTGGATCGCGTCAAGCCTAGTCTTCAAATCCATGATCTCTTGATGAGCGGTCTCAAGTTGCAGAGAAGTGGGGGCATAGATATTAGACCCCTTCAAAGCCGCAAGCTCAGATTCCAATTTCTTGACTTTCTGGGATGAGGAGTAAGCTTCAGCTGCCACAGTTCTTGCCACTTCCTTGGTAGCCTTAGTATCCTCTTGATCAAGAAGCATAGACTCGGCTACCAAAATCACCGTTTTCTGCATCATGGCCAGCAGAGCAATCATCCTATACCCAATCGTATGCTTCACGAAGGAACTTGGGTCAACAACCCCTTTGACGTCATTAACAAACTTGGCATATACATCCATGTCCTCACGCATATTTGGTTTCAAAAGCGTACAAATCTCAGCAACTTCCCCAGAAACAGACTTGGTGATTGGCTGCACAAGCAATCTCCTTCTTCTCAGCAAACGAGTTGGTCTCGATAGCAGTGGGAAAGAGTTTTGGTGCCACTTTAGCAGGCAGGGGCACCTTGTCACTCTTCATAGTAGCAAGCCTCTACAAAGGTGAACCAAACTTAGCCCCAGACGGACGTTTTGGCATAAACTTCGGCATTGGAGGCATAGAGGAACTTCTATGCTGGGCAATCCTATCAGTAATCGAACTAGTAGCCTTTGGAACGGTAGACACCACCGGTATAGATCTAGCAGCCTCCTCTTTCTCACTATGTGAAGAAGTCAAGTCAATCATAAGCTTAGGAGCATCCAATGAACCCTCGCGAGTAGCGGAATAAGTCTTCGACTTCTTCTCAGCAGGCATCTCTTGAACAGTCGGTGAACCCCCATGAGTAACGGAAGAAGTCTTCGGTTTCTTTTCAATAGGCATCTCCTAAGCAGGTGAAGAATGCCTCTTTTTCCCACCTTCATTTGTAGCAGGTTTCACCACAGTGATAAGATGAAGTAACGCCCCAGGCTTGATTTGTTTTATCTCCTCTATCGGGGGCAGCCCACTTTTTTCCCTACGAAGAGGACTAAGCAGCCAATGCCACTCACGGTACTCGGAGGGGATACCTAGAACAACATGCCCTTTCTTCATGTCCGGAGAAGTCTTAGGAGTTGAGCCAAATTCCAAATATACAAAAGCAGTACGAGATAGTCAGAAAATTAAAGAGCAACTTAGCATAAATACAAAGCAGCCGAGAGATTAAGCAGCTTACTTACCGGATATAAAGACCGTTGGAACACGCAGCTTGGACGAAGAACCAGACTCCCATTCTCCACTTATCTCCAAAGTCGATTTGGCCCAGTCATGATCTTTTTTGCACGAATTATCAAAAAGTTTATGGCGAGATTGCAGCTGCCCAACTCCCTCGACGTGGCCTATGTAAAAAAAGTATCAAAATTCATTGACGGTTAAATCTAAGTCAAAGAATTGGTTAAGATTGTGGAATCCCACAATCACATAGACCGCATTCGAAGAACATTAAGCGGGGGCGCATCTCATGGAGCAAAGCACTTCTTGGAAAAACTGAAGGAAAAGTTTTGTCCTAGCTAAGAACATGTGAGAACATTTGAATAGATAAGCAAACTAATAACACTTTAAAGTAGGCATGCATTCAAAAACAATTCTAAAACCCATGACTTTCAAAGCCTAGTGAATGGTGAAACACAAGACTCTTTAACAACATTAAAGAGAAGAAAGGATTTTGAGATTCATTACCCTTGAAGCTCATCCTTGTTTACACAAGGGATTCACCCAAGTGGACAGCATTCAAGTCACCTCCTAGCTCCTTGAATCTTCCTTGTGATTTTTCTAAAGGTACCAAAGGTTTGGTACATCTAAGTCTCCACACCAAAGATGTAGTCTGAAGAGAAGATGGATGACTCAGAGAGATTTTGATGCTAGTAAAATACTCCCTAAGTGGCCGGCCTCTATAGAGAAAAAGAGAGAAAAGGTTTCTCTTCTTTGCCTCAAGAAAACCCCTATTGAGAGAATAGCTATAAAGTTGCCTTTATAGCACCTCAGATGTGAGTGGAAAACTTGCAATTAACCCAAGTTTGCTACCACTCAATAGGCCTTGTGGACCAAAAACCCTTTTGGGCCTTGAAACCCAAAACCAACTTAAAAGCCCAATACGAACCTTTCGTAAGATTAATTAACTAATTAATTAATCTGGACCCATTCTTAATTAAACTATATAATTGTTTTTCCATCTCATTTATATTTCTTCACTTTCATCCTTACTCGGTGTATGATCCATTAGGTTCCAATTAGTGAGGCAGTGGGCGATTGTTAATCTTAATGATCGATTGTGAATTGAAACTACATTTCAATTCTCCCTTGGATGAAGATTAGTGTTTGCTAATCCTCAGGGCTTCCACAAACCATGAGTGACACCTAGCAGTATGTCATGGCTAGCTAAGCTAAGAAGAAGTGGTTGGAGAACCTATCCAGTTACAATTACAATGCAATACGGTCATTCTCTAATACAATACTCTTAATCACATTGTTTGAGTGATAGTTTGTTTCACGTCTACGATCCAATGTGATACTTCTCTATATGATTCAATTGAATATGATTTGGAACAAACTTCCTAAGTCATATTCGTATGCTTTGGCCAAAGACTCCCGAATCATATCTCAGAGTATTTTCGCTCCACCACGGAAGGTTAGAGATCCCTTGTTGTGCATTCATATGCCTACTTGACTAGATAGCTTAACTCCAACAATGTCGTGGACATTCTCGATGGAATGCCTTTGACATGATCAAAGATCAAGGACCTTACCATTAGACATCTATGATGCCTCAGGTCAAATGACTACTTTGCATATTGCAACTTATGAGTTATTACATGACATGTATGTTCGAACTCTCTTTTGATCGTTGTTCAGTGTACTCGATTATCATTTCGAGCACCTATGTATTTATCTTAGTGTCGAACACTAAATGACTTAAGACAAGTCATACTCACGCTTGATTTAATATAACACATACTAACCTTAGCGGATTGTCAATGCCCAATTGGCAATCCTATGGCTAGGAACGTTTTAAGAATGAACATAAGAGAAAGGTCTCGTTAATCTAACTTACTCAGATTACTTCTCTTAGATTAAATACATTCCTTGGATTCCCTTATTGCTTAAAGACATAATATAATAAATAGTGATTCACAATAAGGTTTGCCCTTCATTAAACATATAATAGTTTAACACAATAAGTATTCCAAAAGCTATTACATCAAATGAGTGGCTTTGTGGGCATACTTCCAATAATCTCCCACTTGCACTCAAAGCCACCTTCCCATGTATCTAATACCTATCTTTTCCATGTGGCGGTCAAGTTTAATTTGAGACATTGGCTTCATCAATGGATCTACTACTACGTTATCGGCTGAGGCAACCTTGAGGATGTTGAATTTCCTTCCGGAAGCATATCATCTATTGATATTGAAGCGTCTGTCAAAATGCTTGTTCTTTTGATGAGCCTTGGGTTACTTAGCTTGAGCTATCGCCCTACTATTATCACAGTACACAGTTACTGGTGATGTAATGGTTGGAACGACTCCAAGTTTAGTAATGAACTTCTTCATCCAGAACGCTTATTTGTCGGCTTCAGCTGCAGCAACATATTCAGCCTCAGTCGTGGAATCAACAATTACATCTTATTTCTTGCTTTTCTAGCTGATAACCTCACCATTCAGAGTGAATCCATATCCGGAGTTGGAACTTCTATCATCGACGTTAGATTGGAAATCTACGTTTTTATAGGCTTCCACTTGCAACTCTGTCGCTCCTGTATAAACGAGGAACATGTCCCTAGTTCTTCTTAAGTACTTAAGGATCGTCTTGATAGTTGCCCAGTCTTCTGATCCTGGGTTAGATTGATATCGACTAGTAATGCTCACAACATATGCGATATCAAGCCTTGTGCATATCATGGCATACATGAGACTTCTTATGGCGGAAGCATAAGGAATCCTACTCATCTGCCATATCTCTTCAGGAATTTTTGGTCCTATGGATTTAGAAAGGTGAATTCCATGTCTCACAAGAAGAAGACTTTTCTTCGATTGTTCCATTTGGAACTGACTTAGCACCTTATCTATGTACATAAATTGGGATAATCCAATTAACTTTTTAGATTTATCATGATAAAGCTTTATCCCCAATACATAAGATGCATCTCCCAAATCTTTCATATGAAAGGGTTTTGGATAACCATACTTTTATAGAAGAAAGTACTGCAGTGTCATTCCCAAATAGTAGTATGTCATCTACATATAACACTAGGAATACAACTGCATCCCCAACAACCTTTTGATAAAAATAATTTTCATCTTCGTTTTGAGTAAAACCAAACGATTTGATTTCAGTGTCAAAATGAATATTCCAGCTCATAGAGGCTTGCTTAAGTCCACAAATGGACCTTAGAAGCTTGCATACCTTAGTCTTTTCAGACTTGGACACGAAACCTTAAAGTTGAGTCATATAGAGCTCTTCCTCTAGGTAGCCATTCATAAAAGCCTTCTTCATGTCCATTTGCCATATCTCATAATCATGGTATGCAGCTATAGCAAGCAAAATCCGAATGGACTTAATCATGACTACAGAAGAGAAGGTTTCTTGTTAGTCAATCCCTTCTCGTTACCTGTAACCCTTAGCTACTAGTCTAGCCATATAAGTATCCACGTTCCCATCAGCGCCTATCTTCCTCTTGAATACCCGTTTGTTTCCAACAGGTACTATACCTTCTAGAGGGTCTACAAGAGTCTATACTTGATTTTGATACATGGAATCCATCTCGGATTTCGTGGCCTCTTGCCATCTCTTTGAATCAATGTTGGATTGCTTCAGTGTAATCTATAGGGTCCTCCTTTTTGTCATTGTCACCAAGAAGGGGCAATTCCCCGAAGTCATTATCCAAGCCATACCTATTAGGTGGCTTACTGACCAGTTCAGATCTACGTAGAGCTAGGGATTTAGGAACATGGTTGTCCGTCTGTTGAATGCTTGTTTGTGGTTCATTAGGAATTTCCTTTAATTCTATTGTTTTCTTTCTACTTCCATTGAGAACGAATTCGTCCTCAAGGAACATAGCAGTCTTAGCGACAAAGACTTTCTGGTCGTTAGGGTGATAGAATTCGTATCCCAAAGCTTATTTGGAATACCCCACAAAATAGCACTTAACAGACCTTGCTTCAAGCTTGCCTACTTCAAGCCTTTTTACGTAAGTTGGACAACCCCAAATCTTAATATAATTAAGATTTGTTCTTTTGCCATGCCATATCTCATATGGCGTTTATGGAACTGACTTGGAAGGCACTCTATTTAGCAAATAAGCTTCTGTTTGTAGTGCATACCCCCAGAATGAAACTAGTAGGTCAGTGGAACTCATCATAGAACGAACCATGTTCATCAAGGTTCTATTTCTCTGTTCAGTAACTCCGTTATGTTAAGGAGTTCCTGGTGGAGTCCACTATGATAGTATTCTACACTCTTTGAGGTGGTCTAGGAATTCATTACTCAGATATTCATCCCTTCGATTCGATCTTAAGGTCTTTATCTGTATCCCAGTTTGGTTCTCCACTTCATTCTTGAACTCTTTGAACATTTCAAAGGACTTTGACTTGTACTTCATAAGATACACATAGCCAAACTGAAAGTGATCATCGGTGAATGTGATACAGTAGGAGAATCTTCCTTGTGTTGCAGTGGACATAGGTCCACATACATCTGTGTGGATTAACCCTAGTAGTTCTTTGGCTCGCTCTCTGTTCCCAATGAATGGAGATTTAGACATCTTTCCTAGCAAACAAGATTCACAAGCACCTATTTGGTCATTACCTAAGAGCAGCTCCAGCGTGTGCTAGAGCTCGAGGGATAGGCCCGCGTACAACGTGTGCTAGCAAGGGAGCCGGAGCAGGCCCGAGGGAAAGGCCCAACATGAGTTACTAGCCCGAGAGCCCGAAGGCAACGTGACAGAAGGCTGACGTCAAGGCAATGTCAACCATAATATAAAATTATAAAAGTATAAAATATTAATAAAAAATATAAAAGATTAATAAAAAAATGTATAAAAAAAAAATGTAAAATCCAGCAAGCTTCGAACTCAACGGTTCTCGTCGGAGTTTGTCGCCGAGGCTGATGATACACCCACAGAAAAATGGGAGAGATCCAGTCCCTCCTCCGTCTCAGCTGCCGCTGCACCCCACTCCGCCTTCGCCCCCACGCACTAGCGATCCTTCTCCTTCCACTCGCGCGCCCAGATCGCACGATTTGAGATTTGTTTTTAGGGGAAAGAAGGGGGAGATATATATATATATATATATTTTAACTAAGGATTTGGCGATCCTTTACCTACTTAATTGAGGAAAAACTGTGAATTTTTGCACGAATCGGCTATTGATGTTGTCAAAGTCTAAGGCCCTACCTTTGGAGCTCAAGTAAGAGAGAGCTGTTGAGCTTGAAAAAGAAAGAAAGAAAAACACACAGCTTTTGGAATGGTGCGTTGGCACCATGTGAAAAGAAGAAAGAAATAATAATAATAAAATAAAAGGTTTTTGAATGGTGCATTGTCACCATGTGAAAAAAACAAAGGTTTTGGAATGGTGTGTGATGTGAAATATTCTAACACTCAAATTAAAACCCTATGATTGTAGTATATGAAAGTAGGGATCGTTTTAGGCCAGGGATTAGAAGGATGCTAATCTACTCAAATTAAACTCTAAAACACTAAACTAGACTCAAAAACAGAAAACTAGACTCTAATAACTCAAAACAAGCTAAATAGACTCAATACACACAAACTAAGTTAAATTGACTCGAAACAAACTCTAAGAAGTTATTTGGACGAATTTTAGACTAGTAAGACTCAAAACACTAAATTGGACAGATTTGAACACGTTTCTAACTAATTTAACACACTTAATTAAGGGGGAGATTGATTTGGATAAAATTAAAGTAAAAACAAACAGATTTAAAGACTCTAAACAATTTAGCTGAAATTGGGTGAAATATAGGTGAATGGCTAGCTAGAGGGTCCTTCTACACACATGAAACACTTGCATACAAATTGATTTCCAGTTGCTTTTCCAACAAACCATGAACCTCAACACCCCAGATTAACTGTAAACAACACTAATTAACCCTCAGATTTTCCTTAAGTCATTGAATTGGATGGAATACGCATTGGCAGCCAAATTATTCTTCAATAGTTCCCTACATGAACAGCATAATAGAGATACAATCAAAGATCATTAAGCTTTGTGAAAATCATAAGCATTGACAAGGCATTCATAACTATGAACAACATGATACACCTGCCAAGAATTTACTTAACATGATTGTGACTAGCAACCTCCACTACTTATGAATATAAGTTCATAACGATTAGGTGAAACTCCCTTATATTCTAGCATCAAATTCATGCATGCAAACTAAGCAGGCCCTCTTAATCAACACACAAGAATAAGTTCTTAATCAAACAGTTAAGTAAATTGTATTCACGATTTATGAAATCAAAACTAAAAGTAACATATTGCAAATACAATCATGGTTTCAAAGTCTTCTCTAGCTAAAACAAGTTTAGCTCCTCATGTTCGCAAAACAAAGATAATTAAACTTAAACATTGAAAACAAAGATAGAATACACCTAGAAACACTCCAGGTGGCTCCTCCTTCCTTCCTAGCTGCGGCACAATGGGGATTTTCTAATTTTAGGCTCTTGAGGTGTAGTGGATGGTGTGGTGTGAAATTGTGGTAGAGGGTAGTGCTGAATGATGGGTACGGCATCTTGTATTCATAGGGTGAAAGGAAGGCACGGAATTAGGCTAGAGGAATTAGGACTCCAAATCACCAAAGAACAAGGTCGATTTCAATCAGATTCCAGGGAGGACAAGAAATGGTCCTTGCAGCAGATTCTAGAACTTCTAGAAGGGTTACATGCGGCATAAACTTAGGGCACGAAAAATAGGGCTTCTAGAACCTAATATTTAGGTGATTTAATGTGAAAAGGAGTCCTTTTTGTAGCTGGAATTAAGGTAGCAAAAGATTAGGATAGGATAAGATAAGATAAGGTTGGATAAGGTTTGGATAAGATAAGGTTTGTTTAGATAATGTTCCTTCTTTGTAGCTGGTTCCTTATCTTGAATGCTTCCAAATTTGTTTCTCCAGATATTAAGCACATTCCTAGCCTCTTTTGATCTTCAAATTCATCCATCCACCTTGCTCCATACGCAAGCTATCCATTCCATGCCCAAAACTGCTCCAAATAGCTCCAAAATGCACTTTCTTGCCAACTTTGCCATTAGGGCCTACAAACACACGAAAATAGCTTAAAACACTATAATAAATGGAAACTAACTATGTAATTGCAAGAAAACAAGCTAACTAAGTTGCATAAATATGCTCCTACTAGTGTGCTGCACTATGTGAAATAAAAAAATTAAAAAAATTAAAATAAATTTTTTAATAGAAAGTGGTACAACGAGACCGATTAAAAATCCTATCCGAAATTACAAATAAAATTATTTTGCATTATTTAAAAAAAATACTAATAAAACTGCCAAGGCTATTCAGTGTAGGGGTGGAGATGCAAAAGGCAGTTACTGTTCATGAAGGGCAGTTATTGTTCACTAGGTGGATTAAATAGTGAATAGCCCGGGGGGGCCTTAGCAACAGTGGAATGGCTCTAATGAGCTGAAATATCGTCATTCAACATCTTGCGAATCTTATCTTTGTTTACATGTCCAAGTTTAAGATGCCGAAGCTTAACTCGGTTAACTTCGTCTTTAGCCCTTTTGGGTTTTGAGGTATTCCCGCTTTCAATACAGTGCATCCCACTACTTGTCTCTAGGTGAAAATGTCCCTCAATCATATTACCATGAGAGATAATACGACCGTTCAAGTATAAAGTGCAACTTATTTTGTCAAACAATACTAAGTGCCCATCTCGTAAAAGCATAGAGATGGAAATCAAATTCTTTATACATGAAGGAAAATATAAACAATTTTTAAGTTCCAAGACTTCCCCATAGGGTAGTTTAAGCATGTAGGTGCCTACTGCTTTTGCAAAGATTTTAGTACTGTTCCCAACTTAGACAATCATCTCCCCATTGCGCAGTGTCCTACTCCCTGTTAGTCCCTGCAATGAATTGCAGATATGTTGACTAGCACCTAAATCAAATATCCAAGAATTGAAGCTTAATGTAAAAGCACTTTCTATGAAAGAAATAGTCCCTTCAAAAGTTCGTGTCATAAGGCTCGCAATGCGCACCTTGTATTTCTTCTTCCAACGTTCATCCTTTCCTCAATGAAAGCATGTTCCTTTGATTTTCTTGCCTTCTTCTTATGCAACCTTTTCCTTGTGATTGCATTATCACTCCAACTATCCTTTTTGAAACTTTGTTCAAACTTACAGTACATGTCAATCATCTCGGTAAAAGTATGATCGAACCTATTCACTTTATAGTTTACTATAAACTTAGTGAACTCATTCGAGAGAGATGCAAAGAAAAAATCTTGAGCCATTTTCCCATCGATGGAACTTCCTAAACTCTCAAGATCTTGAAAGATCTTTTCCATCTTTTGTCCATATTTTTGGACCGATCTCCCCTTTGCCATTTTGGCATTCAATAGACTACAAACATTTGAGAATCGTATGTTACTTGTCTCAATGTCATGCATCTTATGCAAACTATCAACCATGGCACAAGAAATGTCCATGTGCTCAAGTAGGTGAGGATTAAGCATTTGGCTTGTAAGTCATCCTCAAAATGTCTAGTATAATTTTGACACTCCTCCTTTGAAGCTAGTTTCGTAGGAGGTACATGAGGAGGGGATTGCTTAAGCACATATGATATGTCATTCATCCTTGAGACATTCTCAATGTGATGATACCAAGCAAGGAAACGTTGGCCCCTAAGTCCCTTTTTGTCAAGTATAATGGTAGGTGTAATTTTAGGTATGTCGTTAACTACATAACAGAAATCATATTAGATTGTTGATTTTGAAACTACTTGATTGGGTCTTAAATCAAATAGTACCACCCACTATTTTTGGCAAATTCCACATCCCTTTAAATGGAATCTGAGAGTTATGTTGAACTCTTAGCAGGGTATGGGAGACTCATCATTACCAGGCCCACCTCAGAAGAATATCATATTGGCTAGCAACAATAATGATGAGAGGATAACGCCTTAGCCATTTACAACTTTTGTAATTACCTATCTGGTTTGGCCTCTAGAGAATGATACCTCAGAAGAATATCATATTGGCACCATTGCACTTAGTTAAGTCACTCTCACCATGCTAGTTCAAGTCAGGGTTCAAGAATGGCCTCAGAAGAATATCATATTGACCATACTCGTTGCCTACCTTCACTTCATCATATGTTTACAGGCTTCACTTGAATGTAAGCACATACTTTGTATACCCTAGAACTGGACGAATACGGTGTATGAGTCACAAATGATTGGAGCCCACTACGGTGGAAGGCCTACGAAGAGATATTCAAAGCATCTCTCGCTTATCAACTTAATATTCATTTTGTTGAGGGAGTAGTGTTGGGCTACATCAATTTCATTTTAGATCTTAGGATGATTATGAACCGTTTGATTTGATCCAACACGAGCCTTGTGTTGGACCTTGGGTCTAAGATAGGTATTTGTTGATTTTAGTTACGCATTTCATCTAATTAAACCGTCATTTCCTATTGGGCGTTGGACCCAACTATTCCAATTTGCATACAAATAAACAAAAAGGAACACATGAAATAAAGAGGAGGGCTTATGCCCTTTTACAACACATTTGAAGGACTTACGCCCTTTTACAACACATTTGAACTAATCAAATTACATTCAAATCTAAACTACTTAACCCAAACATTCATAATGTAAAGTAGCCAATCACATAGCTCAATTATCAAGGCCTTTGGTTCATAATCACCCTTTTCTTAATCAATCACATTAATTAAGAAAGCAAGTTAAACAATTGGTTTTCGGATTCATAGAATTGATTTAAAATGGAACTAAATGAAATGAAAATCTAATTCTCATTAAAGAGATAAAACCGTTTCGTTCTCATCATAATTTGGGCCGAAAATGTAATGACCACAACTATTGGGCCACAACTCAAAAAAACATAAACTTTTGGGGTCATTTTGTAAAAACACAAGAGTCCACAACTTCATGTAATTACAACTAGAACACAAAAATTTCAACAATTATAAAAACTTCATTAAAGGAGCAAAATAATTTGTCCTTGAGTGTTTTTGGGCCTTTACGTAAAAATGTAAACTTTTGGGTCAAAGTGCAAATACACAAAAGTATCATAACTTTATGTAATTGCATAAAAGCCCCAAAAGTACCCCCACTAAGGGGTGCCCGGTCATGGTAGTTGAGTGATGAGTTGGCTTTGTTGAAAATACAATGAAGTCCTAAAGTTTGTTGAAAAGGTGATGGGTTGGTTTTTGTTGAAAAAATAGGTATGGGTGTTCACACCTAGTCATGATTGAAAAAGTCATACCTACCATCACAAAACAAGACTTTATGTAAAAATCCAAAAACTTTGAATCATAACTCTAAACCCTTTTGTTCTTGGTATGAACAACAAGAACAAATCAAGAACATTGAAGAACGTTGATAGGATTGATAGGAGCATATTCATGCGACTTAATTAGCTTGTGCTTGTGCATTTATGTTGTGTTTACTTAGTTATTTTAGTGTTTAAGGCCACTTTTGTGTATTTTCAGATTATAAGGCCAAAGTGTGCAAGAAGATGCAAATTGGAGTCTTTTGGAGCGAAAGAGGAATGAACGAGTTGAAGACTTGAAGAAACGATGAATTCCTACCAAAACGAGAATTCCTACTTAAACAAGGTTTCCTACTTGAAGTAGGAAAGTTAACCCTAGGTTTCCCGTTTTGGTAACCTTTCCTAAACTTAAACGTCCGTATTTTCTAGCCACTTTGAAGGCCTCGTAGGCACTTTAGGACACAAAACCAAGGCCCTAGCCCAATTACACAACCTTGCCGTGCCTTAACCCTAATTCCCTTCCCTTGCCGTGCAAGGGGGGGGGCACTTTTGTCCAATGTTGTGCAATTAAACCCTACACATTTTTACAACCTAGCCGCACATTATTCTCTATTCTTCCATTCATTCTATTTGGCCTTCACACACAAAAAAACCTAGCAGCCAACTTCACACCCATAATTCACCCTAAGCCGTCACCCCCCCCCCTCTGATTCATTCTACACACTAATCAGCCATTTACCCTAATATTTTACAACAAAGCCGTGGCCCCCATTTACCATTCACCCTAATAAACATAAAAATCATTCTTGCCGCAAAACAAGATCCCATTCATTCATATTTTCAATGAGCCATTCACCATAATAAATTATTCTATCATTCATCCTAATTCAGGCAGCCACCATCCCATCCATTCTCTCCCAAAATAACCCGTGCATTCCATCTCCCAAAACTCAAAGCCGTAGCCACCATAACCCTAATTTCCCACCTTAACCCGTGCATCCCATCACCCAAAAACCTACAGCCGCAGCCATCCCCACCATTCCATACACCAACCACAACTCCATACACCATCCACCAACCTTGCCGCACCACCCAACCTCCCTAAATCCATCCCCAAATCAGAAAAACCTCCAGAAATTCCCTAGACCATCTCTGCCGCAATAAGGAAAGGAGAAAGAGGAGCTTGGATGTACAGAAATTCAAGTGGATTCGTTGTGCGTTTTAGGTGTAATCCATCCTTTGTTCGTTATGTTTAAATTCAATTGTATTTCTCTTTTTGTGAACATGAGAGGCTAAACCCCTATTTAGCTAGGGGGTGATTCGAAACCATGTTTATGCTTGCAATATGATTTGATTACTTTTGGTTGGAATTTCATGAATGGTGAATTCAATTTGTTTAACTGCTTGATTGATAACTTATTTGTGTATGTTTATTGAGAGTGCACGCTTAATTTTCATGCATGAATATGACGCTAGAATATAAGTGAATTTCACCTAATAGTTATGAACTTATATTCACAAGTAGTGGAGGTTGCTTATAAACAATCGCGTTAAATGAATTCTTGGCACTAGTTTCATGCTCATCATAGTAACGAATGCCTCGTCAACACTTATAGTTTTCATGATGCTTAATGATCTTTGATTGTATCTTTATTGTGCTTTCACGTAAAGGACTTTTGGAGAATGTTTTGAATTGCGTTGCGCTAACCCATCCAATTCATTAACTTAAGGAAAACTTGACGGTTAATTTAAGCGGACCTAATTAGCCCGGGGTGTTGAGTTTCATAATTCATAGAAAGACCAATTGAAAATCAAATTGTATGCAAGTGTGACATGTGTGGAGAAGAGCTTTCTAGCTAGCATTCCATCCATATTTTCATCACATTCATATTTACATTCTGCCTTTAAATTACAATCTGTGCATTTAGTTTAATTTCGTCAAAACCTTAATCCCCCTTTACTTTAGTGTCTAATTTAGTTAGAAAGTGTCTTAGTTTGTGTTTATAAGTGTTTTGTATTCTTTGAGTCTTTTGATTTGTTTTAGTGTTTTATTGTTTAGTTTTGCATTCTTTGAGTCTAGTTTAGTGTTTTTAACGTTTGTTTTACGTTTTTGAGTCAGTTTCCAAGTGATTTAGTAATCCCTCCTAATCCCCGGTTTAGAACGATCCCTACTTGCATCTTTACTACAATTGTCAAAAGAGGGTTTTAATTTGTGTGCTTAATTAGTTTGCATCAAACGTCCATGAAAACCCATAAGAGCTCCATGAATGTTTTCACTCAATAAAACTCAAATTTTCACTACTCAAAAGGGAGTTAAAATCCAAAAGTCCACCCTTTGGATTTGGCCGAATTTCCCCACATACATGGCAGCAAATTTTAGTTCCAATATTCATGCTTAAATGAACTACATCTACAACATTTGAGATGCTAAATTTTCAAGTAAAATTTATATTCCAAAAGCTAGAACAAAGCTTGTAACATTTACAACATTTAAATCACAAACCATGAAAAACACAAAACCCAAAAGGATTCACCATACACTAGACCTAGGCTCTGATTCCACTTGAAGGAAAAATTTTGTCCTAGCTAAGAACATGTGAGAACATTTGAACGCATAAGCAAACTAATAAAACTTTAAAGTAGGCATGCATTAAAAAACAATTCTAAAA
Organism: Pyrus communis; assembly: GCF_041283825.1. Taxonomy (NCBI): domain Eukaryota; kingdom Viridiplantae; phylum Streptophyta; class Magnoliopsida; order Rosales; family Rosaceae; genus Pyrus; species Pyrus communis. The sequence continues at coordinate 22,551,869 of NC_142569.1, forward strand.
CCCATGACTTTCAAAGCCTAGTGAATGGTGAAACACAAGACTCTTTAACAACATTAAAGAGAAGAAAGGATTTTGAGATTCATTACCCTTGAAGCTCATCCTTGTTTACACAAGGGATTCACCCAAGTGGAGGGCCTTCAAGTGACCTCCTAGCTCCTTGAATCTTCCTTGTGATTTTTCTTCCTTTTCTCCTTTGCTCCTTAAGGATGTGAGGAAATGAACTCCAAAAGTACCAAAGGTTTGGTACCTCTAAGTCTCCACACCAAAGATGTAGTGTGAAGACAAGATGGATGACTTAGAGAGATGTTGATGCTAGTAAAATACTCTCTTCTTTGCCTCAAGAAAACCCCTAATGAGAGAATGGCTATAAAGTTGCCTTTATACCTCCTCACATGTGAGTGGCAAACTTGCAATTAACCCAAGTTTGCTACCACTCACCCATGGCAGGTTTTTGACTTTGTTTTGGGCTAATTTCCATTTAGTTTTAGTTGTCACACAACCTAAACTCAATGGGCTTTGTGGACCAAAAACCCTTTTGGGCCTCGAAACCCAAAACCAACTTAAAAGCCCAATACGAACCTTTCGTAAGATTAATTAACTAGTTAATTAATCTTGACCATTTTGAATTAAACTATTCAATTGCTTATCCATCTCATTTATATTTCTTCACTTTCATCCTTACTCGGTGTATTATCCATTAGGTTCCAATTAGCGAGGCAGTGGGCGATTGTTACTCTTAACGATCGATTGTGAATTGAAACTACATTTCAATTCTCCTTTTGATGAAGATTAGTGTTTGCTAATCCTCAGGGCTTCCACAAACCATGAGTGACACCTAGCAGTATGTCATGGCTACCTAAGCTAAGTAGAAGTGGTTGGAGAACCTATCTAGTTACAATTATAATGCAATACGGTCAATCTATAATACAATACTCTTAATCACATTGTTTGAGCGATAGTTCGTTTCATGTCTACTATCTAATGTGATACTTCTCTTTATGATTCAATTGAATATGATTTGGAACAAACTTCCTAAGTCATATTCGTATGCTTTGGCCAAAGACTCCCGAATCATATCTCAGAGTATTCTCCCTCCACCATGGAAGGTTAAAGATCCCTTGTTGTGCATTCATATGCCTACATGACTAGATAGCTTGGCCCCAACAATGTCATGGACACTCTCGATGGAATGCCTTTGACATGATCAAAGATTAAGGACCTAACCATTAGACATCTATGACCTCAGGTTAAAGGACTACTTTGCATATTGCAACTTATGAGTTCTTAAATGACATGTATGTTTGAACTCTCTTTTGATCGTTGTTCAGTGTACTCGATTACCCTTTCAAGCACCTATGTGTTTGTCTTAGTGTCAAACACTACTAAATGACTTGAGACAAGTCATACTCACGCTTGAGTTAACATAACACACACTAACCTTAGCGGATTATCAATGCCCAATTGGCAATCCTATGCTAGGAATGTTTTAGGAATGTACATAAGAGAATGGTTTTGTTAATCTCACTTACTTAGATCACTTCTCTCTTAGATTAAATACATTCCTTGGATTCCCTTATTGCTTAAAAACATAATACAATAAATAGTGATTAACAATAAGATTTGCCCTTCATTAAACATATAATAGTTTAACACAATAAGTATTCCAAAAGCTATTACATCAAATGATTGGCTTTGTAGGCATACTTCCAACAAAAACACAGCATAGGAAAAGTGAATCCCAACATAAAGTAGTAGGGGTGGGACTTGGTGGCTCTCCAAGCGCCATCACATGGCTCATGACTACTACCATCCTTAACATGCTTCACAGGCACTCCCGATGGAATGGCATGCCAATATGCCTCGAGGAAGCCTCTAAACAAGTCATCGAAGCTAATTTTGAAGTGAGTAGCCTTGAAGTAGCCAACCTTGCTCAAAGACTTGCCTTGACGGTACAACGACTATACACCATCATCATTCTTGTGGTTCTTGGAAGACATGCTTGAAAAAATTCTACAAAGATGCAAGAAGGGTGCGTTAGAGGGTTGCAAAAAAAAAAAATTAAATAAATAAAACTTTTGAACGCCCGAGCCACAGTAGCCCAGCATCCATGCCAGGACCCACAGCCTGGTCCAAGTCCACAGCCCAGAGGGCCCCCGGTCTACTCTCTTCTTCTCTCAAGCACGGGCCCAAGCCCAGCTTAAAAAAAATGAATGATGATGGAGGCCCAAAGCCGCAGGGAACTCAGCGCCCAAGCCAGGCCCCATGACTTGGCCTGTTCTTTCCTACCACCCACAACAACAGTGCCGCAACCACCTCAAGTCCTCTTTCACAAATCCTCGACCCCCGTCGAGCCAAATTTCAAGCCCCGAGGCTCCCAAAAATTATGAAGACAAGAAAATTAATTTTTTCTTACCAAGAAGCAACGAGAAGACGAAGCAAGCAACGAAAGACGATCCTTTGCACGGGCAAGATGTAGAAGATTGCTAGAGGAGGGAGAACAAATATCCTCTAAGCTTTCTCTCTCTTGTAGGGTAGAATAAATCACTTTCCAAAGTTAATTTAATAACCCACTTAAGGTGGACTTACACAGACTTTGAGAGAAATTTATTTCCCTTTCCTAGAAGGATCTAATTTCCTATTAAAAAAGGACAAAATTACTCTCGAGGCACACCGGAGCTCCTACGTTCTAGCAATGGACAATCATCCCTCAATCAAGTCAAAAGTGCCCAAATAGGTATTTATTTACAACCTATATCATCCATCCTCATCATATTTTCTCCACAAGGTAACCCCCAAATCCTTCCTCTTTTATTATATTAATTAGCCAATTAATCAAATAATAATCCCATCAAATAAAATATGACAAACAAAAAAGTTTTGACTTGCCTTTAATGTCACATCCCGGCCCGGGGCGGATCACTTCCCGGGCCCGCTCCACCACCGTAGCACGATATTGTCCGCTTTGGGCTTACCATTCCCTCACGGTTTTGTTTTGGGAACTCACGAGCAACTTCCCAGTGGGTCACCCATCATGGGATTGCTCTAGCCCCCTTCTCGCTTAACTTCGGAGTTCCTACGGAACCCGAAGCCAGTGAGCTCCCAAAAGGCCTCGTGCTAGGTAGGGATGGGAATATACATATAAGGATCACTCCCCTGGGCGATGTGGGATGTCACAATCCACCCCCCTTAGGGGCCCGACATCCTCGTCGGCACACACGCGACCAGGGTAAGGCTCTGATACCAATTTGTCACATCCCGGCCCGGGGCGGATCACTTCCCGGGCCCGCTCCACCACCGTAGCACGATATTGTCCGCTTTGGGCTTACCGTTCCCTCACGGTTTTGTTTTTGGGAACTCACGAGCAACTTCCCAGTGGGTCACCCATCATGGGATTGCTCTAGCCCCCTTCTCGCTTAACTTTGGAGTTCCCATGGAACCCGAAGCCAGTGAGCTCCCAAAATGCCTCGTGCTAGGTAGGGATGGGAATATACATTTAAGGATCACTCCCCTGGGCGATGTGGGATGTCACAATCCACCCCCCTTAGGGGCCCGACGTCCTCGTCGGCATATTTCCGGCAAGGGTTAGGCTCTGATACCAATTTGTCACATCCCGCCCCGGGGCGAATCACTTCCCGGGCCTGCACCACCATCATAGCACGATATTGTCCGCTTTGGGCTTACCATTCCCTCACGGTTTTGTTTTGGGAACTCACGAGCAACTTCCCAGTGGGTCACCCATCATGGGATTGCTTTAGCCCCCTTTTCGCTTAACTTCGGAGTTCCTACGGAACCCGAAGCCAGTGAGCTCCCAAAAGGCCTCGTGCTAGGTAGGGATGGGAATATTGATGCGAGATTTACTTGACACTCAAATTAAACCCTCGTTTGACAATTGTAGTAGAATGGATAAGTGAGGGATCGTTCTAGACCGGGGATTAGGAGGGCTTGCTAAAACCTTCTAAATTGACTTAAAAACATAAAAACTAAATTAAAATACTCTTAACAAGACTACTAGGACTCAGAATGGCTTTGAAAAACTCAAATTGTCTAAAACAATCAAATTGACTCAAATAGAAGCTAGAACTTGATTTAGACGAATTTGCAAGTGTTTATGACTCCAAAAGCTTAAAGATACAAAAATAAAACAAATACGAATGATTAAGACTTAACAAAATAGGGGGGGGAAATTGTGGTTGGACGATATTAAATTAAATGGACAGAATATAATTAAAGGCAAAATGTAAATATGAATGTGATAAAAATATGGATGATGGAATAGCCAAGGGGTTCTTCTCCACACATGTTACACTTGCAAAACAAAATTGATTCTCAGTTGGTCTTTCGATAAGTTGTGAAACTCAATGCTCCAAGTTAATTAGATCCACTTAGATTAACTTTCAGATTTCCCTAAATTCGTTGGATTGAATGGAATACGCATTACAACCAAATTATTCTTAATCAAAGTCCCTAACTATGGAATACGCATGATAGAGACATTCAACAAAGATCATTAAGTTCAACGGAAATCATAAACATCGACGAGGCATTCGTTACTATGGAATACGCATGAAACTTATGCCAAGAATTCATTTAACGCGATTGTTTATAAGCAACCTCCACTACTTGTGAATATAAGTTCATAGCGATTAGGTGAAATTCACTTATATTCTAGCGTCATATTTATGCATGAAAATTAAGCTTGCAATCTCAATGAACATACATAAATAAGTTATCAATCAAACAGTTAAACGAATTGAATCCACAACTTATGAAATTCCAACCAAACGTAATCAATTCAAATTGCAAATATAAACATAGTTTCGAATCACCCCCTAGCTAAAGGGGGTTTAGTTCCTCATAACTTTGAAATTAAAGAAACACCTAAACATTCCAACAACTCAAACGTGAATTGTATGAACGTTTAGGCACTCTTCTCTTCCCTTCTCATACGTACAAAACAAAGAGAATTAAATTTAAACTTTGAAATCAAAGAAACACCTAAACATTCCAACAACTCAAACTTGAATTGTATGAACGTTTAAGCACTCTTTTCTTCCTCGTTGTTGTAGCACAAGGTCTAAGGTGAGCTTTGGGGATTATGTGAAGTGTTTTGGAGGGATGGGAAGTGGTTGGATAGTGGCTGCAATGAAGGAGAAAAACTGCACAGAAAATGGAAGGGGAATTGCGGCAATGGATGTGTATTTGTGTTGTGTGAAGTGTTGTGAATGGAAATATGAGATATGAATTGAATGAATGAATGCAAGGGTATTTATAGGAGTAGTGGAGGGAACATATGGTTGTTTGTTTAAGATGCAAGTGGCTAATTAATGATGGAAAAGTATGTGATTTAAAGGATGCAAAGTGAATGAATCATGAATCATTGTGGATGAAAGGTGGAAGTGCATGTGTTGATGACTAGGTTAGTGGGTGGAAATCTGAAAATGGCATATAGGAATGGGAGCTCACGGTTTGAATGTGTAAAGTGTGTGTGAATGCATGTGAAGATGCAATAAATAATGCATGTAGGGTTAGGAAATAATGAAGAAATGCATGTGAGATGTTTGGAAAGGAAATGGGAACCCATGGCAATGAAGTTGTTTTGTGTTGTGAATTATGATGAATGCATGTGAGTTAAAGAGGGAGAATGTGGTGAAATGATGAAGTAGGAAGGTGGAAATGCATGTGAGATGTTTGGAAAGGAATAAAGAATGAATGGTGGAAATGTGAGTGAATGATGTGCATGTGTGAGAATGCATGTGGAATTAAGAGGAGTATGGAAGTGAAATAAATGAATGATATGTTAAGTGATAAGTGAATGATATGTGGTGAGTGATAAGTGAATGGTTTGATAAGTGATAAATGAATTAGTTTAAAGGGCTAGGGTTTAAGTACATAGAATGGGCCTAAAATAGGTTGGTTTGTATGGCATAATGTGTTTGATTGGGCTAGAGCCATTGTTTTGTGTCTTCAAGTGCATACAAGGCCTTCAAATTCGTCCATCCTCTTGGCTCCATGGATAAGCTATCCAATCCATGCCCAAAAATGCTCCAAATGGCCTCAAAATGCACTTTCTTGCTCCCTAGGCCCTTAGAACCTGAAAACACACAAAAGAAGCATAAAGGACTAAAATAACGAGAGAAACATAACGTAAATGCACGAGAACAAGCCATTTAAGTCGCATGAATATGCTCCTATCAAATACCCCCACACTTAGCTTTTGCTAGTCCTCGAGCAAAACAGAATAAAAACAAATAAACAAAACGACACTAAACACGTAAAACACAACCTAAACCTTCCAACAACCGTCTTAGGGATTTCCAATGCACATGACAAGTTAAAAATCATCATTCTCACAGATTTTAGTCATCTTCACATTTAAGTACATTCTTAATCATAGTCACCATATACTAGTTCACAATTAAGCATTTAAAACCATGTTTTGAATGTAGTAACATGCCTTAGAGAATTTGCTCAATTCCTTTCAAGATATGCACTCAATTTTTACTCAGATTTTCTAACTACACACCCTAATCTAGTCATATGTGAGAAGATTGATGTAAACATGAAAACGACACTCACATATATGTATCACAAAGAACGCAAATTCTGGAGTTAATAATCAATTTTAGATATGATCTCATGAATGGAATGCTACTACTTAGACGCGAGAACCAGTGACACCATAAGCTCATACCAAGTTCAAACTCCACAAATTGAAATACACAACACTCAAGATAGAAGTCAAGGGTTGTAACAGGGCTTGGGGTATGTGGATAAAGAAGGGATATGGAAAACAAAGGTTCTTAAAGAAATAGTGAGCAAAGCATTTTAATCAACTTAGAATTCACTTTTGAATGAAAACTCAACTTTTGAACAAAAAGGGAGAATTTAGACAATTTACGCCCAGAATTGGTGTTTTGGAACCTTTCTTCAACCACTTATTCTTTTCTCTTTTTTTTTTTTTTTTTTTTTTTTTTTTTTTTTTTTTTTTTTTTCTTTTGAATCTCAAAACAAAAACACTTAAACATTCTCTCCCCCACACTTATTTTCTTTCATAATGTAACTCAAAAGGAATTCAATTAAGTCATGCTCACTATCTTTTAAGAACAAGGGTAAGGACGGTCATATTCTAGGTTAGGTGAAGATAAAGTGGGTAAACAAAGAACATGGGTTAACATGGCTCAACGGGGGTAAAACTTACAACATATACGAAATATGGGAAGCGAGGCTATTTGGCTATGGTGGCAACTACACAACTTCATCTTGATATATGTTATGCAAATCAATAACATGCTTTGAATGAAATGGGCATGAGTTCTAGCATTTGGAACTATATGATGAAACGCCTTCTAAGTAGTAACCAAGCAAAGAATAATGAGATCATGCAACGATTTTAGAAAACAAGAAATCACAGATTATACTCTCCAAAGAACGTTATAGGCTCAAGTCTCTCAGGGTTGTAGCATTTGTTTGAGTTCCTTCCTTCAGGCATGTTACAAAAACTAAATTTTCTTTTATGATTGCATGTGAAGTTATACATTATAACCATAACCAAGCATATACCAAGAGTAAATCAAACTTTTCTCTATGTTAATAACTCTTTTTAACAGTCATGCAATTACAAACCAAATCCTTATCATTGTGTTGGAAGGTATCCTAAGACACAAACACACACACAAAAACAACTTTAAAACAACTCTTTTTGGGTTTTTCAAAACAATTTTTCAAATTTTTATGGGATTTTCGAATTTTTAAGACAAAACACACTAAAACAGTTTTAAAACAGTGAGAAACAACATGTGAAGTGATAGGTGATAAAATCCAACGAATTTGCATCAAATATACTTAGTTACCCCCCCACACTTAAATCAAACATTGTCCTCAATGTTTTAAGCATAGATTCACACAAAGCATAAGTAAATACACAAAAAGCACTTAAACATACTAAAAATGGCATAATGTAATTAACAAAGAGAAGAGTTTAGAGACGCAAATCTGGTTATAGAGTGTAAATTCCATCTTCTCTTTGTTGATTGCATTGAGGCTTGATCTTGATGATTCCACAGGCTTACTCTTGAACTGGTTTCTGCCCATCGTTGATTTTCCTTTGTGCTACTTCTTGAACTGGGCAGCAGGATGGTTCTTTTGGTCTCCCCCGAAGGTCTGAGCTTATCCCTTTTATCTGTTTCTTTGTTCAATCTTTCCAATTCGTATTGAAAAGGGTTGGAGGATAACTCAGCCTATGTTTGTCTCCACATGCTTCAATGTATCATTTGCACTTGCCTTACTCGCTCCCCTTTGCAAAAGTGGTCCCTTCTCCGGAAGTGTATCAACCGTTGAAGATGACTACTCGAGAGCAACGCTAGGTAAGCAATCAGGAATAGATTCCAGACAGTTGGCTCCAGAACGGAAGACTGACTCCAAGTGCCGGCTGATTGCTTGTTTTACTTTGCCATGCGAGTAAGAACAAGGACAAAGAAAAAGACAGGGAAAGAGCATGATATGAGATACTTTTGCTTTTGACCTTGATGATATGAGATACCTTTGCTTTTGAAGAAGCGGTGAATGAATCAGCACATGTATTTGTTGTGCTGTTTCCTCCTGGGTCATATGTACTCCAGGCATCTGGTATCATCTTTGGGGAAGAAGAAAGAATTGAGTCTTTCGAAAGGCTTTGCTGGGAGTACGCCCTCAGAGGTGAGGGAGAGTTGGGCATTTTTCTTCAGGTTTGCCCTGCCATAAAAGACGAAGGTCGACATATATAGAGATAATATCAAGTGGTGGTACTTGTTACCTTTGTGGACAAACGTTTTGATCCCGCAAATCTGGCTTTTTGAAATAGTGGCGCCTCTTCGATCTCTGAACACGCCTCTTCGATTTCTGAGTAGGCGCCCCTTCGATTTCTGAACGACGCCCCTTCGCTTTCTGAACGACACCCCTTCGCTTTCTGAACGACACGTGGTAGTGCAGATGCGGCTCCTTTTGACAAAGCTGCACGCGTCTTCCGAAAAGCAGAGAAAGCGTCGCCGAACTTTGCGCTTGTCGGCTAAAGATGTGTAGTTGTGATGATGGCCTCCACGTGTTGTCTGAAAAGAAGAAATCTTTTGACAAAGTTGAACGCGCCTTCTGAAAAGCCGAGAAAGCGTCGCCTAAATTACGCCGGAGATTCCGGCTTTTTTTTTTTTTTTTTTGAATTGGTGGACGCGTCGCCTTGGCTTTTTTATTGAGCTATCGATCACCACAACAAACACACTCTGCAGATTTCCCATTCTTGAAAATCGACTCCGGCCCTTTGAAATTTAACTCCATCCCTTTTCTTTGAACACTTTTGAAAAAATGGCAAACTCATCGAACCTTAGCTTGGAATTGAGCCTTAGCAGTGATACGGGCGCGCCGCGTCAAGGTAACGTATGGCGCCCTTCTTTCTTTTCTTCTAACGGTCCTCTTTCAGGTGAAGACTCTGTGATGCAGGACGCCACAACAGCTACAATAGTAGCTAGGAACCTCCTCACTCCAAAAGATAGTAGGCTGCTGTCAGGACGGTCCGATGAGTTGGCCGTTCAAGAGTCCCTCGCACTTAGTGTTCAGTGTGCGAGTTCTGTGTCCAACATGGGCCAACGCCTGCTTGCCCGCTCCCGTCAGGTGGAATCATTGATGGCAGAGGTGGAAAGTCTCAAGCAGGAGATCCAGCAGCTGAAGTATGAGAATAGAAGTTTGCACGTGCTTGCAAACAACTATTCGACGGGCATGAAGAGGAAGCTTGATGAGCTGCAAGAGTCTGAAGGTCGGATTCACAGTGACCGTCAAAGGTTCTCGTCTTTCCTCCAGAGGCACCTTTTTCCTGGCTCATCCAGCGCTTGGCCAAGTATTGAGGCCTGGAATGCTCTATCTTCGATGCCTCCCGCTCCGATGCCTTCTGTTCCTACGCCTTCCGTTCCTACGCCTTCCGCTTCAAGAGTAAAGCCACGTAGTGGGGCCTCAAGCAAACAACCTTTATGAAGCATCATCTTTCTTTGTTTAGCACTGCCTATCAATAAATCAAACATTTTCTCAATGTTACAATCATAGACTCACACAATTAATAAACAAACAAACAATAACAACTAAACAACCTAACAAGGCAGAAACGAAATAGCAACAAAGAAAAGAATTTTTTTTTTTTTTTTTTTTTTTTTTTTTTTTTTTTTTCAAATTTTCGGAGTTTTATACCAAGACACTATAAAACACACTAAAACACTCTAAAAACGCTTAAAACAGCAAGAAACCACATTCTAAGTGAAAGGTGAATAAATCCCACGAAATTCATGCAAATACAAATTGTTTACCCCCCCACACTTAAATCAAACTTTGTCCTCAATGTTTTAAGTAGAAAGTCACAACAGAGCAAGCAAATAAACAAATACGAGAAAGAAAGCAAAGTAAAGGCAGTAAAGAAAAAGAAAGGAATAAAAATAAGTCTCTTAAAGGGGTTTCCAAGTTCTTCTCTATTCGGATGCATGGGTTGCCTCCCACGAAGCGCTTTCTTTTACGTCTTGCAGCCGGACGGTACCTCCGTTTAAGCTTGACTAGGTTCCACGGCATGGAGGGGTACCTCCTCCACGACATGCTCCTCAAACATCTCGTAATAGGGCTTCAATCGATGCCCATTCACTTTGAATTCTTGCTGCGTCCTTGAACTTTTGATTTGCACTGCACCATGAGGGAAAACATTAGTAACAACAAACGGGCCAATCCATTTAGAACGCAACTTACCAGGAAACAAACGTAGGCGAGAGTTGAAAAGTAACACTTTCTGCCCAACTGTGAAGGTCTTGGTTCGAATCATTTTATCATGGAATGCTTTGGTCTTGGCTTTGTACATTCGGGCATTCTCATAGGCTTCATTCCGAATCTCCTCAAGTTCATTCAATTGGAGCTTCCTATGAACTCCCGCTGCATCTATGTCCATGTTGAAAGTCTTCACGGCCCAATGTGCCTTGTGCTCTAACTCTACGGGCAAATGACATGGCTTACCATAGACGAGCCGAAAAGGTGACATCCCAATGGGTGTTTTGTATGCCGTACGATATGCCCACAGTGCATCATCTAAACGTAAGCTCCAATCCCTCCTTGTTGGTCCAACGGTCTTCTCCAAAATTTGTTTGATTTCTCGGTTAGACACCTCGGCTTGGCCATTTGTTTGAGGATGGTAAGGTGTGGAGACCTTATGGTTGACATGGTACTTTCTTAGCAACGCCTCAATGGTCCGATTGCAAAAGTGAGACCCTCCATCACTTATGATTACTCTCGGCATTCCAAACCTAGCAAAAATGTTAGTTTTCACGAAATCTGCAACCACCTTAGAATCGTTAGTACGGGTGGCTTTTGCTTCCACCCATTTAGAAACATAATCAACGGCAAGCAAGATATAAGTGAAACCATAAGATGGAGGGAAAGGGCCCATGAAATCAATGCCCCAAACATCAAAAATTTCAACATTAAAGACAGGGGTTTGCGGCATTTGGTCCTTGGTACCTATGTTACCCATTCGTTGGCAACGATCACAAGACATACAAAAGGTTCTAGCATCCCTAAATATAGTCGGCCAATAAAAACCACACTCTAAAACCTTGAGGGCAGTGCGTTGTGTGCCAAAATGACCACCACATGCATATGTGTGACAAAAGCTTAGAATTGAGTGAAATTCAGAATCATGCACACATCTACGTATAATTTGATCTGAGCAATACTTCCACAAATAAGGGTCATCCCAAACATAGAAACGTGCATCATTTTTAAGCTTATCACGTTGGTGCTTGTTTAGTTCATTTGGAATTTGTTTAGCCACCAAGTAATTCACTAAATCTGCATACCATGGTTCACTTACCTCAATGGAAAGCAGCTGCTCATCGGGAAAAGTTTCAGGGATAGGTACGGCATGTTCATGCTCCTCGTGGATCATTCAGCTTAAATGGTCAGCCACTACATTCTCGCTTCCTTTCTTATCCCAGATTTCAATATCAAATTCTTGAAGAAGAAGAATCCAACGGATAAGCCTCGGCTTTGCTTCCTTTTTCGTGAGCAAGTACCTCAAAGCTGCATGATCAGAATAAACGATTACTTTAGTACCAATTAAATATGAACGGAATTTATCTAAAGCAAAAACCACAGCTAGAAGTTCTTTTTCCGTCGTGGAGTAGTTCAATTGGGCATCATTGAGAGTCCGAGAGGCATAGTATATGACATGCGGCCGCTTGTCTCTTCTTTGTCCTAGAACAGCTCCTAATGCATAGTCGGATGCATCGCACATGAGCTCGAACGGAAGGCTCCAATCTGGAGGTACAATAATGGGGGCTGAGACTAGCTTCTCCTTGAGTTGGTTAAATGCCGAATTACACTCTTCATCAAACTTGAATGGCACATCTTTTTGAAGCAATCGGCAAAGAGGGTTGGACATCTTGGAGAAGTCCTTGATAAAACGCCTATAGAACCCTGCATGGCCAAGAAACGAACGTACCTCTCTAACCGAAGTAGGAGAGGGTAAGTGACGTACAAGGTCTATTTTTGATTTATCTACTTCAATTCCTTTTTCTGAAACAATATGTCCTAAAACTATACCTTGTTTCACCATAAAGTGACATTTCTCCCAATTCAAGACAAGGTTAGTTTCAACACATCGTTTCAAAATTAAGGTCAGATTATCCAAGCAATTATCAAATGAACTCCCAAATACACTGAAATCATCCATGAAAACCTCAATGATCTTTTCAACAAAATCGGAAAATATACTTACCATACACCTTTGGAAAGTGGCCGGTGCGTTGCATAAGCCAAATGGCATGCGACGATAAGCAAATGTTCCAAAGGGACATGTGAATGTGGTCTTCTCTTGATCATCCGGGGCTATCACAATTTGGTTATATCCAGAGTATCCATCAAGAAAACAGTAAAAAGCATGACCGGCTAACCTTTCGAGCATTTGGTCGATGAATGGCAAAGGAAAGTGATCTTTCCTAGTCATGGCATTTAGCTTCCGGTAATCGATACATACTCGCCATCCAGTCTGAATGCGTGTAGGCACGAGCTCATTCTCATCATTCTTGATAACAGTTACTCCGGACTTCTTGGGAACGACTTGAACTGGAGAGACCCAACGGCTATCGGAGATAGGGTAGATCACTCCGCAATCCAAAAGTTTGATTATTTCCTTCTTCACCACTTCCATCATCGGAGGGTTGAGACGGCGTTGAGCCTCTCGAGTTGGTTTAGCCCCCTCCTCAAGAAGTATACGGTGCATGCATGTGGTAGGGCTTATTCCTTTAATGTCGGCCAAAGTCCACCCTATGGCCGTTTTGTGCTCTCGCAGCACCCTCACAAGCTTCTCCTCCTCCATTGCCGTGAGACTTGATGAAATGATGATGGGCAATGTTTCGCCTTTTCCCAAAAACACATACTTCAAATGGTCTGGCAACGGCTTAAGTTCAAGCGATGGTGCCTGAACAACAGAAGGTAGCATCTTAGTGGAAACTGAATTTGAAAGTGAGAGTGGAACCTTACCATATTGTTGTGGCAATGACTCAAGGGCTGCCACAACCTCAATTATTTCTTCACTAGAACCCATTGCAAAGAATTCCTCCTCCTTGCCGTGGCCTTGCATTGGCCCAAATCCTTCATTTTTGCGCTCTATGGCCTTAGTGATGGTTGTTTCCAGGGCGTCCTCGTTCAATTCTTCAAGGTATACCTGCGCCAAAGAATCGATAACATCAATGGAAAAACAAGAATGGTCATCAACGGGATATCTCATAGTTTCAGAAATATTAAAATCAATCACTTCCCCATCGAATTCCATTGTCAAGGTGCCTTTGTATACATCAATCTTCGTTCGGGCCGTCTTCATGATTGGCCTACCAAGGAGAATCGGCAAAGATGTAGAATGGGCTGAATCCTCCATGTCTAGGACGTAGAAATCAGCCGGAAAAATTAAATGGTTCACCTGCACAAGCACATCCTCCAAAACTCCTTTTGGATACGCGTTAGAACGATCAGCCAATTGTATAATTACACCATCTTGTTTTAATTCACCCAAATTCATAGATGCATAAATAGAATAAGGCATGACATTTATGGATGCACCTAAATCAAGCATGGCATGTTCAAAACGATTATGTCCAATTACACAAGGAATCGTGAAACTACCGGGGTCTTTGCACTTGGTAGGCAGTTTACGTTGCAAAACAGCGGACACATTCTCGCTTACCTTCACTACCTCTTTGTTTGCCCTTCTTCTCTTTGTATTGCATAGGTCCTTGAGGAATTTAGCATACTTTGGAACCTGTTTGATTGCATCGAGAAGCGGTATGTTCACTTGCACTTTCCGGAACGTTTCAAGAATGTCCTTCTCGCTTTCTTCCTTTTTTTCTTGCATGAACCTGTGAGGAAAAGGTACATTGGGCAGATTAGGACGTGAAGTACATGAATTTGAACTTAAATTACCTGATTTGGCCGAGTTAGGGTGATCTGCCTCAGGTTGTGTCGTCTCTTCATCTACTTTCTGGGCAGATTTGGGATTGTTTGGCTCGGTCCCAACTTCTTTTCCACCCCTTAGGGTGATGGCCTTGGCGGATTCGAATCCTCCCTTTGGATTGACTGTGGTTGAGCTAGGAAGCTTTCCTTGCTCTCTAATCTGTCCAAGGAACTCAGAAATCTGCCCTATTTGTTTCTTCATATCCGTCATTTCCTTCTCGTTATTTGCTATCCGGTTGTTTTGATTTTGCAACCCCTGCGAAATAGAGGTTAGTAATTGCATAGCTTGATCACTTTCCAAGGAAGTACCTGAATGAGATGATGTCGAAGGTTGTTGGGGTTGTTGGGGTTGTTGGGGTGCATACGGCTTGGAATAAAAACCAGGGGGGTTTGGCCTAAATCCTCCTTGTTGGGCAGCCTGTTGTGGCTCCCTCCATTTGAAGTTTGGATGGTCCCTCCATCCGGCATTGTAAGTGTTCGAGTATGGGTTGTTTTGATTTTGTCCTTGGAAACCAATTGCATTGGCAGATTCCCACCCACCATTCTCGATTAGTTGAGGGCACTTGTCGGATGGATGCCCTTGAATTGAGCACACGCCACAAACTTGGTGTTCTTGTGCTTTTGGACCAATCACAACCTGAGAAACAAGAGAAGTAAGATTAGCAAGTTGTGATTGAATTTCAGAAATAGCACTCACCTCATTTACACTTTGTTGTCGTGGGGCTTCCCTTTGACCCACTCCTTCATATTGTTGAGCGTTGAGCGCTCGGTTGGCTATGAGAATCTTGGCATCCCTTGGTGTTTTGTCCACCAATGCTCCTCCCGCTGATGCATCAAGCATTTGACGTTCGATAGGAAGGAGGCCCTCATAGAAATATTGAAGGAGAAGTTCCTCCTTCATTTGATGTTGAGGACATGAAGCTACAAGGCCCTTGAAACGCTCATAATAAGCCGGGAATGTCTCGCCATGATTCTGTTGAATACCACTAATTTTCTTCCGTAGGAGAATCACTCTCGAAGTAGGGAAGAATTTCTCCAAGAAAGCACGCTTCATACTCTCCCACGAAGTCACAGTTCCCGGGGCTAGTTCGTAGAGCCAATCTTTGGCCTTGTCCATAAGTGAAAATGGAAAGGCCTTCATCTTCAATATACTCCCATCCACATTGACGGGGGTCATGCTCGAACAAACCACCTCGAACTCCTTCAAGTGTTTGTTGGGGTCTTCCATAGACAAGCCATGGAACTTCGGAATATGGTGTAACAAACTGGATTTGAGTTCAAATTCCTCAGTCTTCCCCTCTGCAGCCGTGGGGTATTGGATACAAAGAGGCAATGCATTATCCAAACCCGAGGCCGAAAGCTCCTTGATGGTTCTATTATCTGCTGCCATGGCTTGTTCTTCTTCAAAAATCTGATCCGTGGGCTTTTCTTCTACACCTACTTCCTCTTCTTCAAGCCCAGGTTGTGGTGGAGGTTGTGGTGGCTCTTGTTGACTCCTCGTTCTGCCATGTTTTTTATTTTTTTTTCAAAATGCATTGGGTTGCCTCCCAAGTAGCGCTTTCTTTTACGTCTTGCAGCCGGACGAAGAACCCAATCACTCCAGGATATGTTCACGAATCGGATGAGAACTCCGAGTCATAAACTAGTACCTAGAACAAGAAACAAAACAACATTAAGAATCTGGAATAAAATAAAAACAAACGAAAATAAAACAATCCAAGGGATTAGCAAATTTTCTAGTCCCCGGCAACGGCGCCAAAATTTGATGCGAGATTTACTTGACACTCAAATTAAACCCTCGTTTGACAATTGTAGTAGAATGGATAAGTGAGGGATCGTTCTAGACCGGGGATTAGGAGGGCTTGCTAAAACCTTCTAAATTGACTTAAAAACATAAAAACTAAATTAAAATACTCTTAACAAGACTACTAGGACTCAGAATGGCTTTGAAAAACTCAAATTGTCTAAAACAATCAAATTGACTCAAATAGAAGCTAGAACTTGATTTAGACGAATTTGCAAGTGTTTATGACTCCAAAAGCTTAAAGATACAAAAATAAAACAAATACGAATGATTAAGACTTAACAAAATAGGGGGGGGGAAATTGTGGTTGGACGATATTAAATTAAATGGACAGAATATAATTAAAGGCAAAATGTAAATATGAATGTGATAAAAATATGGATGATGGAATAGCCAAGGGGTTCTTCTCCACACATGTTACACTTGCAAAACAAAATTGATTCTCAGTTGGTCTTTCGATAAGTTGTGAAACTCAATGCTCCAAGTTAATTAGATCCACTTAGATTAACTTTCAGATTTCCCTAAATTCGTTGGATTGAATGGAATACGCATTACAACCAAATTATTCTTAATCAAAGTCCCTAACTATGGAATACGCATGATAGAGACATTCAACAAAGATCATTAAGTTCAACGGAAATCATAAACATCGACGAGGCATTCGTTACTATGGAATACGCATGAAACTTATGCCAAGAATTCATTTAACGCGATTGTTTATAAGCAACCTCCACTACTTGTGAATATAAGTTCATAGCGATTAGGTGAAATTCACTTATATTCTAGCGTCATATTTATGCATGAAAATTAAGCTTGCAATCTCAATGAACATACATAAATAAGTTATCAATCAAACAGTTAAACGAATTGAATCCACAACTTATGAAATTCCAACCAAACGTAATCAATTCAAATTGCAAATATAAACATAGTTTCGAATCACCCCCTAGCTAAAGGGGGTTTAGTTCCTCATAACTTTGAAATTAAAGAAACACCTAAACATTCCAACAACTCAAACGTGAATTGTATGAACGTTTAGGCACTCTTCTCTTCCCTTCTCATACGTACAAAACAAAGAGAATTAAATTTAAACTTTGAAATCAAAGAAACACCTAAACATTCCAACAACTCAAACTTGAATTGTATGAACGTTTAAGCACTCTTTTCTTCCTCGTTGTTGTAGCACAAGGTCTAAGGTGAGCTTTGGGGATTATGTGAAGTGTTTTGGAGGGATGGGAAGTGGTTGGATAGTGGCTGCAATGAAGGAGAAAAACTGCACAGAAAATGGAAGGGGAATTGCGGCAATGGATGTGTATTTGTGTTGTGTGAAGTGTTGTGAATGGAAATATGAGATATGAATTGAATGAATGAATGCAAGGGTATTTATAGGAGTAGTGGAGGGAACATATGGTTGTTTGTTTAAGATGCAAGTGGCTAATTAATGATGGAAAAGTATGTGATTTAAAGGATGCAAAGTGAATGAATCATGAATCATTGTGGATGAAAGGTGGAAGTGCATGTGTTGATGACTAGGTTAGTGGGTGGAAATCTGAAAATGGCATATAGGAATGGGAGCTCACGGTTTGAATGTGTAAAGTGTGTGTGAATGCATGTGAAGATGCAATAAATAATGCATGTAGGGTTAGGAAATAATGAAGAAATGCATGTGAGATGTTTGGAAAGGAAATGGGAACCCATGGCAATGAAGTTGTTTTGTGTTGTGAATTATGATGAATGCATGTGAGTTAAAGAGGGAGAATGTGGTGAAATGATGAAGTAGGAAGGTGGAAATGCATGTGAGATGTTTGGAAAGGAATAAAGAATGAATGGTGGAAATGTGAGTGAATGATGTGCATGTGTGAGAATGCATGTGGAATTAAGAGGAGTATGGAAGTGAAATAAATGAATGATATGTTAAGTGATAAGTGAATGATATGTGGTGAGTGATAAGTGAATGGTTTGATAAGTGATAAATGAATTAGTTTAAAGGGCTAGGGTTTAAGTACATAGAATGGGCCTAAAATAGGTTGGTTTGTATGGCATAATGTGTTTGATTGGGCTAGAGCCATTGTTTTGTGTCTTCAAGTGCATACAAGGCCTTCAAATTCGTCCATCCTCTTGGCTCCATGGATAAGCTATCCAATCCATGCCCAAAAATGCTCCAAATGGCCTCAAAATGCACTTTCTTGCTCCCTAGGCCCTTAGAACCTGAAAACACACAAAAGAAGCATAAAGGACTAAAATAACGAGAGAAACATAACGTAAATGCACGAGAACAAGCCATTTAAGTCGCATGAATATGCTCCTATCAAATACCCCCACACTTAGCTTTTGCTAGTCCTCGAGCAAAACAGAATAAAAACAAATAAACAAAACGACACTAAACACGTAAAACACAACCTAAACCTTCCAACAACCGTCTTAGGGATTTCCAATGCACATGACAAGTTAAAAATCATCATTCTCACAGATTTTAGTCATCTTCACATTTAAGTACATTCTTAATCATAGAAAGCAATCGAAATTGATATCTGATATATCCATTGATAATTCCACAAAACTGCATATCGATATTTCCACTAATACCGATATTTTAAACCTGAGTCTAAACTATACAAAATATCGGAGAAGCTTTTAAGCTTCGACTAAAATCGATAGATTTCGTTGATATTTCCAATATATTTGTTAAATGTCAAAGAAACTTTTATATTTCCTCTGAATCAGTGTTTGACATTCCCTCAAGTTTCATTTTAAATTTTCATAATTTTCATGGAAAGGAATCGATATCGAAATCGATATCCGATATATCCATCGATAATTCCAGATATTTGCATATTGATATTTCCACTGATACCGATATTTCAAACATTGAGTGCAAGCAACTTTCTCACTTAGTGATATCCAATGTGAAAATTCAAATTTAAGATGCAAAATCATATTTACATTTTCAGAATATGTGATGCAAGTTCTAATCCAGAGAGAGATGTAAATTTAAGAACCTATTCAATTTTCTCTCTTAGATTAGCAGGACTCATCATCAAAAGATGTAAAAAAGAAGGTGAATTTTGGTTTTTATTTACATCTGCCATAAAAAATGAATAATTAATATTTGGCCCATCAGAGATGCTCTTACCTTCTCATTTCAATCTTCCCACTATTTCTCATGTCAAGTGTAGTCCACTAACACTCAAACCTAATTATATTGAAGTCCCACTATTTTTCTTCCTTTTTTGTATAATTAAGATTCTAGTTTGTCAATTAAAAAGTAATTAAACTTTTAGTTTTGCACACAAGTGAAATACATGTGTCATAAGTGAGAAAGTTGAAATGAGATTGTAAGTGGGAAGGTTGCTACCACACCCTTTCTTCTTTTTATAGAACCTAGTATTTTCCCTCCTAATAAAAAAGAAATGATAGAGTTTTTACCTTTTTTGGATTAGAGGAAATTGTAGCAATGGTCTTTAAACTATGACTCAATTGGAGTAATGATCCCCAACCAAAAATCCATTAGATTTGGTCACTGAATTTGACAAAATGTTGAGCAATAGTCCTCGAGCATAAGAGAATCTCCAAAGGAGATGCCAAAATGTCCAACTTAGCATTAACATTAATAAAAGACATCAACAATGTTTTCTAATTGATAAGCCAAATCTGATGTGGCATGATATGAAATGACATCTCTCTCTTTGTTGCCAAATTTGTTAGCAGCTTCAAATTTTTTTAAATTAATTATTCAATTCCTTTTATAAATTTTTTTATTTTTTTAAAAAGATTTATTGTATTTGATTATGGATTGATTTATATTGGAATTGGGTGTCAAAAACCTAGAGGCATCGCTCTCTCTTTCCCAAACCCAGAACCTCCAAATCAAGCTCACCTTCTGTTGCCAATCCTTCCTCTT
Source organism: Pyrus communis (assembly GCF_041283825.1). Classification (NCBI taxonomy): domain Eukaryota; kingdom Viridiplantae; phylum Streptophyta; class Magnoliopsida; order Rosales; family Rosaceae; genus Pyrus; species Pyrus communis. The sequence continues at coordinate 22,572,073 of NC_142569.1, forward strand.
GGGTGGGGTCAGTAACAACCCTTCTCCTCCTTCCTTTTTCCCTTCTCCTTCTTCCCTAAACCCCATCTTCTTCCTTTTCTTTTTCTTTGACCCTTATTTTCTGGTTGTTTTTCTTTGAGCTTGTCTCATTTTTCTTGAACTCTGTCACAATTTCTTTGAGTTTTGTCTCAATGTTTGGCAATCTTGTTGTAGACATGAGTTTCACGTTTTTTCCTTCCCCAATTGTTGTTCCCAATCGTGAGCACTTACCCACTTGGTTTGGCTATTCAGCTCCTTATGCTCTTCCTCCATGGATTGCTGTTGGAGGTGTGGCTTGGGTTTCAATGGCTGCTAAAGTGCATTTCAACTATTTGTGGCTTACCCACGCCCATTTTTCATTCATCCTTTCAATTTGTTGATTTTTCTTGCCAGTGGTGGCGGCATGGTAATGGTGGTGTGGCTGTTTTGGTGGAAGCGGTTGATTCTCGTTTCCAGATCTAGGCTTTTCGATATAGGCTTTATCTTGGGCTCACTTTTAGGGCTCGTTTCCTTTACTTTTGTAATGGGCCGCACTTTTACTACATTGTGGACTGTCTTCGGACTAATCTCATTTTGTATTAGTGTGTTTTAACCAAAGAAAAAAAAAGAAGATTACGGACTGATTTGGCTGTTGCAATCAGGAAGAGGATCCTCTCCGAATCCATTTTGTATGGATCCTAGGAATTCCCACATCCTAACCATTCATTGTATATCGTGCAGTCAGTTAGATAATTTCTGACCTCACGATGCACAATGAATAGTTAAGATATGAGGATCCCTAGAATCTCCATAATTTAAATCCGAATGAGATTCAAATCCCTTGCATCACACCTCTTGGCCTTCGGTTCGAAGGCTGGTGTATTGCTATTGCCTTTGAAAGAGATTAACCGGGACCACAACACGGTCCTATCGAATATTTTTTAATTATTTATTACATAATTTGTATTAAATTTATTGTTTTAAAACATTGATTGTAATTAATCATGGGTGAAGAGGAAGGAATATATTCATCCCAGTCTAGAATAAAAATTTAAAGTTGATGATTATTGTGACAGCCCGTCCCGAATTATTTGTACCGTAAGTATGAATGATGATTTTGCCCCTAGTGGTTATGTTTCATTTTAGGGTGTTTGTTTTGTGGGCTTGTTGGCTGCATCTGGACCACACACACACTCGCATCCCTATCTCCTTCCCGTATACTTTCCTTGTCCCATGTCTCTCTCTCTCTCCATTTTCTTCTTCTTCGTACAAACAAGTACCAAAACCCGTGAAAACGTTGTAGATCGAGGTGCAAAACTATATCTTTGTGTTCGTGAGGATTTTACGAGTTTAACCATACCCATTTCAGGTAGGAAATCCTTCGATTTCACGTTGAACCAGGGACCCCCGATTTTGGTCACTGTTCATGCACATATGAAATGTTGTTTTTCAGGGATTTTGAAGCTTGTAGAAAGCTTAGTGTGGTCCTTAGGAAGCTCAGGATGGTTCGTTGGAAGGATTTGGACGTCGGGATCTTGAGTTGCAGGTTTGGCCGGATTTTGTGAAGTTTTTCCGACGAGATTCTGTGAATTTCAGGGCTTGAAAGTGGTAAGCTTCATTTTGGTACCAATTTCATGGAATTTGGTTGAAAAATGAGTGAGAAACGAAGGTTTGAAAATTTTTATGTTTTCTGGCAGACGGCGAAGGTGACGGCGCCGGAGGTGTGCTGGAAAAGAAGACGGAATATTCCGTCAGTTTGGACGAAAAATTCTTAACTGCGTCAGGTTAACTCTAACAGAATCTGTTAGTTTTAACGGAATATTCCTGACAGCGTTAACTGACGTCGTCAGTGTGTCTGGCACATGGCGGCGCGTGGCGGCGCGTGGGAGGTCAGAAAATTATTTTAAAAATATGGGGATGTTCGTGAGGTTGATTAGATCACATTGGTGTATTCACACACCCCATTTGAGCATTGTATGAGAAGTTATTACTTAGTTTTGGTTATGTGCTTTAAATTAACATTTTTATAGTTGTTTCGCATATAGGTGAGACCTATCCCGAGGACGAGCGCCAGTCACTCGAGACAAGGGGGTTACGACCCTTCCACATACTAGTGAGTGAGTTTTTGGTTTTCTGTATATACCTATATACTGTGGTTTTTCCTAGAAAATGAAATGGAATGTTTATATGTTTTAAATGCCATGCATTGCGTTTGCCTATTGATTTATGCATTAGTAGTTGCATATATGTATGTTTGATGTTGCAGACGCACAGGTAAGTGTCAGGTAAGTTATGGTTTATGATGATGATTAGTAGTTATGTGAGGTACATAGAGAGCTCATAACCTGTAACCTCGGTGTTAGTGCTCCCGCCCAGAGTAGGGCACAGTCCTTCACGTGATGTTCACCTTCCGCACCACATGCTCATCTTGGATCCAAGTTAGGAGCACAGTCCTTCACGTGATGTTCACCTCCCGCACCACATGCTCATCTTGGATCCAAGTTAGGAGCACAGTCCTGTCGCACAGACCACTTTAGGTGGTTCCGACTAGTAGGTGACCCACGATTATTCGCCCAGTCTTCACGTGATCGTAGCACTTGAGCGTATTTATTTACACCCAGTCCTGTTGTATAGACCACTTTAGGTAGTTCCGACTCGTGTGCAGGTATAGTTAGTGAGTTGGAGATTTGAGCTCTAGATTCAGCCGTACAGGTCACGTTAGGTGAATCCGGCTGACATATTACATTGCATTAATTGACATTACCCGGGTTACTTACAATTTATGTAGAGGCATTCGACATGGCATATTTCTGAGCATGTTTTCGATATATGTATATATTCTATTTTCTGGGAAACTATACAGGTTTTACGGCGAGGGTTTAGAACTTTTGTTAATGAAATGATTTTGAAAAGCTTTGTTTTTGCCCACTCACACTTTCTGTTTTGCGCCCCACCAGGTTCTAGTTTGGGTTGCTCTTTTGGTGGCTCACGAGGAATCCACGGCATATCTGACAGATTATCACAGTGTAGGACCCCCTCTGGGTGTGTTTGGTAGTGTTTGTTCCACTGGACTGCACTAGGCTTTCTATGCTCTGAATATTGTTTTTCACACTTACGCTTGCGCATGTATGTTAATTACTCCGTGCGTAGTTTGATTTTTATTTATTTGTATCTTTATTATTATTTTGCTTCCGCATTGTGCACATGGCTACGTCACCCTTACGTGACGGCCAGCACGTCCTAATTTCGGTCGGGGTGTGTCAATTATTGAGTTAGATTTTTACTTTTTTTATTTATATTTTTTATTAATAGGTTGTCTTTTATAGATTATTTTCGCTTCTATTTCATAGTTAATAAATGTAAATTTTTATTTGAGTTATTTGTATATGTAAAATTTAAAATATAAAATAGCAATTATGAAAATAAAATAAAATAATATATTAATTTGGCACATAAGTTGTGAAATTCAAATTTTATGTTTAATATTTGGCATCTCATTTGGAATGATCTAACTGTTTTTATTTTTTATCCATTGTGATTACGTGGCATGCGCATAAGAACACAATGATATTTTTCATTTTTTTTTTAATTAGAAAACCTTGTAAATATTTTTGAAGAAAACGAAAATCAACCCAGTGGGTGCTGCGTAACCATTGCTTCGGCGAGAGAGAAGATCCGGAGTGATGAGGCCTATGACGATGAACTTTTTGGGCAACGAAATCAAAGCTCCCCTCAGCCCAGTGGGTGCTCCATAGCCATATCCCACCATTTTCGTAATCTCAGCCCACCCACCACACTTCCATGAAAACAAACAAAGTCATGAAATATGCTTGTGGTCTTGTAGATTTGAAATAGGGTTTTTTTTTTTCAAAATTTTATTATATATATATATATATATGAAATAGAGTAGGCTGCAGTGCTAGTTGAGGGAGGGTCTGGCTGGGTTGCAACCTGCAGTTATTGGTTGGGGAGAAGCAGGTCGTTGGCAGCGGAAAAGGATCCGACATGATCATGGTCGTTTATCGTACATCGTGCGATCAGAAATCATTTGAAATTTAAAATTTAAAATTAAATATAAATAGTACCTAACAAAAACTGACCGCACGATGTACAATGAATGGCCATGATCACGGGAACCCTCGGATCCCCAGGAAAAGGATCCGGCAAGGATCCTTTTCCGTTGGCAGCTTGTTGGGTTGAGGATAGGCTTGACATTCGTATCGTGTTTTTTGTGTTTGAGTCATACCGATATCCTAACGGATCATGTCGTGTAACACTCGTTAAAGTAAACGGCTAATATGACTCGACTTGACCCGAAATCGACCTATTAATATTATCAAGTAATATAACCCGACCCATTACCCGTTAAAGAAAATATATTTTAAATAGATAAATAATGAAAATGCAAAAACATAATTTGACAAAAAAAAAAAAAAAAAATAGAAAACATAATACTAAATTAATATATGCATACAACATTGTCACATAAATTACTTCAAAACATATAAAAAGACATTTGTCTTTCAAGTATTACATACTCCAAAATAAAAGCCTAATGAAAAACATTAGTACATTACTATAAAATACCAAATGTTCAAGGATATGCAAAAAGAAAGGAGTTGCATTTCAAGGTTGAGGAGCCTTGCACGTTTATATATGCTTTCATGTTTTTTAGACTTATAAATTAATGATTATGAATTTTATTAATTTTGAACTCCCTTAAAAATACTATTCATGATGGTTTGTATTGTTTTATAAATTCAAATGACGATGTACCCATACGTAGAGGATGTAATCACAAGCCTTTAAATATTTTTTCACATTTTTCGCACTTGTAAATTAATTATTATAATTTTTTTATGTCTTTGGTATTTTTAAATTACTTAATACTTTTATTTTTAATATGTTTTATAATTTTTTTCATCTCACTCTTTGCCCATAGTATATGACACACCCCGACCTCAATTAAGGCATGTTGGCCGTCACATGAGAGTGACGTAACCATGTGCACTGTGCGGAAGGCAAGAATACGAAAATGTGAAAAAAAAAAAAAAAAAAACCATGAGTTATTTTACCTTAGACTAGCATATAAGTGCGAGTGTAAGTGTTTAGAGTAAAGGACACACAAACCAGAGCGCAGGTATCAGAATGCAATCTAGAAGTTCTACTAACTAGTTATACAAATCATAAAAGAAGCCCTACACTGGTGGATGTTTGTTAGAACTGCCGTGAAGTCCTTGTGAGCCACCGACACAAACTTCTATCTAAAACCTAAAGAGGGCGTAGAACAAAAAGTGTGAGTGGGTAAAAACAAAACTTTTCAAAACCATTTATCTTTTCAAATATACTAACCCCTCACCGTAAAACCCGTAGAAGTTTCCTAGAAAACAATACTGTAAACATATATGAAAACTATACTTGAGAATAACAAAACCATGGGTATGCCGTGACAAATCATCTCAACCATGAATAAGTAAGCCAGGTGAATTGCACTAATATAAAGTGACATATCAGCCGGAGTCACCTAATGTGACCTGTACGGTTGAATCCTACACACAAGTCAGAACCACCAATGCAGTATGTACGACAGGCTAGGTGTAAAGAAGTACACTTAAGTGCTACGATCATGTGAATGTTGTGTTAAGTATTGCAAGTCACCTACGAGTCGGAACCACCTAATGTGGTCTGTACGACAGGCTGGCACTTACCTTGGATCTAAGGTGAGTGTGTGGTGCAGAAGGTGAACGATCACGTGAAGACTATGCCCTATCCTCGGGCGGAGCACTAACACCGGGGTGCAAGATATTAATCACTAAAAGCAACTCATCATAATCATACACACTACCATTACGACCATCACTATATATTCACCTGAAGCTTACCTAAGCATCCACAGCGTCGAGCAATAATATGCATAGCTATATTAAAGCATACTCTAATATGTAATGCATACGACATGGCATTTAAAGCATAAAAACCATTTAAACAGTTTCTGGGAATCATAAGGCATATATATATATAACTCAAAAGCCCACTCACTGGTATGTAACACGCACAAAGTCTCGCATGGCTGCGCTCGTCCTCTAAAAACGTCTCACCTATATGTGAAACAAGTATTTTATGTTATTTTTAAGCACATAACTATCACTAAGAAATAACTTCTCATACGTTGCTCAATTGGGGTGTTTGAGTATACCATTGTGGCCAACTCAACACCACGAGCATCCCCAAATTTTCAGAATAATTTACCGACGTCCCACGCGCCCCCATGCACCAGCCAAGGCACGGCCATACATGCCAGCCAAGGTACGGCCATATGTGTCGGCCACTCGCGGGCATGTGCCTGGCACACTAACAGTTTCCCTAACGACATTAGGGAATATTCCATTAAATATCAGCATATACCGTCTAAAAGCTAACGGTGTTACCTTATGCCATTAGTATATTCTGTCAAAGTTGATGGAATATTCCTTGTCTTCTCTGGCGGTTCGCGGGATTCTGGCGCCCGCCACCGCTGCACTCGATGGTTTCTTGAAAAACTTTAAATTTTAATATCTTCGCCATTTTGCAACCAAATCTCATAAAATTTATATCAAATTGAAGCCCTAGACGAGTAGAACATGATTTTACCACTTTGAAGTCCTAACACCGACATAAAATGGTAGGAAAATAGCTCGACACAACCGGCCAAACCTGAAACTTGACAGACCCAAGCGTTTCGACGTTCTAACCACTCCAAAACTAGCCTAGGATCCTAGTAGAATCGTTTAGGACCCTTTTTTAGCTTTTAAAATACTGTGAAAGATCCACGATCACGTTGGAGTAACAGGGTAACCCGTCGGAGCTAGCGAGTTATCGAGTTCCAAGCGTCCTTTCTTTGAACAACTGGTATGATTAGGTTCGTAGGCTTGCAAGGAATCCAAAGGTGGTTCTTAGAAGTTCAATCTATGGTGTTTTGATGGTGTTTAAAGGTTGAAGGCTCGGTTGTACGAACGAAAAGAATTTTGGAGAAAAAGAGAGAGAAGGGAAGAAGGGTGCACGTGTGTGTATGTGTGTCCAACGGAATTGGGCATTTTAAATTGTCCTAAGTCCTAATTGGGCTGCATGGCCAAGATCATGCAATTTGGGTCCAACCCAATTTCCTCTCTTCCTTACTAATATTTCCATTATGAATCCAACTTAGCCACTAATTCACGCTGACACCCTCGTAACCTCAAATATCATTAAATTTTTGTCAACAGGGCAATAATTTAAACCAGGCACATACATTCACATCACAACTCTCACGAGGGTAAAATCATCATTTCCACGCGTTCAAGGATAAAATATATTTTAATTTGTGACGGGTCGTCACATCCTACCTCCTTAAGAAAATTTCATCCCCGAAATTTCATACATTAACATAACCAACCACCAATTTCCATAAAAGATGTGTGGATACATATATCACGTACGATCCTCTGTCTCCCAAGTGGCTTTTTCCACTGAGTGGTTCTTCCAAAAACCTTCACCATACGCACAGTTTTGTTCCTCAGAACCTTATCCTTCCAATCTAAAATCATTACTGGCTCTTCATCATATGTCAAATCTGGGTTAATTTCTAATGGCTGAGGAGGTAATACGTGTGACGGATCAGAAACATAATGGCAAAGCAAAGAAACATGAAAGACATGATGCACTTTCACCAGTTCTGGAGGTTACTCAAGTCTGTGGGTGACTTCACTGACTCGCTTGGTGATCTGGTACGGTCCGATGTAGCGAGGGCTTAACTTACCTTTTTTACCAAACCGTACTATGCTTTTCCATGGAGATAACTTCAAAAATACCCAATCTCCAACTGTGTATGCTCTATCAGTAACGTGCCTATCAGCTAAACTCTTCTGTCGATCCTAGGCCGCTTTCAGGTTAGCTTTAACTACCTGAATATTCTAGGTAGTCTCATCAACAATCTCTGGGCCTACTAATGCCCTCTCACCAACTTCTAACCTACAAAGAGAAGTACAACAGGATTTTCCATAGAGTGCCTCGAAATGTAACATCCCGATGCTAGAATGGTAGCTATTATTATATGCAAACTCCATCAAATCTAAACGCTTATGCCAAGCGTCACCAAACTGTAATACCAAAGATCTTAGCATATCCTCTAATGTCTGGATAGTCCTCTCGGATTGTCCGTCAGTCTGGGGGTGATACGCCATACTATAAAGCAATCTCGAACCAAGTGCCTCCTCAAATGCCACCCAAAACTTAGAAGTAAACCTAGGATCCTGATCAGAAATGATACTAATTGGAATCCCGTCGTATTTAACAATTCCTGAGATAAACAACTCAGTTAATCGGCTTAAGGAATAGTTCTCCCGAACTGGTATGAAGTGTGTTGACTTAGTAAGCCGATCCATTATCACCCATATGCCATCATATCTATTTTGTATATGGGGAAGCTTGTACACGAAATCCATGGTAATATTTTCCCATTTCCACTGAGGAACAGGAAGTGGCTGCATTAATCCAAAATGATTATTTCTCTCTACTTTAACCTGTTGACAAATTGCACATCAACTCACATATTCAGCAATTTCTCTTTTCTTGCCAGGCCAATAGTAGAAAGGTCGAATAGTGTGATACATCTTGGTACTCCTAGGATGTATCGCATAAGCTGATATATGTGCTTCATCAAGGATATCTTTCTTTAGTTCAGCAATATTCGGCACGTACATCCGTTTTTCCTGCATAAGCATGCCATTAGATTCTCGAATCTAAGATCTTTCTGGGTGAATAAGTACTGGAGACTTTTATGATCTGTGAAAATTTCTCCATATAAGTAATGTCTCCAAATCTTCAGGGCGAAAATGATGGCTGCTAGCTCGAGATCATGGGTAGGGTAGTTCATCTCGTGTGGCTTCAACTGTTGCAAAGCATAATCAATCACCCTACCATGCTACATCAACACGCAGCTTAATCCATTCAAGAAAACATCACTATAAATCTCAAAGTTACCATCATAGTCTGGAAGTGCCAAAATGGGTACATGAGTGAGACAATACTTAAGCTGCTGAAAACTCTGTTCACAATTATCGTCCTACTCGAATTTAACATCTTTCCTCGTCAACTTCGTCAGTGGAAATGCTATAACTGAGAAATCTTTAAGAAACCGTCTATAATAACCTACCAAGCCCAGAAAACTTCATACCTCAATGATGGTTCGTGGCTGCTCCCAATTTTCAACGACAGCTACTTTATGAGGGTCCACCTGAATACCCTGGGCCAATATTACATGCCCTAAAAATGCCACTTAATCTAACCAAAATTGGCATTTGCTAAACTTAGCATACAATTGATGTTCTCTCAATTTCTTCAAAATCAAAGTGAGATGTCAAACGTGCTCTGCCTTAGACTTGGAATACACCAAGATGTCATCGATAAAAACAATGATGAACCTGTCAAGGTATGGCTTGAATACTCGATTCATCAAATCCATAAAAGTTGCAAGTGCATTAGTTAATTCGAATGGCATCACTAAGAATTCGTAATGACCGTACCGAGTCCTAAAAGCCGTCTTAGGAATATCTTCACTTTTGATTTTTAATTGATAATACCCAGACCTCAAATCAATCTTGGGAAACACACAGGCACCTCGAAGCTGATCAAATAAATCATTTATACACAGCAACGGATAATGGTTTTAAATCGTTACTCGATTCAGCTATCGATAATCAATACACAGCCTCAAAGTCCTGTCTTTCTTCCGAACAAATAAAACTGGAGCTCCCCAAGGTGAAGTACTAGGCTAAATAAAACCTTTATCAACCAATTCCTGGAACTGGGCTTTCAATTCCCTCAACTCAGTAGGAGCCATTCGGTACGGAGTTAGGGAGATGTGATTAATACTTGGAATTAAATCAATGGTGAACTTGACTTCTCTATCTGGTGGTAATCCAGGCAAATCCTCGGGAAACACATCAGGAAAATGTCTAACTACTCGAACATCCTCTACTCGAACATGAGTATCTTCATTCAATACCACGTGAGCCAAATACCCCTGACAACCTTTCCTCAACAACTTTCTATCTTCCACGGTAGAGATAATGTCATGTCTCAGTCTACCACGCTCGCCCATGAATGTAACCACAGGCAAGCCTGCACGACGGAATGTAATCGTTTTCTCATAACAATCCAACTGAGCACGATTGTAGTGTAACCAATCCATGCCCAGAATCACATCAAAATCAACAATATCCAGTAGAACGAGATTAGCTGGCAATACAACATCTTCCACTAAAACGAGGAATGCTTGATATACCCAGCTAACATAACATGTCTCACCTCTAGGCATCGAAAACTCTAACACGTAACCGATAGGTGTGGGGTATTGTCGCATCGTCTGAGCAAACGTATGAGAAATAACATAATGTATGGCACCACAATCAATCAATACTCTAGCAAAATAGCCAAGAATATTTAATGTAACCATAACTAGATCGGGATTGTTATGAGCATCCTGCAGAGTAATATGATGAACACAGTCCTATGTCTGTTGTCGTCCTCCACAACCTCTGTTACCTTGGTTTCCACATCCTTGTGTACCTCGTCCATGAACAAGTTAGTTAGGCTGCCTCGATGATCCAGCACTGCTGGAAGCAACTTCAACATTCTGGAATGGTCCCCTGGAATATCATTGTGATCCACCAGCTGGATATGGCGAATATGGTGCGTAACCTCCTGAATACTGAGCATAACCACTCTGCTGATAAGGATCATGTGGGTACTAATATGGTCCTCTGGAGTATGGGGCTATATCTCCTTGATAATGATATGCTCCACCATAACCCATCTGGTTATAACCACTAGACCCTAGAATTTGCTTGATAGGAATTAAGTGGTGGCAAGGCAGATGGTTGGAATTTCTGCTGGTTCTGTGGGCATTGAATAGCCCGATGTCCCATCTGGCCACAAATAAAATATCCTCTATTACCTTGCCTGCATTCCCCAAAATGGACCACCAGAAATACTAAAACCTCTATGTCCCTAAAAGCGAGAACCGCTGATGCGAGAATTATACGCACACAAATTAAACCCTCTTTTTGTCAATTGTAGTATATGTATAAGTAGGGATCGTTCTGGACCGGGGATTAGGAGGGATTGTTAACCACTTGGATTTGACTCAAAAACGTAAAATAACAATATGAAACACTATACTAGACTCAAGGAATGCAAAACTAAACTTTAAAACACTAAAACAAACCAAAAGACTCAAACATTACCCAAAACACTCAAAACTGCCTTAAAATCACTTTCTGGGCAGTTTTGAGCACTTTGAGTACTTTGGACGAATTTATGTAACAAATTGAATCACAACACTTATAAACACAAACTAAATTGATTTCTAACTAATTTGACAAGAAAGTAAAGGGGGATTTAGGTTTTGACGAATTTAAACTAAAAGAACAGATTGTAAGTAAAAGCAAAATGTAAATGTGAATGTGTGATAGAATTGAATGGAATGAAGGCTAGCTAAGGGGTTCATCTCCATACATGTTATACTTGCATAATAAAACGATTTCCAATTGCATTTCAATAAACCATGAATTCTCAATTCTCCAAGTTAATTAGGTCCGCTTAAATTAACTTTCAGATTTCCCTAGATTCATTGGATTGAATGGAATACGCATTACAACCAAATTATTCCTAATCAAAGTCCCTAACTATGGAATACGCATGATAGAGACATTCAACAAAGATCATTAAGTTCAACGGAAATCATAAACATCGACGAGGCACTCGTTACTATGGAATACGCATGAAACTTATGCCAAGAATTCGTTTAACGCGATTGTTTATAAGCAACCTCCACTACTTGTGAATATAAGTTCGTAACTATTAGGTGAAACTCACTTATATTCTAGCATCATATTCATGCATGAAAATTAAGTGTGCACTCTCAATAAACATACATAAATAAGTTATCAATCAAACGGTTAAACAAATTGAATCCACAACTTATGAAACGCAATTAGAAGTAATCAAATCAAAATTCAAGCATAAACATATATTTCGAATCCCCCCCTAGCCAAGGGGGGGTTTAGTTCCTCATAACTTTGAAATCAAAGAAACACCTAAACATTCCAACAACTCAAACTTGAATTGTATGAACGTTTAGGCACTCTTCTCTTCCATTCCTCATACGTACAAAACAAAGATAATTGAATTTAAACATTGAGATCAAAGAAACACCTAAACATTCCAACAACTCAAACTTGAATTGTATGAACGTTTAGGCACTCTTCTCTTCCTCGTTGTTGTATCACAAGGTCTAAGGTGTGTTTTGGGATAGTGTGAAGTGTTTTGGAGGGATGGGGAGTGGTTGGAGTGGTGTTTGGATTAGTAGGGATACTCACGGCACAAGGGGATGATTTCTGGTGGTGTTTTGGATGATTTTCTGAATATGGACGAATTGAATGAATTGAGGTGTAATGCATGCTTATTTATAGGTGAAATGGGGGGAACATGACAGCTAGGAGGGAATGTGGCTGCATGTTTGAATGATTAAAGGATGCATGTGGGTTGGAAATGCATGTGTAAGCATGTGTTGGCTGAATTAAAGAATGTGAGGGAATGATGAAAGGGGAAACATGACAGCTAGGTTGGTTGAATGATTATGAGTGCATGTGGCTGATTTATGAAGGGAATGCATGTGATTTAAAGGGTGGGAGTGCATGTGATTTGGTTGGAATGATTGGAATGCAATCTGAAATGGGAGATGGAATGGCTGAATGTGGTGCAATGATAATGTCTTGTGGCTGAATGGATTAAAGAATGAGAGTGCATGTGGGTGGAAATGCATGTGGGTTAAAGGTGTGAATGATTATGGGTGCATGTGGCTGCAATGGATTAGGAATCCTTCAATTTCGTCCATTCCTTTTGCTCCAAACATAAGCTATCCATTCCAAGTCCAATTTTGCTCCAAAATGCTCCAAAATGCATCTTTTTGCTTCCTTAGCCATATGAACCTAAAAACACACGAAAATGGCTTAAACTACTAAAACAACTATGAATTAACAATATGAATGCACGAAAACAAGCTAAGTAAGTCGCCTAAATATGCTCATATCAACCGCCTGAACGGCCGCTCTTCCGTGACGCAGTGACACTTAAACCCCTATTAGAAGAACCAGAACTAGTACCACCTCTCTTAAATCTACGTCTTGCGAGGTCCCAGAGATGACTGACCTTTATCTTTACTATCATTTTTCTTCTGGCTATTATCTTTTTCTTCCTCTACATCACTATCACTGGCATATTTTCAGAATCTTCAATCCTCAGTAAAATCTCATAAAACTCCTCGTATGTCAAACAGGGAGTCGTAGTCGCCATTGAGCATCATTTCTTTCTAGTACCCAACTTAAAACGTCAAAGCATCTCTACGGGATTCTTAGCAACCTCCGGACAATAACAAGACAAATCAGTAAACTTCCAATAATACTCATTAGCTGACATCTTCCCTTGCTTTAAACGCGTGAATTCTTGCTTCATACTGTCTATATACGTTGGGGGTACAAATCTCTTCTGAAATAACTGTTTAAAAATCTCCCAGTCTACAACTTCCTCTCGTGTCAACTGAAAAGTTCCTGCCTCCACCAGGATGCAAGCTCCACACTTAAAAATCAGGTAGTCGTCTCAATCCTCAAGGAAATTTCCCTACCTCTGCATCACTTGATAAGTTTTCTTGACATGATTAAGCTAACGCTCAGCTCCCTCGGGCCCCTCAGTACCAACAAAATCACTCAACTTCAAATTATATACCATATCCAAGGGAGTCCTCTGGGGAGGACGAAGTGAGGACTGAATGGCATTAGCAATAGCTTCCCCAAGTTGGGTAATATCGGGAAAACTAAACCCAGTTGAAGTACGTGGCTCTCTATGAGGCGGCATAGTTCTAACATACGACATCAAAATAATTAAAATACTCACAAATATATAGGACTGCCAAACCCAGGCTCTGATACCAAATTGACACACCTCGACCTCAATTGAGGCATGCTGGCAGTCACGTGAGAGTGACATAACCATGTGCGCTGTGCGGAAGGCAAGAATACGAAAATGTGAAAAAAATAAAATAAAAACCACTAGTTATTTTACCTTAGACTAGCATATAAGTGCGAGTGTAAGTGTTTAGAGTAAAGGACACACAAACCAGAGCGTAGGTATCAGAATGCAGTCCAGAAGTCTAATTACTAATTATACAAATCATAAAAGAAGCCTTACACTGGTGGATGTTTGTCAGGATTGACGTGAAGTCCTCGTGAGCCACCGACACGAACTTCTATCTAGAACCTGGAGGGGCATAAAATAAAAAGTGTGGTTGGGCAAAAACAAAACTTTTCAAAACCATTTATCTTTTCAAATAGACTAATCCCTCACCATAAAACCCGTATAAGTTTCCTAGAAAACAATACTGTAAACATATATGAAAACTATACTCGAGAATAACAAAACCATGGGTATGCCGTGACAAATCATCTCAACCATGAATAAGTAAGCCAAGTGAAATGCACTAATATAAAGTGACATATCAGCCGGATAAAGTGACATATCAGCCGGAGTCACCTAATGTGACCTCTACGATTGAATCTATAACTCAACAATTAACTCAAATCCTGAACACGAGTCGAAACCACCAATGTGGTCTGTATCACAGGCTAGGTGTAAATAAGTACGCTCAAGTGCTACGATCACGTGAAGGCTGTGCGAAGTATCGCAAGTCACCTACAAGTCGGAACCACCTAATGTGGTCTGTACGATAGGCTGGCACTTGCCTTAGATCTAGGGTGAGCGTGTGGTGCAGAAGGTGAACGATCAGTGAAGGCTAGGCCCTATCCTCGGGCGGAGCACTAACACCGGGGTACATGATATAAATCACTAAAAGCAACTCATCATAATCATACACACTACCATCACGACCATCACTATATACTCACTTGAAGCTTACCTGAGCATCGACAGCGTCGAGCAGTAATATGCACAGCTATATTAAAGCATATTCTAATATGTAATGCATACGACATGGCATTTAAAACGTAAAAACCATTTAAATAGTTTCTGGGAAACATAAGGCATATATATATATATATAACTCAAAAGCCCAATCACTGGTATGTAGCTGGGTCGTAACTACCATGTCTCGCCTAGCTGCGCTCGTCCTCTGGAAATGTCTCACCTATATGTGAAACAAGTATTTTAATGTTATTTTTAAGCACATAACCATCATTAAGAAATAACTTCTCATACGTTGCTCAATTGGGGTGTTTGAGTATACCATCGTGGCCTACTCAACACCACTAGCATCCCTATATTTCAACCAAATTTCATAAATTTTTTATGAAATTAAAGTCATGGATGAGTAGAACATGATCTTACCATTTTGAAGTCCTAACACCGATGGAAAACGGTCGGAAAATAGCTCGACAAAACCGGCCAAACCTGAAACTCGACAGACCCAAGCGTTTCAATGTTCTAACCACTCCAAAACTAGCTCAGGATCCTAGTAGAATCGTTTAGGACCCTTTTTGAGCTTTAAAATACTGTGAAAGATCCACGACCACGTTGGAGTAACAGGGTACCTCACCGAAGCTCGCGAGTTCTTGAGTTCCCGGCATCCTTTCTTTGAACAACTAGTATGATTAGGTTCGTAGGCTTGCAAGGAATCCAAAGGTGGTCTTTAGAAGTTCGATCTGTGGTGTTTGAAGGTTGAAGGCTGGGTTGTATGGACGGAAAGAATTTTCAAGAAAAAGAGAGAGAAGGGAAAAAGGTTGCACGTGTGTGTATATGTGTCCAACGAAATTGGGCATTTTAAATTGTCCTCAATCCTAATTAAGCTACATGGCCAAGCTCATGCAATTTGGGTCCAACCCAATTTCCTCTCTTCCTTACTAATATTTCCACTATGAATCCAACTCGGCCATTAATTCACGTCGACACCCTCGTAACCTGAAATATCATTAGATTTTTGTCAACGTGGCAATAATTTAAACCATATACATACAATCACATCACAACGCTGACGAGGGTAAAATCATCATTTCCACGCGTTCAAGGATAAAATATATTTTAATTTGGGACGGGTCGTCACAGTATACTATAAAAATAAATAAACAAATAAAACTTAAAATTTTTAATTTATATAGAATAAGAATATAATACCACATATTTAATATACAATATACACATATACGCTATGGCTATTGTTGTGGAGCCAAAAATAATCACAAGGCAACATGTGGATTTTTGGATAAAAGAGGACAAATGTACCCTTGAGGCATACTGGGATTCCTACGCGCGAGCAGCGGGCAATTATCCTTCAACCAAGTCAAAAATTCCCAAGAAAGGTAACAATTCAAAATCCATCTCATCAAATCCCTCTTACAAGGTAGCTCCCAAAACCTATCTCATTCCATATATTTTTTACCTTTTTTTCTTTTTTAGCTAAGCTATCATTACATAACTTCCCAAAAACATTTCTTTTATTATGTTAATTAGCCAATTAATGTATTTATTCCTAATCAATATATAAATTGCTAATTAAATCACCTAATAACAGCCAAAAAACACATATAGGGCCGGCCACTCTTTCAACAAAGAGGATCGGTCATGCCTTATAAATAGGATCACTTTTCTCCAAAAACCTAGGTCTTCACTCTTGCTAAAATTCTCCAAAACTCTCAAACACTTTTCTCTCTAAATTCCAACTTTGGCATCGGAGGTTCTTCGGCCAAAGCCACCCCCCTCCCCCCCCCCCATTCATCGTGGGCGCGTGAGGCTCTTGGGCTTGACCTAAGGTGTTATTTGTTTTGTAGGTGCAATTTTGTCCAAGATCAAGGAGGAAGAAATTTGCATCCACAAATTGGTGCTTTCATTGAGAGTTGAAATTCACACTCATAGAAGACTCTCGCATAAAAAGGTTTTTTCTCTATTTTCTAGTCCACTTGTATTTTTCGTACGTTCTTATTATTAGAATTTTTTATTTGTAAAGATTCTTTGATAAAACGAAAAAGAGAAATACAATAGCTAGAAATTTAGAAAACTTCATGAGTGAAAATTCCAATATTCAAGAAATGGAAACATAGCGATCCACGAGAGTAAATGTAATCCTAGAGGGAGCGGCACCACCACCACAAGGTTTCACCATGGGAACCACCACGGTGGCCACCCGCGGCGAGGTTCATGGCACCACTACCATAGCTCGAGTCATGCCACCAAAGCAAGCCCAAGTCGTGCCATCCAAGGCTCATGGCACCAAGGCCATGACCCAAGCCATGTCACTCCAAGCCCAATGCGTTGCCAAGACGAGCCCTAGCCTCACACCCACGTGTGCCATACGCCAAGCAGCCCACTCTTGTGGCCCAACCTGCTCACACCAAGCAGCCTACTCTCGTGGCCCAGCCTACTCCCACCGAGCAGTCTGCTCCTATGACCTAGCCTGATCCCGTAGCCTAGTCTGCTCCCGTGTCCAAGACTAGTTCAACCGTCCCGGCTCCAAATTTTCAGACCGATGATCAAATCGGGAGCATTTTCACATATTTTTTCTGTGGATTTGACATTTCCCAGCTCAAATCTAGCGCCCGGAGTCTACCACACTTCCACTGCTCAAGGAGAAACATCCCTTCCAAGCTTTTCCAATCCAAATGGCGAACAACACTTGTCTCAACAAGTCACAGAGTTGACGAGCATCTTAGCACAGCAAACAACCTTGGTGAACCAGCTCTTGCAGTGCACCAAGATGCAAGGTGTTCCAAATGAAGTGTCCCAAAGAAGGACAAGGGCAGATGAAGAACCTCTCCAATAGCGTCTTGATAAGCAGCCACTCGACTAGCCACGAACCGAGTGTTTGGGCAGAGTACACTCCCGATTAGGCCCTCAAGATAATGTATACTCCCGTCTTAGCACGTGGAGAAGCGTGCACTTTGGAGTAGGCCCACGGACGAGCATACACTCACGGTTGGGGCCACAATCCAATAATTAACATGAGCAACCTTCCAAGCGAAATGTTCATTCGCGGCTAGGCTCGCAAGGAGCATTCTCCACATCACATCGGAGTAGGCAACACGACGAACGGAGAGAAGCAGTCACTCAATCTGTGATAGGAGCATATTTAGGCGACTTAGCTAGCTTATTCTTGTGCATTTGTGCTATTATTTCTTAGTTAATGTCGTAATTCAACTCATTTTCGTGTGTTTATAGGTTCAAAGGGTTAAAGTACCAAGAAAGTGCATTTTGGTGCATTTCGGAGCAGTTTTGGGCACTAAATGGATAACTTGTATAGGGGCCAACATGGATGGACAAATTTGGAGTTCAAAAGGCTAGAAATCTGATGAGAAGATGAAGGAACTAAACTCAAGACAAAGTGGATAAGGAAGTAGCTCAAAAAAGGAAACATTATCCAAAACCTTATCCAACCTTATCCAACATTATCCAAAACCTTATCTTGTCTTATCCTATCCTAACCTTATCATGCCTTAATCCTAGTTGCAAGGGGACCTAAATAGATATTTCTAGAACCTATTTCTAGAAGCATTCTCTTCTAGAAGTCCCAAATCAGCCACAAAGCTCATTCTTTCTAAAAACCCTACAAAGGTGGCGCCTATTCCCTTCTAGAAGGCCTTGCCTTGCCTTGCAAGCCATTCCCTCATTCCCTCATTCCCTCCTTATCCTTGATTGATTATGATTTTTAGGGCCTCATTCCTTGTGGATTTGGGTTACACAAATCCTTTTATGAAACTAATTGGGCCAAACCCCCTCCTAAGTGGATTTAATCACCTATTGACGAACCCTAGGGCCCTAATCCACTAAATCTGCTAAGTGTAACCCTAATCTAATTAACCCTAGGACTATATAAACATAATTTCAGCCACAATTTCGTATGACCCCCTTATGCTATTCAGAAACTTGTGCCGCAACCCCTAGCCTCTATTCTTCATCCTTCATTCACTCCATACACTTCCATATACAACCTGTCGCACTCTACCACCATAATCAGCCGTTATTTATCATCCTAAACAAGAACACACCATTCAAAACCCCCAAATCCACCACCCACAACTTGTGCCGCATCAAGGAGGAGGAAGGGAAGCCTAGCCGTGCATGCCATTCAACCTGGAATTGCTGAAACGTTTAGGTGTAATCTTTCTTGTGTTTTTCAATGTTTAATTTCAAGAATCATTGCTTTGCGAGTATGAGAAACTAATCCCCTTTTTGCTAGGGGGAATTTCGAAACCATGGTTATATTTGCATTATGATTTGATTACTTCCAGTTGTGATTTCATGAATGGTGAATTCAATTTACTTATCTATTTGAATTAAAACTTGTTTGTGTATGTGGGTTGAGAGTGCACACTTAATTTGCATGCATAAATCTGATGCTAGGGTATAAGAAAACTTCACCTAATCGTTGGGAACTTATATTCATGAGTAGTTAAGGTTGTTAGTCACAATCATGTTAAGTAAATTCTTGGCATAAGTATCATGCGCTTTCATAGTTACGAATGTCTCGTCAACACTTATGATTTTCATAGAAATTAATGATCTTTGATTGCTTCTCTATTATGCGCTTTCATGTGGAGAACTTTTGAGGAATAATTTGATTGCAATGCGTTAATTCCATTCAATTCAATGATCTAAGGGAAATCTAAGAGTTAATAAGCGTACCTAATTAGCTTGGGGTGTTGAGGTTCATGATTCATTGAATAAGCAACTGGAGATTGTTTTGTATGCAAGTATGCCATGTGTGGAGAAAAACCTCTTAGCCAAACCATCATCCACTTAATTCCATCAAATTCGTGAAATCTGCCTAGTTTTAAAGTCTTGTTTTGTTGATTTTATTTTCGTCCAAAACCAAATCCCCATTTATTTTAGAGTGTCTAACTAGTTAGAATGTGTTTTCAAGAGTTTTGAGTCAAGTTAGAACAAAATTTTGTCCAATTTTGTGTTTAGAGTCAAATCTGCCCAGTTTGTGTTTTTTAGGCAGTTTTGAGTGTTATCAGCTTATTTTGATTCTTGTGAGCTTGTTTTGAGTCTTTTAAGTTGATTTAAGTGTTTTAAAGTTTAGTTTTAGGTATTTGAGTCAGTTTAAAGTGTTTAGCAATCCCTCCTAATCCCCGGTTTAAGAACAATCCCTACTTATATACTACAATTGTCAAAAGAGGGTTAATTTGTGTGTTAAGTTAATTTTCACATCAATCTGGCTCAAGTTCAACTAACAGCCTATGAAATCCCTCGCCTATTAGGAATCCACCACATGCACCGCTACTGTGGCATAGACAAGCCGTGCACATAGAAAAGCTAATAGGAGCATATTTATGCTACTTAATTATGTTATTTCCTTGTATTTAGTGAGTTAATTACTATTTATTTTAGTCTTTTAAGCTATTTTCGTATGTTTTTAGGTCCTAATGGAAAAAGGAGCGAGAAAGGGCATTTTGAAGCTAAATGGAGCAGTTTTGGGCATGGATTGGATAGCTTAACAATGGAGCAAAGAGGATGGACGAAATTGAAGTCAAGAAGGGCTAGGAAAGGCTAAAAATCTGGAGAAGAAGTCTAAATGCAAAGAAGATAAGGAAATAGCAAGAAATAAGGAACCTTATCCAACCTTATCTTATCCTATCCTAACCAACCTTATCCTTTCCTAACTCTAACATTACCCTATCTTATCCTATCCAAATTAGGTTGTGCCTTTAATATAGCTATTTAGGAGGGATTAGATGTATATTTAAACACTTAGAACGTATTCTAGAACCTCATTCCTTTGTATGCCGCATAAACACCATTCCTTGTAGGTTTAGGAATTGCAATCCTTCCTCTACACCTATATCATATGTCCTTATCCCTTTAGGACCAAAAATCTGTTCTAAACCATTCTTTCTAGAAACCTTATCTTATCCCTACAAGTATGCCGCACCTATCCTTCTAGAAGGTCCTAAATCCATGCCGTGCATTACCTATCCCATTCCCCTTTGGTTTCTGCCTAGACTTAACCCTTTTTCCCATGGAATTGAGCAATCTTTTTCCTTCATTAATTGTGCATAATTAGCCTATATATACAGCCCTATGCCACACCATTCAATCATCCACTCACTCATTCATTCATTCATACTTTCAGCCATCAAACACCACAATTCACCCTACACCACCCTAGTGCCGCAAGCAAGGAAGGAAGGAGAGGAGGACTTGTGCAATCTACCATCCAAGGGAGTGCCGTGCATGCCATTGGAGTGTGGAGCGTTTTTCTTGGTTCTTTCTATCCTTAGTCTTAGTTTAATGTTTATGTCAATTTGGTTTTCAATTATGATGAACATAAGGAACTAATTTCTTTTTAGTTAGAGGTGAATTCGAAGCCATGATTACATATGAATTGAATACATCTGGTTATTGTTTCTTAAGGCATGAATGTGATTTGGTTATCTAAGTTATTAAAATTGGTTTATGTATGTGGGTTGGGGGTTGACACTTAATTTGCATGCATGAATTTGTTGCTAGAATATAAGGGGGTTTCACGTAATAGTTATTCACTTATATTCATGAGTAGTGGAGGTTGCTAGTCACAGTTGCATTAGGCAAATCCTTGGTATGAGTCTAATGCGTTTCATAATGATGAATGCCTTGTCAATGCTTATGGTTTTCACAAAACTTAATGACTTTTGATATGTATCTTTGTTATGCGTTTCATATAAAGAACTTGAGAAAGATAATTAGGTTGTAATGCGTTTTCATTCAATTCAATGAAATAAGGAAAACTTGAGGGTTAGTTGTGCGATGCAACTAACTTGGGGCGTTGTCATTCATAGTTTAAAGGAATAATAACTGGAAATTGGTTCGTATGCATATATCATGTGTGGAGAAGGACCCTCTAACTAGCCTTCACCCATTTATTTCACTTAAATTCGTTTTGCCAAAGTGTTTTCTGTAAAGTTTTTGTTTTACGTCTTAAATTCGTCAAAAATAATCCCCATTTTATTTAGTCTTCATATGTGAGTCAAAACCTGTTTTCCTTGAGTCTTTTGAGTCAAGTTAAGTCCTATTTTCGTCCAAAACACTTGTTGAGTCTAAAATTGAGTCTTTTTTATTGTTGGTTGCTGTTTTAAGTGTCTAAAGTTAGTTTTAAGTCTATAAAGTCTAGTTTAGTGTTTTTGAGTCTTATTTGTATTGATTAGCATCCCTAGTTAATCCCCGGTCTAGAACGATCCCTACTTACATATCTATTACAATTGTCACAAATAGGGTTTAATTTGTGTGTCAAGTTAATTTTCACATCAAGAGCAGCCTAGACCAGAAGGTCAAGACTGGGGGCAGCTGAGAGCTGTGCTACACCAACAAAGCCAAATTCAAGAAGAAGTAGAGAGGCTTCTAAACAAGCGATTGCGTGATTTCTAACGCAACGAAGTGGCCGATGATGCTCTGCGACGGGACATGACCAACATAAGCAGGTCACCCTTCACGGACAAGATCGAGCAGGCAGAGCCTCCACGCAAGTTCAGCATGCCACATTTCACATCTTTCAAAGGGGATGAAGACCCGAAGAAACACTTAAAGCACTATCAAAGCGCAATGATCCTTTATCGAAATAACGACGATCTTATGTGCAAGATATTTGCCATCACTCTACAAGGCGAGGCGCACGATTGGTTCTACACCCTACCGCCACAATTTATCTGAAGTTTCGACGAACTTTCTTTGGTTTTTACCAAAGAATATTCATCCTATCGCTCGATCAAAAAGAAGTCCGACCATTTGTTCAATGTCAAGAAGAACCCAAAAGAGTCGCTTCGTGACTATGTGAAGAGGTTCAAAGTAAAGAAGGCAAAGATAGTCGGATGCAACGACTCGATAGCTAGAGAAGCCTTCCAAATAAGACTTCTAGCAAACCACCCGCTATTCAAAAAATTGATCATGAAAGAAGATCTAACTCTAGCAGATTTTTTCGCTCTGGCAAAGAAGTATGCACTTTGGGATGAGGCTCGCCAATGCACATTCAAGGACTTGAAGAAGTACCCGACATCACTTCCCTACCATCCAAACCCAAAGTAGAGGATGACTTATTCACTTGTTTGATGGTATCTGAAGCAGCAATAAGCTCTACCATCATGAGAGAAGAGTTAGTGGCCCGACTACCTGTATTCCGCAGTTCAAAAGCTCTTCTCGATGCTATCGGAAATTCAAAAGCTAACTTTGGTGATAGTTATTGCAACCCGAAAGCTCAAGTTTTACTTTAAATGCACGCAGTCATCCTCATGACACATTATTCCGTCCAATCCAGACGCACGATAATAAAGGCGTAGACCCTGGCAAATGCAAAGTTTTCTGACGAACGCAACAACTCGGTCCAAAAGACAAGCCAAGGGCAGATAAACACTAGAAGGACACACTTGGAAGTAAGTTTTGTCCTCGTCGCCTTAAAAGATTCTACATAGAAGCAACATGTACCGGCAATTGAGAATTACTTCCTGGTGCACGTCACACGACCCTAGCCGACCCTTGCTCCATAATTTAGCTCTAGAATGGTCTAATACCGGCAGTTGAGCATCTCCTGCTACATGTAACATGGCCCCAGCTCCACGACACCCTACCATGCACCAAGATGCTAAGAAGTTAGTACAAAAGTGCGACCGCTGCCAACGCTACAAACCGATACCAGCACTGCCTCACTAGCTACACCCTCGCCACCATGAAACGACAAAAAGATTGAAAAGCAGTGGAGCGCTTACAATTTGAGGAAGTACCATATGTGACCTCCCATTACATCAAAGCCTAAAGACTCAAACAGCTCGAAAGGGTCCACCCCACAAACCGAGGACTATCAAGTTGTTTTGCAATTCCTACCTTACAGTTAAGTTCTCGTTCGTTTCACTCGTTTTTCAATAAGGAATTCAAAAGTAATCATAACTTAGCTCGGTTGCATGCTTACAACAACTTGTCAGTCCTGCACTTCAAAAAAAGACCACGCCCTTCTTAGAGACTCATCACAGGAATTGCACCCCCCCCCCCCGATGGACCAACCATGTTCTCCAGTGCGAGAGGGTAAACCAATTCCCCGACACCTACATGGGTCAGCTCTCCAAGACGGGAGGATAAACTTTACACTCCGAATATCCAGACGTGGATAAGCCTGGCTACCCTAGTATAACTACATACACGATGGCTTGCGCCGGGATTCCTAGAAGTAGCCATAATGGACATTTTCAAGGCTTAGCTAATTGAAGGATTTGGGGTCTCCTGGCCTAATCTATGGGGAACCGGGATGTCTGGCTACCGCAATACATCCGATGGACGGCTGCCCTGGAACCCTAAAGCTACTACCTGATGTGAAAATTTACTTGACTCACAAATTAAACCCTATTGTTAACAATTGTAGTATATATGTAAGTAGGGATCGTTCTAGATCGGGGATTAACTAGGGATGCTAATCAACACAAATAAGACTCAAAAACACTACACTAGACTTTATAGACTCAAAACTAACTTAAAACACTCAAAACAACAACAAACAATCAAAATGACTCAATTCTAGACCTCACAAGTGATTTTGACGAAAATAAAACTTAACTTGACTCAAAAGACTAAAAGAAAATAGATTTTGACTCAAATAACAAGACTAAATGAAGGGGGATTGTTTTTGATGAATTTAAAATTTAAAACAGAAACTTTGCATAAAACACTTTGTAAAAATGAATTTGGGTAATTAAATGGGTGAAAGGCTAGTTAGAGGGTCCTTCTCCACGCATGATATATGCATACAAACCAATTTCCAGTTATTATTCCTTTAGACTATGAATGACAACGCCCCAAATTAACTGTGATAGCACAAATTAACTTTCAGATTTTCCTTAATTCATTGAATTGGATGGGATATGCATCACAACCAAAGTATCCTTATCAAGTTCCCTAACTATGAAAAGCAAGATAGAAAATCATATCTAAGGTCATTAAGTTCTTTGAAAACCATAAGCATTGACAAGGCATTCGTAACTATGAAAAGCATGATACTCATACCAAGGATTTACTTAACACAATCATGACTAGTGACTTCCACTACTTGTGAATGTAAGTTCATAATGATTATGTGAAACTCCCTTATAATGTATCATCAAATTCATGCATGCAAATTAAGTGTCGACCCCCAATCAACACACATAAACAAGTTTTGATAACTTAGATAAGCAAATCACATTCACGGCTTAAGAAACAATAATTGGATGTAATCAATTCATATAAAACATATAATCATGGTTTCGAATTCACCTCTAACTAAAAAGAAATTAGTTCAACATGTTCATCATAGTTGAAGACCAAATTAACATAAACATTGAACTAAAACTAAGGATAGAAAGAACTAAGAAACGCTCCACACTCCAATGGCATGCACGACACTCCCTTTGAATGGCAAATTGCACAAGTCCTCTTCTCCTTCCTTCCTTGCTTGTGGCACTAGGGTGATGTGGTGTGAATTATGGTATTTGATGGCTGAATGTATGAATGAGTGAATGGATGAATGGATGGTTGAAACCTATGACAAAGTCTTATATTTATAGGCTAAGTCTTGCACAATTTCTGAAGGAAAAGGATTGCACAATCCTAGGGGAAAAAGGTTAAGGTTTGGCAGAAACCAAGGGAGAAAGGGATAGGGAATACACGGCAGGGATTTGGGGTTTCCAGAGGGAATAGGTGCGGCACCTTTTTAGGAGGAAGATAGGGCTTCTAGAAAGAATGTTTCAGAATAGATTTCTAAGCCTAAAGGGATAAGGACATATGACATAGGTGTAGGACATGAATTACAACGCCTAAACCACCAAGGAATGGCATATATGCAGCACACAAGGGATAAGGTCTCTAGAATCTGAGTTATGTATTTAAATGTATAACTAATCCCTTCTAAATAGCTAGAATTAAGGCACAAATTGATTTGGATAAGAAAAGATAGGATAATGCTAGATTTAGGAAAGGATAAGGTTAGCTAGGATAGGATAAGATAAGGTTGGATAATGTTCCTTATTTCTTGCTCTTTCCTTATCTTCTTTGTATTTGAACTTGTTTCTCCAAATTTGTAGCATTTCCTAGCCTCTCTTGACTTCAATTTCGTCCATCCACCTTGCTCCACTCATAAGCTATCCAATTGATGCCCAAAACTGCTCCAAATGGCTCCAAAATGCACTTTCTTGCTCCTTTTGCCATTAGGACCTACAAACATACGAAAATAACTTAAAAGACTATAATAAGTAGTAATTAACTAACTAAATGCAAGGAAACAACATAGTTAAGTAGCATAAATATGCTCCTATCAAATTCCCCCACACTTTGCTTTTGCTAGTCCTCGAGCAAAACGAAATAAACAAAACAAACAAGACACAATCTAAACCTTCCAACAATTGCCTCAGGGATTTCCAATGCAACATGTCATATTATAGATTACTACTCCCATAGAATTTAGTTATCCCTACCCTCGAGCATATACTTAACCATAGTCACCACTCACGAGCTCTCATTTAATCAATTAAAACATGATTTTGAATGTAGTAACATGCCTTAGAGAATTCCCTCAATTCCTCACTGGATACACTCTATTTTCACATAGATTTTCTGACTACACTTCCTACACTAAGTATATGTGAAAAGATTGATGTAAACATGTAGACTAATACTCACATATGTATAATCAAAGAAGGCACTTTCTGGAATTATTAACATGTATATGATCTCATGAATGGAATGCCACTACTGAGACGCGAGAACAGGGATACCATATGCTCAAACCAATTTTAAACTCCACATATTGAAACACATAACAATCAAGATAGAAGTCTAAGGGTTGTAACGGGGCTAAGGTATTGGCTAACAAAGAAAGGTAAGGGTAAACAAAAGTTCTTAAAGCAATAGTAAGCAAAGTAATGAAATTGACACTTAGAATTCACTTTTGATGCAGAAATCAACTTTTAAACACAAAGGAAGATTCACACATCACTTAGGGCCAAATTCAAACTTTTGGACCCTTTCTTCAACAATCAACACTTGTGAGTTCATTCTCAATTATTTTCAACTTTTTTTCTTTTTCTTCAACTTTTCTTCTTCTTTTTCTTTCTTTTTCACGTTTTTTTTTTCTCCATGCCCTATTCTTTTCTTTGGCACATAAATCATCCATCCTCCTAGATTCCCCCGAAAAATCCTTCCCCCACACTTGTTACAATTTTTAGATCAAAAGGAATTCCCTCTAAGTCATGCTTTACTATCCTTTAAGAATAAGGGTATTGATAGTCCTATTCTAGGCTAGGTAAGGATAATGTGGTTAACAAAGAAAATAGGCTAATTAAGGCTCAAAGGGGTTAAACCTACAATACAAATGCAAAGGGTAAGGCTTTTTGGCTCTGGTTTAACTAAACAACTTCATCTTATTGTATGTTATGCAATCAATATCATGCTTTGAATGAAATGAGCATGAGTTCTAGTATTTGGAACTATAGTGATGAAACACATTCTAAGTAGTAACCAAGCAAAGAATAATGAGATCATGCAATGACTTTAGAAAACAAAAATTCAAGATTAATAACACTCTAAATAAAGTTTAGGCTCAAGTCCCTCAGGGTTGTAGCGTTAGTTTGAGTTCCTTCCTGCAAGCATGTTACAAGAACTGATTTTTACCTTTGTGATTAAATGTGAATTCGTAAATGTCAACTACAACTAAGCATAAACCAAAGAGCATATCAAACTTCCATCCATGTTTGTAAGTTTCTTTAATAGTCTTGCAATTAAAAACCAAATCCTCATCATTGTGTTGGAAGGTATCCTAAGACACAAACAAACATAAAAACAAAAATGACTCTAAAAACAACTCTTTTTGGGTTTTTAAAACACTCTTTTTTATTTTAATTTTCGGATTTTCTGTTTAAGACACATAGAAACACTTCAAAACACACTAAAAACACTTAAAAACAGTGAATAATAACTTTAGAAGTGATAGGTGATAAAATCGCACGAAAATCATGCAAAAACAGCTTGTTTACCCCCCCCCCCCCCAACACTTTAACCAAACATGGTCCTCAATGTTTTAAGCATAGACTCACAAACAAACAACCAAATAACACAACTAACGAACATGATAAACATGGCAAAGTAAAAGCGATAAAGAGTCTGGTTATGGAGTGTTGGAGCTTCATAGTTCTTCTTTATTTGCGTGGGTTGCCTCCCAAGAAGCGCTTGCTTTAACGTCTTCCAGCCAGACGATACCTCGTTTTAAACTTCATTGGAGCCCACGGTATGGAGAGGTATCTCCTCCACTACATGCTCCTCAAAGTGGTCATAGTATGGCTTCAACCGATGTCCATTGACTTTGAATTCGTTTCTGGTCTTTAAACTTTGAATTTGAACTGCATCATAAGGAAAGACATTAGTAATAACAAAATGACCAATCCACTTAGAACTTAACTTACCTGGAAACAATCGAAGGTGAGAATTGAAGAGTAACACTTTTTACCCAATTGAGAATGTCTTGCTACGAATCATCTTGTCATGGAAGGCTTTTGTTTTCTCCTTGTAAATTCGAGCATTCTCATAAGCTTCATTCCTTATTTCCTCAAGCTCATTCAATTGAAGCTTCCTATGGATTCCAGCGGCATCATGGTTCATATTGAAAGTTTTGACGGCCCAATGTGCTTTGTGCTCTAATTCAACGGGAAGATGACATGGTTTCCCATAGATGAGCCAAAATGGGGACATCCCAATTGGTGTTTTGTAGGCCGTACAATATGCCCACAATGCATCATTCAAACGCAAGCTCTAATCCTTCCGATTTGGCCCAACATTCTTCTCCAAAATCTATTTGACTTCTCGATTAGAAACTTCGGTTTGCCCACTTGTTTGAGGATGATAAGGTGTTGCCACCTTATGTATGACATTATACTTCTTGAGCAATGCCTCAATGGTTTGATTGCAAAAATGGGAGCCCCCATCACTTATAAGAACCCTTGGCATTCCAAATCTTGCAAATATGTTAGTGTTCACAAATTCTGCAACCATTTTGGAATCATTAGTACGGGTGGCTTTTGCTTCCACCCATTTTGAAACATAATCAACCATAGGTAAAATATAAACAAAACCATGAGATGAAGGAAAAGGACCCATAAAATCAATACCCCAAACATCAAAAATTTCAACCACAAGGATGGGGGCTTACGGCATTTGGTCTTTTGAACCAATGTTTTCGGTTCTTTGACAATGATCACATGTTATGCAAAAAGTTCTAGCATCCTTAAAGATAGTAAGCCAATAAAAACCACATTCAAGTACTTTACGTGCAGTCCTTTGAGTGCCAAAGTGACCTCCACATGCATAAGTGTGACAAAAAGTTAAAATTAAATTAAACTCCGATTCATGCACACACCTACGAATGAATTGGTCAGCACAATATTTCCACAAATAAGGTGTTGAAAACCCTAGGTTGAACACTCATTAAAGATCACGTAAACATATATTTGCTAGAACACTCAAATGTCTAGGAGAATGTCTCTGTTTATTCAAAGTGTAAACATGGCTTTTAAATAGCCTTACAAAGAGAACTGAAAACTAAAATTATGCAGCTCACGTTTCACAACCCTAAAAACGTGGTACAGGTCTAAATCAAACTCAAATAACTTATCCCTACAGACTAGGACTTATTAACAGCAACTGAAACAACCCTACAAACTAGGAGACCTAACCCTAATGGCTAGGAAACCCTAACAACTTCAACATCCTCCCTTAAACTGAATGCTATCAGCAATCAGTTTATATCCACGAGTGAATGAACACCTAACAACCCCCGCAATTTCTGAAACACGTCCAGCTTCAGAGGCTTGGTCATGATGTCTGCCACCTACTCCTGCGACGAACATTGAGTCAACTCTACAACCTCATCTTTGGTAAGCTCTCGAAGAAAGTGGAACCGAACATCTATGTGCTTGCTACACCCATGCATCACTGGGTTATTTGAGAGCTTAATGGTAGAACTATTATCACAGGAAATGGTTGTAAATTTATGCGAATCATGATTGAGCTGTCGCAAGATCCTCCTTAACCAGACTGCTTTACATGCACTTGAGGCTGCAGCTATAAACTCAGCTTCGGTGGTAGATAACGTGACCATCGGTTGTTTCTTTAAGGACCAAAAGACTGCCCCTGAACTTAACATAAAAACGTATCCAGAAGTACTCTTCCTATCATCCTGATCTCCAGCATAATCACTGTCAGTGTATCCGAAGAGTTCTTCTTCTCCTCCTTTCTTATAGACCAACCCAAAATTCACCGTGCCCTTCAAGTATCTCAACACCCTCTTTGCTGCTTTAAGATGCAACTCAGTAGGTCATTCCACGAACCTACTAATCAGGCTAATAACATACATCATATCTGGTCGTGTTGCAGTCAAGTATATAAGACTGCCCACGATTCATTTGTACAGAATGTTATCCACTTCTACTCCTTCTTCATCCTTCATCAATTTGAAACCAGGAACAATAGGGTTATGAACTGCATTACATTGGTCCATATTAAACCACTCCAACACTTCTTGAGCATATTTCCGTTGACTAACATAGATGCCTTCAGACCTTTGAATCACTTCTAAGCCAAGAAAGTAACTCATTCTTCCAAGGTCAGTTATATCAAATTCAGTCATCATTGAATGTTTGAAATCTTTGAACATTGACTCATCATTCCCAGTGAATATAAGATCATCAACATAAAGGCAGACAATTAACATTTTACCTCCATTCACTCTCTTGACAAACAAGGTATGTTCATGTGGGCACTTCTCGAAGCCTTCCTTCATGAAATAAGACTCAATGCGGCTGTACCAGGCTTGAGGAGCCTGTTTAAGACCGTATAGAGCCTTTTTAAACTTATAGACTTTATGCTCCTGCCCCTTTTGTTCATAACCTAGAGGTTATGCTATGAACACTTCTTCATTTATTTCTCCATGGAGGAAAGCTTTAACATATACAGTCCAATCATTCCTCGCTGCAAGTGATAGAATGACACGGACTATATCCAATCGTGCCACAGGTGCAAATACTTCTGCATAATCTACTCCATATTGCTGGCTATACCCTTTTGTAACCAGGTGAGCCTAGTACTTGTCCACTTCACCTTTCTCGTTGAACTTAGTTTGGTAAATCCACTTTACCCAAACTATTTTCCCTTCTGGTGGCATCTCTATCAGCTCCCATGTATTGTTTCTTCCATTTGTCACTTTTCATAGCCTCTTCATAGGTAATGAGATCAGATTCAGCGAATAGAACTAAGTGACTCACATCTTCTTCCTCGGAGAGACCTTCTCCACTTACATAGTCTCTCATCCACACTGGTTGTCATCTAACTCGTCCTTTGATGGCAGTCATCTCAGTCTGGTCATTATGATCTGATTCCTTGCTTTCCAGTGTTGGTTCATCGGCCTCATCATTCCTCGGATCTCCTTCTTCATTCATGTCCCACTCAAGATCAGCCATGATTGTTTCTTGGTGATGGTCACTCCAGTCCCAAGCTTTGTTTTCTTCAAAAACAACATCCCGACTTATCACTATCTTCCTAGAACCGGGATTGTACAGATGATATGCCTTGGATTCCTCACTGACTCTGAGTAGAATACACTTCATACTCTTGTCATCGAGCTTGATTCTCTTGCTAACAAGAACATGCACGTGTGCTAAGCAACCAAAAACCCTGAAGTGCTCCACTGATGGTTTAGAGCCATTCCAGGCTTCTTCTGGCGTCATACTCCTCACTGCTAGGGTTGGACTTCTGTTGAGCACATGAATGGCCCAATTACCTGCTTCTGGCCAGAAGGTTCTTGGAATTTTCTTCTCTGTAAGCATGCTTCGAACCATGTTCATGATGGTTCAATTCTTCATCTCCACGACGCCATTTTGTTGGGGGGTGTAAGCAGCTGTCAACTGCTTTTGAATTCCATGCATGTTGCAAAAATCTGTGAACTCATGTGAAGTGAATTCACCCCCACGATCTGTACGTAGGGTCCTATGCTTGGGCTAGTTTCCTTTTCAACCCTAGTCTTGAAACTTTTGAAAATACTAAGAGTTTCTGACTTCTCAACCAAATAGTACACTCATGTTTTCCTACTATAATCATCAATGAAACTAATTAGATACCTCTTTTTGCTGTTGGAGATTGGATTGATAGGCCCACATATGTCTGCATGCACGAGTTGAAGAATCTGAGATGCTCTCCACGTACTCTTCTTTGGAAATGGATCTCGTTGTTGTTTTCCCACCAGACATTCTTCACAAACTTGCATGTATGTTTGGAATTTTGGTAAGCCCTTCACCATACTCTTTTGTTGAAGGACTTGTAGACCACTCCAACCCAAGTGTCCATATCTGTGATGCCATAATTGATGTTGATCGTCTGTAATCACGTTGAAACATTTATGCCCTTGTAATTGTGTGCGTGCCTGCAAGATAAACATGTAATTTTCTGCCATTGTGGTCTCCCAAATCTGTCCTCTTTCTGGATGATAAATCCTGCACTTGCCACTTTTGATAAAAATGGCAAGACCCTTCTCTTGCAACTGACCAATGCTCAGTAAATTGTTTTTTAAATCCGGTACATAGAACACTCCAGTGATGACTTGCATGATTCCATTGACCTCCATTCGAATATTTCGCATTCCTATCACGTCCAAGCTTGAGTTGTTCCCCAGCTTCACAGACTTCCTGAAAGTGTCGTCCAAATCTATAAACAGCTCCTTCTTACCACACATATGATTGATGCATCCCGAGTCCAGGAACCATAATTCTTCCTTGTTATCTTCCTTGATATCCATGTAGGCTATCAATAACATTTCATCATTAGTTTCTGCATAAAAGCCTTTTGAATCCTTCCCCTTCTTAGGACATTACCACTGAAAATGTCCAAGTTCATAACAGTGGTAACATTTGAGGGTAGTCTTGTCAGGGCCATTTCTACCCTTCCTCGTCCTCTTCCTTGGAAACTACTGCGTCCCCCTCGCCCACCTTGGTGAATATCATAAGTAACCTTTACAGCTTGCTCATCCGATGTATGTCTCCCCATCCTTTGTTCGTGTACAAGCACGTTGCTTTGCAGTTCATCAATGGACAGGATGTCGAGATCATTTGATTCTTCGATGGAACATACCACATAGTCATATTTAGTAGTCATTGATCGTAGAATCTTTTCGATGACCACCACATCTTCCATCTTTTCCCCATGAATCCTCATCTTGTTGGCTATGGTGAGAGTACGTGCAAAGTACTCATTCATTGATTCCCCTTCCTTCATATGCAGAATCTTAAACTCTTTTCGAAGAGCTTGTAACTGTGCACGCTTGACTCTTGCCGTGCCTTGGTACTTCTGCTTCAAGGAGTCCCAGATGTCCTTCGCGGTATCTTTCTTCAATATTGTCTCCAGGATTGATCGATCAATGGTCTGGAACAAGTAATTCTTAGTTTTCAAATCCTTTAGTCGCTGATCTTCAACAGTTTTCTTCTGTCCATCTGTGAGATCACACTCATCTGCTACTGTAGGAATGCCTGTCTCCACCAAGCTTCAATATTCTTTGGAGCGCAAGAAGTTCTCTATGAGCATGCTTCAATGATCATAGTGTCCATCAAACCTTGGGATTGTAGGTTGCACAAAACTGCTTTCAGTCGTCATGGTGCTGTTTTAAACGATGAAAATAACTTCAATCAGGCCCCGTGGTGGGGCTCTGATACCAAATGTTGAAAACCCTAAGTTGAACACTCACAAAAGGTCACGTAAACATATATTTGCTAGAACACTCAAATGCCTGGGAGAATGTCTCTGTTTATTCAAAGTGTAAACATGGCTTTTAAATAGCCTTACAAAGAGAATTGAAAGCTAAAAATATGCAGCCCACGTTTCACAACCCTAACAATGTGGTACAAGACTAAATCAAACTCAAAAAACTTATCCCTAAAGACTAGGAGACCTAACCCTAACGGCTAGGAAACCCTAACAACTTCAACATAAGGATCATCCCACACATAAAACCGAGCCTTTTTTTTAAGTTTATCACGTTGGTGCTTATTTAGGTTGCTTAGAACTTGTTTAGACACCAAATAATTCACTAAATTAACATACCATGGTTCACTTACCTCGATGGATAGCAGCTGCTCATCTAGGAATGTCTCTGGGATAGGCACAACATCTTCTTCATGCACCATACGGCTCAAGTGGTCAGCCACCACGTTTTCACTTCCTTTCTTGTCCTGGATTTCGATATTGAACTCTTGAAGTAGAAGCATCCAGTGAATAAGCCTTGGTTTGGCCTACTTCTTGGTGAGTAAGTACTTCAACGCTGCATGATCAGTGTAAATTATAACTTTAGTGCCAAGTAAATAAGAAGAACAAAACTTATCTAAAGCAAAAACAACAACAAGAAGTTCTTTTTTCGTTGTGGAGTAGTTCAATTGGGCATCATTCAAGGTCCGAGATGCATACTAGATGACATATGGCTGCTTGTTCTTCCTTTAGCCTAAAACAGCTCCTAATGCATAATCTGAGGCATCACACATAAGCTCAAAAGGAAGGCTCCAATCTGGTGGAACAATGATGGGGGCCGAAGTGAGCATCTCTTTGAGTGTTTGAATGCTTTCTCACATTCCTCATCGAACTTGAATGGGATATCTTTTTGGAGAAGTCGGCAAAGGGGGGTGGAAATCTTTGAAAAGTCCTTGATGAATCACCTATAGAATCCTGCATGTCCAAGAAAAGAACGAACCTCTCTAACCGAAGTAGGAGAGGGTAAATAGCGTACAAGATCTATTTTTGATTTATCAACTTCAATGCCCTTGGCCGAAACAATGTGTCCTAGAACTATGCCTTGTTTTTCAAGATTAAAGTGAGATTATGTAAACAATCATCAAACGAATCACCAAATACACTAAAATCATCCATGAAAACTTCAATAATCTTCTCCACAAAATCTGAAAATATACTTACCATGCATCTTTGAACTGTGGCAGGTGCATTGCATAAACCGAATGGCATGCGACGATAGGTAAAAGTACCAAAGGGACACGTGAAAGTGGTCTTTTCTTGGTCATCCGGAGCTATGATAATTTGATTATATCCCGAATAACCATCAAGAAAACAATAAAAAGAATGACCGGCTAACCTTTCAAGCATTTGATCAATGAACGGCAAGGGAAAGTGGTCCTTCCTTATGGTGGCGTTGAGCTTTCTATAATCAATGCAAACTCTCCCAACCTGTTTGGATACGGGTTGGCACAAGCTCATTCTCAGCATTCTTCACCACTGGCACAAGCTCATTCTCGGCAATCTAAAATAAACATTGAAACTTAAAACAAAAGATAGAAAGAACTCTGAAAATTCCAGCAACTTCAATGGATGAATGGTAGGCATGGCACACCCTAAATCTCTGCAGGAATTTCGTATATATATGGGAAAATCACATTCATATTTTATGAAACAATAACTGGATGTAATCAATTTATATAAAACATATGATCATGGCTTAGAATTCACCTCTAACTAAAATGAAACTTAGTTACACATGTTCATCATAACTAAAAAGCAATCTAAAATAAACATTGAAACTTAAAACAAAAGATAGAAAGAACTCTGAAAATTCCAACAACTTCAATGGATGAATGGTAGGCGCGGCACACCCTAAATCTTTGCAGAAATTTCATATATAGGGGGAAACGGCTGAATCCAAGGAGGAAAGGGCTTTGGCGTTTTAAATTATTTTAGAACTCTAAGAATAAGGTAAAAAGTGTTGGAATGTGATTAGGATTCCTGTTTGCAGCTGGAGATAAGATAAAATAATATTGGATAAGATAGGATAAGATAATGCTCTTCTCCAACTAGGATTCCTCTTTCTTGTGTAATTCCTTGTCTTCCAAGCCTCAACTTTAATTTCTCCAGAGTTGAGCACATGTCTAACACCATTTAAACACCCAAAACATCCAGCCCAGATGCTATTCATGCATGTTATCCAATCCAAATCCAAAACTGCTCCAAATTACTCCATTTAGCTATTTATTGTCATCTTTACCAACTGGACCTACAATAATACAAAAATAACTTAAATTACTACAATAAATAGAAATTAACTAAGTAAATGGAAAGAAATAACAAAGTCACATAACGTGGCACTTACATTGTGGAGCCCACGGCATCCACGTAGGCAGATAACTGAAAAATTAACAAAACTTGCGACGGATGTATGACATTGAATTGAAATGATAAATAATGTATGAGATTGAAATGTTTTAAAAATGTATGAAGTTACAATAGCACCTAAACCTGAGGGTGCACAATGTAATTTACCTATTATTTTAATCCACAAGTGTGGATCCCATGGACAGGCCACGTAATCAAACTGGATGAAAAATAAATACAGTTAGGCTCAAGGACTATCGCTCAACATTTTGTTAAATTCAGGGACCACATCTAATGAAATTTTAGTTCAAGCATTATTGCTCTAATTGAGTCATATCATTGATATAATATTCTCTTTGGATTAAGTTTTTTTTTTTTTTTTTCCCCGGTAACAACTAACAAGTATTCGATAAATGTAGAGATGCAAATTTGAGATTGAAAAATCACATTTTGTCTCAATGGAAAATATGTATATTTAAATTTGGGGCAATCTACTATGAAACTCACGTTGTTATTGTTTTCTTTTATCTCTTGAAGAAATGTAAAAAAAAAAAAAAAGATAATTTATATAAATATTTATATCTTCCGACCAAATGGGTAATTTACATCCGCTTAAAATTGCGCATTAGAGCGTTTTCAACCAACAAGAGATGTATCTGTTATACATCTTGATATACACCATCAACTTGAAATTCTCTCATTAAATAGACGGTTTAGATCATCAAGCAATGTAATAGGGATGTGAAAGGAAATAAGAAGCAAGGGCAGAGTCAAGAATGTGAAGGGGGTGGGCTAATATTTTGTTATTTAAACAACGAAACTGAGGCTTCTAAAAGAAAACATTACTTTGAAATTTGTTTAACTTGAGAGATGAAATTAGCATGATTTGAATTAGGACAATATGACTTTAAACCTATAACTATATGCCAATACAGCGTTAAAAACCTACAGGTTTATGTTATAAGAGCAACTTCACCATTGCAAAGGTCCCCTAGGGCAAGTCACTATTGAATAGCCTCCAATGAACAGTAACTGCCTTTAATGAACAATAATTGCATTTTGCATCTTCACCCCACACTAAATAGCCATGACTATAGGCAATAAAATATTAGTATTTTTTATTTTATAAAATAATACAAAATAATTTTATTTGTAATTTTGGATAAGATTTTTAATGGTTCTCGTTGCGCCACGTGTCATTATCCGAGAAGACAATTTTTGGTAATAGATTTCGATAAGATATTTATCCAATGCCGTCATGCCATGTGTCGTTACCTTTTCAAAATCGTTGATGATAGATTTCTAATAAGATTTTTAACCAATCACGTAGCGCCACGTGTCACAATTTGTTTACAATCTTTGAGGATAGATTTTAATCAGATTTTTAACGAATGACAACATGCCACGTCGCATTATCTACAACCTAATCCTTTCTTTTTCCTCCATATAACCCATCATCCATCCTAAGTAATCACACACCAAAATCAAAATCTCTATCATTATTCATAGTTTCTGCTTCCTTCTTACAATGTCTTCTTCTTCAAGGATGTTGTGGGAAATCGAGGAGCAAGAGAAAGAATTGTTTAAGCAAGGGGAAGAAATGTTCAATCTCCAGGTGGCCAAAATGAGATGGAAGAGGCAGAGGATGAAGAGCGTAGAAGGAGAGATGACGAAGCAAGAAGCCAAAGAGCCTCACATTCCCGTCGAGTCATCCAAGCTGTGGCTCAGATCTCCAAGCCCAGCCGTTCTGCAAACCTTGATAGAAGCAGGCAATGACAAGGTACGGTTCTCTTGGACAATTATTTTGTCTGTAACAATACATTCTCTGATACGTACTTTAGACGTCGTTTTAGAATGAAACGACATTTGTTCAACAAAATAATAATTGCTGTTTGCAACCATGATTCTTACTTTGTGCAAAAGAAGGATGCTTTTGGTGTTATGGGTCTCCTTCCTGAGCAAAAAATTAATGTTACCTTGCGGATGCTTGCATATGGAGCATCTACAAACCAAGTGGATAAGATAGCGAGGATGGGGAAATCAACCATTCTTGAGCCCCTGATGAGGTTTTGCTCAACAATCGAATCTATCTACACTGCAGAGTACCTCCGAACACCTACTGAGATGGACTTGCAAAGGCTTCTGAAGAAGGCCGAGATGCGAGGTTTTACTGGGATGATTGGAAGCCATTGACTGTATACATTGGACCTAGACCCCTGATGTTAGCGTTGCATCACATTCCCATCGGGCTCGCGGGCCACCAATTTGCACCAAGCCTCTCACTCGGGCCCTTTCCCTCCCAAGTGCCCGCATAGGCTGCAGGTTGTTGCTAGGAAGTGTGGGTCTCCTTCCTTGCCTGTCTATCGGGCTCCAACATACGCTGGAGGTGCTCTAACAAATACAAATTGCCCGATACAATCACGCTTTAGCTCCCTTCCAATTAACTTGAGTGGAATAGTAACGTCACATCATCAAAAAGGTGATAATACATTGAGACCGAAACACATTCTAACATTTTCAGATTGTTTTAAATGACTAAAGAATTGCTAGATTCACCCAACGTCCTATTTTCTCATCCACATCTCACCCACCATAAAAAATAAAAATTAAAACGCTATTTCTCCTCCTAGTATTATTCCTAAAATAACCTCTAATATATATATATATATATATATATATCTAAACTTTTTCTTTTAATTTTCCAAAGAATAAATATTAATATATTTTCTCTGCAGGTTTGTTCTATGAAACTTTGGATTCAAAGCAACCTACCCATGACTTTGAATGAGGTTTGGAGCTTCATGGAGTTGGAAAGATGGAAGCTTTTTAGGGAAAATCATGAGCTGAGCTGGTGGTGCTTTGCTGCTGCCTCTCTCAAGTTTGGGTGCATCCCGTGGAATCCCATCCCCAGCTGACACCCAGCCGCACCCAAATCCCTTACACCTGCCTCAAATTCAGGCCATACCCGTTATCCACCTTTTCAGATCGGTGTTAGTGGCAGGTCACCCGGTTTCATTAAAAAGTGGGTGAAGAAATAGGACAATTGAGTGAGTTTAAGAGTACTCTTTATTTTTACTAGTATCAGAATACAAATAATAAATGTCAAACAAACACTTATAATAGCTCAATTAAGAGTACTCTTTCTTTGCTGGTTGAATACAAAAAGATTCCTCACCCGTCACCCCTCACTCAAACACATCATATCTACCTAAGAATCTCACAAAACTTGCGAAGAATCCTTCCGCCCACTTTGCGGCCTCCGGGTAATGCCATCTACAAGACACAAGCATTAGCAGAAGAGCATTAGAAGGATCACAAGCTATACCGAAATGAAATTATTTTTAAGTAGCTGCGTGAAAACCCACGAGCCATGCACAATATAGCAATTCTTATGTGAAAGTAATGATTTCCAATTGATTTTTATCCATGCGAGCTTCAATTCTCCCGTCAAACTAAATGCAGCAACACAACCTAAACGAACCTAAAAGTGATGTCTAGTCACGGTGCTGCTGCTACTATTCATGCTCAAAATGCTTTACTAAATTATAATAAGCCATTTTTCATAATAGCACAAAACAAAAAATTACATTAGTTTTTTACTCCACTGATCTATACAGAACTATGTTAACCACCTTTTCATCTTTGGAATCAACTTATGGAACTGCAATGAAGGAATGCCCAAAGCAGCACAAATGGAAAAATATTTGAACCAATAGGTGAAACTGCTCGAAATTCATTTTTTCTTAACAAGGGCGAAAGGCAAAAGATGAAATAAACTACAAGCAAATCAATTAACCTTGACTTGAATGGGCAGAAACAAAGTCCAGCACTTTCCAGTGAGAGCAAAAGGCAACACAACAACAACAAAGCCTTTTCCCACAAAGTGGGGAGAGCAAAAGGCAACACTATCAATTAATTTCCTACACACATGAGAAAGGCCGGAGCACGCTTTCCTATTAGAGTGTTAGTATAGAAGTAACAAGGCTCCAAAGGGTGATAATGTCCAATACTTTGCTGCAGCAACACTGAAGCTAGTGATGTGGTCAGTTTCAACCATGACCTTGGGGCATCCCTTCCCCAAGGCAAACTTCAGCTTCAAGTAAAGAATCCAGAGCTCAGCTAATTGGTAAATTAGCAGGAAACCCAAACCTCAAAGAATGATTGCAGTCCCTCAGGACACCACAGCTCCAGTCCACCCTGACAAACTAACTACGGAACCATCCACTTCCGCGTTAAGTTTCCACACTTGAAACTGCCAACAACTCAGGCATCATACTCTCTGAACAAAGTATACAGCCTAAAAGGGTAAATTTGAGTTTCCATTCAAAGCCGATTAGACTCCAGAAATACCACTAATTTCCTCATAAGCACTATCCCAAATCACACTTTTCTTAGAAAAGAAGAAACACGCAAAGAGCTTCCTATGGCGGTTTCATAAGGGTATAGTTCGAGTCCCATTTAACACGCATTCGAAAAGTAACGGAAACATACATCTGCAAACAAATCCATCCCAGCTTCAACATCATGATGGGCATTCCCAGAAATGGGAAACAGTCGAAAAGCCGAACTGACTAATTCAAACTAAACATTATTCACAACCCAAAAAAAAAAAAAAAAAAAAAAGACCCCATTTTTTTTCTCTCCAGAAACAGGTACCACACATTGAAGTTGATAAACAGAGTAATCGACAGAAATTCATAACATAATTATTACAAAAAATTAAGAAAACTAAATCACAGAACAATTTTATATCAAAATTAACCTGAAATTTTACGCGACGGTGATGGGCTGCAGCTTTGGGGGCTCGATGGGCTTGCTGCTTTTCTTATCCAAGAAATCTTCGATGTTGTAAACGACGGTGATGTAGAGAGAGCAGCTAGGGCACCGAGCGATCTCTTCCCCCAATTTCAGGTCGTCCTTTGTGATCTGAAACACGTCACCGCACGGGCACGGGTACGTGTAAGCCTGCAGCTCCTCGTTCCACTCCATATCTTCGATCTCCACGTCGTCGTACGACATCGTTTCAGCTTCTGATTCAGCGAAAGCTTCCCCCTGGATTTTGGATTTAGGGTTTGCTTGAGTTTTGGTACTGTGCAAAAGCACAAAAATTGTAAAAATTTAGAGTAGCACGGTAGTATCACGTCAGCCGTGCTACTTCCATTCAAATTTTGCCATTTGTCATATTTTTAAGTAGCTGGAATTTAATATTATTTTTACCTTTTAACAAATTTAAGAAAAGAAAAAAAGAACATTGGAGATCGTCAGCCGTGCTACTTCCATTCAAATTTTGTCATTTGTCATATTTTTAAGTAGCTGGAATTTAATATTATTTTTACCTTTTAACAAATTTAAGAAAAGAAAAAAAGAAGAACATTGGAGATCGCAATCTCCTTCCCCCTCCGACCCAATCCGGTAATCCCTTCCACGCACCATTTTGCTCTGATTATTTCCTCTAATTACTCATGCAAGAAGGAAACTGGTTTGATTTGAAGGTTAGACGATTAGGGTTTGTTGCGCTTTGCCGTTAAAGGCGGCGCGGAGGAAACTGGGATTCGGCCTAGATGAGGGAGAGGGAGAGAGATCGAAATCATGTCCCTAGTCTGATTATCACCAGCACCATCCCTGCATCCAAACGCAGGAGGGGAAAGGAGACGTCCGATCTCCTATTTTCATTTTTTGTGTTTTTTTTTTTTAATTTATTTAAAAAGAAAAACAAATATTAAATTCCAGGTGTATAAAAATAATAATAGATGGCGAAATTTAAACTTTCACGGCTGACGTGGTACTACTGTACTACACTATAATTTCTTCAAAAATTGAAGGAGCCGGAACCTTGATTGGAAATTTGATGAAGTCGCCTGGCAAGATCAGTCGTTGATAAATTGCCTTAATCCAATATAATATCGTATTATATCCAACAAAAAGAAGAGGATCGAATACACGATGATTTGTAGAAATATCGGCTAACTTTTTTAGGAAAATTACACTTAGAGTACACTTCGCACACAATGTACACATGACATGCACATGTCATCTCCATATGATTTGTGCTGTGCTTGTATATTGTTATCAGCATATACAAAGTGTTGGATTTTAGGTTTCAAAAGGTCATTCAGACGATGAGTTAAAACCATAACAATGGGTATAGAAAGGTAAAAAAAAAAAAAAAAAAAAAAGATGTAAAAACCTCCAAGTTTCGAACCTATGTCTTGTTGAAACTATGAATGTATGGTCCCCACCATTACAAAGTAGTTAGATATGCCTAGACCAACCCATGCACAGCGTGATGTAAGGGGTGTGAGATTTGATAACACCCTAACCTTTATGTAGGAAATGAAGTAACAACATTTGGAAGGTCACATGCATCACATCCTCACCATATAAACACCTTCAACACATTCCCTTCCTAAAAAATTAGACTTCTCAGATAGCCAAAACAATTGAGAACACAAACATGTCCAAGTTCCCACATGAAACCAAGGACTTTAACACAGAGTTCCACAGGTGGTACAATATGGAACCTCCTCCAATTCCGAGGCTGCCGAAGGCAAATCCTACGTCATCATTTAGCTTTGTGGACTCGAAGACACTGCTAAAAAGTATAGATTAGGTCCGCGGGAAACTCGACTATGAGACAGGTGTTGCCGAGTATTGGAACCATAATCTAATGAAGGTAGAAAAAGAGCTTGTGGACCTCAACGGTGAAGCCAACGAAGCGCTCTACCGTGCAAACAAGCAGAAAACGAAGGCTGACACGTCTGGAGAAAGGATCACATTCCTAATTTTGAATTGTTCCAAAAGCGTCGGGGCCATATTGAGTCATATTGAGTCGTATGAGCATTTTTGGGAGGGAAATGTCGAAATGGAGGAGGAACGCAACAAGGGATTTGAGGATTCTCATCAACTAGTGAAAAGAACCGCATCAACCATAATGGGGATTATATGACATTTTATTGTTGTGCAAATGTATTAGCTAAGTGTTTTATGATAATAAACATGCGTACTATGTATCCTTGTTATATGAACATAACATGCACATACAATGCACACCAAATGCATATCACCTTATAATATCATATGCACATAATATGCCATGCACAAGACATGCACACCATATGTACGCAACCTGCACGTCGTATGCACACATCGGAAAAATTTTGTAAAATTTATACAATTGAAGTGAAA
Source organism: Pyrus communis (assembly GCF_041283825.1). NCBI lineage: Eukaryota > Viridiplantae > Streptophyta > Magnoliopsida > Rosales > Rosaceae > Pyrus > Pyrus communis. Next base: position 22,615,441 of record NC_142569.1, read on the forward strand.
CAAAAATTGGAACATACCCAATATTGTGCCACATCAAATATCAATTTTTTTCCACACATTACTGTAAACCCAGTCATGTTGGTCTTTGGATTCTTTTCAAGACTAGGCACCAAAAGAGACGAGACTTACCCCATTATTTTAGGGTTTCATATCTTCGAAAATGCACCATCCTTATATTAGTGAAATCCTACATAATAAAGTGCAAATTGGATAGCAAATTTTATCTTCCATGCTTTGTTTCTAAATGGATTGGTTGGCAAACTAGTTAGCAAATTGACAAGACAAGGTAGATGTGGTGTACATGATCCTCATGTCTTGTTGTAACCTACTTGAGGTGTGCATTGCATTCAATATATGTAAGATGTGATTTTTCCACATTCAACTCATAAATTTTCCAATGTTTAATAGTAATATATTACAGAGGTAGTGGGTTTTAATTAATATTTTGTTTGGGTACTTAATTTGACTGAAAAGGATTTTGGAAAATGTTAATTTTCCAATCCTAGAATATATGTTTTTAGTATTCAAGACGCAGCATGCAGTGTGCATATCCTGGATCATTCAGTGCCGTCTTTGAGATTTTGGGGGCCCTAGATTGTCACAACCCGTCCCGGAATTTTAATTCCGAGGACGTGAAGTTATGAAAATGCCCTTAAACGGGACTAAGGGGCGTAAAATATGTTGTAACTTGATGACTTGGGGATTTGGTAGGATCCCACCTCCCTCAAATCTCTCCCCCATTTCTGCATCTTGTCTCTCTCTCTCTCCTCCCTCACAAACCTCTCATTCTCTCTGTAAGTTCTCTCTCTCTCCTTCGAACTCACACGGACCACCCACAAACCACCCTAAAACTATACCAACGAAGGATCTAAGACCACCATCGTTCTCCTGAAGACCACACGAACACGATGGTACCAATTTCAGGTGAGTTTCACTTCGGAAAACATGGATTTCAATTTCACTGTGCGTGTGCACTGTTCATGCACACGTAAAACTTGATGTTTTCTGGGATTTTGAAGCTTGTAGGAAGCTTGGTGAGGTCCTAAGGAAGCTCGGAGTGCTTCGTTTGAAGGATTTGGACGTCGGGATCACGAACTGTAAGTTCGGCCGAATTTTCGTATTTTTGGAAAAGTTTGATTCCGTTGTTTTTAGGCCATAAAACTAGTCCAACGTGGTAGATTATGATTAGGGCTTCATTTTGGTATAGATTACGTGAAAAATGGACGTAAGAACAAGGAGAATGACAAGTTCAAAGTTTGGCCGGAGCTTTCGGGGATTTTTCCGGCGAATCCACGGCGAGTTAGGGGTCAAGGCAGGTATGGATCTGTTCGTCTCGTCAATACCTTCATTTTGATATATAGTACGTCGAAAATGGTTAAGAAATGAAGAAGTTATGACACTTTGAAGTTTACCCAGAAATTCCGGCAAAACACCCACCGCCGGCGAAACCAGTCCGGCGACGCGAGGAAGAAGACGCGCGCGTGGGCAGCGCGTGAACAGGGCGCGTGGGGGTGCGTGAGAGCTCCAAATTGAGTTCTGAAAATTGTCACGCGTTCGTGACGTCGTGTAGATCACCGTGGTATATTCATACACCCAAATTGAGCAACGTATGAGAAAGTTATGGACGAATGTTTGGTGTATGTGCGTTAAATAACGTCAATTTGGTTACTTTTTGTATAGGTGAAAATTATACAGAGGAAAAATGTAACCAAGCTAGGGGAGGTTCAGGGACCTATGAGACGTCGATGTGATCAGTGAGTGGGCAGTTATTTTTCAGTATATATATATACGTATGCTTGACATATTTTAAAAGAAATACGAATTAAATATCCTATCATATATGCATCATATTTTAATATGTGCATTACCATAATTATGCATACTGTTGCATGGTGCTGAGGAGGCCCAGGTAAGCTACATTTCAAATACATTTGATATACGTATGAAATACGTTTGGGATACGATTGAAATACTATCATCACATGCATTGGTAGTGGCATACATTTATATATGTGTATTTGGTGCTGTGGACGCACAGGTAAGTGGTATTCATGTTTGTATTTCAGTAGTAGTTTGAGATGCTTAGAGAGCTCATAATCTGCACCCCGGTGTTAGTGCTCCCGCCCAGGGCCAGGGCATAGTCCTTCACGTGATGTTCACCCGCACCACACGCTCGCCTTGGATCCAAGTTAGGTGCAAGCCTTGTCGTGCAGACCACATTAGGTGGTTCCGACTCGTAGGTGACCCGCGATTATTCGCACAGTCTTCACGTGATCGTAGCACTAGAGCGTATATATTACACCCAGTCCTGTCGTACAGACCACGTTAGGTGGTTCCGACTCATGTGCAGATTCAGATATTGAGTTGAGATTGGAGCTCTATCTGCAGCCGTACAGGTCATGTTAGGTGACTCCCGGCTGCCAGATTATATGTTATTGATGTGAATTATGCTTGAGCATTTACATTTATTATGAGATTCTAATGTGGCATATTCTCAAGCATGAATGGCATATTTTGGAGCATGATTGGCATATCTATACATACGTATATATGTTTATTTTCTGGAAAGTATACTTGTTTTACGGCGAGGGGTTAGTATATTTAAAGAGAAAAGAAAGTTCTGAATAAGTTTGTTTTGCTGACCCACTCAATTTTGTTTTGCGCCCCTCCAGGTTCAAGAATTGCAAAGGTGTGGTGACTACGAGGAAATTCAACGGAGTTCTGACAGAATGGACCAAATAAGGACTCACCTTCGGGTGTTTCATTTTAGAAGTAGTATATTTTAAAGCTTCCGAACTGTGCAAATGGTTACGTCACTCTCACGTGACGGCCAGCATGCCCTCCTTCGGGACGGGGTGTGTCAGTTGGTATCAGAGCCTAGGTTTCAATCTTGGACATCTTGAGAAGTTCTAGTGAATTCTGTCAGAACTACACCGCCTCGTAGCAAACCACGTAGTTAGAGGAATTTAGTCTCCCTGATTTAGCTGTTAGGGGAAACTATTATTTTGGTGATTCAGTATATTATCAAAAAGGGACATTTTAAGATGGGTTATGAGTTGAATTTGAATCACCTTATGGAAAAATGATGGACCTAAGGGAGCAAAGCGATGACTTAATCATTTGGAAAAGACGTTTTGGATTATGCAAGTAAAAGGAATCTTCCTTTTGACAGAAGGGTTGAGACGATTACCTGGTTTGAGTTATGAACTTGTATCCTGGTGGAAACAGGAGTATAATTCGTTGTCACCGGAGGAAACAGCCGATTGAGAATTGTTTAAGGACTTGTTTAAAGAAAAGAATTATTCCTTCGGCATCTTATGATGGTAGAAAGCAAGAGTTTGCAAATGTGAGACAAGGAAAGCTGATGATCAATGAGTATTATAAAAAGTTCTCAGACTTGCCTCGTCCCATTCGAATATTGCTGCTATTTTGATTGAAGTGTTATATTGTTTTAGGCTGGGTGGCATAAGGCAGTGGTATTTTGGGTGACCACTATCCATTGTAATTCTTACCAGGAGTATACAAGATGTTGTTGAGCCTTGAGGACTCTGAGAACATGTTCAGCGGGAGTAAAGAAGAATGATAAAAGAATGGGAATCAAAAGAGGACGATAAAGTTAATGATTCGTCATATCAAGAATATAGAAAGATTCGGAACTTCAAAAGAAGTGAAGCTAATTCTAGTTCTTTTGGCAAAGGTTTTAATGCCATTGATCAGAGGCGAAGTGATAGATGTATTGGTAATCCCAGATCTCAGAGACAAGGTGATTTTGGTAAAAGAAATGTACCTTTGGGCTGTAGGTACAATAATGGACACCTTTGAGAATGTAGGCAAGAAAGCATTAGACGCTTTACAAGTGGATAGATGGGACATAGAACTGCAAATTATGTCCAAAGCCAACAGAAGCCCTAGCAGTCTTCTTTGCCACAACTGGCGCCGATCCAGCAAGTTCCTGGATCTATTAATTATGGTCAGTTAGGCCGTGGTGTACATGAAAGAAGTATTTACACTAATAGAGGTTGTGGGAGACAACAACAAGCCCAGGGATGTGTTAACCACACATCACTGCAAGATACTCAGAATTATTTGGATTTGATTAGGGGTACGATAATTATTCTTAATGTTTTAGCTAAAGTCTATTTGTTATTAATGTAGAAATTTTATGTTATTAATGTTATTGCCTAGAAAGTAGTAATTAAACGCGGTTGAGACGTGTGTATGTATCTCCCAATGAGTGGCAAAATAGTAATATTACACCCTCGAGAGTTGTTGCTTACTTATCGAGACAACGATGATTTATCAGTATTGCGGGCTGCAGACCGTAATATTAATAACTTATTCGTGGATTCGTTAAGCAAGTAAACCGATAGGTTATCCTATGTTAGTATCGTACTTATTCAGAGTGCTCAGTATTAGTAGAGTATGTATTGTTGCTAGCTACTTTTGTTCCATTAGATCGTAGATTTCGATGTTATTCTAGAGCATATTATGTTATATACAGTGATGAGTTGCAGACCACGCGAGGTGGTACTGAATGTGTGCAAGATATACAGGATATGATGAGTTAATTATGAGTTATATATGCAGCCGAGGGCTGAGTTGATTAGAATGAAAGAGTATGAGCTATGTTTATAGCTGAATGTTGAATTGATTATATGTTATTTTCCATCGGTCTGGATGACTAGAGATTACTTTTGTAAGTATGCAAAGTGGAGTGAGGCAGGCCGTTATTTATGCTGTGAGAGCAAAGAGATTATTATCAAAAGACTGCCAAGGATATTTATATCATGTGGTGCTAAGTGATGTCACTTCTAGTAGTGTGGAAGAAGTGGGAGTAGTCAAACATTTACCTGACGTTTTCCCTGAGAATTTACCTGGATTGCCGCCAGTTAAAGATGTAGAGTTCACTATGGATTTGTCTCCAGGTACAAACCTTATATTATAGAATGTTGCCTTTTGAACTAAGAGAATTGGAAATTGGTTGATAAAGGTTTTATTCAACCTAGTACATTACGTTGGGGGAACCCCAGTTTATTGGTGAGAAAGAAAATGGACGTTAAGGCTGTGCTTTGATTATAAGCAGTTGAATCGAGTAACAATTGAAAACCGTTATTCATAACCTCACATTGATGGTTGTTTGATCAGCTTCTAGGTGGTTGTATATTTTCTAAGTTTGATTTGAGGTCTGGATGTTATTAGTTGAAGATTATCGGTGAGGATGCCCTTATGATAACTTTCAGGATTCGTTAAGGTCATTTCAAGTTTGGTGATGCCATTCGGAGTGACGAATGCATCTACTACTTTATGAATTTGATGAATGAAGTATTCCAATGATATCTAGACCGATTTGTTGTTGTTGCTATTGAAAGGATTGATAAGACTAGAGCAAAGTATGCTAAACATCTTAAATTGGTATTGCAAAGATCGAGGGAACGTTGGGTGTATGCTAAGTTTAGCAAATGCTAAAGTTAAATGAATCAAGTGGCATTCTAAGATTTGCTATATCTGCTGAAGGTATTCAAGTGAATCCTTAAAAGGCAGCAGGAATTGAGAATTTAGAACAACCACGAATTGTGATTGGGATTCGGAGTTATCCTAGCTTAACAAGCTATCAGGGACGGTTCGTGAAAGATTTTTCAGTCATTGCCTTGCCATTGACGAGAAAAGAGGTTAAGTTTGAGTGGGATGATAATTATGAGTAAAGGTTTCAACAGTTGAAGTATTCCTCACTCATGCACGTATTTTAGTACTCCCAGAAGATAGTGGTAATCATAAATTTTTAGTGATGTTTCTTGAATGGTATTGGATGCATGTTGATGCAAATGTTAGGGTGATTACATACGTTTCACGACAAAAGGAACCTCATGAAATGAATTACCCTACTGGTGATTTGGAAGTCATGATTACCATTCTTGCTGTGAAGTTATGAAGACATTATTTGTGGTAAGAATGCAAGATTTTTACGAATCCAAAAAGTCTCCAATATCCATTACTTGGAAGGATTTTGATATGAGGCAGCGAAGGTGGATTGAATTGTTTAATGAACATGATTGTACGACCAGGGTGATCGTAAAATTGTTCTAGCTGATGCACTTGGTGAAAAGACTGTGGTAAGAATTAATGTCTGGCACGCTTGCCAAGATTGTCTTCTTGTGGATTGGAAATCAACTGAAGTAAAGTTGAGAATGGAAGTTTGAGAAGAAGTTGTAATTGCTAATTTTCAAATTAAGTCTTTTTAGTAAGGTCGTACTCAAGACTCAAATGGTTAACGACGAAAATTAAGAATTAACCAAGGTAAAGAAAGAAGGGAAAAAGAAAGATTGCTGAGTTCGAGAATAGGATGGTTATGATTGAACTTGAAGTGATAGTTGATCAATGTACTAAGTTAGTACATTTACTCCAGTGTTGAGTAACAATCACAGTGCAACAGTACTCAGATGTTTTATGGAGAAGAGATTTGGGTTACGGAACTGCTGAGTTTCTTAAGTATGTTGGTTGCACAGTTTCCAAAGTAACGCCATAAGGACCATGAAATGTGTCGATTTTTGTTGATTTGTGGAAGAAATACTTCTGGATAGAGAAGATTCGATCACGAAAGAGTTTTGGTAGGCCCTGAAACTATGGATGAGTCTTCTCAAAGTATTCAGGTGATTAAGTTTAACCTGAGAGTAGCTAGGAATGGCAAAAGAGATTAATAGTTGAACATGTCACTAATCGAGTGTTTAACGTAGATGATCTTATAATTTTGAAGTTTTCACTTTAGAAAAGTATGATTCGGCTGGGAAAGGAAAGCAAATTAAGTCCTAAGTACATCGGACTTTATGTGATCATCGAAGAGTAAGTGAAGTTGCTTGAATTACTTCCAGAGTTACTGTATGAGCATGATGTGTTTCATGATTCAACATTTTTAGAAATTTCATCACGAAAAGAAATAGTGAGATTTGGAAAGGAGACAAAATAAGTCTTAAACACATCAGACCGTTTTTGACCACTAAAGGAATCGATGAAGTTGCATACAAGTGGTGATGTCTTCAGAATTGGCTAAGGTGCATAGTGTATTATATTTCGATGCGTTGTCACTAGGTGGCAGATTCGTCGCATGGAGTTCCGGTGCAACTATTGAGAATTAATCCGGATTAGACTGGTTGAGGAACCAAGGACGACTTTGGATTGGAAAAAGAATGTATTGAGAATTAAGACAGTGTAATTGGTAAAGAATTTGTGAAGAAAGCATTCAGTGGAAGAAATTACGTGGGAGAATTGGATGAGAGAGATTTATCCGAAGCTATTGTATGAGTTTAGATGATTAAGTTGGTTGTTGGAATTTCGGGGACGAAATTCTATAAGGAGGGAAGGTTGTCACAACCCGTCCCGGAATTTTAATTCCGAGGACGTGAAGTTATGAAAATGCCCTTAAACGGGACTAAGGGGCGTAAAATATGTTGTAACTTGATGACTTGGGGATTTGGTAGGATCCCACCTCCCTCAAATCTCTCCCCCATTTCTGCATCTTGTCTCTCTCTCTCTCCTCCCTCACAAACCTCTCATTCTCTCTGTAAGTTCTCTCTCTCTCCTTCGAACTCACACGGACCACCCACAAACCACCCTAAAACTATACCAACGAAGGATCTAAGACCACCATCGTTCTCCTGAAGACCACACGAACACGATGGTACCAATTTCAGGTGAGTTTCACTTCGGAAAACATGGATTTCAATTTCACTGTGCGTGTGCACTGTTCATGCACACGTAAAACTTGATGTTTTCTGGGATTTTGAAGCTTGTAGGAAGCTTGGTGAGGTCCTAAGGAAGCTCGGAGTGCTTCGTTTGAAGGATTTGGACGTCGGGATCACGAACTGTAAGTTCGGCCGAATTTTCGTATTTTTGGAAAAGTTTGATTCCGTTGTTTTTAGGCCATAAAACTAGTCCAACGTGGTAGATTATGATTAGGGCTTCATTTTGGTATAGATTACGTGAAAAATGGACGTAAGAACAAGGAGAATGACAAGTTCAAAGTTTGGCCGGAGCTTTCGGGGATTTTTCCGGCGAATCCACGGCGAGTTAGGGGTCAAGGCAGGTATGGATCTGTTCGTCTCGTCAATACCTTCATTTTGATATATAGTACGTCGAAAATGGTTAAGAAATGAAGAAGTTATGACACTTTGAAGTTTACCCAGAAATTCCGGCAAAACACCCACCGCCGGCGAAACCAGTCCGGCGACGCGAGGAAGAAGACGCGCGCGTGGGCAGCGCGTGAACAGGGCGCGTGGGGGTGCGTGAGAGCTCCAAATTGAGTTCTGAAAATTGTCACGCGTTCGTGACGTCGTGTAGATCACCGTGGTATATTCATACACCCAAATTGAGCAACGTATGAGAAAGTTATGGACGAATGTTTGGTGTATGTGCGTTAAATAACGTCAATTTGGTTACTTTTTGTATAGGTGAAAATTATACAGAGGAAAAATGTAACCAAGCTAGGGGAGGTTCAGGGACCTATGAGACGTCGATGTGATCAGTGAGTGGGCAGTTATTTTTCAGTATATATATATACGTATGCTTGACATATTTTAAAAGAAATACGAATTAAATATCCTATCATATATGCATCATATTTTAATATGTGCATTACCATAATTATGCATACTGTTGCATGGTGCTGAGGAGGCCCAGGTAAGCTACATTTCAAATACATTTGATATACGTATGAAATACGTTTGGGATACGATTGAAATACTATCATCACATGCATTGGTAGTGGCATACATTTATATATGTGTATTTGGTGCTGTGGACGCACAGGTAAGTGGTATTCATGTTTGTATTTCAGTAGTAGTTTGAGATGCTTAGAGAGCTCATAATCTGCACCCCGGTGTTAGTGCTCCCGCCCAGGGCCAGGGCATAGTCCTTCACGTGATGTTCACCCGCACCACACGCTCGCCTTGGATCCAAGTTAGGTGCAAGCCTTGTCGTGCAGACCACATTAGGTGGTTCCGACTCGTAGGTGACCCGCGATTATTCGCACAGTCTTCACGTGATCGTAGCACTAGAGCGTATATATTACACCCAGTCCTGTCGTACAGACCACGTTAGGTGGTTCCGACTCATGTGCAGATTCAGATATTGAGTTGAGATTGGAGCTCTATCTGCAGCCGTACAGGTCATGTTAGGTGACTCCCGGCTGCCAGATTATATGTTATTGATGTGAATTATGCTTGAGCATTTACATTTATTATGAGATTCTAATGTGGCATATTCTCAAGCATGAATGGCATATTTTGGAGCATGATTGGCATATCTATACATACGTATATATGTTTATTTTCTGGAAAGTATACTTGTTTTACGGCGAGGGGTTAGTATATTTAAAGAGAAAAGAAAGTTCTGAATAAGTTTGTTTTGCTGACCCACTCAATTTTGTTTTGCGCCCCTCCAGGTTCAAGAATTGCAAAGGTGTGGTGACTACGAGGAAATTCAACGGAGTTCTGACAGAATGGACCAAATAAGGACTCACCTTCGGGTGTTTCATTTTAGAAGTAGTATATTTTAAAGCTTCCGAACTGTGCAAATGGTTACGTCACTCTCACGTGACGGCCAGCATGCCCTCCTTCGGGACGGGGTGTGTCATAGATCATTCAATGTATTGATGTTATAAAACAATCACTTAAATTAAAATAAACTTTAGCACTCACTGATTGCAAGTGTACAAATGTCATTAATTATAAGTAAAAAAGCTACAAACATAACCTTCACTAGATAATCAAAAGCAGTTTAATCTTAAACAACCAAACATGAAAAAAGAAAAACTTCAAAACTCTAACTTTAAAGTTCACTTGAATATATATAACCTTATTATATAATAAAATTGGAAAACTATCGTTTTTAGGGTGTTATTATTGACAATTAGAATATCTCATTGTACTAGAAATTTTTATATTGAGTGATGCTAGGGATACTAAATTTGTAGACAAAATTTTGTAAATTAAATGACATGTAAGTTGATGATTGGATTATTACTTAAGCATTGATAAACGTGATCATTTTCTATTGGTGACTCATCATTTAGTTCACAAATTTAGTCTCTTTAACATTACTGACACACCCCGACCCAGAAAGTCCACTTGGACCCTGAATCGAGCTGTGCTAGCCGACACCTGGAAGGTGACGAAGCCATAAAATGTGATAGTGTATAAAAAGTGAATAAATTTGAATCTAAAAGTGTCTAAGTACCAGAGTGCGCTATGAGTGGGAGCGAACCCATTTCACACGCGATGTCAGAGCATAAGTAAGGTACAGTAGTGTGGGTAAGAATCATACCCTCAGAAATATCCATTAATACTAAGATTCACCACAGATTCTTGTCGATACAAACTCAGCAGCTAAAACCTGGAGGGCACCAAACAGAAGGTGTGAGTAAGCAATAAAACCAAGCTTCCCAAAGTTATTACCTCTCTAAAAGTAATGCCCTAAATGTAAAACCCGTATCGTTTTCCATAAGACAGTACAACATATATACATATATCCAAACCATACTCAGAAATGACCAAAACCACGGTTTGCCATCAAATCCACCATACATTAATAAGTAGGCCAAATGAACTAAATCAATACAAAGTGATATATCAGTCAGAATCATCTAAAATGACATGTACAACTTATCCGTATCTCATCAATCATGGCTAGCATATAAGTTGGAGTCACCTCTAGTGACCTGTACGACTTATCCATATCTCATCAATCCTGGCTAGCATATAAGTCGGAGTCACCTATAGTGACCTGTACGACTTATCCATATCTCATCAATCCTGGCTAGCCAATAGCTCAATAAGTATACCTGCACACGAGTCGGAACCACCTAAAGTGGTCTGTACGACAGGACTGGGTGTAAATAAATACGCTCAAGTGCTACGATCACGTGAAGACTGGGCGAATAATCGCGGGTCACCTACGAGTCGAAACCACCTAAAGTGGTCTGTACGACAGGATTGTGCACCTACCTTGGATCCAAGGTGAGCGTAAGGTGCGGGAGGTGAACATCACGTGAAGGACTGTGCCCTGGCCACGGGCGGGAGCACTAACACCGGGGTGCAGGTTTATGAGCTCTCAATGCATCTCAATATAACATGTGCAACTCATGGCAACCAGTACGATAGTATCGAAGTTGCCTAACTCATAACTGTAGTCATGCTATAACGCAATCGATTCAACTAGTACCATAAACTCACCTGAACTTACCTGGGTGTCCTGAGTTCACCTTTGCACTTGAAAGCATTCCCAATAATTATATGCAAGTAATATACATATGGATATATCATGATGCAATCTACTACTCAACCATGTCGTAGCATTTTCAATTATAAACAATATGGTGTGAAGTGTACAATCAGTAACGCCCTACTCCCAAACTACTTATTTTCAGGGATAATTATCCATGACAACCCAATTAACTCTAATTTAACTAACTAATTCACAAAACTAAAACTTGTCTTTACCAATTTCCTTCGCATTACTCAATTTCCCAATCAAGGCTTTTGTCTCAAATATTTTATGGCTGCATCTAACGTCTCGTTAGACTGCCTACGTACCCTAAACAGGGATCAAGCCATTCGTAGTTCACATAGTACTTCAAGCATTCACAATAATTATATATGAAAGTAATATGCCTAATCAATTTAAAGGTGTCGATAGAACTCTCAATAATATGTACGATAAAAAGGAAAGGATGCACTCACCTGGAGTCCACGCTATGATTCTCTAGCGCACGCATCGAGGCGTCCTGAATGATTGGTCCCTGTGACCAATTATCAAATCACATCTCAGAACTCTTATCCGTAGAATATGTAATTCACATAAAACACAACCTCAACGACATTCTAAAATAGTTTGAGACCCATTGACCACAAGTCAACCGTCGATCAAAGATCGACGGTAGGGTTTACAACCCTGTATAACTTGACCCGGAAGATCCGCACATCAGATTTCCAATCGCAACTCCCAACGATCCACAATATGTTTCTAGAATAACATATTACAGTTTCATTACGATCCAACGGTCAGATCTCCGCCAATTGCCTAAAACAAGTGGCCGTGAACATTTATTTTACTAACTTACAAATCCAATTCAGGAAGATCCGTAAGTCGGATTCCCGATCCGTAAATTCCTATGATCTTTAAATATTACGTATTATAATGTACCCAAGTTTGGTGACGACCCAACGGTCGGATCGTCGATTCACATTTTCATCAAGCAATGTATCGTAACGAATTTAGGTTCCAACGATCAACCTATGTCATTCAAATAACAAAACTGAATTCAAGATATTCGACATAGCCTAAAAATAGCATTGGCGGCCCACTGGCCACGCGTGATAGGAGCATATTCATGCGACTTAAATGGCTTGTTCTCGTGCATTTACTTTATGCTTCTTTTGTGTGTTTTTAGGTTCTAAGGGCAAAGTATGCAAAAGGATGCCTTTTGGAGCCTTTTGGAGCAAATTAGAGATTGGAATGGATATCATATGCTTGGAGCCAAGAGGATGGACGAAATTGAAGACTTGAAGTAGGAAAGTTAAATCCTAAAAGACCTCATGTTTGAGCATCATTGAAGACTCCTACGCATTTTAGAACACAAAAACAACATTCCTTGCAACCTTAGGACATTGTCGTGTGTTTCCTTGTGTCTCCCTTCCTTGCCATGAAAGGAAGGGCTTTGTTCCCTATTTTAAACACTTAAACACTTCCACATATCATTCATCACTTATCATAATCATTCATTTATCACTTAACATATCATTCATTTATCACTTAACATATCATTCATTTATCACTTATCATATCATTCATTTATCACTAAACATATCATTCATTTATCACTTATCATATCATTCACTTATCACTTAACATATCATACACTTATCACTTATCATACTCATAATCATCTACACATTTCAACCATTTAAACACATGCATTTCAACTCACATGCACACCCACCTCTTTCCACCTAATCCACATGCACATTCATCCACCTTTCTCCCAAAACCACAAACACCTAGCCGTGCAAAACACTATCATTTCATACACATTCATTTTCAGCAATCACTTCAAAGCAACAACACCACTCATTGCACATGCATTCCATCCTTTAATTCACCCACATGCCCCTTTAAATCATTCAATCACACCATCACACATTCATTCTCCAACATTGCACATGCACTTTGCCTTTCATCAATGCAGCCACACATTCACCCACATGCAATTTTAATCATCCACCAACACAAAACAGCCCATCAATGCCGTGGCTTTCATATCCCATTTCCAGCTTTCCCCCTTGCAATTGCACATGCATTCCCACTTCAATCATTCACCCTAGTTGTCAATCACATACTTTCCCATTGTATAATTCATCCACATGCATCTTTAATCATTCACTCACAAGCTTTAACCAACAAAGAAATCAGCCACAACACACAAACACACCCATGCCGTATCCACCCTTGCATTTCCAGCATTCCCATTTGCATTTTCAGATTTCCACCAACCAATCTAGTTGTCATTACACATGCATTCCCTTCTTTAATCATTCCTAGCTGCCATTCACATGTTCTCCCATCCTTTCTCTCCCTATAAAACCATGCATTGCATTCATACAATTCATTCATTCACACTTCCATTTCAGAAATTCATCCATTGTACATACCACAAACACTTCCCCCATTGCCGTGAGTTTCTCCCTTATAATCCAAACACCACTCCTCATCCATTTCCATCACTCCCCAAACCATTCACACCATCAAACTATCCTTAAACCTTGTGCTACAATAAAGAGGAAGAGAAGAGGGCCTAAACGTTCATACAATTCAAGTTTGAGTTGTTGGAATGTTTAGGTGTTTCTTTGATTTCAATGTTTAAATTCAATTCTCTTTGTTTTGTATGTTTGAGAAATGGAAGAAAAGAGTGCTTAAACGTTCATACAATTCAAGTTTGAGTTGTTGGAATGTTTAGGTGTTTCTTTGATTTCAATGTTATGAAGAACTAAACCCCCCCTTTAGCTAGGGAGTGATTCGAAACTATGTTTATGTTTGCATTATGAATTGATTAACTTTCGTTGGAATTTCATAAGTTGTTGATTCAATTTGTTTAACCGTTTGATTGATAACTTATTTATGTATGTTTATTAAGAATGCGCGCTTAATTTTCATGCATGAATATGACGCTAGAATATAAGTGAGTTTCACCTAATCGTTATGAACTTATATTCACAAGTAGTGGAGGTTGCTTATAAACAATCGCGTTAAATGAATTCTTGGCACAAGTTTCATGCTCATCATAGTAACGAATGCCTCGTCAACACTTATAGTTTTCATAATGCTTAATGATCTTTGATTGTATCTTTATTGTGCTGTTCACGTAAAGGACTTTTGGAGAATGTTGTGAATTGCGTTGTGCTAACCCATCCAATTCATTAACTTAAGGAAAACTTGACGGTTAATTTAAGCGGACCTAATTAACCCGGAGTGTTGAGTTTCATAATTTATCGAAAGACCAACTGAGAATCAATCTTGTATGCAAGTGTAACATGTGTGGAGAAGAACCCCTTAGCTAGCATTCATCCATTCAATTCCATCACATTCATATTTACATTATGCTTTAATTTACAATCTGTGCATTTAGTTTAATTTAGTCTAAAACTCAATCCCCTTTACTTTCTTATTCTTTAGTGCTTAGAATCTGTTTAGTTTATATTTTAAAGCATTTTGAGTTTTTGGTTTGTTTTAGAGTTTTAAAGTTTAGTTTTACATTCTTTGAGTCTAGTTTAGTGTTTTATATTGCGTTTTTACGTTTTTGAGTCAGTTTCCAAGTGATTAACAATCCCTCCTAATCCCTGGTCCAGAACGATCCCTACTTATACATATACTACAATTGACAAAAAGAGGGTTTAATTTGTGTGCGTATAAATATCGCATCAACGCGCCGCCGCACGCGCCGCCGCGGGTGGCGGTCAGCCGCCCCGACTCGCCGGAAAATCCAACTATTTCCAAAAATTCTCAAACTTCACTGAAATGAAGATCTCAGTGAGTGGAGCAACTTTCATACCTGCCACGAATTCCAAAAGTGGACGGAAGATGGTCAATTTTGCCCACGAAGCCGGCGGGTGCCTAAAACTTCCCGACGTCGATTCGTCGTCTACGGTGGTCCAACGGGGTCAAGGTTGGTTGGGTTTTGCTCCTGGGATGATGGGCTATAAAGCCCAAGTGGTGGCATCGGCCATTGCTTTGCCGATTTGCTGGAAAATCGAAAAGGGTGGCCGGAGCACCATTGATTTTCGTTAACTTTCGTGGCCTCAAACCTCCACATCCCATGGTTAATCAAGGTGGTTCTTGGGTGGGTTTTGTAGAGGGGAATGAGAGATTCAAGATGGTGGTGGTGGCATCGAAAAACTCCACCGGAGTTGGCCGGAATCGGCCTTGGAAAATGGGTGGTCGCGAGTGGGAAAACCCACGGGAAAAGCTGGGATATTTTTTTTTTTTTTTTTTTTTTTCTCTTTTTCTTTCTTTCCTTTTTCTGATTGGGCTTCACCTTAAATAACCAATTTCTGATTGGGGATTTAATTTAATTAACACTAAACCTTGAATAACCAATTTCGAACGTTCGTAACTATACCGTTATAATCCGGACTCACAAACGGCTTTCGCCTATGCGTTCACATCCACGAGTATTACAAGAATATATTAAAAGAATAAGTCATACGTCTCTCTAGACGATGGTCAACAGAAGTCAAAGTCATTGCCTCTAGGGCAATTTCGTAAATTCACGCTTTTAAAATAAAATAAAAACGTAAAATTTGGAACGGGTTGTCACATTACCCTTTTATATTTAGAAAGGAAAAAAATTTACTCTTATAAGGAATGCACAATGAGATTTTAAAGTACTAAAAAGTAATTTTCTAAATATATAACATGATTACATAACATTAGATGGCAAAAATTTTGGAGGCCCCTTCAAATTTGGGGCCTTGTGCGATTGCATCTTTCACTCCCCCTTAATGCCCCTCTGCTTAGTGTGTGCATAGTATGTGGATATTAGACCTAACAATTTCTTAAACGACCCGTTAACACGACACGTAAACGATACGAAAATAACGGTTTTCGGGTCAACATGATAACTGATCGGGTTATTATCAGGTCACATGATAATAAGTCGTTAATAATGGGTCCTTAACAGGTTTACAGGATAATGACACACGGGTAACCTATTTCGACACGATAAGAAAAAAAAGTTATTTTAATGATTTTAATTTTTTAAACTACTAAAAAAAACTTACTATAAAATACAATAGATATAATGAATATGTATATATTGTTTATTAATTATTATTCTATATAAATTTTAAAATTGAAGTTTTATTTATTTATTTATTTTTATAGTATATTATAGGAAAAGATTGAGATTAAAAATCATAAAACACATTAATGATAAAAATACCAAACACATTAAAAAAATTATAATAATTAATTTACATGTGCGAAAAATATGAAAAAAATATGCAAACGCTCGTAGTCGCATCCTCTACGCTTTGAGGATGGGTGTATGATCGTTTGAATTTTTAAAACCATACAAACTCTCATGAATAGTATTCTTAAGGGAGTTCAAAATAAACAAAATTCATAATCATTAATGTATAAGTTTGAAAGATGTGAAAGCATAATAAACGTTCATAATTGCATCCTCAATGCTTAGATGATGGTTACATGGTTGTTTAGATTTTTAAAACCCTTCAAATCTCATGAACAATGCTTTTTGTTTGAGTGCAAAAGTAATAATAATTATTGTAGAAGTGTGAAAAATGTAATCACTCGTAATGAAAAGTTTTACAACTTTCATGAAGGGGTTAACTCCGAAATTTAGTATGTATATACTAATTTAGCATTATGTTTTACATTTTTTTGGGTCAAATTATATTTTTCATTTTCATTTTTATTGATTTAAAATATATTTTTCTTAATGGGTAACGGGTCGGATCATATTACTGATAGGAGCATATTCATGCGACTTAAATGGCTTGTTCTCGTGCATTTACGTTATGTTTCTCTAGTTATTTTAGTCCTTTATGCTTCTTTTGTGTGTTTTCAGGTTCTAAGGGCAAGGTATGCAAAAGGATGCCTTTTGGAGCCTTTTGGAGCAAATTAGAGATTGGAATGGATATCATATGCTTGGAGCCAAGAGGATGGACGAAATTAAAGACTTGAAGTAGGAAAGTTAAATCCTAAAAGACCTCATGTTTAAGCATCATTGAAGACTCCTACGCATTTTAGAACACAAAAACAACATTCCTTGCAACCTTAGGACATTGTTGTGTGTTTCCTTGTGTCTCCCTTCCTTGCCATGCAAGGAAGGGCTTTGTTCCCTATTTTAAACACTTAAAGCATTCACTTATCATATCATTCACTTATTATAAGCATTCACTTATCATATCATTCACTTATCAAACCATTCACTTATCACTTCCATTCACTTGTCACTTATCACTTCCATTCACTTATCACTCACCACATATCATTCATTTATCACTTAACATATCATTCATTTATCACTTAATACATCATTCACTTATCACTTATCATACTCATAATCATCTACACATTTCAACCATTTAAACATATGCATTTCAACTCACATGCATCATCATCATGCAACCAACCTTGCCACATGCTTTCCAAGCTTTCCCCCTTCATCATTAAGCCACATTCACTCCCATTTCTCTCCCCTTAACAGCCCTAAACCGTGCATAATTAAAGGACACCATTCAACACAGACATGCACCAAAAGACAACATTGGCATGCATCACATGCATTTCCAACACTTCCCCCTTTGTGCCGTGCCTTCCCTTCCACTTTCCAACCACATTCTTTCAATTCCCACTTCATCATTACACCACCTAAGCCACATGCACTCCCATTCTTTAATTCAGCCACTTAATCATTCAACCACAAAACAATCACACAACACACCAACACACATGCATCCTGAAATTCTTTGCCGTGCAATCACATGCATTTCCCTTGACATTTTCAGCCATCACACTTCATCATTACACCACCATTCACTCTTTAACCCACACACACTTCACACAAACAACATTCACATGCATTCACATGCATTTCCAACACAAAACACACTCAAAACCGTGGCCACCTTTGCATTTCAGCATTCCCATTTGCATTTTCAGATTTCCAGCTTTCCAACCTAGCCACATTCACATGCATTCACTCATAATCATTCACCAAACTTGCAGCCACATTTCCACCCACCTCCTAGCTGTCATGTTCCCTCCATTACTCCTATAAATACCTTTGCATTCATTCATTCAATATCATCTCATTTCATACACAACACACCACAAACACACCACCAAACTTCCTTTGCCGTGGCTTCCCATCTCTCCCTTATAATCCAAACACCATTCCTCTTCCATTTCAATCATTCCCCAATCCATTCAACACACCAACAACATCCCTTAGACCTTATGCTACAATAAAGAGGAAGAGAAGAGGGCCTAAACGTTCATACAATTCAAGTTTGAGTTGTTGGAATGTTTAGGTGTTTCTTTGATTTCAATGTTTAATTTTAATTCTCTTTGTTTTGTATGACGAACTAAACCCCCCTTGGCTAGGGGGGATTCGAAATATATGTTTATGCTTGCGTTTTGATTTGATTAATTCTAATTGCGTTTTATAAGTTGTGGATTCAATTTGTTTAACCGTTTGATTGATAACTTATTTATGTATGTTTATTGAGAATGCGCGCTTAATTTTCATGCATGAATATGACGCTAGAATATAAGTGAGTTTCACCTAATCGTTATGAACTTATATTCACAAGTAGTGGAGGTTGCTTATAAACAATCGCGTTAAACGAATTCTTGGCATAAGTTTCATGCGTATTCCATAGTTACGAATGCCTCGTCAATACTTATAATTTTCATGATGCTTAATGATCTTTGATTGTATCTTTATTGTGCTGTTCACGTAAAGGACTTTTGGAGAATGTTGTGGATTGCGTTGCGCTAACCCATCCAATTCATTAACTTAAGGAGAACTTGACGGTTAATTTAAGCGGACCTAATTAACCCGGGGTGTTGAGTTTCATGGTTTATTGAAATGCAATTGGAAATCATTTTATTATGCAAGTGTAACATATGTGAAGATGAACCCCTTAGCTAGCATTCATCCATTTCAATTCCATTCATTCTATTTCAATTTCATATTTACTTTCTGTCTAGTTTATTAACTTGTTTATGTTTTCATGTTTAATTTAACTTGTTATTCAATTATGTTAAACATGTGGAACTAATTTCTTTTTTTAGTTAGAGGCGAATTTGAAGCCATTTACATATGTTGGTTATGATTTGATTTACTCCAGTTATGAATTCATGAACTTTAGATGTGGGTTACTTTTCTGTTTTGATTAAGAACTTGTTTATGTATGTGGGTTGAGGGTCGACACTTAATTTGCATGTCTAAACTTGATGCTAGGATATAAGGGAATTTCACATAATCGTTATGAACTTATATTCATGAGTAGTAAAGATCGCTAGTCACGATTGTGTTTAGTAAACCCTAGGCTGGATTAACATGCGTATTCCATAGTTATGAATGCCTAGTCGATGTTTATGATTTCCGTTGAACTTAATGATCTTTGTTGAATGTCTCTATCATGCGTATTCCATGGTTAGGGACTTTGATTAGGAATAATTTGGTTGTAATGCGTATCCCATTCAATCCAACGAATCTAGGGAAATCTGAAAGTTAGTTTAAGCGAACCTAATTAACTTGGAGCATTGTCATTCATCGTTTGTTGAAGTCATAACTGGGAGTCAATTTATATGCTTATGTTCATGTGTGGATAAGGAACCCTCTAACTAGTCGTTCATCATTCTATTTCTTTAATTTCGTTTTTAGAATCTGTTTTAATTCCAAGTTTCTGTTTTAGTTTAAATTCATCCAAAACCAATCCCCCATTTATTTTAAAGTGTTAGATTAGTTAGAAATACATTCATATTGTTATTTTACGTTCTTGAGTCAAATCCAAGTGATTAACAATCCCTCCTAATCCCCGGTCCAGAACGATCCCTACTTATACATATACTACAATTTGACGAAAAGAGGGTTTAATTTGTGTGCGTATAATCTACGTACCAAATTTTGGCGCCGTTGCCGGGGATTAGAAAATTTGCTAATCCCTTGGATTGTTTTATTTTCGTTTGTTTTTATTTTATTCCAGATTCTTAATCTTGTTTTGTTTCTTGTTTTAGGTACTTGTTTATGACTCGGAGTTCTCATCCGATTCGTGAACATATCCTGGAGTGATTGGGTTCTTCGTCCGGCTGCAAGACGTAAAAGAAAGCACTACTTGGGAGGCAACCCAATGCACTGAATAAAACAAAGCATGTTGAAAAAAAAAAAAAAAAAAAAAAAAAAAAAAAAAAAAAGATACTAAACATGGAGAAAGATGGAGCATTCACAAAGGATGTTTGCGTGAAGCCCCACTACGAGGCGTCGAAGCGGAAGGCTTTAAAGCAGAAGGCATCGGAGCGGAAGGCATCGAAGCGGAAGGCGTCGGAGTGGAAGGCATCGGAGTGGAAGGCATCGGAGCGGGAGGCATCGGAGCTAGAGCATTCCAAGCCTCAATACTTGGCCAAGCGCTGGATGAGCCAGGAAAAAGGTGCCTCTGGAGGAAAGACGAAAACCTTTGACGGTCACTGTGAATCCGACCTTCAGACTCTTGCAGCTCATCAAGCTTCCTCTTCATGCCCGTCGAATAGTTGTTGGCAAGCACGTGCAAACTTCTATTCTCGTACTTAAGCTGCTGGATCTCTTGCTTAAGACTTTCCACCTCTGCCATCAATGATTCCACCTGACGGGAGCGGGCAAGCAGGCGTTGGCCCATGTTGGACACAGAGCTCGCACACTGAACACTAAGTGCGAGGGACTCTTGAACGGCCAACTCATCGGACCGTCCTGACAGCAGCCTACTATCTTTTGGAGTGAGGAGGTTCCTAGCTACTATTGTAGCTGTTGTGGCGTCCTGCATCACGGAGTCTTCACCTGTGAGAGGACCGTTAGAAGATAAGAAAGAAGGGTGCCATATGTTACCTTGACGCGGCGCGCCCGTATCACTGCTAAGGCTCAATTCCAAGCTAAGGTTCGATGAGTTTGCCATTTTTCAAAAGTGTTCAAAGAGAAGGGATGGAGTTAAATTTCGAAGGGCCGGAGTCGATTTTCAAGAATGGGAAATCTTCAGAGTGTGTTTGTTGGCGGTGATCGATACCTCTATAAAAAGCCAAGGCGACGCGTCCACCGATTCAAAAAGCCGGAATTTCCGGCGTAATTTTGGCGACGCTTTCTCGGCTTTTCAGAAGACGTGTTCAACTTTGTCAAAAGATTTCTTCTTTTCAGACAACACGTGGAGGCCATCATCGCAACTACACATCTTTAGCCGACAAGCGCAAAGTTCGGCGACGGTTTCTCTGCTTTTCAGAAAACACGTACAGCTTTGTCAAAAGGAGCCGCATCCGCACTACTACGTGTCGTTCAGAAAGCAAAGAGGCGTCGTTCAGAAATCGAAGGGGCGCCTGCTCAGAAATCGAAGAGGCGTCGTTCAGATATCGAAGAGACATTTGTCGACAAGGGTAAAAAAACAGTACCACCACTTGATATTATCTCTATATATGTCGACCTTCGTCTTTTATGGCAAGGCAAACCTGAAGAAAATGCCCAACTCTCCCTCACCTCTGAGGGCGCACTCCCAGCAAAGCCTTCCGAATTACTCAATTTTTTCTTCTTCCTCAAAGATGATACCAGATGCCTGGAGTACAGATGACCCAGGAGGAAACGGCGGATTGAAGTGTGCTGATTCATTCACCGCTTCTTCAAAAGCAAAGGTATCTCATATCATCAAGGTCAAAAGCAAAAGTATCTCATATCATGCTCTTTCCCTGTCTTTTTCTTTGTCCTTGTTCTTACTCGCATGGCAAAGTAAAAGAAGCAATCAGCCGGCACTTGGAGTCAGTCTTCCGATCTGGAGCCAACTGCCTGGAATCTATTCCTGATTGCTTACCTAGCGTTGCTCTCGAGTAGTCATCTTCAACGGTTGATACACTTCCAGAGAAGGGACCACTTCTGCAAAGGGGAGCGAGTAAGGCAAGTGAAAATGATACATTGAAGCATGTGGAGACAAACATAGGCTGAGTTATCCTCCAACCCTTTTCAATACGAATTGGAAAGATTGAACAAAGAAACAGACCAAAGGGGTAAGCACAGACCTTCGGGGAAGACCAAAAGAATCCTGCTGCCCAGTTCAAGAGTAGCACAAAGGAAAATCAATGATGGGCGGAAACCAGTTCAGGAGTCAGCCTGTGGAGTCACTATGATCAAAGCCATGTTTAGTATGTTTAGTTGTTGTTTGTGTGTTTACTTATGATTTGTGTGAATCTATGCTTAAAACATTGAGGACAATGTTTGATTTAAGTGTGGGGGGGGGGTAACTAATGTTGTTAATGCAAATTCGTGGGATTTTATCACCCATAACTTCAAATGTTGTTCCTTGCTGTTTTAAGGTGTTTTTAAATTGTTTTAGAGTGTTTTAGTGTGTGTTGTTTTATAACTCCGAAAAACACATAAAAATTTGAAAAAAATGTTTTGAAAAGCCTAAAAAGAGTGTTTTGAGTCGTTTTTGTGTCGTAGGTCACCTTCCAACACAATGATAAGGATTTGGTTTCTAATTGCATGACTGTTAAAAAGAGTTATAAACATAGAGAAAAGTTTGATTTACTCTTGGTATATGCTTGGTTATGGTTATAATGTATGACTTCACATGCAATCATAAAAGAAAAAAATTCGTTTTTGTAACATGCTTGAAGGAAGGAACTCAAACAAACGCTACAACCCTGAGAGACTTGAGCCTATAACGTTCTTTGGAGAGTATAATCTGTGATTTCTTGTTTTCTAAAGTCGTTGCATGATCTCATTATTCTTTGCTTGGTTACTACTTAGAAGGCGTTTCATCATATAGTTCCAAATGCTAGAACTCATGCCCATTTCATTCAAAGCATGTTATTGATTTGCATAACATATATCAAGATGAAGTTGTGTAGTTGCCACCATAGCCAAATAGCCTCACTTCCCATATTTCGTATTTGTTGTAAGTTTTAACCCCGTTGAGCCTTGTTTAGCCTCTATTCTTTGTTTACCCATATTTTCCTCACCTAGCCTAGTTTAGGACAATCCACACCCTTGTTCTTAAAAGATAGTGAGCATGACTTAAATGAATTCCTTTTGAGTTACATTATGCAAGAAAATGAGTGTGGGGGAAGGAATGCTTGTTCTTAAGTATGTTTGAGATTCAAAAGAAAAGAAAGATAGAAAGAAAAAAAAAAAGAGCTTGAAAAAAAAAAAAATGAAAGAATGAGTGATTGAAGAAAGGGTCCAAAAAGTGAATATGGCCCTAAGTTTTGTGTGACTTTCCCTTGGGTGTTCAAAGTTGACTTCTGCGTTCTTAAGGGAATTCTAAGTGCCTGATTCAATACTTTGCTCACTATTGCTTTAAGAATGTTTGTTTATCCTTCACCTTTCATTGTTAGCCAATACCCTAGCCTCGTTACAACCCTTGACTTCTATCTTGAGTGTTATGTGTTTCAATTTGTGGAGTTTGAACTTGGTATGAGCTTATGGTGTCACTGGTTCTCGCATCTAAGTAGTAGCATTCCATTCATGAGATCATATCTAAACATGCTTATTAACTCCAGAAATTGCGTTCTTTGTGATACATATATGTGAGTGTTCGTTTTCATGTTTACATCAATCTTCTCACATATGACTAGATTAGGGTGTGTAGTTAGAAAATCTGAGTGAAAATCGAGTGCATATCTTGTAAGGAATTGAGCAAATTCTCTAAGGCATGTTACTACATTCAAAACATGGTTTTAAATGCTTAATTGTGAACTAGTATATGGTGACTATGATTAAGAATGTACTTAAGTGTGAAGATGACTAAAATCTGTGGGAATGATGATTTTTAACGTGTCATGTGCATTGGAAATCCCTAAGACGGTTGTTGGAAGGTTTAGGTTGTGTTTTACTTGTTTTGTTTCGTTTGGTTTTGTTTTGTTTTTCTTTCTGTTTTGCTCGAGGACTAGCAAAAGATAAGTGTGGGGGTATTTGATAGGAGCATATTCATGCGACTTAAATGGCTTGTTCTCGTGCATTTACGTTATGTTTCTCTAGTTATTTTAGTCCTTTATGCTTCTTTTGTGTGTTTTCAGGTTCTAAGGGCAAGGTATGCAAAAGGATGCCTTTTGGAGCCTTTTGGAGCAAATTAGAGATTGGAATGGATATCACATGCTTGGAGCCAAGAGGATGGACGAAATTAAAGACTTGAAGTAGGAAAGTTAAATCCTAAAAGACCTCATGTTTAAGCATCATTGAAGACTCCTACGCATTTTAGAACACAAAAACAACATTCCTTGCAACCTTAGGACATTGTCGTGTGTTTCCTTGTGTCTCCCTTCCTTGCCATGCAAGGAAGGGCTTTGTTCCCTATTTTAAACACTTAAAGCATTCACTTATCATATCATTCACTTATCATATCATTCACTTATTATAAGCATTCACTTATCATATCATTCACTTATCAAACCATTCACTTATCACTTACATTCACTTGTCACTTATCACTTCCATTCACTTATCACTCACCACATATCATTCATTTATCACTTAACATATCATTCATTTATCACTTAATACATCATTCACTTATCACTTATCATACTCATAATCATCTACACATTTCAACCATTTAAACATATGCATTTCAACTCACATGCATCATCATCATGCAACCAACCTTGCCATATGCTTTCTAAGCTTTCCCCCTTCATCATTAAGCCACATTCACTCCCATTTCTCTCCCCTTAACAGCCCTAAACCGTGCATAATTAAAGGACACCATTCAACACAGACATGCACCAAAAGACAACATTGGCATGCATCACATGCATTTCCAACACTTCCCCCTTTGTGCCGTGCCTTCCCTTCCACTTTCCAACCACATTCTTTCAATTCCCACTTCATCATTACACCACCTAAGCCACATGCACTCCCATTCTTTAATTCAGCCACTTAATCATTCAACCACAAAACAATCACACAACACACCAACACACATGCATCCTGAAATTCTTTGCCGTGCAATCACATGCATTTCCCTTGACATTTTCAGCCATCACACTTCATCATTACACCACCATTCACTCTTTAACCCACACACACTTCACACAAACAACATTCACATGCATTCACATGCATTTCCAACACAAAACACACTCAAAACCGTGGCCACCTTTGCATTTCAGCATTCCCATTTGCATTTTCAGATTTCCAGCTTTCCAACCTAGCCACATTCACATGCATTCACTCATAATCATTCACCAAACTTGCAGCCACATTTCCACCCACCTCCTAGCTGTCATGTTCCCTCCATTACTCCTATAAATACCCTTGCATTCATTCATTCAATATCATCTCATTTCATACACAACACACCACAAACACACCACCAAACTTCCTTTGCCGTGGCTTCCCATCTCTCCCTTATAATCCAAACACCATTCCTCTTCCATTTCAATCATTCCCCAATCCATTCAACACACCAACAACATCCCTTAGACCTTATGCTACAATAAAGAGGAAGAGAAGAGGGCCTAAACGTTCATACAATTCAAGTTTGAGTTGTTGGAATGTTTAGGTGTTTCTTTGATTTCAATGTTTAATTTTAATTCTCTTTGTTTTGTATGAGGAACTAAACCCCCCCTTGGCTAGGGGGGGATTCGAAATATATGTTTATGCTTGCGTTTTGATTTGATTAATTCTAATTGCGTTTTATAAGTTGTGGATTCAATTTGTTTAACCGTTTGATTGATAACTTATTTATGTATGTTTATTGAGAATGCGCGCTTAATTTTCATGCATGAATATGACGCTAGAATATAAGTGAGTTTCACCTAATCGTTATGAACTTATATTCACAAGTAGTGGAGGTTGCTTATAAACAATCGCGTTAAACGAATTCTTGGCATAAGTTTCATGCGTATTCCATAGTTACGAATGCCTCGTCAATACTTATAATTTTCATGATGCTTAATGATCTTTGATTGTATCTTTATTGTGCTGTTCACGTAAAGGACTTTTGGAGAATGTTGTGGATTGCGTTGCGCTAACCCATCCAATTCATTAACTTAAGGAGAACTTGACGGTTAATTTAAGCGGACCTAATTAACCCGGGGTGTTGAGTTTCATGGTTTATTGAAATGCAATTGGAAATCATTTTATTATGCAAGTGTAACATATGTGAAGATGAACCCCTTAGCTAGCATTCATCCATTTCAATTCCATTCATTCTATTTCAATTTCATATTTACTTTCTGTCTAGTTTATTAACTTGTTTATGTTTTCATGTTTAATTTAACTTGTTATTCAATTATGTTAAACATGTGGAACTAATTTCTTTTTTTAGTTAGAGGCGAATTTGAAGCCATTTACATATGTTGGTTATGATTTGATTTACTCCAGTTATGAATTCATGAACTTTAGATGTGGGTTACTTTTCTGTTTTGATTAAGAACTTGTTTATGTATGTGGGTTGAGGGTCGACACTTAATTTGCATGTCTAAACTTGATGCTAGGATATAAGGGAATTTCACATAATCGTTATGAACTTATATTCATGAGTAGTAAAGATCGCTAGTCACGATTGTGTTTAGTAAACCCTAGGCTGGATTAACATGCGTATTCCATAGTTATGAATGCCTAGTCGATGTTTATGATTTCCGTTGAACTTAATGATCTTTGTTGAATGTCTCTATCATGCGTATTCCATGGTTAGGGACTTTGATTAGGAATAATTTGGTTGTAATGCGTATCCCATTCAATCCAACGAATCTAGGGAAATCTGAAAGTTAGTTTAAGCGAACCTAATTAACTTGGAGCATTGTCATTCATCGTTTGTTGAAGTCATAACTGGGAGTCAATTTATATGCTTATGTTCATGTGTGGATAAGGAACCCTCTAACTAGTCGTTCATCATTCTATTTCTTTAATTTCGTTTTTAGAATCTGTTTTAATTCCAAGTTTCTGTTTTAGTTTAAATTCATCCAAAACCAATCCCCCATTTATTTTAAAGTGTTAGATTAGTTAGAAATACATTCATATTGTTATTTTACGTTCTTGAGTCAAATCCAAGTGATTAACAATCCCTCCTAATCCCCGGTCCAGAACGATCCCTACTTATACATATACTACAATTTGACGAAAAGAGGGTTTAATTTGTGTGCGTATAATCTACGTACCAATTACCTGATAATATTAACGGGTTGATTTCGGGTCAGGTCATATTACCCGTTTACTTTAATGGGTATTACATGACACGACCCGTTAAGCTATCAGGTATGACACGAAAACGACACGAACACGAGAAACATGACACAAATGCCAAGTTTAGTGGATATAGTGCGCATGCGTTGTGCATATAATACATATGCATGAAGGGCGGTTATCTTTAATTTACTTCTGTAATGGTATTGGGTGGTTTTGTTTTTGAATTATTACGTGCACAAGAAGTTAACTTTTTGTCATGGGAAGTTGCACCGTTTGAATTGATAGGAGCATATTTATGCTACTTAACTATGTTGATTCCTTGCATTTAGTTAGTTAATTACTACTTATTATAGTCTTTTAAGCTATTTTCGTATGTTTTTACGTCCTAATGGCAAAAGGAGCAAGAAAGTGCATTTTGGAGCCATTTGGAAAACAGTTTTGGGCATGGATTGGATAGCTTAACTATGGAGCAAAGTGGATGGACGAAATTGAAGTCAAGGGAGGCTAGGAAATCCTACAAATCTGGAGAAAGAATTTCAAATACAAAGAAGATAAGGAAAGAGCAAGAAATAAGGAACATTATCCAACCTTATCTTATCCTATCCTAACCAACCTTATCTTATCCTATCCTAACCAACCTTAACCTTTCCTAAATCTAGCATTATCCTATCTTATCTTATCCAAATCAGTTTGTGCCTTAATTCTAGCTATTTAGAAGGGATTAGTTATACATTTAAACACATAATTTAGATTCTAGAAGCCTAATCCCTTTGTGTGCCGTATATAGGCCATTCCTTGGAGGTTTAGGAGTTATAATCCCTCTTCTGCATCGATGTCGTGAGTCCTTGTCCATTTAGGTCCAGAAATATGCCCTCAAACATCCTTTCTAGAAGCCCTATCTTCTTCCTAAAAAGGTGCCGCACCTATTTCGTCTAGAAACCCCAAATCCTATGTCATGTATTCCCTATCCCTTTCCCCCTTGGTTTCTGCCAAACCTTAACCTTTTTCCCTTAGGATTGTGCAATCATTTTCCTTCAGAAATTGTGCAAAACCTAGCCTATAAATTCAAGCTTATGCCACACCATTCAAACCATCCATTCACTCATTCATTCATTCATACTTTCAGCCATCAAACACCATAATTCACACCACATCACCCTAGTGCTGCAAGCAAGGAAGGAAGGAGAACATGACTTGTACAATCTGCCATCCAAGGGAGTGCCGTGCATGCCATTGGAGTGTGGAGCGTTTTTGCGTTCTTTCTATCCTTAGTTTTAGTTTGATGTTTATATTAATTTGGTTTTCAATTATGATGAACATGTGGAACTAATTTCTTTATAGTTAGAGGTGAATTCGAAGCCATGATTATATGTTTTATATGAATTGATTACATCCAGTTATTGTTTCTTAAGTCTTGAATGTGATTTGCTTATCTAAGTTATCAAAACTTGTTTATGTATGTTGGTTGAGGGTCGACACATGAATTTGATGCTAAAGTATAAGGGAGTTTCACGTAATAGTTATTCACTTATATTCACAAGTAGTGGAGGTTGCTAGTCACAATCGTGTTAAGTGAATCCTTGACATAAGTCTCATGCGTTTCATAGTGATGAATGCCTTGTCAATGCTTATGATTTTCACAAAACTTAATGACTTTTGATATGTATCTTTATTATGCGTTTCATATAAAGAACTTGAGAAAGATAATTTGGTTGTAATGCGTATTCATTCAATTCAATGAAATAAGGAAAATCTGATGGTTAGTTGTGCGATGCAACTAACTTGGGGCGTTGTCATTCATAGTCTAAAGGAATAATAACTGGAAATTAGTTTGTATGCATATATCATGTGTGGAGAAGGACCCTCTAACTAGCCTTTCACCCATTTAATTCACCCAAATTCGTTTTTACAGAGTGTTTTATGTAAGGTTTCTGTTTTAAGTTTTAAATTCGTCAAAAACAATCCCCCTATCATTTAGTCTTGTTATTTGAGTCAAAATCTGTTTTCTTTTAGTCTTTTGAGTCAAGTTAAGTTGTATTTTCGTAAAAATCACTTGTTAGGTCTAGAATTGAGTCTTTTTTATTGTTTGTTGTTGTTTTGAGTGTTTTAAGTTAGTTTTGAGTCTATAGTGTTTGGTTTAGTGTTCTTGAGTCTTATTTGTGTTGATTAGCATCCCTAGTTAATCCCCAGTCTAGGACGATCCCTACTTGCATATATACTACAATTGTCATAAATAGGGTTTAATTTGCGTGTCAAGTTAATTTTCACATTAAATTTTGGCGATGTTGCCGGGGATTAGCAAATTTGCTAATCCCTTTTGTTTGTCTCGTGTCAAAGTGTGTATTGTGTTTCTTTGTGTCTTTTTGTTTGTGGTTGCCATGCCTCTTTAAAGAGGTTGCTAATTTGTTTTTGTTCTTTGTTTCAAGTACTTGTTTTTGACTTATCATTCTCAACCTCTTCATGCAAACATATTGGATTTTGACGACGATTTTGAATGAACTTTGAGAAGAAAGAGGAAGCAACCAGAACCTAAACCACCTAATTCAAGTTCAGAGTCCGAATCTGAATTTGAAAAAGAAGAAAGCATGGATGCAGACAATCGAACAATCAAAGAACTTTCGGCCTCGGGATTAGACAATGTCGTGCCTTTTGCATTCAATATCTTATGGCAGCCCAAGGCAAGACCGATGAGTTCGAATTGAAGTCTAGCTTGTTGCATCACATTCCCAAATACCATGGGTTGTCCATGGAAGATCCAAACAAGCATCTTAAGGAGTTTGAAGTGGTATGTTCAAGCATGACACCCATCAATGTCGATGGGAACATTTTGAAGATGAACGCCTTTCCATTCTCTCTTTTGGAAAATGCTAAAGATTGGCTATACGAATTGGCACCCAGAACCGTCACTTCTTGGGAAAGCATGAAGCGAGCATTCTTAGAGAAATTCTTCCTAACTTCACGAGTGATTCTTTTGAGGAAGAAAATTAGTGGCATTCAACAAAACCAAGGGGAGTCTTTTCCAACATATTATGAACGTTTCAAGACTCTAGTTGCATCATGCCCTTAACATCAAATGAAGGAAGAACTTTTAATTCAATATTTTTACGAGGGACTCCTTCCAATTGAGAGACAAATGCTAGATGCCTCGGCAGGGGGTGCTTTGGTTGACAAAACACCGGTGGCTGCTAAGGTTTTAATTGCAAATCGAGCCTTGAATGCACAACAATACGAAGGTGTTGGACAGAGAGACACCCCACGGCAACAAGTCCATAAGGTAAGTTCAATTTTCGAAATTCAATCACAATTAGCTAACCTCACTATGCTTGTATCTCAGGTTGCCGAAGGATGCAAGGGGCAAGGAATTACACCAAATGTGTGTGTGGCGTGTGTTCTATGCATGGGCACCTCAACGATCAATGTCCTCAATTGATAGAGAATGGAGGATGGGAAAGCGCCAATGCCATAGGTTATCAAGGCCAAAATCAACAAAGGAATGATCCATATTCAAATACATACAATCCGGGATGGAGAGATCACCCAAATTTCAAGTGGAGGGAGCCTTAATAACCTCAACAAACTCACGGAAATGGAGGAGGATTTCGTCCACCGCCCCCTGGGATATATCAATGGCCATTTGCACAATCTCAACCTCAATCACAACCTACCCAACAAAATTCAGGTTTGTCAATGAATACTGATAATATTCTTCAATTACTAACTACCTTGTCACAGGGCTATTAAAATCAAGCCAAGGAGATAGGAGAATTGAAGAAGCAAATGGGGAAAATGGCGGAATTCATGGGCCAAATCAGAGAGGAAAGTAAATTGCCTAGTTCAACAATTGTCAATCTGAAGGCAGGTTTTGAAACTGCCAAGGCAATCACGTTGAGAAGTGGTAAGGAGGTTGGAACCACCCCAAAACTGTCCAAAACAAGCTAAGAGGAGGAAAAGCTGTTGCAAGAAAAAGAACAAGGAGCAAAGGCCATGGCAAAGGAAGCCAAAACCTTGCTGCAGCCTTCTAGTACACCAAAACCGTCCCAAACCACCAAGGTAAGTCCAAATTCGAATTCTTCTAGTTCTATTTCACTAAATGTGCCCTTTCCTAGCAGGTTTAGGCAATCAAAGAAAGAAGAGAATGAGAAGGACATTCTGGAAACCTTTAGGAAAGTTCAAGTCAATATCCCGCTCCTTGATGCAATCAAGCAAGTTCCTAAGTATGCTAAATTCTTGAAAGAGCTTTGCACAACAAGGAAGAGGATTTCGAACAAGGAGGTGGTCCAGGTAAGTGAGAATGTTTCTGCGGTGTTACAAAGGAAACTACCACCTAAATGCAAAGATCCGGGCAGTTTTACAATTCCTTGTGTTATTGGCAATACTAAGTTTGAACATGCTATGCTAGAATTAGGAGCTTCAATTAATGTCATGCCTTACTCAATTTATGCATCTATGAACTTAGGAGAGCTTAAAAATGATGGTGTGATTATCCAATTGGCTGATTGTTCTAATGCCTATGCAAAAAGATTTTTCGAAGATGTTTTGGTGCAGGTTAACAATTTGATCTTTCCAGCAGACTTTTACGTGCTTGACATGGAAGATTCAACCCATTCTACACCATTGTCGATCCTACTTGGGAGACCTTTCATGAAAACAGCCCGCACCAAGATCGATGTGTTCAAAGGGACTTTAACGATGGAATTTGATGGGGAAGTTATTGATTTCAATCTTTCTGAAACTATTAAATATCCTAAAGATGATCATTCTTGTTTTTCTATTGACATATTTGATTCATTGGCGTATGACTATCTTGATTCGTTGGACAAAGACCCTCTTGAAACAACAATTGCCGACGGATTGGGTTTAAAACCCAATCTGGCCGTGCATAATGATGAAGTTGGCGAGATGGTTGCTGCACTTAAGTCATCACCACAATATCAAGGTAAGCCCCCAATCCCAATTTCAATTCCCGTTCTACTAATAAGTTGTTACCTTCAGTGATTCAGGTACCCATTCTTGAACTTAAACCATTGCCAAGTCATTTGAAGTATGTCTATTTGGGAGACAAAGAAACGTTGCCTGTCATTGTTTCTTCATCACTCACGGCAATGGAGGAGGAGAAATTGGTTCGAGTGTTGAAAGAGCACAAAACACCCATAGGATGAACCTTGGCTGACATTAAGGGAATTAGCCCTACAACATGCATGCATCACATACTTCTAGAGGAGGGGGCTAAACCAACTCGAGAGGCTCAACGTTGACTTAACCCTCCAATGATGCAAGTTGTGAAGAAAGAGATTATCAAATTACTTGATTGTGGAGTGATTTATCCTATCTCGGATAGCCGTTGGGTTTCACCAGTTCAAGTTATGCCAAAGAAATTCGGAATGACGGTGGTGAAGAATGCTGAGAATGAGCTTGTGCCAACACGTATCCAAACAGGTTGGAGAGTTTGCATTGATTGTAGGAAGCTCAACGCCACCACAAGGAAGGATCACTTCCCTTTACTGTTCGTTGATCAAATGTTGAAAGGTTAGCCGGTCATTCTTTTTATTGTTTTCTTGATGGTTATTCGGGATATAATTAAATTGTCATAGCTCCGGATGACCAAGAAAAGACCACTTTCACGTGTCCCCTTGGTACTTTTGCTTATCGTCGCATGCCATTTGGTTTATGCAATGCACCTGCCACCTTTCAAAGATGCATGGTAAGTATATTTTCAGATTTTGTGGAGAAGATTATTGAAGTTTTCATAGATGATTTTAGTGTATTTGGTGATTTGTTTGATGATTGTTTACATAATCTCACTTTAATCTTGAAACGATGCATTGAAACTAACCTTGTTTTAAATTGGGAAAAATGTCATTTCATGGTAAAACAAGGCATAGGTCTAGGGCATATAATTTCGGCCAAGGGTATTGAGGTTAATAAATCAAAAATAGATCTTGTACGCTACTTACCCTTTCCTACTTCAGTTAGAGAGGTTCGTTCTTTTCTTGGACATGCAAGATTTTATAGGCGATTCCTCATGGACTTTTCAAAGATTTCCAACCCCCTTTGTCGACTCCTCCAAAAAGATGTCCCATTCAAGTTCGATGAGGAATGTGAGAAGGCCTTCAAACACCTCAAAGAGATGCTCACTTCGGCCTCCATCATTGTTACACCAGATTGGAGCCTTCTTTTTGAGCTTATGTGCGATGCCTCAGATTATGCATTAAGAGCTGTTTTAGGCCAAAGGAAGAACAAGCAGCCACATGTCATCTATTATGCATCTCGGACCTTGAATGATGCCCAATTGAACTACTCCACAACGGAAAAAGAACTTCTTGTTGTTGTTTTTGCTTTAGATAAGTTTCGTTCTTATTTACTTGGCACTAAAGTTATAATTTACACTGATCATGCAACATTGAAGTATTTACTCACCAAAAAGGAGGCCAAACCAAGGCTTATTCAAACCAAGGCTTATTCGTTGGATGTTTCTACTTCAAGAGTTCGATATCGAAATTTGGGACAAGAAAGGAACTGAAAACGTGGTGGCTGACCACTTGAGCCGTATGGTGCATGAAGAAGATGCCGTGCCTATCCTAGAGACATTCCCAGATGAGCAGCTGCTGTCCATCGAGGTAAGTGAGCCATGGTATGCCGATTTAGTGAATTATTTGGTGTCTAACCAAGTTCCAAGCAACCTAAATAAGTACCAACGTGATAAACTTAAAAAGGAGGCTCGGTTTTATGTGTGGGATGATCCTTATTTGTGGAAATATTGCGCTGATCAAATCATTCGTAAGTGTGCATGAATCGGAGTTTAATTTAATTTTAACTTTTTGTCATACTTATGCATGTGGAGGTCACTTTGGCACTCAAAGGATTGCATGTAAAGTACTTGAATGTGGTTTTTATTGGCCTACTATCTTTAAGGATGTTAGAACTTTTTGCATAACATGTGATCGTTGTCAAATGACCGAAAATATAGGTCCAAAAGACCAAATGCCGCAGACACCTATCTATGGTGTCAAAATTTTTTATGTTTGGGGCATTGGTTTTATGGGTCCTTTTCCTTCATCTCATGGTTTCCTATATATTTTACTTGCGGTTGATTATGTGTCGAAATGGGTGGAAACAAAAGCCACCTGTACTAATGATTTCAAAGTGGTTGCAGATTTTGTCAAAACTAACATATTTGCTAGATTTGGAATGGCAAGAGTTCTAATAAGTGATGGAGGATCCCATTTTTGCAATCGAACCATTGAAGCATTGCTCAAGAAATATAACATCACACATAAGGTAGCAACACCTTATCATCCTCAAACAAGTGGGCAAGCCGAGGTTTTTAATCGGGAAATCAAGTAGATTTTGGAGAAGACCGTTGGGCCAAACCGGAAGGATTGGAGCTTGCGTTTGAATGATACATTGTGGGCATATTGTACGGCCTACAAAACACCAATTGGAATGTCCCCATTTCGGCTCATCTATGGGAAACCATGTCATCTTCCCGTTGAATTGGAGCACAAAGCACATTGGGCCGTCAAAACACTCAACATGGACATTGATGCCGCTAGAATCCATAGGAAGCTTCAATTGAATGAGCTTGAGGAGATAAGGCATGAAGCGTACAAGAACACTTTTATTTACAAGGAGGAGTCAAAGGCATTCCATGATAAGATGATTCGTAGCAAGACATTTGTTCTAGGGCAGAAAATGCTACTCTTCAATTCCTGCCTTCGCTTGTTTCTAGGTAAGTTACGTTCTAAATGGATTGGCCCGTTTGTTGTTACTAATGTATTTCCTTATGGTGCAGTCCAAATTCAAAGTTTAAAGACCGGGCAAGAGTTCAAAGTGAATGGACATCGTTTGAAGCCATACTATGAGAACTTTGAAGAGCATGTCATGGATGGTGCAAGCTTCCATGCCGTGGGCTCCAATGAAGCTTAAGAGGAAGGATCGTCCAGCTGGAAAACGATAAAGCAAGCACTTCTTGGGAGGCAACCCACACAAATAAAGTAGAACTATAAAAAGAGTTGTTTTTATAGTCGTTTTTTTTTTTATGTTTGTTTGTGTCTTAGGATACCTTCCAACACAATGATGAGGATTTGGTTTTTAATTGCATGACTGTTAAAGAAAGCTACAAACATGGATGGAAGTTTGACATGCTCTTTGGTTTATGCTTAGCTGTAGTTGGCATTTACGAATTCACATGTAATCAAAAAGGAAAAAAATAAGTTTTTGTAACATGCTTGAAGGAAGAAACTCAAACTAACACTACAACCCTGAGAGACTTGAGCCTAAACTTTGCTTGGAGAGTTATTAATCTTGATGTTTTTGTTTTCTAAAGTCGTTGCATGATCTCATTATTCTTTGCTTGGTTGCTACTTAGAATGCGTTTTATCACTATAGTTCCAAATACTAGAACTCATGCCCATTTCATTCAAAGCATAAAATTGATTAGCATAACAAATAATAAGATGAAGTTGTTTAGTTAAACCAGAGTCAAAAAGCCTTACCCCTTGAGCCTTAGTTAGCCTATTTTCTTTGTTAACCACATTATCCTTACCTAGCCTAGAATAGGACTATCCATACCCTTGTTCTTAAAGGATAGTGAAGCATGACTTAGAGGGAATTCCTTTTGATCTACACCTTGCAGAAAAACAAGTTTGGGGGGAAGAATGTTCGTTTGAAATCTTTGAAGTTGTGTTTAGTGTGCCAAAGAAAAGAATAAGGCACGGGGGACAAAAAAAAAAAAAAAAACACGTGAAAAGGAAAGAAAAGGAGTTGAAAATAAGTGGGAATGAACTCACAAGTGTTGATTGTTGAAGAAAGGGTCCAAAAGTTTGAATTTCACCCTACATTTTGTGTGAATCTTCCCTTGGTGTTCAAAGTTGATTTTTGCATTCAAAAGGGAATTCTAAGTGTTTATTTCATTACGTTGCTTACTATTGGTTTAAGAACTTTTGTTTATCCTTACCTTTCTTTGTTAGCTAGTACCTTAGCCCCGTTACAACCCTTAGACTTCGATTTTGATTGTTATGTGTTTCAGTTTGTGGAGTTTAAAATTGGTTTGAGCATATGGTATCCCTAGTTCTCGCGTCTAAGTAGTAGCATTCCATTCTTGAGATCATATATATACATGTTAACAATTCCAGAAAATGCCTTCTTTGATTATACATATGTGAGTATTAGCCTACAAGTTTACATCAATCTTCTCACATATACTTAGTGTAGGGAGTGTAGTCAGAAAATCTATGTGAAAATAGAGTGTATCTAGTGAGGAATTGAGGGAATTCTCTAAGGCATGTTACTACATTCAAAATCATGTTTTAAATTGATTAAATGCGAGCTAGTGAGTGGTAACTATGATTAAGTATGTGCTTGAGGGTAGAGATAACTAAACTTTATGTGAAGTGATGATCTTTAGTATGTCATGTTGCATTGGAAATCCCTAAGGCAATTGTTGGAAGGTTTAGATTGTGTCTTGTTTGTTTTGTTTATTTCATTTTGCTCGAGGACTAGCAAAAGCTAAGTGTGGGGGAATTTGATAGGATCATATTTATGCTATTTAGCTATGTTGTTTCCTTGCATTTAGTTAGTTAATTACTACTTATTATAGTCTTTTAAGCTATTTTCGTATGTTTTTAGGTCCTAATGGCAAAAAGAGCAAGAAAGTGCATTTTGGAGCCATTTGGAGCAGTTTTAGGCATGGATTGGATAGCTTAACTATGGAGCAAAGTGGATGGACGAAATTGAAGTCAAGAGAGGCTAGGAAATGCTACAAATCTGGAGAAAGAAGTTCAAATACAAAGAAGATAAGGAAAGAGCAAGAAATAAGGAACATTATCCAACCTTATCTTATCCTATCCTAACCAACCTTATCCTTTCCTAAATCTAGCATTATCCTATCTTATCTTATCCAAATCAGTTTGTGCCTTAATTCTAGCTATTTAGAAGGGATTAGTTAGACATTTAAACACATAATTTAGATTCTAGAAGCCTAATCCCCTTGTGTGCCGCATATAGGCCATTCCTTGGAGGTTTAGGAGTTGTAATCCTTCTTCTACACCTATCCGTGAGTCCTTGTCCATTTAGGTCCAGAAATATGCCCTCAAACATCCTTTCTAGAAGCCCTATCTTCCTCCTAAAATGGTGCCGCACCTATTCCCTCTAGAAACCCCCAAATCCTATGTCGTGTATTCCCTATCCCTTTCCCCCTTGGTTTCTGCCAAACCTTAACCTTTTTCCCTTAGGATTGTGGAATCCTTTTCCTTTAGAAATTGTGCAAAACCTAGCCCTATAAATTCAAGCTTATGCCGCACCATTCAAACCATCCATTCACTCATGCATTCATTCATACTTTCAGCCATCAAACACCATAATTCACACCACATCACCCTAGTGCTGCAAGGAAGGAAGGAAAGAGAAGAGAACTTGTGCAATCTGCCATCCAAGGGAGTGCCGTGCATGCCATTGGAGTGTGAAACATTTATGGGTTCTTTCTATCCTTAGTTTTAGTTTGATGTTTATATTAATTTGGTTTTCAATTATGATGAACATGTGGAACTAATTTCTTTATAGTTAGAGGTGAATTCGAAGCCATGGTTATATGTTTTATATGAATTGATTACATCTAGTTATTGTTTCTTAAGTCTTGAATGTGATTTGCTTATCTAAGTTATTAAAACTTGTTTACGTGTGTTGGTTGAGGGTTGACACTTAATTTGCATGCATGAATTTGATGCTAGAGTATAAAGGAGTTTCACATAATAGTTATTCACTTATATTCATAAGTAGTGGAGGTTACTAGTCACAATCGTGTTAAGTGAATCCTTGGCATAAGTCACATGCGTTTCATAGTGATGAATGCCTTGTCAATGCTTATGATTTTCACAAAAATTAATGACTTTTGATATGTATCTTTATTATGCATTTCATATAAAGAACTTGAGAAAGATAATTTGGTTGTAATGCGTATTCATTCAATTCATTGAAATAAGGAAAATCTAATGGTTAGTTATGCGATGCAACTAACTTGGGGCGTTGTCATTCATAGTCTAAAGGAATAATAACTGGAAATTGGTTTGTATGCATATATCATGTGTGGAGAATGACCCTCTAACTAGCCTTTCACCCATTTAAATTCACCAAATTCGTTTTTACAAAGTGTTTTATGCAAAGTTTCTGTTTTAAGTTTTCAATTCGTCAAAAACAATCCCCCTTTCATTTAGTCTTGTTATTTGAGTCAAAATCTATTTTCTTTTAGTCTTTTGAGTCAAGTTAAGTTGTATTTTTGTAAAAGTCACTTGTTAGGTCTAGAATTGAGTCTTTTTTATTGTTTGTTGCTGTTTTGAGTGTTTTAAGTTAGTTTTGAGTCTATAGAGTCTGGTTTAGTGTTCTTGAGTCTTTTTTGTGTTGATTAGCATCCCTAGCTAATCCCCAGTCTAGAACGATCCCTACTTGCATATATACTACAATTGTCACAAATAAGGTTTAATTTGTGTGTTAAGTTAATTTTCACATCATGAATGACCATTTTTCGTGATGGAAAGGTGCACCGTTTGAATGACCCTTATTCTCCATCTATTTAATTTGTCTTGTGGGTTTGTGTTTCATTACAAAACCACAAGTTCAATTTCCATCCTCCCAAAGAAAAAAAAAATACCAGAAGTTGAAAATGATGAAGAAAGGCCGCACCACCTCTTCCTTTATGCAGTATATTTTTGACGACGTTCTTCTCAAAGTAAAAACTAGTAGAGCTCCTTAAAATATAAGGAAAGTTTTGTCTCTATATATAAATCTCTCTTTCCCTTTTTTTTTTATTTTTTATTTTATTATACACATCTAGCTATTAATAAAAGAATAAGGATAATACTTGAATACTTACGAGGAGTACCTAAATTACTGACCAATTAAATTTATTTTGAAAAAAAAAAAAAAAAAAAAACGTCATTCATGCTGAGGAGTACTCAAAAGGTTAACGGTGTCCTACAAACGATACGGCCAAAATCAGTGTGTCAATGGCGACCTACTGTCGCTGGACAGTACACCCGAGAAGCGGATTGAGTGGTTAGTGATGGTTGGGGGTTTTTAGGGATCGAGAGGTTAGCGATGAAGGTTTGAGATGGGTTTTTGAAGTCTTAATTAATTTGAAAATCTGGGTTGTCTTGAATAATAGTGTGATCTAGGTTTGTGAAATAGGCATTGATTGTTAGCTTGGAATTTCACGAATTCAATTGGAGGTTTTCATAATTTTCTTTTATTTTCAATAGAAAATAAATTAAAATATAATAATAATAATAATAATAATAATAATATATTGTTAGTCCAACTTCTTAGTCCAACACTGCACCAAATGCTTCACTAAGTTAATCCAGCCTAGTCTAGTCTAAGCCAGTCCACCTTAGTCTCTGAAGGCTGAAGCTAGTCCAGTCTGAGATAGTCCGGTGCAACAAACGTACCCTAATAGTCCATCTCCCTCTCGCTTAGAATACCTCTCCCCTCGCTCACTACCTTGACCTCTCGCTCAGACTGCTATCTACCTAGAGCAGCGACTGTGAATTTTGAGCAACAACAATCAACAGCAAAATTTAATAGAAGAGCCAAATGATCTTGAAAAACAAGGAATCTGGTATTTTTTCGAAGATGTACAATCCAGTATTTCTCTATTCTCAATTTTTATCTTCAATTTTATTGATGTGAGCAGAGTTTTTCTCTTAGTAGGGTCTGTTCTTGTCATAGTTAATTTTGTTCCAATTAACCAATCATTAACAAATTCCATGAATTCAATTCTTTTCGATTCCCCATTTTCCTTTCAATTCCAGTGGACCTGAATGATCCATTATCTGCTGTATATTGTTATGTTATGTTTTCTGTCTTTATATAATTTGAATTTGCATTTGACATTTTAGGTGGTTGTTATAGGGTTTACTCTTGCTCTTGTCATTTTTTTTTAAATGATTGGTTAATTTTGTTAGAATTAATCATTTAAAAGTTCAGTTCAATTCAATTCTTTTCAATTCCACATTTTCTTTTCAATTCCAACGGACCCGAAGGATCCACTCTGAGCTGTATTTTTTGATGGTGTGTTTTCTGTCTTTTTATAAATTGAATTTGCATTTAAAATTTTGGGTGGTTGTTATTTTTGACAAAGTTTGCTGCTTTTGGTTTGGAAATTGTGATACTTGTGTTGAGTATGCTCTATTTCGTCTCACGTTGAGAGACAACAGAAAAAAGCAAAGAATTAATTTTCCCTTCAATACTTGCCACACCCCCTCTATCCCTTTTCCCTTGTGGATTCTAATTTATTAGGCCTTATTCCTTATGGATTTGGGTTATACAAATCCTTTTCTGAAATTAATTGGGCCAAACCCCCCTCCTAAGTGGATTTAATGACTTGTGCCGAACCCTAGGGCCCTAATCCTTAAAATCTGCTAAGTTGTAACCCTAATCTAATTAACCCTAGGTTTGGCCGAACATATATATTGATATTTTCAGCCACAATTTATGGAGAAACCCTTATGCCATTCAGAAAATCCTTGCCGCAAGCCCAAGACACCATTCTGCATCATTCATTCAATCCATTGACTTCCATCTCCAACCTGCCGTAACCTTTCACCCTAATCAGCCATCATTCATCATCCTAAGCAAGAATACACCATTCATAACCCCCAAAACCACCAACCACACCTTGTGCCACAGCAAGGAAAAAGGAGGAAAGCCCTAGACGTGCATGCCATTCGACTTAGAGTTGATGGAACGTTTTAGGTGTAATCTTTTTTGTGTTTTCAATGTTTAAATTCACTTATCCTTGTTTTGTGAGTATGAGGAACTAATCCCCTCTTAGCTAGGGGGAATTTCGAAACCATGGCTATATTTGCAATATGATTTGATTACTTCCGGTTGTGATTTCATGAATTGTGAATTCAATTTACTTATCCGTTTGAATTAAAACTTGTTTGTGTATGTGGGTTGAGAGTGCACACTTAATTTGCATGCATAAATTTGATGCTAGGATATAAGGGAGCTTCACCTAATCGTTGTGAACTTACATTCATAAGTAGTAAAGGTTGTTAGTCACAATCATGTTAAGTAAATTCCTGGCATAAGTATCATGCGCTTTCATAGTTACGAACACCTTATCAAAACTTAGGATTTTCATAGAATTTAATGATCTTTGATTGTTTCTCTATTATGCGATTTCATGGAGAGAACTGTTGAGGAATAATTTGATTGCAACGCGCTAATTCCATTCAATTCAATGACTTGAGGAAAATCTGAGGGTTAATTTAAACGTACCTAATTAACTTCGGGTGTTGAGGTTCATGGTTCATTGAAAAAGCAACTGAGATTGTTTTGTATGCAAGTATGTCATGTGGGAGAAAGACCTCCTAGCTAGCCCATCATCCATCTATTTCCACCAAATTCGTGCAAATATGCCTAGTTTTAGTTCTTGTTTTGTTTACTTTATTTTCAACCAAAACCAAATCCCCCTATATTTTGGAGTGTCTAACTAGTTAGGATATGTTTTAGATTATGTTTTCAAGTGTTTTGAGTCAAGTTAAAACCAAAATTCGTCCAAAATTGTGTTTAGAGTCAAATATGCCCAGTTTGTGTTTTTAGGCAGTTTTGAGTGTTTTTAGCTTATTTTGAGTCTTGTGATCTTGTTTTGAGTCTTTTAAGTTTAGTTAAGTGTTTTAAAGCTCAGATTTATCTATTTGAGTTAGTTTAAGGAGTTTTAGCAATTCCTCTTAATCCCCGGTTTAAGAACAATCCCTACTTACATATATACTACAATTGTCAAAAGAGGGTTTAATTTGTGTATTAAATTAATTTTCGCATCAAATTTTGGCGTCGTTGCCGGGGATTAGCAACTTTGCTAATCCCTTGTTATTTCTTTTTGTTTATTTTCGTGTGTTGTTGGTTTCAGTTGCTAACCTTGTTTTGTTTTCTTGTTTTTAGGTACTAGTTTATGACTCGGAGTTCTCAACTGGTTCGTGCGCATATCTTAGACTTTGACGACGATTTTGAGCAAACTTTGTGAAGGAAGAAGAATCAACAAGAGCCTCAACCACCTCAACCTGCACCAGATCTTGAAGAAGATGAAGTACAAGTGGAAGAGGAGACCACGGCTTAGATTTTTGAGGAAGAACAAGTTATGGCAGCAGACAATCGAACAATCAAGGAGCTTTCCACTTCGGGATTAGACAATGCCATGCCTCTATGCATTCAATATCCAAGGGCAGCCCTAAACAAGATCGACGAGTTTGAATTAAATTCTAGCTTATTGCACCATATACCTAAGTTCCATGGATTGTCCATGGAAGATCCTAACAAACACTTAAAGGAGTTTGAGGTTGTTTGCTCAAGCATGACCCCAGTGAATGTTGATGGGAGCATTTTGAAGATGAAGGCTTTTCCCTTTTCTTTCTTGGAAAAGGCTAAAGATTGGTTGTATGAACTAGCCCCCGAAACTGTCACATCATGAGAGAGTATAAACGGGCGTTTTTGGAGAAGTTTTTCCCAACTTCTCAAGTCATTCTTTTACGCAAAAGAATTAGTGGCATTCAGCAAAGCCAAGGTGAATCATTTCCAACTTATTATGAACGTTTTAAAACTCTTGTTGCTTCATGTCCACAACGCTAAATGAAGGAGGAGCTTCTTCTTCAATATTTCTACGAAGGGCTTCTACCAATTGAACGCCAAATGCTAGACGCCTCAGCGGGATGAGCTTTAGTGGACAAAACGCCCATAGCTGCCAAGACTCTTATTGCCAACCGAGCTTTAAATGCTCAACAATATGAAGGCATTGGTCAAAGAGACATACCACGACAATAAGAAGTTAATGAGGTAAGTGCTATTTCTGAACTTCAAAATCAAATGGCTAACCTTACTTCTCTTCTTTCGCAGGTGGTTGAAATACCAAAGGTACAAAGTGTGGCTGTTTATGGCGTGTGCTCAATGAATGGACATTTCACGGATAAGTGCCCTCACTTGATCGAGAACGGAGGGTGGGAATCTACCAATGCTGTGGGTTATGGGAACCAAAACCAACCAAGGAGTGATCATTTCTCTAATACATACAATCCCGGTTGGAAAGATCATCCAAATTTCAAATGGAGGGAGCACCAACAATCGCAACAACAAAGAGCATTTAGGCAGCAACCACTGGGATTCTACCAAAGGCCATATGCACCCACACAACCCCAAGCACAACCTGCCAAATCCAAATCAGGTTTGTCCATAGATAATGATTAAAATTTTCAATTACTAACTTCTATGGCGCAAGGAATGCAAAATAGGGACAAAAAGGTTGATGAATTAGAGAAGCAAGTAGGGCAGATTGCGGAGTTCATGGGCCAATTCAGAGAACAAGGCAAGTTGCCTAGTTCAACCGTTGTCAACCCAAAAGGAGGATTCGAATTTGCCAAAGCAATCATGTTGCGAAGTGGAAAACAAGTTGGAACGGCCTCACAACCATTAAATCAGCCCCAACTAAGGACGAAAAGTTGCAATTGGAGGAGGAGGAGCAAGAGCAAGCCACGGCAAGGGTAGCACCACCCATGTCGCAGCCACCCAAACGCTCCCATTTGTCTTCCAAAGGTAAGGAGGTTCCAAATTCGATCATTTCTAATGTTATTCCTCCAAATGTACCCTTTCCTCGTAGATTCATGCAATCGAAGAAGGAAAAGGCTGAAAAGGACATTCTGGAGAAATTTAGAAAAGTACAAGTCAATATACCACTTTTGGATGCAATTAAGCAAGTTCCAAGGTATGCCAAGTTTTTAAAAGAACTTTGCACCACTAGGAAGAGAATTTCGAACAAGGAGGTTGTCAAGGTAAGTGAAAATGTCTCAGCCATCTTACAACGTAAAATGCCCCCTAAATGCAAAGATCTGGGTA
Organism: Pyrus communis; assembly: GCF_041283825.1. Taxonomy (NCBI): domain Eukaryota; kingdom Viridiplantae; phylum Streptophyta; class Magnoliopsida; order Rosales; family Rosaceae; genus Pyrus; species Pyrus communis. The sequence goes on from NC_142569.1 coordinate 22,659,755, forward strand.
GTATTACAATTCCTTGTAATATTGGCAATAATCATTTTGAACATGCCATGCTAGACTTAGGTGCATCTATTAATGTCATGCCTTACTCAATTTATGCATCTATGAACCTAGGTGAGTTAAAAAATGATGGTGTGATTATTCAATTGGCCGATAGATCTAATGCCTATCCAAAGGGTGTTTTGGAAGATGTTTTGGTGCAGGTTGATCATTTAATCTTTCCGGCTGATTTTTATGTGCTTGAAATGGAAGACTCGGTTCATTCTCCACCCTCGCCACTCCTACTTGGAAGACCATTCATGAAAACAGCCCAAACAAAGATTGATGTGGCCAAGGGAGCATTAACAATGGAGTTTGGTGGTGATATAATTCAATTCAATGTTTATGACTCTATTAAGAATCCTAATGATGTTCGTTCTTGTTTTGCCATTGATGTGCATAAGGATATAGGGCAGGAACAATCCACACCTATCAAGAAGGATGCATCAAGAACCACCATTGAAGAGGGAATTGGAGTGGTTGCCCTAAAACCACCCAATCTGGCCGATAGTAGCCATAGTGACATTGTTGATAGGGCTGCCACTTTTGAGCCTCCATCACAATATTTTTGTAAGTCTCCAACCCGAATTCCAATTCCCATTTCAACTAATAGGTTGTTACCTTCTTTGGTGCAGGTACCCAATCGAATTCAAGGTGGTGGGAGCATTTACATAGACTTTAGGAACCAAAACACCACAATCAGGGAGGATCACTATCCCCTTCCATTCATAGAGCCCTACTATGAGAATTTCGAGGAGCATGTTATGGATGATGTACCTCTCCATGATGTGGGTACTAGTGAAGCTTAACATGGCATATTCGTTCGGCTGGAAGACGTTAAAGCAAGCGCTTCTTAAGAGGCAACCCATGCATTCAACAAGGAGAAGTTGGAACTTCCACTCCAAACCTATATTTGCGTTTCTAAACCCTTCTCTTTGCTGCTCTATTTTATCATGCTTAGTTGTTTGTTGTTTGTTTGCTTTTGTGTGAGTCTTCGTGCGAAACATTGAGGACAATGTTTGATTTAAGTGTTGGGGGGGGGGTAAAACAAGTGTTTTTATGCAAATTTGTGGGATTCTATCACCTATCACTTCTAATGTTGTTTCTCACTGTTTTTAAGTGTTTTTAGTGCATTTTGAGCTGTTTTGGTGTGTTTTGAAGTAAAAATCCGAAAATTTGAAAAAATAAATAAATAAATTGAAAAAAGTGTTTTGAAAATGCCAAAAAGAGTTGTTTTTGTGTGTTTGTTTGTGTCTTAGGGTACCTTCCAACACAATGATGAGGATTTGGTTTTTAATGCATGACTGTTAAAGAAAGTTACAAACATGGATGAAAGTTTAATTTACTCTTTGGTTTATGCTTGGTTATAGTTATAGTTTATGAATTCACATGTAATCACAAAAAGAAAAAAAATCAATTTTTGTAACATGCTTGAAAGAAGGAACTCAAACTAACGCTATGTCCCTGAGAGACTTGAGCCTAAAATGTTCTTTGGAGAGTATAAATCTGTGATTTCTTGTTTTCTAAAGTCGTTGCATGATCTCATCATTCTTTGCTTGGTTGCTACTTAGAATGTATTTCATCATTATAGTTCCAAATACTAGAACTCATGCCCATTTCATTCAAAGCATGATATTGATTGCATAACATACAATAAGATGAAGTTGTTTAGTTAAACCAAAGCCAAATAGCCTAACCCTTTTGCATATGTATTGTAGGATTACCCCTTTTGAGCCGTTTGAAGCCTATTTTCTTTGTTAGCCACATTATCCTCACCTAGCCTAGATTAGGACTTTCCATACTTGTGTTCTTAAAGGATAGTGAAGCATGACTTAGAATGAATTCCTTTTGATCAACACATTGCAGAAAACAAGTGTGGGGGAAGGTAATAGGGCATGGCAAAGAAAGAGAAAAAAAAAAAAAATTCGTGAAAAAAAAAAAAAGAAAAGAGAAAAGTTGTAAAAAGAGTTGAGAAATAAGTGAAAATGATCTCACAAGGGTTGGTTGTTGAAGAAAGGGTCCAAAAGTTTGAATTTGACCCTAAATTTTGCATGAATCTTCCCTCTGTGTTTAAAAGTTGATTTCTGCCATAAAAAATGAGTTTAAGTGTCAATTTCATTACTTTGCTTCCTATTGCTTTAAGATCCCTTGTTTATCCTTTACCTTTCTTTTTTAGCCAATACCTTAGCCTCATTATAAACCCCAGACTTCTATCTTGATGTTATGTGGTCAATATGTGGAGTTTGAAATTGGTATGAGCATATAGAATCCCTGGTTCTCGCTTCTAAGTAGTAGCATTCCATTCATGAGCTCATATATATACATGCATTAATAATTCCAGAACGTGCTTCCTTTGTTTAAAACATATGTGAGTGGCTCGTCTACATGTTTACATTAATCTTCTAACATATACCTAGTGTAGGGAGTGTAGTCAGAAAATATGAGTGAAAATAGAGAGTATATCCGGTGAGGAATTGAGGGAATTCTCTAAGGCATGTTACAACATTCAAAATGTTGTTTTAATTGATTAAATGTGAGCTAGTGAATGGTGACTATGATTAAGTATGCTCGAGGGTAAGGATTGCTTAAATCTATGTGAGTGGTGATCCTTGACATGTTATGTTTCATTGGAAATCCCTGAGGCAAATGTTGGAAGGTTTAGATTGTATGTTTTGTTTCTTTTGTTTGTTTGTTTTGCTCGAGGACTAGCAAAAGCTAAGTGTGGGGGAATTTGATAGGAGCATATTTATGCGACTTAGTTAGCTTGTTCTTGTGCATTTGTGTTGCTATTTCTTAGTTAATGTAGTATTTCAAGTCATTTTCGTGTGTTTGTAGGTCCAAAGGGTTAACGTGGCAAGAAAGTGCATTTTGGTGCATTTTGGAGCAGTTTTGGGCACTAAATGGATAGCACATGTATGGGCCAAGATGGATGGACGAATTTGGAGTTCAAAAGGCTAGGAATCTAATAAGAAGATGAAGAAATTAAATTCAAGACAAAGATGATAAGGAATCAGCTCAAAAGAGGAAACATTATCCAAAACCTTATCCAACCTTATCTTATCCTATCCTATCCTAACCTTATCATGCCTTAATCTTAGCTGCAAGGGGACCTAAATATATATTTCTAGAACCTATTTCTAGAAGCATTCTCTTCTAGAAGTCCCAAATCAGCCGCAAAACACATTATTTCTAGAAACCCTACAAAGGTAGCGACTATTCACTTCTAGAATGCCTTGCCTTGCCTTGCAATCTACTCCCCTTTTCCCTCCAATACTTACCGCACCCCTCTATCCCTTTTCCCTTGTGGATTCTGATTTATTAGGCCTTATTCCTTGTGGATTTGGATTATACAAATCCTTTTCTGAAATTAATTGGGCCAAACCCTCATCCTAAGTGGATTTAATGACTTGTGTCGAACCCTAAGGCTTTAATTCTTAAAATCTGCTAAGTTGTAACCCCAATTTAATTAACCCTAGGGTTGGGCGAACATATATATTGATATTTTCAGCCATAATTTCGGGAGAAACCCTTATGCCATTCAGAAAATCCTTGCCGCAAGCCCTAGACACCATGCTTCATCATTCATTCAATCCATTGACTTCCATCTCCAACCTGACGCAACCTTTCACCCTAATCAGCCATCATTCATCATCCTAAGCAAGAATACACCATTCATAACCCCAAAACCACCAACCACACCTTGTGCCGTGATAGGAGCATATTTAGGCGACTTAGTTAGCTTGTTTTCCTGCATTTATATTGTTAGTTCATAGTTATTTTAGTAGTTTAAGCTATTTTCGTGTGTTTTTAGGTTCATATGGCTAAGGAAGCAAAAAGGTGCATTTTGGAGCAAAATTGGACTTGGAATGGATAGCTTATGTTTGGAGCAAAAGGAATGGACGAAATTGAAGACCTAAAAGAGAGAGGATTCCTAATCACAAGAGTTAGGATTTCTAATCACAAGAGGATTCCTAATCACAAGAGGAGTCCTAATCAAATGAGGAATCCTAGCCAAAGAAGGTTTCCTACTTGAAGTAGGAAAGTTAAGCCAAGGTTTCCTATTTTGGTTTAACCTTTCCTAATCCTAAATGTCCTTAAATTCTAGCAAGTTTGAAGGCACCTTATGTATTTTAGGACACAAAATAAAGTTCCCTTGCAACCTAAAGTCCATGCCGTGGCCTCCCTTAGTGTTTCCCTTCCTTGCCGTGCAAGGGAGGGCCTTGTTTCCTATTCTAAATCATTAAAACACATTCCCTTTTCATCTAAAACTCAACCACAACTTACATACCTTTTCTATTCCAAAATCTTTGCCTAATTTCAGAAATAAAGCACATTCCCTTTCTTGCAATCCTTTGCTGCAAATTACCATTCCCTTTCCCTTGATTTTCTGACTTTGTGTTTCCTTTTCTTTAACAATTTGGAGTTAAATCCTTTCCTAAACTATGTAATAAAACCTTAGGATTCTTTCTTCCATATAAATACCCAATGTCGCACCCTTATTGAATGTTAATCACCCTTCCATACAACTTGCCTTCATTCGCACAGAAACACAACCTTGTCGCAGCCTTCCATCAAACTTTCCACCATTCTCCTCCTTCCATACCTTCACCCAAACCTCCATACACCATCCTTAACCCTTGCCGCACCACCCTACCCTCCTAAATCCATTCACAACCCAGAAAATCATCCACAAAACCACCCTAGACTCTTGTGCCGTGACTTAGCAAGGAATAAGAGAAGAAAGACGAAGCCTTGGACGTTTGTGCATTCAAGTTGGAGTGTTGGAACATTTTTAGGTGTAATCTATCTTTTGTTTTCAATGTTTAATTCTATTTTTTTTTTGTTTTGTTATGAACATGAGAGACTAAACTCGTTTTAGCTAGGGGATGCTTTGAAACCATGATTAGGTTTATAATATGAGTTGATTAATTCCCGTTGTGATGTCATAAATTGTGAATGCAATTTACTTAACCACTTGATGGATAACTTATTCTTGTATGTTGATTAGGGAGGCCTACTTAATTTGCATGCTTGAATTTGGTGCTAGAATATAAGGGAGTTTCACATAATCGTCACACACTTATATTCACAAGTAGTTAAGGTTGTTTTCACAATCATGTTAAGTAAATTCCTAGCATGAGTATCATGATGTCATAGTTACAAGTGCTTTGTCAATACTTATGATTTCCATTGAACGTAATGATCTTTGATTGTATCTCTATTATGATGTCATGTAGGGGACTTTTGAAGAATGCGTTGGGTTGTCGTATGATGTCATCCAATCCAATAACTTATGGGAAATCTGAGGGTTAGTGATGTCACGGTTAATCTGGGGTATTGAGGTTCATGGTTTATCGAAAAAGCAACTGGAAATGAATTTATGTTTGAATGTATCATGTGTGGGGAAGTATCCCTTGGCTATTTAATCATCCATTGGTTTTTCTCATATTCGTCAAAATATGTTTTAAGTCTTTAATTTACTTGTTTTTCTTTTAAATTCGTCCAAAATCAAATCCCCTTTACTTACTTGTTTCAAATTTGTCCAAAAGTGTGTTTTTGAGTCTTTTGAGTCAAAACTAATTGTATTTTCATCCAAATTAAGTCCTAGAGTCTAAATTGAGTCTTTTTTTATTGTTTTGAGTTGTTTTGAGTCTTTTAAGTTTGTTTTGAGTCATCCAAGTTTAGTTCAGAGTCTTTTCAGTTTGTTTACGTGTTTTGAAGCATATTTTTACATCTTTGAGTCAATTTTCATTAGATTAGCAATCCTTCCTAATCCCCGGCCTAGAATGATCCCTACTTATATCTATACTACAATTGTCAAAAAGAGGGTTTAATTTGAGTGCTATCTTTTATCACATTAAATTTTTGGCGCTGTTGCCGGGGATTAGCAACTTTGCTAATCCCCTGTTGTTTCTTTTTGTTTCTTTTTCATATAGTTTTTGTTTTAGCTACTGACCTTATTTATGTTCTTGTTTGTAGGTACTAGTTTATGACTTGTAGTTCTCAACCTATTAGTGCAAACATCTTGGATTTTGACGACGATTTTGAGCGCACTTTGAGAAGGAAGAAGAAGGACCCAGAACTTCACCCATCAAGTTCTAGTTTGGCTTCTAATCTTGAGGAGGAAGAGGAACCCATGGCAAGGGAGGAAGAAGAGGTCCAAACCATGGCAGCGGACAATCGTACAATCAAGGAGCTTTCCGCCTCGGGAATAGACAATGCTGCACCCTTTTGCATCTAATACCCAAGGGCGGCTCAAGATAAAATCGATGAATTTGAATTGAAGTCAAGTTTGTTGCACCACATTTCGAAGTTCCATGGACTGTCCATGGAGGATCCCAACAAGCATTTGAAGGAGTTCGAGGTGGTGTGTTCAAGCATGACTCTAATTAATATTGATAGTAGTATTTTGAAGATGAAGGCCTTTCCATTCTCATTATTGGAGAAGGCCAAGGATTGGTGATACGTAAAATTATACGCACACAAACTAAACCCTATTTGTGACAATTGTAGTAATGATGTAAGTAGGGATCGTTCTAACCGGGGATTAACTAGGGGTGCTAATCTATTTTGAAATGACTTGAAAACACAAAAACTAAATGTAAATACTCTTAACAAGACTACTATGACTCAGAATGGCTTTGAAAAACTCAAACTGCCTAAAACAATCAAATTGACTCAAATAGAAACTAGAACTTGATTTAGACGAATTTGAAAGTGTTTATGACTCCAAAAGCTTAAAGATACAAAAATAAAACAAATACGAATGATTAAGACTCAACGAAATATGGGGGAAATGTGTTTGGACGATATTAAATTACAAAGGCAAAATAAAAGGCAAAATGTAAATATGAATGTGATGAAAATATGGATGATGGAATAGCCAAGGGGTTCTTCTCCACACATGTTACACTTGCATACAATATTAATTCTCAGTTGGTCTTTCGATAAGTTGTGAAACTCAATGCTCCAAGTTAATTAGGTCCGCTTAAATTAACTTTCAGATTTCCCTAAATTCGTTGGATTGAATGGAATACGCATTACAACCAAATTATTCTTAATCAAAGTCCCTAACTATGGAATACGCATGATAGAGACATTCAACAAAGATCATTAAGTTCAATGAAAATTATAAGTGTTGACGAGGCATTCGTTACTATGGAATACGCATGAAACTTATGCCAAGAATTCGTTTAACGCGATTGTTTATAAGCAACCTCCACTACTTGTGAATATAAGTTCATAACGATTAGGTGAAACTCACTTATATTCTAGCGTCATATTCATGCATGAAAATTAAGCTTGCAATCTCAATGAACATACATAAATAAGTTATCAATCAAACAGTTAAACGAATTGAATCCACAACTTATGAAATTCCAACCAAAAGTAATCAATTCATATTGCAAATATAAACATAGTTTCGAATCACCCCCTAGCTAAAGGGGGTTTAGTTCCTCATAACTTTGAAATCAAAGAAACCCCTAAACATTCCAACAACTCAAACTTGAATTGTATGAACGTTTAGGCACTCTTCTCTTCCATTCTCATACGTACAAAACAAAGAGAATTCAATTTAAACTTTGAAATCAAAGAAACACCTAAACATTCCAACAACTCAAACTTGAATTGTATGAATGTTTAGGCACTCTTTTCTTCCTCGTTGTTGTAGCACAAGGTCTAAGGTGAGCCTTGGGGATTATGTGAAGTGTTTTGGAGGGATGGGAAGTGGTTGGATAGTGGCTGCAATGGAGGAGAAAAACTGCACAGAAATGGAAGGGGATTTGCGGCACAAGGGTTGTGTTTGTGTTGTGTGTTGTGTTGTGAATGAGATGAGATGAATTGTGGCTAGGTTGCATGCTTATTTATAGGTAAATGAGAGGGAACATGACAGCTTGGAATAGGTGGAAATGTGGCTGCAAGTTTGGTGAATGATTATGAGTGAATGCATGTGAATGTGGCTAGGTTGAAAAGCTGGAATTTCTGGAATTGTAATGTACCCCACGGCATTGATTAGTTTTAGGTGCATGTGGCTGCAATGTTTGTTGGTTAAAGATGCATGTGGATGTATTATACAATGGGAAAGTATGTGATTGACAATTAGGGTGAATGATTATGTGGCTACATGTTTGAATGATTAAAGTGCATGTGGGTTGATTGAATGAATGCAAAGTGAATGAATAATGAAATGGGAAAGCATGACCAAGGTGGAAATGCATGTGAAATGTTGGAAAGGGATTGGGAATGCACGGCTTTGGGGAAAGAATGAGTGGATGTGCAAATGTGTTTTAAATAATGAAAGTGTTTGGAGAATGAATGCAATGATGAAGAGTGAATAAAGAATGCATGTAGGGTTAGGAAATAAAATCATAACTTAAAGGGGGATGATTAAAGGGTGTTGAAAGGTTTTGCATGGCTTTGAAGTGATTGTGGATTGGGCTAGAGTTTAAGTACATGAAATGGACCCAAATTGCTCATCCTTGCATGGCAAGGAATGGTGTTTGTGTTAAGCCCATGGCAAGGTGTTATGTGATTGGGTTAGGGCCATTGTTTTGTGTCTTCAAGTGCATACAAGGCCTTCAATTTCATCCAACACTTGGGCTCCAAGTATAAGCTATCCATCCTTAGCCCAATAGTGCACCAAAACACTCCACAATGCATCCTTTCGTCAAACACGTCTTATTATCCTGAAAACACACAAAAGAAGCATAAAGGACTAAAATAACTAAAGAAACACAACGTAAATGCACGAGAACAAGCAAAGTAAGTCGCCTAAATATGCTCCTATCAAATACCCCCACACTTAGCTTTTGCTAGTCCTCGAGCAAAACAGAAAAACAAAATAAAACGAAACGAAACAGACCAAACACAATCTTAAACCTTCCAACGTTGCCTCAGTGATTTCCAATGCACATGACATGTTAAAAATCATTATTCCCACAGATTTTGGTTATCTTTACACTTAAGTACATACTTAATCATAGTCACCACATACTAATTCACAACTAAGCATTTAAAACTATATTTTGAATGTAGTAACATGCCTTAGAGAATTTGCTCAAATCCTTACAAGATATGCACTCATTTTTCACACAGATTTTCTGACTACACACCCTACACTAGCTATATGTGAGAAGATTGATGTAAATATGAATTCTAACACTCACATATGTTATATTAAAGAAAGCATTTTCTGGATTTACGACAATGACATGAATATGATCTCATGGATGGAATGCTACTACTTAGACGCGAGAACCAGTGACACCATATGCTCATACCAAGTTCAAACTCCACAAATTGAAATACACAACACTCAAGATAGAAGTCAAGGGTTGTAACAGGGCTTGGGGTATGTGGATAACAAAGAAGGGATATGGAAAACAAAGGTTCTTAAAGAAATAGTGAGCAAAGCATTTGAATCAACTTAGAATTCACTTTTGAATGAAAACTCAACTTTTGAACAAAAAGGGAGAATTTAGACAATTTACGCCCAGAATTGGTGTTTTTGGAACCTTTCTTCAATCACTTATTCTTTCATTTTTTTTTTTTTTTTTTTTCAAGCTCTTTTTTCTTTCTTTCTTTCTTTTCTTTTTTTTTTTTCTTTTCTTTTGCTTTTCTTTTGAATCTCAAAACATAAACACTTAAACATTCTCTCCCCCACACTTATTTTCTTTAATAATGTACTCAAAAGGAATTCAATTAAGTCATGCTCACTATCTTTTAAGAACAAGGGTGGGGATTGTCCTAAACTAGGCTAGGTGAGGAAAATGTGGGTAAACAAAGAATAAAGGCTAAACAAGGCTCAACGGGGTTAAAACTTACAACATATACGAAGTATGGGAAGTAAGTTTATTTGGCTATGGTGGTGGTCACTACACAGCTTCTTCTTGAATATGTGTTATGCAAATCAATAACATGCTTTGAATGAAATGGGCATGAGTTCTAGCATTTGGAACTATATGATGAAACGCCTTCTAAGTAGTAACCAAGCAAAGAATAATGAGATCATGCAACGACTTTAGAAAACAAGAAATCACAGATTATACTCTCCAAAGAACGTTATAGGCTCAAGTCTCTCAGGGTTGTAGCGTTTGTTTGAGTTCCTTCCTTCAAGCATGTTACAAAAACGAATTTTTTTCTTTTTTGATTGCATGTGAAGTCATACATTATAACCATAACCAAGCATATACCAAGAGTAAATCAAACTTTTCTCTATGCTTATAAATCTTTTAACCGTCATGCAATTACAAACCAAATCCTTGTCATTACGTTGGAAGGTTCCCTAAGACACAAACACACAAAAACAACTCAAAACACTCTTTTTAAGCTTTTCAAAACATTTTTTTTTTTTTTTTTTTTTCAAATTTTTATGTGATTTTCGGAGTTATAAAAACAAACATACTAAAACACTCTAAAACAACTTAAAAACATCTTAAAACAGTAAGGAACAACATTTGAAGTTATGGGTGATAAAATCCCACGTATTTGCATTAAATATACTTAGTTACCCCCCCACACTTAAATCAAACATTGTGATAGGAGCATATTCATGCGACTTAAATGGCTTGTTCTCGTGCATTTACGTTATGTTTCTCTCGTTATTTTTGTCCTTTATGCTTCTTTTGTGTGTTTTCAGGTTCTAAGGGCCTAGGGAGCAAGAAAGTGCATTTTGAGGCCATTTGGAGCATTTTTGGGCATGGATTGGATAGCTTATCCATGGAGCCAAGAGGATGGACGAATTTGAAGGCCTTGTATGCACTTGAAGACACAACACATTATGCCATACAAACCAACCTATTTTAGGCCCATTCTATGTACTTAAACCCTAGCCCTTTAAACTAGTTCATTTATCACTTATCAAACCATTCACTTATCACTCACCACATATCATATATTTATTACTTATCATATCATTCATTCATCTACATATCAATAACCACATATCATTCATTCATTACTTATCATATCATTCATTCATCTACATATCAATAACCACATATCAATAACCACTTATCTTATCACTCAACATATCATACACTTATCACTCATCACACTTCATCATTACACCACCATTCATTCTTTAAAACACAAACAACATTCACATGCAAACACAAGCTTTAACCAACAAACAAAACAGCCAACACATGCACCAAAACACCTTTGCCGTGGCCTTCACTCCCCCTTGCATTTTCAGCCATTCCACTTCATCATTACACCACCTTCTCCATCTTTAATCACATGCACCACTAATTCAACACATGCACTTGTTCCTCCATTAAATCAACCACATTCATCACCAAAGAACCTTTGTGCCGTGAGTTCCATTGCATTTCCAGCATCCTCACATGCATTCCCTTCACATTCACCCACATGCACATTCAATCATTCACACATCCACCACTCATTCTTCATCATTTCAACCACCTACATGCATTAATTATTAAACTCTTCATCATTGCATCCAGAAAATGAGCAAGAAAGCTTCCCAAACACATGCAAATCCATCCATGCCGTGGGTTCCCTTTGCTCCCCTTGTGCAATTCCAGTTTTCACATGTGTCCTAGCTGTTTTTCCATCATTCCTCCACACAAATGCTTAAACAAACAGCCATATGTTCCCTCCACTACCCCTATAAATACCCTAGCATTCATTCATTCACTCCCCATTCAATTCATATCTCATATTTCCATTCACAACACTTCACACAACACAAATACCATTCCATTGCCGTGAGTCCCACTTCATTTTCTGCATATTTTCTCTTCATTCTTCCATCTCCAACCACTCCCTACTCCATTCCACATACACCTAAAGCCCTTAAGCTCACCTTAGACTTTGTGCTACAACAACGAGGAAGAAAAGAGTGCTTAAACGTTCATACAATTCAAGTTTGAGTTGTTGGAATGTTTAGGTGTTTCTTTGATTTCAAAGTTTAAATTTAATTCTCTTTGTTTTGTACGTATGAGAAGGGAAGAGAAGAGTGCCTAAACGTTCATACAATTCACGTTTGAGTTGTTGGAATGTTTAGGTGTTTCTTTGATTTCAAAGTTATGAGGAACTAAACCCCCTTTAGCTAGGGGGTGATTCGAAACTATGTTTATATTTGCATTTTGAATTGATTACGTTTGGTTGGAATTTCATAAGTTGTGGATTCAATTCGTTTAACTGTTTGATTGATAACTTATTTATGTATGTTCATTGAGATTGCAAGCTTAATTTTCATGCATAAATATGACGATAGAATATAAGTGAATTTCACCTAATCGTTATGAACTTATATTCACAAGTAGTAGAGGTTGCTTATAAACAATCGCGTTAAACGAATTCTTGGCATAAGTTTCATGCGTATTCCATAGTAACGAATGCCTCGTCGATGTTTATGATTTCCGTTGAACTTAATGATCTTGGTTAAATGTCTCTATCATGCGTATTCCATAGTTAGGGACTTTGATTAAGAATAATTTGGTTGTAATGCGTATTCCATTCAATCCAACGAATTTAGGGAAATCTGAAAGTTAATATAAGCGGATCTAATTAACTTGGAGCATTGAGTTTCACAACTTATCGAAAGACCAACTGAGAATCAATTTTGTTTGCAAGTGTAACATGTGTGGAGAAGAACCCCTTGGCTATTCCATCATCCATATTTTTATCACATTCATATTTACATTTTGCCTTTAATTATATTCTGTCTTTTTAATTTAATATCGTCCAACCACAATTTCCCCCCCCCTATTTTGTTAAGTCTTAATCATTCGTATTTGTTTTATTTTTGTATCTTTAAGCTTTTGGAGTCATAAACAATTGCAAATTCGTCTAAATCAAGTTCTAGCTTCTATTTGAGTCAATTTGATTGTTTTAGACAATTTGAGTTTTTCAAAGCCATTCTGAGTCATAGTAGTCTTGTTAAGAGTATTTTAATTTAGTTTTTATGTTTTTAAGTCAATTTAGAAGGTTTTAGCAAGCCCTCCTAATCCCCGGTCTAGAACGATCCCTCACTTATCCATTCTACTACAATTGTCAAACGAGGGTTTAATTTGAGTGTCAAGTAAATCTCGCATCAAATTTTGGCGCCGTTGCCGGGGATTAGCAACTTTGCTAATCCTTTGTCTTTATTTTTATATTTTTTTTTTTTTTTTTTTTGTTTTTCGTGCATTCTTATTTTAGATTCTTAGTTTGTTTGTTTCCTTGTTTTTTAGGTACTGTGTATGACTCGTCGCTCTCGGCCTATTATAGAGAACATCTCCGACTTTGACGGTGATTTTGAACGCACTTTGAGGAGAACGAGGAGTCAACAAAGCAACTTTGCTAATCCTTTGTCTTTATTTTTATATTTTTTTTTGTTTTTCGTGCATTCTTATTTTAGATTCTTAGTTTGTTTGTTTCCTTGTTTTTTAGGTACTGTGTATGACTCGTCGCACTCGGCCTATTATAGAGAACATCTCCAACTTTGACGGTGATTTTGAACGCACTTTGAGGAGAACGAGGAGTCAACAAGAGCCACCACAACCTCCACCACAACCTGGGCTTGAAGAAGACGAAGTAGGTGTAGAAGAAAAGCCCACGGATCAGATTTTTGAAGAAGAACAAGCCATGGCAGCAGATAATAGAACCATCAAGGAGCTTTCGGCCTCAGGTTTGGATAATGCATTGCCTCTTTGTATCCAATACCCCACGGCTGCAGAGGGGAAGACTGAGGAATTTGAACTCAAATCCAGTTTGTTACACCATATTCCGAAGTTCCATGGCTTGTCTATGGAAGACCCCAACAAACACTTGAAGGAGTTCGAGGTGGTTTGTTCGAGCATGACCCCCGTCAATGTGGATGGGAGTATATTGAAGATGAAGGCCTTTCCATTTTCACTTATGGACAAGGCCAAAGATTGGCTCTACGAACTAGCCCCGGGAACTGTGACTTCGTGGGAGAGTATGAAGCGTGCTTTCTTGGAGAAATTCTTCCCTACTTCGAGAGTGATTCTCCTACGGAAGAAAATTAGTGGTATTCAACAGAATCATGGTGAGACATTCCCGGCTTATTATGAGCGCTTCAAGGGCCTTGTAGCTTCATGTCCTCAACATCAAATGAAGGAGGAACTTCTCCTTCAATATTTCTATGAGGGCCTCCTTCCTATCGAACGTCAAATGGTTGATGCGTCAGCGGGAGGAGCATTGGTGGACAAAACACCAAGGGATGCCAAGATTCTCATAGCCAACCGAGCGCTCAACGCTCAACAATATGAAGGAGTGGGCCAAAGGGAAGCCCCACGGCAACAAAGTGTAAATGAGGTGAGTGCTATTTCTGAAATTCAATCACAACTTGCTAATCTTACTTCTCTTGTTTCTCAGGTTGTGATTGGTCCAAAAGCACAAGAACACCAAGTTTGTGGCGTGTGCTCAATTCAAGGGCATCCATCCGACAAGTGCCCTCAACTAATCGAGAATGGTGGGTGGGAATCTGCCAATGCAATTGGTTTCCAAGGACAAAATTAAAACAACCCATACTCGAACACTTACAATGCCGGATGGAGGGACCATCCAAACTTCAAATGGAGGGAGCCACAACAAGCTGCCCAACAAGGAGGATTTAGGCCAAACCCCCCTGGTTTTTATTCCAAACCGTATGCACCCCAACAATCCCAACAACCTTCGGCATCATCTCATTCAGGTACGTCTTTGGAAAGTAATCAAGCTATGCAATTACTAACCTCTATTTCGCAGGGGTTGCAAAATCAAAACAACCGAATAGAAAATAACGAGAAGGAGATGATGGATATGAAGAAACAAATAGGGCAGATTTCTGAGTTCCTTGGACAGATTAGAGAGCAAGGAAAGCTTCCTAGCTCAACCACAGTCAATCCAAAGGGAGGATTCGAATCCGCCAAGGCCATCACCCTAAGGGGTGGAAAAGAAGTTGGGACCGAGCCAAACAATCCCAAATCTGCCCAGAAAGTAGATGAAGAGACGACACAACCTGAGGCAGATCACCCTAACTCGGCCAAATCAGGTAATTTAAGTTCAAATTCATGTACTTCACGTCCTAATCTGCCCAATGTACCTTTTCCTCGCAGGTTCATGCAAGAAAAAAAGGAAGAAAGCGAGAAGGACATTCTTGAAACGTTCCGGAAGGTGCAAGTGAACATACCGCTTCTCGATGCAATCAAACAGGTTCCAAAGTATGCTAAATTCCTCAAGGACCTATGCAATACAAAGAGAAGAAGGGCAAACAAAGAGGTAGTGAAGGTAAGCGAGAATGTGTCCGCTGTTTTGCAACGTAAACTGCCTACCAAGTGCAAAGACCCCGGTAGTTTCACGATTCCTTGTGTGATTGGACATAATCGTTTTGAACATGCCATGCTTGATTTAGGTGCATCCATAAATGTCATGCCTTATTCTATTTATGCATCTATGAATTTGGGTGAATTAAAACAAGATGGTGTAATTATACAATTGGCCGATCGTTCTAACGCGTATCCAAAAGGAGTTTTGGAAGATGTGCTTGTGCAGGTGAACCATTTAATTTTTCCGGCTGATTTCTACGTCCTAGACATGGAGGATTCAGCCCATTCTACATCTTTGCCGATTCTCCTTGGTAGGCCATTCATGAAGACGGCCCGAACGAAGATTGATGTATACAAAGGCACCTTGACAATGGAATTCGATGGGGAAGTGATTGATTTTAATATTTCTGAAACTATGAGATATCCCGTTGATGACCATTCTTGTTTTTCCATTGATGTTATCGATTCTTTGGCGCAGGTATACCTTGAAGAATTGAACGAGGACGCCCTGGAAACAACCATCACTAAGGCCATAGAGCGCAAAAATGAAGGATTTGGGCCAATGCAAGGCCACGACAAGGAGGAGGAATTCTTTGCAATGGGTTCTAGTGAAGAAATAATTGAGGTTGTGGCAGCCCTTGAGTCATTGCCACAACAATATGGTAAGGTTCCACTCTCACTTTCAAATTCAGTTTCCACTAAGATGCTACCTTCTGTTGTTCAGGCACCATCGCTTGAACTTAAGCCGTTGCCAGACCATTTGAAGTATGTGTTTTTGGGAAAAGGCAAAACATTGCCCGTCATCATTTCATCAAGTCTCACGGCAATGGAGGAGGAGAAGCTTGTGAGGGTGCTGCGAGAACACAAAACGGCCATAGGGTGGACTTTGGCCGACATTAAAGGAATAAGCCCTACCACATGCATGCACCGTATACTTCTTGAGGAGGGGGCTAAACCAACTCGAGAGGCTCAACGCCGTCTCAACCCTCCGATGATGGAAGTGGTGAAGAAGGAAATAATCAAGCTTTTGGATTGCGGAGTGATCTACCCTATCTCCGATAGCCGTTGGGTCTCTCCAGTTCAAGTCGTTCCCAAGAAGTCCGGAGTAACTGTTATCAAGAATGATGAGAATGAGCTCGTGCCTACACGCATGCAGACTGGATGGCGCGTATGTATCGATTACCGGAAGCTAAATGCCATGACTAGGAAAGATCACTTTCCTTTGCCATTCATCGACCAGATGCTCGAAAGGTTAGCCGGTCATGCTTTTTACTGTTTTCTTGATGGATACTCTGGATATAACCAAATTGTGATAGCCCCGGATGATCAAGAGAATACCACATTCACATGTCCCTTTGGAACATTTGCTTATCGTCGCATGCCATTTGGCTTATGCAACGCACCGGCCACTTTCCAAAGGTGTATGGTAAGTATATTTTCCGATTTTTTTGAAAAGATCATTGAGGTTTTCATGGATGATTTCAGTGTATTTGGGAGTTCATTTGATAATTGCTTGGATAATCTGACCTTAATTTTGAAACGATGTGTTGAAACTAACCTTGTCTTGAATTGGGAGAAATGTCACTTTATGGTGAAACAAGGTATAGTTTTAGGACATATTGTTTCAGAAAAAGGAATTGAAGTAGATAAATCGAAAATAGACCTTGTACGTCACTTACCCTCTCCTACTTCGGTTAGAGAGGTACGTTCGTTTCTTGGCCATGCAGGGTTCTATAGGCGTTTTATCAAAGACTTCTCCAAGATGTCCAACCCTCTTTGCCGATTGCTTCAAAAAGATGTGCCATTCAAGTTTGATGAAGAGTGTAATTCGGCATTTAACCAACTCAAGGAGAAGCTAGTCTCGGCCCCCATTATTGTACCTCCAGATTGGAGCCTTCCGTTCGAGCTCATGTGCGATGCATCCGACTATGCATTAGGAGCTGTTCTAGGACAAAGAAGAGACAAGCGGCCGCATGTCATATACTATGCATCTCGGACTCTCAATGATGCCCAATTGAACTACTCCACGACGGAAAAAGAACTTCTAGCTGTGGTTTTTGCTTTAGATAAATTCCGTTCATATTTAATTGGTACTAAAGTAATCGTTTATTCTGATCATGCAGCTTTGAGGTACTTGCTCACAAAAAAGGAAGCAAAGCCGAGGCTTATCCGTTGGATTCTTCTTCTTCAAGAATTTGATATTGAAATCCGGGATAAGAAAGGAAGCGAGAATGTAGTGGCTGACCATTTAAGCCGAATGATCCACGAGGAGCATGAACATGCCGTGCCTATCCCTGAAACTTTTCCCGATGAGCAGCTGCTATCCATTGAGGTAAGTGAACCATGGTATGCAGATTTAGTGAATTACTTGGTGGCTAAACAAATTCCAAATGAACTAAACAAGCACCAACGTGATAAGCTTAAAAATGATGCACGTTTCTATGTTTGGGATGACCCTTATTTGTGGAAGTATTGCTCAGATCAAATTGTACGTAGATGTGTGCATGATTCTGAATTTCACTCTATTCTAAGCTTTTGTCACACATATGCATGTGGTGGTCATTTTGGCACACAACGCACTGCCCTCAAGGTTCTAGAATGTGGTTTTTATTGGCCGACTATATTTAGGGATGCTAGAACCTTTTGTATGTCTTGTGATCGTTGCCAACGAATGGGTAACATAGGTACCAAGGACCAAATGACGCAAACCCCTGTCTTTAATGTAGAAATTTTTGATGTTTGGGGCATTGATTTCATGGGCCCTTTTCCTCCATCTTATGGTTTCACTTATATCTTGCTAGCCGTTGATTATGTTTCTAAATGGGTGGAAGCAAAAGCCACCCGTACTAACGATTCTAAGGTGGTTGCAGATTTCGTGAAAACTAACATTTTTGCTAGGTTTGGAATGCCGAGAGTAATCATAAGTGATGGAGGGTCTCACTTTTGCAATCGGACCATTGAGGCGTTGCTAAGAAAGTACCATGTCAAACATAAGGTCTCCACACCTTACCATCCTCAAACAAATGGCCAAGCCGAGGTGTCTAACCGAGAAATCAAACAAATTTTGGAGAAGACCGTTGGACCAACAAGGAGGGATTGGAGCTTACGTTTAGATGATGCACTGTGGGCATATCGTACGGCATACAAAACACCCATTGGGATGTCACCTTTTCGGCTCGTCTATGGTAAGCCATGTCATTTGCCCGTAGAGTTAGAGCACAAGGCACATTGGGCCGTGAAGATTTTCAACATGGACATAGATGCAGCGGGAGTTCATAGGAAGCTCCAATTGAATGAACTTGAGGAGATTCGGAATGAAGCCTATGAGAATGCCCGGATGTACAAAGCCAAGACCAAAGCATTCCATGATAAAATGATTCGAACCAAGACCTTCACAGTTGGGCAGAAAGTGTTACTTTTCAACTCTCGCCTACGTTTGTTTCCTGGTAAGTTGCGTTCTAAATGGATTGGCCCGTTTGTTGTTACTAATGTTTTCCCTCATGGTGCAGTGCAAATCAAAAGTTCAAAGACGCAGCAAGAATTCAAAGTGAATGGGCATCGATTGAAGCCCTATTACGAGATGTTTGAGGAGCATGTCGTGGAGGAGGTACCCCTCCATGCCGTGGAACCTAGTCAAGCTTAAACGGAGGTACCGTCCGGCTGCAAGACGTAAAAGAAAGCGCTTCATGGGAGGCAACCCATGCATCCGAATAGAGAAGAACTTGAAAACCCCTTTAAGAGACTTATTTTTATTCCTTTCTTTTTCTTTACTGCCTTTACTTTGCTTTCTTTCTCGTATTTGTTTATTTGCTTGCTCTGTTGTGACTTTCTGCTTAAAACATTGAGGACAAAGTTTGATTTAAGTGTGGGGGGGTAAACAATTTGTATTTGCATGAATTTCGTGGGATTTATTCACCTATCACTTAGAATGTTGTTTCTTGCTGTTTTAAGTGTTTTTAGAGTGTTTTATAGTGTCTTGGTATAAAACTTCGAAAATTTGATAAAAAATAAAAAATAAAAAATAAAAAATAAAAAATAAAAAAAAAAACTCTTCTCTTTGTTGCTATTTCGTTTCTGCCTTGTTAGGTTGTTTAGTTGTTATTGTTTGTTTGTTTATTAATTGTGTGAGTCTATGATTGTAACATTGAGAAAATGTTTGATTTATTGATAGGCACTGCTAAACAAAGAAAGATGGTGCTTCACAAAGGTTGTTTGCTTGAGGCCCCACTACGTGGCTTTACTCTTGAAGCGGAAGGCGTAGGAACAGAAGGCATCGGAGCGGAAGGCGTAGGAACAGAAGGCATAGGAGCAGAAGGCATCGGAGCGGGAGGCATCGAAGATAGAGCATTCCAGGCCTCAATACTTGGCCAAGCGCTGGATGAGCCAGGAAAAAGGTGCCTCTGGAGGAAAGACGAAAACCTTTGACGGTCACTGTGAATCCGACCTTCAGACTCTTGCAGCTCATCAAGCTTCCTCTTCATGCCCGACGAATAGTTATTTGCAAGCACATGCAAACTTCTATTCTCATACTTCAGCTGCTGGATCTCCTGCTTGAGACTTTCCACCTCTGCCATCAATGATTCCACCTGACGGGAGCGGGCAAGCAGGCGTTGGCCCATGTTGGACACAGAACTCGCACACTGAACACTAAGTGCGAGGGACTCTTGAACGGCCAACTCATCGGACCGTCCTGACAGCAGCCTACTATCTTTTGGTGTGAGGAGGTTCCTAGCTACTATTGTAGCTGTTGTGGCGTCCTGCATCACAGAGTCTTCACCTGAAAGAGGACCGTTAGAAGAAAAGAAAGAAGGACGCCATACGTTACCTTGACGCGGCGCGCCCGTATCACTGCTAAGGCTCAATTCCAAGCTAAGGTTCGATGAGTTTGCCATTTTTTCAAAAGTGTTCAAAGAAAAGGGATGGAGTTAAATTTCAAAGGGCCGGAGTCGATTTTCAAGAATGGGAAATCTTCAGAGTGTGTTTGTGGCGGTGATCGATACCTCAATAAGAAGCCAAGGCGACGCGTCCACCGATTCAAAAAGCCGGAATTTCCGGCGTAATTTAGGCGACGCTTTCTCAGCTTTTCAGAAGACGTGTTCAACTTTGTCAAAAGAGTTCTTCTTTTCAGACAACACGTGGAGGCCATCATCGCAACTACACATCTTTAGCCGACAAGCGCAAAGTTCGGCGACACTTTCTCAACTTTTCAGAAGACGCGTGCAGCTTTGTCAAAATGAGCCGCATCTGCACTACCACGTGTCGTTCAGCAAGCGAAGGGACGTCGTTCAGAAATCGAAGGGGCGCCTGCTCAGAAATCGAAGAGGCGTGTTCAGAGATCGAAGAGGCGCCATTATTTCAAAAAGCCGGATTTGCGGGATCAAAACGTTTGTCGACAAAGGTAAAAAGTACCACCACTTGATATTATCTCTATATATGTCGACCTTCGTCTTTTATGGCAGGGTAAACCTGAAGAAAATGCCCAACTCTCTCTCACCTCTGAGGGCGCACTCCCAGCAAAGCCTTTCGAAATACTCAATTCTTTCTTCTTCCCCAAAGATGATACCAGATGCCTGGAGTACAGATGACCCAGGAGGAAGCAGCACAACAAATACATGTGCTGATTCATTCACCGCTTCTTCAAAAGCAAAGGTATCTCATATCATCAAGGTCAAAAGCAAAAGTATCTCATATCATGCTCTTTCCCTGTCTTTTTCTTTGTCCTTGTTCTTACTCGCATGGCAAAGTAAAAGAAGCAATCAGCCGGCACTTGGAGTCAGTCTTCCGATCTGGAGCCAACTGCCTGGAATCTATTCCTGATTGCTTACCTAGCGTTGCTCTCGAGTAGTCATCTTCAACGGTTGATACACTTCCGGAGAAGGGACCACTTCTGCAAAGGGGAGCGAGTAAGGCAAGTGAAAATGATACATTGAAGCATGTGGAGACAAACATAGGCTGAGTTATCCTCCAACCCTTTTCAATACGAATTGGAAAGATTGAACAAAGAAACGGACCAAAGGGGTAAGCTCAGACCTTCGGGGGAGACCAAATGAACCATCATGCTGCCCAGTTCAAGAAGTAGCACAAAGGAAAATCAACGATGGGCGGAAACCAGTTCAAGACTAAGCCTGTGGAATCACAAAGATCAAAGCCTCAATGCAATTACCAAGGAGAAGATGGAATTTACACTCTATAACTAGATTTGCGTCTCTAAACTCTTCTCTTTGTTAATTACATTATGCCATGTTTAGTATGTTTAAGTGCTTTTTGTGTATTTACTTATGCTTTGTGTGAATCTATGCTTAAAACATTGAGGACAATGTTTGATTTAAGTGTGGGGGGGTAACTAAGTATATTTGATGCAAATTCGTTGGATTTTATCACCTATCACTTCACATGTTGTTTCTCACTGTTTTAAAACTATTTTAGTGTGTGTTGTTTTATAACTCCGAAAAGCACATAAAAATTTGAAAAATTGTTTTGAAAAGCCTAAAAAGAGTGTTTTGAGTCGTTTTTGTGAGTTTGTGTCTTAGGATACCTTCCAACACAATGTTAAGGATTTGGTTTATAATTGCATGACGGTTAGAAAGAGTTATAAACATAGAGAAAAGTTTGATTTACTCTTGGTATATGCTTGGTTTAGGTTATAATGTATGACTTCACATGCAATCATAAAAGAAAAAAAAATTAGTTATGTAACATGCTTGAAGGAAGGAACTCAAACAAACGCTACAACCCTGAGAGACTTGAGCCTATAACGTTCTTTGGAGAGTATAATCTGTGATTTCTTGTTTTCTAAAATCGTTGCATGATCTCATTATTCTTTGCTTGGTTACTACTTAGAAGGCGTTTCATCATATAGTTCCAAATGCTAGAACTCATGCCCATTTCATTCAAAGCATGTTATTGATTTGCATAACATATATCAAGATGAAGTTGTGTAGTTGCCACCATAGCCAAATAGCCTCACTTCCCATATTTCGTATATGTTGTAAGTTGTACCCCCGTTGAGCCGTGTTAGCCCATGTTCTTTGTTAACCCACTTTTTCCTCACCTAGCCTAGTTTAGGACAATCCCCACCCTTGTTCTTAAAAGATAGTGAGCATAACCTAATTGAATTCCTTTTGAGTTACATTATGAAAGAAAATAAATGTGGGGGAGAGAATGTTTAAGTGTTTATGTTTTGAGATTCAAAAAAAAAAAAAAAAAAAAAAAAAAAAAAAAAAGAGAAAAGAATAAGTGATTGAAGAAAGGTTCCAAAACACCAATTCTGGGCGTAAATTGTCTAAATTCTCCCTTTTTGTTCAAAAGTTGAGTTTTCATTCAAAAGTGAATTCTAAGTTGATTCAAATGCTTTGCTCACTATTTCTTTAAGAACCTTTGTTTTCCATATCCCTTCTTTGTTATCCACATACCCCAAGCCCCGTTACAACCCTTGACTTCTATCTTGAGTGTTATGTGTTTCAATTTGTGGAGTTTGAACTTGGTATGAGCATATGGTGTCACTGGTTCTCGCGTCTAAGTAGTAGCATTCCATTCATGAGATCATATCTAAACTTGATTATTAACTCCAGAAATTGCGTTCTTTGTAATACATATATGTGAGTGTCGTTTTCATGTTTACATCAATCTTCTCACATATGACTAGATTAGGGTGTGTAGTTAGAAAATCTGAGTAAAAATTGAGTGCATATCTTGAAAGGAATTGAGCAAATTCTCTAAGGCATGTTACTACATTCAAAACATGGTTTTAAATGCTTAATTGCGAACTAGTATGTGGTAACTATGATTAAGAATGTACTTAAGGGTAAAGATGGCTAAATTCTGTGGGAATAATGATTTTTAACTTGTCATGTGCATTGGAAATCCCTAAGACGGTTGTTGGAAGGTTTAGGTTGTGTTTTACGTGTTTAGTGTCGTTTTGTTTATTTGTTTTTATTCTGTTTTGCTCGAGGACTAGCAAAAGCTAAGTGTGGGGGTATTTGATAGGAGCATATTCATGCGACTTAAATGGCTTGTTCTCGTGCATTTACGTTATGTTTCTCTCGTTATTTTTGTCCTTTATGCTTCTTTTGTGTGTTTTCAGGTTCTAAGGGCCTAGGGAGCAAGAAAGTGCATTTTGAGGCCATTTGGAGCATTTTTGGGCATGGATTGGATAGCTTATCCATGGAGCCAAGAGGATGGACGAATTTGAAGGCCTTGTATGCACTTGAAGACACAACACATTATGCCATACAAACCAACCTATTTTAGGCCCATTCTATGTACTTAAACCCTAGCCCTTTAAACTAGTTCATTTATCACTTATCAAACCATTCACTTATCACTCACCACATATCATATATTTATTACTTATCATATCATTCATTCATCTACATATCAATAACCACATATCATTCATTCATTACTTATCATATCATTCATTCATCTACATATCAATAACCACATATCAATAACCACTTATCTTATCACTCAACATATCATACACTTATCACTCATCACACTTCATCATTACACCACCATTCATTCTTTAAAACACAAACAACATTCACATGCAAACACAAGCTTTAACCAACAAACAAAACAGCCAACACATGCACCAAAACACCTTTGCCGTGGCCTTCACTCCCCCTTGCATTTTCAGCCATTCCACTTCATCATTACACCACCTTCTCCATCTTTAATCACATGCACCACTAATTCAACACATGCACTTGTTCCTCCATTAAATCAACCACATTCATCACCAAAGAACCTTTGTGCCGTGAGTTCCATTGCATTTCCAGCATCCTCACATGCATTCCCTTCACATTCACCCACATGCACATTCAATCATTCACACATCCACCACTCATTCTTCATCATTTCAACCACCTACATGCATTAATTATTAAACTCTTCATCATTGCATCCAGAAAATGAGCAAGAAAGCTTCCCAAACACATGCAAATCCATCCATGCCGTGGGTTCCCTTTGCTCCCCTTGTGCAATTCCAGTTTTCACATGTGTCCTAGCTGTTTTTCCATCATTCCTCCACACAAATGCTTAAACAAACAGCCATATGTTCCCTCCACTACCCCTATAAATACCCTAGCATTCATTCATTCACTCCCCATTCAATTCATATCTCATATTTCCATTCACAACACTTCACACAACACAAATACCATTCCATTGCCGTGAGTCCCACTTCATTTTCTGCATATTTTCTCTTCATTCTTCCATCTCCAACCACTCCCTACTCCATTCCACATACACCTAAAGCCCTTAAGCTCACCTTAGACTTTGTGCTACAACAACGAGGAAGAAAAGAGTGCTTAAACGTTCATACAATTCAAGTTTGAGTTGTTGGAATGTTTAGGTGTTTCTTTGATTTCAAAGTTTAAATTTAATTCTCTTTGTTTTGTACGTATGAGAAGGGAAAAGAAGAGTGCCTAAACGTTCATACAATTCACGTTTGAGTTGTTGGAATGTTTAGGTGTTTCTTTGATTTCAAAGTTATGAGGAACTAAACCCCCTTTAGCTAGGGGGTGATTCGAAACTATGTTTATATTTGCATTTTGAATTGATTACGTTTGGTTGGAATTTCATAAGTTGTGGATTCAATTCGTTTAACTGTTTGATTGATAACTTATTTATGTATGTTCATTGAGATTGCAAGCTTAATTTTCATGCATAAATATGACGATAGAATATAAGTGAATTTCACCTAATCGTTATGAACTTATATTCACAAGTAGTAGAGGTTGCTTATAAACAATCGCGTTAAACGAATTCTTGGCATAAGTTTCATGCGTATTCCATAGTAACGAATGCCTCGTCGATGTTTATGATTTCCGTTGAACTTAATGATCTTGGTTAAATGTCTCTATCATGCGTATTCCATAGTTAGGGACTTTGATTAAGAATAATTTGGTTGTAATGCGTATTCCATTCAATCCAACGAATTTAGGGAAATCTGAAAGTTAATATAAGCGGATCTAATTAACTTGGAGCATTGAGTTTCACAACTTATCGAAAGACCAACTGAGAATCAATTTTGTTTGCAAGTGTAACATGTGTGGAGAAGAACCCCTTGGCTATTCCATCATCCATATTTTTATCACATTCATATTTACATTTTGCCTTTAATTATATTCTGTCTTTTTAATTTAATATCGTCCAACCACAATTTCCCCCCCCCTATTTTGTTAAGTCTTAATCATTCGTATTTGTTTTATTTTTGTATCTTTAAGCTTTTGGAGTCATAAACAATTGCAAATTCGTCTAAATCAAGTTCTAGCTTCTATTTGAGTCAATTTGATTGTTTTAGACAATTTGAGTTTTTCAAAGCCATTCTGAGTCATAGTAGTCTTGTTAAGAGTATTTTAATTTAGTTTTTATGTTTTTAAGTCAATTTAGAAGGTTTTAGCAAGCCCTCCTAATCCCCGGTCTAGAACGATCCCTCACTTATCCATTCTACTACAATTGTCAAACGAGGGTTTAATTTGAGTGTCAAGTAAATCTCGCATCACATTGTCCTCAATGTTTTAAGCATAGATTCACACAAAACATAAGTAAACACACAAAAAGCATTTAAACATACTAAACATGGCAAAATGTAATTAACAAAGAGAAGAGTTTAGGGACGCAAATCTGGTTATGGAGTGTAAATTCCATCTTCTCTTTGTTGATTACATTGAGGCTTGATCTTGATGATTCCACAGGCTTACTCTCGAACTGGTTGCCGCCCATCATTGATTTTCCTTTGTGCTACTCTTGATCTGGGCAGCAGGATTCTTTTGGTCTCCCCTGAAGGTCTGAGCTTATTCCTTTGGTCTGTTTCTTTGTTCAATCTTTCCAATTCGTATTGAAAAGGTTTGGAGGATAACTCAGCCTAAGTTTGTCTCCACATGCTTCAATGTATCATTTTCACTTGCCTTACTCGCTCCCCTTTGCAGAAGTGGTCCCTTCTCCGGAAGTGTATCAACCGTTGAAGATGACTACTCGAGAGCAACGCTAGGTAAGCAATCAGGAATAGATTCCAGGCAGTTGGCTCCAACTCGGAAGACTGACTCCAAGTGCCGGCTGATTGCTTCTTTCACTTTGCCATGCGAGTAAGAACAAGGACAAAGAAAAAGACAGGGAAAGAGCATGATATGAGATACTTTTGCTTTTGACCTTGATGATATGAGATACCTTTGCTTTTGAAGAAGCGGTGAATGAATCAGCATACTTCAATCCGCCGTTTCCTCCTGGGTCATCTGTACTCAAGGCATCTGGTATCATCTTTGGGGAAGAAGAAAAAATTGAGTATTTTAAAAGGCTTTGCTGGGAGTGAGCCCTCAGAGGTGAGGGAGAGTTGGGCATTTTCTTCAGGTTTGCCTTGCCATAAAAAAACGAAGGTCAACATATATAGAGATAATATCAAGTGGTGGTACTGTTCTTTTACCCTTGTCGACAAATGTCTCTTCGATATCTGAACGACGCCTATTCGATTTCTGAGCAGGCGCCCCTTCGATTTCTGAACGACGCCTCTTTGATTTCTGAACGACACGTAGTAGTGCGGATGCGGCTCCTTTTGACAAGGCTGCACGCATTTTCTGAAAAGCAGAGAAAGCGTCGCCGGATTTTGCGCTTGTCGGCTAAAGATGTGTAGTTGCGATGATGGCTTCCACGTGCTTTCTGAAAAGAAGAAATCTTTTGACAAAGTTGAATCACGTCCTCTGAAAAGCCGAGAACGCGTTGCCTAAATTACGCCGGAAATTCCGGCTTTTTGGATCGGTGGACGCGTCGCCTTGGCTTCTTATAGAGGTATCGATCACCGCCAACATACACACTCTGAAGATTTCCCATTCTTGAACATCGTCTCCGGCCCTTTGAAATTTTAACTTCATCCTCCCCTTCTCTTTGAACACTTTTGAAAATGGCAAACTCATCGAACCTTAGCTTGGAATTGAGTCTTAGCAGTGATACGGGCGCGCCGCGTCAAGGTAACGTATGGCGCCCTTCTTTTTTATCTTCTAACGGTCTTCTTATAGGTGAAGATTCCGTGATGCAGGACGCCACAACAGCTACAATAGTAGCTAGGAACCTCCTCACTCCAAAAGATAGTAGGCTGCTGTCAGGACGGTCCAATGAGTTGGCCGTTCAAGAGTCCCTCGCACTTAGTGTTCAGTGTGCGAGTTCTGTGTCCAACATGGGCCAACGCCTGCTTGCCCGCTCCCGTCAAGTGGAATCATTGATGGCAGAGGTGGAAAGTCTCAAGCAGGAGATCCAACAGCTTAAGTACGAGAATAGAAGTTTGCATGTGCTTGCAAATAACTATTCGGCGGGCATGAAGAGGAAGCTTGATGAGCTGCAAGAATCTGAAGGTCGGATTCAAAGTGACCGTCAAAAGCTTGCTACTTATCTCCAGAGGCACCTGTTTCCTGGGTCATCCAGCGCTTGGCCAAGTATTGAGGCCTGGAATGCTCTAGCTCCGATGCCTTCTGCTCCGATGTCTTCTGCCCCTATGCCTCCCGCTTCTATGCCTCCCGCTTCTATGCCTTCTGCTTCGACGCCTCGTAGTGGGGCTTCAAGTAAACGCCCTTTATGAAGGCTCCATCTTTCTTTGTTTAGCAGTGCCTATCAATAAATCAAACATTTTCTCAATGTTACAATCATAGACTCACACAATTAATAAACAAACAACAATAAATAAACAACCTAACAAGGCAGAAACGAAATAGCAACAAAGAGAAGAGTTTTTTTTTTTTTTTTTTTTTTTTTTTTAGGAATCTGGAATTGGAGTGCTTTCTAAGTCTTCCTTTGTTGAATGCATGGGTTGCCTCCCAAGTAGCGCTTGCTTTTACGTCTTGCAGCCGGACGGTACCTCCGTTTAAGCTTGACTAGGTTCCACGGCATGGAGGGATACCTCCTCCACGACATGCTCCTCAAACATCTCGTAATAGGGCTTCAATCGATGCCCATTCACTTTGAATTCTTGCTGCGTCCTTGAACTTTTGATTTGCACTGCACCATGAGGGAAAACATTAGTGACAATAAAAGGACCAACCCATTTGGAACGCAACTTACCCGGAAACAACCGAAGGCGAGAATTGAACAACAACACTTTCTGCCCAATAGAGAACGTCTTGGCACGAATCATCTTGTCATGAAATGCCTTTGTTTTCTCCTTGTAAATCCGGGCATTCTCATATGCTTCATTTCGGATTTCATCAAGCTCACATAATTGAAGCTTCCTATGTAAACCTGCGGCATCAAGGTCCATATTGAACGTTTTGACGGCCCAATGTGCACGATGCTCTAGTTCGACGGGAAGATGGCATGGCTTCCCATAGATGAGCCGAAAAGGTGACATCCCAATGGGGGTTTTGTAGGCAGTGCGATACGCCCACAATGCATCGTTTAAGCGCAAACTCCAATCCTTCCTTGTAGGCCCCACGGTCTTCTCAAGAATCTGCTTGATTTCCCTATTCGAAACCTCGGCTTGCCCGCTCGTTTGAGGATGATAAGGGGTGGCCACCTTATGTGTGACATTGTATTTCTTGAGCAACGCCTCGATGGTTCGATTACAAAAATGGGAACCTCCATCACTGATTAGCACTCGTGGCATTCCAAACCTTGCAAAAATGTTAGTTTTCACAAAATCTGCAACCACTCGAGAATCATTAGTTCGGGTGGCTTTTGCTTCCACCTATTTCGACACATAATCCACAGCAAGCAATATATAAATAAACCCATGTGACGAAGGAAAGGGACCCATAAAATCAATACCCCAAACATCAAAGATTTCAACACTAAAAATGGGGGTTTGCGGCATTTGCTGTTTAGGACCAATATTGCCCGTTCTTTGGCATCTACCACAAGACATGCAAAATGTTCTAGCATCCCTAAAGATGGTAGGCCAATAGAAACCACATTCTAACACCTTAAGTGCTGTTCTTTGAGTGCCAAAGTGTCCCCCACAAGCATAAGTGTGACAAAAGGTTAGAATAGCATTAAACTCAGAATCGTGCACACACCTACGTATAACTTGGTCAGGGCAATATTTCCATAAATACGGGTCATCCCACACATAAAACCGTGCCTCTTTCTTCAATTTATCACATTGGTGTTTAAGTAATTCACTAGGAACATGTTTAGACACCAAATAATTCACCAAATCAGCATACCACGGTTCACTTACCTTGACGGACATCAGTTGCTCATCTGGGAATGTCTCTATGATAGGCACGACATCCTCCTCATGCACCATACGGCTTAAGTGGTCAGCCACTACGTTTTCACTTCCCTTCTCGTCCCGGATTTCGATATCGAACTCTTGGAGAAGAAGCATCCAACGAATAAGTCGTGGTTTGGCCTCCTTCTTGGTGAACAAATACTTCAATGCTGCATGGTCAGTATAAATAATAACCTTAGTACCAAGAAAATAAGAACGAAATTTATCTAAAGCAAATACAACAGCAAGAAGTTCTTTTTCAGTGGTAAAATAATTCAATTGTGCATCATTTAAAGTCCGAGAGGCATAATAGATAACATGCGGCCTCTTTTCCTTCCTTTGCCCCAAAACAGCTCCTAATGCATAATCGGAAGCATCACACATAAGCTCAAAAGGAAGGCTCCAATCCGGTGGAACTATGATAGGGGCCGAAGTTAGTGTTTCTTTGAGGTGATTGAACGCCTTCTCACACTCCTCGTTGAAGTCAAACGCCACATCTTTCTGGAGGAGACGGCAAAGAGGGTTTGAGATTTTGGAGAAGTCCTTGATAAATCGCCTATAAAATCCTGCATGACCAAGAAACGAACGAACCTCTCGAACCGAAGTAGGAGAGGGTAAGTAGCGTATAAGATCTATTTTCGATTTATCCACTTCAATTCCTCTTTCTGAAACAATATGCCCTAGAACTATGCCTTGTCTAACCATAAAATGACATTTTTCCCAATTAAGCACAAGGTTAGTTTCTACACATCGTTTCAAAATCATTGTGAGATTTTCCAAACAACCATCAAATGAATCACCAAACACACTGAAATCATCCATAAATACCTCAATAATCTTTTCCACAAAATCTGAAAAGATACTTACCATGCACCTTTGAAACGTGGCCGGAGCATTGCATAAACCAAAAGGCATGCGACGATAAGCAAAAGTACCGAAGGGGCATGTGAAAGTTGTCTTTTCTTGGTCATCCGGCGCTATGACAATCTGATTATATCCAGAATAACCATCAAGGAAACAATAAAAAGAATGACCGGCTAACCTTTCAAGCATTTGATCAATGAACGGCAAAGGGAAGTGGTCCTTCCTTGTGGTGGCGTTGAGCTTCCTATAATCAATGCACACTCGCCAACCTGTTTGGATACGGGTTGGCACAAGCTCATTCTCAGCATTCTTCACCACTGTCACTCCAGACTTCTTTGGAACACATTACACCGGTGGCACCCAACGACTATCAGAGATTGGATAAATCACTCCACAATCAAGAAGTTTGATAATCTCCTTTTTCACAACTTCCATCATTGGAGGGTTGAGACGGCGCTGAGCCTCTCGAGTTGGTTTAGCCCCCTCCTCTAGAAGTATGCGATGCATGCACGTAGTCGGGCTAATTCCCCTAATATCGGCCAAAGTCCATCCAATGGCCGTCTTGTGCTCTTTCAACACTCGGATCAACTTCTCCTCCTCTATGGCCGTGAGTGATGAGGAGACAATGACGGGCAATGTCTCGTTGTCTCCCAAGAAGACGTACTTTAAATGATCGGGCAACGGTTTAAGCTCAAGTACGGGTGCCTGAGTCACTGAGGGTAACAACTTATTAGTGGAAACTGAAATTGAAATTGGGTTGGAAGGTTTACCAAAGTGTTGTGGCAATGACTCAAGTGCAGCGACCATCTCGGCCTCGTCTTCACTTCTAGGCACGGCAAAACCAGATTTTTGCCCAATTCCTTGTGCAATTGTTGTTTCAAGTGTATCCCTCTCCAAAGAATCGAGAAATTCCTGCGCCAAATCATCAATTATATCAATAGAAAAACAAGAATGATCGTCCTTAGGAAATTTAATACTTTCAGAAAGATTGAAATCAATGACTTCCCCATCAAATTCCATCGTTAACGTTCCTTTAAACACATCTATCTTGGTGCGGGCTGTCTTCATGAAGGGCCTCCCTAATAAAATCGGCAATGGGGTGGAATGGGGTGAATCCTCCATGTCAAGCACGTAGAAATCCGCTGGGAAGATCAAATTATTCACCTGCACTAAGACATCTTCCAATACGCCCTTTGGATAGGCATTAGATCTATCGGCCAACTGAATAATCACACCATCATTTTTCAATTCACCAAGATTCATTGAAGCATAAATAGAGTATGGCATGACGTTAATTGAAGCTCCTAAGTCTAACATAGCATGTTCGAACTTAGTTTGACCAATAATACAAGGGATTGAAAAGCTACCTGGATCTTTGCATTTTGGTGGTAACTTTCTTTGTAAAACAGCGGAAACGTTCTCACTTACCCTTACTACCTCTTTATGTGACGCCCTCTTCCTTGTAGTGCACAATTCCTTCAAGAACTTAGCGTATTTGGGCACTTGCTTTATGGCATCTAGGAGCGGGATATTGACCTGAACTTTCCTAAACGTCTCAAGAATGTCCTTCTCATGCTCCTCCTTCTTTGTTTGCCTAAACCTGCCAGGAAAGGGCACGTTCAGTGGAATAGAACCTGACAAAGTCGAATTTGGACTTACCTTAGGCGTGTTGGACGGTTTTGGCACAATAGGGGGTTGCGGCAAAGTTTCTTTCACCCTTGCCGTGGCCTTCTTTGCTTGTTCCTCCTCTTCTTGCAGCAACATGTCCTCTTCTTGACTTATTTTGGATGGCCTTGTGATGCGAGATTTATACGCACACAAATTAAACCCTCTTTTCGTCAAATTGTAGTATATGTGCAAGTAGGGATCGTTCTGGACCGGGGATTAGGAGGGATTGTTAATCTCTTGGAAACTGACTCAAAAACGTAAAATAAAGTTTAAAACACTAAACTAGACTCAAAGAATGCAAAATTAAAGTTTAAAACACTAAGACAAACCAAAAACTCAAAATGCTTTAAAAACACAAACTAAATTGAATTCTAACTAAAATGAACATTAAAGCAAAAGGGGGATTGAGGTTTTACGAAAATTGATATAACGAAACAAGTTAATAAACTAGACTGAATGTAAATATGAAATTTATGGATGAATGCTAGCTAAGGGGTTCATCTCCATACATGTTACACTTGCATACAAGATTGATTCTCAGTTGGTCTTTCGATAAATTATGAAACTCAACTCCCCGGGTTAATTAGGTCCGCTTAAATTAACCGTCAAGTTCTCCTTAAATTAATGAATTGGATGGGTTAGCGCAACGCAATTCACCACATTCTCCAAAAGTCCTTTACGTGAAAAGCACAATAAAGATACAATCAAAGATCATTAAGCATCATGAAAACTATAAGTGTTGACGAGGCATTCGTTACTATGATGAGCATGAAACTCGTGCCAAGAATTCATTTAACGCGATTGTTTATAAGCAACCTCCACTACTTGTGAATATAAGTTCATAACGATTAGGTGAAACTCACTTATATTCTAGCGTCATATTCATGCATGAAAATTAAGCGCGCATTCTTAATAAGCATACATAAATAAGTTATAAATCAAACGGTTAAACAAATTGAATCAACAACTTATGAAATTCCAACGAAAGTTAATCAATTCATATTGCAAATATAAACATAGTTTCGAATCACCCCCTAGCTAAAGGGGGTTTAGTTCCTCATAACTTTGAAATCAAAGAAACACCTAAACATTCCAACAACTCAAACTTGAATTGTATGAACGTTTAGGCACTCTTCTCTTCCATTCCTCATACGTACAAAACAAAGAGAATTAAATTTAAACTTTGAAATCAAAGAAACACCTAAACATTCCAACAACTCACACTTGAATTGTATGAACGTTTAGGCCCTCTTATCTTCCTCGTTGTTGTAGCACAAGGTCTAAGGTGAGGTTTGGGGGATTATGGAAATGGATGAGGAGTGGTGGAAGGGGGACTCACGGTTTGGATTCTAAGGGGAAGATGGGAAGCTCACGGCTAGGGAATAATGGAAGTGTTTGAGGGGTGTTGTGTTGTGAATGAGATATGGAGAGATGTGAATTGAATGAATGAATGCAAGGGTATTTATAGGAGTAGTGGAGGGAACATATGGCTATGTCATTTGTAGGTGAAGTAGGTGGATGTTGTAGGTGAAGTAGGTGGATGTTGTAGGTGAAGTAGGTGGATGTTGTAGGTGAAGTAGGTGGATGTTGTAGATGATTATGAGTGATAAGTGATAAGTGTATGATATGTTAAGTGATAAGTGAATGATTATGATAAGTGATAAATGAATGTATGATATGATAAGTGGTGAATGATAAGTGATAAGTGGTGATGATATGTGATAAGTAATGAGTGGTGATGATAAGTATGGAGCATGTGAATTAACTAATGAAGGAAATGCATGTGCAATGACAATGTGTTAGAATGGATGTGTGTTATGCATGGCATGATTGGGATTAGGAAAGGTTTTAAATGTCCTAAAACTAAAGAGAACAAGGTTCCAACACTTTGGTCTTCAATTAGGTCTTCAATTTCGTCCAACACTTTGGCTCCAAGCATAAGCTATCCATCCTTAGCCCAAAAGTGCTCCAAAAGTCTCCAAAATGCATCTTTTTGCTCCTTTAGCCCTTTGGACCTATAAACACACGAAAATAGCTTAAAGTACTAAAATAACTAAAGAAACATAACGTAAATGCACGAGAACAAGCCATTTAAGTCGCATGAATATGCTCCTATCACCTTGAGGTGGTTCCGACCTCCTTACCACTTCTCAACATGATTGCCTTGGCAGATTCGAATCCTCCTTTCGGAATCACCTGCGTTGAACTTGGTAACTTGCCTTGTTCTCTATTAAATTGCCCCATGAATTCAGCCATTTGTCCTATTTGTCTCTTCAACTCCTTCACCTCTTGAGCTTGATTCTGCACCTCATTGGCGTAATTGTGCATGTCCTTTGTTTGTTTTTCTTGCCCCTGCGCCAATGTAGTTAGCAATTGAATAACTTGAGAATTATCAAAAGACGAACCTGAGTTGTTTTGGGACGATGGTGGTTGGTTGGATTGGTATGGTCGCGGGAATCCAGGTGGGTTTTGTTGAAATCCCCTTTGTGGTGTAGATTGTTGGGCAGGTTGTTGTGCATCTCTCCATCTGAAATTTGGGTGGTCTCTCCAACCTGGATTATATGTGTTAGAATATGGATCGTTCCTCGGTTGGTTTTGATTCCCATAACCTATGGCATTGGCAGATTCCCATCCCCCATTCTCTATTAATTGAGGGCATGTCTCGGATGGATGCCCTTGCATTGTACACACGCCACACACTTGGTTTTCTTGTGATTTTGACCCCTTGACAACCTGAGATACGAGAGAAGTAAGATTAGCCAATTGTGACTGAATATCAGAAATTGCACTTACCTCATTCACACTTTGTTGTCGTGGCCCTTCTCTTTGTCCAACACCTTCATATTGTTGTGCATTTAGAGCACGGTTTGCAATTAGGGTCTTGGCTGCCATAGGTGTTTTGTCCACCAATGCACCTCCCGCCGAAGCATCGAGCATTTGCCTTTCAATGGGAAGAAGGCCCTCATAGAAGTATTGAAGGAGAAGCTCCTCCTTCATTTGATGTTGAGGACATGATGCAACAAGGGTTTTAAAACGCTCGTAGTATGCCGGAAAAGATTCTCCTTGACTTTGTTGGATTCCGCTAATTTTCTTCCTCAAGAGAATGACTTTTGAAGTAGGGAAGAACTTCTCCAAGAAGGCTCTCTTCATGCTCTCCCAAGAAGTAACGGTCCCGGGTGCCAATTCATAAAGCCAATCCTTAGCCTTTTCCACAAGAGAGAATGGAAAAGCCTTCATCATCAGAATGTTCCCATCGACATTTATGGGTGTCATGCTTGAACAAACAACCTCGAACTCCTTGAGATGCTTGTTGGGATCTTCCATGGAAAGCCCATGGTACTTCGGAATGTGGTGCAACAAGCTTGACTTCAATTCGAATTCATCGGTCTTGTCTTGGGCAGCCGCGGGGTATTGAATGCAAAGAGGGGCTGCATTGGCCAAACCTGAGGCAGAAAGCTCTTTAATGGTTCGATTATCCACGGCCATGGTTGGTACTTCCTCTTTAACCCAATCCGTGGCTTCCTCTTCTACTTCAGGTTCGGGACTAGGAGGATTAGACTCTTGCAATTTCTTGTTCCTTCTCAAAGTCCTCTCGAAATCACCGTCAAAGTCGGAGATTTGCTCACGAACAGGTTGTGAGTTACGGGTCATAAACTAGTACCTACACACAAAAGTAAACAAGATAAGTAACCAACTTAATAGACTTGGCACAAGTAAAAAAACAAGTTGCCACACACGGCACAAAAACACATACACACGGTGCAAAAAAAATTAAAACAAAACAGAAACTAAACTAAACAATTTAAACAAGACTCAAGACAAGGGATTAGCAACTTTGCCAATCCCCGGCAACGGCGCCAAAATTTGATACGTAAAATTATACGCACACAAACTAAACCCTATTTGTGACAATTGTAGTAATGATGTAAGTAGGGATCGTTCTAACCGGGGATTAACTAGGGGTGCTAATCTATTTTGAAATGACTTGAAAACACAAAAACTAAATGTAAATACTCTTAACAAGACTACTATGACTCAGAATGGCTTTGAAAAACTCAAACTGCCTAAAACAATCAAATTGACTCAAATAGAAACTAGAACTTGATTTAGACGAATTTGAAAGTGTTTATGACTCCAAAAGCTTAAAGATACAAAAATAAAACAAATACGAATGATTAAGACTCAACGAAATATGGGGGAAATGTGTTTGGACGATATTAAATTACAAAGGCAAAATAAAAGGCAAAATGTAAATATGAATGTGATGAAAATATGGATGATGGAATAACCAAGGGGTTCTTCTCCACACATGTTACACTTGCATACAATATTAATTCTCAGTTGGTCTTTCGATAAGTTGTGAAACTCAATGCTCCAAGTTAATTAGGTCCACTTAAATTAACTTTCAGATTTCCCTAAATTCGTTGGATTGAATGGAATACGCATTACAACCAAATTATTCTTAATCAAAGTCCCTAACTATGGAATACGCATGATAGAGACATTCAACAAAGATCATTAAGTTCAATGAAAATTATAAGTGTTGACGAGGCATTCGTTACTATGGAATACGCATGAAACTTATGCCAAGAATTCGTTTAACGCGATTGTTTATAAGCAACCTCCACTACTTGTGAATTGATAGGAGCATATTCATGCGACTTAAATGGCTTGTTCTCGTGCATTTACGTTATGTTTCTTTAGTTATTTTAGTACTTTAAGCTATTTTCGTGTGTTTGTAGGTCCAAAGGGCTAAAGGAGCAAAAAGATGCATTTTGGAGACTTTTGGAGCACTTTTGGGCTAAGGACGGATAGCTTATGCTTGAAGCCAAAGTGTTGGACGAAATTGAAGACCTAATTGGAGCCAAAGTGTTGGAACCTTGTTCTCTTTAGTTTTAGGACATTTAAACCTTTCCTAATCCCAATCATGCCATGCATAACACACATCCATTCTAACACATTGTCATTGCACATGCATTTCCTTCATTAGTTAACCCACATGCACTTATCACTTATCATCACCACATATCATATCACTTAATCACTTATCACTTATCATCACCACTTAACCACTTATCATATCATAACCACATATCATATCACTTATCACTTATCACTTAACATATCATCCACCTACTTCACCTACAACATCCACCTACTTCACCTACAACATCCACTTCACCTACAACATCCACCTACTTCACCTACAACATCCACTTCACCTACAACATCCACCTACTTCACCTACAACATCCACCTACTTCACCTACAAATGACATAGCCATATGTTCCCTCCACTACTCCTATAAATACCCTTGCATTCATTCATTCAAAAACATCTCATTTTCATACACAACACACCACAAACACATCCCTTTCTCTCTTAGCCTTGAGTCTCCCTTAGAATCCAAAAACCATCTTTCCATTTCCATCACTCCTCACTCCATTCCACACTTCCATTCCCCCAAACCAACTATCCTTAGACCTTATGCTACAATAAAGAGGAAGAGAAGAGGGCCTAAACGTTCATACAATTCAAGTTTGAGTTGTTGGAATGTTTAGGTGTTTCTTTGATTTCAATGTTTAATTTTAATTCTCTTTGTTTTGTATGAGGAACTAAACCCCCCCTTAGCTAGGGGGTGATTCGAAATATATGTTTATGCTTGCATTTTGATTTGATTACTTCTAATTGCATTTCATAAGTTGTTGATTCAATTTGTTTAACCGTTTGATTGATAACTTATTTATGTATGTTTATTAAGAATGCGCGCTTAATTTTCATGCATGAATATGACGCTAGAATATAAGTGATTTTCACCTAATCGTTATGTACTTATATTCACAAGTAGTGGAGGTTGCTTATAAACAATCGCGTTAAATGAATTCTTGGCACGAGTTTCATGCTCATCATAGTAACGAATGCCTCGTCAACACTTATAGTTTTCATAATGCTTAATGATCTTTGATTGTATCTTTATTGTGCTGTTCACGTAAAGGACTTTTGGAGAATGTTGTGAATTGCGTTGCGCTAACCCATCCAATTCATTAACTTAAGGAAAACTTGACGGTTAATTTAAGCGGACCTAATTAACTTGGAGTGTTGAGAATTAATGATTTATTGAAATGCAATTGGAAATCGTTTTATTATGCAAGTATAACATGTATGGAGATGAACCCCTTAGCTAGCATTCATCCATTCAATTCCATCACATTCATATTTACATTCTGTCTAGTTTATTAACTTGTTTCGTTATTTCAATTTTCGTAAAACCTAAACCCCCCTTTACTTTCTTGTTCTTTAATGCTTAGAATCTGTTTAGTTTATGTTTTAAAGTATTTTTGAATTCTTTGAGTCTAGTTTAGTGTTTTATATTGTGTTTTTATGTTTTTGAGTCAAATCCAAGTGATTAACAATCCCTCCTAATCCCCGGTCCAGAACGATCCCTACTTATACATATACTATAATTTGACGAAAAGAGGGTTTAATTTGTGTGCGTATAAATCACGCATCAAATTTTGGCGCCGTTGCCGGGGATTAGAAAATTTGCTAATCCCTTGGATTGTTTGTTTCTGTATTGTCTTTTAGATTTAGTTTTTTTTATTTGTGTTTTGTTTGTTAAGAACAAGATGGCACTTGATAATGCTTCTCTTTTGTCACAACTCATGGAAAGGTCCCAAATGCAAAGAGTTGATATATTTAATCTTCAATCAAGGAATAACGTGTTTTCCAATACTTACAATTCGGATTGGAGTGATCATTCAAACTCTATGTGGTGGGAACCTCAAAATGCTCAACAAGGAGGATATTGGCAGCCACCACAACCTCATATTCAATATGCCCAACCAAATTTATGTTCGTCAATAAATTATAATCAAAAGCTTGATGAATTAATTTGTTTGGTGCAGAGCTTACAAAATCAAGACAATGAGGCTCAACAAGAAGGATATTGGCAGCCGTATGAGGAGCTCTATTCAACGCCTATGCAGCCACCACAACCTGCCCAAAGTAATGTAGGTAATTCAAATGATAATGATACGATTTTTCAAATACTTACTACTCTGGAAAAGCAAATTGGGCAGATAGCGGAGTTCGAAGGACAATTTTGCGACCAAGGCGAACTCCCTAGTTCAACCATTGCAAATCAGAAGGGAGAATTTGAAACTGCCAAGGAAATCATGTTGAGCAGTGACAAGGAGGTTGGAACGGACCCTCAACCATCAAAATCAAATCACAAGGAAGAGGAATACACCCAACCCACGGAAAGGGTGGAAACACCTTTACCGGAGGCTCCTATTGCTCCTATGCCATCTAATACAGGTATGGTTGTTCCAAATTTCATTATTTTTAACCCTATTCCTTGCAGATTCATGACTTCCAAGGAAGAAGAAGGTGAAAAAGACATCTTGGAAGCCCTTCCAAAGGTGACAAGTAGGGAATGTCATGAATCCATCAAAGAGGACGTTCTTGAAACCACAAAATCCAAAAAAGTTAAATTTGATGACATTGGACAAGTAATAACCATCACTTGCAATCTGGCCAAGTCCAATATCCCTGAAACTTTCAAAGGAGTGGTATTTGTCATTGAGTTCTTGTCAGACAAAACAAGTAAGTATTTTTTTCCAAATTCCATTAGATTTTATACTAACTTGCTATTTTTTTTGAATCAGGCACCTACACTAGAATTCAAACCAATGCCGGTTCACTTCAAGTATCACCTTCCATTCAAGGACCAATTCCATGCCGTTTGATTTTATTTATGTTAATAAAAAATAAAAAAAAATAAAAAAATAAAAAAAAATAAAAAAATAAAAAAAAAGAGAAAAAGAAAAAAAGAAAGATACTAAACATGGAGAAAGGTGGAGCTTCACAAAGGTTGTTTGCGTGAAGTCCCACTACGAGGCGCAGAAGCGGGAGGCATAGAAGCGGGAGGCATCGAAGCGGAAGGCATCGGAGCGGGAGGCATCGGAGCTAGAGCATTCCAGGCCTCAATACTTGGCCAAGCGCTGGATGACCCAGGAAAAAGGTGCCTCTGGAGATAAGACGCAAGCCTTTGACGGTCACTGTGAATTCGACCCTCAGATTCTTGCAGCTCATCAAGCTTCCTCTTCATGCCCGCCGAATAGTTATTTGCAAGCACATGCAAACTTCTATTCTCGTACTTAAGCTGTTTGATTTCCTGCTTAAGACTTTCCACCTCTGCCATCAACGATTCCACTTGGCGGGACCGAGCAAGCAGGCGTAGGCCCATGTTGGACACAGAGCTCGCACACTGAACACTAAGTGCGAGGGACTCTTGAACGGCCAACTCATCGGACCGTCCTGACAGCAGCCTACTATCTTTTGGAGTGAGGAGGTTTTTAGCTACTATTGTAGTTGTTGTGGCGTCCTGCATCACAGAGTCTTCACCTGAAAGAGGACCGTTAGAAGATAAAAAAGAAGGGCGCCATACATTACCTTGACGGGGCGCAACCGGATCGCTGCTGAGACTCAAATCTAAGCTAAGGTTCGATGAGTTTGCCATTTTTTTCAAAAGTGTTCAAAGAGAAGGGGTGGATGGAGTTAAAAATTTCACAAAGGGCCGGAGTCGAGTTTCAGGAATGGGAAATCTTCAGAGTGTGTATGTTGGCGGTTATCGATAGCTCTATAAAATGCCAAGGCGACGCGTCCACCGATTCAAAGAGCCGGATTTTCCGGCGTAAGTTAGGCGACGCTCCCTCGGCTTTTCAGAAAACGCGTTCAACTTTGTCAAAAGATTTCTGACAAAGCTGAAAACACGTGGAGGCCATCATCGCAACTACACGTCTTTAGCCGACAAGCGCAAAGTTCGGCGACGCTTTCTCTGCTTTTCAGAAAACGCGTGCAGCTTTGTCAAAAGGAGCCGCATCTGCACTACCACGTGTCGTTCAGAAAGAGAAGGGGCGTCGTTTAGAAATCGAA
This sequence comes from Pyrus communis, assembly GCF_041283825.1. Lineage (NCBI taxonomy): Eukaryota > Viridiplantae > Streptophyta > Magnoliopsida > Rosales > Rosaceae > Pyrus > Pyrus communis. The sequence goes on from NC_142569.1 coordinate 22,700,742, forward strand.
GGGGCGCCTGCTCAGAAATCGAAGAGGCGTATTCAAAGATCGAAGAGGCGCCACTATTTCAAAAAGCCGGAATTGCGGGATCAAAACGTTTGTCGACAAGGGTAAAAAGTACCACCACTTGATATTATCTCTATATATGTCGACCTTCGTCTTTTATGGCAGGGCAAACCTGAAGAAAATGCCCAACTCTCCCTCACCTCTGAGGGCGCACTCCCAGCAAAGCCTTTCAAAATACTCAATTCTTTCTTCTTCCCCAAAGATGATACCAGATGCCTGGAGTACATATGACCCAGGAGGAAACGGCGGATTGAAGCATGTGCTGATTCATTCACCGCTTCTTCAAAGCAAAGGTATCTCATATCATCAAGGTCAAAAGCAAAAGTATCTCATATCATGCTCTTTCCCTGTCTTTTTCTTTGTCCTTGTTCTTACTCGCATGGCAAAGTAAAAGAAGCAATCAGCCGGCACTTGGAGTCAATCTTCCGATCTGGAGCCAACTGCCTGGAATCTATTCCTGATTGCTTACCTAGCGTTGCTCTCGAGTAGTCATCTTCAACGGTTGATACACTTCCAGAGAAGGGACCACTTCTGCAAAGGAGAGCGAGTAAGGCAAGTGAAAATGATACATTGAAGCATGTGGAGACAAACATAGGCTGAGTTATCCTCCAACCCTTTTCAATACGAATTGGAAAGATTGAACAAAGAAACAGACCAAAAGGGTAAGCTCAGACCTTCGGGGGAGACCAAAAGAACCATCCTGCTGCCCAGTTCAAGAAGTAGCACAAAGGAAAATCAATGATGGGCGGAAACCAGTTCGAGAGTAAGCCTGTGGAATCATCAAGATCAAGCCTCAATGCAATCAACAAAGAGAAGAGGGAATTTACACTCCATAACCAGATTTGCGTCCCTAAACTCTTCTCTTTGTTAATTACATTCTGCCATGTTTAGTATGTTTAGTTGTTGTTTGTGTGTTTACTTATGTTTTGTGTGAATCTATGCTTAAAACATTGAGGACAATGTTTGATTTAAGCGTGGGGGGGTAACTAATGTTGTTAATGCAAATTCGTGGGATTTTATCACCCATAACTTCAAATGTTGTTCCTTGCTGTTTTAAGGTGTTTTTAAGTTGTTTTAGAGTGTTTTAGTATGTTTTGTTTTTATAACTCCGAAAAGCACATAAAAATTTGAAAAATTGTTTTGAAAAGCCTAAAAAGAGTGTTTTGAGTCGTTTTTGTGAGTTTGTGTCTTAGGGTACCTTCCAACACAATGATAAGGATTTGGTTTGTAATTGCATGACTGTTAAAAAGAGTTATAAACATAGAGAAAAGTTTGATTTACTCTTGGTTTATGCTTAGTTATGGTTATAATGTATGACTTCACATGCAATCATAAAAGAAAAATTCGTTTTTGTAACATGCTTGAAGGAAGGAACTCAAACAAACGCTACAACCCTGTGAGACTCGAGCCATTACCTTCTTTGGAGAGTTATTTTCTGTGATTCTTTGTTTTCTAAAGTTGTTGAATGATCTCATTATTCCTTGCTTGGTTGCTACTTAGAATGCAATTGTATCATGATAGAACTAAATGCTAGAACTTATATCCGTTTCATTCAAAGCATGATATTGAGTTGCATAACATATATCAAGATGAAGTTGTGTAGTTGCCACCATAGTCAAATAGCCTTACTTCCCATATTTCGTATATATTGTAAGTCTTAACACTGTTGAGCCTCGTTTAACCTATTTTCTTTGCTAACCATATCACCCCTTACCTAGCCTAGATTAGGACCATCCGTACCCTTGTTCTTAAAAGATAGTGAGCATGACTTAAATGAATTCCTTTTGAGTACATTTTGCAAGAAAATGAGTGTGGGGGAGTAAAAGTTTGTTCTTAAGTTTGTATGTTTTGAGAGTCAAAAGAAAAGAAAAAAAAAAAAAATTGTGAAAAACATATGAAAAAGAAAAACAGAAAAGAAGAGAAAAGAAAGAAAGAAAAAAAAAAAAAAAAAGCTTGTTCCCCCTTGTTGTTCAAAAGTTGAGTTTTCATTCAAAAGTGAATTCTACGTTAATTCAAATGCTTTGCTCGCTATTTCTTTAAGAACCTTTGTTTTCCATATACCTTCTTTGTTAGCCAAATACCTTTAGCCCCGTTACACCCCTTTGACTTCTATCTTGATCGTTATGTGTTCAATAATGTGGAGTTTGAAATTGATATGAGCTTATGGAATCACTGGTTCTCATTCTAAGTAGTAGCATTCCATTCATGAGATCATATTCATGTCATTATCGTAAATCCAGAAAATGCTTTCCTTGTTATAACATATGTGAGTGTTCGTCTACATGTTTACATCAATCTTCTCACATATAACTAGTGTAGGGTGTGTAGTCAGAAAATCTGTGTGAAAAACGAGTGCATATCTTGTAAGGATTTGAGCAATTTCTCTAAGGCATGTTACTACATTCGAAATGTGTTTTAAATGCTTAATTGTGAACTAGTATGTGGTGACTATGATTAAGAATGTACTTAAGTGTAATGATGGCAAAAATCTGTGGGAATGATGATTTTTAACTTGTCATGTGCTTTGGAAATCCCTAAGACGGTTGTTGGAAGGTTTAGGTTGTGTTTTACTTGTTTTGTTTCGTTTGGTTTTGTTTTGTTTTTCTTTCTGTTTTGCTCGAGGACTAGCAAAAGATAAGTGTGGGGGTATTTGATAGGAGCATATTCATGCGACTTAAATGGCTTGTTCTCGTGCATTTACGTTATGTTTCTTTAGTTATTTTAGTACTTTAAGCTATTTTCGTGTGTTTGTAGGTCCAAAGGGCTAAAGGAGCAAAAAGATGCATTTTGGAGACTTTTGGAGCACTTTTGGGCTAAGGACGGATAGCTTATGCTTGAAGCCAAAGTGTTGGACGAAATTGAAGACCTAATTGGAGCCAAAGTGTTGGAACCTTGTTCTCTTTAGTTTTAGGACATTTAAACCTTTCCTAATCCCAATCATGCCATGCATAACACACATCCATTCTAACACATTGTCATTGCACATGCATTTCCTTCATTAGTTAACCCACATGCACTTATCACTTATCATCACCACATATCATATCACTTAATCACTTATCACTTATCATCACCACTTAACCACTTATCATATCATAACCACATATCATATCACTTATCACTTATCACTTAACATATCATCCACCTACTTCACCTACAACATCCACCTACTTCACCTACAACATCCACTTCACCTACAACATCCACCTACTTCACCTACAACATCCACTTCACCTACAACATCCACCTACTTCACCTACAACATCCACCTACTTCACCTACAAATGACATAGCCATATGTTCCCTCCACTACTCCTATAAATACCCTTGCATTCATTCATTCAAAAACATCTCATTTTCATACACAACACACCACAAACACATCCCTTTCTCTCTTAGCCTTGAGTCTCCCTTAGAATCCAAAATCCATCTTTCCATTTCCATCACTCCTCACTCCATTCCACACTTCCATTCCCCCAAACCAACTATCCTTAGACCTTATGCTACAATAAAGAGGAAGAGAAGAGGGCCTAAACGTTCATACAATTCAAGTTTGAGTTGTTGGAATGTTTAGGCGTTTCTTTGATTTCAATGTTTAATTTTAATTCTCTTTGTTTTGTATGAGGAACTAAACCCCCCCTTAGCTAGGGGGTGATTCGAAATATATGTTTATGCTTGCATTTTGATTTGATTACTTCTAATTGCATTTCATAAGTTGTTGATTCAATTTGTTTAACCGTTTGATTGATAACTTATTTATGTATGTTTATTAAGAATGCGCGCTTAATTTTCATGCATGAATATGACGCTAGAATATAAGTGATTTTCACCTAATCGTTATGTACTTATATTCACAAGTAGTGGAGGTTGCTTATAAACAATCGCGTTAAATGAATTCTTGGCACGAGTTTCATGCTCATCATAGTAACGAATGCCTCGTCAACACTTATAGTTTTCATAATGCTTAATGATCTTTGATTGTATCTTTATTGTGCTGTTCACGTAAAGGACTTTTGGAGAATGTTGTGAATTGCGTTGCGCTAACCCATCCAATTCATTAACTTAAGGAAAACTTGACGGTTAATTTAAGCGGACCTAATTAACTTGGAGTGTTGAGAATTAATGATTTATTGAAATGCAATTGGAAATCGTTTTATTATGCAAGTATAACATGTATGGAGATGAACCCCTTAGCTAGCATTCATCCATTCAATTCCATCACATTCATATTTACATTCTGTCTAGTTTATTAACTTGTTTCGTTATTTCAATTTTCGTAAAACCTAAACCCCCCTTTACTTTCTTGTTCTTTAATGCTTAGAATCTGTTTAGTTTATGTTTTAAAGTATTTTTGAATTCTTTGAGTCTAGTTTAGTGTTTTATATTGTGTTTTTATGTTTTTGAGTCAAATCCAAGTGATTAACAATCCCTCCTAATCCCCGGTCCAGAACGATCCCTACTTATACATATACTATAATTTGACGAAAAGAGGGTTTAATTTGTGTGCGTATAAATCACGCATCATGAATATAAGTTCATAACGATTAGGTGAAACTCACTTATATTCTAGCGTCATATTCATGCATGAAAATTAAGCTTGCAATCTCAATGAACATACATAAATAAGTTATCAATCAAACAGTTAAACGAATTGAATCCACAACTTATGAAATTCCAACCAAAAGTAATCAATTCATATTGCAAATATAAACATAGTTTCGAATCACCCCCTAGCTAAAGGGGGTTTAGTTCCTCATAACTTTGAAATCAAAGAAACCCCTAAACATTCCAACAACTCAAACTTGAATTGTATGAACGTTTAGGCACTCTTCTCTTCCATTCTCATACGTACAAAACAAAGAGAATTCAATTTAAACTTTGAAATCAAAGAAACACCTAAACATTCCAACAACTCAAACTTGAATTGTATGAACGTTTAGGCACTCTTTTCTTCCTCGTTGTTGTAGCACAAGGTCTAAGGTGAGCCTTGGGGATTATGTGAAGTGTTTTGGAGGGATGGGAAGTGGTTGGATAGTGGCTGCAATGGAGGAGAAAAACTGCACAGAAATGGAAGGGGATTTGCGGCACAAGGGTTGTGTTTGTGTTGTGTGTTGTGTTGTGAATGAGATGAGATGAATTGTGGCTAGGTTGCATGCTTATTTATAGGTAAATGAGAGGGAACATGACAGCTTGGAATAGGTGGAAATGTGGCTGCAAGTTTGGTGAATGATTATGAGTGAATGCATGTGAATGTGGCTAGGTTGAAAAGCTGGAATTTCTGGAATTGTAATGTACCCCACGGCATTGATTAGTTTTAGGTGCATGTGGCTGCAATGTTTGTTGGTTAAAGATGCATGTGGATGTATTATACAATGGGAAAGTATGTGATTGACAATTAGGGTGAATGATTATGTGGCTACATGTTTGAATGATTAAAGTGCATGTGGGTTGATTGAATGAATGCAAAGTGAATGAATAATGAAATGGGAAAGCATGACCAAGGTGGAAATGCATGTGAAATGTTGGAAAGGGATTGGGAATGCACGGCTTTGGGGAAAGAATGAGTGGATGTGCAAATGTGTTTTAAATAATGAAAGTGTTTGGAGAATGAATGCAATGATGAAGAGTGAATAAAGAATGCATGTAGGGTTAGGAAATAAAATCATAACTTAAAGGGGGATGATTAAAGGGTGTTGAAAGGTTTTGCATGGCTTTGAAGTGATTGTGGATTGGGCTAGAGTTTAAGTACATGAAATGGACCCAAATTGCTCATCCTTGCATGGCAAGGAATGGTGTTTGTGTTAAGCCCATGGCAAGGTGTTATGTGATTGGGTTAGGGCCATTGTTTTGTGTCTTCAAGTGCATACAAGGCCTTCAATTTCATCCAACACTTGGGCTCCAAGTATAAGCTATCCATCCTTAGCCCAATAGTGCACCAAAACACTCCACAATGCATCCTTTCGTCAAACACGTCTTATTATCCTGAAAACACACAAAAGAAGCATAAAGGACTAAAATAACTAAAGAAACACAACGTAAATGCACGAGAACAAGCAAAGTAAGTCGCCTAAATATGCTCCTATCAATTGGTTATACGAACTAGCACCCGGAACGGTCACTTCTTGGGAGAGCATGAAGAGGGCGTTTCTTGAGAAGTTCTTTCCTACTTCAAGAGTCATCCTCTTGAGGAAGAAGATTAGTGGAATCCAACAAAGTCAAGGGGAGTCTTTTCCTACGTACTATGAGCATTTTAAAGCCCTTGTTGCATCATGTCCTCAACATCAAATGAAGGAGAAGCTTCTACTTCAATACTTCTATGAAGGTCTTCTTCCCATTGAAAGGCAAATGCTTAATGCCTCGGCGGGAGGTGCGTTGGTGGACAAAACTCCCATGGTAGCCAAGAACCTAATTGCGAACCGGGCTCTCAATGCACAACAATACGAAGGAATTGAGCAAATGGACCCCCCACGGCAACAAGTGCATGAGGTAAGTTCTTAATCCGACATTCAAACTCAATTAGCTAATCTTACTTCTGTTGTGTCTCAGATGGCCGAAGGAATGAAGATACAAGGACCAATTGTATGTGGCGTATGTTCTATCCAAGGACACCCTTCGGAAAAGTGCCCTCAATTGATTGAGAATGGGGGATGGGAGAGTGCAAATGCCATTGGATTTCCAAGCCAAAATCAGCCAAAGAATGATCCATATTCCAACACATACAATCCGGGTTAGAAAGACCATCCAAACTTCAAGTGGAGGGAGCCTCAACAACCTCAACAACCTCAACAACAAGGAGGCTTTAGGCAACAACCCCCGGGGTTTTACACCAAAACCTACGGCAATGATCCAACCCCACCCCAATTTGCCCAAAACAATCAAGGTACGTCTTTAGATAATGCTACACTTCTTAAGTTACTTACCAATTTGTCTCAGGGGCAAGAAAATCAAAACAAAGCATTGCAAAACCAAGAAAAGGCGATGCAAAACCAAGACAAAAGGGTGGACCACTTAGATAAGCAAATTGGACAGATTGGGAAGTTTGTAGGGCAATTCCGAGACCAAGGCAAACTCCCAAGCTCAACCATTATCAATCCAAAGGGAGGGTTCGAATCTGCCAAAGTAATCACTTTGAGGAGTGGAAAAGAAGTTGGCATTACATCCACACCACTCAAAACAAGTCCGAATGAAGAGGAGAAGCTGCAACATGAAGAAGAGGAGGCAGCCAACACAACGGCAAGGGTAGAAACACCCTTGCCGCAAGCACTTAAGGATCCTAATGCATCTAATGCATCTCATTCGGCTACCAAAGGTAAGTTGGCTTCAAATTCGATTAATTCTAACCCCATTCCACCCAATGTTCCTTTTCCTCACAGATTTTTGTAAACAAAGAAAGAGGAGCATGAGAAAGACATTCTTGAGACGTTTAGGAAAGTTCAAGTCAATATCCCGTTCCTAGATGCCATAAAGCAAGTGCCCAAATACGCCAAGTTCTTGAAGGAATTATGCACCACAAGGAAGTGGGCTTCAAATAAGGAGGTAGTAAGGGTAAGTGAAAACGTTTCCGCTGTTTTACAAAGAAAGTTACCACCAAAGCGCAAAGATCCAGGTAGCTTTACAATTCCTTGTATTATTGGCTAAACTAAGTTCGAACATGCTATGTTAAACTTAGGAGCTTCAATTAACATAATGCCATATCCTATTTATGCATCCATGAACCTTGGTGAATTGAAAAATGATGGTGTGATTATTCAGTTGGCCGATAGATCTAATGCCTATCCAAAAGGCGTATTGGAAGATGTCTTAGTGCAGGTGAATAATTTGATCTTTCCGGCGGATTTCTACATTCTTGAGATGGAAGAAACCACCCATGCTCCATCCTTGCCACTTCTTCTTGGGAGGCCATTCATGAAGACGGCCTGGACTAAGATCGATGTGTTTAAAGGCACTTTAACAATGGAATTTGATGGGGAAATGATTGATTTTAATATTTCTGAAACCATGAGATTTCCTAATGATGATCACTCATGTTTCTCTATTGATATTCTTGATTCTTTAGTTCAGGCACACCTTGATCAATTACATGAAGATGCACTTGAAACGGTCCTTACAAATGGCATAGAAGTGAGGGATCAAATGGCTGCCACCGTAGCACCCCACAACACACACTTGCATGACCATACCGTGGCCTTTGATGATGAAGTAATTGAGACCGTGGCTGCCCTAGAGTCCTTGCCACGGCTCAATGGTAAGTTCCCTAGTCCAATCTCAATTCCAATTTCAATTAACAAGTTGCTTCCTTCTATAGAACAACCACCTACCCTTGAGCTTAAACCGTTGCCAAATCACTTGAAGTATGTGTTCTTGGGCGAGCAAGACACACTGCCCGTCATTGTGGCATTGATAGGAGCATATTCATGCGACTTAATTAGTTTGTGCTCGTGCATTTATGTTGTGTTTACTTAGTTATTTTAGTGTTTAAGGCCACTTTTGTGTATTTTCAGATTATAAGGCCAAAGTGTGCAAGAAGATGCAAATTGGAGTCTTTTGGAGTGAAAGAGGAATGAACGAGTTGAAGACTTGAAGAAACGATGAATTCCTACTCCAACGATGAATTCCTACCAAAACGAGAATTCCTACTCAAACAAGGTTTCCTAATTGAAGTAGGAAAGTTAACCCTAGGTTTCCCGTTTTGGTAACCTTTCCTAAACTTAAACGTCTGTATTTTCTAGCCACTTTGAAGGCCTTGTAGGCACTTTAGGACACAAAACCAAGGCCCTAGCCCAATTACACAACCTTGCCGTGCCTTAACCCTAATTCCCTTCCCTTGCCGTGCAAGGGGGGGCACTTTTGTCCAATGTTGTGCAATTAAACCCTATTTACCTCTTCTAACCTAACCCTAGCCGCGCCCTTTAATTATTCCCTTGTTAATTTCTAATTTTATTTCCTAAATTCTAGCAGGCTTTAGGTGAATTTTAGTTAATAAAAATAAAAGAGGGTTTGAATTTCTAAACCCTAGGGTTTCCACCATTTAGCCGCACCTTAGGGACCTATTATTATTTTTCTTTTCATATTTTTCAAGGAAAAAAACCAAACAGCCGGAGGAAGCCATTCATTGATATTTTCATCAGCCATTCACCCTAATTCTCTCCCAAAAACCGTGCATACCATTCACCTTATTTTCTCATCAGCCACATTCACATTTTAACCTACGCCGTAGCCATTCACTCACTCTCTCCCATAAGCCGCAGCCACCATATTATTATTCTCTCCATTCTCCATTCAATCCGTGCATCCACCATCCATTCCAGCCTTCCCCCATCCTTGCCGCAGCCACCATATCCCTTCCAGCCACTTTCCACACCTCCCTACTACCTTGCCGCACCACCATATCATCATAAATCCATCCTTAAACCAGAAAATCATCCACCAACACCATTTAACCTCACTGCCGCAGCAAGAAGAACGGAGAAAGAGGAGCTTAAATGCGCATAAATTCAAGTGGATTCGTTGGGCGTTCTAGGTGTAATCAATCTTTTAATCTTCATGTTTAAATTTAATTGTATTTCTCTATCTGTGAACATGAGAGGCTAAACCCCTAGTTAGCTAGGGGGTGATTCGAAACCATGTTTATGCTTGTAATATGATTTGATTACCTTTGGTTGGAATTTCATGTATTGTGGATTCAATTTGTTTAACTGCTTGATTGATAACTTATTTGTGTATGTTTATTGAGAGTGCACGCTTAATTTTCATGCATGAATTTGACGCTAGAATATAAGTGAATTTCACCTAATAGTTATGAACTTATATTCACAAGTAGTAGAGGTTGCTTAAAAACAATCGCGTTGAATAAATTCTTGGCACTAGTTTCTTGCTTATCATAGTAACGAATGCCTCGTCAACACTTATGATTTCCAAAGAACGTAATGATTCTAACTTGTATCTTTATCATGCTGTTCATATAGAGAACTTGTTAGGAATAATTTGTTTGCGATGCATATTCATCTAATTCAATGATTCTAGGGAAATCTGAAGGTTAATTTAAGCGGACCTAATTAACCCGGAGTGTTGAGTTTCATAATTCATCGAAGGACCAACTGAAAATCATCTTGTATGCAAGTGTGACATGTGTGGAGAAGAACCTTCTAGTTAGCATTCCATCCATATTTTCATCACATTCGTATTTACATTCTGCCCTTAATTACAATCTGTGCATTTAGTTTAATTTCGTCAAAACCTCAATCCCCCTTTACTTTAGTGTCCAATTTAGTTAGAAAGTGTCTTAGTTTGTGTTTCTAAGTGTTTTGATTCAAGTTATTACCCAAATTCGTCCAAATTCACCAAAGTGCTCAAAACTGCCCAGAAAGTGTTTTTAAGGCAGTTTTGAGTGTTTTGGTGCTGTTTTGAGTCTTTTGATTTGTTTTAGTGTTTTTATTGTTTAGTTTTGCATTCTTTGAGTCTAGTTTAGTGTTTTAACCTTTGTTTTACGTTTTTGAGTCAGTTTCCAAGTGATTTTGCAATCCCTCCTAATCCCCGGTTAAGAACGATCCCTACTTATACTTATACTACAATTGTCACAAGAGGGTTTTAATTTGTGTGCTTATTTAGCTCGCATCAAATTTTGGTTTTAATTTGTGTGCTTATTTAGCTTGCATCAGGCATCATCACTCACGGCACAAGAGGAGGAGAAATTGGTGAGGGTTCTCAAAGAGCACAAGACGGCCATTGGGTGGACTTTGGCCGATATTAAGGGCATAAGCCCTACCACATGCATGCATCGAATTCTCATGGAAGAAGGCGCCAAACCATTAAGGGAAGCCCAACGTCGACTCAACCCACCAATGATGGAAGTCGTGAAGAAGGAAATCATCAAATTACTTGATTGTGGCGTCATCTATCCTATCTCGGATAGTTGTTGGGTTTCACCGATCCAAGTAGTTCCCAAGAAGTCCGGAGTCACGGTGGTGAAGAATGAAGAGAATGAACTTGTTCTTACACGCAATCAAACTGGTTGGAGAGTGTGCATTGACTATAGGAAGCTAAATACCGCAACAAGAAAAGATCACTTTCCTTTGCCATTCATCGATCAAATGCTTGAAAGGTTAGCCGGTCATTCCTTTTATTGCTTTCTTGATGGTTCTTCGGGTTATAATCAAGTTGTCATAGCACCGGATGATCAAGAAAAGACCACCTTTACTTGTCCATTTGGTACTTTTGCATATCGTCGTATGCCATTTGGTTTATGCAATGCACCGGCCACTTTCCAACGATGCATGGTAAGTATATTCTCGGATTATGTTAAGAAAATAATTGAGGTGTTTATGGACGATTTTAGTGTGTTTGGAGACTCATTTGATGATTGTTTGCATAATCTCATTTTAATCTTGAAAAGATGCATGGAAACTAACCTTGTTTTGAATTAGGAAAAATGTCATTTTATGGTCAAACAAGGCATAGTTTTGGGTCATATCATCTCTGAAAAAGGATTTGAAGTTGATAAGTCTAAAATAGATCTTGTACGTTACTTACCCTCTCCTACTTCGGTTAGAGAGGTTCGTTCTTTTCTTGGCCATGCAGGATTTTATAGGCGATTTATCAAGGATTTTTCCAAGATTGCACAACCCCTATGCCGTCTCCCACAAAAAAAAAGTGACTTTTGAGTTCAACGAGGAGTGTGAGAAGGCATTCAAGCATCTCAAGGACATGCTTACCACGGCACCCATTATCATTCCACCAGATTGGACGTTGTTTTGGGCCAAAGGAAGAACAAGCAACCAGATGTCATATATTATGCTTCCCGGACCTTAAATGATGCTCAATTAAACTACTCTACCACTGAAAAAGAACTTCTTGCCGTTGTGTTTGCTTTAGATAAGTTTCGTTCATATTTACTTGGCACTAAAGTGATTGTATATTTTGACCATGCAGCTTTAAGGTACTTATTCACCAAAAAGGAGGCCAAACCAAGGCTCATTCGATGGATGCTTCTTCTCCAAGAGTTTGACATTGAAATTCGAAACAAGAAAGACAGTGAGAACGTGGTTGCTGACCATCTAAGTCATTTGGTATGCAATGAGGACTCTTTACCCATCCAAGAGACATTCCCTGATGAGCAATTGTTGTCCATTAAGGTAAGTGAACCTTGGTATGCCGATTTGGTGAACTTTTTGGTGTCAAAACATGTTCCAAGCACCATAGCTAAGCACCAACGTGATAAACTCAAGAAAGAGTCACGGTTTTATGTATGGGATGACCCATATTTGTGGAAATTTTGTGCGGATCAGATTGTTCGTTGTTGTGTGCATGATTGTGAGTTTAATTCAATTCTAACATTTTGTCACACTTATGCATGTGGTGGACATTTTGGCACACAACGCACTGCCCTTAAGGTGTTAGAATGTGGTTTTTATTGGCCTACAGTCTTTAAAGATGCTAGAACTTTTTGTTTAACTTGTGATCGTTGTCAACGAATGGGAAATATAGGTGCAAGGGATCAAATGCCGCGAACACCCATCTTTAATGTTGAAATTTTTGATGTTTGAGGCATTGATTTCATGGGCCCTTTCCCATCTTCGTTTGGTTTTACTTATATTTTGCTTGCGGTTGATTATGTCTCCAAATGGGTGGAAGCCAAGGCCACCCGTACTAATGATTCTCAAGTTGTTGCAGATTTTATAAAAACTAACGTTTTTGCTAGATTTGGGATGCCTAGAGTGCTTATTAGTGATGGAGGGTCTCACTTTTGCAATTGTACCATCGAGGCCTTGCTCAAGAAGTATCAAGTCACACATAAGGTTTCAACACCTTATCATCCTTAAACCAATGGCCAAGCTGATAGGAGCATATTCATGCGACTTAATTAGCTTGTTCTCTTGCATTTATGTTGTGTTTATTTAGTTATGTGAGTGTTTAAGGCCACTTTTGTGTATTTTCAGATTATAAGGCCAAAGTGTGCAAGAAGATGCAAATTGGAGTCTTTTGGAGCGAAAGAGGAATGAATGAGTTGAAGACTTGAAGAAACGACGAATTCCTACTCCAATGATGAATTCTTACCAAAACGAGGAATCTTACTCAAACAAGGTTTCCTATTTTAGGAAAGTTAATCCTAAGTTTCCCGTTTTGGTAACCTTTCCTAATCTTAAACGTCTGTATTTTCTAGCCACTTTGAAGTCTTTGTAGGTACTTTAGGACACAAAACGAAAGCCCTAGGCTCCTTAAACACTCTTGCCGTGCCTTTCCCTTTCTTCCCTTCCCTTGCCGTACAAGGGAGGGCAATTTTGTCCTAGGTTTGCACTTAAAACACATGCTTCTAAACCCTAGCCGCACCTTGCCCTTTTATTTCTGAATTAAACCTATTTCTCTCCCAAATTCAATCCTAGCCGCACCTTTATATTTCTTATTTAATTTCCTAATTTTTGTAAGCCTTTGATTTAATAAGCTAGGGTTTTATTTTTCTAAACCATATATAATTCCTAAGCTAGCTGTCACTCCCATTTGGATTGAATCCGCAGCCACCACATCCCATTATTAATTAAACCTAATATTCCCAAACATAACCTGCAAGCCGTGCATCCCATTATGAAAAAAACTTAATACCCCAAAAATAACATGCTGCCGTGGCCCCCCCCCCCCCCCCCCCCCCATTGACCATTAACCCTAATAAACCAAAAATAAATCAAAGCCGTGGCCACCTAATCTAAGGATTCCATTCCAGCCGCATTTTGTTCTCCACACCAATTCCAGCATCCCATCACCCAAAAGAACCAAGCCGTGCATTCCATCACCTTTGATCCCATTTTTTATTCTCTTAAAAACCGTACCCCATTCACCTTTTCTCCATGACAGCCGCAACCAATCCAACCCTAATTCAATCATCCACATCCCATTCATTCAACCTAGCCGCAAATCTCATTCACCTTTTTCTCTAGAAGCCGTGCCTTCCCCTGTGATTCCAGCCTTCCTCCACTATTGCCGCAGCCTCCCCACTCTTTTCCACACCTCCACACACCTTCCACCAATCTTGCCGCACACCTTTACCACCCTAAATCCATCCCCAACCCAAATTAACATCCAAATCATCCATTTAACCTCACTGCCGCAGCAAGGAGAAGAGGAAAGAGGACTTAGACGCGCAGAAATTCAAGTGGATTCGTTGGGCGTTTTAGGTGTAATCCATCCTTTGTTCTTTATGTTTAAATTCAATTTTATTTTTCTCGTTGTGAACATGAGAGGCTAAACCCCTATTTAGCTAGGGGGTGATTCGAAACCATGTTTATGCTTGCAATATGAATTGATTACTTTTGGTTGGAATTTCATGAATGGTGAATTCAATTTGTTTAACTGCTTGATCGATAACTTATTTATGTATGTTGATTGAGAGTGCATGCTTAATTTTCATGCATGAATATGACGCTAGAATATAAGTGAATTTCACCTAATAGTTATGAACTTATTTTCACAAGTAGTGGAGGTTGCTTATAAACAATCGCGTTAAATGAATTCTTGGCACTAGTTTCATGCTCATCATAGTAACGAATGCCTCGTCGACACTTATAGTTTTCATGTTGCTTAATGATCTTTGATTGTATCTTTATTGTGCTTTTCACGTAAAGAACTTTTGGAGAATGTTTTGAATTGCGTTGCGCTAACCCATCCAATTCATTAACTTAAGGAAAACTTGACGGTTAATTTAAGCGGACCTAATTAACCCGGGGTGTTGAGTTTCATAATTCATCGAAAGACCCACTGAAAATCAAATTGTATGCAAGTGTGACATGTGTGGAGAAGAACCTTCTAGCTAGCATTCATCCATATTTTCATCACATCCATATTTACATTCTGCCTTTTAATTACAATTCGTGCATTTAGTTAATTTCGTCAAAACCTCAATCCCCCTTTACTTTAGTGTCTAATTTAGTTAGAAAGTGTCTTAGTTTGTGTTTATAAGTGTTTTGTATTCTTTGAGTCTTTTGATTTGTTTTAGTGTTTTATTGTTTAGTTTTGCATTCTTTGAGTTTAGTTTAGTATTTCAAACTTTATTTTACGTTTTTGAGTCAGTTTCCAAGTGATTTTGCAATCCCTCCTAATCCCCGGTTAAGAACGATCCCTACTTATTTATATACTACAATTGTCACAAGAGGGTTTTAATTTGTGTGCTTAATTAGTTAGCATCAAATTTTTGGCGCCGTTGCCGGGGATTAGCAACTTTGCTAATCCCTTGGTTCTTTTCTTTTTGGTTTAGTTGTTTCCGTTTTAGTTTCTAACTTAGTGTTGTTTTCTTTGTTTGTTGTTATGTTTGATATTTGATTTAGTTCTCTTTCTTTGATTTTAGGTACTAGAGAAGTAAGATATGGATTTTGCTAGCATTCAAGCTCAATTGGCAAATCTTACTTCTCAATTGTCGCCGTATGCCGAAAGGACCACAATGCAGAGTGTCCCTACATTTGGTGCTTCATATAGGCAAGGATTTCATGCCAATCAATGTCCACAAAGAGATTGGAGGGATCATTCAAACTCTATGTGGTGGGAAACTCAACAAGTTCAACATGAAGCATATTGGCAGCCATATGAGGAGTTCTATTCAAGACCTATGCAGCCACCTCAACTTCATATGCAATATGCGCAATCAAATTCAAGTTCGTCAATAGATTATAATCAAATTCTTAATGAATTAAATTCTTTGGTGCAGGGGTCACAAAATCAAGCCAAGGAGGCTCAACATGAAGCATATTGGCAACCATATGAGGAGTTCTATACAACACCTATGCAGCAACCACAACCTCCCCCACAACAATTCCAATCAAGTTCAAGTATGTCCATGGATAATGATAAAAGTTTTCAATTACTAACCTCTTTGACGCAGGACGGACAAAATCAAGACAAGAAGTTGGGTAAATTGGAGGAGCAAATTGGGCAGATTATGGAGTTCATGAAACAAATTCAAGAGCAAAGTGAACTGTCCAACTCAACTATTGAAAACTCGAAGGAAGATTTTGAAATCCATAATGCTATCACTTTGGGAAGTGCTATGGAGGTTGGAGCTGACCTAATAATGTCCAAACATAGCCTAGAAGTGGATGAGGAGCTGCTAATTGAGGAGGAGGAAGAAGACATGCACACGGCAAGGGTAGAACAACCCTTGCCGCAGCCCCCTAAGCCCTCTAAACCACCCACCACAAGTAAGGACGTCCCAATTTCATGTTATTCTGATGTTATTCCACCCAATGTCCCTTTTCCTAGCAGGTTTTTGATTCCCAACCAAGAAGAGAGTAAAAAGGACATCGTGGAAGCCTTCCCAAAGGTGCAGAATGCTATTCCAATTCTTGGTGCAACACAGCAAGTTTTAGATGGTGTTGAATTCTTCAAAGGACTTTGTACACCAAGAAGAATGTTTAAAGAGAAGGTAGTGGCTGGAGAAGATGTAGAAGGCATCAAAGAGGACATATTTGAACCCGCAAAAACCAAAGAAGTTGAATTTGATGACATTGGACAAGTCATAACCATCACATGCAATCTGGCCAAGTCCAATATCCCTGAAACTTTCAAAGGAGTGGTGTTTGTCATTGAGTTCTTGTCGGACAAAACAAGTAAGTCATCTTCTCCAAATTCCATTACATTTTATACTAACTGGCTGATTTTGATGAATCAGGCACCTACACTAGAATTCAAACCAATGCCGGTTCACTTCAAGTATCACCTTCCATTCAAGGATCCATTCTATGCTGTGAGCCCTAGTGGAGATTAAAAGCAGGTTTTGTCCGGCTGGAAGACGTTAAAGCAAGCGCTTCTTGGGAGGCAACCCATGCATTCAACAAGGAGAAGAGGGAATTTACACTCCATAACCAGATTTGCGTCCCTAACCTCTTCTCTTTGTTATTTACATTCTGCCATGTTAGTATGTTTAGTTGCATGTTTGTGTGTTTATTTTTGTTTGGTGTGATTTTAAGCTTGAAACATTGAGGACAATGTTTAGTTTAAGTGTGGGGGGGGTAACATTCTGTTTTGAGATATTTTTGCATGAAATTCGTAGGGTTTTACCACCTAACATGTCTAAACTTGTTTCCCACTGTTTTTAAGTGTTTTTAAGCTATTTTAGAGTGTTTTAGAGTATGTTGACTTAAAAATCCGAAAATACCATAAAAATTTGAAAAATTGCTTTGAAAAACCCAAAAAGAGTTGTTTTTGTGTGTTTGTTTGTGTCGTAGGTTACCTTCCAACACAATGATGAGGATTTGGTTTTTAATTGCATGATGGTTAAAGAAAGTTACAAACATGGATGGACGTTTGATATACTCTTTGGTTTATGCTTGTTTGTAGTTATAGTTTACGAATGCACATGTAATCACAAATGATAAAAATCAGTTTTTGTAACATGCTTGAAGGAAGGAACTCAAACTAACGCTACATCCCGGTGAGACTTGAGCCTAAACATTATTTGGAGAGTTAAAATCTGTGCATTATTGTTTTCTAAAGTTGTTGCATGATCTCATTATTCATTGCTTGGTTACTACTTAGAAGGCGTTTCATCACTTAGTTCCAAATGCTAGAACTCATGCCCATTTCATTCAAAGCATGTTATTGATTTGCATAACACGTATTCAGGATGAAGTTGTGTAGTGACCACCATCAAAGCAAACAGCCATGTGCCTTCACTCATTTTGTGTTTAAGTTTAACCCCATTGAGCCGTGTTAGCCCATATTCTTTGTTAACCCGCATTATCCTCACCTAGCTTAGATTAGGATCATCCTTACCTTTGTTCTTGAAGCATAGTAAGCAATGAATTCCTTTTGATTAATGTGTTGCAGGAAATAAGTGTGGGGGAAGAATGATGGATGTGAGTTTATGTGCCATAGGCACGGTTAGAAAAAAAAAAAAAATAAAAAAAAAAAAAAAAACAAAAAGAAAAGAAGAAAGAAAGAAAAGAAAAGAAAAGAAAATAAAGAGTTGAAAATAGTTGAAAAGTTTTGGTTGTTGAAGTAAGGGCCCAAAACAATGAATTAGGCCCTAAGAGTTGTTTGAATCTTCCCTATTTGTCTAAAAGTTGATTTCTGCATTCTAAGGGAATTCTAGGATTTAATTTCAATACTTTGCTTGCTATTGCGTAAAGAACTTTTGTTTATCCCTATCTTTCCTTGTTAGCCAACACCCCAAGCCCCGTTACAACCCTTGACTTCTATCTTGAGTGTTGTGCATTTCAATTGTGGAGTTTGAATTTGGAATGAGCATATGGTGTCACTGGTTCTCGCATCTAAGTAGTAGCATTCCATTCATGAGATCATATCTAAACACGTTTAATTACTCCAGAAATTGCGTTCTTTGTTATAACATATGTGATGTCTAGTTTTTCTTGTTTACATCAATCTTCTCACATATAACTAGTGTAGGGTGTGTAGTCAGAAAATATGAGTGAAAATTGAGTGCATAACTAGTGAGGAATTGAGGGAATTCTCTAAGGCATGTTACTACATTCAAAATGTGTTTTAATTGATTAAATGCGAATTAGTGAATGGTGACTATGATTAAGTATGTGCTTGAGGGGAAGGAAGACTAAAAGCTATGTGAGTAATGATCTTTGACATGTCATGTTTCATTGGAAATCCCTGAGGCAAACGTTGGAAGGTTTAGGTTATGTTTTGTTTGTTTTGTTTCGTTTTGTTTAGTTTAGTTGTTTTGTTTTGCTCGAGGACTAGCAAAAGTTAAGTGTGGGGGAATTTGATAGGAGCATATTCATGCGACTTAATTAGCTTGTTCTCTTGCATTTATGTTGTGTTTATTTAGTTATGTGAGTGTTTAAGGCCACTTTTGTGTATTTTCAGATTATAAGGCCAAAGTGTGCAAGAAGATGCAAATTGGAGTCTTTTGGAGCGAAAGAGGAATGAATGAGTTGAAGACTTGAAGAAACGACGAATTCCTACTCCAATGATGAATTCTTACCAAAACGAGGAATCTTACTCAAACAAGGTTTCCTATTTTAGGAAAGTTAATCCTAAGTTTCCCGTTTTGGTAACCTTTCCTAATCTTAAACGTCTGTATTTTCTAGCCACTTTGAAGTCTTTGTAGGTACTTTAGGACACAAAACGAAAGCCCTAGGCTCCTTAAACACTCTTGCCGTGCCTTTCCCTTTCTTCCCTTCCCTTGCCGTACAAGGGAGGGCAATTTTGTCCTAGGTTTGCACTTAAAACACATGCTTCTAAACCCTAGCCGCACCTTGCCCTTTTATTTCTGAATTAAACCTATTTCTCTCCCAAATTCAATCCTAGCCGCACCTTTATATTTCTTATTTAATTTCCTAATTTTTGTAAGCCTTTGATTTAATAAGCTAGGGTTTTATTTTTCTAAACCATATATAATTCCTAAGCTAGCCGTCACTCCCATTTGGATTGAATCCGCAGCCACCACATCCCATTATTAATTAAACCTAATATTCCCAAACATAACCTGCAAGCCGTGCATCCCATTATGAAAAAAACTTAATACCCCAAAAATAACATGCTGCCGTGCCCCCCCCCCCCCCCCCCCCCCCCCCATTGACCATTAACCCTAATAAACCAAAAATAAATCAAAGCCGTGGCCACCTAATCTAAGGATTCCATTCCAGCCGCATTTTGTTCTCCACACCAATTCCAGCATCCCATCACCCAAAAGAACCAAGCCGTGCATTCCATCACCTTTGATCCCATTTTTTATTCTCTTAAAAACCGTACCCCATTCACCTTTTCTCCATGACAGCCGCAACCAATCCAACCCTAATTCAATCATCCACATCCCATTCATTCAACCTAGCCGCAAATCTCATTCACCTTTTTCTCTAGAAGCCGTGCCTTCCCCTGTGATTCCAGCCTTCCTCCACTATTGCCGCAGCCTCCCCACTCTTTTCCACACCTCCACACACCTTCCACCAATCTTGCCGCACACCTTTACCACCCTAAATCCATCCCCAACCCAAATTAACATCCAAATCATCCATTTAACCTCACTGCCGCAGCAAGGAGAAGAGGAAAGAGGACTTAGACGCGCAAGCCGAGGTGTCTAATAGAGAAATCAAGCAAATCTTGGAGAAGACCGTTGGGCCAACAAGAAAAGATTGGAGCTTGCGTTTGGAGGATGCATTGTGGGCTTATAGAATGGCTTACAAAACACCCATAGGGATGTCCCCTTTTTCAGCTAGTCTATGGCAAGCCATGTCATCTCCCCGTGGAGTTAGAACACAAGGCTCATTGGGCGATCAAGACATTCAACATGGACATAGATGCGGCTGGAATGCATAGGAAGTTGCAATTGAATGAACTTGAGGAGATTAGGCTTGAAGCATATGAGAATGCTTGCATTTACAAGGAAAAGACCAAGGCTTTCCATGACAAGATGATCCGAAGCAAAACATTCTCCATAGGGCAAAAAGTTTTACTTTTTAATTCTCGCCTTCGTTTATTTCCCGGTAAGTTACGTTCTAAGTGGATTAGGCCCTTTGTTGTTACTAATGTTTTTCCATATGGCGCAGTTCAAATCCAAAGCTTGAGGAATGGCCAAGAATTCAAGGTGAATGGGCATCGTTTGATGCCTTATTATGCAAATGTTGAAGGGCAGGTTGTGGAGGACGTTAAAGCAAGCGCTTCTTGGGAGGCAACCCATGCATTCAACTAGAGAGGATTTGGGCAATTCAACAATTCATGCCACAAAATCAGATTTGCGTTCCTAACTCTCTATCTCTTTATTGTTTTTATTTCATCATGTTAGTTTATATTGTTTGTTTGAATGTGAGTCTTTGTTTGAAACATTGAGGACAATGTTTGATTTAAGTGTGGGGGGCTAAACAAGTTGTTTTTGAATAATTTTACATGATTTTCGTGGGATTTTATCACCTATCACTTATAATGTTGTTTCTCACTGTTTTTAAGTGTTTTTAGAGTGTTTTGAAGTGTTTTCATGTCTTTTGTTCAGAAAATCCGAAAATTTACAAAAAAATTACAAAACAGTTTTGAAAAACCCAAAAAGAGTTGTTTTAAAGTTGTTTTTGTGTGTTTGTTTGTGTCTTAGGGTACCTTCCAACACAATGATGAGGATATGGTTTTTAATTGCATGACTATTAAAGAATGTTGTAAACATGGCTGGAAGTTAATTTATGCTTTGGTTTATGCTTGGTTATGGTTATAGCTTATGAATTCACATGTAATCACAAAGAGAAAATCAGTTTTTGCAACATGCTTGAAGGAAGGAACTCAAACTAAAGCTACATCCTTGAGAGACTTGAGCCTATAACGTTCTTTGGAGAGTATAATCTGTGATTTCTTGTTTTCTAGAGTCGTTGCATGATCTCATCATTCTTTGCTTGGTTGCTACTTGGAATGTATGTCATTATAGATCCAAATACTAGAACTCATGCCCATTTCATTCAAAGCATGATATTGATTGCATAACATACAATAAGATGAAGTTGTTAGTCAAGACAAAGCCAAAAAGCCTAACCCTTTTGCATATGTATTGTAGGATTACCCCTTTTTGAGCCTTTTTAAGCCTATTTTCTTTGCTAACCACACCATCCTCACCTAGCCTAGATTAGGACTTTCCATGCCCTTGTTCTTAAAGGATAGTGAAGCATGACTTAGAATGAACTCCTTTTGATCAATATATTGCAGAAAACGAGTGTGGGGGAAGGTAATAGGGCACGGCAAAAGGAAAATAAAGAAAAAATTTCGTGGGAAAAGAAAAAGAAAATAGAAAAAGTGGTGAAAAGAAAGAAAAAGAGTTGAAAAATAAGTGAGAATGAACTCACAAGTGTTGGTTGTTGAAGAAAGGGTCCAAAAGTTTGAATTTGACCCTAAATGTTGCATGAATCTTCCCTTGTGTTTAAAAGTTGATTTTTGCCATTAAAAGTGAGTTTAAGTGTCAATTTCATTACTTTGCTTCCTATTGCTTTAAGAACCTTTGTTTATCCTTTACCTTTCTTTGTTAGCCAATACCCTTAGCCCCGTTACAACCCTCAACTTCTATCTTGATGTTATGTGTTCAATATGTGGAGTTTGAATTTGGTATGAGCATATGGAATCACTGGTTCTCGTTCTAAGTAGTAGCATTCCATTCATGAGATCATATACATGTCATTGTTGTAAATCCAGAAATTGCTTTCTTTGATATAACATATGTGAGTGTTAGTTTTCATGTTTAACTCAATCTTCTCACATATACCTAGTGTAGGGTGTGAAGTTAGAAAATCTGTGTGAAAATAGAGTGCATTCTAGTGAGGAATTGAGGGAATTCTCTAAGGCCTGTTACTACATTCAAAACATTGTTTTAAGTACTAATAAGTGGTAACTATGGTTAAGTGTTTGTTAAAGTGTAAAGAAAGCCAAAAACCATCGGAATGATGTTCTTTAATGTGTCATGTTCGTTGGAAATCCCTGAGGTATATGTTGGAAGGTCTAGAATTTGTTTTGTTTTGTTAGTTTTGTTTTGTTCGTTTTGTTTTGCTCGAGGACTAGCAAAAGCTAAGTGTGGGGGAATTTGATAGGACCATATTTAGACGACTTAGTTAGCTTGTTTTCGTGCATTTATATTGTTAGTTCATAGTTATTTTAGTAGTTTAAGCTATTTTCGTGTGTTTTTAGGTTCATATGGCTAAGGAAGCAAAAAGGTGCATTTTGGAGCAAAATTGGACTTGGAATGGATAGCTTATGTTTGGAGCAAAAGGAATGGACGAAATTGAAGATCTAAAAGAGAGAGGATTCCTAATCACAAGAGTTAGGATTCCTAATCACAAGAGGAGTCCTAATCAAATGAGGAATCCTAGTCAAAGAAGGTTTCCTACTTGAAGTAGGAAAGTTAAGCCAAGGTTTCCTATTTTGGTTTAACCTTTCCTAATCCTAAATGTCCTTAAATTCCAGCAAGTTTGAAGGCACCTTATGTATTTTAGGACACAAAATAAAGTTCCCTTGCAACCTAAAGTCCATGTCGTGGCCTCCCATAGTGTTTTCCTTTCTTGCCGTGCAAGGGAGGGCCTTGTTTCCTATTCTAAATCATTAAAACACATTCCCTTTTCATCTAAAACTCAGCCACAACTTACATACCTTTTCTATTCCAAAATCTTTGCCTAATTTCAGAAATAAAGCACATTCCCTTTCTTGCAATCCTTTGCCGCAAATTACCATTCCCTTTCCCTTGATTTTCTGACTTTGTGTTTCCTTTTCTTTAAGGATTTGGAGTTAAATCCTTTCCTAAACTATGTAATAAAACCTTAGGATTCTTTCTTCCATATAAATACCCAATGTTGCACCCTTATTGAACGCTAATCACCCTTCCATACAACCTGCCTTCATTCGCACAGAAACACAACCTTGCCGCAGCCTTCCATCAAACCATCCACGATTCTCCTACTTCCATACCTTCACCCAAACCTCCAGACACCATCCTTACCCCTTGCCGCATCACCCTACCCTCCTAAATCCATTCATAACCCAGAAAATTATCCACAAAACCACCCTAGACTCTTGTGCCGTGACTTAGCAAGGAAGAAGAGAAGAAAAACGAAGCCTTGGACATTTGTGCGTTCAAGTTGGAGTGTTGGATCGTTTTTAGGTGTAATCTATCTCTTGTTTTCAATGTTTAATTCTATTTTCGTTTGTTTTGTTATGAACATGAGAGGCTAAACTCGTTTTAGCTAGGGTATGCTTTGAATCCATGATTACGTTTATAATATGAGTTGATTAATTCCAGTTGTGATGTCATAAATTGTGAATGCAATTTACTTAACCGTTTGATGGATAACTTATTCTTGTATGTTGATTAGGGAGGCCTACTTAATTTGCACGCTTGAATTTGGTGCTAGAATATAAGGGAGTTTCACATAATCGTCACAAACTTATATTCACAAGTAGTTAAGGTTGTTTTCACAATCATGTTAAGTAAATTCCTAGCATGAGTATCATGATGTCATAGTTAAAAGTGCTTTGTCAATACTTATGATTTCCATTGAACGTAATGATCTTTGATTGTATCTCTATTATGATGTCATGTAGGGGACTTTTGAGGAATGCGTTGGGTTGTCATATGATGTCATCCAATCTAATAACTTAAGGGAAATCTGAGGGTTAGTTAGTGATGTCACGGTTAATCTGGGGTATTGAGGTTCATGGTTTATCGGAAAAGCAATTGGAAATCAATTTATGTTTGAATGTATCATGTGCGGAGAAGTATCCCTTGGCTATTTAATCATCCATTGGTTTTTCTCAAATTCGTCAAAATCTGTTTTAAGTCTTTAATTTATTTGTTTTTCTTTTAAATTCGTCCAAAATCAAATCCCCTTTACTTACTTGTTTCAAATCTGTCCAAAAGTGTGTTTTTGAGTCAAAACTAATTGTATTTTCGTCCAAATTAAGTCCTGGAGTCTAAATTGAGTCTTTTTTATTGTTTTGAGTTGTTTTGAGTCTTTTAAGTTTGTTTTGAGTCATCCAAGTTTAGTTAAGAGTCTTTTGAGTTTGTTTACATGTTTTGAAGCATATTTTTACATCTTTGAGTCAATTTTCATTAGATTAGCAATCCCTCCTAATCCCTGGCCTAGAACGATCCCTACTTATATCTATACTACAATTGTCAAAAAGAGGGTTTAATTTGAGTGCTATCTTTTATCACATCATGCCGCAGCAAGGAAAAAGGAGGAAAGCCCTAGACGTGCATGCAATTCGACCTGGAGTTGCTAGAATGTTTTAGGTGTAATCTTTCTTGTGTTTCCAATGTTTAAATTCAATAATCCTTGTTTTGTGAGTATGAGGAACTAATCCCGTCTTAGCTAGGAGGAATTTCGAAACCATGGCTATGTTTGCAATCTGATTTGATTACTTCCGGTTGTGATTTCATGAATTGTGAATTCAATTTACTTATCTGTTTGAATTAAAACTTGTTTGTGTATGTGGGTTGAGAGTGCACACTTAATTTGCATGCATAAATCTGATGCTAGGATATAAGAGAGCTTCACCTAATCGTTGTGAACTTATATTCATAAGTAGTAAAGGTTGTTAATCACAATCATGTTAAGTAAATTCCTGGCATAAGTATCATGCGCTTTCATAGTTACGAACATCTTGTCAACACTTAGGATTTTCATAGAATTTAATGATCTTTGATTGTTTCTCTATTATGCGGTTTCATGTAGAGAACTGTTAAGGAATAATTTGATTGCAATGCGCTAATTCCATTCAATTCAATGACTTAAGGAAAATCTGAGAGTTAATTTAAGCGTACCTAATTAACTTGGGGTGTGTTGAGGTTCATGGTTCATTGAAAAAGCAACTGGAGATTGTTTTGTATGCAAGTATGTCATGTGTGGAGAAATACCTCCTAGCTAGCCCATCATCCATCTATTTCCACCAAATTCATGCAAATCTGCCTAGTTTTAGTTCTTGTTTTGTTTACTTTATTTTCGTCCAAAACCAAATCCCCCTATATTTTAGAGTGTCTAACTAGTTAGGATATGTTTTAGATTGTGTTTTCAAGTGTTTTGAGTCAAGTTAAGACCAAAATTTGTCCAAAATTGTGTTTAGAGTCAAATCTGCCCAATTTGTGTTTTTAGGTAGTTTTGAGTGTTTTTAGCTTATTTTGAGTCTTGTGAACTTGTTTTGAGTCTTCTAAGTTTAGTTAAGTGTTTTAAAGCTCAGATTTATCTATTTGAGTCAGTTTAAGGAGCTTTAGCAATCCCTCCTAATCCCCGGTTTAAGAACGATCCCTACTTACATATATATTACAATTGTCAAAAGAGGATTTAATTTGTGTGTTAAGTTAATTTTCGCATCAGTATTCATGGGTGATGGTAAGTATGTGTATTATCCATATTCTTAGTGTTTGATTCCTTTCATGAGATCTTTTCAAAATTTGTGCTTTTATTTCATATATCATATGTGAGAATTTTGAATCCTTTTTGCATAATTTCACTCACATGTGTTTGTGGAGAGAGACTACACTTTAGGATCTGAGTGAAAATTTGAGTGATATTTGTGAGGACTAGAGTTGAAGCGAATTCTATCTTTGGCATTTGAGTATGTGTCTTTGAAGTCATGAGTCATGGAGTAATATTTTTACACTCCACATATGATACGAATCTTTGAAGTGGCAGACTTTCAGTTTGAATGTATGACTAAGCTTTCATTGGTTCTTATTAGTTTGTTTCAAGTATTCTTTAACCAATTTGTTTGCAGAGTCTCTAGATGTTTGTCGGCGTCATCACTATAAACCCTCAGGAGACACAATTCCTCCGACTAGGGAGGTTTGAAGGCTTGTTGCACATGCTCAGTGTAATCGTTTGGCCAGCGAAAGTGGTTTGGTTAGTTTTTATTGTTTTTGAGTGTTTTTAGTTATAGTTTTGCTCGAGGACTAGCAAAAAACTAGGTTTGGGGTATTTTGATAACTCATATATTTCATGCATTTATACCATCCATTTCTAGTCTCTTTGTGATGTTTTTGAGTTAAACTGGTTGCATTTTACCTTATTTTGTGTTAGTGTACAGTTACATGTACTTTAGGATCAATTTCAAGGCAAAAGAAGTGAAAACATGCCATTTTTGGAGTTGACCCTTATTCAAACATGGAAAGAAGTTTAGTGGCTTGTTTTGAAGCCCAAATAAAGAATCCAAATAAAGAAGTTTAGTGGCTATGCATGCATCCTGCCATGTGATTTATTTGGTTCTTTGAAGTTTTCTTGTTCTTAATGGATTCTTAATTGGTAATCTAAGTTGAACATCACAACTAGGTTGTAGATTAGGAGTACTTGATCACAACCACACATCAAATGGATGTTCATAAATAAGTAAAACGAACCCTAGTTGCAGATTGGAGAGTTGAATGCGTTTTGACTTAATTTTCATGGAATTGACTTATAATGGTGAAATCGGTATCCCTAGTTCCATTCCCAATGTTTCTGAATCATTCTATTATTCATATTTACATTCTCTTGCATTTTAAGTTACTTTACTTTTCAAATGAAAATCCAAACTCAATTTGTTAGTTTCATTGTTTAGTTAGGGTTCGCATAAAGCTAGTAATTTGAAGAGGTCTAATCAGTCCCTGTGGTTTGACACCCTTACTTGTGCCATTATACTATCCTTATATTTGCACTTGAAAGGAACACAACAGTGTACCAAAGATAAAGAATAATATAGAGGGCTTAACAATTTAGGATCATACTTACCCCTTTTATTGTACTAGGCAACGAGACGAAGAATGGTATGGGTGTTAGTATTTGTATAGATTTGAAGCTGATTTAGTTAATTTTTGTATGGAAGTCAACGAGAAATTGATGAGCTCAATGAGCTGGAATTACAAAGTACACAAAGAGGAAAAATGGAGTTCATTTCTCCTGAGATTCAATCTACGAATTGGATTATCACACTGTCAATGTGAAGGAATGTAGTCGTTGCTACCTTCACACAAATAGCGTGCTTGATCAATATGCCATGCACATGCACATTTAATTACATCATCTCACTTAGATAGGGGGCACAATATATTACATCTAGATGATTTAGTCTTGGCCATCTATTACAACTAAGAACAAATTCAAACTTAAACATTCTAAGGACTCAAAGGCTTAAACCTGATCCTTCCCAACATACTTCTTCAATCTTTTATTGCAACAAAGCTTATACATCAACACTACTTTCTAAGCTTGTTGAAGATTTGACTTCAAGCATTTCTTTAAGCATGTAGAACCTATCCTTTGGCTAAGGTTTTGTGAAGATATCAATCAGCTGTCATTTAGAATTGTAGTAGATAAGTTTGATGATGTTTGATTGTAGTGCCTCCTAGATGTAATGGCCCCTTTTACCAATGTAAGTTGACCTTTGATGGAATATAGGATTCCTTGTCATTGCAATTGCAGAATTGTTATCACAGTAGATAGGAGTAACCTTAGTTTGTTTTCCCCAAAATCTTGTACCATAAACCTAAGCCATACTACCTAAGTTGCTGCTTTAACATCAATCCTGTGCTCAACTTCGGCAGTTGATAAAGCAACACTGTGTTGCTTAACATAAGCCCAAGAAAATATGCCATTGCCAAATGAAAATGAATATCCTGAAGTGCTCTTCATATCAAATTCATCACCGCATTAGTCACTATCACAATATCAATTAGTAGTGATGACTTGCCATTTTATGTTTCATTCCATAGTGTTCGTTGTATGTACCTCAGGTCTCTTTTGGTAGCTCCCATATGTTTCTTAGAAGGATTGTGCATGAATCTAGCCAACAAGCTTATTGCAAACATCACATCATACCTTGTTGCAGTCAAGTATAATAGACTTCTAACCAATTGCCTGAACAAACCATTGTTAGCCAATTCACTTCCATCATCTTTCTTCAACTTGTCATTCACAACTAGTGGAGTACAAATTGATTTGCAGTTTTTTAATCCAAACTTCTTAAGTAAAGTCAAGGCATACTTCTTCTGGTTGATGAAATTCCCTTCTTATACTGAAGAATTCCCATTCCTAGAAAAATGGCATAGCAAGCCTAAATCCGTCATCTCATATCTCTTCATCACGTATTCTTTGAACTCATTCATCAACACACTGCTACTACTTGTGTAGATAATGTCATCTATATAGATTCGAATAATGATTGATTCATTTTCTCCTCTTGACTTGATGTACAAGGTAGCTTCACTAGGATTCTAATGAATCACACTTTTGCAAATAAGAGTCAATTTTTTCATACCAAGCCCTTGGTGCTTGTTGTAGTCTTTATAAGCCTTTCGTAAGTTTGTACTTCTTGTTCTCAACTCCATTAACCACAAAACCTTCTGATTGATCAATGTAAACCTTTTCCTATAATACACCATTGAGAAATACAGTCTTTACATCAAGCTGCTACAATTTCCATTTCTTCTATGCTACCAATGTAATTAGAGTTGTAATGGTGTCTAGTTTTTCCATTTGGGCAAATGTCTCATTGAAATCAATGTCAAGCTTCAGTATATAACCTTTGGCAACAAGTCTTGCCTTGTGCTCTACAGTTCCATCCAGGTTCAACTTAATCTTGAATATCCATTTAGCATAAACAATGCGTTTGTTTGATGGTCTATCAACCAATTCTCATGTGTTGTTCTTTTCAATCCTCTTAATTTTAGCTTATATTGGTTTCTTCAAGGCATTATCAGTTGTAGCTTCCTCATAGTTCTCAAATTCAATCATATTGACATTAGACCTTGCATAGACTTCATTAAGTGATCTTAGTTCCGCAGGTCTGTTGCTTAGGCTACTTGTTTCACCTAACTTAATTTGAGAGTCAACAAACATCTGTGACTATGCATTGCTTCCTTCTAACTGGATCTCACTTTTAGTAGCTCCTTGAACTACTTCAGACTCATTAGACATCTCATTCAAGTTCAAGTTCATAAAGAAAGTTAATGAAGAGTTTTCCTTGATTTTTAGTCCCAAGTGCCATTCTCATCAAACATGACACTTATGGACAGGAAGATCTTCTTTGTTTCTAGGTTATAAATCATCTAATCTTTCTCAACCTTTCCATATCCGAAAAAAATGTCCTTCACTGAGTTTTCATTCAACTTTTGTCTTAACTGCACTGGAATATTGTAGTAGCATATGCTGTCAAACACCTTGAGATGTTTAATTCTAGGCATCTTACCATTGAATGCTTGATGTGAAAATTAACTTGACACACAAATTAAAACCCTATGATTGTAGTATATGAAAGTAGGGATCGTTTTAGGCCGGGGATTAGAAGGGATGCTAATCTACTCAATTTAAACTCTAAATCACTAAACTAGACTCAATAACAGAAAACTAGACTCTTATGACTCAAAACAAACCAGAATGACTCAAAACAGCACAAAACAATGAACCTGACTTGAACTAGACACTACGGATTACTTTGAACGAATTTTAACTTTAACTTGACTTAAAATACTAAAAGATACAAACTTGGACAGATTCTAACTAAAAGACACAACCAAGTCAAGGGGGATTGGATTTTGGACGAAATGAAGGTAAAAACAAACATATTTAAAGACTTAAACAACTTTGGACGAAATTAGGGAAAACTATGGTCAATAAGCTAGCTAGAGTGTCCTTCTCCACACATGACACACTTGCATACAAATTGATTTCCAGTTGCTTTTCCAATAAACCATGAACCTCAACACCCCAGATTAACCGTGAACAACATTAATTAACCCTCAGATTTTCCTTAAGTCACTGAATTGGATGGAATACGCATCGGCAACCAAATTATTCTTCAATAGTTCCCTACATGAACATCATACTAGAGATATAATCAAAGATTATTAAGCTTTGTGAAAATCATAAGCATTGACAAGGCATTCATAACTATGAACAGTATGATACTCCTGCCAGGAATTTACTTAACACGATTGAGACTAGCAACCTCCACTACTTATAAATATAAGTTCATAACGATTATGTGACAGTCCATTCCAAAAATTTTTAAATGTACGCGTGAAAAGATGATTTTGCCCCTAGTGTGATTTTTACGTTGTGTGGTTGTTTTGAGCTTGGTGTGGCTAGTTTTGCACCACAAATTTTCCCCCACACCTTCCCTTCACCCCTTCCCCTATCTCTGCACCCATCCCGTGCCATTTCCCTTCCCATTTTCATACCCATGTGTACGGACACACTCCAAAACCACCCATATCTTCACAGATCGAAGAAACAAAGTACATATCCATGCTCGTGAGGTCCATTGGAGTTCAACCATACCCATTTCAGGTAAGGATACCTTCGTTTTCACGTCGAACTCGGGATACCCGATTTTTGGCACTGTTCATGCACACATAAATTCTTATGTTTTTGGGAATTTCAAGCTTGTAGGAAGCTTGGTGAGGTCCTTAGGAGGCTCGGGGTGGTTCGTTTGAAGGTTTTGGACGTCGGGATCGTGAGTTTCGAGGTTGGCCGGAGTTGGGGGTATTTTCCCAGCGAGATTTCATGGATTTTAGCACTTGAAAGTGGTATGATTTTGTTCCTCTCGTTGTAAACTTCATTTTGGTACCAATTTTGTGAAATTTAGTTGAAAAACGAAGAAGATATCACGATTTGAAATTTTCCCGATTTTCTGGCGCCGTCGCTGGCCCCGGAGCCTCGCCGGAGAAGACGACGGAATATTCCGTCAGTTTGGACGGAATATTCCTAACGTCGTTGACGGAATCTGTTAAAGTTAACGGAATATTCCTGACGGCGTTAACTGACGCCGTCAGCGTGCCAGGCACGTGCCTTGGCCGGCGCGTGGGGGCGCGTGCGACGGTGAAGAATTATTTTAAAAATATGGGGATGTTCCTGAGGTTGAGTAGATCACGTTGGTGTATTCATACACCCCATTCGAGCATTGTATGAGAAGTTATTTCTTAAGATTGGTTATGTGCTTTAAAATTAACGTTTTTATAGTTGTTTCGCATATAGGTGATACCTATCGCGAGGACGAGCATGGTCACTCGAGGCAGGGGGGTTACGACCCTTCCACATACCAGTGAGTGGGTTTTTGGTTTTCCGTATATACCTATATACTTATATTTTTCCCAGAAATTGAATTAGAACGTTTAATTGTTTATATGCCATGCCTATAGTTGCCGTTGTTTATGCATTGTTAATTGTTTATATATATATGTATGTTTGGTGCTGCGAACGCACAGGTAAGTGCCAGGTGAGTTGTGATTTATGTTTACATTCAGCAGTGATTTAAGATGCTTAGAGAGCTCATAACCTGCACCCCCGGTGTCAGTGCTCCCGCCCAGAGTTGGGCACAGTCCTTCATGTGATGTTCACCTCCCGCACCACACGCTCAGCTTGGATCCAAGTTAGGTGCACAGTCCTGTCGTACAGACCACTTTAGGTGGTTCCGACTCGTAGGTGACCCGCGATTATTCGCCCAGCCTTCACGTGATTGTAGCACTTGAGCGTATACATATGTTACACCCAGGCTTGTCGTACAGACCACTTTAGGTGGTTCCGACTCGTGTGCAGGTCTAGTTAGTGAGATGGAGATTTGAGCTTTAGATTCAGCCGTACAGGTCACATTAGGTGACTCCGGCTGATAGATTATATGATATTGATGCGATATTACCTGAGCACTTGCATTTTACTTAAGGTTTTGGCATAGCATATTCCTAAGCATGACTTATATATATATATATATATATATATATATATATATATATATATATATATACTCTATTTTCTGGGAAGTATACAGGTTTTATGGCGAGGGGTTAGAACTTATTTATTAAATGGTTTTTGAAAACCTTTGTTTTTGCCCACTCACGCTTTTGTTTTGCGCCCCTCCAGGTTCTAGTTGGCTAGCACATTTGGTGGCTTCCCTGAGGATTTCCCCGACATATCTGACAGACCACCACCAGTGTAGGACCACCTGCGGGTGTGCTTTTGTTATGTCGTTTTCTCCCTGATTGCATTAGGCTTTTATGCTCTGAACTTGGTGTTCACACATGCGCTTGCACTTGTTCACTTTTACCTTGTGTAAAGCTAGTTTTTTTTTATTCGCATTATTTATATTATTATTTTATTAGCTTCCGCACTGTGCACATGGTTACGTCACTTCCACGTGACGGCCAACATGCCCTGATCTCGATCGGGGTGTGTCAGATTAGGTGAAACTCCCTTATATTCTAGCATCAAATTCATGCATGCAAACTAAGTGTGCACCCTCTTAATCAACACACAAGAATAAGTTCTTAATCAAACTATTAAGTAAATTGTATTCACGATTTATGAAATCACAACTGAAAGTAATCAATTCACATTGCAAATATAACTATGGTTTCAAAGTCTCCTCTAGCTAAAACAAGTTTAGCTCCTCATGTTCGCAAAACAAAGATAATTAAACTTAAACATTGAAAACAAAGATAGAATACACCTAGAAACACTCCAGGTGGCTCCTCCTTCCTTGCTGCATCATAATGAGGATTTTCTAAATTTAGGCTCTTGAGGTGTGTTGGATGGTGTGATGATCTGATGGTAGAGGGTGGTCTTGAATGATTGGTGCGGCATCTTGTGTTTATAGGGTGAAGGGAATGCATGAAGTTGGGCTGAAAATGAGAGGAATTAGGACTCCAAATCACGAAAGAACAAGGTCACTTTCAATCAGATTCCAGGGAGGACAAGGAATGGTCCTTGCGGCAGATTCTGGAACTTCTAGAAGGGTTACATGCAACATAAACTTAGGGCATGAAAATAGGGCTTCTAGAACTTGATATTTAGGTGATTTAATATGAAAAAGGAGTCCTCTTTGCAGCTGGAATTAAGGTAGGAAAAGATTAGGACAGGATAAGATAAGATAAGGTTGGATAAGGTTTGGATAAGATAAGGTTTGTTTGGATAATGTTCCTTCTTTGTAGCTGATTCCTTATCTTCAATGTTTCCAAATTTGTTACTCCAAATATTAAGCACATTCCTAGCCTCTCTTGATCTTCAAATTCGTCCATCCACCTTGCTCCATATGCAAGTTATCCATTCCATGCCCAAATGATGCGAGAATTACACGCACACAAATTAAACCCTCTTTTTATCAATTGTAGTGAAGAATGTAAGTAGGGATCGTTCTGGACCGGGGATTAGGAGGGATTGTTAATCACTTGGAAACTGACTCAAATACGTAAAAACAAGTTTAAAACACTATACTAGACTCAAAGAATGCAAAACTAAACTTTAAAACACCAAAACAAACCAAAAGACTCAAAACAGCACCAAAACACTCAAAACTGCCTTAAAAACACAATCTGGGCAGTTTTGAACACTAGACACAACTTTGGACGAAAATTGGTTTTACTTTGACCTAAGACACTTAAAAACACAAACTAAAGTGATTTCTAACTACTATGACTCAACAAAGTAAAGGGGGATTGGTTTTGGACGAATTTAAAAACAAAACAAACTTTTTAAATTAGAACAGATTGTAAAACGAATTTGATGGAATTGAATGGATGGGAAGCTAGCTAGGGGTTCATCTCCACACATGTTATACTTGCATATAAAACGATTTCCAATTGCTTTTCAATAACCCATGAATTCTCAACGCCCCAAGTTAATTAGGTTCGCTTAAATTAACCTTCAGATTTTCCTAACGTTATTGAATTGGATGATTGCATACGACAACCCAAAACATTCCCCACAAGTCCCCTACATGATTGCATAATAGAGATACAAGCAAGAATCATTAAGTTCTATGAAAACCATAAGCATTGACGAAGCACTTGTTACTATGATTGCATGAAACTTATGCCAAGAATTTACTTAACGCGATTGAGATCATCAACCTTTACTACTTGTGAATATAATTCCATAACGATTAGGTGAAATTTCCTTATATCCTAGCATCCAATTTATGCATGATAATTAAGCGTGCACTCTCAACCAACACACACAAATCAATGTAATTCACATAGATAAGTAAATTGAATTCACAACTTATGAAACGCAATTAGAAGTAATTAATTCATATAGCAAGTATGTTCATGGTTTCGAATCCCCCCCTAGCCAAGGGGGGGTTTAGTTCCTCATACGCACAAAACAAAGAGAATTGAAATTAAACATTGAATTCAAAGGAAAAGAAACACCTAGAAATTCCAGCGACGCGAACTCGAATTGCATGAACTCCCGAGCTTCCTTCTCCTCCTCCTTGGTGCGGCAAGGGTCTAGGGACAGGTTTAGGGCCTTAGGTGTATGGATGCATGGTTATGGAGGGATGTAGTAGTGTTTAGGGGAAGGGGATGGTGCGGCAAAGCTTAAAACTAAGGAGAAAGGTGTTTGGTGGCTGCGGCAAGGGTGTGGAGAGGGTTGGACGAATTTCTGGAATTAATGAATGTGTATGAGAGGTGGTGATCTGATCTAGGGGTTTATATGAGTATATATAGGCACTTAAAACCCTAGGGTAATCAGATATGGACTTGAATAACCCAAATCCACAAGGAAATAAGCTTAGAAATCAGAAATAGAAAGGGATAATGCTTCCTAGGTGCGGCAGGTAAGGAGATGAGGTGATAAGGCTTCTAGAATGCCTTGCAAGGCAAGGGAAATCAGCTTTCTAGAAGGATTTGGGGCGCCACTTTTGTAGGAGATAAGATAAGGTTCCTAGAATCATGTTTTAAGGGCCAAATTTGTAGGAAAAAGAGATAAGGGTGCGGCACCTTTGTAGGGATAATGTTAGGGCTTCTAGAAAGCCTAAAAACTAAGGGGATTTGGATAAAACCCACGGCAAAGATAGGATAGGGCATCTAAGGCTTCTAGAATCCCTCCAAGATAAGGTAAAGTGCATGGCATCCCTATAGGATTAGGATAAGGTGTCCTAAAGTGTTTAGGACTCCTCTTTGTGGCTGAAAACCTTGTGCATTAGGATTAGGAAAGCTAATCCTTCTTCATCTTGGACTTCTTCTCCTTCTTGGACTTGGAAAGCTTCTTTGTTGCTTCACTTGAGACCATATGGATTTTGACTTTCCTTCATCAAGTAGGAAACCTTGCTCAAGTAGGAATCATCATCTTCAAGTCTTCAATTTCGTCCATCCTCTTG
Organism: Pyrus communis; assembly: GCF_041283825.1. Taxonomy (NCBI): domain Eukaryota; kingdom Viridiplantae; phylum Streptophyta; class Magnoliopsida; order Rosales; family Rosaceae; genus Pyrus; species Pyrus communis. Next base: position 22,736,328 of record NC_142569.1, read on the forward strand.
GCTCCAAGCATATGATGTCCATTCCAAGCTATAATTTGCTCCAAAAGGCTCCAAAATGCATCATTTTGCATACTTTGCCCTTAAAACCTGAAAACACATAGAACTAGCTTAAAAGACTACTTTACTAAGGAAAAAACACTATAAATGCACAACAACAAGCTAAACTAAGGTGCATAAATATGCTCCTATCAAATTCCCCCACACTTAGCTTTTGCTAGTCCTCGAGCAAAACAAAATGAAACAAAGTAAATAAACGAAGTAAAACGAGTAAAACACACCCTACACCTTCCAACAATCGCCTCAGGGATTTCCAATGCACATGACATGTTAAAAATCATCATTCCCACAGATTTTAGCCATCTTTACGCTTAAGCATTTACTTAATCATAGTCACTACTCATTAGTTCACAAATAACCAATTAAAACATGATTTTGAATGTAGTAACATGCCTTAGAGAATTTCCTCAATTCCTTACTAGATATGCACTCAATTTTCACACAGATTTTCTGACTACACACCCTATACTAGTTATATGTGAGAAGATAGATGTAAATATGAAAACGAATGCTCACATATATGTATGACAAAGAAACACTTTCCGGAGTTAATAACATGTTTAGATATGATCTCATGAATGGAACGCTACTACTTAGATGCGAGAACCAGTGACACCATATGCTCGTACCAATTTTAAACTCCACAAATTGAAACACATAACACTCAAGATTAAAGTCAAGGGTTGTAACGGGGCTGGGGGTATTGGCTAACAAAGAAAGGTAAAGGATAAAACAACCGTTCTTTAAACAATAGTAAGCAAAGCAATGAACTTGATACTTAGAATTCACTTTAGAGTGCAGAAAATAACTTTAAACACAAAGGGGAATACACGTGCATACTTAGGGTCAAATGCAACGTTTTGGACCCTTTCTTCAATAACGAACAACTTAGAGCTCATTTTATGCTCTTTCAACTCCTTTTCATACTTTTCACAACTTTTTCTTTTTTTTCTTTTTATTTTCCACGAATTTTTTTTTTCTTTTTTTTTTTCTTTTTTTTTTCTTTTCCTTGCCGCGCCTCATTCAAGACTTTGGCACACCCATATATCAAGAATCCTTCCCCCACACTTGTTTTCTGCAATGCAATGATCAAAAGGAATTCATCTTTGAGTTATGCTTTTACTATGCTTCAAGAACAAAGGTATGGGTGGTCCTACTCTAGGCTAGGTGAGGATAATTGTGGGTTAACAAAGAAAGTAGGCTACACAAGGCTCAACTGGGTTAAATCCTACAAACAAATGAAATAGGGAAATATGGCAATTTGGCTATGGTGGTTACTACTAACTTCATCTTGAATATGTGTTATGTAATTCAATAACATGTTTTGAATGAAATTGGCATGAGTTCTAGTATTTGGAACTAAATGATGAAACGCCTTCTAAGTAGTAACCAAGCAAAGAAAAATGAGATCATGCAACGACTTTAGAAAACAAGAATGCACAGATTTTAACTCTCCAAATAAACGTTTAGGCTCAAGTCTCACAAGGTTGTAGCATTAGTTTGAGTTCCTTCCTTCAAGCATGTTACAAAAACTAATTTTTTTTTTCTTTTTGATTACATGTGAAGTCATAAGTTATAACCACAACCAAGCATAAACAAAGAGTAAATCAAACTTTCATCCATGTTAATCATTCATTTTAACAGTCATGCAATTACAAACCGAATCCTCATCATTGTGTTGGAAGGTACCCTAAGACACAAACCAACACACAAAAACAACTTAAAAACAACTCTTTTTGGGTTTTCAAAACAATTTTTTCAATTCTTTATGGGATTTTCGGATTTTTAGAACAACAAACTCTAAAACACTCTAAAACGGCTTAAAAACACTTAAAAACAGCAAGAAACAACATTTGAAATTATGGGTGACAAAACCCTACGAATTTGCATCAAAACACTTTGGTTACCCCCCCACACTTAAATCAAACATTGCCCTCAATGTTTCAAGCATAGACTCACACAAATAACAAAAAAACAAACAAAACAACATCTAACACCCTAACATGGCAGAAACAAAATCAACAACAAAGAGAAGAGTTTAGGAACGCAAATCTGGAATTGGAGTGCTTTCTCGGTCTTCCTTTGTTGAATGCATGGGTTGCCTCCCAAGTAGCGCTTGCTTTAACGTCGTACAGCCGGACGAAGACCTCATTCACTCCTTACTAGGGCCCACGGCTTCCAAGGGTATGTCATCCACGGCATGCTCCACAAAGGTGTCATAATAGGGCTTCAAACGATGCCCGTTCACCTTGAATTCTTGTCCCGTTTTCAAGCTTTGGATTTGGACTGCACCATGAACAAAAACATTAGTAATAACAAATGGTCCCATCCACTTAGAACGTAACTTACCGGGAAACAAACGTAAACGGGAATTGAACAATAGCACTTTCTGCCAAATTGAGAATGATTTCCCACGGATCATGTTGTCATGGAAAGCTTTGGTCTTTTGCTTGTAAATGCGTGCATTATCGTACGCCTCGTGCCGTATTTCATCAAGCTCATTCAATTGGAATTTCCTAAGACTTCCCGCTTCATCTAAGTGCATGTTGAACTTCTTGACGGCCCAAAGAGCTTTATGCTCCAACTCCACGGGAAGATGGCACGCCTTGCCATAGACAAGTCTAAAAGGGGACATCCCAATGGGGGTTTTGTACGCCGTACGATACGCCCAAAGTGCATCATCTAACCGTAAGCTCCAATCCTTCCTTGTTGGCCTAACGGTCTTCTCAAGTATTTGCTTGATCTCTCGGTTGGAAACCTCGGCTTGGCCATTCGTTTGAGGATGGTAAGGTGTAGAAACCTTATGGGTGACATGGTATTTCCTCAATAACGCTTCAATGGTCCGATTGCAAAAGTGTGACCCTCCATCACTAATGATCACTCGTGGCATTCCAAACCTTGCAAAAATGTTAGTTCTAATAAAATCTGCAACCATTTTAGAATCATTAGTCCGGGTGGCCTTGGCTTCCACCCATTTTGACACATAATCAACCGCAAGCAAAATATACATGAAACCATATGATGAAGGGAAGGGACCCATAAAATCAATACCCCAAACATCAAAAATTTCAACATTTAGGATAGAAACCTGCGGCATTTGGTCCTTTGCACTAATACCACCCATTCTTTGGCATTTATCACATGTTAAGCAAAACGTTCTAGCATCCTTAAAAATACTAGGCCAATAAAATCCACATTGTAACACTTTGAGGGCCGTGCGTTGTGTGCCAAAGTGCCCTCCACATGCATATGTATGACAAAAACTCAAAATTGAATGACATTCAGAATCATGCACACAAGGACGTATAATCTGATCGGGACAAAATTTCCATAAGTATGGATCATCCCACACATAAAACCATGCATCATACCTAAGTTTGTCACGTTGGTGCCTATTGAACTCACTTGGAATACGTTTTGACACCAAAAAATTAACTATATCAGCATACCAAGGTGTACTAACCTTTATGGACAGCAATTGTTCATCGGGGAATGTCTCGGCAATGGGTAAGGCTTCTTCATTGTGCACCATTCGGTTTAGGTGGTCAGCCACCACGTTTTCACTTCCCTTCTTGTCCCGAATCTCTATGTCGAACTCTTGAAGTAGCAACATCCATCGAATTAGCTGTGGCTTGGCCTTCTTTTTAGTGAGCAAGTACTTCAGAGCTGCATGATCAGTGAAAACAATTACTTTAGTACCAATTAGATATGATCGAAATTTATCTAAAGCAAAGACAACGGCAAGAAGTTCTTTTTCCGTAGTGGAGTAGTTCAATTGTGCATCGTTCAATGTTCGTGAGGCGTAGTAGATGACATGCGGCCTCTTGTCCTTTCTTTGTCCTAAAACAGCTCCTAAAGCATAGTCGGACGCATCACACATGAGCTCGAAAGGTAGACTCCAATCCGGTGGAACAATGATGGGTGCCGTGGTCAACAACTCCTTAAGTTGGTTGAATGATGCCGTGCACTCCTTGGTGAATTCAAACGTCACGTCTTTTTGTAGGAGACGGCAAAGAGGTTGTGCAACCTTCGAGAAATCCTTGATAAACCTACGATAAAATACTGCATGGCCAAGAAAAGAACGAACCTCTCTAACCGAAGTTGGAGAGGGTAAGTACGTACGAGATCTATTTTCGACTTATCAACCTCAATACCGTTTTCAGAGACTATATGACCTAAAACTATGCCTTGTTTAACCATGAAATGGCATTTTTCCCAATTAAGAACAAGGTTAGTTTCAACGCAACGTTTTAAGATTAAACTAAGATTATGCAAGCAACCATCGAGAGAGTCACCAAACACGCTAAAATCATCCATAAACACTTCAATGATTTTCTCAACATAATTAGAAAATATGCTCATCATGCATCGTTGAAATGTAGCAGGTGCATTACAAAAACCAAAAGGCATGCGACGATATGCAAAAGTACCGAAGGGGCATGTAAAAGTGGTTTTTTCTTGATCTTCGGGTGTTATGACAATTTGATTATAACCAAAATAACCATCAAGAAAACAATAGAAAGCATAACCGGCTAACCTCTCAAGCATTTGGTCGATGAACGGCAGTGGGAAGTGATCCTTCCTTGTTGCGGCGTTTAGCTTCCTATAATCGATGCACACCCTCCAACCGGTTTGAATGCGTTGAGGAACAAGTTCATTCTCGGCATTTGCAACCACAGTCACTCCAGATTTCTTCGGAACACATTGCACGGGTGAGACCCACTTACTATCCGAGATTGGATAGATTACTCCACAATCCAAAAGCTTGATTACCTCCTTCTTCACAACTTCCATCATCGGAGGGTTGAGACGGCGTTGAGCCTCTCGGGATGTTTTGGACCCCTCCTCTAGAAGTATGCGATGCATGCATGTAGTAGGGCTAATTCCCTTGATGTCGGCCAAGGTCCATCCAATTGCTGTTTTGTACTCCTTGAGCACTCGCACCAATTTGTTTTCTTCTTGTGCCGTGAGTGAGGATGAGATAATGACGGGCAATGTCTCATCCTCGCCCAAGAAAACATACTTCAAATGACTAGGCAACGGCTTAAGTTCAAGTGTAGGTGGCTGCACAACTGAGGGAAGCATTTTATTAGCCGAAACTGAACTTAAAATAGGGTCCAAAAACTTACCCGATTGTGATGGCAATGACTCGAGGGCAGCCACCATCTCAATAATATCCTCATTAGGGGGCACGGCCAAGGATTCCTCATGCATGCCGTGGGGTTCCTTGGTGGTTGTTTCCATGTTTTGCATGTTCCTTCCTTGTGCAATGACCAATTCAAGTGCATCATCCTTCAAATTGTCTAAATAGTCCTGCGCCAAAGAGTTAATTATATCAATAGCAAAACACGAATGATTCTCACTAGGGTACTTCATAGAATCAGAAAGATTGAAATTAATAACTTCCCCATCAAATTCCATGGTCAAAGTGCCATTATATACGTCAATCTTCGTACGAGCAGTTTTCATGAATGGTCTTCCGAGGAGGATGGGCAATGAAGGGGCATGGTCCGATTCATCCATGTCAAGTACGTAGAAGTCCGCCGGGAAGATCAAATGATTAACCTGCACTAACACATCTTCCAAAACTCCCTTTGGATAGGCATTAGATCTATCGGCTAATTGTATGATCACACCATCGTTTTTCAACGCTCCTAGGTTCATAGATGCATAAATTGAATATGGCATGACATTTATAGATGCACCTAGGTCTAACATGGCAGATTCAAACCTAGAATTACCAATAACACACGGAATTGTAAAACTACCCGGATCTTTGCATTTTGGGGGCAGCTTGCGTTGTAAGATGGCTGAGACGTTTTCACCTACTTTGACCACCTCCTTGGTCGAAATTCTCCTCCTATTGGTGCAAAGTTCCTTCAAGAACTTGGCGTACCTCGGGACTTGCTTGATGGCATCCAAAAGGGGGATATTAACTTGAACTTTCCGAAACGTCTCCAAAATGTCCTTTTCCGCTTCTTCTTTCTTTGTTTGCTTAAACCTACTAGGAAAAGGAACATTCGCAGGAAAATCATTAGTAGGAACCGAACTTGACACGTTCTTACCTTTATTGGATGAATTGGACGACTTGGGATCACTTGGAACTTGCGGCACATTTGGTTCCACCTTGGCCGTTGGTGGCCTTTGCTCCTCCTCTTCCATTCTCAACTCGTCCTCCTCGTTGGAACGTGATTTGGATGGGTTGAGGTCAGATCCGACTTGCTTTCCACTCCGCAAATGCATAGCTTTTGCAGATTCGAATCCACCTTTCGGATTGACCACCGTTGAGCTAGGCAACCTTCCTTGCTCACGAAATTGCCCCATGAACTCGGCAATTTGTCCCACTTGCTTTTCTAAGTTGTCCACCCTCTTGTCTTGGATTTGCCTCTCTTTGTTTTAAGTTTGGACTTCCTGCGTCAAAGTAGTAAATAATTGAAAAATCTTATCATTATCACTTGAATTACCTACATTGCTTTGGGCAGGTTGTGCTTGGGCTTGTGGTGGTGCCAACGGTTTTCGATAGAAACCCGGGGGTTGTTGCCTAAATCCACTTTGTTGTTAACCTTGTTGGGGGTCTCGCCATTTGAAATTCGGATGATCATGCCAACCAGGATTGTAAGTATTAGAAAACGGATCACCACGTGTTTGGTATTGGTTGCCATATCCCACGGCATTGAGTGTCTCCCACCCTCCATTCTCGATCAATTGTGGGCACTTGTCCGTAGGGTGTCCTTGCATGGAGCATACGCCACAAGAAGCTACGGTTTTGACTTTTGGACCTTCCACCACCTGAGAAAGCAACGTAGTAAGTTTAGCCATTTGATTTTGAAGTTCGGTTATGGCACTTACCTTATTGACTTGGTGTTGCCGTGGGGTACTCCTCTGTCCAACGCCTTCGTATTGTTGAGCGTTCAACGCTCGATTAGCAATCAACATCTTTGCAGCCGTAGGGGTCTTGTCCACCAATGCTCCTCCCGCTGAGGCATCTAGCATTTGACGTTCAATAGGTAGAAGTCCCTCGTAAAAGTATTGTAGAAGTAGTTCCTCCTTCATTTGATGATGTGGACATGAAGCAACAAGAGATTTAAAACGTTCATAATAAGTAGGAAAGGATTCACCTTCATCTTGTTGAATTCCACTTATCCTTTTTCGTAGGAGGATGACTCGAGAAGTTGGGAAAAACTTCTCCAAGTAAGCTCGTTTCATGCTCTCCCATGATGTGACAGTTCCGGGAGCCAATTCGTACAACCAATCTTTCGCTTTCTCTTGGAGAGAAAAGGGAAAGGCCTTCATCTTTAAGATGCTCTCATCCACGTTCACCGGAGTCATGCTTGAGCAAACGACTTCAAACTCCTTCAAATGCTTGTTCGGATCTTCCATGGATAGCTCATGGTACTTCGGAATGTGATGTAATAGGCTTGACTTCAATTCGAACTCAGCAGTCTTGTCTTGAGCCGCCCTTGGGTATTGGATGCAAGGGTGCGGCATTGGCCAATCCCGAAGCGGAAAGCTCCTTGATTGTTCGGTTGTCCGCTGCCATGTCTTCCACTTCTTCTTCAAATTCAGAAACGGACTCGGAACTTGCACTTGATTCACTAGGTTCCGGGTTCTTCCTCTTACGTCTCAACTCACGCTCAAAATCGTCGTCAAAGTCTAAAATATGTTCGTGAACCGGATTAGAACTCCGAGTCATAAACAAGTACCTAAAACAAGAAACAAAATAACATAAGAATCTGATCTAATAAGAAAAACGAAAATAACAATCCAAGGGATTAGCAAAGTTGCTAATCCCTGGCAACGGCGCCAAAATTTGATGCGAGAATTATACGCACACAAATTAAACCCTCTTTTTATCAATTGTAGTGAAGAATGTAAGTAGGGATCGTTCTGGACCGGGGATTAGGAGGGATTGTTAATCACTTGGAAACTGACTCAAATACGTAAAAACAAGTTTAAAACACTATACTAGACTCAAAGAATGCAAAACTAAACTTTAAAACACCAAAACAAACCAAAAGACTCAAAACAGCACCAAAACACTCAAAACTGCCTTAAAAACACAATCTGGGCAGTTTTGAACACTAGACACAACTTTGGACGAAAATTGGTTTTACTTTGACCTAAGACACTTAAAAACACAAACTAAAGTGATTTCTAACTACTATGACTCAACAAAGTAAAGGGGGATTGGTTTTGGACGAATTTAAAAACAAAACAAACTTTTTAAATTAGAACAGATTGTAAAACGAATTTGATGGAATTGAATGGATGGGAAGCTAGCTAGGGGTTCATCTCCACACATGTTATACTTGCATATAAAACGATTTCCAATTGCTTTTCAATAACCCATGAATTCTCAACGCCCCAAGTTAATTAGGTTCGCTTAAATTAACCTTCAGATTTTCCTAACGTTATTGAATTGGATGATTGCATACGACAACCCAAAACATTCCCCACAAGTCCCCTACATGATTGCATAATAGAGATACAAGCAAGAATCATTAAGTTCTATGAAAACCATAAGCATTGACGAAGCACTTGTTACTATGATTGCATGAAACTTATGCCAAGAATTTACTTAACGCGATTGAGATCATCAACCTTTACTACTTGTGAATATAATTCCATAACGATTAGGTGAAATTTCCTTATATCCTAGCATCCAATTTATGCATGATAATTAAGCGTGCACTCTCAACCAACACACACAAATCAATGTAATTCACATAGATAAGTAAATTGAATTCACAACTTATGAAACGCAATTAGAAGTAATTAATTCATATAGCAAGTATGTTCATGGTTTCGAATCCCCCCCTAGCCAAGGGGGGGTTTAGTTCCTCATACGCACAAAACAAAGAGAATTGAAATTAAACATTGAATTCAAAGGAAAAGAAACACCTAGAAATTCCAGCGACGCGAACTCGAATTGCATGAACTCCCGAGCTTCCTTCTCCTCCTCCTTGGTGCGGCAAGGGTCTAGGGACAGGTTTAGGGCCTTAGGTGTATGGATGCATGGTTATGGAGGGATGTAGTAGTGTTTAGGGGAAGGGGATGGTGCGGCAAAGCTTAAAACTAAGGAGAAAGGTGTTTGGTGGCTGCGGCAAGGGTGTGGAGAGGGTTGGACGAATTTCTGGAATTAATGAATGTGTATGAGAGGTGGTGATCTGATCTAGGGGTTTATATGAGTATATATAGGCACTTAAAACCCTAGGGTAATCAGATATGGACTTGAATAACCCAAATCCACAAGGAAATAGGCTTAGAAATCAGAAATAGAAAGGGATAATGCTTCCTAGGTGCGGCAGGTAAGGAGATGAGGTGATAAGGCTTCTAGAATGCCTTGCAAGGCAAGGGAAATCAGCTTTCTAGAAGGATTTGGGGCGCCACTTTTGTAGGAGATAAGATAAGGTTCCTAGAATCATGTTTTAAGGGCCAAATTTGTAGGAAAAAGAGATAAGGGTGCGGCACCTTTGTAGGGATAATGTTAGGGCTTCTAGAAAGCCTAAAAACTAAGGGGATTTGGATAAAACCCATGGCAAAGATAGGATAGGGCATCTAAGGCTTCTAGAATCCCTCCAAGATAAGGTAAAGTGCATGGCATCCTTATAGGATTAGGATAAGGTGTCCTAAAGTGTTTAGGACTCCTCTTTGTGGCTGAAAACCTTGTGCATTAGGATTAGGAAAGCTAATCCTTCTTCATCTTGGACTTCTTCTCCTTCTTGGACTTGGAAAGCTTCTTTGTTGCTTCACTTGAGACCATATGGATTTTGACTTTCCTTCATCAAGTAGGAAACCTTGCTCAAGTAGGAATCATCATCTTCAAGTCTTCAATTTCGTCCATCCTCTTGGCTCCAAGCATATGATGTCCATTCCAAGCTCTAATTTGCTCCAAAAGGCTCCAAAATGCATCCTTTTGCATACTTTGCCCTTAAAACCTGAAAACACATAGAACTAGCTTAAAAGACTACTTTACTAAGGAAAAAACACTATAAATGCACAACAACAAGCTAAACTAAGGTGCATAAATATGCTCCTATCACCAAAACTGCTCCAAATAGCTCCAAAATGCACTTTCTTGCCAACTTTGCCATTAGAACCTACAAACACACGAATGCAAGAAAACAAGCTAGCTAAGTCGCATAAATATGCTCCTATCATTGCCTCCAATGGTGTCTAGTTCTCAACTGTCTTGGTTGGACACCTATTAAGAAGGTACATTGTAGTGTTAACTACTTCTCCAAATAAAAAAAAGGCATCTTCCTATCTAAAGCATGTTTTTGACCATTTCAACAATGGTCATATTCTTCTTCTCAGCAACACCATTATGTTAAGTGGAAAGGCCACTGTAAACTGCCTTTCAAGTCCCATCATCTAGAACCTTTGAAATTTCATGGAGGTATATTCTCCATCTTTATCACTCATCAATTTCTTGATCTAGTAACCAGCTTGAAGTTCCAGCATTGCCTTGAATCTCATAAAGACAACAAATACCTCTAACTTATGCTTCAAGAAATACAATCAACACATTCTTGTACAATCATCTATGAAGGTGAAGAAGTATCTATTTCCATTTAGTGTTGTGACCTGTATAGTACCACACACTAGTGAGTGTGTCAATCTAGTGGATGACTTTGCTTTTTAAGTTCTCTTTATCGAGGGCTTCTCTATGATGCTTTCCAACTGAAAATAACCTTCACAACTCCATATGTTTCTTTAGCTTTGTTCACTAACATATGTAGGCCACAAAAATCCAAATGACCAACTCTTTTGTGCCAATCCCAAGCATTATCCTCAATTGTAGCTTTTAGTGCGTTCACTTTCAAGTCTTCCATTACCAAAGGGAAACATCTATTCCTAGTCATTTGTATAGTGACCACATGATTTTCCAACTTTTTATTGTCAAAGATAGCCACATCCATCGTCTCCAAATAGTAGGAAATAGCCATGCTGCACCATTTGTCCCACATGAGCGAATTCTAAGCCAATCATGGTACCAACATCACCTCTTTAATGTACCTAGTACCATTCTTGGTCTCTATAACCAATGTACCTTTTGCAATAGTCTGAACAATTTTTCCATTTCCCATTTTGATTCTGGTAATCACATTCACGTCAACATTCCTGAGTAATGGCTTATGAGAAGTCATGTGATTACTGCAGCCACTGTTAATGAACCAGACATGCTCATCTTTGATCATTGATGTTGAATTACAAGCAAAGAACATAAAAGATTTTTCACCAACATCCTTTGGATAGTGAAATTGTTGTACCATATTGCTTATGCAATCCTTGGCAACGTGTCCAAACTTGTCATATTTATGGCATTTTGGCTTGCCTTTGAACCAGCACTCACCAAAGTGCAAATTTCCACAAGTTTTGTAGACTTCCTTATTACCATTGCTTTTCACTACTGCATTAGATCTCTTATTTGGCTTTACAAATGCCTTCTTCTCTTTATTCTTCCAAGGCTTCTTGCCTTTGTAACCACAGGATTGAGAATTATTCCTCCCTTGAACACTGAGACTGCTAAAAGCTCTCTTAGTAACCTCAATGTCTTATGCCTACATAATTAGCCTTTGTTCAAATCCTTGAGAGTTGCAACAACCTGAGCAGGATCAATTTCACTAATCTTCTTAGTTCTTTCTATCACAGACACAATATGATAATATTGTGGTGTGAGACTAATCAATAACTTCTCAAATATCTTTTTGTTAGTCAATTCTTCACCATACATTTTTAATTGATTAATACATCCAAACAGTCAAGTCATCTGATAATGCTTTACCACTTCTCATTCTAGCTAGTCAAAATCATGACGAATACCTTGAAGTTTCATAGCCATGACCTAAGATTCACCTTTGCACATATGCTTCAATACATCCCAAGCAGCATTAGTTGTCTCTTGGCTTGCAATTCTTGGCAAGATCTTATCACTCACAGAACCTTGGATCAATCCCAGAGCTCTAGAATCTCAAGCAATAAGATCTTAAGCAACAATTTATTGCTTCTTAGTGAGTCGATCGTCTGAATATGGGGGAAGTTCAATTGCCTTTCTGAACAAATTTCTATAGATTGTGGGATTTGAATATTATCTTCATCCTCATGCACTTGAAATCATAGTTGACTACATTGAAGACTAAAGCTTGAGCTTCGAAATCCAGCCATCTCGACCTTCTATTCGTCTAAGTTATTCGTTGGAAACTCAAAGATGCATACCACTTAATTCAATTTGAATCAAGCTTTGGTACCATGTTAATATTTGTATAGACTTGTAGCTGATTTTTTAGGGTAGTTTTTGTGTGCAAATCGATGAGAAATTGTTAAGCTCAATGAGCTGGAATTGCAGAGAACACTGAAAGAGTAATAATGGAGTTCTTTTCTCCTTAGATTCAATCTGAGAATTGGATAACATCACCATGCCGTTGTGAAGGAATGTAGCCATTGCTACCTTTACACAAGCAGTGTGCTCGATCCATGTGCCATGCACATGCACATGCACAATTAATTACATAATTTCACTTAGATAGGTAGCACACTATACACCATTAAGATGTTTTAATCTTGACCATCCATTACAACTAAGAACCAATTCAAACTTAAGCATTCTAAGGTATCAAAGACTTGCCACGTAGTACTACGATCTAGTGGTATCTCTCTTCACTTGTAAGTGAAAGGTCTTAGGGCATATTCTGAGGCTGTCATTTTCTGTTGGGATGGTAACATATGGGCATATTCTCTCTTTTCCAAGGGATGATTATGTTGTTCAACAAAAGTATAAACATAAAACTTTCCCGTATGCCTATCCACCCTAACGCCCATATAAGCACCACATCCAGTCCTCGTCTCTACTCTTGGTCTTTTAATCATATCATTTCTCTTATCTACAGCTTGAAACCCTTCTTTAGCACAAGAAAAGATTCTTGAAGTGAGTTCACCAGTTTTTTTATTCCTGCCACTACTTTCTTTTCGAATACTAAACCCCATAATTCCACCATACTTGTTGTAGAAACCATATGCTGCTTGTTCAGTATCAAACTCCATATTTTTTGTAGGTTTCAATTCCAAAGTACCTTCTATGACATCATGCAGTTTATCCATTATATCATGCACTATCAAATCCTACCACAAAAATATAAAGATTTAGACAACTTCAGCTCAACAAAAAAACCCAAATTTTCTACAGAAGCAACGTAACATCTTCTCTTTTTTTAGACATAAACATGTAGCAAATCCAATCTAATTGCAAAAATATCATGAAAAGGAAATTCAATAATGGAAGCCTAACCTTTATTATTGAAGACCAGTGGCAACCCATTGATGTTGATTGACCAAAGCGAGACGATGATTTCTTATGATTACAGCTGGGAGTAGTGATGTTCTGCCAAAGTTGTTGTCGTTGCCACATTGTTTATAGCGACATCCTGGCAGAGATTTGCCTCACATATCAACCTGAGCCTGTCTAACCCATATCGATCTGCTGTTGGAAGCAGATGTTGAGCCATCAAAGTGGATGCCCCATCGGAGTTAATTCCAGTAAGCTCTTCTATGTTAGGTAGTGAGTCCTAGTATACAAAATGAAGCAACGCCTGCAAAATGACAAAATTAATGAGTGGCCAAGGCTACACTTGAAACTAGTTGTATATGTCATATTAGTCTTTCAAACACTAGGTGAGTAATGAAAACTTAAAGGGAGAGCGCGAATAAAATATACATGAAAACGGTCCCAAGAGGATTGTAATGATTCACCAATTCTCTAATTTCACATAACATCACAAGAACCACAAAATTAGAGAAGAAAAGCACATCATCAACCTGTCTTACATTTGTAATGAAGGAGGATAAGCACTACATGTAAAGCCTAATAAACCCCATGAAAAACTTAATCTTACTACTTCTTGCTAGGCCACATTAGATGACATAATAACAAACAAAACAAATCATTACTGCAATGCAATACAGATTACTGACATCAATCATGCAATCCGCTAGCGATATTGCAGCTAAAGCATAGTAAACATGAGATCTATAGCAACATCTCCTCTTTTTCAAAGATAAACATGCAACAAATCCAATCTAATTGCAAAAATATCATGAAAAGGAAATTCAATAATGGAAGCCTAATCTTTATTATTTGAAATTGCGGCTTGTTGCTGTGAGGGCGTTCACGGCTGTTGATCAAACTCAAACACAGAGACAACCAAAAAAAAAATGATGTGATGGGAAATGCTCAAAGCACCAGAATGAGAGAGAACTTGGGCTTATTATGGTACTTTTCGGAGGAAGGAGAGGAGATGCAGGAATTGGATTTTTTCTTCGGAGGAAGGAAGCTGGAGATTATGGGAGCAGGAATTTCGTAGCAAGCTAAAGCTTATGGGAGCGGGAATAGGGGCGCAAACAAGCAGATTGAGAGAGAGAGAGTGAAGAGAGAGAAGTGGATTATGAGTAGGAATGGTAAAAGGCAAACAAAATTGCCTTCGGTTATGTGAAATAATTAGAAAGCTTCTTGGCCACAGGATCAATTTGAAGGGTGGCAACAGCTCAGAAGAAAATCGATGTCCAGGATTTGGGCCCTGATTGATAGTAAGTCATACGCCTTTCTGTGAATGCACAGTCTCGTGTTTCTTATTGGCAAGCTAACAGATGTAATGATTCGAAACATGGAACTGAAGAGATCCTTGATCCTGCTTGAAGTCAATCTCTCTTTCAAGTGGAAAAAGACGAAATTTCCAAGATTGGATGTAGAGGACCAAAGAACACGACTAACGTTTTTAAATTTGGCAGAAAGGCATGATCACTTTATATGGATCATTTGGTCTTTTTCCAGGCTGCAACTATTAGGTTATAGAGACAGTTTCGTTTGGGAAGAGCTCGGTTGTTTCAGGGTTCTTGTGAACATCCACTAGAGCAAGCAGGTGAAAAAAATACAAAGACCTATTCCTTAAAAACAACCATTTTGTTTCGAAATGAAAACTATGTCGTTTTGTTATGGATGTATGTTACTCTAGATCCACGGTTCCATCATTTGGCTTTGCTATTTGAGTAGATGCACGTTTCTTTAGGTGAAAAGCCATCATATGATGTTTGTTGCAAAAACTGTAAAGACTTCCACAAATGCTTGAAACGGTGCTTCATGCATATAGTTGTTCTGATGTCATTGGCCTATGCGTGGAAAATGTGAAAGTTTAAGACGAGAACAATATTTGATCGTTAATTTCCGCAAGGAAAGATGCAGTCTGCATCTTTATTATAGACACTATGTTTAACAAAAGAAAACAGCACTACTACGTTAGTGTGTTGTTAGATTAATACTAGTATGAACAAGAAGGCAAGCTGAAATATGACAATAGTCATGAGTGTCTTGTCCTTGTATATGTTAGTCACGAGAAAATCAATGAATGGACTTCGCATTGTGGCAATATAAATAGGTCGGTTCTTAGTCAAATATAGATTAGGACTCACTTTGGATGAGTTAGCTTCGTCTTGGAAAGAATGACAATTGAATTATGGAGGCCAATGCCTACTTTGACATAATTAAGCAATCTAAAGCTAGGCGTTAGCCATGAGAACTTAGAAGGTTCAGAGTGCTAAAAACCATGAATGGTGCTTCTACAATAAAGTGCCAAGTTCTCTTAATTAGAAGGGCTGGTAAGGCTAAAAGGCTTGGCAAGTGAAGATAGACAGAGAACCTATCTTTCACATGTTCTTACTTCTTAAAGTATGAAAGTGAATTATTGGTAGTTTTTAAAGCAACCACAATATGTGGGTGAATTGTGGGGGAGTGTCTTAGCTATTTTTGAAACACAATATAAACCTAAGAAGAATAAAAATGTAATTTGCTTCTAGGAAGTGATAAAGATTATCTCTTACAATAGCATTTTTAAGGTATTGAAGAGTTGGAGACCTTCTGGCAAATACCTTAAATGTGGGGGATTTAGCCAAGTATAGAAAATTACTTAGTAAGTCCCAATAAATATTTGTAGGACTTAACATCAGAAAACAACTACTCTCAAATGAAATTTATTTCCATGCATGGATGAGTTTTGTGACGGCCATATTGTTTGAGTAGTCAAACTAGGGGTACCAACCTTTAAAGGTTTGACTAGAGAGTAATTTGTCTTATCAAGGGGAATGGGTTATAAGCCTGAAACTAGAGTAGGTGACTCAAAACACTTAAAAACACAAGTTTGGACAGATTCGAACTAATTTGACACAACAAAGTAAACAGGATTGAGTTTTTGATGAATTTAAAGTAAAGACAAGTAAATTAAAGACTCTAAACAACTTTGGACGAAATTGGGTGTTTAAATGGGTGAATGGCTAGCTAGAGGGTCCTTCCCCACACATGACACATATACAACAAAAATCGATTTCCAATTATTATCCCAATAAACCATGAACCTCAACACCCCAGATTAACTATGAACAGCACTAATTAACCCTCAAATTTTCCTTAAGTCATTGAATTGGATGGAATATGCATCGGCAACCAAATTATTCTTCAATAGTTCCCTACATGAACAACATAATAGAGATACAATCAAAGATCATTAAGCTTTGTGAAAATCATAAGCATTGACAAGGCATTCGTAGCTATGAAAAGCATGATACTCTTGTCAAGAATTTACTTAACACGATTGTGACTAGTAACCTCCACTACTTGCAAATATACGTTCATAACGATTAGGTGAAATTCCCTTATATTTTAGCATCAATTCATGCATGCAAACTCAGTAGGCCTCCTTAATCAACATACAAGAATAAGTTATCAATCAAGCAGTTAAGCAAATTGCTTTCACAATTTATGAAACAATAATTGGATGAAATCAATTCATATCACACATATGTTCATGGCTTTGAATTCTCTTCTAACTAAAATGAATTTAGTTCCTCATGTTCACAAAACAAAGATAATTAAATTTAAACATTGAAAACAAAGAATAGAATACACCTAGAAACGCTCCAACAATCCAACGTCTTGAATGGCAAGCACGGCTCCAAGTGGCTCCTCCTTCCTTCCTTGCTACGGCACAATGAGGATTTTCTGAATTTAGGCTCTTGAGGTGTGGTGAATGGTTGATGTGAAATATTCTAACACTCAAATTAAAACCCTATGATTGTAGTACATGAAAGTAGGGATCGTTTTAGGCCGGGGATTAGAAGGGATGCTAATCTACTCTAAACTGACTTAAAAACTCAAAACAAAACTTAAAAACACTTAACTAGACTTATATGACTCAAAACAAACTAAAAAGACTCAAAACACACAAACTAAGTTAAATTGACTCGAAACAGACTCTAAGAAGTTATTTGGACGAATTTTAGACTATTAAGACTCAAAACACTAAATTGGACAGATTTGAACACGTTTCTAACTAATCTAACACACTTAATTAAGGGGGAGATTGATTTGGACGAAATTAAAGTAAAAACAAACAGATTTAAAGACTTAAACAATTTTGGACAAAATTAGGGAAAAATATGGGTGATAAGATAACTAGAGGGTCATTCTCCACACATGACACACTTGCATACAAGTTGAATTCCAGTTGCTTTTCCAATAAACCTTGAACCTCAACACCCCAGATTAACCGTGAATAGCACTAATTAACCCTCAGAATCTCCTTAAGTCATTGAATTGGATGGAATACGCATTTGCAACCAAATTATTCTTCAATAGTTCCCTACATGAACAGCATAATAGAGATACAATCAAAGATCATTAAGCTTTATAAGCATTGACAAGGCATTCGTAACTATGAACAGCATGATACTCCTGCCAGGAATTTAGTTAACACGATTGTGACTAGCAACCTTCACTACTTATAAATATGAGTTCATAACGATTAGGTGAAACTCCCTTATATTTTAACATCAAATTCATGCATGCAAACTAAGCGGGCCCTTTTAATCAACACACAAGAATAAGTTCTTAATCAAACAGTTAAGTAAATTATATTCACGATTTTTGAAATCACAACTGAAAGTAATCAATTCATATTGCAAATATAATCATGGTTTCAAAGTCTCCTCTAGCTAAAACAAGTTTAGTTCCTCATATTTGCAAAACAAAGATAATTAAACTTAAACATTAAAAACAAAGATAGAAAACACCTAGAAACACTCCAGGTGGCTCCTCCTTCCTTCCTTGTTGCGTACAATGGGGATTTGTGTGAATTTAGGCTCTTGAGGTGTGGTGGATGGTGTGGTGTGAAATTGTGGTAAAGGGTGGTGGTTTATGAGTGTTGCGGCATCATGTATTTATAGGGTGAAGGGAAGGCACGAATTTGGGCTGAAAATGAGAGGAATTAGGACTCCAAATCACCAAAGAACAAGGACACTTTCAATCAGATTCCAAGGAGGACAAGGAATGGTCCTTATGGCAGATTCTAGAACTTCTAGAAGGGTTACATGTAGCATAAACTTAGGGCACGAAAATAGGGCTTCTAGAACCTAATATTTAGGTGATTTAATGTGAAAAGGAGTCCTCTTTGAAGCTGGAATTAAGGTAGGAAAAGATTAGGATAGGATAAGATAAGATAAGGTTGGATAAGGTTTAGATAAGATAAGGAAATTTGGATAATATTCCTTCTTTGTAGCTGATTCCTTATCTTCCAAGTCTTCAATTTAATTCTTCCATATGTTAATCACATTCCTAGCCTCTCTTGATCTTCAAATTCGTCCATCCACCTTGTTCCATGCATGTGCAATCCATTCCACGCCCAAAACTGCTCTAAAATGCTCCAAATTGCACTTTCTTGCCAACTTTGTCAATTGAACCTAAAAACACACGAAAATAGCTTAAAACACTCTAACAAGTAGAAATTAGCTATGTAAATGCAAGAAAACAGGCTAACTAAGTCGCACAATTATGCTCCTATCAATGGTGTGGTGATCTAATGATAGAGGGTGGTGCTTGAATTATGCGGCAAAGACATGTATTTATAGGCTAGGGTTATGCACAATTTTTGAAGGGAAAAGGATTGCACAATCCTTGGGGGAAAAGGTTAAGGTTTTATGGCAGATTTGTATTGGAAAAAGGATTAGTTACATGGCAGAAACCATGGAGAATAAGGACTAAGAACCTGCGGCAGGGGTTAGCCTTCTAGAAAGGGTATTTTGGCAGGTTTCTAGAAGGAAAAAGGATAAGATATGTGGCACAAACTTAAGGCACGAAAATAGGGCTTCTAGAACCTAATATTTAGGTGATTTAATGTGAAAATGAGTCCTCTTTGCAGCTGGAATTAAGGTAGGAAAAGATTAGGATAAGACAAGATAAGATAAGGTTGGATAAGGTTTCAATAAGATAAGGTTTGCTTGGATAATGTTCCTTCTTTGTAGCTGATTCCTTATCTTCAATGCTTCCAAATTTGTTTCTCCAGATATTAAGTACATTCTTAGCCTCTCTTGATCTTCAAATTCGTCCATCCACCTTGCTCCATATGCAAGCTATCCATTCCATGCCCAAAACTGCTCCAAATAGCTCCAAAATGCACTTTCTTGCCAACTTTGCCATTAGGACCTACAAACACATGAAAATAGCTTAAAACACTATAATAAATGGAAACTAACAATGTAAATGCAAGAAAACAAGCTAACTAAGTCGTATAAATATGCTCTTATCAGTAGTCATAGTGGAAACCCTACCTAGTTGACTGGAGATCCGAAGATCTAGATTCAAAAGGGATAACTAAATTATGACAACTCAGAGTAGTGCAACGGAGATAAATTCTCCTTCTACCCATGTCCCATGATGATAATAGTGTTGCCTGCCATTAAGATTAGGTTAAGCTTTGCGCTTTTAGTGATTCCTTATAGCTTGGAAGACTTAAAAGTCCTGGTGGAGTATTGTAGAATACTCTTAATGGGAAGTCACCTATCTTGAGTGAGGAATGGGGCCATTCCTATGAGAGTTTTCTGAAGGACTTAATTCTTTAGAGCACTCATGAGAAACCGAGAATTTTTTAGGGCCGAAATGAACACAGCCGAGCAACCATGGGTGTCTATAAAGGTATTGTGTGATTACTATTGTCTTGGTTTACATAAACAGTTGAGCAGTTCAACACATCAAATTCACAGATTAGCCAAGTAAATCCGATAGTAATTCACTACGGAAGGTTCAAAGCCAAAAGCTACATATCCGATGCGGTACTTTTTCAACCGAATTCTCTCTTTTTGAAATCCCTACTTTCGATATACTGTGACATAAGAGAAGTAAGATTTGCCATTTAAGCTTGAAGATTAGCAATTGTCATGCCTTGCTTCTCTAGTATCTGAAATCAAAGAAATAAAACAAAATCAAAAGAAAAACAAAAAAAAAAACAAAAAAAAAACAGAGTAATTAGCAATTTTACTAATCCCTGGCAACGGCGCCAAAATTTGATGTGGTAGAAACTAACACACAAATTAAACCCTATAAATTATGCAATCGTAGTATGAGTAAGTAGGGATCGTTCTATTTCGGGGATTAGAAGGGATGCTAATCAACACAAATTAAACTTGTAAACCTGAAAAACTAAGTTAAACTAACATTAAAACAATGAGGGGGGAGATTTTGGATGAATTTAATTAAAACAAAGGTAAAGTGCAGCAAGTAAATTAAGTTATGAATGAAGTATGGATGAGATGATAGCTAAAGGATTCTTCTCCACACATGAATCATATGCATACAAATCAATTTCCAGTTATTCTTTCTATAAACCATGAATGACAATGCCCTAAATTAACTGTGAACAACACTAATTAATTCTTAGATTTTCCTAAGTTCATTGAATTGGACTCAGCAACGCAACCAAATTATTCTTCTCAACTTTCCTAACTATGAAAAGCATGATAGAGATACATCTCAAAGATCATTAAGTTCTGTGAAAATCATAAGTATTGACAAAGCATTCGTAACTATGAAAAACATGATACTCTTGCTAAGAATTTACTTAACTCAATCATGAATAGTGACTTTTACTACTTGCAAGTAGAAGTTCATAACGATTAGGTGAAATTCCCTTATATTCTAGCATCATATCCCTGAATGCAAACTAAGTATGCATCCTTAATAAACATACAAGAATAAGTTCTCTATAAAGCAGATAAGTAAATCGCATTCATGTTTTATGAAACAATAACTGGACGTAATCAATTTATATAAAACATATGATCATGGCTTTGAATTCACCTCTAGCTAAAAAGAAACTTAGTTACACATGTTCATCATAACTGAAAAGTAATCTCAAATAAACATTGAAACTTAAAACAAAGATAGAAAGAACTCTGAAAATTCCAGCAACTTCAATGGATGAATGGTAGACATGGCACACTCTAAATCTTTGCAAGAATTTCATATATATAGGGGGGAATGGCTGAATCCAAGGAGGAAAAGGTTTTGGCATTTGAATTATTTTATGACTCTAAAAATTAGGTAGAAAGTGTTGGAATGTAATTAGGATTCCTCTTGCAGCAGGAGATAAGATAAGATAAGATTGGATAAGATAAGGTTGGATAAGATAATGTTCCTCTCCAACTAGGATTCTTCTTTCTTGTCAAATTCCTTGCCTTCCAAGCCTCAACTTTAGTTTCTCCAGATTTTAACACATGTGTAGCACCATTTAAACACCAAAAACGTCCAGCCCGTATGCTATCCACGCATGCTATCTAATCGAAGTCCAAAACTGCTCCAAATTGCTCCATTTTGCCATTTATTGTCATCTTTACCAATTGGACCTACAATAATACGAAAATAACTTAAATTACCAAAATAAATGGACATTAACTAAGTAAATGCAAAGAAATAAGATAACAAAGTTGCATAAATATGCTCCTATCACTACCTATCTAATGCGGTACTTTTCCAACTAAATTCTCTCTTTAGTGTCTACATGGTAATTAGCATAGTGTTGAGTCAATTTCCATTCACGTGGAAGATTGTTGGAAAATTTAAATTGTATTATTATAGTACTTTTTTTAACAAATGATATTATCTATACTAGGGGGATAGGGTTGGCTAAGCCTTACAATGGGCTAATAATAATGTGGTTCAAATTTGCCTTTGGTGAGAAGCGAAAATATTAAACATATTAATTGAATGGAAATTAGAAGTGGAGCCTTTTGATAGAAAGATGTGTCCATTCGAATGAAGACTTGCAATTGTTGACTCTTCATGAATAGTCACAAGCGTTCCAAAGAGGTATCACAACTTCTATAAATAAGGAAGCCCCCCTATAATCATAAAACAACATTACATTGTACATTTAGTGCACTAAAAATTAGATTGTATACATTGTCTATGCGAGAGAGGTTTCAACCCAATTGTGGTTCATTGGAGCCTTGTGATTTGGGGTGCTATTATTACAAGGACGTGGTCGTTGTATCCTGGGAGACAATTGCTGATCAACCATAAGCACCGTAGTGGGGCGTAAACTTATCTTAAGGATAAAGTGTCTAACACTTGCCTGGACCGTATTTTCAGGTTTTCCATTATGTCATGTTCATTTAACATTGGTTACTCATGTGCAAGTACTATTTCCAACATTCGGAACTCCCATCATTTCCCAACGTGTGTGCTACAATTCAATGTGAAGAGGTTAGGAGGTGAGTCATGAACCTAGACATGAAAGCAGCCATGCAGGAATCTTGAGCCTTCACCTCAAATCACAAGTTAGTTGACGCAAGAAATTACAAGGGTGAACCCCCTGATTTGAAGTGTGAACACTGTGTTACCATTAGAGTTCTGAGAATATGGCATATCAAGGATAAGTGATGGGCCTTCCATCTTGAGTTGAAACCAAAATTCAAAAAGGATAGCAAGGGAACCTTCAAGACATCTCAAGGCTTATCTTAAAGAGTTAATCATGCCACAATTGTTGCCTCCACTTCCACTGACAGCTTGTTGGATTTTATTTCCAATCCAACAACGTTGTTGAACGAGTTTGATGCCTATCTTTAAAGAAAAAAAGGAAATGGTGAAAGTGAAGGAGCATCAACAATAGGAACCGAGAAGCACACTACCTTGCTTGGAAAATTTGCTGGATTGCTAGCCAAAGGAGTTTCATATGAAGACACTTCAAGTACTCTCAGTGCCTTGACAACTACTCTAAGTATTGGTTTTACAATATATTGTTGGATAGTAGATTCGGGTGCCACTAATCATGTGATAAATCCAATTCAAAACTCGAGTGAGTTTAAAAACATGTCATCCAAAGTTTATGTTGCTAATGGTAAAGGGGTCTCAGTCTTAGGTAGCGGGAAAATTCATTTAATCTCTAACCAAGTTGAGTCAACTGCACTTTTTGTACCCTCATTCCCATTTCAACCTATGTTCGCGGAAAAAATCACCAAAACCTTAAATTGTCGTGCAATTTTCTCACCTCACAATTTGATCTTTTAGGACATAGCCACCAAGAAGATGACAATAAATTTGATCTCACCAAAACCTTAAATTGTCGTGCAATTTTTTTTTTTCCTAAATGGCCTTTACTAATGTGTCAAAGGATATACCATCATCAAGACCCACACTTGCGGCATCAACATCTAGCTCACCCATCCAAGCCTGTTTTGTCTAAGTTGATCCCTAGCTTGTGTCAAACACATATTAAGTCTAATATATGTCATTTTTAAAAATTTGCTAGGTTCCATTTTGCCAATCCTTGTCTAGAGCTAGTAACCCTTTTGATATTGTACATCGGATGTTTTGGGGTCCCATTCTTGAATCATTTGATGACAATAAATATTTTGTGATGTTCGTTGATGATTTCTCTAGAACCACTTGGCTATGTTTATTGAAATTTAAAAATGAGGTTGGTAACTGATGCGAGATTTTATACGCACACAAATTAAACCCTCTTTTCGTCAAATTGTAGTATAAGTATAAGTAGGGATCGTTCTGGACCGGAGATTAGGAGGGATTGTTAACCACTTGGATTTGACTCAAAAACGTAAAATAACAATATGAAACACTATACTAGACTCAAAGAATGCAAAACTAAACTTTAAAACACTAAGACAAACCAAAAGACTCAAAACAACACAAACACACTCAAATCTGCCTAAAAACCACTTTCTGGGCAGATTTGAGCACAAACACAAATTTGGACGAAATTAAGTAATAACTTGACTCAAGAACGTAAAAACACAATATAAAACACTAAACTAACTCAAAGAATGTAAAACTAAACTTTAAAACACTAAGACAAACCAAAAGACTCAAACATTACCCAAAACACTCAAAACTGCCTTAAAATCACTTTCTGGGCAGTTTTGAGCACTTTGGTGAATTTGGACGAAATTATGTAACAAAATGAATCAAAACACTTATAAACATAAACTAAAACACTTTCTACTAAATTGGACAATAAGGTAAAGGGGGATTGAGTTTTATACGAAATTAAATAAAATGTACAGATTCGAATTAAGACAGATAGTATATATGAATGTGATGAAATGGAATGAATGGATGGATGCTAGCCAAGGGGTTCATCTCCATACATGTTATACTTGCATAATAAAATGATTTCCAATTGCATTTCAATAAACCATGAATTCTCAACACCCCAAGTTAACCGTGATGCACTAATTAACCTTCAAATCTTCCTAACATTATTGAATTGGATGATGCATGCGACAATTCAAAACATTCCCCACAAGTCCTCAACATGAATGCATAGAAGAGGTACAAGCAAGAATCATTACGCTCTATGAAAATTATAAGTGTTGACGAGGCATTCGTTACTATGAATGCATGAAACTCTTGCCAAGAATTCGTTTAACGCGATTGTTTATAAGCAACCTCCACTACTTATGAATATAAGTTCGTAACTATTAGGTGAAACTCACTTATATTCTAGCGTCATATTCATGCATGAAAATTAAGCGTGCACTCTCAATAAACATACATAAATAAGTTATCAATAAAACGGTTAAACAAATTGAATCACAACTTATGAAACGCAATTAGAAGTAATCAAATCAAAATGCAAGCATAAACATATATTTCAAATTACCCCCTAGCCAAGGGGGATTTAGTTCCTTATGATACAAAACAAAGAGAATCAAAGAAACACCTAAACATTCCAACAACTCAAACTTGAATTGTATGAACGTTTAGGCACTCTTCTCTTCCATGCCTCATTCGTACAAAACAAAGAGTATTGAAATTAAACATAGAAATCAAAGAAACACCTAAACATTCCAACAACTCAAACTTGAATTGTATGAACGTTTAGGCACTCTTATCTTCCTCTTCGTTGTAGCACAAGGTCTAAGGATAGTTTGATGGTGTGAATGGTTTGGGTAGTAGTGGAGGAATGGAAGGATGGTGTTTGGATTTGTAGGGAAGACTCACGGCATAAAGGGGGTGGTTTGATGGTCTACATTTCTGCAATGGATGAGTTTATGGAAGAGTGTTTGGAATGGGTGAATTTCTGGCACAAAGGCCTTATTTCTGTGGTGAATGGATTGTGCATGAATGAGAATGAATGAATGAGTATTTATAGGTGAAATGGGGGGAACATGACAGCTAGGAACTTGGTGGAAATCTGAAATGGTGATGGGAGATGCATGTGGCTGTTTGTGCATGTGATTAAAGGGTGGAAATGCATGTGCTTTGACAGAAATGAAAGGGAATGCACGGTTTTGGTTGATTTCTGGTGGTTGTGAGGTGGAAATCTAGGTGGAAATGCATGTGGACTAAAGCTATGTGAATGATTAAGGTGAATGTGCATGAGTGCATGTGAAATCTGCCAAGATGCATGTGTTATGAAGTGGATTTTCTGCAAATGCAAGGTGAATGTGCATGTGATTAAATTAAAAGATGGAATTGATGCGTGATTTATGCGCACAAATTAAACCCTCTTTTAGTCAATTTGTAGTAAATGTATAAGTAGGGATCGTTCTGGACCGGGGATTAGGAGGGATTGTTAATCTCTTGGAAACTGACTCAAAAACGTAAAAACAATATAAAACACTATACTAGACTCAAAGAATGCAAAACTAATCTTTAAAACACTAAGACAAACCAAAGACTCAAAATGCTTTTAAAAACACAAACTAAAATGATTTCTAACTAAATTGACATTAAAGTAAAGGGGGATTTAAGTTTATACGAAATTAAATTAAATGAACAAATTAAAACAGAATGTAAATATGGAATTGATGAAGTGGAATGAATGGATGATAGAATAGCTAAGGGGTTCATCTCCATACATGTTACACTTGCATAATAAAAAGATTTCCAATTGCATTTTAATAAATTATGAAACTCATCACCCCGGGTCAATTAGGTCCGCTTAAATTAACCGTCAAGTTTTCCTTAAGTTAATGAATTGGATGGGTTAGCGCAACGCAATTCACTACATTCTCCAAAAGTCCTTTACGTGAACAGCACAATAAAGATACAATCAAAGATCATTAAGTATTATGAAAACTATAAGTGTTGACGAGGCATTCGTTACTATGATGAGCATGAAACTCGTGCCAAGAATTCATTTAACGCGATTGTTTATAAGCAACCTCCACTACTTGTGAATATAAGTTCATAACGATTAGGTGAAACTCACTTATATTCTAGCGTCATATTCATGCATGAAAATTAAGCGCGCATTCTCAATAACATACATAAATAAGTTATCAATCAAACGGTTAAACAAATTGAATTCACAACTTATGAAACGCAATTAGAAGTAATCAAATCAAAATGCAAGCATAAACATTTATTTCGAATCACCCCCTAGCTAAAGGGGGTTTTAGTTCCTCATTACGTTGAAATCAAAGAAACACCTAAACATTCCAACAACTCAAACTTGAATTGTATGAACGTTTAGGCCCTCTTCTCTTCCAATCCTTATACGTACAAAACAAAGAGAATTAAAATGAAACATTGAAATCAAAGAATCACCTAAACATTCCAACAACTCAAACTTGAATTGTATGAACGTTTAGGTCCTCTTCTCTTCCTCGTTGTTGTAGCACAAGGTCTAAGGTGAGGTTTGGGGGATTATGGAAATGTGGAATGGAGTGAGGAGTGATGGAAATGGAAAGATGGTTTTTGGATTCTAAGGGAGAAGTGTTTGTGGTGTGTTGTGTATGAAATGAGATGATATGAAGTGGGGAGTGAATGAATGCAAGGGTATTTATAGGAGGAGTGGAGGTGTATATGGCTATTTGTTTAAGGTGTTTGTGTGGAGGAATGATGGAGAATGCATGTGGAATGGATATGAATGATAGCTAGGGTGTGTGATGATGAGTGTATGTGGAATAAAGAATGAATGCTTGTTTGGAAATGAATGTGAAGACATGTGAAAGCTGGAAATGCATGTGAAGATGTTGGAAATAGGAATGAAGGCCACGGCAAAGGTTGGAGAATTGATTATGGATGCATGAGTTGAATGATTCTTTAGTGAGGGATGTGGAGTGGTTGAATGTGGTGCAATGATAATGTTTTGTGGCTGAATTGGTGGTGGAATTATGATGGGAGTGCATATGATTAAAGAGTGGGAGTGCATGTGGGTGAATGTGAAGGGAAAGCATGTGTTGATGACTAGGTTAGTGGGTGGAAATCTGAAAATGGCATAAGGGAATGGGAGCTCACGGTTTTGAGTTGTTTGTTTGTGTGAAGTGTGTGTGAATGCATGTGAAGATGCTAATAAATAATGCATGTAGGGTTAGGAAATAAAATCATAACTTAAAGGGAAATGATTAAAGGATGTTGAAAGGTTTTGCATGGCTTTGAAGTGATTGTGGATTGGGCTAGGGTTTAAGTACATGAAATGGACCCAAATTGCTCCCCCTTGCATGGCAAGGAATGGTGTTTGTGTTAAGCCCAAGGCAAGGTGAATGTAATTGGGTTAGGGCCATTGTTTTGTGTCCTCAAGTGCATACAAGGCCTTCAATTTCATCCAACACTTGGGCTCCAAGCATAAGCTATCCATCCTTAGCCCAATTAGTGCTCCAAAACACTCCACAATGCATCCTTTCGTCAAACACGTCTTATTATCCTGAAAACACACAAAAGAAGCATAAAGGACTAAACTAACTAAAGAAACATAACATAAATGTACGAGAACAAGCCATTTAAGTCGCATAAATATGCTCCTATCAGGAATGCATGTGAATGACAGCTAGATATGTTGATGAATGCATGTGACTTGTTTGTGGTGAGTGAATGCATGTGCAAAGCTTTTTGGGAGAAAGGTGGATGAATGCACATGTGACTTAGGTTGTGAAATCTGATGGAATGATGAAGTGGCTGAAATGATGAAAGAATGAGGGTATGCACGGCACAAGGGAAGTGTTGGGTGATGGATGCATGTGGGTTAATTAATTAAGTGTATGATATGATAAGTGATTGATAAGATAAGTGAATGATATGATAAGTGGTTGATAAGATAAGTGGTGAATGATATGTGGTAAGTGATAAGTGATAAGTGATAAGTGATAGGTGATGATGATAAGTGGTTATGATAAGTGATAAGTGGTGATGATAAGTAATGGAAGCATGTGAGGGAATGAATAATGAATGCATGTGATAAGGGAATTGGAAAGGTTTAAATGTCCTAAAACTAAAGGGAACAAGGTTCCAACACTTTGGTCTTTCAATTTCGTCCAACATTTTGGCGCCAAGCATAAGCTATCCATCCTTAGCCCAAAAGTGCTCCAAAAGTCTCCAAAATGCATCTTTTTGCTCCTTTAGCCCTTTGGACCTACAAACACACGAAAATAGCTTAAAGGACTAAAATAACTAAAGAAACATAACGTAAATGCACGAGAACAAGCCATTTAAGTCGCATGAATATGCTCCTATCAGTAACATGTTTTAAGATTTTCACAATCTTGTCATCGCTCAATTTGATCCGAAAATTCAAATACTAAGATCGGATAATGGCACCGAATATATATCTTGCATCATCACTCAATACTTGAGTACACATGGCATTCTTCACCAAACTAATTGTGCTGGCACACCCCAACAAAATGGGGTTGCCAAGAGAAAAAATAGAGATCATATCAAGAAAAATCGTGCACTCATGATTCATATGAACATTCCAAAACATTTTTGGTCTCAAGGTGTCCTCACTATGGCATATTTCATTAATCGACTCCTTAGTTGAGTGTTAGAGTTCAAATCTCACTAAGAGACTCTCAAGGGCCATCCTATTGATTTATCACATTTAAGGGATTCGGGTGTACGTGCTTTGTTCATTACAAACTCCTCACCATGATAAGTTGGACCTTAGGCTGTGAAATGTATTTTTATGGGTTATTCCTCAACCCAAAGAGGTTACAGGTGTTTTTGTTCTATTACTAACAAAGTTGTTGTGTTAAGAGATGTAAAGCTTGAGGAAGATTCTCCTTATTTCACGCAGAATAAAGGTTCATGTCAGGGGGAGTTGTTACTTGATCTTTTTTCGTTGCCAACTCCTACTTCTAAAGATTACAGTACTACTCTTGACTCATAGTCTCTTCTGCATACAATAGCACCTGATTGTTCTCTAAATGAGCCACAAACTAAGTTGAGATCTTCATCACATTCATCTGATCAACACCATTTTAGTCTCATGAACCTCATGAAGTTGCTAGAGTTCTTGCACCACAACCCTATATTTGAAGAAATCATTCTCTTACTCGACAACCACCTCAAAATTCATTGATTATGTCATCTTTGCAGCCCGTCATCCAATCTCAAATGTCTTAACGTATCAAAAATGTTTAACATCGCATGCTGCATTCCTTGGTGCAATCGTAATGCACATTGAGCCTTCTAATTTTTAGGAAGCCAATTGCACTAAGAATGGTGGCAAGCCATGGAAGAATAATTAAAAGCACTGTATGAAAATAATACTTGGAGCATTGTCAACCTTCCTCAAGGCAAGAAGCAGTTGGCAGTTGTTAGATTTACAAAAATAAGTTCAATTCAGATGGATCTTTCAAGAGACATAAAGCTAGATTAGTGGCTTGTGGTTTCACCCAAAATTTTAGGGAGGACTAGAAAGACACATTCGCTCCAGTGGTGAAGATGAATATTGTTCGAGTTATTCTTTGTGTGGTAGTTAACCATGGCTGGTCACTATTTCAAGTAGACGTAAAGAATGTGTTCCTTCACGGGAAGCTTGAAGAAGACATGTGTGAAAAGTCTAGGATTATTGTTTGGCTTTCTTTGTCAAATCTCGTAAACTGTTCTGCACATGCTCTAGTTAGTTTTAGGGTTAAAATTCTATTTTGGGATCTTGCTACTGGAAATATCAGCTTAAGAGCTTAACTTCTCACATCTAAGGTTTGTTCATAGATATGCATTTCACGCTATTATTTAAAATTTATTCTCTCTAATGGTTTTGTCTTGTCAAAACTTCTCGTTGCTTTCACATGAGCCGGGCACACACTTTAAGACAACCTACGTGGGCCATCTGACAACTTTTTATTTTTTATTTTTTTGAAAATGGATTTTCCACCCTTAATATTTCCAGATTGCTTATGCACATGAGACACATGTCCTTTTTGGTCCCCTTCTTGTCTGAAATATCAAGCTCTTTTAAATACTGAATCTAGGGTTCTTTTGTTTTTTGGCTAGGAGATTTACATTTTTAGAAAAAGAGTTGTTTTAGCTTTGAGTTGCCTCTTGAGTCCCTTATCAAAAACCCTAGCCACAAAATCACACTCATGCACTAAACACCCAAATCTTTACATATTAGGGTAGCACTGTCATTGTGATCTTGTTTTAAGTTTGTGGTCAAGTTTTCTAAGTTTCAAATCTTTAACTTGACCTCTTGTTAGATTCGTGTCAGTTTCATCTTTCTAGTGTTTGACTAGTGAAACTGACTGGACATTGAATCCAGATTTACATCAGCTTCGGCATAACATCATTTGCATAAGTTGATTTGATTTCGGTGCCACAAGGTGAAGTGCTAAGGAGGAGCTGCCATTTCATGAAGACTAAAGAAATCTATCTCATGTAAGACAAAATTGCACAAAGGTACAAACTGCTCTGTAGATTAGGATCTAGGAATTGAACTTGGTGGTTAATTTGTAAGAATCTTGTTTACACTATTGGATTGGACTCAGTGGAGAGTCCCCGGTTTTTTATCCCAGAGGTGGGTTTTTCTGGCCAAAAACATCTTGTGTTGATTATTGCTTTTCTTGGATTTATGTCTTACTATTACCTTGACTTGGACATAGATTTGTCCATGCAACTAGGCTTATCAGGGTTTGTGTTTACACTAAACTAGACATTAGTTAACTAGGAACACTTCAGTAAACCTAGTTTTTAAATTTATTATTTCCACTACTGGTTAAGTGACAAATCTGATCTTAGTTTACTAGTGTTGCTGACTACTCAATTAAGCATATATAGAATTTTAATTACAAGTTATTCTACTTAGTACCATTTTCAACGTGCAACTACCTCCAGGACATCCTCAAACTTCCATTGAGGGGGTAGTTTGTAAACTTCACAAGGCGATTTGTGGATTAAAACAGCCTCCACGTGCATTGTATGCAAAACTAAGTTTCATTTTAGAGAAGGTAAGGTTCAGTAGAAGTAATGTCGACTCCTCCCTATTTGTTCAAATTGGGTCAACTAGAAACTAGTTGTTTTGATTTATGTTGAGGATTTTATCATCACTGGTGATAATATAGATTGAGATTACTTTACCAAAGAAGGCCACCCATAAATAGTTAGCCATCCAAGACCTTGGTAGGTTGAAATATTTTCTTAGCATTGAGATGCCCACATCTTCCAAAGGTTTGTTTTTAAATCAACAGAAGTATGTAATGGATCTCCTTTATGACTCAGAGATGCTTGACTGTAAACCAGCCTCGACTCTCTTGGATTGCAAGTTTAAGGTGGACATGGAAGGTGAATTCCTCACATATGTTAGCTACTATTAGAGGTTAGTGGGAAATTTAATTTATCTCACAATTATTTGTCCTGACATTACACATGGTGTGAGTTTAGTGCGCTAATTTATGCATTATCTCACTATCAAACATCTTAATGTCGTTAAACGAATACTACAGTATCTTAAAGGTTCTATTGGGCATGGTATTCTCCTGAAAAACAATGGCTCCACTAATATTCAGGGCTACACACACGCTGGTTGGGCATAAAATGCCCTTGATTGCAAATCTATAGGTTACTATACATTTTGGTGAGGAAATCTCGTCACTTGGAAAAGTAAAAAAAGTCTATCATCGCTCTTTCAAGTGGCGAGGTAGAATACAGAGGCATGGCATCAACTGCTTGTGAACTCATATGGCTCAAAGGTCTTCTTGGTGATTTGGGAATCTCTAAGAACACACAAATATCTATCATGTGTGACAACCAAGTAGTGATGCATATTGCTTCCAACCCCGTCTTCCATGAACGCACCAAACACATCGAGGTGCACTGTCATTATGTTCTAGCCCAAGTATAGTCCAAGGTGATTCAGACGGTGTTTATATGAAGCCATGATCAACCGGTGGATCTTTTTACGAAGGCATTGGCCATGGCTCAATTCCAACGTTTATTGAGCAAGCTTGGATCAATCGATCCCCTTGATCTAGCTTGAGGGAGAGTATTGGAAATATAAACCAGTGATTAAATCAGTGTCAATCAGTGCAAAGTCAACCCCTTAATTGCAGGAAGTTATGAGCCCTAGAAACTACTGTTTTATCTACTGTATTTTTCTTGTAACCCTAGAACCTGTTTTAGTCTTCCTTAATTTCAGGAAAAGTGTTTTTTGGCTGCTGTATTCCTTTTATTCAGCCTTAATTATGGGGTCCAGGATGGTGTATGTGCCTCTCTTTCACCAAGTTGTTATATGTATCTGTTTCCCTGTAAATCAGTACATGAGAGAATATACAACACTTTTAATATCGAATTCCACAAAAATAGCCAATAAAAACACATTTATGAGCTCAGGGAGCGAATTTGGAATTGGGATGGACAGATGTGGCATACGCTAAACATCTAAAAATCTCATGTGTCGATAAGATTGTGGTTTATCGTAAAGGGTCTGAAATGGTGTTTTCTAATTAAAGAAGAGAGTGTGGAGAAGATATGCACGAGCTATTCGAAGGCGGTGTCGGAGTTTGGGTATTTTGTTGAGGTGTGTAGACACAAAAATGTTGATAAATAATGTCATGAACAGAAAATAAATTCCGCATGGAATTTAATTGAATTTAACAACAAAGTGGATGAAATTTAATCAAGTCTGACGGCAAGCAGTTAATTAGCTAATTTCAAATAGTTCATGGGGTTAGTTTGCCAAAAAAAAAATAGTTTAGAAGGTCAATTTGAACTAAAAATAGCTTAGGAGTTCTAGAATTTAAATCTTTGCATTGGAGATGCTATTATAATAAAAAATTGCACAATGGGAAGGTCTTTATCAAATTTTCAACACCCCCACCAGTAGGTAACTCCAGCTGAACTGGTAAACACCATTGGCTTATTTTATTCTACAGTTTAGGTGTTTGCTTTCCTTGATGTAATATGTATTTTTAAGTTGAATTCGCATTCAAGTGAAAGGTAGCAGGAAACTCCTTCGCTACCTGCTTCATATTATATTATGCCAAATTGCCAAGCAAGAACCACGACGCCTGGTAATAATATATATACATATACAACAAGAGTGCCTTTGACTAGATCCCAACATCTCATCCTGTTTAGTTATCCGGCATGTGATCAAACATTATGGATTCAATCACCACTCAGGGAGTCTCTTTCTCTCCTACTCATTCATGGACATATGATGTCTTTCTGAATTTTAAGGGTGAGGATACACGCAATTTTACAGGCCATTTGCACAAATACTTGATTCGAAAGGGTATTAAAATCTTCATAGATGGCAAGCTCAGAAAAGGAAAAGAGGTATCAGCGGAGCTTCTCAAAGCAATTGAAGAGTCGCGGAGTTCTATCAAATCAACAAAATGTCTCCACTTCCTTGGTTGCTGGTTCTAACTCACAAGTTGAACCCTAAATCTCTCAAAGCTATAATCACACTCCACTTAAATGGAAGAGTTTAAGTGGAGTGCTAGCTCAGTGCAATTTGTGCATTATAAAACCTAAAAACTTTGAAGAAGAAGCTCAAGCTGACAAAGGAAAATCATCTCATTTTACGCTTGGATTCAAATACTACCACTACACAAACACTAAAAAAACTTGCAAATCTGTCATTCAGCATTATTAAGATGCAACATTTTAACTGGTCTTCATGTCCGTGGATGCCCGAAACTCGTTACATTACCATATAAGGTGAAGTCGTCTGCAGCTTCATGTAGTGTACAACCACTTCCATTGGTGCTCCCAACTAGCTCAAGGATTCACACAACAGTTGCGTTCTTTAGCGCTTCCCAGTCTTGAGCAATTAAATGTACAAGGAGGGAGTTATCAGAAATGAATTTCCTTGCTGTTCTTGATTGTGTGTCCACCTTATTCAAACTTGATGTATCGCGAAGCAATTTTGTTAGTCTTCCCGGATGCATTATCAACTTGATGTATCACGAAGCAATTTATTACTCTTCCCGAATGCATTACCAAATTTGTCAGCTTGAGGATACTTGACATGCATGGATGCAACAGGCTTGTGGAAATTCCAGAACTTCCGCCGAAGGTAGGGTGAGTAGATGTCAGTGACTGCGTATCCTTGACAAAATT
Organism: Pyrus communis; assembly: GCF_041283825.1. Lineage (NCBI taxonomy): Eukaryota > Viridiplantae > Streptophyta > Magnoliopsida > Rosales > Rosaceae > Pyrus > Pyrus communis. The sequence goes on from NC_142569.1 coordinate 22,771,003, forward strand.
TCAAAATTGTCAAACATTTTGGAACGTGGAGATGCACAAATGTTTAACTGGATGGACTTGTCTAACTGCCAGAGACTCAAACAATCATGCTAACAATGTTACGAAAAGAAAACTATATTGTCGAATGGCGAGGCTGATCGCTTCTCTCTTTCTATCGTCTGCAATCTGAATTCGAGAATGTATGTCCAGGAACTGAAGCTCCAAGGTGGTTCAGCTTTAGTAAGATTTTGAATGCCTTCGATGCATCATGGTTAGCTCTAATGTAGTTGAAAAAATGCGGGATAAATTTGCTTTCCGTTTTGCAGCCGTGATCCATATCAATGAAGAACAAATTTGGGGTAATATGTATGAGTTTTGTTCAACTGATTTAGAGTCAGCACAAGTGTTCACGGAGCTGAAGGAGATCAAGCGTCTGACACAGCCACCTCTTACGTGCAGAGTGCGTTTCAATTTTGACTTTCTTAGCAAACGTTTGCTACACTATAAAAGCTGGGGAGTCCACCTGGTAATGCCACAGGATGAAGACCTTGAAGATGACAAAAGTGTTTATGGAGGTATTGGCCGATGAAGATACCTGCTCATCAAGGTTTGGTGAAGAAATTGTCCCATTCCCATCCAAGGCAATGATGACAGCAAGCAGTATTGAAGTGTTGAAAGATATTGCTCTGAGGATGAGGAAATAATGAGAATAACATCATTTCAGAAGTGAATGTGACTACAAGTACTCCATTCACTAACGTCGCCCCACTGTTGTTGATACCATCCAAATGTCTGTGTCGTTTGTTTTCGGAAGATGACTACTTCTGCTACTTCTGCTACCTCTACTCTAACATTGGCGATCAAGACCATCAGATCAGCAGGTAATGAAACCTCAAAGTTAGCTGAGTGTGAAGATGAAGATTTTCGAAGATGAAAGACTTTTTTCCTCGCTATCTTTGCTTCTTGCTACTTGGTTTTGGTGAATGGTTCGTTGCTGGTGCTTCTGCTCGTCAATTTGGTTTGGGTTTCTTGTATTGCAGTCGGTCTTCATGGTTCATCTTTTCTGGGTGGTGAATGCAATCGGATATGCAGCGCGCAGATTTTGACTTGATTTGCCGACTTGTGCAACCTGCCTTCCAGCTTGTGGTTTCCTGCTTGGTGGCGGGATTCCATTTCTATTATTTCCTTGTTCTTGGAGTCTTATGTTGGAGGTAAGATTCCACATTTCAATTGTGATAGGAGCATATTTAGGCGACTTACTTAGCTTATTTTCGTGCATTTATGTTATTAATTCATAGTTGTTTTAGTAGTTTAAGCCATTTTCGTGTGTTTTTCGGTTCATATGGCTAAGGAAGCAAAAAGGTGCATTTTGGAGCCTTTTGGAGCAAAATTGGACTTGGAATGGATAGCTTATGCTTGGAGCAAAAGGAATGGACGAAATTGAAGACCTAAAAGAGTTAGGATTCCTAATCACAAGAGGATTCCTAATCACAAGAGGATTCTTAATCACAAGAGGATTCCTAATCAAATGAGGAATCCTAGTCAAAGAAGGTTTCCTACTTAAAGTAGGAAAGTTAAGCCAAGGTTTCCTATTTTGGTTTAACCTTTCCTAATCCTTAATGACTCCATGTTTCAGCAACATTAAGGACTTCTGTCTATTCTAGAACACAAAACAAAGTTTCCTTGCAACATAAATTCCTTGCCGTGTATCCCCTTAGTGTTTCCCTTCCTTGCCGTGCAAGGGAGGGCCTTCTTTCCTATTCTAAAGCATTCAAACACATTCCTTTTTCATATCAAACACAGCCATAACTCACATACCCTTTTCTATTCCAAAGTCCTTGCCTAATTTCATAAATAAATGACATTCCCCTTATCACAATTGAATGCCGCAGGTTCCCTTCCCTTTTCCTTCAAATTCTGACTTTGTGTTTCCTTTTCTTTAAAGTTTTGGAGTTAATTCATTTCCTAAACTAAGTAATAAAGCCTTAGGATTCTTTCTTCCATATAAATACCCTATGCCGCACCCTTATTGAAACCTAATCACCCTTCCATACAACCGGCCTTGATTCACTCAGAAAACCAACCTTTGCCGCAGCCTTCCATCCAACTTTCCACCATTCCCCTACTTCCAAACCTTCATCCAAGCCTCCATACACCACCATCAACCCTTGCCGCACCACCCTACCTTCCTAAATCCATTTAAAACCCAGAAAATCATCCACAAAACCACCCTAGACTCTTGTGCCGTGACTTAGCAAGGAAGAAGAGAAGAAAGACGAAGCCTTGGACGTTTGTGCATTCAAGTTGGAGTGTTGGAACATTTCTAGGTGTAATCTATCTTTGTTTTCAATGTTTAATTCTATTTTCCTTTCTTTTGTTATGAACATGAGAGGCTAAACTCGTTTTAGCCTAGGGATGCTTTGAAACCATGATTACGTTTATAATATGAATTGATAAATTCCAGTTGTGATTTCATAAATTGTGAATGCAATTTACTTAACCGTTTGATGGATAACTTATTCTTGTATGTCGATTAGGGAGGCCTACTTAATTTGCATGCTTGAATTTGGTGCTAGAATATAAGGGAGTTTCACATAATCGTCACAATCTTATATTCACAAGTAGTTAAGGTTGTTTTCACAATCATGTTAAGTAAATTCCTAGCATGAGTATCATGATGTCATAGTTACAAGTGCTTTGTCAATACTTATGATTTCCATTGAACATAATGATCTTTGATTGTATCTCTATTATGATGTCATGTAGGGGACTTTTGAAGAATGTTTTGGGTTGTCGTATGATGTCATCCAATCCACTAACTTAAGGGAAATCTAAGGGTTAATTAGTGATGTCATGGTTAATCTGGGGTGTTGAGGTTCATGATTTATCGGAAAAGCAACTGAAAATCAATTTATGTTTGAATGTATCATGTGTGGAGAAGTATCCCTTGGCTATCCCATCATCCATTGGTGTTTCTTAATTTCGTCAAAATCTGTTTTAAAATTTTAATTTACTTGTTTTTCTTTTAAATTCGTCCAAAATCAAATCCCCTTTACTTACTTGTTCCAAATCTGTCCAAAAGTGTCTTTTTGAGTCTTTTGAGTCAAAACTAATTATATTTTCGTCCAAATTGAGTCCTAGAGTCGAAATTGAGTCTTTTTTATTGTTTTGAGTAGTTTTGAGTCTTTGAAGTTTGTTTTGAGTCATACAAGTTTAGTTAAGAGTCTTTTGAGTTGTTTAAGTTTTTAAAGCATATTTTTACATCTTTGAGTCGATTTTCATTAGATTAGCAATCCCTCCTAATCCCCGGCCTAGAACGATCCCTACTTATATCTATACTACAATTGTCAAAAAGAGGGTTTAATTTGTGTGCTATCTTTTATCACATCAAATTGGAAGCAAATCTCAAGCATATACCAATTGGAAAAATCAATGTCAGTGAAAAAAGTTATGACATGAGACTGTAACGGCAATTTCGGTTTGTTCTACCCGCTCTGAGCGGATGACGAAGCCTTTACGTGTAGTTCAACTCACCTAATCCTTTGTCCTGTCCCATTCTTGCCGCTTGCAGTTTTTTCTATGTACTTAACTGCTTACTTTTCTTCAATAATATAACCAAAAACTAAATTTTAAAATACTTCAACTTGATAGTGTTGCAAAATTACGGACTTCGTTGGGGAAAAAGAAAAGACAGATCTTTCATTGTTTAAACAGAACTTGAAAAAGAATATGAACTCTATTTTCTCACTGTATATCTGTGTTTCCTAGTGCATGTATATAAACAATTTGCACAACAGCAATGGTTGCATTTACAGAAAGACATTTAAGCGGAAGAACTTGCCTCAATGCTAGCGGAAGAGATCTCGTGAATTAATCTGGGTACCTCTTCCTCCCATTTTAGAATCTCACTAGCATATCTAAGAGCTTCATTTACAGTATCAGACTCTAGCGCTGTAACCAGTGAAACAAACAGCTTCCTATCTGTTAGAGAATGAAAGAGTCTTTTGAACTTCACTGCAATATATTGAAAGGCTCGGTGAGCCAACGTGGGGTTATTACTGTTGTTATTGCTACCACTGGGATTTTGGCTGGTTACCGGATTGAAGTCATGAAACCATTCACATCGAGTGAGAGGGGCTTCGTCAATCTTTTCTTCAAGCAGATCATACTTGTTGAGTATCAGAAGGAAGCCTTTTTGGTCAAGGGCTGGATGGGTAACAATATTTTCAAATAGCTGCTTGCTTGCCATCATCTTGTTTATGGAAACCCCGTTAGCATCTGTAGAAAACTCATCGTATTCTGTCAATGAAACACAAAATGCGACCATATCAACATCTTCAAACATCTCAACCAACTTGCAGTTTCCTCCAAGGGTGCTCTGATGCACTCTAATTAGTTGGTACCTGCGAAGAAAACAATGCCAGTGCATTTTAAAACACCGTTTTCCATCAAATAAAATTGCTCAAGTTTTTCTTTTTAATATAAATATACTACTAGGAAATGTTTCAACAACAAAGAAACTGGATAAAAAAGGACCGGTTTAGAACTTCGAATTCAAGATCATATCTTGGAAAAGAAATTGATTTTCAAGTAACTTATTGCTCATTTAGCATCAAACAGTTATATTCCTTACCTGTGTTTTCCTTTATCGGCAAAGCATACTCTCAAAATTCCATTGACTATTGTGTATGTATTATAAAAGTTTCATCTTAACCATGTGTTACGTAGTGAAGACGACTTTTCCTAGTTATAACTAATCTAAAACTGCACAGCAATTTCTATATATTGGGCAAAGCATGTCGACAATAAATTTAATCAGCCATTAAGCAAGATATTTGGCCAACTCAATGAAGAAAGATTAATGCATTTGTTGCTCAAGTATAATTTACTTGATGCATGAATCCGGAACTCTAACCTTAACGAAGGGTCATGCTGATAAGGAGGGTCCAGATTGCTATTTCCAGCTGATGGGGGAATTGAGAATTCCATGCTCATAAGGCTGTTGGATGAGGTGATTCCCTCGGCATACAAGATGTCCGTGTCTGTGGGCTCATAATCTGTCCTTGAAATCTCAACAGCCTACACAGAAATATAAATATTTGAACTGAGTAACACGCATATAATATAGTGATCAAGTATTATCCACATTCCATGTTCATATTTAAATGTATCCACGACCTAAAGAATAATTGAAAACTCAAAAGAACTAAAGCCAAAAGGAATTTAAAAATAAACAAATAAAAAATATGAGCAGAAGCACTTTGAGAAAGTGAATTGGCTTAAAACTAAAAGACAAGGAACACAGAGCGTGATCTCACCCGATTAAGAAAATATGCAGCTGGTCTGGGCAGCATTTCTATTTCATTCCTCCGGTCGTATGTGGCTTGAATAGCAGGATCCTTCCACAAATCCTCAACAAATGGTGCATATTCACGGGTAGCTGCTGGAAATATGACTTCCAGATTACCAGATACCATAGATTTGAGGAGCCAATCAGAAAAAGCTTTCAGTCTTGGACCAATGGAATATTTTGTTTTATCGTCAAGCTGGCTTGTATTCCCTATGTAAACTGAATAACTTCAGGCACAACTCCAGAATGACAAATACTGATAGCAATAAATTCATACAAAAGGCAAGTATCTCACTTGATGTTTAAAGTTTTAATATGTTATTTATAAGCCGAGCGATAACGTAATACAATCATATACTAGAAAGATACATCAACTTGACAGGAAAGTAAAAGATAGTAACCCATAAGAAAAGCACTAAATGTATCCAAAAGGAACGAGCTGTTATCCTATACAAACTATTGATGTGTAAAAAACAACCAACGTTTCAGTTTGTAAAACCAACATCTGGAAAGTACTAACAATAACAAATTGAAAAAAATGATTTTGTCAAAGCTCCATAGTCAGTTGACCCTAAAGTTTTAACGCTTTAGCAGTGAAGGGAAACGGCATTCCCAGACTTTCCAACATTCACTTCTGAATCTTATTTTGTTCCTTTTAATCATCCAAAAGGTCTTGTAATCCCTTCTTTCTACGAATTATTGCATTAACCTGAACGAAATTCCAAGTATTAAACTCCGCCATGAGTTGGACCCAAAGTTATGAGGGATTCAATAGAGATACAAATGTTGAAATCCTAATATATATATATATATATGTGTGTGTGTGTGTGTGTGTGTGTATGTATGTATGTATATATGTATGTATGTATTCTTGAAACCATTTCAAAATCTAACATTTGTATGGGTATGTCCATATGCACTCTCAAGGTCAAGAAGGGCAGAAATCTAATTTTATCAGTAGTAGCTCATAACATATTATATGTAGTTCATGATATCAGTGAAACAAATATTCTTTTTCCTTTATAACTAATTCATAGAAGACAACACATTTTCTTGAACCACTGTTAGACGGGTTTAGAAGATCAATGGTCCAAAATAAAGTGGGTGGACAATTCATTAATTGAAAATCGACACTCACAACTGAGATGCACAAATGATTAAGAGAAACACATAACAAATAATTCACTAGACCAAACAGGTAAAGCTATAGAAACTCAAACAATGTTATCACTCATCCCCTGTTATCATTATTTGCCAAAAGGATCTAAACCGAATTTGAGTTATCTCTTGTTAACAGTTTATTTACAGCCTTTCTTCCACGTGCTGGATAGGGTAACCCATCTTAATTGTGTTTCTTATACAAACCAAAAATAGTCACAGATCTCATCTACATTTATCCACATAACTAATTTATCATACAGTTAGAAAGGAACGGGGCAACTGACTTTAGTGAAAATGCCATCCAACATAAAAATTACAAATTGATGTACAAAGGCTGAGGGTGAGCCTTGGCGTAACGGTATGGTGCTCCTTTGTGACCGAAAGGCCACACGTTCAAGTCGTGGAAACAGCCTCCTTGCAAAGCAAGGGTAAGGCTGCATACGATAGACGTTTCCCCAACACCCCACACCCACCACAAAGACCCTCGCAAAGCGAGGAGCCTTGTCGGCTTGGGGGTCTCACCTTTGATGTAAAAAAAAAGCTGGATCATAAACATAATGGAGTGAAGAAAACAAAGAATAGATCGATTTGTACCTGAAGGGCCAGGTTCATCCAAAAGCCGTCCTTTTCCTTTTCTCTTCTCAATCAAACTTTCTTCTTCAAACCACTCACGCCCTTCAAGCAATATACCAAGATAACTGTACAATCTGCTCTGGATCACGAACTTAATACTTTGGCGCTCATCTTCAGAGAAAGGAACATTGTACAAGAACTTGGCCTAAAATAAGCGAGTACTTGGTGTCAGAAAAAATAAAGCTATCATTTGGAATAAATTTATTGGAATTAAGTGTTTGGTTTCATTAAGTGCCTTTTAAACCAATATTCCTAGCAGCGCTGTTTTAAACTGGACACTCAACCACCCACTGAGAAATGTTGAAGTTACTATCACATTTCCCTCCAAAAGTTTATTGAATACAATAGAAAAAGTGTACCAAACTAGACTTACAGATGTGGAAGGGAAACAAAAAACAATGTGTCACTTAAAATATAACGACAACATTGTTGTGGTAAAAGAAGAGTCATGTTTAGTTATCTGTGTGCACGTTTGCACTTGGTTATTAAATAGAAGAACACTGCTGCCGAGAGGATGCACTAATACATTATTAGTACAAACACATCACATAGTGGTGCATTAAGAAAAATACTTACATACATACATACATGCATACATGTATATATGTTTACACATCTCTGATATGCACTCGGCGTCAACTTTTTACAGGTATAAATATACCAAATAAATCAGAAAAAAAAGTTCTTGAAAACTTCAAGTCATGTCAATACTAGTTCCCTGTCAAGTTTCACCAATGATTACTATCATCTAAAGCTTTGTAGGGTAAATAATTTTATTGACCCTGAAGCTACGGAAGGAAATTCACCACCTAGGTTCTGACCTTTATAATATTAAGTGATGGGTAATCGGGTTATTCCTCCCCAAATGTCTTACCTGTTTAAATATAGTGCTTGTACCAGATTTGTGATGTCCAACTAGAACAATTTTGTTAAGCTTTTTCTCTTCAAAGGTGTTCCAGGTGTTCACTTCGTCAGAGGAAAGATTTGGTGAACCAGAAGGAAATGGCAAAGACAAGATGTTACAAACCATCTTTATTGTAGCCTGTAAAGAAGTAACTCCACAGTTAAGGGATGCTTGATCATAACATTAATTAGGAAAGGGCGGAAAGGAACACAATTTATTGCACATCACACGCGTACACACCTTGTCCCATATCTTTCCCTTTACTTGATTCATTCCCTCTTCCTGATACTCCCCCTCTGCACTCACCCAGTAGTGAAGATTTCCTTCACATGGCACTCCAGCCAACTGCATAATTCAAACAAAATGCATCAATACAATGTGGTTTGTTTTTCAAAGTATATAATATACAAAAGAACTTGAACCAGTCCAGTATAAAAACCTTCAGCATGAACGCCTCTAACTTAGTGATCTCCCGATTGTTAATCAATATATTTGTATCCCCGTTACTAGCATTTCGTTGTATGTGGCCTCCCACACTCAACCGGGGGCTAATGATTTGGCAAGGCCTATGCCCTTCCTGTTCATTTAAAGAAGAATCATCATCGCATTGAGGTGCAATTTACGACAAAATAGAGGTCCAATATTAACAAGCTGATAAAAATTGAGCTGAGTTCAAAATTTACCTTTCCCCACAAACCAGATACATTATCGTACCAATAGTATCCTGGTTTTATCTTTTTTGGTGGGTTTTGGCAACTTTGCAATCGAACCAGCTCTTCCTGCGATAAAGGTTCGCCATTCACAAAAATAAGATTGCCTGGCAGTTGATTTGCTTGGCAAGATATCTCGGCCTTCATTATCAGTTCAACTTCCGATTTAGTGAGAAGCCGCTTCAGCATCCTAGAACACTTGCCCAGTTTCCTTCGCCTTGACTCGTCAATTTCAAAACTAATGCAAGTAACACATTTCCTTCCTTCCGGCATTGACCCCATTGCTCTTAGCACACAATTATAGCAAAACTTAGCACCACAAACAATGCAAACCTCCTTCTCCATGAGTCTGTTTCCTTTCCCACATCGATAGCACGACCCTTTCTTCCCACTTCTCTCAATCGTTGGCCTCACTCGCACATCTTCTTCCCCTTCAGAAAGATCAAACTCTTCTTCCTGAACAATGTCATTCGAGTCAGGATCACGGAATGTCACAGCTGATGGCCTTTTGACATGGTGAGGAATTGCATCCGTATAAGCTTCCTCTCTACCAGAGAAAACCTCAGAGGAAAGACTCCGCGAACTCGAACCAGACTGTGATGAACCCCAGTTACCGGGGCTCATATAATTCTGAAAGCCTTGAGCTTCTTGACCATCATCAGGCAATTCAAGCACAACCTCCAAACTTCCAGACAGAGTGCCAGAAGACCCCAATTTCCCAGAGATTTCACCTTTATCTGATAAAGTCGAGACACCCTTTTCGCCATTGCTAATTTCCAATTCAGCAGGGGTTACTGAATTGGAAGAAACAATTTCCTTTCCAAACTTTACTTCAGTTTCAAGTTTCGTCTCTTCTTTTGGTTTCTTGGTGGATTTCGCAATCGGATGAATAACAGGGAGGGACAAATTGTTCAAGAGAGAGGCTGAAGAAACCGGAGCAGCAGTTGGGATGTGGCGAATGTCAACAGGAAATGCATTTGGGATATCATAACCCACCGGAGGACCCTTGTACTCCACGGCAAACGAAAACTCCAACTCCATGCTAAAATCCCCACCATCCCTGTCGCCGCCACTAGAAGCCGCCATAGCAGAACTCAGTTTTCTCATCACAGCAGCCATACCGGAGCTCACAAAATTCAGCAAAAAACCAGCGATTCCAACACCATAACAAAACAAAAAATAAAAAATAAAAAACCCACCAATCTTAACCTTTTAATTCGAAAACCCACGAAGAAAAACGAAGATTAAACAAAACCCAGGAAACAAAATTCAAAATTTTCACAAACCCATCAAGGAAAAATTCTGGAAATTTGCCGTGAAACCCTCCAACAACCTCCTCACCTTGCCCCAAATAAAGAAGTAAAATAGAAAAATAAAAGGAAACTCTTTGATGGAAGTCGCAAGTGTAGAGACGCAGACTTGGAGGAAGACTAATTCGTTGACTTCTCATTTTTCTCCAAGCGATGATGTCACGAAGTTGCTACGAAAAATTCCTCATAGAAACAACAAGAGAAGCAAATAGCAACACACAAATGCAAGGCCGACTGAGTCTTCAAACTGAGTGGGTGTGATACTCTGCAGTTACACATACAGAAGTAACTATAGTCCTCCCTTATTCCTGTATGACACGACATCGTTCTGGTGCTAGAAGGGGTATTTTTGTCCCTATGATATGCGGTAAGAGCACTTTTTGTCCTCTTTTATTTGGAAGTGAAGAGTTCAATTCTCGTTAAAAACAAAGTTAAACCACATGATTATAGTAACCATATTGTAAGATTTAGCTCTCTATCCTACCCCCTCTAATGTAGATACAATGGTTTATTAAAAAAAAAATTGATAAAATAATAATATCATTAAGTATATCTAGTTGTTAATTTTTTTTTTTCTATAATTTTAGGGAGTTTTAACGAAAAGTCCACAGTACTGTTCACTTTAACGAAAAACCACATTTTTACGCTAAAAAGTCAATCCTGATACTATTCACTTTATCCTTTATTTTGTCCTTATGATTAAAACTCAAAGTTTTCAAGCCATTTTTATTAGTTTTCCTATAATTTTATTCCCCACACTCATAGGAGAAACAATTCTTTTTAATTTTTATGAAAAAAGGAAATGCATATTTTTGGTATCGATTCTTGAACGTAGTACACCAACTGACCAAAGGAATTTCAGTTGGTGGTTTAATAATTTCCAACAAAAACAATAATGTGGTTTAATAATTAAGCCGTTTAATTTCGGGTCCTTGTTGAATTAATCTTGTAAATAATCAGTCGTAGGAGAGGAGAGCTTCCAGAAATTTTCTTTCGACTATCAAAGTTTCCAATTCGTCGCCGTGACTTAAGAAAATTTACAGATTATCATTATCTAGTGTGGAATAGAGACTGCATCATGCACAGTTCATACAAAGTTCATGCAAAGTTTTAACGAGGTCATACCATTATTGCACGCTATGATTTTTACGTATTCTTCACATTTTCTATGACTATTATTGTATCATGCAAGCATCTATAACAAAATTTTGAATGCAATCGGATAACTTAAATTTCTCTCGTCATATATAGTCTAAATTTGTTCACATGCTTGCTCAGCTCGATCTTATTGTTGGTCAGGGTTGTACCTGGCTAGATGATCCTCCGAGTCTAATTTTAGATTTGCTTGTGGAGGACTCTCGCTCTATATGATTTGACTTGTAGTGACCCCTTTTTTGAATAAATCTATTATCGTTTCCTTAAAAGAAAGTCTAAAGCTGCCTAGCGTGAGTGGGCTTTTATTTATTTATTATTTCTTGTTCAAAATTTTCATCATTAAGTTTGCTCGGACACATGGAATGTGCGCAAGTTTGCGCATGACCAAGTAGATAGTGCATTGACAATGTATCACCTTTATAAAATATATACAATGTATCCTCCTTATAAAATATATAAATAATGTATTGTCTTTATATTATCATTATATGGTAGATAGTGTATTATCACTTTACTATCATAATATCGTCAATAAATTATAAATATTGCCATGAATACGGATCATGTGCAAACCATGAGCACAACCTAACGTATGTAAGCATTCTATGTTTTAATCTCAGTACATGCAAGAATGACTACAATGACTACATAGTGGGGTATGATAGGCTGTACCCGGGGGTTTTGGGGAAAACAAAACATCAAACCTGCTCTAAATAGGCAAAAGATAATGAGAGAGACTCTGTGCTGGACATTGAACTGGAATGCGATCAATGTATTACTCTGCTTGTTTTCTTCACTTGTGTCAAACAATGGAAATGAAGAAGTAGAGAAGTGAGGAAAACTTATATAATTTCTTTCAACTTTTGTCTTTATGTTATTGTTGGCAATGATAAAAAAATATATCTTTATATAGAGGTTTCATCTAACATCTCCCTTAGTGCTTATGAAAAATCTACACAACAAAACAATAAAAAAAAAATAAAAAAAACTAACACACTATATAGGGCATGTAGCTTTTTGACTTTCATTTGAATGGGCATTCACATCCCACCATTCACAATACTCCCCCTTGTACGCCCATATATCAATATCGGCTGCCTTGTTAGAACCTTACTCAGAAAAAACCTATGGGAAAAAAATCGTAGCGAAGGAAAAAGAATACAACTTTGTGTGGATCATTGATATAGTGTTGAGTGCACTTTTGTTGCCTCATTAAAACCTTGCTAGGAAAAACCCAATGGAAAAAGTCCTAGTTGAAGGAAAGAGAGTATAACGGCATGTGTCTTGGATGCTCCCCCTGATGAGTATTTCCCCATGATTCTGCATTCTTCAATCTGACTAATTACTAAGTCGACGTAATCCAGTACCATGCATTAGCTTCTGGAATGTACAATTTGGTACATATTTGGTGAATAGGTCTACCAAGTTATCATTGTAATGAAATTGTCTAACTTCAGTAACTTTAACCTTTTGAAGTTCATGTGTATTGAAAAACTTTGGAGATATGTGTTTAGTCTTATTTCCTTTGACGAACCCTTCCTTCATTTGTGCAATACACACTGCATTATTCTCATGAATGATAGTTGGAGTGTTTGGTTTTAAAGATAGGCCACATGAGTTCCTAATGTGATGGACCATTGTTCTTAACCAAAAAGACTACAACTAGATTCATGGAGAGCAAATATTTATGAGTGATTAGAAGATGTAGCAACTAGTGTTTGCTTCGTTGAGCGTCATGAGATTTACACACTTAAGGGATAGTGTTGCAATCCTATTAGTTTAGGAATGTCATTGTGAAAATTTTATCATATCTGGAATATCCTTTTGAGATTCTACCACACTTAAGGGATAGTGTTGCAATCCTATTAGTTTAGGAATGTCATTGTGAAAATTTTATCATATCTGGAGTATCCTTTTGAGATTCTACCATATCTCTTAAATTAGTTATTAGCCTATTAGAGTTGTTATCATATTGGCGTAAGGAATTTGCCTTACCTATTACTATAAATAAGGGCACAATGGGGTGAGATAACACATACCTCAAAATTACATATCTCTCTCTTTTGTCTCTATTTCTGCCGCATCCCTTCTGTCTGTTCTTATATTGTTCAGTAAATTAGGTGTGAAATCCCATCCCCGGAATTTCACCATGCATTATGTACCCCGTATTTTAAATTCGTATTTCGTGATTACGTGATCTTTATTAGTTAATTTTAATACCATTAATTTTAAGTTTGGAAATTGATTTGGCATTGAGTTGGAAGTTTCATAATCAATCTTTATCTCTCATTGACATTTGGAAATTACAACTAGTTTTTTTTAATAGATCTCAAACCCACGAATACATAGGCGAAAGCCGTTTGCGAGTCCGAATTATGACGGTATAGTTACGGACGTTTGAATTATGAACTTTAGATTGTGGGAATTATTAAATTCGCACAAGTGGGTAAAGGTTAAGTTAGTTTTTTTAAGGGAACAATCAGTTTTTTTTTTGGGATTATAAAAAGACGTTGAGGGAGGTGAGAAGGGGACATTTCCCCCCCCCCCCCCTTAGTTTGTGACCCGTATGCTTCACCAACATAATTTCAAACCTGCTAATTTCAAGCCAATTCCTCCGGTTCTCAGCTGACCTTCTTGTCTACTTCACTTGTAACTTGTGTGACTATCTCCTTCCTTCCATCTCCACCAAAAATCAAGTTTGTTTGAGGCTTACTTCAGGTAGAACTCCACCGGAGAACCCAGTGACTCTCAACGGCGATTCGTCATTCCGGTGAGTGTCACCATTCACCATCATCCTTATTCAACTTCCCTTGGACCCAGGAACAAGACCCAACTGGTGGTTGGGGCGTTGGAACACCAAAGAAGCCAAATTGAAGAACACCCACCTTAGGGTTTCGTTGGGTGCGAGCCAATTTGAGGGCCTTCCCAGCCAAATTGGACTCGGCCCCAGGTATAAAGTTTATTCTACTTGTTGAGATATTTGCTCTTGTAAAATTTGAGATTTTTTGGGAAAAAAAAAAAGGGGGTCGAATTTTTTTGTTGTGTGACATTGGTGTTATGGAAATGTTGATGATTGAATAAGACATTGGAATGTGAATTTTCATGCATTTTGTAATTCTAAGTCTGCATTTGGATGCTTTATGTTAATGTGTTCAATTACATTAGAAACTAGCCTTACGTTACTGCCTTGATTTATAATGGGCGTTTGACTGTATTTTCATGCCTGCTTCTTGGGTATTTGAGGGAAGGTATGAAGAAAATGATTATAGGAAGGGAGAGATTAAGGAAGCCGGTGGGGAGGAGACTGTGTGATACCGGGCACCTACGTTTCAAGTAGTTAATTCAATTGTTTAATTTAGTAGTATTGCCGCTGGAATCCCTACTTTTCGACTACGTAATTACTGGAACTTTTCCATCTAAGTGTGGTTTATGTTCAAGTTTATATATATTTAAAGGATTTGGTATCACTCTGTTTCTGATAATGGGTCATAACGATACCTGGAGTAGTGAAAATCTAGTGATTGGGTCTTATGGAGTAAATGATGTAAGATCATGGACCCTGCCTTAGAACAATGGTTTGATCCCCTATTAAATGTGTTATGGGAGGCATATAAGAGTTTTTGATTATGTGAATTATCGAAGGAAATCTAAATGTGGACTTGTGCTTTGTTCAGGAGGTGATAGAACGTGATGCCTTGACTCTCGTGCTAAGGTGCATTAGCGTGGGTTCCAGGTGAGTGACTTCAATATATGTGATATTAGTGATTACCTTGCTTTTGTAATTACTACTCTATGAGGGTGTGACTTAATTTTATAAATATATTTCTATTGAATTATTATGTTAATACCTAGTTTTGATTTAAGATTATGGAATGAGATTTAATTATTACATTTTGAAATATGATGTAAATTGTTTGATTGGCATGATGTGATGAAATGTGAGGGCTAGTGGTGGGTCATTAACCCATTGGGGATTTGCTGTTTTGATATTGTTTCATTTACGATTCGTTGATCCATTCTAAAAGTTAGTATTTATGCCTTACTTCTCTTAGTTGAGCTTTTGTAAATGAAGTAACTTGTGCTGGTCTCAGTTCTTTGAACCGTTGTACATTATGGGTGTTGGCTTTCCACGATTCCGTTGAGTGATGGTCCGGAATCGTACCCATTCGGATTCCGTTGAGAGATGGTCCGGAATCCCTCCTAATCCGCGATTCCGTTGAGTGATGGTCTGGAATCGTAACCATTTGGATTCCGTTGAGAGATGGTCCGGAATCCCTCTTACCCCGCGATCCCGTTGAGTGATGGTCCGGGATTGTATCCACCTTGGTTCCTTGAGTTTGGGTTGAGATAGTTACAAAGGTGTAGGCTTTGGATAAACTGTGTCACCCTAATTTTACTTTCATTGTGTGTATGTGAAAATGGGTGTGAGATGTGATAGTTGTTTCAAATGAACTTTTGGATGTCCGGGTGACTCCTTTGGAGTTTCAAAGGTTTGGTATTGATTGTTATCAAGGAATTACATTCAATGTGTATAAATTATGTTTGATGGATGATTTTTAATAATTGTCTCTCATACTTGGTATTATTGTCACTCACACAAACTACGCAGCTTATATTGTGTGGATGGTTGCCGATGTACCATTTCGATGGTGTAGGCACTGAACTTACAGGTGACAGGTTGAGTAGACTTCGAGACGGTCGTAGGTGGGGGTAGCAGTGCGGTATCAGAGACTTGGAGCGTTAGGTTACCCTTGATTCACTCTTGTACTTTTTATTTTGGGACTTTCTTTTGAGCATCTTGAACTTGTTTTTGGTCTGGCGAAGGTTGTACTTCTTTTTGGAATGTACATATTTGTAAATATCAAGTGGTGAACTTAGTTATCTTCATATTAATTTGGGTTATCATTTAAAGTATTTCCTTCAGTCGCTCATACCGTATTCAACGAGCGTTATTTTCCTTGTCACGTGTCGATTCTTGACGTATGTTGGGATCGGGGCGTGACATTAGGCCTACAACATTGTTTTATATAGTCCCAATAATTGTAACTTGTAAACAGTGGATAATCAGGGCAATACTTTTTCATTAATAAATCAAGAAAATGAACGGACTTTTTGATCCTAGGTTTAACAGCCTAAACTCCCCAATTTGCATCTTTTTCATTGATTTGTTCACAAAATATAAGTAATTTTTAAATGAAATTTACTCCTTGGCAATTCTTCTCTACCCCTACCCCTCCAAAATATATTGCTTTCATTCTATTTTTCTTGTGTTTACAACTCATATGTTTGTGAAATTAATTATTTTGTATAATTTTCAATTTTCATTGGCGATACCTATTCGGTTGGAGCCAGGAATTAAACTGAAAGGATACATTTCCAATTCTTTTGTTGAACTCATTTTCATCAACCTGTGATAATGTGTTTTTATTGTTGCACTTTCATGTGTTTGTTTTATGTTGGAACCATAAATGAATAGAATCGTGAAATAGCTATTTATATAATTTTAGTTATATCTAGTCTATATGAGACTGGAAAAGTGGTGGACATAGCCCATTTTAGAGGTCTGAATGATTTTTGGGGCTTTATAAAAGAATCTCTCCCAATGAGGGGTTTTTTTTTCGGGCTCTAGATGGAGTTATATATATTTCTTTATGTAATAATTTGATTATGCAATAATTTTTTAGGAAAACTAATGAAAATGGCTTGAAAACTTTGAGTTTTAATGATAAGGACAAAATAAAGGGTAAATTGAATAGTACCAGGATTGACTTTTTAGTGTAAAAATGTGGTTTTTCGTTAAAATGAACAGTACTGTTGACACACCCCGACCCAGAAAGTCCACTTGGACCCTGAATCGAGTTGTGCTGGCCGACACCTGGAAGGTGACGAAGCCATAAAATGTGATAGTGTATAAAAAGTGAATAAATTTGAATCTAAAAGTGTCTAAATACCAGAGTGCGCTACGAGTGGGAGCGAACCCATTTCACACGCGATGTCAGAGCATAAGTAAGGTACGGTAGTGTGGGTAAGAATCATACCCTTAAAAGTAGCCACCAATACTAAGATTAGCTATATATCCTCGTCGATACGAACTCAGCAGTTAAAACCTGAAGGGGTACAAAACAGAAAGTGTGAGTAAGCTGTAAAACCAAGTTTCCTAAAACTATTACCTTTCAAACAGTAATAACCCCTCACTGTAATTCCCTTATCGTTTTCTATAGGACAGTACAACATATATATATATATATATATATATATATATATATATATATCCAAACCATACTCAGAAATGACCAAAACCACGGCTTGCCATCAACTCCACCATGCATTAATAAGTAGGCCAAATGAACTTAATCAATACAAAATGATATGTCAAACAGAGTCATCTAAAATGACATGCACAACTTATCCATATCTCATCAATCATGGCTAGCGTATAAGTCGGAGTCACTTATAGTGACCTGTACGACTTATCCATATCTCATCAATCATGGCTATCATATAAGTCGGAGTCACCTATAGTGACATGTACGACTTATCCATATCTCATCAATCATGGCTAGCATATAAGTCGGAGTCACCTATAGTGACCTGTACGACTTATCCATATCTCATTAATCATGGCTATCATATAAATCGGAGTCACCTATAGTGACCTGTACGACTTATCCATATCTCATCAATCATGGCTAGCATATAAGTCGGAGTCACCTATAGTGACCTGTACGACTTATCCATATCTCATCAATCATGGCTAACCAATAGCTCAATAAGTATACCTGCAAACAAGTCGGAACCACCTAAAGTGGTCTGTACGACAGGACTGGGTGTAAATAAATACGCTCAAGTGCTACGATCACGTGAAGACTGTGCGAATAATCGCGGGTTACCTATGAGTCGGAACCACCTAAAGTGGTCTATACGACAGGACTGTGCACCTACCTTGGATTCAAGGTGAGCGTAAGGTGCGGGAGGTGAACATCACATGAAGAACTGTGCCCTGGCCACGGGCGAGAGCACTAACACCGGGGTGCAGGTTTATGAGCTATATTATATCTCAACACAATCATACTCACTAACATCACTAACATCAACATGTACTCACCTGAGACTTACCTGGGCGTCCGCGACGTCATATAGCACTTCAAAGCATTCACAATAGTCAGGTCCAGGTAATATCCATATGAATATGCCATGATGCAATCTAATACTCAACCATGTTGTAGCATTTTCAATTATAAACAATACGGTGTGAAATGTACAATCAATAACGCCCTACTCCCGAACTACTTATTTTCAGGGATAATTATCCATGACAACCTAATTAACACTAATTAACTAACTAATTCACAAAACTAAAACTTGCCTTTACCAATTTCCTTCGCATTACTCAATTTCCCAAATAAGGCTTTTGTCTCAAATATATTATGGCTACATCTAACGTCTCGTTAGACTGCATACGTACCCTATACAGGGATCAAGCCATTCGTAGTTCATATAGTACTTCAAGTATTCACAATAATTATATATGAAAGTAATATACCTAATCAATTTAAAAGTGTCGATAGAACTCTCAATAATATGAACGATAAAAAGGAAAAGATGCACTCACCTGAAGTCCACGCTATGATTCTCTAGTGCACGCATCGAGGCGTCCTGAATGATTGGTCCCTGTGACCAATTATCAAATCACATCTCAGAATTCTTATCCGTAGAATACGTAATTCACATAAAACACAACCTCAAGGCCATTCTAAAATAGTTTGAGACCCATTGACCACATATCAACAGTCGATCAAAGATCGACAGTAGGGTCTACAACCCTGTATAACTCGACCCGGAAGATCCGCATATCAGATTTCCAATCCGTAACTCCCAACAATCCACAATATGTTTCTAGAACAACACATTAAAATTTCATTACGATCCAACGGTCGGATCTCCGCCAATTGCTTAAAACAAGTGGCCGTGAACATTTATTTTACTAACTTACAAATCCAATTCAGGAAGATCCGTAAGTCAGATTCCCGATCCATAAATTCCTATGATCTTTAAATATTACGTATTATAATGTATCCAATTTTGGTGACGATCCAACGGTCGGATCGTCGATTCACATTTTTATCAAGTAAGGTATCGTAACAAATTTAGGTTCCGATGATCAACCTACGTCATTCAAATAACAAAACTGAATTCAAGACATTCGACATAGCCTAAAAATATCATTGGCAGCCCATTGGCCACGCGCCGCCGCACGCGCCACCGCGGGTGGCGGTCGGCCGCCCCGACTCGCCGGAAAATCCAACTATTTCCAAAAATTCTCAAACTTCACAGAAATAAAGATCTCAGTGAGTGGAGTAACTTTCATAGCTGACACGAAGTCCAAAAGTGGACGGAAGATGGTCAATTTTGCCCACAAAGCCAACAGGTGCCTAAAACTTCCCGGTGTCGATTCGTCTTCTACAGTGGTCCAACGGGGTCAAGGTTGGTTGGGTTTTGCTCCTGGGATCATGGGCTACAAAGCCCAAGTGGTGGCATCGGCCATCACTTTGCCGATTTGCCGGAAAATAAAAAAGGGTGCCTGGAGCACCGTGAGAACCGCCAACTTTCGTGGCCTCAAACCGCCACATACCGTGGTTAATCAAGGTGGTTCTTGGGTGTGTTTTGTAGAGGGGAATGAGAGCTTCAAGATGGTGGTGGTGGCATCGAAAAACTCCACCGGAGTTGGCCGGAATCGACCTTGGAAAATGGTGGTCGCGAGTTGGAAAAACCCACGGGAAAGCTGGGATTTTTTTTTTTTTTTCTTCTTTCTATTTCTTATTGGGTCTCACCCTCTCCCTCTAATTTAATTGGTTCCTTCCTATTTGTGCCTAAAATCAGATTGGCCACTTTCCCACAAGGTGGGAATTCAAATAATTTATAACTAAACTTTAAATAGCCATTTTCAAACGTCCATAACTATACCGTTATAATCCGGACTCGCAAATGGTTTTTGCCTATGCGTTCACATCCACGAGTACTACGAGAATATGTTAAAAGAATAAGTCATATGTCTCTCTAGACGATGGTCAACATAAGTCAAAGTCCTTGCCTCTAGGGCAATTTCGTAAATTCACGCTTTTAAAATAAAATAAAAACGTAAAATTTGGAACGGGTTGTCACAACTGTGGGCTTTTCGTTAAAACTCCCTAATTTTTTTGTATTAACTTTTCTTAAGTTGATTTTTGGATGTGTTATCTTAATTTTTTATTATTTTTATTTTTATGAACCTTTCAACCTAAAAAGGTTCAAATTCTGATAAAGCTAGATTTCATTACTTATGAACTGTTCGTTGGATTAGATCTCTTATCCCAATCTCATCCGTTGAAAGACAAACCCCCACTTCGCCCTCTGAAATAATTTGATTTTCACGTACAACACAACAATTTACCTAGCACCAATTGGTAAATTAGTATCATACAATTTTGAGAAAATTTATTTGAAAATTTCAGCCACCAATGCCCATGAACGTTAAATTAATTTGAAATTTTAATTCTTATGGAATTTAACAATCATTAATTAGCCAATTTGCAATAAATTACAAACAAACACAATCAAATGTTTCATCACATAATAAGGGGCATTTTAGGACTATAAAATATTTTAATTTGAGTCATAAAACAAATTTAGTGAGATTTTTTTTGTTAAACCCAATAAATGGGTTTAAGTCAGTGAAAAATATATACGATATGTTAAAGACAAAGAAAAATGAGTTTTAAGGGGTAATCCAAAATTTTTAGATTAATGAAAGTGAGCTTTTTATAGTATAATAGCTTATATCATTTTATGTCTTTAGCATTAAACATACAAACAAAATGTAGAAGCATCTTTGGAACAAAAATATGTAAGAAAAAAGAATTAAAAAAAAAGAATAGAAGGAGAGAGTATAAGTGTATTAACAAGTAGAGGGAGAGTGATAAAATTTGACTCATATGGGTTGCTATTTTTCTTGTGGGACCCACTATTTTTTGGGGCTAGATGTAGCCCAATTTTATGTTACCCAAGAAAGAAAGTGATGCAGGACATGAAATAAGATCATTAGAAGATTCAATACATTTGGCTTTTGAAATTCAGTCGATATACATTGTAATAATTATATTTAGTGGGCTAGATTAAAAGCAATTATTTTGGTTATTTGGTATCTCATATGAGCCAATTTAGTCAATCTTTATTTAATGTAATAAATATATGTTAGTGGGGTAGATTAAATGGGGTTAATATTAATGAGTTCATTAACTCTAGTAATGATGCATGAACCATGATGCATGTATCAATAATTATTTAGAGATGGGGTTTTGGGGTTTTCAGGTCTCTTCTCGCACTAGGAGATAGTGGACCCTATATATCAGTTTCCCTTTTCGTTTTATTTCGTTTCTATCTGCTGCGCCCTACATCAGTTGGTATCAGAGCGTTAGCTCGATCCAAGGGTGACGTTGTATCAAGGGTAACAATACCAACATGTCGCAACTACCAATACATGAAGATCTAAATCTGGACCTTCCTCCAATATTTGATCGTTGCTTGAAAAGTTCATGTCTAATATGTTGTGAAAATTCTTCAGGTGATAATTCTTTAAATCTTGATCTTCCTCCGGTGTTTGATCTTTGTTGTGATGATTGTGAAATCTGTAACGCAACTTCAACTTTAAGACAACAAGAGAGAGAGAAAGATTACAACTCAAAAGAGGAGAATATGGAATTCATTGTCAAGGCTTCCAAAATATTTGTTTCTCATGATCTTTTAATTCTCTATGAAACCTTGACATCGGTCCAGCCATGTGACACAATTTATATTTTGGAGACTGATACTTCTGAATATGTTGATTTGATTGGAGTTGGTAATTTCAATTCAAGTACTGCAAGGAACTTTGGAAATACAGCTAATCAAATTAAGATTTATTGGGAAGACGTCCATATCAAGACCTTGGCTGTGGAGCATATTTTATGTTATTCAAAGTTTATCATTTATTCAAAGTATCTATTTGTTTGGAGTGGAAGATATCAATATTTTGTCTCCAAAGCGGATGGTGATTCGAATTCGAGGACAAATTCTGTCTGACCCGGTGAAAATGATGCAGGACATGAAATAAGATCATAGGAATATTCAATACATTTGGCTTTTGAAATTCAGCCGATATACATTGTAATAATTATATTTGGTGGGCTAGATTAAAAGCAATTATTTTGGTTATTTAGTATCTCGTATGTTACAATATTAGTCAATCTTTATTTAATGTAATAAATATATGTTATTGGGGTAGATTAAGTGGGGTTAATATTAATGAGTTCATGAACTCTAGTAACAATGCATGAACTATGACACATGTATCAGTAATTATTTAGAGGATGGGGTTTTGGAGTTTTCAAGTCTCTCCTCACACTAGGAGATAGTGGACCCTATATATCGGTTTCCCTTTTCGTTTTATTTCATTTCTATCCATTGGGCCCTGCATCAGAAAGTTGCTAACCCAAGTGGGGAGGCTCTAAGACTAGGAACTGCTTGTACAAGAAAAAAAACATTCATCTTTTGTAGGGCAACGAAATTAATAGCATAGATAAAAATATGAAAGTTAGTAATTTCATCAATAAGAACTGCTAGGATACAATGACTCTTTCTAATTTGGTTGATCAAGATATTGTTAATAAAATTTGTAGTATATCGTTGCCTATAGCCCAACAAGAAGATTATATGTTATGGGTCTTCAATGCCAATGGTAAGTTTATTGTTAAATCAGCAACATGGATACAAAATAACAACATTACTCCTGATCTAAATTTTGAGTTGCTTAGAAAATGTGGAATCTCAATATTGCAAACAAAGATAGGTTACTTAGTTGGTTACTTGTGGAATCTAAAGTAATCCCAAAAATTCTAGAGGCGACATGTGGACTTTTGTTGAAGAAAGATAAGATTTCCCTCATTAAATGGGCAGGCTCCGTAGATACTCCCACGCGCAGCGCAGCACCTTGAAGGTCTACGCAGCTGAATACAACATCCCACAGCTGACTTGCCATTGGCAAGAAAAAGTCAAAGCATTAAAGATAAGGATTAATTACCCAAATCCTATTTTCATACATTCCCAATTGAAAATTGACTCCATTCAAATAAGTAATCCATACTTAAATCAATTAGGTATAGTTACTCCATTATCTGAAGATATTATTTTCTATTTAATATCTTGAGAATATTCTTTCCATACACCTTGGCCAATATGTGTAGGGTAAAACCCTAACACTATGGCCAACCCTCTTCCCTATATATATCTCCAATTCTACCAAATTTTGGTAAGCTTTTTTACCCTGAAAAAGCCCTAAACATTTACTCTTTTTAGAGAAACTTACTTAGGCATCAGAGATTCATTGGCCTAACACCCCCACATGGCGCCCCCCCCCCACAAAAAAAAAAAACCTCGTGGGCACATGAGGCTTAGGTCTTTGATCAAATGTGTTGATTGTTTTGCAGGTATATTTTCATCAAAGCAAGAGGCGGAGGAAATTTGCATTGACATTACTGATTCTGGGAAGATTGAAAACTAGAGATAGACTCTCAAAATATATTCACTCCCTTAGTCCCTGCTGCCCTATTTGTAATGAGGATGTTGAAAGTAATAATCACTTATTCATAAATTGTAATGTGGCCAAGCAAGTCTGGTCCAATGTTAACTACATTAACCCTAATAGAAACAATAGTAACAACACCTTATTGGAATGGTTGAACTCTCTAGATTCTAAGGATAATGATAAATTCTCAAGCTTAAGTCTTGCCCTTCTATCAGCTGGCAAATTTGGAAAAAATGAAATAGTGTTGTGTTTCAAAATAATGCTATCAACCCAAGTCGGATTATTCTTCTTGCCACCAAACTTGGCGAAGATTACTTAAATGAAAATAAGATTAGTACAAAAGTAAGCAAAGGAAATCAGTCTATCAAATGGTCTCCTCCATTGAAGGGGAACCTTAAAATAAATTTTGATGGCTCTGTAATTAAGAACCATGTTGTTGTAAGGAATGAAAATGGCAGACCTATTCCTGGTGGGGCAAGGAACTTGGAGAAATCATTATATCAATGTTGCTAAATGTGTTGCACTATGAGATGCGCTTAGGATGGCTTGATCCGGGGGTTTCTGGAGGATCTAAATTGAGGGAGACTCGAAGCTTGTGATTAACTCTATTTTTGGTCATTGCTTGATTTCTTAGAGATTGAAAAACATTATTGAAGACATCAAATTCTTGGCTAGCTCATTTGAGGGCATCACTTGGAGCCATATCTTTAGAGAGACTAATTTTTTGGCGGATCCAATCATGGATGCGGGTTTTAGATTCAATAACCTTCATGTGTGGGATAGAACTCTTCCAAATTGATTGTACTCTTGGTCATTCTCTTTAATTTTTTTGTTTTTTCTATAAGAAAAAAAAAAAAAAAAAAAACATTGATCAGCAGATAATTATTCTAGCTAGCCCACCCGTTAAAATGTTTTAGTTCCGCCCTTCATGCAAGAGTGCTTTGTGCATTCGGTTTTGTTTTGGGTGCATGCATGCCCGCATGATTCTACATGATTCCATCATGCGCATTCAAGATTATTTTCTAGTTAGCCTAGAAGTCCAATCCATCACCTTTAAAGCACGACCCAATATCCCAACATCTCTTGCTCCTCTTCGTCTGAAATTAGCCCAAACGCCACTTGATTTTTTTTTTTAATAAATGATAGTATCTATACTAAATGAAAGAGGATGGGCTAAGCCTCACAACGGGGAAGGCTTGAATGCAAAATAGCAAAGCGAAATGGGGATCTGGTTTTTTCTCTTCGTCTCTGCGACATCATTTACTTCCCATCCTACCTTATCTAACCACCACCTCTGATTTGATTTTATTTCCTAGGAACATTCCCACAAAAACCCCCGACTTGCATAGAGCATCAAACAAATTTTTTTAGAGTTATTAGCCTATCTGCCTCAGCAACCCACCTTAAATTCCCTATTTACTCTGGTACAATTCGAACTGGGTAGCTGTGGGCGGAGAACCTATGGGGATTACTCAATCTCAACCCCTTTGGCATTTATTATCTAGGATGGCACAACCAACCACCCAAATCTTGGAAGTTATGACAAGATTTGGAGCCAGAGGTATTACGGTACCAAGAAGGCAACAATCACAAATTCCTATTGCTTTCCTGTGCATTCTGATTTTGGCTCTTTGCTGAAGGAGTTTATTAGAGGAACAAGAGCGAAATCAGGAATACGGATCTACTTTCGGAGTTAACACCCAAAAGGTGCTTCCAACCAGGAGATTATTCAGACCAAGGCCCAGAGGGAGTATCATGGCTCAACAAAATGTGGACGAACTGGCGGTCCAACTAGAAGGGGCAATGGAACTCATAAGTACAAAGCATGGAATCAAAATGATCAGGACAGTGTTGGTAGACCAACCACTCAATAAGTGGGGGGTTAGGAATATCCGAAGGAGTGTTTGTGATGTGGTAGAAACTAACACACAAATTAAACCCTATAAATTATGCTATCGTAGTACGAGTAAGTAGGGATCGTTCTATTCAGGGGATTAGAAGGGATGCTAATCGACACAAATTAAACTTATAAAACTAAAAACTAAGTTAAACTAACAACAAAACAATGATTGAGGGGATTTTGGACGAATTTGACTAAAACAAAAATAAATGGCAGCAAGTAAATTAAGTTGTGAATGAAATATGGATGAAAGGATAGCTAAATGATTCTTCTCCACACATGAAACATATGCATACAAATCAATTTCTAGTTATTCTTCCTATAAACCATGAATGACAATGCCCCAAATTAACAGTGAATGTCACTAATTAACTCTCAGATTTTGCTAAAGTTCATTGAATTGGACTCAGCAACGCAACCAAATTATTTTTCTCAAGTTCGCTAACTATCAAAAGCATGATAGAGATACATCTCAAAGATCATTAAGTTCAGTGAAAATCATAAGCATTGACAAAGCATGATACTCCTGCCAAGAATTTACTTAACTCAATCATGACTAGTGACTTGACTACTTACAAATATAAGTTCATAAAGATTAGGTGAAAATCCCTTATATTCTAGTATCAAATCACTGGATGCAAACTAAGTATGCATCCTTAGTAAACATACAAGAATAAGTTCATAAAGCAAATAAGTAAATGGCATTCATGTCTTACGAAACAATAATTGGATGTAATCAATTTATATAAAACATATGATCATGGCTTCGAATTCACCTCTAGTTAAAAAGAAACTTAGTTACACATGTTCATCATAACTAAAAAACAATCTAAAATAAACATTGAAACTTAAAACAAAGAGAGAAAGAATTCTGAAAATTTCAGCAACTTCAATGGTTGAATGGTAGGTGCGACACACTCTAAAACGTGCATGAATTTCATATATATAGGGAGGGAATGGCTGAATCCAAGGAGGAAAATGTTTTGGCGTTTTGAATTATTTTAGGACTCTAAGAATCAGGTAGAAAGTGTTGAAATGTGATTAGGATTCCTCCTTGCAGCTGGAGATAAGATAAGATAAGACAATGCTAGATAAGATAGGATAAGATAACGTTCCTCTCCAACTAGGATTCCTCTTTCTTGTGTAATTCCTTGCCTTCCAAGCCTCAACTTTAATTTCTCAAGATTTTAGCACATGTCTAGCACCATTTAAACACCAAAAACGTCCAGCCCATATGATATCCATGCATGCTATCCAATCCAAGTCCAAAACTACTCCAAATTGCTCAATTTGGCTATTTATTGTCATCTTTACCAACTAGGCCTATAATAATACGAAAATAACTTAAATTACTAGAATAAATGGAAATTAACTAAATAAATGTAAAGAAATAAAATAACAAAGTCGCATAAATATGCTCTTATCAAATTCCCCCACACTTAACTTTTGCTAGTCCCCGAGCAAAACAAAGAAAACAAAACAAAGCCTAAACCTTCCAACAATTGCCTCAGGGATTTCCAACGAAACATGACAAGTTAAAAATCACTACTTACATAGATTTTAGCCATCCTTACTCTTGAGCTTATACTTAACTACAGTAACCACTTACTAGCTTGCATTTAATCAATTAAAACAACATTTGAAAGTAGTAACATGCTTTAGACAATTCACTCAATTCCTCACTGGATATACTCTCTATTTTCACATAGATTTTCTGACTACACTCCCTAAACTAAGTATATGTGAGAAGATTGATGTAAACATCTAGATAGCACTCACATATGTTATAACAAAGAAGGCACTTTCTGGAATTATTAATACAAACATGTATATGATCTCATGAATGGAATGCCACTACTTAGAAGTGAGAACCAAGGATTCCATATTCTCATACCAATTTCAAACTCCACATATTGAATCACATAACAATCAAGATAAAAGTCTCAAGGGTTATGGGGCTAAGGTATTGGCTAACAAAGAAAGGTCATGGATAAACAAAGGTTCTTAAAGTGGTAGTAAGCAAAGTAATGAAATCAACACTTAGAATTCAACTTTTGACTGTAGCACCTAACTTTAAACACAAAGGGAGATTTGTACTACTTTAGGGTCATATTCACATTTTTGAACCCTTCTTCAACAACCAACACTTACAAAATCATTCTCACTTCTTTTCAACCTCTTTTTTTTTTTTTTTATTCTTTTTCTTTTCTCCTTTTTTTTCAATGTTTTTCTTGTTCTTTTTTTTTCTTTTTCCGTTTCTTTTTTTTTTTTTTTTTAAACAAAAAACATAAGCACTACTTCACCAAATTCAAAAGAACAAATTCTTCCCCCACACTTGTTTTTTCTGCAAATTGTAGATCAAAAGGAATTCCCAATAAGTCATGCTTCACTATTCTTTAAGAACAAGGGTATGGATATTCCTATACTAGACTAGGTAAGGATAATGCAGGCTAACAAAGAAAATAGGCTAAATAAGGCTCAAAGGGGTTAAACCTACAATACATATGGAAGGGATAAATCTTTTTGGCTCTGGTGGTAACTAAACACCTTCATCTTGTTATTTGTTATGCAATCAATTTTATGCTTTCAGTTGCTTTTTCAATAAACCATGAACCTCAACACCCCAGATTAACCGTGACATTACTAATTAACCCTTAGATTTTCCTTAAGTCATTGAATTGGATGGACAACGCATCGGCAACCAAATTATTCTTCCCAAGTTCCCTACATGAACTGCATAATAGAGACAAGAGCAAAGATCATCAAGTTTCGTGAAAATCATAAGCATTGACAAGGCAGTCGTAACTATGACATGATGATACTCATGCCAGGAATTTAACTTAACATGATTGTGACCAGCAACCTTTACTACTTGTGAATATAAGTTTGTAACGATTATGTGAAACTCCCTTATATTCTAGTATCAAATTCAAGCATGCAAACTAAGTAGGCCTCCTTAATCAACATACAAGAATAAGTTCTTAATCAAACGGTTAAGTAAATTGCATTCACAATTTATGAAATCACAACTGGAATTAATCAATTCATATCACAAATATAGTCATGGTTTCAAAGTCTCGTCTAGCTAAAACAAGTTTAGCCTCTCATGTTCACAGCAAAACAAAGAGAATTTAAATTAAACATTGAAAACAAAAGATAGATTACACCTAAAAATGTTCCAACAATCCAACTTGAATAGCCAAAAACGTCCAAGGCTGCCTCTCTTTTCCTTCTTCCTTGCTAGGCTACGGCACAAGGGTGTAAGGGTGTGAAATTGGGTTTTGGTGTGTTATGGTGAATGATTGATAAATGATAGGGAAGTATGATGGATCATGATGCGGAAATTAACTTAACACACAAATTAAACCCTCTTTTGACAATTGTAGTATATATGTAAGTAGGGATCGTTCTTAAACCGGGGATTAGGAGGGATTGCTAAACACTTTAAACTGACTCAAATAGATAAAACTAAGCTTTAAAACACTTAACTCAACTTAGAAGACTCAAAACAAGTTCACAAGACTCAAACTAAGCTAAAAACACTCAAAACTGCCGAAAAACACAAACTGGGCAGATTTGAATCTAAACACAATTTTGGACGAATTTCGATTCTAACTTGACTCAAAACACTTGAAAACACAATCTAAAACATATCCTAACTAGTTAGACACTCTAAAATAAAGGGGGATTTGGTTTTGGGCGAGAATAAAGTAAACAAAATCAAGACTTTAAACTATGCAGATTTGCACGAATTGGGTGAAATTAGATGGATGATGGCCTAGCTAGGAGGTCTTTCTCCACACATGACATACTTGCATACAAAACAATCTCCAGTTGCTTTTTCAATGAATCATGAACCTCAACACCCGAAGTTAATTAGGTACGCTTAAATTAACCTTCAAATTTTCCTTAGGTCATTGAATTGAATGGAACTAGCGCATTGCAATCAAATTATTCCTTAAAAGCTCTCTACATGAAAGCGCATAATAGAAAAACAATCAAAGATCATTAAATTCTATGAAAATCATAAGTGTTGACGAGGCATTCGTAACTATGAAAGCACATGATACTTATGCCAAGAATTTACTTAACATGATTGTGACCAACAATCTTTACTACTTATGAATATAAGTTCCTAACAATTAGGTGAAGTTTCCTTATATCCTAGCATCAGATTTATGCATGCAAATTAAGTGTGCACTCTCAATTCATATACATAAACAAGTTTTAATTCAAATAGATAAGTAAATTGAATTCACAGTTCATGAAATCACAACTGGAAGTAATCAAATCATAATGCAAATATAGCCATGGTTTGGAAATTCCCCCTAGCCAAAAGGGGATTAGTTCCTCATACTCGCAAAGCAAAGATTCTTGAAATTAAACATTGAAAAATACAAGAAAGATTACACCTAAAACGTTCCAGCAATTCGAAGTCGAATGGCATGCACTGCTAGGGCTTTCCTTCTTCTTCCTTGCTGCAGCACAAGATGTGGGTGGTGGTTTTGGGGGTTTTGAATGGTGTGTTCTTGTTTAGGATGATGAATAATGGCTGATTATGGTGGTAGAGTGTGGCAGGTTGTGTATGAAGGTGTAGTGAGTGGATGAAGGATGAAGAATGGAGGCTAGGGCTTGCGGCAATGAGTTTTTGAATGGCATAAGGGGTTCCTCCAAATTTGTGGCTGAAAATATGTTTATATAGTCCTAGGGTTAATTAGATTAGGGTTACACTTAGCAGATTTATTGGATTAGGGTCCTAGGGTTCGGCACAAGTGAGTTAAATCCACTTAGGAAAGGGTTTGGCCCAATTAGTTTCATAAAAGGATTTGTGTAACCCAAATCCACAAGGAATGGGGCCCTATAACTTAGAATCCAAAAGGAAAAAGGTTTAGGAAATTCGTCCAAAATTGGGCCTTCTAGAAACTAGGTGTTTTGTGGCTGATTTTGGGTTTTCTAGAAGAGATAAAAGGGGGAAGGGTGCAGCACCCTTTTAGGGTTAGATAAGGCTTCTAGAAATCATGTTTTTAGGTCCACTTGCAGCTAGGATTAAGGTGGAACAAGATTAGGTTAGGATAAGATAAGATAAGGTTGGATAAGGTTTTGGATAATGTTTCCTCTTTTGAGCTGATTCCTTATCCTCTTTGTCTTTAATTTAATTTCTTCATATTCTTATCAGATTCCTAGCCTTTTGAACTCCAAATTTGTCCATCCATGTTGGCCCATACATGTGCTATCCATTTAGTGCCCAAAACTGCTCCAAAGTGCACCAAAATGCACTTTCTTGGTACTTTAACCCTTTGGACCTACAAACACACGAAAATGAGTTGAAATACTACATTAACTAAGAAATAACAACACAAATGCACAAGAACAAGCTA
This sequence comes from Pyrus communis, assembly GCF_041283825.1. NCBI lineage: Eukaryota > Viridiplantae > Streptophyta > Magnoliopsida > Rosales > Rosaceae > Pyrus > Pyrus communis. The sequence goes on from NC_142569.1 coordinate 22,802,081, forward strand.
GATAAGTCGCATAAATATGCTCCTATCAGATCATAGGGTGTGGAAGTGTGTAAGGGTGATGTTTGAATGGAAGGATGCGGCTATGGGTGAAGAGAGGTATGAATGATGGCTGAAATTGTGTATATGAATGAATGGATATGTGTATAGGTGCGGCAAACGGTATATATTTTAGGGAAAGGATCCTAGCTTTAATTAAATGTTTTTGGGATAGAATTGGTGATAGGAGCATATTCATGCGACTTAATTAGCTTGTTCTTGTGCATTTATGTTGTGTTTCCTTAGTTATTTTAGTGTTTAAAGTCACTTTTGTGTGTTTTCAGGTTATAAAGCCAAAGTGTGCAAGAAGATGCAAATTGGAGTCTTTTGGAGCAAAAGAGGAATGAATGAGTTGAAGACTTGAAGAAACGATGAATTCCTACTCCAACGATGAATTCCTACTCCAACTAGGATTCCTACTCCAACAAGGATTCCTACTTGGAGTAGGAAAGTTAACCCTAGGTTTCCCATTTTGGTAACCTTTCCTAATCTTAAACGTCCGTATTTTCTAGCCACTTTGAAGGCCTTGTAGGCACTTTAGGACACAAAACAAAGGCCCTAGCCCCTTAAACCCCTTTGCCGTGGGTTTCCCTTTCTCTCCTTCCCTTGCCGTGCAAGGGGGGGCATTTTTGTCCTAGGTTATGCATTTAAACACATGCTCCTTTCAAAATATAACCCTAAGCCGCACCTAAACCCTAACCCTTTTCTTGGCCGCACCTTTCCCTTTAATTTCTGAACTTAAACCTATTTCCCTTTCAAATAAAACCCTAGCCGCACCTATTAACCAATTTCCTTTTAATTTTCTGATTTAATTTCCTAATTCTAGAAGCCTTTGACTTAATTTTAATTAACCAAAATAAGCTAGGGTTTTATTTTCTGAAACCCTATATAATCTAAGCCTAGCCGCACCCTAGGGGGTTACTTTTCATTCATTCTTTCATCATTCAGCCACCATCACCCTAATTCCCTCTCTGCTGCAGCCACCCCTCCATCTTCTCCATCGATTCCAGCCACTTCTCTTCTCTGCCGCAGCCTTCCCACCATTCCAGCCACCATTCCCAACCTCCATACACCTTCCCACCTCCTTGCCGCACCACTATATCCCCATAAATCCATTCCCAACCCAGAAAATCATCCAAACTCACCCTAAAACCCTCTCTGCCGCAACAAGAAGTAAAAGAAAGAAGAGCTTGAAACGTGCAGAAATTCAAAGTGGATTCGTTGGGCGTTCTAGGTGTAATCAATCTTTTGTTCTCTATGTTTAATTTCAATTTTGTTTCTCTTTCTGTGAACATGAGAGGCTAAACCCCTAGTTAGCTAGGGGGTGATTCAAAACCATGTTTATGCTTGCAATATAAATAGATTACCTTTGGTTGGAATTTCATGAGTTGTGGATTCAATTTGTTTAACTGCTTGATTGATAACTTATTTGTGTATGTTTATTGAGAGTGCACGCTTAGTTTTCATGCATGAATATGATGCTAGAATATAAGTGAGTTTCACCTAATAGTTACAAACTTATATTCACAAGTAGTGAAGGTCGCTTATAAACGATCGCGTTAAATGAATTCTTGGCACTAGTTTCATGCTCATCATAGTAACGAATGCCTCGTCAACACTTATAGTTTTCATGTTGCTTAATGATCTTTGATTGTATCTTTATTGTGCTTTTCACGTAAAGGACTTTTGGAGAATGTTTTGAATTGTGTATGCGCTGTCCCATCCAATTCATTAACTTAAAGGAGAACTTGAAGGTTAATTTAAGCGAACCTAATTAACCCGGGGTGTTGAGTTTCATGATTCATCGAAAGACCAACTGAAAATCATCTTGTATGCAAGTGTGACATGTGTGGAGAAGAACCTTCTAGCTAGCATTCCATCCATATTTTCATCAAATTCATATTTACATTCTGTCTTTATTACAATCTGTGCATTTTGTTTAATTTCGTCAAAAACTAAATCCCCCTTTACTTTAGTGTTCAATTTAGTTAGAAAGTGTCTTAGTTTGTGTTTCTAAGTGTTTTGATTCAATCTATCACCCAAATTCGTCCAAATTAGTGTAAGTGCTCAAAACTGCCCAGATTGTGTTTTTCAGGCAGTTTTGAGTGTTTTGGTGCTGTTTTGAGTCCTTTGGTTTGTTTTAGTGTTTTAAGTGTTTAGTTTTGCATTCTTTGAGTCTTGTTTAGTGTTTTAACCTTTGTTTTACGTTATTGAGTCAGTTTTCAAGTGATTTAGCAATCCCTCCTAATCCCCGGTTTAGAACGATCCCTACTTATACATATACTACAATTGTCAAAAGAGGGTTTAATTTGTGTGCTTATATAAATCAGCATCAATTGGACCCCAAATCCACAAGGAAAAGGAGAATTAAAGTCAGAATCCCAAGGGAAAGGGGATAGGAAGTTGCGGCAAGGAAAATAGGAAAGGGAATGAGGATGCCTTGCACGGTAAGGAAGGGAGAAGGGGTAAGGTGGTGCGGCATCCCCCTTTGGCTGGGATTAAGGCTTCTAGAACTTATATTTAAGTGTCCCAAATCAATTAGGAGCCCCCAATGCAGCTGGAACCTAAGTAGGAAAAGATTAGGATTGACTAAGTCAAAACAAGGAAGTTTGACTCATGTTTCCTTCTTTGTGGTTGATTCCTTTTCTTCCAAGTCCTGAATTAATTTCTTCCATCTCTTAAGAAAATTCCTAGCCTCCTTTGGTCTTCAATTTCGTGCATCCACCTTGCTCCAAGCATGTGCTAACCATTCCAAGCCCAAAACTGCTCCAAAATGCTCCAAATTGCACTTTCTTGCCACTTTAACCAATTGGACCTACAAACACACGAAAATAACTCAAAATACTAAAATAACTAAGAACTAACAACATAAATCTAAGAAGACAAGCTAACTAAGTCGCATAAATATGCTCCTATCAAATTGCCCCACACTTAGCTTTTGCTAGTCCTCGAGCAAAACAAAACAAACAAAACACAATCTAGACCTTCCAACATTTACCTCAGGGACTTCCAATGAACATGACATATTAAAGAACATTACTCCCACATATTTTAGCCATCTCCACTCTTGAGCAAACACTTAACCATAGTTACCACTTACTAGCTCACATTTAATCAATTAAAACAACATTTTGAATGTGGTAACATGCCTTAGAGAATTCCCTCAATTCCTCACTAGATATACTCTCTATTTTCACACAGATTTTCTGACTACACTCCCTACACTAGGTATATGTGAGAAGATTGATGTAAACATGTAGACTAGCACTCACATATGTCATAACAAAGAAAGCGTTTTCTGGAATTATTACAATGACATGTATATGATCTCATGAATGGAATGCTACTACTTAGAACGAGATCCAGGGATTTCATATGCTCATACCAATTTCAAAGTCCACATATTGAACACATAACATCAAGATAGAAGTCTAAGGGTTGTAATGAGGCTAAGGTATTGGCTAACAAAGAAAGGTAAGGAAAAACAAAGGTTCTTAATGCAATAGGAAGCAAAGTAATGAAATTGACACTTAGAATTCACTTTTGATGCAGAAATCAACTTTTAAACACAAAGGGAAGATTCACACAAAACTTAGGGTCAAATTCAAACTTTTGGACCCTTTCTTCAACAACCAATACTTGTGAGTTTATTCTCACTTATTTTTCAACTCTTTTTCTTTATTTTCACAACTTTTCTTCTTCTTCTTTTTTTTTTCTTTTTTTTTTCTTTCTTTCTTTGCCGTGCCCTTTTACACTCCCCCACACTTGTTTTCTGCAATATGTTGATGAAAAGGAATTCCTTTTAAGTCATGCTTCTTTAAGAACAAGGGTATGGATAGTCCTAATCTAGGCTAGGTGAGGATAATGTGTTTAACAAAGAAAATAGGCTAAATAAGGCTCAAAAGGGTTAAACCTACAATACATATGCAAAGGGATAATGCTTTTTGGCTGTGGTTTAACTAAACAACTTCATCTTATTGTATGTTATGCAAATCAATATCATACTTTGAATGAAATGGGCATGAGTTCTAGTATTTGGAACTATAATGATGAAAACACATTCTAAGTAGCAACCAAGCAAAGAAATAATGAGATCATGCAACGACTTTAGAAAACAAAAAATCACAAATTAATAACTCTCCAAACAAAGTTTGGGCTCAAATCTCTCAGGGTTGTAACGTTAGTTTAAGTTCCTTCCTTCAAGCATGTTACAAAATTGATTTTTTTTCTTTGTGATTACATGTGAATTCATAAACAACTATAACTAAGCATAAACCAAAGAGCAAATCAAACTTCCATCCATGTTTGTAAGTTTCTTTAATAGTCATGCATTTAAAAACCAAATCCTCATAATTGTGTTGGAAGGTACCCTAAGACACAAACAAACACACAAAAACAACTCTAAAACACTCTTTTTGGGTTTTTCAAAACTGTTTTTCAAATTTTTTTTCAAATTTTCGTATTTTTCTGAATAAGAGGCATAAAAACATTTCAAAACAAACTAAAAACACTTAAAAACAGTGAGTAACAACATTAGAAGTGATAGGTGAATAAATCCCACGAAAATCATGCAAAAACAGCTTGTTTACCCCCCCAACACTTAAATCAAACATTATCCTCAATGTTTGAAACAAAGACTCACTTGCAAACAAACAAACAACACAACAGTCAAACACAACTAACATGGCAAAGTAAAAGCAATAAAGAGAAAGGTTTAGGAACACAAATCTGGTTGTGGATTGTTGGATTGCCTAAGTCTTCTTTATTTGAATGCATGGGTTGCCTCCCAAGAAGCGCTTGCTTTAACGTCTTCCAGCCAGACGATACCTCTTCTTAAACTCTATTAGGGCCTACGGCATGGAGGGGTACATCCTCCACAATCGGCCCTTCAACATTCTCATAAAATGGCTTCAAATGATGCCCATTCACCTTGAATTCTTGGCCATTCCTTAAGCTTTGGATTTGGACTGCACCATAAGGAAAAACATTAGTAATAACAAAAGGACCAATCCACTTAGAACATAACTTACCGAGAAACAAACAAAGGCGAGAGTTGAAAAGTAACACTTTCTGTCCTATGGAGAATGTTTTGCTACGAATCATCTTGTCATGAAAATGCCTTTGTCTTCTCCTTGTTAATGCGAGCATTCTCATAACCTTCATGCCTAATCTTTTCAAGTTCATTCAATTGAAGCTTCCTATGAATTCCAGCCGCATCTATGTCCATGTTAAATGTTTTGACAACCCAATGCGCCTTGTGTTCAAATTCCATGGGAAGATGGCATGGTTTGCCATAGATAAGCCGAAATGGGGACATGCCAATGGGTACTTTGTAGGTTGTACAACGGTCTTCTCTAAAATTTGCTTGATTTTTCTATTTGAAACCTTGGCCTGCCAATTTGTTTGAGGATGATAAGGTGTTGAAACGTTATGTGTGACATTATATTTCTTGAGCAGCGCCTCAATGGTACGATTACAAAAATGAGACCCTCCATCACTTATGAGCACTCTAGGCATCCCAAATCTAGAGAAGATGTTAGTTTTGATAAAATCTGCAACAACTCTAGAATCATTAGTACGGGTGGCTTTTGCTTCCACCCATTTCGAGACATAATCAACCGCAAGCAAAATATAAGTGAAACCATATGAAGAAGGAAAAGGACCCATGAAATCAATGCCCCAAACATCAAAAATTTCAACATTGAACATAGGGGTCTGCAACATTTGATCCCTTGCACCTATATTGCCCATTCTTTGACAACGATCACAAGTCATACAAAAAGTTCGAGCATCCTTAAAGATTGTTGGCTAATAAAATCCACATTCTAACACCTTAAGGGTTGTGCGTTGTGTGCCAAAATGACCTCCATATGCATAAGTGTGACAAAAAGTTAAAATTGAATTAAACTCACAATCATGCACACACCTACGAAGAATCTGATCAAAGCAATATTTCCACAAATATGGTTCATCCCACACATAAAACCGTGCATCCTTCTTGAGTTTATCACGTTGGTGTTTGTTTAGGGTGTTTGGAACTTCTTTAGACACCAAATAATTCACCAAATCAGCATATCATGGCTTACTTACCTCAATGGACAGTAATTGCTCATCTGGGAACGTCTCTTGGATGGGTAAGGACTCCTCATTGTGCACCAAACGACTCAAGTGGTCAGCAACCATGTTTTCACTTCCTTTCTTGTCTCTAATTTCAATATCGAACTCTTGGAGGAAGAGCATCCAGCGAATTAGCCTTGGTTTGGCCTCCTTCTTGGTGAATAAATACCTCAAAGCTACATAGTCAGAATAAACAACAACTTTAGTGCCAAGTAAATATGAACGAAACTTATCTAAAGCAAACATAACAGCAAGAAGTTCTTTTTCAGTGGTAGAGTAGTTGAATTGAGCATCATTCAAGGTCCGGGATGCATAATAGATGACATGTGGCTGCTTGTTCTTCCTTTGGCCTAAAACAACCCCTATTGCATAATCTGATGCATCACACATTAGCTCAAAATGTATGCTCCAATCTGGTGGAACTATGATTGGTGCCGAGGTAAGCAATCATTTGAGATGTTTGAATGTCTTCTCACACTCATTGAACTCAAAGGACACTTCCTTTTGAAGGAGACGGCAAAGGGGTTGTGCAATCTTTGAAAAGTCCTTGATAAATCGCTTATAGAATCCTGCATGTCTAAGAAAAGAACGAACCTTTCTCACTGAAGTGGGAAAGGATAAGTGGCGTACAAGATCTATTTTTGATTTATCAACCTCAATTCCTTTTTTAGAAATTATGTGACCCAAAACTATACCTTGTTTTACCATAATATGACATTTTTCCCAATTCAAAACAAGGTTAGTTTCAACGCATCATTTCAAGATTAAAGTGAAATTATGTAAACAAGCATCAAATGATTCACCAAAACCACTAAAATCATCCATGAATACCTCAATGATCTTCTCAATATAATCAGAAAATATACTTACCATGCATCTTTGAAATGTGGCTGGTGCATTGCACAAACCAAATGGCATTCGACAATAAGCAAAAGTACCAAATGGACAAGTAAAAGTGGTATTTTCTTGATCATCTGGAGCTATAACAATTTGATTATATCCCGAATAACCATCAAGAAAACAATAAAAAGAATGGTCGGCTAACCTTTCAAGCATTTGATCAATGAATGGCAAAGGGAAGTGATATTTCCTTGTGGTGGCGTTGAGCTTCCTATAATCGAAACAAACTTTCCAACCTGTTTGGATATGTGTGCGCATAAGTTCATTCTCTTCATTCTTCACCACAGTGACTCTGGATTTCTTTGGGACAACTTAGATCGGCGAAACCCAACAACTATCAGAGATTGGACAGATCATTCCACAATCAAGTAGCTTGATAATTTCCTTTTTCACAACTTCCATCATTGGAGGGTTGAGTCGAAGTTGAGCTTCCTCCAAGAGTATACGGTGCATGCATGTAGTAGGGCTTATTCCCTTGATATCAGCCAATGTCCATCCAATTGCTGTTTTGTACTCATTTAGCACCCTCACTAACTTGTCTTCTTCTTATGCCATAAGTAAGGAAGCCACAATGACGGCCAAAGTTTCTTGTCCTCCCAAGAAAACATACTTCAAGTGGTTTGAAGACTTATTAGTAGAAACAGAATATGAAATTGGGATTGAAGACTTACCATATTGTTGTGGCAATGACTCTAGGGCAGCCACCACCTCAATTATTTCTTCACAAGGGGGCACGGCATGGAATTCCAGATTGGTGCCGTGGGTGTTGTTTAGTGCTGCTTCTTGGTTTTTGAGTCCTATTCCACTTGTAATGACCGTTTCAAGTGCATCCTCGTGTAATTGTTCAAGATGTTCCTGCACCAATGAATCAATAATATCAATAGGAAAACATGAATGATCATCATTAGGATATCTCATAGTTTCAGATATATTAAAATCAATAACTTCCCCATCAAATTCCATCGTTAAAGTCCCTTTGAACACATTGATCTTGGTGCGGGCTGTTTTCATGAATGGCCGCCCAAGTAGGATCGGCAAGGGTGTGGAATGGGCTGTATCTTCCATCTCAAGCACATAGAAATCAGCCAAGAATATCAAGTTATTAACCTGCACCAAAACATCTTCCAACACTCTTTTTGGATATGCATTAGAACGATCAGCTAATTAAATAATAACTCCATCACTTTTCAACTCCCCTAAGTTCATAGATGCATAAATAGAGTATGGCATGACATTAATTGAAGCTCATACGTCTAACATAGCATGTTCAAACTTAGTTTGGCCAATAACACAAGGGAGTGTGAAACTACTTGGATCTTTGCATTTAGGAGGTAATTTCCTTTGTAAAACAGTGGAAACATTTTCAATTACCCTTACCACTTCTTTATTCGAAACCCTCTTCCTTGTTGTGCACAGCTCCTTCAAGAATTTGGCATACTTTGGAACTTGTTTGATTGCATCAAGGAGTGGAATGTTGACTTGCACCTTCCGAAATGTCTCAAGAATGTCCTTGTCATTCTCTTCCTTCTTTGATTGCATAAATCTGCAAGGGAAAGGTACATTGGGTGGAATAAGGTTAGAATTAATGGAACTTGAACCCAACTTACCTATATTGGACGAATTGGATGAATTGAGGTCTTTAAGTGGTTGTGGCAAGGGTGTATCTACCCTTGCCGTGGCTTGGTCTTGTCCCTCTTCCTCAAATTGTAGCTTCCCATCCTCTTTTTGACTTGATTTGGATGGTCTTGGGTCAGTGCCAACTTTTTTACCACTTCTCAATGTGATGGCTTTGGCGGATTCGAATCCTCCCTTCGGGTTAACAATGGTTGAACTAGGTAATTTGCCTTGGTCTCTAAATTGTCCCATGAATTCCACCATTTGCCCTATTTGCTTCTTCAAATCATCCACCTCCTTAGCTTGATTTTGTACCCCTTGCGTCAAAGTGGTTAATAATTGAATAACCTTATCATTGTCCAAAGATGTACCTGAATTTGATTGAACCGGAGCTGGTTGAGGTTGCATGGGTGTGAACGGCTTTTGATATATCCCAGAGGGTGTTGGACGAAATCCTCTTTGTTGTTGAGGTTGTTGAGGCTCTCTTCACCTGATGTTTGGGTGATCTCTTCATCCTGGATTGTAAGTATTGGAGTATGGATCATGCCTTGGCTGATTTTGTTCTTGGTAGCCCACGACATTGACACTCTCCCATCCACCATTCTCAATCAATTGAGGGCATTTTTCATATTGGTGTCTACGTATAGAGCATACACCACAGATTGTGTTTTCTTGCATTTTGGGTTTTTCAACAACTTGTGACACAAGAAGAGTGAGATTAGCCAATTGGGATTGAATTTCAGATATTGCACTTACCTCATTCACATGTTGCTGCCATGGTTGGTGTGAAATATTCTAACACTTAAATTAAAACCCTATGATTGTAGTATGTGTAAGTAGTGATCGTTCTAGGTTGGGGATTAAAAGGGATGCTAATCTACCCAAATTAAACTCTAACACACTAAACTAGACTCAAAAACAGAAAACTAGACTCTAACAACTCAAAACAAACTAAAAAGACTCAAAATAACACAAAATAATCAAATAGACTCAAACTAGACACTGAAGGATGATTTGGACGAAAATTACTTTTAACTTGACTGAAAACACTTAAAAACACAAGTTTGGACAAATTCTAACTAAAAGACACAACCAAGTAAAGGGGGATTGGATTTTGCACGAAATTAAGGTAAAAACAAACAGATTTAAAGACTTAAATAACTTTGGACGAAATTAGGGAAAAATATGGGTGATAAGCTAGCTAGAGGGTCCTTCTTCACACATGACACACTTGCATACAAATTGATTTCCAGTTGCTTTTCCAATAAACCATGAATCTCAACACCCCAGATTAACCGTGAACAGCACTAATTAACCCTCAGATTTTCCTTAAGTCATTGAATTGGATGGAATACGCATCGGCAACCAAATTATTCTTCAATAGTTCCTTACATGAACATCATAATAGAGATACAATCAAAGATCATTAAGCTTTGTGAAAATCATAAGCATTGACAAGGCATTTGTAACTATGAAAAGCATGATACTCTTGCTAGGAATTTACTTAACACGATCGTGACTAGCAACCTCCACTACTTATAAATATAAGTTCATAACGATTAGGTGAAACTCCCTTATATTTTAGCATCAAATTCATACATGCAAACTAAGCGGGCCCTCTTAATCAACACACAAGAATAAGTTCTTAATCAAACAGTTAAGTAAATTGTATTCACGATTTATGAAATCACAACTGAAAGTAATCAATTCATATTGCAAATATAATCATGGTTTCAAAGTCTCATCTAGCTAAAACAAGTTTAGCTCCTCATGTTCACAAAACAAAGATAATTAAACTTAAACATTAAAAACAAAGATAGAATACACCTAGAAACACTCCAGGTGGCTCATCATTCCTTCCTTGCTGCGCACAATGGGGATTTGTGTGAATTTAGGCTCTTAAGGTGTGGTGGATGATGTGGTGTGAAATTGTGGTAGAGGGTGGTGGTTTATGAGTGTTGCGGCATCATGTATTTATAGGGTGAAGGGAAGGCATGAAATTGGGCTGAAAATGAGAGGAATTAAGACTCCAAATCACCAAAGAACAAGGACACTTCAATCTGATAAGAGCATATTTAGGCAACTTAGTTAGCTTGTTTACTTACATTTATATTGTTAGTTCATAGTTATTTTAGTATTTTGAGCTATTTGCGTGTGTTTGTAGGTCCAAATGGCTAAAGTAGCAAGAAAGTGCATTTTGGTGCATTTTGGAACAGTTTTGGGCTTGGAATGGATAACATATGCTTGGAGCAAGGTGGATGGACGAAATTGAAGACCAAAGGAGGCTAGGAATCTGCTAAGGAGATGGAAGAAATTAATTCAAGACTTGGAAGAAAAGGAATCAACTACAAAGAAGGAAAATTGAGTCAAACTTCCTTATTTTGACTTAGTCAATCCTAATCTTTCCTACTTAATTTCCAACTATCAAAAGGGGTTCCTAATCAATTTAGGACACCTAAATATAAGTTCTAGAAGCCTTAATCGCAGCCAAAGAGGGATGCCACACCTAAGTGCCCTTTCTTTCTTCCTTGGCATGCAAGGGAAACACATTCCCTTTCTCCCTAGGTGCTGCGCACCCTTTCCTTTCCTTTTCTCTTGGGATTCTGATTTTGTTACCCTTTTCTTGGAGGATTTGGAGTCTTAAAACCTTCCCAAATTAATTAATTAATGCCTTAACCTTTCTCCCCTTATATATACACAATCTGCAGCACAAAATAAAGCTATTCATCACTCTCCATTCATTCAGCCATCATCCACCCCCTACCACCATCCAACCTATCCATCCATCACCATAATTCATACCCAAACACCCTTGTGCTGCAGCAAAGAAGGAGAAAGAAGAGAGGAGAAGCCTTGGATGTTTTGGTCATTCAAGCTTGGATTGTTGGAGCGTTTTTAGGTGTAATCTATCTTAGTTTTTAATGTTTAATTTAAGTTTTCTTTGTTTTGCTGTGAACATGAGGAGCTAAACTTGTTTTAGCTAGAGGAGACTTCAAAACCATGATTATATTTGCAAAATGAATTGATTACTTCCAGTTGTGATTTCATAAATTGTGAATGCAATTTGCTTAACTGTTTGGATTAAGAACTTATTCTTGTATGTTGATTAAGGGTGCACACTTAGTTTGCATGCATGAATTTGATGCTAGAATATAAGGGAGTTTCACATAATTGTTATGAACTTATATTCACAAGTAGTGGAGGTCGCTTATAAATGATCGCGTTAAGTAAATTCCTGGTAGGAGTATCATGATGTCATAGTTACGAGTGCCTTGTCAATGCTTATGGTTTTCACAAAGCTTAATGATATTTGATTGTATCTCTATTATGCTTTTCATGTAGGGAACTTTTGAAGAATAATTTGGTTGACAATGCGTATCCCATCCAATTCAATGACTTAAGGAAAATCTGAGGGTTAATTAGTGATGTCACGGTTAATTTGGGGTGTTGAGGTTCATGGTTTATTGAAAAAGGAACTGGAAATCAATTTGTATGCAAGTGTGTCATGTGTGGAGAAGGACCCTCTAGCTAGCTTATCACCCATAGTTTCCCCAAATTCGTCTAAACTTTGTTTAAGTCTTTAAGTTACTTGTTTTTACTTTAAATTCGTCAAAAATCCAATCCCCTTTACTTTGTTGTGTCAAATTAGCTAGAATCTGTCCTAGTGTGTGTTTTTAAGTGTTTTGAGTCAAAACTATTTCAATTTTCGTCCAAAGTAAGTCCTAGAGTCTAGTTTGAGTTTATTTGATTATTTTATGCTGTTTTGAGTCTTTTTAGTTTGTTTTGAGTCATATAAGTCTAGTTAAGAGTCTTTGAGTCTATTTAAGTGTTTTTAAGTTTAGTTTTATGTTTTTGAGTCAGTGTAGAGTAGATTAGCAATCCCTCCTAATCCTCGGCCTAGGACGATCTCTACTTACATCTTTACTACAATTGTCAACAAGAGGATTTAATTTGTGTGTTATTATTTATCACATCACAATCAAATTCCAAGGAGGACAAGGAATGGTCCTTGTGGCAAATTCTAAAACTTCTAGAAGGGTTACATGAGACATAAACTTAGGGCACGAAAATAGGGCTTCTAGAACCTGATATTTAGGTAATTTAATGTGAAAGGAGTCCTCTTTGCAGTTGGAATTAAGGTAGGAAAAGATTAGGTTAGGATAAGATAAGATAAGGTTGGATAAGGTTTGGATAAGATAAGGTAATTTGGATATGTTTCCTTCTTCATGGCTGATTCCTTATCCTCCAAGTCTTTGATTTAATTCTTTCAGATGTTAAGCACATTCCTAGCCTCTTTTGATCTTCAATTTCGTCCATCCACCTTGCTTCATGCATATGCAATCCATTCCAAGCCCAAAACTACTCCAAATAGCACAGAATTGCACTTTCTTGCCAACTTTGTCATTTAAACTTACAAACACACGAAAATAGCTTAAAACACTATAATAAATAGAAACAAACTTACTGAATGGAAAGAAACAAGCTAACAAAGTTGCATAAATATGCTCTTATCAGTGGTATGTCTCTCTGCCCAACTCCTTCGTATTGTTGTGCATTCAAGGCTTGGTTTGCAATCAAAGTCTTGGCATCAATTGGTGTTTTGTCAACCAAAGCTCCTCCCGCTAATGCATCTAGCATTTGTCTCTCAATTGGAAGAAGTCATTCGTAGAAATATTGAATTAGAAGCTCTTCTTTCATTTGATGTTGAGGACATGATGCAACAAGAGTCTTGAAACGCTCATAATAGGCTGGAAAGGACTCCCCTTGATGTTGTTGAATTCCACTAATCTTCTTCCTCAAGAGAATGACTCTCGAAGTAGGGAAGAATTTTTCTAAGAATGCTCCCTTCATGCTTTCCTAAGATGTGACGGTGCCAGGTGCTAATTCATGCAACCAATCCTTAGCTTTTTCCAAAAGAGAGAATGGAAAAGCTTTCATCTTCAAAATGTTGGCATCTACATTGATTGGAGTCATGCTTGAACAAACCACTTCAAATTCCTTTAGATGCTTGTTTAGATCCTCTATGGATAGCCCATGGTACTTTGGAATGTGGTGCAACAAGCTAGACTTCAATTCGAACTCATCGGTCTTGTCTTGAGCTGCCTTAGGATATTGAATGCAAAAGGGTGCGGCATTGTCCATTCCCGAGGCTGAAAGTTCCTTGATGGTTCGATTATCTGCTGCTGATGTGAAAATTAACGTGACACACAAATTAAACCCTATTTGTGACAATTGTAGTAGATATGTAAGTAGGGATTGTTCTAGACCGGGGATTAACTAGGGATGCTAATCAATACAAATAAGACTCAAAACACTAAACTAGACTCTATAGACTTAAAACTAACTTGAGACACTTAAAACAGCAACAAACACTCAAAAAGAGTCAATTTTAGACCTAACAAGTGTTTTGGACGAAAATAAACCTTAACTTGACTCAAAAGACTCAAAGAAAACAGATTTTTACTCAAATAACAAGACTAAATGAAAGGGGGATTGTTTTTGACGAATTTAAAACTTAAAACAAAGACTTTGTAGAAAACACTTTGTAAAAACGAATTTGTGTGAAATAAATGGGTGAAAGGCTAGTTAGAGGGTCATTCTCCACACATGACATATGCATATAAACCAATTTCTAGTTATTATTCCTTTAGACTACGAATGACAACGCCCCAAATTAGTTGCATCGCACAACTAACCATCAGATTTTCCTTATTTCATTGAAGTGAATGAATACGCAATACAACCAAATTATCTTTTTCAAGTTCTTTATATGAAACGCATAATAAAGATACATATCAAAAGTCATTAAGTTTTGTGAAAACCATAAGAATTGACAAGGCATTCATCACTATGAAACGCATGAGACTCATACCAAGGATTTACTTAACACGATTGTGACTAGCAACCTCCACTACTTGTGAATATAAGTGAATAACTATTACGTGAAACTCCCTTATACTCTAGCATCAAATCCATGCATGCAAATGGTGTCGACCCTCAACCACATACATAAACAAGTTTTGATAACTTAGATAAGCAAATCACATTCAAGACTTAAGAAACAATAATTGGACGTTATCAATTCATATAAAACATATAATCATGGCTTCGAATTCACCTGCAACTAAAAAGAAATTAGTTCCACATGTTCATCATAATTGAAAACCAAATTAACATAAACATTGAACTAAAACTAAGGATAGAAAGAACCAAGAAACGCTCCACACTCCAATGGCATGCACGGCATTCCCTTGGATGGCAGATTGCACAAGTCCTCCTCTCCTTCCTTCCTTGCTTGCGGCACTAGGGTGATGTGGTGTGAATTGTGGTGTTTGATGGCTGAAAGTTTGAATGAATGAATGAGTGAATGGATGATTGGAATGGTGCGGCATAGGGTTGTATTTATAGGGCTTAAACCCTAGGGAAATCAGATTAGGGTATGGTAGAAATTAGGTGGGAAAAGGCTTACACAATCCTAGGGGAAAAGGACTAGATTTGGCAGAAACAAAAAGGGAATGGGATAGGAGATACACGGCATGGTTTTTGGGGTTTCTAGAAGGATAGGTGCGGCACATTTTTATGAGGAAGATAAGGCTTTCTAGAAAGGATGTTTGAGATAGATTTCTAGACCTAAATGGACAAGGACTCACGACATAGGTATAGAGGAAGGATTACAACTCCTAAACCTACAAGGAATGGTCTACATGCGGCATTGATAGGAGCATATTTAGGCGACTTAGTTAGCTTGTTTTCGTGCATTTATGTTGTTAGTTCATAGTTATTTTAGTAGTTTAAGCTGTTTTCGCGTGTTTATAGGTTCATATGGCTAAGGAAGCAAAAAAGTGCATTTTGGAGCAAAATTGGACTTGGAATGGATAGCATATGCTTGGAGCAAAAGGAATGGATGAAATTGACGACCTAAAGATGTTAGGATTCCTAATCACAAGAGGATTCCTAATCAAAAGAGGATTCCTAATCACAAGAGGATTCCTAATCAAAAGAGGAATCCTAGTCAAAGAAGGTTTCCTACTTGAAGTAGGAAAGTTAAGCCAAGGTTTCCTATTTTGGTTTAATCTTTCCTAATCCTAAAAGACCTCATGTTTCAGCAACATTGAAGACTCCTATGCATTTTAGGACACAAATCAAGCCTTCCTTGTAACCTAATTGCCCTTGTCGTGCATTCCATAAGTGTTTCCCTTCCTTACCGTGCAAGGGAGGTCCTGGTTACCTATTCTATGTCATTAAATTACATTCCTTTTCACCTCAATCTCAGCCACGCCTTACATACCTTTTCTATCCTAAATCCTTGCCTAATTTCAGCCTTATAACACATTCCCTTTCTTACAATTCAATGCCACAAGTTACCTTCCATTTTCCCTTTGATTTCTGATTTCATATCTCCTTTTCCTTAGGGATTTGGGGGTCCAATCCTTTCCTAAACTATGTAATAAACCTTAGGATTCTTTCTCCCAAATAAATACCAAAGACGCACCCCTCATTTAACCCTAATCACTCACCCACACAACCTGTCATCCTTCATCCTTTCTCCCTACCTTTGCCGCAACCTTCAACCCATTTTTCCACCATTCTCCTATTTCCATACCTTCACCCAAACATCCATACACCATCCCCAACCTTTGCCGCACCACCCTACCAACCTAAATCCATTCATAACCCAGAAATCCATCCAAACTGACCCAAGAACTCTTGTGCCGCAGCCTTGCAAGGAAGAAGAGAAGAAGAAAAAGCCTTGGACGTTTGTGCATTCAAGTTGGAGTGTTGGAATGTTTTGAGGTGTAATCTATCTTTTGTTTTCAATGTTTAATTCAATTTTCCTTTGTTTTGTTGTGAACATGAGAGGCTAAACTCGTTTTAGCTAGGGAAGGCTTTGAAACCATGATTATATTTATGATATGAATTGATTAAGTCCAGTTGTGATTTCATAAATTGTGAATGCAATTTACTTAACCATTTGATGGATAACTTATTCTTGTATGTTGATTAGGGAGGCCTACTTAATTTGCATGCTTGAATTTGGTGCTAGAATATAAGGGAGTTTCACATAATCGTCACAAACTTATATGCACAAGTAGTTAAGGTTGTTTTCACAATCATGTTAAGTAAATTCCTAGCATGAGTATCATGATGTCATAGTTACAAGTGCTTTGTCAATACTTATGATTTTCATTGAACGTAATGATCTTTGCTTGTATCTCTATTATGATGTCATGTAGGGAACTTTTGAAGAATGCTTTGGGTTGTCATATGATGTCATCCAATCCAATAACTTAAGGAAAATCTGAGGGTTAATTAGTGATGTCACGGTTAATCTGGGGTGTTGAGGTTCATGGTTTATCGAAAAAGCAACTGGAAATCAATTTGTGTTTGAATGTATCATGTGTGGAAAAGTATCCTCTAGCTATCTAATCATCCATTGGTTTTCCCAAATTCGTCAAAATCTCTTTTAAGTCTTTTAAATACTTGTTTTTCTCTTAAATTCGTCCAAAACCCAATCCGTTTTACTTACTTGTTTCAAATCTGTCCTAAAGTGTGTTTTTGAGTCTTTGGAGTCAAAACCAATTCTATTTTCGTCCAAATCAAGTCCTAGAGTATAAATTGAGTCTTTTTATTGTTTTTTGTTGTTTTGAGTCTTCTAAGTTTGTTTTGAGTCATATAAATTTAGTTAAGAGTCTTTGAGTTTGTTTAAGTGTTTTTAAGCATATTTTTGTATCTTTGAGTCAGTTTTCATTAGATTAGCAATCCCTCCTAATCCCCGGCCTAGAATGATCCCTACTTATATCTATACTACAATTGTCAAAAAGAGGGTTTAATTTGTGTGCTAGTATTTATCACATCAAATTTTTGGTGCCGTTGCCGGGGATCTTCTATCCTAAACCCTAATCCCTAAACCCTCCTAAACCTACAAAGAATGGTCTACATGCGGCATACAAAGGGATTAGGCTTCTAGAATCCGAAATAGGTGTTTAAATATATAACTAATCCCTTCTAAATAGCTAGATTTAAGGCACAACCTGATTTGGGAAAGGATAAGGTTGGTTAGGATAGGGTAAGATAATGTTTAAGATAAGATAACTAATCCCTTCTAAGTAACTAATCCCTTCTAAATGTTTGAGATAAGATAATGTTAGATTTAGGGAAGGATAAGGTTGGTTAGGATAGGATAAGATAAGGTTGGATAAGGTTCCTTATTTCTTGCTCTTTCCTTATCTTCTTTGTATTTGATCTTATTTTTCCAGATTTGTAGCATTTCCTAGCCCCTCTTGACTTCAATTTCGTCCATCCGTTTTGCTCCATAGATAAGCTATCCAATCCATGCCCAAAACTGTTCCAAATGGCTCCAAAATGCACTTTCTTGCTCCTTTTGCCATTAGGACCTAAAAACATACGAAAATAGCTTAAAAGACTATAATAAGTAGTAATTAACTAACTAAATGCAAGGAAACAACATAACTAAGTAGCATAAATATGATCCTATCAACTGCCATGACTTGAACTTCTTCTTCCTTTCTTGCCGTGGCCTCTTCTTCCTCCTCAAAATCAGATTGTGAGCTAGAACTAGGTGGATTAAGTTCTGGCTCCTTCCTCTTCCTTCTCAAAGTCCGCTAAAAATCATCGTCAAAGTCCAAGATATTTGTACGAACAGGTTGAGAGCTTCGAGTCATAAACTAGTACCTAAAAACAAGAAAAGAAAACAAGGTCAGTAACTAAAACAAAACATACAAAAAAGAAACAAAAAGAAACAACGGGGGATTAGCAAAGTTGCTAATCCTCGACAACGGCGCCAAAAATTTGATGTGATAAAAGATAGCACTCAAATTAAACCCTCTTATTGACAATTGTAGTAAAGATGTAAGTAGGGATCGTTCTAGGCCGGGGATTAGGAGGGATTGCTAATCTACTAAAAATTGACTCAAAGATACAAAACTAGGCTTAAAAACACTTACATAAACTCAAAGACTCTTAACTAGACTTATATGACTTAAAACAAACTAAAAAGACTCAAAACAACACAAAACAATCAAATAGACTCAGAACAGACTCTAGGACTTACTTTGGACGAAAATTGAATTGGTTTTGACTCAAAACACTTAAAAACACACAATAAGACAGATTCTAGCTAATTTGTCACAACAAAGTAAAGGGGATTGGTTTTTTGACGAATTTAAAGTAAAAACAAGTAACTTAAAGACTTAAATAAAGTTTGGCACGGAATTGGGTAAATGGATGGATGATTAGCTAGCTAGAGGGTCCTTTTCCACACATGACACACTTGCATACAAATTGATTTCCAGTTGCTTTTTCAATAAACCATGAACCTCAACACCCCAGATTAACCGTGACATCACTAATTAACCCTCAGATTTTCCTTAAGTCATTGAATTGGATGGACAACGCATCGGCAACCAAATTATTCTTCCCAAGTTCCCTACGTTAACTGCATAATAGAGACAAGATCAAAGATCATTAAGTTTCGTGAAAATCATAAGCATTGACAAGGCATTCGTAACTACGACATCATGATACTCATGCCAGGAATTTAACTTAACATGATTGTGACCAGCGACCTTTACTACTTGTGAATATAAGTTTGTAACGATTATGTGAAACTCCCTTATATTCTAGCATCAAATTCAAGCATGCAAACTAAGTAGGCCTTAATCAACATACAAGAATAAGTTCTTAATCAAATGGTTAAGTAAATTGCATTCACAATTTATGAAATCACAACTGGAATTAATCAATTCATATCACAAATATAGTCATGGTTTCAAAGTCTCTTCTGGCTAAAACAATTTTAGCCTCTCATGTTCACAGCAAAACAAAGAGAATTTAAATTAAACATTGAAAACAAAAGATAGATTACACCTAAAAACGTTCCAACAATCCAACTTGAATAGCCAAAAACGTCCAAGGCTGCCTCTCATTTCCTTGTTCCTGGCTAAGCTACGGCACAAAGGTGTAAGGGTGTGAAATTGGGTTTGGTGTGTTATGGTGAAGGATTGATGAATGATAGGGTGTGGAAGTGTGTATGGGTGATGTTTGAATGGAAGAATGCGGCTATGGGTGAAGAGAGGTATGAATGATGGTTGAAATTGTGTATATGAATGAATGAATGTGTGTATAGGTGCGGCAAAGGGTATATATTTTAGGGAAAGGATCCTAGCTGTAATTAAATGTTTTTGGGAAAGAAGTAGACCCCAAATCCACAAGGAAAAGGAGAATAAAGTCAAAATCCCAAGGGAAAAGGGATAGGAACTTGCGGCAAGGAAAATAGGAAAAGTAATGAGGATGCCTTGCACGGCAAGGAAGGGAGAAAGGGTAAGGTGGTTCGGCATCCCCCTTTGGCTGGGATTAAGGCTTCTAGAACTTATATTTAAGTGTCTCAAATCAATTAGGAACCCCCTATGTAGCTGGAACCTAAGTAGGAAAAGATTAGGATTGACTAAGTCAAAACAAGGAAGTTTGACTCATGTTTCCTTCTTTGTGGTTGATTCCTTTTCTTCCAAGTCTTAAAGTAATTTCTTCCATCTCTTAAGCAGATTCTTAGCCTCCTTTGGTCTTCAATTTCGTCCATCCACCTTGCTCCAAGCATGTGCTAACCATTCCAAGCCCAAAATTGCTCCAAAATGCTCCAAATTGCACTTTCTTGCCACTTTAACCAATTGGACCTGCAAACACACGAAAATAACTCAACATACTAAAATAACTAAGAACTAACAACATAAATGCTAGAAAACAAGCTAACTAAGTCACATAAATATGCTCTTATCAATACTCTTGACCACATTGTTTGATTTGATAGTTTATTCATGTCTACTATCCAATGTGATTCTCTTACTTATATGATTACCTTGAATATGATTTGGAACGAAATCCTATATCACATTATTACTCTAGCTAGAGATTCTTAATCATATCATAGAGTATTCTCCCTCAAACGGTTTGAAGGTTAGAGATCCCTTGTTGTGCATTCACTTGCCTCTATGGATAAGTGGCTTAACGCCAACTATGTCATGGACACCCTTTGACGGAGTGACTTTGATCTAGTCAAAGATCAAGGACCTAACCATAAGACAACTATGACGCCTCAGGTCAAAGGATTAATTTACATTGTCCCAACCACGAGTTTTCATGTGACATGAGTATGAGAACTCGTTGTTGATCACGTTCAGTAGACTCACTCTATTGAGCACCTACATGCTTGTCCTGGTGTCAGTCACACCAATGACTCGAGACCAGTCACTTTCTCTAAAAGAAGACATAGCACGTACTGATCTTAACGGACTGTCAATACCCAATTGACAATCCTATGATCAGGAACGTTTAGGATATGTATACGAAAAAGAACGGTCTCATGTTTCTAACTTCTTTAGATCACATTTTCCCAATTACATATTCCTTGGACTTATCGTTTAAGCATATAACATTTATATGAGACGACTTTAAATAATAATCTTTGCCCTTTATATTAAACTAGATTAGTTTAACATGTCAAATGTCCGCAAAGTATCATCATATGATTGGCTTTAGGGCACATTTCCAACACCTGGCAGTTGATGTGCCGCACCACCCCGACAGCTACCCCGCGACAGCATTATCTAAGAAGAAGACATGGAAAATTAATTTTTTCTTACCTCGGTACGGCGTGGAGAAGACGAAGAAAGCAACGAAAGAAGGTTCTTTGCACAAGAAAGTGTAAAAGATTGCTAGGGAAGGGGGTACAAATATCCTCTAGATTTCTCTCTCTTGTCTGTGGCAGGACTTGACAGTTGCCATGGTTCCGATCCTGGGCTTGCACTGATATCGTCTTGTGCCTATCTTGGTACAACTCATATCAACATTTTTCATACAATATGAAATACGTAAATCATCTTTCTGCGTATGCATAAAGGATTCTATTTACGCATTATGCTTCTTTGGGAGTCAAAAGGGTACATTCCCTTTTAGAAGAGCAATTTCCCGGTCTGATTGGAATTGTCCTTTCATTTGAAGTTTATCATTCGAGAAACTTCCTACATCTATCGTCTATCAATAGGGATTGAGATAATCCAATTATAATGATAGATTTCCATCCCATGTATATGGACTTTGTCCCCCATATACATTCTACTATTATAGAATGTTTAAAGTCGTAACTTTAACAAAGAAGAATTCCTTTCATTTCCAAAATTAATATATCATATATGTTCAAATTTAGGAATATAATTAATTCCCACTAATCTTTTGTAAACCAAGTAAACAAAAGATTCATTTACATGTTTATTAGAAATCAAACGATTTGATCTTTCTCTCATAAGATGCTTATAGCTCCCACTAGCATGCTAAGATTCATGATGGATCTGTACAACTTACACGTCTTGTGATTCCTAGTCTTAGACATATATTATCAAGATTATCTTGATAATGGTTTCAGAAACCCATATTATGTTCAAACATTGAATCACCGTTTAGTTGTAGCTAGCAATCTTTGAATTAACAGAAACCAAGACTACGTCAAAGATGGTTTCTTCCAAGTCAACCAATCTCGTTGATTGTAGTCACTTTAAGCTACCAATTAGCTATGAAGGTTTCACTATTTCGGGTCAAATGGTACTATACCATTTCCTTGAGTATATGACACATATACACTTAATGTAGTCGTAAAGATTTTCATTCTTATTTCTTTTGAATTAAGAGGTCTAACTCTATGACATACTCACAAAGTTCAAACCATTCAACTGAGACAGTTTATAGATCCTTCTCAATTACCTTGGAGCTAGTGGTGTAGGAACTAGGTTGTTATGTTTGTTGATTATCATATTCTCTCTCAAAGAACCCATTCTTTAAGTTCTATCCCTCGTTCATTTGCTCTATCTTAGTCAAATCCTATTGTAGGATTACAATGAACTACCCAACAAATAACATTTGTTAGTTGGTTTATAGAAGTGATATCCAAAGGTTAATTTAAGGATATCCCACAAGATTGTTCTCAAACAAATACTGCGTATTACCACACAACCCCAAATCTTAACATGATTAAGACTTGTCTTTCTTTCCAACTACATCCTATGGAATCATGAAAATTTTGGAAGATCTTCTAATTGACAATCGTATTGTCTTAGAATTATATATATCCTATATATAGGTAATTGATAGGAGTATATTTATGCTACTTAGCTATGTTGTTTCCTTGCATTTAGTTAGTTAATTACTACTTATTATAGTCTTTTAAGTTATCTTCGTATGTTTGTAGGTCCTAATGGCAAAAGGAGCAAGAAATTGCATTTTGGAGCCATTTGGAGCAGTTTTGGGCATGGATTGGATAGCTTAACTATGGAGCAAAATGGATGGACGAAATTGAAGTCAAGAGAGGCTAGGAAATGCTACAAATCTAAGAAAGAAGTTCAAATACAAAGAAGATAAGGAAAGAGCAAGAAATAAGGAACATTATCCAACCTTATCCTATCCAATCTTATCTTATCTTACCTTATCTTATCTTATCCTATCCTAATCTTTTGCTACCTTAATTCGAGCTGCAAAGAGGACTTAATTTCACATTAGAACACCTAAATATATGGTTCTAGAAGACCCTATCTCCTCCTAAGTAGGTGCCACACCCTTTATCCCTTCTAGAAGTCTAATTTCTACCACAAAATACCTAGTTTCTAGAAGCCCTAATTTCTAGCGAATTTCCTATCCCTTTCCCCCTTGGTTTCTGAAAGCATTAACCCTTTCCTCCTAGGATTGTGCAATCCTTTTCCCTTCAGATATTGTGTATTCCCTAACCCTATAAATACAAGTGTTTACCGCACCATTCAATCCATCCATTCACTCATTCATTCATTCAAACTTTCAGCCATCAAACACCATAATTCACACTACATCACCCTAGTGCCGCAAGCAAGGAAGGAAGGAGAAGAGGACTTGTGCAATCTGCCATCCAAGGAGGGTTCGAAATCTGCCATTGAAGTGTGGAGTGTTTCTAGGTGTATTCTATCCTTACTTTTAGTTCAATTTTTATATTAATTTGGTTTTCAATTATGATGAACATGTGGAACTAATTTCTTTTTAGTTAGAGGTGAATTGGAAGCCATGATTATATGTTTTATATGAATTGATTATATCCAGTTATTGTTTCTTGAGTCTTGAATGTGATTTGCTTATCTAAGTTATCCAAACTTGTTTATGTATGTTGGTTGAGGGTGCACACTTAATTTGCATGCATGAATTTGATGCTAGAGTATAAGGGAGTTTCACGTAATAGTTATTCACTTATATTCACAAGTAGTAGAGGTTGCTAGTCACTATCGTGTTAAGTAAATCCTTGGTATGAGTCTCATGTGTTTCATAGTGATGAATACCTTGTCAATGCTTATGATTTTCATAGAACTTAATGACTTTTGACATGTATCTCTATCATACGTTTCATATTGGGAACTTGAGAAAGATAATTTGGTTGCGATGCGTATTCCATCTAATTCAATGAAATAAGGAAAATCTGATGGTTTATTGTGCGATGCAATTAACTTGGGGCGTTGTCATTCATAATCTAAAGGAATAATAACTGGAAATTGGTTTGTATGCATATGTCATGTATGGAGAAGGACCCTCTAACTAGCCTTTCACCCATTTAATTCACCCAAAATTGTTTTTACAAAGTGTTTTATATAAAGTTTCTATTTTAAGCTTTAATTTTGTCAAAAACAATCCCCCTTTCATTTAGTATTGTTATTTGAGTCAAAATCTATTTTCTTTTAGTCTTTTGAGTCAAGTTAAGTTTTATTTTCGTCAAAATCACTTGTTAGGTCTAGAATTGAGTCTTTTTTAGTGTGTGTTGCTGTTTTGAGTGTTTTAAGTTAGTTTTGAGTCTAGAGAGTCTAGTTAAGTGTTTTTGAGTCTTATTTGTGTTGATTAGCATCCCTGGTTAATCCCCGGTCTAGAACGATCCCTACTTGCATGTATACTACAATTGTCACAAATAGGGTTTAATTTGTGTGTTAAGTTAATCTTCACATCAAATTTTGGCGCCGTTGCCGGGGATTATCAAACTTGCTAATCCCTTTTGTTTGTGTCGTGTCAAAGTGTGTAGTGTGTTTCTTTGTGTCTTTTTGTTATGTTTGCCGTGCCCTTTAAAATAGTTGCTGATTTGTTTTTGTTCTTTGTTTCAGGTACTAGTTTATGACTCGTCGTTCTCAACCTATTCGTGCAAACATATTGGATTTTGACGACGATTTTGAACGAACTTTGAGAAGAAAGAGGCAGCAACCGGAACCTAATCCACCTGTTCAAGTTCAGAGTCCGAATCTGAATTTGAAGAAGAAGAAAGCATGGCGGCGGACAATCGAACAATCAAAGAACTTTCGGCGTCAGGGTTGGACAATGCCGTGCCTATTTGTATTCAATACCCTAGGGCAGCCCCGGACAAGACCGATGAGTTTGAATTAAAGTCAAGCTTGCTGCATCATATTCCCAAATACCATGGGTTGTCCATGGAAGATCCAAACAAGCATTTGAAGGAGTTTGAAGTTGTATGCTCAAGCATGACACCCATTAACGTGGATGGGAATATTTGAAGATGAAAGCCTTTCCATTCTCTCTTTTGGAAAAGGCTAAAGATTGGCTATACGAATTGGCACCCGGAACCGTTACTTCTTGGGAAAGTATGAAACGAGCGTTCTTGGAGAAATTCTTCCCAACTTCAAAAGTAATTCTTTTGAGGAAGAATATTAGTGGAATTCAACAAAACCAAGGAGAATCCTTTCCAGCATATTATGAGCGTTTCAAAGCCCTTTTTGCATCTTGCCCACAACACCAAATGAAGGAAGAGCTTCTAATTCAATACTTTTACGAAGGACTCCTTCCAATTGAGAGACAAATGCTAGATGCCTCGACAGGAGGTGCTTTGGTTGACAAAACACCAGTGGCTGCCAAGGTCCTAATTACAAATCGAGCCTTGAATGCACAACAATATGAGGGAGTTGGACAAAGAGAACCCCCACGGCAACAACAAGTGAATGAGGTAAGTGCAATTTCTGAAATTCAATCTCAATTAGCTAATCTCACTATGCTTGTGTCTTAGGTTGTTGAAGGATCCAAAATGCAAGGTGCGGCCATATGTGGAGTGTGCTCTATGCAAGGACATCTCAATGATCAATGTCCTCAATTGATAGAGAATGGAGGATGGGAGAGTGTCCATGCCATGGGGTACCAAAGTCAAAATCAACTAAGGAATGATCCATATTCGTATACATACAATCCGGGATGGAGAGATCACCCAAATTTCAAGTGGAGTGAGCCTCAACAACCTCAACAACAAGGAGGAATTCAACAGCCACCCCCTGGGATATATCAAAGCCTATTTGCACAATCTCAACCTCAATCACAAACTGCCCAACAAAACTTAGGTTCGCTAATTGATAATGATCAAATTATTCAATTACTAACCTCTATATCGCAGGGATTACAAAATCAAAATAATAGAATAGCGAACCAAGAAAAGGGGATGAGTGACATGAAGAATCAAATAGGGCAGATTTCAGAGTTCCTTGGGCAGTTTAGAGAACAAGGCAAACTTCCTAGTTCAATTGTTGTGAATCCAAAAGGAAGCCTTGAAACCGCCATGGCCATTACGTTGAGAAGTGGTAAGAAGCTTGGAAATCATCCAAAACCATCCAAACAATGCCTTAATGAGGAGGAAAAGTTGCTGCAAGAAGAAGAACAGGGAGCAAAGGCCACGGCAAGGGAAGCCAAAACCTTGCTGTAGCCCCCTAGTGCACCTAAGCCACCCCAAACCACCAAGGTAAGTCTAAATTCGAATTTTTGTAGTTCTATTCCACTAAATGTGCCCTTTCCTAGCAGGTTTATGCAATCTAAGACGGAGGAGGATGAAAAAGACATTATGGAGACATTTAGGAAGGTGCACGTCAATATCCCGCTCCTTGATGCTATGAAGCAAATCCCGAAGTACGCTAAGTTTTTGAAAAAGCTTTGTACAACAAGGAAACGGATTCGGGAGAATGAGGTGGTACATGTCAGTGAAAATGTCTCTGCAATGTTGCAGAGGAAGCTGCCACCTAAATGCAAAGATCTAGGTAGTTTCACTATCCCTTGTGTAATTGGTAATACAAGGTTTGAACATGCTATGCTAGATTTAGGTGCATCAATTAATGTCATGCCATACTCTGTTTATGCATCTATGAATCTAGGAGAGCTTAAAAATGATGGTGTTATAATTCAATTAGCCGATTGATCTAATGCATACCCGAGAGGAGTTTTGGAAGATGTTTTGGTACAGGTAGACCACTTGATTTTTCCTGCAGATTTCTATGTGCTTAACATGGAGGATTCAACCCACTCTTCACCATCACCAATCTTACTTGGACGACCTTTCATTAAAACAGCCCACACCAAGATTGACGTGGCCAAGGGAGCCTTAACTATGGAGTTTGGTGGTGATATGATTAACTTTAAAGTTTTTGAATCCATTGAGAATCCTAATGATGTTCATTCTTGTTTTGCCATTGCTATAATTAAAAATATAAGTCAGGAACGTTCAACACCAATCAAGAAGGATGCATCTAAAACCACCATCGAGGAACGAATTGGAGTATAGCACAAGGAGCACGTCACTACCCTAAAAACACCCAATCTGGCTGTGCCTAATGATAAAATTGCTGAGATGGTGGCTGCCTTAGGGGCATTGCCACAACATCCTAGTAAGTCTCCAATCCCAATTCCAATTCCCATTTCAACTAATAATAGGTTGTTACATTCTTTGGTGCAGGTTGCAAATTGATTTCAAGGGGGTGGGAGCATTTACATGGACTTTAGGAACCAAAACACCACAATCAGGGAGGATCACTATCCCTTCCCATTCATTGAGCCATACTATGAGAACTTTGAGGAGCATGTAGTGGAGGATATACCTCTCCATGCCATGACCTCCAATGAAGCCTAAAAGGAGGTCTCGTCCGGCTGGAAGACGATAAAGCAAGCGCTTCTTGGGAGGCAACCCTTGCACGCAAATAAAGAAGACCTAGGAATCCCCAACACTCCATAACCAGATTTGCGTTCCTAAACTCTTTATTGCTTTTACTTTGCCATGATTGTCATGTTTGTTAGTTGTGTTATTTGTTTGTTTGTTTGTGAGTCTATGCTTAGAACATTGAGGACAATGTTTGGTTTAAGTGTTTGGGGGGGGGGGGGTAAACAAGCTATGTTTGCATGATTTTCGTGGGATTTTATTACCTATCACTTCTAAAGTTGTTATTCACTGTTTTGAAGTTTTTAGTGTGTTTTGAAGTGTTTTTATGTGTCTTAAACCGAAAATCCGAAAATTTGAAAAACAAAATCGAAAAAGAGTGTTTTAAAAACCCAAAAAGAGTTGTTTTTAGAGTCGTTTTTGTTTTTATGTTTGTTTGTGCCTTAGGATACCTTCCAACACAATGATGAGGATTTGGTTTTTAATTGCATGACTATTAAAGAAAGTTACAAACATGAATTGAAGTTTGATATGCTCTTTGGTTTATGCTTAGTTGTAGTTGACATTTACGAATTCACATGTAATCACAAAGGAAAAAAAATCAGTTTTTGTAACATGCTTGAAGGAAGAAACTCAAACTAACGCTACAACCCTGAGAGACCTGAGCCTAAACTTTATTTGGAGAGTTATTAATCTTGAATTTTTGTTTTCTAAAGTCGTTACATGATCTCATTATTCTTTGCTTGGTTGCTACTTAAAATGCGTTTTCATCACTATAGTTCCAAATACTAGAACTCATGCCCATTTCATTCAAAGCATAAAATTGATTAGCATAACAAATAATAAGATGAAGTTGTTTAGTTAAACCAGAGCCAAAAAGCCTTACCCCTTGCATATGTATTGTAGGTTTAACCCCTTTTGAACCTTATTTAGCCTATTTTCTTTGTTAACCACATTATACTTACCTAGCCTAGAGTAGGACCATCCATACCCTTGTTCTTATAGAATAGTGGAGCATGACTTAGAGGGAATTCCTTTTGATCTAAAAAATTGCAGAAAAACAAGTGTGGGGGAAGGATTTTTCATGAGAATCTAGGAGAATGTATGATTTGTGTGCCAAAGAAAGAATAGGGCATGGAAAAAAAGAAGAAAAAAAAAACGTGAAAAAGAAAGAAAAAAGAAGAAAAATTAGAGAAAAGAAAGAAAAAGAGTTGAGAAATAAGTGAGATTGAACTCACAAGTATTGGTTGTTGAAAAAAGGGTCCAAAAGTTTGAATATGGCCCTAAGTTTTGTGTGAATCTTCCCTTGGTGTTCAAAGTTGATTTCTGCATCAAAAGTGAATTTTAAGTGTCAATTTCATTACTTTGCTTACTATTGCTTTAAGAACTTTTGTTCATCCTTACCTTTCTTTGTTAGCCAATACCTTAGCCCCGTTACAACCCTTTAACTTCTATCTTGATTGTTATGCATTTCAATATATGGAGTTTAAAATTGGTTTGAGCATATGGTATCCTTGGTTCTCGCGTCTAAGCAGTGGCATTCCATTCTTGAGATCGTATACATGTTAATAATTCCAGAAAGTGCCTTCTTTGATTATACATATGTGAGTGCTAGTCTACATGTTTACATCAATCTTCTCACATATACCTAGTGTAGGGAGTGTAGTCAGAAAATCTGTGTGAAAATAGAGAGTATATCCAGTGAGAAATTGAGGGAATTCTCTAAGGCATGTTACTACATTCAAAATCATGTTTTAATTGATTAAATGCGAGCTAGTGAGTGGTGACTATTGTTAAGTATATGCTAAAGGGTAGGGATAACTAAAATCTGTGGGAGTGGTGATTTTTAATATGTCATGTTGCATTGGAAATCCCTGAGGCAATTGTTGGAAGGTTTAGGTTATGTTTTGTTGTTTTGTTTATTTCGTTTTGCTCGAGGATTAGCAAAAGCTAAGTGTGGGGAAATTTGATAGGAGTATATTTATGTTACTTAGCTATGTTGTTTCCTTGAATTTAGTTAGTTAATTACTACTTATTATAGTCTTTTAAGTTATTTTTGTATGTTTGTAGGTCCTAATGGCAAAAGGAGTAAGAAAGTGCATTTTAGAGCCATTTGGAGCAGTTTTGGGATTGGATTGGATAGCTTAACTATGGAGCAAAATGGATGGATGAAATTGAAGTCAAGAGAGGCTAGGAAATGCTACAAATCTGGAGAAAGAAGTTCAAATACAAAGAAGATAAGGAAAGAGCAAGAAATAAGGAACATTATCCAACCTTATCCTATCCAATCTTATCTTATCCAACCTTATCTTATCTTATCCTATCCTAATCTTTTGCTACCTTAATTCGAGCTGCAAAGAGAACTTAATTCCACATTAGAACACCTAAATATATGGTTCTAGAAGACCCTATCTCCTCCTAAGTAGGTGCCACACCCTTTATCCCTTCTAGAAGTCTAATTTCTGCCACAAAATACCTACTTTCTAGAAGCCCTAATTTCAGGCAAATTTCCTATCCCTTTCCCCCTTGGTTTTTGAAAGCATTAACCCTTTCAGAAATTGTGTATTCCCTAGCCCCATAAATACAAGTGTTTGCCGCACCATTCAATCCATCCATTCACTCATTCATTCATTCAAACTTTCAGCCATCAAACAACATAATTCACACCACATCACCCTAGTGCCGCAAGCAAGGAAGGAAGGAGAAGAGGACTTGTGCAATCTGCCATCCAAGGAGGGTTCGAAATCTGCCATTGGAGTGTGGAGTGTTTCTAGGTGTATTCTATCCTTACTTTTAGTTCCAATAGTTATGTTAATTTGGTTTTCAAGTATGATGAACATGTGGAACTAATTTCTTTTTAGTTAGAGGTGAATTCGAAGCCATGATTATAAGTTTTATATGAATTGATTATATCCAGTTATTGTTTCTTGACTCTTGAATGTGATTTGCTTATCTAAGTTATCAAAACTTGTTTATGTATGGTGGTTGAGGTTGCACACTTAATTTGCATGCTTGAATTTGATGCTAGAGTATAAGGGAGTTTCACGTAATAGTTATTCACTTATATTCACAAGTAGTGGAGGTTGCTAGTCACAATCGTGTTAAGTAAATCCTTGGTATGAGTCTCATGCGTTTCATAGTGATGAATGCCTTGTCAATGCTTATGATTTCCATAGAACTTAATGACTTTTGATATGTATCTCTATCATGCGTTTCATATAAGGAACTTGAGAAAGATAATTTGGTTGCGATGCGTATTCCATCTAATTCAATGAAATAATGAAAATTTGATGGTTGATTGTGCGATGCAATTAACTTGGGGCGTTGTCATTCATAGTCTAAACGAATAATAACTGGAAATTGGTTTGTATGCATATGTCATGTGTGGAGCCACCTTCTAGCTAGCCTTTCATCCATTTAATTCACCCAAAATCGGTTTTACAAAGTGTTTTATACAAAGTTTTTGTTTTAAGTTTTAATTTCATCAAAAATAGTCCCCCTTTCATTTAGTCTTGTTATTTGAGTCAAAATCTGTTTTCTTTTAGTCTTTTGAGTCAAGTTAGTTTTATTTTCGTCAAAATCACTTGTTAGGTCTAGAATTGAGTCTTTTTGAGTGTGTGTTGCTGTTTTGAGTGTTTTAAGTTAGTTTTGAGTCTATAGAGTCTAGTTAAGTGTTTTTGAGTCTTATTTGTGTTGATTAGCATCCCTAGTTAATCCCCGGTCTAGAACGATCCCTACTTACATACAAATTAAACCCTATTTGTGACAATTGTAGTAGATATGTAAGTAGGGATCGTTATAGAGCGGGGATTAACTAGGGATGCTAATCTATGTAAATAAGACTCAAAAACACTAAACTAGACTCTATGGACTCAAAACTAACTTTAGACACTTAAAACAGCAACCAATACTCAAAAAGACTCAATTTTAGACTCAATAAAGGTTTTGGACGAAAATAGGACTTGACTTGACTCAAAAGACTCAAGGAAAACAAGTTTTGACTCAAATATGAAGACTAAGTAAAATGGGGATTGTTTTTGACGAATTTTAGACTCAAAACAAAAACTTTGTAGAAAACACTTTTGAAAAACGAATTTAAGTAAAATAAATGGGTGAAAGACTAGTTAGAGGGTCCTTCTCCACACATGATATAGCATACGAACCAATGTCCAGTTATTACTCCTTTACACTATGAATGACAATGCCCCAAATTAGTTGCATCGCACAACTAACCCTCAAGTTTTCCTTATTTCATTGAATTGAATGAAAACGCATTACAACCAAATTATCTTTTTCAAGTTCTTTATATGAGATGCATAACAAAGATACATATCAAAAGTCATTAAGTTTTGTGAAAACTATAAGCATTGACAAGGCATTCATCACTATGAAGCGCATGAGACTCATACCAAGGATTTACTTAACGCGATTGTGACTAGCAACCTCCATTGCTTTTGAATATAAGTGAATAACAATTACGTGAAACCCCCTTATACTCTAGCATCAAGTTTATGCATGCAAATTAAGTGTTAACTGATGCGTGATTTATACGCACACAAATTAAACCCTCTTTTCGTCAAGTTGTAGTAAATGTATAAGTAGGGATCGTTCTGGACCGGGGATTAGGAGGGATTGTTAATCTCTTGGAAACTGACTCAAAAACGTAAAAACAATATAAAACACTATACTAGACTCAAAGAATGCAAAACGAATCTTTAAAACACTAAGACAAACCAAAGACTCAAAATGCTTTTAAAAACACAAACTAAAATGATTTCTAACTAAATTGACATTAAAGTAAAGGGGGATTTAAGTTTATACGAAATTAAATTAAATGAACAAATTAAAACAGAATGTAAATATGGAATTGATGAAATGGAATGAATGGATGATAGAATAGCTAAGGGGGTCATCTCCACATATGTTACACTTGCATAATAAAAAGATTTCCAATTACATTTCAATAAATTATGAAACTCATCACCCCGGGTTAATTAGGTCCGCTTAAATTAACCGTCAAGTTTTCCTTAAGTTAATGAATTGGATGGGTTAGCGCAACGCAATTCACAACATTCTCCAAAAGTCCTTTACGTGAACAGCACAATAAAGATACAATCAAAGATCATTAAGCATTATGAAAACTATAAGTGTTGACGAGGCATTCGTTACTATGATGAGCATGAAACTCGTGCCAAGAATTCATTTAACGCGATTGTTTATAAGCAACCTCCACTACTTGTGAATATAAGTTCATAACGATTAGGTGAAAATCACTTATATTCTAGCGTCATATTCATGCATGAAAATTAAGCGCGCATTCTTAATAAACATACATAAATAAGTTATCAATCAAACGGTTAAACAAATTGAATCAACAACTTATGAAATGCAATTAGAAGTAATCAAATCAAAATGCAAGCATAAACATATATTTCGAATCACCCCCTAGCTAAAGGGGGTTTTAGTTCCTCATTACGTTGAAATCAAAGAAACACCTAAACATTCCAACAACTCAAACTTGAATTGTATGAACGTTTAGGCACTCTTCTCTTCCATTCCTTATACATACAAAACAAAGAGAATTAAAATGAAACATTGAAATCAAAGAATCACCTAAACATTCCAACAACTCAAACTTGAATTGTATGAACGTTTAGGCCCTCTTCTCTTCCTCTTTATTGTAGCATAAGGTCTAAGGATAGTTGGTTTGGGGGAATGGAAGTGTGGAATGGAGTGAGGAGTGATGGAAATGGAAAGATAGTTTTTGGATTCTAAGGGAGACTCACGGCTAAGAGAGAAAGGGATGTGTTTGTGGTGTGTTGTGTATGAAATGAGATGTGAGATGTGATGAATGAATGAATGCTAGGGTATTTATAGGAGTAGTGGAGGGAACATATGGCTATGTCATTTGTAGGTGAAGTAGGTGGATGTTGTAGGTGAAGTAGGTGGATGTTGTAGGTGAAGTAGGTGGATGTTGTAGGTGAAGTAGGTGGATGATATGTTAAGTGATAAGTGATAAGTGATATGATATGTGGTTATGATATGATAAGTGGTTAAGTGGTGATGATAAGTGATAAGTGATTGATGATAAGATAAGTGTATGATATGATAAGTGGTGAATGAAGGAGTGGAATGTTGGAATGTTATGCACGACTAAGGATATAGGAAAGGTTTAAATATCCTAAAACTAAAGGGAACAAGGTTCCAACACTTTGGTCTTCAATTAGGTTTTCAATTTCGTCCAACACTTTGGCTCCAAGCATAAGCTTTCCATCCTTAGCCCAAAAGTGCTCCAAAAGTCTCCAAAATGCATCTTTTTGCTCCTTTAGCCCTTTCGACCTACAAACACACGAAAATAACTTAAAGTACTAAAATAACTAAAGAAACATAACGTAAATGCACGAGAACAAGCCATTTAAGTCGCATGAATATGCTCCTATCAAATACCCCCACACTTATCTTTTGCTAGTCCTCGAGCAAAACAGAAAGAAAAACAAAACAAAACCAAACGAAACAAAACAAGTAAAACACAACCTAAACCTTCCAACAACCGTCTTAGGGATTTCCAAAGCACATGACAAGTTAAAAATCATCATTCCCACAGATTTTTGCCATCATTACACTTAAGTACATTCTTAATCATAGTCACCACATACTAGTTCACAATTAAGCATTTAAAACACATTTCGAATGTAGTAACATGCCTTAGAGAAATTGCTCAAATCCTTACAAGATATGCACTCGTTTTTCACACAGATTTTCTGACTACACACCCTACACTAGTTATATGTGAGAAGATTGATGTAAACATGTAGACGAACACTCACATATGTTATAACAAGGAAAGCATTTTCTGGATTTACGATAATGACATGAATATGATCTCATGAATGGAATGCTACTACTTAGAATGAGAACCAGTGATTCCATAAGCTCATATCAATTTCAAACTCCACATTATTGAACACATAACGATCAAGATAGAAGTCAAAGGGGTGTAACGGGGCTAAAGGTATTTGGCTAACAAAGAAGGTATATGGAAAACAAAGGTTCTTAAAGAAATAGCGAGCAAAGCATTTGAATTAACGTAGAATTCACTTTTGAATGAAAACTCAACTTTTGAACAACAAGGGGGAACAAGCTCTTTTTTTTTTTTTCTTTCTTTCTTTTCTCTTCTTTTCTGTTTTTCTTTTTCATATGTTTTTCACAATTTTTTTTTTTTTTTTTTTTTTTCTTTTCTTTTGACTCTCAAAACATACAAACTTAAGAACAAACTTTTACTCCCCCACACTCATTTTCTTGCAAAATGTACTCAAAAGGAATTCATTTAAGTCATGCTCACTATCTTTTAAGAACAAGGGTACGGATGGTCCTAATCTAGGCTAGGTAAGGGGTGATATGGTTAGCAAAGAAAATAGGTTAAACGAGGCTCAACGGTGTTAAGACTTACAATATATACGAAATATGGGAAGTAAGGCTATTTGGCTATGGTGGCAACTACACAACTTCATCTTGATATATGTTATGCAACTCAATATCATGCTTTGAATGAAACGGATATAAGTTCTAGCATTTAGTTCTATCATGATACAATTGCATTCTAAGTAGCAACCAAGCAAGGAATAATGAGATCATTCAACAACTTTAGAAAACAAAGAATCACAGAAAATAACTCTCCAAAGAAGGTAATGGCTCGAGTCTCATAGGGTTGTAGCGTTTGTTTGAGTTCCTTCCTTCAAGCATGTTACAAAAACGAATTTTTCTTTTATGATTGCATGTGAAGTCATACATTATAACCATAACTAAGCATAAACCAAGAGTAAATCAAACTTTTCTCTATGTTTATAACTCTTTTTAACAGTCATGCAATTACAAACCAAATCCTTATCATTGTGTTGGAAGGTACCCTAAGACACAAACTCACAAAAACGACTCAAAACACTCTTTTTAGGCTTTTCAAAACAATTTTTCAAATTTTTATGTGCTTTTCAGAGTTATAAAAACAAAACATACTAAAACACTCTAAAACAACTTAAAAACACCTTAAAACAGCAAGGAACAACATTTGAAGTTATGGGTGATAAAATCCCACGAATTTGCATTAACAACATTAGTTACCCCCCCCACACTTAAATCAAACATTGTCCTCAATGTTTTAAGCATAGATTCACACAAAACATAAGTAAACACACAAACAACAACTAAACATACTAAACATGGCAGAATGTAATTAACAAAGAGAAGAGTTTAGGGACGCAAATCTGGTTATGGAGTGTAAATTCCCTCTTCTCTTTGTTGATTGCATTGAGGCTTGATCTTGATGATTCCACAGGCTTACTCTCGAACTGGTTTCCGCCCATCATTGATTTTCCTTTGTGCTATTTCTTGAACTGGGCAGCAGGATGGTTCTTTTGGTCTCCCCCGAAGGTCTGAGCTTACCCTTTTGGTCTGTTTCTTTGTTCAATCTTTCCAATTCGTATTGAAAAGGGTTGGAGGATAACTCAGCCTATGTTTGTCTCCACATGCTTCAATGTATCATTTTCACTTGCCTTACTCGCTCCCCTTTGCAGAAGTGGTCCCTTCTCCGGAAGTGTATCAACCGTTGAAGATGACTACTCGAGAGCAACGCTAGGTAAGCAATCAGGAATAGATTCCAGGCAGTTGGCTCCAGATCGGAAGATTGACTCCAAGTGCCGGCTGATTGCTTCTTTTACTTTGCCATGCGAGTAAGAACAAGGACAAAGAAAAAGACAGGGAAAGAGCATGATATGAGATACTTTTGCTTTTGACCTTGATGATATGAGATACCTTTGCTTTGAAGAAGCGGTGAATGAATCAGCACATGCTTCAATCCATCGTTTCCTCCTGGGTCATATGTACTCCAGGCATCTGGTATCATCTTTGGGGAAGAAGAAAGAATTGAGTATTTTGAAAGGCTTTGCTGGGAGTGCGCCCTCAGAGGTGAGGGAGAGTTGGGCATTTTCTTCAGGTTTGCCCTGCCATAAAAGACGAAGGTCGACATAAATAGAGATAATATCAAGTGGTGGTACTTTTTACCCTTGTCGACAAACGTTTTGATCCCGCAATTCCGGCTTTTTGAAATAGTGGCGCCTCTTCGATTTCTGAGCAGGCGCCCCTTCGATTTCTGAACGACGCCCCTTCTCTTTCTGAACGACACGTGGTAGTGCAAATGCGGCTCCTTTTGACAAAGCTGCACGCGTTTTCTGAAAAGCAGAGAAAGCGTCGCCGAACTTTGCGCTTGTCAGCTAAAGACGTGTAGTTGCGATGATGGCCTCCACGTGTTTTCAGCTTTGTCAGAAATCTTTTGACAAAGTTGAACGCGTTTTCTGAAAAGCCGAGGGAGCGTCGCCTAACTTACGCCGGAAAATCCGGCTCTTTGAATCGGTGGACGCGTCGCCTTGGCATTTTATAGAGCTATCGATCACCGCCAACATACACACTCTGAAGATTTCCCATTCCTGAAACTCGACTCCGGCCCTTTGTGAAATTTTTAACTCCATCCACCCCTTCTCTTTGAACACTTTTGAAAAAAATGGCAAACTCATCGAACCTTAGCTTAGATTTGAGTCTCAGCAGCGATCCGGTTGCGCCCCGTCAAGGTAATGTATGGCGCCCTTCTTTTTTATCTTCTAACGGTCCTCTTTCAGGTGAAGACTCTGTGATGCAGGACGCCACAACAGCTACAATAGTAGCTAAAAACCTCCTCACTCCAAAAGATAGTAGGCTGCTGTCAGGACGGTCCGATGAGTTGGCCGTTCAAGAGTCCCTCGCACTTAGTGTTCAGTGTGCGAGCTCTGTGTCCAACATGGGCCTACGCCTGCTTGCTCGCTCCCGTCAGGTGGAATCGTTGATGGCAGAGGTGGAAAGACTTAAGCAAGAGATCCAGCAGCTTAAGTACGAGAATAGAAGTTTGCATGTGCTTGCAAATAACTATTCGTCGGGGATGAAGAGGAAGCTTGATGAGCTGCAAGAATCTGAGGGTCGAATTCACAGTGACCGTCAAAGGCTTGCGTCTTATCTCCAGAGGCACCTTTTTCCTGGGTCATCCAGCGCTTGGCCAAGTATTGAGGCCTGGAATGCTCTAGCTCCGATGCCTCCCGCTCCGATGCCTTCCGCTTCGATGCCTCCCGCTTCTATGCCTCCCGCTTCTGCGCCTTCCGCTTCTGCGCCTCGTAGTGGGACTTCACGCAAACAACCTTTGTGAAGCTCCACCTTTCTCCATGTTTAGTATCTTGCTTTTTTTCTTTTTCTTTATTTTTTATTTTTTTTTTTATTTTTATTTTTTTATTTTTTTTTATTAACATAAATAAAATCAAACGGCATGGAATTGGTCCTTGAATGGAAGGTGATACTTGAAGTGAACCGGCATTGGTTTGAATTCTAGTGTAGGTGCCTGATTCAAAAAAAATAGCAAGTTAGTATAAAATCTAATGGAATTTGGAAAAAAATACTTACTTGTTTTGTCCGACAAGAACTCAATGACAAATACCACTCCTTTGAAAGTTTCAGGGATATTGGACTTGGCCAGATTGCAAGTGATGGTTATTACTTGTCCAATGTCATCAAATTTAACTTCTTTGGATTTTGTGGTTTCAAGAACGTCCTCTTTGATGGATTCATGACATTCCCTACTTGTCACCTTTGGAAGGGCTTCCAAGATGTCTTTTTCACCTTCTTCTTCCTTGGAAGTCATGAATCTGCAAGGAATAGGGTTAAAAATAATGAAATTTGGAACAACCATACCTGTATTAGATGGCATAGGAGCAATAGGAGCCTCCGGTAAAGGTGTTTCCACCCTTTCCGTGGGTTGGGTGTATTCCTCTTCCTTGTGATTTGATTTTGATGGTTGAGGGTCCGTTCCAACCTCCTTGTCACTTCTCAACATGATTTCCTTGGCAGTTTCAAATTCTCCCTTCTGATTTGCAATGGTTGAACTAGGGAGTTCGCCTTGGTCGCAAAATTGTCCTTCGAACTCCGCTATCTGCCCAATTTGCTTTTCCAGAGTAGTAAGTAATTGAAAAATCGTATCATTATCATTTGAATTACCTACATTACTTTGGGCAGGTTGTGGTGGCTGCATAGGCGTTGAATAGAACTCCTCATACGGCTGCCAATATCCTTCTTGTTGAGCCTCATTGTCTTGATTTTGTAAGCCCTGCACCAAACAAATTAATTCATCAAGCTTTTGGTTATAATTTATTGACGAACTTAAATTTGGTTGGGCATATTGAATATGAGGTTGTGGTGGCTGCCAATATCCTCCTTGTTGAGCATTTTGAGGTTCCCACCACATAGAGTTTGAATGATCACTCCAATCCGAATTGTAAGTATTGGAAAACACGTTATTCCTTGATTGAAGATTAAATATATCAACTCTTTGCATTTGGGACCTTTCCATGAGTTGTGACAAAAGAGAAGCATTATTAAGTGCCATCTTGTTCTTAACAAACAAAACACAAATAAAAAAAAACTAAATCTAAAAGACAATACAGAAACAAACAATCCAAGGGATTAGCAAATTTTCTAATCCCCGGCAACGGCGCCAAAATTTGATGCGTGATTTATACGCACACAAATTAAACCCTCTTTTCGTCAAGTTGTAGTAAATGTATAAGTAGGGATCGTTCTGGACCGGGGATTAGGAGGGATTGTTAATCTCTTGGAAACTGACTCAAAAACGTAAAAACAATATAAAACACTATACTAGACTCAAAGAATGCAAAACGAATCTTTAAAACACTAAGACAAACCAAAGACTCAAAATGCTTTTAAAAACACAAACTAAAATGATTTCTAACTAAATTGACATTAAAGTAAAGGGGGATTTAAGTTTATACGAAATTAAATTAAATGAACAAATTAAAACAGAATGTAAATATGGAATTGATGAAATGGAATGAATGGATGATAGAATAGCTAAGGGGGTCATCTCCACATATGTTACACTTGCATAATAAAAAGATTTCCAATTACATTTCAATAAATTATGAAACTCATCACCCCGGGTTAATTAGGTCCGCTTAAATTAACCGTCAAGTTTTCCTTAAGTTAATGAATTGGATGGGTTAGCGCAACGCAATTCACAACATTCTCCAAAAGTCCTTTACGTGAACAGCACAATAAAGATACAATCAAAGATCATTAAGCATTATGAAAACTATAAGTGTTGACGAGGCATTCGTTACTATGATGAGCATGAAACTCGTGCCAAGAATTCATTTAACGCGATTGTTTATAAGCAACCTCCACTACTTGTGAATATAAGTTCATAACGATTAGGTGAAAATCACTTATATTCTAGCGTCATATTCATGCATGAAAATTAAGCGCGCATTCTTAATAAACATACATAAATAAGTTATCAATCAAACGGTTAAACAAATTGAATCAACAACTTATGAAATGCAATTAGAAGTAATCAAATCAAAATGCAAGCATAAACATATATTTCGAATCACCCCCTAGCTAAAGGGGGTTTTAGTTCCTCATTACGTTGAAATCAAAGAAACACCTAAACATTCCAACAACTCAAACTTGAATTGTATGAACGTTTAGGCACTATTCTCTTCCATTCCTTATACATACAAAACAAAGAGAATTAAAATGAAACATTGAAATCAAAGAATCACCTAAACATTCCAACAACTCAAACTTGAATTGTATGAACGTTTAGGCCCTCTTCTCTTCCTCTTTATTGTAGCATAAGGTCTAAGGATAGTTGGTTTGGGGGAATGGAAGTGTGGAATGGAGTGAGGAGTGATGGAAATGGAAAGATAGTTTTTGGATTCTAAGGGAGACTCACGGCTAAGAGAGAAAGGGATGTGTTTGTGGTGTGTTGTGTATGAAATGAGATGTGAGATGTGATGAATGAATGAATGCTAGGGTATTTATAGGAGTAGTGGAGGGAACATATGGCTATGTCATTTGTAGGTGAAGTAGGTGGATGTTGTAGGTGAAGTAGGTGGATGTTGTAGGTGAAGTAGGTGGATGATATGTTAAGTGATAAGTGATAAGTGATATGATATGTGGTTATGATATGATAAGTGGTTAAGTGGTGATGATAAGTGATAAGTGATTGATGATAAGATAAGTGTATGATATGATAAGTGGTGAATGAAGGAGTGGAATGTTGGAATGTTATGCACGACTAAGGATATAGGAAAGGTTTAAATATCCTAAAACTAAAGGGAACAAGGTTCCAACACTTTGGTCTTCAATTAGGTTTTCAATTTCGTCCAACACTTTGGCTCCAAGCATAAGCTTTCCATCCTTAGCCCAAAAGTGCTCCAAAAGTCTCCAAAATGCATCTTTTTGCTCCTTTAGCCCTTTCGACCTACAAACACACGAAAATAGCTTAAAGTACTAAAATAACTAAAGAAACATAACGTAAATGCACGAGAACAAGCCATTTAAGTCGCATGAATATGCTCCTATCATTAACCCCCAACGCACATACATAAACCAGTTTTAATAACTTAGATAAGCAAATCACATTCATGCCTTAAGAAATAATAACCGGACGTAATCAATTCATATAAAACATATAATCTTGGCTTCAAATTCTCCTCTAACTAAAAAGAAGTTAGTTCCTCATGTTCGCAAAACAAAGGTAATTAAATTTAAACATTGAACTAAGACTAAGGATAGAATACACCTAGAAACTCTCCATACTCCAATGGCAGATTTTGAACTCTCCTTGGATGGCAGATTGCACAAGTCCTCCTCTCCTTGCTTCCTTGCTTGCGGCACTAGGGTGGCGTAGAATGGATTCTGGTGTTTGATGGATGAAAGTATGAATGAATGAATGAATGAGTGGATGAATGAATGGTGCGGCATAGGGCTGTTTATATAGGCTAATTAGGCACACTTAGTGAAGGAAAAGGATTGCACAATCCCATTGAAAAAGGGTTAATTCAAGGTAGAAACCAAATGGGAAATGGAATAGGTAGTGCACGGCTAGGATTTAGGGAATTCTAGAAGGTTAGGTGCGGCATCTTTGTAGGGATTGATGCGAAAATAGTTAAACACACAAATTAACCCTATGGATGACAATTGTAGTAAATGAGCAAATAGGGATCGTTCTAGACCAGGGATTAACTAGGGATGCTAATCAATGTGAAATTGACTCAAAAGACTCAAAACAACACAAACACACTCAAATCTGCCTAAAAACCACTTTCTGGGCAGATTTGAGCACAAACACAAATTTGGACGAAATTAAGTAATAACTTGACTCAAGAACGTAAAAACACAATATAAAACACTAAACTAACTCAAAGAATGTAAAACTAAACACTTAAAACATTAAAACAAACCAAAAGACTCAAACATCACCCAAAACACTCAAAACTGCCTTAAAATCACTTTCTGGGCAGTTTTGAGCACTTTGGTGAATCTGGACGAAATTGGGAAATAAAATGAATCAAAACACTTAAAAGCACAAACTAAATTGATTTCTAACTAAATTGGAC
This sequence comes from Pyrus communis, assembly GCF_041283825.1. Taxonomy (NCBI): domain Eukaryota; kingdom Viridiplantae; phylum Streptophyta; class Magnoliopsida; order Rosales; family Rosaceae; genus Pyrus; species Pyrus communis. Next base: position 22,844,222 of record NC_142569.1, read on the forward strand.
ATTAAAGTAAAGGGGGATTAAGATTTATACGAAAATTGAAATAACAAAACGAGTTAATAAACTAGGCAGATTGTATAAACGGATTTGAGAAACAAGATGATGGATGGATTAGTTAGAGGTCCATTCTCCACACATGACACATTTATATATGAATCGATTCTCCAATTGCTTTTCATTATCTATGATGCTCAACACCCCAAGTTAACCGTGATGCACTAATTAACTCTCAAATTTTCCTTATGTTATTGAATTGGATGATGCATGCGACAATTCAAATCATTCTCCAATGGTTCTCAACATGAATGCATAGAAGAGATACAATGAGAGATCATTATGCTCTATGAGAATTATAAGTGTTGACGAGGCAATTGTAACTATGAATGCATGATACTTTTGCCAAGAATTCAATTAACGCGGTTGTGACTAGCAACCTTCACTACTCATGTTTATAAACTTGTGACGATTAGGTGAAACTCGTTTATAAACTAGCATCGAGTTTATGCATGAAGACTAAGTATGCATCCCTAATCAACATACAAAAACAAGTTTTTAATAAACATGATAATTGAATTACAATCACAACTTAACAAATCACAATTGGAAGAAATCAATTCATATTTCAAACATGTTCATGGCTTCAAACTTTCCCCTAACTAATTAGGGGTTTAGCCACTCATGATTACAACAAACTTAGAGAGTAATAACAAAGTAAACATTGAAAACAAGAATCGAAGTACACCTAAAAATTCCAACAACTCAATCTTGAATTGTATGAACGTTTAGGCCTCTTCTCCTCTAGTTGCTGCGGCACAAGGGGTTTTGGTGAGTTTTGGGGGTTATGGATGATGTAGAATGATGTGTTTAGGGTAGGGATGGATGTAGGGGAAGGCAAGGAGTGTTTTTGGGCAGAAAATATGAAGAATGGTGAAGTATGGTAGTGCTAGAGAGAGAGGAGGAATTTCTGGCGTGAATGAATGTGTATGAGAGATGGTTTTCTGAAATGGAAGAGTGTGTGTTTTGTGGCTGCAATGCATGCTTATTTATAGGTGAAATGGGGGGAACATGATGACTAGGAATTAGGTGGAAAGCTGAAATGGTGATGGGAGATGCATGTGGCTGAAATGCATGTGATTAAAGGGTGGGAATGCATGTGTTTTGACAGAAAATAAAAGGGAATGCTGGAAATCTGGAATGGGAACCCACGGCATGGTTGTTTTCTGGTGGTGAATGGGTTTATGTTTGATTGGTGCATGTGGGTTGATTATTTAAAGTGTAAATGATTAATGAATGGTTCTTTGTTGATGGTGGAAATCTGAAATGATGAAGTGGAATGTGCATGTGGCTGCAATGGTAAAGGATGGGAGTGCATGTGCTTTGACAGCTAGGTTGCATGTGGAATGTGACTGTAATTGATGGAGAAAGGCCACGGCAAAAGGGGATTGTGGTGCAATGATGGTGTTTTGCACGGCAATGATGGGGAAAGAATGTGTGGATGCATGGTTGTGTTGGTGATGAATGTGAACTCTTTGTTCTTCATTTTCATTCCTTTGGTCTTCAATTTCGTCCATCTACTTGGCTTTAAGCATATGCAATCCATTCCAATCTCTAATTTGCTCCAAAAGGCTCCGAAAGGCATCCTTTTGCATCCTTAGCCATATGAACCTATAAACACACGAAAATGACTTTAAACACTAAATTAAGTAAGAAAACACAACATAAATGCATAAGAACTAGCTAACTAAGGCGCATAAATATGCTCCTATCAAATTCCCCCACACTTAGCTTTTGCTAGTCCTCGAGCAAAACAAAGAAACAAAACATAACCTAAACCTTCCAACGTTCACCTCAGGGATTTCCAATGGTACATGACATGTTAAAAATCATCATCCCCACAGATTTGAGTCATCTTTACAATTGAGAACATACTTAATCATAGTCACCACTTACTAGTTCACAATTAATCGATTAAAAGAATGTTTTGAATGTAGTAACATGCCTTAGAGAATTTGCTCAATCCTTACAAGATATGCACTCAATCTTCACTCAGATTTTCTAACTACACACCCTATACTAGTTATATGTGAGAAGATTGATGTAAATATGAAAAAGAATGCTCACATATACGTATAACAAAGAATGCAATTTATGGAGTTAATAAGCGTGTTTAGAAATGATCTCATGAATGGAATGCTACTACTTAGATGCGAGAACCAATGACCATATGCTCATACCAAATTCAAACTCCACAAATTGAAACACATAACACTCAAGAATGAAGTCAAGGGTTGTAACGGGGCTTGGGGTAGTGGTTAACAAAGAAAAGATAAGGAGAACAAGCGTTCTTCAAGTAATATTAAGCAAAGTAGTGTACTTAAGACTTAGAATTCATTTAGATTGCAGAAATTAACTTTAAAACACAAGGGGAAGACTTAGACAACTCCTTAGGGCCGAATTCATTGTTTTGGACCCTTACTTCAACAAACAATACTTTGGAACTCTTTTTCACAACTTTTCAACTCTTTTTTTTTTTTTTTCTTTCTTTTTCTTTTCTTTCATGCCGTGCCTATGGCACACAAATTCTCACACAAGAACACTTCCCCCACACTTGTTTTCTGCCAACATAAATCAAAAGAAATTCAATTTGAATCATGCTTTACTAAGCTTTAAGAACAAGGGTGTGGATGGTCCTAATCTAGGCTAGGTGAGGATAATGTGGGTTAACTTAAACATAAAATGACATGGGATACACGGCAATATGGCTAAGGTGGTGGTCACTACACAACTTCATCTTGAATCTGTGTTATGCAAATCAATAACATGCTTTGAATGAAATGGGCATGAGTTCTAGCATTTGGAACTAAATGATGAAACGCCTCTAAGTAGTAACCAAGCAAAGAATAATGAGATCATGCAACGACTTAGAAAACAAAAATGCATAGATTCTAACTCTCCAAATAAACGTTTAGGCTCAAGTCTCACAAGGTTGTAGCGTTAATTTGAGTTCCTTCCTTCAAGCATGTTACAAAAACTGATTTTTTTTTTTTTTTTTATGATTGCATGTGAAGTCATAAGTTATAATCACAACCAAGCATACACAAAGAGTAAATCAAACTTTCATCCATGTTAATCACTCTCTTTAACAGCCATGTAATTACAAACCGAATCCTCAACATTGTGTTGGAAGGTACCCTAAAACAAAAACAAACACACAAAAACACTTTGAAAACAACTCTTTTTGGGTTTTTAAAACAAATTTTTCAAATTTTTATGTGATTTTCGGATTTTTACTTCAAAACACACTAAAACACACCAAAACTGCTTAAAAACACTTAAAAACAGCAAGGAACAAGTCTATAAGTATAGGGTGATAAAATCCCATGAATTTGCATAAAAAACACTTAGTTACCCCCCCACACTTAAATCAAACATTGTCCTCAATGTTTCAAGCATAAAATCACACAAAACACAAAGAAACACACAAACAGCAAGTAAAACAACTAAATAGGCAGATTCGAAATAAACAACAAAGTGAAGGGTTTAGGAACGCAAATCTGGAATTGGAGTGATTCCTTGAGCTTCCTTTGTTGAATTGCATGGGTTGCCTCCCAAGTAGCGCTTTCTTTAACGTCTTGCAGCCGGACGAAGACACGTTCATGCTCCATTGGAGCCCACGGCATGGAGTGGGGTCTCCTCCACGACATGCTCCACAAAGTTCTCATAGTATGGCTTCAATCTATGTCCGTTCACCTTGAACTCGTGGCCACTTTTTAAGCTTTGGACTTGGACTGCACCATGAGGAAAAACATTAGTAACAACAAGAGGTCCAATCCATTTAGAACGTAACTTACCAGGGAATAACCGAAGTCTTGAATCAAAAAGCAACACTTTCTGCCCCTTGGAGAACGTTTTGGTACGAAGCATCTTATCATGATAAGCCTTCGTCTTGTCCTTGTAGATGCGAGCATTCTCGTAAGCCTCGTTCCTAATCTCCTCAAGTTCATCTAATTGGAGCTTCCTATGAACTCCAGCAGCGTCTATGTCCAAATTGAAGGTTTTCACAGCCCAATGTGCCTTGTGCTCTAACTCAACAGGCAAATGACATGGCTTACCATATATAAGCCGAAAAGGTGACATGCCAAGGGGAGTTTTGTAAGCCGTACGATAGGCCCACAATGCATCGTCCAAGCGCAAACTCCAATCTCTTCTTGAGGGTCCCACGGTTTTCTCTAGAACTTGTTTGATCTCCCTATTTGAAACCTCCGCTTGCCCATTAGTTTGAGGGTGATAAGGTGTGGAAACCTTATGAGTAACGTTGTACTTCTTGAGCAAAGCTTCAATGGTGCGGTTACGAAAGTGAGAACCCCCATCACTAATTAAAACTCGTGGCATCCCAAACCTAGCAAAAATATTAGATTTCACAAAATCTGCAACAACCTTAGAATCGTTAGTACGGGTGGCTTTGGCTTCCACCCATTTGGAAACATAATCGACAGCTAGCAAGATATAAGTGAAACCAAAAGATGGAGGGAAGGGGCCCATGAAATCAATACCCCACACATCAAAAATTTCCACAAATGAGAGAGATTGTTGTGGCATTTGGTCCTTAGGCCCTATGTTACCTGTTCTTTGACACTTATCGCATGTTAAACAAAACATTTTAGCATCTTTAAAGAGATTAGGCCAATAAAATCCAGATTGTAACACCTTTAGGGCTGTCCTTTGGGTGCCAAAATGTCCCCCACATGCATAAGTACGGCAGAATGTAAGAATGGAATTAAATTCAGATTCGGGCACACATCTACGCACAATCTGATCTGGGCAGAATTTCCATAAATATGGATCATCCCAAACATAAAAACGTGCATCATGAACAAGTTTATCACGTTGGAACTTGTTTAGGGTACTAGGAACTTGCTTAGACACCAAGAAATTGACCAAATCGGCATACCAAGGGGTTCTTACCTCAATGGACAGAAGTTGCTCATCCGGAAACGTTTCTAAAATGGGGGTGGACTCTTCCTCACGCACCATTCTACTTAGGTGGTCAGCCACCACGTTTTCACACCCTTTCTTGTCTCGGATTTCAAGATCGAACTCTTGAAGTAGGAGCATCCAACGAATGAGTCTTGGCTTAGCCTCCTTTTTGGTGAGAAGATACTTCAAGGCTGCATGGTCAGTGAAAACAATTACTTTAGTACCAAGAAGATATGATCTAAACTTATCTAAAGCAAATACAACCGCCAAGAGTTCTTTTTCGGTTGTAGAATAATTCAATTGAGCATCATTTAAAGTGCGGGAAGCATAATAAATAACATGTGACTGTTTATTTTTCCTTTGACCCAAAACAGCCCCAAGTGCATAATCCGAGGCATCACACATCAATTCAAATGGAATGGACCAATCCGGGGGAGTTATGATGGGTGCCGTGGTTAGGAGCTCTTTGAGATGCTTGAATGACTTCTCGCATGCCTCGTTGAACTCAAAAGACACATCTTTTTGGAGGAGGCGGCATAGGGGTTGTGCAATCTTGGAAAAGTCCTTGATAAATCGTCTATAGAATCCTGCATGACCAAGAAAAGAACGAACCTCTCTAACCGAAGTAGGAGAGGGTAAGTAGCGTACAAGATCTACTTTAGACTTATCAACTTCAATTCCTTTTTCAGAGATTATATGACCCAAAACAATACCTTGTTTAACCATAAAGTGACATTTTTCCCAATTTAAAACAAGATTTGTTTCAACACAACGTTTCAAGATTAAAGTGAGATTATCCAAACAATGATCAAATGAATCACCAAAAACACTAAAGTCATCCATGAATATCTCAATAATCTTCTCAACATAATCAGAAAATATGCTTACCATACACCTTTGAAACGTGGCAGGAGCATTACACAAGCCAAATGGCATGCGTCGATATGCAAACGTTCCAAAGGGACAAGTAAAAGTGGTCTTTTCTTGATCATCCGGAGCAATGACAATTTGGTTATAACCGGAATAACCATCAAGAAAACAATAAAAGGAATGACCTGCTAACCTTTCCAACATTTGATCTAGGAACGGCAATGGGAAGTGGTCCTTCCTTGTGGTGGAATTTATCTTCCTATAATCAATGCATACCCGCCAACCGGTTTGAATTCTCATAGGCACAAGCTCATTCTCGGAATTCTCCACAACCGTTACCCCAGATTTCTTAGGCACACATTGGATAGGTGAAACCCAACGACTATCAGAGATAGGATAAATAACTCCACAATCTAGAAGTTTAATTATCTCCTTTTTCACAACTTCCATCATCGGAGGGTTAAGACGGCGTTGAGCCTCTCTAGTTGGTTTGGCCCCCTCCTCAAGAAATATGTGATGCATACAAGTTGTAGGGCTTATACCTTTAATATCGGCCAATGTCCAACCTAGGGCAGATTTGTACTCCTTCAATACACGAACTAATTTCTCCTCCTCTTGTGCCGTGAGGGAGGAAGAGATGATGGCAGGTAGTGTCTCGTTTTCCCCCAAGAAAATGTACTTCAAATGACTTGGTAAAGGTTTGAGTTCAAGAATAGGTCCCTGAATTATGGATGGAAGCAATTTGTTAGTCGAAATGGGAATGGACTCACGGTTAGGAAACTTTCCCTCATGTTTAGGTAATGACTCAAGGGCAGCAACTACTTCAAGGAATTCCTCACTAGGAGGCACGGCATAGGGTAGTTCAAGTGTGCCGTGGGTTTGCATATAGCTTGCCTCCTTGGTTTTGACTTCTACCCCTCTTGTAATGACCTTTTCAAGTGCATCGTCATTCAAATCTTCAAGATATCCCTGCGCCAAAGAGTCAACAATATCAATAGAGAAACATGAATGATCTTCACTAGGATACTTAATGGAATCAGAAAGATTGAAATTAACCACTTCCCCATCAAATTCCATGGACAAAGTTCCATTAAACACGTCAATCTTAGTCCGGGCCGTCTTCATGAATGGCCTTCCAAGTAGAATGGGCAGCGAGGGTGCATGATCCGATTCATCCATCTCAAGAACATAGAAATCCGCCGGAAAGATCAAATGATTAACCTGCACTAAAACATCTTCCAAAACTCCTTTTGGATAAGCATTAGATCTATCGGCCAATTGTATGATAACACCATCATTTTTCAACACTCCTAGGTTCATAGATGCATAAATGGAATATGGCATAACATTTATAGAAGCACCTAAATCAAGCATGGCAGATTCAAATCTAGTGTTACCAATGACACAAAGAATGGTAAAACTACCCGGATCTTTGCATTTGGGAGGTAGTTTGCGTTGCAAGATGGCGGACACATTCTCACCTACCTTCACCACTTCCTTGGTCGAAATCCTCTTCCTAGTGATGCAAAGCTCTTTTAAGAACTTGGCATACTTAGGGACTTGCTTGATTGCATCAAGGAGCGGAATGTTGACTTGAACTTTCCTAAAGGTTTCCAAAATGTCCTTTTCACTCTCCTCCTTCTTTGATTGCCTAAACCTGCTAGGAAAGGGCACGTTTAGTGGAATAGAACTTGACAAAGTCGAATTTGGACTTACCTTAGGCATGTTGGACGGTTTTGGCACAATAGGGGGCTGCGGCAAAGATTCTTTCACCCTTGCCGTGGCCTTTATTCCTTGTTCCTCCTCTTCTTGCAGCAACACGTCCTCTTCTTGACTTGTTTTGGACGTGCTTGGGGTGGTTTCGACCTCCTTACCACTTCTCAACATGATTGCCTTGGCAGATTCGAATCCTCCCCTTGGATTGACAATGGTTGAGCTAGGGAGCTTGCCTTTGTCTCGGAATTGTCCTACAAATTCCGCAATCTGCCCAATTTGTTTCTCCAAGTGATCCACCCTTTTGTCTTGGTTTTGCATAGCTTTGGTTTGATCCTCTTGCCCCTGAGACAAATTGGTAAGTAATTTAAGAAGTGTTTCATTTCCCAACGACGTACCTTGATTGTTTTGGGCAGGTTGTGCTTGGTTTGGATTGGGGCCGAATGGCTTGGTGTAGAACCCCGGGGGTTGTTGTCTAAAGCCTCCTTGTTGTTGAGGTTGTTGAGGTTCCCTCCACTTGAAGTTTGGATGGTCTCTCCAACCCGGATTGTATGTGTTGGAATATGGATCATTCCTTGGTTGATTGTGGCTCGGAAATCCAATGGCATTTGCACTCTCCCATCCCCCATTCTCAATCAATTGTGGGCATTTTTCCGAAGGGTGTCCTTGGATAGAACATACACCACATACAATCGGTCCTTGTATCTTCATTCCTTCGGCCATCTGAGACACAATAGAAGTAAGATTAGCTAATTGAGTTTGAAGGTCGGATTGAGAACTTACCTCATTCACTTGTTGCCGTGGGGGGTCCCTTTGCCCAAGTCCTTCATATTGTTGTGCATTTAGAGCACGGTTTGCAATTAGGGTCTTGGCCGACATAGGAGTTTTGTCCACCAATGCACCTCTCGCCGAAGCATCGAGCATTTGCCTTTCAATGGGAAGAAGGCCCTCATAGAAATATTGAAGGAGAAGCTCCTCCTTCATTTGATGTTGAGGACATGATGCAACAAGGGCTTTAAAACGCTCGTAGTATGCCGGAAAAGATTCTCCTTGACTTTGTTGGATTCCGCTAATTTTCTTCCTCAAGAGAATGACTCTTGAAGTAGGGAAGAACTTCTCCAAGAACGCTCTCTTCATGCTCTCCCAAGAAGTAACGGTCCCGGGTGCCAATTCATAAAGCCAATCCTTAGCCTTTTCCACAAGAGAGAATGGAAAAGCTTTCATCATTAGAATGTTCCCATCGACATTTATGGGTGTCATGCTCGAACAAACAACCTCGAACTCCTTGAGATGCTTGTTGGGATCTTCCATGGAAAGCCCATGGTATTTCGGAATGTGGTGCAACAAGCTTGACTTCAACTCGAATTCATCGGTCTTGCCTTGGGCAGCCGCGGGGTATTGAATGCATAATGGTGCGGCATTGGCCAACCCCGAGGCCGAAAGCTCTTTAATGGTCCGATTGTCTGCTGCCATAACTTCTTCTTCCACACTTTCAAACTCAGATTCGGCCTCTGAACTTGAACTAGGTTCACTAGGTTCACTAGGTTCGGGATGCCTCCTCTTTCTTCTCAAATCACGTTCAAAATCGTCGTTAAAGTCCAAGATATGTGCATGCACAGTTTGAGAACTCCGCGTCATGCACTAGTACCTAAACCAAGAAAACAAAACAAAATGAGAAAACTAGGTAAATTACACTAAAAACATACGGCAAAAACACAAGGGATTAGCAATTTTGCTAATCCCCGGCAACGGCGCCAAAATTTGATGCGAAAATAGTTAAACACACAAATTAACCCTATGGATGACAATTGTAGTAAATGAGCAAATAGGGATCGTTCTAGACCGGGGATTAACTAGGGATGCTAATCAATGTGAAATTGACTCAAAAGACTCAAAACAACACAAACACACTCAAATCTGCCTAAAAACCACTTTCTGGGCAGATTTGAGCACAAACACAAATTTGGACGAAATTAAGTAATAACTTGACTCAAGAACGTAAAAACACAATATAAAACACTAAACTAACTCAAAGAATGTAAAACTAAACACTTAAAACATTAAAACAAACCAAAAGACTCAAACATCACCCAAAACACTCAAAACTGCCTTAAAATCACTTTCTGGGCAGTTTTGAGCACTTTGGTGAATCTGGACGAAATTGGGAAATAAAATGAATCAAAACACTTAAAAGCACAAACTAAATTGATTTCTAACTAAATTGGACATTAAAGTAAAGGGGGATTAAGATTTATACGAAAATTGAAATAACAAAACGAGTTAATAAACTAGGCAGATTGTATAAACGGATTTGAGAAACAAGATGATGGATGGATTAGTTAGAGGTCCATTCTCCACACATGACACATTTATATATGAATCGATTCTCCAATTGCTTTTCATTATCTATGATGCTCAACACCCCAAGTTAACCGTGATGCACTAATTAACTCTCAAATTTTCCTTATGTTATTGAATTGGATGATGCATGCGACAATTCAAATCATTCTCCAATGGTTCTCAACATGAATGCATAGAAGAGATACAATGAGAGATCATTATGCTCTATGAGAATTATAAGTGTTGACGAGGCAATTGTAACTATGAATGCATGATACTTTTGCCAAGAATTCAATTAACGCGGTTGTGACTAGCAACCTTCACTACTCATGTTTATAAACTTGTGACGATTAGGTGAAACTCGTTTATAAACTAGCATCGAGTTTATGCATGAAGACTAAGTATGCATCCCTAATCAACATACAAAAACAAGTTTTTAATAAACATGATAATTGAATTACAATCACAACTTAACAAATCACAATTGGAAGAAATCAATTCATATTTCAAACATGTTCATGGCTTCAAACTTTCCCCTAACTAATTAGGGGTTTAGCCACTCATGATTACAACAAACTTAGAGAGTAATAACAAAGTAAACATTGAAAACAAGAATCGAAGTACACCTAAAAATTCCAACAACTCAATCTTGAATTGTATGAACGTTTAGGCCTCTTCTCCTCTAGTTGCTGCGGCACAAGGGGTTTTGGTGAGTTTTGGGGGTTATGGATGATGTAGAATGATGTGTTTAGGGTAGGGATGGATGTAGGGGAAGGCAAGGAGTGTTTTTGGGCAGAAAATATGAAGAATGGTGAAGTATGGTAGTGCTAGAGAGAGAGGAGGAATTTCTGGCGTGAATGAATGTGTATGAGAGATGGTTTTCTGAAATGGAAGAGTGTGTGTTTTGTGGCTGCAATGCATGCTTATTTATAGGTGAAATGGGGGGAACATGATGACTAGGAATTAGGTGGAAAGCTGAAATGGTGATGGGAGATGCATGTGGCTGAAATGCATGTGATTAAAGGGTGGGAATGCATGTGTTTTGACAGAAAATAAAAGGGAATGCTGGAAATCTGGAATGGGAACCCACGGCATGGTTGTTTTCTGGTGGTGAATGGGTTTATGTTTGATTGGTGCATGTGGGTTGATTATTTAAAGTGTAAATGATTAATGAATGGTTCTTTGTTGATGGTGGAAATCTGAAATGATGAAGTGGAATGTGCATGTGGCTGCAATGGTAAAGGATGGGAGTGCATGTGCTTTGACAGCTAGGTTGCATGTGGAATGTGACTGTAATTGATGGAGAAAGGCCACGGCAAAAGGGGATTGTGGTGCAATGATGGTGTTTTGCACGGCAATGATGGGGAAAGAATGTGTGGATGCATGGTTGTGTTGGTGATGAATGTGAACTCTTTGTTCTTCATTTTCATTCCTTTGGTCTTCAATTTCGTCCATCTACTTGGCTTTAAGCATATGCAATCCATTCCAATCTCTAATTTGCTCCAAAAGGCTCCGAAAGGCATCCTTTTGCATCCTTAGCCATATGAACCTATAAACACACGAAAATGACTTTAAACACTAAATTAAGTAAGAAAACACAACATAAATGCATAAGAACTAGCTAACTAAGGCGCATAAATATGCTCCTATCAGGGATGAGATAAGGTTTCTAGAAGGAATGGTTTAGGGCAGATTCCTAAACCTAAAGGGGCAAGGACACATGATATAGGTGTAGAAGAAGGATTGCAATTCCTAAACCTATATGGAATGGTGTTTATGCGGCAAAACAAATGGATAAGCTTCTAGAAACTGTTCTAAGTGTTTAAATATGCACCTAATCCCTTCTAATTAGCTAGATTTAAGGCACAACCTAATTTGGATAGGATAGGATAGGATAATGTTAGAGTTAGGAAAGGATAAGGTTGGTTAGGATAGGATAAGATAAGGTTGGATAAGGTTCCTTATTTCTTGCTTCTTCCTTATCTTCTTTGCATTTGGACTTCTTTCACCAGATTTGTAGCCTTTCCTAGCCCTTCTTGACTTCAATTTCGTCCATCCTCTTTACTCCATGGTTAAGCTATCCAATCCATGCCCAAAAATGCTCCATTTAGCTCCAAAATGCCCTTTCTTGCTCCTTTTGCCATTAGGACCTAAAAACATGCGAAAATAACTTAAAAGACTGAAATAAATAGTAATTAACTCACTAAATGCAAGGAAACAACATAACTAAGTACCATAAATATGCTCCTATCAGCTTTGAATGAAATGGGCATGAGTTCTAGTATTTGGAACTATAGTGATAAAACGCATTCTAAGCAGCAACCAAGCAAAGAATAATGAGATCATGCGACAACTTTAGAAAACAAAAACATCAACATTAATAACTTTCTAAAGAATGTTTAGGCTCAAATCTCTCAAGGTTGTAGCGTTAGATTGAGTTTCTTCCTTCAAGCATGTTACAGAAACTGATTTTTTTCCTTTTTGTGATTACATGTAAATTTGTAAATGTCAACCACAACTAAGCATAAACCAAAGAGCATATCAAACTTCCATCCATGTTTGTAACTTACTTTAATAGTGATGCATTTAAAAACCAAATCCTCATCATTGTGTTGGAAGGTATCCTAGGACACAAACAAACATAAAAACAAAAACGACTCTAAAACCAACTCTTTTTAGGTTTTTAAAACACTATTTTTTCGATTTTTTTTCAAATTTTCGGATTTTCTGTTTAAGACACATAAAAACACTTCAAAACATACTATAAACACTTAAAAACAGTTAATAACAACTTAAGAAGTGATAGGTGATAAAATCCCATGAAAATCATGCAAAAACAGCTTGTTTACCCCCCCCCCCCCACACTTAAACCAAACATTGTCCTCAATGTTTTAAGCATAGACTCACAAACAAACAACCAATTAACACAACTAACAAACATGACAAACATGGCAAAGTAAAAGCAATAAAGAGTAGGGTTTAGGAACGCAAATCTGGTTATGGAGTGTTGGAGCTTCCTAGTTCTTCTTTATTTGCATGGGTTGCCTCCCAAGAAGCACTTGCTTTAAGGTCTTCCAGCCGGACGATCCTTCCTTTTAAGCTTCATTGGAGCCCACGGCATGGAAGTTTGCACCATCCACGACATGCTCCTCAAAGTTCTCATAGTATGGCTTCAAATGATGTCCGTTCACTTTGAACTCCTTCCCAGTCTTTAAACTTTGAATTTGGACTGCACCATAAGGAAATACATTTGTAACAACAAACGGGCCAATTGATGCGAAAATAGTTAAGCACACAAATTAACCCTCTTGTTGTCAAATTGTAGTAAGGATGCAAGTAGGGATCGTTCAGGACCGGGGATTAGGAGGGCTTGGTAAAACCTCTAAACTGACTTAAAAACATAAAAACAAAGTTAAAAATGTTCACGAAGACTCAAAGGATTCAAAACAAGTTCAAAAGACTCAAAACTGCCTAAAAACACTAACTAGGCAGTTTCTGACCTTAAACACAATTTTGGACGAATTTAAGGTTATGGTTTGAATCAAAACACTTTAAAACACAAACTAAACAGATTCTAAACACTCTAGAACAAGAAAGTAAAGGGGGGTTTTGATTTGACGAAAATTGAAATAACAAAACAAGTTATAAAACTAGGCAGATTGTAAAACGAATTTTGAAAACAAGATGATGGATGGATTAGTTAGAGGTCCATTCTCCACACATGACATATTTGTATATGAATCGATTCTCCAATTGCTTTTCATTAACTATGATGCTCAACACCCCAAGTTAACCGTGATGCATTAATTAACCCTCAGATTTCCTTATGTCATTGAATTGGATGATGCATGCGACAATTCAAATCATTCTCCAACGGTCCTCAACATGAATGCATAGAAGAGATACAGTGAGAGATCATTATGCTCCATGAAAATCATAAGTGTTGACGAGGCAATTGTAACTATGAATGCATGAGACTCTTGCCAAGAATTCAATTAACGCGGTTGTGACTAGCAACCTTCACTACTCATGTTTATAAACTTGTGACGATTAGGTGAAACTCGTTTATAAACTAGCGTCAAGTTCATGCATGAAAACTAAGTATGCATCCTTAATCAACATACACAAAAACAAGTTTTGAATAAAATAGATAATTGAATTGCAATCACAACTTGACAAATCATAGTTGGAAGAAATCAATTCATATTTCAAACATGTTCATGGCTTCAAACTTTCCCCTAACTAATTAGGGGTTTAGCCACTCATGGTTACAGCAATCTCAGAAAGTAATAACAAAGTAAACATTGAAAACAAGAACGAAGTAAACCTAAGAACACTCCAATCTGCGAGCATGAAACGTTCAAGGCTTCATTTCTCTCCTAATTGCTGCGGCACAAGGGTTTTGGTGAGTTTAGGGGGTTATGGATGATATGGAATGATGGATTTTAGGGTTGGGATGGATGTAGGGGACGGCAAGGGAAGTTTTTGTGCAGAAAATATGGAGAATGGTGAAGTATGGATGTGTTAGAGGGAAGGGATGAATTTCTGGCGTGAATGGTGAATGAATGAATGAGTTTGTGGCTGCAACAAGGAGGTTTTATTATAGGATTTCAGGAATTAAAACCCTAGGTTATTTCGGTAATCAGAATTTAAGTCAAAAGCTTTTAGAAATAGGAAATCAAATCAGAAAAGTGAAGGAAACTACCTAAAACCCACGGCAAAGGGATTAAACACAAAAGGAATGTGTTTTAATGCAATGGAATAGGAAAGAACCATCTCCCTTGCACGGCAAGGAAGAGGTAAGGTCAAGGGAAGTGCACGGCAAGGCTTGCATAGGAAATAAGTATGTGTTTAATTCCCCAAATCAATTCTAATAATCAGGAATTAAGTTAACTCCCTTTAGAATAGGTAATTGAAATCAGGAATTAGGGGAAAAGGGCTAAGTCTTGCGGCAAAGGGAGGAAAAGAAAGGGAAAGTGCAATTAAACTTGCAGATTTTGGGAGAAAAGGAATGTATAGGTGCGGCTAAGGCTTTTAAGAAAGGGATTGTGACATAATCTTGCAGATTTTGGGAGAGAAAAGGAAGGTTACTCACGGCACAATTTAGGACATGTCTAGGGCTTCTAGAACATGTGATTTAGGCAACCAACATTATTTGGAAACTTGCACAATTGGAAACCTTTCAAGAATAGAAACTCCCCATAATGGAAACTAGTTTCCAATTCTTGATTCCTCCTTCTTCCTTCGATTCTAGGCTCACTTGGTCTTTAATTTCGTCCAACACTTTGGCTCCAAGCACAAGCTATCCATCCTTAGCCCAAAAATGCTCCAAAAGTCTCCAAAATGCACTTCTTTGCTCCTTTAGCCCTTAGAACCTGAAAACATACGAAAATGACTTAAAAGACTTAAAGAACTAAGAAATAACAATGTAAATGCACAAGAACAAGCCAACTAAGTCGCCTAAATATGCTCCTATCACCAATCCATTTAGAACGTAACTTACCTGGAAACAAGCGAATGCGGGAATTGAAGAGTGGCACTTTCTGCCCTAGAACAAATGTCTTGCTACGAATCATCTTGTCATGGAAAGCCTTTGACTTCTCCTTGTAAATAAAAGCGTTCTCGTACGCTTTATGCCTTATCTCCTCAACCTCATTCAATTGAAGCTTCCTATGTATTCCAGCAGCATCAATGTCCATATTGAGTGTTTTGACGGCCCAATGTGCTTTGTGCTCCAATTCAACAGGAAGATGACATGGTTTCCCATAGATGAGCCGAAATGGGGACATTCCAATTGGTGTTTTGTAAGCCGTACGATACGCCCACAATGCATCATTCAAATGCAAGCTCCAATCCTTCCGGTTTGGCCCTACAGTCTTCTCCAAAATCTGCTTGATTTCTCGATTACAAACCTCAGCTTGCCCACTTGTTTGAGGATGATAAGGTGTTACCACCTTATGTGTGACGTTATATTTCTTGAGCAATGCTTCAATGGTTCAATTGCAAAAATGGGAACCTCCATCACTTATAAGAACTCTTGGCATTCCAAATCTAGCAAATATGTTAGTTTTGACATAATTTGCAACCACTTTGGAATCATTAGTACGGGTGGCTTTTGCTTCCATCCATTTCGACACATAATCAACTGTAAGTAAAATATATAGGAAACCATGAGATGAAGGAAAAGGACCCATAAAATCAATGCCCCAAACATCAAAAATTTTGACACCATAGATAGGTGTCTGCGGCATTTGGTCTTTTGGACCTATATTTCCGGTTCTTTGAAAGCGATCACATGTTATGCAAAAAGTTCTAGCATCCTTAAAGATAGTAGGCCAATAAAAACCACATTCAAGTACTTTACGTGCAGTCCTTTGAGTGCCAAAGTGACCTCCATATGCATAAGTGTGACAAAAAGTTAAAATTGAATTAAACTCTGATTCATGCACACACCTATGAATGATTTGATCAGCGCAATATTTCCACAAATAAGGATCATCCCACAAATAAAAATGAGCCTCATTTTTAAGTTTATCGCGTTGGTGCTTATTTAGGTTGCTTGGAACTTGTTTAAACACCAAATAATTCACTAAATCGGCATACCATGGCTCACTTACCTCGATGGACAGAAGCTGCTCATCTGGGAATGTCTCTGGGATAGGCACGGCATCTTCTTCATGCACCATATGGCTCAAGTGGTCAGCCACCACGTTTTCACTTCCTTTCTTGTCCCGGATTTCGATATCGAACTCTTGAAGTAGAAGCATCCATCGAATAAGCCTTGGTTTGGCCTCATTCTTGGTGAGTCAATACTTCAACACTGCATGATCGATGTAAATTATAATTTTAGTGCCAAGTAAATAAGAACGAAACCTATCTAAACCAAAAACAACAGCAAGAAGTTCTTTTTCCGTTGTGGAGTAGTTCAATTGGACATTATTCAAGGTCTGGGATGCATAATAGATGACAATTGGCTACTTGTTCTTCCTTTGGCCTAAAACAGCTCCTAATGCATAATCTAAAAAATCGCACATAAGCTCAAAAGGAAGGCTCCAATCTGGTGGAACAACGATCTCCTTGAGGTGTTTGAAGGCCTTCTCACATTCCTCATCAAACTTGAATGGGACAGCTTTTTGGAGAAGTCGGCAAAGGGGGTTGGAAATCTTGGAAAAATCCTTGATGAATCGCCTATAGAATCCTGCATGTCCAAGAAAAGAATGAACCTCTATAACCGAAGTAGGAGAGGGTAAGTAGCGTGCAAGATCTATTTTTGATTTATCAACCTCAATACCCTTGGCCGAAATTATATGCCGTAGAATTATGCCTTGTTTTACAATGAAATGACATTTTTCCCAATTTAACATAAGGTTAGTTTCAATGCATTGTTCCAAGATTAAAGTGAGATTATGTAAACAAGCATCAAACGAATCACCAAATACACTAAAATCATCCATGAAAACTTCAATAATCTTCTCCACAAAATCTGAAAATATACTTATCATGCATCTTTGAAAGGTGGCAGGAGCATTGCATAAACCAAATGGCATGCGACGATAGGCGAAAGTACCAAAGGGACATGTGAAAGTGGTCTTTTCTTGGTCATTCGGAGCTATGACAATTTGATTATATCCTGAATAAACATCAAGAAAACAATAAAAAGAATGACCGGCTAACCTTTCAAGCATTTGATCAATGAACGACAAAGGGAAGTGATCTTTCCTAGTGGTTGCGATGAGCTTCCTATAATCAATGCAAACTCTCTAACCAGTTTGGATACATGTTGGCACAAGCTCATTCTCAGCATTCTTCACCACCGTCACTCCGGATTTCTTTGGCACAACTTGAACTGGTGAAACCTAACGGCTATCTGAGATAGGATAAATTACTACACAGTCAAGTAATTTGATAATCTCCTTCTTCACAACTTCCATCATTGGAGGGTTGAGTCGACATTGAGCCTCTCGAGTTGGTTTAGCCCCCTTTTCTAGAAGTATGCGATGCATGCATGTTGTAGGGCTAATTCCTTTAATGTCGGCCAAGGTCCATCCTATGACTGTTTTGTGCTCTTTCAACACTCGAACCAATTTCTCTTCCTCCATTGCCATAAGTGATGAAGAAACAATGACGGGCAACATTTTTTTGTCTGCCAAATAGACATACTTCAAATGACTTGGCAATGGTTTAAGTTCAAGAATGGGTGCCTGAATCACTAAAGGTAACAACTTGTTAGTAGAAACGAGAATTGAAATTGGAATTGGGGCTTACTTTGATATTGTGGTGATGATTCAAGTGCAGCCACCATTTCGCCAACTTCATCATCATGCACGGCCAGATTGGGTTTTAAGCCCAATCCCTCGACAATTGTTGTTTCAAGTGGATCTTTGTCCAACGAATCAAGAAAGTCCCGCGCCAATGAATCAAATATATCAATAGAGAAACAAGAATGATCATTTTTAGGATATTTAATTGTTTCAGAAAGATTGAAATCAATAACTTCCCCATCAAATTCCATCGTTAAAGTCCCTTTGAACACATCGATCCTGGTGCGGGCTGTTTTCATGAAAGGTCTCCCAAGTAGGATCGGCAATGGTGTAGAATAGGTTAACCTGCACCAAAACATCTTCGAAAACTCCTTTTGGATAGGCATTAACATGATCGGCCAATTGGATAATCACACCATCATTTTTAAACTCTCCTAAGTTCATAGATGCATAAATTGAGTAAGGCATGACATTAAGTGAAGCTCCTAATTCTAGCATAGCATGTTCAAACTTAGTATTGCCAATAACACAAGGAATTGTAAAACTACCCGGATCTTTGCATTTAGGTGGTAGTTTTCTTTGTAACACCGCCGAAACATTCTCACTTACCTGGACCACCTCTTTGTTCAAAATCCTCTTCCTTGTTGTGCAAAGTTCTTTCAAGAATTTGGCATACTTAGGAACTTGCTTGATTGCATCAAGGAGCGGGATATTGACTTGAACTTTCCTAAAGGTTTCCAGAATGTCATTTTCATTCTCTTATTTCTTTAATTGCCTAAATCTGATAGGAGAGGGCACATTTTGTGGAATAGAACTAGGAAAATTCGAATTTGGACTTACCTTGGTGGTGTTGGACGGTTTTGGGACATTAGGGGGCTACGGCAAGGTTTGTTCCACCCTTGCTGTGGCCTTTGCTCCTTGTTCATCCTCTTCTTGCAGCAGCTTTTCCTCCTCTTGGCTTGTTTTGGACGGTTTTGGAGTTGTTCCAACCTCCTTACCACTTCTCAACGTAATTGCCTTGGCGGTTTCAAAACCTCCCTTCGGATTTATGATTTTTGAACTAGGCAATTTACCTTCCTCTCTGAATTGGCCCATGAATTCTGCCATTTTCCCCATTTGCTTCTTCAATTCTCCCATCTCTTTGGCTTGATTTTGATAGCCCTACGACAAGGTAGTTAGTAATTGAAGAACATTATCATTATTCATTGACAAACCTAAATTTGGTTGGGTAGGTTGTGATTGAGGTTGAGATTGTGTGAATGGCTTTTGATATATCCCAGGAGGTGGTGGACGAAATCCTCCTCCATCGTCGTGAGTTTATTGAGGTTGTTGAGGCTCTCTCTACTTGAAATTTGGGTGATCTCTCCATCCCGAATTGTATGTATTTGAGTATGGATCATTCCTTTACGGATTTTGGCCTTGATAACCTATGGCATTGGTGCTTTCCCATCCTCCATTCTCTATCAATTGAGGGCATTGATCATTGAGGTGCCTTTGCATAGAGCACACGCCACACACACTTGGTGTACTTCCTTGCACTTTGGATCCTTTAACAACGTGAGACACAAGCATAATGAGATTAGCTAATTGAGATTGAATTTCAGAAATTGCACTTACCTCATTCACTTGTTGTTGCCATGGGGTGTCTTTTTGTCCAACACCTTCGTATTGTTGTGCATTCAAGGCTCGATTTGCAATTAAGACCTTGGCAGCCACCGGTGTTTTGTCAACCAAAGCACCCCCTGCCGAGGCATCTAGCATTTGTCTCTTAATTGGAAGGAATCATTCGTAGAAATATTGAATTAAAAGTTCTTCCTTCATTTGATGTTGAGGGCATGATGCAACTAGAGTCTTAAAACTTTCATAATATGCTGGAAAAGACTCCCCTTGGTTTTGTTGAATGCCACTAATTTTCTTCCTCAAAAGAATCACTCTTGAAGTTGGGAAGAATTTCTCTAAGAATGCCCGCTTCATGCTTTCCCAAGAAGTGACAGTTCCGGGTGCCAATTCGTATAGCCAATCTTTAGCCTTTTCCAAAAGAGAGAATGGAAAGGCCTTCATCTTCAAAATGTTCCCATTGACATTGATGGGTGTCATGCTTGAACATACCACTTCAAACTCTTTAAGATGCTTGTTTGGATCTTCCATGGACAGCCCATGGTATTTGGGGATGTGATTCAAAAAGGTAGACTTCAATTCGAACTCATCGGTCTTGCCTTGAGCTATCATTGGATATTGAATGCATAAAGGCACGGCATTGTCTAATCCTGAGGCCGAAAGTTCTTTGATTGTTCGATTGTCCGCCGCCATAACAGCCATAGGATGGACCTTAGCCAACATTAAAGGAATTAGCCCTACAACATGCATGCATCGCATACTTCTAAAGGAGGGGGCTAAACCAACTCGAGAGGCTCAATGTTGACTCAACCCTCCAATGATGGAAGTTGTGAAGAAAGATGACATATTAAAGATTACCACTCACATAGATTTTAATTATCCCTACCCTCGAGCATATACTTAACCATAGTTACCACACACTAGCTCCCATTTAATCAATTAAAACAACATTTTGAATGTAGTAACATGCCTTAGAGAATCCCTCAATTCCTCACTGGATACACTCTATTTTCACACAGATTTTCTGACTACACTCCCTACACTAAGTATATGTGAGAAGATTGATGTAAACATGTAGACTAGCAGTCACATATGTATAATCAAAGAAGGCACTTTCTGGAATTATTAACATGTATATGATCTCATGAATGGAATGCCACTACTTAGACGCAAGAACCAGGGATACCATATGCTCAAACCAATTTTAAACTCCACATATTGAAACACATAACAATCAAGATCCAAGTCAAAGGGTTGTAACGGGGCTAAGGTATTGGCTAACAAAGAAAGGTAAGGATAAACAAAAGTTCTTAAAGTAATAGTAAGCAAAGTAATGAAATAAATACTTAGAATTCACTTTTGAATGCAAAAACTAACTTTAAACATGAAAGGACAATTCACATAACTTAGGGTCAAATTCAAACTTTTGGGCCCTTTCTTCAACAACCAATACTTGTGAGTTCATTCTCACTTATTTTCAACTCTTTTTTCTTTCTTTTCTCTTCTTTTCCTTCTTTTTCACGTTTTTTTTTTTCGTGCCCTATTCTTTTCTTTGGCACATAAATCATCCATCCCCCTAGATTCCCATGAAAATCCTTCCCCCACACTTATTTTTCTGATACTTCTAGATCAAAAGGAATTCCCTCTAAGTCATGCTTTACTATATTTTAAGAACAAGGGTATGGATAGTCCTATTCTAGGCTAGGTAAGGGTAATGTGGGCTAACAAAGACAATAGGCTAACAAAGGCTCAAAGGGGTTAACATACAATACATATGCAAAGGGTAAGGCTTTTTGGCTCTGGTTTTAACTAAACAACTTCATCTTGTTTTATGTTATGCACTCAATTTTATGCTTTGAATGAAATGGGCATGAGTTCTAGTATTTGGAACTATAGTGATAAAACGCATTCTAAGTAGCAACCAAGCAAAGAATAATGAGATCATGCAACGACTTTAGAAAACAAGAACATCAAGATTAATAACTCTCCAAAGAATGTTTAGGCTCAAGTCTCTCAGTATTATAGCGTTAGTTTGAGTTCCTTCCTTCAAGCATGTTACAAAAACTGATTTTTTCCTTTGTGATTACATGTGAATTCGTAAATGTCAACTACAACTAAGCATAAACCAAAGAGCATATCAAACTTCCATCCATGTTTGTAACTTTCTTTAATAGTCATGCAATTAAAAACCAAATCCTCATCATTGTGTTGGAAGGTATCCTAAGACACAAACAAAAAACAACTCTAAAAACAACTCTTTTTGGGTTTTTAAAACACTCTTTTTTGATTTTTTTTTTTTTCAAATTTTCGCATTTTCTGTTTAAGACACATAAAAATACTTCAAAACACACTAAAAACACTTAAAAACAGTGAATAACAACTTTAGAAGTGATAGGTGATAAAATCCCACGAAAATCATGCAAAAACAGCTTGTTTACCCCCCCCACACGTAAACCAAACATTGTCCTCAATGTTTTAAGCATAGACTCACAAACAAACAACCAAATAACACAACTAACAAACACGACAATCATGGCAAAGTAAAAGCAATAAAGAGTAGGGTTTAGGAACGCAAATCTGGTTATGGAGTGTTGGAGATTCCTAGGTTTTCTTTATTTGCATGCATGGGTTGCCTCCCAAGAAGCGCTTGCTTTAATGTCTTCCAGCTGGACGATACCTCTCTTTAAACTTCATTGGAGCCCACGGCATGGAATTGATCTTTGAATGGAAGGTGATACTTGAAATGATCCGGTAATGGTTTAAATTCAAGATTGGGTGCCTGAATCATCAACAACCTGTTAGTATAAAACAAATTTGAAATTTGGGGAGGTGGCTTACTTGTGTGCTCCGACATGAACTCAAGAATAAACACCCCTTCGAAAGTTGTAGGACTAGAAAATTCAGCTAGATTTGGTGTTTTGAGAGTTATGACTTGTCCCGTGTCATAAAATCCAACTTCTTTGGGAATTGTTGTCTTAAGTATATCCTCTTTAATGAATTCGAGACATTCCCCAACCACTTCTTGCTCTTGATTCTTTGGAAAGGTTTTGAAGATGCCTTTCTCACCCTCTTCTTCCTTGGATTGCATGATCCTGCAAGGAATAGGGGCATTTGGTGGAACGGGGTTAGAAATAATTAAATTTCGAACAACCTTACCTGAATTGGATGGCGTAGGAGCAATAGGTGCCTGCGGCAAAGGTGTTTCCACCCTTGCCATGTGTTGGGTGTGTTCCTCTTCCTGAAGTTGCAATCTTTCATCTTCCTTGTAATTTGATTTTGATGGTTTAGGGTCTGTTCCAACCTCCTTGCTACTTTTCAAGATGATTTCCTTGGCAGTTTCAAATCCTCCCTTCGGATTTGCAATGGTTGAACTAGGGAGTTTGCCTTGGTCTCGAAATTGTCCTACGAACTCTGCTATCTGCCCAATTTGCTTTTCCAAGTGGTCCAACCTTTTGTCTTGATTTTGCATTGCTTTGTTTTGATTTTCTTGCCCCTGAGACAAATTGGTGAGTAACTTAATAAGCATATCATTATACAAAGACGTACCTGAATTTGTTTGGGCAGGTTGTGGTGGCTGCATAGGTGTTGTATAGAACTCCTCATATGGCTGCCAATATTCTCCTTGTTGAGCCTCCTTGACTTGATTTTGTGAGCCCTGCACCAAAGAAATTAATTCATTAAGAATTTGATTATAATCTATTGACGAACCTGAGTTTGGTTGGGTATTTTGTATATGAGGTTGTGGTGGCTGCATAGGCGTTGAATAGAACTCGTTGTATGGCTGCCAATATCCTTTGTGTTCAACTTGTTAAAATTCGCACCACATAGAGTTTGAATGATCACTCCAATCTCTTTGTGCACATTGATTTGCTTGATATTCTTGCCTATAAGAAGCACCAAATGTAGGGACACTTTGCATTGTCGACCCTTCGGCATACTGTGATAACTGACAAGTAAGATTCGCTATTTGAGCTTGAAGATTAGCAATTGCCATGTCTTGCTTCTCTAGTACCTGAAATCAATGAAATAAAACTAAATCAAATATGAAAAGAAAAATAAACAAACAAACAGAAGGATTAGCAATTTTACTAATCCCCAGCAACGGTGCCAAAATTTGATGTGAAATATTCTAACACTCAAATTAAAACCCTATGATTGTAGTATATGAAAGTAGGGATCGTTTTAGGTTGGGGATTAGAAGGGATGCTAATCTACTCTAAACTGACTTAAAAACACAAAACTACACTTAAAAACACTTAACTAGACATATAAGACTCAAAACAGCACAAAACAATAAAAAAAAAGACTCAAACTAGACTCTAAAGGCGATTTGGACGAAAATTACTTTTAACTTGACTCAAAACACTAAAAAACACAACTTGGATAGATTCTAACTAATTTGACACAACAAAGTAAAGGGGGATTGGATTTTGGACGAAATTAAGGTAAAAACAAACATATTATAAAGACTCTAAACAATTTGGACGAAATTAGGGAAAACTATGGGTAATAAGCTAGCTAGAGGGTCCTTCTCCACACATGACACATATGCATATGAACCAATTTCCTGTTATTATTCCTTTAGACTATGAATGACAACGCCCCAAGTTAGTTGCATCGCACAACTAACCATCGGATTTTCCTTATTTCATTGAATTAGATGGAATACGCATCTAAACCAAATTATCTTTCTCAAGTTCCCTATATGAAACACATGATAGAGATACATGTCAAAAGTCATTAAGTTCTATGAAAATCATAAGCATTGACACGGCATTCATCACTATGAAATGCATGAAACTCATACCAAGGATTTACTTAACACGATTGTGACTAGCAACCTCCACTACTTGTGAATATAAGTGAATAACTATTACGTGAGACCCCCTTATAACTATTACGTGAGACCCCCTTATACTCTTGCATCAAATTCATGCATGCAAATTAAGTGTCGACCCCCAACCTACATACATAAACAAGTTTTAATAACTTAGATAAGCAAATCACATTCATGCCTTAAAAAACAATAACTGGACGTAATCAATTCATATAAAACTTATAATCATGGCTTCGAATTCACCTCTAACTAAAAAGAAATTAGTTCCACATGTTCGCAAAACAAAGATAATTAAACTTAAACATTAAAAACAAAGATAGAATACACCTAGAAACACTCCAGGTGGCTTCTCCTTCCTTCCTTGCTGCCAACAATGGGGATTTGTGTGAATTTAGGCTCTTGAGGTGTGGTGGATGGTGTGGTGTGAATTTGTGGTAGAAGGTGGTGGTTTTTGAGTGTTGTGGCATCATGTATTTATAGGGTGAAGGGAAGGCACAAATTTGGGCTGAAAATGAGAGGAATTAGGACTCCAAATCACCAAAGAACAAGGATACTTTCAATCAGTTTCCAAGGAGGACAATGAATGGTCCTTGTGGTAGATTCTAGAACTTCTAGAATGGTTACATGTGGCATAAACTTAATGCACGAAAATAGGGCTTCTAGAACTTGATATTTAGGTGATTTAATGTGAAAATGAGTCCTCTTTGAAGTTGGAATTAAGGTAGGAAAAGATTAGGATAGGATAAGATAAGATAAGGTTGGATAAGGTTTGGATAAGATAAGGAAATTTTGATAAGGTTCCTTATTTCTTGCTATTTCCTTATCTTCTTTGCATTTGGACTTCTTTCTCCAGATTTGTAGCCTTTCCTAGCCCTTCTTGACTTCAATTTCGTCCATCCACATTGCTCCATAGTTAAGCTATCCAATCCATGCCCAAAACTGCTCCAAATAGCCTCAAAGTGCACTTTCTTGCTCGTTTTGCCATTAGGACCTAAAAACATACGAAAATAGCTTAAAAGACTAAAATAGATAGTAATTAAGTAACTAAATGCAAGGAAACAACATAACTAAGTAGCATAAATATGCTCCTATCAGCCAACACGTATCCAAATAGGTTGGAGAGTTTGCATTGATTATACGAAGCTCAACGTCACCACAAGGAAGGATCACTTCCCTTTGCCGTTCATTGATCAAATGCTTGAAAGGTTAGCCGGTCATTCTTTTTATTGTTTTCTTCATGGTTATTTGGGATTTAATCAAATTGTCATAGCTCTGGATGACCAAGAAAAGACCACTTTCACGTGTCCCTTTGGTACTTTTGCCTATCGTCGCATGCCCTTCGGCTTATGCAATGCACTTGCCACATTTCAAAGATGCATGGTAAGTATATTTTCAGATTTTGTGGAGAAGATTATTGAAGTTTTGATGGATGATTTTTGTGTATTTGGTGATTCGTTTGATGATTGTTTACAAAATCTCACTTTGATCTTGAAACAATGCATTGAAACTAACCTTGTGTTAAATTGGGATAAATGTCATTTCATGGTAAAACAAGGCATAGTTCTACGGCATATAATTTCGGCCAAGGGTATTGAGGTTGATAAATGAAAAATAGATATTGTACGATACTTACCCTCTCCTACTTCGGTTAGAGAGGTTCGTTCTTTTCTTGGACATGCAGGATTCTATAGGCGATTCATCAAGGACTTTTCAAAGATTTCCAACCCCCTTTGCCAACTTCTCCAAAAAGGTGTCCCATTCAAGTTCGATGAGGAATGTAAGAAACCATTCAAACACCTCAAAGAGATGCTCACTTCGGCCCCCATCATTGTTCCACCAGATTGGAGCCTTCCTTTTGAGCTTATGTGCGATGCCTCAGACTATGCATTAGGAGTTGTTTTAGGCCAAAGGAAAAACAAGCAGCCACATGTCATCTATTATGCATCCCGGACCTTGAATGATGCCCAATTGAACTAATCCACAACGGAAAAAGAACTTCTTGCTGTTGTTTTTGCTTTAGATAAGTTTCGTTCTTATTTACTTGGCACTAAAGTTATAATTTACATTGATCATACAGCGTTGAAGTACTTACTCACCAAAAAGGAGGCTTATTCGTTGGATGCTTCTTCTTCAAGAGTTCGATATCGAAATCTGGGACAAGAAAGGAAGTGAAAACGTGGTGGCTGAACACTTGAGCTGTATGGTGCATGAAGAAGATGCCGTGCCTATCCCAGAGACATTCCCAGATGAGCAGCTGCTGTCCATCGAGGTAAGTGAGCCATGGTATGCCGATTTAGTGAATTATTTGGTGTCTAAACAAGTACCAAGCAACCTAAATAAGCACCAACGTGATAAACTTAAAAAGGAGGCTCAGTTTTATGTATGGGATGATCCTTGTTTGTGGAAATATTGCGCTGATGTGCGTGAGTCAGAGTTTAATTCAATTTTAACTTTTTGTCACACTTATGCATGTGGAGGTCACTTTGGCACTCAAATGACTGCACGTAAAGTACTTGAATGTGGTTTTTATTGACCTATTATCTTTAAGGATGCTAGAACTTTTTGCATAACATGTGATCGTTGTCTAAGAACCAGAAACATTGGTTCAAAAGACCAAATGCCGCAGACACCTACTTTGTGGTTGAAATTTTTGATGTTTGGGGTATTGATTTTATGGGTCCTTTTCCTTCATCCCATGGTTTTGTTTATATTTTACTTGCGGTTGATTATGTTTCGAAATGGGTGAAAGCATAAGCCACCTGTATTAATGATTCTAAAGTGGTTGCAGAATTTGTGAAAACTAACATATTTGCAAGATTTGGAATGCCAAGGGTTCTTATAAGTGATGGGGGCTCCCATTTTTGCAATCGAACCATTGAGGCGTTGCTCAAGAAGTATAATGTCACACATAAGGTGACAACACCTTATCATCCTCAAACAAGTGGGCAAGCCGAAGTTTCTAATCGCGAAGTCAAACAGATTTTGGAGAAAACCATTGGGCCAAATCGGAAGGATTGGAGCTTGCATTTAAATGATGCATTGTGGGTATATCGTACGTCCTACAAAACACCAATTGGGATGTCCTTATTTCGGCTTATCTATGGGAAACCATGTCATCTTCCCGTTGAATTGGAGCATAAAGCACATTGGGCCGTCAAAACTTTCAATATAGACATTGATGCCTCTGGAATCCATAGGAAGCTTCAATTGAATGAGCTTGAGGAAATAAGGAATCAAGATTATGAGAATGCTCGAATTTACAAGGAGAAAACAAAGGCATTCTATGACAAGATGATTCGTAGCAAGACATTCTCAATTAGGCAGAAAGTGTTACTCTTCAATTCTCACCTTCGATTGTTTCCCGGTAAGTTACGTTCTAAGTCGATTGGTCCTTTTGTTATTACTAATGTCTTTCCTTATGGTGCAGTTCAAATTCATAGTTTAAAGACCAAAAACGAATTCAAAGTCAATGGACGTCGGTTGAAGCCATACTATGACCACTTTGAGGAGCATGTAGTGGAGGAGATACCCCTCCATACCGTGGGCTCCAATGAAGCTTAAGAGGAAGTATCGTCCGGTTGGAAGACGTTAAAGCAAGTGCTTCTTGGGAGGTAACCCACACAAATAAAGAAGAACTAGGAAGCTCCAACACTCCACAACCAGATTTGCGTCCCTAAACCCTACTCTTTATTGCTTTTACTTTGCCATGTTTGTCATGTCTGTTAGTTGTGTTATTTGGTTGGTTGTTTGTGAAGTCTATGCTTAAAACATGGAGGACAATGTTTGGTTTAAGTGTTTTGGGGGGCCGGGGGGGAACAAATGATTTTTCGTTGATTTTCGTGGGATTTTATCACCTATCACTTCTAATGTTGTTACTCACTATTTTTAAGTGTTTTTAGTGTGTTTTGAAGTGCTTTCATGTGTCTTAAACAGAAAATATGAAAATTTTGAAAAAAATTCGAAAAAAAGTTTTGAAAAACCCAAAAATAGTTGTTTTAGAGTTGTTTTTGTTTGTTTGTTTGTGTTTTAGGGTACCTTCCAACACAATGATGAGGATTTGGTTTTTAATTGCATGACTATTAAAGAAAGTTACAAACATGGGTGGAAGTTTGATATGCTCTTT
This sequence comes from Pyrus communis, assembly GCF_041283825.1. NCBI lineage: Eukaryota > Viridiplantae > Streptophyta > Magnoliopsida > Rosales > Rosaceae > Pyrus > Pyrus communis. The sequence goes on from NC_142569.1 coordinate 22,872,957, forward strand.
GGTTTATGCTTAGTTGTAGTTGACATTTACGAATTCACATGTAATCAAAAAGGAAAAAATTAGTTTTTGTAACATGCTTGAAGGAAGAAACTCAAACCAATGCTACAACCCTGAGAGATTTGAGCCTAAACTTTATTTGGAGAGTTATCAATCTTGATTTCTTGTTTTCTAAAGTCATTGCATGATCTCATTATTTCTTTGCTTGGTTGCTACTTAGAATGCGTTTCATCACTATAGGTCCAAATACTAGAACTCATGCTCGTTTCATTCAAAGCATAAAATTGAGTGCATAACATAAAACAAGATGAAGTTGTTTTGTTAAAACAGAGCCTTAGCCTATTTTCTTTGTTAACCACATTATCCTTACCTAGCCTAGAATAGGACTATCCATACCCATATTCTTAAAGAATAGTAAAGCATGACTTAGAGGGCATTCCTTTGGTTCTACAAATTTGCAGAAAAAACAAGTGTGGGGGAAGGATTTTCGTAGGAATTCTATGAGGTTGTACATGTAGTGTGCCAAAGAAAAAGAATAGGGCATGAAAAAAAAAAAAACGTGAAAAAGAAAGAAAAAGAGTTGAAAATAAGTGAGAATGAACTCACAAGTGTTGATTGTTGAAGAAAGGGTCCAAAAGTTTCAATCTGGCCCTAAGTATTGTGTGAATCTTCCTTTGGTGTTCAAAGTTGATTTCTGCATTCAAAAGTGAATTCTAAGTGTTTATCTCATTACTTTGCCAACTATTGCTTTAAAAACCTTTGTTCATCCTTACCTTTCTTTGTTAGCCAATACCTTAGCCCCGTTACAACCATTATACTTCTATCTTGATTGTTATGTGTTTCAATATGTAGAGTTTTAAATTGGTTTGAGCATATGGTATCCCTGGTTCTCACGTCTAAGTAGTGGCATTCCATTCATGAGATCAATACATGTTAATAATTCCAGAAAGTGCCTTCTTTGATTATACATATGTGAGTATTCGTCTACATGTTTACATCAATCTTCTCACATATACTTAGTGTAGGGAGTGTAGTAAAAAAATCTGTGTGAAAATAGAGAGTATATCTAGTGAGGAATTGAGGGATTCTCTAAGGCATGTTACTACATTCAAAATGTTGTTTTAGTTGATTAAATGCGAGCTAGTAAGTGGTGAGTACGGTTAAGTGTACGCTCAAGAGTAGGGATAACTAAAATCCAAGTGAGTGGTGATCTTTAATATGTCATGTTGCATTGGAAATCCCTGAGGTAGCTATTGGAAGGTTTAGATTGTGTTTTGTTTATTTTGTTTATTTCGTTTTGCTCGAGGACTAGCAAAAGCTAAGTGTGGGGGAATTTGATAGGAGCATATTTATGCTACTTAGTTATGTTGTTTCCTTGCATTTAGTTAGTTAATTACTACTTATTATAGTCTTTTAAGCTATTTTCGTATGTTTGTAGGTCTTAATGGCAAAAGGAGCAAGAAAGTGCTTTTTGGAGCCATTTGGAGCAATTTTGGGCATCAATTGGATAGCTTATGACAGGAGCAAGGTGGATGGATGAAATTGAAGTCAAGAGACGCTAGGAAATGCTACAAATCTGGAGAAACAAGTTCAAATACAAAGAAGATAAGGAAAGAGCAAGAAATAAGGAACATTATCCAACCTTATCTTATCCTATCCTAACCAACCTTATCCTTTCCTAAATCTAGCCTTATCCTATCTTATCTTATCCAAATCAGTTTGTGCCTTAATTTTAGCTATTTAGAAGGGATGAGTTATACATTTAAACACATAAATCGGATTCTAGAAGCCTAATCCCTTATGCGCTGCATATATGCCATTCCTTGGGGGTTTAGGAGTTGTAATCCCTATTCTACACCTATGCCGTGTGTCCTTGTTCCTTTAGGTCCAGAGATCTGCTCTAAAACATTCTTTTTAGAAGCCCTATCTTCCTCCTAAAAAGGTGCCGCACCTATTCCCTTTAGAAACCCCAAATCCCTGCCGTGTATTCCTTATCCCTTTCCCCGTTGGTTTCTGCCAAACCATAACCTTTTTCCTTTAGGATTGTGCAATCCTTTTCCTTCAGAAATTGTGCAAGACCTAGCCTATAAATACAAGCCTTTGCCGCAGGTTTTAAATCATCAATTCACTCATTCATTCATTCATTCATACATTCAGCCATCAAACACCATAATTCACACCACATCACCCTAGTGCCGCAAGCAAGGAAGGAAGGAGAAGAGGACTTGTGCAATCTGCCATCCAAGGGAGTGCCATGCATGCCATTGGAGTGTGGAGCATTTTCTTGGTTCTTTCTATCCTTAGTTTTAGTTCAATTTTATGTTAATTTGGTTTTCAATTATGATGAACATGTGGAACTAATTTCTTTTTAGTTAGAGGTGAATTCGAAGCTATGATTATATGTTTTATATGAATTGATTACATCCAGTTATTGTTTCTTAAGCCTTGAATGTGATTTGCTTATTTGCGTTATTAAAACTTGTTTATGTATGTTGGTTGAGGGTCGACACTTAATTTGCATGCATGAATTTGATGCTAGAGTATAAGGAAGTTTCACCTAATCATTATGAACTTATATTCACAAGTAGTGGATGTCACTAGTCATGATTGTGTTAAGTAAATCCTTGGTATGAGTATCATGCTATTCATAGTTACGAATGCCTTGTCAATGCTTATGGTTTTCAAAGAACTTAATGACCTTTGATATGATTTTCTATCATGCTTTTCATAGTTAGGGAACTTGAGAAGGATACTTTGGTTGAGTTGTGTATCCCATCCAATTCAATGAATTAAGGAAAATCTGAAAATTAATTTGTGCTATCACGGTTAATTTGGGGCATTATCATTCATAGTCCAAAGGAATAATAATTGGAAATTGGTTTGTATGCATATGTCATGTGTGGAGAAGGACCCTCTAACTAGCCTTTCACCCATTTAATTTACCCAAATTCGTTTTTACATAGTGTTTATGCAAAGTTTCTGTTTTAAGTTTTAAATTCGTCAAAAATAGTCACCCTTTCATTTAGTCTTGTTATTTGAGTCAAAATCTGTTTTCGTTTAGGCTTTTGAGTCAAGTTAAGTTTTATTTTCGTCAAAATCACTTGTTAGGTCTAAAATTGAGCCTTTTTGATTATGTGTTGCTGTTTTGAGTATTTAAGTTAGTTTTGAGTCTATAGAGTCTAGTTTGGTGTTTTTGAGTCTTATTTGTGTTGATTAGCATCCCTAGTTAATCCCCGGTCTAGAACGATCCCTACTTGCATATGTACTACAATTGTCACAAATAGGTTTTAATTTGTGTTTCAAGTTAATTTTCACATCATGAATGGATGATTAAAACCTGCGGCAAAGGCTTGTATTTATAGGCTAGGTCTTGCACAATTTCTGAAGGAAAAGGATTGCATAATCCAATGGGAAAAGGACTAGGGTTTGGCAGAAACCAAGAAGGAAAAGGTTAAGAACCTGCGGCATTCGGATCAGGTATAGGGCCTCTAGAAAGGATGTTGTAGAACATATTTCTGATTATGTTGAGAAGATTATTGAAGTATTCATGGATGATTTTAGTGTTTTTGGTGACTCGTTTGATGATTGTTTGCATAATCTCACTTTAATCTTGAAAAGATGCATTGAAACTAACCTTGTTTTAAATTGGGAAAAATGTCAATTCATGGTAAAACAAGGCATAGTTTTGGGTCATATAATCTCTGAAAAAGGAATTGAGGTTGATAAATCAAAAATAGATCTTGTACGCTACTTATCCTCTCCTACTTCGATGAGAAAGGTTCATTCTTTTCTTGGACATGCAAGATTCTATAGGAGATTTATCAAAGATTGCACAACCCCTTAACTTAACACATAAATTAACCCTCTTTTGACAATTGTAGCATATAAATAAGTAGGGATCGTTCTTAAACCAGGGATTAGGAGGGATTGCTAAACACTTTAAACTGACTCAACTAAATAAAACAAAGCTTTTAAACACTTAACTCAACTCAAAAGACTCAAAACAAGTTCACAAGACTTACAATAAGCTGAAAACACTCAAAACTGCCTAAAAAACACAACCTGGGCAGATTTGACTCTAAACACAAAATTGGACGAAAATTGGTTCTAACTTGACTCAAAACTCTTGGAAACACAATCTAGAACATATTCTAACTATTCAGACACTCTAACATAAAGGGGGATTAGGGTTTGGACGAAAATAAAATCAACAAAACAAGAATTTAAAACAAGACAGATTTGGACGAATTTGATGGTATTAAGTGGATGATGGGCTAGCTAGGAGGTTTTTCTCCACACATGACATACTTGCATACAAAACAATCTCCAATTGCTTATTCAATGAATCATGAACCTCAACACCCCAAGTTAATTAGGTACGCTTAAATTAACTCTCAGATTTCCCTTAGGTCATTGAATTGAATGGAATTAGCGCATTGCAATCAAATTATTCCTCAAAAGTTCTCTATATGAAAGCGCATACTAGAAAAACAATCAAAGATCATTAGATTCTATGGAAATCATATGTGTTGACGAGGCATTCGTAACTATGAAAGCGCATGATACTTATGCCAAGAATTTACTTAACATGATTGTGACCAACAATCTTTACTACTTATGAATATAAGTTCCTGATAGGAGCATATTTATGCGACTTCATTGGCTTGTTCTCGTGCATTTATGTTGTGTTTCCTTAGTTATTTTAGTGTTTAAAGTCACTTTTGTGTGTTTTCAGATTATAAAGCCAAAGTGTGCAAGAAGATGCAAATTGGAGTCTTTTGGAGCAAAAGAGGAATGAATGAGTTGAAGACTTGAAGAAATATGAATTCCTAATTGAAGATGGATTCCTACTCACATGAGGATTCCAAGAAGAACAAGGATTCCTACTCCAACAAGGATTCCTACTTGAAGTAGGAAAGTTAAGCCAAGGTTTCCCATTTTGGTAACCTTTCCTAATCTTAAAAGTCCTTATTTTCCAGCCACTTTGAAGGCCTCGTATGCACTTTAGGACACAAAACAAAGGCCCTAGACCCTTTAGGGACCTTTGCCGCACCTTTCCCTTTCTCTTCATCCCTTGCCGTGTAAGGGACCCCTTTTCCCTTCAGTTTTAGGACACTTCACCTTTCCTAAAGCATTAAGCCGCACCTCTTAACCTTTCCTTTTCCCTTGCCGTGCAAGGGGGGTCCTTATTTCCTATTTTCTACACTTAAACACATTCCCCTTTCAAATAAAACCCTAGCCGCATATTTTAGCCAATTTCCTTTTAGTTTCTGATTTGATTTCCTAATTCTAGAAGCCTTTGACTTAATTTTAGTTAACCAAAATAAGTTAGGGTTTTAATTTCTGAAAACCCTTTTAATACTTGGACTTAAGCCGCACCCTAGGATCATTCTTTCATCATTCCATACATTGCCCCAGCCACCATCATTCTTCCACCTTCAATCCGCAACCTTCCATCCATTCCAGCCACCATTCTACACCTCAATACACTTACACACCATTGCAGCCACCTTCCACCTCTCTACCGCAACCCTTTACCATCCTAAATCCCTTCCTAAACCAAAATCACATCCAAAATCACCCTAAGACCTCTGTGCCACAGCAAGGAGAAGAAGAAAGACGAGCTTGAACGTGCAGAAATTCAAAGTGGAATCGTTGGGCGTTCTAGGTGTAATCAATCTTTTGTTCTCTATGTTTAATTTCAATTTTGTTTCTTTTTTCTGTGAACATGAGAGGCTAAACCCCTTGTTAGCTAGGGGGTGATTCAAAACCATGTATATGCTTGCAATATAAATTGATTACCTTCAGTTGGAATTTCATGAGTTGTGGATTCAATTTGTTTAACTGCTTGATTGATAACTTATTCGTGTATGTTTATTGAGAGTGCACGTTTAGTTTTCATGCATGAATATGATGCTAGAATATAAGGGAGTTTCACCTAATAGTTACAAACTTATATTCACAAGTAGTGGAGGTCGCTTATAAACGATCGCGTTAAATGAATTCTTGGCACTAGTTTCATGCTCATCATAGTAACGAATGCCTCGTCAACACTTATAGTTTTCATGTTGCTTAATGATCTTTGATTGTATCTTTATTGTGCTTTTCACGTAAAGGACTTTTGGAGAATGTTTTGAATTGTTGTATGCGCTTTCCCATCCAATTCATTAACTTAAGGAGAACTTGAAGGTCAATTTAAGCGAACCTAATTAACCCGGGGTGTTGAGTTTCATGATTCATCGAAAGACCAACTGAAAATCATCTTGTATGCAAGTGTGACATGTGTGGAGAAGAACCTTCTAGCTAGCATTCCAACCATATTTTCATCAAATTCGTTTTTACAATCTATTTTCATTACAATCTGTTTTCTTTGTTTTAATTTCGTCAAAACTACATCCCCCTTTACTTTATTGTTTCAATTTAGTTAGAAAGTGTCTTAGTTTGTGTTTCTAAGTGTTTTGATTTAAGTTATAACCCAAATTCGTCCAAATTAGTGTTAGGTGTTCAAAACTGCCCAGATTGTGTTTTTAAGGTAGTTTTGAGTGTTTTGTTGCTGTTTTGAGTCTTTTGGTTTGTTTTAGTGTTTTAGTGTTTAGTTTTGCATTCTTTGAGTCTAGTTTAGTGTTTTAACCTTTGTTTTACGTTTTTGAGTCAGTTTTCAAGTGATTTAGCAATCCCTCCTAATCCCCGGTTTAGAACGATCCCTACTTATACATATACTACAATTGTCAAAAGAGGGTTTTAATTTGTGTGCTTATATATTTCGCATCAGTTCCCCACGATTAGGTGAAGTTTCCTTATATCCTAGCATCAGATTTATGCATGCAAACTAAGCGTGGACTCTCAATTCATATACATAAACAAGTTTTAATTCAAATAGAAAAGTAAATTGAATTCACCATTCATGAAATCATAACTGGAAGTAATCAAATCATAATGCAAATATAACCATGGTTTTGAAATTCCCCCTAGCCAAAAGGGGGTTAGTTCCTCATACTCGCAAAGCAAAGATTCTTGAAATTAAACATTGAAAACACAAGAAAGATTACACCTAAACATTTCAGCAATTCCAGGTTGAATGGCATGCATGGCTAGGCCTCCTTTCCTCTTCCTTGCTGTGGCACTTGGTGTGGGTGGTTGTTTTGGGGGTTATGAACGATGTATTCTTGGTTAGGATGATGAATGATGGCTGAGTATGGTGGTAGGGTGCGGCAGGTTGTGTATGGAGGTTTATGGAGTGGATGGAGGATGAAGAATGGGGAATAGAGCTTGCGGCAAGGTGTTTTCTGTATAGCCTAAGGGGTGGTGCGAATTTGTGGCTGATTTTATGTTTATATAGTCCTAGGGTTAACTAGATTAGGGTTACACTTAACAGATTTAGTGGATTAGGGCCCTAGGGTTCGGCAATAGGTGATCAAATCCACCTAGGAGGGGGTTTGGCCCACTTAGTTTCATACAAGGATTTGTGTAACCCAAATCCATAAGGAATGAGGCCCTAGAAATCAGAATCCAAAAGGGATAGGGCCTAGAGAGGTGCGGCACACATGGAGGGAATGATTGAATGGCTTGCAAGGCAAGGCAAGGCCTTCTAGAAGGGATTAGGCGCCACCTTTATAGGGTTTCTAGAAAGAATGAGTTTTGTGGTTGATTTGGGGCTTCTAGAAGAGAATGCTTCTAGAAATAGGTTCTAGAAATATCTATTTAGGTCCCCTTGCAACTAGGATTAAGACATGATAAGGTTAGGATAGGATAAAATGAGATAAGGTTTTGGATAGGGTTTTGGATAATGTTGGATAAGGTTTTAGATAAGGTTTTGGATAGGGTTTCCTCTTTTGAGCTACTTTCTTATCCACTTTGTCTTGAGCTTAGTTCCTTCCTCTTCTCATCATATTTCTAGCCTCTTGAACTCCAAATTCATCCATCCATGTTGGCCCATATGCAAGCTATCCACATAGTGTCCAAAATTGCTCCAAAATGCACTTTCTTGGTACTTTAACCCTTTGGACCTACAAACACACGAAAATGAGTTGTAATACGACATTAACTAAGAAATAATAGCACAAATGCACAAGAATAAGCTAGCTAAGTCGCCTAAATATGCTCCTATCACCCCTTTGCCGTCTCCTTGATAGGAGCATATTTATGCTACTTAGCTATGTTGTTTCCTTGCAGTTAGATAGTTAATTACTACTTATTAAACCCTTTTAAGTTACTTTCGTATGTTTATAGGTCCTAATGGCAAAAGGAGCAAGAAAGTGCATTTTGAAGCTATTTGGAGCAATTTTGGGCATGGACTGGATAACTTAACTATGGAGCAAAGTTGATGGACAAAATTGAAGTCAAGGGAAGCTAGGAAAGGCTACAAATCTGGAGAAAGAAGTTCAAATGCAAAGAAGATAAGGAAATAGCAAGAAATAAGGAACCTTATCCAACCTTATCTTACCTTATCTTATCCAACCTTACCCTGTCCTATCTTGTCTTATCCAAATCAGTTTGTGCCCTAATTCTAGCTATTTAAATGGGATTAGATGTATATTTAAACACATAAAACAGATTCTAGAAGCCTAATCCCTTATGTGCTGCCTAATCCCTTATGTGCTGCATATATGCCATTCCTTGGAAGTTTAAGAGTTGTAATTCATATCCTACACCTATGCCATGTGTTCTTGTCCCTTTAGGTCTAGAAATCTGCCTAAATACTCTTTCTAGAACACCTTATCTGATCCTAATTAGGTTCCGCACCCCTTATACCTTCTAGAAGTCCAATTTCTGCCACAAAACACATTGTTTCTAGAATCCCTACAAAAGTGGCGCCTCTCCCTCTTCTAGAAGCCCTAGAATCTGCAATCCTTTTCCTTTCTTCCTTGATTTTTGCTGTGGAATCCTAATCATTTTCCCCTAGGATTGTGCAAACATTTTCCTACCAAATTTCTACCACACCCTAATCTGATTTCCCTAGGGTTTAAGTCCTATAAATAGAACCCTATGACGCACCATTCAAATCATCCATTCACTCATTCATTCATTCATACTTTCAGCCATCAAACACCACAATTCACCCTACACCACCCTAGTGCCGCAAGCAAGGACGGAAGGAGAAGAAGACTTGTGCAATCTACCATCCAAGGAGGGTTCGAAATCTGCCATTGGAGTGTGGAGTGTTTGTATCGATTATAGGAAGCTTAATGCCACCACAAGGAAAGATCACTTCCCTTTCCCATTCATTGATTAAATGCTTGAAAGGTTAGCGGGTCATTCTTTTTATTGTTTTCTTGATGGTTATTTGGGATATAATCAAATTGTTATAGCTCCAGATGATCAAGAAAAGACTACTTTTACTTGTCCATTTGGTACGTTTGCTTATCGTTGCATGCCATTTGGTTTGTGCAATGCACCAACCACATTTCAAAGATGCATGGTAAGTATATTTTCCGATTATGTTGAGAAGATTATTGAAGTATTCATGGATGATTTTAGTGTTTTTGGTGACTCGTTTGATGATTGTTTGCATAATCTCACTTTAATCTTGAAAAGATGCATTGAAACTAACCTTGTTTTAAATTGGGAAAAATGTCATTTCATGGTAAAACAAGGCATAGTTTTGGGTCACATAATCTCTGAAAAAGGAATTGAGGTTGATAAATAAAAAATAGATCTTGTACGCTACTTACCCTCTCCTAATTCGGTGAGAGAGGTTCATTCTTTTCTTGGACATGCAGGATTCTATAGGCGATTTATCAAAGATTGCACAACCCTTTTGCCGTCTCCTTTTCGAGTTCAATAAGGAGTGTGAGAAGGCATTCAACCACCTCAAAGACTTGCTTACCTCAGCACCAATCATAGTTCCACCCAATTGGAGCATACCTTTTGAGCTAATGTATGATGCATCAGATTATGCAATAGGGGCTATTTTAGGCCAAAGGAAGAACAAGCAACCACATGTCATCTATTATGCATCCCAGACCTTGAATGACGCTCAATTGAACTACTCTACCACTGAAAAAGAACTTCTTGCTGTTGTGTTTGCTTTAGATAAGTTTCGTTCGTATTTACTTGGCACTAAAGTTGTTGTTTATTCTGATCATTCAGCTTTGAAGTACTTATTCACTAAGAAGGAGGCCAAACCAAGGCAAAGTTGCTAGATGCTCCTTCTCCAAGAGTTTGATATTGAAATTAGAGACAAGAAAGGGAGTGAAAACGTGGTGGCTGACCACTTGAGTCGTTTAGTGTGCAATGAGGAGCCTTACCCATCCAAGAGACATTCCCTAGTGAGCAATTGCTATCCATTAAGGTAAGTGAGCCATGGTATGCAGATTTGGTGAATTATTTGGTGTCTAAACAAGTTCCAAGCACCCTAACCAAACACCAACGTGATAAACTCAAGAAGGATGCACGGTTTTATGTGTTGGATGACCCATATTTGTGGAAATATTGCTCTGATTAGATTCTTCATAGGTGTGTGCATGATTGTGAATTTAATTCAATTTTAACTTTTTGTTACACTTATGCATATGGGGGTCATTTTGGCACACAACGCACGACCCTTAAGGTGTTAGAATGTGGATTTTATTGGCCTACAATCTTTAAAGATGCTAGAAATTTTTGTATGACTTGTGAACGTTGTCAAAGAATGGGCAACATAGGTGCAAGGGATCAAATGCCGCAAACCCCAATGTTCATTGTTGAAATTTTTGATGTTTGGGGCATTGATTTCATGCGTCTTTTTTCTTCTTCATATGGCTTCACTTATATCTTGCTTGCGGTTGATTATGTCTCAAAATGGGTGGAAGCAAAAGCCACCCGTACTAATGATTCTAGAGTGGTTGCAGATTTCATCAAAACTAACATCTTCTCTAGATTTGGGATGCCTAGAGTGCGCATAAGTGATGGAGGGTCTCATTTTTGTAATTGCACCATTGAGGCGCTGCTCAAGAAATATAATGTCACACATAAGGTTTAAACACCTTATCACCCTCAAACAAATGGCCAAGCCGAGGTTTCTAATAAAGAAATCAAGCAGATTTTGGACAAGACCGTTGGGCCAACAAGAAAGGATTGGAGCTTGCGTTTGGAGGATGCATTGTGGGCATATCATACGGCCTACAAAACACCCATTGGGATGTCCCTATTGCGGCTTGTCTATGGCAAACCATGCCATCTTCCTATGGAATTAGAACACAAGGTGCATTAGGCTATCAAAACATTCAACATGGACATAGATGCGGCTGGAATTCATAGGAAGCTTCAATTTAATGAACTTGAAGAGATTAGGCTTGAGGCTTATGAGAATGCTTGCATTTATAAGGAGAAGACCAAGGCATTCCATGACAAGTTGATTCGTAGCAAAATTTTCAACATAGGGCAGAAAGTGTTACTTTTTAACTCTCGCCTTTGTTTGTTTCCCGGTAAGTTACGTTCTTGATGCAAAAATTAACTTAACACACAAATTAACCCTCTTTTGACAATTGTAGTATATGAGTAAGTAGGGATCGTTCTTAAACCGAGGATTAGGAGGGATTGCTAAACACTTTAAACTGACTCAAATAACTAAAACTAAACTTCAAAACACTTAACTCAACTTAAAAGACTCAAAACAAGTTCACAAGACTCAAAATAAGCTAAAAACACTCAAAACTGCCTAAAAACACAAACTGGGCAGATTTGACTCTAAACACAAATTTGGACGAATTTTGGTTCTAACTTGATGCAAAACACTTGAAAACACAATCTAAAACAGATTTTAACTAGTTAGATGATAGGATCATATTTAGGCGACTTAGCTAGCTTATTCTTGTGCATTTGTGCTAGTATTTCTTAGTTAATGTCGTATTTCAACCCAATTTCGTGTGTTTGTAGGTCCTAAGGTTAAAGTACCAAGAAAGTGCATTTTGATGCATTTTGGAGCAGTTTTGGGCACTATGTGGATAGCTTGCATATGGGCCAACATGGATGGACAAATTTGGACTTCAAGAGGCTAGAAATATGATGAGAAGCTCAAGACAATGTGGATAAGGAAGTAGCTCAAAAGAGGAAACCCTATCCAAAACCTTATCCAACCCTATCCAAAACATTATCCAAACCTTATCTCATCTTATCCTATCCTAACCTTATCATGTCTTAATCCTAGTTGCAAAGGGACCTAAATAGATAATTCTAGAACCTATTTCTAGAATCATCCTCTTCTAGAAGGCCCAAATCAGCCACAAAGCTCATTCTTTCTAGAAACCCAACAAAGGTGGCGCCTAATCCCTTCTAGAAGGCCTTGCCTTGCCTTGCAAGCCATTCCACACTTTCCCCCATGTGTGCCGCACCTTTCTAAGCCCTATCCCTTTTGGATTCTGATTTCTAGGGCCTAATTCCTTTTGGATTTGGGTTACACAAGCCTTGTATGAAACTAAGTGGGCTAAACCCCCTCCTAAGTGGATTTGATCACCTATTGCCGAACCCTAGGGCCCTAATCCTCTAAATCTGTTAAGTGTAACCCTAATCTAGTTAACCCTAGGACTATATAAACATAAAATCAGCCACAAATTCGCACGACCCTTTATGCTGTTCAGAAACCCTATTGTCGCAACCCCTATTCTCCATTCTCTTTCCTCCATCCACTCCATACACCTCCATACACACCTGCCGCACCCCTAGCACCATAATCAACCATCCTTCTTCCCTCTAAACAAGAACACACCATTCAAAACCCCCAAATCCACCACCCACACCTTGTACCGCAGCAAGGAGGAGGCAGAGAAGCCCTAGCCGTGCATCAAATTCATCCTGGAATTGCTGAAACGTTTAGGTGTAATCTTTCTTATGATTTCAATGTTTAAATTCAATAATCTTTGTTTTGCGAGTATGAGGAACTAATCCCCTTTTTGGCTAGGGGGAATTTCGAAACCATGGCTATATTTGCATGATGATTTGATTGCTTTTAGTTGTGATTTCATGAATGGTGAATTCAATTTACTTATCTGTTTGAATTAAAACTTGTTTATGTATATGAATTGAGAGTGCACACTTAATTTGCATGCATAAATCTGATGCTAGGGTATAAGGAAACTTCACCTAATCGTTGGGAACTTATATTCATGAGTAGTTAAGATTGTTGGCCACAATCATGTTAAGTAAATTCATGGCATAAGTATCATGTGCTTTCATAGTTACGAATGCCTCATCAACACCTATGATTTCCATAGAACCTAATGATATTTGATTTTTTTTCTATTATGCGCTTTCATATAGAGAACTTTTAAGGAATAATTTGATTGCAATGCACTAATTCCATTCAATTCAATGACCTAAGGGAAATTTGAGAGTTAATTTAAGTGTACCTAATTAACTTGGGGTGTTGAGGTTCATAATTCATTGAATAAGCAACTGGAGATTGTGTCGTATGCAAGCATGCCATGTGTGGAGAAAAACCTCCTAGCTATTCCATCATCCACTGAATTCCATCAAATTCGTCCAAATCTGCCTAGTTTAATTTCTTGTTTTGTTTCTTTGATTTTCGTCCAAAACCAAATCCCCATTTGTTTTAGAGTGTCTAATTAGTTCAAATATGTTTTAGATTGTGTTTTTAACAGTTTTGAGTCAAGTTAGAACCAAGTTTCGTCCAAGTTTGTGTTTAGAGTAAAATCTGCCCCGTTTGTGTTTTTAGGTAGTTTTGAGTGTTTTTAGCTTATTTTGAGTCTTGTGAACTTGTTTTGAGTTTTTTTAAGTTGAGTTATGTGTTTTAAAGGTTAGTTTTATTTATTTGAGTCAGTTTAAAGTGTTTAGCAATCCCTCCTAATCCCTGGTTTAAGAACGATCCTTACTTATTTATATGCTACAATTGTCAAAAGAGGGTTAATTTGTGTGTTAAGTTAATTTTCGCATCAAATTTTGGCGCTGTTGCCGGGGATTAGCAACGTTGCTAATCCCTTGCTATTTCTTTTTGGTTATTTTCGTGTGTTATTGGTTTTAGTTTCTGACTTGTTTGTTTTCTTGTTTTAGGCACTAGTTTATGACTCGGAGTTCTCAACCGGTTCATGCGCATATCTTAGACTTTGACGACGATTTTGAGCGAGCCTTGAGAAGAAAGAAGAATCAACAAGAGCCTCAACCACCTCAACCTGCACCTGAGCTTGAAGAGGATGAAATACAAGTGAGAGAGGAGGCCACGACAAGGGTTTTTGAGGAAGAACAAGTTACGGCAGCCGACAACCGAACAATCAAGGAGCTTTCCGCTTCAGGATTGGATAATGCCATGCCTCTATGCATTCAATATCCAAGGGCAGCCCCAGACAAGACTGACGAGTTTGAACTCAAGTCCAGCTTCTTGCACCATATTCCTAAGTTCCATGGGTTGTCCATGGAAGATCCTAATAAACACTTGAAGGAGTTCGAGGTTGTTTGCTCAAGTATAACCTCAGTGAATGTTGATGGGAGCATTTTGAAGATGAAGGCTTTTCCCTTTTCTCTCTTGGAAAAGGCTAAAGATTGGTTGTATGAACTAGCCCCTGAAACTGTCATATCATGGGAGAGTATGAAAAGGGCGTTTTTGGAGAAGTTTTTCCCAACTTCTTGAGTCATTCTTTTACGTAAAAGGATTAGTGACATTCAGCAAAATCAAGGTGAATCATTTCCAACTTATTATGAACGTTTTAAAACCCTTGTTGCTTCATGTCCACAGCACCAAATGAAGGAGGAGCTTCTTCTTCAATATTTCTACGAAGGGCTTCTACCAATTGAACGTCAAATGCTAGACGCCTCAGCGGGTGGAGCTTTAGTGGACAAAACACCTATGGCCGCCAAAACTCTCATTGCCAACCGAGCTTTGAATGCTCAATAATACAAAGGCGTTGGTTAAAGAGACATACCACGGCAGCAACAAGTTAATGAGGTAAGTGCTATTTCCGAACTTCAAAATCAAATGGCTAATCTTACTTCTATTCTTTCGCAGGTGGTTGAAATACCAAAGGTACAAAGTGTGGCTGTTTGTGGCGTGTGCTCCATGAATGGACATCTCACGGACAAGTGCCCTTAATTGATTGAGAACGGAGGGTGGGAATCTGCCAATGTCGTGGGTTATGGGAGCCAAAACCAACCAAGGAGTGATCCTTTCTCTAACACATACAATCCCGGTTAGAGAGATCATCCAAATTTCAAATGGAGGGAGCCACAACAACCCCAACAACAAAGCACATTTAGGCAGCAACCTCCAGGATTCTACCAAAGGCCGTATGCACCCACACCACCCCAAGCACAACCTACACAACCCAAATTAGGTTCGTCCATAAATAATGACCAAAATTTTCAATTACTAACTTTTATGGCGCAGGGAATTTATGTGATAATAGATAGCACTCAAATTAAACCCTCTTTTTGACAATTGTAGTATAGATTTAAGTAGGGATCGTTCTAGGCCGAGGATTAGGAGGGATTGCTAATCTAATGAAAATCGACTCAAAGATGTAAAAATATGCTTTAAAACACTTAAACAAACTCCAAAGACTCTAACTAAACTTGTATGACTCAAAACAAACTTCAAAGACTCAAAACAACTCAAAACAATAAAAAAGACTCAATTTAGACTCTAGGACTCCATTTGGACGAAAATACAATTAGTTTTGACTCAAATGACTGAAAAACACACTTTTGGACAGATTTAGAACAAGTAAGTAAAGGGGATTTGATTTTGGACGAATTTAAAAGAAAAACAAGTCAATTAAAAACTTAAAACAGATTTTGACGAAATTAAGAAAAACCAATGGATGATGAAATCGCCAAGGGATACTTCTCCACACATGATACATTCAAACATAAATTGATTTCCAGTTGCTTTTCCAATAAACCATGAACCTCAACACCCCAGATTAACCGTGACATCACTAATTAACCCTCAGATTTCCCTTAAGTTAGTGGATTGGATGACATCATACGACAACCCAAAGCATTCTTCAAAAGTCCCCTACATGACATCATAATAGAGATACAATCAAAGACCATTACGTTCAATGGAAATCATAAGTATTGACAAAGCACTTGTAACTATGACATCATGATACTCATGCTAGGAATTTACTTAACATGATTGTGAAAACAACCTTAACTACTTGTGAACATAAGTTTGTGACGATTATGTGAAACACCCTTATATTCTAGCACCAAATTCAAGCATGCAAATTAAGTAGGCCTCCCTAATCAACATACAAGAATAAGTTATCCATCAAACGGTTAAGTAAATTGCATTCACAATTTATGAAATCTCAATTGGAATTTATCAACTCATATTATAAACGTAATCATGGTTTCAAAGCATCCCTAGGCTAAAACGAGTTTAGCCTCTCATGTTCATAACAAAACAAAGGAAAATAGAATTAAACATTGAAAATAAAAGATAGATTACACCTAAAAACGTTCCAACACTCCAACTTGAATGCACAAACGTCCAAGGCTTCGTCTTCCTTCTCCTCTTCCTTGCTAAGTCACGGCACAAGAGTCTAGGGTGGTTTTGTGGATGATTTTCTGGGTTTTGAATGGATTTAGGAAGGTAGGGTGGTGCGGCAAGGGTTATGGGTGGTGTATGGAGGCTTGGATGAAGGTTTGGAAGTAGGGGAATGGTGGAAAGTTGGATGGAAGGCTGCGGCAAAGGTTGGTTTTCTGAGTGAATGAAGGCAGGTTGTATGGAAGGGTGATTAGGTTCAATAAGGGTGCGGCATAGGGGTTTTTATAAGGAAGAAAGAATCATAAGGCTTTATTACTTAGTTTAGGAAAAGAATTAACTCCAAATCCTTCAAGAATAGGAAACACAAAGTCAGAAATTAAAGGGAAAAGGAAGTAACTTGCGGCAAAGGAGTGCAAGAAAGGGAATGCTCTTTATTTCTGAATTTAGGCAAGGATTTTGGAATAGAAAAGGATATGTGAGTTATGGCTGAGTTTGATATGAAAAAGGAATGTGTTTGAATGCTTTAGAATAGGAAAGAAGGCCCTCCCTTGCACGGCAAGGAAGGGAAACACTAAGGGGATACACGGCAAGGAATTTATGTTGCAAGGAAACTTTGTTTTGTGTCCTAGAATAGATAGAAGTCCTAAATGTTGCTGAAACATGGAGTCTTTAAGGATTAGGAAAGGTTAAACCAAAATAGGAAACCTTGGCTTAACTTTCCTACTTCAAGTAGGAAACCTTCTTTGACTAGGAATCCTCATGTGATTAGGAATCCGAACTCTTTTAGGTCTTCAATTTCATCCATTCGTTTTGCTCCAAGCATAAGCTATCCATTCCAAGCCCAATTTTGCTCCAAAAGGCTCCAAAATGCACATTTTTGCTTCCTTAGCCATATGAACATAAAAACACACGAAAATGGCTTAAACTACTAAAACAACTATGAATTAACAACATAAATGCACGAAAACAAGCTAAGTAAGTCGCCTAAATATGCTCCTATCAGGAATGCAAAATAGGGACAAAAAGGTTGATCAATTAGAAAAGCAAGTAGGGCAGATTGCGGAGTTCATGGGCCAATTCAGAGAGCAAGGTAAGTTGCCTAGTTCAACCGTTGTCAACCCAAAAGGAGGATTCGAATCTGCCAAAGCAATCATGTTGCGAAGTGGAAAACAAGTTGGAACAGTCTCACAACCCTCTAAATCAGCCCCAACGGAGGATGAAAAGTTGCAATTCGAGGAGGAGGAGCAAGAGCAAGCCACGACAAGGGTAGCACCACCCATGCCACAGCCACCCAAACTACACCATTCGGCTTCCAAGGGTAAGGAGGTTCCAAATTCGATTATTTCTAATGTTATTCCTCCAAATGTACCATTTCCTCGTAGATTTATGCAAACAAAGAAGGAGGAGGTTGAAAAGGACATTTTGGAGACATTTAGAAAAGTATAAGTCAATATACCACTTTTGGATGCAATTAAGCAAGTTCCAAGGTATGCTAAGTTTTTAAAAGAACTTTGCACAACTAGGAAGAGAATTTCGAACAAAGAGGTTGTAAAGGTAAGTGAAAATGTCTCAGCCATCATGCAACGTAAATTGCCCCCTAAATGCAAAGATCCAGGTAGTTTTACAATTCCTTGTGTTATTGGCAATAATCGTTTTGAACATGCCATGCTAGACTTAGGTGCATCTATTAATGTTATGCCTTACTCAATTTATGCATCTATGAACCTAGGTGAGTTAAAAAATGATGGTGTGATTATTCAATTGGCCGATAGATCTAATGCCTACCCAAAGGGTGTTTTGGAAGATGTTTTAGTGCAGGTCAATCATTTAATCTTTCTGGCGGATTTCTACGTGTTGGAAATGGAAGAATCAAACCATTCCCCTTTGTTGCCAATTCTTCTTGGCCGCCCCTTCATGAAAACTGCCCACACTAAGATTGATGTGTTTAATGGGACTTTGACAATGGAATTTGATGGGGAAGTTATTAATTTCAATCTTTCTGAATCTATCAAGTACCCTATTGATGATCATTCATGTTTTTCTATTGATGTAATTGATTCGTTGGCGCATGACCATTTTGAACAATTGAACGAAGATGCACTTGAATTGGTCATTACAAGAGGAATGGAACTCAAAGACAAGGAATTAGGCCCATTGACTACCCACGGCATGCATGGAGAACACCATGCCATGCCCCCTAGTGTTGATATGATTGAGATAGTGGCTGCCCTTGAGTCATTGCCACTACAATCTGGTAAGTCTTCGGACCCAATTTCAATTCCAATTTCGATTAATAAGCCCATTCCTTCAGTTGTGCAGCCACCTTCCCTTGAACTTAAACCATTGCCGAACCATTTAAAGTATGTGTTCTTGGGAGACCAAGAGACCTTGCCCGTCATTATATCCTCCTCACTCACGACACAAGAAGAAGGTAAGTTAGTAAGGGTGTTAAAGGAGCACAAAACTGCAATTGGTTAGACCTTGGCCGACATCAAGGGAATAAGCCCGACCACGTGCATGCATCGTATACTTTTGGAGGAAGGGTCCAAAGCATCTCGAGAGGCTCAACGCGGACTCAACCTTCCAATGATGGAAGTTGTGAAGAAGGAGATAATCAAGCTCTTGGATTGTGGAGTGATCTATCCAATTTCAGATAGTCGTTGGGTGTCTCCGGTTCAATGTGTTCCAAAGAAATCCGGAAAAACTGTGGTGACAAATGCCGAACATGAGCTTGTTCCTACTCGAATCCAAACAGGTTGGAAGGTTTGTATTAACTATAGGAAGCTCAATGCCACTACAAGGAAAGATCATTTTCCCTTGCCATTCATTGATCAAATGCTTGAAAGGTTAGGGGGTTATGCTTTTTATTGTTTTCTTGATGGATATTCAGGTTATAATCAAATTGTGATAGCTCCGGAAGATTAAGAGAAAACCACTTTCACATGCCCCTTTGGTACATTTGCTTATCGTCGCATGCCATTTGGTTTATGCAATGCACCTGCCACATTTCAAAGATGCATGATGAGGTTCATAATTCATTGAATAAGCAACTAGAGATTGTGTCGTATGCAAGCATGCCATGTGTGGAGAAAAACCTCCTAGCTATCCCATCATCCACTTAATTCCATCAAATTCGTCCAAATCTGCCTAGTTTAATTTCTTGTTTTGTTTGTTTGATTTTCGTCCAAAACCAAATCCCCATTTGTTTTAGAGTGTCTAATTAGTTCAAATATGTTTTAGATTGTGTTTTTGAGAGTTTTGAGTCAAGTTAGAACCAAGTTTCATCCAAGTTTGTGTTTAGAGTCAAATCTGCCTAGTTTGTGTTTTTAGGCAGTTTTGAGTGTTTTTAGCTTATTTTGAGTCTTGTGAACTTGTTTTGAGTTTTTTTAAGTTGAGTTGAGTGTTTTAAAGGTTAGTTTTATTTATTTGAGTCAGTTTAAAGTGTTTAGCAATCCCTCCTAATCCCCAGTTTAAGAACGATCCCTACTTATTTATATGCTGCAATTGTCAAAAGAGGGTTAATTTGTGTGTTAAGTTAATTTTCGCATCATTAGACACTCTAAACTAAATGGGAATAAAGTAAACAAAAACAAAACTTTAAACTATGCAGATTTGCACGAATTGGGTGAAATTAGATGGATGATGGCCTAGCTAGGAGGTCTTTCTCCACACATGACATACTTGCATACAAAACAATCTCCAGTTGCTTATTCAATGAACCATGAACCTCAACACCCCAAGTTAATTAGGTACACTTAAATTAACCCTCAGATTTTCCTTAAGTCATTGAATTGAATGGAATTAGCGCATTACAATCAAATCATTCCTCAAAAGAAAGAAGCTTTAGGCACTCCAATGATAGGAGCATATTTTGGTGACTTAGCTAGCTTATTCTTGTGCATTTGTGCTATTATTTCCTAGTTAATGTCGTATTATAACTCATTTTCATGTGTTTGTAGGTCCTAAGGGGTAAAGTACCAAGAAAGTGCATTTTGGTGTATTTTGGAGCAATTTTGGACACTATGTGGATCGCTTGCATATGGGCCAACATGGATGGACAAATTTGGACTTCACGAGTCTAGAAATGTGATAAGAAGAGGAAGGAACTAAGCTAAAGACAAAGTGGATAAGGAAGTAGCTCAAAAGAGGAAACCCTATCCAAAACCTTATCTAAAACCTTATCCAACATTATCCAAAACATTATCCAAACCTTATCTTATCTTATCTATCCAAACCTTATCATGTCTTAATCCTAGTTGCAAGGGGACCTAAATAGATAATTCTAGAACCTATTTCTAGAAGCATCATCTTCTAGAACGCCCAAATCAGCCACAAAACCCATTCTTTCTAGAAACCCTACAAAGGTAGCGCATCAAACCCTTCTAGAAGGCCTTGCCTTGCCTTGCAAGCCATTCCACCCTTTCCCCCACTTGTGCCGCACCTTCCTAGGCCTAATTCCTTTTGGATTCTGATTTCTAGGGCCTAATTCTTTTGGATTTGGGTTACACAAGCCTTATAGGAAACTAAGTGGGCCAAACCCCTTCCTAGGTGGATTTGATCACCTATAGCCGAACCCTAGGGCCCTAATCCACAAAATCTGTTAAGTGTAACCCTAATCTACTTAACCCTAGGACTATATAAACATAAAACAGCCAGAAATTCGTACCACCTTTTATGCTATTCAGAAACCTTGTGCCGCAACCCCTATTCTCCATTCTTCAATCTCCATACACCTCCATACACATCTGCCGCACCCCTACCACCATAATCAGCCATCCTCCATCCCTCTAAACAAGAGCACACCATCCAAAACCCCCAAATCCACCACACACACCTTTTGCCGCAGCAAGGAGGGGGAAGAGGAGCCTAGCCGTGCATGCCATTCATCCTGGAATTGTTGAAACGTTTAGGTGTAATCTTTCTTATGATTTCAATGTTTAAATTCAAGAATCTTTGCTTTGTGAGCATGAGGAACTAATCCCCTTTTGGCTAGGGGGAATTTCGAAACCATGGCTATATGTGCATTATGATTTGATTACTTTTAGTTGTGATTTCATGAATGGTGAATTCAATTTACTTATCTATTTGAATTAAAACTTTCTTATGTATATGAATTGAGAGTGCACGCTTAATTTGCATGCATAAATCTGATGCTAGGGTATAAGGGAACTTCACCTAATCGTTGGGAACTTATATTCATAAGTAGTAAAGATTGTTGGTCGCAATCATGTTAAGTAAATTCTTGGCATAAGTATCATGCGCTTTCATAGTTATGTGATAGGAGCATATTCATGCGACTTAATTAGCTTGTTCTCGTACATTTATGTTGTGTTTCCTTAGTTATTTTAGTGTTTAAAGTCATTTTTGTGTATTTTCAGATTATAAGGCCAAAGTGTGCAAGAAGATGCAAATTGGAGCTTTTTGGAGCAAAAGAGGAATGAATGAGTTGAAGACTTGAAGAAACGATGAATTCCTACTCCAACGATGAATTCCTACCAAAACGAGGATTCCTACTCAAACAAGGATTCCTACTTGAAGTAGGAAAGTTAACCCTAGGTTTCCCGTTTTGGTAACCTTTCCTAATCTTAAACGTCCGTATTTTCTACCCACTTTGAAGGCCTTGTAGGCACTTTAGGACACAAAACGAAGGCCCTAGGGCCCTTAAAACCCTTTGCCGTGCCCAATCCCTTTCTTTCCTTCCCTTGCCGTGCAAGGGGGGGGGTATTTAGGTCCAATGTCATTCACTTAAACCCTAGTTCCCTCTCCTAACCTAACCCTAGTCGCACCTTGCAGCCATCCCTTTTTATATTTCTAATTTAATTCCCTAATTCTAGCAGCCTTTGAATTAACTTTAATTTAATTTTAATAAGCTAGGGTTTATTTTCTGAAACCCTACACATTTTACCATCTTAGCCGCACCTATTCTTAAACCCTAGCTCTCTATTATTCATTTTTTTCATCTTGCAGCCACCCTTCCATACTTCCCTTGAATCCGTAGCCTCCCATTGATCCATGAAATATATCAGCCGCAAATCCATTCACCCTAAGCTTCAAAATTCCATCTCAGCCACAAGTCCCCAATCATTCACCCTAAGAACCCAAAAATCCATATCAGCCGCACCATTTTATTCACCCTAGCTTTCTCTTATTTCATTCACTTTTCATTCTACACATCATTCAGCCACCATAACCCTAATTTCCCCCTAAGCCGTAGCCTCCATCACCCTAATTCCCACCTTTGCCGCAGCCTCCTCCATCAATTCCAGCCACTTCCACACCTTGCCGCAGCCATCCCCACCCTTCCAGCAACCATACAAACATTCCTCCATCACTCCACCACCTTGCCGCACCACCATATCACCATAACCCCATCCCTAACCCAGAAAATCATCCAAAAACACCATAAAACCTCTCTGCCGCAGCAAGGAGAAGAAGAAAGAGGGACTTAGACGCGCAGAAATTCAAGTGGATTCGTTGGGCGTTCTAGGTGTAATCAATCTTTTAATCTTGATGTTTAAATTCAATTTTATTTCTCTTTCTGTAAACATGAGAGGCTAAATCCTTAGTTAGCTAGGGGGTGATTCGAAACCATGTTTATGCTTGCAATATGAATTGATTACCTTTGGTTGGAATTTCATGAATTGTGGATTCAATTTGTTTAACTGCTTGATTGATAACTTATTTGTGTATGTTTATTGAGAGTGCACGCTTAATTTTCATGCATGAATATGACGCTAGAATATAAGTGAATTTCACCTAATAGTTATGAACTTATATTCACAAGTAGTGGAGGTTGCTTATAAACAATCGCGTTAAATGAATTCTTGGCACTAGTTTCATGCTCATCATAGTAACGAATGCCTCGTCAACACTTATGATTTCCAAAGAACGTAATGATTCTAACTTGTATCTTTATCATGCTGTTCATATAGAGAACTTGTTAGGAATAATTTGTTTGCGATGCATATTCATCCAATTCAATGATTCTAGGGAAATCTGAAGGTTAATTTAAGCGGACCTAATTAACCCGGGGTGTTGAGTTTCGTAATTCATCGAAAGACCAACTGAAAATCATCTTGTATGCAAGTGTGACATGTGTGGAGAAGAACCTTCTAGCTAGCATTCCATCCATATTTTCATCCAATTCATCTTTACAATCTGCCCTTAATTACAATCTGTGCATTTTATTTAATTTCGTCAAAAACTCAATCCCCCTTTACTTTAGTGTCTAATTTAGTTAGAAAGTGTCTTAGTTTGTGTTTCTAAGTGTTTTGAATCAATTTACTTCCCAAATTCGTCCAAAGTAGTCAAAGTGCTCAAAACTGCCCAGAAAGTGTTTTTAAGGCAGTTTTGAGTGTTTTGGGGCTGTTTTGAGTCTTTTGGTTTGTTTTAGTGTTCTATTGTTTAGTTTTGCTTTCTTTGAGTCTAGTTTAGTGTTTTAACCTTTGTTTTAAGTTTTTGAGTCAGTTTCCAAGTGAATTTAGCAATCCCTCCTAATCCCCTGGTTTAGAACGATCCCTACTTATTCATATACTACAATTGTCAAAAGAGGGTTAATTTGTGTGTTAAGTTAATTTTCGCATGAAAAATTTTTGGCGCCGTTGCCGGGGATTAGCAACTTTGCTAATCCCTTGGTTTGTTTACTTTCTGTTTATTTAGTTATTTTGTTAAAGATTCTGACCTTGTGTTATTTTTCTTGTTTTAGGTACTAGTGTATGACTCGGAGTTCTCAACCGATTCGTGAGCATATCTTGGACTTTGACAGCGATTTTGAAAGGACTTTGAGACGGAAGAGGAAGCAACACGAACCAAATCCACAAAGCCCAGAACCTGACCTCGAAGAACAAGTCCTACAGGAGGAGGAGGAACCCACGGCAAGGGTTTTTGAAGAACCACAAGTCATGGCCATGGACAATCGGACACTCAAGGAGCTTTCGGCCTCGGGATTGGATAATGCCGCACCTTTGTGTATCCAATATCCCCCACCTGCCCAAGGGAAGACTGACGAGTTCGAGTTAAAGTCAAGTTTGCTCCACCATATTCCGAAGTACCATGGGTTGTCCATGGAGGATCCGAACAAGCACCTGAAGGAATTTGAGGTGGTGTGTTCAAGCATGACTCCCATCAACGTCGATGCAAGTATTCTGAAGATGAAGGCTTTTCCATTCTCTTTAATGGACAAAGCCAAAGATTGGTTGTACGAGTTAGCTCCCGGAACCGTCACATCATGGGAGAGCATGAAGAGGGCATATCTGGAGAAGTTTTTCCCAACTTCTCGAATCATCCTTTTACGTAAAAGGATAAGTGGGATCCAACAAGAAGAAGGTGAGTCTTTCCCTACGTATTATGAACGTTTTAAATCACTTGTTGCTTCTTGTCCACAACATCAAATGAAGGAGGAGTTGCTTCTACAATACTTCTACGAGGGGCTCCTACCTATCAAACGTCAAATGCTCGATGCCTCGGCGGGTGGAGCATTGGTGGATAAGACACCCATGGCGGCCAAGGTCTTGATTGCTAACCGAGCGTTGAACGCTCAACAATACGAAGGAGTAGGCCAAAGAGGACCCCCACGGCAGCAAGTTCATGAGGTAAGTTCCACACCCGACATTCATTCACAATTAGCTAATCTTACTTCCATTGTGTCTCAGATGGCCGAAGGAATGAGGGTGCAAGGACCAATTGTATGCGGAGTGTGTTCTATCCAAGGACATGCTTCTGAGAAGTGCCCACAACTCATTGAAAATGGTGGATGGGAAAGTGCAAATGCAATTGGGTTTCAAGGCCAAAACCAACCGAGGAACGATCCATATTCGAGCACGTATAATCCAGGTTGGAGAGACCACCCGAACTTTAAGTGGAGGGAGCCCCAACAACCACCACAACAAGGAGGCTTTAGGCAACAACCCCCGGGCTTCTTCACCAAGCCATACGCACCCACAAATGCTCCACAACAATCTGCCCCAAATGCTTCAGTTACGTCCCTAGACAATGATACACTCCTTAAGTTACTAACTAATTTGTCTCAGGGGCAAGATAATCAAGCCAAAGCAATGCAAAATCAAGAAAAAAGGGTGGATCAATTGGAGAAACAAATTGGGCAAATTGCGGAGTTTGTAGGGCAATTCCGAGACCAAGGCAAGCTCCCAAGCTCAACCATTCCAAACTCGAAAGGAGGCTTTGAAACTGCCAATGCAATCACCTTAAGAAGTGGCAAGGAAGTTGGAACCACCCCACAACCACCAAAATCAAGCCAAGAAGAGGATAAAAGGCTGTTGTAAGAGGAAGAGAGGAAGGGCAAAGCCACGGCAAGGGTGGAGCAACCTTTGCCGCAACCACTTCAAGCTCCTAGGCCGTCCAACAAATGTAAGGTAGGTCCAAACTCAATTGTTTCTAATGTGATTCCACCAAACGTGCCTTTTCCTAGCAGGTTTATGCAAACAAAGAAGGAGGAGCAGGATAAAGACATTCTGGAGACGTTTAGGAAGGTCCAAATAAACATTCCTTTACTTGATGCCATTAAGCAAGTGCCCAGGTATGCAAAGTTTTTAAAAGAGTTATGCACAACTAGGAAAAGAATTGCAAACAAGGAAGTTGTGAAAGTAAGTGAAAATGTATCCGCGGTTTTGCAACGAAAGTTACCTCCAAAATGTAAGGATCCAGGGAGCTTTACTATCCCATGCATAATTGGAAACACTAAATTTGAACAATGCATGTTAGATTTAGGTGCTTCTATTAATGTCATGCCATATTCCATTTATGCATCTATGAACCTTGGTGAGTTAAAACAAGATGGCGTTGTAATTCAATTGGCCGATCGTTCTAATGTTTATCCCAAGGGAGTCCTTGAGGATGTTTTAGTGCAGGTCAATCATCTCATCTTTCCTGCAGATTTCTATGTCTTAGAAATGGAGGATTCGAGCCATGCTCCATCATTGCCACTCTTGCTAGGCCGTCCGTTCATGAAAACAGCCCAAACAAAGATCGATGTGGCCAAAGGAGCACTAACAATGGAGTTTGGTGGTGATGTAATTAAATTCAATGTTTATGACTCTACTAAGAATCCTAACGATAGTCATTCTTGTTTTGTCATAGATGTGCATAAGGACATAGGGTCGAAGGGATCCACACTTATCACGAAGGATGTATGAAGAACCACCATTGGAGAAGAACTTGGAGTGATTGCCCTACAACCACCCAATATGGCCGAAAGTAGCCATGGTGACATTGTTGATAGGGCTGCCGATCTTGAGCCTTCACTACGATATGTTTGTAAGTCGTCAAGCCCAATTTCAATTCCCATTTCAAATAATAGGTTGTTACCTTCTGTGGTGCAGGTGACCAACCGATTTGAAGGTGGTGGGAGCATGTACATGGACTTTCGGAACCAAAACACCATCATCAGGGAGGATCACTATCCCCTCCCATTCATTGAGCCATATCATGAAAGGGTTGAAGAACATGATGTGGAGGAGATCACCCACTATGCCGTGGGTTCCCATGAAGGATGATCAATGTGGCATCGTCAGGCTGCAAGACGTAAAAGAAAGCGCTTCGTGGGAGGCAACCCATGCAATCACCAAGGAGAGGATGGCATTTACACTCCATAACCAGATTTGCGTCCCTAACCTCTTCTCTTTGTTATTTACATTCTACCATGTTTAGTGTGTTTAGTTGCTGTTTGTGTGTTTACTTTTGTTTGGTGTGATTTTAAGCTTGAAACATTGAGGACAATGTTTGATTTAAGTGTGGGGGGGGGGGGGGGGGGGGGGGGGGGGGGAGTAACTAATGTTGTTGATGCAAATTCGTGGGATTTTATCACCCATAACTTCCAATGTTGTTCCTTGCTGTTTTTAAGTGTTTTTAAGCTATTTTAGAGTGTTTTAGTGTGTGTTGACTTAAAAATCCGAAAATCCCCTAAAAATTTGAAAAATTGTTTTGAAAAACCCAAAAAGAGTTGTTTTTGTGTGTTTGTTTGTGTCGTAGGTTACCTTCCAACACAATGATGAGGATTTGGTTTTTAATTGCATGATGGTTAAAGAAAGTTACAAACATGGATGGACGTTGGATATACTCTTTGGTTTATGCTTGTTTGTAGTTATAGTTTACAAATTCACATGTAATCACAAAAGAAAAAATTAGTTTTTGTAACATCCTTGAAGGAAGGAACTTAAACAAACGCTACATCCCTGTGAGACTTGAGCCTAAACGTTATTTGGAGAGTTAAAATCTGTGCATTATTGTTTTCTAAAGTTGTTGCATGATCTCATTATTCTTTGCTTGGTTACTACTTAGAAGGCGTTTCATCACTTAGTTCCAAATGCTAGAACTCATGCCCATTTCATTCAAAGCATGTTATTGATTTGCATAACACATATTCAAGATGAAGTTGTGTAGTGACCACCACAAAAGCCAAATAGCCGTGTGCCCTTCACTCATTTTGTGTTTAAGTTTAACCCCATTGAGCCGTGTTAGCCATGTTCTTTGTGAACCCATATCATCCTCACCTAGCCTAGATTAGGACCATCCATACCCTTGTTCTTGAAGCATAGTAAGCATGAATGAATTCCTTTTGATTAATGTGTTGCAGAAAATAAGTGTGGGGGAAGGATTATTGATGTGAGTTATGTGCCATAGGCACGGCTAGAAAAAAAAAAAAAAAAAGAAAAGAAAAAAAAAAAAGAAGTGAAAAAGAGTTGAAAAGAGGTAAAAAAGAGTTCCAAAGTATTGGTTGTTGAAGTAAGGGTCCAAAACAATGAATTAGGCCCTAAGAGTTGTTTGAATCTCCCCTATTTGTCTAAAAGTTGATTTCTGCATTCTAAGTGAATTCTAAGTCTTAATTCATTACTTTGCTTGCTCTTGCTTAAAGAACTTTTGTTTACTCCTATCTTTCCTTGTTAGCCAATACCCCAAAGCCCCGTTACAACCCTTGACTTCTATCTTGAGTGTTGTGCATTTCAATTTGTGGAGTTTGAATTTGGTATGAGCATATAGTGTCACTGGTTCTCGCATCTAAGTAGTAGCATTCCATTCATGAGATCATATCTAAACATGTCTAATTACTCCAGAAATTGCGTTCTTTGTTCTAACATATGTGAGTACTAGTCTTTCATGTTTACATCAATCTTCTCACATATAACTAATGTAGGGTGTAGTCAGAAAATCTGAGTGAAATTTGAGTGCATAACTAGTGAGGAATTGAGGGAATTCTCTAAGGCATGTTACTACATTCAAAATGTGTTTTAATTGATTAAATGCGAACTAGTGAATGGTGATTATGATTAAGTATGTGCTCGAGGGGAAGGAAGACTAAAAGCTATGTGAGTAATGATCTTTGACATATCATGTTTCATTGGAAATCCCTGAGGCAAACGTTGGAAGGTTTAGGTTATGTTTTGTTTGTTTTGTTTCGTCTTGTTTATTTTAGTTGTTTTGTTTTGCTCGAGGACTAGCAAAAGTTAAGTGTGGGGGAATTTGATAGGAGCATATTCATGCGACTTAATTAGCTTGTTCTCGTGCATTTATGTTGTGTTTCCTTAGTTATTTTAGTGTTTAAAGTCATTTTTGTGTATTTTCAGATTATAAGGCCAAAGTGTGCAAGAAGATGCAAATTGGAGCTTTTTGGAGCAAAAGAGGAATGAATGAGTTGAAGACTTGAAGAAACGATGAATTCCTACTCCAACGATGAATTCCTACCAAAACGAGGATTCCTACTCAAACAAGGATTCCTACTTGAAGTAGGAAAGTTAACCCTAGGTTTCCCGTTTTGGTAACCTTTCCTAATCTTCAACGTCCGTATTTTCTAGCCACTTTGAAGGCCTTGTAGGCACTTTAGGACACAAAACGAAGGCCCTAGGGCCCTTAAAACCCTTTGCCGTGCCCAATCCCTTTCTTTCCTTCCCTTGCCGTGCAAGGGGGGGGGGTATTTAGGTCCAATGTCATTCACTTAAACCCTAGTTCCCTCTCCTAACCTAACCCTAGCCGCACCTTGCAACCATCCCTTTTTATATTTCTAATTTAATTCCCTAATTCTAGCAGCCTTTGAATTAACTTTAATTTAATTTTAATAAGCTAGGGTTTATTTTCTGAAACCCTACACATTTTACCATCTTAGCCGCACCTATTCTTAAACCCTAGCTCTCTATTATTCATTTTTTTCATCTTGCAGCCACCCTTCCATACTTCCCTTGAATCCGTAGCCTCCCATTGATCCATGAAATATATCAGCCGCAAATCCATTCACCCTAAGCTTCAAAATTCCATCTCAGCCGCAAGTCCCCAATCATTCACCCTAAGAACCCAAAAATCCATATCAGCCGCACCATTTTATTCACCCTAGCTTTCTCTTATTTCATTCACTTTTCATTCTACACATCATTCAGCCACCATAACCCTAATTTCCCCCTAAGCCGTAGCCTCCATCACCCTAATTCCCACCTTTGCCGCAGCCTCCTCCATCAATTCCAGCCACTTCCACACCTTGCCGCAGCCATCCCCACCCTTCCAGCCACCATACAAACCTTCCTCCATCACTCCACCACCTTGCCGCACCACCATATCACCATAACCCCATCCCTAAACAAAAAATCATCCAAAAACACCATAAAACCTCTCTGCCGCAGCAAGGAGAAGAAGAAAGAGGGACTTAGACGCGCAGAAATTCAAGTGGATTCGTTGGGCGTTCTAGGTGTAATCAATCTTTTAATCTTGATTTTTAAATTCAATTTTATTTCTCTTTCTGTAAACATGAGAGGCTAAATCCCTAGTTAGCTAGGGGGTGATTCGAAACCATGTTTATGCTTGCAATATGAATTGATTACCTTTGGTTGGAATTTCATGAATTGTGGATTCAATTTGTTTAACTGCTTGATTGATAACTTATTTGTGTATGTTTATTGAGAGTGCACGCTTAATTTTCATGCTTGAATATGACGCTAGAATATAAGTGAATTTCACCTAATAGTTATGAACTTATATTCACAAGTAGTGGAGGTTGCTTATAAACAATCGCGTTAAATGAATTCTTGGCACTAGTTTCATGCTCATCATAGTAACGAATGCCTCGTCAACACTTATGATTTCCAAAGAACGTAATGATTCTAACTTATATCTTTATCATGCTGTTCATATAGAGAACTTGTTAGGAATAATTTGTTTGCGATGCATATTCATCCAATTCAATGATTCTAGGGAAATCTGAAGGTTAATTTAAGCGGACCTAATTAACCCGGGGTGTTGAGTTTCGTAATTCATCGAAAGACCAACTGAAAATCATCTTGTATGCAAGTGTGACATGTGTGGAGAAGAACCTTCTAGCTAGCATTCCATCCATATTTTCATCCAATTCATCTTTACAATCTGCCCTTAATTACAATCTGTGCATTTTATTTAATTTCGTCAAAAACTCAATCCCCCTTTACTTTAGTGTCTAATTTAGTTAGAAAGTGTCTTAGTTTGTGTTTCTAAGTGTTTTGAATCAATTTACTTCCCAAATTCGTCCAAAGTAGTCAAAGTGCTCAAAACTGCCCAGAAAGTGTTTTTAAGGCAGTTTTGAGTGTTTTGGGGCTGTTTTGAGTCTTTTGGTTTGTTTTAGTGTTCTATTGTTTAGTTTTGCTTTCTTTGAGTCTAGTTTAGTGTTTTAACCTTTGTTTTAAGTTTTTGAGTCAGTTTCCAAGTGATTTAGCAATCCCTTCTAATCCCCGGTTTAGAACGATCCCTACTTATTCATATACTACAATTGTCACAAGAGGGTTTTAATTTGTGTGCTTATTTAGTAAGCATCATTATGCCTCATCAACACTTATGATTTTTATAGAGTAATGATCTTTGATTGTTTTTCTATTATGCTCTTTCATATAGAGAACTTTTGAGGAATAATTTGATTGCAATGCGCTAATTCCATTCAATTCAATGACCTAAGGGAAATCTGAGAGTTAATTTAAGCGTACCTAATTAACTTGGGGTGTTGAGGTTCATGATTCATTTAATAAGCAATTGGAGATTGTTTTGTATGCAAGTATGCCATGTGTGGAGAAAGACCTCCTAGCTAGCCCACTATCCACTTAATTCCATCAAATTCGTCCAAATCTGCCTAGTTTACATTATTGTTTTCTTTGTTTGATTTTCATCCAAAACCAAATCCCCAATTGTCTTAAAGTGTCTAATTGGTTCAAATATGTTTTAGATTGTGTTTTTAAGAGTTTTGAGTCAAGTTAGAACCAATTTTCGTCCAAGTTTGTGTTTAGGCTTAAAACTGCCCAGTTTGTGTTTTTAGGCAATTTTGAGTGTTTTTATCTTGCTTTGAGTCTTGTGAACTTGTTTTGAGTCTTTTTAAGTTGAGTTAAGTGTTTTAAAGGTTAGTTTTATTTATTTGAGTCAGTTTAAAGTGTGTAGCAATCCCTCCTAATCCCCGGTGTAAGAACGATCCCTACTTATTTATATGCTACAATTGTCAAAAGAGGGTTAATTTGTGTGTTAAGTTAATTTTCGCATCATCCAACAATCCACAACCAGATTTGCGTTCCTAAACCCTTATCTTTATTGCTTTTACTTTGCCATGATAGTTGTGCTTGTTAGTTTATATTGTTTGTTTGAGTGTGAGTCTTTGCTTGAAACATTGAGGACAATGTTTGATTTAAGTGTTGGGCGAGGGGGGTAAACAGGCTGTTTTTCCATGATTTTCGTGGGATTTTATCACCTATCACTTATAATGTTGTTTCTAACTGTTTTTAAGTGATTTTAGTGTGTTTTGAAGTGTTTTTATTGTCTTAGACAGAAAATACGAGAATTTGAAAAATATTTGAAAACCAAAGCCTTGTTTTGAAGTGTTCTCATTCCCATTTCATTCAAAGCATGATAGTTAAACCAAAGCCAAAAAGACTAACCCTTTTGCATATGTATTGTAGGATTAACCCTTTTGAGCCTTATCTAGCCTATTTTCTTTGTTAACCACATTATCCTCACCTAGCCTAGATTAGGATTATCCATACCCTTGTTCTTAAAGGATAGTGAAGCATGACTTCGAAGGAATTCCTTTTGACTGATGTGAAAATTAACTTGACACACAAATTAACTTAAAAACACAAAACTAACTTAAAAACACAAATTAACTTAAAAACACAAATTAACTTAACTAGGGATGCTAATCTACTCTAAACTGACTTAAAAACACAAAACTAAACTTAAAAACACTTAACTAGACCTATATGATTCAAAACAAATTAAAAAGACACAAAACAGCACAAAACAATCAAATAGACTCAAACTAGACAATAAAGGATGATTTGGACGAAATTTAACTAACTTAGACTCAAAACACTAATTTGGACAGATTCAAACACTTTTCTAACTAATCAAACACACTTAAAAAATAGGGGAATTGATTTGGACAAAATTAATTAAATTGGACAGATTGTAAATTAAACAGATTAGATACTAAATTAGGTGAATTGAATGGGAAAAAGGCTAGTTAGAGGGTCCTTCTCCACACATGCACATATGTGACACAAATTGATTTCCAGATTTTATCCCTTTAAACCATGAATGACAATGCCCCAAATTAATTGTGAAAAGCACAAATTAACTTTCAGATTTTCCTAGTTTCATTGAATTGGATGGAATACGCATCGACAATCAAATTATTCTTATCAAATTCCCTACATGAACTGCATAATAGAGATAAAATCAAAGATCATTAAGCTTTTTGAAAACCCTAAGCATTGACTAGGCATTCGTAACTATGAATTGCATGATATACTCTTGCCTAGAATTTACTTAATACAATCATGACTAGCGATTTTCACTCCTTGTGAATATAAGTTCATAACGAGTAGGTGAAATTCCCTTATATCCTAGCATCAATTTCAGGCATGAAAACTAAGTATGCATCCTTAATCAACACACAAGAACAAGTTCTCAATAAATCAATTAAGTAAATCACATTCACAATTCAAGAAACAAAATTTGGAGGAAATCAATTCATATAAAACATAAGTCCATGGCTTCGAATTCACCTCTAACTAAGAAAAACTTAGTTACACATGTTCATAACAATTGAAAAGCAAATTAAAATAAACATGGAAACGAAAAGCGGGAAGAAAGAACTCCCAAAGTCTCCAATGGATGTAGATTCTTGCGGCACAAGGGTCTCCTTCTCCTATGGAAGCCACGACACTCCTTCTTCTCCCTAGGGTTTGAGGCACAAGGTTATGTTTCTGAATGGATGGTCTATGGTGTGAATGAATGAATGAATTGAATGATGAATGGCTGCCAAGAGTGTGTAAGGGGTGCGGCACCTTAAGTTTTATATATATATATATATATAGCATGGCAAAAACCCTAGGAATCAGAATTAGGGTTAAACCTAGCAGATACAAGTGATTAGGGCCCCTAGGGTGCGGCACATTGCTTGGAATTTAAGTCTTAGCCCAATTGATTTCTGATATGGACTTATAGAATCCAAATCCAAGAGGAAAGGGGCCAATTTAAATCAGAATCCCATCAGAAAAAGGTTTAGGAAATTCGTCCAAAATTGGGCCTTCTAGAAACTAAGTGTTTTGTGGCTGATTTTGGGTGTTCTAGAAGGCATAAAAGGGGGAAAGGTGCGGCACCCTTTTAGGGTCAGATAAGGCTTCTAGAAATTAGGTTTTTAAGTCCACTTGCAGCTAGGATTAAGGTGGAACAAGATTAGGTTAGGATAAGATAGGATAAGGTTTGGATAAGATAAGGTTGTTAGGATAAGTTTCCATATTTCTTGCTCTTTCCTTATCTTCTTTGTCTTGAACTTTCCTTTTTTGATTTGTAGCATGTTCCTAACCTCTTTTGACTCCAAATTCATCCATCCACCTAGCTCCATATACAAGCTATCCAAAATAAGCCCAAAACTGCTCTAAAAGGCTCAAAATTGCCTTTTCTTGCCAACTTTGTCATTAGGACCTACAAACAAACGAAAATAGCTTAAAACACTATAATAAGTAGTAATTAGCTCACTAAATGCAAGGAAATAACATAACTAAGTAGCATAAATATGCTCCTATCAAATTCCCCCACACTTAGCTTTTGCTAGTCCTCGAGCAAAACGAAATAAACAAACAAACAAAACACAACCTAGACCTTCCAACATTACCTCAGGGATTGCCAATGCAACATGACATATTAAAGATCACCACTCCCATAGATTTTAGTTATCCCTACCCTCGAGCACAGACTTAACCATAGTTACCACTCACTCTCTCGCATTTCATCAATAAAAACATGATCTTGAATGTAGTAACATGCCTTAGAGAATCCCTCAATTCCTCACAAGATATACCCTCTATTTTCACACAGATTTTCTGACAACACTCCTTACACTAGGTATATGTGAGAAGATTGATGTAAACATGTAGACTAGCACTCATATAAGTATAATGAAAGAAGGCACTTTCTGGAATTATTAACATGTATATGTATATGATCTCATGAATGGAATGCCACTACTTAGACGCGAGACTAAGGGATACCATATGCTTAAACCAATTTTAAACTCCACATATTGAAATGCATAACAATTAAGATAGAAGTCTAAGGGTTGTAACGGGGCTAAGGTATTGGCTAACAAAGAAAGGTAAGGATAACAAAAGTTCTTAAAGCAATAGTAAGCAAAGTAATGAATGGAACACTTAGAATTCACTTTTGAATGCAGAAATCAACTTTGAACACCAAGGGAAACTTCACACAACACTTAGGGCCGGATTCAAACTTTTGGACCCTTTCTTCAACAACCAATACTTGTGAGTTCATTCTCACTTATTTTCAACTTTTTCTTTCTTTTCTTTTTTTCAACTTTTTCTTCTCTGTTTTTTTTCTTTTTTTTCATATAAACCCTTCCCCCACACTTGTTTTTCTGCAATCTGTAGAACAAAAGGAATTCCCTCTAAGTAATGCTTCACATTCCTTTAAGAACAAGGTTATGGGTATCCCTATGCTAGGCTAGGTAAGGATAATGTGGTTAACAAAGAGAATAGGCTACATAAGGCTCAAAGGGCTAATCCTACAATACATGTGAAAAAAGGGTAAGGCGTTTTGGCTCTGGGCTTAAACTAAACAACTTCATCTTGCTATTTGTTATGCTAATCAATTTCAAGCTTTGAATGAAACGGGTATGAGTTCTAGTATTTGGAACTATTGTGATAAAACGCATTTTAAGTAACAACCAAGCAAAGAATAATGAGATTATGCAACGACTTTAGAAAACAAGAAATCAAGATTAATAACTCTCCAAAGAACGTTTAGGCTCAAGTCTCTCCGGGTTGTAGCATTAGTTTGAGTTCCTTCCTTCAAGCATGTTACAAAAACTGATTTTTTTTCCTTTGTGATTACATGTGAATTCGTAAATGTCAACTACAACTAAGCATAAACCAAAGAGCATATCAAACTTCCATCCATGTTTGTAACTTTCTTTAATAGTCATGGAATTAAAAACCAAATCCTCATCATTGTGTTGGAAGGTATCCTAAGACACAAACAAACATAGAAACAAAAACGACTCTAAAAACAACTCTTTTTGGGTTTTTCAAAACACTTTTTTCGATTTTTTTTTTTCTTCAAATTTTCGGCTTTTCTGTTTAGGACACATAAAAACACTTCAAAACACACTAAAAGCACTTAAAAACAGTGAATAACAACTTTAGAAGTGATAGGTGATAAAATCCCATGAAAATCATGCAAAAATAACTTGTTTACTGATGCGAGATTTACTTGACACTCAAATTAAACCCTCGTTTGACAATTGTAGTAGAATGGATAAGTGAGGGATCGTTCTAGACCGGGGATTAGGAGGGCTTGCTAAAACCTTCTAAATTGACTTAAAAACATAAAAACTAAATTAAAATACTCTTAACAAGACTACTATGACTCAGAATGGCTTTGAAAAACTCAAATTGTCTAAAACAATCAAATTGACTCAAATAGAAGCTAGAACTTGATTTAGACGAATTTGCAATTGTTTATGACTCCAAAAGCTTAAAGATACAAAAATAAAACAAATACGAATGATTAAGACTTAACAAAATAAGGGGGGGGGGAATTGTGGTTGGACGATATTAAATTAAAAAGACAGAATATAATTAAAGGCAAAATGTAAATATGAATGTGATAAAAATATGGATGATGGAATAGCCAAGGGGTTCTTCTCCACACATGTTACACTTGCAAACAAAATTGATTCTCAGTTGGTCTTTCGATAAGTTGTGAAACTCAATGCTCCAAGTTAATTAGATCCACTTAGATTAACTTTCAGATTTCCCTAAATTCGTTGGATTGAATGGAATACGCATTACAACCAAATTATTCTTAATCAAAGTCCCTAACTATGGAATACGCATGATAGAGACATTCAACAAAGATCATTAAGTTCAACGGAAATCATAAACATCGACGAGGCATTCGTTACTATGGAATACGCATGAAACTTATGCCAAGAATTCGTTTAACGCGATTGTTTATAAGCAACCTCCACTACTTGTGAATATAAGTTCATAGCGATTAGGTGAAATTCACTTATATTCTAGCGTCATATTTATGCATGAAAATTAAGCTTGCAATCTCAATGAACATACATAAATAAGTTATCAATCAAACAGTTAAACGAATTGAATCCACAACTTATGAAATTCCAACCAAACGTAATCAATTCAAATTGCAAATATAAACATAGTTTCGAATCACCCCCTAGCTAAAGGGGGTTTAGTTCCTCATAACTTTGAAATCAAAGAAACACCTAAACATTCCAACAACTCAAACTGAATTGTATGAACGTTTAGGCACTCTTCTCTTCCATTACAAAACAAAGAAAATTGAATTTAAACATTGAAATCAAAGAAACACCTAAACATTCCAACAACTCAAACTTGAATTGTATGAACGTTTAGGCACTCTTCTCTTCTTCGTTGTTGTAGCACAAGGTCTAAGGTGAGTTTTTGGGGGATGAGTGGTTTGGGGGATTATGGAAATGGAAGAAATGGAGGAGAAAGGGAAGGGAATGGTGCAGAAAATGGAGAGACTCACGGCTAGGGAGAAGATGGAAGTGTTTGTAACTGAAAATGTGTATGGAAGAGTGAGTCCATTTTGAGGAGTGTTGGATGCTTATTTATAGGTGAAATGGGGGAACAAAAGAGGGAATATTGCAGCTAGGAGGGGATGAATGATTATGGGTGCATGTGTTTGGAATAATGAAGGGGGAATGTATGTAATAAAACAACTAGGAAAAGTTATGGAAAGCTGGAAATGGGAGTGGGAACTCACGGCATTGTTGGGTTGTTTATGGGAGAATAAATGTATGATAATGGCTAAATAATTAAAGGGAATGAATGGGAGTGACACTAGGTTGGTTATGCATGTGGAATGTGGCTGAAATGATGAGAGACAAAGTGGAAGAATGTGGTTGAAATGGTTGAGGAAGGCACGGCAAGGGATTAGGGGGAGCATGTGCTTGTAGGGTTGATATGTTTGAAGATGCATGTGTTGAATTGGTGGTTGAATGATGAAAGAATAAGTGAATGATTATGATAAGTGTATGATATGTTAAGTGATAAATGAATGATATGTTGAGTGATAAGATAAGTGGTTATTGATATGTAGATGAATGAATGATATGATAAGTAATAAATGAATGATAAGTGGTTATTGATATGTAGATGAATGAATGATATGATAAGTAATAAATGAATGATATGTGGTGATGATAAGATAAGTGTATGATATGATAAGTGGTGAATGAAGGAGTGGAATGTTGGAATGTTATGCACGACTAAGGATATAGGAAAGGTTTAAATATCCTAAAACTAAAGGGAACAAGGTTCCAACACTTTGGTCTTCAATTAGGTTTTCAATTTCGTCCAACACTTTGGCTCCAAGCATAAGCTATCCATCCTTAGCCCAAAAGTGCTCCAAAAGTCTCCAAAATGCATCTTTTTGCTCCTTTAGCCCTTTCGGCCTACAAACACACGAAAATAGCTTAAAGTACTAAAATAACTAAAGAAACATAACGTAAATGCACGAGAACAAGCCATTTAAGTCGCATAAATATGCTCCTATCAAATACCCCCACACTTATCTTTTGCTAGTCCTCGAGCAAAACAAAACAAAAGAAACCAGAAACAAAACAAAACGAACAAGTAAAACACAACCTAAACCTTCCAACAAACGTCTCAGGGATTTCCAAAGCACATGACAAGTTAAAAATCATTATTCCCACAGATTTTTTAGCCATCTTTACACTTAAGTACATTCTTACTCATAGTCACCACATACTAGTTCACAATTAAGCATTTAAAACACATTTCGAATGTAGTAACATGCCTTAGAGAATTTGCTCAAATCCTTACAAGATATACTCTCGTTTTTCACACAGATTTTCTGACTACACACCCTACACTAGGTATATGTGAGAAGATTGATGTAAACATAAAAATGAACACTCACATAAATGTATTTCAAAGGAAGCAATTTCTGGAGTTAATAAGCATGTTTAGGT
This sequence comes from Pyrus communis, assembly GCF_041283825.1. NCBI lineage: Eukaryota > Viridiplantae > Streptophyta > Magnoliopsida > Rosales > Rosaceae > Pyrus > Pyrus communis. Next base: position 22,911,887 of record NC_142569.1, read on the forward strand.
ATGATCTCATGAATGGAATGCTACTACTTAGACGCGAGAACCAGTGACACCATAAGCTCATATCAATTCCAAACTCCACATTTTGAAACACATAACACTCAAGATAGAAGTCAAAGGGTTGTAATGGGGCTAGGGTATTGGCTAACAATGAAAGGTGAAGGATAAACAAACATTCTTAAAGCAATAGTGAGCAAAGTATTGAATTAGGCACTTAGAATTCCCTTAAGAACGCAGAAGTCAACTTTGAACACCCAAGGGAAAGTCACACAAAACTTAGGGCCATATTCAACTTTTTTGGACCCTTTCTTCAACCATCAACGCTCGTGAGTTCATTCTTACTTATTTTCACTCTTTTTTTTTTTTTTTTTTTTTTTTTTTTTTTTTTTTATACTTTAAGAACAAGGGTATAGGAAAGTCCTACTCTAGGCTAGGTAAGGGGTGATGTGGGTTAACAAAGAATAAAGGCTAAACGAGGCTCAACGGGGTTAAAACTTACAATAAATACGAAATATGGGAAGTAAGGCTATTTGGTTATGGTGGCAACTACACAACTTCATCTTGATATATGTTATGCAATTCAATGTCATGCTTTGAATGAAACGGATATAAGTTCTAGCATTTAGTTCTATCATGATACAATTTCATTCTAAGTAGTAACCAAGCAAGGAATAATGAGATCATGCAACAACTTTAGAAAACAAGAAATCACAGATTATACTCTCCAAAGAACGTTATAGGCTCAAGTCTCTCAGGGTTGTAGCGTTTGTTTGAGTTCCTTCCGTCAAGCATGTTACAAAAACGAATTTTTTTTTTTTTTTTTTTTTTTTTTTTTTTTTCTTTTATGATTGCATGTGAAGTCATACATTATAACCATAACCAAGCATATACCAAGAGTAAATCAAACTTTTCTCTATGTTTATAACTCTTTCTAACCGTCATGCAATTATAAACCAAATCCTTAACATTGTGTTGGAAGGTACCCTAAGACACAAACTCACAAAAACGACTCAAAACACTCTTTTTAGGCTTTTCAAAACAATTTTTCAAATTTTTATGTGCTTTTCGGAGTTATAAAACAACACACACTAAAACACTTTTAAAACAGTGAGAAACAACATGTGAAGTGATAGGTGATAAAATCCAACGAATTTGCATCAAATATACTTAGTTACCCCCCCACACTTAAATCAAACATTGTCCTCAATGTTTTAAGCATAGATTCACACAAAGCATAAGTAAATACACAAAAAGCACTTAAACATACTAAACATGGCATAATGTAATTAACAAAAAGAAGAGTTTAGAGACGCAAATCTGGTTATAGAGTGTAAATTCCATCTTCTCCTTGGTAATTGCATTGAGGCTTTGATCTTTGTGATTCCACAGGCTTACTCTTGAACTGGTTTCTGCCCATCGTTGATTTTCCTTTGTGTTACTTCTTGAACTGGGCAGCAGGATGGTTCTTTTGGTCTCCCCCGAAGGTCTGAGCGTACCCCTTTGGTCTGTTTCTTTGTTCAATCTTTCCAATTCGTATTGAAAAGGGTTGGAGGATAACTCAGCCTATGTTTGTCTCCACATGCTTCAATGTATCATTTTCACTTGCCTTACTCGCTCCCCTTTGCAGAAGTGGTCCCTTCTCCCGAAGTGTATCAACCGTTGAAGATGACTACTCGAGAGCAACGCTAGGTAAGCAATCAGGAATAGATTCCAGGCAGTTGACTCCAGATCGGAAGACTGACTCCAAGTGCCGGCTGATTGCTTCTTTTACTTTGCCATGCGAGTAAGAACAATGACAAAGAAAAAGACAAGGAAAGAGCATGATATGAGATACTTTTGCTTTTGACCTTGATGATATGAGATACCTTTGCTTTTGAAGAAGCGGTGAATGAATCAGCACATGTATTTGTTGTGCTGCTTCCTCCTGGGTCATCTGTACTCCAGGCATCTGGTATCATCTTTGGGGAAGAAGAAAGAATTGAGTATTTCGAAAGGCTTTGCTGGGAGTGCGCCCTCAGAGGTGAGGGAGAGTTGGGCATTTTTTTCAGGTTTGCCCTGCCATAAAAGACGAAGGTCGACATATATAGAGATAATATCAAGTGGTGGTACTTTTTACCTTTGTCGACAAACGTTTTGATCCCGCAAATCCGGCTTTTTTGAAATAATGGCGCCTCTTCGATCTCTGAACACGCCTCTTCGATTTCTGAGCAGGCGCCCCTTCGATTTCTGAACGACGCCCCTTCGCTTTCTGAACGACACGTGGTAGTGCAGATGCGGCTCCTTTTGACAAAGCTGCACGCGTCTTCTGAAAAGCAGAGAAAGCGTCGCCGAACTTTGCGCTTGTCGGCTAAAGATGTGTAGTTGTGATGATGGCCTCCACGTGTTGTCTGAAAAGAAGAAATCTTTTGACAAAGTTGAACGCGCCTTCTGAAAAGCAGAGAAAGCGTCGCCTAAATTACGCCGGAAATTCCGGCTTTTTGAATTAGTGGACACGTCGCCTTGGCTTTTTTATTGAGATATCGATCACCACAACAAACACACTCTGAAGAAAATCGACTCCGACCCTTTGAAAATTTACTCCATCAACCCCTATCTTTGAACACCTTTGAAAAAATGGCAAACTCATCGAACCTTAGCTTGGAATTGAGCCTTAGCAGTGATACGGGCGCACCGCGTCAAGGTAACGTATGGCGCCCTTCTTTTTTATCTTGTAACGGTCATCTTTCAGGTGAAGACTCTGTGATGCAGGACGCCACAACAGCTACAATAGTAGCTAGGAACCTCCTCACTCCGAAAGATAGTAGGCTGCTGTCAGGACGGTCCGATGAGCTGGCCGTTCAAGAGTCCCTCGCACTTAGTGTTCAGTGTGCGAGTTCTGTGTCCAACATGGGCCAACGCCTGCTTGCCCGCTCCCGTCAGGTGGAATCATTGATGGCAGAGGTGGAAAGTCTCAAGCAGGAGATCCAGCAGCTGAAGTATGAGAATAGAAGTTTGCACGTGCTTGCAAACAACTATTCGACGGGCATGAAGAGGAAGCTTGATGAGCTGCAAGAGTCTGAAGGTCGGATTCACAGTGACCGTCAAAGGTTCTCGTCTTTCCTCCAGAGGCACCTTTTTCCTGGCTCATCCAGCGCTTGGCCAAGTATTGAGGCCTGGAATGCTCTATCTTCGATGCCTTCTGCTCCTATGCCTTCTGTTCCTACGCCTTCCGCTCCGATGCCTTCTGTTCCTACGCCTTCCGCTTCAAGAGTAAAGCCACGTAGTGGGGCCTCAAGCAAACACCCTTTGTGAAGCACCATCTTTCTTTGTTTAGCAGTGCCTATCAATAAATCAAACATTTTCTCAATGTTACAATCATAGACTCACACAATTAATAAACAAACAAACAATAACAACTAAACAACCTAACAAGGCAGAAACGAAATAGCAACAAAGAGAAGAGTTTTTTTTTTTTAGGAATCTGGATTTGGAGTGCTTTCTAAGTCTTCCTTTGTTGAATGCATGGGTTGCCTCCCAAGTAGCGCTAAGACACAAACAAACACCAAAATGACTCAAATGACTCTAAAAACACATATTTTTGGGTTTTTCAAAGAATTTTTTTTTTTTTTTTTTTTTTTTTAATTTTTATCAAATTTTCGGAGTTTTATACCAAGACACTATAAAACACACTAAAACACTCTAAAAACGCTTAAAACAGCAAGAAACAACATTCTAAGTGATAGGTGAATAAATCCCACGAAATTCATGCAAATACAAATTGTTTACCCCCCCACACTTAAATCAAACTTTGTCCTCAATGTTTTAAGCAGAAAGTCACAACAGAGCAAGCAAATAAACAAATACGAGAAAGAAAGCAAAGTAAAGGCAGTAAAGAAAAAGAAAGGAATAAAAATAAGTCTCTTAAAGGGGTTTCCAAGTTCTTCTCTATTCGGATGCATGGGTTGCCTCCCACGAAGCGCTTTCTTTTACGTCTTGCAGCCGGACGGTACCTCCGTTTAAGCTTGACTAGGTTCCATGGCATGGAGGGGTACCTCCTCCACGACATGCTCCTCAAACATCTCGTAATAGGGCTTCAATCGATGCCCATTCACTTTGAATTCTTGCTGCGTCCTTGAACTTTTGATTTGCACTGCACCATGAGGGAAAACATTAGTAACAACAAACGGGCCAATCCATTTAGAACGCAACTTACCAGGAAACAAACGTAGGCTAGAGTTAAAAAGTAACACTTTTTGCCCAACTGTGAAGGTCTTGGTTCGAATCATTTTATCATGGAATGCTTTGGTCTTGGCTTTGTACATCCGGGCATTCTCATAGGCTTCATTCCGAATCTCCTCAAGTTCATTCAATTGGAGCTTCCTATGAACTCCCGCTGCATCTATGTCCATGTTGAAAATCTTCACGGCCCAATGTGCCTTGTGCTCTAACTCTACGGGCAAATGACATGGCTTACCATAGACGAGCCGAAAAGGTGACATCCCAATGGGTGTTTTGTATGCCGTACGATATGCCCACAGTGCATCATCTAAACGTAAGCTCCAATCCCTCCTTGTTGGTCCAACGGTCTTCTCCAAAATTTGTTTGATTTCTCGGTTAGACACCTCGGCTTGGCCATTTGTTTGAGGATGGTAAGGTGTGGAGACCTTATGGTTGACATGGTACTTTCTTAGCAACGCCTCAATGGTCCGATTGCAAAAGTGAGACCCTCCATCACTTATGATTACTCTCGGCATTCCAAACCTAGCAAAAATGTTAGCTTTCACGAAATCTGCAACCACCTTAGAATCGTTAGTACGGGTGGCTTTTGCTTCCACCCATTTAGAAACATAATCAACGGCTAGCAAGATATAAGTGAAACCATAAGATGGAGGGAAAGGGCCCATGAAATCAATGCCCCAAACATCAAAAATTTCAACATTAAAGACAGGGGTTTGCGGCATTTAGTCCTTGGTACCTATGTTACCCATTCGTTGGCAACGATCACAAGACATACAAAAGGTTCTAGCATCCCTAAATATAGTCGGCCAATAAAAACCACACTCTAGAACCTTGAGGGCAGTGCGTTGTGTGCCAAAATGACCACCACATGCATATGTGTGACAAAAGCTTAGAATTGAGTGAAATTCAGAATCATGCACACATCTACGTACAATTTGATATGAGCAATACTTCCACAAATAAGGGTCATCCCAAACATAGAAACATGCATCATTTTTAAGCTTATCACGTTGGTGCTTGTTTAGTTCATTTGGAATTTGTTTAGCCACCAAGTAATTCACTAAATCTGCATACCATGGTTCACTTACCTCAATGGATAGCAGCTGCTCATCGGGAAAAGTTTCAGGGATAGGTACGGCATGTTCATGCTCCTCGTGGATCATTCGGCTTAAATGGTCAGCCACTACATTCTCGCTTCCTTTCTTATCCCGGATTTCAATATCAAATTCTTGAAGAAGAAGAATCCAACGGATAAGCCTCGGCTTTGCTTCCTTTTTCGTGAGCAAGTACCTCAAAGCTACATGATCAGAATAAACGATTACTTTAGTACCAATTAAATATGAACGGAATTTATCTAAAGCAAAAACCACAGCTAGAAGTTCTTTTTCCGTCGTGGAGTAGTTCAATTGGGCATCATTGAGAGTCCGAGAGGCATAGTATATGACATGCGGCCGCTTGTCTCTTCTTTGTCCTAGAACAGCTCCTAATGCATAGTCGGATGCATCGCACATAAGCTCGAACGGAAGGCTCCAATCTGGAGGTACAATAATGGGGGCCGAGACTAGCTTCTCCTTGAGTTGGTTAAATGCCGAATTACACTCTTCATCAAACTTGAATGGCACATCTTTTTGAAGCAATCGGCAAAGAGGGTTGGACATCTTGGAGAAGTCCTTGATAAAACGCCTATAGAACCCTGCATGGCCAAGAAACGAACGTACCTCTCTAACCGAAGTAGGAGAGGGTAAGTGACGTACAAGGTCTATTTTCGATTTATCTACTTCAATTCCTTTTTCTGAAACAATATGTCCTAAAACTATACCTTGTTTCACCATAAAGTGACATTTCTCCCAATTCAAGACAAGGTTAGTTTCAACACATCGTTTCAAAATTAAGGTCAAATTATCCAAGCAATTATCAAATGAACTCCCAAATACACTGAAATCATCCATGAAAACCTCAATGATCTTTTCAACAAAATCGGAAAATATACTTACCATACACCTTTGGAAAGTGGCCGGTGCGTTGCATAAGCCAAATGGCATGCGACGATAAGCAAATGTTCCAAAGGGACATGTGAATGTGGTATTCTCTTGATCATCCGGGGCTATCACAATTTGGTTATATCCAGAGTATCCATCAAGAAAACAGTAAAAAGCATGACCGGCTAACCTTTCGAGCATCTGGTCGATGAATGGCAAAGGAAAGTGATCTTTCCTAGTCATGGCATTTAGCTTCCGGTAATCGATACATACCCGCCATCCAGTCTGAATGCGTGTAGGCACGAGCTCATTCTCATCATTCTTGATAACAGTTACTCCGGACTTCTTGGGAACGACTTGAACTGGAGAGACCCAACGGCTATCGGAGATAGGGTAGATCACTCTGCAATCCAAAAGCTTGATTATTTCCTTCTTCACCACTTCCATCATCGGAGGGTTGAGACGGCGTTGAGCCTCTCGAGTTGGTTTAGCCCCCTCCTCAAGAAGTATACGGTGCATGCATGTGGTAGGGCTTATTCCTTTAATGTCGGCTAAAGTCCACCCTATGGCCGTTTTGTGTTCTCGCAGCACCTTTACAAGCTTCTCCTCCTCCATTGCCGTGAGACTTGATGAAATGATGACGGGCAATGTTTCGCCTTTTCCCAAAAACACATACTTCAAATGGTTTGGCAACGGCTTAAGTTCAAGCGATGGTGCCTGAACAACAGAAGGTAGCATCTTAGTGGAAACTGAATTTGAAAGTGAGAGTGGAACCTTACCATATTGTTGTGGCAATGACTCAAGGGCTGCCACAACCTCAATTATTTCTTCACTAGAACCCATTGCAAAGAATTCCTCCTCCTTGCCGTGGCCTTGCATTGGCCCAAATCCTTCATTTTTGCGCTCTATGGCCTTAGTGATGGTTGTTTCCAGGGCGTCCTCGTTCAATTCTTCAAGGTATACCTGCGCCAAAGAATCGATAACATCAATGGAAAAACAAGAATGGTCATCAATGGGATATCTCATAGTTTCAGAAATATTAAAATCAATCACTTCCCCATCGAATTCCATTGTCAAGGTGCCTTTGTATACATTAATCTTCGTTCGGGCCGTCTTCATGAATGGCCTACCAAGGAGAATCGGCAAAGATGTAGAATGGGCTGAATCCTCCATGTCTAGGACGTAGAAATCAGCCGGAAAAATTAAATGGTTCACCTGCACAAGCACATCCTCCAAAACTCCTTTTGGATACGCGTTAGAACGATCAGCCAATTGTATAATTACACCATCTTGTTTTAATTCACCCAAATTCATAGATGCATAAATAGAATAAGGCATGACATTTATGGATGCACCTAAATCAAGCATGGCATGTTCAAAACGATTATGTCCAATTACACAAGGAATCGTGAAACTACCGGGGTCTTTGCACTTGGTAGGCAGTTTACGTTGCAAAACAGCGGACACATTCTCGCTTACCTTCACTACCTCTTTGTTTGCCCTTCTTCTCTTTGTATTGCATAGGTCCTTGAGGAATTTAGCATACTTTGGAACCTGTTTGATTGCATCGAGAAGCGGTATGTTCACTTGCACTTTCCGGAACGTTTCAAGAATGTCCTTATCGCTTTCTTCCTTTTTTTCTTGCATGAACCTGCGAGGAAAAGGTACATTGGGCAGATTAGGACGTGAAGTACATGAATTTGAACTTAAATTACCTGATTTGGCCGAGTTAGGGTGATCTGCCTCAGGTTGTGTCGTCTCTTCATCTACTTTCTGGGCAGATTTGGGATTGTTTGGCTCGGTCTCAACTTCTTTTCCACCCCTTAGGGTGATGGCCCTGGCGGATTCGAATCCTCCCTTTGGATTGACTGTGGTTGAGCTAGGAAGCTTTCCTTGCTCTCTAATCTGTCCAAGGAACTCAGAAATCTGCCCTATTTGTTTCTTCATATCCGTCATCTCCTTCTCGTTATTTGCTATCCGGTTGTTTTGATTTTGCAACCCCTGCGAAATAGAGGTTAGTAATTGCATAGCTTGATCACTTTCCAAGGACGTACCTGAATGAGATGATGTCGAAGGTTGTTGGGGTGCATACGGCTTGGAATAAAAACCAGGGGGGTTTGGCCTAAATCCTCCTTGTTGGGCAGCTTGTTGTGGCTCCCTCCATTTGAAGTTTGGATGGTCCCTCCATCCGGCATTGTAAGTGTTCGAGTATGGGTTGTTTTGATTTTGTCCTTGGAAACCAATTGCATTGGCAGATTCCCACCCACCATTCTCGATTAGTTGAGGGCACTTGTCGGATGCATGCCCTTGAATTGAGCACATGCCACAAACTTGGTGTTCTTGTGCTTTTGGCCCAATCACAACCTGAGAAACAAGAGAAGTAAGATTAGCAAGTTGTGATTGAATTTCAGAAATAGCACTCACCTCATTTACACTTTGTTGCCGTGGGGCTTCCCTTTGGCCCACTCCTTCATATTGTTGAGCGTTGAGCGCTCGGTTGGCTATGAGAATCTTGGCATCCCTTGGTGTTTTGTCCACCAATGCTCCTCCCGCTGATGCATCAACCATTTGACGTTCGATAGGAAGGAGGCCCTCATAGAAATATTGAAGGAGAAGTTCCTCCTTCATTTGATGTTGGGGACATGAAGCTACAAGGCCCTTGAAGCGCTCATAATAAGCCGGGAATGTCTCACCATGATTTTGTTGAATACCACTAATTTTCTTCCGTAGGAGAATCACTCTCGAAGTAGGGAAGAATTTCTCCAAGAAAGCACGCTTCATACTCTCCCACGAAGTCACAGTTCCCGGGGCTAGTTCGTAGAGCCAATCTTTGGCCTTGTCCATAAGTGAAAATGGAAAGGCCTTCATCTTCAGTATACTCCCATCCACATTGACGGGGGTCATGCTCGAACAAACCACCTCGAACTCCTTCAAGTGTTTGTTGGGGTCTTCCATAGACAAGCTATGGAACTTCGGAATATGGTGTAACAAACTGGATTTGAGTTCAAATTCCTCAGTCTTCCCCTCTGCAGCCGTGGGGTATTGGATACAAAGAGGCAATGCATTATCCAAACCCGAGGCCGAAAGCTCCTTGATGGTTCTATTATCTGCTGCCATGGCTTGTTCTTCTTCAAAAATCTGATCCGTGGGCTTTTCTTCTACACCTACTTCGTCTTCTTCAAGCCCAGGTTGTGGTGGAGGTTGTGGTGGCTCTTGTTGACTCCTAGTTCTCCTCAAAGTGCGTTCAAAATCACCGTCAAAGTCGGAGATGTTCTCTATAATAGGCCGAGAGCGACGAGTCATACACAGTACCTAAAAAACAAGGAAACAAACAAACTAAGAATCTGAAATAAGAATGCACGAAAAACTAAAAAAATATAAAAATAAAGACAAAGGATTAGCAAAGTTGCTAATCCCCGGCAACGGCGCCAAAATTTGATGCGAGATTTACTTGACACTCAAATTAAACCCTCGTTTGACAATTGTAGTAGAATGGATAAGTGAGGGATCGTTCTAGACCGGGGATTAGGAGGGCTTGCTAAAACCTTCTAAATTGACTTAAAAACATAAAAACTAAATTAAAATACTCTTAACAAGACTACTATGACTCAGAATGGCTTTGAAAAACTCAAATTGTCTAAAACAATCAAATTGACTCAAATAGAAGCTAGAACTTGATTTAGACGAATTTCCAATTGTTTATGACTCCAAAAGCTTAAAGATACAAAAATAAAACAAATACGAATGATTAAGACTTAACAAAATAAGGGGGGGGGGGGGGGAATTGTGGTTGGACGATATTAAATTAAAAAGACAGAATATAATTAAAGGCAAAATGTAAATATGAATGTGATAAAAATATGGATGATGGAATAGCCAAGGGGTTCTTCTCCACACATGTTACACTTGCAAACAAAATTGATTCTCAGTTGGTCTTTCGATAAGTTGTGAAACTCAATGCTCCAAGTTAATTAGATCCGCTTAGATTAACTTTCAGATTTCCCTAAATTCGTTGGATTGAATGGAATACGCATTACAACCAAATTATTCTTAATCAAAGTCCCTAACTATGGAATACGCATGATAGAGACATTCAACAAAGATCATTAAGTTCAACGGAAATCATAAACATCGACGAGGCATTCGTTACTATGGAATACGCATGAAACTTATGCCAAGAATTCGTTTAACGCGATTGTTTATAAGCAACCTCCACTACTTGTGAATATAAGTTCATAGCGATTAGGTGAAATTCACTTATATTCTAGCGTCATATTTATGCATGAAAATTAAGCTTGCAATCTCAATGAACATACATAAATAAGTTATCAATCAAACAGTTAAACGAATTGAATCCACAACTTATGAAATTCCAACCAAACGTAATCAATTCAAATTGCAAATATAAACATAGTTTCGAATCACCCCCTAGCTAAAGGGGGTTTAGTTCCTCATAACTTTGAAATCAAAGAAACACCTAAACATTCCAACAACTCAAACTGAATTGTATGAACGTTTAGGCACTCTTCTCTTCCATTACAAAACAAAGAAAATTGAATTTAAACATTGAAATCAAAGAAACACCTAAACATTCCAACAACTCAAACTTGAATTGTATGAACGTTTAGGCACTCTTCTCTTCTTCGTTGTTGTAGCACAAGGTCTAAGGTGAGTTTTTGGGGGATGAGTGGTTTGGGGGATTATGGAAATGGAAGAAATGGAGGAGAAAGGGAAGGGAATGGTGCAGAAAATGGAGAGACTCACGGCTAGGGAGAAGATGGAAGTGTTTGTAACTGAAAATGTGTATGGAAGAGTGAGTCCATTTTGAGGAGTGTTGGATGCTTATTTATAGGTGAAATGGGGGAACAAAAGAGGGAATATTGCAGCTAGGAGGGGATGAATGATTATGGGTGCATGTGTTTGGAATAATGAAGGGGGAATGTATGTAATAAAACAACTAGGAAAAGTTATGGAAAGCTGGAAATGGGAGTGGGAACTCACGGCATTGTTGGGTTGTTTATGGGAGAATAAATGTATGATAATGGCTAAATAATTAAAGGGAATGAATGGGAGTGACACTAGGTTGGTCATGCATGTGGAATGTGGCTGAAATGATGAGAGACAAAGTGGAAGAATGTGGTTGAAATGGTTGAGGAAGGCACGGCAAGGGATTAGGGGGAGCATGTGCTTGTAGGGTTGATATGTTTGAAGATGCATGTGTTGAATTGGTGGTTGAATGATGAAAGAATAAGTGAATGATTATGATAAGTGTATGATAGGTTAAGTGATAAATGAATGATATGTTGAGTGATAAGATAAGTGGTTATTGATATGTAGATGAATGAATGATATGATAAGTAATAAATGAATGATAAGTGGTTATTGATATGTAGATGAATGAATGCTATGATAAGTAATAAATGAATGATAAGTGGTTATTGATATGTAGATGAATGAATGATATGATAAGTAATAAATGAATGATATGTGGTGATGATAAGATAAGTGTATGATATGATAAGTGGTGAATGAAGGAGTGGAATGTTGGAATGTTATGCACGACTAAGGATATAGGAAAGGTTTAAATATCCTAAAACTAAAGGGAACAAGGTTCCAACACTTTGGTCTTCAATTAGGTTTTCAATTTCGTCCAACACTTTGGCTCCAAGCATAAGCTATCCATCCTTAGCCCAAAAGTGCTCCAAAAGTCTCCAAAATGCATCTTTTTGCTCCTTTAGCCCTTTCGGCCTACAAACACACGAAAATAGCTTAAAGTACTAAAATAACTAAAGAAACATAACGTAAATGCACGAGAACAAGCCATTTAAGTCGCATGAATATGCTTCTATCATTTACCCCCCCCCCCCCACACTTAAACCAAACATTGTCCTCAATGTTTTAAGCATAGACTCACAAGCAAACAACAAATAACACAACTAACAACATGACAAGCATGGCAAAGTAAAAGCAATAAAGAGTAGGGTTTAAGAACGCAAATCTGGTTATGGAGCTAGAGTTCCATCGTCTCCTCGTTTGAACACATGGGTTGCCTCCCAAGAAGCGCTTGCTTTAACGTCTTCCTGCCAGATGATACCTCCTTTTAATGTTCACTAGGGCTCACGGCATGGAGGGATATATCCTCCACTCCATGCTGCTCAAAGTGCTCATAGTATGGCTCAATAAATGGGAGGGGATAGTGATCCTCCCTGATTCTAGTGTTTTGGTTCCTAAAGTCCATGTAAATGCTCCCACCAACTTGAAATTGATTGGGTACCTGCACCAAAGAAGGTAACAACCTATTAGTTGAAATGGGAATTGGAATGGGGATTGGAGACTTACTAGGATGTTGTGGCAATGCCCCTAGGGCAACCACCATCTCGCCAATTTTATCACTAGGCACGGCCATCTTGGGTGTTTTTAGGGTAGTGGCGTGCTCCGTGTGCTCCACTCCAATTCCTTCCTCGCTGCTGGTTCTAGATGCATCCTTCTTGATTGGTACTAAACGTTCCTACCCTAAATTTTTAATTATACCAATGGCAAAACAAGAATGAACATCATTAGTATTCTCAATGGATTCAGAAACTTTACAGTTAATCATATCACCACCAAATTCCATAGTTAAGGATCCCTTTGGCCACATCAATTTGGGTGTGGGCTGTTTTCATGGAAGGTCATCCAAGTAAGAGTGGCGATGGTGGAAAGTGGGTTGAATCCTCTATGTCAGGCATATAGAAATCTATAGGAAAAATCAAGTCACCTGCACCAAAACATCTTCCAAAACTCCTCTTAAGTATGTATTAGATCGATCAGCTAATTGAATAATTGATGCACCTAAATCTAGCATAGCATGTTCAAACCTTGTATTACCAATTACACAAGGCATAGTGAAACTACCTGGATCTTTGCATTTAGGTGGCAGCTTTCTTTGCAACATTGTAGAGACATTCTCACTTACATGTACCACCTCTTTCTCCCGAATCTGTTTCCTTGTTGTACAAATCTTCTTCAAAAACTTAGTGTACTTCGGAATTTGCTTTATTGCATCAAGGAGCGGGATATTGACATGCACCTTCCTAAACATCTCCAAGATGTCTTTTTCATCCTCCTCTGTCTTAGATTGCATAAACCTACTAGGAAAGGGCACATTTAGTGGAATAGAACTAGACAAATTCGAATTGGGACTTACCTTGGTGGTTTGGGATGGTTTTGGTGCACTAGGGGGATGCGGCAAGGTTTTGGATTCCCTTGTCACCTTTGCTCCATTTCCTTCTTCTTGCAGCAGCTTTTCCTCCTCTTGGCTTGTTTTGGACGGTTTTGGGGTGGTTCCAACCTCCTTACCACTTCTCAACGTAATAGCCTTGGCGGTTTCAAAGCTTCTCTTTGGATTGACAATGGTCGAGCTAGGTAGTTTGCCTTGGTCTTGGAATTGTCCTACAAACTCCGCTATCTGCCCAATTTGTTTCTCCAACTGGTCCACCCTTTTGTCTTAATTTTGCATCGTTTTGTTTTGATTCTCTTGCCCCTGAGACAAATTGGTAAGTAACTTAATAAGTGTATCATTGTCTAAAGACGTACCTGAATTTGGTTGGGTAGATTATGCTGGAAGTTGTGGTGGTACGTATGGCCTTTGATAGAGCCAGGGGGTGGCTGTCTATATCCTCCTTGTTGTTGAGGTTGTTGAGGCTCCGTCCACTTGAAATTTGGGTGATCTCTCCATCCCGGATTGTATGTATTTGAGTACGGGTCATTCCTTGGTTGATTTGGACTTTGGTACCCCACGGCATGGGCACTCTCCCATCCTTCATTCTCTATCAATTGAGAACATTGATCATTGAGATGCCCTTGCATGGAGCACACTCCACAAATGGCTGCACCTCGCACTTTGGATCCATCGACCACCTAAGACACAAGCATAGTGAGGTTAGCTAATTGAGATTGAATTTCAGAAATTACACTTACCTCATTCACTTTTTGCCGTGGGGTATCTCTTTGTCCAACACCTTCATATTGTTGTGCATTCCATGCTCGGTTTGCAATTAAGACTTTGGCAGCCACCGGTGTTTTGTCAACCAAAGCACCTCTCGCTGAAGCATCTAACATTTGCTTCTCAATTGGAAGGAGTCCCTCGTAGAAATATTGAATTAAGAGCTCTTCCTTCATTTGATATTGAGGGCATGATGCAACTAACGTCTTGAAACGCTCATAATACGCTGGAAAAGACTCCCCTTGATTTTGTTGGATTTCGCTAATCTTCTTCCTCAAAAGAATCACTCTTGAAGTTGGGAAGAATTTCTCCAAGAATGCTCTCTTCATGCTTTCCCAAGAAGTAACGGTCCCGGGTGCCAATTCATAAAGCCAATCCTTAGCCTTTTCCACAAGAGAGAATGCAAAAGCTTTCATCTTCAAAATATTCCCATCGACGTTAATGGGTGTCATGCTTGAGCATACAACTTCAAACGCCTTCAAATGCTTGATTGGATCTTCCATGGACAGCCCATGGTATTTGGGAATATGATGTAGCAAGCTTGACTTCAATTCGAACTCATCGGTATTGCCTTGAGCCGCACTAGGGTATTGAATGCAAATAGACACGGCATTGTCCAACCCCGAGGCAGAAAGCTCCTTCATTGTTCGATTATCCGCAGCCATGGCTTGTTCTTCTTCTTCAGATTCGGCCTCTGAACTTGAACTAGGTGCATTAGGTTATGGTTGCTTCCTCTTTCTTCTCAAAGTTCGTTCAAAATCGTCGTCAAACTCCAAGATATTCTCACGAACAGGATGAGAACTACGAGTCATACACTTGTACCTAGAACAATGAAACAAAACAATTCAGCAACTCTCTTAGAAGGCATGGCACACAACCAAACACTAAGAAATAAGTCATGGCAAAAACAAAAAGAAAGAACAAATAAACACACGACACTCTTGACCTTAAGACACACTTTGACACGACACAAACACAAGGGATTAGCAAGTTTGCAAATCCCCGGCAACGGCGCCAAAATTTGATGTGAAAATTAACTTGACACACAAATTAAACTCTATTTGTGACAATTGTAGTATATATGCAAGTAGGGATCGTTCTAACCGGGGATTAACTAGGGATGCTAATCTACTCTAAACTGACTTAAAAACACAAAACTAAACTTAAAAACACTTAACTAGACCTATATGATTCAAAACAAATTAAAAAGACTCAAAACAGCACAAAACAATCAAATAGACTCAAACTAGACAATAAAGGATGATTTGGACGAAATTTAACTAACTTAGACTCAAAACACTAATTTGGACAGATTCAAACACTTTTCTAACTAATCTAACACACTTAATAAATAGGGGAATTGATTTGGACGAAATTAATTAAATTGGACAGATTGTAAATTAAACAGATTAGGTACTAAATTAGGTGAATTGAATGGGAAAAAGGCTAGTTAGAGGGTGCTTCTCCACACATGCACATATGTAGCACAAATTGATTTCCAGATTTTATCCCTTTAAACCATGAATGACAATGCCCCAAATTAATTGTGAAAAGAACAAATTAACTTTCAGATTTTCCTAGTTTCATTGAACTGGATGGAATATCCATCGACAATCAAATTATTCTTATCAAATTCCCTACATGAACTGCATAATAGAGATAAAATCAAAGATCATTAAGCTTTTTGAAAACCCTAAGCATTGACTAGGCATTCGTAACTATGAATTGCATGATACTCTTGCCTAGAATTTACTTAATACAATCACGACTAGTGATTTTCACTACTTGTGAATATATAAGTTCATAACGATTAGGTGAAATTCCCTTATATCCTAGCATCAATTTCATGCATGAAAACTAAGTATGCATCCTTAATCAACACACAAGAACAAGTTCTCAATAAATCAATTAAGTAAATCACATTCACAATTCAAGAAACAAAATTTGGAGGAAATCAATTCATATAAAACATAAGTCCATGGCTTCGAATTCACCTCTAACTAAGAAAAACTTAGTTACACATGTTCATAACAATTGAAAAGCAAATTAAAATAAACATGGAAACGAAAAGAGGGAAGAAAGAACTCCCAAAGTCTCCAGTGGATGTAGATTCTTGTGGCACAAGGGTCTCCTTCTCCTATGGAAGCCACGGCACTCCTTCTTCTCCCTAGGGTTTGAGGCACAAGGTTATGTTTCTGAATGGATGGTGTATGGTGTGAATGAATGAATGAAATGAATGATGAATGGCTGCCTAGGGTGTGTAAGGGGTGCGGCACCTTAAGTTTTAAATAAGTTTTAAATATACATTGCTTGGAATTTAAGTCTTAGCCCAATTGATTTCTGATATGGACTTATAGAATCCAAATCCAAAAGGAAAAGGGCCAATTTAAATCAGAATCCCATTAGAAAAAGGTTTAGGAAATTCGTCCAAAATTGGGCCTTCTAGAAACTAAGT
Organism: Pyrus communis; assembly: GCF_041283825.1. Classification (NCBI taxonomy): domain Eukaryota; kingdom Viridiplantae; phylum Streptophyta; class Magnoliopsida; order Rosales; family Rosaceae; genus Pyrus; species Pyrus communis. Next base: position 22,928,520 of record NC_142569.1, read on the forward strand.
GTTTTGTGGCTGATTTTGGGTGTTCTATAAGGCATAAAAGGGGGAAAGGTGCGGCACCCTTTTAGGGTCAGATAAGGCTTCTAGAAATTAGGTTTTTAAGTCCACTTGCAGCTAGGATTAAGGTGGAACAAGATTAGGTTAGGATAAGGTTGTTAGGATAAGTTTCCATATTTCTTGCTCTTTCCTTATCTTCTTTGTCTTGAACTTTCCTTTTTTGATTTGTAGCATGTTCCTAGCCTCTTTTGACTCCAAATTCGTCCATCCACCTAGCTCCATATACAAGCTATCCAAAATAAGCCAAAAACTGCTCTAAAAGGCTCAAAATTGCCTTTTCTTGCCAACTTTGTCATTAGGACATACAAACAAACGAAAATAGCTTAAAACACTATAATAAGTAGTAATTAGCACACAAAATGGAAGGAAATAACATAACTAAGTAGCATAAATATGCTCCTATGATTGACTTACATATTGCAGAAAACAAGTGTGGGGGGAATTTAAAAGGGCACGACAAAGAAAGAAAAGAAAGAAAGAAAAGAAAAAAAAAAAGAGAAGAAAAGTTGTGAAAGAAAGAAAAAGAGTTAAGAAATAAGTGAGAATGAACTCACATGTACTGGTTGATTGAAGAAAGGGTCCAAAAGTTTGAATTTGACCCTAAGTGTTGTATGAACTTTCTGATGCGAAAATTAACTTAACACACAAAATAAACCCTCTTTTGACAATTGTAGTATGTATGTAAGTAGGGATCGTTCTTAAACCGGGGATTATGAGGGATTGCTAAACACTTTAAATTGACTCAAATAGATAAAACTAAGCTTTAAAACACTTAACTAAACTTAAAAGACTCAAAACAAGTTCACAAGACTCAAACTAAGCTAAAAACACTCAAAACTGCCTAAAAACACAAACTGGGCAGATTTGACTCTAATCACAATTTTGGACAAATTTTGGTTTTAACTTGACTCAAAACACTTGAAAACACAATCTAAACAGATCCTAACTAGTTAGACACTCTAAAATAACGGGGGATTTGGTTTTGGACGAAATTAAAGTAAACAAAACAAAAACTAAAACTAGGCAAATTTGCACGAATTTGGTGGAAGTAGAAGGATGATGGGCTAGCTAGGAGGTCTTTCTCCACGCATGACATACTTGCATACAAAACAATCTCCAGTTGCTTTTTCAATGAACTATGAACCTCAACACCCCAAGTTAATTAGGTACGCTTAAATTAAGCCTCAAATTTCCCTTAAGTCATTGAATTTAATGGAATTAGCGCATTGCAATCAAATTATTCCTCAAAAGTTCTCTACATGAAAGCGCATAATAGAGAAACAATCAAAGATCATTAATTTCTATGAAAATCATAAATGTTGACGAGGCGTTCGTACCTATGAAAGCGCATGATACTTATGCCAAGAATTTACTTAACATGATTGTGACTAACAACCTTTACTACTTATGAATATAAGTTCATAACGATTAGGTGAAGCTCCCTTATGTCCTAGCATCAGATTTATGCATGCAAATTAAGTGTGCACTCTCAACCCACATACACAAACAAGTTTTAATTCAAATAGATAACTAAATTGAATTCACAATTCATGAAATCACAACTGGAAGTAATCAAATCATAATGCAAATATAGCCATGGTTTCGAAATTCCCCCTAGCTAAGAGGGGATTAGTTCCTCATACTCACAAAACAAAGATTCTTGAATTTAAACATTGAAAACACAAGAAAGATTACACCTAAAACGCTCCAGCAACTCCAAGTCGAATGGCATGCACATCTAAGGGCTCTCACCTCTTCTTCCTTGCTGTGGCACAAGATGTGGGTTTTTGGTTTTGGGGGTTTTGAATGGTGTCTTCTTGCTTAGGATGATGAATGATGGCTAGTGAGGGTGAAAGGGTGCGGCAGGATGTGTATGGGGTTGAACGGATTGAATGAATGATGGAGAATGGTGTCTATGGCTTGCGGCAAGGATTTTCTGAATAGCATAAGGGGTTCATGCAAATTTGTGGCTGAAAATATGAATATATAGGTTCGGCCAACCCTAGGGTTAATTAGATTAGGGTTACAACTTAGCAGATTTTAAGGATTAGGGCCCTAGGGTTCGGCACAATTAGTTAAATCCACTTAGGAGAGGGTTTGGCCCAATTAATTTCAGAAAAGGATTTGTATAACCCAAATCCACAAGGAATGAGGCCTAATAAATCAGAATCCAAAAGGAAAAAGGTTTAGGAAATTCGTCCAAAATTGGGCCTTTTAGAAACTAGGTGTTTTATGGCTGATTTTGGGTTTTCTAGAAGAGATAAAAGGGGGAAGGATACGGCACCCTTTTAGGGTCAGATAAGGCTTCTAGAAATCATGTTTTTAGGTCCACTTGCAGCTAGGATTAAGGTGGAACAAGATTAGGTTAGGATAAGATAGGATAAGGTTTGGATAAGATAAGGTTGTTAGGATAAGTTTCCATATTTCTTGCTCTTTCCTTATCTTCTTTGTCTTGAATTTTCCTTTTCTGATTTGTAGCATGTTCCTAGCCTCTTTTGACTCCAAATTCGTCCATCCACCTTACTCCATATACAAGCTATCCATTTAGTGCCCAAACTACTCCAAAATGCACTTTCTTGGTACTTTAACACTTTGGACCTACAAACACATGAAAATGACTTGAAATACTATATTAACTAAGAAGTAACAACACAAATGCACAAGACCAAGCTAACTAAGTCGCACAAATATGCTTCTATCACTTTCCCCTTGTATTAAGTTTATCTCTGCCATCAAAAGTGAATTTAAGTGTCAAATTCATTACTTTGCTTCCTATTGCTTTAAGAACCCTTGATTATCCTTTACCTTTCTTTGTTAGCCAATACCTTAGCTTCATTATAACCCCTTGACTTCTATCTTGATGTTATGTGTTCAATATGTGGAGTTTGAAATTGGTATGAGCATATGGAATCCTTGGTTCTCGTTCTAAGTAGTAGCATTCCATTCATGAGATCATATACATGTCATTGTAATAATTCCAGAAAATGCTTTCTTTGCTATAACATATGTGAGTGCTAGTCTATATGTTTACATCAATCTTCTCACATATACCTAGTGTGGGGAGTGTAGTCAGAAAATTTGTGTGAAAATTGAGAGTACATCTAGTGAGGAATTGAGGGAATTCTCTAAGGCATGTTACTACATTCAAAAAATTGTTTTAATCGATTAAATGTGAGCTAGTAAGTGGTAACTATGGTTAAGTGTTTGCTCAAGTGTAAAGAGAGCTAAAATATGTGGGAGTAGTGTTCTTTAATGTGTCATGTTCATTGGAAATCCCTGAGGTAAATGTTGTAAGGTCTAGATTGTGCTTTGTTTGTTTTGTTTTGCTCGAGGACTATCAAAAGCTAAGTGTGGGGGAATTTGATAGGAGCATATTTAGGCGATTTAGTTAGCTTGTTTTCTTACATTTATGTTGTTAGTTCATAGTTATTTTAGTATTTTGAGCTATTTTCGTGTGTTTGTAGGTCCAAATGGCTAAAGTAGCAAGAAAGTTCATTTTGGTGCATTTTGGAGCAGTTTTGGGCTTGGAATGGATAGCATATTGATAGGAGCATATTTAGGCGACTTAGTTAGCTTGTTTTCGTACATTTATGTTGTTAGTTCATAGTTATTTTAGTAGTTTAAGCTATTTTCGTGTGTTTATAGGTTCATATGCCTAAGGAAGCAAAAAGGTGCATTTTGGAGCAAAATTGGACTTGGAATGGATAGCATATGCTTGGAGCAAAAGGAATGGACGAAATTGAAGACCTAAAGATGTTAGGATTCCTAATCAAAGAAGGATTCCTAATCCAAGAAGGATTCCTAGTCAAAGAAGGATTCCTAATCAAAGTAGGAAAGTTAAGCCAAGGTTTCCTATTTTGGTTTAACCTTTCCTAATCCTAAATGTCCCTAAATTCCAGCAACATTGAAGGTTTCTTATGCATTTTAGGACACAAACCAAAGGTCCCTTTTCTCCTAGTCTTTGCCGCACCCTCCTTACCCTTTTCTTCCAAAATCTGCCACATATCTTCCTTTTCCTAGATGTGCCGCACCCCACATTCCCTTATTCCCCCTTTCCTTGCATGAAAACACCTTTCCCTTTCTCCCTAGGTGCTGCCGCACCTTTTCCTTCCCTTTTCCTCTTAGGATTCTGATTTGTTGCCCTTTTCTTGGAGGATTTGAAGTCTTAAAACCTTCCCGAATTAATTACTTAATGTGTTAACCTTTCTCCCTCTATATATACACAAAAATGCCGCACAAAATAGCTCTCTCGCATTCTCTCTCATTCTCTCCATTCATTCAGCCATCATCCACCCTCTACCACCATCCAACCTATCCATCCATCACCATAATTCATACCCAAACAACCTTGTGCTGCAACAAAGAAGGAGAAAGAAGAGAGGAGAAGCTTTGGACGTTTTGGCCATTCAAGCTTGGATTGTTGGAGCGTTTCTAGGTGTATTCAATCTTTGTTTTCAATGTTTAATTCATATTCTCTTTGTTTTGTTGTAAACATGAGGAGCTAAACTTGTTTTAGCTAGGGGAGACTTTGAAACCATGATTATATTTGCAATATGAATTGATTAATTCCAGTTGTGACTTCATAAATTGTGAATGCAATTTACTTAACCGTTCGATGGATAACTTATTCTTGTTTGTTGATTAAGGGTGCACACTTAATTTGCATGCATGAATTTGGTGCTAGAGTATAAGGGAGTTTCACATAATCGTCACAAACTTATATTCACAAGTAGTTAAGGTTGTTTCCACAATCATGTTAAGTAAATTCCTAGCATGATTATCATGATGTCATAGTTACAAGTGCTTTGTCAATACTTAGGATTTTCATAGAATGTAATGATCTTTGATTGTATCTCTATTATGATGTCATGTAGGGAACTTTTGAAGAATGCTTTGGGTTGTTGTATGATGTCATCCAATCCAATACCTAATGGAAAATCTGAGGATTAATTAGTGATGTCACGGTTAATCTGGGGTGTTGAGGTTCATGGTTTATCGGAAAAGCAACTGGAAATCAATTTGTGTTTGAATGTATCATGTGTGAAAAAGTATCCTTTAGCTATCTAATCATCCATAGTTTTTCCCAAATTCGTCCAAATCTCATTTAAGTCTTTTAGTTGCTTGTTTTTACATTAATTTCGTCCCAAACCCAATCCCCTTTACTTACTTGTTTCAAATCTATCCTAAAGTGTGTTTTTGAGTCTTTTGAGTCAAAACCAATTCTATTTTCGTCCAAATTAAGTCCTAGAGTCTAAATTGAGTCTTTTGGATTGTTTTGTGTTGTTTTGAGTCTTTTAAGTTTGTTTTGAGTCATATAAGTTTAGTTAAGAGTCTTTGAGTTTTTTTAAGTGTTTTTAAGCATATTTTTGTATCTTTGAGTAAGTTTTCATTAGATTAGCAATCCCTCCTAATCCCCGGCCTAGAACGATCCCTACTTTTATCTATACTACAATTGTCAAAAAGAGGGTTTAATTTGAGTGCTATTATTTATCACATCAAATTTTTGGCACCGTTGCCGGGGATTAGCAACTTTGCTAATCCCCCGTTGTTTTCCTTTGTTTCTGTTCATGTATTTTAACCTTCATTTCTGATTTGTGTTTTCTCTTGTTTTGTTGATTTTAGGTACTAGAGAAGCACAACATGGCACTTGATAATGCTTCTCTTTTGTCACAGCTCATGGAAAGGTCCCAAACGCAAAGAGTTGGTACATTTGGTGTATCCTCTAGGCAAGAATATCAAACTAATCAACATCCTCAATTAATTGAGAATGGAGGTTGGGATAATATCAATACCTGGGGTTATCAAGATCATAATCAATTAAGGAACGACGTGTTTTCCAACACTTACAATTTAGATTGGAGTGATCATTCAAACTCTATGTGGTGGGAACCTTAAAATGTTCAACAAGAAGGATATTGGCAGCCATATGTGGGGTTCTATTCAAGACCTGCGCAGCCACCACAACCTCATATGCAATATGCCCAACCAAACTCAGGTTCGTCAATAGATTATAATCAAATTCTTAATGAATTAATTTCTTTGGTGCAGGGCTCACAAAATCAATCCAAGGAGGCTCAACAAGGAGAATATTGGCAGCCATATGAGGAGTTCTATACAACACCTATGCAGTCACCACAACCTACCCAAACAAATTCAGGTACGTCTTTGTATAATGATATGCTTATTAAGTTACTCACCACTTTGTCTCAGGGGCAAGAGAATCAAAACAAAGTGATGCAAAATCAAGAAAAAACAATGCAAAATCAAGACAAAAGGGTGGACCACTTGGAAAAGCAAATTGGGCAGATAGCGGAGTTCGTAGGACAATTTCGAGACCAAGGCAAACTCCCTAGTTCAACCATTGCAAATCTGAGGGGAGGATTTGAAACTGCCAAGGAAATCATCTTGAGAAGTGGCAAGGAGGTTGGAACAAACCCTAAACCATCAAAATCAAATTACACGGAAGATGAAAGATTGCAATTTGAGGAAGAGGAACACACCCAACCCACGGCAAGGGTGGAAACACCTTTGTCGCAGGCACCTATTGCTCCTATGCCATCCAATTCAGGTAAGGTTGTTCCAAATTTAATTCTTTCTAACCCCATTCCACCCAATGTCCTTATTTCTTGCAGGTTCATTGCGACAACCCGTTCCAAATTTTACGTTTTTATTTTATTTAAAAAGCGTGAATTTACGAAATTGCCCTAGAGGCAAGGACTTTGACTTCTGTTAACCATCGTCTAGAGAGACGTATGACTTATTCTTTTAACATATTCTCGTAATACTCGTGGATGTGAACGCATAGGCGAAAGCCGTTTGCGAGTCCGGATTATAACGGTATAGTTACGGATGTTCGAAATTGGTTATTCAAGGTTTAGTGTTGATTAAATTAAATCCCCAATCAGAAATTGGTTATTTAAGGTGAAGCCCAATCAGAAAAAGGAAAGAAAAGAAAAAAAAAAAATCCCAGCTTTCCCGTGGGTTTTTCCCACTCGCAACCACCCACTTTCCAAGGCCGATTCCGGCCAACTCCGGTGGAGTTTTTCGATGCCACCACCACCATCTTGAAGCTCTCATTCCCCTCTACAAAACCCACCCAAGAACCACCTTGATAAACCATGGTATGAGGCGGTTTGAGGCCACGAAAGTTGACGAAAGTCAATGGTGCTCCGGCCACCCTTCTCGATTTTCCAGCAAATCGGCAAAGCAATGGCCGATGCCACCACTTGGGCTTTGTAGCCCATCATCCCAGGAGAAAAACCCAACCAACCTTGACCCCGTTGGACCACCGTAGACGACGAATCGATGTCGGGAAGTTTTAGGCACCCCCCGGCTTTGTGGGCAAAATTGACCATCTTCCGTCCATTTTTGGACTTCGTGGCAGGTATGAAAGTTGCTCCACTCACTGAGATCTTCATTTTTGTGAAGTTTGAGAATTTTTGGAAATAGTTGAATTTTCCGGCGAGTCGGGGCGGCCGACCGCCACCAACGGCGGCGCGTGGCCAGTGGGCCGCCAATGCCACTTTTAGGCTATGGCAAATGTCTTGAATTCAGTTTTGTCATTTGAATGACGTAGGTTGATAGTTGGAACCTAAATTCGTTACGATACGTTACTTGATAAAATGTGAATCGATGATCCGACCGTTGGATCGTCACCAAAATTGGATACATTATAATACGTAATATTTAAAGATTATAGGAATTTACGGATCGGGAATCCGACTTACGGATCTTCCTGAATTGGATTTGTAAGGTAGTAAAATAAATATTCACGGCCACTTATTTTAGGCAATTGGCGGAGATCTGACCGTTGGATTGTAATAAAATTTTAATATGTTATTCTAGAAACATATTGTGGATCGTTGGGAGTTGCGGATTGGAAATCTGATATGTGGATCTTCCGGGTCAAGTTATATAGGGTTGTAAACCCTACCGTCGATCTTTGATCGACGGTTGACTTGTGGTCAATGGGTATCAAACTATTTTAGAATGTCGTTGAGGTTGTGTTTTATGTGAATTACATATTCTACAGATAAGAGTTCTGAGATGTGATTTGATAATTGGTCACAGGGACCAATCATTCAGGACGCCTCGATGCGTGCGCTAGAGAATCGTAGCGTGGACTCCAGGTGAGTGCATCTTTTCCTTTTTATCGTACATATTATTGAGAGTTCTATCGACACTTTTAAATTGATTAGGCATATTACTTTCATACATATTTATTGTGAATGCTTGAAGTACTATATGAACTACGAATGGCTTGATCCCTGTCTAGGGTACGTAGGAAGTCTAACGAGATGTTAGATGCAGCCATAAAATATTTGAGACAAAAGTCTTGCTTGGGAAATTGAGTAATGCGAAGGAAATTTGTAAAGGCAAGTTTTAGTTTTGTGAATTAGTTAGTTAAATTAGAGTTAATTGGGTTGTCATGGATAATTATCCCTGAAAATAAGTAGTTTGGGAGTAGGGCGTTACTGATTGTACACTTCACACCATATTGTTTATAATTGAAAATGCTACGACATGGTTAAGTAGTAGATTGCATCATGATATATCCATATGTATATTACTTGCATATAATTATTGGGAATGCTTTCAAGTGCAAAGGTGAACTCAGGACACCCAGGTAAGTTCAGGTGAGTTTATGGTAATAGTTGAATCGATTACGTTATAGCATGACTACAGTTATGAGTTAGGCAACTTCGATATTGTCGTACTGGTTGCCATGAGTTGCACATGTTATATTGAGATGCATTGAGAGCTCATAAACCTGCACCCTGGTGTTAGTGCTCCCGCCCGTGGCCAGGGCACAGTCCTTCACGTGATGTTCACCTCCCGCACCTTACGCTCACCTTGGATTCAAGGTAGGTGCACAGTCCTGTTGTACAGACCACTTTAGGTGGTTCCGACTCGTAGGTGACCCGTGATTATTCGCCCAGTCTTCACATGATCGTAGCACTTGAGCGTATTTATTTACACCCAGTCCTGTCGTACAGACCACTTTAGGTGGTTCCGACACGTGTGCAGGTATACTTATTAAGCTATTAGCTAGCCAGGATTGATGAGATATGGATAAGTCGTACATGTCACTATAGGTGACTCCGACTTATATGCTAGCCATGATTGATGAGATATGGATAAGTCGTACAGGTCACTATAGGTGACTCCGACTTATATGCTAGCCAGGATTGATGAGATATGGATAAGTCGTACAGGTCACTATAGGTGACTCCGACTTATATGCTAGCCATGATTGATGAGATATAGATAAGATGTACAAGTCATTTTAGATGACTCTGACTGATATATCACTTTGTATTGATTTAGTTCATTTGGCCTACTTATTAATGTATGGTGGAGTTGATGGCAAACCGTGGTTTTGGTCATTTCTGAGTATGGTTTGGATATATGTATATATGTTGTACTGTCTTATGGAAAACGATACGGCTTTTACATTTAAGGGCATTACTTTTTGAGAGGTAGTAACTTTGGGAAGCTTGGTTTTATTGCTTACTCACACGTTCTGTTTGGTGCCCTCCAGGTTTTAACTGCTGAGTTTGTATCAACAAGAATCTGTGGCGAATCTTAGTATTGATGGATATTTTTGAGGGTATGATTCTTACCCACACTACTGTACCTTACTTATGCTCTGACATCGCGTGTGAAATGGGTTCGCTCCCACTCGTAGCGTACTCTGGTATTTAGACACTTTTAGATTCAAATTCATTCACTTTTTATACACTATCACATTTTATGGCTTCGTCACCTTCCAGGTGTCGGCCAGCACAGCTCGATTCAGGGTCCAAGTGGACTTTCTGGGTCGGGGTGTGTCAGTTTGGTATCAAAGCATATGTTGGGCAGTATAGTGTTCATCACACGCGTGATGTGAGCACTCTTGGTTTTTGTGTTTGACGTTCGAATGATGCCACCTCGTCGAATATGGAAAAATATATTAACTTTTCTTCAGTTTTGGACAATTTTGTGGCCTTGACGACATTTTATAAAATCATTTTGGCCATGTCCATAGAACTAAAACGAAGATTTCCCTTGAGGGGGGGAAGTGTAGATTTGAGGCAAGTTGATGACCTAAATTAATGTTTTGACAATCAGGTATCGCCAGAGATATTACCAAATAATTCTATCATTGTCCTACCGCCGTTAGTATTGATTCTTTAAAGATTGGAAATCTTAGTTAATCTTGATTTCTTAGTAACATTTCGCGGAAGATCATCGGAGGGATAATTATTGTTCGGTCCCTATTAGCACTAATATCTTCAAGCATACTTGTGTTCATGTTGGATCTTTAGGAGGAAGATCGACTGTCAATGAAGTCTTTTTGAAAGTAGATCTTAGGCAAGGTCTTTTTCTAGCATTGGGATTTTTCAATCAACGCTATTCCAGATTTTTGCTTTCGTAGTTGTACTTATTAAATGGGTGAGAATAGGCTTGCGAATGTAAGTTGTCATATCCTGGGAGTTGTAGAAATCCGAAAAGCAATCATCAAATCCTCCTAGGATCAATGAACTACTTCGCTTGAGCCGAATAAATTAGGATTGTGGAAGCTTAGGAATAAGCTTTGCAATAGGACGGTAAACTCATGATTGTTGTTTTTACCCTATCACTTATCTAGGTAAACGAAAACCCTTTGACTAACCACCTCTCGATCACTTCCATAGGTAGACATTAGAATCGAAATGCGGGATGATATCTCACTGTTAGATTGTTATGAGTGTCAAGGAAACTGTGAAGACCTTTTAGTTCGTGTCGTAGAGTTGGTTAGTAGTACTGTAAATTCGAGGACGTATACTTTTGGTGTCATATCCCAAAAATCTTACCGCGGATACCACCACATTGTTAAGTTGGTATGGCAACATGGCAGAGTATTGCTTTTATTTTTCACGATTAGAACCGTTTGAAACGAACCATCTTATTCATTGACCTAAAGTCAACAGTCATTACCTTATTTCGAAGGCTAGATGACACTTCTCTGGGGAGATTTTGATGATGCATGGTGATTGTCGATTGATGTGATAAGTCAATTCGGATTCAGACTTTCTTAGTATGTTAACGCTTATGTTTCTCGGTGGTAGAACCGCTAAAGATGAACCATCATACTTATGACCTAGAATTAACAATTTCTAATTTCATTGGAATATTGATTGGGACTCTTATGTAGAAAAGTGTGTCCAAATCTTCATTGATCTTCGAACTTTTTATTACATTTACTTTTTGGAACAAGCTAAGTTTTGTCGGAGGCAATAGTAGAATTAAATTGGCATCTATGAGTGCACTATAGTGTATCTACTCTCGCACACTTCCAGCCTGTCCTTTTCTATTTAATTGGGAAGTATGAGTATCGATATAGAGTTACCTTTAATCTACCAAGAAATGGTTCAAATGATTTTAATCATTTTGTATGAATGGAGTTAGGAAGTATCTTTTTATATGCGCAGTTCGAGATATGTTGTATATGTAAAGAATGTGAAATTCATTAATCGTAATGCTAAACCAATGATACGCTTATATGATGTTCCAATTGGTGGTTGTTTACTTAAGTAGAAAACAATATTCTTCTTGCTTTAAGAATTGAAGTATTGGCAATAGTTATTTCCTTAAAATGGGTGTTGAAATTTCAACAACAAGACACTTGTGAAGACCACTAAGATAGAAGTGGGACGTAGTCAACCTCTTCGGGGGATGTGATCTAGAAGTTCTCTTTGTTACGTGATCAAATGTGGAAGTAGGAAAGAGATAAATCGAGGCTCCCTTTGATGTGTTCTAAATGAATCCTCACTCTAGATGCACCCCACTTTTGATTAATGTCGTGGGGATATTGAGGATATAGAGTTCAAACTTCCTTGGGCAACTACAATTTTCTAATTGCGTCCAGAGGACGATGACTTTTTGAGAAAACTACTCCTAGACTTCTATACAAATTCAACAAATAGAAACCTGACAAGATTATCATCTTGGTGTATTTATATTTCATCGTGTTACATGTTTCACTTCCAAGCCTTTGGAAGTCGTTATGAAGGTTTTAAGTATTAGAAGTTGTTCAGTATTGCATTTCTACTCCTAGATTAACGATTAGTTTGAAATGAGTTACTCAGACCTTTGTGGACGAGTTGCATCTTGTTTGTCCCACCAGTAGCTTGGTTGCAGTATATCCTTATTTCCATTCTAGTCACTTGTAACCACAGTTACAATTTCGGGTTAACTATGGTATCATTGGAGTTGATGGATGAAGATTTTACGCACAGTGCATATTTAATAGACGTATACTTTTGTTAGAATTATGGGTAACTACGGTTACATTCCTGTTTAGGAGTATGGTATCCTTCGAAATATAATACAAATATTGTATGTGCAGTTTGTGATTTACAGCAGATTATTGCGAACAAATATTTGATTGAGATTGTGATGTTGAAAATTTATGTTATTGACGATGTTGCCTCAGAAGGTAGTGAATGAGTACGATCGAGGCTGGTATGTGTATTTCCCATTGAGGGGCAAGATGGTAATATTGCACCCTCGGGAATTGTTACTTGCTTATCAAGACAACAGTGAATTGTCGGTTTTGTGGGGTACAGACCGTAATATTAATAACTTATTCGTTGGGTTGTTAAGTAAGTAAACAAGTAGATTATTCTACATTAATATTTGTATTTACTTATTTAATTCGTTAATTGTTAGGTGGGCTTGACCCAAAAATATTACATGCTTAATTTCGAATTGCATTACGCTTTGAATACGTTTATGAGAAGATAGTAGGAATTTGGAGGCATGAAAGAAGAGTCACTACACTCCGATCATGACAGAATGTCATCTTTTTTTTTATGTAGTCGCTATAACTTGATGTCTTCCTCGTGTATGTATTTACATACATATCTCTTTAAATTTGAGTATTCAACGTTGGACTGACGATTTTAAATTTCGAGGACGAAATTTTCTTAAGGTGGGTAGATTGTGACAACCCGTTCCAAATTTTACGTTTTTATTTTATTTAAAAAGCGTGAATTTACGAAATTGCCCTAGAGGCAAGGACTTTGACTTCTGTTAACCATCGTCTAGAGAGACGTATGACTTATTCTTTTAACATATTCTCGTAATACTCGTGGATGTGAACGCATAGGCGAAAGCCGTTTGCGAGTCCGGATTATAACGGTATAGTTACGGATGTTCGAAATTGGTTATTCAAGGTTTAGTGTTGATTAAATTAAATCCCCAATCAGAAATTGGTTATTTAAGGTGAAGCCCAATCAGAAAAAGGAAAGAAAAGAAAAAAAAAAAAAATCCCAGCTTTCCCGTGGGTTTTTCCCACTCGCAACCACCCACTTTCCAAGGCCGATTCCGGCCAACTCCGGTGAAGTTTTTCGATGCCACCACCACCATCTTGAAGCTCTCATTCCCCTCTACAAAACCCACCCAAGAACCACCTTGATTAACCATGGTATGAGGCGGTTTGAGGCCACGAAAGTCAATGGTGCTCCGGCCACCCTTCTCGATTTTCCGGCAAATCGGCAAAGCAATGGCCGATGCCACCACTTGGGATTTGTAGCCCATCATCCCAGGAGAAAAACCCAACCAACCTTGACCCTGTTGGACCACCGTAGACGACGAATCGATGTCGGGAAGTTTTAGGCACCCCCCGGCTTCGTGGGCAAAATTGACCATCTTCCGTCCATTTTTGGACTTCGTGGTAGGTATGAAAGTTGCTCCACTCACTGAGATCTTCATTTCTGTGAAGTTTGAGAATTTTTGGAAATAGTTGAATTTTCCGGCGAGTCGGGGCGGCCGACCGCCACCCGCGGCGGCGCGTGGCCAGTGGGCTGCCAATGCCACTTTTAGGCTATGTCAAATGTCTTGAATTCAGTTTTGTCATTTGAATGACGTAGGTTGATAGTTGGAACCTAAATTCGTTACGATACGTTACTTGATAAAACATGAATCGATGATCCGACCGTTGGATCGTCACCAAAATTGGATACATTATAATACGTAATATTTAAAGATTATAGGAATTTACGGATCGGGAATCCGACTTACGGATCTTCCTGAATTGGATTTGTAAGTTAGTAAAATAAATATTCACGGCCACTTATTTTAGGCAATTGGCGGAGATCTGACCGTTGGATCGTAATAAAATTTTAATATGTTATTCTAGAAACATATTGTGGATCGGTGGGAGTTGCGGATTGGAAATCTGATATGCGGATCTTCCGGGTCAAGTTATATAGGGTTGTAAACCCTACCGTCGATCTTTGATCGACGGTTGACTTGTGGTCAATGGGTATCAAACTATTTTACACCCAGTCCTGTCGTACAGACCACTTTAGGTGGTTCCGACACGTGTGCAGGTATACTTATTGAGCTATTAGCTAGCCAGGATTGATGAGATATGGATAAGTCGTACAGGTCACTATAGGTGACTCCGACTTATATGCTAGCCATGATTGATGAGATATGGATAAGTCGTACAGGTCACTATAGGTGACTCCGACTTATATGCTAGCCAGGATTGATGAGATATGGATAAGTCGTACAGGTCACAATAGGTGACTCCGACTTATATGCTAGCCAGGATTGATGAGATATGGATAAGTCGTACAGGTTACTATAGGTGACTCCGACTTATATGCTAGCCATGATTGATGAGATATAGATAAGATGTACAAGTCATTTTAGATGACTCTGACTGATATATCACTTTGTATTGATTTAGTTCATTTGGCCTACTTATTAATGTATGGTGGAGTTGATGGCAAACCGTGGTTTTGGTCATTTCTGAGTATGGTTTGGATATATGTATATATGTTGTACTGTCTTATGGAAAACGATACGGGTTTTACATTTAAGGGCATTACTTTTTGAGAGGTAGTAACTTTGGGAAGCTTGGTTTTATTGCTTACTCACACCTTCTGTTTGGTGCCCTCCAGGTTTTAACTGCTGAGTTTGTATCAACAAGAATCTGTGGCGAATCTTAGTATTTATGGATATTTTTGAGGGTATGATTCTTACCCACACTACTGTACCTTACTTATGCTCTGACATCGCGTATGAAATGGGTTCGCTCCCACTCGTAGCGCACTCTGGTATTTAGACACTTTTAGATTCAAATTCATTCACTTTTTATACACTATCACATTTTATGGCTTCGTCACCTTCCAGGTGTCGGCCAGCACAGCTTGATTCAGGGTCCAAGTGGACTTTCTGGGTCGGGGTGTGTCATTCATGATTTCCAAGGAAGAAGAAAGTGAAAAAGACATCTTGGAAGCCTTTCTAAAGGTGCAAAATAAGGAGTATCAAGAATTCATCAAAGAGGATGTTTTTGAGACAAACAACCCCAAAGAAGTTGAATTTTATGACACAGGACAAGGACCAATCCTCACACCAAATCTGGCCGAGTGCAAAGTTCCTGAAACGTTCAAAGAAGATGTGTTTATCCTTGAGTTCTTGTTAGAGCACATAGGTAAGTGATAGGAGCATATTTAGGCGACTTACTTTGCTTGTTCTCGTGCATTTACGTTGTGTTTCTTTAGTAAAGTAGTCTTTTAAGCTAGTTTTATGTATTTTCAGGATTTAAGGGCAAAGTATGCAAAAGGATGCATTTTGGAGCCTTTTGGAGCAAATTAGAGATTGGAATGGATATCATATGCTTGGAGCCAAGAGGATGGACGAAATTGAAGACTTGAAAGTAGGAAAGTTAAATCCTAAAAGACCTCATGTTTGAGCAACATTGAAGACTCCTATCTATTCTAAGTCATAAAACAAAACATCTTGCTTCATCAAAGTCTTTGCCGTGTATCCCCTTTGTGTTTGCATTCCTTGCCATGCAAGGAAGGGCCTTATCTCCTTATCATAACCACACATTCATTCATCTCCTTATCATAACCATAACCACATATCATTCACCACTTATCATATCATACACTTATCACTTATCACTTATCACAACAACAACCTTGCACATGCACTCCCATTCTTTAATTCAACCACATTCCAATTCAACACATGCAATTACACACACCACTCAACCCTTTTCTATCCCTTGTGCCGTGCATCCTCTCACCAAGAAAGCAAGCAAGCCACATGCATTACACCCCACATGTCCCTTTAATCATTCAATCACCCCATTCACACACCTTTTCTCCAACCTTGCCATGCATCACATGCATTTCCAACACATTCTCCCTTACCTTTGCCGTGCACATCAACAATTCCAGCATCTTCACATGCTTTCCAGCTTTCCACCTTGCATTTCCAGATTATTCCTTCATCATTGCATCCATTCCTCATGCATTCTTCATCATTGCACCACAAATCACTCATCCCACACTCAATGCCATGCAATCCCATTACCTTTCCAGCTTCCTTATGCAATTCCAGCATGCATTCACATGCATTTTCAGCACCATTAACACCTTTGCCGTGGCATTCATTCCCCTTTCCAGCTTTCCCTTTCATTTCCAGCTCTAACTCTTCATCATTTCTGCCACCTACATGCATTATTCATTAACCTTTCATCATGTAGCCAGAAAATTAGCAAGAAAACATCAATGCCGTGGGCTTTCAATGCAATTCCAGCATCTTCACATGCAATTCCAGCTTTCACATGCTTTCCTAGCTGTTTGTTCATCATTAATTAGCCACTTGCATGCTTAAACAAACAGCCATTTACACCTTCATTCTCCTATAAAAGCCCTTGCATTCACTCCCCATAACATCTCATCTCAATTCACAACACTTCACACAACACAAACACAACCCTTGTGCCGCAAATCCCCTTCCATTTCTGTGCAGTTTTTCTCCTCCATTGCAGCCACTATCCAACCACTTCCCATCCCTCCAAAACACTTCACATAATCCCCAAAGCTCACCTTAGACCTTGTGCTACAACAACGAGGAAGAAAAGAGTGCCTAAATGTTCATACAATTCAAGTTTGAGTTGTTGGAATGTTTAGGGGTTTCTTTGATTTCAAAGTTTAAATTTAATTCTCTTTGTTTTGTACGTATGAGAATGGAAGAGAAGAGTGCCTAAACGTTCATACAATTCAAGTTTGAGTTGTTGGAATGTTTAGGGGTTTCTTTGATTTCAAAGTTATGAGGAACTAAACCCCCTTTAGCTAGGGGGTGATTCGAAACTATGTTTATATTTGCAATATGAATTGATTAACTTTCGTTGGAATTTTATAAGTTGTGGATTCAAATTGTTTAATCGTTTGATTGATAACGTATTTATGAATGTTTATTAAGAATGCGCGCTTAATTTTCATGCATGAATATGACGCTAGAATATAAGTGAATTTCACCTAATCGTTATGAACTTATATTCACAAGTAGTGGAGGTTGCTTATAAACAATCGCGTTAAATGAATTCTTGGCACGAGTTTCATGCTCATCATAGTAACGAATGCCTCGTCAACACTTATAGTTTTCATAATGCTTAATGATCTTTGATTGTATCTTTATTGTGCTTTTCACGTAAAGGACTTTTGGAGAATGTGGTGAATTGCGTTGCGCTAACCCATCCAATTCATTAACTTAAGGAGAACTTGACGGTTAATTTAAGCGGACCTAATTAACCCGGAGTGTTGAGTTTCATAATTTATCGAAAGACCAACTGAGAATCAATCTTGTATGCAAGTGTAACATGTGTGGAGAAGAACCCCTTGGCTATTCCATCATCCATATTTTCATCACATTCATATTTACGTTTTGCCTTTAATTACAATTTGTCCATTTAATTTAATCTCGTCCAAACACAATCCCCCCCCCCCCATCTTTTGTTAAGTCTTAATCATTCGTATTTGTTTTATTTTTGTGTTTTCGAGTATTTGAAGTCTTGTGTACTTGTTTTGAGTTCTTGTTAAGTAAGTTAAGTGTTTTAAAAATTAGTTTTATTTATTTGAATCAAGTGTTTAGCACCCCTAGTTAATCCCCGGTTAGAACGATCCCTACTTACATCATTACTACAATTGTCACAAATAGGGTTTAGTTTGTGTGCGTATAATTCACGTATCAGTAAGCCACCTCCTCCAATTTCAATTTCATTTTCTACTAATAGGTTGTTGATGAGTCAGGCACCCAATCTTGAATTTAAACCATTACCGGATCATTTCAAGTATCACCTTCCATTCAAAGATCAATTCTATGCCGTGGGTTCCAATTGAGCCTAAGAAGAGAGTTCGTCCGGCTGCAAGACGTTAAAGCAAGCGCTTCTTCGGAGGCAACCCATGCATTCAACTAGAGAGGACATAGGCAATCCAATAATTTAATCCAAACAATCAGATTTGCGTTCCTAACTCTCTCTTTCTTTATTGTTTTTATTTCGTCATGTTAGTTAGTTTATGTTGTTTGTTTGAATGTGAGTCTTTGTTTGAAACATTGAGGACAATGTTTGATTTAAGTGTAGGGGGGTAAACAAGCTATTTTTGCATGATTTTCGTGGGATTTTATCACCTATCACTTCTAATGTTGTTTCTCACTATTTTTAAGTGTTTTTAGTGTGTTTTGAAGTGTTTTTATGTGTTTGGATCAGAAAATATGAAAATTTACAAAAAAATTGCAAAATAGTTTTGAAAAACCCAAAAATAGTTGTTTTTAAATTGTTTTTGTGTGTTTGTTTATGTCTTAGGGTACCTTCCAACACAATGATGAGGATTTGGTTTTTAATTGCATGACTATTAAAGAACGTTACAAACATGGATAGAAGTTTGATTTACTCTTTGGTTTATGCTTGGTTATAGTTATAGTTTACGAATTCACATGTAATCACAAAGAGAAAATCAATTTTTGTAACATGCTTGAAGGAAGGAACTCAAACTAAAACTACATCTCTGAGAGACTTGAGCCTAAAACGTTCATTGGAGAGTTATAAATATGTGATTTCTTGTTTTCTAAAGTCGTTGCATGATCTCATCATTCTTTGCTTGGTTGCTACTTAGAATGCGTTTTCATCATTATAGTTCCAAATACTAGAACTCATGCCCATTTCATTCAAAGCATGATATTGATTGCATAACATACAATAAGATGAAGTTGTTTAGTTAAACCAAAGCCAAAAAGCCTAACCCTTTTGCATATGTATTGTAGGATTAACCCTTTTGAGCCTTTTCAAGCCTATTTTCTATGTTAGCCCCATTATCCTTACCTAGCCTAGATTAGGACTTTCCATACCCTTGTTCTTAAAGGATAGTGAAGCATGACTTAGAATGGATTCCTTTTGATCAACATATTGTAGAAAACAAGTGTGGGGGAAGGTAATAGGGTACGGCATAGAAGAAAATAAAGGAAAAAAATTCGTGGAAAAATTAAAAGAGAAGAGAAAAGTTGTAAAAAGAAAGAAAAAGAGTTGAAAAATAAGTGAGAATGAACTCACAAGTCTTGGTTGTTGAAGAAAGGGTCCAAAAGTTTGAATTTGACCCTAAATGTTGCATGAATCTTCCCTTGTGTTTAAAAGTTAATTTCTGCCATCAAAAGTGAGTTTAAGTGTCAATTTCATTACTTTGCTTCCTATTGCTTTAAGAACCTTTGTTTTTCTTTACCTTTCTTTGTTAGCCAATACCCTTAGCCCCATTACAACCCTCAACTTCTATCTTGATGTTATGTGTTCAATATGTGGAGTTTGAAATTGGTATGAGCATATGGAATCACTGGTTCTCGTTCTAAGTAGTGGCATTCCATTCATGAGATCATATACATGTCATTGTCATAATTCCAGAAAATGCTTTATTTGTTATATCATATGTGAGTGTTAGTCTACATGTTTACATCAATCTTCTCACATATACCTAGTGTAGGGAGTGTAGTTAGAAAATATGTGTGAAAATAGAGAGCATTCTAGTGAGGAATTGGGGGAATTCTCTAAGGCATGTTACTACATTCAAAATGTTGTTTTAATTGATTAAATGTGAACTAGTAAGTGGTAACTACGGTTAAGTGTTTGCTAAAGTGTAAAGAAAGCCAAAAACCATGGGAATGATGTTCTTTGATGTGTCATGTTCATTGGAAATCCCTGAGGTACATGTTGGAAGGTCTAGAGTTTGTTTTGCTTTGCTCGAGGACTAGCGAAAGCTAAGTGTGGGGGAATTTGGTAGGAGCATATTTAGGCGACTTAGTTAGCTTGTTTTCGTACATTTATGTTGTTAGTTCATAGTTATTTTAGTAGTTTCAGCTATTTTCGTGTGTTTATAGTTTCATATGGCTAAGAAAGCAAAAAGGTGCATTTTGGAGTATTTTGGAGCAAAATTGGACTTGGAATGGATAGCATATGCTTGGAGCAAAAGGAATGGACGAAACTGAAGACCTAAAGATGTTAGGATTCCTAATCAAAGAAGGATTCCTAATCGAAGAAGGATTCCTAGTCAAAGAAGGATTCTTAGTCAAAGAAGGATTCCTAATCAAAGTAGGAAAGTTAAGCCAAGGTTTTCTATTTTGGTTTAACCTTTCTAATCCTAAATGTCCCTAAATTCCAGCAACATTGAAGGTTTCTTATGCATTTTAGGACACAAACCAAAGGTCCATTTTCTCCTAGTCTTTGCCGCACCCTCCTTACCCTTTTCTTCCAAAACCTGCCACATATCTTCCTTTTCCTAGATGTGCCGCACCCCACATTCCCTTATTCCCCCTTTCCTTGCATGAAAACACCTTTGCCTTTCTCCCTAGGTGCTGCCGCACCTTTTCCTTCCCTTTTCCTCTTAGGATTCTGATTTGTTGCCCTTTTCTTGGAGGATTTGAAGTCTTAAAACCTTCCCAAATTAATTACTTAATGTGTTAACCTTTCTCCCTCTATATATACACAAAAATGCCGCACAAAATAGCTCTCTCGCATTCTCTCTCATTCTCTCCATTCATTTAGCCATCATCCACCCTCTACCACCATCCAACCTACCCATCCATCACCATAATTCATACCCAAACAACCTTGTGCCGCAACAAAGAAGGAGAAAGAAGAGAGGAGAAGCCTTGGACGTTTTGGCCATTCAAGCTTGGATTGTTAGAGCGTTTCTAGGTGTATTCAATCTTTGTTTTCAATGTTTAATTCATATTCTCTTTGTTTTGTTGTAAACATGAGGAGCTAAACTTGTTTTAGCTAGGGGAGACTTTGAAACCATGATTATATTTGCAATATGAATTGATTAATTCCAGTTGTGACTTCATAAATTGTGAATGCAATTTACTTAACCATTCGATGGATAACTTATTCTTGTTTGTTGATTAAGGGTGCACACTTAATTTGCATGCATGAATTTGGTGCTAGAATATAAGGGATTTTCACATAATCGTCACAAACTTATATTCACAAGTAGTTAAGGTTGTTTTCACAATCATGTTAAGTAAATTCCTAGCATGAGTATCATGATGTCATAGTTACAAGTGCTTTGTCAATACTTATGATTTTGATTGAACGTAATGATCTTTGATTGTATCTCTATTATGATGTCATGTAGGGAACTTTTAAAGAATGCTTTGGGTTGTCGTATGATGTCATCCAATCCAATAAATAAAGGAAAATCTGAGGATGAATTGATAGGAGCATATTTATGCGACTAAGCTAGCTTATTCTTGTGCATTTGTGCTATTATTTCCTAGTTAATGTCGTATTACAACTCAATTTCGCGTGTTTGTAGGTCCTATGGGTTAAAGTACCAAGAAAGTGCATTTTGGTGCAATTTGGAGCAATTTTGGACACTATGTGGATAGCTTGCGTATGGGCCAACATGGATGGACGAATTTGGACTTCAAGAGGCTAGAAATGTGATAAGAAGAGGAAGGAACTAAGCTAAAGACAAAGCGGATAAGGAAGTAGCTCAAAAGAGGAAACCCTATCCAAAACCTTATCTAAAACCTTATCCAACATTATCCAAAACATTATCCAAACCTTATCTCATCTTATCCTATCCAAACCTTATCATGTCTTAATCCTAGTTGCAAGGGGACCTAAATAGATAATTCTAGAACCTATTTCTAGAAGCATCCTCTTCTAAAAGGCCCAAATCAGCCACAAAACCCATTCTTTCTAGAAATCCTACAAAGGTGGCGCATCAAACACTTCTAGAAGGCCTTGCCTTGCCTTGCAAGCCAATCCACCCTTTCCCCCACTTGTGTCTCACCTTCCTAGGCCTAATTCCCTTTGGATTCTGATTTCTAGGGCCTAATCCCTTTTGGATTTGGGTTACACAAGCCTATTATGAAACTAAGTGGACCAAACCCCCTCCTAGGTGGATTTGATCACCCATAGCCGAACCCTAGGGCCCTAGTCCACTAAATCTGTTAAGTGTAACCCTAATCTACTTAACCCTAGGACTATATAAACATAAAATCAGCCAAAATTTCGTACCACCCTCTATGCTATTCAGAACCTTTGTGCCGTAACCCCTGCCATCCATTCTTAAACCTTCATACACCTCCATACATCTCCATACACATCTGTCGCGCCCCTACCACCATAATCAGCCATCCCCCATCCCTCTAAACAAGAGCACACCATCCAAAACCCCTAAATCCACCACACACACCTTGTGCCGCAGCAAGGAGGAGGAAGAGGAGCCTAGTCGTGCACGCCATTCATCCTGGAATTGCTGAAACGTTTAGGTGTAATCTTTCTTATGATTTCAATGTTTAAATTCAATAATCTTTGTTGTGCAAGCATGAGGAACTAATCCCCTTTTGGCTGGGGGGGAATTTCGAAACCATGGTTATATTTGCACGATGATTTGATTACTTTCAGTTGTGATTTCATGAATGATGAATTCAATTTACTTATCTGTTTTAATTAAAACTTGTTTATGTATATGAATTGAGAGTGCACACTTAATTTGCATGCATAAATATGATGCTAGGGTATAAGGAAACTTCACCTAATCGTTGGGAACTTATATTCATGAGTAGTTAAGATTGTTGGTCACAATTATGTTAAGTAAATTCTTGGCATAAGTATCATGCGCTTTCATAGTTACAAATGCCTCGTCAACACCTATGATCTCCATAGAACCTAATGATCTTTGATTGTCTTTCTATTATGCGTTTTCATATAGGAAACTTTTAAGGACTAATTTGATTGCAATGCGCTAATTCCATTCAATTCAATGACCTAAGGGAAATCTGAGAGTTAATTTAAGCGTACCTAATTACTTAGGGGGTTGAGGTTCATAATTCATTGAATAAGCAACTGAAGATTGTGTTGTATGCAAGTATGCCATGTGTGGAGAAAAACCTCCTAGCCATCTCACCATCCACTTAATTCTATCAATTTCGCCCAAATCTGCCTAGTTTACATTATTGTTTTGTTTGTTTGATTTTCGTCCAAAACCAAATCCCCAATTGTCTTAGAGTGTCTAATTGGTTCAAATATGTTTTAGATTGTGTTTTTAAGAGTTTTGAGTCAAGTTAGAACCAATTTTCGTCCAAGTTTGTGTTTAGGCTCAAAACTGCCTAGTTTGTGTTTTTAGGCAGTTTTGAGTGTTTTTAGCTTATTTTGAGTCTTGTGAACTTGTTTTGAGTTTTTTTTAAGTGAGTTAAGTGTTTTAAAGGTTAGTTTTATTTATTTGAGTCAGTTTAAAGTGTTTAGCAATCCCTCCTAATCCCTAGTGTAAGAACGATCCCTACTTATTTATATGCTACAATTGTCAAAAGAGGGTTAATTTGTGTGTTAAGTTAATTTTCAAATCAAATTTTGGCGCCGTTGCCGGGGATTAGCAACTTTGCTAATCCCTTGTTATTTCTTTTTTTTTTTTGTTATTTTCGTGTGTTATTGGTTTAGTTTCTGACTAGTTTGTTTTCTTGTTTTAGGCACTAGTTTATGACTCGGAGTTCTCAACCGGTTCATGCGCATATCTTAGACTTTGACGACGATTTTGAGCGAGCCTTGAGAAGAAAGAAGAATCAACAAGAACCTCAACCACCTTAACCTGCACCTGAGCTTAAAGAGGACGAAATACAAGTGGGAGAGGAGGCCACGGCAAGGGTTTTTGAGGAAGAACAAATTATGGCAGCCGACAACTGAACAATCAAGGAGCTTTCCGCTTCGGGATTGGATAATGCCATGCCTCTATGCATTCAATATCCAAGGGCAGCCCCAAACAAGACTGACGAGTTGGAACTCAAGTCCAGTTTGTTGCACCATATTCCTAAGTTTCATGGGTTGTCCATGGAAGATCCTAATAAACACTTGAAGGAGTTCGAGGTTGTTTGCTCAAGTATGACCCCGGTGAATGTTGATGGGAGCATTTTGAAGATGAAGGCTTTTCCCTTTTCTCTCTTAGAAAAGGCTAAAGATTGGTTGTATGAACTAGCCCCCGGAACTGTGACATCATGGGAGAGTATGAAAAGGGCGTTTTTGGAGAAGTTTTTCCCAACTTCTCGAGTCATTCTTTTACGTAAAAGGATTAGTGGAATTCAGCAAAATCAAGGTGAATCATTCCCAACTTATTATGAACGTTTTAAAACCCTTGTTGCTTCATTTCCACAGCACCAAATGAAGGAGGAGCTTCTTCTTCAATATTTCTACGAAGGGCTTCTACCAATTGAACGTCAAATGCTAGACGCCTCAGCGGGTGGAGCTTTAGTGGACAAAACACCTATGGCCGCCAAGACTCTCATTGCCAACCGAGCTTTGAATGCTCAACAATACGAAGGCGTTGGCCAAAGAGACATACCACGGCAGCAACAAGTTAATGAGGTAAGTGCTATTTCCGAACTTCAAAATCAAATGGCTAATCTTACTTCTCTTCTTTTGCAGGTGGTTGAAATACCAAAGGTACAAAGTGTGGCTGTTTGTGGCGTATGCTCCATGAATGGACATCTCACGGACAAGTGCCCTCAATTGATTGAGAATGGAGGGTGGGAATCTGCCAATGTCGTGGGTTATGGGAGCCAAAACCAACCAAGGAGTGATCATTTCTCTAACACATACAATCCCGGTTAGAGAGATCATCCAAATTTCAAATGGAGGGAGCCACAACAACCCCAACAACAAAGCGCATTTAGGCAGCAACCTCCAGGATTCTACCAAAGGCCGTATGCACCCACACCACCCCAAGCATAACCTACACAACCCAAATCAGGTTCGTCCATAGATAATGATCAAATTTTTCAATAACTAACTTCTATGGCGCAGGAAATGCAACATAGGGACAAAAAGGTTGATGAATTAGAAAAGCAAGTAGGGCAGATTGCGGAGTTCATGGGCCAATTCAGAGAGCAAGGCAAGTTACCTAGCTCAACCATCATCAATCCAAAAGGAGGTTTTGAAACCGCTAAAGCTATCACCTTGAGAAGTGGCAAGGAAGTTGGAACTATCCCCGAACCAACCAAATCAATTCAAAAAGAGGACGAAAAGCTGCTGCTCGAAGAGGAGAAATGATAGGAGCATATTTATGCGACTTAATTGGCTTGTTCTCGTGCATTTATGTTGTGTTTCCTTAGTTAATTTAGTGTTTAAAGTCACTTTTGTGTGTTTTCAGATTATAAAGCCAAAGTGTGCAAGAAGATGCAAATTGGAGTCTTTTGGAGCAAAAGAGGAATGAATGAGTTGAAGACTTGAAGAAATATGAATTCCTAATTGAAGATGGATTCCTACTCACATGAGGATTCCTAGAAGAACAAGGATTCCTACTTGAAGTAGGAAAGTTAAGCCAAGGTTTCCCATTTTGGTAACCTTTCCTAATCTTAAAAGTCCTTATTTTCCAGCCACTTTGAAGGCCTCATATGCACTTTAGGACACAAAACAAAGGCCCTAGACCCCTTAGGGACCTTTGCCGTTCCTTTCCCCTTTTCCCCATCCCTTGCCGTTCAAGGGACCCCTTTTCCCTTCAGTTTTAGGACACTTCACCTTTCCTAAAGCATTAAGCCGCACCTCTTAACCTTTCATTTTCCTTTGCCGTGCAAGGGGGGTCCTTATTTCCTATTTCCTGCACTTAAACACATTCCCCTTTCAAATAAAACCCTAGCCGCATATTTTAGCCAATTTCCTTTTAGTTTATGATTTGATTTCCTAATTCTAGAAGCCTTTGACTTAATTTTAGTTAACCAAAATAAGTTAGGGTTTTAATTTCTGAAAACCCTTTATATACTTGGACTTAAGCCGCACCCTAGGGGGATTCTTTCATCATTCCATACATTGCCGCAACCACCATCATTCTTCCACCTTCAATCCGCAACCTTCCATCCATTCCAGCCACCATTCTACTCCTCCATACACTTACACACCATTGCAGCCACCTTCCACCTCTCTGCCGCAACCCTTTACCATCCTAAATCCCATTCCTAAACCAAAATCACATCCAAAATCACCCTAAGACCTCTGTGCCGCAGCAAGGAGAAGAAGAAAGAGGAGCTTGAACGTGCAGAAATTCAAAGTGGAATCGTTGGGCGTTCTAGGTGTAATCAATCTTTTGTTCTCTATGTTTAATTTCAATTTTGTTTCTCTTTCTATGAACATGAGAGGCTAAACCCCTAGTTAGCTAGGGGGTGATTCAAAACCATGGATATGCTTGCAATACAAATTGATTACCTTCAGTTGGAAATTCATGAGTTATGGATTCAATTTATTTAACTGCTTGATTGATAACTTATTCGTGTATGTTTATTGAGAGTGCACGCTTAGTTTTCATGCATGAATATGATGCTAGAATATAAGGGAGTTTCACCTAATAGTTACAAACTTATATTCACAAGTAGTGGAGGTCGCTTATAAACGATCGCGTTAATGGAATTCTTGGCACTAGTTTCATGCTCATCATAGTAACGAATGCCTCGTCAACACTTATAGTTTTCATGTTACTTAATGATCTTTGATTGTATCTTTATTGTGCTTTTCACGTAAAGGACTTTTGGAGAATGTTTTGAATTGTTGTATGCGCTGTCCCATCCAATTCATTAACTTAAGGAGAACTTGAAGGTTAATTTAAGCGAACCTAATTAACCCAGGGTGTTGAGTTTCATGATTCATCGAAAGACCAACTGAAAATCATCTTGTATGCAAGTGTGACATGTGTGGAGAAGAACCTTCTAGCTAGCATTCCATCCATATTTTCATCAAATTCGTTTTTACAATCGATTTTCATTACAATCTGTTTTCTTTGTTTTAATTTCGTCAAAACTAAATCCCCCTTTACTTTAGTGTTTCAATTTAGTTAGAAAGTGTCTTAGTTTGTGTTTCTAAGTGTTTTGATTCAAGTTATAACCCAAATTCGTCCAAATTAGTGTTAGGTGTTCAAAACTGCCCAGATTGCGTTTTTAAGGCAGTTTTGAGTGTTTTGTTGCTGTTTTGAGTCTTTTGGTTTGTTTTAGTGTTTTAGTGTTTAGTTTTGCGTTCTTTGAGTCTAGTTTAGTGTTTTAACCTTTGTTTTACGTTTTTGAGTCAATTTTCAAGTGATTTAGCAATCCCTCCTAATCCCCGGTTTAGAACGATCCCTACTTATACATATACTACAATTGTCAAAAGAGGGTTTTAATTTGTGTGCTTATATATTTCGCATCAAGAAACTGGACAAAGACACGGCAAGGGTGGAACAAACCTTGCCGCAGGGCCCTAGTGCACAAAAACCATCCCAAACCACCAAGGTAAGTCCAAATTTGAATTTGTCTAGTTCTATTCCACTAAATGTGCCTTTTCCTAGCAGGTTTATGCAATCTAAGACAGAGGAGGATGAAAAAGACATCCTAGAGACGTTTAGGAAGGTGCATGTCAATATCCTGCTCCTTGATGCAATAAAGCAAATTCCGAAATATGCTAAGTTTTTGAAGAAGATTTGTACAACAAGGAAACGGATTCGGGAGAAAGAGGTGGTACATGTGAGTGGGAATGTCTCTGCAATGTTGCAAAGAAAGCTGCCACCTAAATGCAAAGATCCAGGTAGTTTTACTATCCCTTGTGTAATTGGTAATACAAGGTTTGAACATGCTATGCTAGATCTAGGTGCATCAATTAATGCCATGCCATATTCTGTTTATGCATCTATGAATCTAGGAGAGCTTACAAATGACGGTGTTATTATTCAATTAGCCGATCGATCTAATGCATACTCGAGAGGAGTTTTGGAAGATGTTTTGGTGCAGGTAGACCACTTGATTTTTCCTGCAGATTTCTATGTGCTTGACATGGAGGATTCAACCCACTCTCCACCATCGCCACTCTTACTTGGACGACTTTTCATGAAAACAGCCCACACCAAGATTGACGTGGCCAAAGGAGCCTTAACTATGGCATTTGGTGGTGATATGATTAACTTTAAAGTTTCTGAATCCATTGAGAATCCTAATGATGTTCGTTCTTGTTTTGCCATTGGTATAATTAAAAATATAGGGCAGGAACGTTCAGCACCAATCAAGAAGGATGCATCTAGAACCACCATCGAGGAAGGAATTGGAGTGGAGCACAAGGAGCATGCCACTACCCTAAAAACACCCAATTTGGACGTGCCTAGTGATAAAATTGGCGAGATGGTGGCTGCCCAAGGGGCATTGCCACAACAGCCTAGTAAGTCTCCAATCCCAATTCCAATTCCCATTTCAACTAATAGGTGGTTACCTTCTTTGGTGCAGGTACCCAGTCGATTTCAAGGTGGTGGGAGCATTTACATGGACTTTAGGAACCAAAACACCACAATCAGGGAGGATCACTACCCCTTCCATTCATAGAGCCATACGATGAGAATTTCGATGAGCATGTTGTGTGATAGGAGCATATTCATGCGACTTAATTAGCTTGTTCTCGTGCATTTATGTTGTGTTTCCTTAGTTATTTTAGTGTTTAAAGTCACTTTTGTGTGTTTTCAGATTATAAGGCCAAAGTGTGCAAGAATATGCAAATTGGAGTCTTTTGGAGCAAAAGAGGAATGAATGAGTTGAAGACTTGAAGAAATATGAATTCCTACTCCAACGAGAATTCCTACTCCAACGAGGATTCCTACTCCAACAAGGAT
This sequence comes from Pyrus communis, assembly GCF_041283825.1. Taxonomy (NCBI): domain Eukaryota; kingdom Viridiplantae; phylum Streptophyta; class Magnoliopsida; order Rosales; family Rosaceae; genus Pyrus; species Pyrus communis. The sequence continues at coordinate 22,957,499 of NC_142569.1, forward strand.
TCCTACTTGAAGTAGGAAAGTTAACCCTAGGTTTCCCATTTTGGTAACCTTTCCTAATCTTAAACGTCCGTATTTTCTAGCCACTTTGAAGGCCTTGTAGGCACTTTAGGACACAAAACAAAGGCCCTAGGCCCCTTAAACCCCTTTGCCGTGGCCTTCCCTTTCTCCCCTTCCCTTGCCGTGCAAGGGGGGGGCAATTTTGTCCTAGGTTATGCAATTAAAACACATGCTCTTGCCTAAACTAAACCCTAGCCGCACCTTGCAGCCACTTCCCTTTTAATTTCTGATTTAATTTCCTAATTCTAGAAGCCTTTGATTTAATTTTAATTAACCAAAATAAGCTAGGGTTTTATTTTCTGAAACCCTATATATTCCACCACTTAGCCGCACCCTAGACTTCACTTTTCATTCATTCTTTTCATCTTACAGCCACAAACACTCTCTGTCGCAGCCACCCTTCCATCTTCTCCCTTCAATCCGTAGCTTCTCCATCCATTCCAGCCACCTCCCATCTCAGCCGCAACCATACCCACCCTTCCAGCCACCATTCAAACCTCCATACACCTTTCCACAACCCTTGCCGCAACCCTTCACCTCCCTAAATCCATTCCCAAACCAGAAAAACATCCAAAAATCCATAAAACCTTCTCTGCCGCAGCAAGAAGAAGAAGAAAGAGGAGCTTGAAACGTGCAGAAATTCAAAGTGGATTCGTTGGGCGTTTTAGGTGTAATCAATCTTTTGTTCTCTATGTTTAATTTCAATTTTGTTTCTCTTTCTGTGAACATGAGAGGCTAAATCCCTAGTTAGCTAGGGGGTGATTCAAAACCATGTTTATGCTTGCAATATAAATTGATTACCTTCGGTTGGAATTTCATAAGTTGTGGATTCAATTTGTTTAACTGCTTGATTGATAACTTATTTGTGTATGTTTATTGAGAGTGCACGCTTACTTTTCATGCATGAATATGATGCTAGAATATAAGTGAGTTTCACCTAATAGTTACAAACTTATATTCACAAGTAGTGGAGGTCGCTTATAAACGATCGCGTTAAATGAATTCTTGGCACTAGTTTATTCTCATCATAGTAACGAACGCCTCGTCAACACTTATAGTTTTCATGTTGCTTAATGATTTTTGATTGTATCTTTATTGTGCTTTTCACGTAAAGGACTTTTGGAGAATGTTTTGAATTGCGTATGCACTGTCCCATCCAATTCATTAACTTAAGGAGAACTTGAAGGTTAATTTAAGCGAACCTAATTAACCCGGGGTGTTGAGTTTCTTGATTCATCGAAAGACCAACTGAAAATCATCTTGTATGCAAGTGTGACATGTGTGGAGAAGAACCTTCTAGCTAGCATTCCATCCATATTTTCATCAAATTCGTATTTACATTCTGTCTTTATTACAATCTGTGCATTTTGTTTAATTTCGTCAAAAACTAAATCCCCCTTTACTTTAGTGATCCATTTAGTTAGAAAGTGTCTTAGTTTGTGTTTCTAAGTGTTTTGATTCAATTTATCACCCAAATTCGTCCAAATTAGTGTAAGTGCTCAAAACTGCCCAGATTGTGTTTTTAAGGCAGTTTTGAGTGTTTTGGTGCTGTTTTGAGTCTTTTGGTTTGTTTTAGTGTTTTAAGTGTTTAGTTTTGCATTCTTTGAGTCTAGTTTAGTGTTTTAACCTTTGTTTTACGTTTTTGAGTCAGTTTTCAAGTGATTTAGCAATCCCTCCTAATCCCCGGTTTAGAACGATCCCTACTTATACATATACTACAATTGTCAAAAGAGGGTTTTAATTTGTGTGCTTATATATTTCGCATCATTGTGGATGATGTACCCCTCCATGCCATGGGTACTAGTGAAGGTTAGCATGGCATATTCGTCCGGCTGGAAGACGTTAAAGCAAGCGCTTCTTGGGAGGCAACCCATGCATTTAACAAGGAGAAGATGGAACTTCCACTCCAAACCCAGATTTGCATTTCTAAAGCCTTCTCTTTGCTGCTTTATTTTATCATGCTTAGTTGTTTATTATTTGTTTGCTTTTATGTGAGTCTTTGTGTGAAACATTGAGGATAATGTTTGATTTAAGAGTTGGGGGGGGGGGGGGGGGGGTAAACAAGTGTTTTTATGCAAAATTCGTGGGATTCTATCACCTATCACTTTTAATGTTGTTTCTCACTGTTTTTAAGTGTTTTTAATGCATTTTGAGCTGTTTTGGTGTGTGTTGAAGTAAAAATCCGAAAATTTGAAAAAAAATCGAAAAAAGTGTTTTGAAAAAGCAAAAAAGAGTTGTTTTTGTGTGTTTGTTGTGTCTTAGGGTACCTTCCAACACAATGATGAGGATTTGGTTTTTAATGCATGACTGTTAAAGAGAGTTACAAACAATGATGGACGTTTGATTTGCTCCTTGGTTTATGCTTGGTTGTAGTGATAGTTTACGAATTCACATGTAATCACAAAGGATAAAATTAGTTTTTGTAACATGCTTGAAGCAAGGAACTCAACCAAATGCTACATCCCTGAGAGACTTGAGCCAAAACGTTTATTTGGAGAGTTATTAATCTGTGCATTCTTGTTCTCTAAAGTCGTTGCATGATCTCATTATTCTTTGCTTGGTTGCTACTTAGAATGCGTTTCATCACTATAGTTCCAAATACTGGAACTCATACTCGTTTTATTCAAAGCATGAAATTGATTAGCATAACAAATAACAAGATGAAGTTGTGTCGTAGTCACCACCATAGCCAAATAGCCGAATCCACCCTTGTCATTTGTATTGTAGGTTTAAACCCCTTTGAGCCTTATTTAGCCTATTTTCTTGTTAACCACATCATCCTTACCTAGCCTAGAATAGGACTTTCCATACCCTTGATCTTGAAGTATAGTGGAGCATAACTTAGAAGGAATTCCTTTTGAGTGTGTGTGTGCCAAAGTCTTAAAAGAGGCACGAGAAAAAGAAAGAAAAAACGAAAAGAAAAAAAAAATTTGTGAAAAAGAAGAAAAAGAAGAAGAAAAGAAAGAAAATGAGTGAAAATAAGTGAGAATGAACTCACAAGTGTTGGTTGTTGAAGAAAGGGTCCAAAAAGTTTGAATATGGCCCTAAGTTTTGTGTGATTCCCCCTTGGGTGTTCAAAGTTGACTTCTGCGTTCTAAAGGGAATTCTAAGTGCCTAATTCAATACTTTGCTCACTATTGCTTTAAGAATGTTTGTTTATCCTTAACCTTTCGTTGTTAGCCAATACCCTAGCCTCGTTACAACCCTTTGACTTCTATCTTGATTGTTATGTGTTTCAATATGTGGAGTTTAAAGTGGGTTTGAGCATATGGTATCCCTGGTTCTCGCGTCTAAGTAGTGGCATTCCATTCATGAGATCATATATATACATGTTAATAGTTCCAGAAAATGCTTTCCTTGTTATAACATATGTGAGTGTTCGTCTACATGTTTACATCAATCTTCTCACATATACCTAGCGTAAGGAGTGTAGTCAGAAAATCTGTGTGAAAATTGAGAGTACATCTAGTAAGGAATTGAGGAATTCTCTAAGGCATGTTACTACATTCATAATGTTGTTTTAATTGATTAAATGCGAGCTAGTGAATGGTGACTATGATTAAGTATGCTCGAGGGGTAAGGATTGCTTAAATCTATGGGAGTGGTGATCTTTGACATGTTATGTCTCATTGGAAATCCCTGAGGAGAACGTTGGAAGGTTTAGATTGTTTGTTTTGTTACTTTTTGTTGTTTGTTTTGCTCGAGGACTAGCAAAAGATAAGTGTGGGGGAATTTGATAGGAGCATATTTAGGCGACTTAGCTAGCTTATTCTTGTGCATTTTTGCTATTATTTCCTAGCTAATGTCGTATTACAACTCAATTTCGTGTGTTTGTAGGTCCTATGGGTTAAAGTACCAAGAAAGTGCATTTTGGTGCAATTTGGAGCACTTTTGGACACTATGTGGATAGCTTGCATATGGGCCAACATGGATGGACGAATTTGGACTTCAAGAGGCTAGAAATGTGATAAGAAGAGGAAGGAACTAAGCTAAAGACAAAGTGGATAAGGAAGTAGCTCAAAAGAGGAAACCCTATCCAAAACCTTATCTAAAACCTTATCCCACATTATCCAAAACATTATCCAAACCTTATCTCATCTTATCCTATCCAAACCTTATCATGTCTTAATCCTAGTTGCAAGGGGACCTAAATAGATAATTCTAGAACCTATTTCTAGAAGCATCCTCTTCTAGAAGGCCCAAATTAGCCACAAAACCCATTCTTTCTAGAAATCCTACAAAAGTGGCGCATCAAACCCTTCTAGAAGGCCTTGCCTTGCCTTGCAAGCCAATCCACCCTTTCCCCCACTTGTGCCGCACCTTCCTAGGCCTAATTCCCTTTGGATTCTGATTTCTAGGGCCTAATCCCTTTTGGATTTGGGTTACACAAACCTATTATGAAACTAAGTGGGCCAAACCCCCTCCTAGGTGGATTTGATCACCCATAGCCGAACCCTAGGGCCCTAGTCCACTAAATCTGTTAAGTGTAACCCTAATCTACTTAACCCTAGGACTATATAAACATAAAATCAGCCAAAATTTTGTACCACCCTCTATGCTATTCAGAACCTTTGTGCCGTAACCCCTATCATCCATTCTTAAACCTCCATACACCTCCATACATCTCCATACACATCTGCCGCACCCATACCACCATAATCAGCCATCCTCCATCCCTCTAAACAAGAGCACACCATCCAAAACCCCTAAATCCACCACACACACCTTATGCCGCAGCAAGGAGGAGGAAGAGGAGCCTAGCCATGCATGCCATTCATCCTGGAATTGCTGAAACGTTTAGATGTAATGTTTCTTATGATTTCAATGTTTAAATTCAATAATCTTTGTTGTGCAAGCATGAGGAACTAATCCCCTTTTGGCTAGGGGAATTTCGAAACCATGGTTATATTTGCATGATGATTTGATTACTTTCAGTTGTGATTTCATGAATGATGAATTCAATTTACTTATCTGTTTTAATTAAAACTTGTTTATGTATATGAATTGAGAGTGCACACTTAATTTGCATGCATAAATATGATGCTAGGGTATAAGGAAACTTCACCTAATCATTGGGAACTTATATTCATGAGTAGTTAAGATTGTTGGTCACAATTATGTTAAGTAAATTCTTGGCATAAGTATCATGCGCTTTCATAGTTACGAATGCCTCGTCAACACCTATGATCTCCATAGAACCTAATGATCTTTGATTATCTTTCTATTATGCGCTTTCATATAGGAAACTTTTACGGAATATTTTGATTGCAATGCGCTAATTCCATTCAATTCAATGACCTAAGGGAAATCTGAGAGTTAATTTAAGCGTACCTAATTAACTTGGGGGGTTGAGGTTCATAATTCATTGAATAAGCAACTGAAGATTGTGTTGTATGCAAGTATGCCATGTGTGGAGAAAAACCTCCTAGCCATCTCACCATCCACTTAATTCTATTAATTTCGCCCAAATCTGCCTAGTTTACATTATTGTTTTGTTTGTTTGATTTTCGTCCAAAACCAAATCCCCAATTGTCTTAGAGTGTCTAATTGGTTCAAATATGTTTTAGATTGTGTTTTTAAGAGTTTTGAGTCAAGTTAGAACCAATTTTCGTCCAAGTTTGTGTTTAGGCTCAAAACTGCCCAGTTTGTGTTTTTAGGCAATTTTGAGTGTTTTTAGCTTATTTTGATTCTTGTGAACTTGTTTTGAGTTTTTTTAAGTGAGTTAAGTGTTTTAAAGGTTAGTTTTATTTATTTGAGTCAGTTTAAAGTGTTTAGCAATCCCTCCTAATCCCCGGTGTAAGAACGATCCCTACTTATTTATATGCTACAATTGTCAAAAAAGGGTTAATTTGTGTGTTAAGTTAATTTTCACATCATTAATTAGTGATGTCACGGTTAATCCGGGGTGTTGAGGTTCATGGTTTATCGAAAAAGCAACTGGAAATCAATTTGTGTTGGAATGTATCATTTGATAGGAGCATATTTAGGCGACTTAGCTAGCTTATTCTTGTGCATTTGTGTTATTATTTCTTAGTTGATGTAGTATTTCAACTCATTTTCGTGTGTTTGTAGATCCAAAGGGTTAAAGTACCAAGAAAGTGCATTTTGGAGCAGTTTTGGGCACTAAATGGATAGCACATGTATGGGCCAACATGATGGACGAATTTGGAGTTCAGAAGGCTAGGAATCTGATAAGAAGATGAGGAAAAAATCTCAAGACAAAGTGGATAAGGAATTAGCTCAAAAGAGGAAACATTATCCAAAACCTTATCCAACATTATCCAAAACCTTATCTTATCTTATCCTATCCTAACCTAATCTTGTTCCACCTTAATCCTAGCTGCAAGTGGACCTAAAAACATGATTTCTAGAAGCCTTATCTAACCCTAAAAGGGTGCTGCACCCTTCCCCTTTTTATCTCTTCTAGAAAACCCAAAATCAGCCACAAAACACCTAGTTTCTAGAAGGCCCAATTTTGGACGAATTTCCTAAACCTTTTTCCTTTTGGATTGTGATTTATAGGGCCTCATTCCTTGTGGATTTGGGTTACACAACTCCTTTTATGAAACTAATTGGGCCAAACCCTCTCCTAAGTGGATTTAACTCACTTGTGCCGAACCCTAGGGCCCTAATCCAGTAAATCTGCTAAGTGTAACCCTAATCTAATTAACCCTAGGACTATATAAACATATTTTCAGCCACAAATTCGTATGAACCCTATATGCCATTCAGAAAATCCTTGCCGCAAGCCCTAGCCTCCATTCTCTATCATTCATTCACTCCATAGACTTCCATATACAACCTGCCGCACTCTACCGCCATAATCAGCCATCATTGATCATCCCAAGCAAGAATACGTCATTCATAACCCCCAAAACCACCACCCACATCTTGTGCCGCAACAAGGAAGAAGGAGGAGAGCCCTAGACGTGCATGCCGTTCGACTTGGAGTTGTTGGAACGTTTTAGGTGTAATCTTTCTTGTGTTTTTCAATGTTTAATTTCAAGAATCTTTGCTTTGCGAGTATGAGGAACTAATCCCCTTTTGGCTAGGGGGAATTTCGAAACCATGGCTATATTTGCATTATGATTTGATTACTTCCAGTTATGATTTCATGAATTGTGAATTCAATTTACTTATCTATTTGAATTAAAACTTGTTTGAGTATGTGGGTTAAGAGTGCACACTTAATTTGCATGCATAAATCTGATGCTAGGATATAAGGAAGCTTCACCTAATCGTTGTGAACTTATATTAATAAGTAGTAAAGGTTGTTAGTCACAATCATGTTAAGTAAATTCTTGGCATAAGTATCATGCGCTTTCATAGTTACGAATGCCTCGTCAACACTTATGATTTTCATAGAATTTAATGATCTTTGATTGTTTTTCTATTATGCGCTTTCATGTAGAGAACTTTTGAGGAATAATTTGATTGCAATGCGCTAATTCCATTCAATTCAATGACCTAAGGAAAATCTGAGAGTTAATTTAAGCACACCTAATTAACTTGGGGTGTTGAGGTTCATGATTCATTGAATAAGCAACTGGAGATTGTTTTGTATGCAAGTATGTCATGTGTGGAGAAAGACCTCCTAGCTAGCCCATCACCCACTTAATTCCATCAAATTCGCCCAAATCTGCCTAGTTTAATTTCTTGTTTTGTTTATTTTATTTTCGTCCAAAACCAAATCCCCATTTATTTTAGAGTGTCTAATTAGTTAGAATGTGTTTTAGATTGTGTTTTCAAGTGTTTTGAGTCAAGTTAGAATCAAATTTCGTCCAATTTTGTGTTTAGAGTCAAATCTGCCCAATTTGTGTTTTTTAGGCAGTTTTGAGTGTTTTCAGCTCATTGTGAGTCTTGTGAACTTGTTTTGAGTCTTTTGAGTTGAGTTAAGTGTTTAAAAGCTTTGTTTTATTTATTTGAGTCAGTTTAAAGTGTTTAGCAATCCCTCCTAATCCCCGGTTTAAGAACGATCCCTACTTACTTATATGCTACAATGGTCAAAAGAGGGTTAATTTGTGCATTAAGTTAATTTTCGCATCAATATTTCCTATTTTGTGTCACAAGATCACATTCCTCTTTCACCCTATTCAAGGCCGCACCTTACATACCTATTCTATCCAAAATCCTTGCCTTATTTCAGCCTTAAAGCACATTCCCTTTCCTACTCTATTTGGCCGCAAGTTTCCTTCCCTTTTCCCCTTGATTTCTGACTTTATGTCTCCTTTTCCTTACGGATTTGGGGTCTAATCCTTTCCTAAACTATGTAATAAAAGTTAGGATTCTTTCCTTCAAATAAATACCCAAGGCCACACCCAAAGAGAACCCTAATCACTCACTTATACAATCTGCCATCCTTCATTCTGTCCACCAACCTTTGCCGCAGCTTTCTTTCACTCTTCAACCACTTCCCTACTTCCATACCTTCACCCAAACACCCACACATCATCCCTAACCTTTGCCGCACTACCCTACCAACCTAAATCCATTCTTAACCCAAAAATGCATCCAAAATCACCCCTAGACTCTTGTGCCGTAGCAAAGCAAGAAAGAAGAGGAGAAGAAGAAGCCTTGGACGTTTTTGCATTCAAGTTGGAGTGTTGGAATGTTGGAACGTTTCTAGGTGTAATCTATCTTTTGTTTTCAAAGTTTAATTCAAGTTTTCTTGGTTTTGTTGTGAACATGAGAGGCTAAACTCATTTTGGCTAGGGGAGACTTTGAAACCATGATTATGTTTATGATATGAATTGATTTATTCCAGTTGTGATTCCATAAATTGAAACCATGATTATGTTTATAATATGTTGATTAGGGAGGCCTACTTAATTTGCATGCTTGAATTTGGTGCTAGAATATAAGGGAGTTTCACATAATCATTACAAACTCATATTCACAAGTAGTTAAGGTTGTTTTCACAATCATGTTAAGTAAATTCCTAGCATAAGTATCATGATGTCATTGTTACAAGTGCTTTGTCAATACTTATGATTTTCATAGAACGAAATGATCTTTGATTGTATCTCTATTATGATGTCATGTAGGGAACTTTTGAAGAATGCTTTGGGTTGTCATATGATGTCATCCAATCCAATAACAAAAGGAGAATCTGAGGGTTAATTAGTGATGTCATGGTTAATCTAGGGTGTTGAGGTTCATGGTTTATCAGAAAAGCAATTGGAAATCAATTTGTGTTTGAATGTATCATGTGTGGAAAAGAATCCTCTAGCTAGCTTATCACCCATAGTTTTCCCCAAATTCATCCAAACTTTGTTTAAGTCTTTAAGTTACTTGTTTTTACTTTAAATTCATCCAAAAACCCAATTCCCTTGTCTTTGTTGTGTCTAAATAGCTAGAATATGTCCAATTTGTGTTTTTAAGTGTTTTGAGTCAAAACCAATTCAAGTTTCGTCCAAATTAAGTCCTAGAGTCTGTTTTGAGTCTTTTTAGTTTGTTTTGAGTCATATAAGTCTAGTTAAGAGTCTTTGAGTCTATTTAAGTGTTTTTAAGTTTAGTTTTATGTTTTTGAGTCAGTTTTTATTAGATTAGCAATCCCTTCTAATCCTCGGCCTAGAACGATCCCTACTTACATCTTTACTACAATTGTCAAAAAGAGGGTTTAATTTGAGTGCTATTACTTATCACATCAAATTTTTGGCGCTGTTGCCGGGGATTAGCAAAGTTGCTAATCCCCCCATTGTTTCTTTTTGTTTCTTTTTCATATATTTTGTTTTAGCTACTGACCTTGTTTCTGATGCGAATTTTATAAGCACACAAATTAAAACCCTCTTTTGACAATTGTAGTATATGTATAAGTAGGGATCGTTCTAAACCGGGGATTAGGAGGGGTTGCTAAAACACTTGAAAACTGACTCAAAAATGTAAAACAAAGGTTAAAACACTAAACTAGACTCAAAGAATGTAAAACTAAACACTAGAACACTAAAACAAACCAAAAGACTCAAAACAGCAACAAAACACTCAAAACTGCCTTAAAAACACAATCTGGGCAGTTTTGAACACTTAACACTAATTTGGACAAAAATACAATTAGTTTTGACTCAAAAGACTCTAAAACACACTTTTGGAAAGATTTGGAATAAGTAAGAAAGGGGGATTTGTTTTTGGACGAATTTAAAAGAAAACAAGTAACTTAAAACTTAAAACAGATTTTTGGACGAATTTAAGTAAAACCAATGGATGATGAACTAGCCAAGGGATACTTCTCCACACATGATACATTCAAACATAAGTTGATTTCCAGTTGCTTTTCCGATAAACCATGAACCTCAATACCCCAGATTAACCGTGACATCACTAATTAACCCTCAGATTTCCCTTAAGTTATTGGATTGGATGACATCATACGACAACCCAAAGCATTCTTCAAAAGTCCCCTACATGACATCATAATAGAGATACAATCAAAGATCATTACGTTCAATGGAAATCATAAGTATTGACAAAGCACTTGTAACTATGACATCATGATATGCATGCTAGGAATTTACTTAACATGATTGTGAAAACAACCGTAACTACTTGTGAATATAAGTTTGTAACGATTATGTGAAACACCCTTATATTCTAGCACCAAATTCAAGCATGCGAATTAAGTAGGCCTCCCTAATCAACATACAAGAATAAGTTATCCATCAAACGGTTAAGTAAATTGCATTCACAATTTATGAAATCACAACTGGAATTTATCAACTCATATTATAAATATAATCATGGCCTTAAAGCATCCCTAGGCTAAAACGAGTTTAGCCTCTTATGTTCATAACGAAACAAAGGAAATTAGAATTAAACATTGAAAACAAAAGATAGATTACACCTAGAAGCGTTCCAACACTCCAACTCGAATGCAATAACGTCCAAGGCTTCGTCTTCTTTCTCCTCTTCTTTGCTAGGTCATGGCACAAGTGCTAAGGTGGGTTTTTGGATGAGTTTTTGGGTTTATGTTGGGTTTATGGAGGTATGATGGTGCGGCAAGGCTTAGTGGTGGTGTAGGGTGGTTTGGACGAAGGTTTGGAAGTCGAGGGATGGTGGAAATTCGGATGGAAAGCTGCGGCAAGGCTGGATGTGTTTGTGAATGAAGGCAGGTTGTGTAGAAGGGGGGATTAGCTTTCTAAGGGTGCGGCACAAGGGTATTTATAAGGAAGAAAAGACCTAAAGGCTTTATTACTTGGTTTAGGAAAGGAATTAATTCTAAATCTTTAAAGAATAGGAAACACAAAAGACCTAAAGGCTTTATTACTTGGTTTAGGAAAGGAATTAATTCTAAATCTTTAAAGAATAGGAAACACAAAATCAGAAATTGAAAGGAATAGGAATGTGACTTGCAGCAAAGGTTAGAGAGAAAGGGAATGTCTTTTATTTCTGAATTTAGGCAAGGATTTAGGAATATAAAAGGGTATGTGAGTTATGGCTGAGATTGGTATGAAAAAGGAAGGTGTTTAAGTAGTTAGAATAGGACAATGTTTGATTTAAGTGTGGGGGGGTAACTAAGTATATTTGATGCAAATTCATTGGATTTTATCACCTATCACTTCACATGTTGTTTCTCACTGTTTTAAAACTGTTTTAGTGTGTTTTGTCTTAAAAATTCGAAAATCCCATAAAAATTTGAAAAATTGTTTTGAAAAACCCAAAAAGAGTTGTTTTAAAGTTGTTTTTGTGTGTGTGTTTGTGTCTTAGGATACCTTCCAACACAATGATAAGGATTTGGTTTGTAATTGCATGACTGTTAAAAAGAGTTATAAACATAGAGAAAAGTTTGATTTACTCTTGGTATATGCTTGGTTATGGTTATAATGTATGACTTCACATGCAATCATAAAAGAAAATTTAGTTTTTGTAACATGCCTGAAGGAAGGAACTCAAACAAATGCTACAACCCTGAGAGACTTGAGCCTATAACGTTCTTTGGAGAGTATAATCTGTGATTTCTTGTTTTCTAAAATCGTTGCATGATCTCATTATTCTTTGCTTGGTTACTGCTTAGAAGGCGTTTCATCATATAGTTCCAAATGCTAGAACTCATGCCCATTTCATTCAAAGCATGTTATTGATTTGCATAACATATATCAAGATGAAGTTGTGTAGTTGCCACCATAGCCAAATACCCTCACTTCCCATATTTCGTATATGTTGTAAGTTGTACCCCCGTTGAGCCGTGTTAGCCCATGTTCTTTGTTAACCCACTTTTTCCTCACCTAGCCTAGTTTAGGACAATCCCCACCCTTGTTCTTAAAAGATAGTGAGCATGACTTAATTGAATTCCTTTTGAGTTACATTATGAAAGAAAATAAGTGTGGGGGAGAGAATGTTTAAGTGTTTATGTTTTGAGATTCAAAAGAAAAGAAAAAGAAAAGAAAAGAAAAAAAAAAAAAAAAAAAAAAAAAAAAAAAAAAAAAAAGAGAAAAAGAGAAAAGAATAAGTGATTGAAGAAAGGTTCCAAAACACCAATTATGGGCGTAAATTGTCTAAATTCTCCCTTTTTGTTCAAAAGTTGAGTTTTCATTCAAAAGTGAATTCTAAGTTGATTCAAATGCTTTGCTCACTATTTCTTTAAGAACCTTTGTTTTCCATATCCCTTCTTTGTTATCCACATACCCCAAGCCCCGTTACAACCCTTGACTTCTATCTTGAGTGTTGTGTATTTCAATTTGTGGAGTTTGAACTTGGTATGAGCTTATGGTGTCACTGGTTCTCGCGTCTAAGTAGTAGCATTCCATTCATGAGATCATATCTAAACATGCTTATTAACTCCAGCAATTGCGTTCTTTGTGATACTTATATGTGAGTGTTCGTTTTCATGTTACATCAATCTTCTCACATATGACTAGATTAGGGTGTGTAGTTAGAAATTCTGAGTGAAAATCGAGTGCATATCTTGTAAGGAATTGAGCAAATTCTCTAAGGCATGTTACTACATTCAAAACATGGTTTTAAATGCTTAATTGTGAACTAGTATATGGTGACTATGATTAAGAATGTACTTAAGTGTGAAGATGACTAAAATCTGTGAGAATGATGATTTTTAACATGTCATGTGCATTGGAAATCCCTAAGACGGTTGTTGGAAGGTTTAGGTTGTGTTTTACGTGTTTAGTGTCGTTTTGTTTATTTGTTTTTATTCTGTTTTGCTCGAGGACTAGCAAAAGCTAAGTGTGGGGGTATTTGATAGGAGCATATTCATGCGACTTAAATGGCTCGTTCTCGTGCATTTAGGTTATGTTTCTCTCGTTATTTTAGTCCTTTATGCTTCTTTTGTGTGTTTTCAGGTTCTAAGGGCCTAGGGAGCAAGAAAGTGCATTTTGAGGCCATTTGGAGCATTTTTGGGCATGGATTGGATAGCTTATCCATGGAGCCAAGAGGATGGACGAATTTGAAGGCCTTGTATGCACTTGAAGACACAAAACAATGGCCCTAACCCAATCACATAACACCTTGCCATGGGCTTAACACAAACACCATTCCTTGCCATGCAAGGAGGAGCAATTTGGGTCCATTTCATGTACTTAAACTCTAGCCCAATCCACAATCACATTATGCCATACAAACCAACCTATTTTAGGCCCATTCTATGTACTTAAACCCTAGCCCTTTAAACTAGTTCATTTATCACTTATCAAACCATTCACTTATCACTCACCACATATCATTCACTTATCACTTAACATATCATTCATTTATTTCACTTCCATACTCCTCTTAATTCCACATCCATTCTCACACATGCACATCATTCACTCACATTTCCACCATTCATTCTTTATTCCTTTCCAAACATCTCACATGCATTTCCACCTTCCTACTTCATCATTTCCACCACTCATTCTTCATTATTTCCTAACCCTACATGCATTATTTATTGCATCTTCACATGCATTCACACACACTTTACACATTCAAACCGTGAGCTCCCATTCCTATATGCCATTTTCAGATTTCCACCCACTAACCTAGTCATCAACACATGCACTTCCACCTTTCATCCACAATGATTCATGATTCATTCACTTTGCATCCTTTAATTCAATCACATACTTTCCCATTGTATAATACATCCACATGCATCTTTAACCAACAAACATTACAACCACATGCACCCTTTTCTCCACATTCCAAACATTGCCGTGCCTTCCCTTCACAATTTCAGCTTTCCTCCTTTTAATTCCACATGCATTCACTTCATCATTACACCACCACTCATTCTTTAAATCCACATGCACATTCAATCATTCATTCAAGCCCCCTTGTGCCATGTTTCCCCCTTTGTTCCCACCTATCACATGCATCATCATCAAACAAACTCTAATTGCCGTGGGTTCCCTTTGCTTCCCTTGTGCAATTCCAGTTTTCACATGTGTCCTAGCTGTTTTTCCATCATTCCTCCACACAAATGCTTAAACAAACAGCCATATGTTCCCTCCACTACCCCTATAAATACCCTAGCATTCATTCATTCACTCCCCATTCAATTCATATCTCACATTTTCCATTCACAACACTTCACACAACACAAATACACATCCATTGCCGCAATTCCCCTTCCATTTTCTGTGCAGTTTTTCTCCTTCATTGCAGCCACTATCCAACCACTTCCCATCCCTCCAAAACACTTCACATAATCCCCAAAGCTCACCTTAGACCTTGTGCTACAACAACGAAGAAGAGAAGAGTGCCTAAACGTTCATACAATTCAAGTTTGAGTTGTTGGAATGTTTAGGTGTTTCTTTGATTTCAATGTTTAAATTCAATTTTCTTTGTTTTGTAATGGAAGAGAAGAGTGCCTAAACGTTCATACAATTCAGTTTGAGTTGTTGGAATGTTTAGGTGTTTCTTTGATTTCAAAGTTATGAGGAACTAAACCCCCTTTAGCTAGGGGGTGATTCGAAACTATGTTTATATTTGCAATTTGAATTGATTACGTTTGGTTGGAATTTCATAAGTTGTGGATTCAATTCGTTTAACTGTTTGATTGATAACTTATTTATGTATGTTCATTGAGATTGCAAGCTTAATTTTCATGCATAAATATGACGCTAGAATATAAGTGAATTTCACCTAATCGCTATGAACTTATATTCACAAGTAGTGGAGGTTGCTTATAATCGCGTTAAACGAATTCTTGGCATAAGTTTCATGCGTATTCCATAGTAACGAATGCCTCATCGATGTTTATGATTTCCGTTGAACTTAATGATCTTTGTTGAATGTCTCTATCATGCGTATTCCATAGTTAGGGACTTTGATTAAGAATAATTTGGTTGTAATGCGTATTCCATTCAATCCAACAAATTTAGGGAAATCTGAAAGTTAATCTAAGCGGATCTAATTAACTTGGAGCATTGAGTTTCACAACTTATCGAAAGACCAACTGAGAATCAATTTTGTTTGTAAGTGTAACATGTGTGGAGAAGAACCCCTTGGCTATTCCATCATCCATATTTTTTATCACATTCATATTTACATTTTGCCTTTAATTATATTCTGTCTTTTTAATTTAATATCGTCCAACCACAATTCCCCCCCCCCCCTATTTTGTTAAGTCTTAATCATTCGTATTTGTTTTATTTTTGTATCTTTAAGCTTGTGGAGTCATAAACAATTGCAAATTCGTCTAAATCAAGTTCTAGCTTCTATTTGAGTCAATTTGATTGTTTTAGACAATTTGAGTTTTTCAAAGCCTTTCTGAGTCATAGTAGTCTTGTTAAGAGTATTTTAATTTAGTTTTTATGTTTTTAAGTCAATTTAGAAGGTTTTAGCAAGCCCTCCTAATCCCCGGTCTAGAACGATCCCTCACTTATCCATTCTACTACAATTGTCAAACGAGGGTTTAATTTGAGTGTCAAGTAAATCTCGCATCAAATTTTGGCGCCGTTGCCGGGGATTAGCAACTTTGCTAATCCTTTGTCTTTATTTTTATATTTTTTTAGTTTTTCGTGCATTCTTATTTCAGATTCTTAGTTTGTTTGTTTCCTTGTTTTTTTTAGGTACTATGTATGACTCGTCGCTCTCGGCCTATTATAGAGAACATCTCCGACTTTGACGGTGATTTTGAACGCACTTTGAGGAGAACGAGGAGTCAACAAGAGCCACCACAACCTCCACCACAACCTGGGCTTGAAGAAGACGAAGTAGGTGTAGAAGAAAAGCCCACGGATCAGATTTTTGAAGAAGAACAAGCCATGGCAGCAGATAATAGAACCATCAAGGAGCTTTCGGCCTCGGGTTTGGATAATGCATTGCCTCTTTGTATCCAATACCCCACGGCTGCAGAGGGGAAGACTGAGGAATTTGAACTCAAATCCAGTTTGTTACACCATATTCCGAAGTTCCATGGCTTGTCTATGGAAGACCTCAACAAACACTTGAAGGAGTTCGAGGTGGTTTGTTCGAGCATGACCCCCGTCAATGTGGATGGGAGTATATTGAAGATGAAGGCCTTTCCATTTTCACTTATGGACAAGGCCAAAGATTGGCTCTACGAACTAGCCCCGGGAACTGTGACTTCGTGGGAGAGTATGAAGCGTGCTTTCTTGGAGAAATTCTTCCCTACTTCGAGAGTGATTCTCCTACGGAAGAAAATTAGTGGTATTCAACAGAATCATGGTGAGACATTCCCGGCTTATTATGAGCGCTTCAAGGGCCTTGTAGCTTCATGTCCTCAACATCAAATGAAGGAGGAACTTCTCCTTCAATATTTCTATGAGGGCCTCCTTCCTATCGAACGTCAAATGGTTGATGCATCAGCGGGAGGAGCATTGGTGGACAAAACACCAAGGGATGCCAAGATTCTCATAGCCAACCGAGCGCTCAACGCTCAACAATATGAAGGAGTGGGCCAAAGGGAAGCCCCACGGCAACAAAGTGTAAATGAGGTGAGTGCTATTTCTGAAATTCAATCACAACTTGCTAATCTTACTTCTCTTGTTTCTCAGGTTGTGATTGGTCCAAAAGCACAAGAACACCAAGTTTGTGGCGTGTGCTCAATTCAAGGGCATCCATCCGACAAGTGCCCTCAACTAATCGAGAATGGTGGGTGGGAATCTGCCAATGCAATTGGTTTCCAAGGACAAAATCAAAACAACCCATACTCGAACACTTACAATGCCGGATGGAGGGACCATCCAAACTTCAAATGGAGGGAGCCACAACAAGCTGCCCAACAAGGAGGATTTAGGCCAAACCCCCCTGGTTTTTATTCCAAGCCGTATGCACCCCAACAATCCCAACAACCTTCGGCATCATCTCATTCAGGTACGTCTTTGGAAAGTAATCAAGCTATGCAATTACTAACCTCTATTTCGCAGGGGTTGCAAAATCAAAACAACCGGATAGAAAATAACGAGAAGGAGATGATGGATATGAAGAAACAAATAGGGCAGATTTCTGAGTTCCTTGGACAGATTAGAGAGCAAGGAAAGCTTCCTAGCTCAACCACAGTCAATCCAAAGGGAGGATTCGAATCCGCCAAGGCCATCACCCTAAGGGGTGGAAAAGAAGTTGGGACCGAGCCAAACAATCCCAAAACTGCCCAGAAAGTAGATGAAGAGACGACACAACCTGAGGCAGATCACCCTAACTCGGCCAAATCAGGTAATTTAAGTTCAAATTCATGTACTTCACGTCCTAATCTGCCCAATGTACCTTTTCCTCGTAGGTTCATGCAAGAAAAAAAGGAAGAAAGCGAGAAGGACATTCTTGAAACGTTCCGGAAGGTGCAAGTGAACATACCGCTTCTCGATGCAATCAAACAGGTTCCAAAGTATGCTAAATTCCTCAAGGACCTATGCAATACAAAGAGAAGAAGGGCAAACAAAGAGGTAGTGAAGGTAAACGAGAATGTGTCCGCTGTTTTGCAACGTAAACTGCCTACCAAGTGCAAAGACCCCGGTAGTTTCACGATTCCTTGTGTGATTGGACATAATCGTTTTGAACATGCCATGCTTGATTTAGGTGCATCCATAAATGTCATGCCTTATTCTATTTATGCATCTATGAATTTGGGTGAATTAAAACAAGATGGTGTAATTATACAATTGGCCGATCGTTCTAACGCGTATCCAAAAGGAGTTTTGGAAGATGTGCTTGTGCAGGTGAACCATTTAATTTTTCCAGCTGATTTCTACGTCCTAGACATGGAGGATTCAGCCCATTCTACATCTTTGCCGATTCTCCTTGGTAGGCCATTCATGAAGACGGCCCGAACAAAGATTGATGTATACAAAGGCACCTTGACAAAGTTAAAAACGTTCACAAAGACTCAAAGGACTCAAAACAAGTTCAAAAGACTCAAAACTGCCTAAAAACACTAACTAGGCAGTTTCTGACCTTAACCCCAATGTTGGACGAATTTAGGATTATGGCTTGATTCAAACGTAAAATAACAATATAAAACACTATACTAGACTCAAAGAATGCAAAACTAAACTTTAAAACACTAAAACAAACCAAAAGACTCAAACATCACCCAAAACACTCAAAACAGCCTTAAAATCACTTTCTGGGCAGTTTTGAGCACTTTGGTGAATTTGGACGAATTTTGGGAAATAAATTGAATCAAAACACTTTAAAACATAAACTAAACAAAGTCTAAACACTAAAGAACAAGAAAGTAAAGGGGGGGTTAGGTTTTGACGAATTTAAACTAAAAGAACAGATTGTAAGTAAAAGCAAAATGTAAATGTGAATGTGTGATAGAATTGAATGGAATGAAGGCTAGCTAAGGGGTTCATCTCCATACATGTTATACTTGCATAATAAAATGATTTCCAATTGCATTTCAATAAACTATGATACTCAACACCCCAAGTTAACCGTGATGCACTAATTAACCTTCAAATCTTCCTAACGTTATTGAATTGGATGATGCATGCGACAATTCAAAACATTCCCCACAAGTCCTCAACATGAATGCATAGAAGAGGTACAAGCAAGAATCATTACGCTCTATGAAAATTATAAGTGTTGACGAGGCATTCGTTACTATGATTGCATGAAACTTATGCCAAGAATTTGTTTAACGCGATTGTTTATAAGCAACCTCCACTACTTGTGAATATAAGTTCGTAACTATTAGATGAAACTCACTTATATTCTAGCGTCATATTCATGCATGAAAATTAAGCGCGCATTCTCAATAAACATACATAAATAAGTTATCAATCAAACGGTTAAACAAATTGAATCCACAACTTATGAAACGCAATTAGAAGTAATCAAATCAAAATGCAAGCATAAACATATATTTCGAATTCCCCCCTAGCCAAGGGGGGTTTAGTTGAATTTAAACATTGGAATCAAAGAAACACCTAAACATTCCAACAACTCAAACTTGAATTGTATGAACGTTTAGGCACTCTTCTCTTCCATTCCTCATACGTACAAAACAAAGAGTATTGAAATTAAACATTGAAATCAAAGAAACACCTAAACATTCCAACAACTCAAACTTGAATTGTATGAACGTTTAGGCACTCTTCTCTTCCTCTTCGTTGTAGCACAAGGTCTAAGGATAGTTTGATGGTGTGAATGGTTTGGGGAGTGGTTGGAGTGGCTGCAATGGAGGAGAAAAGTGTTTTGGTGGCTGCAATGAGGGTGTGGAGAGGTTTTGACGAATTTCTGGAATATGGAAGAGTGTATGAATGAAATGTGTATGCAATGGATGCTTATTTATAGGTGAAATGGGGGGAACATGACAGCTAGGAGGGAATGTGGCTGCATGTTTGAATGATTAAAGGATGCATGTGGGTTGGAATTGCATGTGCAATGAATATGTGGCTGCATGTGCAAGGGGACAATCTGAAAATGCATGTGAAAGCATGTGTTGGCTGCAATGATGAAATGGATGGGAGTGCATGTGCAATGTTTTAAAGGATGGAATGCATGTGAATATGATGGAAATCTGATGGGAGATGGAATGGGATGTTTTGCATGTGAATTAAAGAGTAAATGCATGTGAATTAAAGAGTGAATGCATGTGCAATGACAACTAGGTTGAATATGCATGTGGAATGGCTGATTTATTTGAAGATGCATGTGCAATGAAGTGGAATGACAGCTAGGTTATGATGATGAATGCATGTGGCTGATTTAATTGAATAGGAAAGCATGTGGATTTAATGGTTTAAAGGGTGAATGCATGTGGATGCATGTGTTGATGAATGGGATTAGGAAAGGTTTAAATGTCCTAAAACTAAAGGGAACAAGGTTCCAACACTTTGGTCTTCAATTAGGTCTTCAATTTCGTCCAACACTTTGGCTCCAAGCATAAGCTATCCATCCTTAGTCCAAAAGTGCTCCAAAAGTCTCCAAAATGCATCTTTTTGCTCCTTTAGCCCTTTGGACCTACAAACACACGAAAATAGCTTAAAGTACTAAAATAACTAAAGAAACATAACGTAAATGCACGAGAACAAGCCATTTAAGTCGCATGAATATGCTCCTATCACACCTTGACAATGGAATTCGATGGGGAAGTGATTGATTTTAATATTTCTGAAACTATGAGATATCCCGTTGATGACCATTCTTGTTTTTCCATTGATGTTATCGATTCTTTGGCGCAGGTATACCTTGAAGAATTGAACGAGGACGCCCTGGAAACAACCATCACTAAGGCCATAGAGCGCAAAAATGAAGGATTTGGGCCAATGCAAGGAGGAGGAATTCTTTGCAATGGGTTCTAGAGAAGAAATAATTGAGGTTGTGGCAGCCCTTGAGTCATTGCCACAACAATATGGTAAGGTTCCACTCTCACTTTCAAATTCAGTTTCCACTAAGATGCTACCTTCTGTTGTTCAGGCACCATCGCTTGAACTTAAGCCGTTGCCAGACCATTTGAAGTATGTGTTTTTGGGAAAAGGCGAAACATTGCCCGTCATCATTTCATCAAGTCTCACGGCAATGGAGGAGGAGAAGCTTGTGAGGGTGCTGCGAGAACACAAAACGGCCATAGGGTGGACTTTGGCCGACATTAAAGGAATAAGCCCTACCACATGCATGCACCGTATACTTCTTGAGGAGGGGGCTAAACCAACTCAAGAGGCTCAACGCCGTCTCAACCCTCCGATGATGGAAGTGGTGAAGAAGGAAATAATCAAGCTTTTGGATTGCGGAGTGATCTACCCTATCTCCGATAGCCGTTGGGTCTCTCCAGTTCAAGTCGTTCCCAAGAAGTCCGGAGTAACTGTTATCAAGAATGATGAGAATGAGCTCGTGCCTACACGCATTCAGACTGGATGGCGCGTATGTATCGATTACCGGAAGCTAAATGCCATGACTAGGAAAGATCACTTTCCTTTGCCATTCATCGACCAGATGCTCGAAAGGTTAGCCGGTCATGCTTTTTACTGTTTTCTTGATGGATACTCTGGATATAACCAAATTGTGATAGCCCCGGATGATCAAGAGAAGACCACATTCACATGTCCCTTTGGAACATTTGCTTATCGTCGCATGCCATTTGGCTTATGCAACGCACCGGCCACTTTCCAAAGGTGTATGGTAAGTATATTTTCCGATTTTGTTGAAAAGATCATTGAGGTTTTCATGGATGATTTCAGTGTATTTGGGAGTTCATTTGATAATTGCTTGGATAATCTGACCTTAATTTTGAAACGATGTGTTGAAACTAACCTTGTCTTGAATTGGGAGAAATGTCACTTTATGGTGAAACAAGGTATAGTTTTAGGACATATTGTTTCAGAAAAAGGAATTGAAGTAGATAAATCGAAAATAGACCTTGTACGTCACTTACCCTCTCCTACTTCGGTTAGAGAGGTACGTTCGTTTCTTGGCCATGCAGGGTTCTATAGGCGTTTTATCAAGGACTTCTCCAAGATGTCCAACCCTCTTTGCCGATTGCTTCAAAAAGATGTGCCATTCAAGTTTGATGAAGAGTGTAATTCGGCATTTAACCAACTCAAGGAGAAGCTAGTCTCGGCCCCCATTATTGTACCTCCAGATTGGAGCCTTCCGTTCGAGCTTATGTGCGATGCATCCGACTATGCATTAGGAGCTGTTCTAGGACAAAGAAGAGACAAGCGGCCGCATGTCATATACTATGCCTCTCGGACTCTCAATGATGCCCAATTGAACTACTCCACGACGGAAAAAGAACTTCTAGCTGTGGTTTTTGCTTTAGATAAATTCCGTTCATATTTAATTGGTACTAAAGTAATCGTTTATTCTGATCATGCAGCTTTGAGGTACTTGCTCACGAAAAAGGAAGCAAAGCCGAGGCTTATCCGTTGGATTCTTCTTCTTCAAGAATTTGATATTGAAATCCGGGATAAGAAAGGAAGCGAGAATGTAGTGGCTGACCATTTAAGCCGAATGATCCACGAGGAGCATGAACATGCCGTACCTATCCCTGAAACTTTTCCCGATGAGCAGCTGCTATCCATTGAGGTAAGTGAACCATGGTATGCAGATTTAGTGAATTACTTGGTGGCTAAACAAATTCCAAATGAACTAAACAAGCACCAACGTGATAAGCTTAAAAATGATGCACGTTTCTATGTTTGGGATGACCCTTATTTGTGGAAGTATTGCTCAGATCAAATTGTACGTAGATGTGTGCATGATTCTGAATTTCACTCAATTCTAAGCTTTTGTCACACATATGCATGTGGTGGTCATTTTGGCACACAACGCACTGCCCTCAAGGTTCTAGAGTGTGGTTTTTATTGGCCGACTATATTTAGGGATGCTAGAACCTTTTGTATGTCTTGTGATCGTTGCCAACGAATGGGTAACATAGGTACCAAGGACCAAATGCCGCAAACCCCTGTCTTTAATGTTGAAATTTTTGATGTTTGGGGCATTGATTTCATGGGCCCTTTCCCTCCATCTTATGGTTTCACTTATATCTTGCTAGCCGTTGATTATGTTTCTAAATGGGTGGAAGCAAAAGCCACCCGTACTAACGATTCTAAGGTGGTTGCAGATTTCGTGAAAACTAACATTTTTGCTAGGTTTGGAATGCCGAGAGTAATCATAAGTGATGGAGGGTCTCACTTTTGCAATCGGACCATTGAGGCGTTGCTAAGAAAGTACCATGTCAACCATAAGGTCTCCACACCTTACCATCCTCAAACAAATGGCCAAGCCGAGGTGTCTAACCGAGAAATCAAACAAATTTTGGAGAAAACCGTTGGACCAACAAGGAGGGATTGAAGCTTACGTTTAGATGATGCACTGTGGGCATATCGTACGGCATACAAAACACCCATTGGGATGTCACCTTTTCGGCTCGTCTATGGTAAGCCATGTCATTTGCCCGTAGAGTTAGAGCACAAGGCACATTGGGCCGTGAAGATTTTCAACATGGACATAGATGCAGCGGGAGTTCATAGGAAGCTCCAATTGAATGAACTTGAGGAGATTCGGAATGAAGCCTATGAGAATGCCCGGATGTACAAAGCCAAGACCAAAGCATTCCATGATAAAATGATTCGAACCAAGACCTTCACAGTTGGGCAGAAAGTGTTACTTTTTAACTCTCGCCTACGTTTGTTTCCTGGTAAGTTGCGTTCTAAATGGATTGGCCCGTTTGTTGTTACTAATGTTTTCCCTCATGGTGCAGTGCAAATCAAAAGTTCAAGGACGCAGCAAGAATTCAAAGTGAATGGGCATCGATTGAAGCCCTATTACGAGATGTTTGAGGAGCATGTCGTGGAGGAGGTACCCCTCCATGCCGTGGAACCTAGTCAAGCTTAAACGGAGGTACCGTCCGGCTGCAAGACGTAAAAGAAAGCGCTTCGTGGGAGGCAACCCATGCATCCGAATAGAGAAGAACTTGGAAACCCCTTTAAGAGACTTATTTTTATTCCTTTCTTTTTCTTTACTGCCTTTACTTTGCTTTCTTTCTCGTATTTGTTTATTTGCTTGCTCTGTTGTGACTTTCTGCTTAAAACATTGAGGACAAAGTTTGATTTAAGTGTGGGGGGGTAAACAATTTGTATTTGCATGAATTTCGTGGGATTTATTCACCTATCACTTAGAATGTTGTTTCTTGCTGTTTTAAGCGTTTTTAGAGTGTTTTAGTGTGTTTTATAGTGTCTTGGTATAAAACTCCGAAAATTTGATAAAATTTTTTAAAAAAAAAAAAAAAAAAAAAAAAAAAAAAAAATAATTCTTTTCTTTGTTGCTATTTCGTTTCTGCCTTGTTAGGTTGTTTAGTTGTTATTGTTTGTTTGTTTATAAATTGTGTGAGTCTATGATTGTAACATTGAGAAAATGTTTGATTTATTGATAGGCACTGCTAAACAAAGAAAGATGGTGCTTCACAAAGGGTGTTTGCTTGAGGCCCCACTACGTGGCTTTACTCTTGAAGCGGAAGGCGTTGGAACAGAAGGCATCGGAGCGGAAGGCGTAGGAACAGAAGGCGTAGGAGCAGAAGGCATCGAAGATAGAGCATTCCAGGCCTCAATACTTGGCCAAGCGCTGGATGAGCCAGGAAAAAGGTGCCTCTGGAGGAAAGACGAGAACCTTTGACGGTCACTGTGAATCCGACCTTCAGACTCTTGCAGCTCATCAAGCTTCCTCTTCATGCCCGTCGAATAGTTGTTTGCAAGCACGTGCAAACTTCTATTCTCATACTTCAGCTGCTGGATCTCCTGCTTGAGACTTTCCACCTCTGCCATCAATGATTCCACCTGACGGGAGCGGGCAAGCAGGCGTTGGCCCATGTTGGACACAGAACTCGCACACTGAACACTAAGTGCGAGGGACTCTTGAACGGCCAACTCATCGGACCGTCCTGACAGCAGCCTACTATCTTTCGGAGTGAGGAGGTTCCTAGCTACTATTGTAGCTGTTGTGGCGTCCTGCATCACGGAGTCTTCACCTGTGAGAGGACCGTTAGAAGAAAAGAAAGAAGGGCGCCATACGTTACCTTGACGCGGCACGCCCGCATCACTGCTAAGGCTCAATTCCAAGCTAAGGTTCGATGAGTTTGCCATTTTTCAAAAGTGTTCAAGGAGAAGGGATGGAGTTAAATTTCAAAGGGCCGGAGTCGATTTTCAAGAATGGGAAATCTTCAGAGTGTGTTTGTTGTGGTGATCGATAGCTCAATAAAAAAGCCAAGGCGACGCGTCCACCAATTCAAAAAGCCGGAATTTCCGGCGTAATTTAGGCGACGCTTTCTTGGCTTTTCAGAAGGCGCGTTCAACTTTGTCAAAAGATTTCTTCTTTTCAGACAACACGTGGAGGCCATCATCACAACTACACATCTTTAGCCGACAAGCGCAAAGTTCGGCGACGCTTTCTCTGCTTTTCAGAAGACGCGTGCAGCTTTGTCAAAAGGAGCCGCATCTGCACTACCACGTGTCGTTCAGCAAGCGAAGGGGCGTCGTTCAGAAATCGAAGGGGCGCCTGCTCAGAAATCGAAGAGGCGTGTTCAGAGATCGAAGAGGCGCCATTATTTCAAAAAGCCGGATTTGCGGGATCAAAACGTTTGTCGACAAAGGTAAAAAGTACCACCACTTGATATTATCTCTATATATGTCGACCTTCGTCTTTTATGGCAGGGCAAACCTGAAGAAAATGCCCAACTCTCCCTCACCTCTGAGGGCGTACTCCCAGCAAAGCCTTTCGAAAGACTCAATTCTTTCTTCTTCCCCAAAGATGATACCAGATGCCTGGAGTACATATGACCCAGGAGGAAACAGCACAACAAATACATGTGCTGATTCATTCACCGCTTCTTCAAAAGCAAAGGTATCTCATATCATCAAGGTCAAAAGCAAAAGTATCTCATATCATGCTCTTTCCCTGTCTTTTTCTTTGTCCTTGTTCTTACTCGCATGGCAAAGTAAAACAAGCAATCAGCCGGCACTTGGAGTCAGTCTTCCGTTCTGGAGCCAACTGCCTGGAATCTATTCCTGATTGCTTACCTAGCGTTGCTCTCGAGTAGTCATCTTCAACGGTTGATACACTTCCGGAGAAGGGACCACTTCTGCAAAGGGGAGCAAGTAAGGCAAGTGCAAATGATACATTGAAGCATGTGGAGACAAACATAGGCTGAGTTATCCTCCAACCCTTTTCAATACGAATTGGAAAGATTGAACAAAGAAACAGATAAAAGGGATAAGCTCAGACCTTCGGGGGAGACCAAAAGAACCATCCTGCTGCCCAGTTCAAGAAGTAGCACAAAGGAAAATCAACGATGGGCAGAAACCAGTTCAAGAGTAAGCCTGTGGAATCACAAAGATCAAAAGCCTCAATGCAATTACCAAGGAGAAGATGGAATTTACACTCTATAACCAGATTTGCGTCTCTAAACTCTTCTCTTTGTTAATTACATTATGCCATGTTTAGTATGTTTAAGTGCTTTTTGTGTATTTACTTATGCTTTGTGTGAATCTATGCTTAAAACATTGAGGACAATGTTTGATTTAAGTGTGGGGGGGTAACTAAGTATATTTGATGCAAATTCATTGGATTTTATCACCTATCACTTCACATGTTGTTTCTCACTGTTTTAAAACTGTTTTAGTGTGTTTTGTCTTAAAAATTCGAAAATCCCATAAAAATTTGAAAAATTGTTTTGAAAAACCCAAAAAGAGTTGTTTTAAAGTTGTTTTTGTGTGTGTGTTTGTGTCTTAGGATACCTTCCAACACAATGATAAGGATTTGGTTTGTAATTGCATGACTGTTAAAAAGAGTTATAAACATAGAGAAAAGTTTGATTTACTCTTGGTATATGCTTGGTTATGGTTATAATGTATGACTTCACATGCAATCATAAAAGAAAATTTAGTTTTTGTAACATGCCTGAAGGAAGGAACTCAAACAAATGCTACAACCCTGAGAGACTTGAGCCTATAACGTTCTTTGGAGAGTATAATCTGTGATTTCTTGTTTTCTAAAATCGTTGCATGATCTCATTATTCTTTGCTTGGTTACTGCTTAGAAGGCGTTTCATCATATAGTTCCAAATGCTAGAACTCATGCCCATTTCATTCAAAGCATGTTATTGATTTGCATAACATATATCAAGATGAAGTTGTGTAGTTGCCACCATAGCCAAATACCCTCACTTCCCATATTTCGTATATGTTGTAAGTTGTACCCCCGTTGAGCCGTGTTAGCCCATGTTCTTTGTTAACCCACTTTTTCCTCACCTAGCCTAGTTTAGGACAATCCCCACCCTTGTTCTTAAAAGATAGTGAGCATGACTTAATTGAATTCCTTTTGAGTTACATTATGAAAGAAAATAAGTGTGGGGGAGAGAATGTTTAAGTGTTTATGTTTTGAGATTCAAAAGAAAAGAAAAAGAAAAGAAAAGAAAAAAAAAAAAAAAAAAAAAAAAAAAAAAAAAAAAAAAAAGAGAAAAAGAGAAAAGAATAAGTGATTGAAGAAAGGTTCCAAAACACCAATTCTGGGCGTAAATTGTCTAAATTCTCCCTTTTTGTTCAAAAGTTGAGTTTTCATTCAAAAGTGAATTCTAAGTTGATTCAAATGCTTTGCTCACTATTTCTTTAAGAACCTTTGTTTTCCATATCCCTTCTTTGTTATCCACATACCCCAAGCCCCGTTACAACCCTTGACTTCTATCTTGAGTGTTGTGTATTTCAATTTGTGGAGTTTGAACTTGGTATGAGCTTATGGTGTCACTGGTTCTCGCGTCTAAGTAGTAGCATTCCATTCATGAGATCATATCTAAACATGCTTATTAACTCCAGCAATTGCGTTCTTTGTGATACTTATATGTGAGTGTTCGTTTTCATGTTACATCAATCTTCTCACATATGACTAGATTAGGGTGTGTAGTTAGAAATTTTGAGTGAAAATCGAGTGCATATCTTGTAATGAATTGAGCAAATTCTCTAAGGCATGTTACTACATTCAAAACATGGTTTTAAATGCTTAATTGTGAACTAGTATATGGTGACTATGATTAAGAATGTACTTAAGTGTGAAGATGACTAAAATCTGTGAGAATGATGATTTTTAACATGTCATGTGCATTGGAAATCCCTAAGACGGTTGTTGGAAGGTTTAGGTTGTGTTTTACGTGTTTAGTGTCGTTTTGTTTATTTGTTTTTATTCTGTTTTGCTCGAGGACTAGCAAAAGCTAAGTGTGGGGGTATTTGATAGGAGCATATTCATGCGACTTAAATGGCTCGTTCTCGTGCATTTACGTTATGTTTCTCTCGTTATTTTAGTCCTTTATGCTTCTTTTGTGTGTTTTCAGGTTCTAAGGGCCTAGGGAGCAAGAAAGTGCATTTTGAGGCCATTTGGAGCATTTTTGGGCATGGATTGGATAGCTTATCCATGGAGCCAAGAGGATGGACGAATTTGAAGGCCTTGTATGCACTTGAAGACACAAAACAATGGCCCTAACCCAATCACATAACACCTTGCCATGGGCTTAACACAAACACCATTCCTTGCCATGCAAGGAGGAGCAATTTGGGTCCATTTCATGTACTTAAACTCTAGCCCAATCCACAATCACATTATGCCATACAAACCAACCTATTTTAGGCCCATTCTATGTACTTAAACCCTAGCCCTTTAAACTAGTTCATTTATCACTTATCAAACCATTCACTTATCACTCACCACATATCATTCACTTATCACTTAACATATCATTCATTTATTTCACTTCCATACTCCTCTTAATTCCACATGCATTCTCACACATGCACATCATTCACTCACATTTCCACCATTCATTCTTTATTCCTTTCCAAACATCTCACATGCATTTCCACCTTCCTACTTCATCATTTCCACCACTCATTCTTCATTATTTCCTAACCCTACATGCATTATTTATTGCATCTTCACATGCATTCACACACACTTTACACATTCAAACCGTGAGCTCCCATTCCTATATGCCATTTTCAGATTTCCACCCACTAACCTAGTCATCAACACATGCACTTCCACCTTTCATCCACAATGATTCATGATTCATTCACTTTGCATCCTTTAATTCAATCACATACTTTCCCATTGTATAATACATCCACATGCATCTTTAACCAACAAACATTACAACCACATGCACCCTTTTCTCCACATTCCAAACATTGCCGTGCCTTCCCTTCACAATTTCAGCTTTCCTCCTTTTAATTCCACATGCATTCACTTCATCATTACACCACCACTCATTCTTTAAATCCACATGCACATTCAATCATTCATTCAAGCCCCCTTGTGCCATGTTTCCCCCTTTGTTCCCACCTATCACATGCATCATCATCAAACAAACTCTAATTGCCGTGGGTTCCCTTTGCTTCCCTTGTGCAATTCCAGTTTTCACATGTGTCCTAGCTGTTTTTCCATCATTCCTCCACACAAATGCTTAAACAAACAGCCATATGTTCCCTCCACTACCCCTATAAATACCCTAGCATTCATTCATTCACTCCCCATTCAATTCATATCTCACATTTTCCATTCACAACACTTCACACAACACAAATACACATCCATTGCCGCAATTCCCCTTCCATTTTCTGTGCAGTTTTTCTCCTTCATTGCAGCCACTATCCAACCACTTCCCATCCCTCCAAAACACTTCACATAATCCCCAAAGCTCACCTTAGACCTTGTGCTACAACAACGAAGAAGAGAAGAGTGCCTAAACGTTCATACAATTCAAGTTTGAGTTGTTGGAATGTTTAGGTGTTTCTTTGATTTCAATGTTTAAATTCAATTTTCTTTGTTTTGTAATGGAAGAGAAGAGTGCCTAAACGTTCATACAATTCAGTTTGAGTTGTTGGAATGTTTAGGTGTTTCTTTGATTTCAAAGTTATGAGGAACTAAACCCCCTTTAGCTAGGGGGTGATTCGAAACTATGTTTATATTTGCAATTTGAATTGATTACGTTTGGTTGGAATTTCATAAGTTGTGGATTCAATTCGTTTAACTGTTTGATTGATAACTTATTTATGTATGTTCATTGAGATTGCAAGCTTAATTTTCATGCATAAATATGACGCTAGAATATAAGTGAATTTCACCTAATCGCTATGAACTTATATTCACAAGTAGTGGAGGTTGCTTATAATCGCGTTAAACGAATTCTTGGCATAAGTTTCATGCGTATTCCATAGTAACGAATGCCTCATCGATGTTTATGATTTCCGTTGAACTTAATGATCTTTGTTGAATGTCTCTATCATGCGTATTCCATAGTTAGGGACTTTGATTAAGAATAATTTGGTTGTAATGCGTATTCCATTCAATCCAACAAATTTAGGGAAATCTGAAAGTTAATCTAAGCGGATCTAATTAACTTGGAGCATTGAGTTTCACAACTTATCGAAAGACCAACTGAGAATCAATTTTGTTTGTAAGTGTAACATGTGTGGAGAAGAACCCCTTGGCTATTCCATCATCCATATTTTTTATCACATTCATATTTACATTTTGCCTTTAATTATATTCTGTCTTTTTAATTTAATATCGTCCAACCACAATTCCCCCCCCCCCCCTATTTTGTTAAGTCTTAATCATTCGTATTTGTTTTATTTTTGTATCTTTAAGCTTGTGGAGTCATAAACAATTGCAAATTCGTCTAAATCAAGTTCTAGCTTCTATTTGAGTCAATTTGATTGTTTTAGACAATTTGAGTTTTTCAAAGCCTTTCTGAGTCATAGTAGTCTTGTTAAGAGTATTTTAATTTAGTTTTTATGTTTTTAAGTCAATTTAGAAGGTTTTAGCAAGCCCTCCTAATCCCCGGTCTAGAACGATCCCTCACTTATCCATTCTACTACAATTGTCAAACGAGGGTTTAATTTGAGTGTCAAGTAAATCTCGCATCAAATTTTGGCGCTGTTGCCGGGGATTAGCAACTTTGCTAATCCTTTGTCTTTATTTTTATATTTTTTTA
Organism: Pyrus communis; assembly: GCF_041283825.1. Lineage (NCBI taxonomy): Eukaryota > Viridiplantae > Streptophyta > Magnoliopsida > Rosales > Rosaceae > Pyrus > Pyrus communis. The sequence continues at coordinate 22,988,430 of NC_142569.1, forward strand.
GTTTTTCGTGCATTCTTATTTCAGATTCTTAGTTTGTTTGTTTCCTTGTTTTTTTTAGGTACTATGTATGACTCGTCGCTCTCGGCCTATTATAGAGAACATCTCCGACTTTGACGGTGATTTTGAACGCACTTTGAGGAGAACGAGGAGTCAACAAGAGCCACCACAACCTCCACCACAACCTGGGCTTGAAGAAGACGAAGTAGGTGTAGAAGAAAAGCCCACGGATCAGATTTTTGAAGAAGAACAAGCCATGGCAGCAGATAATAGAACCATCAAGGAGCTTTCGGCCTCGGGTTTGGATAATGCATTGCCTCTTTGTATCCAATACCCCACGGCTGCAGAGGGGAAGACTGAGGAATTTGAACTCAAATCCAATTTGTTACACCATATTCCGAAGTTCCATGGCTTGTCTATGGAAGACCCCAACAAACACTTGAAGGAGTTCGAGGTGGTTTGTTCGAGCATGACCCCCGTCAATGTGGATGGGAGTATATTGAAGATGAAGGCCTTTCCATTTTCACTTATGGACAAGGCCAAAGATTGGCTCTACGAACTAGCCCCGGGAACTGTGACTTCGTGGGAGAGTATGAAGCGTGCTTTCTTGGAGAAATTCTTCCCTACTTCGAGAGTGATTCTCCTACGGAAGAAAATTAGTGGTATTCAACAGAATCATGGTGAGACATTCCCGGCTTATTATGAGCGCTTCAAGGGCCTTGTAGCTTCATGTCCTCAACATCAAATGAAGGAGGAACTTCTCCTTCAATATTTCTATGAGGGCCTCCTTCCTATCGAACGTCAAATGGTTGATGCATCAGCGGGAGGAGCATTGGTGGACAAAACACCAAGGGATGCCAAGATTCTCATAGCCAACCGAGCGCTCAACGCTCAACAATATGAAGGAGTGGGCCAAAGGGAAGCCCCACGGCAACAAAGTGTAAATGAGGTGAGTGCTATTTCTGAAATTCAATCACAACTTGCTAATCTTACTTCTCTTGTTTCTCAGGTTGTGATTGGTCCAAAAGCACAATAGAGATACAATCAAAGATCATTACGTTCAATGCAAATCATAAGTATTGACAAAGCACTTGTAACTATGACATCATGATATGCATGCTAGGAATTTACTTAACATGATTGTGAAAACAACCGTAACTACTTGTGAATATAAGTTTGTAACGATTATGTGAAACACCCTTATATTCTAGCACCAAATTCAAGCATGCGAATTAAGTAGGCCTCCCTAATCAACATACAAGAATAAGTTATCCATCAAACGGTTAAGTAAATTGCATTCACAATTTATGAAATCACAACTGGAATTTATCAACTCATATTATAAATATAATCATGGCCTTAAAGCATCCCTAGGCTAAAACGAGTTTAGCCTCTTATGTTCATAACGAAACAAAGGAAATTAGAATTAAACATTGAAAACAAAAGATAGATTACACCTAGAAGCGTTCCAACACTCCAACTCGAATGCAATAACGTCCAAGGCTTCGTCTTCTTTCTCCTCTTCTTTGCTAGGTCATGGCACAAGTGCTAAGGTGGGTTTTTGGATGAGTTTTTGGGTTTATGTTGGGTTTATGGAGGTATGATGGTGCGGCAAGGCTTAGTGGTGGTGTAGGGTGGTTTGGACGAAGGTTTGGAAGTCGAGGGATGGTGGAAATTCGGATGGAAAGCTGCGGCAAGGCTGGATGTGTTTGTGAATGAAGGCAGGTTGTGTAGAAGGGGGGATTAGCTTTCTAAGGGTGCGGCACAAGGGTATTTATAAGGAAGAAAAGACCTAAAGGCTTTATTACTTGGTTTAGGAAAGGAATTAATTCTAAATCTTTAAAGAATAGGAAACACAAAAGACCTAAAGGCTTTATTACTTGGTTTAGGAAAGGAATTAATTCTAAATCTTTAAAGAATAGGAAACACAAAATCAGAAATTGAAAGGAATAGGAATGTGACTTGCAGCAAAGGTTAGAGAGAAAGGGAATGTCTTTTATTTCTGAATTTAGGCAAGGATTTAGGAATATAAAAGGGTATGTGAGTTATGGCTGAGATTGGTATGAAAAAGGAAGGTGTTTAAGTAGTTAGAATAGGAAACAAAGCCCTTCCTTGCACGGCAAGGAAGGGAAACATAAGGGGACACACGGCATGGCTTAAGGTTGCAAGTTTTGTGACCTAGAATAGGTAGGATTCTTTGATATTGCTGAAATATGGAGTCATTAAGGCTTAGGAAAGATTAAACCAAAATAGGAAACCTTGGCTTAACTTTCCTACTTCAAGTAGGAAACCTTCTTTGACTAGGATTCCTCATTTGATTAGGAATCCTCTTGTGATTAGGAATCCTAACTTCATTAGGTCTTCAATTTCGTCCATTCCTTTTGCTCCAAACATAAGCTATCCATTCCAAGTCCAATTTTGCTCCAAAATGCATCTTTTTGCTTCCTTAGCCATATGAACCTAAAAACACACGAAAATGGCTTAAACTACTAAAACAACTATGAATTAACAATATAAATGCACGAAAACAAGCTAAGTAAGTCGCCTAAATATGCTCCTATCAGTTTCTTTTATTGTTTGTAGGTACTAGTTTATGACTCGTAGTTCTCATAGGAGCATATTTATGCGACTTAGTTTGCTTGTTTTCGTGCATTTATGTTATTAATTCTTAGTTATTTTAGTTCTTTAAGCTTGTTTTGTGTGTTTTCAGGTTCATGAGACGTATTTGGCGAAAGGATGCATTTTGGAGCCTTTTGGAGCACTTTTGGGCACAAATTGGATAGCTTATGCTTGGAGCAAAAGGAATGGACGAAATTGAAGAGTTGATGTCACAAGGATTCCTACTACGACAAGGATTCCAATTACGAGAAGGTTTCCAAATTGAAGGAGGTTTCCCACTCACATGAGGATTCCTAGTTGGACGAGGATTCCTAATCACACAAGGATTCCTACTTGAAGTAGGAAAGTTAAGCCAAAGTTTCCTATTTTGGTTGACCTTTCCTAAATCAAGAACGCTCTAAGTTTTAGCACTTAAGATGGCTCCCGAGCACCCTTGGACAACAAACAAAGGTTCTTTGCAACTTTCCCTTCCTTGCCGTGCAAGGAAGGTTGTTTCCCTTTCTTTGTGTAAACTTCCCTATTTTCCATATGTGTTAGGACCTTTCCCTTATTCTAATACCTCTTGTTTTGTGCCTTACCTTTCCCTAAACTTTATGCCGCACCTCCCCTTGTGTTTCCAGATTTTTCAATTTCTTATTTCCTAGTGTAATTCACTTTCCTAGTTCTAAAACTTTCCCTAAAGTCCTAATTTCTGATTTCTTGCAAGGAATTGACTTTTCCTTCCTTGTTTTGCACCAATTTCGTTTCTTACCTTAAATTCCCTTTCCTTGCTGTGCAAGGGGTTTAATTTCTGATTCCTTGCAAGGCAAGGACATTCCTTATTTGTTTAAATTCGTGCATCCCCTTTTTCTGATTTTAATTGGACTTTATTCACTTACCTTTTCTATTTAGACTAGGAAATCTGAATTATAACTTAATTAGGTATGTTGTTAACTTCCCAAAACACTTATAATCAGCCCTTGGCTGAACCCTAGAGGGAATTCACCACCAAAACTCGTCCATTCACTCCCACACACATCCATTCATCCCAAAACATCATCAAAACAACCCAGAAACACAACCAGCCATTCCATCTTCTTCCACCATCATTGCCGAGTCCTCCACCACCTTCCAACCATCAAACACTCATGCACACTCAACCTATGATAGGAGCATATTTAGGCGACTTAGTTGGCTTGTTCTTGTGCATTTACGTTGTTATTTCTTAGTTCTTTAAGTCTTTTAAGTCATTTTCGTATGTTTTCAGGTTCTAAGGGCTAAAGGAGCAAAGAAGTGCATTTTGGAGACTTTTGGAGCATTTTTGGGCTAAGGATGGATAGCTTGTGCTTGGAGCCAAAGTGTTGGACGAAATTAAAGACCAAGTGAGCCTAGAATCGAAGGAAGAAGGAGGAATCAAGAATTGGAAACTAGTTTCCATTATGGGGAGTTTCTATTCTTGAAAGGTTTCCAATTGTGCAAGTTTCCAAATAATGTTGGTTGCCTAAATCACATGTTCTAGAAGCCCTAGACATGTCCTAAATTGTGCCGTGAGTAACCTTCCTTTTCTCTCCCAAAATCTGCAAGATTATGTCACAATCCCTTTCTTAAAAGCCTTAGCCGCACCTATACATTCCTTTTCTCCCAAAATCTGCAAGTTTAATTGCACTTTCCCTTTCTTTTCCTCCCTTTGCCGCAAGACTTAGCCCTTTTCCCCTAATTCCTGATTTCAATTACCTATTCTAAAGGGAGTTAACTTAATTCCTGATTATTAGAATTGATTTGGGGAATTAAACACATACTTATTTCCTATGCAAGCCTTGCCGTGCACTTCCCTTGACCTTACCTCTTCCTTGCCGTGCAAGGGAGATGGTTCTTTCCTATTCCATTGCATTAAAACACATTCCTTTTGTGTTTAATCCCTTTGCCGTGGGTTTTAGGTAGTTTCCTTCACTTTTCTGATTTGATTTCCTATTTCTAAAAGCTTTTGACTTAAATTCTGATTACCTAAATAACCTAGGGTTTTAATTCCTGAAATCCTATAATAAAACCTCCTTGTTGCAGCCACAAACTCATTCATTCATTCACCATTCACGCCAGAAATTCATCCCTTCTCTCTAACACATCCATACTTCACCATTCTCCATATTTTCTGCCCAAAACCAACCTTTGCCGTCCCCTACATCCATCCCAACCCTAAATCCATCATTCTATATCATTCATAACCCCCAAAACTCACAAAAAACCTCTTGTGCCGCAGCAATTAGGAGAGGAAGGAGGCCTTGAACGTTTCATGCTTGCAGATTGGGGCGTTCTTAGGTGTGCTTCGTTCTTGTTTTCAATGTTTACTTTGTTATTAATCTCTGAGTTTGCTGTAATCATGAGTGGCTAAACCCCTAATTAGTTAGGGGAAAGTTTGAAGCCATGAACATGTTTGAAATATGAATTGATTTCTTCCAATTGTGATTTGTTAAGTGGTGATTGCAATTCAATTATCTGTTTATTAAAAACTTGTTCTTGTATGTTGATTACGGATGCATACTTAGTTTTCATGCATGAACTTGATGCTAGTTTATAAACAAGTTTCACCTAATCGTCACAAGTTTATAAACATGAGTAGTGAAGGTTGCTAGTCACAACCGCGTTAATTGAATTCTTGGCAAGAGTATCATGCATTCATAGTTACAATTGCCTCGTCAACACTTATGATTTTCATGGAGCATAATAATCTCTCACTGTATCTCTTCTATGCATTCATGTTGAGGACCGTTGGAGAATAATTTGAATTGTCGCATGCATCATCCAATTTAATGACATAAGGAAATCCGATGGTTAATTAGTGCATCACGGTTAACTTGGGGTGTTGAGCATCATAGTTAGTGAAAAGCAATTGGAAAATCGATTCATATACAAATATGTCATGTGTGGAGAATGGACCTCTAACTAATCCATCCATCATCTTGTTTTCAAAATTCGTTTTACAATCTGCCTAGTTTTATAACATGTTTTGTTATTTCAATTTTCGTCAAATCAAAACCCCCCTTTACTTTCTTGTTCTATAGTGTTTAGAATCTGTTTAGTTTATGTTTTAAAGTGTTTTGAGTCAAACCATAACCTTAAATTCGTCCAAAATTGTGTTTAAGGTCAGAAACTGCCTATTTAGTGTTTTTAGGCAGTTTTGAGTCTTTTAAACTTGTTTTGAGTCCTTTGAGTCTTCGTGAACGTTTTTAACTTTGTTTTTATGTTTTTAAGTCAGTTTAGAGGTTTTAGCAAGCCCTCCTAATCCCCGGTCCAAAACGATCCCTACTTGAATCCTTACTACAATTTGACAACAAAAGGGTTAATTTGTGTGCTTAACAATTTTCGCATCAACCTACATCCCTTGCCCTACCTCTAAACACCCCAAAATTCATTCTACATCATCAAAACAATCCAGAAACCATCATCACCCAATCTGCTGTAAGCAAGGGAAAGGAGACAGATTCACTCAATTGTTTGGCTCTTCATTCTGAGTTGTTGAACAATTTTAGGTGTATTCTATCTTATATTTCAATGTCTAAATCATGTAATCTTTGTTTTGTTTTGAGTATGATTGGCTAAATTCGTTTTGGCTAAGGGTGTATTCGAAACCATGATTATATATGTGAAATAAGTTGATTACTTCCAGTTATCGTTGCATAAGTCGTGAATACAATTTGCTTAACCGTTTGATTTAGAACTTATTCTTGTATGTTGATTGAGAGTGCACGCTTAATTTGCATGCTTGAATCTGGTGCTAGGGTATAAGTTTGTTTCACCTAATCGTTATGAATTTATATTCGCAAGTAGTGAAGGTCGCTAGTCACGATCGTGTTAAGTAGATTCCTGGCAGGAGTATCATGTTTTTCATAGTTACAAATGCCTTGTCGATGCTTATGATTTCCAAATAACGTAATGATTCTAACTTGTGTCTTTATCATGCTGTTCATATAGAGAACTTGCTAGGAATAATTTGGTTGAGATGCATATTCATCCAATTCAATGATTCTAGGGAAATCTGAAGGTTAATTTAAGTGGACCTAATTAACTTGGAGTGTCGAGGTTCATAACTTATTGAATTGATAACTGGAAATTGATTTACGTTGCATATATTTCATGTGTGGAGAAGAACCCCTTAGCTATTCCATCATCCATTGATTCATCACAAATTTGTCTTACAATCTGTTTTCTTTAAAATCTGTCCATTTAATTTAATTTCGTCCAAACACAATCCCCCCATATTTTGTTAAGTCTTAGTCTTTATAATCTGTCTTATTTGGTGTTTTTAAGTATTTTGAGTCATAAGCACTTTCAAATTCGTCCAAATCAAGTTTTAGTTGCTGTTTGAGTCAATTTAGTTGTTTTAGGCAGTTTTGAGTGTTTCAAATCTGTTTTGAGTAATAGTAGTCTAGTTAGAGTATTTAAGTTTAGTTTTTGTGTTTTTGAGTCAATTTATATTAGATTAGCACCCCTAGTTAATCCCCGGTTAGAACGATCCCTACTTACATCATTACTACAATTGTCACAAATAGGGTTTAATTTGTGTGTCACATTCGTAACGCATCAAATTTTTGGCGCCGTTGCCCGGGATTAGCAAAGTTGCTAATCCCTTGTCTTGAGTCTTGTTTAAATTGTTTAGTTTCTGTTTTGTTTTAAATTTTGCACCGTGTGTGTGTGTTTTGTTTTTGTGCTGTGTATAGGCGCCTTATTTTCTTACTTGTGCCGAGTCTATTAAGTTGGTTACTTATCTTGTTTGCTCTTGTGTGTGATGTGATAAAAGATAGCACTCAAATTAAACCCTCTTTTTGACAATTGTAGTATAGATATAAGTAGGGATCGTTCTAGGCCGGGGATTAGGAGGGATTGCTAATCTAATGAAAATTGACTCAAAGATGTGAAAATATGCTTTAAAACACTTTAAATAAACTCACAAGACTCTTACTAACTTGTATGACCAAAAACAAACTTTAAAGACTCAAAACTACTCAAAACAACCAAAAAGACTCCATTTAGACTCTAGGACTTAATTTGGACGAAAATACACTTAGTTTTGACTCTAAAGACTCAAAAAGACTCTTTTGGACAGATTTGGAACAAGTAAGAAAAGGGGTTTTGAATTTGGACGAATTTAAAAGAAAACAAGTAACTTAAAACTTTAAAACAGATTTTGGACGAATTTAAGAAAAACCAATGGATGATCGGATTGCCAAGGGATACTTCTCCACACATGATACATTCAAACATAAATTGATTTCCAGTTGCTTTTCCGATAAACCATGAACCTCAACACCCCAGATTAACCGTGACATCACTAATTAACCCTCAGATTTCCCTTAAGTTAGTGGATTGGATGACATCATACGACAACTGATGCGAATTATATAAGCACACAAATTAAACCCTCTTTTGACAATTGTAGTATATGTATAAGTAGGGATCGTTCTAAACCGGGGATCAGGAGGGGGTTGCTAAAACACTTGAAAACTGACTCAAAAACGTAAAACAAAGGTTAAAACACTAAACTAGACTCAAAGAATGTAAAACTAAACACTAGAATACTAGAACAAACCAAAAGACTCAAAACAGCAGCAAAACACTCAAAACTGCCTTAAAAACACAATCTGGGCAGTTTTGAACACTTAACACCAATTTGCTCTAAAACACACTTTTGGAAATATTTGGAATAAGTAAGAAAGGGGGATTTGTTTTTGGACGAATTTAAAAGAAAACAAGTAACTTAAAACTTAAAACAGATTTTTGGACGAATTTGAGTAAAACCAATGGATGATGAACTAGCCAAGGGATACTTCTCCACACATGATACATTCAAACATAAGTTGATTTCCAGTTGCTATTCCGATAAACCATGAACCTCAATACCCCAGATTAACCGTGACATCACTAATTAACCCTCAGATTTCCCTTAAGTTATTGGATTGGATGACATCATACGACAACCCAATGCATTCTTCAAAAGTCCCCTACATGACATCATAATAGAGATACAATCAAAGATCATTGCGTTCAATGGAAATCATAAGTATTGACAAAGCACTTGTAACTATGACATCATGATACGCATGCTAGGAATTTACTTAACATGATTGTGAAAACAACCGTAACTACTTGTGAATATAAGTTTGTAACGATTATGTGAAACACCCTTATATTCTAGCACCAAATTCAAGCTTGCAAATTAAGTAGGCCTCCCTAATCAACATACAAGAATAAGTTATCCATCAAACGGTTAAGTAAATTGCATTCACAATTTATGAAATCACAACTGGAATTTATCAACTCATATTATAAATATAATCATGGCCTTAAAGCATCCCTAGGCTAAAACGAGTTTAGCCTCTCATGTTCATAACAAAACAAAGGAAATTAGAATTAAACATTGAAAATAAAAGATAGATTACACCTAGAAGCGTTCCAACACTCCAACTCGAATGCATAAACGTCCAAGGCTTCGTCTTCTTTCTCCTCTTCTTTGCTAGGTCACGGCACAAGTGCTAAGGTGGGTTTTTGGATAAGTTTCTAGATTTAATGTGGGTTTATGGAAGTATGGTGGTGCGGCAAGGCTTAGTGGTGGTGTAGGGTGGTTTGGATATGGTTTGGAAGTCGAGGGATGGTGGAAATTTGGATGGAAAGCTGCGGCAGAATTGGATGTGTTTGTGAATGAAGGCTGGTTGTGTAGAATGGGGGATTAGCTTTCTAAGGGTGCGGCACAAGAGTATATATAAGGAAGAAAAGACCTAAAGGCTTTATTACTTGGTTTAGGAAAGGAATTAATTCTAAATCTTTGAAGAATAGGAAACACAAAATCAGAAATTGAAAGAAATAGGAATGTGACTTGCGGCAAAGGTTAGAGAGAAAGGGAATGTCTTTTATTTCTGAATTTAGGCAAGGATTTAGGAATATAAAAGGGTATGTGAGATATGGCTAAAATAGGTATGAGAAAGGAAAGTGTTTAAGTGTTTAAAATAGGGAACAAAGCCCTTCCTTGCACGGCAAGGAAGGGAGACACAAGAAAACACACGGCATTGTCCTAAGGCTGCAAGGGATGTTGTTTTTGTGACCTAGAATAGGTAGGAGCCTTTAATCTTGCTGAAATATGGAGTCTTTAAGGATTAGGAAAGATTAAACCAAAATAGGAAACCTTGGCTTAACTTTCCTACTTCAAGTAGGAAACCTTCTTTGACTAGGATTCCTCATTTGATTAGGAATCCTCTTGTGATTAGGAAATCCTCTTGTGATTAGGAATCCTCTTGTGATTAAGAATCCTCTTGTGATTAGGAATCCTAACTTCATTAGGTCTTCAATTTCGTCCATTCCTTTTGCTCCAAACATAAGCTATCCATTCCAAGTCCAATTTTGCTCCAAAATGCTCCAAAATGCATATTTTTGCTTCCTTAGCCATATGAACCTAAAAACACACGAAAATGGCTTAAACTACTAAAACAACTATGAATTAACAATATAAATGCACTAAAACAAGCTAAGTATGTCACAACCCGTCCCGGAATTTTTAATTCCGAGGACGTGAAGTTATGAAAATGCCCTTAAACGGGACTAAGGGGCGTAAAGTTGGCATTGGTTTTTATCTGAAGTTCCTAAACTAATGTTAATTGGAATATTCATTAGTTTTAGGAACTTAAATTTAAGACTTAGAACTAGGTTTATATGTTATAACTTGATGATTTGGGGATTGGGTAGGATCCCACATCCCTCAAATCTCTCCCCCATTTCTGCATCTTATCTCTCTCTCTCTCCTCCCTCACAAACCTCTCATTCTCTCTGTCAGTTCTCTCTCTCTCTCCTTCGAACTCACACGGACCACCCACAAACCACCCTAAAACTATACCAACGAAGGATCTAAGACCACCATCGTACTCCTGAAGACCACACGAACACGATGGTACCAATTTCAGGTGAGTTTCACTTCGGAAAACATGGATTTCAATTTCACTGTGCGTGTGCACTGTTCATGCACACGTAAAACTTCATGTTTTTTGGGATTTTGAAGCTTGTAGGAAGCTTGGTGAGGTCCTAAGGAAGCTCGGAGTGCTTCGTTTGAAGGATTTGGACGTCGGGATCACGAACTGTAAGTTCGGCCGAATTTTCGTATTTTTGGAAAAGTTTGATTCCGTTGTTTTTAGGCCCTAAAACTAGTCCAACGTGGTAGATTATGATTAGGGCTTCATTTTGGTATAAATTACGTGAAAAATGTACGTAGGAACACGGAGAACGACAAGTTCAAAGTTTGGCCGGAGCTTTTGGGGCTTTTTCTGGTGAATCCACACCGAGTTAGAGGTCAAGGCAGGTATGGATGTGTTCGTCTCGTCAATACCTTTATTTTGATATATAGTACGTCGAAAATGGTTAAGAAATGAAGAAGTTATGACACTTTGAAATTTACCCAGAAATTCCGGCAAAACACCCACCTCCGGCGAAACCAGTCCGGCGACGCGAGGAAGAAGACGCGCGCGTGGGCAGCGCGTGAACATGGCGCGTGGGGGCGCGTGAGAGCTCCAAATTGAGTTTTGAAAATTTTCACGTGTTCGTGACGTCGTGTAGATCACCGTGGTATATTCATACACCCAAATTGAGCAACGTATGAGAAAGTTATGGACGAATGTTTGGTGTATGTGCGTTAAATAACGTCAAGTTGGTTACTGTTTGTATAGGTGAAAATTATACAGAAGAAGAATGTAACCAATCTAGGGGAGGCTCAGGGACCTACGAGACGTCGATGTGATCAGTGAGTGGGCAGTTACTTTTCAGTATATATATATATACGTATGCTTGACGTATTTCCCAGAAAACGTATTTTAAAAGAAATACGAATTAAATATCCTGTCATATATGCATCATATTTTAATATGTGCATTACCATAATTATGCATACTGTTGCATGGTGCTGAGGAGGCCCAGGTAAGCTACATTTGAAATACATTTGATATACGTATGAAATACGTTTGGAATACGATTGAAATACTATCATCACATGCATTAGTAGTGGCATAAATTTATATATGTGTATTTGGTGCTGTGGACGCACAGGTAAGTGCCAGGTAAGTGGTATTCCTGTTTGTATTTCAGTAGTAGCTTGAGATGCTTAGAGAGCTCATAATCTGCACCCCCGGTGTTAGTGCTCCCGCCCAGAGTTAGGGGCATAGCCTTCACGTGTATGTTCACCTCCCGCACCGCATGCTCGCCTTGGATCCAAGTTAGGTGCCTAGGCCTGTCGTACATACCACATTAGGTGGTTCCGACTCGTAGGTGACCCGCGATTTATCGCACAGTTTCACGTGATCGTAGCACTAGAGCATATATATATATTACACCAAGCCTGTCGTACAGACCACGTTAGGTGGTTCCGACTCGTGTGCAGATTCAGTTATTGAGTTTGAGATTTGAGCTCTATATGCAGCCGTACAGGTCACGTTAGGTGACTCTCGGCTGCCAGATTATATGACATTGATATGAGTTATGCTTGAGCATTTACATTTATTATGAGATTCTGATGTGGCATATTCTCAAGCATGAATGGCATACTTTGGAGCATGACTGACATATCTATACATACGTATATATGTTTATTTTCTGAGAAAGTATACAGGTTTTACGGAGAGGGGTTACAACGTTTTGAGAAGTGTTTGGATTTGGAAAAGAATTGTTTTACTGACCCACTCAATTTTGGTTTTGCGCCCCTCCAGGTTCAAGAATTGCAAAGGTGTGGTAACTACGAGGAAATTCAACGGTGTTCTGACAGAATGGACCAAATGAGAACTCACCTTCGGGTGGTTCATCTTAGAAGTTGTATATTTTAAAGCTTCCGAACTGTGTAAATGGTTACGTCACTCTCACGTGACGGCCAGCATGCCCTCCTTCGGGACGGGGTGTGTCAAAGTAAGTCGCCTAAATATGCTCCTATCAAATTCCCCCACACTTAGCTTTTGCTAGTCCTCGAGCAAAACAAAACGAAAGAAACTAAAAACAAACCAAAACACATTCTAAACCTTCCAACATGTATCTCAGGTATTTCAAACGAACATGACACAATATAGAACATCATTCCCACGACATTTAGCTTACTTTACACTTCAACAAACACTTAATCATGGTTACCACTTATTAGTTCACATTTAATCAATTAAAACAACATTTTGAATGTAGTAACATGCCTTAGAGAATTCCTTCAATTCCTTACTAGAATGCACTCAATTTTCACACAGATTTTCTAACTCCACACCCTACACTAGGTATATATGAGAAGATTGATGTAAATATGAATTCTAACACTCACATATGTTATATCAAAGAAAGCATTTTCTGGATTTACGACAATGACATGAATATGATCTCATGAATGGAATGCTACTACTTAGAATGAGAACCAGTGATTCCATATGCTCATACCAAATTCAAACTCCACAAATTGAACACATAACATCAAGATAGAAGTTGAGGGTTGTAACGGGGCTAAGGGTAATGGTTTAACAAAGAAAGGTAAAGTAAAACAAAGGTTCTTAAAGTAATAGGAAGCAAAGTAATGAAATTGACACTTAAACTCACTTTTAATGGCAGAAATCAACTTTTAAACACAAGGGAAGATTCATGCAACAACTAGGGTCAAATTCACTCTTTTGGACCCTGATAGGAGCATATTCATGCGACTTAATTAGCTTGTTCTCGTGCATTTATGTTGTGTTTCCTTAGTTATTTTAGTGTTTAAAGTCATTTTTGTGTATTTTCAGATTATAAGGCCAAAGTGTGCAAGAAGATGCAAATTGGAGCCTTTTGGAGCAAAAGAGGAATGAATGAGTTGAAGACTTGAAGAAACGATGAATTCCTACTCCAACGATGAATTCCTACCAAAACGAGGATTCCTACTCAAACAAGGATTCCTACTTGAAGTAGGAAAGTTAACCCTAGGTTTCCCGTTTTGGTAACCTTTCCTAATCTTAAACGTCCGTATTTTCTAGCCACTTTGAAGGCCTTGTAGGCACTTTAGGACACAAAACGAAGGCCCTAAGCCCACTTACACAACCTTGCCGTGCATTAACCCTAATCCCCTTCCCTTGCCGTGCAAGGGGGGGCATTTTTGTCCAATGTTGTGCACTTAAACCCTATTTCCCTCTCCTAACCTAAACCCTAGCCGCACCTTGTAGCCATCCCCTTTAATTTCTGATTTAATTCCCTAATTCTAGCAGTCGTTAACTTAATTTTAATTAACCAAAATAAATTAGGGTGGAGATTTCTGAAAACCCTAGGTAATCCACCATTTAGCCGCACCCTAGGGAGAGTTTTCATGCATTCTTTTCATCACACACATCTAAGCCGTCACTCCCATCATCCATAAACCCTAAGGACCCTAATTCCACATCTCAGCCGTAGCCTCTATTTTCACCCTAGGTATTCTCTCATTCATTCCATTTCAGCTATTCACTCACAAAACCTCTCAGCCGCAAGAACCTTTCCATCTTCTCCCAACAGCCGCACCTTTTCCCATCCATTCCAGCCATTACCCAACCTAGCCGCAGCCACTCCACCTTTCCAGCCACCATTCCCAACCTCCATACACCTTCCCACCTCCTTGCCGCACCACCACATCTCCCTAAATCCATCCCTAACCCAAAATAACATCCAAAAACCCCCTAAACCATCTCTGCCGCAGCAAGGAGAAGAAGAAAGAGGAGCTTAGACGCGCAGAAATTCAAGTGGATTCGTTGGGCGTTCTAGGTGTAATCAATCTTTTAATCTTTATGTTTAAATTCAATTTTATTTCTCTTTCTGTGAACATGAGAGGCTAAATCCCTAGTTAGCTAGGGGGTGATTCGAAACCATGTTTATGCTTGCAATATGAATTGATTACCTTTGGTTGGAATTTCATGAATTGTGGATTCAATTTGTTTAACTGCTTGATTGATAACTTATTTGTGTATGTTTATTGAGAGTGCACGCTTAATTTTCATGCATGAATATGACGCTAGAATATAAGTGAATTTCACCTAATAGTTATGAACTTATATTCACAAGTAGTGGAGGTTGCTTATAAACAATCGCGTTAAATGAATTATTGGCACTAGTTTCATGCTCATCATAGTAACGAATGCCTCGTCAACACTTATAGTTTTCATGTTGCTTAATGATCTTTGATTGTATCTTTATTGTGCTTTTCACGTAAAGGACTTTTGGAGAATGTTTTGAATTGCGTATGCGCTGTCCCATCCAATTTGTTAACTTAAGGAGAACTTGAAGGTTAATTTAAGCGGACCTAATTAACCCGGGGTGTTGAGTTTCATAATTTATCGAAAGACCAACTGAAAATCATCTTGTATGCAAGTGTGACGTGTGGAGAAGAACCTTCTAGCTAGCATTCATCCATATTTCCATCAAATTCATATTTAAAATCTGTTTGAATTACATTCTGTGCTATTTGTTTAATTTCGTCAAAACCTCAATCCCCTTTACTTTAGTGTCCAATTTAGTTAGAAAGTGTCTTAGTTTGTGTTTCTAAGTGTTTTGATTCAATTTATTACCCAAATTCGTCCAAAATAGTCAGAGTGCTCAAAACTGCCCAGATTGTGTTTTTAAGGCAGTTTTGAGTGTTTTGGGGCTGTTTTGAGTCTTTTGGTTTGTTTTAGTGTTTTATTGTTTAGTTTTGCATTCTTTGAGTCTAGTTTAGTGTTTTAACTTGTGTTTTACGTTTTTGAGTCAGTTTCCAAGTGATTTTGCAATCCCTCCTAATCCCCGGTTAAGAACGATCCCTACTTATTCATATACTACAATTGTCAAAAGAGGGTTTTAATTTGTGTGCTTATATAGTTCGCATCAGATCCTTCCTTCAATAACCAATACTTGTGAGATCATTCTCACTTATTTTTCAACTCTTTTTCTTTCTTTGCAACACTTTTCTATTTTCTTTTTATTTTTCCACGAATTTTTTTCTTTATTTCATTCTTTGGCCGTGCCCTATTATCTTCCCCCACACTTATTTTCTGCAATATATTGATCAAAAGGAGTTCATTCTAAGTCATGCTTCACTATCCTTTAAGAACAAAGGTATGGAAAGTCCTAATCTAGGCTAGGTAAGGATAATGTGGTTAACAAAGAAAATAAGCTTGAAAAGGCTCAAAAGGGGTAATCCTACAATACATGTGAAAAGGGATAGGCTTTTTGGCTTTGGCTTGACTAACAACTTCATCTTATTGTATGTTATGCAATCAATATCATGCTTTGAATGAATTAGGCATGAGTTCTAGTATTTGGAACTATAATGAAATGCATTCCAAGTAGCAACCAAGCAAAGAATGATGAGATCATGCAACGACTTTAGAAAACAAGAAATCACAGATTTATACTCTCCAAAGAACGTTATAGGCTCAAGTCTCACAAGGATGTAGCTTTAGTTTGAGTTCCTTCCTTCAAGCATGTTACAAAAACTGATTTTCTTTTTGTAATTACATGTGAATTCATAAGCTATAACCATAACCAAGCATAAACCAAAGCATAAATCAACTTCCATCCATGTTTACAACATTCTTTAATAGTCATGAAATTTAAAACCAAATCCTCATCATTGTGTTGGAAGGTGACCTAAGACCCAAACAAACACACAAAAACAACTTTAAAACAACTCTTTTTGGGGTTTTTCAAAACTCTTTTGCAATTTTTTTTGTAAATTTTCGGATTTTCTGATCAAAAGACATTAAAACACTCCAAAACACTCTAAAAACACTTAAAAACAGTGAGAAACAACATTATAAGTGATAGGTGATAAAATCCCACGAAAATCATGTAAAATCATGCAAAAACACTTGTTTACCCCCCCCACACTTAAATCAAACATTGTCCTCAATGTTTCAAACAAAACACACAATCAACCAAACAATATAAACTAACTAACATGAAGAAATAAAAACAATAAAGAGATAGGGATTGAGGAACGCAAATCTGATTTTGTAGCATGAATTGGTGAATTGCCCAAATCCTCTCTAGTTGAATGCATGGGTTGCCTCCCAAGAAGCGCTTGCTTTAACGTCGTGCAGCCGGACGAACATGCTTCTTAGCCTCACTTAGAGCCCACGGCATGGAGGGTATTGTCCTCCACAATCTGCCCTTCCACATTTGCATAATAGGGCTTCAAACGATGCCCATTCACCTTGAATTCTTGGCCATTCCTCAAGCTTTGAATTTGAACTGCGCCATATGGAAAAACATTAGTAACAACAAAAGGTCCAATCCACTTAGAACGTAACTTACCAGGAAATAAACGTAAGCGAGAATTAAAAAGTAAAACTTTTTGCCCTATGGAGAATGTTTTGCTTCGGATCATCTTGTCATGAAAAGCCTTGGTCTTTTCCTTGTAAATGCAAGCATTCTCATATGCTTCACGCCTTAGCTCCTCAAGTTCGTTCAATTGCAACTTCCTATGCATTCCAGCCGCATCTATGTCCATGTTGAATGTCTTGATCGCCCAATGAGCCTTGTGTTCCAACTCCACGGGGAGATGACAAGGCTTTCCATACACTAGCCGAAAAGGGGACATGCCTATTGGTGTCTTGTATGCCGTCCTATAGGCCCATAATGCATCCTCCAAACGCACACTCCAATCTTTTCTTGTTGGTCCAACGGTCTTCTCCAAGATTTGCTTGATTTCTCTATTCGACATCTGATGCGAACTAAATAAACACACAAATTAAACCCTCTTTTTATCAATTGTAGTGAAGAATGTAAGTAGGGATCGTTCTAAACCGGGGATTAGGAGGGATTACTAAATCACTTGGAAACTGACTCAAAAACTTAAAACAAAGGTTAAAACACTAAACTAGACTCAAAGAATGCAAAACTAAACACTTAAAACACTAAAACAAATCAAAAGACTCAAAACAGCACCAAAACACTCAAAACTGCCTTAAAAACACTTTCTGGGCAGTTTTGAGCACTTTGACTACTTTAGACGAATTTGGGAAATAAATTGATTCAAAACACTTAGAAACACAAACTAAGACACTTTCTAACTAAATTGGACACTAAAGTAAAGGGGGATTGAGTTTTTTGACGAAATTAAATAAAATGCACAGATTGTAATTAAGGGCAGATTGTAAAGATGAATTTGATGAAAATATGGATGGAATGCTAGCTAGAAGGTTTTTCTCCACACATGTCACACTTGCATACAAGATGATTTTCAGTTGGTCTTTCGATGAATTATGAAACTCAACACTCCGGGTTAATTAGGTCCGCTTAAATTAACCTTCAGATTTCCCTAGAATCATTGAATTGGATGAATATGCATCGCAAACAAATTATTCCTAACAAGTTCTCTATATGAACAGCATGATAAAGATACAAGTTAGAATCATTACGTTCTTTGGAAATCATAAGTGTTGACGAGGCATTCGTTACTATGATAAGCATGAAACTAGTCCCAAGAATTCATTTAACGCGATTGTTTATAAGCAACCTCCACTACTTGTGAATATAAGTTCATAACTATTAGGTAAAATTCACTTATATTCTAGCGTCATATTCATGCATGAAAATTAAGCGTGCACTCTCAATAAACATACACAAATAAGTTATCAATCAAGCAATTAAACAAATTGAATCCACAATACATGAAATTCCAACCAAAGGTAATCAAATCATAATACAAGCATAAACATAGTTTCGAATCACCCCCTAGCTAATTAGGGATTTAGCCTCTCATGTTCACAGAAAGAGAAATAAAATTAAGTTTAAACATAAGGAACAAAAGATTGATTACACCTAGAACGCACAACGAATCCACTTGAATTTCTGCGCGTCCAAGCTCCTCTTTCTCCTTTCCTTGCTGCGGCAGAGATGGTTTAAGGAATTTCTGGATGTTATTTTGGGTTGGGGATGGATTTAGGGAAGTTTGGTGGTGCGGCAAGGGTGGTGTAGAGTGTATGGAGATGTGGAAGGTGGCTGGAATTGATGTGGTGGCTGCGGCAATGGTGGGAAAGGTGTGGAAGATGGCTGGAATGAAGGGGGAAGGCACGGCAGAGAATGGAGAATGAATGGTTGCTGCAGCTGTTAGGTTTTGTGAGTGATGGGAGTCACGGCTTAGGGGAAATTAGGGTCAATGATTAGAGAATGAGAAGTGAATGAATAATGGAAAAAGGTGCGGCTGATATGGTTTTGTGAATGAATGGAAAGTTTAAACCTAGGGTGCGGCTGATATGGATTTGGTGGCTGAAAAAATATGAAAAGTAATAATGAGAGGTCCCTAAGGTGCGGCTAGGTGGTGGAAAACCTAGGGTTTACGAAAATCAAACCCTAATTTATTTTGGTTAATTAGAATTAAGTTAAAAGCTTCTAGAATTAAGAAATAAAATCAGAAATTAAAAGGGATGGCTGCAAGGTGCGGCTAGGGTTAGGTTAGGAGAGGGAAATAAGGTTTAAGTGAATGACATTGGACCTAAATGCCCCCCTTGCACGGCAAGGGAAGGGAAGAAGGATTAAGGCACGGCAAGGGCTATGCAATTGGGCTAGGGCCTTGGTTTTGTGTCCTCAAGTGCATACAAGGCCTTCAAAGTGGCTAGAAAATACGGACGTTTAAGATTAGGAAAGGTTACCAAAACGGGAAACCTAGGGTTAACTTTCCTACTTCAAGTAGGAATCCTTGTTTGAGTAGGAATCCTCGTTTTGGTAGGAATTCATCGTTGGAGTAGGAATTCATCGTTTCTTCAATTCTTCAACTCATTCCTTCCTCTTTTGCTCCAAAAGGCTCCAATTTACATCTTCTTGCACACTTTGGCCTTATAATCTGAAAATACACAAAAGTGGCCTTAAACACTAAAATAACTAAGTAAACACAACATAAATGCACGAGAACAAGCTAATTAAGTCGCATGAACATGCTCCTATCAACATCTCGGCTTGGCCATTGGTTTGGGGATGGTAAGGTGATGCGAGATTTACTTGACACTCAAATTAAACCCTCGTTTGACAATTGTAGTAGAATGGATAAGTGAGGGATCGTTCTAGACCGGGGATTAGGAGGGCTTGCTAAAACCTTCTAAATTGACTTAAAAACATAAAAACTAAATTAAAATACTCTTAACAAGACTACTATGACTCAGAATAGCTTTGAAGGGCTCAAACTGCTTAAAACAATCAAACTGACTCAAATAGAAACTAGAACTTGATTTAGACGAATTTGAAACTGTTTATGACTCCAAAAGCTTAAAGATACAAAAATAAAACAAATACGAATAATTAAGACTCAACGAAATATGGGGGAAATGTGTTTGGACGATATTAAATTAAATGGACAGAATATAATTAAAGGCAAAATGTAAATATGAATGTGATGAAAATATGGATGATGGAATAGCCAAGGGGTTCTTCTCCACACATGTTACACTTGCATACAATATTGATTCTCAGTTGGTCTTTCGATAAGTTGTGAAAGTCAATGCTCCAAGTTAATTAGGTCCGCTTAGATTAACTTTCAGATTTCCCTAAATTCGTTGGATTGAATGGAATACGCATTACAACCAAATTATTCTTAATCAAAGTCCCTAACTATGGAATACGCATGATAGAGACATTCAACAAAGATCATTAAGTTCAATGAAAATTATAAGTGTTGACGAGGCATTCGTTACTATGGAATACGCATGAAACTTATGCCAAGAATTCGTTTAACGCGATTGTTTATAAGCAACCTCCACTACTTGTGAATATAAGTTCATAACGATTAGGTGAAACTCACTTATATTCTAGCGTCATATTCATGCATGAAAATTAAGCTTGCAATCTCAATGAACATACATAAATAAGTTATCAATCAAACAGTTAAACGAATTGAATCCACAACTTATGAAATTCCAACCAAAAGTAATCAATTCATATTGCAAATATAAACATAGTTTCGAATCACCCCCTAGCTAAAGGGGGTTTAGTTCCTCATAACCTTGAAATCAAAGAAACAACTAAACATTCCAACAACTCACACTTGAATTGTATGAACGTTTAGGCACTCTTCTCTTCCATTACAAAACAAAGAAAATTTAATTCAAACATTGAAATCAAAGAAACACCTAAACATTCCAACAACTCACACTTGAATTGTATGAACGTTTAGGCACTCTTCTCTTCCTCGTTATTGTGGCACAAGGTCTAAGGTGAGCTTTGGGGATTATGTGAAGTGTGGAATGAAGTGAGGAGTGATGGAAGTGGAAGAGGATTGGTGTTTGGATTATAAGAGAAGGGGGACTCACGGCTAAGGGAAGAATGGAAGTGTTTGAGGGGTGTTGTGTTGTGAGTGAGATGTGAATTGAATGGGGAGTAAATGAATGAATGCTAGGGTATTTATAGGGGTAGTGGAGGGAACATATGGCTGTTTGTCTAAGCATTTGTGTGGAGGAATGATGGAAAAACAGCTAGGACACATGTGAAAACTGGAATTGCACAAGGGGAGCAAAGGGAACCCACGGCAATTAGAGTTTGTTTGATGATGATGCATGTGATAGGTGGGAACAAAGGGGGAAACATGGCACAAGGGGGCTTGAATGAATGATTGAATGTGCATGTGGATTTAAAGAATGAGTGGTGGTGTAATGATGAAGTGAATGCATGTGGAATTAAAAGGAGGAAAGCTGAAATTGTGAAGGGAAGGCACGGCAATGTGTTTTGTAAAAGGGAAGATGGTGTGTGAATGCATGTGAAGATGCTAATAAATAATGCATGTAGGGTTAGGAAATAAAATCATAATTTAAAGGGGAATGATTAAAGGGTTTTGAAAGGTTTTTGCATGGCTTTGAAGTGAATGTGGATTGGGCTTGAGTTTAAGTACATGAAATGGACCCAAATTGCTCCCCCTTGCATGGCAAGGAATGGTGTTTGTGTTAAGCCCAAGGCAAGGTGAATGTGATTGGGTTAGGGCCATTGTTTTGTGTCTTCAAGTGCATACAAGGCCTTCAAATTCGTCCATCCTCTTGGCTTCATGGATAAGCTATCCAATCCATGCCCAAAAATGCTCCAAATGGCCTCAAAATGCACTTTCTTGCTCCCTAGGCCCTTAGAACCTGAAAACACACAAAAGAAGCATAAAGGACTAAAATAACGAGAGAAACATAACGTAAATGCACGAGAACGAGCCATTTAAGTCGCATGAATATGCTCCTATCAAATGCCCCCACACTTAGCTTTTGCTAGTCCTCGAGCAAAACAGAATAAAAACAAATAAACAAAACGACACTAAACACGTAAAACACAACCTAAACCTTCCAACAACCGTCTTAGGGATTTCCAATGCACATGACATGTTAAAAATCATCATTCTCACAGATTTTAGTCATCTTCACACTTAAGTACATTCTTAATCATAGTCACCATATACTAGTTCACAATTAAGCATTTAAAACCATGTTTTGAATGTAGTAACATGCCTTAGAGAATTTGCTCAATTCCTTACAAGATATGCACTCGATTTTCACTCAGAATTTCTAACTACACACCCTAATCTAGTCATATGTGAGAAGATTGATGTAACATGAAAACGAACACTCACATATAAGTATCACAAAGAACACAATTTCTGGAGTTAATAAGCATGTTTAGATATGATCTCATGAATGGAATGCTACTACTTAGATGCGAGAACCAGTGACACCATAAGCTCATACCAAGTTCAAACTCCACAAATTGAAATACACAACACTCAAGATAGAAGTCAAGGGTTGTAACGGGGCTTGGGGTATGTGGATAACAAAGAAGGGATATGGAAAACAAAGGTTCTTAAAAAAAAATAGTGAGCAAAGCATTTGAATCAACTTAGAATTCACTTTTGAATGAAAACTCAACTTTTGAACAAAAAGGGAGAATTTAGACAATTTACGCCCAGAATTGGTGTTTTGGAACCTTTCTTCAATCACTTATTCTTTTCTTTGAAATTTTTTTTTCTAATTTTTTTTTTTTTTTTTTTTTTTTTTTTTCTTTTTGAATCTCAAAACATAAACACTTAAACATTCTCTCCCCCACACTTATTTTCTTTCATAATGTAACTCAAAAGGAATTCAATTAAGTCATGCTCACTATCTTTTAAGAACAAGGGTGGGGATTGTCCTAAACTAGGCTAGGTGAGGAAAAAGTGGGTTAACAAAGAACATGGGCTAACACGGCTCAACGGGGGTACAACTTACAACATATACGAAATATGGGAAGTGAGGCTATTTGGCTATGGTGGCAACTACACAACTTCATCTTGAATATGTGTTATGCAAATCAATAACATGCTTTGAATGAAATGGGCATGAGTTCTAGCATTTGGAACTATATGATGAAACGCCTTCTAAGTAGTAACCAAGCAAAGAATAATGAGATCATGCAACGACTTTAGAAAACAAGAAATCACAGATTATACTCTCCAAAGAACGTTATAGGCTCAAGTCTCTCAGGGTTGTAGCGTTTGTTTGAGTTCCTTCCTTCAAGCATGTTACAAAAATGAATTTTGTTTCTTTAATGATTGCATGTGAAGTCATACATTATAACCATAACCAAGCATATACCAAGAGTAAATCAAACTGTTCTCTATGTTTATAACTCTTTCTAACCGTCATGCAATTACAAACCAAATCCTCATCATAACGTTGGAAGGTTCCCTAAGACACAAAAACAACTCAAAACACTCTTTTTAGGCTTTTCAAAAAAATGTTTTTCAAATTTTTATGTGATTTTCGGAGTTATAAAACAAAACACGCTAAAACAGTTTAAAAACACCTTAAAAACATTTAAAACAGCAAGGAACAACACTTGAAGTTATGGGTGATAAAATTCAACGAATTTGAATCAACATACTTAGTTACCCCCCCCCACACTTAAATCAAACATTGTCCTCAATGTTTTAAGCATAGATTCACACAAAGCATAAGTAAATACACAAAAAGCACTTAAACATACTAAACATGGCAGAATGTAATTAACAAAGAGAAGAGTTTAGAGACGCAAATCTGGTTATAGAGTGTAAATTCCATCTTCTCCTTGGTAATTGCATTGAGGCTTTTGATCTTTGTGATTCCACAGGCTTACTCTTGAACTGGTTTCTGCCCATCGTTGATTTTCCTTTGTGCTACTTCTTGAACTGGGCAGCAGGATGGTTCTTTTGGTCTCCCCCGAAGGTCTGAGCTTATCCCTTTTATCTGTTTCTTTGTTCAATCTTTCCAATTCGTATTGAAAAGGGTTGGAGGATAACTCAGCCTATGTTTGTCTCCACATGCTTCAATGTATCATTTTCACTTGCCTTACTCGCTCCCCTTTGCAGAAGTGGTCCCTTCTCCGGAAGTGTATCAACCGTTGAAGATGACTACTCGAGAGCAACGCTAGGTAAGCAATCAGGAATAGATTCCAGGCAGTTGGCTCCAGAACGGAAGATTGACTCCAAGTGCCGGCTGATTGCTTGTTTTACTTTGCCATGCGAGTAAGAACAAGGACAAAGAAAAAGACAGGGAAAGAGCATGATATGAGATACTTTTGCTTTTGACCTTGATGATATGAGATACCTTTGCTTTTGAAGAAGCGGTGAATGAATCAGCACATGTATTTGTTGTGCTGTTTCCTCCTGGGTCATCTGTACTCCAGACATCTGGTATCATCTTTGGGGAAGAAGAAAGAATTTAGTGTTTCGAAAGGCTTTGCTGGGAGTGCACCCTCAGAGGTGAGGAAGAGTTGGGCATTTTCTTCAGGTTTGCCCTGCCATAAAAGACGAAGGTCGACATATATAGAGATAATAGCAAGTGGTGGTACTTTTTACCTTTGTCGACAAACGTTTTGATCCCGCAACTCTGGTTTTTTGAAATAGTGGCGCCTCTTCGATTTCTGAGCAGGCGCCCCTTCGATTTCTGAGCGACACGTGGTAGTGCAGATGCGGCTCCTTTTGACAAAGCTGCACGCGTCTTCTGAAAAGCAGAGAAAGCGTCGCCGAACTTTGCGCTTGTCGGCTAAAGATGTGTAGTTGTGATGATGGCCTCCACGTGTTGTTAGAAAAGAAGAAATCTTTTGACAAAGTTGAACGCGCCTTCTGAAAAGCCGAGAAAGCGTCGCCTAAATTACGCCGGAAATTCTGGCTTTTTGAATTGGTGGACGCGTCGCCTTGGCTTTTTTATTGAGCTATCGATCACCACAACAAACACACTCTGAAGATTTCCCATTCTTGAAAATCGACTCCGGCCCTTTGAAATTTAACTTCATCCCTTCTCTTTGAACACTTTTGAAAAATGGCAAACTCATCGAACCTTAGCTTGGAATTGAGCCTTAGCAGTGATACGGGCGCGCCGCGTCAAGGTAACGTATGGCGCCCTTCTTTCTTTTCTTCTAACGGTCCTCTCACAGGTGAAGACTCCGTGATGCAGGACGCCACAACAGCTACAATAGTAGCTAGGAACCTTCTCACTCCGAAAGATAGTAGGCTGCTGTCAGGACGGTCCGATAAGCTGGCCGTTCAAGAGTCCCTCGCACTTAGTGTTCAGTGTGCGAGTTCTGTGTCCAACATGGGCCAACGCCTGCTTGCCCGCTCCCGTCAGGTGGAATCATTGATGGCAGAGGTGGAAAGTCTCAAGCAGGAGATCCAGCAGCTGAAGTATGAGAATAGAAGTTTGCACGTGCTTGCAAACAACTATTCGACGGGCATGAAGAGGAAGCTTGATGAGCTGCAAGAGTCTGAAGGTCGGATTCACAGTGACCGTCAAAGGTTTTCGTCTTTCCTCCAGAGGCACCTTTTTCCTGGCTCATCCAGCGCTTGGCCAAGTATTGAGGCCTGGAATGCTCTATCTTCGATGCCTCCCGCTCCGATGCCTTCTGCTCCTACGCCTTCCGCTCCGATGCCATCTGTTCCTACGCCTTCCGCTTCAAGAGTAAAGCCACGTAGTGGGGCCTCAAGCAAACAACCTTTGTGAAGCACCATCTTTCTTTGTTTAGCAGTGCCTATCAATAAATCAAACATTTTCTCAATGTTACAATCATAGACTCACACAATTAATAAACAAACAAACAATAACAACTAAACAACCTAACAAGGCAGAAACGAAATAGCAACAAAGAGAAGAGTTTTTTAGGAATCTGGATTTGGAGTGCTTTCTAAGTCTTCCTTTGTTGAATGCATGGGTTACCTCCCAAGTAGTGCTTGCTTTTACGTCTTGCAGCCGGACGGTACCTCCGTTTAAGCTTGACTAGGTTCCACGGCATGGAGGGGTACCTCCTCCACGACATGCTCCTCAAACATCTCGTAATAGGGCTTCAATCGATGCCCATTCACTTTGAATTCTTGCTGCGTCCTTGAACTTTTGATTTGCACTGCACCATGAGGGAAAACATTAGTAACAACAAATGGGCCAAGCCATTTAGAACGCAACTTACCAGGAAACAAACGTAGGCGAGAGTTGAAAAGTAACACTTTCTGCCCAACTGTGAAGGTCTTGGTTCGAATCATTTTATCATGGAATGCTTTGGTCTTGGCTTTGTACATCCGGGCATTCTCATAGGCTTCATTCCGAATCTCCTCAAGTTCATTCAATTGGAGCTTCCTATGAACTCCCGCTGCATCTATGTCCATGTTGAAAGTCTTCACGGCCCAATGTGCCTTGTGCTCTAACTCTACGGGCAAATGACATGGCTTACCATAGACGAGCCGAAAAGGTGACATTCCAATGGGTGTTTTGTATGTCGTACGATATGCCCACAGTGCATCATCTAAACGTAAGCTCCAATCCCTCCTTGTTGGTCCAACGGTCTTCTCCAAAATTTGTTTGATTTCTCGGTTAGACACCTCGGCTTGGCCATTTGTTTGAGGATGGTAAGGTGTGGAGACCTTATGGTTGACATGGTACTTTCTTAGCAACGCCTCAATGGTCCGATTGCAAAAGTGAGACCCTCCATCACTTATGATTACTCTCGGCATTCCAAACCTAGCAAAAATGTTAGTTTTCACGAAATCTGCAACCACCTTAGAATCGTTAGTACGGGTGGCTTTTGCTTCCACCCATTTAGAAACATAATCAACGGCTAGCAAGATATAAGTGAAACCATAAGATGGAGGGAAAGGGCCCATGAAATCAATGCCCCAAACATCAAAAATTTCAACATTAAAGACAGGGGTTTGCGGCATTTGGTCCTTGGTACCTATGTTACCCATTCGTTGGCAACGATCACAAGACATACAAAAGGTTCTAGCATCCCTAAATATAGTCGGCCAATAAAAACCACACTCTAGAACCTTGAGGGCAGTGCGTTGTGTGCCAAAATGACCACCACATGCATATGTGTGACAAAAGCTTAGAATTGAGTGAAATTCAGAATCATGCACACATCTACGTACAATTTGATCTGAGCAATACTTCCACAAATAAGGGTCATCCCAAACATAGAAACGTGCATCATTTTTAAGCTTATCACGTTGGTGCTTGTTTAGTTCATTTGGAAATTGTTTAGCCACCAAGTAATTCACTAAATCTGCATACCATGGTTCACTTACCTCAATGGATAGCAGCTGCTCATCGGGAAAAGTTTCAGGGATAGGTACGGCATGTTCATGCTCCTCGTGGATCATTCGGCTTAAATGGTCAGCCACTACATTCTCGCTTCCTTTCTTATCCTGGATTTCAATATCAAATTCTTGAAGAAGAAGAATCCAACGGATAAGCCTCGGCTTTGCTTCCTTTTTCGTGATCAAGTACCTCAAAGCTGCATGATCAGAATAAACGATTACTTTAGTACCAATTAAATATGAACGGAATTTATCTAAAGCAAAAACCACAGCTAGAAGTTCTTTTTCCGTCGTGGAGTAGTTTAATTGGGCATCATTGAGAGTCCGAGAGGCATAGTATATGACATGCGGCCGTTTGTCTCTTCTTTGTCCTAGAACAGCTCCTAATGCATAGTCGGATGCATCGCACATGAGCTCGAACGGAAGGCTCCAATCTGGAGGTACAATAATGGGGGCCGAGACTAGCTTCTCCTTGAGTTGGTTAAATGCCGAATTACACTCTTCATCAAACTTGAATGGCACATCTTTTTGAAGCAATCGGCAAAGAGGGTTGGACATCTTGGAGAAGTCCTTGATAAAACGCCTATAAAACTCTGCATGGCCAAGAAACGAACGTACCTCTCTAACCGAAGTAGGAGAGGGTAAGTGACGTACAAGGTCTATTTTCGATTTATCTACTTCAATTCCTTTTTCTGAAACAATATGTCCTAAAACTATACCTTGTTTCACCATAAAGTGACATTTCTCCCAATTCAAGACAAGGTTAGTTTCAACACATCGTTTCAAAATTAAGGTCAGATTATCCAAGCAATTATCAAATGAACTCCCAAATACACTGAAATCATCCATGAAAACCTCAATGATCTTTTCAACAAAATCGGAAAATATACTTACAATACACCTTTGGAAAGTGGCCGGTGCGTTGCATAAGCCAAATGGCATGCGACGATAAGCAAATGTTCCAAAGGGACATGTGAATGTGGTATTCTCTTGATCATCCGGGGCTATCACAATTTGGTTATATCCAGAGTATCCATCAAGAAAACAGTAAAAAGCATGACCGGCTAACCTTTCGAGCATCTGGTCGATGAATGGCAAAGGAAAGTGATCTTTCATAGTCATGGCATTTAGCTTCCGGTAATCGATACATACTCGCCATCCAGTCTGAATGCGTGTAGGCACGAGCTCATTCTCATCATTCTTGATAACAGTTACTTCGGACTTCTTGGGAACGACTTGAACTGGAGAGACCCAACGGCTATCGGAGATAGGGTAGATCACTCCGCAATCCAAAAGCTTGATTATTTCCTTCTTCACCACTTCCATCATCGGAGGGTTGAGACGGCGTTGAGCCTCTCGAGTTGGTTTAGCCCCCTCCTCAAGAAGTATACGGTGCATGCATGTGGTAGGGCTTATTCCTTTAATGTCGGCCAAAGTCCACCCTATGGCCGTTTTGTGCTCTCGCAGCACCCTCACAAGCTTTTCCTCCTCCATTGCCGTGAGACTTGATGAAATGATGACGGGCAATGTTTCGCCTTTTCCCAAAAACACATACTTCAAATGGTCTGGCAACGGCTTAAGTTCAAGCGATGGTGCCTGAACAACAGAAGGTAGCATCTTAGTGGAAACTGAATTTGAAAGTGAGAGTGGAACCTTACCATATTGTTGTGGCAATGACTCAAGGGCTGCCACAACCTCAATTATTTCTTCACTAGAACCCATTGCAAAGAATTCCTCCTCCTTGCCGTGGCCTTGCATTGGCCCAAATCCTTCATTTTTACGCTCTATGGCCTTAGTGATGGTTGTTTCCAGGGCGTCCTCGTTCAATTCTTCAAGGTATACCTGCGCCAAAGAATCGATAACATCAATGGAAAAACAAGAATGGTCATCAACGGGATATCTCATAGTTTCAGAAATATTAAAATCAATCACTTCCCCATCGAATTCCATTGTCAAGGTGCCTTTGTATACATCAATCTTCGTTCGGGCCGTCTTCATGAATGGCCTACCAAGGAGAATCGGCAAAGATGTAGAATGGGCTGAATCCTCCATGTCTAGGACGTAGAAATCAGCCGGAAAAATTAAATGGTTCACCTGCACAAGCACATCTTCCAAAACTCCTTTTGGATACGCGTTAGAACGATCGGCCAATTGTATAATTACACCATCTTGTTTTAATTCACCCAAATTCATAGATGCATAAATAGAATAAGGCATGACATTTATGGATGCACCTAAATCAAGCATGGCATGTTCAAAACGATTATGTCCAATCACACAAGGAATCGTGAAACTACCGGGGTCTTTGCACTTGGTAGGCAGTTTACGTTGCAAAACAGCGGACACATTCTCGCTTACCTTCACTACCTCTTTGTTTGCCCTTCTTCTCTTTGTATTGCATAGGTCCTTGAGGAATTTAGCATACTTTGGAACCTGTTTGATTGCATCGAGAAGCGGTATGTTCACTTGCACCTTCCGGAACGTTTCAAGAATGTCCTTCTCGCTTTCTTCCTTTTTTTCTTGCATGAACCTGCGAGGAAAAGGTACATTGGGCAGATTAGGACGTGAAGTACATGAATTTGAACTTAAATTACCTGATTTGGCCGAGTTAGGGTGATCTGCCTCAGGTTGTGTCGTCTCTTCATCTACTTTCTGGGCAGATTTGGGATTGTTTGGCTCGGTCCCAACTTCTTTTCCACCCCTTAGGGTGATGGCCTTGGTGGATTCGAATCCTCCCTTTGGGTTGACTGTGGTTGAGCTAGGAAGCTTTCCTTGCTCTCTAATCTGTCCAAGGAACTCAGAAATCTGCCCTATTTGTTTCTTCATATCCGTCATCTCCTTCTCGTTATTTGCTATCCGGTTGTTTTGATTTTGCAACCCCTGCGAAATAGAGGTTAGTAATTGCATAGCTTGATCACTTTCCAAGGACGTACCTGAATGAGATGATGCCGAAGGTTGTTGGGGTTGTTGGGGTGCATACGGCTTGGAATAAAAACCAGGGGGGTTTGGCCTAAATCCTCCTTGTTGGGCAGCTTGTTGTGGCTCCCTCCATTTGAAGTTTGGATGGTCCCTCCATCCGGCATTGTAAGTGTTCGAGTATGGGTTGTTTTGATTTTGTCCTTAGAAACCAATTGCATTGGCAGATTCCCACCCACCATTCTCGATTAGTTGAGGGCACTTGTCGGATGGATGCCCTTGAATTGAGCACACGCCACAAACTTGGTGTTCTTGTGCTTTTGGACCAATCACAACCTGAGAAACAAGAGAAGTAAGATTAGCAAGTTGTGATTGAATTTCAGAAATAGCACTCACCTCATTTACACTTTGTTGTCGTGGGGCTTCCCTTTGACCCACTCCTTCATATTGTTGAGCGTTGAGCGCTCGGTTGGCTATGAGAATCTTGGCATCCCTTGGTGTTTTGTCCACCAATGCTCCTCCCGCTGATGCATCAAGCATTTGACGTTCGATAGGAAGGAGGCCCTCATAGAAATATTGAAGGAGAAGTTCCTCCTTCATTTGATGTTGAGGACATGAAGCTACAAGGCCCTTGAACCGCTCATAATAAGCCGGGAATGTCTCGCCATGATTCTGTTGAATACCACTAATTTTCTTCCGTAGGAGAATCACTCTCGAAGTAGGGAAAAATTTCTCCAAGAAAGCACGCTTCATACTCTCCCACGAAGTCACAGTTCCCGGGGCTAGTTCGTAGAGCCAATCTTTGGCCTTGTCCATAAGTGAAAATGGAAAGGCCTTCATCTTCAATATACTCCCATCCACATTGACGGGGGTCATGCTCGAACAAACCACCTCGAACTCCTTCAAGTGTTTGTTGGGGTCTTCCATAGACAAGCCATGGAACTTCGGAATATGGTGTAACAAACTGGATTTGAGTTCAAATTCCTCAGTCTTCCCCTCTGCAGCCGTGGGGTATTGGATACAAAGAGGCAATGCATTATCCAAACCCGAGGCCGAAAGCTCCTTGATGGTTCTATTATCTGCTGCCATGGCTTGTTCTTCTTCAAAAATCTGATCCGTGGGCTTTTCTTCTACACCTACTTCGTCTCCTTCAAGCCCAGGTTGTGGTGGAGGTTGTGGTGGCTCTTGTTGACTCCTCGTTCTCCTCAAAGTGCGTTCAAAATCACCGTCAAAGTCGGAGATGTTCTCTATAATAGGCCGAGAGCTACGAGTCATACACAGTACCAAAAAAACAAGGAAACAAACAAACTAAGAATCTGAAATAAGAATGCACGAAAAACAAAATATAAAAATAAAGACAAAGGATTAGCAAAGTTGCTAATCCCCGGCAACGGCGCCAAAATTTGATGCGAGATTTACTTGACACTCAAATTAAACCCTCGTTTGACAATTGTAGTAGAATGGATAAGTGAGGGATCGTTCTAGACCGGGGATTAGGAGGGCTTGCTAAAACCTTCTAAATTGACTTAAAAACATAAAAACTAAATTAAAATACTCTTAACAAGACTACTATGACTCAGAATAGCTTTGAAGGGCTCAAACTGCTTAAAACAATCAAACTGACTCAAATAGAAACTAGAACTTGATTTAGACGAATTTGAAACTGTTTATGACTCCAAAAGCTTAAAGATACAAAAATAAAACAAATACGAATAATTAAGACTCAACGAAATATGGGGGAAATGTGTTTGGACGATATTAAATTAAATGGACAGAATATAATTAAAGGCAAAATGTAAATATGAATGTGATGAAAATATGGATGATGGAATAGCCAAGGGGTTCTTCTCCACACATGTTACACTTGCATACAATATTGATTCTCAGTTGGTCTTTCGATAAGTTGTGAAAGTCAATGCTCCAAGTTAATTAGGTCCGCTTAGATTAACTTTCAGATTTCCCTAAATTCGTTGGATTGAATGGAATACGCATTACAACCAAATTATTCTTAATCAAAGTCCCTAACTATGGAATACGCATGATAGAGACATTCAACAAAGATCATTAAGTTCAATGAAAATTATAAGTGTTGACGAGGCATTCGTTACTATGGAATACGCATGAAACTTATGCCAAGAATTCGTTTAACGCGATTGTTTATAAGCAACCTCCACTACTTGTGAATATAAGTTCATAACGATTAGGTGAAACTCACTTATATTCTAGCGTCATATTCATGCATGAAAATTAAGCTTGCAATCTCAATGAACATACATAAATAAGTTATCAATCAAACAGTTAAACGAATTGAATCCACAACTTATGAAATTCCAACCAAAAGTAATCAATTCATATTGCAAATATAAACATAGTTTCGAATCACCCCCTAGCTAAAGGGGGTTTAGTTCCTCATAACCTTGAAATCAAAGAAACAACTAAACATTCCAACAACTCACACTTGAATTGTATGAACGTTTAGGCACTCTTCTCTTCCATTACAAAACAAAGAAAATTTAATTCAAACATTGAAATCAAAGAAACACCTAAACATTCCAACAACTCACACTTGAATTGTATGAACGTTTAGGCACTCTTCTCTTCCTCGTTATTGTGGCACAAGGTCTAAGGTGAGCTTTGGGGATTATGTGAAGTGTGGAATGAAGTGAGGAGTGATGGAAGTGGAAGAGGATTGGTGTTTGGATTATAAGAGAAGGGGGACTCACGGCTAAGGGAAGAATGGAAGTGTTTGAGGGGTGTTGTGTTGTGAGTGAGATGTGAATTGAATGGGGAGTAAATGAATGAATGCTAGGGTATTTATAGGGGTAGTGGAGGGAACATATGGCTGTTTGTCTAAGCATTTGTGTGGAGGAATGATGGAAAAACAGCTAGGACACATGTGAAAACTGGAATTGCACAAGGGGAGCAAAGGGAACCCACGGCAATTAGAGTTTGTTTGATGATGATGCATGTGATAGGTGGGAACAAAGGGGGAAACATGGCACAAGGGGGCTTGAATGAATGATTGAATGTGCATGTGGATTTAAAGAATGAGTGGTGGTGTAATGATGAAGTGAATGCATGTGGAATTAAAAGGAGGAAAGCTGAAATTGTGAAGGGAAGGCACGGCAATGTGTTTTGTAAAAGGGAAGATGGTGTGTGAATGCATGTGAAGATGCTAATAAATAATGCATGTAGGGTTAGGAAATAAAATCATAATTTAAAGGGGAATGATTAAAGGGTTTTGAAAGGTTTTTGCATGGCTTTGAAGTGAATGTGGATTGGGCTTGAGTTTAAGTACATGAAATGGACCCAAATTGCTCCCCCTTGCATGGCAAGGAATGGTGTTTGTGTTAAGCCCAAGGCAAGGTGAATGTGATTGGGTTAGGGCCATTGTTTTGTGTCTTCAAGTGCATACAAGGCCTTCAAATTCGTCCATCCTCTTGGCTTCATGGATAAGCTATCCAATCCATGCCCAAAAATGCTCCAAATGGCCTCAAAATGCACTTTCTTGCTCCCTAGGCCCTTAGAACCTGAAAACACACAAAAGAAGCATAAAGGACTAAAATAACGAGAGAAACATAACGTAAATGCACGAGAACGAGCCATTTAAGTCGCATGAATATGCTCCTATCATAAGGTGTTGAAACCTTATGGGTGACTTGATACTTCTTGAGTAGTACTTCAATGGTACGATTGCAAAAGTGAAATCCTCCATCACTAATAAGTACTCGAGGCATCCCAAATCTAGCAAAAATGTTAGTCTTTATAAAATTTGCAACAACTCTAGAATCATTAGTCCGGGTGGCCTTGGCTTCCACCCATTTGGAAACATAATACACCGCAAGCAAAATATAAGTAAAACCAAACGAAGATGGGAAAGGGCCCATGAAATCAATGCCCCAAACATCAAAAATTTCAACATTAAAGATGGGTGTTTGCGGCATTTGGTCCCTTGCACCTATATTTCCCATTCGTTGGCAACGATCACAAGTTAAACAAAAGGTTCTAGCATCTTTAAAGATTCTTGGCCAATAAAAACCACATTCTAACACTTTAAGGGCAGTGCGTTGTGTGCCAAGATGTCCACCACAAGCATAAGTATGACAAAAGGTGAAAATCGAATTAAACTCACAATCATGCACACAACGACGCACAATCTGATCTGCACAAAACTTCCACAAATAGGGGTCATCCCATACATAAAACCGTGCCTCTTTCTTTAACTTATCACGTTGGTGCCTAGCTAGGGTACTTGGAACGCGTTTTGACACCAAAAAATTGACCAAATCGGCATACCAAGGTTCACATACCTTAATGGACAGCAATTGCTCATCAGGGAAAGTCTCTTGGATGGGTAAGGAGTCCTCATTGCACACCAAACGACTTAAATGGTCAGCAACTACGTTCTCACTCCCTTTCTTGTCTCGAATTTCAATAGCAAACTCTTGGAGAAGAAGCATCCATCTAATGAGCCGTGGTTTAGCCTCCTTCTTAGTGAATAAGTACCTAAGAGCTGCATGGTCAGAAAATACAATCACTTTAGTTCCAAGTAAATAAGAACGAAACTTATCTAAAGCAAACACAACGGCAAGAAGTTCTTTTTCAGTGGTAGAGTAGTTTAATTGAGCATCATTTCAAGTCCTAGAAGCATAGTAGATGGCGTGGGATTGCTTATTCCTCCTTTGACCCAAAACAACCCCTATTGCATAATCGGATGCATCGCACATGAGCTTAAAAGGCAACGTCCAATCAGGTGGAAGGATGATAGGTGCCGTGGTTAATTTGTCCTTGAGAAGCTTGAATGCCTTCTCACACTCCTCGTTGAACTCAAACGCCACTTCTTTTTGTAGGAGACGGCATAGTGGTTGTGCAATTTTAGAAAAATCCTTGATAAATCGCCTATAGAATCCTGCATGGCCAAGAAAAGAACAAACCTCTCTAACCGAAGTAGGAGAGGGTAAGTGACGTACAAGATCTATTTTAGACTTATCAACTGATGCGAAATATATAAGCACACAAATTAAAACCCTCTTTTGACAATTGTAGTATATGAATAAGTAGGAATCGTTCTAAACCGGGGATTAGGAGGGCTTGCTAAATCACTTGGAAACTGATTCAAAAACGTAAAACAAAGATTAAAACACTAAACTAGACTCAAAGAATGCAAAACTAAACAATAAAAGCACTAAAACAAACCAAAAGACTCAAAACAACACCAAAACACTCAAAACTGCCTTAAAAACACTTTCTGGGCAGTTTTGAGCACTTTCACTAATTTGGACGAATTTGGGTAATAACTTGAATCAAAACACTTAGAAACACAAACTAAGACACTTTCTAACTAAATTGGACACTAAAGTAAAGGGGGATTTAGTTTTTGACGAAATTAAATAAAATTCACAGATTGTAATTAAAACAGATTGTAAAGATGAATTTGATGAAAATATGGATGGAATGCTAGCTAGAAGGTTCTTCTCCACACATGTCACACTTGCATACAAGATGATTTTCAGTTGGTCTTTCGATGAATTATGAAACTCAACACCCCGGGTTAATTAGGTCCGCTTAAATTAACCTTCAAGTTCTCCTTAAGTTAATGAATTGGATGGGACAGCGCATACACAATTCAAAACATTCTCCAAAAGTCCTTTACGTGAAAAGCACAATAAAGATACAATCAAAGATCATTAAGCAACATGAAACTATAAGTGTTGACAAGGCATTCGTTACTATGATGAGCATGAAACTAGTGCCAAGAATTCATTTAACGCGATTGTTTATAAGCAACCTCCACTACTTATGAATATAAGTTTGTAACTATTAGGTGAAACTCACTTATATTCTAGCGTCATATTCATGCATGAAAACTAAGCGTGCACTCTCAATAAACATACACAAATAAGTTATCAATCAAACAGTTAAACGAATTGAATCCATAACTCATGAAATTCCAACCAAAGGTAATCAATTCATATTGCAAGCATAAACATAGTGTCGAATCACCCCCTAGCTAACTAGGGATTTAGCCTCTCATGTTCACAGAAAGAGAAATAAAATTGAAATTAAACATAAAGAACAAAAGATTGATTACACCTAAAACGCCCAAGGAATCCACTTGAATTTCTGCACGTTTTAAAGTCATCTTTCTCCTTTTTTCTTGCTGCGGCAGAGAAGGTTTATGGTGAGTTTGGATGATTTTCTGGTTTAAGGATGGGTTTATGGGGAGATGGTGGTGCGGCAAGGTGGTGGGATGATGTATGGAGGTGTGGATGGTGTATGGAATGGTGGAGGAAGGATGGAGTGGCTGCGGCAGAGAAGGGAAGTGGCTGGAATGGTGGGAATAGGCTGCGGCAGAGAAGAATAATATGGGATGGTGGCTGCGGCTTAGGGGGAAATAGGGCTATGGTGGCTGAATGATATGAAGAATGAATGGGAAAAGAGAGAGCTAGGGTGAATTAAAGGGTGCGACTGAGATGGGATTTAGAAGGCTTAGGGTGAATGGATGGGGACTTGTGGCTGATATGGATGATGGATGAATGAAAATTGTGAATGAATAGAATAGGGTGCGGCTAGGGTTTGAAATATGTATGGTTCCAGAAATTAACCCTAGCTTATTTTTATTAACTAAAATAAATTCAAAGGCTTCTAGAATTAGGAAATAAAATCAGAAATGAAAGAGGGAATGATTAAAGGGTGGGGCTAGGGTTTATTTGAAAGGGAAATAGGTTTAAGTTTTAGAAATAAAAGGGAGAGTGGCTGCAAGGAAAAAGGGTTAGGGTTTAGATGCATAAAAGGGGACAAAAATGCCCCCCCTTGCACGGCAAGGGAAGGGAATTAGGGTTAAGGCACGGAAAAGGGTTTAAAGTGGCCTAGGGCCTTTGTTTTGTGTCCTAAAGTGCCTACAAGGCCTTCAAAGTGGCTAGAAAATACGGACGTTTAAGATTAGGAAAGGTTACCAAAACGGGAAACCTAGGGTTAACTTTCCTATTTCAAGTAGGAATCCTTGTTGGAGTAGGATTCCTCGTTTGAGTAGGAATTCATCGTTGGAGTAAGAATTCATCGTTTCTTCAAGTCTTCAACTCATTCATTCCTCTTTTGCTCCAAAAGACTCCAATTTGCATCTTCTTGCACACTTTGGCCTTATAATCTGAAAATACACAAAAGTGACTTTAAACACTAAAATAACCAAGGAAACACAACATAAATGCACGAGAACAAGCTAATTAAGTCGCATGAATATGCTCCTATCATCAACTTCAATTCCTTTTTCAGAGATGATATGACCCAAAACCATACCTTGTTTAACCATGAAATGACATTTTTCCCAATTCAAAACAAGGTTAGTTTCCATGCATCTTTTCAAGATTAAAGTAAGATTATGCAAACAATCATCAAATGAGTCTCCAAACACACTAAAATCGTCCATAAATACTTCAATTATCTTTTCCACATAATCTGAGAAGATACTTACCATGCATCGTTGGAAAGTGGCCGGTGCATTGCATAAACCAAATGGCATACGATGATATGCAAAAGTACCAAATGGACAAGTAAAAGTGGTCTTTTCTTGATCATCCGGTGCTATGACAATTTGATTATAACCCGGATAACCATCAAGAAAGCAATAAAAAGAATGACCGGCTAACCTTTCAAGCATTTGATCGATGAATGGCAAAGGGAAGTGATCTTTCCTTGTCATGGCATTTAGCTTCCTATAGTCAATGCACACTCTCCAATCGGTTTGAATGCGTGTAGGCACAATTTCATCTTCTTCATTCTTCACCACCATGACTCCGGACTTCTTGGGAACCACTTGGACCGGCGAAACCCAACAACTATCCGAAATAGGATAGATGACGCCACAATCAAGCAATTTGATGATTTCCTTCTTCACTACTTCCATCATTGGTGGGTTGAGTCGACGTTGGGCTTCCCTTGATGGTTTGGCGCCTTCTTCCATGAGAATGCGATGCATGCATGTGGTAGGACTTATGCCCTTGATATCGGCCAAAGTCCACCCAATGGCCGTCTTATGCTCTTTGAGAACCCTCACCAATTTCTCCTCTTCTTGTGCCGTGAGGGATGAGGCTATAATGACCGGCAATGTGTCTTGCTCGCCCAAGAACACATACTTCAAGTGATTTGGCAACGGTTTGAGTTCAAGGGTAGGTGGTTGTTCTATAGAAGGAAGCAACTTATTAGTCGAAATTGGAATTGGAATTGGATTAGGGGACTTACCTTAGAGCCGTGGCAATGACGCTAGGGCTGCCACGGTCTCAATTACATCATCATCAAAGGCCACGGCATAGGTTGGCAAGTGTGTGCCGTGGGGTGCTATGGTCTCAACCACGTGATCCTTCACTTCTATGCCGTTTGTGATGACCGTTTCAAGTGTATCTCCATGTAATTGATCAAGGTGTACCTACGCCAAAGAATCAAGAATATCAATAGAGAAACAAGAGTGATCGTCATTAGGAAATTTCATAGTTTCAGAAATATTAAAATCAATCACTTCCCCATCGAATTCCATTGTTAAAGTGCCCTTAAACACATCTATCTTTGTTCGGGCCGTCTTCATGAAGGGCCTCCCAAGAAGAATCGGCAAAGATGGAGCATAGGTGG
The DNA here is from genome assembly GCF_041283825.1 of Pyrus communis. Lineage (NCBI taxonomy): Eukaryota > Viridiplantae > Streptophyta > Magnoliopsida > Rosales > Rosaceae > Pyrus > Pyrus communis. Next base: position 23,027,092 of record NC_142569.1, read on the forward strand.
TTTCTTCCATTTCAAGAACGTAGAAATCCGCCGGAAAAATCAAATTATTCACCTGCACTAAGACATCTTCCAATACGCCCTTTGGATATGCATTAGATCTATCGGCCAACTGAATAATCACACCATCATTTTTCAATTCACCAAGGTTCATAGAAGCATAAATAGAATATGGCATGACGTTAATTGAAGCTCCTAAGTCTAACATAGCATGTTCGAACTTAGTTTGGCCAATAATACAAGGAATTGTAAAGCTACCTGGATCTTTGCATTTTGGTGGTAACTTCCTTTGTAAAACAGCGGAAACGTTTTCACTTACCCGTACTACCTCTTTATGTGACGCCCTCTTCCTTGTAGTGCACAATTCCTTCAAGAACTTAGCGTATTTGGGCACTTGCTTTATGGCATCTAGGAGCGGGATATTGACTTGAACTTTCCTAAACGTTTCAAGAATGTCCTTCTCATGCTCCTCCTTCTTTCTTTGCAAAAATCTGTGAGGAAAAGGAACATTGGGTGGAACGGGGTTAGAATTAATCGAATTTGAACCCAACTTACCTTTGATGGCCGAATGGGATGCATTGGATGAAGTAGTGTCCTTAGGTGCTTGCGGCAATGGAAGTTGTGTCCTTGCCGTGGGCTTCCCTTCATCCTCCTCTTCATGTTGCAATGTTTCTTCTTCGTTAGGACTTGTTTTGGGTGGTGTGGATGTGGTGCCAACTTCTTGTCCACTCCTCAAAGTGATTGCTTTGGCAGATTCGAACCCTTCCTTTGGATTGACAATGGTTGAGCTTGGAAGTTTGCCTTGGTCTCGGAATTGTCCCACAAACTCCGCAATCTGCCCTATTTGCTTCTCTAAGTGGTCCACCCTTTTGTCTTGGTTTTGCATTGCTTTTTCTTGGTTTTGCAATACTTTGTTTTGATTTTCTTGCCCCTGAGATAAACTAGTAAGTAACTTAAGAATTGTAGCATTATCTAAAGATGTACCTTGATGGTTTTGGGCGGATTGGGATGGTGATGCTTCTTGGCCGTGGGTTTTGGTGTAAAACCCCGGGGGTTGCCGCCTAAAGCTTCCTTGTTGGTAAGATTGTTGAGGCTCCCTCCACTTGAAGTAAGGATGGTCTCTCCAACCCGGATTGTATGTATTGGAATATGGATCATTCCTTGACTGATTTTGGCTTGGAAATCCAATGGCGTTTGCACTCTCCCATCCCCCATTCTCAATCAATTGAGGGCACTTTTTCGAAGGATGACCTTGAATAGAACATACGCCACTACAATTGGACCTTGGATCTTCATTCCTTCGGCCATCTGAGACACAAGAGAAGTAAGATTAGCTAATTGAGTTTGAATGTCGGATTGAGAACTTACCTCATGTACTTGTTGCCGTGGGGGATCCCTTTGCCCAATTCCTTCGTATTGTTGTGCATTGAGAGCCCGGTTTGCAATGAGATTCTTGGCTGCCATGGGAGTTTTATCCACCAATGCACCTCCCGCCGAAGCATCAAGCATTTGCCTTTCAATAGGAAGAAGACCTTCATAGAAGTATTGAAGTAGAAGCTCCTCCTTCATTTGATGTTGAGGACATGATGCAACAAGGGCTTTAAAACGCTTGTAGTATGTTGGAAAAGACTCCCCTTGACTTTGTTGGATTCCGCTAATCTTCTTTCTCAAGAGAATGACTCTTAAAGTAGGAAAGAACTTTTCAAGAAACGCCCTCTTCATGCTCTCCCAAGAAGTGACCGTTCCGGGTGCTAACTCGTACAACCAATCCTTGGCCTTCTCCAAGAGTGAGAACGGGAAAGCCTTCATCTTCAAAATACTACTATCAACGTTAATTGGAGTCATGCTCGAACACACCACCTCGAACTCCTTCAAATGCTTGTTGGGATCCTCCATAAACAGTCCATGGAACTTTGGAATGTGGTGCAACAAACTTGACTTCAATTCAAATTCGTCGGTCTTGTCTTGAGCCGCCCTTGGGTATTGGATGCACAAGGGTGCGGCATTGTCCATTCCCGAAGCGGAAAGCTCCTTGATTGTACGGTTGTCCGCTTCCATGGTGTGGACTTCTTCTTCCTCCCTTGCCGTGGGTCTTTCTTCCTCCTCAAAATTGGAAGCCGAACTAGAACTTGTTGATTGAAGTTCTGGGTTCTTCTTCTTCTTCCTCAAAGTGCGCTCAAAATCGTCGTCAAAATCCAAGATGTTTGCACTAATAGGTTGAGAGCTACGAGTCATAAACTAGTACCTACAAACAAGAAAAGAAATAAGGTCAGTAGCTAAAACAAAAAGAAAACAAAAAGAAAACAAAAAGAAACAACGGGGGATTAGCAAACTTGCTAATCCCCGGCAACGGCGCCAAAAATTTGATGCGAATTATATAAGCACACAAATTAAACCCTTTATTGACAATTGTAGTATATGTATAAGTAGGGATCGTTCTAAACCGGGGATCAGGAGGGGTTGCTAAAACACTTGAAAACTGACTCAAAAACGTAAAACAAAGGTTAAAACACTAAACTAGAGTCAAAGAATGTAAAACTAAACACTAGAATACTAAAACAAACCAAAAGACTCAAAACAGCAGCAAAACACTCAAAACTTCCTTAAAAACACAATCTGGGCAGTTTTGAACACTTAACACTAATTTGGACGAAAATACAATTTGTTTTGACTCAAAAGACTCTAAAACACACTTTTGGAAAGATTTGGAATAAGTAAGAAAGGGGGATTTGTTTTTGGACGAATTTAAAAGAAAACAAGTAACTTAAAACTTAAAACAGATTTTTGGACGAATTTGAGTAAAACCAATGGATGATGAACTAGCCAAGGGATACTTCTCCACACATGATACATTCAAACATAAGTTGATTTCCAGTTGCTATTCCGATAAACCATGAACCTCAATACCCCAGATTAACCGTGACATCACTAATTAACCCTCAGATTTCCCTTAAGTTATTGGATTGGATGACATTATACGACAACCCAAAGCATTCTTCAAAAGTCCCCTACATGACATCATAATAGAGATACAATCAAAGATCATTGCGTTCAATGGAAATCATAAGTATTGACAAAGCACTTGTAACTATGACATCATGATACGCATGCTAGGAATTTACTTAACATGATTGTGAAAACAACCGTAACTACTTGTGAATATAAGTTTGTAACGATTATGTGAAACACCCTTATATTCTAGCACCAAATTCAAGCATGCAAATTAAGTAGGCCTCCCTAATCAACATACAAGAATAAGTTATCCATCAAACGGTTAAGTAAATTGCATTCACAATTTATGAAATCACAACTGGAATTTATCAACTCATATTATAAATATAATCATGGCTTTAAAGCATCCCTAGGCTAAAACGAGTTTAGCCTCTCATGTTCATAACAAAACAAAGGAAATTAGAATTAAACATTGAAAATAAAAGATAGATTACACCTAGAAGCATTCCAACACTCCAACTCGAATGCATAAACGTCAAAGGCTTCATCTTCTTTCTCCTCTTCTTTGCTAGGTCACGGCACAAGTGCTAAGGTGGGTTTTTGGATGAGTTTTTGGATTTAATGTGGGTTTATGGAAGTATGGTGGTGCGGCAAGGCTTAGTGGTGGTGTAGGGTGGTTTGGATGTGGTTTGGAAGTCGAGGGATGGTGGAAATTTGGATGGAAAGCTGCGGCAAAATTGGATGTGTTTGTGAATGAAGGCTGGTTGTGTAGAAGGGGGGATTAGCTTTCTAAGGGTGCGGCACAAGAGTATATATAAGGAAGAAAAGACCTAAAGGCTTTATTACTTGGTTTAGGAAAGGAATTAATTCTAAATCTTTGAAGAATAGGAAACACAAAATCAGAAATTGAAAGAAATAGGAATGTGACTTGCGGCAAAGGTTAGAGAGAAAGGGAATGTCTTTTATTTCTGAATTTAGGCAAGGATTTAGGAATATAAAAGGGAATGTGAGTTATGGCTGAAATAGGTATGAGAAAGGAAAGTGTTTAAGTGTTTAAAATAGGGAACAAAGCCCTTCCTTGCACGGCAAGGAAGGGAGACACAAGAAAACACACGGCATTGTCCTAAGGCTGCAAGGGATGTTGTTTTTGTGACCTAGAATAGGTAGGAGCCTTTAATCTTGCTGAAATATGGAGTCTTTAAGGATTAGGAAAGATTAAACCAAAATAGGAAACCTTGGCTTAACTTTCCTACTTCAAGTAGGAAACCTTCTTTGACTAGGATTCCTCATTTGATTAGGAATCCTCTTGTGATTAGGAATCCTCTTGTGATTAAGAATCCTCTTGTGATTAGGAATCCTCTTGTGATTAGGAATCCTAACTTCATTAGGTCTTCAATTTCGTCCATTCCTTTTGCTCCAAACATAAGCTATCCATTCCAAGTCCAATTTTGCTCCAAAATGCTCCAAAATGCATCTTTTTGCTTCCTTAGCCATATGAACCTAAAAACACACGAAAATGGCTTAAACTACTAAAACAACTATGAATTAACAATATAAATGCACGAAAACAAGCTAAGTAAGTCGCCTAAATATGCTCCTATCAACAACCCAAAGCATTCTTCAAAAGTCCCCTACATGACATCATAATAGAAATACGGTCAATGATCATTACGTTCAATAGAAATCATAAGTATTGACAAAGCACTTGTAACTATGACATCATGATACTCGTGCTAGGAATTTACTTAACATGATTGTGAAAACAACCTTAACTACTTGTGAACATAAGTTTGTGACAATTATGTGAAACACCCTTATATTCTAGCACCAAATTCAAGCATGTAAATTAAGTAGGCCTCCCTAATAAACATACAAGAATAAGTTATCCGTCAAACGGTTAAGTAAATTGCGTTCACAATTTATGAAATCACAACTGGACTTTATCAACTCATATTATAAACGTAATCATGGTTTCAAAGCATCCCTAGGCTAAAATGAGTTTAGCCTCTCATGTTCATGACAAAACAAAACAACATAGAATTAAGCATTGAAAATAAAAGATAGATTACACCTAAAAACGTCCAACACTCCAACTCGAATGCACAAACGCCCAAGGCTTGGTCTTCCTTCTCCTCTTCCTTGCTAAGTCACGGCACAAGGTCTAGGGTGGTTTTGTGGATGATTTTCTGGGTTTTGGATGGATTTAGGCAGGTGTGGTGGTGCGGCAAGGGTTGATGGTGGTGTATGGAGGTTGGGATGGAGGTTTGGAAGTAGGGGAATGATGGAAGGTTGGTTGCAAGGTTGCGGCAAAAGATGGTTTTCTGAATGAATGAATGAATGTTGTGTGAAGGGTGGTGATCTAAATGGTCCGGCAAGGGCTGTTTATATAGGCTAGTTTGGCACACTTAGTGAAGGAAAATGATTGCACAATCCCATTGAAAAAGGGTTAATTCAAGGCAAAAATCAAATGGGAATTGGAATAGGTAGTGCGGCTAGGATTTAGGGAGTTCTAGAAGGTTAGGTGCGGCACACATGTAGGGAGAGGATAAGGTGTTCTAGAATAAGTGGTTTAGGGCAGATTCCTAAACCTAAAGGCCTAGGACACATGGTATTTATGTAGAAGGAGGATTGCAATTCCTAAACCTACAAGGAATGGTGTCTTGCGGCATTTAAATGGATAAGGCTTCTAGAAACTGAAATGGGTGTTTAGATGTGTAATTAATTCCCTCTAATTAGCTAGGTTTAAGTCCCAACCTGATTTGGATAGGATAGAATAGGATAATGTTAGAGTTAGGATAGGATAAGATAAGGTTGGATAAGGTTGGATAAGGTCTCTTGTTTCTTGCTTCTTCCTTATCTTCATTGTATTAGGACTTCTTTCACCAGATTTGTAGCCTTTCCTAGCTCTTCTTGTCTTCAATTTCATCCATCCTCTTTGCTCCATGGTTAAGCTATCCAATCCATGCCCAAAAATGCTCCAAATAGCCTCAAAATGCACTTTCTTGCTCCTTTTGCCATTAGGACCTAAAAACATACGAAAATAACTTAAACTACTAAAACAACTATGAATTAACAACATAAATGCACGAAAACAAGCTAAGTAAGTCGCCTAAATATGCTTCTATCAATGTGCAGGTACTAGTTTATGACCCGTAGCTCATAACCTGTTCGTGAGCATATCTTCAACTTTGACGGCGATTTCGAGAGGACTTTGAGAAGAAAAAGGAAATTGCAAGAGTCTAATCCTCCTAGTCCCGAACCTGAATTAGAAGAGCAAGAAGTTGAGGTTGAAGAGGAGCCCACGGCAAGGTTTGAAGAGGAAGTACCAACCATGGCAGCGGACAATCGAACCATCAAGGAGCTTTCTGCCTCGGGTTTGGACAATGCAGCCCCTCTTTGCATCCAATACCCTAGGGCAGCCCCTGAGAAGACCGATGAATTTGAGTTGAAGTCCAGTTTGCTACATCATATACCCAAGTACCATGGGTTATCAATGGAGGACCCCAATAAGCATTTAAAGGAGTTCGAAGTAGTATGCTCAAGTATGACACCGGTGAACGTGGACAGCAACATATTGAAGATGAAGGCTTTTCCTTTTTCTTTGTTGGAGAATGCCAAGGATTGGTTGTATGAGTTAGCTCCCGGAACTGTCACATCATGGGAGAGTATGAAGCGAGCCTTCTTAGAGAAGTTCTTTCCGACATCACGAGTCATTCTTCTTCGCAAGAAGATTAGTGGAATTCAGCAAAGCCAAGGTGAATCTTTTCCAACTTATTATGAACGTTTTAAAACCCTTGTTGCTTCATGTCCACAGCACCAAATGAAGGAGGAGCTTCTTCTTCAATATTTCTACGAAGGTCTCTTACCAATTGAACGTCAAATGTTGGATGCATCCGCGGGAGGAGCTCTAGTGGACAAGACACCCATGGATGCCAAAACTCTCATTGCTAATCGAGCACTCAACGCACAACAATATAAAGGTGTTGGGCAGAGAGACACCCCACGGCCACATCATGTAAATGAGGTAAGTTCTATTTCTGAGTTACAATCCTAAATGGCTAACCTTACGTCTATGTTATCGCAGTTTGTTGAAGGCCCCAAAACGCAAGGAACTACAATATGTGGTGTATGCTCCATTCAAGGACACCAATCTGATCAATGCCCTCAATTGATTGAAAATGGAGGGTGGAAATCTGCCAATGTCGTGGGTTATGGGAGTCAAAACCAACCAAGGGGTGATCCTTTCTCTAATACATACAATCAGGGATGGCGTGACCACCCCAATTTCAGATGGAGAGATGCACCACAACCTGCCCAACAAGGTGGATTCCGACAACCCCCGGGTTTCTTTCCACGGCCAATGGCACCACAACCACCTCCTCGAGTACAATCATCCCAAACCAACTCAGGTACGTCTATGAATGACGATAAAACATATCAGTTATTAACCACAATGGCACAGGGAATGCAGAACCAAGCAAATGAGGTTAATGAGCTAAAGAAGCAAATGGGCCAAATGGCCGAATTTTTGGGACAATTTCGTGAAAATGGTAAGTTACCAAGCACTATGGTGGTCAATCCCAAGGGTGGTTTCGAATCTGCAAAAGCTATCACACTAAGAAGTGGAAAAGAAGTGGGAAGCAAAGCACATGAACCTGCCCAAAACAAGGACCATGAACCTACCCATTCGTCCACCTCAGGTAATGTTGTCCCAAATGTTGTGATTTCGAACACTAATCTGCCCAATGTCCCTTTCCCTCGTAGATTTGCACAATCGAAGAAGGAAGAAAGCGAAAAGGACATTTTGGATACCTTTCGGAAAGTCCAAGTAAACATTCCTTTACTTGATGCTATTAAGCAAGTGCCCAGGTATGCAAAGTTTTTAAAAGAATTATGCACTACAAGGAAGAGGGCTTCAAATAAAGAGGTGGTTAGGGTAAGTGAAAACGTTTCCGCTATTTTACAACGAAAGTTACCTCCAAAGTGCAAAGATCCAGGTAGCTTTACAATTCCTTGCATTATTGGCCAAACTAAGTTTGAACATGCTATGTTAGACTTAGGAGCTTCAATTAATGTCATGCCATACTCTATTTATGCATCCATGAACCTTGGTGAATTAAAAAATGATGGTGTGATTATTCAATTGGCCGATCGATCTAATGCCTATCCCAAGGGAGTCCTTGAGGATGTTTTAGTGCAGGTGAATAACTTGATATTCCCGGCGGATTTTTATGTGCTTGAAATGGAAGACTCGGTTCATTCTCTACCCTTGCCACTCCTACTTGGAAGACCGTTCATGAAAACAGCCCAAACAAAGATTGATGTGGCCAAGGGAGCACTAACAATGGAGTTTGGTGGTGATATAATTAAATTCAATGTTTATGACTCTATTAAGAATCCTAATGATGGTCATTCTTGTTTTGCCATTGATGTGCATAAGGATATAGGGCCGAAAGGATCCACACCTATCAAGAAGGATGTATCAAGAACCACCATTGGAGAAGAACTTGGAGTGATTGCCCTACAACCACCCAATATGGCCGAAAGTAGCCATAATGACATTGTTGATAGGGCTGCCGTTTTTTAGCCTTCACCACAATATGTTTGTAAGTCTTCAATCCCAATTTCAATTCCCATTTCAACTAATAGGTTGTTACCTTCTTTGGTGCAGGTGCCCAACCGATCTCAAGGTGGTGGGAGCATTTACATGGACTTTCGGAACCAAAACATCACCATCAGGGAGGATCACTATCCCTTCCCATTCATTGAACCATATTATGCAAATGTTGAAGGGCAGGTTGTGGAGGACATCACTCTCCATGCCGTGGGCTCCAATTGAGGCTAAGAAGAATGTTCCTCCGGCTGCACGACGTTAAAGAAAGCGCTACTTGGGAGGCAACCCATGCAATCAACAAAGGCCGAACTTGGGAATCGCTCCAAACTCAGATTTGCATCCCTAAAACTTTTCCTTTGTTGCTTACTTTATGTTATGTGTGATGTGTTTATTTGTGTGTTCTTTTGCTGTTAGTTTAGTGATGTGAAATATTCTAACACTCAAATTAAAACCCTATGATTGTAGTATATGAAAGTAGGGATCGTTTTAGGCCAGGAATTAGAAGGGATGCTAATCAACACAATTAAGACTAAAAAAAACACTAAAATAGACTTTATAGACTCTAAACTAACTTAAAACACTCAAAACAGCAACAAACACTTAAAAAGACTCAATTTTAGACCTAACAAGTGTTTTGGACGAAAATAAACCTTAACTTGACTCAAAAGACTCAAAGAAAATAGATTTTGACTCAAATAACAAGACTAAATAAAAGGGGGATTGTTTTTGACGAATTTAAAACTTAAAACAAAAACTTTGTAGAAAATACTTTGGAAAAACGAATTTAAGTGAAATAAATGGGTGAAAGGCTAGTTAGAGGATCCTTCTCCACACATGATATATGCATACGAACCAATTTCCAGTTATTATTCCTTTACACTATGAATGACAACACCCCAAGTTAGTTGCATCGCACAACTAACCATCAGATTTTCCTTATTTCATTGAATTAGATGGAATACGCATCTAAACCAAATTACCTTTCTCAAGTTCCCTATATGAAACGCATGATAGAGATACATGTCAAAAGTCATTAAGTTCTATGAAAATCATAAGTATTGACAAGGCATTCATCACTATGAAACGCATGAGACTCATACCAAGGATTTGCTTAACACGATTGTGACTAGCAACCTCCACTACTTGTGAATATAAGTGAAACCCCCTTATACTCTAGTATCAAATTCATGCATGCAAATTAAGTGTCGACCCCCAACCCACATACATAAACAAGTTTTAATAACTTAGATAAGCAAATCACATTCATGCCTTAAGAAACAATAACTGGACGTAATCAGTTCATATAAAACATATAATCATGGCTTCGAATTCACCTCTAACTAAAAAGAAGTTAGTTCCACATGTTCGCAAAACAAAGATAATTAAACTTAAACATTAAAAACAAAGATAGAATACACCTAGAAACACTCCAGGTGGCTCCTCCTTCCTTCCTTGCTGCCAACAATAGGGATTTGCGTGAATTTATGCTCTTGAGGTATGGTGGATGGTGTGGTGTGAATTTGTGGTAGAGGGTGGTGGTTTTTGAGTGTTGTGGCATCATGTATTTATAAGGTGAAGGGAGACACGAAATTTGGGCTGAAAAGGAGAGGAATTAGGACTCCAAAACACCAAAGAGCAAGGACACTTTCAATTAGATTCCAAGGAGGACAAGGAATGGTCCTTGTGGCAGATTCTATAACTTCTAGAAGGGTTACATGTGGCATAAACTTAATGCACGAAAATAGGGCTTCTAGAACTTGATATTTAGGTGATTTAATGTGAAAAGGAGTCCTCTTTGAAGTTGGAATTAAGGTAGGAAAAGATTAGGATAGGATAAGATAAGGTTGGATAAGGTTTGGATAAGATAAGGAAATTTGGATAAGGCTCCTTATTTCTTGCTCTTTCCTTATCTTCTTTGCATTTGGACTTCTTTCTCCAGATTTTTAGCCTTTCCTAGCTTTTCTTGACTTCAATTTCGTCCATCCACATTGCTCCATAGTTAAGCTATCCAATCCATGCCCAAAACTGCTCCAAATAGCCTCAAAATGCACTTTCTTGCTCCTTTTGCCATTAGGACCTAAAAACATACGAAAATAGCTTAAAAGACTGAAATAGATAGTAATTAAGTAACTAAATGCAAGGAAACAACATAACTAAGTAGCATAAATATGCTCCTATCAAATTCCCCCACACTTAGCTTTTGCTAGTCCTCGAGCAAAACGAAATAAACAAAACAAACAAAACACAATCTAGACCTTCCAACATGTGCCTCAGGGATTTCCAATGAACATGGCACATTAAAGAACACCACATACATAGATTTTAGTTATCGCTACCCTCGAGCGTATACTTAACCATAGTTACCACACACTAGCTCTCATTTAATCAATTAAAACATGATTTTGAATGTAGTAACATGCCTTAGAGAATCCCCCAATTCCTCATTGGATACACTCTATTTTCACACAGATTTTCTGACTACACTCCCAACACTAGGTATATGTGAGAAGAATGATGTAAATATGTAAACTAATACTCACATATGTCATAACAAAGAAGGCAATTTCCAGAATTTATTAACTTGTATATGATCTCATGAATGGAATGCCGCTACTTAGACGCGAGAACCAAGGATACCATATGCTCAAACCAATTTTAAACTCCACATATTGAAACACATAACAATCAGGATCGAAGTCTAAGGGTTGTAACGGGGCTAGGATATTGGCTAACCTTTCTTTAAGAACCTTTGTTTTCCATATCCCTTCTTTGTTAGCCAAACACCTTTAGCCCCGTTTCAACCCTTATGCTTCAATCTTGATCGTTATGTGTTCAATAATGTGGAGTTTGGAATTGATATGAGCATATGGTGTCAATGGTTCTTGCATCTAAGTAGTAGCATTCCTTTCATGAGATCATATTCATACATTCACTTATAACTCCAGAAAAGTGTTTTCTTTGTTAAAACATATGTGAGTATTAGTTTTCCTATCTACATTAATCTTCTCACATATAACTAGTATAGGGAGTGTAGTTAGAAAATCTGAGTGAAAATTGAGTGCATATCTAGTAAGGACTTGAGGGAATTCTCTAAGGAATGTTACTACATTCAAAATGTTGTTTTAATCGATCAATTGTGAACTAGTAAGTGGTGACTGTGATTAAGTATGTGCTCAAGTGTAAAGATGACCAAAATCTGTGGGAATGATGATTTTTAACATGTCATGTGCATTGGAAATCCCTGAGGCAAATGTTGGAAGGTTTAGGTTGTGTTTTGTTCGTTTTGTCTCGTTTCGTGTTCCTTTGTTTGTTTTGTTTTGCTCGAGGACTAGCAAAAGCTAAGTGTGGGGGAATTTGATAGGAGCATATTTAGGCGACTTAGTTGGCTTGTTCTTGTACATTTACGTTGTTATTTCTTAGTTCTTTAAGTCTTTTAAGCCATTTTCGTATGTTTTCAGGTTCTAAGGGCTAAAGGAGCAAAGAAGTGCATTTTGGAGTCTTTTGGAGCACTTTTGGGCTAAAGATGGATAGCTTATGCTTGGAGCCAAAGTGTTGGACGAAATTGAAGACCAAGTGAGCCTAGAATTGATGTGATAAAAGATAGCACTCAAATTAAACCCTCTTTTTGACAATTGTAGTATAGATATAAGTAGGGATCGTTCTAGGCCGGGGATTAGGAGGGATTGCTAATCTAATGAAAATTGACTCAAGGATGTGAAAATATGCTTTAAAACACTTTAAATGACCTCACAAGACTCTTACTAACTTATATGACCAAAAACAAACTTAAAAGACTCAAAACAACTCAAAACAACCAAAAAGACTCAATTTAGACTCTAGGACTTAATTTGGACGAAAATACACTTGGTTTTGACTCTAAAGACTCAAAAAGACTCTTTTGGACAGATTTGGAACAAATAAGAAAGGGGGTTTTGATTTTGGACGAATTTAAAAGAAAACAAGTGACTTAAAACTTTAAAACAGATTTTGGACGAAAATAAGAAAAACTAATGGATGATGGGATAGCCAAGGGATACTTCTCCACACATGATACTTCCTAACATAAATTGATTTCCAGTTGCTTTTCCGATAAACCGTGAACCTCAACACCCCAGATTAACCGTGAATTGCACTAATTAACCCTCAGATTTTCCTCACGTTATTGAATTGGATGATTGCATACGACAACCCAAAGCATTCCCCACAAGTTCCCTACATGAATTGCATAATAGAGATACAAGCAAGAATCATTAAGTTCTTTGAAAACCATAAGCATTGACGAAGCACTCGTTACTATGAATTGCATGAAACTTATGCCAAGAATTTACTTAACATGATTGTGAAAACAACCTTAACTACTTGTGAATATTAGTTTGTGACGATTATGTGAAACACCCTAATATTCTAGCCCCAAATTCAAGCATGCAAATTAAGTAGGCCTCCCTAATAAACATACAAGAATACGTTATCCGTCAAACGGTTAAGTAAATTGCGTTCACAATTTATGAAATCACAACTGGACTTAATCAACTCATATTATAAATGTAATCATGGTTTCAAAGCATCCCTAGGCTAAAATGAGTTTAGCCTCTCATGTTCATGACAAAACAAAGCAACATAGATTTAAACATTAACAATAAACGATAGATTACACCTAGAAACGTCCAACACTCCAACTTGAATGCACAAACGCCCAAGGCTTGGTCTTCCTTCTCCTCCTCCTTGCTAAGTCACGGCAAATGGTCTATGGTGGTGTATGGAGGTTGGGATGGAGGTGTGGAAGTAGGGGAATGATGAATGGGTGGTTGTAAGGTCACGACAAAGGATGGTTGTGTTTATGAATGAATGATTGTTGTGTGAAGGGTGGTGGTCATTAAATGGCACGGCAAAGGAGTTTATATAGGCTAGTTTGGCACACTTAGTGAAGGAAAAGGATTGCCTAATCCCATTGGAAAAAGGTTAACTCAAGGCAGATATCAAGTGGGATTGGGAATAGGAGTTTCGGCTAGGATTTAGGGATTCTAGAAGGGAAGGTGCGGCACACATGTAGGGATGAGATAAGGTTTCTAGAATAGAAGGTTTAGGGCAGATTCCTAAACCTAAAGGGCCTAGGACATGTGATATAAGAGTAGGAAAAGGTTTTCAATTCCTAAACCTACTAGGAGGGGTGTCTTGCGGCATTGGTATGGATAAGTGTTCTAGAACTGAATTAGGTGTTTAAATGTGTAATTGATTCCCCCTAATTAGCTAGGTTTAAGCCCCCACCTGATTTGGATAGGATAGAATAGGATAATGTTAGAGATAGGATAGGATAAGGTTTCTAGGATAGGATAAGATAAGGTTGGATAAGGTTCCTTGTTTCTTGCTTCTTCCTTATCTTCATTGTATTAGGACTTCTTCCACCAGATTTGTAGCCTTTCCTAACTCTTCTAGTCTTCAATTTCGTCCATCCTCTTTGCTCCATGGTTAAGCTATCCAATCCATGCCCAAAAATGCTCCAAATAGCCTCAAAATGCACTTTATTGCTCCCTTTGCCATTAGAACCTAAAAACACACGAAAATACTTTAAAAGACTAAAACAACTATGAATTAATAACATAAATGCATGAAAACAAGCTAAGTAAGTCGCCTAAATATGCTCCTATCAAGAATCGAAGGAAGAAGGAGGAATCAAGAATTGGAAACCAGTTTCCATTATTGGGAGTTTCTATTTTTGAAGGTTTCCAATTGTGCAAGTTTCCATTTGTGAAGGTGTCCATTTTTGAAGTTTCCAAATAATGTTGGTTGCCTAAATCACATGTTCTAGAAGCCCTAGACATGTCCTAAATTGTGCCACACCTTACCTTCCTTTTCTCTCCAAATTTCTGGCTTTAAAATCCTTTCCCTTTTCCTTGCCGTGAGATTCTTTCCCATTCTTCCCAAAATCAGTCACAAATCTTGTTTCCTTTAATTCTTGGTCAAAGGCACATTCCTTATTTCTTTTTCCCTTTCTTGCCGTGAGTTTAATTCCTTTTCTCTCCCAAAATCTGCAAGTTTAATTGCACTTTCCCCTTCTTTTCCTACCTTTGCCGCAAGACTTAGCCCTTTTCCTTAATTCCTGATTTCAATTACCTATTCTAAAGGGATTTAACTTAATTCCTGATTCTTAGAATTGATTTGGGGAATTAAACACTTACTTATTTCCTATACAAGCCTTGCCGTGCCTTAATAAAGGGTTGGAAGGTCAGATTAGGGGGGATTCACCATTCGACATCCCTTGGACACAATTCTATACCTTGCCGCAGCTTCCTTCTAAACCCTTGACAATTTCTGACCTTTCACACCCCTTGCCGCACCACCACTCATCTATACACATCCTTAGACCCTTGTGCCGCAGCAATTAGGAGAGGAAGGAGGCCTTGAACGTTTCATGCTTGTAGATTGGGGCGTTCTTAGGTGTACTTCGTTCTTGTTTTCAATGTTTACTTTGTTATTACTTTCTGAGTTTGCTGTAATCATGAGTGGCTAAACCCCTAATTAGTTAGGGGAAAGTTTGAAGCCATGAACATGTTTGAGATATGAATTGATTTCTTCCAATTGTGATTTGTTAAGTTGTGATTGCAATTCAATTATCTGTTTTATTCAAAACTTGTTCTTGTATGTTGATTAAGGATGCATACTTAGTTTTCATGGATGAACTCGATGCTAGTTTATAAACGAGTTTCACCTAATCGTCACAAGTTTATAAACATGAGTAGTGAAGGTTGCTAGTCACAACCGCGTTAATTGAATTCTTGGCAAGAGTATCATGCATTCATAGTTACAATTGCCTCGTCAACACTTATGATTTTCATAGAGCATAATGATCTCTCATTGTATCTCTTCTATGCATTCATGTTGAGGACCGTTGGAGAATAATTTGAATTGTCGCATGCATCAACCAATTCAATGACATAAGGAAATCTGAGGGTTAATTAGTGCATCACGGTTAACTTGGGGTGTTGAGCATCATAGTTAGTGAAAAGCAATTGGAAAATCGATTCATATACAAATGTGTCATGTGTGGAGAATGGACCTCTAACTAATCCATCCATCATCTTGTGTCCAAAAATTTGTTTTACAATCTGACTAGTTTTATAACTTGTTTTGTTATTTCAATTTTCGTCAAATCAAACCCCCCCCCCCCTTTACTTTCTTGTTCTATAGTGTTTAGAATCTGTTTAGTTTGTGTTTTAAAGTGTTTTGAATCAAACCATAATCTTAAATTCGTCCAAAATTGTGTTTAGAGTCAGAAACTGCCTAGTTAGTGTTTTTAGGCAGTTTTGAGTCTTTTGAACTTGTTTCGAGTCCTTTGAGTCTTTGTGAATGTTTTCAACTTTGGTTTTATGTTTTTGAGTCAGTTTAGAGGTTTTAGCAAGCCCTCCTAATCCCCAGTCCAGAACAATCCCTACTTGCATCCTTACTACAATTTGACAACAAGAGGGTTAATTTGTGTGCTTAACTATTTTCGCATCACATATCAAACTTCCATCCATGTTTGTAACTTTCTTTAATAGTCATGCGATTAAAAACAAAATCCTCATAATTGTGTTGGAAGGTACCCTAAGACATAAACACACATAAAAATACTTCAAAACACACTAAAAACACTTAAAAACAGTGAAAAACAACTTTAGAAGTTATAGGTGATAAAATCCCACGAATTTTCATGAAAAACACTTTATTTAACCCCCCACACTTAAACCAAACATTGTCCTCAATGTTTTAAGCATAGACTCACAAACAAACAACCAAATAACACAACTAACAAACACGACAATCATGGCAAAGTAAAAGCAATAAAGAGTAGGGTTTAGAAACGCAAATCTGGTTATGGAGTGTTGGAGATTCCTAGGTCTTCTTTATTTGCATGCATGCATGGGTTACCTCCCAAGAAGCGCTTGCTTTAACGTCTTCCAGCCGGACAATACCTCCTTTTAAGCTACCCTAGGTCCCATGGCATGGAATTGATCTTTGAATGGAAGGTGATACTTGAAATGATCCGGTAATGGTTTAAATTCTAGAATGGGTGCCTGAATCATTAACAACATATTAGTATAAAACAAAATTGAAATTCGGGGAGGTGGCTTACCTGTGTGCTTCGACATGAACTCAAGAATAAACACCCCTTCGAAAGTTGTAGGACTAGAAAATTCAGCTAGATTTGGTGATTTGAGAGTTATGACTTGTCCCGTGTCATAAAATCCAATTTCTTTGCGAATTGTTGTCTCAAGTATATCCTCTTTGATGAATTCTTGATATTCCATACTTTGCACCTTTGGAAAGGCTTCCAAGATGTCTTTTTCACTCTCTTCTTCCTTGGAAATCATGAACTGGCACGGAATAGGGACATTTGGTGGAATGGGATTAGGAAGAATTGAATTTAGGCTTACCTTGGTTGTAGTGGATGGCATAGAGGGCATATGGGGTTGCGGCAAGGATGTTGGAGTTAGGATAGGCTGCGACAAGGGGGGTTCTTCCCTTACTGTGGCCTTGTTATCCTCCTCTTCTTCGAGCAGCAGCTGTTCATCCATATTTTGACTTGGTTTAGACGTCTTGGGTGCATCTCCAACCTTCATGCCACTTTCCAAGGTGATAGATTCAACAATTTCAACAGTTGAGTCGGATAGTTCACTTTGTTCTTGCATTTGCCCCATGAATTGCGTGATCTCTCCTATTTGATTCTTCAATTCACTCATCACTTGGGCTTGATTTTGTAATTTCTTTGTTTGATTTTGTACTTCCTGTGCTGATGTGATAAAAGATAGCCCACAAAGCCCACAAAGCTTTGTAATTTCTTTGAGTTTGTTTGACAATTGTAGTATAGATATAAGTGTTGGAAGTATGCCCACAAAGCCACTCATTTGATGTAATAGTTTTTTGGAATACTTATTGTGTTAAACTTTTATATGTTTAATAGAGGGCAAAGCTTATTGTTAATCACTATTTATAGTATCTTGTGTTTAAGCAATAAGGGAATCCAAGGAATGTATTTGATCTAAGAGACAAGTGATTTAAGTTAGTTAAATTAACGAGACCTTTCTCTTATGTTCATTCCTAAAACGTTCCTAGCCATAGGATTGCCAATTGGGCATTGACAATCCGCTAAGGTTAGTATGTGTTATGTCGACTCAAGCGTGAGTATGAACTAGTCTCAAGTCATTTGGTGTTGGACACTAAGGCAAACACATAGGTGCTCGAAAGAGTAATCGAGTACACTGAACAACGATCAAACGAGAGTTCGAACATACATGTCATGTGAGAACTCAATAGTTGCAATATGCAAAGTAGTCCTTTGACCTGAGGCATCATTGATGTCTAATGGTTAGGTCCTTGATCTTTGATTATGTCAACGGCATTCCATTGGAGTGTCCACGGCATTGTTGGGGTCAAGCTATCTAGTTATGTAGGCATATGAATGCACAACAAGGGATCTCTAACCTTCCATAGTGGAAGGAGAATACTCTAAGATATGATTCGAGAGTCTTTGGCCAAAGCATATGAATATGACTAAGGAAGCTTGTTCCAAATCTTATTCAATTGAATCATATAGAGAAGTATCACATTGGATAGTAGACATGAAACAAACTATCACTTAAACAATGTGATTAAGAGTATTGTATTAGAGAAGGACCGTATTGCATTGTAGTTGTAACTGGATAGGTTCTCCAACCACTTCTACTTAGCTTGGGTAACCATGACATGCTGCTAGGCGTCACCCATGGTTTGTGGAAGCCCTAAAGATTAGCAAACACTAATTTTAAGGGAGAATTGAAATGTGGTTTCAATTCATAATCGATCGTTAAGAGTAACATCGCCCACTACCTCGCTAATTGGAACCTAATGGATCGTACACCGAGTAAGGATATAAGTGAAGAAATTATATGAAATGGATAAGCAATTAAATGGTTTAATTGAAGAATGGTCAAGATTAATTAAATAGTTAATTAATTATACGAAACGTTCATATTGGGCGTTTAAGTTAGTTTTGGGCTTCGGGGCACAAAAACGTTTTGGTCCACAAGGCCCATTATGTTTAAGTTGTATGACAACTAAAACAAAATGGGCAATTAAGCCCAATAACAACATATGGCCGGCCATATCAAGGGTAGTGGGAATTTTTGCTTAATTGCAAGTTTGCCACTAACCTAAGAGATGAAGTATAAAGTCATCTTTATAGCTTTGTTTCTCATGGGGGTTTTCTAATTGAATTTGGGTGAAAAATATTCTCTCATTTTCTACATAGAGGCTGGCCACTTAGGGGAGGAACATCTAGCAATCTTCTTCTTCCCTAAGTCATCCATTTCATCTTCACACTACATCTTTGGTGTGGAGACTTAGAGAAGAGGAGCACTAAAAGGGAGGAAATCACAAGGAAGATCCAAGGAGCAAGGAGGTGACTTGAAGGCCCTCCACTTGGGTGTATCCCTTGTGCAATCAAGGATGAGCTTGAAAGGTAAAGAATCTCTAAATTCTTATTCTCTTTAATATTGTTAAAGAGTCTTATGGTTCACCATATACTAGGCTTTGAAAGTCATGGGTTTTATGAATTGTTTTTGAATGCATGCCTACTTTAAAGTGTTATTAGTTTGCATATGTATTCAAATGTTCTTACATGTTCTTAGCTAGGACAAAATTTTTTCTTCAAGTGGTATCAGAGCCTAGGCCTAGTTTATGGTGGATCCTTTTGGGTTTTGTGATTTTTCATATTTTATGATTTAAGTGTTGTAAATGTTACAAGCTTTGTTCTTGCTTTGAATATAAATTTTGCTTGAAAATTTAGCATCTCAAATGTTGTAGATGTATTTCATTAAAGCATGAATAATGGAACTAAAAGTTGGTGCCAAGTGTTTTGGGATTTTCGGCCAAATCCAAAGGGTGATTTTTTGGGTTCTTGTTAGTCTTGTTAAAATGGTTTTAAAGTGCTTTTTGGAACCCCTAAGTACCCTAGGATATTAACCCTCTTTTGAGTTGTGAAAATTTGAGTTTTTGGTGAAAGAAAACATCCATGGAGCTATTATGAGTTTTCATGTATGTTCTTCATATTTCTTGAAGTTCTTACCAAGAACAAAAAGTTTTGAAGTTTTGATTCAAAAGTTTTATGTTTTTCATAAAGTTTTGTTTTTTCAAATGGTGGGTGATAGTTATTGGTGAGATGTGACTAAAAGAATTTTAAAGTTTTATAAAAACATTTTCTTACAAACCATCAAAGTCACCTTTGTCTCACCTACCAAAAACCACTTACAAAACTTTAGAATTTTTCAAATTTTCTCTCAAATGGCCGGCCACCCTTTAGAAAAAGGTGTTGGAGGGACTTTTGTGCAATTATATAAAGTTTTGATACTTTTGTGTATTTGCATTTTGACCCCAAAAGTTTTTGTTTTAACAAAGTGACCCAAATTGTTGTGGTCATTGTTTTTGGCCCAAAACAAAATGAGAACAAAAATTGTTTTGTCTCTTTAATGAGAATTTGATTTTCATTATATTTAGTTCCATTTAAATCAATTCTATGGATCCAAAAACCAATTGTTTAAAGTTGTTTTCTTAGTTAATTTAGTTAATTAAGAAAAGGGTGATTATGAACCAAAGGCCTCGATAATTGAGCTATGTGATTGGCCGATTTACATTATGAATGCTTGGGTTTTAAGTAATGTAGATTTGAATGTAATTTGATTAATTCAAGTTGTTGTAATGGGCATAAGTCCTTCAATTTGTTGTAAAGGGCATAAGCCCATTATTTGTGTTGTAAAAGGGCATAAGCCCTTCTTATTATTTCATGTATTCCTCTTTGTTTATATGTATGCAAATTAGAATAGTTGGGTCCAACGCCCAATAGGAAATAACGGTTTAATTGGATTAAACGCGTAACTAAAATCAACAACTATCTACCTTAAACCCAAGGTCCAACACAAGGCTCGTGTTGGATCAAATCAAACGGTTCATAATCATCCTAAAACCTAAAACGACTATATAGTCCATATGAGGATGCAATGCGTTCGTTAGTAGTTCCATATAGTCTCGCTTGTTTCAACGAAACAGTGTGAGTATTATATGCTACTAATTCATATTAACTTGGACCAATAGTTGTGATAGGCCCATGTTCTTTTAATATGATTAAAATGTTTTTGATGTAGCCCAACACTACTCCCTCAAATAAAATGGATATTAAGTTGATAAGCGAGAGATGCTTTGAACATCTCTTCGTAGGCCTTCCACCGTGGTGGGCTCCAATCGTTTGTGACTTGTACACCGGCTTCACCCTATCATGGGGGAGTACAAAGTGCATGCTTACACTCAGGAGGAGTCCATAAACATATGATGAGGTAAGTGTAGGCAACGAGGATAGCCAACATCGTATCATCGTGAGGTTATTCTTGAACCCCTACACGAACTAAGCATGGTGGGAATAACTTAACTAAGTGCAATGGTGCCAACATCGTATCATCGTGAGGCAACATTTTCTAGAGGCCAAACAAGATGGGTAATTACAAACGTTGTAAATGAGTAAAGCGTTATTCTCTCATCATTATTTTTGCTAACCAACATCGTATCATCGTGAGGTGGGCTTGGTAATGGTGAGTCTCCCATACCCCGCTAAGAGTTCAACATAACTCTCGGATTCTATTGAGGGATATGGAATTTGCCAAAAATAGCGGGTGGTACTATTTGATTCAAAGACCCAATCAAGTAGTTAATCAACAATCTAATACGATTTCTGTTATGTTATGTAGTTAACGACATGCCTAAAATACTACCCACCATTATACTTGACAAAATGGCCCAAGACTTTTTCCTTGCATATCTCTCGGATGATTTCACTAAGTTTATTGTAAACTATAAAGTGAATAGATTCGATCATACTTTTAACGAGATGATTGACATGTGCTGTAAATTTGAAAAATGTTTCAAAAAGGACAGTGGGAGTGAGAATGCAAAAACAAGGAAAAGGTTACATAAGAAGAAGGCAAAGAAATCCAAAGGAACATGCTTTCATTGTGGAAAGGATGAACGTTGGAAGAAGAAATACAGGGTGCGCATTGCGAGCCTTATGACACGAACTTTTGAAGAGACTATTTCGGTCATAGAAAGTGCTTTTACAGTGAGCTCCAATTCCTGGATATTTGATTCAGGCGCTAGTCAACATATCTGTAATACAATGCAGGGACTAGCAAAGAGCAAGACACTGCGCAATGGGGAGATAGTTGTGCGAGTTGGGAACGGCACTAAAATCTCTGCAAAAGCAATAGGCACCTATATGCTTAAACTACCCTCTGGGGAAGTCTTGGAACTTAAAAATTGTTTATATTTTCCTTCATGTATAAAGAATTTGATTTCTATCTCTAAACTTTTACGAGATGGGCACTCAGTATTGTTTGACAAAATGAGTTGCACTTTATACTTGAACAGTCGTATTATCTCTCATGGTAATATGATAGAGGGACTTTTTCACCAAGAGACGAATAGTGGTTTGCACTGTATTGAAAGCAGGAATACCTCAAAACCCAAAAGGGCTAGAGAAGAAGTTAATCAAGAAAAGATGTGGCATCTTAAACTTGGACATGTGAACCTTGATAAGATTCGCAAGATGTCGAAAGACGGATATTTCCGCCCGTTAGGTAATGACCAGATGGGTACTTGTGAATGTTGCTTGAAAGGGAAGATGACCAAATCTCCATTCACTGGGAAAGGAGAGCGTGCCACTGAAATTCTAGGGTTAATCCACACTGACGTATGTGGACCTATGTCTACTACGTCGAGAGGAGACTTCTCCTACTATATCACATTCACCGACGATCACTCTCGGTTTGGCTATGTGTATCTTATAAAGTACAAGTCAGAATCCTTTGAAAGGTTCAAAGAATTCAAGAATGAAGTTGAGAAGCAAACTGGGAAACAGATAAAGATCCTAAGATCAGATCGAGGGGGTGAATATCTGAGTAATGAATTCCTAGATTATCTCAGAGAGTGTGGTATAATATCATAGTGGACTCCACCGGGAACTCCACAACTTAATGGAGTTTCTGAAAGGAGAAATCGAACCTTGATGAACATGGTTCGTTCTATGATGAGTTCCGCTGATCTGCCAGTAACATTCTGGGGATACGCTCTATATACAGCAGCTTACTTGCTTAATAGAGTACCTTCCAAATCAGTTTCACAAACGCCCTATGAGATATGGCATGGAAGAAAGCCAAGTCTTAATCACATTAAGATTTGGGGTTGTGAAGCATATGTCAAGAAGCTTGAAGTTACTAAGCTTGAAGCGAGATCAGTAAGGTGCTATTTTGTGGGATATCCTAGAGAAACTATGGGATATGAGTTCTACCATCCTGACGACCAGAAAGTCTTTGTCACCAGAACTGCTAAGTTTCTAGAGGACGAATTTGTTCTCAAATGAACTATAAGTAAAACGATGGAAATTAATGAGATTAATGATGAACCACAAACAAGCACATGACATGTTGACAACCCTGTTCCTGAACCCCTAGCTCCACGTAGATCTGAACGGGTTATTAAGCCACCTAGGAGGTATGGCTTAGACAATGACTTTGCGGAATTGCACCTTCTAGGTGACAATGACCCTAGAGACTACAATGAAGCAATGTCCGACATTGATTCAAAGAGATGGCATGAGGCCATGAAATCTGAAATGGATTCCATGTATCAAAATCAGGTCTGGACTCTTGTAGACCCTTCAGAAGGTATAGTACCTGTTGGAAATAAATGGGTATTCAAGAGGAAGATAGGCGTTGATGGGAACGTGGAGACTTATAAGGCTAGACTAGTAGCCAAGGGTTACAGGCAACGAGAAGGGATTGACTATGAAGAAACTTTCTCTCCTGTAGCCATGATTAAGTCCATTCGGATTTTGCTTGCTATAGCTGCGTACCATGATTATGAAATCTGGCAAATGGACGTGAAGACAGCCTTTCTGAACGGCTACCTAGAGGAAGAGCTTTATATGGCTCAACCCGAAGGTTTCGTGTCCAAGTCTGAAAAGACTAAAGTATGCAAGCTTCAGAGGTCCATTTATGGACTTAAGCAAGCCTCCAGGAGCTGGAACATTCGTTTTGATACTGAAATCAAATCGTTTGGTTTTACTCAAAACGAAGACGACAATTGTGTTTATCAAAAAGTCGTTGGGGAAGCAGTTGTATTCCTAGTGTTATATGTAGATGACATATTACTATTCGGGAATGACACTGCAGTACTTTCTTCTGTAAAAGTGTGGTTGTCCAAAACCTTCCACATGAAAGATTTAGGAGATGCATCTTATGTACTTGGGATAAAGCTCTATCGTGATAGATCCAGAAAATTAATTAGATTATCCCAATCTATGTACATTGATAAGGTGCTAAGTAGGTTCCAGATGGAACAATCTAAGAAAGGTATTCTTCCTGTAGGACATGGAATTCATCTTTCTAAGTCCATGGGACCTAAGACTCCTGAAGAGATACGGCATATGAATATGATTCCTTATGCTTCCGCCATAGGAAGTCTTATGTATGCCATGATATGCACAAGGCCTGATATCGCATATGCTGTGAGCATTACTAGTCGATATCAATCTAACCCAGGATCAGAACACTGGGCAGCTGTCAAGACGGTCCTTAAGTACTTAAGAAGAACTAAGGACATGTTCCTCGTTTATGGAGGAGCGACAGAGTTGCGAGTGGAAGGCTATACAGACGCAGATTTCCAATCTGACGTCGATGATAGAAGTTCCAACTCCGGATATGTATTCACTCTGAATGGTGGGGCTGTCAGCTGGAAAAGCAAGAAACAAAGTGTAATTGCCGATTCCACGACAGAGGCTGAATATGTCGCTGCAGCTGAAGCCGGCAAAGAAGCGTTCTGGATGAAAAAGTTCATTACTGAACTTGGAGTGGTTCCAACCATTACATCACCAGTAACTTTGTACTGTGATAATAGTGGGGCGATAGCTCAAGCCATGGAACCCAGGGCACATCAAAAGAACAAGCATTTTGACAGGCGCTTTAATATCATTAGAAGATATGCTGCCGAGGGGAAAATCAACATCCTCAAAGTTGCTTCAGCCGATAACGTAGCAGATCAACTGACAAAGCCAATGTCTCAAATCCAGCTTGACCGTCATATGGAAAAGATGGGTATTAGATACATGGGAAGACGGCTTTGAGTGCAAGTGGGAGATTGTTGGAAGTATGCCCACAAAGCCACTCATTTGATGTAATAGTTTTTTGGAATACTTATTGTGTTAAACTTTTATATGTTTAATAGAGGGCAAAGCTTATTGTTAATCACTATTTATAGTATCTTGTGTTTAAGCAATAAGGGAATCCAAGGAAGGTATTTGATCTAAGAGACAAGTGATTTAAGTTAGTTAAATTAACGAGACCTTTCTCTTATGTTCATTCCTAAAATGTTCCTAGCCATAGGATTGCCAATTGGGCATTGACAATCTGCTAAGGTTAGTATGTGTTATGTCGACTCAAGCGTGAGTATGAACTAGTCTAAAGTCATTTGGTGTTGGACACTAAGGCAAACACATAGGTGCTCGAAAGAGTAATCGAGTACACTGAACAACGATCAAACGAGAGTTCGAACATACATGTCATGTGAGAACTCAATAGTTGCAATATGCAAAGTAGTCCTTTGACCTGAGGCATCATTGATGTCTAATGGTTAGGTCCTTGATCTTTGATTATGTCAACGGCATTCCATTGGAGTGTCCACGGCATTGTTGGGGTCAAGCTATCTAGTTATGTAGGCATATGAATGCACAACAAGGGATCTCTAACCTTCCATAGTGGAAGGAGAATACTCTAAGATATGATTCGAGAGTCTTTGGCCAAAGCATATGAATATGACTAAGGAAGCTTGTTCCAAATCTTATTCAATTGAATCATATAGAGAAGTATCACATTATATAGTAGACATGAAACAAACTATCACTTAAACAATGTGATTAAGAGTATTATATTAGAGAAGGACCGTATTGCATTGTAGTTGTAACTGGATAGGTTCTCCAACCACTTCTACTTAGCTTGGGTAACCATGACATGCTGCTAGGCATCACCCATGGTTTGTGGAAGCCCTAAAGATTAGCAAACACTAATTTTAAGGGAGAATTGAAATGTGGTTTCAATTCACAATCGATCGTTAAGAGTAACATCGCCCACTACCTCGCTAATTGGAACCTAATGGATCGTACACCGAGTAAGGATATAAGTGAAGAAATTATATGAAATGGATAAGCAATTAAATGGTTTAATTGAAGAATGGTCAAGATTAATTAAATAGTTAATTAATTATACGAAACGTTCATATTGGGCGTTTAAGTTAGTTTTGGGCTTCGGGGCACAAAAACGTTTTGGTCCACAAGGCCCATTATGTTTAAGTTGTATGACAACTAAAACAAAATGGGCAATTAAGCCCAATAACAACATATGGCCGGCCATATCAAGGGTAGTGGGAATTTTTGCTTAATTGCAAGTTTGCCACTAACCTAAGAGATGAAGGATAAAGTCATCTTTATAGCTTTGTTTCTCATGGGGGTTTTCTAATTGAATTTGGGTGAAAAATATTCTCTCATTTTCTACATAGAGGCCGGCCACTTAGGGGAGGAACATCTAGCAATCTTCTTCTTCCCTAAGTCATCCATTTCATCTTCACACTACATCTTTGGTGTGGAGACTTAGAGACACCAAACCTTTGGTGTTTTGGAGAACAAATCCTCAAATCCTCAAAGAAGAAAAGGAGCACTAAAAGGGAGGAAATCACAAGGAAGGTCCAAGGAGCAAGGAGGTGACTTGAAGGCCCTCCACTTGGGTGAATCCCTTGTGCAATCAAGGATGAGCTTCAAGGGTAAAGAATCTCTAAATTCTTATTCTCTTTAATATTGTTAAAGAGTCTTATGGTTCACCATATACTAGGCTTTGAAAGTCATGGGTTTTATGAATTGTTTTTGAATGCATGCCTACTTTAAAGTGTTATTAGTTTGCATATGTATTCAAATGTTCTTACATGTTCTTAGCTAGGACAAAATTTTTCCTTCAATAAGTAGGGATCGTTCTAGGCCGGGGATTAGGAGGGATTACTAATCTAATGAAAATTGACTCAAAGATGTGAAAACATGCTTTAAAACACTTTAAATAAACTCACAAGACTTTTATTAACTTGTATGACTCAAAACAAACTTTAAAGACTCAAAACAACTCAAAACAACCAAAAAGACTCAATTTAGACTTTAGGACTTAATTTGGACGAAAATACACTAAGTTTTGACTCTAAAGACTCAAAAAGACTCTTTTGGACAGATTTGGAACAAGTAAGAAAAGGGGTTTTGATTTTGGACGAATTTAAAAGAAAACAAGTAACTTAAAACTTTAAAACAGATTTTGGACGAATTTAAGAAAAACCAATGGATGATGGGATAGCCAAGGGATACTTCTCCACACATGATACATTCAAACATAAATTGATTTCCAGTTGCTTTTCCGATAAACCATGAACCTCAACACCGCAGATTAACCGTGACATCACTAATTAACCCTCAGATTTCCCTTAAGTTAGTGGATTGGATGACATCATACGACAACCCAAAGCATTCTTCAAAAGTCCCCTACATGACATCATAATAGAGATACGGTCAAAGATCATTACGTTCAATAGAAATCATAAGTATTGACAAAGCACTTGTAACTATGACATCATGATACTCATGCTAGGAATTTACTACTTAACATGATTGTGAAAACAACCTTAACTACTTGTGAACATAAGTTTGTGACGATTATGTGAAACACGCTTATATTCTAGCACCAAATTCAAGCATGCAAATTAAGTAGGCCTCCCTAATAAACATACAAGAATAAGTTATCCATCAAACGGTTAAGTAAATTGCATTCACAATTTATGAAGTCACAACTGGAATTTATCAACTCATATTATAATCGTAATCATGGTTTCAAAGCATCCCTAGGCTAAAACGAGTTTAGCCTCTCATGCTCATGACAAAACAAAGCAACATAGAATTAAACATTAAAAATAAAAGATAGATTACACCTAAAAACGTCCAACACTCCAACTCGAATGCACAAACGCCCAAGGCTTGGTCTTCCTTCTCCTCTTCCTTGCTAAGTCACGGCACAAGGTCTAGGGTGGTTTTGTGGATGATTTTCTGGGTTTTGGATGGATTTAGGCAGGTGTGGTGGTGCGGCAAAGGTTGGTGGTGGTGTATGGAGGTTGGGATGAAGGTTTGGAAGTAGGGGAATGATGGAAGGTTGGTTGCAAGGTTGTGTCAAAGGATGGATTTTTGAATGAATGAATGAATGTTGTGTGAAGGGGTGGTGATTAAATGGTGAGGCAAGGGCTGTTTATATAGGCTAATTTGGCACACTTAGTGAAGGAGAAGGATTGCACAATCCCATTGAAAAAGGGTTAATTCAAGGCAGAAATCAAATGGGAATTGGAATAGGTAGTGCGGCTAGGATTTAGGGATTTCTAGAAGGTTAGGTGCGGCACACATGTAGGGATAGGATAAGGTGTTCTAGAAGAAGTGTTTAAGACAGATTCCTAACCCTAAAGGGACATAAACATGTGATATAAGAGTAGGAGAAGGATTGCAATTCCTAAACCTACAAGGAATGGTGTTCATGCGGCATACACTTGGATAAGGCTTCTAGAAACTGAAATAGGTATTCAAATATGTAAATAATCCCCTCTAATTAGCTAGGTTTAAGTCCTAACCTGATTTGGATAGGATAGGATAGGATAGGATAATGTTAGAGTTAGGGAAGGATAAGGTTGGATAGGATAGGATAAGATAAGGTTAGGAAAGGATAAGGTAAGATAAGGTTGGATAAGGTTCCTTGTTTCTTGCTATTTCCTTATCTTCTTTGCTTTAGGACTTCCTCCACCAGATTTGTAGCCTTTTCTAGTCCTTCTTGACTTCAATTTCGTCCATCCTCTTTACTCCATGGTTAAGCTATCCAATCCATGCCCAAAAATGCTCCAAATAGCCTTAAAATGCACTTTCTTGCTCCTTTTGCCATTAGGACCTAAAAACATACGAAAATAACTTAAAAGAGTGAAATACATAGTAATTAACTCACTAAATGCAAGGAAACAACATAACTAAGTAGCATAAATATGCTCCTATCATGTGCCCAAGAAGTTAGTATTGGAAGAATTTTATCATAATCCAATGACGAACCTAAATTTGGTTGGGCATATTGTATATGAGGTTGTGCTGGCTGCATAGGCGTTGAATAGAACTCCTCATATGGCTGCCAATATCCTTTGTGTTCAACTTGTTGATATTCCCACCACATAGAATTTGAATGATCACTCCAATCTCTTTGTGCATATTGATTTGCTTGATATTCTTGCCTATAAGAAGCACCAAATGTAGGGACACTTTGCATTGTGGACCCTTCGGCATACTGTGATAACTGACACGTAAGATTCGCTATTTCAGCTTGAAGATTAACAATTGCCATGTCTTACTTCTCTAGTACCTGAAATCAAAGAAATAAAACTAAATCAAATATCAAAAGAAAAATAAACAAACAAACAGAGGGATTAGCAATTTTACTAATCCCCGGCAACTCAAATTAAAACCCTATGATTGTAGTATATGGAAATAGGGATCGTTTTAGGCTGGGGATTAGAAGGGATGCTAATCAACACAATTAAGACTAAAAAAAACACTAAAATAGACTCTATAGACTCTAAACTAACTTAAAACACTCAAAACAGCAACAAACACTTAAAAAGACTCAATTTTAGACCTAACAAGTGTTTTGGACGAAAATAAACCTTAACTTGACTCAAAAGACTCAAAGAAAACAGATTTTGACTCAAATAACAAGACTAAATGAAAGGGGGGTTGTTTTTGACGAATTTAAATCTTAAAACAAAAACTTTGTAGAAAACACTTTGGAAAAACGAATTTAAGTGAAATAAATGGGTGAAAGGCTAGTTAGAGGGTCCTTCTCCACACATGATATATGCATACGAACCAATTTCCTGTTATTATTCCTTTAGACTATGAATGACAACACCCCAAGTTAGTTGCATCGCACAATTAACCATCAGATTTTCCTTATTTCATTGAATTAGATGGAATACGCATCTAAACCAAATTACCTTTCTCAAGTTCCCTATATGAAACGCATGATAGAGATACATGTCAAAAGTCATTAAGTTCTTTGAAAATCATAAGCATTGACAAGGCATTCATCACTATGACACGCATGAGACTCATACCAAGGATTTACTTAACACGATTGTGACTAGCAACCTCCACTACTTGTGAATATAAGTGAATAACTCTTACGTGAATCCCCCATTGTTTCTTTTTGTTTCTTTTTCATATATTTTGTTTTAGCTACTGACCTTATTTCTTTTCTTGTTTGTAGGTACTAGTTTATGACTCGTAGTTCTCATAGGAGCATATTTATGCGACTTAGTTTGCGTGTTTTCGTGCATTTATGTTATTAATTCTTAGTTATTTTAGTTCTTTAAGCTTGTTTTGTGTGTTTTCAGGTTCATGAGACGTATTTGGCGAAAGGATGCATTTTGGAGCCTTTTGGAGCACTTTTGGGCACAAATTGGATAGCTTATGCTTGGAGCAAAAGGAATGGACGAAATTGAAGAGTTGATGTCATAAGGATTCCTACTACGACAAGGATTCCAAATTGAAGGAGGTTTCCCACTCACATGAGGATTCCTAGTTGGACGAGGATTCCTAATCACACAAGGATTCCTACTTGAAGTAGGAAAGTTAAGCCAAAGTTTCCTATTTTGGTTGACCTTTCCTACATCAAGAACGCTCTAAGTTTTAGCACTTAAGATGGCTCCCGAGCACCCTTGGACAACAAACAAAGGTTCTTTGCAACTTTCCCTTCCTTGCTGTGCAAGGAAGGTTGTTTCCCGTTCTTTGTGGAAACTTCCCTATTTTCCATATGTTTTAGGACCTTTCCCTTATTCTAATATCTCTTGTTTTGTGCCTTACCGTTCCCTAAACTTTATGCCGCACCTCCCCTTGTGTTTCCAGATTTGAATTTCTTATTTCCTAGTTTAATTCACTTTCCTAGTTCTAAAACTTTCCCTAAAGTCCTAATTTCTGATTTCTTGCAAGGAATTGACTTTTCCTTCCTTCTTTTGCACCAATTTCGTTTCTTACCTTAAATTCCCTTTCCTTGCTGTGCAAGGGGTTTAATTTCTGATTCCTTGCAAGGCAAGGTGATGCTTACTAAATAAGCACACAAATTAAAACCCTCTTGTGACAATTGTAGTATATGAATAAGTAGGGATCGTTCTAAACGGGGGATTAGGAGGGATTGCTAAATCACTTGGAAACTGACTCAAAAACTTAAAACAAAGGTTAAAACACTAAACTAGACTCAAAGAAAGCAAAACTAAACAATAGAACACTAAAACAAACCAAAAGACTCAAAACAGCCACAAAACACTCAAAACTGCCCCAAAACACTCAAAACTGCCTTAAAAACACTTTCTGGGCAGTTTTGAGCACTTTGACTACTTTGGACGAATTTGGGAAGTAAATTGATTCAAAACACTTAGAAACACAAACTAAGACACTTTCTAACTAAATTAGACACTAAAGTAAAGGGGGATTGAGTTTTTGACGAAATTAAATAAAATGCACAGATTGTAATTAAGGGCAGATTGTAAAGATGAATTGGATGAAAATATGGATGGAATGCTAGCTAGAAGGTTCTTCTCCACACATGTCACACTTGCATACAAGATGATTTTCAGTTGGTCTTTCGATGAATTATGAAACTCAACACCCCGGGTTAATTAGGTCCGCTTAAATTAACCTTCAGATTTCCCTAGAATCATTGAATTGGATGAATATGCATCGCAAACAAATTATTCCTAACAAGTTCTCTATATGAACAGCATGATAAAGATACAAGTTAGAATCATTACGTTCTTTGGAAATCATAAGTGTTGACGAGGCTTTCGTTACTATGATGAGCATGAAACTAGTGCCAAGAATTCATTTAACGCGATTGTTTATAAGCAACCTCCACTACTTGTGAATATAAGTTCATAACTATTAGGTGAAATTCACTTATATTCTAGCGTCATATTCATGCATGAAAATTAAGTGTGCACTCTCAATAAACATACACAAATAAGTTATCAATCAAGCAGTTAAACAAATTGAATCCACAATTCATGAAATTCCAACCAAAGGTAATCAATTCATATTGCAAGCATAAACATGGTTTCGAATCACCCCCTAGCTAACTAGGGATTTAGCCTCTCATGTTTACAGAAAGAGAAATAAAATTGAATTTAAACATCAAGATTGAAAGATTGATTACACCTAGAACGCCCAACGAATCCACTTGAATTTCTGTGCGTCTAAGTCCCTCTTTCTTCTTCTCCTTGCTGCGGCAGAGAGGTTTTATTGTGTTTTTGGATGATTTTCTGGTTTAAGGATGGGGTTATGGTGATATGGTGGTGCGGCAAGGTGGTGGAGTGATGGAGAAAGGTTTGTATGGTGGCTGGAAGGGTGGGGATGGCTGCGGCAAGGTGTGGAAGTGGCTGGAATTGATGAAGGAGGCTGCGGCAAAGGTGGGAATTAGGGTGATGGAGGCTACGGCTTAGGGGGAAATTAGGGTTATGGTGGCTGAATGATGCGTAGAATGAAAAGTGAATGAAGTAAGAGAGAGCTAGGGTGAATAAAATGGTGCGGCTGATATGGATTTTTGGCACTAGTTTCATGCTCATCATAGTAACGAAAGCCTCGTCAACACTTATGATTTCCAAAGAACGTAATGATTCTAACTTGTATCTTTATCATGCTGTTCATATAGAGATCTTGTTAGGAATAATTTGTTTGCGATGCATATTCATCCAATTCAATGATTCTAGGGAAATCTGAAGGTTAATTTAAGCGGACCTAATTAACCCGGGGTGTTGAGTTTCATAATTCATCGAAAGACCAACTGAAAATCATCTTGTATGCAAGTGTGACATGTGTGGAGAAGAACCTTCTAGCTAGCATTCCATCCATATTTTCATCCAATTCATCTTTACAATCTGCCCTTAATTACAATCTGTGCATTTTATTTAATTTCGTCAAAAACTCAATCCCCCTTTACTTTAGTGTCTAATTTAGTTAGAAAGTGACTTAGTTTGTGTTTCTAAGTGTTTTGAATCAATTTACTTCCCAAATTCGTCCAAAGTAGTCAAAGTGCTCAAAACTGCCCAGAAAGTGTTTTTAAGGCAGTTTTGAGTGTTTTGGGGCTGTTTTGAGTCTTTTGGTTTGTTTTAGTGTTCTATTGTTTAGTTTTGCTTTCTTTGAGTCTAGTTTAGTGTTTTAACCTTTGTTTTAAGTTTTTGAGTCAGTTTCCAAGTGATTTAGCAATCCCTCCTAATCCCCCGTTTAGAACGATCCCTACTTATTCATATACTACAATTGTCACAAGAGGGTTTTAATTTGTGTGCTTATTTAGTAAGCATCAAATTTTTGGCGCCGTTGCCGGGGATTAGCAACTTTGCTAATCCCTTGGATTGTTTCTTTTCTGTTTATTTAGTTATTTTGTTAAAGATTCTGACCTTGTGTTCTTTTTCTTGTTTTAGGTACTAGTGTATGACTCGGAGTTCTCAACCGATTCGTGAGCATATCTTGGACTTTGACAGCGATTTTGAGAGGACTTTGAGACGGAAGAGGAAGCAACACGAACCAAATCCACAAAGCCCGGAACCTGACCTCGAAGAACAAGTCCTAGAGGAGGAGGAGGAACCCACGGCAAGGGTTTTTGAAGAACCACAAGTCATGGCCATGGACAATCGGACACTCAAGGAGCTTTCGACCTTGGGATTGGATAATGCCGCACCTTTGTGTATCCAATATCCCCCACCTGCCCAAGGGAAGACCGACGAGTTCGAGTTAAAGTCAAGTTTGCTCCACCATATTCCGAAGTACCATGGGTTGTCCATGGAGGATCCGAACAAGCACCTGAAGGAATTTGAGGTGGTGTGTTCAAGCATGACTCCCATCAACATCGATGGAAGTATTCTGAAGATGAAGGCTTTTCCATTCTCTTTAATGGACAAAGCCAAAGATTGGTTGTACGAGTTAGCTCCCGAAACCGTCACATCATGGGAGAGCATGAAGAGGGCATATCTGGAGAAGTTTTTCCCAACTTCTCGAATCATCCTTTTACGTAAAAGGATAAGTGGGATCCAACAAGAAGAAGGTGAGTCTTTCCCTACGTATTATGAACATTTTAAATCACTTGTTGCTTCTTGTCCACAGCATCAGATGAAGGAGGAGTTGCTTCTCCAATACTTTTACGAGGGGCTCCTACCTATCGAACGTCAAATGCTCGATGCCTCGGTGGGTGGAGCATTGGTGGACAAGACACCCATGGCGGCCAAGGTCTTGATTGCTAACCGAGCGTTGAACGCTCAACAATACGAAGGAGTAGGCCAAAGATGACCCCCACGGCAGCAAGTTCATGAGGTAAGTTCCACACCCGACATTCATTCACAATTAGCTAATCTTACTTCCATTGTGTCTCAGATGGCCGAAGGAATGAGGGTGCAAGGACCAATTGTATGCGGAGTGTGTTCTATCCAAGGACATGCTTCTGAGAAGTGCCCACAACTCATTGAAAATGGTGGATGGGAAAGTGCAAATGCAATTGGGTTTCAAGGCCAAAACCAACCGAGGAACGATCCATATTCGAACACGTATAATCTAGGTTGGAGAGACCACCCGAACTTCAAGTGGAGGGAGCCCCAACAACCACCACAACAAGGAGGCTTTAGGCAACAACCCCCGGGCTTCTTCACCAAGCCATACGCACCCACAAATGCTCCACAACAATCTACCCCAAATGCTTCAGGTACGTCC
Source organism: Pyrus communis (assembly GCF_041283825.1). Taxonomy (NCBI): domain Eukaryota; kingdom Viridiplantae; phylum Streptophyta; class Magnoliopsida; order Rosales; family Rosaceae; genus Pyrus; species Pyrus communis. The sequence goes on from NC_142569.1 coordinate 23,061,561, forward strand.
CTAGACAATGATACACTCCTTAAGTTACTAACTAATTTGTCTCAGGGGCAAGAGAATCAAGCCAAAGCAATGGAAAATCAAGAAAAAAGGGTGGATCAATTGGGGAAACAAATTGGGCAGATTGCGGAGTTTGTAGGGTAATTCCGAGACCAAGGCAAGCTCCCAAGCTCAACCATTCCAAACCCGAAGGGAGGCTTTGAAACTGCCAATGCAATCACCTTAAGAAGTGGCAAGGAAGTTGGAACCACCCCACAACCACCAAAATCAAGCCAAGAAGAGGATGAAAGGCTGTTGCAAGAGGAAGAGAGGAAGGGCAAAGCCACGGCAAGGGTGGAGCAACCTTTGCCGCAACCACTAAAAGCTCCTAGGCCGTCCAACAAATGTAAGGTAGGTCCAAACTCAATTGTTTCTAATGTGATTCCACCAAACGTGCCTTTTCCTAGCAGGTTTATGCAAACAAAGAAGGAGGAGCAGGAGAAAGACATTATGGAGACGTTTAGGAAGGTCCAAGTAAACATTCCTTTACTTGATGCCATTAAGCAAGTGCCCAGGTATGCAAAGTTTTTAAAAGAGTTATGCACAACTAGGAAAAGAATTGCAAACAAGGAAGTTGTGAAAGTAAGTGAAAATGTATCCGCGGTTTTGCAACGAAAGTTACCTCCAAAATGTAAGGATCCAGGGTGCTTTACTATCCCATGCATAATTGGAAACACTAAATTTGAACAATGCATGTTAGATTTAGGTGCTTCTATTAATGTCATGCCATATTCCATTTATGCATCTATGAACCTTGGTGAGTTAAAACAAGATGGCGTTGTAATTCAATTGGCCGATCGTTCTAATGTTTATCCCAAGGGAGTCCTTGAGGATGTTTTAGTGCAGGTCAATCATCTCATCTTTCCTGCAGATTTCTATGTCTTAGAAATGGAGGATTCGAGCCATGCTCCATCATTGCCACTCTTGCTAGGCCGTCCGTTCATGAAAACAGCCCAAACAAAGATCGATGTGGCCAAAGGAGCACTAACAATGGAGTTTGGTGGTGATGTAATTAAATTCAATGTTTATGACTCTACTAAGAATCCTAACGATAGTCATTCTTGTTTTGTCATAGATGTGCATAAGGACATAGGGCCGAAGGGATCCACACTTATCACGAAGGATGTATCAAGAACCACCATTGGAGAAGAACTTGGAGTGATTGCCCTACAACCACCCAATATGGCCGAAAGTAGCCATGGTGACATTGTTGATAGGGCTGCCGATCTTGAGCCTTCACTACAATATGTTTGTAAGTCGTCAAGCCCAATATCAATTCCCATTTCAAATAATAGGTTGTTACCTTCTGTGGTGCAGGTGACCAACCGATTTGAAGGTGGTGGGAGCATGTACATGGACTTTCGGAACCAAAACACCACCATCAGGGAGGATCACTATCCCCTCCCATTCATTGAGCCATATCATGAAAGGGTTGAAGAACATGATGTGGAGGAGATCACCCACTATGCCGTGGGTGCCCATGAAGGATGATCAATGTGGCATCGTCCGGCTGCAAGACGTAAAAGAAAGCGCTTCGTGGGAGGCAACTCATGCAATCACCAAGGAGAGGATGGCATTTACACTCCATAACCAGATTTGCGTCCCTAACCTCTTCTCTTTGTTATTTACATTCTACCATGTTTAGTGTGTTTAGTTGCTGTTTGTGTGTTTACTTTTGTTTGGTGTGATTTTAAGCTTGAAACATTGAGGACAATGTTTGATTTAAGTGTGGGGGGGTAACTAATGTTGTTGATGCAAATTCGTGGGATTTTATCACCCATAACTTCCAATGTTGTTCCTTGCTGTTTTTAAGTGTTTTTAAGCTATTTTAGAGTGTTTTAGTGTATGTTGACTTAAAAATCCGAAAATCCCCTAAAAATTTGAAAAATTGTTTTGAAAAACCCAAAAAGAGTTGTTTTTGTGTGTTTATTTGTGTCGTAGGTTACCTTCCAACACAATGATGAGGATTTGGTTTTTAATTGCATGATGGTTAAAGAAAGTTACAAACATGGATGGACGTTGGATATACTCTTTGGTTTATGCTTGTTTGTAGTTATAGTTTACAAATTCACATGTAATCACAAAAGAAAAAATTAGTTTTTGTAACATGCTTGAAGGAAGGAACTTAAACAAACGCTACATCCCTGTGAGACTTGAGCCTAAACGTTATTTGGAGAGTTAAAATCTGTGCATTATTGTTTTCTAAAGTTGTTGCATGATCTCATTATTCTTTGCTTGATTACTACTTAGAAGGCGTATCATCACTTAGTTCCAAATACTAGAACTCATGCCCATTTCATTCAAAGCATGTTATTGATTTGCATAACACATATTCAAGATGAAGTTGTGTAGTGACCACCACAAAAGCCAAATAGCCGTGTGCCCTTCACTCATTTTGTGTTGAAGTTTAACCCCATTGAGCCGTGTTAGCCATGTTCTTTGTGAACCCATATCATCCTCACCTAGCCTAGATTAGGACCATCCGTACCCTTGTTCTTGAAGCATAGTAAGCATGAATGAATTCCTTTTGATTAATGTGTTGCAGAAAATAAGTGTGGGGGAAGGATTATTGATGTGAGTTATGTGCCATAGGCACGGCTAGAAAAAAAAAAAAAAAAGAAAAGAAAAGAAAAAAAAAAAAAAAAAGTGAAAAAGAGTTGAAAAGAGGTAAAAAAAGAGTTCCAAAGTATTGGTTATTGAAGTAAGGGTCCAAAACAATGAATTAGGCCCTAAGAGTTGTTTGAATCTCCCCTATTTGTCTAAAAGTTGATTTCTGCATTCTAAGTGAATTCTAAGTCTTAATTCATTACTTTGCTTGCTCTTGCTTAAAGAACTTTTGTTTACTCCTATCTTTCCTTGTTAGCCAATACCCCAAAGCCCCGTTACAACCCTTGACTTCTATCTTGAGTGTTGTGCATTTCAATTTGTGGAGTTTGAATTTGGTATGAGCATATGGTGTCACTGGTTCTCGCATCTAAGTAGTAGCATTCCATTCATGAGATCATATCTAAACATGTCTAATTACTCTAGAAATTGCGTTCTTTGTTCTAACATATGTGAGTACTAGTCTTTCATGTTTACATCAATCTTCTCACATATAACTAGTGTAGGGTGTGTAGTAAGAAAATCTGAGTGAAATTTGAGTGCATAACTAGTGAGGAATTGAGGGAATTCTCTAAGGCATGTTACTACATTCAAAATGTGTTTTAATTGATTAAATGCGAACTAGTGAATGGTGATTATGATTAAGTATGTGCTCGAGGGGAAGGAAGACTAAAAGCTATGTGAGTCATGATCTTTGACATATCATGTTTCATTGGAAATCCCTGAGGCAAACGTTGGAAGGTTTAGGTTATGTTTTGTTTGTTTTGTTTCGTCTTGTTTATTTTAGTTGTTTTGTTTTGCTCGAGAACTAGCAAAAGTTAAGTGTGGGGGAATTTGATAGGAGCATATTCATGCGACTTAATTAGCTTGTTCTCGTGCATTTATGTTGTGTTTCCTTAGTTATTTTAGTGTTTAAAGTCATTTTTGTGTATTTTCAGATTATAAGGCCAAAGTGTGCAAGAAGATGCAAATTGGAGCTTTTTGGAGCAAAAGAGGAATGAATGTGTTGAAGACTTGAAGAAACGATGAATTCCTACCAAAACGAGGATTCCTACTCAAACAAGGATTCCTACTTGAAGTAGGAAAGTTAACCCTAGGTTTCCCGTTTTGGTAACCTTTCCTAATCTTAAACGTCCGTATTTTCTAGCCACTTTGAAGGCCTTGTAGGCACTTTAGGACACAAAACGAAGGCCCTAGGGCCCTTAAAACCCTTTGCCGTGCCCAATCCCTTTCTTTCCTTCCCTTGCCGTGCAAGGGGGGGGTATTTAGGTCCAATGTCATTCACTTAAACCCTAGTTCCCTCTCCTAACCTAACCCTAGCTTATTAAAATTAAATTAAAGTTAATTCAAAGGCTGCTAGAATTAGGGAATTAAATCAGAAATATAAAAAGGGATGGCTGCAAGGTGCGGCTAGGGTTAGGTTAGGAGAGGGAACTAGGGTTTAAGTGAATGACATTGGACCTAAATACCCCCCCCCCTTGCACGGCAAGGGAAGGAAAGAAAGGGATTGGGCACGGCAAAGGGTTTTAAAGGCCCTAGGGCCTTCGTTTTGTGTCCTAAAGTGCCTACAAGGCCTTCAAAGTGGCTAGAAAATACGGACGTTTAAGATTAGGAAAGGTTACCAAAACGGGAAACCTAGGGTTAACTTTCCTACTTCAAGTAGGAATCCTTGTTTGAGTAGGAATCCTTGTTTTGGTAGTAATTCATCGTTGGAGTAGGAATTCATCGTTTCTTCAAGTCTTCAACTCATTCATTCCTCTTTTGCTCCAAAAAGCTCCAATTTGCATCTTCTTGCACACTTTGGCCTTATAATCTGAAAATACACAAAAATGACTTTAAACACTAAAATAACTAAGGAAACACAACATAAATGCACGAGAACAAGCTAATTAAGTCGCATGAATATGCTCCTATCACAAGGACATTCCTTATTTGTTTAAATTCGTGCATCCCCTCTTTCTAATTTTAATTGGACTTTATTCACTTACCTTTTCTATTTAGACTAGGAAATCTGAATTATAACTTAATTAGGTATGTTATTAACTTCCCAAAACACTTATAATCAGCCCTTGGCCGAACCCTAGAGGGAATTAACCACCAAAACTCGTCCATTCACTCCCACACACATCCATTTATCCCAAAACATCATCAAAACAACCCAGAAACACAACCAGCCATTCCACCTTCTTCCACCATCATTGCCGAGTCCTCCACCACCTTCCAACCATCAAGCACTCATCCACACTCAACCTACATCTCTTGCCGTGCCTCTAAACACCCCAAAATTCATTCTACATCGTCAAAACAACCCAGAAACCATCATCACCCAATATGCCGCAAGCAAGGGAAAGGAGATAGATTCACTCAATTGTTTGGCTCTTCATTTTGAGTTGTTGAACAATTTTAGGTGTATTCTATCTTATATTTCAATGTCTAAATCATGTAATCTTTGTTTTGTTTTGAGTATGATTGGCTACATTCGTTTTGGCTAAGGGTGTATTCGAAACCATGATTATATATGTGAAATAAGTTGATTACTTCCAGTTATCGTTGCATAAGTCGTGAATACAATTTGCTTAACCATTTGATTTAGAACTTATTCTTGTATGTTGATTGAGAGTGCACGCTTAATTTGCATGCTTGAATCTGGTGCTAGGGTATAAGTTTGTTTCACCTAATCGTTATGAATTTATATTCGCAAGTAGTGAAGGTCGCTAGTCACGATCGTGTTAAGTAGATTCCTGGCAGGAGTATCATGCTTTTCATAGTTACAAATGCCTTATCAATGCTTATGATTTCCAAAGAACGTAATGATTCTAACTTGTGTCTTTATCATGCTGTTCATATAGAGAACTTGCTAGGAATAATTTGGTTGTGATGCATATTCATCCAATTCAATGATTCTAGGGAAATCTGAAGGTTAATTTAAGCGGACCTAATTAACTTGGAGTGTCGAGGTTCATAACTTATTGAATTGATAACTGGAAATTGATTTACGTTGCATATATTTCATGTGTGGAGAAGAACCCCTTAGCTATTCCATCATCCATTGATTCATCACAAATTTGTCTTACAATCTGTTTTCTTTAAAATCTGTCCATTTAATTTAATTTCGTCCAAACACAATCCCCCCATATTTTGTTAAGTCTTAGCCTTTATAATCTGTCTTATTTGGTGTTTTTAAGTATTTTGAGTCATAAGCACTTTCAAATTCGTCCAAATCAAGTTTTAGTTGCTGTTTGAGTGAATTTGGTTGTTTTAGGCAGTTTTGAGTGTTTCAAATCTGTTTTGAGTCATAGTAGTCTAGTTAGAGTCTTTAAGTTTAGTTTTTGTGTTTTTGAGTAAATTTATATTAGATTAGCACCCCTAGTTAATCCCCGGTTAGAACGATCCTTACTTACATCATTACTACAATTGTCACAAATAGGGTTTAATTTGTGTGTCACATTCGTAACGCATCAAGTTCTCAACCTATTCGTGCAAACATCTTGGACTTTGATGACAATTTTGAGTGCAGTTTGAGAAGGAAGAGGAAGGAGCCAAAACTTCACCCATCAAGTTCTAGCTCGGCCTCTAACTTTGAGGAGGAAGAACAGCCCACGACAAGGGAGAAAGAAGAGGTACAAGTCATGGCAGCGGACAACCGTACAATCAAGGAGCTTTCCGCATCAGGAATGGACAATGCCGCACCATTATGCATCCAATACCATAGGGCGGCTCAATATAAGACCGATGAATTTGAATTGAAGTCTAGTTTGTGGCACCACATTCCAAAATTCCATGGGTTGTCCATGGAGGATCCAAACAAGCATTCAAAAGAGTTCGAGGTGGTGTGTTCAAGCATGACTCCAATTAATGTTGATAGCAATATTTTGAAGATGAAGGCCGTTCCATTCTCTCTATTGGAAACGGCTAAAGATTGGTTATACGAGTTAGCACCCGGAACGGTCACTTCTTGGGAGAGCATGAAGAGGGCGTTTTGATAGGAACATATTTATGCGACTTAGTTAGCTTGTTTTTTTGCATTTACATAGCTAATTTCTACTTGTTAGAGTGTTTTACGCTATTTTCGTGTGTTTTTAGGTTCAATTGACAAAGTTGGCAAGAAAGTGCAATTTGGAGCATTTTCGAGCAGTTTTGGGCTTGTAATGGATTGCACATGCACGAAGCAAGGTGGATGGACGAATTTAAAGATCAAGAGAGGCTAGGAATGTGATTAAGATCTAGAAGAATTAAATTGAAGACTTTGAAGATAAGGAATCAGCTACAAAGAAGGAATATTATCCAAATTTCCTTATCTTAACCAAACCTTATCCAACCTTATCTTATCTTATCCTATCCTAATCTTTTCCTACCTTAATTCCAACTTCAAAGAGGACTCCTTTTCACATTAAATCACCTAAATATCAAGTTCTAGAAGCCCTATTTTCATGCATTGATCTGAAAATTATATTAACACACAAATTAAACCCTATTTGTGACAATTGTAGTATAAATGCAAGTAGGGATCGTTCTAACCGGGGATTAACTAGGGATGCTAATCTACTCTAAACTGACTTAAAAACACAAAATTAAACTTTAAAACACTTACCTAGACCTATATGACTCAAAACAACGTTAAAAGACTCAAAACAGCCCAAAACACTTAAATAGACTCAAACTAGACTCTAAAGGGTGATTTGGACGAAATTTAACTAACTTAGACTCAAAACACTAATTTGGACAGATTCAAACACTTTTCTAACTAATCTAACACACTTAATAAAATGAGGAATTGATTTGGACGAAATTAATTAAAATGGACAGATTGTAAACTAAACATATTAGGCACTAAACTAGGTGAATTGAATGGGAAAAAGACTAGTTAGAGGGCCCTTCTCCACACATGCACATATGCAACACAAATTGATTTCCAGATTTTATCCCTTTAAACCATGAATGACAATGCCCCAAATTAATTGTGAACAACACAAATTAACTTTAAGATTTTCCTAGTTTCATTGAATTGGATGGAATACACATCGACAATCAAATTATTCTTATCAAATTCCCTACATGAACTGCATGATAGAGGTAAAATCAAAGATCATTAAGCTTTTTGAAAACCCTAAGCATTGACTAGGCATTCGTAACTATGAATTGCATGATACTCTTGCTTAGAATTTACTTAATACAATCATGACTAGTGATTTCCACTACTTATGAATATAAGGTCATAACGATTAGGTGAAATTCCCTTATATCCTAGCATCAAATTCATGTATGAAAACTAAGTATGCATCCTTAATCAACACACAAGAACAAGTTCTCAATAAATCAATTAAGTAAATCACATCCACAATTCAAGAAACAAAATCTGGAGGAAATCAATTCATACAAAACATATGCCCATGGCTTCGAATTCACCCCTAACTAAGAAAAACTGAGTTACACATGTTCATAACAATTGAGAAGCAAATTAAAATAAACATGGAAACGAAATAAGGGAAGAAAGAACTCCCAAATTCTCCAATGGGTGCAGATTTCTTGTGGCACAAGATGATCTTCCTCCTATGGAAGCCACGACACTCCTTCTCCCTAAGAATTGCGGCACAAAGGTCTATTTCTGAATGGATGGTGTGTGGGTTAAATGAATGATTGATTTGAATGATGAATGGCTACCTAGGGTGTCTAAGGGGGTGCGGCAACTTAAGGTTGCGGCAATAATTGATTAGGGCCCCAAGGTTGCGGCAAGGGTTTGGAATTTAAGTCCTAGCCCAATTAATTTCAGATATGGACTTATACAATCCAAATTCAAGAGGAAAAGGGCCAAATAAAATCAGAATCCAATCAGAAAAAGGTTTAGGAAATTCGTCCAAAATTGGGCCTTCTAGAAACTAAGTGTTTTGTGGCTGATTTTGGGTGTTCTAGAAGGCATAGAAGAGGGGGAAGGTGTGGCACCCTTTTAGGGTCAGATAGGGCTTCTAGAAATTAGGTTTTTAGGTCCACTTGCAGCTAGGATTAAGGTGGAACAAGATTAGGTTAGGATAAGATAGGATAAGGTTGGATAAGGTTTTGGATAATGTTTCCTCTTTTCTTGCACTTTCCTTATCTTCTTTGTCTTGAACTTTCCTTTTCTGATTTGTAGCATGTTTCTAACCTCTTTTCACTGCAAATTCGTCCATCCACCTTGCTCCATATACAAGCTATCCATAATAAGCCCAAAACTGCTCTAAAAGGCTCAAAATTGCCTTTTATTGCCAACTTTGTCATTAGGACCTACAAACAAACGAAAATAGCTTAAAACACTATAATAAGTAGTAATTAGCTCACTAAATGTAAGGAAATAACATAACTAAGTAGCATAAATATGCTCCTATCATGCATTAAGTTTATGCCACATGTAACCCTTCTAGAAGTTCTAGAATCTGCCACAATGATAGGAGCATATTTATGCGACTTAGTTTGCTTGTTTTCGTGCATTTATGTTATTAGTGATAGGAGCATATTTATGCGACTTAGTTGCTTGTTTTCATGCATTTATGTTATTAGTTCTTAGTTATTTTAGTTCTTTAAGCCTCTTTTGTGTGTTTTCAGATTCATAAGACGTATTTTGGCAAAATGATGCATTTTGGAGCCTTTTAGAACAGTTTTGGGCTTATTATGGATAGCTTGTATATGGAGCAAGGTGGATGGACGAATTTGGAGTCAAAAGAGGTTAGAAACATGCTACAAATCAGAAAAGGAAAGTTCATGACAAAGAAGATAAGGAAAGTGCAAGAAAAGAGGAAACATTATCCAAAACCTTATCCAACCTTATCTTATCCAAACCTTATCCTATCTTGTCCTAACCTAATCTTGTTCCACCTTAATCCTAGCTACAAGTGGACCTAAAAACCTAATTTCTAGAGGCCCTATCTGACCCTAAAAGGGTGCCACACCTTTCCCTCTTTTATGCCTTCTAGAATACCCAAAATCAGCCATAAGACACTTAGTTTCTAGAAGGTCCAATTTTGGACGAAAATTCTTAACCTATTTCTAATTGGATTCTGATTTTAATTGGCCCTTTTTCTCTTGGATTTGGATTGTGTAAGTCCATATCTGAAACCAATTGAGCTAGGACTTAATTCCCAAACCCATGCCGCAACTTAGGGGCCCAAAAACACTTGTATCAGCTAGGTTAACCTTAAATCTGTTTGCTAGGGTTCCGGCCATGCTATATAAATATACCCATTAGTGTGCCGCACCCCCCAACACATAACCTACGCAGCCATTCATCATTCATCACAGAAATTCGTCCAAAAACACCCTAGGGCAGAAAAACACCCCAAAACACCATTCTAGCGCCCAGAAAATACAAGCTGCCGCTCCACCTTCTTCCACCTCTTTGCCGAGTTATCCACCACCTTCCAACCATCAAACACCCATCCACACTCAACCTACACCCCTTGCCGTGCCTCTACACCACCCAAAATCCATTCTACATCATCAAAACAGCCCAGAAACCATCATCATCCAATCTGCCGCAAGCAAAGGAAAGGAGACAGTTTCACACAATTGTTTGGCTCTTCATTCTGAGTTGTTGAACAATTTTAGGTGTATTCTATCTTAAATTTCAATGTTTAATTCATGTAATCTTTGTTTTGCTTTGAGAATGATTGGCTAAATTCGTTTTGGCTAAGGGTGTATTCGAAACCATGATTATATATGTGAATTAAGTTGATTACTTCCAGTTATCGTTGCATAAGTCGTGAATACAATTTGCTTAACCGTTTGATTTAGAACTTATTCTTGTATGTTGATTGAGAGTGCACGCTTAATTTGCATGCTTGAATTTGGTGCTAGGATATAAGTTTGTTTCACCTAATCGTTATGAATTTATATTCACAAGTAGTGAAGGTCGCTAGTCACGATCATGTTAAGTAGATTCCTGGCAAGAGTATCATGCATTTCATAGTTACAAATGCCTTGTCGATGCTTATGATTTCCAAAGAACGTAATGATTCTAACTTATGTCTTTATCATGCTGTTCATATAGAGAATTTGTTAGGAATAATTTGTTTGCGATGCATATTCATCCAATTCAATGATTCTAGGGAAATCTGAAGGTTAATTTAAGCGGACCTAATTAACTTGGAGTGTCGAGGTTCATAACTTATTGAAGTGATAACTGGAAATTGATTTACGTTGCATATATTTCATGTGTGGAGAAGAACCCCTTAGCTATTCCATCATCCATTGATTCATCACAATTTTGTCTTACAATCTGCCCATTTAGTTTAAATTCGTCCAACCACAATCCCCCCATATTTTGTTGAGTCTTAGTCATTCAAATCTGTTTTATTTTGTGTTTTTAAGCATTTGGAGTCATAAACACTTTCAAATTCGTCCAAATCAAGTTCTAGTTTCTGTTTGAGTCAATTTGATTGTTTTAGGCAGTTTTGAGTCATAGTAGTCTTGTTAACAGTCTTTAAGTTTAGTTTTTGTGTTTTTAAGTCAATTCAAATTAGATTAGCACCCCTAGTTAATCCCCGGTTAGAACGATCCCTACTTACATCATTACTACAATTGTCACAAATAGGGTTTAATTTGTGTGTCAACATAATTATCACATCAATTAGTTCTTAGTTATTTTAGTTCTTTAAGCTTCTTTTGTGTGTTTTCAGGTTCATAAGACGTATTTGGCGAAATGATGCATTTTGGAGCCTTTTGGGCACAAATTGGATAGCTTATGCTTGGAGCAAAAGGAATGGACGAAATTGAAGAGTTGATGTCGCAAGGATTCCAACTACGACAAGGATTCCAATTACGAGAAGGTTTCCAAATTGAAGGAGGTTTCCCACTCACATGAGGATTCCTAGTTGGACGAGGATTCCTAATCACACAAGGATTCCTACTTGAAGTAGGAAAGTTAAGCCAAAGTTTCCTATTTTGGTTGACCTTTCCTAAATCAAGAACGCTCTAAGTTTTAGCAACTAAGATGGCTCCCGAGCACCCTTGGACAACAAACAAAGGTTCTTTGCAACTTTCCCTTCCTTGCCGTGCAACGAAGGTTGTTTCCCTTTCTTTGGGTAAACTTCCCTATTTTTTCATTTGTGTTAAGACCTTTCCCTTATTCTAATACCTCTTGCTTTGTGCCTTACCTTTCCCTAAGCTTGTGCCGCACCCTTCCCTTGTGTTTCCTGATTTCAAATTCTTATTTCCTAGTTTAATTCACTTTCCTAGTTCTAAAACTTTCCATAAAGTCCTAATTTCTGATTTCTTGCAAGGAATTGACTTTTCCTTCCTTCTTTTGCACCAATTTCGTTTCTTACCTTAAATTCCCTTTCCTTGCTGTGCAAGGGGTTTAATTTCTGATTCCTTGCAAGGCAAGGACATTCCTTACTTGTTTAAATTCGTGCATCCCCTTTTTCTGATTTTATTTGGACTTTATTCACTTACCTTTTCTATTTAGACTAGGAAATCTGAATCATAACTCAATTAGGTATGTTATTAACTTCCCAAAACACATATAATCAGCCCTTGGCCGAACCCTAGAGGGAATTAACCACCAAAACTCGTCCATTCACTCCCACACACATCCATTCATCCCAAAACATCATCAAAACAACCCAGAAACACAACCAGCCGCTCCACCTTCTTCCACCATCATTGCCGAGTCCTCCACCACCTTCCAACCATCAAACACTCATCCACACTCAACCTACATCCCTTGCCGTGCCTCTAAACACCCCAAAATCCATTCTACATCATCAAAACAATCCAGAAACCATCATCACCCAATCTGCCGCAAGCAAGGGAAAGGAGACAGATTCACTCAATTGTTTGGCTCTTCATTCTGAGTTGTTGAACAATTTTAGGTGTATTCTATCTTATATTTCAATGTCTAATTCATGTAATCTTTGTTTTGCTTTGAGAATGATTGGCTAAATTCGTTTTGGCTAAGGGTGTATTCGAAACCATGATTATATATGTGAAATAAGTTGATAACTTCCAGTTATCGTTGCATAAGTCGTGAATACAATTTGCTTAACTGTTTGATTTAGAACTTATTCTTGTTTGTTGATTGAGAGTGCACGCTTAATTTGCATGCTTGAATCTGGTGCTAGGGTTTCGACACCCTATCATTTTTGTAATTGCACAATTGAGGCACTGCTCAAGAAGTACAACGTTACACATAGGGTTTCGACACCCTATCATCCTCAAACAAGCGGGCAAGCCGAGGTGTCTAATCAAGAGATAAAACAGATTCTTGAGAAGACGGTTGGGCCAACAAGAAAAGATTGGAGCTTGAGGTTAGAGGATGCTTTGTGGGCTTATATGACCGCCTACAAAACACCCGTAGGAATGTCCCCCTTTCGGCTTGTTTATGGCAAACCATGTCACTTACCTGTGGAGTTGGAGCATAAGGCTCATTGGGCCGTAAGGAAGTTCAACATGGATGTAGATAAGGCGGGAATTCATCGTAAGCTTTAATTGAATGAACTTGAGGAGATACGGAATGAAGCTTACGAGAATGCTCGCATTTACAAGGAAAAGACAAAGGCCTTTCATGACAAGATGATTCGCACCAAGTCCTTCTCTGTTGGACAGAAAGTGTTGTTGTTTAATTCTCGTCTTCGTCTATTTCTGGGTAAGTTACGTTCACGTTGGATTGGACCCTTTGTTATTACTAATGTTTTTCCTCATGGTGCAGTCCAAGTTTGTAGTTTCAAAACAGGTCAAGAGTTCAAGGTGAAGGGGCATCGATTGAAGCCTTACTACGAGAGCTTTGTAGAACATGATGTGGAGGAGACCACCCACTATGCCATGGGTTCCCATGAAAGTTGATCAATGTGGCATCGTCCGGCTGCAAGAGGTAAAAGAAAGCGCTACTTGGGAGGCAACCCATGCAATCAACAAAGGAAGAACTTAGGAATCGCTCCAAACTCAGATTTGCGTCCCTAAAACTTTTCCTTTGTTGCTTACTTTATGTTATGTGTGATGTGTTTATTTGTGTGTTCTTTTGCTGTTAGTTTAGTCTAAAACATTGAGGACAATGTTTAGTTTAAGTGTGGGGGGGTAACATTCTGTTTTGAGCTATTGTTTGCATGAAATTCGTACGGTATTACCACCTAACATGTCTAAACTTGTTTCCCACTGTTTTAAGTGTTTTTTAACATGTTTTGAAGTCTTTTTATGTGTTACTTTGAAAAAAATCCGAAAAACAGTTTGAAACAACTAAAAAGAGTCAGTTTGAGTCGGTTTTGTGTTTGTTTTTGTGTGTTTGTGTCTTAGGATACCTTCCAACACAATGATGAGGATTTGATTTTTATGTGCATGGCTGTGAAAGAGAGTTATACACATGGATGGAAGTTTGATATATTCTTGGTTTATACTTGGTTATAGTTGTTGTTTATGAATTCATGTTTAATCCCAAAGAAAGAAAAAATAAGTTTTTGTAATATGCTTGAAGGAAGGAACTTACAATAACATTACAACCCTGAGAGACTTGAGCTTTAAACATTCTTTGGAGAGTATTAATCTGTGATTCTTGTTTTCAAACTCGTTGCATGATCTCATTATTCTTGCTTGGTTGCTAATTAGAAGGCGTTTCATCACTTAGTTCCAAATGCTAGAACTTGCATCCATTCCATTCAAAGCATGATATTGATTGCATAATTTATATCAAGATGAAGTGTGTAGTGAAGCCATCAACCAAACAGCCAACCCATGCACTATATATTGTAGGTCATAACCCCCATTGAGCCATTGTTAGCCTTTGTTCTTTGTTTACCCATATCATCCCTACCTAGCCTAGATTAGGACCACCCATACCCTTGTTCTTGAAGCATAGTAAGCATGACTTAGAGGGAGTCCTTTCGATTATGCAAAACAACAAGTGTGGGGGAATTTGTGTGTGTGTGTTGATATGCCACGAAAAGAAATAAGGCATGAGTGAAAATAAAAAGAAAAAAAAAATTCGTGGAAAAAGAAAAAAGAAAAGAAAAAGTTGTGAAAAGAAAGAAAAAGAGTATGAAATAAGTGAAAATAAGCTCACATGTTTGTGGTAGTTGAAGAAAGGGTCCAAAACGTTGAATATGGCCCTAAGAGTTGTGTGATTTTTCCCCTTGTGTGTCTAAGTGAGTTTCTACAACCATAAGTGATTCTAAGTGTCAAATTTCATTACTTTGCTTGCTATTGCTTAAAGAACGTTTGTTATCCTTACCTTTCATTGTTAGCCAATCACCCTTAAACCGTTGCAACCCTTATGCTTCAATCTTGATCATTATGTTTTCAATAATGTGGAGTTTGGAATTGATGTAAGCATATGGTGTCCCTGGTTCTCGCATCTAATTAGTAGCATTCCTTTCATGAGATCATATTCATATACATTCCAGAAAAGTGCTTTCCTTGTTATAAACATATGTGAGTGTTTAGTTTCATATTTACATCAATCTTCTCACATATACTTAGTGTAGGGTGTGTAATCAGAAATTCTGTGTGAAAATAAGAGAGTATCTTGTAAGGAATTAAATGAATTCTCTAAGGCATGTTACTACATTCAAATGTTGTTTTAAATTGATTAAATGAGAACTAGTAAGTATTGATTATGATTACGTATGTGCTAAAGCGTAAGGATGACTAAAATCTATGTGAGTAATGATCTTGAACATGTCATGTGCATTAAGAATTGATGCGAGATTTATACGCACACAAATTAAACCCTCTTTTTGACAATTGTAGTATAAGTATAAGTAGGGATCGTTCTGGACCGGGGATTAGGAGGGATTGTTAATCACTTGGATTTGACTCAAAAACGTAAAAACACAATATAAAACACTATACTAGACTCAAAGAATGCAAAACTAAACTTTTAAAACACTAAGACAAACCGAAGACTCAAAATGCTTTAAAAACACAAACTAAATTGATTTCTAACTAAATTGAACAATAAAGTAAAGGGGGATTGAATTTTGGACGAAATTAAACTAAATGCACAGATTCTAATTAAAACAGATTGTAAAAACGAAATTGATGAAATAAAATGATGAGAAAGCTAGTTAGAGGGTTCCTTATCCACACATGAACATATGCATATAATTTGATTCCCAGTTATGACTTCAACAAACGATGAATGACAATGCTCCAAGTTAATTAGGTCCGCTTAAATTAACTTTCAGATTTCCCTAGATTCATTGGATTGAATGGGATACGCATTACAACCAAATTATTCCTAATCAAAGTCCCTAACATGGAATACGCATGATAGAGACATTCAACAAAGATCATTAAGTTCAACGGAAATCATAAACATCGACTAGGCATTCATAACTATGGAATACGCATGTTAATCCAGCCTAGGGTTTACTAAACATAATCGTGACTAGCGATTTTTACTACTCATGAATATAAGTTCATAACGATTAGGTGAAATTCCCTTATATCCTAGCATCAAGTTTAGGCATGCAAATTAAGTGTCGACCCTCAACCCACATACATAAACAAGTTCTTAATCAAAACAGAAAAGCAAACCACATCTAAAGTTCATGAATTCATAACTGGAGTAAATCAAATCATAACCAACATATGTCCATGGCTTCAAATTCGCCTCTAACTAAAAAGAAATTAGTTCCACATGTTTAACATAATTGAACAACAAGTTAAATTAAACATGAAAACAGAAACAAAAGAAGAAAGAATAAATTGATGGAATTGAATGGATGGAAAGTTAGCTACGGGGTTCATCTCCACATATGTTATACTTGCATAATAAAACAATTTCCAATTGCGTTTCAATAAACCATTAATTCTCAATACTCCAAGTTAATTAGATCCGCTTAAATTAACTTTCAAATCTTCCTAACGTTATTGAATTGGATGATTGCATACGACAACCCAAAACATTCCCCACAAGTCCCCTACATGATTGCATAATAGAGATACAAGCAAGAATCATTACGCTCTATGAAAATTATAAGTGTTGACGAGGCATTTGTTACTATGGAATACGCATGAAACTTATGCCAAGAATTCGTTTAACGCGATTGTTTATAAGCAACCTCCACTACTTGTGAATATAAGTTCGTAACTATTAGGTGAAACTCACTTATATTCTAGCGTCATATTCATGCATGAAAATTAAGTGTGCCTCTCAATAAACATACATAAATAAGTTATCAATCAAACAGTTAAACGAATTGAATCCACAACTTATGAAACGCAATTAGAAGTAATCAAATCAAAATGCAAGCATAAACATATATTTCGAATTACCCCCTAGCCAAGGGGGTTTTAATTCCTCATGGTACAAAACAAAGAGAATCAAAGAAACACCTAAACATTCCAACAACTCAAACTTGAATTGTATGAACGTTTAGGCCCTCTTCTCTTCCATTCCTTATTCGTACAAAACAAAGTGTATTGAAATTAAACATTGAAATCAAAGAAACACCAAAACATTCCAACAACTCAAACTTGAATTGTATGAACGTTTAGGCCCTCTTATCTTCCTCTTCGTTGTAGCACAAGGTCTAAGGATAGTTTGATGGTGTGAATGGTTTGGGGAATGGTGAAAATGGAAGGGATGGTGTTTGGATTGATAGGGGACTCATGGCACAAGGGGTTTGTTGCTTGGTGAATTTCTGAATGTATGGAAGAATGATTAAAGGGACATGTGGGTTGGAAATGATGAAGGAAATGCATGTGAGTGACAACTAGATATGTTGATGAATGCATGTGGAATGTTTGTGGTGAGTGAATGTGCACGGCAATGAGTGATTTTTTGACTATGAATATGTTTGCATGTGCACGGTTTTAGGGAGAAAGGTGGATGAATGTGCATGTGAATTAGGTTGTGAAAGCATGTGAATGCATGTGTTGATGAATGGGATTGTGGAGATGCACGGCACATGTGTAGGAATGGGCTGGAATGTGTGGTGGATGAAGATGCATGTGCAATGAAGTGGAATGGATGTGGCTGCAAGGTTTTGTGTTAGGTGATAAGTGGTGATGATAAGTAATGATATGTGATTATGATAAGTGATAAGTGGTGATGATAAGTGTATGATATGTGATTATGATAAGTGATAAGTGGTGATGATAAGTAATGATATGTGGGAGTGTGGCTGAAATGAAGGAGTGGAATGTTGGAATGTTATGCACGGCTAAGGATATAGGAAAGGTTTAAATGTCCTAAAACTAAAGGGAACAAGGTTCCAACACTTTGGTCTTCAATTAGGTCTTCAATTTCGTCCAACACTTTGGCTCCAAGCATAAGCTATCCATCCTTAGCCCAAAAGTGCTCCAAAAGTCTCCAAAATGCATCTTTTTGCTCCTTTAGCCCTTTGGACCTACAAACACACGAAAATAGCTTAAAGTACTAAAATAACTAAAGAAACATAACGTAAATGCACGAGAACAAGCCATTTAAGTTGCATGAATATGCTCCTATCAAGAATCCCTGAGACCATTGTTGGAAGGTTTAGGTTTTGTTTTGTTTTTCCGTTTTGCTCGAGGACTAGCAAAAGGTAAGTGTGGGGGAATTTGATAGGAGCATATTTATGCGACTTAGTTTGCTTGTTTTCGTGCATTGATAGGAGCATATTCATGCGACTTAAATGGCTTGTTCTCGTACATTTACGTTATGTTTCTTTAGTTAGTTTAGTCCTTTATGCTTCTTTTGTGTGTTTTCAGGATAATAAGACGTGTTTGACGAAAGGATGCATTGTGGAGTGTTTTGGAGCACTATTGGGCTAAGGATGGATAGCTTATGCTTGGAGCCCAAGTGTTGGATGAAATTGAAGGCCTTGTAAGCACTTGAGGACATAAAACAATGGCCCTAACCCAATTACATTCACCTTGCCTTGGGCTTAACACAAACACCATTCCTTGCCATGCAAGGGGGAGCAATTTGGGTCCATTTCATGTACTTAAACCCTAGCCCAATCCATAATCACTTCAAAGCCATGCAAAACCTTTCAACACCCTTTAATCATTCCCCTTTAAGTTATGATTTTATTTCCTAACCCTACATGCATTATTTATTAGCATATTCACATGCATTCACACCTCTTTAATCCACATGCATTCATCATCATTCACTCTAGTTTTAATTCACATGCATTCCATCCTTTAATTCACCCACATGCATTCATCATCATTCACTCTAGTTTTAATTCACATGCATTCCATCCTTTAATTCACCCACATGCCCCTTTAAATCATTCAATCACACCATCACACATTCATCCTCCAACATTGCACATGCACTTTGCCTTTCATCATTGCACAACAATCATAAGAGCCACATGCACTCTTAAACAATCAACAACATATTCTCCCATTCCCCCTATAAAAACCCATGCATTCATTAAGAAATTCATTCACTCCCCACTCCATCTCTCCATCTCATTCACAACACAACACCCCTCAAACACTTCCATTCTTTCCTTAGCCGTGAGTCATCTCTCCCTTAGAATCCAAACACCACTCCTCATCCATTTCCATAATCCCCCAAACCTCACCTTAGACCTTGTGCTACAACAACGAGGAAGAAAAGAGTGCCTAAACGTTCATACAATTCAAGTTTGAGTTGTTGGAATGTTTAGGTGTTTCTTTGATTTCAAAGTTTAAATTTAATTCTCTTTGTTTTGTACGTATGAGGAATGGAAGAGAAGAGTGCCTAAACGTTCATACAATTCAAGTTTGAGTTGTTGGAATGTTTAGGTGTTTCTTTGATTTCACGTAATGAGGAACTAAAACCCCCTTTAGCTAGGGGGTGATTCGAAATTATGTTTATGTTTGTAATATGATTTGATTACTTTTAATTACGTTTCATAAATTGTGAATTCAATTTGTTTAACTGTTTGATTGATAACCTATTTATGTATGTTTATTAAGAATGAACGCTTAATTTTCATGCATGAATTTGACGCTAGAATATAAGTGAGTTTCACGTAATAGTTATGAACTTATATTCACAAGTAGTGGAGGTTGCTTATAAACAATCGCGTTAAACAAATTCTTGGCATAAGTTTCATGCAATCATAGTAACGAATGCCTCGTCAACACTTATAGTTTTCATGATGCTTAATGATTCTTGCTTGTATCTCTATTATGCAATTCATGTAGGGAACTTGTGAGGAATGCTTTGGGTTGTCGTATGCAATCATCCAATTCATTAACTTAAGGAAAACTTGACGGTTAATTTAAGCGGACCTAATTAACCCGGGGTATTGAGAATTAATGGTTTATTGAAATGCAATTGGAAATCATTTTATTATGCAAGTGTAACATGTATGGAGATGAACCCCTTAGCTAGCCATACCATCCATTCATTTCCGTCAAATCCATTTTTACAATTTGTTTTGTTTCCAAGTATTCATTTTAGTTTAAATTCGTCCAAATCCAATTCCCCCCTATTTCGTTGAAGTCTTAGTCTTAATCTTTCTTATTTTTAGTTTTGCTTTCTTCAAGCATTAAATAGTGTTTTATATTGTGTTTTTATGTTTTTAAGTCAATTTAGAAGGTTTTAGCAAGCCCTCCTAATCCCCGGTCTAGAACGATCCCTCACTTATCCATTCTACTACAATTGTCAAACGAGGGTTTAATTTGAGTGTCAAGTAATTCTCGCATCAAATTTTGGCGCCATTGCCGGGGATTAGCAACTTTGCTAATCCCTTGGTTCTTTTCTTTTTTTTTGGTTTAGTTGTTTTCGTTTTAGTTTCTAACTTAATGTTGTTTTCTTTGTTTGTTGTTACTTTTGATATTTGATTTAGTTCTCTTTGATTTTAGGTACTAGAGAAGTAAGATATGGATTTTGCTAGCATTCAAGCTCAATTGGCAAATCTTACTGCTCAATTGTCGCCATATGCCGAAAGGACCACAATGCAGAGTGTCCCTACATTTGGTGCTTCATATAGGCAAGGATTTCAAGCCAATCAATGTCCACAAAGAGATTGGAGGGATCATTCAAACTCTATATGGTGGGAAGATCAACAAGTTCAACGTGAAGCATATTGGCAACCATATGAGGAGTTCTATTCAAGACCTATGCAGCCACCACAACTTCATATGCAATATGCTCAATTAAATTCAAGTTTGCCAATAGATTATAATCAAATTCTTAATGAAATAAATTCTTTGGCGCAGGGGTCACAAAATCAAGCCAAGGAGGCTCAACAAGAAGCATATTGGCAACCATATGAGGAGTTCAATACAACACCTATGCAGCCACCACAACCTCCCCCACAACAATTCCAATCAAGTTCAAGTATGTCCATGGATAATGATAAAAATTTTCAATTACTAACCTCTTTGACGCAGGACGAACAAAATCAAGACAAGAAGTTGGGTAAATTGGACGAGCAATTTGGGCAGATTATGGAGTTCATGAAACAAATTCAAGAGCAAAGTGAACTCTCCAACTTAACTATTGAAAACTCGAAGGAAGATTTTGAAATCCATAAGGCTATCACTTTGGGAAGTGCTATGGAGGTTGGAGCTGACCTAAAAATGTCCAAACATAGCCTAGAAGTGGATGAGGAGCTGCTAATTGAGGAGGAGGAAGAAGACATGCACACGGCAAGGGTAGAACAACCCTTGCCGCAGCCCCCTAAGCCCTCTAAACCACCCACCACAAGTAAGGACGTCCCAATTCCATGTTATTCTGATGTTAGTCCACCCAATGTCCCTTTTCCTAGCAGGTTTTTGATTCCCAACCAAGAAGAGAGTAAAAAGGACATCGTGGAAGCCTTCCCAAAGGTGCAAAATGCTATTCCAATTCTTGGTGCAACACAGCAAGTTTTAGATGGTGTTGAATTCTTCAAAGGACTTTGTACACCAAGAAGAATGATTCAAGAGAAGGTAGTGGCTGAAGAAGATGTAGAAGGCATCAAAGAGGACATATTTGAAACCACAATTCCCAAGGAAGTTGGATTTTATGACACGGGACAAGTCATAACTTTCGAAGGGGTGTTTATTCTGGAGTTCATTTTGGAGCACACAGGTAAGCCGCCTCCCCGAATTTCAATTTTCTTTTATACTAACATGTGGTTAATGATTCAGGCACCCAATCTGGAATTTAAACTATTACCGGATCATTTCAAGTATCACCGCCCATTCAAAGATAAATTCCATGCCGTTTGATTTTATTTATGTTAATAAAAAATAAAAAAATAAAAAAAATAAAATAAAAAAATAAAAAAATAAAAAAAAAATAAAAAAAAGGAAAGAAAGATACTAAACATGGAGAAAGGTGGAGCTTCACAAAGGTTGTTTGCGTGAAGCCCCACTACGAGGCGCAGAAGCGGAAGGCGCAGAAGCGGGAGGCATCGGAGCGGAAGCCATCGGAGCGGAAGCCATTGGAGCGGGAGGCATCGGAGCTAGAGCATTCCAGGCCTCAATACTTGGCCAAACGCTGGATGACCCAGGAAAAAGGTGCCTCTGGAGATAAGACGCAAGCCTTTGACGGTCATTGTGAATTCGACCCTCAGATTCTAGCAGCTCATCAAGCTTCCTCTTCATGCCCGCCGAATAGTTATTTGCAAGCACATGCAAACTTCTATTCTCGTACTTAAGCTGTTTGATTTCCTGCTTAAGACTTTCCACCTCTGCCATCAACGATTCCACTTGGCGGGACCGAGCAAGCAGGCGTAGGCCCATGTTGGACACAGAGCTCGCACACTGAACACTAAGTGCGAGGGACTCTTGAACGGCCAACTCATCGGACCGTCCTGACAGCAGCCTACTATCTTTTGGAGTGAGGAGGTTCCTAGCTACTATTGTAGCTGTTGTGGCGTCCTGCATCACAGAGTCTTCACCTGAAAGAGGACCGTTAGAAGATAAAAAAGAAGGGCGCCATACATTACCTTGACGGGGCGCAACCGGATCGCTGCTGAGACTCAAATCTAAGCTAAGGTTCGATGAGTTTGCCATTTTCTTTCAAAAGTGTTCAAAGAGAAGGGGTGGATGGAGTTAAATTTCGAAGGGCCGGAGTCGATTTTCAAGAATGGGAAATCTTCAGAGTGTGTGTGTTGGGGTGATTGATAGCTCTATAAAAAGCCAAGGCAACGCGTCCACCGATTCAAAGAGCCGGATTTTCCGGCGTAATTTAGGCGACGTTTTCTCGGCTTTTCAGAAGACGCACGTGGAGGCCATCATCGCAACTACACCTCTTTAGCCGACAAGCGCAAAGTTCGGCAACGCTTTCTCTGCTTTTCAGAAAACGCGTGCAGCTTTGTCAAAAGGAGCCGCATCTGCACTACCACGTGTCATTCAGAAAGCGAAGGGGCGTCGATTAGAAATCGAAGGGGCGCCTGCTCAGAAATCGAAGAGGCGTATTCAAAGATCGAAGAGGCGCCACTATTTCAAAAAGACGGATTTGCGGGATCAAAACGTTTGTCGACAAGGGTAAAAAGTACCACCACTTGCTATTATCTCTATATATGTCGACCTTCATTTTGTTTTTGGCAAGGTAAAACCTGAAGAAAATGCCCAACTCTTCCTCACCTCTGAGGGAGTACTCCCAGCAAAGCCTTTCGAAATACTCCATTCTTTCTTCTTCCCCAAAAATGATACCAGATGCCTGGAGTACAGATGACCCAGGAGGAAACGGCGGATTGAAATACGCTGATTCATTCACCGCTTCTTCAAAAGCAAAGGTATCTCATATCATCAAGGTCAAAAGCAAAAGTATCTCATATCATGCTTTTTCCCTGTCTTTTTCTTTGTCCTTGTTCTTACTCGCATGGCAAAGTAAAAGAAGCAATCAGCCGGCACTTGGAGTCAGTCTTCCGATCTGGAGCCAACTGCCTGGAACCTATTCCTGATTGCTTACCTAGCGTTGCTCTCGAGTAGTCATCTTCAACGGTTGATACACTTCCAGAGAAGGGACCACTCCTGCAAAGATTGAACAAAGAAACAGATAAAAGGGATAAGCTCAGACCTTCGGGGGAGACTAAAAGAACCATCCTGCTGCCCAGTTCAAGAAGTAGCACAAAGGAAAATCAACGATGGGCAGAAACCAGTTCAAGAGTAAGCCTGTGGAATCACAAAGATCAAAGCCTCAATGCAATTACCAAGGAGAAGATGGAATTTACACTCTATAACCAGATTTGCGTCTCTAAACTCTTCTCTTTGTTAATTACATTCTGCCATGTTTAGTATGTTTAAGTGCTTTTTGTGTATTTACTTATGCTTTGTGTGAATCTATGCTTAAAACATTGAGGACAATGTTTGATTTAAGTGTGGGGGGGGTAACTAAGTATGTTGATGCAAATTCGTTGAATTTTATCACCCATAACTTCAAGTGTTGTTCCTTGCTGTTTTAAATGTTTTTAAGGTGTTTTTAAACTGTTTTAGCGTGTTTTGTTTTATAACTCCGAAAATCACATAAAAATTTGAAAAACATTTTTTTGAAAAGCCTAAAAAGAGTGTTTTGAGTTGTTTTTTGTGTCTTAGGGAACCTTCCAACGTTATGATGAGGATTTGGTTTGTAATTGCATGACTGTTAAAAAGAGTTATAAACATGGATGAAAGTTTGATTTACTCTTGGTATATGCTTAGTTATGGTTATAATGTATGACTTCACATGCAATCATAAAAGAAAAATTCGTTTTTGTAACATGCTTGAAGGAAGGAACTCATAATAACGCTACATCCCTGTGAGACTCGAGCCATTACCTTCTTTGGAGAGTTATATTCTGTGATTCTTTGTTTTCTAAAGTTGTTGCATGATCTCATTATTCCTTGCTTGGTTGCTACTTAGAATGCAATTGTATCATGATAGAACTAAATGCTAGAACTTATATCCGTTTCATTCAAAGCATGACATTGAATTGCATAACATATATCAAGATGAAGTTGTGTAGTTGCCACCATAGCCAAATAGCCTTACTTCCCATATTTCGTATATATTAGTTTTAACCCCGTTGAGCCTCGTTTAGCCTATTTTCTTTGCTAACCACATCACCCCTTACCTAGCCTAGAGTAGGACTTTCCTATACCCTTGTTCTTAAAGTATAGTGAGCATGACTTAAATGAATTCCTTTTGAGTTACATTATGCAAGGAAATAAGTGTGGGGGAGTAAAAGTTTGTTCTTACGTTTATATGTATGTTTTGAGATTCAAAAGAAAAAGAAGAAGAAAAGAAAAAGAAAAAAAAAAAGGAGTGAAAATAAGTAAGAATGAACTCACGAGCGTTGATGGTTGAAGAAAGGGTCCAAAAAACTTAAATATGGCCCTAAGTTTTGTGTAATTCCCCCTTGGGTGATCAAAGTTGACTTCTGCATTCTAAAGGAAATTCTAAGTGCCTAATTCAATACTTTGCTCACTATTGCTTAAAGAACGTTTGTTATCCTTACCTTTCATTTTTAGCCAATTACCCCAAGCCCCATTACAACCCGTGACTTCAATCTTGAGTGTTATGTGTTTCAATTTGTGGAGTTTGAACTTGGTATGAGCATATGGTGTCACTGGTTCTCGCATCTAAGTAGGAGCATTCCATTTATGAGATCATATCTAAACATGCTTATTAACTCCAGAAATTGCTCTCTTTATGATACATATATGTGAGTGTTCGTTTTCATATTTACATCAATCTTCTCACATGTAACTAGAATAGGGTGTGTAGTCAGAAAATCTGAGTGAAAATTGAGTACATATCTTGTAAGGAATTGAGCAAATTCTCTAAAGGCATGTTACTACATTCAAAATATAGTTTTAAATGCTTAATTGTGAATTAGTATGTGGTGACTATGATTAAGTATGTACTTAAGTGTAAAGATAACCAAAATCTGTGGGAATAATGATTTTTAACATGTCATGTGCATTGGAAATCCCTGAGGCAACGTTGGAAGGTTTAAGATTGTGTTTGGTTTGTTTCGTTTCATTTTATTTTGTTTTTCTGTTTTGCTCGAGGACTAGCAAAAGCTAAGTGTGGGGGTATTTGATAGGAGCATATTCATGCGACTTAAATGGCTTGTTCTCGTACATTTACGTTATGTTTCTTTAGTTAGTTTAGTCCTTTATGCTTCTTTTGTGTGTTTTCAGGATAATAAGACGTGTTTGACGAAAGGATGCATTGTGGAGTGTTTTGGAGCACTATTGGGCTAAGGATGGATAGCTTATGCTTGGAGCCCAAGTGTTGGATGAAATTGAAGGCCTTGTAAGCACTTGAGGACATAAAACAATGGCCCTAACCCAATTACATTCACCTTGCCTTGGGCTTAACACAAACACCATTCCTTGCCATGCAAGGGGGAGCAATTTGGGTCCATTTCATGTACTTAAACCCTAGCCCAATCCATAATCACTTCAAAGCCATGCAAAACCTTTCAACACCCTTTAATCATTCCCCTTTAAGTTATGATTTTATTTCCTAACCCTACATGCATTATTTATTAGCATCTTCACATGCATTCACACCTCTTTAATCCACATGCATTCATCATCATTCACTCTAGTTTTAATTCACATGCATTCCATCCTTTAATTCACCCACATGCCCCTTTAAATCATTCAATCACACCATCACACATTCATCCTCCAACATTGCACATGCACTTTGCCTTTCATCATTGCACAACAATCATAAGAGCCACATGCACTCTTAAACAATCAACAACATATTCTCCCATTCCCCCTATAAAAACCCATGCATTCATTGAGAAATTCATTCACTCCCCACTCCATCTCTCCATCTCATTCACAACACAACACCCCTCAAACACTTCCATTCTTTCCTTAGCCGTGAGTCATCTCTCCCTTAGAATCCAAACACCACTCCTCATCCATTTCCATAATCCCCCAAACCTCACCTTAGACCTTGTGCTACAACAACGAGGAAGAAAAGAGTGCCTAAACGTTCATACAATTCAAGTTTGAGTTGTTGGAATGTTTAGGTGTTTCTTTGATTTCAAAGTTTAAATTTAATTCTCTTTGTTTTGTACGTATGAGGAATGGAAGAGAAGAGTGCCTAAACGTTCATACAATTCAAGTTTGAGTTGTTGGAATGTTTAGGTGTTTCTTTGATTTCACGTAATGAGGAACTAAAACCCCCTTTAGCTAGGGGGTGATTCGAAATTATGTTTATGTTTGTAATATGATTTGATTACTTTTAATTACGTTTCATAAATTGTGAATTCAATTTGTTTAACTGTTTGATTGATAACCTATTTATGTATGTTTATTAAGAATGAACACTTAATTTTCATGCATGAATTTGACGCTAGAATATAAGTGAGTTTCACGTAATAGTTATGAACTTATATTCACAAGTAGTGGAGGTTGCTTATAAACAATCGCGTTAAACAAATTCTTGGCATAAGTTTCATGCAATCATAGTAACGAATGCCTCGTCAACACTTATAGTTTTCATGATGCTTAATGATTCTTGCTTGTATCTCTATTATGCAATTCATGTAGGGAACTTGTGAGGAATGCTTTGGGTTGTCGTATGCAATCATCCAATTCATTAACTTAAGGAAAACTTGACGGTTAATTTAAGCGGACCTAATTAACCCGGGGTATTGAGAATTAATGGTTTATTGAAATGCAATTGGAAATCATTTTATTATGCAAGTGTAACATGTATGGAGATGAACCCCTTAGCTAGCCATACCATCCATTCATTTCCGTCAAATCCATTTTTACAATTTGTTTTGTTTCCAAGTATTCATTTTAGTTTAAATTCGTCCAAATCCAATTCCCCCCTATTTCGTTGAAGTCTTAGTCTTAATCTTTCTTATTTTTAGTTTTGCTTTCTTCAAGCATTAAATAGTGTTTTATATTGTGTTTTTATGTTTTTAAGTCAATTTAGAAGGTTTTAGCAAGCCCTCCTAATCCCCGGTCTAGAACGATCCCTCACTTATCCATTCTACTACAATTGTCAAACGAGGGTTTAATTTGAGTGTCAAGTAATTCTCGCATCATGCATATATGTTATTAGCTCATAGTTATTTTAGTTCTTTAAGCTTCTTTTGTGTGTTTTCAGGTTCATAAGACGTATTTGGCGAAATGATGCATTTTGGAGCCTTTTGGAGCACTTTTGGGCACAAATTGGATAGCTTATGCTTGGAGCAAAAGGAATGGACGAAATTGAAGAGTTGATGTCACAAGAATTCCTATTACGACAAGGATTCCTACTACGACAAGGATTCCAATTACGAGAAGGTTTCCAAATTGAAGGAGGTTTCCCACTCACATGAGGATTCCTAGCTGGACGAGGATTCCTAATCACACAAGGATTCCTACTTGAAGTAGGAAAGTTAAGCCAAAGTTTCCTATTTTGGTTGACCTTTCCTAAATCAAGAACGCTCTAAGTTTTAGCAACTAAGATGCCTCCCGAGCACCCTTGGACAACAAACAAAGGTTCTTTGCAACTTTCCCTTCCTTGCCGTGCAACGAAGGTTGTTTCCCTTTCTTTGTGTAAACTTCCCTATTTTTTCATATGTGTTAGGACCTTTCCCTTATTCTAATACCTCTTGCTTTGTGCCTTACCTTTCCCTAAGCTTGTGCCGCACCCTTCCTTTGTGTTTCCTGATTTCAAATTCTTATTTCCTAGTTTAATTCACTTTCCTAGTTCTAAAACTTTCCCTAAAGTCCTAATTTCTGATTTTTTGCAAGGATTTGACTTTTCCTTCCTTCTTTTGCACCAATTTCGTTTCTTACCTTAAATTCCCTTTCCTTGCTGTGCAAGGGGTTTAATTTCTGATTCCTTGCAAGGCAAGGACATTCCTTACTTGTTTAAATTCGTGCATCCCCTTTTTCTGATTTTATTTGGACTTTATTCACTTACCTTTTCTATTTAGACTAGGAAATCTGAATCATAACTCAATTAGGTATGTTATTAACTTCCCAAAACACATATAATCAGCCCTTGGCCGAACCCTAGAGGGAATTAACCACCAAAACTCGTCCATTCACTCCCACACACATCCATTCATCCCAAAACATCATCAAAACAACCCAGAAACACAACCAGCCCGCTCCACCTTCTTCCACCATCATTGCCGAGTCCTCCACCACCTTCCAACCATCAAACACTCATCCACACTCAACCTACATCCCTTGCCGTGCCTCTAAACACCCCAAAATCCATTCTACATCATCAAAACAATCCAGAAACCATCATCA
This sequence comes from Pyrus communis, assembly GCF_041283825.1. Lineage (NCBI taxonomy): Eukaryota > Viridiplantae > Streptophyta > Magnoliopsida > Rosales > Rosaceae > Pyrus > Pyrus communis. The sequence goes on from NC_142569.1 coordinate 23,090,295, forward strand.
CCCAATCTGCCGCAAGCAAGGGAAAGGAGACAGATTCACTCAATTGTTTGGCTCTTCATTCTAAGTTGTTGAACAATTTTAGGTGTATTCTATCTTATATTTCAATGTCTAATTCATGTAATCTTTGTTTTTCTTTGAGAATGATTGGCTAAATTCGTTTTGGCTAAAGGTGTATTCGAAACCATGATTATATATGTGAAATAAGTTGATTACTTCCGGTTATTATTGCATAAGTCGGGAATACAATTTGCTTAACCGTTCGATTTAGAACTTATTCTTGTTTGTTGATTGAGAGTGCACGCTTAATTTGCATGCTTGAATCTGGTGCTAGGGTATAAGTTTGTTTCACCTAATCGTTATGAATTTATATTCGCAAGTAGTGAAGGTCGCTAGTCACGATCGTGTTAAGTAGATTCCTGGCAGGAGTATGATAGGAGCATATTCATGCGACTTAAATGGCTTGTTCTCGTGCATTTACGTTATGTTTCTTTAGTTATTTTAGTCCTTTAAGCTATTTTCGTGTGTTTGTAGGTCCAAAGGGCTAAAGGAGCAAAAAGATGCATTTTGGAGACTTTTGGAGCACTTTTGGGCTAAGGATGGATAGCTTATGCTTGGCGCCAAAATGTTGGACGAAATTGAAGACCAAAGTGTTGGAACCTTGTTCCCTTTAGTTTGAGGACATTTAAACCTTTCCAATTCCCTTATGCCGTGCATCTCCACCCTTCTCCCTAAAACCGTGCACATGCAAACACATTCACCCACATGCACCCTTTATTCTTTCATCATTCCATCCACTCATTCATCAAACCACTCCCATCCATTTCATCATTGCAAACATTCAAACAAACACCACACATTGCCATGACTTTTCACTCCCATTTCCAGCTTTTCCTTTGCATTTCCCCTTTAATCAACACATGCATCCATAATCATTTCTACAACCTTGCCGTGCACTCCTATCCCATTTCAGATTGCATTTCATTCATTTCACATGCATTCCATCCTTTAATTCACTCACACACACTCATAATCATTCACATTTTGCAATCACATGCACTTCCTTTAATTAATTCATCCTAGCTGTCAAAGCACATGTACACTCACCCTAATCATTCACATAGCTTTAATTCACATGCAAACACATTGCATTACCATTCACCACAGAAAAACACCATCATTGCCGAGCCTAATTCCCTTTGCATCCATTCCACATGCATTCACTTCATCATTGCAGCCACATTTCCACTCACATCCATTTAATTCACATGCTTTCACATGCATTTTCAGCCATGCACATTCACCTTGCATTTGCAGAAAATCCACTTCCTTTACACATGCATTCATCATCATCACTCTAGTTTTAATTCACATGCATTTCAGATTGCATTCCATTCATTCCACCCTTTAATCACATGCATTCCATCTTTGTTCCAGCAACCCACATGCACAATCCACTCCACAAACATCCCATGCCGTGCACATTCATACACTTTCACATGCATCTTGGCAGATTTCACATGCACACACATGCATTTTCAGCACCAACAACACTCATTGCCGTGCACATTCACTCACCATACCATTCCAGCATTAGCACATGCAACCTAGCTGTCATGCTCCCCCCATTTCACCTATAAATACTCATTCATTCATTCTCATTCATTCGGAATTCATTTCACAACAGAAATTGGTCCCTTGGGGCCGTGCCTTTCACAAAGTCCATCCATTCCATTCATACACTTCATCCATTGCAGAAATGTAGACCATAAACCACCCTTGCCGTGACTCTCCCTTATAATCCAAACACCATCCTTCCATTTCCACCACTCCTCTTCCATCCCTCCACCACTCCCCAAACCATTCACACCATCAAACTATCCTTAGACCTTGTGCTAGAACGAAGAGGAAGAGAAGAGTGCCTAAACGTTCATACAATTCAAGTTTGAGTTGTTGGAATGTTTAGGTGTTTCTTTGATTTCAATGTTTAATTTCAATTCTCTTTGTTTTGTACGAATGAGGAATGGAAGAGAAGAGGGCCTAAACGTTCATACAATTCAAGTTTGAGTTGTTGGAATGTTTAGGTGTTTCTTTGATTCTCTTTGTTTTGTACCATGAGGAACTAAATCCCCTTTAGTTAGGGGGTGATTTGAATATATGTTTATGCTTGCATTTTGATTTGATTACTTCTAATTGCGTTTCATAAGTTGTGGATTCAATTTGTTTAACCGTTTGATTGATAACTTATTTATGAATGTTTATTAAGAATGCGCGCTTAATTTTCATGCATGAATATGACGCTAGAATATAAGTGAGTTTCACCTAATAGTTACGAACTTATATTCACAAGTAGTGGAGGTTGCTTATAAACAATCACGTTAAATGAATTCTTGGCAAGAGTATCATGCATTCATAGTTACAATTGCCTCGTCAATACTTATAATTTTCATAGAGCTTAATGATTCTTGCTTGTATCTCTATTATGCAATCATGTAGGGGACTTGTGGGGAATGTTTTGAATTGTTGTATGCGCTAACCCATCCAATTCAATAACATTAGGAAGATTTGAAGGTTAATTAGTGCATCACGGTTAATTTGGGGTGTTGAGAATTAATGATTTATTGAAACGCAATTGGAAATCATTTTATTATGCAAGTATAACATATGTGGAGATGAACCCCGTAGCTAACTTTCCATCCATTCAATTCCATCCATTTGTTCTTTCTTTTCTTGTTTCTGTTTTCATGTTTAATTTAACTTGTCGTTCAATTATGTTAAACATGTGGAACTAATTTCTTCTTTTAGTTAGAGGCGAATTTGAAGCTATTTACATATGTTGGTTATGATTTGATTTACTCCAGTTATGAATTCACGAACTTTTGATGTGGGTTACTTTTCTGTTTTGATTAAGAACTTGTTTATGTATGTGGGTTGAGGGTCGACACTTAATTTGCATGCCTAAACTTGATGCTAGGATATAAGGGAATTTCACCTAATCGTTATGAACTTATATTCATGAGTAGTAAAGATCGCTAGTCACGATTGTGTTTAGTAAACCCTAGGCTGGATTAACATGCGTATTCCATAGTTATGAATGCCTAGTCGATGTTTATGATTTCCGTTGAACTTAATGATCTTTGTTGAATGTCTCTATCATGCGTATTCCATGGTTAGGGACTTTGATTAGGAATGCTTTGGATTGTTGTATGCGCTAACCCATCCAATCCAATGAATCTAGGGAAATCTGAAAGTTAATTTAAGCGGACCTAATTAACTTGGAGCATTGTCATTCATCGTTTGTTGAAGTCATAACTGGGAGTCAATTTATATGCTTATGTTCATGTGTGGATAAGGAACCCTCTAACTAGTTTTTCATCATTTTATTTCATTAATTTCGTTTTTACAATCTGTTTGTTTCCAAGTTTCTGTTTTTATTTCAAGTTTCATTCAAAACCAATCCCCCATTTCTTTTAAAGTGTTAGATTAGTTAGAAATACATTTAGTTTGTGTTTGTAAGTGTTTTGATTCATTTTGTTTCCCAAATTCGTCCAAAGTACTCAAGGTGCTCAAAACTGCCCAGAAAGTGATTTTAAGGCAGTTTTGAGTGTTTTGGTGCTGTTTTGAGTTTTTTGGTTTGTTTTAGTGTTTTAAAGTTTAGTTTTGCATTCCTTGAGTCTAGTATAGTGTTTCATATTGTTATTTTACGTTTTTGAGTCAAATCCTAGTGGTTAACAATCCCTCCTAATCCCCGGTCCAGAACGATCCCTACTTATACATATACTACAATTTGACGAAAAGAGGGTTTAATTTGTGTGCGTATAAATCTCGCATCAGAGTATCATGCTTTTCATAGTTACAAATGCCTTGTCGATGCTTATGATTTCCAAAGAACGTAATGATTCTAACTTGTGTCTTTATCATGCTGTTCATATAGAGAACTTGTTAGGAATAATTTGGTTGCGATGCATATTCATCCAATTCAATGATTCTAGGGAAATCTGAAGGTTAATTTAAGCAGACCTAATTAACTTGGAGTGTCGAGGTTCATAACTTATTGAATTGATAACTGGAAATTGATTTACGTTGCATATATTTCATGTGTGGAGAAGAACCCCTTAGCTATTCCATCATCCATTGGTTCATCCCAAATTGTCTTACAATCTGTTTTCTTTACAATCTGTCCACTTAATTTAATTTCGTCCAAACACAATCCCCCCATACTTTGTTAAGTCTTAGTCTTTATAATCTGTCTTATTTTGTGTTTTTAAGTATTTTGAGTCATAAGCACTTTCAAATTCGTCCAAATCAAGTTCTAGTTGCTATTTGAGTCAATTTGGTTGTTTTAGGCAGTTTTGAGTGTTTCAAAGCTGTTTTGAGTCATAGTAGTCTAGTTAGAGTCTTTAAGTTTAGTTTTTGTGTTTTTGATGTGAGAATTATACGCACACAAATTAAACCCTCTTTTTATCAATTGTAGTGAAGAATGTAAGTAGGGATCGTTCTGGACCGGGGATTAGGAGGGATTGTTAATCACTTGGAAACTGACTCAAATACGTAAAAACAAGTTTAAAACACTATACTAGACTCAAAGAATGCAAAACTAAACTTTAAAACACCAAAACAAACCAAAAGACTCAAAACAGCACCAAAACACTCAAAACTGCCTTAAAAACACAATCTGGGCAGTTTTAAACACTAGACACAACTTTGGACGAAAATTGGTTTTACTTTGACCTAAGACACTTAAAAACACAAACTAAAGTGATTTCTAACTACTATGACTCAACAAAGTAAAGGGGGATTGGTTTTGGACGAATTTAAAAACAAAACAAACTTTTTAAATTAGAACAGATTGTAAAAACGAATTTGATGGAGTTGAATGGATGGGAAGCTAGCTAAGGGGTTCATCTCCACACATGTTATACTTGCATAATAAACGATTTCCAATTGCTTTTCAATAACCCATGAATTCTCAACGCCCCAAGTTAATTAGGTTCGCTTAAATTAACCTTCAGATTTTCCTAACGTTATTGAATTGGATGATTGCATACGACAACCCAAAACATTCCCCACCAGTCCCCTACATGATTGCATAATAGAGATACAAGCAAGAATCATTAAGTTCTATGAAAACCATAAGCATTGACGAAGCACTTGTTACTATGATTGCATGAAACTTATGCCAAGAATTTACTTAACGCGATTGAGATCATCAACCTTTACTACTTGTGAATATAATTCCATAACGATTAGGTGAAATTTCCTTATATCCTAGCATCCAATTTATGCATGATAATTAAGCGTGCACTCTCAACCAACACACACAAATCAATGTAATTCACATAGATAAGTAAATTGAATTCACAACTTATGAAACGCAATTAGAAGTAATCAAATCATATTGCAAGCATAAACATGTATTTCGAATCCCCCCCTAGCCAAGGGGGGGTTTAGTTCCTCATACGTACAAGACAAAGAGAAATAAATTTAAACATTGAAATCAAAGGAGAGGAAACACCTAAATATTCCAGCCACTTGAACTTGAATTGCATGAACTTCCAAGCCCTCTTCTCCTCCTCTTTGTTGCGGCACAAGGTCTAAAGACAGGTTTTGGGTGGTATTTGTATGGAGGAATGGATGTGTGATGGTAGGGTAGTGTTTAGGAGGGATGGGATGGTGCGGCAAAGCTTAAAACTAAGGAGAAAGGTGTTTAGTGGCTGCGGCAAGGGTATGGAAAGGGTTGGACGAATTTCTGGAATGAATGAATGTGTATGAGAGGTGGTCATCTGATCTAGGGGTTAATATGAGTATATATAGGCACTTAAAACCCTAGGGTAATCAGATATGGACTTGAATAACCCAAATCCACAAGGAAATAGGCTTAGAATCAGAAATAAAAAGGGATAATGCTTCCTAGGTGCGGCAGGTAAGGAGATGAGGTGATAAGGCTTCTAGAATCATGTTTTAAGGGCCAAATTTGTAGGGAAAAAGAGATAAGGGTGCGGCACCTTTGTAGGGATAATGTTAGGGCTTCTAGAAAGCCTAAAAACTAAGGGGATTTGGATAAAACCCACGGCAAAGATAGGATAGGGCATCTAAGGCTTCTAGAAACCCTCCAAGATAAGGTAAAGTCCATGGCATCCCTATAGGATTAGGATAAGGTGTCCTAAAGTGTTTAGGACTCCTCTTTGTGGCTGAAAACCTTGTGCATTAGGATTAGGAAAGCTAATCCTTCTTCATCTTGGAATTCTTCTCCTTCTTGGACTTGGAAAGCTTCTTTGTTGCTGCAACTTGAGGCCATTGGGATTTAACTTTCCTACTTCAACTAGGAAACCTTGTTCAAGTAGGAATCATCATCTCCAAGTCTTCAATTTTGTCCATCCTCTTGGCTCCAAGCATATGATATCCATTCCAAGCTCTAATTTGCTCCAAAAGGCTCCAAAATGCATCCTTTTGCATACTTTGCCCTTAAATCCTGAAAATACATAAAACTAGCTTAAAAGACTACTTTACTAAGGAAAAACACTATAAATGCACAAGAACAAGCTAACACATCTTCCAAAACTCCCTTTGGATAAACATTAGATCTATCGGCTAATTGTATGATCACACCATCGTTTTTCAACGCTCCTAGGTTCATAGATGCATAAATTGAATATGGCATGACATTTATAGATGCACCTAGGTCTAACATGGCAGATTCAAACCTAGAATTACCAATAACACACGGAATTGTAAAACTACCCGGATCTTTGCATTTTGGGGGCAGCTTACGTTGTAAGATGGCTGAGACGTTTGAACCTACTTTGACCACCTCCTTGGTCGAAATCCTCCTCCTATTGGTGCAAAGTTCCTTCAAGAACTTGGCGTACCTCGGGACTTGCTTGATTGCATCCAAAAGGGGGATATTGACTTGAACTTTCCGAAACGTCTCCAAAATGTCCTTTTCCGCTTCTTCTTTCTTTGTTTGCTTAAACCTACTAGGAAAAGGAACATTCGCAGGAAATTCATTAGTAGGAACTGAACTTGACACGTTTTTACCTTTATTGGACGAATTGGACGACTTAGGATCACTTGGAACTTGCGGCTCATTTGGTTCCACCTTGGCCGTGAGTGGCCTTTGCTCCTCCTCTTCAATTCTCAACTCGTCCTCCTTGTTGGAATGTGATTTGGATGGTCTGAGGTCAGATCCGACTTGCTTTCCACTTCTCAAATGCATAGCTTTTGCATATTCGAATCCACCTTTCGGATTGACTACCGTTGAGCTAGGCAACCTTCCTTGCTCACGAAATTGCCCCATGAACTCGGCAATCTGTCCCACTTGCTTCTCCAAGTTGTCCACCCTCTTGTCTTGGATTTACCTCTCTTTGTTTTGAGTTTGGACTTCCTGCGTCAAAGTTGTAAGTAATTGAAAAATCTTATCATTATCACTTGAATTACCTATATTGCTTTGGGCAGGTTGTGCTTGGGCTTGTGGTGGTGCCAACGGCTTTTGATAGAAACCCGGGGGTTGTTGCCTAAATCCGCTTTGTTGTTGACCTTGTTGGGGGTCTCGCCGTTTGAAATTCGGATGATCACGCCAACCGGGATTGTAAGTATTAGAAAACGGATCACCACGTGTTTGGTATTGGTTGCCATATCCCACGGCATTGAGTGTCTCCCACCCTCCATTCTCGATCAATTGTGGGCACTTGTCCGTAGGGTGTCCTTGCATGGAGCATACGCCACAAGAAGCTACGGTTTTGACTTTTGGACCTTCCACCGCCTGAGAAAGCAACGTAGTAAGGTTAGCCATCTGATTTTGAAGTTCGGTTATGGTACTTACCTCATTGACTTGGTGTTGCCGTGGGGTACTCCTCTGTCCAACGCCTTCGTATTGTTGAGCATTCAATGCTCGATTAGCAATCAAGGTCTTTGCAGTCGTGGGGGTCTTGTCCACCAAGGCTCCTCCCGCTGAGGCATCTAGCATTTGACGTTCAATAGGTAGAAGTCCCTCGTAAAAGTATTGTAGAAGTAGTTCCTCCTTCATTTGATGTTGTGGACATGAAGCAACAAGAGATTTAAAACGTTCATAATAAGTAGGAAAGGATTCACCTTCATCTTGTTGAATTCCACTTATCCTTTTTCGTAGGAGGATGACTCGAGAAGTTGGGAAAAACTTCTCCAAGAAAGCCCGTTTCATGCTCTCCCATGATGTGATCGTTCCGGGAGCCAACTCGTACAACCAATCTTTCGCTTTCTCTTGGAGAGAAAAAGGAAAGGCCTTCATCTTCAAGATGCTCTCATCCACGTTCACCGGAGTCATGCTTGAGCAAACAACTTCAAACTCCTTCAAGTGCTTGTTCGGATCTTCCATGGATAGCCCATGGTATTTCGGAATGTGATGTAACAGGCTTGACTTCAATTCGAACTCGGCAGTCTTGTCTTGAGCCACCCTTGGGTATTGGATGCACAAGGGTGTGGCATTGGCCAATCCTGAAGCGGAAAGCTCCTTGATTGTTCGGTTGTCCGCTGCCATGTCTTCCACTTCTTCTTCAAATTCAGAAACGGACTCGGAACTCGCACTTGATTCACTAGGTTCCGGGTTCTTCCTCTTACGTCTCAACTCTCGCTCAAAATCGTCGTCAAAGTCCAAGATATGTTCACGAATCGGATGAGAACTCCGAGTCATAAACTAGTACCTAAAACAAGAAACAAAATAACATAAGAATCTGATCTAATAAGAAAAACGAAAATAACAATCCAAGGGATTAGCAAAGTTGCTAATCCCCGACAACGGCGCCAACATTTGATGTGAGAATTATACGCACACAAATTAAACCCTCTTTTCATCAATTGTAGTGAAGAATGTAAGTAGGGATCGTTCTGGACCGGGGATTAGGAGGGATTGTTAATCACTTGGAAACTGACTCAAATACGTAAAAACAAGTTTAAAACACTATACTAGACTAGGGGTTAAGGGTGTGGAAAGGGTTGGACGAATTTCTGGAATGAATGAATGTGTATGAGAGGTGGTCATCTGGTCTAGGGGTTAATATGAGTATATATAGGCACTTAAAACCCTAGGGTAATCAGATATGGACTTGAATAACCCAAATCCACAAGGAAATAGGCTTAGAATCAGAAATAAAAAGGGATAATGCTTCCTAGGTGCGGCAGGTAAGGAGATGAGGTGATAAGGCTTCTAGAATCATGTTTTAAGGGCCAAATTTGTAGGGAAAAAGAGATAAGGGTGCGGCACCTTTGTAGGGATAATGTTAGGGCTTCTAGAAAGCCTAAAAACTAAGGGGATTTGGATAAAACCCACGGCAAAGATAGGATAGGGCATCTAAGGCTTCTAGAAACCCTCCAAGATAAGGTAAAGTGCATGGCATCCCTATAGGATTAGGATAAGGTGTCCTAAAGTGTTTAGGACTCCTCTTTGTGGCTGAAAACCTTGTGCATTAGGATTAGGAAAGCTAATCCTTCTTCATCTTGGAATTCTTCTCCTTCTTGGACTTGGAAAGCTTCTTTGTTGCTGCAACTTGAGGCCATTGGGATTTAACTTTCCTACTTCAACTAGGAAACCTTGTTCAAGTAGGAATCATCATCTCCAAGTCTTCAATTTCGTCCATCCTCTTGGCTCCAAGCATATGATATCCATTCCAAGCTCTAATTTGCTCCAAAAGGCTCCAAAATGCATCCTTTTGCATACCTTGCCCTTAAATCCTGAAAATACATAAAACTAACTTAAAAGACTACTTTACTAAGGAAAAACACTATAAATGCACAAGAACAAGCTAAACTAAGGTGCATAAATATGCCCCTATCAGTTTTTAAGTCAATTTATATTAGATTAGCACCCCTAGTTAATCCCCGGTTAGAACGATCCCTACTTACATCATTACTACAATTGTCACAAATAGGGTTTAATTTGTGTGTCACATTCGTAACACATCACACAAGGACCATTCCTTGCCCTCCTTGGAATCTGATTGAAAGTGTCCTTGTTCTTTGGTGATTTGGAGTCCTAATTACATGATGCCACAACGCTCAAAAACCACCACCCTCTACCACAAATTCACACTACACCATCCACCACACCTCAAGAGCCTAAATTCACACAAATCCCCATTTTTGGCAGCAAGGAATGAAGGAGGAGCCACCTGGAGTGTTTCTAAGTGTATTCTATCTTTGTTTTTAATGTTTAAGTTTAATTATCTTTGTTTTGCGAACATGTGGAACTAATTTCTTTTTAGTTGGAGGTGAATTCGAAGCCATGATTATATGTTTTATATGAATTGATTCCATCCAGTTATTGTTTTTTAAGGCATGAATGTGATTTGCTTATCCAAGTTATTAAAACTTGTTTATGTATGTGGGTTGGGGGTCGACACTTAATTTGCATGCATGAATTTGATGCTAGAGTATAAGGCGGTCTCATGTAATAGTTATTCACTTATATTCACAAGTAGTGGAGGTTGCTAGTCATAATCGTGTTAAGTAAATCCTTGGTATGAGTCTCATGCGTTTCATAGTGATGAATGCCTTGTCAATGCTTATGATTTTCATAGAACTTAATGACTTTTTGATGTGATAAATAATAGCACACAAATTAAACCCTCTTTTTCACAATTGTAGTATAGATATAAGTAGGGATCGTTCTACGCCGGGGATTAGGAGGGATTGCTAATCTAATGAAAACTGATTCAAAGATACAAAAATATGTTTAAAAACAGTTAAACAAAGTCAAAGACTCTTAACTAAACTTATATGACTCAAGACAAACTTAAAAGACTCAAAACAACACAAAACAATCAAAAAGACTCAATTTAGACTCTAGGACTTAATTTGGACGAAAATAGAATTTGTTTTGACTCAAAAGACTCAAAAACACACTTTAGGACAGATTTGAAATAAGTAAGTAAAGGGTATTGGGTTTTGGACGAATTTAAGAGAAAAACAAGTTAATAAAAGACTTAAATGAGATTTTGACGAATTTGGGAAAACCAATGGATGATTAGATAGCTAGGAGATACTTTTCCACACATGATATATTCAAACACAAATTGATTTTGAGTTGCTTCTTCGATAAACCATGAACCTCAACACCCCAGATTAACCGTGACATCACTAATTAACCCTCAGATTTTCCTTAAGTTATTGGATTGGATGACATCATACGACAACCCAAAACATTCTTCAAAAGTTCCCTACACGACATCATAATAGAGATACAATCAAAGATCATTACGTTCAATGAGAATCATAAGTATTGACAAAGCACTTGTCATGATACTCGTGCTAGGAATTCATTTAACATGATTGTGAAAACAACCTTAACTACTTGTGAATATAAGTTTGTGACGATTATGTGAAACTCCCTTATATTCTAGCACCAAATTCAAGCATGCAAATTAAGTAGGCCTCCCTAATCAACATACAAGAATAAGTTATCCATCAAACGGTTAAGTAAATTGCATTCACAATTTATGAAATCACAACTGGACTTAATCAATTCATATCTGATGGGAGCATATTCATGCGACTTAAATGGCTTGTTCTCGTGCATTTACGTTATGTTTCTTTAGTTATTTTAGTACTTTAAGTTATTTTCGTGTGTTTGTAGGTCCAAAGGGCTAAAGGAGCAAAAAGATGCATTTTGGAGACTTTTGGAGCACTTTTGGGCTAAGGATGGATAGCTTATGCTTGGAGCCAAAGTGTTGGACGAAATTGAAGACCTAATTGAAGACCAAAGTGTTGGAACCTTGTTCTCTTTAGTTCTAGGACATTTAAACCTTTTCTTTATCCATTGCACATGCATCTCCATAAACCATCAACACATTTTCACCAACAATCTGCCCAAAAGCCGTGCATCACACATGCATTTCCAGCTCCCCCCTCTTGCATTCCCATCACATTCCACATGCACTTCCACCTTTCCTCCACCATTCATACACTTTCCAGCCATCTTCCACACCCTTTAATCATTCAAACATACACCCATTCACCACCAGAAATCATCCTTGCCATGCACATGCATACACACTTCATTTGAGCCACATGCAACCATTAAACATTCAATCATTTCACTCCACTTAATGCCGTGAGTTCCCATCAGATTTCCAACCTAATTCACATGCATTCCATCCTTTAATTCACCCACATGCACTCATAATCATTCACACCTTGCATTCACATGCATTTCCAACCTAATCACTCACCCACACAATCTGCAATCATTCAAACAAACACCATCATTGCCGTGCATCCCATTCCATCTCCCATTTCAGATTGCATTCCATTCATTCCAGCCAAGCCACATGCACTCCCTTTAATTAATTCATCCTAGCTGTCAAAGCACATGCACATTCACCCTAATCATTCACATACACAACCTGCACATTCTCCTTGCATTTCAGCCATTCCACATGCATTCATCATCATCACTCTAGCTTTAATTCACATGCACATTCAACATTCCAGAAATCCTCTCAAAACCGTGCATTATCCCTTTCATTTCTGTCAAAGCACATGCACTCCCACCCTTTAATCACATGCATAAATCAGCCACATGCATCTCCCCTCACCATTTCAGATTTCCACCCACCTCCTAGCTGTCATGTTCCCTCTTATTTACCTATAAATAAGCATGCATTTCAGTCACAATTCATTCACACTCTTCCATATTCGAAAACACCACAGAAATTGGTCCCTTGGGGCCGTGCCCATCACACCATAATTCCATCCATTCCATCCATATTTCAGCCATCAATCCATTGCATCCATAATCCCCAAAACTCACCTTAGACCTTGTACTACAACAACGAGGAAGAGAAGAGTGCCTAAACGTTCATACAATTCAAGTTTGAGTTGTTGGAATGTTTAGGTGTTTCTTTGATTTCAATGTTTAAATTCAATTCTCTTTGTTTTGTACGTATGAGGAATGGAAGAGAAGAGTGCCTAAACGTTCATACAATTCAAGTTTGAGTTGTTGGAATGTTTAGGTGTTTCTTTGATTTCAAAGTTATGAGGAACTAAACCCCCCCTTTAGCTAGGGGGTGATTCGAAATATATGTTTATGCTTGCATTTTGATTTGATTACTTCTAATTGCGTTTCATAAGTTATGGATTCAATTTGTTTAACCGTTTGATTGATAACTTATTTATGTATGTTTATTGAGAGTGCACACTTAATTTTCATGCATGAATATGACGCTAGAATATAAGTGAGTTTCACCTAATAGTTACGAACTTATATTCACAAGTAGTGGAGGTTGCTTATAAACAATCGCGTTAAACGAATTCTTGGCATAAGTTTCATGCATATTCCATAGTAACGAATGCCTCGTCGATGTTTATGATTTCCGTTGAACTTAATGATCTTTGTTGAATGTCTCTATCATGCGTATTCCATAGTTAGGGACTTTGATTAGGAATAATTTGGTTGTAATGCGTATTCCATTCAATCCAATGAATCTAGGGAAATCTGAAAGTTAATTTAAGCGGACCTAATTAACTTGGAGCGTTGAGAAGTCATGGTTTATTGAAATGCAATTGGAAATCATTTTATTATGCAAGTGTAACATGTATGGAGATGAACCCCTTAGCTAGCATTCATCCATACTTTCATCATATTCATATTTACATTCTGTTTTAATTGCAATTTGTTCATTTAATTTAATTTCGTATAAACCTTAATCCCCCTTTACTTTAGTGTCCAATTTAGTTAGAAAGTGTCTTAGTTTATGTTTCTAAGTGTTTTGATTCAATTTATTACATAATTTCGTCCAAATTCACCAAAGTGCTCAAAACTGCCCAGAAAGTGTTTTTAAGGCAGTTTTGAGTGTTTTGGGTGATGTTTGAGTCTTTTGGTTTGTTTTAGTGTTTTAAAGTTTAGTTTTGCATTCTTTGAGTCTTGTATAGTGTTTTATATTGTGTTTTTACGTTTTTGAGTCAGTTTCCAAGTGATTTGCAATCCCTCCTAATCCCCGGTTAAGAACGATCCCTACTTATACTTATACTACAATTGACAAAAAGAGGGTTTAATTTGTGTGCGTATAAATCTCGCATCAAATTTTGGCGCCATTGCCGGGGATTAGCAACTTTGCTAATCTCTTGGATTGTTCGTTTCTGTTATGTATTTTAGTTTTAATTTTTGATTTGTGTTTTGTTTGTTGAATTCAAGTACTAGAGAAGAACAACATGGCACTTGATAATGCTTCGCTTTTGTCACAGCTCATGGAACGGTCCCAAATGCAAAGCGTTGATATATTTGATCTTCAATCAAGGAATAATATGTTTTCCAATACTTACAATTCGGATTGGAGTGATCATTCAACTTCTATGTGGTGGGAACCTCAAAATGTTCAACAAGAAGGATATTGGCAGCCACCTCATATTCAATATGCCCAACCAAACTCAAGTTCGTCAATAGATTATAATCAAAAGCTTAATGAATTAATTTGTTTGGTGCAGGGCTCACAAAATCAAGACAATGAGGCTCAACAAGAAGACAAAAGGTTGGACCACTTGGAAATGCAAATTGGGCAGATCGCGGAGTTCGTAGGACAGTTTCGAGACCAAGGCGAACTCCCTAGTTCAACCATTGCAAATTCGAAGGGAGAATTTGAAACTGCCAAGGAAATCATGTTGAGAAGTGACAAGGAGGTTGGAATGGACCCTCAACCATCAAAATCAAATCACAAGGAAGAGGAATACACCCAACCCACGGAAAGGGTGGAAACACCTTTACCGGAGGCACCTATTGCTCCTATGCCATCTAATTCAAGTAAGGTTGTTCCAAATTTAATTAGTTCTAACCCCATTCCACCTAATATTCCTATTCCTTGCAGGTTCATGAATTCCAAGGAAGAAGAAAGTGAAACAGACATCTTGGAAGCCCTTCCAAAGGTGAAAAGTAGGGAATGTCATGAATTCATCAAAGAGGACGTTCTTGAAACCACAAAACCCAATGAAGTTGAATTTGATGACATTGGACAAGTCATAACCATCACATGCAATCTGGCCAAGTCCAATATCCCTGAAACTTTCAAATGAGTGGTGTTCGTCATTGAGTTCTTGTCGGACAAAACAAGTAAGTCATCTTTTCCAAATTCCATTACATTTTATACTAACTTGTTGTTTTTTATGAATCAGGCACCTACACTAGAATTCAAACCAATGCCGGTTCACTTCAAGTATCACCTTCCATTCAAGGACCAATTCCATGCCGTTTGATTTGATATATAAAAAAAAAAAAAAAAAAATTACTAAACATGGAGAAAGATGGAGCCTTCACAGAGGTTGTTTACGTGAAGCCCCACTACGAGGCGTCGGAGCGGAAGGCATAGAAGCGGAAGGCATAGAAGCGGGAGGCATAGAAGCGGAAGGCATAGAAGTGGAAGGCATAGAAGCGGGAAGCATCGGAGCGGAAGGCATCGAAACGGGAGGCATCGGAGCTAGAGCATTCCAGGCCTCAATACTTGGCCAAACACTGGATGACCCAGGAAAAAGGTGCCTCTGGAGATAAGCCGCAAACCTTTGACGGTCACTTTGAATTCGACCCTCAGATTCTTGCAGCTCATCAAGCTTCCTCTTCATGCCCGACGAATAGTTATTTGCAAGCACATGCAAACTTCTATTCTCGTACTTAAGCTGCTGGATCTCTTGCTTAAGACTTTCCACCTCTGCCATCAATGATTCCACCTGACGGGAGCGGGCAAACAGACGTTGGCCCATGTTGGACACAGAGCTCGCACACTGAACACTAAGTGCGAGGGACTCTTGAACGGCCAACTCATCGGACCGTCCTGACAGCAGCCTACTATCTTTTGGAGTGAGGAGGTTCCTAGCTATTATTGTAGCTGTTGTGGCGTCCTGCATCACGGAGTCTTCACCTGTAAGAAGACCGTTAGAAGATAAAAAAGAAGGGCGTCATACATTACCTTGACGGGGCGCAACCGGATCGCTGCTGAGACTCAAATCTAAGCTAAGGTTCGATGAGTTTGCCATTTTTTCAAAAGTGTTCAAAGAGAAGGGGTGGATGGAGTAAATTTTCAAAGGGCCGGAGACGATTTTCAAGAATGGGAGATCTTCAGAGTGTGTATGTTGGCGGTGATCGATAGCTCTATAAAAAGCCAAGGCGACGCGTCCACCGATTCAAAGAGCCGGATTTTCCGGCGTAAGTTAGGCGACGCTCCCTCGGCTTTTCAGAAAACGCGTTCAACTTTGTCAAAAGATTTCTAACAAAGCTGAAAACACGTGGAGGCCATCATCGCAACTACACATCTTTAGCCGACAAGCGCAAAGTTCGGCGACGCTTTCTCTGCTTTTCAGAAGACGCGTGCAGCTTTGTCAAAAGGAGCCGCATCCGCACTACTACGTGTCGTTCAGAAAGCGAAGGGGCGCCTGCTCAGAAATCGAAGAGGCGTCTTCAAAGATCGAAGAGGCGCCACTATTTCAAAAAGCCGGATTTGCGGGATCGAAGAGACGTTTGTCGACAAGGGTAAAAGAACAGTACCACCACTTGATATTATCTCTATATATGTCGACCTTCGTCTTTTGTGGCAAGGCAGACCTGAAGAAAATGCCCAACTCTTCCTCACCTCTGAGGGCGCACTCCCAGCAAAGCCTTTCGAAATACTCAAATTCCTCTTCTTCCCCAATGATGATACCAGATGCCTGGAGTACAGATGACCCAGGAGGAAACAGCACAACAAATACATATGCTGATTCATTCACCGCTTCTTCAAAAACAAAGGTATCTCATATCATCAAGGTCAAAAGCAAAAGTATCTCATATCATGCTCTTTCCCTGTCTTTTTCTTTGTCCTTGTTCTTACTCGCATGGCAAAGTGAAAGAAGCAATCAGCCGGCACTTGGAGTCAGTCTTTCGATTTAGAGCCAACTGCCTGGAATCTATTCCTGGTTGCTTACCTAGCGTTGCTCTCGAGTAGTCATCTTCAACGGAGCAAGTAAGGCAAGTGAAAATGATACATTGAAGCATGTGGAGACAAGGAACAACTGCATATGCTGAGCTATCCTCTAACCCTCTTCAATACGAATTGGAAAGATTGAACAAAGAAACAGATAAAAGGAGGAAGCTCAGACCTTCGGGGAAGACCAAAAGAATCCTGCTGCCCAGTTCAAGAAGTAGCACAAAGGAAAATCAACGATGGGCAGAAACCAGTTCAAGAGTAAGCCTGTGGAATCACAAAGATCAAAGCCTCAATGCAATCACCAAGGAGAAGAGGGAATTTACACTCCATAACCAGATTTGCGTCCCTAAACTCTTCTCTTTGTTAAGTTACATTCTGCCATGTTTAGTATGTTTAGTTGCTTTTTGTGTGTTTACTTATGTTTTGTGTGAATCTATGCTTAAAACATTGAGGACAATGTTTGATTTAAGTGTGGGGGGTAACTAAGTATATTTGATGCAAATTCGTGGGATTTTATCACCCATAACTTCAAATGTTGTTCCTTGCTGTTTTAAGGTGTTTTTAAGTTGTTTTAGAGTGTTTTAGTATGTTTTGTTTTTATAACTCCGAAAATCACATAAAAATTTGAAAAACATGTTTTAAAAAGCCTAAAAAGAGTGTTTTGAGTCGTTTTTGTGTGTTTGTGTCTTAGGGTACCTTCCAACACAATGATAAGGATTTGGTTTGTAATTGCATGACTGTTAAAAAGAGTTATAAACATAGAGAAAAGTTTGATTTACTCTTGGTATATGCTTGGTTATGGTTATAATGTATGACTTCACATGCAATCATAAAAGAAAAATTCGTTTTTGTAACATGCTTGAAGGAAGGAACTCAAACAAACGCTACAACCTTGTGAGACTTGAGCCTAAACGTTCTTTGGAGAGTTATTTTCTGTGATTCTTTGTTTTCTAAAGTTGTTGCATGATCTCATTATTCCTTGCTTGGTTGCTACTTAGAATGCAATTGTGTCATGATAGAACTAAATGCTAGAACTTATATCCATTTCATTCAAAGCATGACATTGAATTGCATAACATATATCAAGATGAAGTTGTGTAGTTGCCACCATAGCCAAATAGCCTTACTTCCCATATTTCGTATATATTAGTTTTAACCCTGTTGAGCCTCGTTTAGCCTATTTTCTTTGTTAACCACATCACCCCTTTCCTAGCTTAGAGTAGGACTTTCCCATACCCTTGTTATTGAGTATAGTGGAGCATGACTTAGAAGGAATTCTTTTTGAGTGACATTATTACAGAAAACAAGTGTGGGGGAAGGGATTTTTTGTGTGTATGTATGTGCCTAAATCTTAAAGGAGGCACGGAAAAAAAAAAAAAAAAAAGAAAAAAAATTGTGAAAGAAAAAAAAAGAAGAAGAAAAGAAAGAAAAAGAGTGAAAATAAGTGAGAATGGACTCACAAGTGTGATTGTTGAAGAAAGGGCCCAAAAAGTTTGAATATGGCCCTAAGTTTTGTGTGACTTCCCCTTGGGTGTTCAAAGTTGACTTCTGCGTTCTAAAGGGAATTCTAAGTGCCTAATTCAATACTTTGCTCACTATTGCTTAAAGAACGTTTGTTTTCCCTATCCTTTCATTGTTAGCCAACTCCCCAAGCCCCATTACAACCCGTGACTTCTATCTTGAGTGTTATGTGTTTCAATTTGTGGAGTTTGAACTTGGTATGAGCTTATGGTGTCACTGGTTCTAACTTCTAAGTAGTAGCATTCCATTCATGAGATCATACCTAAACATGCTTATTAACTCCAGAAATTGCTCTCTTTATGATACATATATGTGAGTGTTCGTTTTCATGTTTACATCAATCTTCTCACATATAACTAGTGTAGGGTGTGTAGTCAGAAAATCTGTGTGAAAATAGAGTGCATTCTAGTAAGGAATTGAGGAAATTCTCTAAGGCATGTTACTACATTCGAAATGTGTTTTAAATGCTTAATTGTGAACTAGTATGTGGTGACTATGATTAAGAATGTATTCAAGTGTGAAGATGACTAAAATCTATGGGAATAATGATTTTTAACTTGTCATGTGCATTGGAAATCCCTGAGACGATTGTTGGAAGGTGTAGGTTGTGTTTTGTTCGTTTTGTCTAGTTTCGTGTTCTTTTGTTGTTTTGTTTTGCTCGAGGACTAGCAAAAGATAAGTGTGGGGGTATTTGATAGGAGCATATTCATGCGACTTAAATGGCTTGTTCTCGTGCATTTACGTTATGTTTCTTTAGTTATTTTAGTACTTTAAGCTATTTTCGTGTGTTTGTAGGTCCAAAGGGCTAAAGGAGCAAAAAGATGCATTTTGGAGACTTTTGGAGCACTTTTGGGCTAAGGATGGATAGCTTATGCTTGGAGCCAAAGTGTTGGATGAAATTGAAGACCTAATTGAAGACCAAAGTGTTGGAACCTTGTTCTCTTTAGTTCTAGGACATTTAAACCTTTTCTTTATCCATTGCACATGCATCTCCATAAACCATCAACACATTTTCACCAACAATCTGCCCAAAAGCCGTGCATCACACATGCATTTCCAGCTCCCCCCTCTTGCATTCCCATCACATTCCACATGCACTTCCACCTTTCCTCCACCATTCATACACTTTCCAGCCATCTTCCACACCCTTTAATCATTCAAACATACACCCATTCACCACCAGAAATCATCCTTGCCATGCACATGCATACACACTTCATTTCAGCCACATGCAACCATTAAACATTCAATCATTTCACTCCACTTAATGCTGTGAGTTCCCATCAGATTTCCAACCTAATTCACATGCATTCCATCCTTTAATTCACCCATATGCACTCATAATCATTCACACCTTGCATTCACATGCATTTCCAACCTAATCACTCACCCACACAATCTGCAATCATTCAAACAAACACCATCATTGCCGTGCATCCCATTCCATCTCCCATTTCAGATTGCATTCCATTCATTCCAGCCAAGCCACATGCACTCCCTTTAATTAATTCATCCTAGCTGTCAAAGCACATGCACATTCACCCTAATCATTCACATACACAACCTGCACATTCTCCTTGCATTTCAGCCATTCCACATGCATTCATCATCATCACTGATGCGAAAATTTTACGCACACAAATTAAACCCTCTTTTTGTCAATTGTAGTATAAGTATAAGTAGGGATCGTTCTAGACCGGGGATTAGGAGGGCTTGCTAAAACCTCTAAATTGACTCAAAAACATAAAAACAAAGTTAAAAACGTTCACAAAGACTCAAATGACTCAAAACAAGTTCAAAAGACTCAAAACTGCCTAAAAACACTAATTAGGCAGTTTCTGACCTTAAACCCAATTTTGGACGAATTTAAGATTATGGCTTGATTCAAAACACTTTAAAACATAAATTAAACAGATTCTAAGCACCAAAGAACAAGAAAGTAAAGGGGGGTTTTATTTTGACGAAAATTGAATTAACAAAACAAGTTAATAAACTAGGCAGATTGTATAAACGGATTTGAGAAACAAGATGATGGATGGATTAGTTAGAGGTCTATTCTCCACACATGACACATTTATATATGAATCGATTCTCCAATTGCTTTTCATTAACTATGATGCTCAACACCCCAAGTTAACCGTGATGCACTAATTAACTCTCAAATTTTCCTTATGTTATTGAATTGGATGATGCATGCGACAATTCAAATCATTCTCCAATGGTTCTCAACATGAATGCATAGAAGAGATACAATGAGAGATCATGATGCTCTATGAAAATTATAAGTGTTGACGAGGCAATTGTAACTATGAATGCATGATACTCTTGCCAAGAATTCAATTAACGCGGTTGTGACTAGCAACCTTCACTACTCATGTTTATAAACTTGTGACGATTAGGTGAAACTCGTTTATAAACTAGCATCGAGTTTATGCATGAAGACTAAGTATGCATCCCTAATCAACATACAAAAACAAGTTTTTAATAAACATGATAATTGAATTACAATCACAACTTAACAAATCACAATTGGAAGAAATCACTTCATATTTCAAACATGTTCATGGCTTCAAACTTTCCCCTAACTAATTAGGGGTTTAGCCACTCATGATTACAACAAACTTAGAGAGTAATAACAAAGTAAACATTGAAATCAAGGAAAGGAAGTACACCTAAAAATTCCAACAACTCAAACTTGAATTGTATGAACGTTTAGGCCTCTTCTCCTCCTCTTTGTTGTTGCGGCACAAAGGGTTTTGGTGAGTTTTGGGGGTTATGAATGATGTAGGATGATGTGTTTAGGGTAGGGATGGATGTAGGGGAAGGCAAGGAGTGTTTTTGGGCAGAAAATATGAAGAATGGTGAAGTATGGCAGTGTTAGAGAGAGGGAATGAATTCCTAGCGTGAATGAATGTGTATATGAGATGGTTTTCTGAATATATGGAAGAGTTTGTGACTGAAATGTGTATGAATGAGTGTGAATGAATTGTGGCTGAAATGCATGCTTATTTATAGGTAAATAAGAGGGAACATGACAGCTAGGAGGTGGGTGGAAATCTGAAATGGTGATGGGAGATGCATGTGGCTGATTTATGCATGTGATTAAAGGGTGGAATGAATGGAATGCAATCTGAAATGGGAGAGCATGTGGGTGAAATAATGAAGGAATAAGTGCATGTGGCTGAATTGGTGGTGCAAAGTGAATGAATAATGAAATGGGAAAGCATGTGCAAGGTTTTGGTGTGAATGATTGAATGTGCATGTGGCTGATTTATGAAGAGTGAATGCATGTGGCTGCAAGGTGTGAATGATTATGGGCACATGTGGCTGCAATGGATTAGGAATCCTTCAATTTCGTCCATTCCTTTTGCTCCAAACATAAGCTATCCATTCCAAGTCCAATTTTGCTCCAAAATGCTCCAAAATGCATCTTTTTGCTTCCTTAGCCATATGAACCTAAAAACACACGAAAATGGCTTAAACTACTAAAACAACTATGAATTAACAATATAAATGCACGAAAACAAGCTAAGTAAGTCGCCTAAATATGCTCCTATCAATCACTCTAGCTTTAATTCACATGCACATTCAACATTCCAGAAATCCTCTCAAAACCGTGCATTATCCCTTTCATTTCTGTCAAAGCACATGCACTCCCACCCTTTAATCACATGCATAAATCAGCCACATGCATCTCCCCTCACCATTTCAGATTTCCACCCACCTCCTAGCTGTCATGTTCCCTCTTATTTACCTATAAATAAGCATGCATTTCAGCCACAATTCATTCACACTCTTCCATATTCGAAAACACCACAGAAATTGGTCCCTTGGGGCCGTGCCCATCACACCATAATTCCATCCATTCCATCCATATTTCAGCCATCAATCCATTGCATCCATAATCCCCAAAACTCACCTTAGACCTTGTACTACAACAACGAGGAAGAGAAGAGTGCCTAAACGTTCATACAATTCAAGTTTGAGTTGTTGGAATGTTTAGGTGTTTCTTTGATTTCAATGTTTAAATTCAATTCTCTTTGTTTTGTACGTATGAGGAATGGAAGAGAAGAGTGCCTAAACGTTCATACAATTCAAGTTTGAGTTGTTGGAATGTTTAGGTGTTTCTTTGATTTCAAAGTTATGAGGAACTAAACCCCCCTTTAGCTAGGGGGTGATTCGAAATATATGTTTATGCTTGCATTTTGATTTGATTACTTCTAATTGCGTTTCATAAGTTATGGATTCAATTTGTTTAACCGTTTGATTGATAACTTATTTATGTATGTTTATTGAGAGTGCACACTTAATTTTCATGCATGAATATGACGCTAGAATATAAGTGAGTTTCACCTAATAGTTACGAACTTATATTCACAAGTAGTGGAGGTTGCTTATAAACAATCGCGTTAAACGAATTCTTGGCATAAGTTTCATGCGTATTCCATAGTAACGAATGCCTCGTCGATGTTTATGATTTCCGTTGAACTTAATGATCTTTGTTGAATGTCTCTATCATGCGTATTCCATAGTTAGGGACTTTGATTAGGAATAATTTGGTTGTAATGCGTATTCCATTCAATCCAATGAATCTAGGGAAATCTGAAAGTTAATTTAAGCGGACCTAATTAACTTGGAGCGTTGAGAAGTCATGGTTTATTGAAATGCAATTGGAAATCATTTTATTATGCAAGTGTAACATGTATGGAGATGAACCCCTTAGCTAGCATTCATCCATACTTTCATCATATTCATATTTACATTCTGTTTTAATTGCAATTTGTTCATTTAATTTAATTTCGTATAAACCTTAATCCCCCTTTACTTTAGTGTCCAATTTAGTTAGAAAGTGTCTTAGTTTATGTTTCTAAGTGTTTTGATTCAATTTATTACATAATTTCGTCCAAATTCACCAAAGTGCTCAAAACTGCCCAGAAAGTGTTTTTAAGGCAGTTTTGAGTGTTTTGGGTGATGTTTGAGTCTTTTGGTTTGTTTTAGTGTTTTAAAGTTTAGTTTTGCATTCTTTGAGTCTAGTATAGTGTTTTATATTGTGTTTTTACGTTTTTGAGTCAGTTTCCAAGTGATTTGCAATCCCTCCTAATCCCCGGTTAAGAACGATCCCTACTTATACTTATACTACAATTGACAAAAAAAGGGTTTAATTTGTGTACGTATAAATCTCGCATCAATATCATAAACATAATCATGGTTTCAAAGCCTCCCCTAGCTAAAACGAGTTGAGCCTCTCATGTTCACAACAAAACAAAGGAAAATTGAATTAAACATTGAAAACAAAAGATAGATTACACCTAAAGACGTTCCAACACTCCAACTTGAATGCACAAACGTCCAAGGCTTCTTCTTCTCTTCTTCTTCCTTGCAAGGCTGCGACACAAAAGTCTAGGGATGATTTTGGATGGATTTCTGGGTTATGAATAGGTTTAGGTTGGTAGGGTGATGTGAAAATTAACTTGACACACAAATTAAACCCTATTTGTGACAATTGTAGTAGATATGTAAGTAGGGATCGTTCTAGGCCGGGGATTAACTAGGGATGCTAATCTATATAAATAAGACTCAAAAACACTAAACTAGACTCTATAGATTCAAAACTAACTTTAGACACTTAAAACAGCAACCAATACTCAAAAAGACTCAATTTTAGACACAATAAAGGTTTTGGACGAAAATAGGACTTGACTAAACTCAAAAGACTCAAGGAAAACAAGTTTTGACTCAAATATGAAGACTAAGTGAAATGGGGATTGTTTTTGACGAATTTGAAACTTAAAACAAAGACTTTATAGAAAACACTTTTGAAAAACGAATTTAGGTGAAATAAATGGGTGAAAGGCTAGTTAGAGGGTCCTTCTCCACACATGATATATGCATACGAACCAATGTCCAGTTATTACTCCTTTAGACTATGAATGACAACGCCCCAAATTAGTTGCATCGCACAACTAACCCTCAAGTTTTCCTTATTTCATTGAATTGAATGAAAACGCATTACAATCAAATTATCCTTTTCAAGTTCTTTATATGAGATGCATAACAAAGATACATATCAAAAGTCATTAAGTTTTGTGAAAACTATAAGCATTGACAAGGCATTCATCACTATGAAACGCATGAGACTCATACCAAGGATTTACTTAACGCGATTGTGACTAGCAACCTCCACTACTTGTGAATATAAGTGAATACTATTACGTGAAAACCCCCTATACTCTATCATCAAGTTTATGCATGCAAATTAAGTGTTAACCCCCAACCCACATACATAAACCAGTTTTAATAACTTAGATAAGCAAATCACATTCATGCCTTAAGAAATAATAACCGGACGTAATCAATTCATATAAAACATATAATCATGGCTTCAAATTGTCCTCTAACTAAAAAGAAGTTAGTTCCTCATGTTCGCAAAACAAAGATAATTAAATTTAAACATTGAACTAAGACTAAGGATAGAAAGAACCAAGAAAAACGCTCCACACTCCAATGGCATGCACGGCACTCCCTTGGATGGCAGATTGCACAAGTCCTCCTCTCCTTGCTTCCTTGCTTGCGGCACTAGGGTGGTGTAGAATGGATTGTGGTGTTTGATGGATGAAAGTATGAATGAATGAATGAGTGAGTGGATGAATGAATGGTGCGGCATAGGGCTCTTTATATAGGCTGATTATGCTCAATTAGTGAAGGAAAAAGATTGCACAATCCCATAGAAAAAGGGTTAAGTCTAGGTAGAAACCAAAGGGGAAATGGAATAGGTAGTGCACGACTAGGATTTAGGGGATTCTAGAAGGGTAGGTGCGGCACCTTTGTAGGGATGAGATAAGGTTTCTAGAAAGAATGGTTTAGGGCAGATTCCTAAACCTAAAGGGGCATGGACACATGATCTAGGTGTAGAAGAAGGATTGCAATTCCTAAACCTATATGGAATGGTGTTTATGCGGCAAAACAAATGGAGAAGCTTCCAGAAACTGTTCTAAGTGTTTAAATATGCACCTAATCCCTACTAATTAGCTAGATTTAAGGCACAACCTAATTTGGATAGGATAAGATAGGATAATGTTAGAGTTAGGAAAGGATAAGGTTGCTTAGGATAGCCTAAGATAGGATTGGATAAGGTTCCTTATTTCTTACTTCTTCCTTATCTTCTTTGCATTTGGACTTCTTCCACCAGATTTGTAGCCTTTCCTAGCCCTTCTTGACTTCAATTTCGTCCATCCTCTTTACTCCATGGTTAAGCTATCCAATCCATGCCCAAAAATGCTCCTTTTAGCTCTAAAATGCCCTTTCTTGCTCCTTTTGCCATTAGGACCTAAAAACATACGAAAATAGCTTAAAAGACTAAAATAAATAGTAATTAACTCACTAAATGCAAGGAAACAACATAACTAAGTAGCATAAATATGCTCCTATCATAGGGTGGTGCGGCAAAGGTTGGGGATTGTGTATGAATGTTTTGGTGAAGGTATGGAAGTCATCAATGTTTTGGTGAAGGTATGCAAGGAAGGCTTGATTTGTGTCCTAAAATGCATAGGAGTCATCAATGTTGCTGAAACATGAGGTCTTTTAGGATTAGGAAAGATTAAACCAAAATAGGAAACCTTGGCTTAACTTTCCTACTTCAAATAGGAAACCTTCTTTGACTAGGATTCCTCTTTTGATTAGGAATCCTCTTGTGATTAGGAATCCTAACACCTTTAGGTCTTCAATTTCGTCCATTCCTTTTGCTCCAAGCATATGCTATCCATTCCAAGTCCAATTTTGCTCCAAAATGCTCCAAAATGCACCTTTTTGCTTCCTTAGCCATATGAACCTAAAAACACACGAAAATAGCTTAAACTACTAAAATAACTATGAACTAACAACATAAATGTACGAAAACAAGCTAATTAAGTCACCTAAATATGCTCCTATCACTTTTGACATGTATCTCTATCATGCGTTTCATATAGGGAACTTGAGAAAGATAATTTGGTTTAGATGTGTATTCCATCTAATTCAATGAAATAAGGAAAATCTGATGGTTAGTTGTGCGATGCAACTAACTTGGGGCGTTGTCATTCATAGTCTAAAGGAAAAATAACTGGAAATTGGTTTATATGCATATATCATGTGTGGAGAACGACCCTCTAACTAGCCTTTCACCCATATAATTCACCTAATTTCGTTTTTACAAAGAGTTTTCTACAAAGTTTTTGTTTTAAGTTTTAAATTCGTCAAAAACAATCTCCCTTTTGTTTAGTCTTGTTATTTGAGTCAAAATCTGTTTTCTTTGAGTCTTTTGAGTCAAGTTAAGGTTTATTTTCGTCCAAAACGATTGTTAGGTCTAAAATTGAGTATTTTTGAGTGTTTGTTGTTGTTTTGAGTGTTTTAAGTTAGTTTAGAGTCTATAGAGTTTTTGAGTCTTAATTGAGTGTTTTAATCCCCAACCTAGAACGATCCCTACTTTCATATACTACAATCATAGGGTTTTAATTTGAGTGTTAGAATATTTCACATCACGTTTCTAGAGAAATTCTTCCCTACTTCAAGAGTCATTCTCTTCAGGAAGAAAATTAGCGGAATCCAACAATGTCAAGGAGAGTCTTTCCCGGCGTATTATGAGCGTTTCAAGGCCCTTGTTGCATCATGTCCTCAACATCAAATGAAGGAGGAGCTTTTACTTCAATACTTCTATGAAGGCCTTCTTCCAATTGAAAGGCAAATGCTCAATGCTTCGGCGGGAGGTGCATTGGTGGACAAAACTCCTATGGCAGCCAAGACCCTAATTGCAAACCATGCTCTAAATGCACAACAATACGAAGGAATTGGGCAAAGAGACCCCCCCACGGCAGCAAGTACATTAGGTAAGTTCCCAATCCGACATTCAATCTCAATTAGCTAATCTTACTTCTATTGTGTCTCAGATGGCCGAAGGAATGAGGATACAAGCACCAATTGCATATGGCTGTGTTCTATTCAAGGACACCCTTTCGGAAAAGTTCCCTCAATTGATTGAGAATGGGGAGTGGGAGAGTGAAAATGCCAATGGATTTCCAAGCCAAAATCAGCCAAGGAATGGTACATATTCCAACACATACAATCCGGGTTGGAGAGATCACCTAAATTTCAAATGGACGGAACCTCAACAACAAGGAGGCTTTAGGCAACAACCCCCAGGGTTTTACACCAAGCCATACGCCCCCAATCAAGGTGATGTGAAATATTCTAACACTCAAATTAAAACCCTATGATTGTAGTATATGAAAGTAGGGATCGTTTTAGGCCGGGGATTAGAAGGGATTCTAATCAACACAGTTAAGACTCAAAAACACTAAACTCAACTCTATAGACTCTAAACTAAACTAAAACACTCAAAACAGCAACAAACACTCAAAAAGACTCAATTCTAGACCTACCAAGTGTCTTGGACGAAAATAAACCTTAACTTGACTCAAAAGACTCAAAGAAAATAGATTTTGACTCAAATAACAAGACTAAATGAAAGGGGGATTGTTTTTGACGAATTTAAAACTTAAAACAAAAACTTTGTAGAAAACACTTTGTAAAAAACGAAATTAGGTGAATTAAATGGGTGAAAGGCTAGTTAGAAGGTCCTTCTCCACACATGATATATGCATATAAACCAGTTTCCAGTTATTTTTCCTTTAGACTATGAATGACAACGCCCCAAGTTATTTGCATCGCACAATTAACCATCATATTTTCCTTATTTCATTGAATTAGATGGAATACACATCTAAACCAAATTATCTTTCTCAAGTTCTATAAAACGCATGATGGAGATACATGTCAAAAGTCATTAAGTTCTATGAAAATCATCAGCATTGACAAGGCATTTATCACTATGAAACGCATGAGACTTATACCAAGGATTTACTTAACACGATTGTGACTAGCAACCTCCACTACTTGTGAATATAAGTGAATAACTATTACGTGAGACCCCCTTATACTCTAGCATCAAATTCATGCATGCAAATTAAGTGTCGACCCCCAACCCACATACATAAACAAGTTTTAATAACTTAGATAAGCAAATCACACTCATGCCTTAAAAAACAATAACTGGATGGAATCAATTCATATAAAACATATAATCATGGCTTCGAATTCACCTCCAACTAAAAAGAAATTAGTTCCACATGTTCGCAAAACAAAGATAATTAAACTTCAACATTAAAAACAAAGATAGAATACACCTAGAAACACTCCAGGTGGTTCCTCCTTCCTTCTTGGCTGCCAAAAATGGGGATTTGTGTGAATTTTGGCTCCTAAGGTGTGGTGGATGGTATGGTGTGAATTTGGGGTAGAGGGTGATGCAGAAATTAACTTAACACACAAATTAACCCTCTTTTGACAATTGTAGCATATAAATAAGTAGGGATCGTTCTTACACCGGGGATTAGGAGGGCTTGCTAAACACTCTAAACTGACTCAAATAAATAAACTTAACCTTTAAAACACTTAAACTCACTTAAAAAGACTCAAACACGTTCACAAAACTCAAAATAGGCTAAAAACACTCAAAACTGCCTTAAAAACACAATCTGGGCAGTTTTGAGCCTAAACACAATTTTGGACGAAAATTGGTTCTAACTTGACTCAAAACTCTTAAAAACACAATCTAAAACATATTTGGACCAATTAGACACTCTAAGACAATTGGGGATTTGGTTTTTTACGAAAATCAAACAAACAAAACAAATATGTAAAATAGGCAGATTTAGGCGAATTTGATAAAATTAAGTGGATGGTGAGATGGCTAGGAGGTTTTTCTCCACACATGGCATACTTGCATTCAACACAATCTTCAGTTGCTTATTCAATGAATTTATGAACCTCAACACCCCAAGTTAATTAGGTACGCTTAAATTAACTCTCAGATTTCCCTTAGGCCATTGAATTGAATGGAATTAGCGCATTGCAATCAAATTATTCCTTAAAAGTTTTCTATATGAAAGCGCATAAAAGAAAGACAATCAAAGATCATTAGATTCTATGGAAATCATAGGTGTTGACGAGGCATTCGTAACTATGAAAGCGCATGATACTTATGCCAAGAATTCACTTATCATAATTGTGACCAACAATCTTAACTACTCATGAATATAAGTTCCCAACGATTAGGTGAAGTTCCCTCATATCCTAGCATCATGTTTATGCATGCAAATTAAGCGTGCACTCTCAATTCATATACATAAGCAAGTTTTAATTAAAACAGATAAGCAAATTGAATTCATCATTCATGAAATCACAACTAAAAGTAATCAAATCATCATGCAAATATAACCATGGTTTCGAAATTCCCCCCTAGCCAAAAGGGAATTAGTTCCTCATGCTTGAACAACAAAAAGTATTGAATTTAAACATTGAAATCATAAGAAAGATTACACCTATGCGTTCAGCAATTCCAAGATGGATTCGATGCACAGATTGGCTCCTCTTCCTCCTCCTTGCTACGGCACAAAGTGTGGCTGATGGAATTGGGGGTTTTGGATGGTGTTTCCTTGTTTAGAGGGATGGAGGATGGTTGATTATGGTGGGGAAGGTGCGGCAGAGGTGTATGGATGTGTAGGGAGGTCTATGGAGGTCAAGAATGGAGAATGGAGGTGCGGCACAAGGGTTTTCTGTCTAGCATAAGGGGTGTATGAATTTTTGGCTGAAATTATGTTTATATAGTCCTAGGGTTAAGTAGATTAGGGTTAGACTTAACAGATTTGGTGGATTAGGGCCCTAGAATTCGGCTATGGTTAATCAAATCCACTTAGGAGGAGGTTTTGGCCCACATAGTTTTATAAACTGATTTGTATACCCAAATCCACAAGGATTAGGCCTTGGAATTCAGAATCCCAAAGGAATTGGGCCTAGGAAGGTGCGGCTGATTTAGGGGAGAGGGTTGCTTGGCTTGCAAGGCAAGGCAAAGCCTTCTAGAAAGGTTTGGGGCGCCACTTTTCTAGGGTTTCTAGAAAGAATAGGTTTTGTGGCAGATTTAGGGCTTCTAGAATAGGATGCTTCTAGAAATAGGTTCTAGAATTATCCATTTAGGTCCCCTTGCAATTAGGATTAAGACATGATAAGGTTTGGATAGGATAATATGAGATAAGGTTTGGATAATGTTTTGGATCATGTTGGATAAGGTTAGATAAGGTTTTGGATAATGTTTCCTCTTTTGATCTCCTTCCTTATCCCCTTTGTCCTTAGCTTAGTTCCTTCCTCTTCTTATCACATTTCCAACTTCTTGAAGTCCAAATTCGTCCATCCATGTTGGCCCATATGTAAGCTATCCACATAGTGTCCAAAATAGCTCCAAAATGCACCAAAATGCACTTTCTTGATACTTTAACCCATAGGACCTACAAACACACGAAATTGAGTTGTAATACGACATTAACTAAGAAATAATAGCACAAATGCACAAGAATAAGCTAGTTAAGTCGCCTAAATATGCTCTTATCAGAGGGTGGTGGTTTTTGAGTGTTGTGGCATCATGTATTTATAGGGTGAAGGGGAGGAACGAATTTGGGTTGAAAATGAGAGGAATTAGGACTCCAAATCACCAAAGAATAAGGACACTTTCAATCAGATTCCAAGGAGGACAAGGAATGGTCCTTGTGGCAGATTCTAGAACTTCTAGAAGGGTTACATGTGGCATAAACTTAATGCACGAAAATAGGGCTTCTAGAACTTGATATTTAGGTGATTTAATGTGAAAATGAGTCCTCTTTGAAGTTGGAATTAAGGTAGGAAAAGATTAGGATATGATAAGATAAGATAAGGTTGGATAAGGTTTGGATAAGATAAGGAAATTTGGATAATATCCCTTCTTTGTAACTGATTCCTTACCTTCAAAGTCTTCAATTTAATTCTTCTATATCTTAATCACATTCCTAGCCTCTCTTGATCTTCAAATTCGTCCATCCACCTTGCTCCATGCATGTGCAATCCATTCCAAGCCCAAAACTGCTCTAAAATGCTCCAAATTGCACTTTCTTGCCAATTTTGTCAATTCAACCTAAAAACACACAAAAATAGCTTAAAACACTCTAACAAGTAGAAATTAGCTATGTAAATGCAAGAAAACAAGCTAACTAAGTCACATAAATATGCTCCTATCACAAGGCCAAGCACAACCTACCCAAAACAATCAAGGTACGCCTTTGGACAATGATACACTTATTAAGTTATTAACCAATTTGTCTCAGGGCCAAGAAAATCAAAACAAAGCGATGCAAAACCAAGACAAAAGGGTGGACCACTTGGAGAAGCAAATTGGGCAGATTGCGGAGTTTGTAGGGCAATTCCAAGACCAAGGCAAGCTCCCTAGCTCTACCATTATCAATCCAAAGCGAGGGTTCGAATCTGCCAAAGCATTCACATTGAGAGGTGGAAAAGAAGTTGGCTGATAGGAGCATATTTAGGCGACTTAACTAGCTTATTCTTGTGCATTTGTGCTATTATTTCTTAGTTAATGTCGTATTACAACTCAATTTCGTGTGTTTGTAGGTCCTATGGGTTAAAGTATCAAGACAGTGCATTTTGGAGCTATTTTGGACACTATGTGGATAGCTTGCATATGGGCTAACATAGATGGACGAATTTGGACTTCAAGAGGCTAGAAATGTGATAAGAAGAGGAAGGAACTAAGCTAAGGACAAAGTGGATAAGGAAGTAGCTCAAAAGAGGAAACCCTATCCAAAACCTTATCTAAACCTTATCCAACATTATCCAAAACATTATCCAAACCTTATCTCATCTTATCCTATCCAAACCTTATCATGTCTTAATCCTAATTGCAAGGGGACCTAAATGGATAATTCTAGAAGGCCCAAATCTGCCACAAAACCCATTCTTTCTAGAAACCCTACAAAAGTGGCGCACCAAACCTTTCTAGAAGGCCTTGCCTTGCCTTGCAAGCCAAGCCACCCGTTCCCACACATTGTGCCGCACCTTCCTAGGCCTATTTCTCTTTGGATTCTGATTTCTAAGGCCTAATCCCTTTTGGATTTGGGTTACACAAGCCTAATAAGCAACTAAATGGGCCAAACCCCCACCTAGGTGGATTTGATCACCTATAGCCGAATTCTAGGGCCCTAGTCCATAAAATCTGTTAAGCCTAAGCCTAATCTACTTAACCCTAGGACTATATAAACATAAAATCAGCCAAAATTTCGTACACCCCCTTATGCTATTCAGAAACCTATTGCCGCAACACCCTAGCCTCCATTCTCAACCTCCATACACCTCCCTACACATCCATACACACTTGCCGCACCCTTCCCACCATAATCAACCATCCTCCATCCCTCTAAATAAGGAAACACCATCCAAAACCCCCAATTCCACCATACACACCTTGTGCCGCAGCAAGGAGGAGGAAGACTAGCCAAGCTGTGCATCAAATCCATCTTGGAATTGCTGAAACGTTTAGGTGTAATCTTTCTTATGATTTCAATGTTTAAATTCAATGCTTTTTGTTGTGCAAGCATGAGGAACTAATTCTATCAATTTCGCCCAAATCTGCCTAGTTTACATTATTGTTTTGTTTGTTTGATTTTCGTCCAAAACCAAATCCCCACTTGTCTTAGAGTGTCTAATTGGTCCAAATATGTTTTAGATTTTGTTTTTAAGAGTTTTGAGTCAAGTTAGAACCAATTTTCGTCCAAGTTTATGTTTTTAAGGCAGTTTTGAATGTTTTTAGCCTATTTTGAGTCTTGTGAACGTGTTTGAGTCTTTTTAAGTGAGTTAAGTGTTTTAAAGGTCAGATTTATTTATTTGAGTCAGTTTATAGTGTTTAGCAATCCCTCCTAATCCCCGGTGTAAGAACGATCCCTACTTATTTATATGCTACAATTGTCAAAAGAGGGTTAATTTGTGTTTTAAGTTAATTTTCGCATCATTGGCACTAATCCAAAACCATCCAAAACAAATCCAAATGAAGATGAGAAGCTGCAATTGGAAGAAGAGGAGCCAAGCAAAGCCACGGCAAGGGTAGAAACACCCTTGCCATAGCCACTTAAGGACCCCAATGCATCCAATTCATCCAATTCGGCCATTAAAGGTAAGTTGGGTTCAAATTTGATTAATTCTAACCCCATTCCACCCAATGTTCCTTTTCCTCACAGATTTTTGCAAGCAAAGAAAGAGGAGAATGACAAAGACATTCTCGAGACGTTTAGGAAAGTCCAAGTCAATATTCCGCTCCTAGATGCCATCAAGCAAGTGCCCAAATATGCCAAATTCTTGAAGGAACTTTGCACCACAAGGAAGAGGGCTTCGAATAAAGAGGTGGTTAGGGTAAGTGAAAACGTTTCCCCTGTTTTACAAAGAAAGTTACCACCAAAGTGCAAAGATCCATGTGGCTTTACAATCCCTTGCATTATTGGCCAAACTAAGTTTGAACATGCTATGTTAGATGATAGGAGCATATTTAGGCAACTTAGTTAGCTTGTTTTTGTGCATTTATGTTGTTAGTTCATAGTTATTTTAGTAGTTTAATCTATTTTCGTGTGTTTATAGGTTCATATGGCTAAGGAAGCAAAAAGGTGCATTTTGGAGCATTTTGGAGCAAAATTGGACTTGGAATGGATAGCATATGCTTGGAGCAAAAGGAAGGGACGAAATTGAAAACCTAAAGATGTCAAGAGGATTCCTAATCATAAGAGGATTCCTAATCAAAAGAGGAATCCTAGTCAAAGAAGGTTTCCTACTTGAAGTAGGAAAGTTAAGCCAAGGTTTCCTATTTTGGTTTAATCTTTACTAATCCTAAAAGACCTCTTGTTTCAGCAACATTGAAGACTCCTATGCATTTTAGGACACAAATAAAGCCTGCCTTGCAACCTAATTGCCTTGCCGTGGCCTTCCATAAGTGGTTCCCTTCCTTGCCATGCAAAGGAGGTCCTTGTTGCCTATTTTATGTCATTAAACTACATTCCTTTTTACCTCAATCTCAGCCACACTTTACATACCTTTTCTATCCTAAATCCTTGCCTAATTTCACCCTTAAAACACATTCCCTTTCTTACAATTCAATGCCGCAAGTTACCTTCCCTTTTCCCTTTGATTTCTGATTTCATATCTCCTTTTCCTTAGAGATTTGGGGGTCCAATCCTTTCCTAAATTATGTAATAAACCTTAGGATTCTTTCTCCCAAATAAATACCAAAGCCGCACCCCTCATTCAACCCTAATCATTCACGCACACAACCTGCCATCCTTCACCCTTTCTCCCAACCTTCGCCACAACTTTCAACCCATCTTTCCACCATTCATACACATTTATACCTTCACCCAAACATCCATACACCATCCCCAACCTTTGCCACACCACCCTACCATCCTAAATCCATTCATAACTCAGAAATTCATCCAAAATCATCCCTAGACTCTTGTGCCGCAGCCTTGCAAGGAAGAAGAGAAGAAGAAGAAGCCTTGGACGATTGTGCATTCAAGTTGGAGACTTGGAACGTTTTTAGGTGTAATCTATCTTTTGTTTTCAATGTTTAATTTATATTCTCTTTGTTTTGTTGTAAACATGAGAGGCTAAACTCGTTTTAGTTAGGTGATAGGAGCATATTCATGCGACTTAAATGGCTTGTTCTCGTGCATTTACGTTATGTTTCTTTAGTTATTTTAGTACTTTAAGCTATTTTCGTGTGTTTGTAGGTCCAAAGGGCTAAAGGAGCAAAAAGATGCATTTTGGAGACTTTTGGAGCACTTTTGGGCTTAGGATGGATAGCTTATGCTTGGTGCCAAAGTGTTGGACGAAATTGAAGATCTAATTGAAGACCAAAGTGTTGGAACCTTGTTCCCTTTAGTTTTAGGACATTTAAACCTTTCCTATATCCTTAGCCGTGCATAACATTCCAACATTCCACTCCTTCATTTCAGCCACACTCCCACATATCATTACATATCATTCCCCACTTATCATTCACCACTTATCATATCATCCACTTATCATATCATTCACTTATCTTATCATTCACTTATCTTATCATCCACTTATCATATCATTCACTTATCTTATCATTCACTTATCATATCATTCACTTATCATATCATACACTTATCACTTATCACAACAACAACCTTGCACAAGCACATTCATCCACATGCACCCATAATCATTCACTCATCTTTAATCCACATGCATCTTCCATAAATCAAATCAGCCACATCCACATGCACTTATTCCACTTCATCATTACACCACATTCTCTCTCTTTAATCCACATGCATTCATCATCATTCACTCTAGTTTTAATTCCACA
Organism: Pyrus communis; assembly: GCF_041283825.1. Classification (NCBI taxonomy): domain Eukaryota; kingdom Viridiplantae; phylum Streptophyta; class Magnoliopsida; order Rosales; family Rosaceae; genus Pyrus; species Pyrus communis. Next base: position 23,126,016 of record NC_142569.1, read on the forward strand.
TGCATTTCCAGCTTTGCACATGCATTCCCACATGCATTTCCACCCACATGCAACCATAATCATTCATACCTATCAGCCACATGCATTCACTCTTCATAAATCAACCACATGCATTCACTCTTCATAAATCAACCACATGCATTCAATCATTCACTCCACACTCATTGCACATGCATTCCCTTTCATTTCTGTCAAAGCACATGCATTCCCACCCTTTAATCACATGCATAAATCAGCCACATGCATCTCCCATCACCATTTCAGATTTCCACCAAGTTCCTAGCTGTCATGTTCCCTCTCTTTCTCCCTATAAATACCATACACACTTCACACAACATTCATTCATTCTCATTCACTCTTCCATATTCCAGAAATTCGTCAAAACCTCTCCACACCCTTGCAGCAGCCACCAAAACACTTTTCTCCTCCATTGCAGCCACTCCAACCACTCCCCAAACCATTCACACCATCAAACTATCCTTAGACCTTGTGCTACAACGAAGAGGAAGATAAGAGGGCCTAAACGTTCATACAATTCAAGTTTGAGTTGTTGGAATGTTTAGGTGTTTCTTTGATTTCAATGTTTAATTTCAATACTCTTTGTTTTGTACGAATGAGGAATGGAAGAGAAGAGGGCCTAAACGTTCATACAATTCAAGTTTGAGTTGTTGGAATGTTTAGGTGTTTCTTTGATTCCAATGTTTAAATTCAACTAAACCCCCCTTGGCTAGGGGGGAATTCGAAATATATGTTTATGCTTGCATTTTGATTTGATTACTTCTAATTGCGTTTCATAAGTTGTGGATTCAATTCGTTTAACTGTTTGATTGATAACTTATTTATGTATGTTTATTGAGAGTGCACACTTAATTTTCATGCATGAATATGACGCTAGAATATAAGTGAGTTTCACCTAATAGTTACGAACTTATATTCACAAGTAGTGGAGGTTGCTTATAAACAATCGCGTTAAACGAATTCTTGGCATAAGTTTCATGCGTATTCCATAGTAACGAATGCCTCGTCAACACTTATAATTTTCATAGAGCGTAATGATTCTTGCTTGTATCTCTATTATGCAATCATGTAGGGGACTTGTGGGGAATGTTTTGGGTTGTCGTATGCAACCATCCAATTCAATAACGTTAGGAAGATTTGAAAGTTAATTTAAGCGGACCTAATTAACTTGGAGCATTGAGAATTCATGGTTTATTGAAATGCAATTGGAAATCATTTTATTATGCAAGTGTAACATGTGTGGAGATTAACCCCTTAGCTAGCATTCATCCATACTTTTCATCATATTCATATTTACATTCTGCCTTAATTACAATCTGTCCATTTAATTTAATTTCGTCAAAACCTTAATCCCCCTTTACTTTAGTGTCCAATTTAGTTAGAAAGTGTCTTAGTTTGTGTTTATAAGTGTTTTGATTCAATTTGTTACACAAATTCGTCCAAATTCACCAAAGTGCTCAAAACTGCCCAGAAAGTGATTTTAAGGCAGTTTTGAGTGTTTTGGGTGATGTTTGAGTCTTTTGGTTTGTCTTAGTGTTTTAAAGTTTAGTTTTGCATTCTTTGAGTCTAGTATAGTGTTTTATATTGTGTTTTTACGTTTTTGAGTCAAATCCAAGTGATTAACAATCCCTCCTAATCCCCGGTCTAGAACGATCCCTACTTACATACTTACTACAATTGATAAAAAGAGGGTTTAATTTGTGTGCTTTTAATTCTCGCATCATTAGGGGATGCTTTGAAACCATGATTATATTTATGATATGAATTGATTAGGTCCAGTTGTGATTTCATAAATTGTGAAAGCAATTTACTTAACCGTTTGATGGATAACTTATTCTTGTATGTTGATTAGGGAGGCCTACTTAATTTGCATGCTTGAATTTGGTGCTAGAATATAAGGGAGTTTCACATAATTGTCACAAACTTATATTCACAAGTAGTTAAGGTTGTTTTCATGATAGGAGCAGATTTATGCGACTTAATTGGCTTGTTCTCGTGCATTTACGTTATGTTTCCTTAGTTATTTTAGTCCTTTATGCTTCTTTTGTGTGTTTTTAGGTTCATATGGCTAAGGAAGCAAAATGGTGCATTTTGGAGTCTTTTGGAGCACTTTTGGGCTAAAGATGGATAGCTTATGCTTGAAGCCAAAGTGTTGGACGAAATTGAAGACCAAGTGAGCCTAGAATCGAAGGAAGAAGGAGGAATCAAGAATTGGAAACCAGTTTCCATTATGAGGAGTTTCTATTTTTGAAGGGTTTCCAATTGTGCAAGTTTCTAAATAATGTTGGTTGCCTAAATAACATGTTCTAGAAGCCCTAGACATGTCCTAAATTGTGCCGCACCCTATCTTCCTCTTCTCTCCCAAAATTTGCAAGTTTAAATTGCACTTTCCCTTTCTTTTCCTCCCTTTGCCGCAAGACTTAGCCTTTTTCCCCTAATTCCTGATTTCAATTACCTATTCTAAAGGGATTTAACTTAATTCCTGATTCTGAGAATGGATTTGGGGAATTAAACACTCACTTATTTCCTATAAAAGCCTTGTCGTGCACCTCCCTTGACCTTCCCTCTTCCTTGCCGTGCAAGGGAGATGATTCTTTCTTGTTTCATTGCATTAAAACACATTCCTTTTGTGTTTAATCCCTTTGCCGCAACTTTTAGGTAGTTTCCTTCACTTTTCTGATTTAATTTCCTATTTCTAAAAGCTTTTGACTTAAATTCTGATTACCTAAATAACCTAGGGTTTTAATTCCTGAAATCCTATTAATAAACCTCCTTGTTGCAGCCACAAGAGATTGATTCATTCACCATTCACGCCAGAAATTCATCCCATCCCTCTAACACATCCATACTTCACCATTCTCCATATTTTTCTGCACAAAAACTTCCCTTGCCGTCCCCTACATCCATCCCAACCTTAAATCCATCATTCTATATCATCCATAACCCCCAAAACTCACCAAAAACCCTTGTGCCGCAGCAATTAGGAGAGGAAGGAGGCCTTGAACGTTTCATGCTCGCAGATTGGAGTGTTCTTAGGTGTACTTCGTTCTTGTTTTCAATGTTTACTTTGTTATTACTCTCTGAGGTTGCTGTAATCATGAGTGGCTAAACCCCTAATTAGTTAGGGGAAAGTTTGAAGCCATGAACATGTTTGAGTTATGAATTGATTTCTTCCAATTGTGATTTGTTAAGTTGTGATTGCAATTCAATTATCTGTTTATTAAAAACTTGTTCTTGTATGTTGATTAAGGATGCATACTTAGTTTTCATGCATGAACTCGATGCTAGTTTATAAAAGAGTTTCACCTAATCGTCACAAGTTTATAAACATGAGTAGTGAAGGTTGCTAGTCACAACCGCGTTAATTGAATTCTTGGCAAGAGTATCATGCATTCATAGTTACAATTGCCTCGTCAACACTTATGATTTTCATAGAGCATAATGATCTCTCACTGTATCTCTTCTATGCATTCATGTTGAGGACCGTTGGAGAATAATTTGAATTGTCGCATGCATCATCCAATTCAATGACATAAGGAAATCTGAGGGTTAATTAGTGCATCACGGTTAACTTGGGGTGTTGAGCATCATAGTTAGTGAAAAGCAATTGGAAAATCGATTCATATACAAATATGTCATGTGTGGAGAATGGAGCTCTAACTAATCCATCCATCATCTTGTTTTCAAAATTCGTTTTACAATCTGCCTAGTTTTATAACTTGTTTTGTTATTTCAATTTTCGTCAAATCAAAACCCCCCTTTACTTTCTTGTTCTATAGTGTTTAGAATCTGTTTAGTTTGTGTTTTAAAGTGTTTTGAGTCAAACCATAACCTTAAATTCGTCCAAAATTGTGTTTAAGGTCAGAAACTGCCTAGTTAGTGTTTTTAGGCAGTTTTGAGTCTTTTGAACTTGTTTTGAGTCCTTTGAGTCTTTGTGAACGTTTTTAACTTTGTTTTTATGTTTTTAAGTCAGTTTAGAGGTTTTAGCAAGCCCTCCTAATCCCCGGTCCAGAACGATCCCTACTTGCATCCTTACTACAATTTGACAACAAGAGGGTTAATTTGTGTGCTTAACTATTTTCGCATCATTTCACAATCATGTTAAGTGAATTCCTAGCATGAGTATCATGATGTCATAGTTACAAGTGCTTTGTCAATACTTATATTTTCATTGAATGTAATGATCTTTGATTGTATCTCTATTATGATGTCATGTAGGGAACTTTTGAAGAATGCTTTGGGTTGTTGTATGATGTCATCCAATCCAATAACTTAAGGAAAATCTGAGGGTTAATTAGTGATGTTACGATTAATCTGGGGTGTTGAGGTTCATGGTTTATCAAAAAAGCAACTGGAAATCAATTTGTGTTTGAATGTATCATGTGTGGAAAAGTATCCTCTAGCTATCTAATCATCCATAGTTTTTCCGAAATTCGTCCAAATCTCTTTTAAGTCTTTTATTTACTTGTTTTTCTCTTAAATTCGTTCAAAACCCAATCCCCTTTACTTACTTGTTTCAAATCTGTGCTAAAGTGTGTTTTTGAGTCTTTTGAGTCAAAACCAATTCTATTTTCGTCCAAATTAAGTCCTAGAGTCTAAATTGAGTCTGTTTGATTGTTTTGTGTTGTTTTGAGTCTTCTAAGTTTGTTTTGAGTCATATAAAAGTTTAGTTAAGAGTCTTTGAGTTTGTTTAAGTGTTTTTAAGCATATTTTTGTATCTTTGAGTCAGTTTTCATTAGATTAGCAATCCCTCCTAATCCCCGGCCTAGAACGATCCCTACTTATACCTATACTACAATTGTCAAAAAGAGGGTTTAATTCGAGTGCTATTATTTATCACATCAAATTTTTGGCGCCGTTGCCAGGGATTAGCAACTTTGCTAATCCCCCGTTGTTTCTTTTTGTTTCTTTTTCATATATTTTTGTTTTAGCCACTGACCTTGTTTCTTTTCTTGTTTATAGGTACTAGTTTATGACTCGTAGTTCTCAACCTATTTGTGCAAACATCTTGGATTTTGACGACGATTTTGAGTGCACTTTGAGAAGAAAGAGGAAGGACTCAGAACCTCACCCATCAAATTCTAGTTCGGCCTCTAACTTTGAGGAGGAAGAGGAGCGCACGGCAAGGGAGGAAGAAGAGGTCCAAGCCATGGCAGCGGAGAACCGTACAATCAAGGAGTTTTCCGCCTCGGGAATGGACAATGCTGCACCATTATGCATCCAATACCCAAGGGCGGCTCAAGATAAAACCGATGAATTTGAATTGAAGTCAAGTTTGTTGCACCACATTCCAAAGTTCCATGGACTGTATATGGAAGATCCTAACAAGCATTTAAAGGAGTTCAAGGTGGTGTGTTCAAGCATGACTCCAATTAATGTCGATAGCAATATTTTGAAGATGAAGGCCTTTCCATTCTCACTATTAGAGAAGGCCAAGGATTGGTTATTCGAACTAGCACCCGGAACGGTCACTTCTTGGGAGAGCATGAAGAGGGCGTTTCTTGAGAAGTTCTTTCCTACTTCAAGAGTCATTCTCTTGAGGAAGAAAATTAGCGGAATCCAACAAAGTCAAGGGGAGTCTTTTCCGACGTACTATGAGCGTTTTAAAGCCCTTGTTGCATCATGTCCTCAACATCAAATGAAGGAGGAGCTTCTACTTCAATACTAATATGAAGGCCTTCTTCCCATTGAAAGGCAAATGCTCGATGCCTCGGTGGGAGGTGCGTTGGTGGACAAAACTCACATGGCAGCCAAGAACCTAATTGCAAACCGTGCTCTCATTGCACAACAATATGAAGGAATTGGGCAAAGGGACCCTCCACGGCAACAAGTGCATGAGGTAAGTTCTCAATCCGACATTCAAACTCAATTAGCTAATCTTACTTCTATTGTGTCTCAGATGGCCGAAGGAATGAAGATACAAAGACCAATTTTATGTGGTGTATGATAGGGGCATATTCATGCGACTTAATTAGCTTGTTCTCGTGCATTTATGTTGTGTTTCCTTAGTTATTTTAGTGTTTAAAGTCACTTTTGTGTATTTTCAGATTATAAGGCCAAAGTGTGGAAGAAGATGCAAATTGGAGTCTTTTGGAGCAAAAGAGGAATGAATGAGTTGAAGACTTGAAGAAACGATGAATTCCTACTCCAACGATGAATTCCTACTCAAATGAGGATTCCTACTCCAACAAGGATTCCTACTTGAAGTAGGAAAGTTAACCCTAGGTTTCCCGTTTTGGTAACCTTTCCTAATCTTAAACGTCCGTATTTTCTAGCCACTTTGAAGGCCTTGTAGGCACTTTAGGACACAAAACAAAGGCCCTAGCCCCCTTAAACCCCTTTGTCGTGGGTTTCCCTTGCTCACCTTCCCTTGCCGTGCAAGGGGGGGCAATTTTGTCCTAGGTTATGCAATTAAACACATGCTCCTCTCCTAAACTAAACCCTAGCCGCACCTTGCAGCCACTTTCCCTTTAATTTCTGAACTTAAACCTACTTCCCTTTCAAATAAACCCTAGCCGCACCTATTAATCAATTCCCTTTTAAATTTCTGATTTAATTTCCTAATTCTAGAAGCCTTTGATTTAATTTTAATAAACTAGGGTTTTATTTTCTTAAACCCTATATAAACTAAACCCTAAGCCGCACCCTAGCTCTCTCTACTTTTCATTCATTCTTTCATCATTCAGCCACCATCACCCTAATTCTCTCCTTTTGCCGCAGCCACCATCCCCCTTCTCCTTCAATCCGCAGCCTTCTTCATCCATTCCAGCCACTACCCTTCTCTGCCGCAGCCACTCCACCCTTCCAGCCACCATTCCCAACCTCCATACACCTTCCCACCTCCTTGCCGCACCATCATATCCCCATAAATCCATTCCCAACCCAGAAAATCATCCAAACTCACCCTAAAACACTCTCTGCCGCAGCAAGAAGAAGAAGAAAGAGGAGCTTGAAACGTGCAGAAATTCAAAGTGGATTCGTTGGGCGTTCTAGGTGTAATCAATCTTTTGTTCTTTATGTTTAATTTCAATTTTGTTTCTCTTTCTGTGAACATGAGAGGCTAAATCCCTAGTTAGCTAGGGGGTGATTCAAAACCATGTTTATGCTTGCAATATAAATTGATTACCTTTGGTTGGAATTTCATGAGTTGTGGATTCAATTTGTTTAACTGCTTGATTGATAACTTATTTGTGTATGTTTATTGAGAGTGCACGCTTAGTTTTCATGCATGAATATGATGCTAGAATATAAGTGAGTTTCACCTAATAGTTACAAACTTATATTCACAAGTAGTGGAGGTCGCTTATAAACGATCGCGTTAAATGAATTCTTGGCACTAGTTTCATGCTCATCATAGTAACGAATGCCTCGTCAACACTTATAGTTTTCATGTTGCTTAATGATCTTTGATTGTATCTTTATTGTACTTTTCACGTAAAAGACTTTTGGAGAATGTTTTGAATTGTGTATGCGCTGTCCCATCCAATTCATTAACTTAAGGAGAACTTGAAGGTTAATTTAAGCGAACCTATTTAACCCGGGGTGTTGAGTTTCATGATTCATCGAAAGACCAACTGAAAATCATCTTGTATGCAAGTGTGACATGTGTGGAGAAGAACCTTCTAGCTAGCATTCCATCCATATTTTCATCAAATTCGTATTCACATTCTGCCTTTATTACAATCTGTGCATTTTGTTTAATTTCGTCGAAAACTAAATCCCCCTTTACTTTAGTGTTCAATTTAGTTAGAAAGTGTCTTAGTTTGTGTTTCTAAGTGTTTTGATTCAATTTATCACCCAATTTCGTCCAAATTAGTGTAAGTGCTCAAAACTGCCCAGATTGTGTTTTTAAGGCAGTTTTGAGTGTTTTGGTGCTGTTTTGAGTCTTTTGGTTTGTTTTAGTGTTTTAAGTGTTTAGTTTTGCATTCTTTGAGTCTAGTTTACTGTTTTAACCTTTGTTTTACGTTTTTGAGTTAGTTTTCAAGTGATTTAGCAATCCCTCCTAATCCCCAGTTTAGAACGATCCCTACTTATTGATAGGAGCATATTTAGGCGACTTAGCTAGCTTATTCTTGTGCATTTGTGCTAGTATTTCTTAGTTAATGTCGTATTACAACTCATTTTCGTGTGTTTGTAGGTCCAAAGGGTTAAAGTACCAAGAAAGTGCATTTTGGTGCATTTTGGAGCAGTTTTAGGCACTATGTGGATAGCTTGTATATGGGCTAACATGGATGGACGAATTTGGAGTTCAAGAGGCTAGAAATATGATAAGAAGATGAAGAAATTACACTCAAGACAAAGTGGATAAGGAATCAGCTCAAAAGAGGAAACATTATCCAAAACCTTATCTAACCTTATCCAACCTTATCCTATCTTATCCTAACCTAATCTTGTTCCACCTTAATCCTAGCTACAAGTGGACCTAAAAACCTAATTTCTAGAAGCCTTATCTGACCCTAAAAGGGTGCCACACCCTTACCCCTTTTATTTCTTCTAGAAAACCCAAAATCAGCCACAAAACACTTAGTTTCTAGAAGGCCCAATTTTGGACGAATTTCCTAAACCTTTTTCCTTTTGGATTCTGATTTGTTAGGCCTTAATCCTTGTGGATTTGGGTATACAAACGCTTTTATGAAACTAATTGGGCCAAACCCTCTCCTAAGTGGATTTAACTTACTTGTGCCAAACCCTAGGGCCCTAATCCATAAAATCTGCTAAGTGTAACCCTAATCTAATTAACCCTAGGACTATATAAACATATTTTTAGCCATAAATTTGTACCACCCCTTATGCTATACAGAAAACACCTTGCCGCAACACCCTAGCCTCCATTCTTCATCCTTCATCCACTCCATACACCTCCATACATAACCTGCCACACCCTACCACCATAATCAGCCATTATTCATCCTTCTAAACAAGAACACACCATTCACAACCCCCAAAACCACCACCCACACCAAGTGCCTGATGCGAGAATTATATGCACACAAATTAACCCTCTTTTTATCAATTGTAGTAAGTATGTAAGTAGGGATCGTTCTAGGCCGGGGATTAGGAGGGATTGCAAAATCACTTGAAAACTGACTCAAATACGTAAAAACAAGTTTAAAACACTATACTAGACTCAAAGAATGCAAAACTAAACTTTAAAACACCAAAACAAACCAAAAGACTCAAAACAGCACCCAAAACACTCAAAACTGCCTTAAAAACACAATCTGGGCAGTTTTGAACACTAGACACAACTTTGGACGAAAATTGGTTTTAACTTGACCTAAGACACTTAAAAACACAAACTAAAGTGATTTCTAACTACTATGACTCAACAAAGTAAAGGGGGATTGGTTTTGGACGAATTTAAAAACAAAACAAACTTTTTAAATTAGAACAGATTGTAAAAACGAATTTGATGGAATTGAATGGATGGGAAGCTAGCTAAGGGGTTCATCTCCACACATGTTATACTTGCATATAAAACGATTTCCAATTGCTTTTCAATAACCCATGAATTCTCAACGCCCCAGATTAACCGTGAATTGCACTAATTAACCCTCAGATTTTCCTAACGTTATTGAATTGGATGATTGCATACGACAACCCAAAACATTCCCCACAAGTTCCCTACATGAATTGCATAATAGAGATACAAGCAAGAATCATTAAGTTCTTTGAAAACCATAAGCATTGACGAAGCACTCGTTACTATGAATTTGCATGAAACTTATGCCAAGAATTTACTTAACGCAATTGAGATCATCAACTTTTACTACTTGTGAATATAAGTTTGTAACGATTAGGTGAAACTTCCTTATATCCTAGCATTAGATTTACGCATGATAATTAAGCGTGCACTCTCAACCAACACACACAAATCAGTTTAATTCAAATAGATAAGTAAATTGAATTCACAACTTATGAAACGCAATTAGAAGTAATCAAATCATATCGCAAGCATAAACATGTATTTCGAATCCCCCCCTAGCCAAGGGGGGGTTTAGTTCCTCATACGTACAAGACAAAGAGAATTAAATTTAAACATTGAAATCAAAGGAGAGGAAACACCTAAATATTCCAGCCACTCGAACTTGAATTGCATGAACTTCCAAGCCCTCTTCTCCCCCTCTTTGTTGCGGCACAAGGTCTAAGGACAGGTTTTGGGTGGTATTTGTATGGGGGAATGGATGTGTGATGGTAGGGTAGTGTTTAGGAGGGATGGGGAGTGCGGCAAGGTGGGGAAATATGGAGAATGGTGAAGGATGGCTACGGCAAAGGTTGGGAATGTAGTTCTTGGCGAATTTCTGAATATGGAAGAGTGAATGATTGTTGTGTGAAGGGGTGGTGATTAAATGGCACGGCAAGGGGGTCTATTTATAGTGCAAAATCCCTCTAAATCAGCAAGGAAAAAGGACTAAGTATTTGAAGATGACAAGGAAATCAAAACCATCAGGAATAGGCCATCTAGAAGGTAGGAAACCCCAAAGGAAAAGGAATAGAGGCGCCAGATTTTTAGGGTTCTAGAAACAAAGTGTTTTGTGGCAGAAATTGGCACTTCTAGAAGGATTTGGGGCGCCACCTTTGTAGGAGATAAGATAAGGTTCCTAGAATCATGTTTTAAGGGCCAAATTTGTAGGGAAAAAGAGATAAGGGTGCGGCACCTTTGTAGGGATAATGTTAGGGCTTCTAGAAAGCCTAAAAACTAAGGGGATTTGGATAAAACCCACGGCAAAGATAGGATAGGGCATCTAAGGCTTCTAGAAACCCTCCAAGATAAGGTAAAGTGCATGGCATCCCTATAGGATTAGGATAAGGTGTCCTAAAGTGTTTAGGACTCCTCTTTGTGGCTGAAAATCTTGTGCATTAGGATTAGGAAAGCTAATTCTTATTCATCTTGGAATTCTTCTCCTTATTGGACTTGGAAAACTTCTTTGTTGCTGCAACTTGAGGCCATTGGGATTTAACTTTCCTACTTCAAGTAGGAAACCTTGCTCAAGTAGGAATCATCATCTTCAAGTCTTCAATTTCGTCCATCCTCTTGGCTCCAAGCATATGATATCCATTCCAAGCTCTAATTTGCTCCAAAAGGCTCCAAAATGCATCCTTTTGCATACTTTGCCCTTAAATCCTGAAAATACATAAAACTAGCTTAAAAGACTACTTTACTAAGGAAAAACACTATAAATGCACAAGAACAAGCTAAACTAAGGTGCATAAATATGCCCCTATCAAATTCCCCCACACTTAGTTTTTGCTAGTCCTCGAGCAAAACAAAATAAGCAAAACGAATAAAACACATTCTAGACCTTCCAACATGTACCTCAGGGATTTCCAACGAACATGACACATTAGAGAACATCATTCCCACGGTTTTTAGCTTTCTTTATACTTCAACCAACACTTAATCATAGTTACTACTTATTAGTTCACATATAATCAATTGAAACAATGTTTTGAATGTAGTAACATGCCTTAGAGAATTCCCTCAATTCCTCACTAGAATGCACTCTATTTTCACACAGATTTTCTAACTTCACACCCTACACTAGGTATATGTGAGAAGATTGATGTAGATATAAAAACGAATGCTCACATATATGTATAACAAAGAACGCAATTTCCAGAGTTAATAACATGTTTAGATATGATCTCATGAATGGAATGCTACTACTTAGAACGAGAACCAGTGATTCCATATGCTTATACCAAATTCAAACTCCACATATTGAACACATAACATCAAGATAGAAGTTGAGGGTTGTAACGAGGCTAAGGTATTGGCTAACAAAGAAAGGTAAGGATAAACAAACGTTCTTAAAGCAATAGTAAGCAAAGTAATGAATTTGACACTTAAACTCTCTTCAAATGGCCGAAATCAACTTGTACACACAAGGGAAGATTCATGCAACATTTAGGGTCAAATTCACTCTTTTGGACCCTTCCTTCAACAACCAACACTTGTGAGTTCATTCTCACTTGTTTTTCAACTCCTTTTCCTTCTTTTGAACACTTTTCTATTTTCTTTTGATTTTTCCACGAATTTTTTTTTTTCTCTCTCTCTTTTTTTTTCTTTTCTTTGCCGTGCCTCATTCAAGACTTTGTCACACCCATATATCAAGAATCCTTCCCCCACACTTGTTTTCCGCAATACAATGATCAAAAGGAATTCATCTTTGAGTTATGCTTTTACTATGATTCAAGAGCAAAGGTATGGGTGGTCCTACTCTAGGCTAGGTGAGGATAATTGTGGGTTAACAAAGAAAGTAGGCTACACAAGGCTCAACGGGGTTAAATCCTACAAAACAAATGAAATAGGGAAATATGGCAATTTGGCTATGGTGGTCACTACACAACTTCATCTTGAATATGTGTTATGCAAATCAATAACATGCTTTGAATGAATTGGGCATGAGTTCTAGTGTTTGGAACTAAATGATGAAACGCCTTCTAAGTAGCAACCAAGCAAAGAATAATGAGATCATGCAACGACTTTTAGAAAACAACAATGCACAGATTATTAACTCTCCAAATAAACGTTTAGGCTCAAGTCTCACAAGGTTGTAGCATTAGTTTGAGTTCCTTCCTTCAAGCATGTTACAAAAACTGATTATTTTCTTTTATGATTGCATGTGAATTCATAAATTATAACCACAACCAAGCATGAACCAAAGAGTAAATCAAACTTTCATCCATGTTAATCATTCTCTTTAACAGTCATGCAATTACAAACCGAATCCTCATCATTGTGTTGGAAGGTACCCTAAGACACAAAAACAACTCTTTTTGGGTTTTTTGAAACAATTTTTCAAATTTTTATGGGTTTTTCGGATTTTTAAGTCAACACACTCTAAAACACTCTAAAATGGCTTAAAAACACTTAAAAACAGCAAGAAACAACATTAGAAGTTATGGTGGATAAAACCCTACGAATTTGCATCAAAACACTTTAGTTACCCCCCCCCCCCCCCCCCCCCACACTTAAATCAAACATTGTCCTCAATGTTTCAAGCATAGACTCACACAATTAACAAACAAACAAACAAAACAACAACTAAACAACCTAACATGGCAGAAACGAAATAGCAACAAAGAGAAGAGTTTAGGAACACAAATCTGGAATTGGAGTGCTTTCTAGGTCTTCCTTTGTTGAATGCATGGGTTGCCTCCCAAGAAGCGCTTTCTTTAACGTCATGCGCTTTCATAGTTACGAATGCCTCGTCAACACCTATGATTTCCATAGAACCTAATGATCTTTGATTGTCTTTCTATCATGCGCTTTCATATAGAAAACTTTTAAGGAATAATTTGATTGCAATGCGCTAATTCCATTCAATTCAATGACCTAAGGGAAATCTGAGAGTTAATTTAAGCGTACCTAATTAACTTGGGGTGTTGAGGTTCATAATTCATTGAATAAGCAACTGAGGATTGTTTTGTATGCAAGTATGCCATGTGTGGAGAAAAACCTCGTAGCTAGCCCATCATCCACTTAATTCAATCAATTTCGTCCAAATCTGCCAGTTTAAAGTTTTGTTTTGTTTATTTTATTTTCGTCCAAAATCAAATCCCCATTTATTTTAGAGTGTCTAATTAGTTAGATTATGTTTTAGATTGTGTTTTCAAGTGTTTTGAGTCAAGTTAGAATCAAATTTCGTCCAAATTTGTGTTTAGAGTCAAATCTGCCCAGTTTGTGTTTTTTAGGCAGTTTTGAGTGTTTTTAGCTTATTTTGAGTCTTGTGAACTTGTTTTGAGTCTTTTAAGTTGAGTTTAGTGTTTAAAAGCTTTGTTTTATTTATTTGAGTCAGTTTAAAGTGTTTAGCAATCCGTCCTAATCCCCGGTTTAAGAACGATCCCTACTTATTTATATGCTACAATTGTCAAAAGAGGGTTAATTTGTGTGTTAAGTAATTTTCACATCACTTATACATATACTACAATTGTCAAAAGAGGGTTTTAATTTGTGTGCTTATATATTTCGCATCAGTGTATGTTCGATCCAAGGACATCCTTCGGAAAGGTGCCCTCAATTGATTGAGAATGGGGAATGGGAGAGTGCAAATGCCATTGGATTTCCAAGCCAAAATCAGCCAAGGAATGATCCCTTTTCCAACACATACAATTCGGGTTGGAGAGACCATCAAACTTCAAGTGGAATGAGCCCCAACAACCTCAACAACAAGGAAGTTTTAGGCAACAACCCCCGAGATTCTACACCAAACCATACGGCTCTAATCCAAACCAATCTCAATCTGCCCAAAACAATCAAGGTACGTCTTTGGACAATGCTACACTTCTTAAGTTACTTACCAATTTGTCTCAGGGGCAAGAGAATCAAAACAAAGCATTGCAAAATCAAGAAAAAGCGATGCAAAACCAAGACAAAAGGGTGGACCACTTGGAGAAGCAAATTGGGTAGATTGCGGAGTTTGTAGGGCAAGTCCGAGACCAAGGCAAGCTCCCAAGCTCAACCATCATCAATCCAAAGGGAGGGTTCGAATCTGCCAAAGCAATCACCTTGAGAAATGGAAAAGAAGTTGGCACTACATCCAACCCATCCAAAATAGGTCCTAATGAAGAGGGGAAGTTGCCATTGGAAGAGGAGGAGTCAAGCAAGCCCACGGCAAGGGTAGAAACACCCTTGCCGCAACCACCTAGGGACCCTAATGCATCCAATTCGACCACTAGAGGTAAGTTGGGCTCAAATTCGAGTAGTTCTAACCCCGTTCCACCCAATGTTCCTTTTCCTTATAGATTTTTGCAAACAAAGAAAGAGGAGCATGTGAAAGACATTCTTCAGACGTTTAGGAAAGTTTAAGTCAATATCCCGCTCCTAGATGCCATCAAGCAAGTGCCCAAATATGCCAAATTCTTGAAGGAACTTTGTACCACGAGGAAGAAGGCTTCAAATAAAGAGGTGGTTAGGGTAAGTGAGAACATTTCCGCTGTTTTACACAGAAAATTACCACCAAAGTGCAAAGATCCAGGTAGCTTTACAATTCCTTGTATTATTGGCCAAACCAAGTTCGAACATGCTATGTTAGACTTAGGAGCTTCAATTAACGTCATGCAATACTCTATTTATGCATCCATGAACCTTGGTGATTTGAAAAATGATGGTGTGATTATTCAATTGGCCGATAGATCTAATGCCTATCCAAAGGGAGTATTGGAAGATGTTTTAGCGTAAGTGAATAACTTGATCTTCCCGGTGGATTTCTACGTTCTTGAGATGGAAGAAACTACCCATTGATAGGAGCATATTCATGCGACTTAAATGGCTTGTTCTCGTGCATTTACGTTATGTTTCTTTAGTTATTTTAGTCCTTTATGCTTCTTTTGTGTGTTTTCAGGTTCTAAGGGCAAAGTATGCAAAAGGATGCCTTTTGGAGCCTTTTGGAGCAAATTAGAGATTGGAATGGATTTCATATGCTTGGAGCCAAGAGGATGGACGAAATTGAAGACTTGATGTAGGAAAGTTAAATCCTAAAAGACCTCAAGTCTAGTTATCATTGAAGACTCCTACGCATTTTAGAACACAAAAACAACATTCCTTGCTACCTTAGGACAATGTCGTGTGTTTCCTTGTGTCTCCCTTCCTTGCCATGCAAGGAAGGGCTTTGTTTCCTATTTTAAACACTTAAACACTTCCACATATCATTCACCACATATCATTCACCACATATCATTCACCACTTATCATTCACCACATATCATTCACCATTTATCATTCACCACATATCATTCACCACTTATCATATCATACACTTATCATATCATTCACTTATCATATCATACACTTAATTAATTAACCCACATGCACCCTTTATTCTTTCATCATTCCAGCCACTCCACATCCCTCACCAAGAAGTCATTCAACACATGCATCCATAATCATTCCTACACATGTGCCGTGCATCTCCACAATCCCATTCATCAACACATGCATTCACATGCATTTCCAACCCACATGTCCCTTTAATTAATTTAACCTAGCTGTCATTGCACATGCATTCCTTTAATTCACCATTGCACCACAAATCATCAACACATGCACCCTTTAATTCATTTCATACACATTCATTTTCAGCCACTTTCACACACCAACAACACCACTCATTGCACATGCCTTCCCCCTCTAATCCACATGCAAACACATTCATAAACAACACCCAATCTGCCCAAAAGCCGTGCATCACACATGCATTTCCAGCTCCCCCCTTTTTCATTCCCATCCCATTCCACATGCATTCACTTCATCATTGCAGCCACATTTCCACCCACATCCATTTAATTCACATGCTTTCACATGCATTTTCAGCCATGCACATTCACCTTGCATTTGCAGAAAATCCACTTCCTTTGCACATGCATTCATCATCATCACTCTAGTTTTTAATTCACATGTATAACCACCAACACATGCACCCGTCTACATTCACTTTCCTTTGCCGTGACTTCCCCTTCTTTCCAACATAATTCACATGTATTTCAGATTGCATTCCCATTCTTTAATTCAACCAACACAACCATGCACTCCACATGCATTTCCACCCTTACAAGACCCTAATCATTCATCCACACAATCTGCCATTATTCACACAAACACCATCATTGCCGTGCATTATCCCTTTCATTTCTGTCAAAACACATGCACTCCCACCCTTTAATCACATGCATAAATCAGCCACATGCATCTCCCATCACCATTTCAGATTTCCACCCACCTCCTAGCTGTCATGTTCCCTCTTATTTACCTATAAATAAGCATGCATTTCAGCCACAATTCATTCGCACTCATTCATACACATTTCAGTCACAAACACTCTTCCATTTCAGAATGTAGACATCAAACCACCCTTGCCGTGCTCTCCCTTACAATCCAAACACCATCCTTCCATTTCCACCACTCCTCTTCCATTCCTCCACCACTCCCCAAACCATTCACACCATCAAACTATCCTTAGACCTTGTGCTACAACGAAGAGAAAGATAAGAGGGCCTAAACGTTCATACAATTCAAGTTTGAGTTGTTGGAATGTTTAGGTGTTTCTTTGATTTCAATGTTTAAATTCAATTCTCTTTGTTTTGTACGTATGAGGAATGGAAGAGAAGAGTGCCTAAACGTTCATACAATTCAAGTTTGAGTTGTTCGAATGTTTAGGTGTTTCTTTGATTTCAAAGTTATGAGGGATTCGAAATAAATGTTTATGCTTGCATTTTGATTTGATTACTTCTAATTGCGTTTCATAAGTTGTGGATTCAATTTGTTTAACTGTTTGATTGATAACTTATTTATGTATGTTTATTGAGAGTGCACAATTAATTTTCATGCATGAATATGACGCTAGAATATAAGTGAGTTTCACCTAATAGTTACGAACTTATATTCACAAGTAGTGGAGGTTGCTTATAAACAATCGCGTTAAACGAATTCTTGGCATAAGTTTCATGCGTATTCCATAGTAACGAATGCCTCGTCAACACTTATAGTTTTCATAATGCTTAATGATCTTTGATTGTATCTTTATTGTGCTTTTCACGTAAAGGACTTTTGGAGAATGTGGTGAATTGCGTTGCGCTAACCCATCCAATTCATTAACTTAAGGAGAACTTGACGGTTAATTTAAGCGGACCTAATTAACTTGGAGCGTTGAGAATTAATGGTTTATTGAAATGCAATTGGAAATCGTTTTATTATGCAAGTATAACATATGTGGAGATGAACCCCGTAGCTAACTTTCCATTCAATTCCATCAACTTATTCTTTCTTTTCTTGTTTCTGTTTTCATGTTTAATTTAACTTGTTGTTCAATTATGTTAAACATGTGGAACTAATTTCTTTTTAGTTAGAGGCGAATTTGAAGCCATGGACATATGTTGGTTATGATTTGATTTACTCCAGTTATGAATTCATGAACTTTAGATGTGGTTTACTTTTCTGTTTTGATTAAGAACTTGTTTATGTATGTGGGTTGAGGGTCGACACTTAATTTGCATGCCTAAACTTGGTGCTAGGATATAAGGGAATTTCACCTAATCGTTATGAACTTATATTCATGAGTAGTAAAGATCGCTAGTCACGATTGTGTTTAGTAAACCCTAGGCTGGATTAACATGCGTATTCCATAGTTATGAATGCCTAGTCGATGTTTATGATTTCCGTTGAACTTAATGATCTTTGTTGAATGTCTCTATCATGCGTATTCCATGTTAGGGACTTTGATTAGGAATAATTTGGTTGTAATGCGTATCCCATTCAATCCAATGAATCTAGGGAAATCTGAAAGTTAATTTAAGCGGACCTAATTAACTTGGAGCATTGTCATTCATCGTTTGTTGAAGTCATAAGGGAGTCAAATTATATGCTTATGTTCATGTGTGGATAAGGAACCCTCTAACTAGTTTCTCATCATTTTATTTCATTAATTTCGTTTTTAGAATCTGTTTTAATTCCAAGTTTCTGTTTTAGTTTTAAATTCGTCAAAACCATTCCCCCATTTATTTTAAAGTGTTAGATTAGTTAGAAATACATTTAGTTTGTGTTTATAAGTGTTTTGATTCATTTTGTTTCCCAAATTCGTCCAAAGTACTCAAGGTGCTCAAAACTGCCCAGAAAGTGTTTTTAAGGCAGTTTCGAGTGCCTTGGGTACTGTTTGAGTCTTTTGGTTTGTTTTAGTGTTTTAAAGTTTAGTTTTGCAATATTTGAGTCTAGTATAGTATTTTATTTTGTGTTTTTACGTTTTTTTTTTAGTCAAATCCAAGTGATTAACAATCCCTCCTAATCCCCAGTCCAGAACGATCCCTACTTATACTTATACTACAATTTGACAAAAAGAGGGTTTAATTTGTGTGCGTATAATACTCGCATCAAATTTTGGCGTCGTTGCCGGGGATTAGAAAATTTGCTAATCCCTTGGATTGTTTTATTTTCGTTTGTTTTTATTTTATTCCAGATTCTTAATCTTGTTTTGTTTCTTGTTCTAGGTACTAGTTTATGACTCGGAGTTCTCGTCCGATTCGTGAACATATCCTAGAGTGATTGGGTTCTTCGTCCGGCTGCAAGACGTAAAAGAAAGCGCTACTTGGGAGGCAACCCAATGCACTGAATAAAACAAACCATGTTCATAAAAAAAAAATAAAAAAAAAATAAAAAATTTATTTATTAAATAAAATACTAAACATGGAGAAAGATGGAGCCTTCACAGAGGTTGTTTACGTGAAGCCCCACTACGAGGCGTCGAAGCAGAAGGCATAGAAGTGGAAGGCATAAGAGCGGAAGGCATAGAAGCGGAAGGCATCGGAGCTAGAGCATTCCAGGCCTCAATACTTGGCCAAACGCTGGATGACCCAGGAAAAAGGTGCCTCTGGAGATAAGCCGCAAGCCTTTGACGGTCACTGTGAATTCGACCCTCAGATTCTTGCAGCTCATCAAGCTTCCTCTTCATGCCCGACGAATAGTTATTTGCAAGCACATGCAAACTTCTATTCTCGTACTTAAGCTGCTGGATCTCCTGCTTAAGACTTTCCACCTCTGCCATAAACGATTCCACTTGGCGGGACCGAGCAAGCAGGCGTTGGCCCATGTTGGACACAGAGCTCGCACACTGAACACTAAGTGCGAGGGACTCTTGAACGGCCAACTCATCGGACCGTCCTGACAGCAGCCTACTATCTTTTGGAGTGAGGAGGTTCCTAACTACTATTGTAGCTGTTGTGGCGTCCTGCATCACGGAGTCTTCACCTGTAAGAAGACTGTTAGAAGATAAAAAAGAAGGGCGCCATACATTACCTTGACGGGGCGCAACCGGATCGCTGCTGAGACTCAAATCTAAGCTAAGGTTCGATGAGTTTGCCATTTTTTTCAAAGGTGTTCAATGAGAAAGGGTGGATGGAGTTAATTCTCAAAGGGCCGGAGTCGATTTTCAAGAATGGGAAATCTTCAGAGTGTGTTTGTTGTGGGTGATCGATAGCTCTATAAAAAGCCAAGGCGACGCGTCCACCGATTCAAAAAAGCCGGAATTTCCGGCATAAGTTAGGCGACGCTTTCTCGGCTTTTCAGAAGACGTGTTCAATTTTGTCAAAAGATTTCTTCTTTTCAGAAAACACGTGGAGGCCATCATCGCAACTACACATCTTTAGCCGACAAGCGCAAAGTTCGGCGACGCTTTCTCTGCTTTTCAGAAAACGCATGTAGCTTTGTCAAAAGGAGCCGCATCCGCACTACTACGTGTCGTTCAGAAATCGGAGGGGCGTCGTTCAGAAATCGAAGGGGCGCCTGCTCAGAAATCGAAGAGGCGTATTCAAAGATCGAAGAGGCGCCACTATTTCAAAAAGCCGAATTTGCAGGATCAAAACGTTTGTCGACAAGGGTAAAAGAACAGTACCACCACTTGATATTATCTCTATATATGTCGACCTTCATCTTTTATGGCAAGGAAAACCTGAAGAAAATGCCCAACTCTCCCTCACCTCTGAGGGCGCACTCCCAGCAAAGCCTTTCGAAATACTCAATTCTTTCTTCTTCCCCAAAGATGATACCAGATGCCTGGAGTACAGATGACCCAGGAGGAAACGGCGGATTGAAGTGTGCTGATTCATTCACCGCTTCTTCAAAAGCAAAGGTATCTCATATCATCAAGGTCAAAAGCAAAAGTATCTCATATCATGCTCTTTCCCTGTCTTTTTCTTTGTCCTTGTTCTTACTCGCATAGCAAAGTAAAAGAAGCAATCAGCCGGCACTTGGAGTCAGTCTTTCGATCTGGAGCCAACTGCCTGGAATCTATTCCTGGTTGCTTACCTAGCGTTGCTCTCGAGTAGTCATCTTCAACGAAGCAAGTAAGGCAAGTGAAAATGATACATTGAAGCATGTGGAGACAAGGAACAACTGCATATGCTGAGCTATCCTCTAACCCTCTTCAATACGAATTGGAAAGATTGAACAAAGAAACAGATAAAAGGAGGAAGCTCAGACCTTCGGGGAAGACCAAAAGAATCCTGCTGCCCAGTTCAAGAAGTAGCACAAAGGAAAATCAACGATGGGCGGAAACCAGTTCAAGAGAAAGCCTGTGGAATCACCAAGATCAATGCCTCAATGCAATTACCAAGGAGAAGATGGAATTTACACTCCATAACCAGATTTGCGTCCCTAAACTCTTCTCTTTGTTAAGTTACTAGCTACCATGTTTAGTATGTTTAGTTGCTTTTTGTGTGTTTACTTATGTTTTGTGTGAATCTATGCTTAAAACATTGAGGACAATGTTTGATTTAAGTGTGGGGGGGGGGGGGGGGGGTAACTAAGTATATTTAATGCAAATTCGTGGGATTTTATCACCCATTACTTCAAATGTTGTTCCTTGCTGTTTTAAGGTGTTTTTAAGTTGTTTTAGAGTGTTTTAGTATGTTTTGTTTTTATAACTCCGAAAATCACATAAAAATTTGAAAAAAAAAAACATGTTTTGAAAAGCCTAAAAAGAGTGTTTTGAGTCGTTTTTGTGTGTTTGTGTCTTAGGGTACCTTCCAACACAATGATAAGGATTTGGTTTGTAATTGCATGACTGTTAAAAAAAGTTATGAACATAGAGAAAAGTTTGATTTACTCTTGGTATATGCTTGGTTATGGTTATAATGTATGACTTCACATGCAATCATAAAAGAAAAATTCGTTTTTGTAACATGCTTGAAGGAAGGAACTCAAACAAACGCTACAACCCTGTGAGACTCGAGCCATTACCTTCTTTGGAGAGTTATTTTCTGCGATTCTTTGTTTTCTAAAGTTGTTGCATGATCTCATTATTCCTTGCTTGGTTGCTACTTAGAATGCAATTGTATCATGATAGAACTAAATGCTAGAACTTATATCCGTTTCATTCAAAGCATGACATTGAATTGCATAACATATATCAAGATGAAGTTGTGTAGTTGCCACCATAGCCAAATAGCCTTACTTCCCATATTTCGTATATATTAGTTTTAACCCCGTTGAGCCTCGTTTAGCCTATTTTCTTTGCTAACCACATCACCCCTTACCTAGCCTAGAGTAGGACTTTCCTATACCCTTGTTCTTAAAGTATAGTGAGCATGACTTAAAAGAATTCCTTTTGAGTTACATTATGCAAGAAAATGAGTGTGGGGGAGTAAAAGTTTGTTCTTACGTTTATATGTATGTTTTGAGATTCAAAAGAAAAAGAAGAAGAAAAGAAAAAAAAAAAAAAAAAGGGAGTGAAAATAAGTAAGAATGAACTCACGAGCGTTGATGGTTGAAGAAAGGGTCCAAAAAGTTGAATATGGCCCTAAGTTTTGTGTGACTTTCCCTTGGGTGTTCAAAGTTGACTTCTGCGTTCTTAAGGGAATTCTAAGTGCCTAATTCAATACTTTGCTCACTATTGCTTTAAGAATGTTTGTTAATCCTTCACCTTTCATTGTTAGCCAATACCCTAGCCCCGTTACAACCCTTTGACTTCTATCTTGAGTGTTATGTGTTTCAAAATGTGGAGTTTGGAATTGATATGAGCTTATGGTGTCACTGGTTCTCGCATCTAAGTAGTAGCATTCCATTCATGAGATCATATCTAAACATGCTTATTAACTCCAGAAATTGCTTCCTTTGAAATACATATATGTGAGTGTTCGTTTTTATGTTTACATCAATCTTCTCACATATAACTAGTTTAGGGTGTGTAGTCAGAAAATCTGAGTGAAAATTGAGTGCATATCTTGTAAGGAATTGAGCAAATTCTCTAAGGCATGTTACTACATTCAAAATATAGTTTTAAATGCTTAATTGTGAATTAGTATGTGGTGACTATCATTAAGTATGTACTTAAGTGTAAACATAACCAAAATCTGTGGGAATAATGATTTTTAACATGTCATGTGCATTGGAAATCCCTGAGACGATTGTTGGAAGGTGTAGGTTGTGTTTTGCTCGTTTTGTTTTGTTTTTGGTTTCTTTTGTTTTGTTTGCTCGAGGACTAGCAAAAGCTAAGTGTGGGGGAATTTGATAGGAGCATATTCATGCGACTTAAATGGCTTGTTCTCGTGCATTTACGTTATGTTTTGATAGGAGCATATTCATGCGACTTAAATGGCTTGTTCTCGTGCATTTACGTTATGTTTCTTTAGTTATTTTAGTACTTTAAGCTATTTTCGTGTGTTTGTAGGTCCAAAGGGCTAAAGGAGCAAAAAGATGCATTTTGGAGACTTTTGGAGCACTTTTGGGCTAAGGATGGATAGCTTATGCTTGGCGCCAAAGTGTTGGACGAAATTGAAGACCTAATTGAAGACCAAAGTGTTGGAACCTTGTTCCCTTTAGTTTTAGGACATTTAAACCTTTCCAATTTCCTTAGCCGTGCATAACATTCCAACATTCCACTCCTTCATTTCAGCCACACTCCCACATATCATTACTTATCATCACCACTTATCATATCATAACCACATATCATATCACTTATCACTTATCACTTATCATCATCACTTATCATATCACTTATCATAATCACTTATCACTTATCATCATCACTTATCACTTATCACTTATCATCATTACTTATCACTTATCACTTAACATGCATAACACACATCCATTCTAACACATTGTCATTGCACATGCATTTCCTTCATTAATTAACCCACATGCACCCTTTATTCTTTCATCATTGCAGCCACATTCCACATGCATTTGCACATGCATTCCCTCACCAAGAAATCATTCAACACATGCATTCACTCTTTAATCACATGCACCACCAATTCAGCCACTTTCACACACCAACAACACCACTCATTGCACATGCACTCCCACCCTTTAATCACATGCATAAATCAGCCACATGCATCTCCCATCACCATTTCAGAATTCCAGCATTTGCACATGCAACCTAGCTGTCATGTTCCCTCTCCCATCCATCCATCTCCCTATAAAACCCATACACACTTCACACAATTCTCATTCACTCTTCCATATTCCAGAAATTCGTCAAAACCTCTCCACACCCTTGCAGCAGCCACCAAAACACTTTTCTCCTCCATTGCAGCCACTCCAACCACCCCCCAAACCATTCACACCATCAAACTATCCTTAGACCTTGTGCTACAACGAAGAGGAAGATAAGAGGGCCTAAACGTTCATACAATTCAAGTTTGAGTTGTTGGAATGTTTAGGTGTTTCTTTGATTTCAATGTTTAATTTCAATACTCTTTGTTTTGTACGAATGAGGAATGGAAGAGAAGAGGGCCTAAACGTTCATACAATTCAAGTTTGAGTTGTTGGAATGTTTAGGTGTTTCTTTGATTCCAATGTTTAAATTCAACTAAACCCCCCTTGGCTAGGGGGGAATTCGAAATATATGTTTATGCTTGCATTTTGATTTGATTACTTCTAATTGCGTTTCATAAGTTGTGGATTCAATTCGTTTAACTTTTTGATTGATAACTTATTTATGTATGTTTATTGAGAGTGCACACTTAATTTTCATGCATGAATATGACGCTAGAATATAAGTGAGTTTCACCTAATAGTTACGAACTTATATTCACAAGTAGTGGAGGTTGCTTATAAACAATCGCGTTAAACGAATTCTTGGCATAAGTTTCATGCAATCATAGTAACGAATGCCCCGTCAACACTTATAATTTTCATAGAGCGTAATGATTCTTGCTTATATCTCTATTATGCAATCATGTAGGGGACTAGTGGGGAATGTTTTGGGTTGTCGTATGCAATCATCCAATTCAATAACGTTAGGAAGATTTGAAGGTTAATTAGTGCATCACGGTTAACTTGGGGTGTTGAGAATTAATGATTTGTTGAAATGCAATTGGAAATCGTTTATTATGCAAGTATAACATGTATGGAGATGAACCCCTTAGCCATTCTATCATCCATTCATTCCATTCCATCAAATTCGTTTTACAATCTGTTTAGTTTATTAACTTGTTTTGTTATTTCAATTTTCGTATAAATCTAAATCCCCCTTTACTTTATTGTCCAATTTAGTTAGAAAGTGTCTTAGTTTATGTTTCTAAGTGTTTTGATTAAATTTGTTACATAAATTCGTCCAATATCACCAAAGTGCTCAAAACTGCCCAGAAAGTGATTTTAAGGCAGTTTTGAGTGTTTTGGGTGATGTTTGAGTCTTTTCGTTTGTTTTAGTGTTTTAAAGTTTGGTTTTGCATTCTTTGAGTCTAGTATAGTGTTTCATATTGTTATTTTACGTTTTTGAGTCAAATCCAAGTGGTTAACAATCCCTCCTAATCCCCGGTCTAGAACGATCCCTACTTATACATATACTACAATTTGACGAAAAGAGGGTTTAATTTGTGTGCGTATAAATCACGCATCATGTTTCTTTAGTTATTTTAGTCCTTTATGCTTCTTTTGTGTGTTTTCAGGTTCTAAGGGCAAAGTATGCAAAATGATGCCTTTTGGAGCCTTTTGGAGCAAATTAGAGATTGGAATGGATTTCATATGCTTGGAGCCAAGAGGATGGACGAAATTGAAGACTTGATGTAGGAAAGTTAAATCCTAAAAGACCTCATGTCTAGTTATCATTGAAGACTCCTACGCATTTTAGAGCACAAAAACAACTGATAGGAGCATATTCATGCGACTTAAATGGCTTGTTCTCGTACATTTACGTTATGTTTCTTTAGTTATTTTAGTTCTTTATGCTTCTTTTGTGTGTTTTCAGGTTCTAAGGGCTTAGGGAGCAAGAAAGTGCATTTTGAGGCTATTTGGAGCATTTTTGGGCATGGATTGGATAGCTTATCCATGGAGCCAAAGTTTGGACGAATTTAAAGGCCTTATTTTCACTTTGGACATAAAACAAAGGGCCTAGCCCATTCTCTCTTAAACCAACCCCAAGGCCATGCATTTCCTTCCAAAACCCACAATCACTTCAAAGGCCATGCAAATCCATATTCAACACCTTAAACTACAACCATGCATCATTACACCACCTTCTCCATCTTTATTCCACATATAATTCACCTTAGCCATCACATTCACACACATGCCGTGCTTCCCCCTTTTGTTCCCACCAAACACATGCACTCAAACAAAGCCAACCTAGCTAACCCTACATGCATTTTTTATTCACTCTTCATCATTGCATACATCACCAAACACTTCCATTATTGCCGTGTATCCCTCCATTTTCTGCACCTTTCCTCCTTGCAATTCCACATGCTTTCATCATCATAACCCACCTACAATCCACCTAATTCACAAAGCTTCTCCCAACAAACAATTTCACCAAACACATGCACCAAAACCTCCATGTCGTGGGTTCCCTTGCCTTTCCAGCATTTCCCTTGTGCAATTCCAGCTTTCCACCCACTTTCCTAGCTGATTTTCACATGCATTGCAGCCACATTCTCACCCACTCTCTCCCTATATAAACCACACACACTTCATTCATTTGCATTCATTCATTCCCCATTCAAATCACTCACTCTTCCATACACATTTTCAGTTACAAACACTTCCATCTTCTCCCTAGCCGTGAGTCTCTCCATTTTCTGCACCATTCCCTTCCCTTTCTCCTCCATTTCTTCCATTTCCATAATCCCCCAAACCACTCATCCCCCAAAAACTCACCTTAGACCTTGTGCTACAACAACGAAGAAGAGAAGAGTGCCTAAACGTTCATACAATTCAAGTTTGAGTTGTTGTAATGTTTAGGTGTTTCTTTGATTTCAATGTTTAAATTCAATTTTCTTTGTTTTGTAATGGAAGAGAAGAGTGCCTAAACGTTCATACAATTCAGTTTGAGTTGTTGGAATGTTTAGGTGTTTCTTTGATTTCAAAGTTATGAGGAACTAAACCCCCCTTTAGCTAGGGGGTGATTCGAAACTATGTTTATATTTGCAATTTGAATTGATTACGTTTGGTTGGAATTTCATAAGTTGTGGATTCAATTCGTTTAACTGTTTGATTGATAACTTATTTATGTATGTTCATTGAGATTGCAAGCTTAATTTTCATGCATAAATATGACGCTAGAATATAAGTGAATTTCACCTAATCGCTATGAACTTATATTCACAAGTAGTGGAGGTTGCTTATAAACAATCGCGTTAAACGAATTCTTGGCATAAGTTTCATGCGTATTCCATAGTAACGAATGCCTCGTCGATGTTTATGATTTCCGTTGAACTTAATGATCTTTGTTGAATGTCTCTATCATCCATAGTTAGGGACTTTGATTAAGAATAATTTGGTTGTAATGCGTATTCCATTCAATCCAACGAATTTAGGGAAATCTGAAAGTTAATCTAAGCGGATCTAATTAACTTGGAGCATTGAGTTTCACAACTTATCGAAAGACCAACTGAGAATCAATTTTGTTTGCAAGTGTAACATGTGTGGAGAAGAACCCCTTGGCTATTCCATCATCCATATTTTTATCACATTCATATTTACATTTTGCCTTTAATTATATTCTGTCTTTTTAATTTAATATCGTCCAACCACAATTCCCCCCCCCCCCTATTTTGTTAAGTCTTAATCATTCGTATTTGTTTTATTTTTGTATCTTTAAGCTTTTGGAGTCATAAACAATTGCAAATTCGTCTAAATCAAGTTCTAGCTTCTATTTGAGTCAATTTGATTGTTTTAGACAATTTGAGTTTTTCAAAGCCTTTCTGAGTCATAGTAGTCTTGTTAAGAGTATTTTAATTTAGTTTTTATGTTTTTAAGTCAATTTAGAAGGTTTTAGCAAGCCCTCCTAATCCCCGGTCTAGAACGATCCCTCACTTATCCATTCTACTACAATTGTCAAACGAGGGTTTAATTTGAGTGTCAAGTAAATCTCGCATCAAATTTTGGCGCCGTTGCCGGGGATTAGCAACTTTGCTAATCCTTTGTCTTTATTTTTATATTTTTTTAGTTTTTCGTGCATTCTTATTTCAGATTCTTAGTTTGTTTGTTTCCTTGTTTTTTAGGTACTGTGTATGACTCGTCGCTCTCGGCCTATTATAGAGAACATCTCCGACTTTGACGGTGATTTTGAACGCACTTTGAGGAGAACGAGGAGTCAACAAGAGCCACCACAACCTCCACCACAACTTGGGCTTGAAGAAGACGAAGTAGGTGTAGAAGAAAAGCCCACGGATCAGATTTTTGAAGAAGAACAAGCCATGGCAGCAGATAATAGAACCATCAAGGAGCTTTCGGCCTCGGGTTTGGATAATGCATTGCCTCTTTGTATCCAATACCCCACGGCTACAGAGGGGAAGACTGAGGAATTTGAACTCAAATCCAGTTTGTTACACCATATTCCGAAGTTCCATGGCTTGTCTATGGAAGACCCCAACAAACACTTGAAGGAGTTCGAGGTGGTTTGTTCGAGCATGACCCCCGTCAATGTGGATGGGAGTATACTGAAGATGAAGGCCTTTCCATTTTCACTTATGGACAAGGCCAAAGATTGGCTCTACGAACTAGCCCCGGGAACTGTGACTTCGTGGGAGAGTATTCAACAAAATCATGGTGAGACATTCCCGGCTTATTATGAGCGCTTCAAGGGCCTTGTAGCTTCATGTCCCCAACATCAAATGAAGGAGGAACTTCTCCTTCAATATTTCTATGAGGGCCTCCTTCCTATCGAACGTCAAATGGTTGATGCATCAGCGGGAGGAGCATTGGTGGACAAAACACCAAGGGATGCCAAGATTCTCATAGCCAACCGAGCGCTCAACGCTCAACAATATGAAGGAGTGGGCCAAAGGGAAGCCCCACGGCAACAAAGTGTAAATGAGGTGAGTGCTATTTCTGAAATTCAATCACAACTTGCTAATCTTACTTCTCTTGTTTCTCAGGTTGTGATTGGTCCAAAAGCACAAGAACACCAAGTTTGTGGCGTGTGCTCAATTCAAGGGCATCCATCCGACAAGTGCCCTCAACTAATCGAGAATGGTGGGTGGGAATCTGCTAATGCAATTGGTTTCCAAGGACAAAATCAAAACAACCCATACTCGAACACTTACAATGCCGGATGGAGGGACCATCCAAACTTCAAATGGAGGGAGCCACAACAAGCTGCCCAACAAGGAGGATTTAGGCCAAACCCCCCTGGTTTTTATTCCAAGCCGTATGCACCCCAACAACCTTCGACATCATCTCATTCAGGTACGTCCTTGGAAAGTGATCAAGCTATGCAATTACTAACCTCTATTTCGCAGGGGTTGCAAAATCAAAACAACCGGATAGCAAATAACGAGAAGGAGATGACGGATATGAAGAAACAAATAGGGCAGATTTCTGAGTTCCTTGGACAGATTAGAGAGCAAGGAAAGCTTCCTAGCTCAACCACAGTCAATCCAAAGGGAGGATTCGAATCCGCCAAGGCCATCACCCTAAGGGGTGGAAAAGAAGTTGGGACCGAGCCAAACAATCCCAAATCTGCCCAGAAAGTAGATGAAGAGACGACACAACCTGAGGCAGATCACCCTAACTCGGCCAAATCAGGTAATTTAAGTTCAAATTCATGTACTTCACGTCCTAATCTACCCAATGTACCTTTTCCTCGCAAGTTCATGCAAGAAAAAAAGGAAGAAAGCGAGAAGGACATTCTTGAAACGTTCCGGAAGGTGCAAGTGAACATACCGCTTCTCGATGCAATCAAACAGGTTCCAAAGTATGCTAAATTCCTCAAGGACCTATGCAATACAAAGAGAAGAAGGGCAAACAAAGAGGTAGTGAAGGTAAGCGAGAATGTGTCCGCTGTTTTGCAACGTAAACTGCCTACCAAGTGCAAAGACCCCGGTAGTTTCACGATTCCTTGTGTGATTGGACATAATCGTTTTGAACATGCCATGCTTGATTTAGGTGCATCCATAAATGTCATGCCTTATTCTATTTATGCATCTATGAATTTGGGTGAATTAAAACAAGATGGTGTAATTATACAATTGGCCGATCGTTCTAACGCGTATCCAAAAGGAGTTTTGGAAGATGTGCTTGTCCAGGTGAACCATTTAATTTTTCCGGCTGATTTCTACGTCCTAGACATGGAGGATTCAGCCCATTCTACATCTTTGCCGATTCTCCTTGGTAGGCCATTCATGAAGACGGCCCGAACGAAGATTGATGTATACAAAGGCACCTTGACAATGGAATTCGATGGGGAAGTGATTGATTTTAATATTTCTGAAACTATGAGATATCCCGTTGATGACCATTCTTGTTTTTCCATTGATGTTATCGATTCTTTGGCGCAGGTATACCTTGAAGAATTGAACGAGGACGCCCTGGAAACAACCATCACTAAGGCCATAGAGCGCAAAAATGAAGGATTTGGGCCAATGCAAGGCCACGGCAAGGAGGAGGAATTCTTTGCAATGGGTTCTAGTGAAGAAATAATTGAGGTTGTGGCAGCCCTTGAGTCATTGCCACAACAATATGGTAAGGTTCCACTCTCACTTTCAAATTCAGTTTCCACTAAGATGCTACCTTCTGTTGTTCAGGCACCATCGCTTGAACTTAAGCCGTTGCCAGACCATTTGAAGTATGTGTTTTTGGGAAAAGGCGAAACATTGCCCGTCATCATTTCATCAAGTCTCACGGCAATGGAGGAGGAGAAGCTTGTGAGGGTGCTGCGAGAACACAAAACGGCCATAGGGTGGACTTTGTCCGACATTAAAGGAATAAGCCCTACCACATGCATGCACCGTATACTTCTTGAGGAGGGGGCTAAACCAACTCGAGAGGCTCAACGCCGTCTCAACCCTCCGATGATGGAAGTGGTGAAGAAGGAAATAATCAAGCTTTTGGATTGCGGAGTGATCTACCCTATCTCCGATAGCCGTTGGGTCTCTCCAGTTCAAGTCGTTCCCAAGAAGTCCGGAGTAACTGTTATCAAGAATGATGAGAATGAGCTCGTGCCTACACGCATTCAGACTGGATGGCGGGTATGTATCGATTACCGGAAGCTAAATGCCATGACTAGGAAAGATCACTTTCCTTTGCCATTCATCGACCAGATGCTCGAAAGGTTAGCCGGTCATGCTTTTTACTGTTTTCTTGATGGATACTCTGGATATAACCAAATTGTGATAGCCCCGGATGATCAAGAGAAGACCACATTCACATGTCCCTTTGGAACATTTGCTTATCGTCGCATGCCATTTGGCTTATGCAACGCACCGGCCACTTTCCAAAGGTGTATGGTAAGTATATTTTCCGATTTTGTTGAAAAGATCATTGAGGTTTTCATGGATGATTTCAGTGTATTTGGGAGTTCATTTGATAATTGCTTGGATAATCTGACCTTAATTTTGAAACGATGTGTTGAAACTAACCTTGTCTTGAATTGGGAGAAATGTCACTTTATGGTGAAACAAGGTATAGTTTTAGGACATATTGTTTCAGAAAAAGGAATTGCAGTAGATAAATCGAAAATAGACCTTGTACGTCACTTACCCTCTCCTACTTCGGTTAGAGAGGTACGTTCGTTTCTTGGCCATGCAGGGTTCTATAGGCGTTTTATCAAGGACTTCTCCAAGATGTCCAACCCTCTTTGCCGATTGCTTCAAAAAGATGTGCCATTCAAGTTTGATGAAGAGTGTAATTCGGCATTTAACCAACTCAAGGAGAAGCTAGTCTCGGCCCCCATTATTGTACCTCCAGATTGGAGCCTTCCGTTCGAGCTCATGTGCGATGCATCCGACTATGCATTAGGAGCTGTTCTAGGACAAAGAAGAGACAAGCGGCCGCATGTCATATACTATGCCTCTCGGACTCTCAATGATGCCCAATTGAACTACTCCACGACGGAAAAAGAACTTCTAGCTGTGGTTTTTGCTTTAGATAAATTCCGTTCATATTTAATTGGTACTAAAGTAATCGTTTATTCTGATCATGCAGCTTTGAGGTACTTGCTCACGAAAAACGAAGCAAAGCCGAGGCTTATCCGTTGGATTCTTCTTCTTCAAGAATTTGATATTGAAATCCGGGATAAGAAAGGAAGCGAGAATGTAGTGGCTGACCATTTAAGCCGAATGATCCACGAGGAGCATGAACATGCCGTACCTATCCCTGAAACTTTTCCCGATGAGCAGCTGCTATCCATTGAGGTAAGTGAACCATGGTATGCAGATTTAGTGAATTACTTGGTGGCTAAACAAATTCCAAATGAACTAAACAAGCACCAACGTGATAAGCTTAAAAATGATGCACGTTTCTATGTTTGGGATGACCCTTATTTGTGGAAGTATTGCTCAGATCAAATTGTACGTAGATGTGTGCATGATTCTGAATTTCACTCAATTCTAAGCTTTTGTCACACATATGCATGTGGTGGTCATTTTGGCACACAACGCACTGCCCTCAAAGTTCTAGAGTGTGGTTTTTATTGGCCGACTATATTTAGGGATGCTAGAACCTTTTGTATGTCTTGTGATCGTTGCCAACGAATGGGTAACATAGGTACCAAGGACCAAATGTCGCAAACCCCTGTCTTTAATGTTGAAATTTTTGATGTTTGGGGCATTGATTTCATGGGCCCTTTCCCTCCATCTTATGGTTTCACTTATATCTTGCTAGCCGTTGATTATGTTTCTAAATGGGTGGAAGCAAAAGCCACCCGTACTAACGATTCTAAGGTGGTTGCAGATTTCGTGAAAACTAACATTTTTGCTAGGTTTGGAATGCCGAGAGTAATCATAAGTGATGGAGGGTCTCACTTTTGCAATCGGACCATTGAGGCGTTGCTAAGAAAGTACCATGTCAACCATAAGGTCTCCACACCTTACCATCCTCAAACAAATGGCCAAGCCGAGGTGTCTAACCGAGAAATCAAACAAATTTTGGAGAAGACCGTTGGACCAACAAGGAGGGATTGGAGCTTACGTTTAGATGATGCACTGTGGGCATATCGTACGGCATACAAAACACCCATTGGGATGTCACCTTTTCGGCTCGTCTATGGTAAGCCATGTCATTTGCCCGTAGAGTTAGAGCACAAGGCACATTGGGCCGTGAAGATTTTCAACATGCACATAGATGCAGCGGGAGTTCATAGGAAGCTCCAATTGAATGAACTTGAGGAGATTCGGAATGAAGCCTATGAGAATGCCCGGATGTACAAAGCCAAGACCAAAGCATTCCATGATAAAATGATTCGAACCAAGACCTTCACAGTTGGGCAGAAAGTGTTACTTTTTAACTCTCGCCTACGTTTGTTTCCTGGTAAGTTGCGTTCTAAATGGATTGGCCCGTTTGTTGTTACTAATGTTTTCCCTCATGGTGCAGTGCAAATCAAAAGTTCAAGGACGCAGCAAGAATTCAAAGTGAATGGGCATCGATTGAAGCCCTATTACGAGATGTTTAAGGAGCATGTCGTGGAGGAGGTACCCCTCCATACCGTGGAACCTAGTCAAGCTTAAACGGAGGTACCGTCCGGCTGCAAGACGTAAAAGAAAGCGCTTCGTGGGAGGCAACCCATGCATCCGAATAGAGAAGAACTTGGAAACCCCTTTAAGAGACTTATTTTTATTCCTTTCTTTTTCTTTACTGCCTTTACCTTGCTTTCTTTCTCGTATTTGTTTATTTGCTTGCTCTGTTGTGACTTTCTGCTTAAAACATTGAGGACAAAGTTTGATTTAAGTGTGGGGGGGGTAAACAATTTGTATTTGCATGAATTTCGTGGGATTTATTCACCTTTCACTTAGAATGTTGTTTCTTGCTGTTTTAAGCGTTTTTAGAGTGTTTTAGTGTGTTTTATAGTGTCTTGGTATAAAACTCCGAAAATTTAAGAAAAAAAAAAAAAAAAAAAAAAAATTCTTTTGAAAAACCCAAAAATATGTGTTTTTAGAGTCATTTGAGTCATTTTGGTGTTTGTTTGTGTCTTAGCGCTACTTGGGAGGCAACCCATGCATTCAACAAAGGAAGACTTAGAAAGCACTCTAAATCCAGATTCCTAAAAAAAAAAAAAATTTAGGTTGTTTAGTTGTTATTGTTTGTTTGTTTATTAATTGTGTGAGTCTATGATTGTAACATTGAGAAAATGTTTGATTTATTGATAGGCACTGCTAAACAAAGAAAGATGGTGCTTCACAAAGGGTGTTTGCTTGAGGCCCCACTACGTGGCTTTACTCTTGAAGCGGAAGGCGTAGGAACAGAAGGCATCGGAGCGGAAGGCGTAGGAACAGAAGGCGTAGGAGCAGAAGGCATCGGAGCGGGAGGCATCGAAGATAGAGCATTCCAGGCCTCAATACTTGGCCAAGCGCTGGATGAGCCAGGAAAAAGGTGCCTCTGGAGGAAAGACGAGAACCTTTGACGGTCACTGTGAATCCGACCTTCAGACTCTTGCAGCTCATCAAGCTTCCTCTTCATGCCCGTCGAATAGTTGTTTGCAAGCACGTGCAAACTTCTATTCTCATACTTCAGCTGCTGGATCTCCTGCTTGAGACTTTCCACCTCTGCCATCAATGATTCCACCTGACGGGAGCGGGCAAGCAGGCGTTGGCCCATGTTGGACACAGAACTCGCACACTGAACACTAAGTGCGAGGGACTCTTGAACGGCCAACTCATCGGACCGTCCTGACAGCAGCCTACTATCTTTCGGAGTGAGGAGGTTCCTAGCTACTATTGTAGCTGTTGTGGCGTCCTGCATCACGGAGTCTTCACCTGTGAGAGGACCGTTAGAAGAAAAGAAAGAAGGGCGCCATACGTTACCTTGACGCGGCGCGCCCGTATCACTGCTAAGGCTCAATTCCAAGCTAAGGTTCGATGAGTTTGCCATTTTTCAAAAGTGTTCAAAGAGAAAGGATGGAGTTAAATTTCAAAGGGCCGGAGTCGATTTTCTAGAAGTGGGAATTCTTCAGAGTGTGTGTGTTGGGGTGATTGATAGCTCTATAAAAAGCCAAGGCGACGCGTCCACCGATTCAAAGAGCCAGATTTTCCGGCGTAATTTAGGCGACGCTTTCTCGGCTTTTCAGAAGACGCGTTCAACTTTGTCAAAAGATATTTGACAAAGCTGAAAACACGTGGAGGCCTTCATCGCAACTACACCTCTTTAGCCGACAAGCGCAAAGTTCGGCGACGCTTTCTCTGCTTTTCTGAAAACGCGTGCAGCTTTGTCAAAAGGAGCCGCATCCGCACTACTACGTGTCGTTCAGAAATCGAAGGGGCGTCGTTCAGAAATCGAAGGGGCGCCTGCTCAGAAATCGAAGAGGCGCCATTATTTCAAAAAGCCAGAGTTGCGGGATCAAAACGTTTGTCGACAAAGGTAAAAAGTATCACCACTTGCTATTATCTCTATATATGTCGACCTTCGTCTTTTATGGCAGGGCAAACCTGAAGAAAATGCCCAACTCTCCCTCACCTCTGAGGGTGCACTCCCAGCCAAGCCTTTCGAAATATTCAATTCTTTCTTCTTCCCCAAAGATGATACCAGATGCCTGGAGTACATATGACCCAGGAGGAAATACATGTGCTGATTCATGCACCGCTTCTTCAAAAGCAAAGGTATCTCATATCATCAAGGTCAAAAGCAAAAGTATCTCATATCATGCTCTTTCCCTGTCTTTTTCTTTGTCCTTGTTCTTACTCGCATGGCAAAGTAAAAGAAGCAATCAGCCGGCACTTGGAGTCAATCTTCCGATCTGGAGCCAACTGCCTGGAACCTATTCCTGATTGCTTACCTAGCGTTGCTCTCGAGTAGTCATCTTCAACGGTTGATACACTTCCGGAGAAGGGACCACTTCTGCAAAGGGGAGCGAGTAAGGCAAGTGAAAATGATACATTGAAGCATGTGGAGACAAACATAGGCTGAGTTATCCTCCAACCCTTTTCAATACAAATTGGAAAGATTGAACAAAGAAACAGACCAAAGGGGTAAGCTCAGACCTTCGGGGAAGACCAAAAGAATCCTCCAGCCCAGTAGCACAAAGGAAAATCAATGATGGGCGGAAACCAGTTCGAGAGTAAGCCTGTGGAATCATCAAGATCAAGCCTCAATGCAATCAACAAAGAGAAGAGGGAATTTACACTCCATAACCAGATTTGCGTCCCTAAACTCTTTTCTTTGCTAATTACATTCTGCCATGTTTAGTATGTTTAGTATGTTTAGTATGTTTAGTATGTTTACTTATGTTTTGTGTGAATCTATGCTTAAAACATTGAGGACAATGTTTGATTTAAGTGTGGGGGGGGTAACTAATGTTGTTAATGCAAATTCATGGGATTTTATCACCCATAACTTCAAGTGTTGTTCCTTGCTGTTTTAAGGTGTTTTTAAGTTGTTTTAGAGTGTTTTAGTATGTTGTGTTTTTATAACTCCGAAAAGCACATAAAAATTTGAAAAATTGTTTTGAAAATCCTAAAAAGAGTGTTTTGAGTCGTTTTTGTGAGTTTGTGTCTTAGGGTACCTTCCAACACAATGATAAGGATTTGGTTTATAATTGCATGACGGTTAGAAAGAGTTATAAACATAGAGAAAAGTTTGATTTACTCTTGGTATATGCTTGGTTATGGTTATAATGTATGACTTCACATGCAATCATAAAAGAAAAAAAAAAAAAAAAAAAAAATTTCGTTTTTGTAACATGCTTGAAGGAAGGAACTCAAACAAACGCTACAACCCTGAGAGACTTGAGCCTATAACGTTCTTTGGAGAGTATAATCTGTGATTTCTTGTTTTCTAAAGTCGTTGCATGATCTCATTATTCTTTGCTTGGTTACTACTTAGAAGGCGTTTCATCATATAGTTCCAAATGCTAGAACTCATGCCCATTTCATTCAAAGCATGTTATTGATTTGCATAACACATATTCAAGATGAAGTTGTGTAGTTGCCACCATAGCCAAATAGCCTCACTTCCCATATTTCGTATATGTTGTAAGTTGTACCCCCGTTGAGCCGTGTTAGCCCATGTTCTTTGTTAACCCATTTTTTCCTCACCTAGCCTAGTTTAGGACAATCCCCACCCTTGTTCTTAAAAGATAGTGAGCATGACTTAATTGAATTCCTTTTGAGTTACATTATGAAAGAAAATAAGTGTGGGGGAGAGAATGTTTAAGTGTTTATGTTGTGAGATTCAAAAAAAAAAAAAAAAAAAAAAAAAAAAAAAAAAAAACAAAGAGAATTAGATTAAGTGATTGAAGAAAGGTTCCAAAACACCAATTCTGGCCGTAAATTGTCTAAATTCTCCCTTTTTGTTCAAAAAGTTGAGTTTTCATTCAAAAGTGAATTCTAAGTTGATTCAAATGCTTTGCTCACTATTTCTTTAAGAACCTTTGTTTTCCATATCCCTTCTTTGTTATCCACACACCCCAAGCCCCATTATAACCCGTGACTTCAATCTTGAGTGTTATGTATTTCAATTGTGGAGTTTGAACTTGGTATGAGCATATGGTGTCACTGGTTCTCGCATCTAAGTAGTAGCATTCCATTCATGAGATCATATCTAAACATGCTTGTTAACTCCAGAAATTGCTTCCTTTGAAATACATATATGTGAGTGTTCGTTTTTATGTTTACATCAATCTTCTCACATATAACTAGTTTAGGGTGTGTAGTCAGAAAATCTGTGTGAAAAACGAGTGCATATCTTGTAAGGATTTGAGCAAATTCTCTAAGGCATGTTACTACATTCAAAACATGGTTTTAAATGCTTATTTGTGAAATAATATGTGGTGACTATGAGTAAGAATGTACTTAAGTGTGAAGATGACAAAAATCTATGGGACTAATGATTTTTAACTTGTCATGTGCATTGGAAATCCATTAGACAATTGTTGGAAGGTGTAGGTTGTGTTTTGTTCGTTTTGTCTAGTTTCGTGTTCTTTTGTTGTTTTGTTTTGCTCGAGGACTAGCAAAAGATAAGTGTGGGGGTATTTGATAGGAGCATATTCATGCGACTTAAATGGCTTGTTCTCGTACATTTACGTTATGTTTCTTTAGTTATTTTAGTTCTTTATGCTTCTTTTGTGTGTTTTCAGGTTCTAAGGGCTTAGGGAGCAAGAAAGTGCATTTTGAGGCTATTTGGAGCATTTTTGGGCATGGATTGGATAGCTTATCCATGGAGCCAAAGTTTGGACGAATTTGAAGGCCTTATTTTCACTTTGGACATAAAACAAAGGGCCTAGCCCATTCTCTCTTAAACCAACCCCAAGGCCATGCATTTCCTTCCAAAACC
This sequence comes from Pyrus communis, assembly GCF_041283825.1. Lineage (NCBI taxonomy): Eukaryota > Viridiplantae > Streptophyta > Magnoliopsida > Rosales > Rosaceae > Pyrus > Pyrus communis. The sequence goes on from NC_142569.1 coordinate 23,164,174, forward strand.
CACAATCACTTCAAAGGCCATGCAAATCCATATTCAACACCTTAAACTACAACCATGCATCATTACACCACCTTCTCCATCTTTATTCCACATATAATTCACCTTAGCCATCACATTCACACACATGCCGTGCTTCCCCCTTTGTTCCCACCAAACACATGCACTCAAACAAAGCCAACCTAGCTAACCCTACATGCATTTTTCATTCACTCTTCATCATTGCATACATCACCAAACACTTCCATTCTTGCCGTGTATCCCTCCATTTTCTGCACCTTTCCTCCTTGCAATTCCACATGCTTTCATCATCATAACCCACCTACAATCCACCTAATTCACAAAGCTTCTCCCAACAAACAATTTCACCAAACACATGCACCAAAACCTCCATGCCGTGGGTTCCCTTGCCTTTCCAGCATTTCCCTTGTGCAATTCCAGCTTTCCACCCACTTTCCTAGCTGATTTTCACATGCATTGCAGCCACATTCTCACCCACTCTCTCCCTATATAAACCACACACACTTCATTCATTTGCATTCATTCATTCCCCATTCAAATCACTCACTCTTCCATACACATTTTCAGTTACAAACACTTCCATCTTCTCCCTAGCCGTGAGTCTCTCCATTTTCTGCACCATTCCCTTCCCTTTCTCCTCCATTTCTTCCATTTCCATAATCCCCCAAACCACTCATCCCCCAAAAACTCACCTTAGACCTTGTGCTACAACAACGAAGAAGAGAAGAGTGCCTAAACGTTCATACAATTCAAGTTTGAGTTGTTGGAATGTTTAGGTGTTTCTTTGATTTCAATGTTTAAATTCAATTTTCTTTGTTTTGTAATGGAAGAGAAGAGTGCCTAAACGTTCATACAATTCAGTTTGAGTTGTTGGAATGTTTAGGTGTTTCTTTGATTTGAAAGTTTTGAGGAACTAAACCCCCCTTTAGCTAGGGGGTGATTCGAAACTATGTTTATATTTGCAATTTGAATTGATTACGTTTGGTTGGAATTTCATAAGTTGTGGATTCAATTCGTTTAACTGTTTGATTGATAACTTATTTATGTATGTTCATTGAGATTGCAAGCTTAATTTTCATGCATAAATATGACGCTAGAATATAAGTGAATTTCACCTAATCGCTATGAACTTATATTCACAAGTAGTGGAGGTTGCTTATAAACAATCGCGTTAAACGAATTCTTGGCATAAGTTTCATGCGTATTCCATAGTAACGAATGCCTCGTCGATGTTTATGATTTCCGTTGAACTTAATGATCTTTGTTGAATGTCTCTATCATGCGTATTCCATAGTTAGGGACTTTGATTAAGAATAATTTGGTTGTAATGCGTATTCCATTCAATCCAACGAATTTAGGGAAATCTGAAAGTTAATCTAAGCAGATCTAATTAACTTGGAGCATTGAGTTTCACAACTTATCGAAAGACCAACTGAGAATCAATTTTGTTTGCAAGTGTAACATGTGTGGAGAAGAACCCCTTGGCTATTCCATCATCCATATTTTTATCACATTCATATTTACATTTTGCCTTTAATTATATTCTGTCTTTTTAATTTAATATCGTCCAACCACAATTCCCCCCCCCCCTATTTTGTTAAGTCTTAATCATTCGTATTTGTTTTATTTTTGTATCTTTAAGCTTTTGGAGTCATAAACAATTGCAAATTCGTCTAAATCAAGTTCTAGCTTCTATTTGAGTCAATTTGATTGTTTTAGACAATTTGAGTTTTTCAAAGCCTTTCTGAGTCATAGTAGTCTTGTTAAGAGTATTTTAATTTAGTTTTTATGTTTTTAAGTCAATTTAGAAGGTTTTAGCAAGCCCTCCTAATCCCCGGTCTAGAACGATCCCTCACTTATCCATTCTACTACAATTGTCAAACGAGGGTTTAATTTGAGTGTCAAGTAAATCTCGCATCAAATTTTGGCGCCGTTGCCGGGGATTAGCAACTTTGCTAATCCTTTGTCTTTATTTTTATATTTTTTTAGTTTTTCGTGCATTCTTATTTCAGATTCTTAGTTTGTTTGTTTCCTTGTTTTTTAGGTACTGTGTATGACTCATCGCTCTCGGCCTATTATAGAGAACATCTTTCGACACCTCCATGGCAGCCACCAACCAACCTAGCTGTCATGTTTCCTCTTTAATCATTCAAACATTCACCCACATGCATTTCTAACCCACATGCACCCTAGATTCTAATCAGCCATTCACATTTAATCATTCATTCCCATCAGATTTCTAGCATATTCACATGCATTCCATCCTTTAAAACATTGCACATGCACTCCACATGCATTCATCCTAGCTGTCATGTTTCCCCTTTCATCATTCCCTCACATTCTTTAAATCAGCCAACACATGCATCCACCTTTCTCCCATCAGATTTCCAACATTGCACATGCATTCCCCTTACAATTTCAGCCATCCTAGCTGTTTTGCACATGCATTCACTTAACCTAGCTGTCATGTTCCCTCTCCCATCCATTCATCTCCCTATAAAAACCATACACACTTCACACAACATTGAAATATACTCATTCATACACATTTCAGTCACAAACACCTCAATTCTCTCTTCCATTTCAGAATGTAGACATCAAAACTCCCTTATGCCGTGCCCTCCCTTACAATCCAAACACCATCCTTCCATTTTCACCACTTCCCAAACCATTCACACCATCAAACTATCCTTAGACCTTGTGCTACAACGAAGAGGAAGAGAAGAGTGCCTAAATGTTCATACAATTCAAGTTTGAGTTGTTGGAATGTTTAGGTGTTTCTTTGATTCTCTTTGTTTTGTACCATGAGGAACTAAACCCCCCTTTGCTAGGGGGGGAATTCGAAATATATGTTTATGCTTGCATTTTGATTTGATTACTTCTAATTGCGTTTCATAAGTTGTGGATTCAATTCATTTAACTGTTTGATTGATAACTTATTTATGTATGTTTATTGAGAGTGCACACTTAATTTTCATGCATGAATATGACGCTAGAATATAAGTGAGTTTCACCTAATAGTTACGAACTTATATTCACAAGTAGTGGAGGTTGCTTATAAACAATCGCGTTAAACGAATTCTTGGCATAAGTTTCATGCGTATTCCATAGTAACGAATGCCTCGTCAAAACTTATAATTTTCATAGAGCGTAATGATTCTTGCTTGTATCTCTATTATGCAATCATGTAGGGGACTTGTGGGGAATGTTTTGGGTTGTCGTATGCAATCATCCAATTCAATAACGTTAGGAAGATTTGAAGGTTAATTTAAGCGGATCTAATTAACTTGGAGTGTTGAGAATTAATGATTTATTGAAACGCAATTGGAAATCGTTTTATTATGCAAGTATAACATATGTGGAGATGAACCCCTTAGCTATTCTATCATCCATTCATTCCATTTTATCATTTTCATATTTACATTCTGTTTTAAATTCCAATCTGTCCATTTAATTTAATTTCGTCAAAACTCAATCCCCCTTTACTTTATTGTCTAATTTAGTTAGAAAGTGTCTTAGTTTGTGTTTTTAAGAGTTTTGATTAAATTTATTTCCCAATTTCGTCCAAATTCACCAAAGTGCTCAAAACTGCCCATAAAGTGATTTTAAGGCAGTTTTGAGTGTTTTGGGTGATGTTTGAGTCTTTTAGTTTGTTTGAGTGTTTTAAAGTTTAGTTTTGCATTCTTTGAGTCTAGTATAGTGTTTTATATTGTGATTTTACGTTTTTGAGTCAAATCCAAGTGATTAACAATCCCTCCTAATCCCCGGTCTAGAACGATCCCTACTTATACTTATACTACAATTGTCAAAAAGAGGGTTTAATTTGTGTGCGTATAAATCACGCATCACATATCATACACTTATCATAACATTCACTTATCATATCATACACTTAATTAATTAACCCACATGCACCCTTTATTCTTTCATCATTCCAGCCACTCCACATCCCTCACCAAGAAATCATTCAACACATGCATCCATAATCATTCCTACACATGTGTCGTGCATCTCCACAATCCCATTCATCAACACATGCATTCACATGCATTTCCAACCCACATGTCCCTTTAATTAATTTAACCTAGCTGTCATTGCACATGCATTCCTTTAATTCATCATTGCACCACAAATCATCAACACATGCACCCTTTAATTCATTTCATACACATTCATTTTCAGCCACTTTCACACACCAACAACACCACTCATTGCACATGCCTTCCCCCTCTAATCCACATGCAAACACATTCATAAACAACACCCAATCTGCCCAAAAGCCGTGCATCACACATGCATTTCCAGCTCCCCCCTTTTTCATTCCCATCCCATTCCACATGCATTCACTTCATCATTGCAGCCACATTTCCACCCACATCCATTTAATTCACATGCTTTCACATGCATTTTCAGCCATGCACATCCACCTTGCATTTGCAGAAAATCCACTTCCTTTGCACATGCATTTATCATCATCACTCTAGTTTTTAATTCACATGCAAAACCACCAACACATGCACCCGTCTACATTCACTTTCCTTTGCCGTGACTTCCCCTTCTTTCCAACATAATTCACATGTATTTCAGATTGCATTCCCATTCTTTAATTCAACCAACACAACCATGCACTCCACATGCATTTCCACCCTTACAAGACCCTAATCATTCATCCACACAATCTGCCATTATTCACACAAACACCATCATTGCCGTGCATTATCCCTTTCATTTCTGTCAAAACACATGCACTCCCACCCTTTAATCACATGCATAAATCAGCCACATGCATCTCCCATCACCATTTCAGATTTCCACCCACCTCCTAGCTGTCATGTTCCCTCTTATTTACCTATAAATAAGCATGCATTTCAGCCACAATTCATTCGCACTCATTCATACACATTTCAGTCACAAACACTCTTCCATTTCAGAATGTAGACATCAAACCACCCTTGCCGTGCTCTCCCTTACAATCCAAACACCATCCTTCCATTTCCACCACTCCTCTTCCATTCCTCCACCACTCCCCAAACCATTCACACCATCAAACTATCCTTAGACCTTGTGCTACAACGAAGAGAAAGATAAGAGGGCCTAAACGTTCATACAATTCAAGTTTGAGTTGTTGGAATGTTTAGGTGTTTCTTTGATTTCAATGTTTAAATTCAATTCTCTTTGTTTTGTACGTATGAGGAATGGAAGAGAAGAGTGCCTAAACGTTCATACAATTCAAGTTTGAGTTGTTGGAATGTTTAGGTGTTTCTTTGATTTCAAAGTTATGAGGGATTCGAAATAAATGTTTATGCTTGCATTTTGATTTGATTACTTCTAATTGCGTTTCATAAGTTGTGGATTCAATTTGTTTAACTGTTTGATTGACAACTTATTTATGTATGTTTATTGAGAGTGCACACTTAATTTTCATGCATGAATATGACGCTAGAATATAAGTGAGTTTCACCTAATAGTTACGAACTTATATTCACAAGTAGTGGAGGTTGCTTATAAACAATCGCGTTAAACGAATTCTTGGCATAAGTTTCATGCGTATTCCATAGTAACGAATGCCTCGTCAACACTTATAGTTTTCATAATGCTTAATGATCTTTGATTGTATCTTTATTGTGCTTTTCACGTAAAGGACTTTTGGAGAATGTGGTGAATTGCGTTGCGCTAACCCATCCAATTCATTAACTTAAGGAGAACTTGACGGTTAATTTAAGCGGACCTAATTAACTTGGAGCGTTGAGAATTAATGGTTTATTGAAATGCAATTGGAAATCGTTTTATTATGCAAGTATAACATATGTGGAGATGAACCCCGTAGCTAACTTTCCATTCAATTCCATCAATTTATTCTTTCTTTTCTTGTTTCTGTTTTCATGTTTAATTTAACTTGTTGTTCAATTATGTTAAACATGTGGAACTAATTTCTTTTTAGTTAGAGGCGAATTTGAAGCCATGGACATATGTTGGTTATGATTTGATTTACTCCAGTTCTGAATTCATGAACTTTAGATGTGGTTTACTTTTCTGTTTTGATTAAGAACTTGTTTATGTATGTGGGTTGAGGGTCGACACTTAATTTGCATGCCTAAACTTGGTGCTAGGATATAAGGGAATTTCACCTAATCGTTATGAACTTATATTCATGAGTAGTAAAGATCGCTAGTCACGATTGTGTTTAGTAAACCCTAGGCTGGATTAACATGCGTATTCCATAGTTATGAATGCCTAGTCGATGTTTATGATTTCCGTTGAACTTAATGATCTTTGTTGAATGTCTCTATCATGCGTATTCCATGTTAGGAACTTTGATTAGGAATAATTTGGTTGTAATGCGTATCCCATTCAATCCAATGAATCTAGGGAAATCTGAAAGTTAATTTAAGCGGACCTAATTAACTTGGAGCATTGTCATTCATCGTTTGTTGAAGTCATAACTGGGAGTCAAATTATATGCTTATGTTCATGTGTGGATAAGGAACCCTCTAACTAGTTTCTCATCATTTTATTTCATTAATTTCGTTTTTAGAATCTGTTTTAATTCCAAGTTTCTGTTTTAGTTTTAAATTCGTCAAAACCATTCCCCCATTTATTTTAAAGTGTTAGATTAGTTAGAAATACATTTAGTTTGTGTTTATAAGTGTTTTGATTCATTTTGTTTCCCAAATTCGTCCAAAGTACTCAAGGTGCTCAAAACTGCCCAGAAAGTGTTTTTAAGGCAGTTTCGAGTGGTTTGGGTACTGTTTGAGTCTTTTGGTTTGTTTTAGTGTTTTAAAGTTTAGTTTTGCAATATTTGAGTCTAGTATAGTATTTTATTTTGTGTTTTTACGTTTTTTTTTTAGTCAAATCCAAGTGATTAACAATCCCTCCTAATCCCCGGTCCAGAACGATCCCTACTTATACTTATACTACAATTTGACAAAAAGAGGGTTTAATTTGTGTGCGTATAATTCTCGCATCACCCATGCTCCATCCTTGCCGCTCCTTCTTGGGAGGCCATTCATGAAGACGGCCCGAACTAAGATCGATGTGTTTAAAGGCACTTTAACAATGGAATTTGATGGGGAAGTGATTGATTTTAATATTTCTGAAACCAAGAGATTTCCTAATGATGATCACTTATGTTTCTCTATTGATATCTTTGATTCATTGGCGCAGGCACACCTTGATCAATTACATGAAGATGCACTTGAAACGGTCCTTACAAATGGCATAGAAGTGATGGATCAAGTGGCTGCACCCATAGCAACCCACGGCACAAACATGACTTTTCATGCCGTGCCTTTTGATAATGAAGTGATTGAGACCGTGGCTGCCCTAGAGTCCTTGCCACGGCTCAATGGTAAGTCCCCTATCCCAATGTCAATTCCTATTTCAACTAACAAGTTGCGTCCTTCTATAGAACAACCACCTACCCTTGAGCTTAAACCGTTACCAAACCACTTGAAGTATGTGTTCTTGGGCGAGCAAGACACATTGCCCGTCATTGTGGCCTCACTCACGGCACAAGAAGAGGAGAAGTTGGTGAGGGTTGTCAAAGAGCACAAAACGGCCATTGGGTGGACTTTGGCCGATATCAAGGGCATAAGCCCTACCACATGCATGCACCGAATTCTCATGGAAGAAGGAGCCAAACCATCAAGGGAAGCACAACGCCGACTTAACCCGTGATGTGTTACGAATGTGACACACAAATTAAACCCTATTTGTGACAATTGTAGTAATGATGTAAGTAGGGATCGTTCTAACCGGGGATTAACTAGGGGTGCTAAACACTTTAAACTGACTCAAATAAATAAAACTAACCTTTAAAACACTTAACTCACTTAAAAAAACTCAAAACAAGTTCACAAGACTCAAAATAAGCTAAAAACACTCAAAACTGCCTAAAAACACAAACTGGGCAGTTTTGAGCCTAAACACAAACTTGGACGAAAATTGGTTCTAACTTGACTCAAAACTCTTAAAAACACAATCTAAAACATAATTGAACCAATTAGACACTCTAAGACAATTGGGGATTTGGTTTTGGACGAAAATCAAACAAACAAAACAATAATGTAAACTAGGCAGATTTGGACGAATTCCAAGGTGTTTGTGACTCCAAATACTTAAAAACACAAAATAAGACAGATTATAAAGACTAAGACTTAACAAAATATGGGGGGATTGTGTTTGGACGAAATTAAATTAAATGGACAGATTTTAAAGAAAACAGATTGTAAGACAAATTTGTGATGAATCAATGGATGATGGAATAGCTAAGGGGTTCTTCTCAAACTAACGCTACAACCCTGAGAGACTTGAGCCTATAACGTTCTTTGGAGAGTATAATCTGTGATTTCTTGTTTTCTAAAGTCGTTGCATGATCTCATCATTCTTCGCTTGGTTGCTACTTAGAATGCATTTCATTATAGTTCCAAATACTAGAACTCATGCCCATTTCATTCAAAGCATGGTATTGATTGCATAACATACAATAAGATGAAGTTGTTAGTCAAGCCAGAGCCAAAAAGCCCATCCCTTTTCATATGTATTGTAGGATTAACCCTCTTGAGCCTTTTTAAAGCCTATTTTCGTTGTTAGCCACATTATCCTCACCTAGCCTAGATTAGGACTTTCCATACCTTTGTTCTTAAAGGATAGTAAAGCACGACTTAGGGTGAACTCCTTTGGTCAATATATGGCAGAAAACAAGTGTGGGGGAAGATGATAGGGCACGAAAAAGAAAAAAAAAAAAAAAAAAAAAAAAAAGAAGAAAAGAAAAGAAATTCGTGGAAAAATCAAAAGAAAATAGAAAAGTGTTGAAAAGAAAGAAAAAGAGTTGAAAAATAAGTGAGAATGAACTCACAAGTGCTGGTTGTTGAAGGAAGGGTCCAAAAGAGTGAATTTGACCCTAAATGTTGCATGAATCTTCCATTGTGTGTACAAATTGATTTCGGCCATTTGAAGAGAGTTTAAGTGTCAAATTCATTACTTTGCTTACTATTGCTTTAAGAACTTTTGTTTATCCTTACCTTTCTTTGTTAGCCAATACCTTAGCCTCCTTACAACCCTCAACTTCTATCTTGATGTTATGTGTTCAATAGTTTGAATTTGGTATGAGCATATGGAATCACTGGTTCTCGTTCTAAGTAGTAGCATTCCATTCATGAGATCATATTCATGTCATTGTCGTAAATCCAGAAAATGCTTTCTTTGATATAACATATGTGAGTGTTAGTCTTCATATTTACATCAATCTTCTCACATATAACTAGTGTAGGGTTTGAAGTTAGAAAATCTGTGTGAAAATAGAGTGTATTCTAGTGAGGAATTGAGGGAATTCTCTAAGGCATGTTACTACATTCAAAACATTGTTTTAATTGATTAAATGTGAACTAATAAGTAGTAACTATGATTAAGTGTTTGTTGAAGTATAAAGAAAGCTAAAAAACCGTGGGAATGATGTTCAATAATGTGTCATGTTCGTTGGAAATCCCTGAGGCAATTGTTGGAAGGCTTAGATTGTGTTTAGTTTGTTTTATTTATTTCGTTTTGCTCGAGGACTACCAAAAGCTAAGTGTGGGGGAATTTGATAGGAGCATATTTAGGCGACTTACTTAGCTTGTTTTCATGCATTTATGTTATTAATTCATAGTTGTTTTAGTCTTTTAAAGTATTTTCGTGTGTTTTTAGGTTCTAATGGCAAAGGGAGCAATAAAGTGCATTTTGAGGCTATTTGGAGCATTTTTGGGCATGGATTGGATAGCTTAACCATGGAGCAAGGAGGATGGACGAAATTGAAGACTAGAAGAGTTAGGAAAGGCTACAAATCTGGTGGAAGAAGTCCTAATACAATGAAGATAAGGAAGAAGCAAGAAACAAGGAACCTTATCCAACCTTATCTTATGATAGGAGCATATTCATGCGACTTAAATGGCTTGTTCTCGTGCATTTACGTTATGTTTCTCTCGTTATTTTAGCCCTTTATGCTTCTTTTGTGTGTTTTCAGGTTCTAAGGGCCTAGGGAGCAAGTAAGTGCATTTTGAGGCCATTTGGAGCATTTTTGGGCATGGATTGGATAGCTTATCCATGGAGCCAAGAGGATGGACGAATTTGAAGGCCTTGTATGCACTTGAAGACACAAAACAATGGCCCTAACCCAATCACATAACACATTATGCCATACAAACCAACCTATTTTAGGCCCATTCTATGTACTTAAACCCTAGCCCTTTAAACTAGTTCATTTATCACTTATCAAACCATTCACTTATCACTCACCACATATCATTCACTTATCACTTAACATATCATTCATTTATTTCACTTCCATACTCCTCTTAATTCCACATGCATTCTCACACATGCACATCATTCACTCACATTTCCACCATTCATTCTTTATTCCTTTCCAAACATCTCACATGCATTTCCACCTTCCTACTTCATCATTTCACCACATTCTCCCTCTTTAACTCACATGCATTCATCATAATTCACAACACAAAACAACTTCATTGCCGTGGGTTCCCATTTCCTTTCCAAACATCTCACATGCATTTCTTCATTATTTCCTAACCCTACATGCATTATTTATTGCATCTTCACATGCATTCACACACACTTTACACATTCAAACCATGAGCTCCCATTCCTATATGCCATTTTCAGATTTCCACCCACTAACCTAGTCATCAACACATGCACTTCCACCTTTCATCCACAATGATTCATGATTCATTCACTTTGCATCCTTTAAATCACATACTTTTCCATCATTAATTAGCCACTTGCATCTTAAACAAACAACCATATGTTCCCTCCACTACTCCTATAAATACCCTTGCATTCATTCATTCAATATATATCTCATATTTTCCATTCACAACACTTCACACAACACAAATACACATCCATTGCCGCAATTCCCCTTCCATTTTCTGTGCAGTTTTTCTCCTTCATTGCAGCCACTATCCAACCACTTCCCATCCCTCCAAAACACTTCACATAATCCCCAAAGCTCACCTTAGACCTTGTGCTACAACAACGAGGAAGAAAAGAGTGCTTAAACGTTCATACAATTCAAGTTTGAGTTGTTGGAATGTTTAAGTGTTTCTTTGATTTCAAAGTTTAAATTTAATTCTCTTTGTTTTGTACGTATGAGAAGGGAAGAGAAGAGTGCCTAAACGTTCATACAATTCACGTTTGAGTTGTTGGAATGTTTAGGTGTTTCTTTGATTTCAAAGTTATGAGGAACTAAACCCCCCTTTAGCTAGGGGGTGATTCGAAACTATGTTTATATTTGCATTTTGAATTGATTACGTTTGGTTGGAATTTCATAAGTTGTGGATTCAATTCGTTTAACTGTTTGATTGATAACTTATTTATGTATGTTCATTGAGATTGCAAGCTTAATTTTCATGCATAAATATGACGCTAGAATATAAGTGAATTTCACCTAATCGTTATGAACTTATATTCACAAGTAGTAGAGGTTGCTTATAAACAATCTCGTTAAACGAATTCTTGGCATAAGTTTCATGCGTATTCCATAGTAACGAATGCCTCGTCGATGTTTATGATTTCCGTTGAACTTAATGATCTTGGTTAAATGTCTCTATCATGCGTATTCCATAGTTAGGGACTTTGATTAAGAATAATTTGGTTGTAATGCGTATTCCATTCAATCCAACGAATTTAGGGAAATCTGAAAGTTAATCTAAGCGGATCTAATTAACTTGGAGCATTGAGTTTCACAACTTATCGAAAGACCAACTGAGAATCAATTTTGTATGCAAGTGTAACATGTGTGGAGAAGAACCCCTTGGCTATTCCATCATCCATATTTTCATCACATTCATATTTACGTTTTGCCTTTAATTACAATTTGTCCATTTAATTTAATCTCGTCCAACCACAATCACCCCCCTTATTTTGTTAAGTCTTATTCATTTGATTTGTCTTATTTTATGTTTTTGAGTATTTGGAGTCTTTTAAACTTGTTTTGATTCTTTTAGTTTGTCTTAGTGTTTTAAAAGTTAGTTTTTATGTTTTTAAGTCAATTTAGAAGGTTTTAGCAAGCCCTCCTAATCCCCGGTCTAGAACGATCCCTCACTTATCCATTCTACTACAATTGTCAAACGAGGGTTTAATTTGAGTGTCAAGTAAATCTCGCATCAAATTTTGGCGCCGTTGCCGGGGATTAGCAACTTTGCTAATCCTTTGTCTTTATTTTTATATTTTTTTTTAGTTTTTCGTGCATTCTTATTTCAGATTCTTAGTTTGTTTGTTTCCTTGTTTTTTTAGGTACTGTGTATGACTCGTCGCTCTCGGCCTATTATAGAGAACATCTCCGACTTTGACGGTGATTTTGAACGCACTTTGAGGAGAACGAGGAGTCAACAAGAGCCACCACAACCTCCACCACAACCTGGGCTTGAAGAAGACGAAGTAGGTGTAGAAGAAAAGCTCACGGATCAGATTTTTGAAGAAGAACAAGCCATGGCAGCAGATAATAGAACCATCAAGGAGCTTTCGGCCTCGGGTTTGGATAATGCATTGCCTCTTTGTATCCAATACCCCACGGCTGCAGAGGGGAAGACTGAGGAATTTGAACTCAAATCCAGTTTGTTACACCATATTCCGAAGTTCCATGGCTTGTCTATGGAAGACCCCAACAAACACTTGAAGGAGTTCGAGGTGGTTTGTTCGAGCATGACCCCCGTCAATGTGGATGGGAGTATATTGAAGATGAAGGCCTTTCCATTTTCACTTATGGACAAGGCCAAAGATTGGCTCTACGAACTAGCCCCGGGAACTGTGACTTCGTGGGAGAGTATGAAGCGTGCTTTCTTGGAGAAATTCTTCCCTACTTCGAGAGTGATTCTCCTACGGAAGAAAATTAGTGGTATTCAACAGAATCATGGTGAGACATTCCCGGCTTATTATGAGCGCTTCAAGGGCCTTGTAGCTTCATGTCCTCAACATCAAATGAAGGAGGAACTTCTCCTTCAATATTTCTATGAGGGCCTCCTTCCTATCGAACGTCAAATGGTTGATGCATCAGCGGGAGGAGCATTGGTGGACAAAACACCAAGGGATGCCAAGATTCTCATAGCCAACCGAGCGCTCAACGCTCAACAATATGAAGGAGTGGGCCAAAGGGAAGCCCCACGGCAACAAAGTGTAAATGAGGTGAGTGCTATTTCTGAAATTCAATCACAACTTGCTAATCTTACTTCTCTTGTTTCTCAGGTTGTGATTGGTCCAAAAGCACAAGAACACCAAGTTTGTGGCGTGTGCTCAATTCAAGGGCATCCATCCGACAAGTGCCCTCAACTAATCGAGAATGGTGGGTGGGAATCTGCCAATGCAATTGGTTTCCAAGGACAAAATCAAAACAACCCATACTCGAACACTTACAATGCCGGATGGAGGGACCATCCAAACTTCAAATGGAGGGAGCCACAACAAGCTGCCCAACAAGGAGGATTTAGGCCAAACCCCCCTGGTTTTTATTCCAAGCCGTATGCACCCCAACAATCCCAACAACCTTCGGCATCATCTCATTCAGGTACGCCTTTGGAAAGTAATCAAGCTATGCAATTACTAACCTCTATTTCGCAGGGGTTGCAAAATCAAAACAACCGGATAGAAAATAACGAGAAGGAGATGATGGATATGAAGAAACAAATAGGGCAGATTTCTGAGTTCCTTGGACAGATTAGAGAGCAAGGAAAGCTTCCTAGCTCAACCACAATCAATCCAAAGGGAGGATTCGAATCCGCCAAGGCCATCACCCTAAGGGGTGGAAAAGAAGTTGGGACCGAGCCAAACAATCCCAAATCTGCCCAGAAAGTAGATGAAGAGACGACACAACCTGAGGCAGATCACCCTAACTCGGCCAAATCAGGTAATTTAAGTTCAAATTCATGTACTTCACGTCCTAATCTGCCCAATGTACCTTTTCCTCGCAGGTTCATGCAAGAAAAAAAGGAAGAAAGCGAGAAGGACATTCTTGAAACGTTCCGGAAAGTGCAAGTGAACATACCGCTTCTCGATGCAATCAAACAGGTTCCAAAGTATGCTAAATTCCTCAAGGACCTATGCAATACAAAGAGAAGAAGGGCAAACAAAGAAGTAGTGAAGGTAAGCGAGAATGTGTCCGCTGTTTTGCAACGTAAACTGCCTACCAAGTGCAAAGACCCCGGTAGTTTCACGATTCCTTGTGTAATTGGACATAATCGTTTTGAACATGCCATGCTTGATTTAGGTGCATCCATAAATGTCATGCCTTATTCTATTTATGCATCTATGAATTTGGGTGAATTAAAACAAGATGGTGTAATTATACAATTGGCTGATCGTTCTAACGCGTATCCAAAAGGAGTTTTGGAGGATGTGCTTGTGCAGGTGAACCATTTAATTTTTCCGGCTGATTTCTACGTCCTAGACATGGAGGATTCAGCCCATTCTACATCTTTGCCGATTCTCCTTGGTAGGCCATTCATGAAGACGGCCCGAACGAAGATTGATGTATACAAAGGCACCTTGACAATGGAATTCGATGGGGAAGTGATTGATTTTAATATTTCTGAAACTATGAGATATCCCGTTGATGACCATTCTTGTTTTTCCATTGATGTTATCGATTCTTTGGCGCAGGTATACCTTGAAGAATTGAACGAGGACGCCCTGGAAATAACCATCACTAAGGCCATAGAGCGCAAAAATGAAGGATTTGGGCCAATGCAAGGCCACGACAAGGAGGAGGAATTCTTTGCAATGGGTTCTAGTGAAGAAATAATTGAGGTTGTGGCAGCCCTTGAGTCATTGCCACAACAATATGGTAAGGTTCCACTCTCACTTTCAAATTCAGTTTCCACTAAGATGCTACCTTCTGTTGTTCAGGCACCATCGCTTGAACTTAAGCCGTTGCCAGACCATTTGAAGTATGTGTTTTTGGGAAAAGGCGAAACATTGCCCGTCATCATTTCATCAAGTCTCACGGCAATGGAGGAGGAGAAGCTTGTGAGGGTGCTGCGAGAACACAAAACGGCCATAGGGTGGACTTTGGCCGACATTAAAGGAATAAGCCCTACCACATGCATGCACCGTATACTTCTTGAGGAGGGGGCTAAACCAACTCGAGAGGCTCAACGCCGTCTCAACCCTCCGATGATGGAAGTGGTGAAGAAGGAAATAATCAAGCTTTTGGATTGCGGAGTGATCTACCCTATCTCCGATAGCCGTTGGGTCTCTCCAGTTCAAGTCGTTCCCAAGAAGTCCGGAGTAACTGTTATCAAGAATGATGAGAATGAGCTCGTACCTACACGCATTCAGACTGGATGGCGAGTATGTATCGATTACCGGAAGCTAAATGCCATGACTAGGAAAGATCACTTTCCTTTGCCATTCATCGACCAGATGCTCGAAAGGTTAGCCGGTCATGCTTTTTACTGTTTTCTTGATGGATACTCTGGATATAACCAAATTGTGATAGCCCCGGATGATCAAGAGAAGACCACATTCACATGTCCCTTTGGAACATTTGCTTATCGTCGCATGCCATTTGGCTTATGCAACGCACCGGCCACTTTCCAAAGGTGTATGGTAAGTATATTTTCCGATTTTGTTGAAAAGATCATTGAGGTTTTCATGGATGATTTCAGTGTATTTGGGAGTTCATTTGATAATTGCTTGGATAATCTGACCTTAATTTTGAAACGATGTGTTGAAACTAACCTTGTCTTGAATTGGGAGAAATGTCACTTTATGGTGAAACAAGGTATAGTTTTAGGACATATTGTTTCAGAAAAAGGAATTGCAGTAGATAAATCGAAAATAGACCTTGTACGTCACTTACCCTCTCCTACTTCGGTTAGAGAGGTACGTTCGTTTCTTGGCCATGCAGGGTTCTATAGGCGTTTTATCAAGGACTTCTCCAAGATGTCCAACCCTCTTTGCCGATTGCTTCAAAAAGATGTGCCATTCAAGTTTGATGAAGAGTGTAATTCGGCATTTAACCAACTCAAGGAGAAGCTAGTCTCGGCCCCCATTATTGTACCTCCAGATTGGAGCCTTCCGTTCGAGCTCATGTGCGATGCATCCGACTATGCATTAGGAGCTGTTCTAGGACAAAGAAGAGACAAGCGGCCACATGTCATATACTATGCCTCTCGGACTCTCAATGATGCCCAATTGAACTACTCCACGACGGAAAAAGAACTTCTAGCTGTGGTTTTTGCTTTAGATAAATTCCGTTCATATTTAATTGGTACTAAAGTAATCGTTTATTCTGATCATGCAGCTTTGAGGTACTTGCTCACGAAAAAGGAAGCAAAGCCGAGGCTTATCCGTTGGATTCTTCTTCTTCAAGAATTTGATATTGAAATCCGGGATAAGAAAGGAAGCGAGAATGTAGTGGCTGACCATTTAAGCCGAATGATCCACGAGGAGCATGAACATGCCGTACCTATCCCTGAAACTTTTCCCGATGAGCAGCTGCTATCCATTGAGGTAAGTGAACCATGGTATGCAGATTTAGTGAATTACTTGGTGGCTAAACAAATTCCAAATGAACTAAACAAGCACCAACGTGATAAGCTTAAAAATGATGCACGTTTCTATGTTTGGGATGACCCTTATTTGTGGAAGTATTGCTCAGATCAAATTGTACGTAGATGTGTGCATGATTCTGAATTTCACTCAATTCTAAGCTTTTGTCACACATATGCATGTGGTGGTCATTTTGGCACACAACGCACTGCCCTCAAGGTTCTAGAGTGTGGTTTTTATTGGCCGACTATATTTAGGGATGCTAGAACCTTTTGTATGTCTTGTGATCGTTGCCAACGAATGGGTAACATAGGTACCAAGGACCAAATGCCGCAAACCCCTGTCTTTAATGTTGAAATTTTTGATGTTTGGGGCATTGATTTCATGGGCCCTTTCCCTCCATCTTATGGTTTCACTTATATCTTGCTAGCCGTTGATTATGTTTCTAAATGGGTGGAAGCAAAAGCCACCCGTACTAACGATTCTAAGGTGGTTGCAGATTTCGTGAAAACTAACATTTTTGCTAGGTTTGGAATGCCGAGAGTAATCATAAGTGATGGAGGGTCTCACTTTTGCAATCGGACCATTGAGGCGTTGCTAAGAAAGTACCATGTCAACCATAAGGTCTCCACACCTTACCATCCTCAAACAAATGGCCAAGCCGAGGTGTCTAACCGAGAAATCAAACAAATTTTGGAGAAGACCGTTGGACCAACAAGGAGGGATTGGAGCTTACGTTTAGATGATGCACTGTGGGCATATCGTACGGCATACAAAACACCCATTGGGATGTCACCTTTTCGGCTCGTCTATGGTAAGCCATGTCATTTGCCCGTAGAGTTAGAGCACAAGGCACATTGGGCCGTGAAGATTTTCAACATGGACATAGATGCAGCGGGAGTTCATAGGAAGCTCCAATTGAATGAACTTGAGGAGATTCGGAATGAAGCCTATGAGAATGCCCGGATGTACAAAGCCAAGACCAAAGCATTCCATGATAAAATGATTCGAACCAAGACCTTCACAGTTGGGCAGAAAGTGTTACTTTTTAACTCTCGCCTACGTTTGTTTCCTGGTAAGTTGCGTTCTAAATGGATTGGCCCGTTTGTTGTTACTAATGTTTTCCCTCATGGTGCAGTGCAAATCAAAAGTTCAAAGACGCAGCAAGAATTCAAAGTGAATGGGCATCGATTGAAGCCCTATTACGAGATGTTTGAGGAGCATGTCGTGGAGGAGGTACCCCTCCATGCCGTGGAACCTAGTCAAGCTTAAACGGAGGTACCGTCCGGCTGCAAGACGTAAAAGAAAGCGCTTCGTGGGAGGCAACCCATGCATCCGAATAGAGAAGAACTTGGAAACCCCTTTAAGAGACTTATTTTTATTCCTTTCTTTTTCTTTACGGCCTTTACTTTGCTTTCTTTCTCGTATTTGTTTATTTGCTTGCTCTGTTGTGACTTTCTGCTTAAAACATTGAGGACAAAGTTTGATTTAAGTGTGGGGGGGGGTAAACAATTTGTATTTGCATGAATTTCGTGGGATTTATTCACCTATCACTTAGAATGTTGTTTCTTGCTGTTTTAAGCGTTTTTAGAGTGTTTTAGTGTGTTTTATAGTGTCTTGGTATTAAACTCCGAAAATTAAAAAAAAAAATAAATAAATAAAAAAATAAAAAAATTCTTTTGAAAAACCCAAAAATATGTGTTTTTAGAGTCATTTGAGTCATTTTGGTGTTTGTTTGTGTCTTAGCGCTACTTGGGAGGCAACCCATGCATTCAACAAAGGAAGACTTAGAAAGCACTCCAGATCCAGATTTCTAAAAAAAACTCTTCTCTTTGTTGCTATTTCGTTTCTGCCTTGTTAGGTTGTTTAGTTGTTATTGTTTGTTTGTTTATTAATTGTGTGAGTCTATGATTGTAACATTGAGAAAATGTTTGATTTATTGATAGGCACTGCTAAACAAAGAAAGATGGTGCTTCACAAAGGTTGTTTGCTTGAGGCCCCACTACGTGGCTTTACTCTTGAAGCGGAAGGCGTAGGAACAGAAGGCATCGGAGCGGAAGGCGTTGGAACAGAAGGCATCGGAGCGGAAGGCGTAGGAGCAGAAGGCATCGAAGATAGAGCATTCCAGGCCTCAATACTTGGCCAAGCGCTGGATGAGCCAGGAAAAAGGTGCCTCTGGAGGAAAGACGAGAACCTTTGACGGTCACTGTGAATCCGACCTTCAGACTCTTGCAGCTCATCAAGCTTCCTCTTCATGCCCGTCGAATAGTTGTTTGCAAGCACGTGCAAACTTCTATTCTCATACTTCAGCTGCTGGATCTCCTGCTTGAGACTTTCCACCTCTGCCATCAATGATTCCACCTGACGGGAGCGGGCAAGCAGGCGTTGGCCCATGTTGGACACAGAACTCGCACACTGAACACTAAGTGCGAGGGACTCTTGAACGGCCAGCTCATCGGACCGTCCTGACAGCAGCCTACTATCTTTCGGAGTGAGGAGGTTCCTAGCTACTATTGTAGCTGTTGTGGCGTCCTGCATCACAGAGTCTTCACCTGAAAGATGACCGTTACAAGATAAAAAAGAAGGGCGCCATACGTTACCTTGACGCGGTGCGCCCGTATCACTGCTAAGGCTCAATTCCAAGCTAAGGTTCGATGAGTTTGCCATTTTTTCAAAGGTGTTCAAAGATAGGGGTTGATGGAGTAAATTTTCAAAGGGTCGGAGTCGATTTTCTTCAGAGTGTGTTTGTTGTGGTGATCGATATCTCAATAAAAAAGCCAAGGCGACGTGTCCACTAATTCAAAAAGCCGGAATTTCCGGCGTAATTTAGGCGACGCTTTCTCTGCTTTTCAGAAGGCGCGTTCAACTTTGTCAAAAGATTTCTTCTTTTCAGACAACACGTGGAGGCCATCATCACAACTACACATCTTTAGCCGACAAGCGCAAAGTTCGGCGACGCTTTCTCGGCTTTTCAGAAGACGCGTGCAGCTTTGTCAAAAGGAGCCGCATCTGCACTACCACGTGTCGTTCAGAAAGCGAAGGGGCGTCGTTCAGAAATCGAAGAGGCGTGTTCAGAGATCGAAGAGGCGCCATTATTTCAAAAAAAGCCGGATTTGCGGGATCAAAACGTTTGTCGACAAAGGTAAAAAAATACCACCACTTGATATTATCTCTATATATGTCGACCTTCGTCTTTTATGGCAGGGCAAACCTGAAGAAAATGCCCAACTCTCCCTCACCTCTGAGGGCGCACTCCCAGCAAAGCCTTTCGAAATACTCAATTCTTTCTTCTTCCCCAAAGATGATACCAGATGCCTGGAGTACATATGACCCAGGAGGAAACGGCGGATTGAAACATGTGCTGATTCATTCACCGCTTCTTCAAAAGCAAAGGTATCTCATATCATCAAGGTCAAAAGCAAAAGTATCTCATATCATGCTCTTTCCCTGTCTTTTTCTTTGTCCTTGTTCTTACTCGCATGGCAAAGTAAACGAAGCAATCAGCCGGCACTTGGAGTCAGTCTTCCGATCTGGAGCCAACTGCCTGGAATCTATTCCTGATTGCTTACCTAGCGTTGCTCTCGAGTAGTCATCTTCAACGGTTGATACACTTCCGGAGAAGGGATCACTTCTGCAAAGGGGAGCGAGTAAGGCAAGTGAAAATGATACATTGAAGCATGTGGAGACAAACATAGGCTGAGTTATCCTCCAACCCTTTTCAATACGAATTGGAAAGATTGAACAAAGAAACAGACCAAAGGGGTAAGCTCAGACCTTCGGGGGAGACCAAATGAACCATCCTGCTGCCCAGTTCAAGAAGTAGCACAAAGGAAAATCAACGATGGGCAGAAACCAGTTCAAGAGTAAGCCTGTGGAATCATCAAGATCAAGCCTCAATGCAATCAACAAAGAGAAGATGGAATTTACACTCTATAACCAGATTTGTGTCTCTAAACTCTTCTCTTTGTTAATTACATTATGCCATGTTTAGTATGTTTAAGTGCATTTTGTGTATTTACTTATGCTTTGTGTGAATCTATGCTTAAAACATTGAGGACAATGTTTGATTTAAGTGTGGGGGGGTAACTAAGTATATTTGATGCAAATTCGTTGGATTTTATCATCTATCACTTCACATGTTGTTTCTCACTGTTTTAAAACTGTTTTAGTGTGTTTTGTCTTAAAAATTCGAAAATCCCATAAAAATTTGAAAAATTGTTTTGAAAAACCCAAAAAGAGTTGTTTTAAAGTTGTTTGTGTGTGTGTGTTTGTGTCTTAGGATACCTTCCAACACAATGATAAGGATTTGGTTTGTAATTGCATGACTGTTAAAAAGAGTTATTAACATAGAGAAAAGTTTGATTTACTCTTGGTATATGCTTGGTTATGGTTATAATGTATAACTTCACATGCAATCATAAAAGAAAATTTAGTTTTTGTAACATGCCTGAAGGAAGGAACTCAAACAAATGCTACAACCCTGAGAGACTTGAGCCTATAACGTTCTTTGGAGAGTATAATCTGTGATTTCTTGTTTTCTAAAATCGTTGCATGATCTCATTATTCTTTGCTTGGTTACTACTTAGAAGGCGTTTCATCATATAGTTCCAAATGCTAGAACTCATGCCCATTTCATTCAAAGCATGTTATTGATTTGCATAACATATATCAAGAAGAAGTTGTGTAGTTGCCACCATAGCCAAATAGCCTCGCTTCCCATATTTCGTATATGTTGTAAGTTTTACCCCCGTTGAGCCATGTTAACCCATGTTCTTTGTTTACCCACTTTATCTTCACCTAACCTAGAATATGACCGTCCTTACCCTTGTTCTTAAAAGATAGTGAGCATGACTTAATTGAATTCCTTTTGAGTTACATTATGAAAGAAAATAAGTGTGGGGGAGAGAATGTTTAAGTGTTGATGTTTTGAGATTCAAAAGAAAAGAAAAAAAAAAAAAAAAAAAAAAAAAAAAAAGAGAAAAGAAAAAAATGAAAGAATAAGTGATTGAAGAAAGGTTCCAAAACACCAATTCTGGGTGTAAATTGTCTAAACTCTCCCTTTTTGTTCAAAAGTTGAGTTTTCATTCAAAAGTGAATTCTAAGTTGATTCAAATGCTTTGCTCACTATTTCTTTAAAAACCTTTGTTTTCCATATCCCTTCTTTGTTATCCACATACCCCAAGCCCCGTTACAACCCTTGACTTCTATCTTGAGTGTTGTGTATTTCAATTTGTGGAGTTTGAACTTGGTATGAGCTTATGGTGTCACTGGTTCTCGCGTCTAAGTAGTAGCATTCCATTCATGAGATCATATCTAAACTTGATTATTAACTCCAGAATTTGCGTTCTTTGTGATACATATATGTGAGTGTCGTTTTCATGTTTACATCAATCTTCTCACATATGACTAGATTAGGGTGTGTAGTTAGAAAATCTGAGTAAAAATTGAGTGCATATCTTGAAAGAAATTGAGCAAATTCTCTAAGGCATGTTACTACATTCAAAACATGGTTTTAAATGCTTAATTGTGAACTAGTATATGGTGACTATGATTAAGAATGTACTTAAGTGTGAAGATGACTAAAATCTGTGAGAATGATGATTTTTAACTTGTCATGTGCATTGGAAATCCCTAAGACGGTTGTTGGAAGGTTTAGGTTGTGTTTTACGTGTTTAGTGTCGTTTTGTTTATTCGTTTTTATTCTGTTTTGCTCGAGGACTAGCAAAAGCTAAGTGTGGGGGTATTTGATAGGAGCATATTCATGCGACTTAAATGGCTTGTTCTCGTGCATTTACGTTATGTTTCTCTCGTTATTTTAGCCCTTTATGCTTCTTTTGTGTGTTTTCAGGTTCTAAGGGCCTAGGGAGCAAGTAAGTGCATTTTGAGGCCATTTGGAGCATTTTTGGGCATGGATTGGATAGCTTATCCATGGAGCCAAGAGGATGGACGAATTTGAAGGCCTTGTATGCACTTGAAGACACAAAACAATGGCCCTAACCCAATCACATAACACATTATGCCATACAAACCAACCTATTTTAGGCCCATTCTATGTACTTAAACCCTAGCCCTTTAAACTAGTTCATTTATCACTTATCAAACCATTCACTTATCACTCACCACATATCATTCACTTATCACTTAACATATCATTCATTTATTTCACTTCCATACTCCTCTTAATTCCACATGCATTCTCACACATGCACATCATTCACTCACATTTCCACCATTCATTCTTTATTCCTTTCCAAACATCTCACATGCATTTCCACCTTCCTACTTCATCATTTCACCACATTCTCCCTCTTTAACTCACATGCATTCATCATAATTCACAACACAAAACAACTTCATTGCCGTGGGTTCCCATTTCCTTTCCAAACATCTCACATGCATTTCTTCATTATTTCCTAACCCTACATGCATTATTTATTGCATCTTCACATGCATTCACACACACTTTACACATTCAAACCATGAGCTCCCATTCCTATATGCCATTTTCAGATTTCCACCCACTAACCTAGTCATCAACACATGCACTTCCACCTTTCATCCACAATGATTCATGATTCATTCACTTTGCATCCTTTAAATCACATACTTTTCCATCATTAATTAGCCACTTGCATCTTAAACAAACAACCATATGTTCCCTCCACTACTCCTATAAATACCCTTGCATTCATTCATTCAATATATATCTCATATTTTCCATTCACAACACTTCACACAACACAAATACACATCCATTGCCGCAATTCCCCTTCCATTTTCTGTGCAGTTTTTCTCCTTCATTGCAGCCACTATCCAACCACTTCCCATCCCTCCAAAACACTTCACATAATCCCCAAAGCTCACCTTAGACCTTGTGCTACAACAACGAGGAAGAAAAGAGTGCTTAAACGTTCATACAATTCAAGTTTGAGTTGTTGGAATGTTTAAGTGTTTCTTTGATTTCAAAGTTTAAATTTAATTCTCTTTGTTTTGTACGTATGAGAAGGGAAGAGAAGAGTGCCTAAACGTTCATACAATTCACGTTTGAGTTGTTGGAATGTTTAGGTGTTTCTTTGATTTCAAAGTTATGAGGAACTAAACCCCCCTTTAGCTAGGGGGTGATTCGAAACTATGTTTATATTTGCATTTTGAATTGATTACGTTTGGTTGGAATTTCATAAGTTGTGGATTCAATTCGTTTAACTGTTTGATTGATAACTTATTTATGTATGTTCATTGAGATTGCAAGCTTAATTTTCATGCATAAATATGACGCTAGAATATAAGTGAATTTCACCTAATCGTTATGAACTTATATTCACAAGTAGTAGAGGTTGCTTATAAACAATCTCGTTAAACGAATTCTTGGCATAAGTTTCATGCGTATTCCATAGTAACGAATGCCTCGTCGATGTTTATGATTTCCGTTGAACTTAATGATCTTGGTTAAATGTCTCTATCATGCGTATTCCATAGTTAGGGACTTTGATTAAGAATAATTTGGTTGTAATGCGTATTCCATTCAATCCAACGAATTTAGGGAAATCTGAAAGTTAATCTAAGCGGATCTAATTAACTTGGAGCATTGAGTTTCACAACTTATCGAAAGACCAACTGAGAATCAATTTTGTATGCAAGTGTAACATGTGTGGAGAAGAACCCCTTGGCTATTCCATCATCCATATTTTCATCACATTCATATTTACGTTTTGCCTTTAATTACAATTTGTCCATTTAATTTAATCTCGTCCAACCACAATCACCCCCCTTATTTTGTTAAGTCTTATTCATTTGATTTGTCTTATTTTATGTTTTTGAGTATTTGGAGTCTTTTAAACTTGTTTTGATTCTTTTAGTTTGTCTTAGTGTTTTAAAAGTTAGTTTTTATGTTTTTAAGTCAATTTAGAAGGTTTTAGCAAGCCCTCCTAATCCCCGGTCTAGAACGATCCCTCACTTATCCATTCTACTACAATTGTCAAACGAGGGTTTAATTTGAGTGTCAAGTAAATCTCGCATCAAATTTTGGCGCCGTTGCCGGGGATTAGCAACTTTGCTAATCCTTTGTCTTTATTTTTATATTTTTTTTTAGTTTTTCGTGCATTCTTATTTCAGATTCTTAGTTTGTTTGTTTCCTTGTTTTTTTAGGTACTGTGTATGACTCGTCGCTCTCGGCCTATTATAGAGAACATCTCCGACTTTGACGGTGATTTTGAACGCACTTTGAGGAGAACGAGGAGTCAACAAGAGCCACCACAACCTCCACCACAACCTGGGCTTGAAGAAGACGAAGTAGGTGTAGAAGAAAAGCTCACGGATCAGATTTTTGAAGAAGAACAAGCCATGGCAGCAGATAATAGAACCATCAAGGAGCTTTCGGCCTCGGGTTTGGATAATGCATTGCCTCTTTGTATCCAATACCCCACGGCTGCAGAGGGGAAGACTGAGGAATTTGAACTCAAATCCAGTTTGTTACACCATATTCCGAAGTTCCATGGCTTGTCTATGGAAGACCCCAACAAACACTTGAAGGAGTTCGAGGTGGTTTGTTCGAGCATGACCCCCGTCAATGTGGATGGGAGTATATTGAAGATGAAGGCCTTTCCATTTTCACTTATGGACAAGGCCAAAGATTGGCTCTACGAACTAGCCCCGGGAACTGTGACTTCGTGGGAGAGTATGAAGCGTGCTTTCTTGGAGAAATTCTTCCCTACTTCGAGAGTGATTCTCCTACGGAAGAAAATTAGTGGTATTCAACAGAATCATGGTGAGACATTCCCGGCTTATTATGAGCGCTTCAAGGGCCTTGTAGCTTCATGTCCTCAACATCAAATGAAGGAGGAACTTCTCCTTCAATATTTCTATGAGGGCCTCCTTCCTATCGAACGTCAAATGGTTGATGCATCAGCGGGAGGAGCATTGGTGGACAAAACACCAAGGGATGCCAAGATTCTCATAGCCAACCGAGCGCTCAACGCTCAACAATATGAAGGAGTGGGCCAAAGGGAAGCCCCACGGCAACAAAGTGTAAATGAGGTGAGTGCTATTTCTGAAATTCAATCACAACTTGCTAATCTTACTTCTCTTGTTTCTCAGGTTGTGATTGGTCCAAAAGCACAAGAACACCAAGTTTGTGGCGTGTGCTCAATTCAAGGGCATCCATCCGACAAGTGCCCTCAACTAATCGAGAATGGTGGGTGGGAATCTGCCAATGCAATTGGTTTCCAAGGACAAAATCAAAACAACCCATACTCGAACACTTACAATGCCGGATGGAGGGACCATCCAAACTTCAAATGGAGGGAGCCACAACAAGCTGCCCAACAAGGAGGATTTAGGCCAAACCCCCCTGGTTTTTATTCCAAGCCGTATGCACCCCAACAATCCCAACAACCTTCGGCATCATCTCATTCAGGTACGCCTTTGGAAAGTAATCAAGCTATGCAATTACTAACCTCTATTTCGCAGGGGTTGCAAAATCAAAACAACCGGATAGAAAATAACGAGAAGGAGATGATGGATATGAAGAAACAAATAGGGCAGATTTCTGAGTTCCTTGGACAGATTAGAGAGCAAGGAAAGCTTCCTAGCTCAACCACAATCAATCCAAAGGGAGGATTCGAATCCGCCAAGGCCATCACCCTAAGGGGTGGAAAAGAAGTTGGGACCGAGCCAAACAATCCCAAATCTGCCCAGAAAGTAGATGAAGAGACGACACAACCTGAGGCAGATCACCCTAACTCGGCCAAATCAGGTAATTTAAGTTCAAATTCATGTACTTCACGTCCTAATCTGCCCAATGTACCTTTTCCTCGCAGGTTCATGCAAGAAAAAAAGGAAGAAAGCGAGAAGGACATTCTTGAAACGTTCCGGAAAGTGCAAGTGAACATACCGCTTCTCGATGCAATCAAACAGGTTCCAAAGTATGCTAAATTCCTCAAGGACCTATGCAATACAAAGAGAAGAAGGGCAAACAAAGAAGTAGTGAAGGTAAGCGAGAATGTGTCCGCTGTTTTGCAACGTAAACTGCCTACCAAGTGCAAAGACCCCGGTAGTTTCACGATTCCTTGTGTAATTGGACATAATCGTTTTGAACATGCCATGCTTGATTTAGGTGCATCCATAAATGTCATGCCTTATTCTATTTATGCATCTATGAATTTGGGTGAATTAAAACAAGATGGTGTAATTATACAATTGGCTGATCGTTCTAACGCGTATCCAAAAGGAGTTTTGGAGGATGTGCTTGTGCAGGTGAACCATTTAATTTTTCCGGCTGATTTCTACGTCCTAGACATGGAGGATTCAGCCCATTCTACATCTTTGCCGATTCTCCTTGGTAGGCCATTCATGAAGACGGCCCGAACGAAGATTGATGTATACAAAGGCACCTTGACAATGGAATTCGATGGGGAAGTGATTGATTTTAATATTTCTGAAACTATGAGATA
The DNA here is from genome assembly GCF_041283825.1 of Pyrus communis. Classification (NCBI taxonomy): domain Eukaryota; kingdom Viridiplantae; phylum Streptophyta; class Magnoliopsida; order Rosales; family Rosaceae; genus Pyrus; species Pyrus communis. Next base: position 23,191,188 of record NC_142569.1, read on the forward strand.
TCCCGTTGATGACCATTCTTGTTTTTCCATTGATGTTATCGATTCTTTGGCGCAGGTATACCTTGAAGAATTGAACGAGGACGCCCTGGAAATAACCATCACTAAGGCCATAGAGCGCAAAAATGAAGGATTTGGGCCAATGCAAGGCCACGACAAGGAGGAGGAATTCTTTGCAATGGGTTCTAGTGAAGAAATAATTGAGGTTGTGGCAGCCCTTGAGTCATTGCCACAACAATATGGTAAGGTTCCACTCTCACTTTCAAATTCAGTTTCCACTAAGATGCTACCTTCTGTTGTTCAGGCACCATCGCTTGAACTTAAGCCGTTGCCAGACCATTTGAAGTATGTGTTTTTGGGAAAAGGCGAAACATTGCCCGTCATCATTTCATCAAGTCTCACGGCAATGGAGGAGGAGAAGCTTGTGAGGGTGCTGCGAGAACACAAAACGGCCATAGGGTGGACTTTGGCCGACATTAAAGGAATAAGCCCTACCACATGCATGCACCGTATACTTCTTGAGGAGGGGGCTAAACCAACTCGAGAGGCTCAACGCCGTCTCAACCCTCCGATGATGGAAGTGGTGAAGAAGGAAATAATCAAGCTTTTGGATTGCGGAGTGATCTACCCTATCTCCGATAGCCGTTGGGTCTCTCCAGTTCAAGTCGTTCCCAAGAAGTCCGGAGTAACTGTTATCAAGAATGATGAGAATGAGCTCGTACCTACACGCATTCAGACTGGATGGCGAGTATGTATCGATTACCGGAAGCTAAATGCCATGACTAGGAAAGATCACTTTCCTTTGCCATTCATCGACCAGATGCTCGAAAGGTTAGCCGGTCATGCTTTTTACTGTTTTCTTGATGGATACTCTGGATATAACCAAATTGTGATAGCCCCGGATGATCAAGAGAAGACCACATTCACATGTCCCTTTGGAACATTTGCTTATCGTCGCATGCCATTTGGCTTATGCAACGCACCGGCCACTTTCCAAAGGTGTATGGTAAGTATATTTTCCGATTTTGTTGAAAAGATCATTGAGGTTTTCATGGATGATTTCAGTGTATTTGGGAGTTCATTTGATAATTGCTTGGATAATCTGACCTTAATTTTGAAACGATGTGTTGAAACTAACCTTGTCTTGAATTGGGAGAAATGTCACTTTATGGTGAAACAAGGTATAGTTTTAGGACATATTGTTTCAGAAAAAGGAATTGCAGTAGATAAATCGAAAATAGACCTTGTACGTCACTTACCCTCTCCTACTTCGGTTAGAGAGGTACGTTCGTTTCTTGGCCATGCAGGGTTCTATAGGCGTTTTATCAAGGACTTCTCCAAGATGTCCAACCCTCTTTGCCGATTGCTTCAAAAAGATGTGCCATTCAAGTTTGATGAAGAGTGTAATTCGGCATTTAACCAACTCAAGGAGAAGCTAGTCTCGGCCCCCATTATTGTACCTCCAGATTGGAGCCTTCCGTTCGAGCTCATGTGCGATGCATCCGACTATGCATTAGGAGCTGTTCTAGGACAAAGAAGAGACAAGCGGCCACATGTCATATACTATGCCTCTCGGACTCTCAATGATGCCCAATTGAACTACTCCACGACGGAAAAAGAACTTCTAGCTGTGGTTTTTGCTTTAGATAAATTCCGTTCATATTTAATTGGTACTAAAGTAATCGTTTATTCTGATCATGCAGCTTTGAGGTACTTGCTCACGAAAAAGGAAGCAAAGCCGAGGCTTATCCGTTGGATTCTTCTTCTTCAAGAATTTGATATTGAAATCCGGGATAAGAAAGGAAGCGAGAATGTAGTGGCTGACCATTTAAGCCGAATGATCCACGAGGAGCATGAACATGCCGTACCTATCCCTGAAACTTTTCCCGATGAGCAGCTGCTATCCATTGAGGTAAGTGAACCATGGTATGCAGATTTAGTGAATTACTTGGTGGCTAAACAAATTCCAAATGAACTAAACAAGCACCAACGTGATAAGCTTAAAAATGATGCACGTTTCTATGTTTGGGATGACCCTTATTTGTGGAAGTATTGCTCAGATCAAATTGTACGTAGATGTGTGCATGATTCTGAATTTCACTCAATTCTAAGCTTTTGTCACACATATGCATGTGGTGGTCATTTTGGCACACAACGCACTGCCCTCAAGGTTCTAGAGTGTGGTTTTTATTGGCCGACTATATTTAGGGATGCTAGAACCTTTTGTATGTCTTGTGATCGTTGCCAACGAATGGGTAACATAGGTACCAAGGACCAAATGCCGCAAACCCCTGTCTTTAATGTTGAAATTTTTGATGTTTGGGGCATTGATTTCATGGGCCCTTTCCCTCCATCTTATGGTTTCACTTATATCTTGCTAGCCGTTGATTATGTTTCTAAATGGGTGGAAGCAAAAGCCACCCGTACTAACGATTCTAAGGTGGTTGCAGATTTCGTGAAAACTAACATTTTTGCTAGGTTTGGAATGCCGAGAGTAATCATAAGTGATGGAGGGTCTCACTTTTGCAATCGGACCATTGAGGCGTTGCTAAGAAAGTACCATGTCAACCATAAGGTCTCCACACCTTACCATCCTCAAACAAATGGCCAAGCCGAGGTGTCTAACCGAGAAATCAAACAAATTTTGGAGAAGACCGTTGGACCAACAAGGAGGGATTGGAGCTTACGTTTAGATGATGCACTGTGGGCATATCGTACGGCATACAAAACACCCATTGGGATGTCACCTTTTCGGCTCGTCTATGGTAAGCCATGTCATTTGCCCGTAGAGTTAGAGCACAAGGCACATTGGGCCGTGAAGATTTTCAACATGGACATAGATGCAGCGGGAGTTCATAGGAAGCTCCAATTGAATGAACTTGAGGAGATTCGGAATGAAGCCTATGAGAATGCCCGGATGTACAAAGCCAAGACCAAAGCATTCCATGATAAAATGATTCGAACCAAGACCTTCACAGTTGGGCAGAAAGTGTTACTTTTTAACTCTCGCCTACGTTTGTTTCCTGGTAAGTTGCGTTCTAAATGGATTGGCCCGTTTGTTGTTACTAATGTTTTCCCTCATGGTGCAGTGCAAATCAAAAGTTCAAAGACGCAGCAAGAATTCAAAGTGAATGGGCATCGATTGAAGCCCTATTACGAGATGTTTGAGGAGCATGTCGTGGAGGAGGTACCCCTCCATGCCGTGGAACCTAGTCAAGCTTAAACGGAGGTACCGTCCGGCTGCAAGACGTAAAAGAAAGCGCTTCGTGGGAGGCAACCCATGCATCCGAATAGAGAAGAACTTGGAAACCCCTTTAAGAGACTTATTTTTATTCCTTTCTTTTTCTTTACGGCCTTTACTTTGCTTTCTTTCTCGTATTTGTTTATTTGCTTGCTCTGTTGTGACTTTCTGCTTAAAACATTGAGGACAAAGTTTGATTTAAGTGTGGGGGGGGGTAAACAATTTGTATTTGCATGAATTTCGTGGGATTTATTCACCTATCACTTAGAATGTTGTTTCTTGCTGTTTTAAGCGTTTTTAGAGTGTTTTAGTGTGTTTTATAGTGTCTTGGTATTAAACTCCGAAAATTAAAAAAAAAAATAAATAAATAAAAAAATAAAAAAATTCTTTTGAAAAACCCAAAAATATGTGTTTTTAGAGTCATTTGAGTCATTTTGGTGTTTGTTTGTGTCTTAGCGCTACTTGGGAGGCAACCCATGCATTCAACAAAGGAAGACTTAGAAAGCACTCCAGATCCAGATTTCTAAAAAAAACTCTTCTCTTTGTTGCTATTTCGTTTCTGCCTTGTTAGGTTGTTTAGTTGTTATTGTTTGTTTGTTTATTAATTGTGTGAGTCTATGATTGTAACATTGAGAAAATGTTTGATTTATTGATAGGCACTGCTAAACAAAGAAAGATGGTGCTTCACAAAGGTTGTTTGCTTGAGGCCCCACTACGTGGCTTTACTCTTGAAGCGGAAGGCGTAGGAACAGAAGGCATCGGAGCGGAAGGCGTTGGAACAGAAGGCATCGGAGCGGAAGGCGTAGGAGCAGAAGGCATCGAAGATAGAGCATTCCAGGCCTCAATACTTGGCCAAGCGCTGGATGAGCCAGGAAAAAGGTGCCTCTGGAGGAAAGACGAGAACCTTTGACGGTCACTGTGAATCCGACCTTCAGACTCTTGCAGCTCATCAAGCTTCCTCTTCATGCCCGTCGAATAGTTGTTTGCAAGCACGTGCAAACTTCTATTCTCATACTTCAGCTGCTGGATCTCCTGCTTGAGACTTTCCACCTCTGCCATCAATGATTCCACCTGACGGGAGCGGGCAAGCAGGCGTTGGCCCATGTTGGACACAGAACTCGCACACTGAACACTAAGTGCGAGGGACTCTTGAACGGCCAGCTCATCGGACCGTCCTGACAGCAGCCTACTATCTTTCGGAGTGAGGAGGTTCCTAGCTACTATTGTAGCTGTTGTGGCGTCCTGCATCACAGAGTCTTCACCTGAAAGATGACCGTTACAAGATAAAAAAGAAGGGCGCCATACGTTACCTTGACGCGGTGCGCCCGTATCACTGCTAAGGCTCAATTCCAAGCTAAGGTTCGATGAGTTTGCCATTTTTTCAAAGGTGTTCAAAGATAGGGGTTGATGGAGTAAATTTTCAAAGGGTCGGAGTCGATTTTCTTCAGAGTGTGTTTGTTGTGGTGATCGATATCTCAATAAAAAAGCCAAGGCGACGTGTCCACTAATTCAAAAAGCCGGAATTTCCGGCGTAATTTAGGCGACGCTTTCTCTGCTTTTCAGAAGGCGCGTTCAACTTTGTCAAAAGATTTCTTCTTTTCAGACAACACGTGGAGGCCATCATCACAACTACACATCTTTAGCCGACAAGCGCAAAGTTCGGCGACGCTTTCTCGGCTTTTCAGAAGACGCGTGCAGCTTTGTCAAAAGGAGCCGCATCTGCACTACCACGTGTCGTTCAGAAAGCGAAGGGGCGTCGTTCAGAAATCGAAGAGGCGTGTTCAGAGATCGAAGAGGCGCCATTATTTCAAAAAAAGCCGGATTTGCGGGATCAAAACGTTTGTCGACAAAGGTAAAAAAATACCACCACTTGATATTATCTCTATATATGTCGACCTTCGTCTTTTATGGCAGGGCAAACCTGAAGAAAATGCCCAACTCTCCCTCACCTCTGAGGGCGCACTCCCAGCAAAGCCTTTCGAAATACTCAATTCTTTCTTCTTCCCCAAAGATGATACCAGATGCCTGGAGTACATATGACCCAGGAGGAAACGGCGGATTGAAACATGTGCTGATTCATTCACCGCTTCTTCAAAAGCAAAGGTATCTCATATCATCAAGGTCAAAAGCAAAAGTATCTCATATCATGCTCTTTCCCTGTCTTTTTCTTTGTCCTTGTTCTTACTCGCATGGCAAAGTAAACGAAGCAATCAGCCGGCACTTGGAGTCAGTCTTCCGATCTGGAGCCAACTGCCTGGAATCTATTCCTGATTGCTTACCTAGCGTTGCTCTCGAGTAGTCATCTTCAACGGTTGATACACTTCCGGAGAAGGGATCACTTCTGCAAAGGGGAGCGAGTAAGGCAAGTGAAAATGATACATTGAAGCATGTGGAGACAAACATAGGCTGAGTTATCCTCCAACCCTTTTCAATACGAATTGGAAAGATTGAACAAAGAAACAGACCAAAGGGGTAAGCTCAGACCTTCGGGGGAGACCAAATGAACCATCCTGCTGCCCAGTTCAAGAAGTAGCACAAAGGAAAATCAACGATGGGCAGAAACCAGTTCAAGAGTAAGCCTGTGGAATCATCAAGATCAAGCCTCAATGCAATCAACAAAGAGAAGATGGAATTTACACTCTATAACCAGATTTGTGTCTCTAAACTCTTCTCTTTGTTAATTACATTATGCCATGTTTAGTATGTTTAAGTGCATTTTGTGTATTTACTTATGCTTTGTGTGAATCTATGCTTAAAACATTGAGGACAATGTTTGATTTAAGTGTGGGGGGGTAACTAAGTATATTTGATGCAAATTCGTTGGATTTTATCATCTATCACTTCACATGTTGTTTCTCACTGTTTTAAAACTGTTTTAGTGTGTTTTGTCTTAAAAATTCGAAAATCCCATAAAAATTTGAAAAATTGTTTTGAAAAACCCAAAAAGAGTTGTTTTAAAGTTGTTTGTGTGTGTGTGTTTGTGTCTTAGGATACCTTCCAACACAATGATAAGGATTTGGTTTGTAATTGCATGACTGTTAAAAAGAGTTATTAACATAGAGAAAAGTTTGATTTACTCTTGGTATATGCTTGGTTATGGTTATAATGTATAACTTCACATGCAATCATAAAAGAAAATTTAGTTTTTGTAACATGCCTGAAGGAAGGAACTCAAACAAATGCTACAACCCTGAGAGACTTGAGCCTATAACGTTCTTTGGAGAGTATAATCTGTGATTTCTTGTTTTCTAAAATCGTTGCATGATCTCATTATTCTTTGCTTGGTTACTACTTAGAAGGCGTTTCATCATATAGTTCCAAATGCTAGAACTCATGCCCATTTCATTCAAAGCATGTTATTGATTTGCATAACATATATCAAGAAGAAGTTGTGTAGTTGCCACCATAGCCAAATAGCCTCGCTTCCCATATTTCGTATATGTTGTAAGTTTTACCCCCGTTGAGCCATGTTAACCCATGTTCTTTGTTTACCCACTTTATCTTCACCTAACCTAGAATATGACCGTCCTTACCCTTGTTCTTAAAAGATAGTGAGCATGACTTAATTGAATTCCTTTTGAGTTACATTATGAAAGAAAATAAGTGTGGGGGAGAGAATGTTTAAGTGTTGATGTTTTGAGATTCAAAAGAAAAGAAAAAAAAAAAAAAAAAAAAAAAAAAAAAAGAGAAAAGAAAAAAATGAAAGAATAAGTGATTGAAGAAAGGTTCCAAAACACCAATTCTGGGTGTAAATTGTCTAAACTCTCCCTTTTTGTTCAAAAGTTGAGTTTTCATTCAAAAGTGAATTCTAAGTTGATTCAAATGCTTTGCTCACTATTTCTTTAAAAACCTTTGTTTTCCATATCCCTTCTTTGTTATCCACATACCCCAAGCCCCGTTACAACCCTTGACTTCTATCTTGAGTGTTGTGTATTTCAATTTGTGGAGTTTGAACTTGGTATGAGCTTATGGTGTCACTGGTTCTCGCGTCTAAGTAGTAGCATTCCATTCATGAGATCATATCTAAACTTGATTATTAACTCCAGAATTTGCGTTCTTTGTGATACATATATGTGAGTGTCGTTTTCATGTTTACATCAATCTTCTCACATATGACTAGATTAGGGTGTGTAGTTAGAAAATCTGAGTAAAAATTGAGTGCATATCTTGAAAGAAATTGAGCAAATTCTCTAAGGCATGTTACTACATTCAAAACATGGTTTTAAATGCTTAATTGTGAACTAGTATATGGTGACTATGATTAAGAATGTACTTAAGTGTGAAGATGACTAAAATCTGTGAGAATGATGATTTTTAACTTGTCATGTGCATTGGAAATCCCTAAGACGGTTGTTGGAAGGTTTAGGTTGTGTTTTACGTGTTTAGTGTCGTTTTGTTTATTCGTTTTTATTCTGTTTTGCTCGAGGACTAGCAAAAGCTAAGTGTGGGGGTATTTGATAGGAGCATATTCATGCGACTTAAATGGCTTGTTCTCGTGCATTTACGTTATGTTTCTCTCGTTATTTTAGCCCTTTATGCTTCTTTTGTGTGTTTTCAGGTTCTAAGGGCCTAGGGAGCAAGTAAGTGCATTTTGAGGCCATTTGGAGCATTTTTGGGCATGGATTGGATAGCTTATCCATGGAGCCAAGAGGATGGACGAATTTGAAGGCCTTGTATGCACTTGAAGACACAAAACAATGGCCCTAACCCAATCACATAACACATTATGCCATACAAACCAACCTATTTTAGGCCCATTCTATGTACTTAAACCCTAGCCCTTTAAACTAGTTCATTTATCACTTATCAAACCATTCACTTATCACTCACCACATATCATTCACTTATCACTTAACATATCATTCATTTATTTCACTTCCATACTCCTCTTAATTCCACATGCATTCTCACACATGCACATCATTCACTCACATTTCCACCATTCATTCTTTATTCCTTTCCAAACATCTCACATGCATTTCCACCTTCCTACTTCATCATTTCACCACATTCTCCCTCTTTAACTCACATGCATTCATCATAATTCACAACACAAAACAACTTCATTGCCGTGGGTTCCCATTTCCTTTCCAAACATCTCACATGCATTTCTTCATTATTTCCTAACCCTACATGCATTATTTATTGCATCTTCACATGCATTCACACACACTTTACACATTCAAACCATGAGCTCCCATTCCTATATGCCATTTTCAGATTTCCACCCACTAACCTAGTCATCAACACATGCACTTCCACCTTTCATCCACAATGATTCATGATTCATTCACTTTGCATCCTTTAAATCACATACTTTTCCATCATTAATTAGCCACTTGCATCTTAAACAAACAACCATATGTTCCCTCCACTACTCCTATAAATACCCTTGCATTCATTCATTCAATATATATCTCATATTTTCCATTCACAACACTTCACACAACACAAATACACATCCATTGCCGCAATTCCCCTTCCATTTTCTGTGCAGTTTTTCTCCTTCATTGCAGCCACTATCCAACCACTTCCCATCCCTCCAAAACACTTCACATAATCCCCAAAGCTCACCTTAGACCTTGTGCTACAACAACGAGGAAGAAAAGAGTGCTTAAACGTTCATACAATTCAAGTTTGAGTTGTTGGAATGTTTAAGTGTTTCTTTGATTTCAAAGTTTAAATTTAATTCTCTTTGTTTTGTACGTATGAGAAGGGAAGAGAAGAGTGCCTAAACGTTCATACAATTCACGTTTGAGTTGTTGGAATGTTTAGGTGTTTCTTTGATTTCAAAGTTATGAGGAACTAAACCCCCCTTTAGCTAGGGGGTGATTCGAAACTATGTTTATATTTGCATTTTGAATTGATTACGTTTGGTTGGAATTTCATAAGTTGTGGATTCAATTCGTTTAACTGTTTGATTGATAACTTATTTATGTATGTTCATTGAGATTGCAAGCTTAATTTTCATGCATAAATATGACGCTAGAATATAAGTGAATTTCACCTAATCGTTATGAACTTATATTCACAAGTAGTAGAGGTTGCTTATAAACAATCTCGTTAAACGAATTCTTGGCATAAGTTTCATGCGTATTCCATAGTAACGAATGCCTCGTCGATGTTTATGATTTCCGTTGAACTTAATGATCTTGGTTAAATGTCTCTATCATGCGTATTCCATAGTTAGGGACTTTGATTAAGAATAATTTGGTTGTAATGCGTATTCCATTCAATCCAACGAATTTAGGGAAATCTGAAAGTTAATCTAAGCGGATCTAATTAACTTGGAGCATTGAGTTTCACAACTTATCGAAAGACCAACTGAGAATCAATTTTGTATGCAAGTGTAACATGTGTGGAGAAGAACCCCTTGGCTATTCCATCATCCATATTTTCATCACATTCATATTTACGTTTTGCCTTTAATTACAATTTGTCCATTTAATTTAATCTCGTCCAACCACAATCACCCCCCTTATTTTGTTAAGTCTTATTCATTTGATTTGTCTTATTTTATGTTTTTGAGTATTTGGAGTCTTTTAAACTTGTTTTGATTCTTTTAGTTTGTCTTAGTGTTTTAAAAGTTAGTTTTTATGTTTTTAAGTCAATTTAGAAGGTTTTAGCAAGCCCTCCTAATCCCCGGTCTAGAACGATCCCTCACTTATCCATTCTACTACAATTGTCAAACGAGGGTTTAATTTGAGTGTCAAGTAAATCTCGCATCATCTTATCCTATCCTAGAAACCTTATGATGCGAGAATTATACGCACACAAATTAAACCCTCTTTTTGACAATTGTAGTAAGTATGTAAGTAGGGATCGTTCTGGACCGGGGATTAGGAGGGATTGTTAATCACTTGGATTTGACTCAAAAACGCTAAAAACACAATCTAAAACACTATACTAGACTCAAAGAATGCAAAACTAAACTTTAAAACACTAAGACAAACCAAAGACTCAAAATGCTTTAAAGCATAAACTAAATTGATTTCTAACTAAATTGAACAATAAGGTAAAGGGGGATTTAGGTTTTGATTAAACTAAATGACAGATTGTAAATTAAAGCATAAGGAAATGAAGTAAACACAAAATGAATGAATCAACAGCTAATAAAAAGAGATAGCACAAATGGAGATGAAGCTAGAGATTCGATTTCACCATTGCTAAGCCAAGTCCATGCTTGTTAAGTCAGATTATACTCATCCCTCTACTTATTTCTTGGGTTTGTTTCACTTAGATATGATCAGCCATATGATGTGTGGATTTGATCAAATGTCTCTAATCATGAGCCTAATTGTGATGTGCAACTTTGGTTCCTAATCAAGACTATGTAGTGCACAAGAAACTTTCACAAAACCAAAGGGAACACTCGGCAGGATGTTTGCAAAACATTCCCTTCATTCATTCACATATCTACCAAGATTATGCATGATGTGTGCTTTAATCTTGGCTAAACAACCTGTGGTTAATTCAAATGATGATCAAGCATTAAAATCAACACACTAAGTCACAATTAAATCGGAGAATGAAACAAGAAATAGATAGATTAAATGAGAATTCCGAATTAACTACATGGCAATCTTGCAAGGCTACATCGAATCCCTAGAGAGAGATTAGTTACACTTCATGTTTACAAAAGGTTTGACATAAAAATATATAACATGAGTGAACATAGGATTAAGAAGAAAGAACCCTTGAAGCAAAACTGATGTCGAAATCCTTTAAGAAATGGGAGAGTGTATCTAATGGAATGAAGCCGAGAGGAAGTTCCTCATGGTTCAAAACAAAGAGAATCAAAGAAACACCTAAACATTCCAACAACTCAAACTTGAATTGTATGAACGTTTAGGCCCTCTTATCTTCCTCTTCGTCGTAGCACAAGGTCTAAGGGATGTTGTTGGTGTGTTGAATGGATTGGGGAATTATGGAAATGGATGAGGAGTGGTGTTTGGATTATAAGGGAATGGTAGTTCACGGCAATGAGGGAAGATTGGATGTGTTTGTGATGTGTTGTGTATGAAAATGAGATGATATTTTTGTGTATGAATGCATGGGTTTTTATAGGGGGAATGGGAGAATATGTGGGTGGTTGTTTAAGAGTGAATGTGGTTGTTATGATTGAGAGTGCATGTGGATGAAATGATGAAGTAGGAAGGTGGAAATGCATGTGTTGAATTGGTGGTGCAATGATGAAAGAGTAAGTGCATGTGTGTGTGAATGGTGGTGCAATGATGAAAGAGTAAGTGCATGTGTGTGTGAATGGTGGTAGCTAGGGTGAATTATGATGAATGCATGTGGAATAAAGATGGAGAAGGTGGTGTAATGATGAAGGATTAAGTGCATGTGGCTAAGGGTTGTTGATTGGGCTAGAGGTTTTGCATGGCTCAAAGGATTGTTTGATTGGGCTAGGCCCTTTGTTTTATGTCCAAAGTGCATACAAGGCTTTCAAATTCGTCCAACACTTTGGCTCCAAGCATATGCTATCCATTCCAAGCCCAATTTTGCTCCAAAATGCTCCAAAATGCATCTTTTTGCTTCCTTAGCCATATGAACCTAAAAACACACGAAAATGGCTTAAACTACTAAAACAATTATGAATTAACAACATAGATGCACGAAAACAAGCTAAGTAAGTCGCCTAAATATGCTCCTATCACCTTATCCTATCCTATCTCTAACATTATCCTATTCTATCCTATCCAAATCAGATTGGGACCTAAACCTAGCTACTTAGGGAGAATCAATTACACATTTAAACACCTATTTCAGTTTCTAGAAGACTCATCCATACCAATGCCGCAAATCACCATTCCTTGTAGGTTTAGGAATCACAATCCTTTTCCTACTCCTATATCACATGTCCTAGGCCCTTTAGGATTAGGAAATATGCCTTAAACACAGTTTCTAGAACACCTAATCCTAGCCCTACATGTGTGCCGCACCTAGCCTTCTAGAACTCCCTAATTCCTAGCCGAAATTCCTATTCCCTATCCCACTTGATTTCTGCCTTGAGTTAACCTTTTTACAATGGGATTTGGCAATCCTTTTCCTTCACTAAGTGTGCCAAACTAGCCTATATAAACAGCCTTGCCGTGCCATTTAATCAGCACCACCCTTCACACAACAATCATTCATTCATAAACACAACCATCCTTTGCCGTGACCTTACAACCACCCATCCATCATTCCCCTACTTCCACACCTCCATCCCAACCTCCATACACCACCATAGATCCTTTGTCGAGACCTTACAACCACCCATCCATCATTCCCCTACTTCCACACCTCCATCCCAACCTCCATACACCACCATAGACCCTTTGCCGTGACTTAGCAAGGAGGAGGAGAAGGAAGACCAAGCCTTGGGCGTTTGTGCATTCGAGTTGGAGTGTTGGACGTTTCTAGGTGTAATCTATCCTTTATTGTTAATGTTTAAATCTATGTTGCTTTGTTTTGTCATGAACATGAGAGGCTAAACTCGTTTTAGCCTAGGGATGCTTTGAAACCATGATTACATTTATAATATGAGTTGATTGAGTCCAGTTGTGATTTCATAAATTGTGAACGCAATTTACTTAACCGTTTGACGGATAACTTATTCTTGTATGTTTATTAGGGAGGCCTACTTAATTTGCATGCTTGAATTTGGGGCTATAATATTAGGGTGTTTCACATAATCGTCACAAACTAATATTCACAAGTAGTTAAGGTTGTTTTCACAATCATGTTAAGTAAATTCTTGGCATAAGTTTCATGCAATTCATAGTAACGAGTGCTTCGTCAATGCTTATGGTTTTCAAAGAACTTAATGATTCTTGCTTGTATCTCTATTATGCAATTCATGTAGGGAACTTGTGGGGAATGCTTTGAGTTGTCGTATGCAATCATCCAATTCAATAACGTGAGGAAAATCTGAGGGTTAATTAGTGCAATTCACGGTTAATCTGGGGTGTTGAGGTTCATGGTTTATCGGAAAAGCAACTGGAAATCAATTTATGTTAGAACGTATCATGTGTGGAGAAGTATCCCTTGGCTATCCCATCATCCATTAGTTTTTCTTATTTTCGTCCAAAATCTGTTTTAAAGTTTTAAGTCACTTGTTTTCTTTTAAATTCGTCCAAAATCAAAACCCCCTTTCTTATTTGTTCCAAATCTGTCCAAAAGAGTCTTTTTGAGTCTTTAGAGTCAAAACCCCCTTTCTTATTTGTTCCAAATCTGTCCAAAAGTGTATTTTCGTCCAAATTAAGTCCTAGAGTCTAAATTGAGTCTTTTTGGTTGTTTCGAGTCTTTAAAGTTTGTTTTGAGTCATATAAGTTAGTAAGAGTCTTGTGAGTCTATTTAAAGTGTTTTAAAACATATTTTTACATCTTTGAGTCAATTTTCATTAGATTAGCAATCCCTCCTAATCCCCGGCCTAGAACGATCCCTACTTATATCTATACTACAATTGTCAAAAAGAGGGTTTAATTTGAGTGCTATCTTTTATCACATCAGCATTCCATCCATATTTTCATCAAATTCGCATTTAGAATCTGTTTTGGTTACAATCTGTGCATTTTGTTTAATTTCGTCAAAAACTAAATCCCCCTTTACTTTGGTGTTCAATTTAGTTAGAAAGTGTCTTAGTTTGTGTTTCTAAGTGTTTTGATTCAATTTATCACCCAAATTCGTCCAAATTAGTGTAAGTGCTCAAAACTGCCCAGATTGTGTTTTTAAGGCAGTTTTGAGTGTTTTGGTGCTGTTTTGAGTCTTTTGGTTTGTTTTAGTGTTTTAAGTGTTTAGTTTTGCATTCTTTGAGTCTAGTTTAGTGTTTTAACCTTTGTTTTACGTTTTTGAGTCAGTTTTCAAGTGATTTAGCAATCCCTCCTAATCCCCGGTTTAGAACGATCCCTACTTATACATATACTACAATTGTCAAAAGAGGGTTTTAATTTGTGTGCTTATATATTTCGCATCAGTTAGAGGCATGGTAAGGGGTGTAGGTTGGGTGTGGATGAGTGTTTGATGGTTGGAAGGTGGTGGAGAACTCGGCAAAGAGGGTGGAAGAAGGTGGAGCGGCTGGTTGTATTTATGGGCAGCAGAATGGTGTTTTGGGATGAATGGATGTGTGTGGGAGTGAATGGATGAATTTCTGTGGTGAATGATCCTCTAGGGTTCGGCCAATGGCTGATTATATGTGTTTTGGGAAGTTAAAAACATACCTAATTAAGTTATGATTCAGATTTCCTAGTCTAAATAGAAAAGGTAAGTGAATAAAGTGCAAATAAACTCAGAAAATGGGGATGCACGAATTTAAGCAAATAAGGAATGTCCTTGCCTTGCAAGGAATCAGAAATTAAACCCCTTGCACAGCAAGGAAAGGGAATTTAAGGTAAGAAACGAAATTGGTGCAAAAGAAGGAAGGAAAAGTCAATTCCTTGCAAGAAATCAGAAATTAGGACTTTAGGGAAAGTTTTAGAACTAGGAAAGTGAATTAAACTAGGAAATAAGAATTTGAAATCTGGAAACACAAGGGGAGGTGCGGCATAAAGTTTAGGGAAAGGTAAGGCACCAAACAAGAGGTGTTAGAATAAGAGAAAGGTCCTAACACAAATGAAAAATAGGGAAGTTTGCACAAAGAAAGGGAAACAACCTTCCTTGCACGGCAAGGAAGGGAAAGTTGCAAAGAACCTTTGTTTGTTGTCCAAGGGTGCTCGGGAGCCATCTTAAGTGCTAAAACTTAGAGCGTTCTTGATTTAGGAAAGGTCAACCAAAATAGGAAACTTTGACTTAACTTTCCTACTTCAAGTAGGAATCCTTGTGTGATTAGGAATCCTCGTCCAACTAGGAATCCTCATGTGAGTGGGAAACCTCCTTCAATTTGGAAACCTTCTCGTAATTGGAATCCTCGTCGTAGTAGGAATCCTTGTCGTAGTAGGAATCCTTACGACATCAACTCTTCAATTTCGTCCATTCCTTTTGCTCCAAGCATAAGCTATCCAATTTGCGCCCAAAAGTGCTCCAAAAGGCTCCAAAATGCATCATTTCGCCAAATACGTCTCATAAACCTGAAAACACACAAAAGAAGCTTAAAGAACTAAAATAACTAAGAATTAATAACATAAATGCACGAAAACAAGCAAACTAAGTCGCATAAATATGCTCCTATCAACCCGCCAATGATGGAAGTCGTGAAGAAGGAAATCATTAAACTACTTGATCGTGGCATCATCTATCCTATCTCGGATAGTTGTTGGGTTTCACCGGTCCAAGTAGTTCCAAAGAAGTCCGGAGTTACGGTCGTGAAGAATGAAGAGAATGAACTTGTGCCCACATGCATCCAAACTGGTTGGAGAGTTTGCATTGACTATAGGAAGCTAAATGCCGCAACAAGGAAAGATCACTTTCCTTTGCCATTCATTGATCAAATGCTTGAAAGGTTAGCCGGTCATTCTTTTTATTGCTTTCTTAATGGTTATTCGGGTTATAATCAACTTGTCCATTTGGTACTTTTGCTTATCGTCGTATGCCATTTAGTTTATGCAATGCACCAGCCACTTTGCAATGATGCATGGTAAGTATATTCTTGGATTATGTTGAGAAAACTGTTGAGGTGTTTATGGACGATTTTAGTGTGTTTGGGGACTCATTTGATGATTGTTTGCATAATCTCACTCTAATCTTGAAAAGATGCATGGAAACTAACCTTGTTTTAAATTAAGAAAAGTGTCATTTTATGGTCAAACAAGGCATAGTTTTGGGTCATATCATCTCTGAAAAAAGAATTGAAGTTGATAAGTCTAAAATAGATCTTGTACGTTACTTACTCTCTCCTACTTCGGTGAGAGAGGTTCGTTCTTTTCTTGGCTATGCAGGATTCTATAGGCGATTTATTAAGGATTTTTCCAAGATTGCACAACCCCTATGCCGTCTCCTACAAAAATAAGTGGCTTTTGAGTTCAACGAGGAGTGTGAGAAGGCATTCAAGCATCTCAAGGAAATGCTTTCCATGGCACCAATTATTATCCCACCAGATTGGAGTTTGCCTTTTGAGCTAATGTGTGATGCATCCGATTATGCAATAGGGGTTGTTTTGGGTCAAAGGAAGAACAAGCAACCACATGTCATATATTATGCATCCCGGACATTGAATGATGCTCAATTAAACTACTCTACCACTGAAAAAGAACTTCTTGCCGTTGTGTTTGCTTTAGATAAGTTTCGCTCATATTTACTTGGCACTAAAGTGATTGTATATTCTGGCCATTCAGCTTTAAAGTACTTATTCACCAAAAAGGAGGCCAAACCAAGGCTAATTCGATGGATGCTTCTTCTCCAAGAGTTTGATATTGAAATTTGAGACAAGAAAGGTAGTGAAAATGTGGTTGCTGACCATCTAAGTCGTTTGGTGTGCAATGAGTGATAGGAGCATATTCATGCGACTTAATTAGCTTGTTCTCGTGCATTTATGTTGTGTTTCCTTAGTTATTTTAGTGTTTAAAGTCATTTTTGTGTATTTTCAGATTATAAGGCCAAAGTGTGCAAGAAGATGCAAATTGGAGCCTTTTGGAGCAAAAGAGGAATGAATGAGTTGAAGACTTGAAGAAATGATGAATTCCTACTCCAACGATGAATTACTACCAAAACGAGGATTCCTACTCAAACAAGGATTCCTACTTGAAGTAGGAAAGTTAACCCTAGGTTTCCCGTTTTGGTAACCTTTCCTAATCTTAAACGTCCGTATTTTCTAGCCACTTTGAAGGCCTTGTAGGCACTTTAGGACACAAAACGAAGGCCCTAAGCCCACTTACACAACCTTGCCGTGCATTAACCCTAATCCCCTTCCCTTGCCGTGCAAGGGGGGCATTTTTGTCCAATGTTGTGCACTTAAACCCTATTTCCCTCTCCTAACCTAAACCCTAGCAGCACCTTGCAGCCATCCCCTTTAATTTCTGATTTAATTCCCGAATTCTAGCAACCTTTAATTTAATTTTAGTTAATAAAAATAAGCTAGGGTTTGAATTTCTGGAACCCTAGGTTTTCCACCATTTAGCCGCACCCTAGGGACCTCTCATTATTTTCTTTTCATATTTTTCAGCCACAAAATCATCTCAGCCGTAATTCCCATCCAAAAACCCTAAGCCTTCTAATCTGAGCCGTACTCTTTATTCCACCGTAGTCTCTATTCATTCAATTATTATTCATTCTCTCACATTCACCATCATTGACCCTAAGCTCTCAGCCGCAACCATCCATTCCATTCTCTCCCTTCAATCCGCAGCCACCATCACCCAAATTCCATATTGCCGCAGCCTTCCCACCATTGCAGCCACCATTCCCAACCTTCCAGCCACCATCCACACCTCCATACACCTTCCCATCACCTTGCCGCAACCCTTCACCTCCCTAAATCCATTCCCAACCCAAAATAACATCCAAAAACCCCCTAAACCATCTCTGCCGCAGCAAGGAGAAGAAGAAAGAGGAGCTTAAATGCGCAGAAATTCAAGTGGATTCGTTGGGCGTTCTAGGTGTAATCAATCTTTTGTTCTTTATGTTTAATTTCAATTTTGTTTCTCTTTTCGTGAACATGAGAGGCTAAATCCCTAGTTAGCTAGGGGGTGATTCGAAACCATGTTTATGCTTGCAATATGAATTGATTACCTTTGGTTGGAATTTCATGAGTTGTGGATTCAATTCGTTTAACTGTTTGATTGATAACTTATTTGTGTATGTTTATTGAGAGTGCACGCTTAATTTTCATACATGAATATGATGCTAGAATATAAATGAGTTTCACCTAATAGTTACAAATTTATATTCACAAGTAGTGGAGGTTGCTTATAAACAATCGCGTTAAATGAATTCTTGGCACTAGTTTCATGCTCATCATAGTAACGAATGCCTCGTCAACACTTATAGTTTTCATGTTGCTTAATGATCTTTGATTGTATCTTTATTGTGCTTTTCACGTAAAGGACTTTTGGAGAATGTTTTGAATTGTGTATGCGCTGTCCCATCCAATTCATTAACTTAAGGAGAACTTGAAGGTTAATTTAAGCGAACCTAATTAACCTGGGGTGTCGAGTTTCATAATTTATCGAAAGACCAACTGCAAAATCATCTTGTATGCAAGTGTGACATGTGTGGAGAAGAACCTTCTAGCTAGCATTCATCCATATTTCCATCAAATTCATATTTAAAATCTGTTTGAATTACATTCTGTGCTATTTGTTTAATTTCGTCAAAACCTCAATCCCCCTTTACTTTAGTGTCCAATTTAGTTAGAAAGTGTCTTAGTTTGTGTTTCTAAGTGTTTTGATTCAAGTTATTACCCAAATTCGTCAAAAATAGTCAAAGTGCTCAAAACTGCCCAGATTGTGTTTTTAAGGCAGTTTTGAGTGTTTTGGGGGCAGTTTTGAGTCTTTTGGTTTGTTTTAGTGTTTTATTTTTTAGTTTTGCATTCTTTGAGTCTAATTTAGTGTTTTAACTTGTGTTTTACGTTTTTGAGTCAGTTTCCAAGTGATTTTGCAATCCCTCCTAATCCCCGGTTAAGAACGATCCCTACTTATTCATATATTACAATTGTCAAAAGAGGGTTTTAATTTGTGTGCTTATTTAGTTCACATCAATGACGACTCCTTACCCATCCAAGAGACATTCCCCGATGAGCAATTGCTGTCCACTAAGGTAAGTGAACCTTGGTATGCCGATTTGGTGAACTTTTTGGTGTCAAAACGTGTTCCAAACACCATAACCAAGCACCAACCTGATAAACTAAAGAAGGAGGCGCGGTTTTATGTATGGGATGACCCATATTTGTGGAAATATTGTGCGGATCAGATTGTTCGTCGTTGTGTGCATGATTGTGAATTTAATTCAATTCTAACCTTTTGTCACACTTATGCATGTGGAGGACATTTTGGCGCACAACGCACTGCCCTTAAGGTGTTAGAATGTGGTTTTTATTGGCCTACAATCTTTAAAGATGCTAGAACTTTTTGTTTAACTTGTGATCGTTGTCAACGCATGGGAAATATAGGTGCAAGGGACCAAATGCCTCAAACACCCATCTTTAATGTCGAAATTTTTGATGTTTGGGGCATTGATTTCATGGGCCCTTTTCCTCCTTCATATGGTTTCACTTATATTTTGCTTGTGGTTGATTATGTCTCAAAATGGGTGGAAGCCAAGGCCACCCGTACTAATGATTCTAGAGTTATTGCAGATTTTATCAAAACTAACATCTTTGCTAGATTTGGGATGCCTAGAGTGCTTATTAGTGATGGAGGATCTCATTTTTGCAATCGTACCATCGAGGCGTTGCTCAAGAAATATCAAGTCACACATAAGGTTTCAACACCTTATCATCCTCAAACCAATGGCCAAGCCGAGGTGTCTAATAGAGAAATCAAGCAAATCTTGGAGAAAACTGTTGGGCCAACAAGAAAAGATTGGAGCTTGCGTTTGGAGGATGCATTGTGGGCTTATCGAACAGCTTACAAAACAGCCATAGCGATGTCACCATTTCGGCTAGTCTATGGCAAACCATGCCATCTCCCCGTGGAGTTAGAACACAAGGCACATTGGGCGATCAAGACATTCAATATGGACATATATGCGGCTGGAATTCATAGGAAGCTTCAATTGAAGCATATGAGAATGCTTGCATTTACAAGGAAAAGACCAAGGCTTTCCATGACAAGATGATCTGAAGCAAAACATTCTCCATAGGGCAAAAAGTTTTACTTTTTAATTCTCGCCTTCGTTTATTTCCCGGTAAGTTACGTTCTAAGTGGATTAGGCCATTTGTTGTTACTAATGTTTTTCCATACGGTGCAGTTTAAATCCAAAGCTTGAGGAATGGCCAAGAATTCAAGGTGAATGGGCATCGTTTGAAGCCATATTATGCAAGTGTTGAAGGGCAGATTGTGGAGGATGTCACCCTCCATGCTGTGGGTTCTAATTGATGCTAAGAAGAACGTTCGTCCGGCTGCAAAACGTTAAAGCAAGCGCTTCTTGGGAGGCAACCCATGCATTCAACTAGAGAGGATTTGGGCAATTCAACAATTCATTCCACAAAATCAGATTTGCGTTCCTAACTCTCTCTCTCTTTATTGCTTTTATTTTGCCATGTTAGTTAGTTTATGTTGTGTGTTTGAATGTGAGTCCTTGTTTGAAACATTGAGGACAATGTTTGATTTAAGTGTGGGGGGGGTAAACAAGTTGTGTTTTGCATGATTTTCGCAGGATTTTATCACCTATCACTTCTAATGTTGTTTCTCACTGTTTTTAAGTGTTTTTAGTGTGTTTTGAAGTGTTTTTATGTGTTTGGATCAGAAAATACGAAAATTTACAAAAAGATTGCAAAATAGTTTTGAAAAACCCAAAAAGAGTTGTTTTTAAGTTGTTTTTGTGTGTTTGTTTGTGTCTTAGAGTTGTTTTTAAGTTGTTTTTGTGTGTTTTTAGTGTGTTTGTTTTTGTGTGTTTGTGTCTTAGTTGTTTTTAAGTTGATTTACTCTTTGGTTTATGCTTGGTTATAGTTATAGTTTACAAATTCACATGTAATCACAAAGAGAAAATCAGTTTTTGTAACATGCTTGAAGGAAGGAACTCAAACTAAAACTACATCCCTGAGAGACTTGAGCCTAAAACGTTCTTTGGAGAGTTATAAATCTGTGATTTCTTGTTTTCTAAAGTTATTGCATGATCTCATCATTCTTTGCTTGGTTGCTACTTAGAATGCGTTTTCATCATTATAGTTCCAAATACTAGAACTCATGCCCATTTCATTCAAAGCATGATATTGACTGCATAACATACAATAAGATGAAGTTGTTTAGTTAAACCAAAGCCAAAAGGCCTAACCCTTTTGCATATGTATTGTAGGATTACCCCTTTTGAGCCTTTTCTAGCCTATTTTCTTTGTTAACCACATTGTCCTCACCTAGCCTAGATTAGGACTTCCCATACTCTCGTTCTTAAAGGATAGTGAAGCATGACTTAGAATGAATTCCTTTTGATCAACATATTGCAGAAAACAAGTGTGTGGGAAGGTAATAGGGCATGACAAAGAAGAAAAAGAAAGAGAAAATTCGTGAAAAAATAAAAAAGAAAATAGAAAAGTGGTGAAAAGAAAGAAAAAGAGTTGAAAATTAAGTGAGAATGATCTCACAAGTGTTGGTTGTTGAAGAAAGGGTCCCAAAGTTTGAATTTGACCCTAATTGTTGATAGGAGCATATTTAGGCAACTTACTTAGCTTGTTTTCGTACATTTATGTTGTTAATTCATAGTTGTTTTAGTAGTTTAAGCCATTTTCGTGTGTTTTTAGGTTCCCATGGCTAAGGAAGCAAAAAGATGCATTTTGGAGCAAAATTGGACTTGGAATGGATAGCTTATGTTTGGAGCAAAAGGAATGGACAAAATTGAAGACCTAATTGAGTTAGGATTCCTAATCACAAGAGGATTCCTAATCAAATGAGGAATACTAGTCAAAGAAGGTTTCCTACTTGAAGTAGGAAAGTTAAGCCAAGATTTCCTATTTTGGTTTAAACTCTCCTAATCCTCAAAGACTCCATATTTCAGCAATATCAAAGGCTCCTACCTATTCTAGGTCACAAAACAACATCCCTTGCAATCTTAAATCATGCCGTGTGTCCCCTTTTATGTTTCCCTTCCTTGCCGTGCAAGGAAGGGCTTTGTTTCCAATTCTAACTACTTAAACACCTTCCTTTTTCATACCAAACTCAGCCATAACTCACATACCCTTTTATATTCCTAAGTCCTTGCCTAATTTCAGAAAATAAATGACATTCCCTTTCTTACAAGCCTTTGCCGCAAGTCACATTCCTATTCCCTTCAATTTCTGATTTTGTGTTTCCTATTCTTGAAAGATTTAGAGTTAATTCCTTTCCTAAACTAAGAAATAAAGCCTTAGGGTTCTTTCTTCCTTATAAATACCCTTGTGCCGCACCTTTAGAGGGGTAATCCTTCTTCCATACAACCCGCCTTCATTCACAAAACACATCCACCCTTTGCCGCAGCTTCTCATCCAAATTTCCACCTTTCCCCTACTTCCAAACCTTCAACCCAACATCCATACACCCCCATCAACCCTTGCCGCACCACTATACTTCCATAAACCTATCCAAAACCCAGAAAATCATCCATAAAAACCACCTTAGACCTTGTGTCGTGACTTAGCAAGGAGAAGGAGAATGAGAAGGAAGACGAAGCCTTAGACGTTTATGCATTCAAGTTGGAGTGTTGGAACGTTTTAGGTGTAATCTATCTTTTGTTTTCAATGTTTAATTCTAATTTCCTTTGTTTTGTTATGAACATGAGAGGCTAAACTCGTTTTAGCCTAGGGATGCTTTAAAGCCATGATTACGTTTATAATATGAGTTGATAAATTCCAGTTGTGATTTCATAAATTGTGAATGCAATTGACTTAACCGTTTGATGGATAACTTATTCTTGTATGTTGATTAGGGAGGCCTACTTAATTTGCATGCTTGAATTTGGTGCTAGAATATAAGGGTGTTTCACATAATCGTTACAAACTTATATTCACAAGTAGTTACGGTTGTTTTCACAATCATGTTAAGTAAATTCTTAGCACGAGTATCATGATGTCATAGTTACAAGTGCTTTGTCAATACTTATGATTTCCATTGAACGTAATGATCTTTGATTGTATCTCTATTATGATGTCATTCAATCCAATAACTTAAGGGAAATCTGAGAGTTAGTTAGTGATGTCACGGTTAATCTGGGGTATTGAGGTTCATGGTTTATCGGAAAAGCAACTGGAAATCAACTTATGTTTGAATGTATCATGTGTGGAGAAGTATCCCTTGGCTAGTCCATCATCCATTGGTTTTACTTAAATTCGTCCAAAAATCTGTTTTAAGTTTTAAGTTACTTGTTTTCTTTTAAATTCGTCCAAAAACAAATCCCCTTTTCTTACTTGTTCCAAATCTGTCCAAAAGTGTGTTTTTAAGTCTTTTTGAGTCAAAACTAAATCCCCCTTTACTTTAGTGTTTCAATTTAGTTAGAAAGTGTCTTAGTCTATGTTTCTAAGTGTTTTGATTCAAGTTATTACCCAAATTCGTCCAAATTAGTGTTAGGTGTTCAAAACTGCCCAGATTGTGTTTTTAAGGCAGTTTTGAGTGTTTTGTTGCTGTTTTGAGTTTTTTTTTGGTTTGTTTTAGTGTTTTAGTGTCTAGTTTTGCATTCTTTGAGTCAAGTTAGTGTTTTAACCTTTGTTTTACATTATTGAGTCAGTTTTCAAGTGAATTAGCAATCCCTCCTAATCCCCGGTTTAGAACGATCCCTACTTATATATATACTACAATTGTCAAAAGAGGGTTTTAATTTGTGTGCTTATCTTTTATCACATCAAATTTTTGGCGCCGTTGCCGGGGATTAGCAACTTTGCTAATCCCCCGTTGTTCTTTTTTGTTTTCTTTTTGTTTTCTTTTTGTTTTAGCTACTGACCTTATTTCTTTTCTTGTTGTAGGTACTAGTTTATGACTCGTAGTTCTCAAACTATTAGTGCAAACATCTTGGATTTCGACGACGATTTTGAGCGCACTTTGAGAAAGAAGAAGAAGAACCCAGAACTTCACCCATCAAGTTCTAGTTTGGCTTCCAATCTTGAGGAGGAAGAGGAGCCCACGGCAAGGGAGGAAGAAGAGGTTCAAACCATGGCAGCGGATAACCATACAATCAAGGAGCTTTCCGCTTCGGGAATGGACAATGCCGCACCCTTGTGCATCCAGTACCCAAGGGCGGCTCAAGACAAAACCGACAAATTTGAATTGAAGTCAAGTTTGTTGCACCACATTCCAAAGTTCCATGGACTGTCCATGGAGGATCCCAACAAGCATTTGAAGGAGTTCGAGGTGGTGTGTTCGAGTATGACTCCAATCAACGTTGATAGTAGCATTTTGAAGATGAAGGCTTTCCCGTTCTCACTATTAGAGAAGGCCAAGGATTGGTTATACGAGTTAGCACCCGGAACGGTCACTTCTTGGGAGAGCATGAAGAGGGCGTTTCTTGAAAAGTTCTTTCCTACTTCAAGAGTTATTCTCTTGAGAAAGAAGATTAGCGGAATCCAACAAAGTCAAGGGGAGTCTTTTCCAACGTACTATGAGTGTTTCAAAGCCCTTGTTGCATCATGTCCTCAACATCAAAAGAAGGAGGAGCTTCTACTTCAATATTTCTATGAAGGTCTTCTTCCCATTGAAAGGCAAATGCTTGATGCTTCAGCGGGAGGTGCGTTGGTGGATAAAACTCCCATGGCAGCCAAGAATCTCATTGCAAACGGGGCTCTTGATGCGAAAATTAGTTAAGCACACAAATTAACCCTCTTGTTGTCAAATTGTAGTAAGGATGCAAGTAGGGATCGTTCTGGACCGGGGATTAGGACGGCTTGCTAAAACCTCTAAACTGACTTAAAAACATAAAAACAAGGTTAAAAACGTTCACAAAGACTCAAAGGACTCAAAACAAGTTCAAAAGACTCAAAACTGCCTAAAAACACTAACTAAGCAGTTTCTGACCTTAAACACAATTTTGGACGAATTTAAGATTATGGTTTCATTCAAAACACTTTAAAACACAAACTAAATAGATTCTAAACACTATAGAACAAGAAAGTAAATGGGGGTTTTGATTTGACGAAAATTGAAATAACAAAACAAGTTATAGAACTAGGCAGATTGTAAAACGAATTTTGGAAACAAGATAATGGATGGATTAGTTAGAGGTCCATTCTCCACACATGACACATTTGTATATGAATCGATTTTCCAATTTCTTTTCATTAACTATGATGCTCAACACCCCAAGTTAACCGTGATGCACTAATTAACCCTCAGATTTCCTTATGTCATTGAATTGGATGATGCATGCGACAATTCAAATTATTCTCCAACGGTCCTCAACATGAATGCATAGAAGAGATACAGTGAGAGATCATTATGCTTGATGCGAGAATTATACGCGCACAAATTAAACCCTCTTTTTGTCAAATTGTAGTATATGTATAAGTAGGGATCGTTCTGGACCGGGGATTAGGAGGGATTGTTAATCACTTGGAGACTGACTCAAAAACGTAAAAACGCAATATAAAACACTAAACTAGACTCAAATAATGTAAAACTAAACTTTAAAACTCTAAAACAAACCAAAAGACTCAAACAGTACCCAAAGCACTCGAAACTGCCTTAAAAACACTTTCTGGGCAGTTTTGAGCACCTTGAGTACTTTGGACGAATTTGGGAAACAAAATGAATCAAAACACTTGTAAACACAAACTAAATGTATTTCTAACTAATCTAACACTTTAAAAGCAATGGGGGGATTGGTTTTGACGAATTTAAAATTAAAACAGAAACTTGGAATTAAAACAGATTCTAAAAACGAAATTGATGAAATTGAAAGATGAGAAACTAGTTAGAGGGTTCCTTATCCACACATGAACATAAGCATCTAATTTGACTCCCAGTTATGACTTCAACAAACGATGAATGACAATGCTCCAAGTTAATTAGGTCCGCTTAAATTAACCTTCAGATTTCCCTAGATTCATTGGATTGAATGGGATACGCATTACAACCAAATTATTCCTAATCAAAGTCCCTAACCATGGAATACGCATGATAGAGACATTCAACAAAGATCATTAAGTTCAACGGAAATCATAAACATCGACTAGGCATTCATAACTATGGAATACGCATGTTAATCCAGCCTAGGGTTTACTAAACACAATCGTGACTAGCGATCTTTACTACTCATGAATATAAGTTCATAACAATTAGGTGAAATTCCCTTATATCCTAGCATCAAGTTTAAGCATGCAAATTAAGTGTCGACCCTCAACCCACATACATAAACAAGTTCTTAATCAAAACAGAAAAGTAAACCACATCTAAAGTTCATGAATTCATAACTGGAGTAAATCAAATCATAACCAACATATGTCCATGGCTTCAAATTCGCCTCTAACTAAAAAGAAATTAGTTCCACATGTTTAACATAATTGAATAACAAGTTAAATTAAACATGAAAACAGAAACAAGAAAAGAAAGAACAAATTGATGGAATTGAATGGATGGAAAGTTAGCTACGGGGTTCATCTCCACATATGTTATACTTGCATAATAAAACGATTCTCAGTTGGTCTTTCGATAAATTATGAAACTCAACGCCCCGGGTCAATTAGGTCCGCTTAAATTAACCGTCAAGTTTTCCTTAAGTTAATGAATTGGATGGGTTAGCGCAACGCAATTCACTACATTCTCCAAAAGTCCTTTACGTGAACAGCACAATAAAGATACAATCAAAGATCATTAAGCATTATGAAAACTATAAGTGTTGACGAGGCATTCGTTACTATGATGAGCATGAAACTCGTGCCAAGAATTCATTTAACGCGATTGTTTATAAGCAACCTCCACTACTTGTGAATATAAGTTCATAACGATTAGGTGAAACTCACTTATATTCTAGCGTCATATTCATGCATGAAAATTAAGCGCGCATTCTCAATAAACATACATAAATAAGTTATCAATCAAACGGTTAAACAAATTGAATCCACAACTTATGAAATTCCAACCAAAGATAATCAATTCATATTGCAAGCATAAACATAGTTTCGAATCACCTCATAACTTTGAAATCAAAGAAACACCTAAACATTCCAACAACTCAAACTTGAATTGTATGAACGTTTAGGCACTCTTCTCTTCCATTCCTCATACGTACAAAACAAAGAGAATTGAATTTAGACATTGAAATCAAAGAAACACCTAAACATTCCAACAACTCAAACTTGAATTGTATGAACGTTTAGGCACTCTTCTCTTCCTCTTCGTTGTAGCACAAGGTCTAAGGATAGTTTGATGGTGTGAATGGTTTGGGGAGTGGTGGAGGAATGATGGTGTTTGGATTTTAAGGGAGAGCACGGCAAAGGATATAGGAAAGGTTTAAATGTCCTAAAACTAAAGGGAACAAGGTTCCAACACTTTGGTCTTCAATTAGGTCTTCAATTTCGTCCAACACTTTGGCTCCAAGCATAAGCTATCCATCCTTAGCCCAAAAGTGCTCCAAAAGTCTCCAAAATGCATCTTTTTGCTCCTTTAGCCCTTTGGACCTACAAACACACGAAAATAGCTTAAAGTACTAAAATAACTAAATAAACATAACGTAAATGCACGAGAACAAGCCATTTAAGTCGCATGAATATGCTCCTATCAAATACCCCCATACTTATCTTTTGCTAGTCCTCGAGCAAAACAAAACAACAAAAGAACACGAAACTAGACAAAACGAACAAAACACCACCTACACCTTCCAACAATCGTCTCACGGATTTCCAATGCACATAACAAGTTAAAAATCATTATTCCCACAGATTTTAGCCATCATTACACTTAAGCACATTCTTAATCATAGTCACCACATACTAGTTCACAATTAAGCATTTAAAACCATGTTTTGAATGTAGTAACATGCCTTAGAGAATTCCCTCAATTCCTTACTAGAATGCACTCTATTTTCACACAGATTTTCTGACTACACACCCTACACTAGTTATATGTGAGAGATTGATGTAAACATGAAAGACTAGTATCTCACATATGTTATAACAAAGAAAGCATTTTCTGGATTTACGATAATGACATGAATAGGATCTCATGAATGGAATGCTACTACTTAGAATGAGAACCAGTGATTCCATAAGCTCATATCAATTCCAAACTCCGCATTTTGAAACACATAACGATCAAGATAGAAGCATACGGGTTGAAACGGGGCTAAAGGTGTTTGGCTAACAAAGAAGGGATATGGAAAACAAAGGTTCTTAAAGAAATAGCGAGCAAAGCATTTGAATTAACGTAGAATTCACTTTTGAATGAAAACTCAATCTTTTGAACAACAAGGGGGAACAAGCTCTTTTTCCTTTCTTTCTTTTCTTTTCTGTTTTTCTTTTTCATATGTTTTTCACAAAAATTTTTTTTTTTTTCTTTTCTTTTGACTCTCAAAACATACATAAACACTTAAGAACAAAACATTCTCTCCCCCACACTCATTTTCTTTCATAATGTACTCAAAAGGAATTCATTTAAGTCATGCTCACTATCTTTTAAGAACAAGGGTGTGGACTGTCCTATACTAGGCTAGGTGAGGATAATATGGATAATGGTGAAGTATGGATGTGTTAGAGGGAAGGGATGAATTTCTGGCGTGAATGGTGAATGAATGCATAATTGTGGCTGCAACAAGGAGGTTTATTAATAGGATTTTAGGAATTAAAACCCTAGGTTATTTAGGTAATCAGAATTTAAGTGAAAAGCTTTTAGAAATAGGAAATCAAATCAGAAAATTAAAGGAACCTGCCTAAAAGCTGCGGCAATGCATAAAACACAAAAGGAATGTGTTTTAATGCAAGGAAATAGGAAATAAGTAAGTGTTTAATTCCCCAAATCAATTCTAAGAATCAGGAATTAAGTTAAATCCCTTTAGAATAGGTAATTGAAATCAGGAATTAGGGAAAAAGGTGATGTGATAAAAGATAGCACTCAAATTAAACCCTCTTTTTGACAATTGTAGTATAGATATAAGTAGGGATCGTTCTAGGCCGGGGATTAGGAGGGATTGCTAATCTAATGAAAATTGACTCAAAGATGTAAAAATATGTTTTAAAACACTTTAAATAGACTCACAAGACTCTTACTAACTTATATGACTCAAAACAAACTTTAAAGACTCAAAACAACCAAAAAGACTCAATTTAGACTCTAGGACTTAATTTGGAACAAATAAGAAAGGGGGTTTTGATTTTGGACGAATTTAAAAGAAAACAAGTGACTTAAAACTTTAAAACAGATTTTGGACGAAAATAAGAAAAACTAATGGATGATGGGATAGCCAAGGGATACTTCTCCACACATGATACTTTCTAACATAAATTGATTTCCAGTTGCTTTTCCGATAAACCATGAACCTCAACACCCCAGATTAACCGTGAATTGCACTAATTAACCCTCAGATTTTCCTCACGTTATTGAATTGGATGATTGCATACGACAACTCAAAGCATTCCCCACAAGTTCCCTACATGAATTGCATAATAGAGATACAAGCAAGAATCATTAAGTTCTTTGAAAACCATAAGCATTGACGAAGCACTCGTTACTATGAATTGCATGAAACTTATGCCAAGAATTTACTTAACATGATTGTGAAAACAACCTTAACTACTTGTGAATATTAGTTTGTGACAATTATGTGAAACACCCTAATATTCTAGCCCAAAATTCAAGCATGCAAATTAAGTAGGCCTCCCTAATAAACATACAAGAATACGTTATCCGTCAAACGGTTAAGTAAATTGCGTTCACAATTTATGAAATCACAACTGGACTTAATCAACTCATATTATAAATGTAATCATGGTTTCAAAGCATCCCTAGGCTAAAACGAGTTTAGCCTCTCATGTTCATGACAAAACAAAGCAACATAGATTTAAACATTAACAATAAAGGATAGATTACACCTAGAAACGTCCAACACTCCAACTCGAATGCACAAACGCCCAAGGCTTGGTCTTCCTTCTCCTCCTCCTTGCTAAGTCACGGCAAAGGGTCTATGGTAGGTTTGTGGATGATTTTCTGGGTTCTTGGATGGATTTAGGTATGTATGGAGGTTGGGATGGAGGTGTGGAAGTAGGGGAATGATGGATGGGTGGTTGTAAGGTCACGGCAAAGGATGGTTGTGTTTATGAATGAATGATTGTTGTGTGAAGGTGATAGGAGCATATTTAGGCGACTTACTTAGCTTGTTTTCGTGCATTTATATTGTTAATTCATAGTTGTTTTAGTAGTTTAAGCCATTTTCGTGTGTTTTTAGGTTCATATGGCTAAGGAAGCAAAAAGATGCATTTTGGAGCATTTTGGAGCAAAATTGGACTTGGAATGGATAGCTTATGTTTGGAGCAAAAGGAATGGACGAAATTGAAGGATTCCTAATCCATTCCAGCCACATGCACTCCCATTCTTTAATCCATTGCAGCCACATGCACCCATAATCATTCACACCTTGCAGCCACATGCATTCACTCTTCATAAATCAGCCACATGCACATTCAATCATTCACACCAAAACCTTGCACATGCTTTCCCATTTCATTATTCATTCACTTTGCAACCCACATGCACCCTAGATTCTAATCAGCCACTCCACATGCATTTCCAACCTAATCCACATGCATTCATCATCATAACCTAGCTGTCATTGCACATGCATTCACCCTTTAATCCATTGCAGCCACATGCACTCCCATTTTCTCCCAAAACATTGCACATGCATTTTCAGCTTTCCACCAAGTTCCTAGCTGTCATATTCCCTCTTCTTCACCTATAAATAAGCATCCATTGCAGCCACAATACATTCATTCTTCCATTTCAGAAATTCACCCATTCACACATCAAAACTGCCCTTTGGCCGTGAGTTCCCTATTAATCCAAACACCACCAGAAATTCAGCCATTCCACCACTCCCCAAACCATTCACACCATCAAACTATCCTTAGACCTTGTGCTACAACGAAGAGGAAGATAAGAGGGCCTAAACGTTCATACAATTCAAGTTTGAGTTGTTGGAATGTTTAGGTGTTTCTTTGATTTCAATGTTTAATTTCAATACTCTTTGTTTTGTACGAATGAGGAATGGAAGAGAAGAGGGCCTAAACGTTCATACAATTGATAGGAGCATATTCATGCGACTTAAATGGCTTGTTCTCGTGCATTTACGTTATGTTTCTTTAGTTATTTTAATACTTTAAGCTATTTTCGTGTGTTTGTAGGTTCTAAGGGCAAGGTATGCAAAAGGATGCCTTTTGGTGCCTTTTGGAGCAAATTAGAGATTGGAATGGATATCATATGCTTGGAGCCAGGAGGATGGACGAAATTGAAGACTTGAAGTAGGAAAGTTAAATCCTAAAAGACCTCATGTTTGAGCATCATTGAAGACTCCTACGCATTTTAGAACACAAAAACAACATTCCTTGCAACCTTAGGACATTATCGTATGTTTCCTTGTGTCTCCCTTCCTTGCATGGCAAGGAAGGGCTTTGTTCCCTATTTTAAACACTTAAACCATTCACTTAACATATCATTCACCACATATCATACACTTATCATATCATACACTTTTCATCACCACTTATCACTTATAATAACCACATATCATATCACTTATAACCATACACTTATCACTTATCATACCCATAATCATTCACACCTTGCAGCCACATTCATCACCAAAGAAACCATCATTTCAGCACATTCCCTTGCATTCCAACCAAAACCGTGCACATGCTATCACCATAAATTCACATGCACTTGTTCCTCCATCATTCCATCCTTTAAAACATTGCACATGCACTTTAATCATTCAACACATGCGCTCCCATTCTTTAATCCATGCAGCCACACATTCACCCACATGCATTTCCACCCACATGCTCTCCCATTTCAGATTGCATTTCCATTCACACACCAACACATCCCTTTGTGCCGTGCACTTTAATCATTCAATTCAGCCATTCCACATGCCATTGTCATTCCACTTTAGCTTTAATTCACATGCACATTCATTCATCCAGAAAATACATCCTTTGCCATGCACATACACTTCCCACTCTTTAATTCATTTCAGCCACATGCATTCCCCCTTTAAGCCACATGCACTCCCATCCATTCCACATGCTATTGCAGCCACGTGCATTTCTCTTTTCATTTCCAGATTGTCCCCTTGCACATGCAGACACATATTCATTGCACATGCATTTCCAACCCACATGCATCCTTTAATCATTCAAACATGTAGCCACATTCCCTCCTAGCTGTCATGTTCCCCCCATTTCACCTATAAATAAGCATCCATTCCATTCATTCTCATTCATTCTTCCACATTTCAGAAAATCATCCATTCACACCAAGAAACATCCCCTTGGCCGTGAGTTTCCCTACAAATCCAAACACCACTCCTCTTCCATTTCCATCACTCCCCAAACCATTCACACCATCAAACTATCCTTAGACCTTGTGCTACAATAAAGAGGAAGAGAAGAGGGCCTAAACGTTCATACAATTCAAGTTTGAGTTGTTGGAATGTTTAGGTGTTTCTTTGATTTCAATGTTTAAATTCAATTCTCTTTGTTTTGTATGTTTGAGGAATGGAAGAAAAGAGTGCTTAAACGTTCATACAATTCAAGTTTGAGTTGTTGGAATGTTTAGGTGTTTCTTTGATTTCAATGTTATGAAGAACTAAACCCCCCTTAGCTAGGGGGTGATTCGAAATATATGTTTATACTTGCATTTTGATTTGATTACTTCTAATTACGTTTCATAAGTTGTGAATTCAATTTGTTTAACTGTTTTATTGATAACCTATTTATGTATGTTTATTGAGAGTGCACGCTTAATTTTCATGCATGAATATGACGCTAGAATATAAGTGAGTTTCACCTAATAGTTATGAACTTATATTCACAAGTAGTGGAGGTTGCTTATAAACAATCGCGTTAAATAAATTCTTGGCATAAGTTTCATGCAATCATAGTAACGAATGCCTCGTCAACACTTATAGTTTTCAAAGAACTTAATGATTCTTGCTTGTATCTCTATTATGCAATTCATGTAGGGAACTTGTGGGGAATGCTTTGGGTTGTCGTATGCAATCATCCAATTCATTAACTTAAGGAAAACTTGACGGTTAATTTAAGCAGACCTAATTAACCCGGGGTGTTGAGAATTCATGGTTTATTGAAATGCAATTGGAAATCGTTTTATTATGCAAGTGTAACATGTGTGGAGATGAACCCCTTGGCTAGCATCCATTCATCCATACTTTCATCATATTCATTTTTACAATCTGTTCTAATTTTACAAAGTTTTAAGTTTTGTTTTCAAATTCGTCAAAACCTCAATCCCCCTTTACTTTAGTGTCCAATTTAGTTAGAAAGTGTCTTAGTTTGTGTTTCTAAGTGTTTTGAATCAATTTATTACCCAATTTCGTCCAAAGTAGTCAAAGTGCTCAAAACTGCCCAGATTGTGTTTTTAAGGCAGTTTTGAGTGTTTTGGTGCTGTTTTGAGTCTTTTGGTTTGTTTGGTGCTTTAAGTGTTTAGTTTTACATTCTTTGAGTCTAGTTTAGTGTTTTATATTGTGTTTTTACGTTTTTGAGTCAAATCCAAGTGATTAACAATCCCTCCTAATCCCCGGTCCAGAACGATCCCTACATAAACATATACTACAATTTGACGAAAAGAGGGTTTAATTTGTGTGCGTATAATTCTCGCATCAACAATTCAAGTTCGAGTTGTTGGAATGTTTAGGTGTTTCTTTGATTCTCTTTGTTTTGTACGTATGAGGAACTAAACCCCCCTTGGCTAGGGGGGGATTCGAAATATATGTTTATGCTTGCATTTTGAGTTGATTACTTCTAATTACGTTTCATAAGTTGTGGATTCAATTTGTTTAACTGTTTGATTGATAACTTATTTATGTATGTTTATTGAGAGTGCACGCTTAATTTTCATGCATGAATATGACGCTAGAATATAAGTGAGTTTCACCTAATAGTTACGAACTTATATTCACAAGTAGTGGAGGTTGCTTATAAACAATCGCGTTAAATGAATTCTTGGCATAAGTTTCATGCGTATTCCATAGTAACGAATGCCTCGTCGATGTTTATGATTTCCGTTGAACTTAATGATCTTTGTTGAATGTCTCTATCATGCGTATTCCATAGTTAGGGACTTTGATTAGGAATAATTTGGTTGTAATGCGTATTCCATTCAATCCAATGAATCTAGGGAAATCTGAAAGTTAATTTAAGCGGACCTAATTAACTTGGAGCGTTGAGAAGTCATGGTTTGTTGAAATGCAATTGGAAATCGTTTTATTATGCAAGTATAACATGTATGGAGATGAACCCCTTAGCTAGCCTTCATTCCATTCAATTCTATCACACATTCACATTTACATTTTGCTTTAGTTTACAATCTGTACATTTAGTTTAATTTCGTAAAAATCTAAATCCCCCTTTACTTTATTGTCCAATTTAGTTAGAAAGTATCTTAGTTTGTGTGTTTTAAGAGTTTTGATTAAATTTATTTCCCAATTTCGTCCAAATTCACCAAAGTGCTCAAAACTGCCCAGAAAGTGTTTTTAAGGTAGTTTTGAGTGTATTTGTGCTGTTTTGAGTCTTTTAGTTTGTTTGAGTGTTTTAAAGTTTAGTTTTGCATTCTTTGAGTCTAGTATAGTGTTTTATATTGTGTTTTTACGTTTTTGAGTCAAATCCAAGTGATTAACAATCCCTCCTAATCCCCGGTCCAGAACGATCCCTACTTATACCTATACTACAATTTGACAAAAAGAGGGTTTAATTTGTGTGCGTATAATTCTCGCATCAAATTTTGGCGCCGTTGCCGGGGATTAGCAAATTTGCTAATCTCTTGGATTGTTCGTTTCTATTATGTATTTTAGTTTTAGTTTTTGATTTGTGTTTTGTTTGTTGATTTTAAGTACTAGAGAAGCACAACATGGCACTTGATAATGCTTCTCTATTGTCACAGCTCATGGAAAGGTCCCAAATGCAAAGCATTGATATATTTGATCTTCAATCAAGGAATAACGTGTTTTCCAATACTTACAATTCGGATTGGAGTGATCATTCAAACTCTATGTGGTGGGAACCTCAACATGTTCAACAAGAAGGATATTGGCAGCCACCACAACCTCATATTCAATATGCCCAACCAAACTCAAATTCGTCAATAGATTATAATCAAAAGCTTAATGAATTAATTTGTTTGGTGCAGGGCTCACAAAATCAAGACAATGAGGCTCAACAAGAAGAATATTGGCAGCCATATGAGGAGTTCTATTCAACGCCTATGCAGCCACCACAAGGGTTGGACCATTTGGAAAAGCAAATTGGGCAGATCGCGGAGTTCGTAGGACAGTTTCGAGACCAAGGCGAACTCCCTAGTTCAACCATTGCAAATCCGAAGGGAGAATTTGAAACTGCCAAGGAAATCATGTTGAGAAGTGAAAAGGAGGTTGGAACAGACCCTCAACCATCAAAATCAAATCACAAGGAAGAGGAATACACCCAACCCACGGAAAGGGTGGAAACACCTTTGCCGGAGGCACCTATTGCTCCTACGCCATCTAATTCAAGTAAGGTTGTTCCAAATTTAATTAGTTCTAACCCCATTCCACCTAATATCCTTATTCCTTGCAGGTTCATGAATTCCAAGGAAGAAGAAAGTGAAAAAGACATCTTGGAAGCACTTCCAAAGGTGCAAAGTATGGAATTTCATGAATTCATCAAAGAGGATATACTTGAGACAACAATTCCCAAAGAAGTTGGATTTTATGACACGGGACAAGTCATAACTTTCGAAGGGGTGTTTATTCTTAAGTTCATGTCGGAGCACACAGGTAAGCCGCCTCCCCGAATTTCAATTTTCTTTTATACTAATTTGTTGTTGATGATTCAGGCACCCAATCTTGAATTTAAACAATTACCGGATCATTTCAAGTATCACCGCCCATTCAAAGATAAATTCCATGCCGATTGATTCAGATAAAAAATAAAAAATAAAAATAAAAAAAAAAAAAGAAAAGAAAAGAAAAATAAAAGAATGTAACTTTCACAAAGGTTGTTTGCTTGAAGCCCCACTCCGTGGCAATACTCTTGAAGCGGAAGGCGTCGGAGCGGAAGGCGTCGGAGCGGAAGGCGTCGGAGCGGGAGGCATCGGAGCTAGAGCATTCCAGGCCTCAATACTTGGCCAAACGCTGGATGACCCAGGAAAAAGGTGCCTCTGGAGATAAGCCGCAAGCCTTTGACGGTCACCTTGAATCCGACCTTCAGATTCTTGCAGCTCATCAAGCTTCCTCTTCATGCCCGACGAATAGTTATTTGCAAGCACATGCAAACTTCTATTCTCGTACTTAAGCTGTTTGATCTCCTGCTTGAGACTTTCCACCTCTGCCATCAATGATTCCACCTGACGGGAGCGGGCAAGCAGGCGTTGGCCCATGTTGGACACAGAGCTCGCACACTGAACACTAAGAGCGAGGGACTCTTGAACGGCCAACTCATCGGACCGCCCTGACAGCAGCCTACTATCTTTTGGAGTGAGGAGGTTCCTAGCTACTATTGTAGCTGTTGTGGCGTCCTGCATCACGGAGTCTTCACCTGTAAGAGGACCGTTAGAAGATAAGAAAGAAGGGCGCCATATGTTACCTTGACGCGGCGCGCCCGTATCACTGCTGAGACTCAATTCTAAGCTAAGGTTCGATGGGTTTGCCATTTTTCAGAAGTGTTCAAAGATAAGGGTTGGATGGAGTTAAATCTTAAAGGCCGGAGTCGATTTTCAAGAATGGCCAGTCTTCAGAGTGTGTATGTTGGCGGTGATCGATACCTCTATAAAAAGCTAAGGCGACACGTCCACCAATTCAAAAAGCCGGAATTTCCGGCGTAAGTTAGGCGACGCTTTCTCGGTTTTTCAGAAGACGCGTTCAACTTTGTCAAAAGATTTCTTCTTTTCAGAAAACACGTGGAGGCCATCATCGCAACTACACATCTTTAGCCGACAAGCGCAAAGTTCGGCGACGCTTTCTCTGCTTTTTAGAAAACGCGTATAGCTTTGTCAAAAGGAGCCGCATTCGCATTACTACGTGTCGTTCAGAAAGCGAAGGGGCGCCTGCTCAAAAATCGAAGAGGCGCCTGCTCAGAATTCAAAGAGGCGTCGTTCAGATATCGAAGAGACGTTTGTCGACAAGGGTAAAAGAACAGTACCACCACTTGCTTTTGAGAAATCCCTATATATGTCGACCTTCATCTTTTGTGGCAAGGCAGACCTGAAGAAAACGCCCAACTCTTCCTCACCTCTGAGAGCGCACTCCCAGCAAAGGCTTTCGAAATACTCAATTTTTTCTTCTTCCCCAAAGATGATACCAGATGCCTGGAGTACAGATGACCCAGGAGGAAACGATAGATTGAAGTGTGCTGATTCATTCACCGCTTCTTCAAAAGCAAAGGTATCTCATATCATCAAGGTCAAAAGCAAAAGTATCTCATATCATGCTCTTTCCCTGTCTTTTTCTTTGTCCTTGTTCTTACTCGCATGGCAAAGTGAAAGAAGCAATCAGCCGGCACTTGGAGTCAGTCTTTCGATCTGGAGCCGACTGCCTGGAATCTATTCCTGGTTGCTTACCTAGCGTTACTCTCGAGTAGTCATCTTCAACGGAGCAAGTAAGGCAAGTGAAAATGATACATTGAAGCATGTGGAGACAAGCAACAACTGCATATGCTGAGCTATCCTCTAACCCTCTTCAATACGAATTGGAAAGATTGAACAAAGAAACAGATAAAAGGAGGAAGCTCAAACCTTCGGGGGAGACCAAATGAATCCTGCTGCCCAGTTCAAGAGTAGCACAAAGGAAAATCAACGAGCGGAGGAGACCAAAAGAATCCTCCAGCCCAGTTCAAGAGTAGCATGTGGAAAATCAACGATGGGAGGAAACCAGTTCAAGATTAAGCCTGTGGAATCACCAAGATCAACCCATGCATTCAACCAAGGAGAAGATGGAATTTACACTCCATAACCAGATTTGCGTCCCTAAACTCTTCTCTTTGTTAGTTACATTCTGCCATGTTTAGTTGCTTTTTGTGTGTTTACTTATGTTTTGTGTGAATCTATGCTTAAAACATTGAGGACAAGGTTTGATTTAAGTGTGGGGGGGGGGGGGGGGGGGGGGGGGTAACTAAGTTTATTTAATGCAAATTCGTGGGATTTTATCACCCATAACTTCAAATGTTGTTCCTTGCTGTTTTAAGGTGTTTTTAAGTTGTTTTAGAGTGTTTTAGTATGTTTTGTTTTTATAACTCCGAAAATCACATAAAAATTTGAAAAACATGTTTTGAAAAGCCTAAAAAGAGTGTTTTGAGTCGTTTTTCTATGTTTGTGTCATAGGGGACCTTCCAACACAATGATAAGGATTTGGTTTGTAATTGCATGACTGTTAAAAAGAGTTATAAACATAGAGAAAAGTTTGATTTACTCTTGGTATATGCTTGGTTATGGTTATAATGTATGACTTCACATGCAATCATAAAAGAAAAATTCGTTTTTGTAACATGCTTGAAGGAAGGAACTCAAACAAACGCTACAACCCTGTGAGACTTGAGCCATTACCTTCTTTGGAGAGTTATAATCTATGATTCTTTGTTTTCTAAAGTTGTTGCATGATCTCATTATTCCTTGCTTGGTTACTACTTGGAATTCAATTGTATCATGATAGAACTAAATGCTAGAACTTATATCCGTTTCATTCAAAGCATGACATTGAATTGCATAACATATATCAAGATGAAGTTGTGTAGTTGCCACCATAGCCAAATAGCCTTACTTCCCATATTTCGTATTTGTTGTAAGTTTTAACCCCGTTGAGCCTTGTTTAGCCTTTATTCTTTGTTAACCCACATTATCCTCACCTAGCCTAGTGTAGGACAGTCCACACCCTTGTTCTTAAAAGATAGTGAGCATGACTTAAATGAATTCCTTTTGAGTTACATTATGCAAGAAAATGAGTGTGGGGGAAGGAATGTTTGTTCTTAAGTTTATACGTATGTTTTGAGATTCAAAAGAAAAAAGAAAAAAAAAAAAAAAAAAAAAAAAAAAAAGAAAAACATATAAAAAAGAAAAACAGAAAAGAAAGGAAAAAGAGCTTGTTCCCCCTTGTTGTTCAAAAGTTGAGTTTTCATTCAAAAGTGAATTCTAAGTTAATTCAAATGCTTTGCTCGCTATTTCTTTAAGAACCTTTGTTTTCCATATCCCTTCTTTGTTAGCCAAACACCTTTAGCCCCGTTTCAACCCTTATGCTTCTATCTTGATCGTTATGTGTTCAATAATGTGGAGTTTGGAATTGATATGAGCTTATGGAATCACTGGTTCTCATTCTAAGAAGTAGCATTCCATTCATGAGATCATATATATACATGTTAATAATTCCAGAAAATGCTTTCCTTATTATAACATATGTGAGTGTTCGTCTACAAGTTTACATCAATCTTCTCACATATACCTAGTGTAGGGAGTGTAGTCAGAAAATCTGTGTGAAAAACGAGAGTACATCTAGTAAGGAATTGAGGGAATTCTCTAAGGCATGTTACTACATTCAAAACATGGTTTTAAATGCTTAATTGTGAACTTGTATGTGGTGACTATGATTAAGTATGTACTTAAGTGTAAAGATAACTAAAATCTGTGGGGATAATGATTTTTAACTTGTCATGTGCATTGGAAATCCCTGAGACGATTGTTGGAAGGTTTAGGTTGTGTTTTACTTGTTTAGTGTTGTTTTGTTTGTTTTGTTTTTCTGTTTTGCTCGAGGACGAGCAAAAGCTAAGTGTGGGGGAATTTGATAGGAGCATATTTAGGCGACTTACTTAGCTTGTTTTCGTGCATTTATATTGTTAATTCATAGTTGTTTTAGTAGTTTAAGCCATTTTCGTGTGTTTTTAGGTTCATATGGCTAAGGAAGCAAAAAGATGCATTTTGGAGCATTTTGGAGCGAAATTGGACTTGGAATGGATAGCTTATGTTTGGAGCAAAAGGAATGGACGAAATTGAAGGATTCCTAATCCATTGCAGCCACATGCACTCCCATTCTTTAATCCATTGCAGCCACATGCACCCATAATCATTCACACCTTGCAGCCACATGCATTCACTCTTCATAAATCAGCCACATGCACATTCAATCATTCACACCAAAACCTTGCACATGCTTTCCCATTTCATTATTCATTCACTTTGCAACCCACATGCACCCTAGATTCTAATCAGCCACTCCACATGCATTTCCAACCTAATCCACATGCATTCATCATCATAACCTAGCTGTCATTGCACATGCATTCACCCTTTAATCCATTGCAGCCACATGCACTCCCATTTTCTCCCAAAACATTGCACATGCATTTTCAGCTTTCCACCAAGTTCCTAGCTGTCATATTCCCTCTTCTTCACCTATAAATAAGCATCCATTGCAGCCACAATACATTCATTCTTCCATTTCAGAAATTCACCCATTCACACATCAAAACTGCCCTTTGGCCGTGAGTTCCCTATTAATCCAAACACCACCAGAAATTCAGCCATTCCACCACTCCCCAAACCATGCACACCATCAAACTATCCTTAGACCTTGTGCTACAACGAAGAGGAAGATAAGAGGGCCTAAACGTTCATACAATTCAAGTTTGAGTTATTGGAATGTTTAGGTGTTTCTTTGATTTCAATGTTTAATTTCAATACTCTTTGTTTTGTACGAATGAGGAATGGAAGAGAAGAGGGCCTAAACGTTCATACAATTCAAGTTCGAGTTGTTGGAATGTTTAGGTGTTTCTTTGATTCTCTTTGTTTTGTACGTATGAGGAACTAAACCCCCCTTGGCTAGGGGGGATTCGAAATATATGTTTATGCTTGCATTTTGAGTTGATTACTTTTAATTACGTTTCATAAGTTGTGGATTCAATTTGTTTAACTGTTTGATTGATAACTTATTTATGTATGTTTATTGAGAGTGCACGCTTAATTTTCATGCATGAATATGACGCTAGAATATAAGTGAGTTTCACCTAATAGTTACGAACTTATATTCACAAGTAGTGGAGGTTGCTTATAAACAATCGCGTTAAATGAATTCTTGGCATAAGTTTCATGCGTATTCCATAGTAACGAATGCCTCGTCGATGTTTATGATTTCCGTTGAACTTAATGATCTTTGTTGAATGTCTCTATCATGCGTATTCCATAGTTAGGGACTTTGATTAGGAATAATTTGGTTGTAATGCGTATTCCATTCAATCCAATGAATCTAGGGAAATCTGAAAGTTAATTTAAGCGGACCTAATTAACTTGGAGCGTTGAGAAGTCATGGTTTGTTGAAATGCAATTGGAAATGGTTTTATTATGCAAGTATAACATGTATGGAGATGAACCCCTTAGCTAGCCTTCATTCCATTCAATTCTATCACACATTCACATTTACATTTTGCTTTAGTTTACAATCTGTACATTTAGTTTAATTTCGTAAAAATCTAAATCCCCCTTTACTTTATTGTCCAATTTAGTTAGAAAGTATCTTAGTTTGTGTTTTTAAGAGTTTTGATTAAATTTATTTCCCAATTTCGTCCAAATTCACCAAAGTGCTCAAAACTGCCCCGAAAGTGTTTTTAAGGCAGTTTTGAGTGTATTTGTGCTGTTTTGAGTCTTTTAGTTTGTTTGAGTGTTTTAAAGTTTAGTTTTGCATTCTTTGAGTCTAGTATAGTGTTTTATATTGTGTTTTTACGTTTTTGAGTCAAATCCAAGTGATTAACAATCCCTCCTAATCCCCGGTCCAGAACGATCCCTACTTATACCTATACTACAATTTGACAAAAAGAGGGTTTAATTTGTGTGCGTATAATTCTCACATCAGAAGGGTGGTGATGATTAAATGGCACGGCAAGGAGTTTATATAGGCTAGTTTGGCACACTTAGTGAAGGAAAAGGATTGCCTAATCCTATTGAAAAAGGGTTAATTCAAGGCAGAAATCAAGTGGGATTGGGAATAGGAATTTCGGCTAGGAATTAGGGAGTTCTAGGAGGCTAGGTGCGGCACACATGTAGGGATAGGATTAGGTGTTCTAGAAACTGTGTTTAAGGCAGATTTCCTAATCCTAAAGGGCCTAGGACATGTGATATAAGAGTAGGAAAAGGATTGTGATTCCTAAACCTACAAGGAATGGGGATTTGCGGCAATGGTATGGATGAGTCTTCTAGAAACTGAAATAAGTGTTTAAATGTGTAATTGATTCTCCCTAAGTAGCTAGGTTTAGGTCCCAATCTGATTTGGATAGGATAGAATAGGATAATGTTAGAGATAGGATAGGATAGGGTTTCTAGGATAGGATAAGATAAGGTTGGATAAGGTTCCTTGTTTTTTGCTTCTTCCTTATCTTCATTGTATTAGGACTTCTTCCACCAGATTTGTAGCCTTTCCTAGCTCTTCTAGTCTTCAATTTCGTCCATCCTCTTTGCTCCATTGTTAAGCTATCCAATCCATGCCCAAAAATGCTCCAAATAGCCTCAAAATGCACTTTCTTGCTCCTTTTGCCATTAGGACCTAAAAACACACGAAAATAGCTTAAACTACTAAAACAACTATGAATTAACAACATAAATGCACGAAAACAAGCTAAGTAAGTTGCCTAAATATGCTCCTATCAAAAGGCTAAGTCTTGCGGCAAAGGGAGGAAAAGAAAGGGAAAGTGCAAAACTTGCAGATTTTGAGTGAAAGGGAATGTATAGGTGCGGCTAAGACTTTTAAGAAAGAGATTGTGACATAATCTTGCAGATTTTGGGAGAGAAAAGGAAGGTTACTCACGGCACAATTTAGGACATGTCTAGGGCTTCTAGAACATGTGATTTAGGCAACCAACATTATTTGGAAACTTGCACAATTGGAAACCTTTCAAGAATAGAAACTCCCCATAATGGAAACTAGTTTCCAATTCTTGATTCCTCCTTCTTCCTTCGATTCTAGGCTCACTTGGTCTTTAATTTCGTCCAACACTTTGGCTCCAAGCACAAGCTATCCATCCTTAGCCCAAAAATGCTCCAAAAGGCTCCAAAATGCACTTCTTTGCTCCTTTAGCCCTTAGAACCTGAAAACATACGAAAATGACTTAAAAGATTTAAAGAACTAAGAAATAACAACGTAAATGCACAAGAACAAGCCAACTAAGTCGCCTAAATATGCTCCTATCAAATTCCCCCACACTTAGCTTTTGCTAGTCGTCGAGCAAAACAAAACAAACAAAAGAACACGAACTAGACAAAACGAGCAAAACACAACCTAAACCTTCCAACATTTGCCTCAGGGATTTCCAATGCACATGACATGTTAAAATTCATTATCTCCACAGATTTTAGTCATCTTCCCACTTAAGTACATTCTTAATCATAGTCACCACATACTAGTTCACAATTAATCATTTAAAACCATGTTTTGAATGTAGTAACATGCCTTAGAGAATTTGCTCAATTCCTTACAAGATATGCACTCAATTTTCACTCAGATTTTCCAACTACACACCCTAATCTAGTTATATGTGAGAAGATTGATATAAACATGAAAACGAACACTCACATATATGTATCACAAAGAAAGCAATTTCTGGAGTTAATAAGCTTGTTTAGATATGATCTCATGAATGGAATGCTACTACTTAGATGCGAGAACCAGTGACACCATATGCTCATACCAAGTTCAAACTCCACAAATTGAAACACATAACACTCAAGATTGAAGTCAAGGGTTGTAAGGGGGCTTGGGGTGTTTGGCTAACAAAGAAGGGATATGGAAAACAAAGGTTCTTAAAGAAATAGTGAGCAAAGCATTTGAATCAACTTAGAATTCACTTTTGAATGAAAACTTAATGTTTGAACAAAAAGGGAGAATTTAGACAATTTAGGGCCAGATTTGGTGTTTTGGACCCTTTCTTCAACATTCAACACTTCATCACTCATTCTTACATCTTTTCAAGCTCTTTTTCCTTTCTTTCTTTCTTTTCTTTTCTGTTTTTCTTTTTCATACGTTTTTCACAACTTTTTCTTTTCTTTTGAATCTCAAAACATACATATAACTTTAAGAACAAACATTCCCTCCCCCACACTCATTTTCTTGCATAATGTAACTCAAAAGGAATTCATTTAAGTTATGCTCACTATCCTTTATGAACAAAGGTGTGGACTTTCCTAAACTAGGCTAGGTGAGGATAATGTGGGTTAACAAAGAATAAAGGCTAAACAAGGCTCAACGGGGTTAACTTAAACATAAAATGAGGTAGGATACACGGCAATTTGGCTTAGGTGGTGGTCACTACACAACTTCTTCTTGAATATGTGTTATGCAAATCAATAACATGCTTTGAATGAAATGGGCATGAGTTCTAGCATTTGGAACTATATGATGAAACGCCTTCTAAGTAGTAACCAAGCAAAGAATAATGAGACCATGCAACGACTTTAGAAAACAATAATGCACAGATTTTAACTCTCCAAATAACGTTTAGGCTCAAGTCTCACAAGGTTGTAGCGTTTGTTTGAGTTCCTTCCTTCAAGCATGTTACAAAAAACAAATTTTTCTTTTATGATTGCATGTGAAGTCATACATTATAACCATAACCAAGCGTATACCAAGAGTAAATCAAACTTTTCTCCATGTTTATAACTCTTTTTAACAGTCATGCAATTACAAACCAAATCCTCATCATTGTGTTGGAAGGTACCCTAAGACACAAACACACAAAAACGACTCAAAACACTCTTTTTAGGTTTTTCAAAACATGTTTTTCAAATTTTTATGTGATTTTCGGAGTTATAAAACAAAACACACTAAAACACTCCAAAAGAGCTTAAAAACACTTTAAAACAGCAAGGAACAACACTTGAAGTTATGGGTGATAAAATCCCACGAATTTGCATCAAATATACTTAGTTACCCCCCCCCCCCCCCCCCCCCCCCCCCCCCCCACACACTTAAATCAAACATTGTCCT
Organism: Pyrus communis; assembly: GCF_041283825.1. Classification (NCBI taxonomy): domain Eukaryota; kingdom Viridiplantae; phylum Streptophyta; class Magnoliopsida; order Rosales; family Rosaceae; genus Pyrus; species Pyrus communis. The sequence goes on from NC_142569.1 coordinate 23,236,111, forward strand.
CAATGTTTTAAACATAAATTCACACAAAACACAAGTAAATATGCAAACAGCAACTAAACAACATAACATGGCAGATTAGAAACAACAACAAAGAGAAGGGTTTGAGGAACGCAAATCTGGAATTTGGGGGATTCCTAGGGCTTCCTTTGTTGAATGGATGGGTTGCCTCCCACATAGCGCTTGCTTTAACGTCGTACAGCCGGACGAAGAACACTTTCACTCCAAGTTGGAACCCACGGCATGCAAGGGAAGCTCTTCCACAACATGCCCTTCAACACTTTCATAATATGGCTCAATGAATGGGAGGGGGTAGTGATCCTCCCTGATGGTGGTGTTTTGGTTTCGAAAGTCCATGTAAATGCTCCCACCACCTTTAAATCGGTTGGGCACCTGCACCAAAGAAGGTAACAACCTATTAATTGAAATGGGAATTGAAATTGGGATTGAAGACTTACAAACATATTGTGGTGAAGGCTCAAAATCGGCAGCCCTATCAACAATGTCACCATGGCTACTTTCGGCCATATTGGGTGTTTGTAGGGCAATCACTCCAAGTTCTTCTCCAATGGTGGTTCTTGATACATCCTTCGTGATAAGTGTGGATCCTTTCGGCCCTATGTCCTTATGCACATCTATGACAAAACAAGAATGACTATTGTTAGGATTCTTAATAGAGTCATAAACATTGAATTTAATTATATCACCACCAAACTCCATTGTTAGTGCTCCCTTGGCCACATCAATCTTTGTTTGGGCTGTTTTCATGAACGAACGGCCTAGCAAGAGTGGCAATGATGGAGCATGGGTCGAATCCTCCATTTCTAAGACATAAAAATCTGCAGGAAAGATGAGATGATTGACCTGCACTAAAACATTCTCAAGGACTCCCTTGGGATAAACATTAGAACGATCGGCCAATTGAATTATAACGCCATCTTGTTTTAACTCACCAAGGTTCATAGATGCATAAATGGAATATGGCATGACATTAATAGAAGCACCTAAATCTAACATGCATTGTTCAAATTTAGTGTTTCCAATTATGCATGGGATAGTAAAGCTCCCTGGATCCTTACATTTTGGAGGTAACTTTCGTTGCAAAACCGCGGATACATTTTCACTTACTTTCACAACTTCTTTGTTTGAAATTCTTTTCCTAGTTGTGCATAACTCTTTTAAAAACTTCGCATACCTGGGCACTTGCTTAATGGCATCAAGTAAAGGAATGTTTACTTGGACCTTCCTAAATGTCTCAAGAATGTGATAGGAGCATATTCATGCGACTTAATTAGCTTGTTCTCATGCATTTATGTTGTGTTTCCTTAGTTATTTTAGTGTTTAAAGTCATTTTTGTGTATTTTCAGATTATAAGGCCAAAGTGTGCAAGAAGATGCAAATTGGAGCCTTTAGGAGCAAAAGAGGAATGAATGAGTTGAAGACTTGAAGAAACGATGAATTCCTACTCCAACGATGAATTCCTACCAAAACGAGGATTCCTACTCAAACAAGGATTCCTACTTGAAGTAGGAAAGTTAACCCTAGGTTTCCCGTTTTGGTAACCTTTCCTAATCTTAAACGTCCGTATTTTCTAGCCACTTTGAAGGCCTTGTAGGCACTTTAGGACACAAAACGAAGGCCCTAAGCCCACTTACACAACCTTGCCATGCATTAACCCTAATCCCCTTCCCTTGCCGTGCAAGGGGGGGCATTTTTGTCCAATGTTGTGCACTTAAACCCTATTTCCCTCTCCTAACCTAAACCCTAGCCGCACCTTGCAGCCATCCCCTTTAATTTCTGATTTAACTCCCTAATTCTAGCAGCCTTTAACTTAATTTTAATTAACCAAAATAAATTAGGGTTGGAATTTCAGAAAACCCTAGGTATTACACACTTAGGTATTTGAGTCTAGTTTAGTGTTTTAACCTTTGTTTTACGTTTTTGAGTCAGTTTCCAAGTGATTTAGCAATCCCTCCTAATCCCCGGTTTAGAACGATCCCTACTTGCATCTTTACTACAATTGTCAAAAGAGGGTTTTAATTTGTGTGCTTATTTAGTTCGCATCAAATTTTTGACGCCGTTGCCGGGGATTAGCAAACTTTGCTAATCCCTTGGATTGTTTACTTTCTGTTTATTTAGTTATTTTATTAAAGATTCTGACCTTGTGTTCTTTTTCTTGTTTTAGGTACTAGTGTATGACTCGGAGTTCTCAACTGCTTCGTGAACATATCTTGGACTTTGACAGCGATTTTGAGAGGACTTTGAGACGGAAGAGGAAGCAACACGAATCAAATCCACCAAGCCCGGAACCTGACCTCGAAGAACAAGTCCTAGAAGAGGAGGAGGAACCTACGGCAAGGGTTTTTGAAGAGCCACAAGTCATGGCCATGGACAATCGGACACTCAAGGAGCTTTCGGCCTCGGGATTGGATAATGCCGCACCTTTGTGTATCCAATATCCCCCACCTGCCCAAGGGAAGACCGACGAGTTCGAGTTAAAGTCAAGCTTGCTCCACCATATTCCGAAATACCATGGGTTGTCCATGGAGGATCCGAACAAGCATCTGAAGGAATTTGAGGTGGTGTGTTCAAGCATGACTCCCGTCAACGTTGATGGACGTATTTTGAAGATGAAGGCTTTTCCATTCTCCTTAATGGACAAAGCCAAAGATTGGTTGTACGAGTTAGCTCCCGGAACCGTCACATCATAGGAGAGCATGAAGAGGGCATATCTGGAGAAGTTTTTCCCAACTTCTCGAATCATCCTTTTACGAAAAAGGATAAGTGGAATCCAACAAGAAGAAGGTGAGTCATTTCCTACGTATTATGAACGTTTTAAATCTCTTGTTGCTTCTTGTCCACAACATCAGATGAAGGAGGAGTTACTTCTGCAATACTTCTACGAGGGGCTCCTACCAATCGAACGTCAAATGCTCGATGCCTCGGCGGGTGGAGCATTGGTGGACAAGACACCCTTGGCGGCCAAGGTCTTGATTGCTAACCGAGCGTTGAACGCTCAACAATACGAAGGAGTAGGCCAAAGAGGACCCCCATGGCAGCAAGTACATGAGGTAAGTTCCACACCCGACATTCATTCACAATTAGCTAATCTTACTTCCATTGTGTCTCAGATGGCCGAAGGACTGAGGGTGCAAGGACCAATTGTGTGCGGAGTGTGTTCTATCCAAGGCCATGCTTCTAAGAAGTGCCCACAACTCATTGAAAATGGTGGATGGGAAAGCGCAGATGCAATTGGGTTTCGAGGCCAAAACCAACCGAGGAACGATCCATATTCTAACACGTATAATCCAGGTTGGAGAGACCACCCAAACTTCAAATGGAGGGAGCCCCAACAACCACCACAACAAGGAGGCTTTAGGCAACAACCCCCGGGCTTCTACAACAAGCCATACGCACCCACACAAGCACCTTGATGCGAAATATATAAGCACACAAATTAAACCCTCTTTTCGACAATTGTAGTATAGATATAAGTAGGGATCGTTCTAGGCCGGGGATTAGGAGGGATTGCTAATCTAATGAAAATTGACTAAAAGATGTGAAAATATGTTTTAAAACACTTTAAATAGACTCACAAGACTCTTACTAACTTATATGACTCAAAACAAACTTTAAAGACTCAAAACAACCAAAAACAACCAAAAAGACTCAATTTAGACTCTATGACTTAATTTGGACGAAAATACACTTGGTTTTGACTCTAAAGACTCAAAAAGACTCTTTTGGACAGATTTGGAACAAATAAGAAAGGGGGTTTTGATTTTGGACGAATTTAAAAGAAAACAAGTGACTTAAAACTTTAAAACAGATTTTGGACGAAAATAAGAAAAACTAATGGATGATGGGATAGCCAAGGGATACTTCTCCACACATGATACTTTCTAACATAAATTGATTTCCAGTTGCTTTTCCGATAAACCATGAACCTCAACACCCCAGATTAACCGTGACATCACTAATTAACCCTCAGATTTCCCTTAAGTTAGTGGATTGGATGACATCATACGACAACCCAAAGCATTCTTCAAAAAGTCCCCTACATGACATCATAATAGAGATACGGTTAAAGATCATTACGTTCAATGGAAACCATAAGTATTGACAAAGCACTTGTAACTATGACATCATGATACGCATGCTAGGAATTTACTTAACATGATTGTGAAAACAACCTTAACTACTTGTGAATATAAGTTTGTGACGATTATGTGAAACACCCTTATATTCTAGCCCCAAATTCAAGCATGCAAATTAAGTAGGCCTCCTTAATAAACATACAAGAACAAGTTATCCATCAAACGGTTAAGTAAATTGCATTCGCAATTTATGAAATCACAACTGGAATTAATCAAATCATATTATAATTGTAATCATGGTTTCAAAGCATCCCTAGGCTAAAACGAGTTTAGCCTCTCATGTTCATGACAAAACAAAGCAATATAGATTTAAACATTGAAAATAAAAGATAGATTACACCTAGACACGTCCAACACTCCAACTTGAATGTACAAACGCCCAAGGGTTGGTCTTCCTTCTCCTTCTCCTTGCTAGGTCACGGCACAAAGGTCTATGGTGAGTTTGTGGACGATTTTCTGGATTTTGGATGGTTTTAGGTATATATGGTGGTGCGGAAAGGGGTTATAGTGGTGTATGGAGGTTGGGATGGATGTATGGAAGTAGGGGAATGATGGATGGGTGGTTGCAAGGTCACGGCAAGGGTTGATTTCTGAAGGGATGTATGAATGTTGTGTGAAGGGATGGTGATTAAATGGCACGGCAAGGCTGTTTATATAGGCTATTTTGGCACACTTAGTGAAGGAAAAGGATTGCCTAATCCCATTGTAAAAAGGTTAACTCAAGGCAGAAATTAAATGGGAATGGGAATAGGAATTTCGGCTAGGAATTAGGGAGTTCTAGAAGGCTAGGTGCGGCACACATGTAGGGATAGGATTAGGTGTTCTAGAAACTGTGTTTAAGGCAGATTTCCTAATCCTAAAGGGCCTAGGACATGTGATATAGGAGTAGGAAAAGGATTGTGATTCCTAAACCTACAAGGAATGGTGATTTGCGGCAATGGTATGGATGAGTCTTCTAGAAACTGAAATAGGTGTTTAAATGTGTAATTGATTCTCCCTAAGTAGCTAGGTTTAGGTCCCAATCTGATTTGGATAGGATAGAATAGGATAATGTTAGAGATAGGATAGGATAGGGTTTCTAGGATAGGATAAGATAAGGTTGGATAAGGTTGGATAAGGTTCCTTGTTTCTTGCTTCTTCCTTATCTTCATTGGAGTAGAACTTCTTCCACCAGATTTGTAGCCTTTCCTAGCTCTTCTAGTCTTCAATTTCGTCCATCCTCATTGCTACATGATTAAGCTATCCAATCCATGCCCAAAAATGCTCCAAATAGCCTCAAAATGCACTTTCTTGCTCCTTTTGCCATTAGGACCTAAAAACACACGAAAATACTTTAAAAGACTGAAATACATAGTAATTAACTCACTAAGTGTAAGGAAACAACACAACTAAGTAGCATAAATATGCTCCTATCAAATTCCCCCACACTTAGCTTTTGCTAGTCCTCAAGCAAAACGAAATAAATCAAAAACAAAACAAAACACATTCTAAACCTTCCAACATGTATCTCAGGGATTCCCAACGAACATGACACATTAGAGAACATCATCCCCACGGTTTTTAGCTTTCTTTATACTTCAATAAACACTTAATCATAGTTACTACCTATTAGTTCACATATAATCAATTAAAACAATGTTTCGAATGTAGTAACATGCCTTAGAGAATTCCCTCAATTCCTCACTAGAATGCACTCTATTTTCACACAGATTTTCTAACTTCACACCCTACACTAGTTATATGTGAGAAGATTGATGTAAATATGAAGACTAATACTCACATATGTTATATCAAAGAAAGCATTTTCTGGATTTACGACAATGACATGAATATGATCTCATGAATGGAATGCTACTACTTAGAACGAGAACCAGTGATTCCATATGCTCATACCAAATTCAAACTCCACATATTGAACACATAACATCAAGATAGAAGTTGAGGGTTGTAACGAGGCTAAGGTATTGGCTAACAAAGAAAGGTAAGGATAAACAAACGTTCTTAAAGCAATAGTAAGCAAAGTAATGAAATTGACACTTAAACTCACTTCTAATGGCAAAAAACTAACTTTTAAACACAAGGGAAGATTCATGCAACATTTAGGGTCAAATTCACTCTTTTGGACCCTTCCTTCAACAACCAACACTTGTGAGTTCATTCTCACTTATTTTTCAACTCCTTTTCTTTCTTTTGAACACTTTTCTATTTTCTTTTGATTTTTCTACGAATTTCTCTTTTTTCCTTCTCTTTTTTCTTTTTTTTTTTTTTTTTTTTTTTTCTTTTTTTTTTTTTCGTGCCCTATCATCTTCCCCCACACTCATTTTCCACCATATATTGACCAAAGGAGTTCACTCTAAGTCGTGCTTCACTATCCTTTAAGAACCAAGGTATGGAAAGTCCTATTCTAGGCTAGGTGAGGATAATGTGGCTAACAACGAAAATAGGTTTTGAAAAGGCTCAAGAGGGTTAATCCTACAATACATATGAAAAGGGATAGGCTTTTTGGCTCTGGCTTGACTAACAACTTCATCTTATTGTATGTTATGCAATCAATATCATGCTTTGAATGAAATGGGCATGAGTTCTAGTATTTGGAACTATAATGAAATGCATTCTAAATAGCAACCAAGCAAAGAATGATGAGATCATGCAACGACTTTAGAAAACAAGAAATCATAGATTATACTCTCCAAAGAACGTTATAGGCTCAAGTCTCTCAAGGATGTAGCGTTAGTTTGAGTTTCTTCCTTCAAGCATGTTACAAAAACTGATTTTATCTTTGTAATTACATGTGAATTCATAAATTATAACCATAACCAAGCATAAATCAAAGCATAAATCAACTTCCAGCCATGTTTACAACATTCTTTAATAGTCATGCAATTAAAAACCAAATCCTCATCATTGTGTTGGAAGGTGACCTAAGACACAAACAAACACACAAAAACAACTTAAAAACAACTCTTTTTGGGTTTTTCAAAACTATTTTGTAATTGTTTTGTAAATTTTCGGATTTTCTGACCAAAAGACATAAAAACACTTCAAAACACTCTAAAAACACTTAAAAACAGTGTGAAACAACATTAGAAATGATGGGTGATAAAATCCCACGAATTTGCATGAAAAACACTTTGTTTACCCCCCCACACTTAAATCAAACATTGTCCTCAATGTTTCACACAAAGACTCACATCCAAACAAACAATATAAACGAACTATCATGACAAAATAAAAATAATAAAGAGATAGAGATTGAGGAACGCAAATCTGATTTTGTAGCTTGAATTGGTGAATTGCCCACATCCTCTCTCGTTGAATGCATGGGTTGCCTCCCAAGAAGCGCTTGCTTTTAACGTCGTGCAGCCGGACGAACCTTCTTCTTATCCTCATTTGGAGCCCACGGCATGGAGTGTGATATCCTCCACAACTTGCCCTTCAACATTTGCATAATAGGGCTTCAAACGGTGCCCGTTCACCTTGAATTCTTGGCCATTCCTCAAGCTTTGGATTTGAACTGCGCCATGTGAAAAAACATTAGTAACAACAAAAGGTCCAATCCATTTAGAACGTAACTTACCAGGGAATAAACGAAGGCGGGAATTAAAAAGTAAAACTTTTTGCCCTATGGAGAATGTTTTGCTTCGGATCATCTTGTCATGAAAAGCTTTGGTCTTTTCCTTGTAAATGCACGCATTCTCATATGCTTCACGCCTAAGTTCCTTAAGTTCATTCAATTGCAACTTTCTATGCATTCCAGCCGCATCTATGTCCATATTGAATGTCTTGATCGCCCAATGAGCCTTGTGCTCTAATTCCACGGGGAGATGACATGGCTTGCCATACACTAGCCGAAAAGGGGACATGCCTATTGGTGTCTTGTATGCCGTCCTATAGGCCCATAAAGCATCCTCCAAACGCACACTCCAATCTTTTCTTGTTGGTCCAACGGTCTTCTCCAAGATTTGCTTGATTTCTCTATTGGACACCTCGGCTTGGCCATTGGTTTGGGGATGGTAAGGTGTTGAAACCTTATGTGTGACTTGATACTTCTTGAGTAGTGCTTCAATGGTACGATTACAAAAGTGAGAGCCTCCATCACTAATAAGCGCTCGAGGCATCCCAAATCTAGCAAAAATGTTAGTCTTTATAAAATCTGCAACAACTCTAGAATCATTAGTACGGGTGGCTTTGGCTTCCACCCATTTTGAGACATAATCCACCGCAAGCAAAATATAAGTAAAGCCAAACGAAGATGGGAAAGGACCCATGAAATCAATGCCCCAAACATCAAAAATTTCAACGTTAAAGATAGGTGTTTGCGGCATTTGGTCCCTTGCACCAATATTTCCCATTCGTTGGCAACGATCACAAGTTAAACAAAATGTTCTAGCATCTTTAAAGATTGTTGGCCAATAAAAACCACATTCTAATACTTTAAGGGCAGTGCGTTGTGTGCCAAAGTGTCCACCACAAGCATAAGTATGACAAAATGTTAGAATCGAATTAAACTCACAATCATGCACACAACGACGCACAATCTGATCTGCACAAAACTTCCACAAATATGGGTCATCCCATACATAAAAGCGTGCCTCTTTCTTTAATTTATCACGTTGGTGCCTTGCTAGGGTACTTGGAACACGTTTTGACACCAAAAAATTGACCAAATCGGCATACCAAGGCTCACATACCTTAATGGACAGCAATTGTTCATCGCGGAAAGTCTATTGGATGGGTAAGGAGTCCTCATTGCACACCAAACGACTTAAATGGTCAGCAACTACGTTCTCACTCCCTTTCTTGTCTCGAATTTCAATATCAAACTCTTGGAGAAGAAGCATCCATCTAATGAGCCGTGGTTTAGCCTCCTTTTTAGTGAATAAGTACCTAAGAGCTGCATGATCAGAAAATACAATCACTTTAGTGCCAAGTAAATATGAACGAAACTTATCTAAAGCAAATACAACGGCAAGAAGTTCTTTTTCAGTGGTAGAATAATTTAATTGAGCATCGTTCAAGGTCCTAGAAGCATAGTAGATGGCGTGGGAATGCTTGTTCTTCCTTTGACCCAAAACAGCCCCTATTGCATAATCGGATGCATCACACATGAGCTCAAAAGGCAACGTCCAATCAGGTGGAAGGATGATAGGTGCCGTGGTAAGCTTGTCCTTGAGAAGCTTGAATGCCTTCTCACACTCCTCGTTGAACTCGAACGCCACTTCTTTTTGTAGGAGACGGCATAGGGGTTGTGCAATCTTGGAGAAATCCTTGATAAATCGCCTATAGAATCCTGCATGGCCAAGAAAAGAACGAACCTCTCTAACCGTAGTAGGAGAGGGTAAGTAGCGTACAAGATCTATTTTAGACTTATCAACTTCAATTCCTTTTTCAGAGATGATATGGCCCAAAACTATGCCTTGTTTAACCATAAAATGACATTTTTCCCAATTCAAAACAAGGTTAGTTTCCGTACATCTTTGCAAGATTAAAGTAAGATTATGCAAGCAATCATCAAATGAGTCCCCAAAGACACTAAAATCGTCCATAAATACTTCAATTATCTTTTCAACATAATCGGAGAAGATACTTACCATGCATCGTTGGAAAGTGGCGGGTGCATTGCATAAACCAAATGGCATACGACGATATGCAAAAGTACCAAATGGACAAGTAAAGGTGGTCTTTTCTTGATCATCCGGTGCTATGACAATTTGATTATATCCCGAGTAACCATCAAGAAAGCAATAAAAAGAATGACCTGCTAACCTTTCAAGCATTTGATCAATGAATGGTAAAGGGAAGTGATCTTTCCTTGTTGCGGCATTTAGCTTCCTATAGTCAATGCACACCCTCCAACCGGTTTGAATACGTGTAGGCACAAGTTCATCTTCTTCATTCTTCACCACCGTGACTCCGGACTTCTTGGGAACCACTTGGACCGGTGAAACCCAACAACTATCCGAGATGGGATAGATGACGCCGCAATCAAGCAATTTGATGATTTCCTTCTTCACTACTTCCATCATTGGTGGGTTGAGTCGACGTTGGGCTTCCCTTGATGGTTTGGCGCCTTCTTCCATGAGAATTCGATGCATGCATGTGGTAGGACTTATACCCTTGATATCGGCCAAAGTCCACCCAATGGCCGTCTTGTGCTCTTTGAGAACCCTCACCAATTTCTCCTCCTCTTGTGCCGTGAGTGATGAAGCTATAATGACGGGCAATGTGTCTTGCTCGCCCAAAAACACATACTTCAAGTGATTTGGCAACGGTTTGAGCTCAAGTGTAGGTGGTTGTTCTATAGAAGGGAGCAACTTATTAGTCGTAATTGGAATTGAAATTGGACTAGGGTGCTTACCTTGGAGCCGTGGCAATGACTCTAGGGCTGCCACGGTCTCAATTACATCTTCATCAAAGGCCACGGCATGGGTGTTCAATTGTGTGCCGTGGGTTGCTATGGTGGCAGCCATGTGATCCTTCAATTCTATGCCATTTGTAATGACTGTTTCAAGTGCATCGCCATGTAATTGATCAAGGTGTGCCTGCGCCAAAGAATCAAGAATATCAATAGAGAAACATGAGTGATCATCATTAGGAAATCTCATAGTTTCAGAAATATTAAAATCAATCACTTCCCCATTGAATTCCATTGTTAAAGTGCCTTTAAACACGTCTATCTTAGTTCGTGCTGTCTTCATGAATGGCCTCCCAAGAAGAATCGGCAAGGATGGAGCATGGGTAGTTTCCTCCATTTCAAGGACATAGAAATCCGCCGGGAAGATCAAATTATTCACCTGCACTAAGACATCTTCCAATACTCCCTTTGGATAGGCATTAGATCTATCGGCTAATTGAATAATCACACCATCATTTTTCAATTCACCAAGGTTCATTGAAGCATAAATAGAGTATGGCATGACGTTAATTGAAGCTCCTAAGTCTAACATAGCATGTTCGAACTTAGTTTGACCAATAATACAAGGGATTGTAAAGCTACCTGGATCTTTGCACTTTGGTGGTAATTTTCTTTGTAAAACAGCGGAAACATTCTCACTTACCCTTACTACCTCTTTATGTGATGGCCTCTTCCTTGTAGTGCACAATTCTTTCAAGAACTTAGCGTATTTGGGCACTTGCTTTATGGCATCTAGGAGCGGGATATTGACTTGAACTTTCCTAAATGTCTCAAGAATGTCCTTCTCATGCTCCTCCTTCTTTGTTTGCAAAAATCTGTGAGGAAAAGGAACATTGGGTGGAACGGGGTTAGAATTAATCAAGTTTGAACCTAACTTACCTTTGGTGGCCGAATGGGATGTATTGGATGAAGTAGTGTCCTTAGATGCTTGCGGCAATAGATGTTGTGTCCTTGCCGTGGGCATGTTTGGAACCTTCTCTTCATGTTGCAACGTCTCATCTTCATTAGGACTTGTTTTGGGTGGTGTGGATGTAGTGCCAACTTCTTTTCCACTCCTCAAAGTAATTGCTTTGGCAGATTCGAACCCTCCCTTTGGATTGACAATGGTTGAACTTGGAAGCTTGCCTTGGTCTCGGAATTGTCCCACAAACTCCGCAATCTGCCCTATTTGCTTTTCTAAGTGGTCCACCCTTTTGTCTTGGTTTTGCATTGCCTTGTTTTGATTTTCTTGCCCCTGAGACAAACTAGTAAGTAACTTAAGAATTGTAGCATTATCTAAAGATGTACCTTGATGGTTTTGGGCGGATTGGGGTTGGTTTTGGTCTTGGCCGTGGGGTTTGGTGTAAAACCCCGGGGGTTGCTGCCTAAAGCCTCCTTGTTGGTAAGGTTGTTGAGGCTCCCTCCATTTGAAATTTGGATGGTCTCTCCAACCCGGATTGTATGTATTGGAATATGGATCATTCCTTGGCTGATTTTGGCTTGGAAATCCAATGGCGTTTGCACTCTCCCATCCCCCATTCTCAATCAATTGAGGGCACTTTTCCGAAGGATGACCTTGAATAGAACATACGCCACATACAATTAGAGTTTGGATCTTCATTCCTTCGGCCATCTGAGACACAAGAGAAGTAAGATTAGCTAATTGAGTTTGAATATCGGATTGAGAACTTACCTCATTCACTTGTTGCCGTGGGGGGTCCCTTTGCCCAATTCCTTCGTATTGTTGTGCATTGAGAGCCCGGTTTGCAATAAGGTTCTTGGCTGCCATAGGGGTTTTATCCACCAACGCTCATCCCGCCGAAGCATCAAGCATTTGTCTTTCAATGGGAAGAAGACCTTCATAGAAGTATTGAAGTAGAAGCTCCTCTTTCATTTGATGTTGAGGACATGATGCAACAAGGGTTTTAAAACGCTCATAGTATGTTGGAAAAGACTCCCCTTGACTTTGTTGAATTCCACTAATCTTCTTTCTCAAGAGAATGACTCTTGAAGTAGGAAAGAACTTTTCAAGAAACGCCCTCTTCATGCTCTCCCAAGAGGTGACCGTTCCGGGTGCTAGCTCGTATAACCAATCTTTGGCCTTCTCCAAAAGTGAGAACGGGAAAGCCTTCATCTTCAAAATGCTACCATCAACGTTAACTGGAGTCATGCTTGAACACACTACCTCGAACTCCTTCAAATGCTTGTTGGGATCTTCCATGGATAATCCATGGAATTTTGGAATGTGGTGCAACAAGCTTGACTTCAATTCAAATTCGTCGGTCTTGTGTTGAGCCGCCCTTGGGTATTGGATGCACAAGGGTGCAGCATTGGCCATTCCCGAAGCCGAAAGCTCCTTGATTGTACGGTTGTCCACTGCCATGGTTTCTTCCTCTTGTGCCGTGGGTTCTTCTTCCTCCCTTGGCGTTGGCTCTTCCTCCTCCTCAAGGTTGGGAGCCGTACTAGATTCTGGGTTCTTCTTCTTCTTCCTCAAAGTGCGCTCAAAATCGTCGTCGAAATCCAAGATGTTCGCACTAAGGGGTTGAGAACTACGAGTCATAAACTAGTACCTATAAACAAGAAAAGAAATTAGGTCAGTAGCTAAAACAAAAAGAAAATACAAAGAAACAAAAAGAAACAACGGGGGATTAGCAAAATTGCTAATCCCCGGCAACGGCGCCAAAAATTTGATGCGAAATATATAAGCACACAAATTAAACCCTCTTTTCGACAATTGTAGTATAGATATAAGTAGGGATCGTTCTAGGCCGGGGATTAGGAGGGATTGCTAATCTAATGAAAATTGACTAAAAGATGTGAAAATATGTTTTAAAACACTTTAAATAGACTCACAAGACTCTTACTAACTTATATGACTCAAAACAAACTTTAAAGACTCAAAACAACCAAAAACAACCAAAAAGACTCAATTTAGACTCTATGACTTAATTTGGACGAAAATGCACTTGGTTTTGACTCTAAAGACTCAAAAAGACTCTTTTGGACAGATTTGGAACAAATAAGAAAGGGGGTTTTGATTTTGGACGAATTTAAAAGAAAACAAGTGACTTAAAACTTTAAAACAGATTTTGGACGAAAATAAGAAAAACTAATGGATGATGGGATAGCCAAGGGATACTTCTCCACACATGATACTTTCTAACATAAATTGATTTCCAGTTGCTTTTCCGATAAACCATGAACCTCAACACCCCAGATTAACCGTGACATCACTAATTAACCCTCAGATTTCCCTTAAGTTAGTGGATTGGATGACATCATACGACAACCCAAAGCATTCTTCAAAAAGTCCCCTACATGACATCATAATAGAGATACGGTTAAAGATCATTACGTTCAATGGAAACCATAAGTATTGACAAAGCACTTGTAACTATGACATCATGATACGCATGCTAGGAATTTACTTAACATGATTGTGAAAACAACCTTAACTACTTGTGAATATAAGTTTGTGACGATTATGTGAAACACCCTTATATTCTAGCCCCAAATTCAAGCATGCAAATTAAGTAGGCCTCCTTAATAAACATACAAGAACAAGTTATCCATCAAACGGTTAAGTAAATTGCATTCGCAATTTATGAAATCACAACTGGAATTAATCAAATCATATTATAATTGTAATCATGGTTTCAAAGCATCCCTAGGCTAAAACGAGTTTAGCCTCTCATGTTCATGACAAAACAAAGCAATATAGATTTAAACATTGAAAATAAAAGATAGATTACACCTAGACACGTCCAACACTCCAACTTGAATGTACAAACGCCCAAGGGTTGGTCTTCCTTCTCCTTCTCCTTGCTAGGTCACGGCACAAAGGTCTATGGTGAGTTTGTGGACGATTTTCTGGATTTTGGATGGTTTTAGGTATATATGGTGGTGCGGAAAGGGGTTATAGTGGTGTATGGAGGTTGGGATGGATGTATGGAAGTAGGGGAATGATGGATGGGTGGTTGCAAGGTCACGGCAAGGGTTGATTTCTGAAGGGATGTATGAATGTTGTGTGAAGGGATGGTGATTAAATGGCACGGCAAGGCTGTTTATATAGGCTATTTTGGCACACTTAGTGAAGGAAAAGGATTGCCTAATCCCATTGTAAAAAGGTTAACTCAAGGCAGAAATTAAATGGGAATGGGAATAGGAATTTCGGCTAGGAATTAGGGAGTTCTAGAAGGCTAGGTGCGGCACACATGTAGGGATAGGATTAGGTGTTCTAGAAACTGTGTTTAAGGCAGATTTCCTAATCCTAAAGGGCCTAGGACATGTGATATAGGAGTAGGAAAAGGATTGTGATTCCTAAACCTACAAGGAATGGTGATTTGCGGCAATGGTATGGATGAGTCTTCTAGAAACTGAAATAGGTGTTTAAATGTGTAATTGATTCTCCCTAAGTAGCTAGGTTTAGGTCCCAATCTGATTTGGATAGGATAGAATAGGATAATGTTAGAGATAGGATAGGATAGGGTTTCTAGGATAGGATAAGATAAGGTTGGATAAGGTTCCTTGTTTCTTGCTTCTTCCTTATCTTCATTGGAGTAGAACTTCTTCCACCAGATTTGTAGCCTTTCCTAGCTCTTCTAGTCTTCAATTACGTCCATCCTCATTGCTACATGATTAAGCTATCCAATCCATGCCCAAAAATGCTCCAAATAGCCTCAAAATGCACTTTCTTGCTCCTTTTGCCATTAGGACCTAAAAACACACGAAAATACTTTAAAAGACTGAAATACATAGTAATTAACTCACTAAGTGTAAGGAAACAACACAACTAAGTAGCATAAATATGCTCCTATCACACCTCCACAATCTGCCCAAACAAGTTGAGGTAACACTTTAGACAATGATACACTTCTTAAGTTACTAACGAATTTGTCTCAGGGGCAAGAAAACCAAGCCAAAGCCATGCAAAACCAAGACAAGAGGGTGGAGCAATTGGAGAAACAAATTGGGCAGATTGCAGATTTTGTAGGGAAGTTTCGTGAGCAAGGCCAACTTCCTAGTTCTACCATTCCAAACCCCAAGGGAGGCTTCGAAAGTGCAAAGGCCATACTCTTGAGAAGTGGAAAAGAAGTCGGGGCAGGTCCTACACCATCACCATCAGGTCTTAACGAGGACGAAAAACTGAGGATTGAAGAGGAGGAAATAGGCCAATGATAGGGGCATATTTATGCACCTTAGTTTAGCTTGTTCTTGTGCATTTATAGTGTTTTTCCTTAGTAAAGTAGTCTTTTAAGCTAGTTTTATGTATTTTCAGGATTTAAGGGCAAAGTATGCAAAAGGATGCATTTTGGAGCCTTTTGGAGCAAATTAGAGCTTGGAATGGATATCATATGCTTGGAGCCAGGAGGATGGACGAAATTGAAGACTTGAAGATGATGATTCCTGCTTGAGCAAGGTTTCCTACTTGAAGTAGGAAAGTTAAATCCCAATGGCCTCAAGTTGCAGCAACAAAGAAGTTTTCCAAGTCCAAGAAGGAGAAGAATTCCAAGATGAAGAAGGATTAGCTTTCCTAATCCTAATGCACAAGGTTTTCAGCCACAAAGAGGAGTCCTAAACACTTTAGGACACCTTATCCTAATCCTATAGGGATGCCATGCACTTTACCTTATCTTGGAGGGTTTCTAGAAGCCTTAGATGCCCTATCCTATCTTTGCCGTGGGTTTTATCCAAATCCCCTTAGTTTTTAGGCTTTCTAGAAGCCCTAACATTATCCCTACAAAGGTGCCGCACCCTTATCTCTTTTTCCCTACAAATTTGGCCCTTAAAACATGATTCTAGGAACCTTATCTTATCTCCTACAAAGGTGGCGCCCCAAATCCTTCTAGAAGTGCCAATTTCTGCCACAAACACTTTGTTTCTAGAACCCTAAAAATCTGGCGCCTCTATTCCTTTTCCTTTGGGGTTTCCTACCTTCTAGATGGCCTATTCCTGATGGGTTTTGATTTCCTTGTCATCTTCAAATACTTAGTCCTTTTTCCTTGCTAATTTAGAAGGGATTTTGCACTATAAATAGACCCCCTTGCCGTGCCATTTAAACACCACCACCCCTTCACACAACTTTCATACATTCATTCAGAAATTCACCCTTGCCGTGACCTTACAACCAACCATACACCATTCCCCTACTTCCACACCTCCATCCCAACCTCCATACACCACCACCAAACCTTGCCGCACCACCATACATACCTAAATCATCCACAAACCCACCATAGACCTTGTGCCGCAACAAAGAGGTGGAGAAGAGGGCTTGGACGTGCATGCAATTCAAGTTCGAGTGGCTGGAATATTTAGGTGTTTCCTCTCCTTTGATTTCAATGTTTAAATTTACCTTTCTTTGTCTTGTACGTATGAGGAACTAAACCCCCCCTTTTGGCTAGGGGGGGATTCGAAACCATGATCATGCTTGCTATATGATTTGATTACCTCTAATTGCGTTTCATAAGTTGTGAATTCAATTTACTTATCTATTTGAATTAAACTGATTTGTGTGTGTTGGTTGAGAGTGCACGCTTAATTATCATGCGTAAATCTAATGCTAGGATATAAGGAAGTTTCACCTAATCGTTACAAACTTATATTCACAAGTAGTAAAAGTTGATGATCTCAATTGCGTTAAGTAAATTCTTGGCATAAGTTTCATGCAATTCATAGTAACAAGTGCTTCGTCAATGCTTATGGTTTTCAAAGAACTTAATGATTCTTGCTTGTATCTCTATTATGCAATTCATGTAGGGAACTTGTGGGGAATGCTTTGGGTTGTCGTATGCAATCATCCAATTCAATAACATTAGGAAAATCTGAGGGTTAATTAGTGCAATTCACGGTTAATCTGGGGCGTTGAGAATTCATGGTTCATTGAAAAGCAATTAGAAATCGTTTTGTGTGCAAGTATGGCATGTGTGGAGATGAACCCCTTAGCTAGCCTTCATTCCATTCATTAAATCCAAATTCGTTTAAAAATCTGTTCGTTTTACAAAGTTTTAAGTTTTGTTTTCAAATTCGTCAAAACCTCAATCCCCCTTTACTTTAGTGTCCAATTTAGTTAGAAAGTGTCTTAGTTTGTGTTTCTAAGTGTTTTGAATCAATTTATTACCCAATTTCGTCCAAAGTAGTCAAAGTGCTCAAAACTGCCCAGATTGTGTTTTTAAGGCAGTTTTGAGTGTTTTGGTGCTGTTTTGAGTCTTTTGGTTTGTCTTAGTGTTTTAAACTTTAGTTTTGCATTCTTTGGGTCTAGTTTGGTGTTTTATATTGTGTTTCTACGTTTTTGAGTCAAATCCAAGTGATTAACAATCCCTCCTAATCCCCGGTCCAGAACGATCCCTACTTACATTCTTCACTACAATTGATAAAAAGAGGGTTTAATTTGTGTGCGTATAATTCTCACATCAGCCAACCCACGGCAAAGGTGGAAACACCTTTGCCGCAAGCTTCAAGTGACTCCAAAGTGTCCAATTCGGCAAAAAAGGGTAAGAATGTGTCAAATTCGGTTCCTACTAATGTTTTTCCTCCGAATGTGCCTTTTCCTAGTAGGTTTATGCAATCGAAGAAAGAAGAAGCCGAGATGGACATACTTGAAACATTTCGGAAAGTTCAAGTAAACATACCCCTTTTGGATGCAATCAAGCAAGTCCCGAGGTACGCTAAGTTCTTAAAGGAGCTTTGCACCACTAGGAAGAGGATGTCGACCAAGGAAGTGGTAAAGGTAGGTGAAAATGTCTCCGCCATCTTGCAACGCAAATTACCCCCTAAATGCAAAGATCCGGGTAGTTTTACCATTCCTTGTGTGATAGGTAATACTCGTTTTGAATCTTCCATGTTAGACCTAGGTGCCTCTATAAATGTCATGCCATATTCAATTTATGCATCTATGAACCTAGGAGTATTGAAAAATGATGGTGTAATCATACAATTGGCCGATAGATCTAACGCCTATCCAAAGGGAGTTTTGGAAGATGTGTTAGTGCAGGTAAATCATTTAATCTTTCTGGCGGACTTCTATGTGCTCGAGATGGATGAATCTGACCATGCCCCTACGTTGCCAATCCTCCTTGGACGGCCATTCATGAAGACGGCTCGGACGAAGATTGATGTGTTTAATGGAACTTTGTCCATGGAATTTGATGGGGAAGTTGTTAATTTTAGTCTTTCTGTTTCTATTAAGTATCCTAGTGAGGATCATTCATGTTTCTCCATTGATATAGTTGACTCATTGGCGCAGGGATACCTTGAAGATTTGAACACCGATGCACTAGAAAATGTCATTACACGAAGCATGGAAGTCAAAACCAAGGAAGGGGAGCTTTTGATAACCCACGGCACACACACTCCATTGCATGTCGTGCCTCCTAGTGTGGAATGCCTTGAGTTGGTTGCCGCCCTGGAGTCACTGCCTAGGCACGAGGGTAAGTTTTCTAACTTTGAGTCAATTCCCATTTCGACTAATAAGTTGCTTCCATCCATAGTTCAGGCACCTCTCTTTGATCTCAAGCCATTACCAAGCCATTTGAAGTACATTTTCTTGGGGGAAGAGGAGACCTTACCGGCCATTATTTCTTCATCACTCGCGGCACAAGAAGAAGAGAAACTAGTGCGTGTTTTGAAGGAGTTCAAATCTGCCCTAGGTTGGACTTTGGCCGATATCAAAGGTATTAGTCCCGTCACATGTATGCATCACATATTTCTTGAGGAGGGGGCCAAACCAACTAGAGAGGCTCAACGCCGTCTCAACCCTCCGATGATGGAAGTAGTGAAGAAGGAGATAATCAAACTCCTTGATTGTGGAGTGATTTACCCCATCTCCGGTAGCCGTTGGGTCTCACCTATCCAATGTGTTCCCAAGAAATCTGGAGTGACGGTTGTGGAGAATGCGGAGAATGAGCTTGTGCCCACTCGAATCCAAACCGGTTGGCGCGTATGCACTGATTATAGGAAGATAAACGCCACCACGAGGAAGGACCACTTTCCATTGCCGTTCCTAGATCAAATGCTTGAGAGGTTAGCAGGTCATTCATTTTATTGTTTTCTTGATGGATATTCTGGTTATAATCAAATTGTTATTGCCCCGGATGATCAAGAAAAGACCACTTTTACATGCCCCTTTGGTACATTTGCTTATCGTCGCATGCCATTTGGTTTATGTAATGCACCTGCCACATTTCAAAGATGCATGATGAGCATATTTTCAGATTATGTTGAGAAAATTATTGAGGTTTTTATGGATGATTTCAGCGTGTTTGGTAATTCATTTGATGGTTGTTTGAATAATCTTAGTTTGATTTTAAAACGATGCATTGAAACTAACCTTGTGTTAAATTGGGAGAAATGCCACTTTATGGTTAAACAAGGTATTGTTTTAGGTCATATCATATCTGAAAACGGAATTGAAGTAGATAAGTCTAAAATAGATCTTGTACGCTACTTACCCTCTCCTACTTCGGTGAGAGAGGTTCGTTCTTTTCTTGGTCATGCAGGATTCTATCGACGATTTATCAAGGACTTTTCCAAGATTGCACAACCATTATTGATGCGAGATTTATACGCACACAAATTAAACCCTCTTTTTGACAATTGTAGTATAAGTATAAGTAGGGATCGTTCTGGACCGGGGATTAGGAGGGATTGTTAATCACTTGGATTTGACTCAAAAACATAAAAACAAAGTTAAAAACGTTCACAAAGACTCAAAGGACTCAAAACAAGTTCAAAAGACTCAAAACTGCCTAAAAACACTAACTAGGCAGTTTCTGACCTTAAACCCAATGTTGGACGAATTTAAGATTATGGCTTGATTCAAACGTAAAATAACAATATAAAACACTATACTAGACTCAAAGAATGCACAACTAAACTTTAAAACACTAAAACAAACCAAAAGACTCAAAACAACACAAACACACTCAAAATCTGCCTAAAAACCACTTTCTGGGCAGATTTGAGCACAAACACAAATTTGGACGAATTTTGTAACAAAATGACTCAAAACTCTTATAAACACAAACTAAGACACTTTCTAACTAAATTAGACAATAAAGTAAAGGGGGATTTTAATTTGACGAAAATTGAAATAACGAAACAAGTTTAATAAACTAGACAGAATGTAAATATGAATGCGATGAAAATGAATGGATGAATGCTAGCTAGAAGGTTCTTCTCCACACATGTTACACTTGCATAATAAAATGATTTCCAATTGCACTTCAATAAACCATGAATTCTCAACACCCCAAGTTAACCGTGATGCACTAATTAACCTTCAAATCTTCCTAACGTTATTGAATTGGATGGGTTAGCGCATACAACAATTCAAAACATTCCCCACAAGTCCTCAACATGAATGCATAGAAGAGGTACAAGCAAGAATCATTACGCTCTATGAAAATTATAAGTGTTGACGAGGCATTCGTTACTATGATTGCATGAAACTTATGCCAAGAATTCGTTTAACGCGATTGTTTATAAGCAACCTCCACTACTTGTGAATATAAGTTCGTAACTATTAGGTGAAACTCACTTATATTCTAGCGTCATATTCATGCATGAAAATTAAGCGTGCACTCTCAATAAACATACATAAATAAGTTATCAATCAAACGGTTAAACAAATTGAATCACAACTTATGAAACGCAATTAGAAGTAATCAAATCAAAATGTAAGCATAAACATATATTTCGAATTTCCTCATAACTTTGAAATCAAAGAAACACCTAAACATTCCAACAACTCAAACTTGAATTGTATGAACGTTTAGGCACTCTTCTCTTCCATTCCTCATACGTACAAAACAAAGAGTATTGAAATTAAACATTGAAATCAAAGAAACACCTAAACATTCCAACAACTCAAACTTGAATTGTATGAACGTTTAGGCACTCTTCTCTTCCTCTTCGTTGTAGCACAAGGTCTAAGGATAGTTTGATGGTGTGAATGGTTTGGGTAGTGGTGGAGGAATGGAAGGATGGTGTTTGGATTTGTAGGGGAGACTCACGGCACAAAGGGGGTGGTTTGATGGTCTACATTTCTGCAATGGATGAGTTTATGGAAGAGTGTTTGGAATGGGTGAATTTCTGGCACAAAGGCCTTATTTCTGTGGTGAATGGATCCCCCCTCTTGTGGCTGCAATGAAGGGTTATTTATAGGTGAAATGGGGGGAACATGACAGCTAGGAGGGTGGTGGAAATCTGGAATGGTGATGGGAGATGCATGTGGCTGATTTATGCATGTGATTAAAGGGTGGAAATGCATGTGCTTTGAATAAGTGGCTGCATGTGCAAGGGGACAATCTGGAAATGAGATGGGAGATGCATGTGGCTGATTTATGCATGTGATTAAAGGGTGGGAGTGCATGTGCTTTGACAGAAATGAAAGGGAATGCACGGTTTTGGTTGATTTCTAGTGGTTGTGAGGTGGAAAGCTAGGTGGAAATGCATGTGGATTAAAGCTTTGTATGAATGCATGTGGCTGAAATGGTAAAGGATGGGAGTGCATGTAAGCCACGGCAATGATGGTGTTTGTGTGAATGATGGCAGATTGTGTGGATGAATGATAAGGGTCTTGTAAGGGTGGAAATGCATGTGGAGTGCATGGTTGTGTTGGTTGAATTAAAGAATGGGAATGCAATCTGAAATGCATGTGAATGATGAGGGTGAATGTGCATGTGAAATTTGCCAAGATGCATGTGTTGAATGATTTCTTGGTGAGGGATGTGGAAGATTGCATGTGGATTAAAGGGGTGTGAATGATTAAATGGAATGCTGGAAATGAAGAGAACTCACGGCAATGATGATTTCTGGTGGTGTTTGGGTGTATGTTTGAATGTTGCATGGTTGAATGATTAAAGGGTGTGGAAGATGGCTGGAAAGTGTATGAATGGTGGAGGAAAGGTGGAAGTGCATGTGTGATGCACGTGTGATGCAATGGATGCTTATTTATAGGTGAAATGGGGGGAACATGACAGCTAGGAGGGAATGTGGCTGCATGTTTGAATGATTAAAGGATGCATGTGGGTTGGAATTGCATGTGCAATGAATATGTGGCTGCATATGCAAGGGGACAATCTGAAAATGCATGTGAAAGCATGTGTTGGCTGCAATGATGAAATGGATGGGAGTGCATGTGGCTTAATTAATTAAAGGGAGTGCATGTGCAATGTTTTAAAGGATGGAATGCATGTGAGTGACAACTAGATATGTAGATGAATGCATGTGGAATGTTTGTGGTGAGTGAATGTGGCTGATTTGATTTATGGAAGATGCATGTGGATTAAAGGTGAGTGAATGATTATGGAATGCAATCTGAAATGGGAGATGGAATGGAGGTGTTTTGCATGTGAATTAAAGAGTAAATGCATGTGAATTAAAGAGTGAATGCATGTGAATTAAAGGTGTTGTGTTAGGTGATGGGTGCATGTTAAGTGATAAGTGATAAGTGATGATGATAAGTGATAAGTGATAAGTGATGATGATAAGATATGTGGTTATGATAAGTGATAAGTGATAAGTGATGATATGATATGTGGTTATGATAAGTGATAAGTGGTGATGATAAGTAATGATATGTGGGAGTGTGGCTGAAATGAAGGAGTGGAATGTTGGAATGTTATGCACGGCTAAGGAAATTGGAAAGGTTCAAATGTCCTAAAACTAAAGGGAACAAGGTTCCAACACTTTGGTCTTCAATTAGGTCTTCAATTTCGTCCAACACTTTGGCGCCAAGCATAAGCTATCCATCCTTAGCCCAAAAGTGCTCCAAAAGTCTCCAAAATGCATCTTTTTGCTCCTTTAGCCCTTTGGACCTACAAACACACGAAAATAGCTTAAAGGACTAAAATAACTAAAGAAACATAACGTAAATGCACGAGAACAAGCCATTTAAGTCACATGAATATGCTCCTATCACATTCAAAGCATGTTATTGAATTGCATACCACATATTCAAGATGAAGTTGTGTAGTGACCACCATCAAAGCCAAATAAGCCGTGTGCCCTTCACTCATTTTGTGTTTAAGTTAACCTCATTGAGCCGTGTTAGCCATGTTCTTTGTTAACCCATATCATCCTCACCTAGCCTAGATTAGGACCATCCGTACCCTTGTTCTTGAAGCACAGTAAGCATGAATGAATTCCTTTTGATTAATGTGTTGCAGAAAATAAGTGTGGGGGAAGGATTATTGATGTGAGTTATGTGCCATAGGCACGGCTAGAAGAAAAAAAAAAAAAAAAAAAAGAAAAAGAAAGAAAAAGAAGTGAAAAAGAGTTGAAAAGTATTGTTTGTTGAAGTAAGGGCCCAAAACAATGAATTAGGCCCTAAGAGTTGTTTGAATCTCCCTTATTTGTCTAAAAGTTGATTTCTGCATTCTAAGTGAATTCTAAGTCTTAATTTCATTACGTTGCTACTATTGCTTAAAGAACGTTTGTTTACTCCTATCTTTCCTTGTTAGCCAATACCCCAAAGCCCCGTTACAACCCTTGACTTCTATCTTGAGTGTTGTGCATTTCAATTTGTGGAGTTTGAATTTGGTATGAGCATATGGTGTCACTGGTTCTCGCATCTAAGTAGTAGCATTCCATTCATGAGATCATATCTAAACATGTCTAATTACTCTAGAAATTGCGTTCTTTGTTCTAACATATGTGAGTACTAGTCTTTCATGTTTACATCAATCTTCTCACATATAACTAGTGTAGGGTGTGTAGTCAGAAAATCTGAGTGAAATTTGAGTGCATAACTAGTGAGGAATTGAGGGAATTCTCTAAGGCATGTTACTACATTCAAAATGTGTTTTAATTGATTAAATGCGAACTAGTGAATGGTGACTATATTAAGTATGTGCTCGAGGGGAAGGAAGACTAAAAGCTATGTGAGTAATGATCTTTGACATGTCATGTTTCATTGGAAATCCCTGAGGCAAGCGTTGGAAGGTTTAGGTTATGTTTTGTTTGTTTTGT
Source organism: Pyrus communis (assembly GCF_041283825.1). Taxonomy (NCBI): domain Eukaryota; kingdom Viridiplantae; phylum Streptophyta; class Magnoliopsida; order Rosales; family Rosaceae; genus Pyrus; species Pyrus communis. The sequence continues at coordinate 23,260,630 of NC_142569.1, forward strand.
TTCGTCTTGTTTATTTTAGTTGTTTTGTTTTGCTCGAGGACTAGCAAAAGTTAAGTGTGGGGGAATTTGATAGGAGAATATTCATGTGACTTAATTAGCTTGTTCTCATGCATTTATGTTGTGTTTCCTTAGTTATTTTAGTGTTTAAAGTCATTTTTGTGTATTTTCAGATTATAAGGCCAAAGTGTGCAAGAAGATGCAAATTGGAGCCTTTTGGAGCAAAAGAGGAATGAATGAGTTGAAGACTTGAAGAAACGATGAATTCCTACCAAAACGAGGATTCCTACTCAAACAAGGATTCCTACTTGAAGTAGGAAAGTTAACCCTAGGTTTCCCGTTTTGGTAACCTTTCCTAATCTTAAACGTCCGTATTTTCTAGCCACTTTGAAGGCCTTGTAGGTACTTTAGGACACAAAACGAAGGCCCTAAGCCCACTTACACAACCTTGCCGTGCATTAACCCTAATCCCCTTCCCTTGCCGTGCAAGGGGGGGCATTTTTGTCCAATGTTGTGCACTTAAACCCTATTTCCCTCTCCTAACCTAAACCCTAGCCGCACCTTGCATCCATCCCCTTTAATTTCTGATTTAATTCCCTAATTCTAGCAGCCTTTAACTTAATTTTAATTAACCAAAATAAATTAGGGTTGGAATTTCAGAAAACCCTAGGTATTACACACTTAGCCGCACCCTAGGGCTGCTCTCTTGATTCACTTTCCATATTTTTTTCAGCCACACACCTATAAGCCGCACCAACCCTTCCATTTTTCTTCTTGAATCCGTAACTCCCATCCAGAAAACCCTAAGCCTTCTAATTCTAATCTCAAACGTACCCTTTAATTGACCCTAGAGCCTATTCTCTCAATGATTCGATTCAGCCATTCACTCATAAACCCTAAGCTCTAAGCCGCAACCATTCTCTCCCATTCTCTCCCTTCAATCCGCAGCCACCATCACCCAAATCCTTCTATGCCGTGCCTTCCCCCTCCATTCCAGCCACTCCCCACCATTGCCGCAGCACTACCAACCCTTCCAGCCACCTTCCACACCTCCATACACCTTCCTACCACCTTGCCGCACCACCACACTTCCCTAAACCCATTCCCAAACCAGAAAATCATCAAAAAACCACCCACACCATCTCTGCCGCAGCAAGGAGAAGAAGAAAGAGGAGTTTAGACGCACAGAAATTCAAGTGGATTTGTTGGGCGTTCTAGGTGTAATCAATCTTTTAATCTTTATGTTTAAATTCAATTTTAGTTCTCTTTCTGTGAACATGAGAGGCTAAATCCCTAGTTAGCTAGGGGGTGATTCGAAACCATGTTTATGCTTGCAATATGAATTGATTACTTTTGGTTGGAATTTCATGAATTGTGGATTCAATTTGTTTAACTGCTTGATTGATAACTTATTTGTGTATGTTTATTGAGAGTGCACGCTTAATTTTCATGCATGAATATGACGCTAGAATATAAGTGAATTTCACCTAATAGTTATGAACTTATATTCACAAGTAGTGGAGGTTGCTTATAAACAATCGCGTTAAATGAATTCTTGGCACTAGTTTCATGCTCATCATAGTAACGAATGCCTCGTCAACACTTATAGTTTTCATGATGCTTAATGATCTTTGATTGTATCTTTATTGTGCTATTCACGTAAAGGACTTTTGGAGAATGTTTTGAATTGCGTATGCGTTGTCCCATCCAATTTATTAACTTAAGGAGAACTTGAAGGTTAATTTAAGCGGACCTAATTAACCCGGGGTGTTGAGTTTCATAATTTATCGAAAGACCAACTGAAAATCATCTTGTATGCAAGTGTGACATGTGTGGAGAAGAACCTTCTAGCTAGCATTCCATCCATATTTTCATTCAATTCATCTTTACAATCTGCCCTTAATTACAATCTGTGCATTTTATTTAATTTCGTCAAAAATTCAATCCCCCTTTACTTTCGTGTCCAATTTAGTTAGAAAGTGTCTTAGTTTGTGTTTCTAAGTGGTTTGAATCAATTTATTACCCAAATTCGTCCAAAGTAGTCAAAGTGCTCAAAACTGCCCAGAAAGTGTTTTTAAGGCAGTTTTGAGTGTTTTGGTGCTGTTTTGAGTCTTTTGGTTTGTTTTAGTGTTTTTATTGTTTAGTTTTGCATTCTTCGAGTCTAGTTTAGTGTTTTAACCTTTGTTTTACGTTTTTGAGTCAGTTTCCAAGTGATTTAGCAATCCCTCCTAATCCCCGGTTTAGAACGATCCCTACTTGCATCTTTACTACAATTGTCAAAAGAGGGTTTTAATTTGTGTGCTTATTTAGTTCGCATCAGAATGTCTTTCTCCTGCTCCTCCTTCTTTGTTTGCAAAAATCTCTGAGGAAAAGGAACATTGGGTGGAACGGGGTTAGAATTAATCAAATTGGAACCCAACTTACCCTTGGTGGCCGAATTGGATGAGTTGAATGCATTAGGGTGCCTAGGTAGTTGCGGCAAGGGTGTTTGTACCCTTGCCGTGGGCTTGCTTGCATCCTCCTCTTCATGTTGCAGCTTCCCTTCGTTATTAGGACCTGTTTTGGATGGTTTAGGACCTGCCCCAACTTCTTTTCCACTTCTCAAGGTGATTGCATTGGCCGTTTCGAACCCTCCCTTTGGGTTTGGAATGGTTGAGCTTGGGAGCTTGCCTTGGTCTCGGAATTGCCCTACAAACTCCGCAATCTGCCCAATTTGTTTCTCCAATTGATCCACCCTTTTGTCATTGTTTTGCATTGCCTTGGCTTGATTTTCTTGCCCCTGAGACAAGTTAGTTAGTAATTTAAGAAGTGTATCATTGTCTAAAGTGTTACCTGAACTTGTTTGGGCAGATTGTGGAGGTGCTTGTGTGGGTACGTATGGATTGTTGTAGAAGCCCGGGGGTTGTTGCCTAAAGCCTCCTTGTGATTGGGGTTGTTGTGGCTCCCTCCACTTGAAGTTTGGGTGATCTCTCCAACCGGGATTGTAGATGTTGGAGTACGGATCATATTTGGGTTGGTTTTGGTCTTGGAAACCAATGGCATTGGCAGATTCCCATCCTCCATTCTCTATCAACTGAGGCCATGTCTCGGATGGATGCCCTTTCATTGAACACACGCCACACACTTGGTTTGCTTGTGGTTTTGACCCCTTGACAACCTGAGACACAAGAGAAGTAAGATTAGCCAATTGTGATTGAATGTCAGAAATTACACTTACCTCATTTACACTTTGTTGTCGTGGCCCCTCTCTTTGTCCAACACCTTCATATTGTTGAGCATTGTGTGCTCGGTTTGCAATTAAAGTTTTGGCATCCACCGGAGTCTTGTCCACTAATGCACCACCCGCCGAGGCATCTAGCATTTGACGTTCCATGGGAAGGAGTCCCTCGTAGAAATATTGAATGAGCAGCTCCTCCTTCATTTGATGCTGTGGACATGAAGCAACAAGTGATTTAAAACGTTCATAATAAGAAGGAAACGACTCACCTTGATTTTGTTGGATGCCACTAATTTGTTTCCTCAAGAGAATGATCTTTGCAGTGGGAAAGAATTTCTCTAAGAATGCACGTTTCATACTTTCCCAAGAATTGACAGTTCCGGGGGCCAATTCAAATAACCAATCTTTGGCCTTGTCCACAAGGGAGAATGGAAAGGCCTTCATCTTCACAAGACTCCCATCCACGTTGATGGGTGTCATACTTGAGCAAACTACTTCAAATTCCTTAAGATGTTTGTTAGGATCTTCCATGGACAGCCCATGGAATTTAGGAATATGATGTAATAAACTAGACTTAAGTTCAAATTCGTCCGTCTTACCTTGAGCTGCCGTGGGGTATTGTATGCATAAAGGAACGGCATTATCCATACCTGAGGCAGAGAGCTCTTTGATGGTTCGATTGTCCACGACCATGGTTTGTACTTCCTCCACAAACTGTGCCGTGCGCCTTCCTTCCTCTTCTAAAACTTCTTCTTCAAGGTCAGGTTCAAGGCTAGGTGGGTTGGACTCTTGCTGGTTCTTTTGTCTTCTCAAAATCCTCTCAAAATCGTCGTCGAAGTCCAAAATAGTCTTATGAACAGGTTGGGAACTTCGAGTCATACACTAGTACCTAAAAACAATGAAACAAACAAATCAGTAACTAATGATAGAAAACAAATGAAAAATAAATAAAAAGAAATAACGAGGGATTAGCAAAGTTGCTAATCCCCGGCAACGGCGCCAAAATTTGATGCGAAAATTAGTTCAGCACACAAATTAACCCTCTTGTTGTCAAATTGTAGTAAGGATGCAAGTAGGGATCGTTCTGGACCGGGGATTAGGAGGGCTTGCTAAAACCTCTAAACTGACTTAAAAACATAAAAACAAGGTTAAAAACGTTCACAAAGACTCAAAGGACTCAAAACAAGTTCAAAAGACTCAAAACTGCCTAAAAACACTAACTAGGCAGTTTCTGACCTTAAACACAATTTTGGACGAATTTAAGATTATGGTTTGATTCAAAACACTTTAAAACACAAACTAAACAGATTCTAAACACTATAGAACAAGAAAGTAAAGGGGGGTTTTGATTTGACGAAAATTGAAATAACAAAACAAGTTATAGAACTAGGCAGATTGTAAAACGAATTTTGGAAACAAGATAATGGATGGATTAGTTAGAGGTCCATTCTCCACACATGACACATTTGTATATGAATCGATTTTCCAATTGCTTTTCATTAACTATGATGCTCAACACCCCAAGTTAACCGTGATGCACTAATTAACCCTCAGATTTCCTTATGTCATTGAATTGGATGATGCATGCGACAATTCAAATTATTCTCCAACGGTCCTCAACATGAATGCATAGAAGAGATACAGTGAGAGATCATTATGCTCTATGAGAATCATAAGTGTTGACGAGGCAATTGTAACTATGAATGCATGATACTCTTGCCAAGAATTCAATTAACGCGGTTGTGACTAGCAACCTTCACTACTCATGTTTATAAACTTGTGACGATTAGGTGAAACTCGTTCATAAACTAGCATCGAGTTCATGCATGAAAACTAAGTATGCATCCTTAATCAACATACAAAAACAAGTTTTTAATAAACAGATAATTGAATTGCAATCACAACTTAACAAATCACAATTGGAAGAAATCAATTCATAACTCAAACATGTTCATGGCTTCAAACTTTCCCCTAACTAATTAGGGGTTTAGCCACTCATGATTACAGCAAACTCAGAAAGTAATAACAAAGTAAACATTGGAAACAAGAACGAAGTACAGCTAAGAACACTCCAATCTGCGAGCATGAAACGTTCAAGGCCTCATTCCTCTCCTAATTGCTGCGGCACAAGGGTTTTGGTGACTTTAGGGGGTTATGGATGATGTAGAATGATGGATTTAGGGTTGGGATGGATGTAGGGGACGGCAAGGGTTGGTTTTGGGCAGAAAATATGGATAATGGTGAAGTATGGATGTGTTAGAGGGAAGGGATGAATTTCTGGCGTGAATGGTGAATGAATGCATAATTGTGGCTGCAACAAGGTGGTTTATTAATAGGATTTCAGGAATTAAAACCCTAGGTTATTTAGGTAATCAGAATTTAAGTCAAAAGCTTTTAGAAATAGGAAATCAAATCAGAAAATTAAAGGAACCTACCTAAAAGTTGCGGCAATGCATAAAACACAAAAGGAATGTGTTTTAATGCAAGGAAATAGGAAATAAGTAAGTGTTTAATTCCCCAAATCAATTCTAAGAATCAGGAATTAAGTTAAATCCCTTTAGAATAGGTAATTGAAATCAGGAATTAGGGAAAAAGGCTAAGTCTTGCGGCAAAGGGAGGAAAAGAAAGGGAAAGTGCAAAACTTGCAGATTTTGAGTGAAAGGGAATGTATAGGTGTGGCTAAGACTTTTAAGAAAGAGATTGTGACATAATCTTGCAGATTTTGGGAGAGAAAAGGAAGGTTACTCACGGCACAATTTAGGACATGTCTAGGGCTTCTAGAACATGTGATTTAGGCAACCAACATTATTTGGAAACTTGCACAATTGGAAACCTTTCAAGAATAGAAACTCCCCATAATGGAAACTAGTTTCCAATTCTTGATTCCTCCTTCTTCCTTCGATTCTAGGCTCACTTGGTCTTTAATTTCGTCCAACACTTTGGCTCCAAGCACAAGCTATCCATCCTTAGCCCAAAAATGCTCCAAAAGGCTCCAAAATGCACTTCTTTGCTCCTTTAGCCCTTAGAACCTGAAAACATACGAAAATGACTTAAAAGACTTAAAGAACTAAGAAATAACAACGTAAATGCACAAGAACAAGCCAACTAAGTCGCCTAAATATGCTCCTATCAGCTCTCAATGCACAACAATACGAAGGAATTGGGCAAAGGGACCCCCACGGCAACAAGTGCATGAGGTAAGTTCTCAATCCGACATTCAAACTCAGTTAGCTAATCTTTCTTCTCTTGTGTCTCAGATGGCCGAAGGAATGAAGATACAAGGTCCAATTGTATGTGGCGTATGTTCTATTCAAGGTCATCCTTCGGAAAAGTGCCCTCAATTGATTGAGAATGGGGGATGGGAGAGTGCAAATGCCATTGGATTTCCAAGCCAAAATCAGCCAAGGAATGATCCATATTCCAATACATACAATCCGGGTTGGAGAAACCATCCAAACTTCAAGTGGAGGGAGCCTCAACAACCTTACCAACAAGGAAGCTTTAAGCAGCAACCCCCGGGGTTTTACACCAAAACCCACGGCCAAGATTCAAACCCACCCCAATCTGCCCAAAACCATCAAGGTACGTCTTTAGATAATGCTACAATTCTTAAGTTACTTACCAATTTGTCTCAGGGGCAAGAAAATCAAAACAAGGTGATGCAAAACCAAGACAAAAGGGTGGACCAATTAGAGAAGCAAATAGGGCAGATTGCCGAGTTTGTAGGGCAATTCCGAGACCAAAGCAAGCTCCCAAGCTCAACCATTGTCAATCCAAAGGGAGGGTTCGAATCTGCCAAAGCAATCACTTTGAGGAGTGGAAAGGAAGTTGGCACTACATCCACACTACCCAAAACAAGTCCTAATGAAGAAGAGACGTTGCAAAATGAAGAGGAGGCTGCAAGCAAGCCCACGGCAAAGACACAACAACCTATGCCGCAAGCAACTAAGGACCAAAACTCATCCATGCCACCCCATTCGGCCACCAAAGGTAAGTTGGGTTCAAATTCGATTAATTCTAACCCCGTTCCACCCAATGTTCCTTTTCCTCACAGATTTTTGCAAACAAAGAAGGAGGAGCATGAGAAGGACATTCTTGAGATGTTTAGGAAGGTTCAAGTCAATATCCCGTTCCTAGATGCCATAAAGCAAGTGCCCAAATACGCCAAGTTCTTGAAGGAATTATGCACTACAAGGAAGAGGGCTTCACATAAAGAGGTAGTGAGGGTAAGTGAAAATGTTTCCGCTGTTTTACAAAGAAAGTTGCCACCAAAGTGCAAAGATCCAGGTAGCTTTACAATTCCTTGTATTATTGACTACACTAAGTTCGAACATGCTATGTTAGACTTAGGAACTTCAATTAACGTCATGCCATACTCTATTTATGCTTCAATGAACCTTGGTGAATTGAAAAATGATGGTGTGATTATTCAATTGGTCGATAGATCTAATGCCTATCCAAAGGGCGTATTGGAAGATGTCTTAGTGCAGGTGAATAATTTAATCTTTCCGGCGGATTTCTACGTTCTTGAAATGGAAGAAACCACCCATGCTCCATCCTTGCCGATTCTTCTTGGGAGGCCATTCATGAAGACGGCCCGAACTAAAATCGACATGTTTAAAGGCACTTTAACAATGGAATTCGATGGGGGAAGTGATTGATTTTAATATTTCTGAAACTATGAAATTTCCTAATGATGATCACTCATGTTTCTCTATTGATATTCTTGATTCTTTGGCGCAGGCACACCTTGATCAATTACATGGAGATGCACTTGAAACGGTCATTACAAATGGCATTGAAGAGAAGGATCACATGGCTACCACCATAGCAACCCACGGCACACGATTGCAATCCTATGCCGTGGCCTTTGATGATGATGTAATTGAGACCGTGGCAGCCCTAGAGTCATTGCCACGGCTCCAAGGTAAGTCCCCTAGTCCCATTTCAATTCCAATTTCGACTAATAAGAGAACAACCACTTACCCTTGAGCTTAAACCGTTGCCAAATCACTTGAAGTATGTGTTTTTGGGCGAGCAAGACACATTGCCCGTCATTGTGGCATCATCACTCACGACACAAGAGGAGGAGAAATTGGTGAGGGTTCTCAAAGAGCACAAAACGGCCATTGGGTGGACTTTGGCCGATATCAAGGGCATAAGTCCTACCATGTGCATGCATAGAATTCTCATGGAAGAAGGCGCCAAACCATCAAGGGAAGCCCAACATCGACTCAACCCACCAATGATGGAAGTAGTGAAGAAGGAAATCATCAAATTGCTTAATTGTGGTGTCATCTATCCTATCTCGGATAGTTGTTGGGTTTCGCCGGTCCAAGTGGTTCCCAAGAAGTTCGGAGTCATGGTGGTGAAGAATGAAGAAGATGAACTTGTGCCTACACGCATTCAAACCGGTTGGAGGGTGTGCATTGACTATAGGAAGCTAAATGCCACAACAAGGAAATACCACCTTTACTTGTCCATTTGGTACCTTTGAAGGTTAGCCGGTCATTCATCGATCAAATGCTTGAAAGGTTAGCCGGTCATTCCTTTTATTGCTTTCTTGATGGTTATTCGGGTTATAATCAAATTGTCATAGCGTCGGATGATCAAGAAAATACCACCTTTACTTGTCCATTTGGTACCTTTGCATATTGTCGTATGCCATTTGGTTTATGCAATGCACCGGCCACTTTCCAACGATGCATGGTAAGTATATTCTCTGATTATGTTGAGAAAATAATTGAAGTATTTATGGACGATTTTAGTGTGTTTGGAGACTCATTTGATGATTGTTTGCATAATCTTACTTTGTTTTGAATTGGGAAAAATGTCATTTTATGGTTAAACAAGGCATAGTTTTGGGTCATATCATCTTTGAAAAAGGCATTGAGGTTGATAAGTCTAAAATAGATCTTGTACGTTACTTACCCTCTCCTACTTCGGTTAGAGAGGTTCGTTCTTTTCTTGGCCATGCAGGATTCTATAGGCGATTTATCAAGGATTTCTCCAAGATTGCACAACCCCTATGCCGCCTCCTACAAAAAGAAGTGGCGTTTGAGTTCAACGAGGAGTGTGAGAAGGCATTCAAGCTTCTCAAGGACAAGCTTACCACGGCACCCATAATCCTTCCACCTGATTGGACGTTGCCTTTTGAGCTAATGTGTGATGCATCCGATTATGCAATAGGGGCTGTTTTGGGTCAAAGGAAGAATAAGCAATCCCACGCCATATATTATGCTTCTAGGACCCTAAATGATGCCCAATTAAACTACTCTACCACTGAAAAAGAACTTCTTGTCGTTGTGTTTGCTTTAGATAAGTTTCGTTCATATTTACTTGGCACTAAAGTGATTGTATATTCTGACCATGCAGCTCTTAGGTACTTATTCACTAAAAAGGAGGCTAAACCAAGGCTCATTAGATGGATGCTTCTTCTCCAAGAGTTTGACATCGAAATTAGAGACAAGAAGGGGAGTGAGAACGTAGTTGCTGACCATCTAAGCCATTTGGTGTGCAATGAGGACTCTTTACCCATCCAAGAGACTTTCCCTGATGAACAATTGTTGTCCATTAAGGTATGTGAACCTTGGTATGCCGATTTGGTCAATTTTTTGGTGTCAAAACGTGTTCCAAGTACCCTAGCTAGGCACCAACGTGATAAATTAAGAAAAGATGCACGGTTTTATGTATGGGATGACCCATATTTGTGGAAGTTTTGTGCAGATCAGATTGTGCGTCGTTGTGTGCATGATTGTGAGTTTAATTCGATTCTAGCCTTTTGTCATACTTATGCTTGTGGTGGACATTTTGGCACACAACGCACTGCCCTTAAAGTATTAGAATGTGGGTTTTATTGGCCAACAATCTTTAAAGATGCTAGAACATTTTGTTTAACTTGTGATCGTTGCCAACGAATGGGAAATATAGGTGCAAGGGACCAAATGCCGCAAACACCTATCTTTAATGTTGAAATTTTTTATGTTTGGGGCATTGATTTCATGGGCCCTTTTCCATCTTCGTTTGGTTTTACTTATATTTTGCTTGCGGTGGATTATGTTTCCAAATGGGTGGAAGCCAAGGCCACCCGGACTAATGATTCTAGAGTTGTTGCAGATTTTATAAAGACTAACATTTTTGCTAGATTTGGGATGCCTAGAGTGCTTATTAGTGATGGAGGCTCTCACTTTTGTAATCGTAACATAGAGGCCTTGCGCAAGAAATATCAAGTCACACATAAGGTTTCAACACCTTACCATCCCCAAACCAATGGCCAAGCCGAGGTGTCCAACAGAGAAATCAAGCAAATCTTGGAAAAGACCGTTGGACCAACAAGAAAAGATTGGAGTGTGCGTTTGGAGGATGCATTATGGGCTTATAGGACGGCTTACAAGGCAGCAATAGGCATGTCCCCTTTTCGGCTAGTGTATGGAAAGCCTTGTCATCTCCCCGTGGAGTTAGAACACAAGGCTCATTGGGCGATCAAGACATTCAACATGGACATAGATGCGGCTGGAATGAAATAGAAAATTGCAATTGAACGAACTTGAGGAGCTTAGGCGTGAAGCATATGAGAATGCTTGCATTTACAAGGACAAGACCAAGGCTTTTCGTGACAAGATGATCCGAAGCAAAACATTCTCCATAGGGCAAAAAGTTTTACTTTTTAATTCTCGCTTGCGTTTATTTCCTGGTAAGCTACGTTCTAAGTAGATTGGACCTTTTGTTGTTACTAATGTTTTTCCATATGGCGCAGTTCAAATCCAAAGCTTGAGGAATGGCCAAGAATTCAAGGTGAATGGGCATCGTTTGAAGCCCTATTATGCAAATGTGGAAGGGCAGGTTGTGGAGGACATCAACCTCCATGATGTGGGCTCTAAGTGAGGCTAAGAAGCATGTTCGTCTGTCTACACGACGTTAAAGCAAGCGCTTCTTGGGAGGCAACCCATGCATTGCGCTAGAGAAGAATTGGGCAATTCACAAATTCATGCCAAAACAATCAGATTTGCGTTCTTTAATCCCTATCTCTTTACTATGATTATTTTGTCATGCTAGTTAGTTTTTGTGTTTGCATGTGTGTTTTTGTTTGAAACATTGAGGACAATGTTTGATTTAAGTGTGGGGGGGTAAACAAGTGCTTTTGCATGATTTTACATGATTTTGCGTGGGATTTTATTACCTATCACTTATAATGTTGTTTCTCACTGTTTTTAAGTGTTTTTAGAGTGTTTTGAAGTGTTTTCATGCCTTTTGTTCAGAAAATCCGAAAATTTACAAAAAGATTACAAAACAGTTTTGAAAAACCCAAAAAGAGTTGTTTTAAAGTTGTTTTTGTGTGTTTGTGTGTTTGTTTGTGTCTTAGGTCACCTTCTGATAGGAGCATATTTATGCGACTTAATTGGCTTGTTCTCGTGCGTTTACGTTGTGTTTCCTTAGTTATTTTAGTCCCTTATGCTTCTTTTGTGTGTTTTTAGGTTCTTATGGCTAAGGAAGCAAAATGGTGTATTTTGGAGCATTTTGGAGCAAAATTGGACTTGGAATGGATAGCTTATGTTTGGAGCAAAAGAAATGGACGAAATTGAAGACCAAATTGAGTTAGGATTCCTAATCACAAGACGATTCCTAATCAAATGAGGAATCCTAGTCAAAGAAGGTTTCCTACTTGAAGTAGGAAAGTTAAGCCAAGGTTTCCTATTTTGGTTTAATCTTTCCTAATCTTTAAGGACTCCATATTTCAGCAATATCAAAGGCTCCTACCTATTCTAGGTCATAAATCAATGTCCCTTGCAAACCTAAAGTCATTGCCGTGTGTCCCCTTTGTGTTTCCCTTCCTTGCCGTGCACGGAAGGGCCTTGTTTCCTGTTTTAAACCATTTAAACACATTCCTTTTTCATACCAAGCTCATCCATAACTCACATACCCTTTTCTATTCCAAAATTCTTGCCTAATTTCAGAAATTGATGCGAAAATAGTTAAGCACACAAATTAACCCTCTTGTTGTCAAATTGTAGTAAGGATGCAAGTAGGGATCGTTCTGGACCGGAGATTAGGAGGGCTTGCTAAAACCTCTAAACTGACTTAAAAACATAAAAACAAAGTTAAAAACGTTCACAAAGACTCAAAGGACTCAAAACAAGTTCAAAAAACTCAAAACTGCCTAAAAACACTAACTAGGCAGTTTCTGACCTTAAACACAATTTTGGACGAATTTAAGGTTATGGTTTGACTCAAAACACTTTAAAACACAAACTAAACAGATTCTAAACACTATAGAACAAGAAAGTAAAGGGGGGTTTTGATTTGACGAAAATTGAAATAACAAAACAAGTTATAAAACTAGGCAAATTGTAAAACGAATTTTGAAAACAAGATGATGGATGGATTAGTTAGAGGTCCATTCTCCACACATGACACATTTGTATATGAATCGACTTTCCAATTGCTTTTCACTAACTATGATGCTCAACACCCCAAGTTAACCGTGATGCACTAATTAACCCTCAGATTTCCTTATGTCATTGAATTGGATGATGCATGCGGCAATTCAAATTATTCTCCAACGGTCCTCAACATGAATGCATAGAAGAGATACAGTGAAAGATCATTATGCTCTATGAAAATCATAAGTGTTGACGAGGCAATTGTAACTATGAATGCATGATACTCTTGCCAAGAATTGAATTAACGCGGTTGTGACTAGCAACCTTCACTACTCATGTTTATAAACTTGTGATGATTAGGTGAAACTCGTTTATAACTAGCATCGAGTTCATGCATGAAAGCTAAGTATGCATCCTTAATCAACATACAAGAACAAGTTTTTAATAAACAGATAATTGAATTGCAATCACAACTTAACAAATCACAATTGGAAGAAATCAATTCATAACTCAAAACATGTTCATGGCTTCAAACTTTCCCCTAACTAATTAGGGGTTTAGCCACTCATGATTACAGCAACCTCAGAGAGTAATAACAAAGTAAACATTGAAAACAAGAACGAAGTACACCTAAGAACACTCCAATCTGCGAGCATGAAACGTTCAAGGCCTCCTTCCTCTCCTAATTGCTGCGGCACAAGGGTTTTTTGGTGAGTTTTGGGGGTTATGGATGATATAGAATGATGGATTTAGGGTTGGGATGGATGTAGGGGACGGCAAGGGTTGGTTTTTGGCAGAAAATATGGAGAATGGTGAAGTATGGATGTGTTAGAGGGAAGGGATGAATTTCTGGCGTGAATGGTGAATGAATGAATGTTTTGTGGCTGCAACAAGGAGGTTTATTAATAGGATTTCCGGAATTAAAACCCTAGGTTATTTAGGTAATCAGAAATTAAGTCAAAAGCTCTTTGAAATAGGAAATCAAATCAGAAATTTAAGGGAAAGTGGTGAATAGGTGTGGCAAGGGAATAAAACACAAAAGGAATGTGTTTTAATGCAAGGAAATAGGAAAGAACTCTCTCCCTTGCACAGCAAGGGTTTGTAAGAAAAAGGTTGTTTTTATTTCTGAAATTAGGCAAGAATTTTGGTATAGAAAGGGTATGTGAGTTATGGCTGAGCTAGGTATGAAAGAGGAATGTGTTTAAATGGTTTAAAACAGGGAACAAGGCCCCTCCTTGCACGGCAAGGAAGATGAAAGGTCAAGGGAAGTGATGCGAAAATAGTTAAGCACACAAATTAACCCTCTTGTTGTCAAATTGTAGTAAGGATGCAAGTAGGGATCGTTCTAGACCGGGGATTAGGAGGGCTTGCTAAAACCTCTAAACTGACTCAAAAACATAAAAACAAAGTTAAAAACGTTCACAAATACTCAAAGGACTCAAAACAGGTTCAAAAGACTGAAAACTGCCTAAAAACACTAAATGGGCAGTTTCTGACCTTAAACACAATTTTGGACGAATTTAAGGTTATGGTTTGATTCAAAACACTTTAAAACATAAACTAAACAGATTCTAAACCCTATAGAACAAGAAAGTAAAGGGGGGTTTTGATTTGACGAAAATTGAAATAACAAAACAAAGTATAGAACTAGGCAGATTGTAAAACAAATTTGTTGAAAACAAGATGATGGATGGATTAGTTAGAGGTCCATTCTCCACACATGACACATTTATATATGAATCGATTTTCCAATTGCTTTTCATTAACTATGATGCTCAACACCCCAAGTTAGCCGTGGATAGCACTTTTCTAACTTTCAAGTTTTCCTTAAGTTATTGAATTGGATGGGAATGCGCATACAACAACTCAAAACATTCTCTAAAAGTCCCTTACGTGAAAAGCACAATAAAGGTACAATCAAAGATCATTAAGTTTAATGAAAACTATAAGTATTGATGAGGCAATTGTTACTATGAAAAGCATGAAACTCTTGCCAAGAATTCAATTAACGCGGTTGTGACTAGCAACCTTCACTACTCATGTTTATAAACTTGTGACGATTAGGTGAAACTCGTTTATAAACTAGCATCGAGTTTATGCATGAAGACTAAGTATGCATCCCTAATCAACATACAAAAACAAGTTTTTAATAAATAGATAATTGAATTGCAATCACAACTTAACAAATCACAATTGGAAGAAAACAATTCATATTTCAAACATGTTCATGGCTTCAAACTTTCCCCTAACTAATTAGGGGTTTAGCCACTCATGATTACAGCAAACTTAGAAAGTAATAGCAAAGTAAACATTGAAAACAAGAACGAAGTACACCTAAAACGCTCCAATCTGCAAGCATGAACCGTTTTAAGCTTCCTTCCTCTCCTAGTTGCTGCGGCACAAGGGTTTGGTGGGTTTTTGAAGTTATGGATGATGTCGAATGATAGGTTTAAGGTTGGGATGGATGTAGGGGACGGCAAGGGATGTTTTTGGGCAGAAAATATGGAGAATGGTGAAGTATGGATGTGTGAGAGGGAAGGGAAGAATTTCTGGCGTGAATGGTGAATGAATGAATGTTTTGTGGCTGCAACAAGGAGGTTTATTAATAGGATTTCAGGAAATAAAACCCTAGGTTACTTAGGTAATCAGAAATTAAGTCAAAGACTCTAGAAATAGGAAAGAATCCTCCCCCTTGCACGGCAAGGAAGAGGAATGGTCCAAGGAAGTGCACGGCAAGGGTTTTCAGAAATAGGTAAGTGTTTTAATTCCCTAAATCAATTCTAAGAATCAGGAATTAAGTTAAATCCCTTTAGAATAGGTAATTGAAATCAGGAATTAAGGGAAAAAGGCTAAGTCTTGCGGCACAAGGGAGGAAAAGAAAGGGAAAGTGCAAAACTTGCAGATTTTTGGAGAAAAGGAATGTATAGGTTCGGCTAAGGCATTTAAGAAAGGGATTGTGACATAATCTTGCAGATTTTAGGAGAGAAGAGGAAGGTAAGGTGCGGCACATGTCTAGGGCTTCTAGAACATGTGATTTAGGCAACCACATTATATGGAAACTTGCATAATTGGAAACCTTTCAAGAATAGAAACTCCCCATAATGGAAACTAGTTTCCAATTCTTGATTCCTCCTTCTTCCTTCGATTCTAGGCTCACTTGAACTTCAATTTCGTCCAACACCTTGGCTCCAAGCATAAGCTATCCAATCTTAGCCCAAAAGTGCTCCAAAAGGCTCCAAAATGCACATCTTTGCTCCTTTAGCCCTTAGAACCTGAAAACACACAAAAGAAGCATAAAGGACTAAAATAACTAAGGAAACACAACGTAAATGCACGAGAACAAGCCAATTAAGTCGCATAAATATGCTCCTATCAAATTCCCCCACACTTAGCTTTTGCTAGTCCTCGAGCAAAACAAAACAACAAAAGAACACAAAACTAAACAAAACGAACAAAACACAACCTAAACCTTCCAACATTTGTCTCAGGGATTTCCAATGCACATGACATGTTAAAATTCATTATCTCCACAGATTTTAGTCATCTTCCCACTTAAGTACATACTTAATCATAGTCACCACATACTAGTTCACAATTAAGCATTTAAAACCATGTTTTGAATGTAGTAACATGCCTTAGAGAATTTGCTCAATTCCTTACAAGATATGCACTCAATTCTCACTCAGATTTTCTAACTACACACCCTAATCTAAGTATATGTGAGAAGATTGATGTAAACATGAAAACGAACACTCACGTATATGTATCACAAAGAAGGCAATTTCTGGAGTTAATAAGCATGTTTAGATATGATCTCATGAATGGAACGCTACTACTTAGATGCGAGAACCAGTGACACCATATGCTCATACCAAGTTCAAACTCCACAAATTGAAACACATAACACTCAAGATTGAAGTCACGGGTTGTAATGGGGCTTGGGGTGTTTGGCTAACAAAGAAGTGATATGGAAAACAAAGGTTCTTAAAGAAATAGTGAGCAAAGCATTTGAATCAACTTAGAATTCACTTTCGAATGCAAACTCAACTTTTGAATAAAAGGGGAGAATGTAAACAATTTAGGGCCGGATTTGGTGTTTTGGACCCTTTCTTCAACATTCAACACTTAATCACTCATTCTTTCATCTTTTCAAGCTCTTTTTCCTTTCTTTCTTTCTTTTCTTTTCTGTTTTTCTTTTTCATACGTTTTTCACAACTTTTTCTTTTCTTTTGAATCTCAAAACATGCATATACACTTAAGAACAACCATTCTCTCCCCCACACTCATTTTCTTGCATAATGTAACTCAAAAGGAATTCATTTAAGTCATGCTCACTATCTTTTAAGAACAAGGGTGTGGACTGTCCTAAACTAGGCTAGGTGAGGATAATGTGGGTTAACAAAGAATAAAGGCTAAACAAGGCTCAACAGGGTTAACTTAAACATATAATGAAGTAGGATACACGGCAATTTGGCTTAAGTGGTGGTCACTACACAACTTCTTCTTGAATATGTGTTATGTAAATCAATAACATGCTTCGAATGAAATGGGCATGAGTTCTAGCATTTGGAACTATATGATGAAACGCCTTCTAAGTAGTAACCAAACAAAGAATAATGAGATCATGCAACAACTTTAGAAAACAATAATGCACAGATTTTAACTCTCCAAATAACGTTTAGGCTCAAGTCTCACAAGGTTGTAGCGTTTGTTTGAGTTCCTTCCTTCAAGCATGTTACAAAAACTAATTTTATCTTTTATGATTGCATGTGAAGTCATACATTATAACCATAACCAAGCATATACCAAGAGTAAATCAAACTTTTCTCCATGTTTATAACTCTTTTTAACAGTCATGCAATTACAAACCAAATCCTCATCATTGTGTTGGAAGGTACCCTAAGACACAAACACACAAAAACGACTCAAAACACTCTTTTTAGGTTTTTCAAAACATGTTTTTCAAATTTTTATGTGATTTTCGGAGTTATAAAACAAAACACACTAAAACACTCTAAAACAGCTTAAAAACACTTTAAAACAGCAAGGAACAACACTTGAAGTTATGGGTGATAAAATCCCACGAATTTGCATCAAATATACTTAGTTACCCCCCCACACTTAAATCAAACATTGTCCTCAATGTTTTAAACATAAATTCACACAAAACACAAGTAAACACACAAACAGCAACTAAACAACAAATCATGGCAGATTAGAAACAACAACAAAGAGAAGGGTTTTAGGAACGCAAATCTGGAATTTGGGGGATTCCTAGGGCTTCCTTTGTTGAATGGATGGGTTGCCTCCCACATAGCGCTTGCTTTAACGTCGTACAACCGGACGAAGAACACTTTCACTCCAAGTTGGAACCCACGGCATGCAAGGGAAGCTCTTCCACAACATGCTCCACGAAGGTCTCATAGTATGGCTTCAATCTATGTCCGTTCACCTTGAATTCTTGCCTTGTTCTTAAACTCTTAATTTGGACTGCACCATGCACAAAAAGATTAGTAATAACAAAAGGGCCAACCCACTTGGAACGTAACTTACCAGGGAAGAGACGAAGACGTGAGTTGAACAACAACACTTTCTGCCCTATTGTAAACGTCTTGCCTCTAATCATCTTATCATGGAATGCCTTGGTCTTCTCTTTGTAAATTCGAGCATTCTCATAAGCTTCATTTCGTATTTCATCAAGTTCACATAATTGAAGCTTCCTATGAATTCCAGCTTGGTCCACATTCAAATTGAATGTTTTGATAGCCCAATGAGCTCTATGTTCTAATTCCACAGGGAGATGACATGGTTTACCATAAACAAGACGAAAAGGAGACATACCAAGGGGAGTTTTGTACGCTGTCCTATATGCCCAAAGAGCATCATCCAAACGTAAACTCCAATCTTTTCTATTTGGCCCAACGGTCTTCTCCAAAATCTGTTTGATCTCTCTATTGGACACCTCGGCTTGGCCATTGGTTTGGGGATGGTAAGGTGTGGAAACCTTATGCGTCACATGGTACTTCTTGAGTAAGGCTTCAATGGTACGGTTACAAAAGTGAGACCCCCATCACTGATTAGCACCCTAGGCATTCCAAATCTTGAAAAGATATTAGTTTTCACAAAATCTGCCACAACTTTAGAATCATTAGTTCGAGTGGCTTTCGCTTCCACCCACTTTGAAACATAATCAACGGCAAGCAATATGTAATTGAAACCAAAAGATGAAGGAAACGGACCCATAAAATCAATTCCCCACACATCAAAAATTTCAACAACACAAATGGGTACCTGCGGCAATTGCTCTCTGTGGCCTATATTACCTGTACTTTGGCATCGATCACAAGCTAAACAAAAGGTTCTTGCATCTTTAAACAAAGTAGGCCAATAAAAACCACATTCAAGAACTTTTAAAGCTGTCCTTTGGGTGCCAAAATGACCCCCACTAGCATATGTGTGACAAAAGCTTAAAATTGAATGAAAATCTGATTCATGCACACATCGCCTTATAATCTGATCTGGGCAATGTTTCCACAAGTATGGGTCATCCCAAACATAAAATCTAGCATCCTTTTTAAGTTTATCACGTTGGAATTTGTTTAGGGTGCTAGGAACTTGTCTAGAGACCAAATAATTGACCAAATCGGCATACCAAGGGGTACTTACTTGAATGGACAGAAGTTGCGCATCGGGAAATGATGCGAGATTTATATGCACACAAATTAAACCCTCTTTTTGTCAATTGTAGTATAAGTATAAGTAGGGATCGTTCTTAACCGGGGATTAGGAGGGATTGCAAATCACTTGGAAACTGACTCAAAAACGTAAAATAAAGTTAAAAACGTTCACAAAGACTCAAAGGACTCAAAACAAGTTCAAAAGACTCAAAACTGCCTAAAAACACTAACTAGGCAGTTTCTGACCTTAAACCCAATGTTGGACGAATTTAAGATTATGGTTTGATTCAAACGTAAAAACACAATATAAAACACTATACTAGACTCAAAGAATGCAAAACTAAACTTTAAAACACTAAAACAAACCAAAAGACTCAAACATCACCCAAAACACTCAAAACAGCCTTAAAATCACTTTCTGGGCAGTTTTGAGCACTTTGGTGAATTTGGACGAATTTTGGGAAATAAATTGAATCAAAACACTTTAAAACATAAACTAAACAAAGTCTAAACACTAAAGAACAAGAAAGTAAAGGGGGGTTTTAAATTGACGAGAATTGAAATAACGAAACAAGTTAATAAACTAGACAGAATGTAAAGATGAATTTGATGGAATTGAATGGATGGGAACCTAGCTAAGGGGTTCATCTCCATACATGTTATACTTGCATAATAAAATGATTTCCAATTGCATTTCAATAAACTATGATACTCAACACCCCAAGTTAACCGTGATGCACTAATTAACCTTCAAATCTTCCTAACGTTATTGAATTGGACGATGCATGCGACAATTCAAAACATTCCCCACAAGTCCTCAACATGAATGCATAGAAGAGGTACAAGCAAGAATCATTACGCTCTATGAAAATTATAAGTGTTGACGAGGCATTCGTTACTATGATTGCATGAAACTTATGCCAAGAATTTGTTTAACGCGATTGTTTATAAGCAACCTCCACTACTTGTGAATATAAGTTCGTAACTATTAGGTAAAACTCACTTATATTCTAGCGTCATATTCATGCATGAAAATTAAGCGTGCACTCTCAATAAACATACATAAATAAGTTATCAATCAAACAGTTAAACAAATTGAATCCACAACTTATGAAACGCAATTAGAAGTAATCAAATCAAAATGCAAGCATAAACATATATTTCGAATCCCCCCTAGCCAAGGGGGGTTTAGTTGAATTTAAACATTGGAATCAAAGAAACACCTAAACATTCCAACAACTCAAACTTGAATTGTATGAACGTTTAGGCCCTCTTCTCTTCCATTCCTCATTCGTACAAAACAAAGAGTATTGAAATTAAACATTGAAATCAAAGAAACACCTAAACATTCCAACAACTCAAACTTGAATTGTATGAACGTTTAGGCCCTCTTATCTTCCTCTTCGTTGTAGCACAAGGTCTAAGGATAGTTTGATGGTGTGAATGGTTTGGGGAGTGGTTGGAGTGGCTGCAATGGAGGAGAAAAGTGTTTTGGTGGCTGCTGCAAGGGTGTGGAGAGGTTTTGACGAATTTCTGGAATATGGAAGAGTGAATGAGAATGAATGAATGTTGTGTGAAGTGTGTATGGTATTTATAGGGAGAAAGAGAGGGAACATAACAGCTAGGAACTTGGTGGAAATCTGAAATGGTGATGGGAGATGCATGTGGCTGATTTATGCATGTGATTAAAGGGTGGGAATGCATGTGCTTTGACATAAATGAAAGGGAATGCATGTGCAATGAGTGTGGAGTGAATGATTGAATGCATGTGGCTGATTTATGAAGAGTGAATGCATGTGGCTGATAGGTATGAATGATTATGGTTGCATGTGGGTGGAAATGCATGTGGGAATGCATGTGCAAAGCTGGAAATGCATGTGGAATTAAAACTAGAGTGAATGATGATGAATGCATGTGGATTAAAGAGAGAGAATGTGGTGTAATGATGAAGTGGAATAAGTGCATGTGGATGTGGCTGATTTGATTTATGGAAGATGCATGTGGATTAAAGATGAGTGAATGATTATGGGTGCATGTGGATGAATGTGCATGTGCAAGGTTGTTGTTGTGATAAGTGATAAGTGTATGGTTATGATAAGTGTATGATATGATAAGTGAATGATATGATAAGTGAATGATATGATAAGTGGTGAATGATAAGTGGATGATATGATAAGTGGTGAATGATATGTAATGATATGTGGGAGTGTGGCTGAAATGAAGAAGTGGAATGTTGGAATGTTATGCACGGCTAAGGATATAGGAAAGGTTTAAATGTCCTAAAACTAAAGGGAACAAGGTTCCAACACTTTGGTCTTCAATTAGGTCTTCAATTTCGTCCAACACTTTGGCTCCAAGCATAGGCTATCCATCCTTAGCCCAAAAGTGCTCCAAAAGTCTCCAAAATGCATCTTTTTGCTCCTTTAGCCCTTTGGACCTACAAACACACGAAAATAGCTTTAAAGTACTAAAATAACTAAAGAAACATAACGTAAATGCACGAGAACAAGCCATTTAAGTCGCATGAATATGCTCCTATCAAATTTCCCCACACTTAGCTTTTGCTCGTCCTCGAGCAAAACAGAAAATCAAAACAAACAAAACGACACTAAACAAGTACAACACAACCTAAACCTTCCAACAATCGTCTCAAGGATTTCCAATGCACATGACAAGTTAAAAATCATTAGTCCCATAGATTTTAGTCATCTTCACACTTAAGTACATTCTTAATCATAGTCACCACATATTATTTCACAATTAAGCATTTAAAACCATGTTTTGAATGTAGTAACATGCCTTAGAGAATTTGCTCAAATCCTTACAAGATATGCACTCGTTTTTCACACAGATTTTCTGACTACACTCCCTACACTAGGTATATGTGAGAAGATTGATGTAAACATGTAGACGAACACTCACATATGTTATAACAAGGAAAGCATTTTCTGGAATTATTAACATGTAAATATATGATCTCATGAATGGAATGCCACTACTTAGATGCGAGAACCAGTGACACCAACGCTCATACCAAGTTCAAACTCCACAAATTGAAGCACATAACACTCAAGGTAGAAGTCAAAGGGTTGTAACGGGGCTAGGGTATTGGCTAACAATGAAAGGTGAAGGATAAACAAACATTCTTAAAGCAATAGTGAGCAAAGTATTGAATTAGGCACTTAGAATTCCCTTTAGAACGCAGAAGTTAACTTTGAACACCCAAGGGGAAGTCACAAAACTTAGGGCCATATTCAAACTTTTTGGGCCCTTTCTTCAACAATCACACTTGTGAGTCCATTCTCACTTATTTTCACTCTTTTTCTTTCTTTTCTTCTTCTTTTTCTCACATTTTTTTTTTCTTTTTCCCGTGCCTCCTTTAAGACTTAGGCACATACATACACACAAAAATCCCTTCCCCCACACTTATTTTCTGCAACATATTAATCAAAAGGAATTCATTATCCGTCATGCTCACTATGCTTCAAGAACAAGGGTACGGATGGTCCTAATCTAGGCTAGGTGAGGATGATATGGGTTAACAAAGAACATGGGCTAAACAAGGCTCAACGAGGTTAAAACTTACAACAAGTACGAAATATGGGAAGTAAGGCTATTTGGCTATGGTGGCAACTACACAACTTCATCTTGATATATGTTATGCAATTCAATGTCATGCTTTGAATGAAACGGATATAAGTTCTAGCATTTAGTTCTATCATGATACAATTGCATTCTAAGTAGCAACCAAGCAAGGATAATGAGATCATGCAACAACTTTAGAAAACAAAGAATCACAGAAAATAACTCTCCAAAGAAGGTAATAGCTCGAGTCTCACAGGGTTGTAGCGTTTGTTTGAGTTCCTTCCTTCAAGCATGTTACAAAAACGAATTTTTCTTTTATGATTGCATGTGAAGTCATACATTATAACCATAACCAAGCATATACCAAGAGTAAATCAAACTTTCATCTATGTTTATAACTCTTTTTAACAGTCATGCAATTACAAACCAAATCCTTATTATTGTGTTGGAAGGTACCCTAAGACACAAACACACAAAAACGACTCAAAACACTCTTTTTAGGCTTTTTAAAACATGTTTTTCAAATTTTTATGTGATTTTCGGAGTTATAAAAACAAAACACACTAAAACACTCTAAAACAACTTAAAAACACCTTAAAATAGCAAGGAACAACATTAGAAGTTATGGTGGATAAAACCCTACGAATTTGCATCAAAACACTTTAGTTACCACCCCACACTTAAATCAAACATTGTCCTCAATGTTTTAAGCATAGATTCACACAAAACATAAGTAAACACACAAAAAGCATTTAAACATACTAAACATGGCAGAATGTAATTAACAAAGAGAAGAGTTTAGGGACGCAAATCTGGTTATGGAGTGTAAATTCCCTCTTCTCCTTGGTGATTGCATTGAGGCATTGATCTTGGTGATTCCACATGCATACTCTTGAACTGGGCTGCATGATTCTTTTGGTCTCCTCCACTTGTTGATTTTCCTTTGTGCTACTGGGCTGGAGGATTCTTTTGGTCTTCCCCGAAGGTCTGAGCTTACCCCTTTGGTCTGTTTCTTTGTTCAATCTTTCCAATTCGTATTGAAAAGGGTTGGAGGATAACTCAGCCTATGTTTGTCTCCACATGCTTCAATGTATCATTTTCACTTGGCTTACTCACTCCCCTTTGCAGAAGTGGTCCCTTCTCCGAAAGTGTATCAACCGTTGAAGATGACTACTCGAGAGCAACGCTAGGTAAGCAATCAGGAATAGGTTCCAGGCAGTTGGCTCTAGATCGGAAGACTGACTCCAAGTGCCGGCTGATTGCTTCTTTTACTTTGCCATGCGAGTAAGAACAAGGACAAAGAAAAAGACAGGGAAAGAGCATGATATGAGATACTTTTGCTTTTGACCTTGATGATATGAGATACCTTTGCTTTTGAAGAAGCGGTGAATGAATCAGCACATGTATTTGTTGTGCTGTTTCCTCCTGGGTCATTTGTACTCCAGGCATCTGGTATCATCTTTGGGGAAGAAGAAAAAAATGAGTATTTCGAAAGGCTTTGCTGGGAGCGCGCCCTCAGAGGTGAGGAAGAGTTGGGCATTTTCTTCAGATTTTCCTTGCCATAAAAGATGAAGGTCGACATATATAGAGATAATATCAAGTGGTGGTACTGTTCTTTTACCCTCGTCGACAAACGTTTTGATCCCGCAAATCCGGCTTTTTGAAATAGTGGTGCCTCTTCGATCTTTGAAGACGCCTCTTCGATTTCTGAGCAGGCGCCCCTTCGCTTTCTGAAAGACACGTAGTAGTGCGGATGCGGCTCCTTTTGACAAAGCTGCACGCGTTTTCTAAAAAGCAGAGAAAGCGTCGCCGAACTTTGCGCTTGTCGACTAAAGATGTGTAGTTGCGATGATGGCCTCCACGTGTTTTCTGAAAAGAAGAAATCTTTTGACAAAGTTGAACACGTCCTCTGAAAAGCCGAGAAAGCGTCGCCTAAATTATGCCGGAAATTCCGGCTTTTTGAATCGGTGGACGCGTCGCCTTGGCTTCTTATAGAGGTATCGATCACCGCCAACATACACACTCTGAAGATTTCCCATTCTTGAACATCGTCTCCGGCCCTTTGAAATTCTAACTCCATCCACCCCTTCTCTTTGAACACTTTTGAAAAATGGCAAACCCATCGAACCTTAGCTTAGAATTGAGTCTCAGCAGTGATACGGGCGCGCCGCGTCAAGGTAATGTATGGCGCCCTTCTTTCTTATCTTCTAACGGTCCTCTTACAGGTGAAGACTCCGTGATGCAGGACGCCACAACAGCTACAATAGTAGCTAGGAACCTCCTCACTCCAAAAGATAGTAGGCTGCTGTCAGGACGGTCCGATGAGTTGGCCGTTCAAGAGTCCCTCGCTCTTAGTGTTCAGTGTGCGAGCTCTGTGTCCAACATGGGCCAACGCCTGCTTGCCCGCTCCCGTCAGGTGGAATCATTGATGGCAGAGGTGGAAAGTCTTAAGCAAGAGATCCAGCAGCTTAAGTACGAGAATATAAGTTTGCATGTGCTTGCAAATAACTATTCGTCGGGCATGAAGAGGAAGCTTGATGAGCTGCAAGAATCTGAAGGTCGGATTCAAGGTGACCGTCAAAGGCTTGCGGCTTATCTCCAGAGGCACCTTTTTCCTGGGTCATCCAGCGTTTGGCCAAGTATTGAGGCCTGGAATGCTCTAGCTCCGATGCCTCCCGCTCCAATGCCTTCCGCTCCTATGTCTTCTGCTCTGATGCCTTCCGCTTCGATGCCTTCCGTTCCGATGCCTTCTGCTCCTACGCCTTCCGCTTCAAGAGTATTGCCACATAGTGGGGCTTCAAGCAAACAACCTCTGTGAAGGCTACATCTGCTTTATTTTTCTTTTTATCTTTTTTTTTTTTTTTTTTTTTTTTTTTTTTTTTTTCAAATCAAACGGCATGGAATTGGTCTTTGAATGGGCGGTGATACTTGAAATGATCCGGTAATAGTTTAAATTCTAGAGTGGATGCCTGAATCATTAACGACATATTAGTATAAAAGAAAATTGAAATTCGGGGAGGCGTCTTACCTTTGTGTTCCGACAAGAACTTAAGAATAAACACCCCTTCGAAAGTTATGACTTGTCCCGTGTCATAAAATCCAACTTCCTTGGGAATTGTGGTTGCAAATATGTCCTCTTTGATGCCTTCATGAAATTCCCTATTTTGCACCTTTGGAAGGGGTTCCAAGATGTCTTTTTCACCTTCTTCTTCCTTGGAAGTCATGAATCTGCAAGGAATAGGGATATTTGTTGGAACGGGGTTAAAAATAATGAAATTTGGAACAACCATACCTGAATTAGATGGCATAGGAGCAATAGGTGCCTCCGGTAAAGGTGTTTCCACCCTTTCCGTGGGTTGGGTGTATTCCTCTTCCTTGTGATTTGATTTTGATGGTTGAGGGTCCGTTCCAACCTCTTTGTCACTTCTCAACATGATTTCCTTGGCAGTTTCAAATTCTCCCTTCGGATTTGCAATGGTTGAACTAGGGAGTTCGCCTTGGTCTCGAAACTGTCCTACGAACTCCGCGATCTGCCCAATTTGCATTTCCAAGTGGTCCAACCTTTTGTCTTGATTTTGGCCCTCCTTGACTTGATTTTGTGAGCCTTGCACCAAACAAATTAATTCATTAAGCTTTTGATTATAATCTATTGACGAACTTGAGTTTGGTTGGGCATATTGAATATGAGGTGGTTGCCAATATCCTTCTTGTTGAACATTTTGAGGTTCCCACCACATAGAAGTTGAATGATCACTCCAATCCGAATTGTAAGTATTGGAAAACACGTTATTCCTTGATTGAAGATCAAATATATCAATGCTTTGCATTTGGGACCTTTCCATGAGCTGTGACAAAAGAGAAGCATTATCAAGTGCCATGTTATGCTTCTCTAGTACTTGAATTCAATAAACAAAACACAAATCACAAACTAAAACTAAAATATATAACAGAAACGAAAACTAAAACTAATAAGAAAACGAAAATAACAATCCAAAGGATTAGCAAAGTTGCTAATCCCCGGCAACGGCGCCAAAATTTGATGCAAGATTTATACGCACACAAATTAAACCCTCTTTTTGTCAATTGTAGTATAAGTATAAGTAGGGATCGTTCTTAACCGGGGATTAGGAGGGATTGCAAATCACTTGGAAACTGACTCAAAAACGTAAAATAAAGTTAAAAACGTTCACAAAGACTCAAAGGACTCAAAACAAGTTCAAAAGACTCAAAACTGCCTAAAAACACTAACTAGGCAGTTTCTGACCTTAAACCCAATGTTGGACGAATTTAAGATTATGGTTTGATTCAAATGTAAAAACACAATATAAAACACTATACTAGACTCAAAGAATGCAAAACTAAACTTTAAGACACTAAAACAAACCAAAAGACTCAAACATCACCCAAAACACTCAAAACAGCCTTAAAATCACTTTCTGGGCAGTTTTGAGCACTTTGGTGAATTTGGACGAATTTTGGGAAATAAATTGAATCAAAACACTTTAAAACATAAACTAAACAAAGTGTAAACACTAAAGAACAAGAAAGTAAAGGGGGGTTTTAAATTGACGAGAATTGAAATAACGAAACAAGTTAATAAACTAGACAGAATGTAAAGATGAATTTGATGGAATTGAATGGATGGGAACCTAGCTAAGGGGTTCATCTCCATACATGTTATACTTGCATAATAAAATGATTTCCAATTGCATTTCAATAAACTATGATACTCAACACCCCAAGTTAACCGTGATGCACTAATTAACCTTCAAATCTTCCTAACGTTATTGAATTGGACGATGCATGCGACAATTCAAAACATTCCCCACAAGTCCTCAACATGAATGCATAGAAGAGGTACAAGCAAGAATCATTACGCTCTATGAAAATTATAAGTGTTGACGAGGCATTCGTTACTATGATTGCATGAAACTTATGCCAAGAATTTGTTTAACGCGATTGTTTATAAGCAACCTCCACTACTTGTGAATATAAGTTCGTAACTATTAGGTGAAACTCACTTATATTCTAGCGTCATATTCATGCATGAAAATTAAGCGTGCACTCTCAATAAACATACATAAATAAGTTATCAATCAAACAGTTAAACAAATTGAATCCACAACTTATAAAACGCAATTAGAAGTAATCAAATCAAAATGCAAGCATAAACATATATTTCGAATCCCCCCTAGCCAAGGGGGGTTTAGTTGAATTTAAACATTGGAATCAAAGAAACACCTAAACATTCCAACAACTCAAACTTGAATTGTATGAACGTTTAGGCCCTCTTCTCTTCCATTCCTCATTCGTACAAAACAAAGAGTATTGAAATTAAACATTGAAATCAAAGAAACACCTAAACATTCCAACAACTCAAACTTGAATTGTATGAACGTTTAGGCCCTCTTATCTTCCTCTTCGTTGTAGCACAAGGTCTAAGGATAGTTTGATGGTGTGAATGGTTTGGGGAGTGGTTGGAGTGGCTGCAATGGAGGAGAAAAGTGTTTTGGTGGCTGCTGCAAGGGTGTGGAGAGGTTTTGACGAATTTCTGGAATATGGAAGAGTGAATGAGAATGAATGAATGTTGTGTGAAGTGTGTATGGTATTTATAGGGAGAAAGAGAGGGAACATAACAGCTAGGAACTTGGTGGAAATCTGAAATGGTGATGGGAGATGCATGTGGCTGATTTATGCATGTGATTAAAGGGTGGGAATGCATGTGCTTTGACATAAATGAAAGGGAATGCATGTGCAATGAGTGTGGAGTGAATGATTGAATGCATGTGGCTGATTTATGAAGAGTGAATGCATGTGGCTGATAGGTATGAATGATTATGGTTGCATGTGGGTGGAAATGCATGTGGGAATGCATGTGCAAAGCTGGAAATGCATGTGGAATTAAAACTAGAGTGAATGATGATGAATGCATGTGGATTAAAGAGAGAGAATGTTGTGTAATGATGAAGTGGAATAAGTGCATGTGGATGTGGCTGATTTGATTTATGGAAGATGCATGTGGATTAAAGATGAGTGAATGATTATGGGTGCATGTGGATGAATGTGCATGTGCAAGGTTGTTGTTGTGATAAGTGATAAGTGTATGGTTATGATAAGTGTATGATATGATAAGTGAATGATATGATAAGTGAATGATATGATAAGTGGTGAATGATAAGTGGATGATATGATAAGTGGTGAATGATATGTAATGATATGTGGGAGTGTGGCTGAAATGAAGAAGTGGAATGTTGGAATGTTATGCACGGCTAAGGATATAGGAAAGGTTTAAATGTCCTAAAACTAAAGGGAACAAGGTTCCAACACTTTGGTCTTCAATTAGGTCTTCAATTTCGTCCAACACTTTGGCTCCAAGCATAGGCTATCCATCCTTAGCCCAAAAGTGCTCCAAAAGTCTCCAAAATGCATCTTTTTGCTCCTTTAGCCCTTTGGACCTACAAACACACGAAAATAGCTTTAAAGTACTAAAATAACTAAAGAAACATAACGTAAATGCACGAGAACAAGCCATTTAAGTCGCATGAATATGCTCCTATCAGGAAACGTCTCTAAAATGGGAATGGGCTCTTCCTCACGCACCATTCTACTTAGGTGGTCAGCCACCACGTTTTCACACCCTTTCTTGTCTCGAATTTCAAGATCGAACTCTTGAAGTAGGAGCATCCATCGAATGAGTCTTGGCTTGGCCTCCTTTTTCGTGAAAAGATACCTCAAGGCTGCATGGTTGATGCGAGATTTATACGCACACAAATTAAACCATCTTTTCGTCAAATTGTAGTATATGTATAAGTAGGGATCGTTCTGGACCGGGGATTAGGAGGGATTGTTAATCACTTGGATTTGACTCAAAAACGTAAAAACGTAATATAAAACACTAAACTAGACTCAAAGAATGTAAAACTAAACTTTAAAACACTAAAACAAACCAAAAGACTCAAACAGTACCCAAAGCACTCGAAACTGCCTTAAAAACACTTTCTGGGCAGTTTTGAGCACCTTGAGTACTTTGGACGAATTTGGGAAACAAAATGAAACAAAACACTTATAAACACAAACTAAATGTATTTCTAACTAATCTAACACTTTAAAATAAATGGGGGATTGGTTTTGGATGAATTTAAACTAAATGCACAGATTCTAATTAAAACAAATTATAAAAACGGAATTGATAAAATAGAATGATGAAAAACTAGTTAGAGGGTTCCTTCTCCACACATGAACATAAGCATATAATTTGACTCCCAGTTATGACTTCAACGAACGATGAATGACAATGCTCCAAGTTAATTAGGTCCGCTTAAACTAACTTTCAGATTTCCCTAGATTCATTGGATTGAATGGAATACGCATTACAACCAAATTATTCCTAATCAAAGTCCCTAACCATGGAATACGCATGATAGAGACATTCAACAAAGATCATTAAGTTCAACGGAAATCATAAACATCGACTAGGCATTCATAACTATGGAATACGCATGTTAATCCAGCCTAGGGTTTACTAAACACAATCGTGACTAGCGATCTTTACTACTCATGAATATAAGTTCATAACGATTAGGTGAAATTCCCTTATATCCTAGCATCAAGTTTAGGCATGCAAATTAAGTGTCGACCCTCAACCCACATACATAAACAAGTTCTTAATCAAAACAGAAAAGTAAACCACATCTAAAGTTCATGAATTCATAACTGGAGTAAATCAAATCATAACCAACATATGTCCATGGCTTCAAATTCACCTCTAACTAAAAAGAAATTATTTTCACATGTTTAACATAATTGAACAACAAGTTAAATTAAACATGAAAACAGAAACAAGAGAAGAAAGAAAACACAAATCGATGGAATTGAATGGATGGAAAGTTAGCTACGGGGTTCATCTCCACATATGTTATACTTGCATAATAAAATGATTTCCAATTGCGTTTCAATAAACCATTAATTCTCAACACTCCAAGTTAATTAGATCCGCTTAAATTAACCTTCAAATCTTCCTAACGTTATTGAATTGGATGATTGCATACGACAACCCAAAACATTCCCCACAAGTCCCCTACATGATTGCATAATAGAGATACAAGCAAGAATCATTACGCTCTATGAAAATTATAAGTTTTGACGAGGCATTCGTTACTATGGAATACGCATGAAACTTATGCCAAGAATTCGTTTAACGCGATTGTTTATAAGCAACCTCCACTACTTGCGAATATAAGTTCGTAACTATTAGGTGAAACTCATTTATATTCTAGCGTCATATTCATGCATGAAAATTAAGCGTGCACTCTCAATAAACATACATAAATAAGTTATCAATCAAACGGTTAAACGAATTGAATCCACAACTTATGAAACGCAATTAGAAGTAATCAAATCAAAATGCAAGCATAAACATATATTTCGAATTCCCTCATAACTTTGAAATCAAAGAAACACCTAAACATTCCAACAACTCAAACTTGAATTGTATGAACGTTTAGGCACTCTTCTCTTCCATTCCTCATACGTACAAAACAAAGAGTATTGAAATTAAACATTGAAATCAAAGAAACACCTAAACATTCCAACAACTCAAACTTGAATTGTATGAACGTTTAGGCACTCTTCTCTTCCTCTTCGTTGTAGCACAAGGTCTAAGGATAGTTTGATGGTGTGAATGGTTTGGGGAGTGGTGAAAATGGAAGGGAGAGGCCACGGCCAAGGGATAGATTTTTGGTGGTGTGAATGGAGATGGTGTTTGGATTAGTAGGGAATTGATGGAATGGTGCCTTAAGGCACCACCCCAAGGGATGGTTTTCTGAAATGGAAGAGTGTATGAATGAGTGTGTGAATGAATTGAGGTGTGTATGGTTTTTATAGGGAGATGAATGGATGGGAGAGGGAACATGACAGCTAGGTTAAGTGAAGGCATGTGCAAAACAGCTAGGATGAATGCATGTGGATGTTTGGGGGCTGAAATGATGAAGTGGGAAGTGCATGTGCTGAAATGATAAAGGGGGAAGTGCATGTGGGTTGGAAATATAAAAGGGGAATGCATGTGGCTGCAAGGTGTGGTGAATGATGATGAATGCATGTGGATTAAAGAGTGAATGGTGGCTGCAAAGTGAATGAATAATGAAATGGGAAAGCATGTGCAAGGTTTTGGGGTGAATGATTGAATGTGCATGTGGCTGCAATGGATTAGGAATCCTTCAATTTCGTCCATTCCTTTTGCTCCAAACATAAGCTATCCATTCCAAGTCCAATTTTGCTCCAAAATGCTCCAAAATGCATCTTTTTGCTTCCTTAGCCATATGAACCTAAAAACACACGAAAATGGCTTAAACTACTAAAACAACTATGAATTAACAATATAAATGCACGAAAACAAGCTAAGTAAGTTGCCTAAATATGCTCCTATCAAATTCCCCCACACTTAGCTTTTGCTAGTCCTCGAGCAAAACAGAAAAACAAAACAAAACATAACGAAACAAAACAAACCAAAGACAATCTTAAACCTTCCAACGTTGCCTCAAGGATTTCCAATGCACATGACAAGTTAAAATTCATTATCTCCACAGATTTTGGTTATCTTTACACTTAAGTACATACTTAATCATAGTCACCACATACTAGTTCACAAATAAGCATTTAGAACCATGTTTTGAATGTAGTAACATGCCTTAGAGAATTCCCTCAATTCCTTACTAGATGTACTCTCGTTTTTCACACGGATTTTCTGACTACACTCCCTACACTAGGTATATGTGAGAAGATTGATGTAAACATATAGACGAACACTCACATATGTTATAACAAGGAAAGCATTTTCTGGATTTACGATAATGACATGAATATGATCTCATGAATGGAATTCTACTACTTAGAATGAGAACCAGTGATTCCATAAGCTCATATCAATTCCAAACTCCACAAATTGAAACACATAACACTCAAGATAGAAGTCACGGGTTATAATGGGGCTTGGGGTGTGTGGCTAACAAAGAAAGGATATGGAAAACAAAGGTTCTTAAAGAAATAGCGAGCAAAGCATTTGAATCATCTTAGAATTCACTTTTGAATGAAAACTCAACTTTTGATCAAAAAGGGATAACAAGCTCTTTCTTTTCTTTTCTGTTTTTTCTTTCTCATATGTTTTTTCACAATTTTTTTTTCTTTTTTTTTTTTTCTTTTTCTTTTGAATCTCAAAACATACATATAAACGTAAGAACAAACTTTTACTCCCCCACACTCATTTTCTTGCATAATGTAACTCAAAAGGAATTCATTTAAGTCATGCTCACTATACTTTAAGAACAAGGGTATAGGAAAGTCCTACTCTAGGCTAGGTAAGGGGTGATGTGGTTAGCAAAGAAAATAGGCTAAACGAGGCTCAACAGGGTTAAAACTAATATATATGAAATATGGGAAGTAAGGCTATTTGGCTATGGTGGCAACTACACAACTTCATCTTGATATATGTTATGCAATTCAATGTCATGCTTTGAATGAAACGGATATAAGTTCTAGCATTTAGTTCTATCATGATACAATTGCATTCTAAGTAGCAACCAAGCAAGGAATAATGAGATCATGCAACGACTTTAGAAAACAAAGAATCACAGATTATAACTCTCCAAACAAAGTAATGGCTCGAGTCTCACAGGGATGTAGCGTTATTATGAGTTTCTTCCTTCAAGCATGTTACAAAAACGAATTTTTCTTTTATGATTGCATGTGAAGTCATACATTATAACCATAACCAAGCATATACCAAGAGTAAATCAAACTTTTCTCTGTGTTTATAACTCTTTTTAACCGTCATGCAATTACAAACCAAATCCTTATCATTATGTTGGAAGGTACCCTAAGACATAAACACACAAAAACGACTCAAAACACTCTTTTTAGGCTTTTTAAAACATGTTTTCCAAATTTTTATGTGATTTTCAAAGTTATAAAACAAAACATACTAAAAACACTCTAAAACAACTTAAAACACCTTAAAACAGCAAGGAACACCATTTGAAGTAATGGGTGATAAAATCCCACGAATTTGCATTAAATATACTTAGTTACCCCCCCCCCCCCCCCCCCCCCCACACTTAAATCAAACATTGTCCTCAATGTTTTAAGCATAGATTCACACAAAACATAAGTAAACACACAAAAAGCAACTAAACATACTAAACATGGCAGAATGTAATTAACAAAGAGAAGAGTTTAGGGACGCAAATCTGGTTATGGAGTGTAAATTCCCTCTTCTCCTTGGTGATTGCATTGAGGCATTGATCTTGGTGATTCCACATGCATACTCTTGAACTGGGCTGCATGATTCTTTTGGTGTCCTCCACTTGTTGATTTTCCTTTGTGCTACTGGGCTGGAGGATTCTTTTGGTCTTCCCCGAAGGTCTGAGCTTACCCCTTTGGTCTGTTTCTTTGTTCAATCTTTCCAATTCGTATTGAAAAGGGTTGGAGGATAACTCAGCCTATGTTTGTCTCCACATGCTTCAATGTATCATTTTCACTTGCCTTACTCGCTCCCCTTTGCAGAAGTGGTCCCTTCTCCGGAAGTGTATCAACCGTTGAAGATGACTACTCGAGAGCAACGCTAGGTAAGCAATCAGGAATAGGTTCCAGGCAGTTGGCTCTAGATCGGAAGACTGACTCCAAGTGCCGGCTGATTGCTTCTTTTACTTTGCCATGCGAGTAAGAACAAGGACAAAGAAAAAGACAGGGAAAGAGCATGATATGAGATACTTTTGCTTTTGACCTTGATGATATGAGATACCTTTGCTTTTGAAGAAGCGGTGAATGAATCAGCACATGTATTTGTTGTGCTGTTTCCTCCTGGGTCATCTGTACTCCAGGCATTTGGTATCATCTTTGGGGAAGAAGAAAAAAATGAGTATTTCGAAAGGCTTTGCTGGGAGTGCGCCCTCAGAGGTGAGGAAGAGTTGGGCATTTTCTTCAGATTTGCCTTGCCATAAAAGATGAAGGTCGACATATATAGAGATAATATCAAGTGGTGGTACTGTTCTTTTACCCTCGTCGACAAACGTTTTGATCCCGCAAATCCGGCTTCTTGAAATAGTGGCGCCTCTTCGATCTTTGAAGACGCCTCTTCGATTTCTTAGCAGGCGCCCCTTCGCTTTCTGAACGACACGTAGTAGTGCGGATGCGGCTCCTTTTGACAAAGCTGCACGCGTCTTCTGAAAAGCAGAGAAAGCGTCGTCGAACTTTGCGCTTGTCGGCTAAAGATGTGTAGTTGTGGTGATGGCCTCCACGTGTTGTCTGAAAAGAAGAAATCTTTTGACAAAGTTGAACGCGTCTTCTGAAAAGCCGAGAAAGCGTCGCGTAAATTATGCCGGAAATTCCGGCTTTTTGAATCGGTGGACGCGTCGCCTTGGCTTTTTATAGAGGTATCGATCACCCCAACAAACACACTCTGAAGAATTCCCATTCTTGAACATCGTCTCTGGCCCTTTGAAATTTAACTCCATCCACCCCTTCTCTTTGAACACTTTTGAAAAATGGCAAACCCATCGAACCTTAGCTTAGAATTGAGTCTCAGCAGTGATACGGGCGCGCCGCGTCAAGGTAACGTATGGCGCCCTTCTTTCTTATCTTCTAACGGTCCTCTTACAGGTGAAGACTCCATGATGCAGGACGCCACAACAGCTACAATAGTAGCTAGGAACCTCCTCACTCCAAAAGATAGTAGGCTGCTGTCAGGACGGTCCGATGAGTTGGCCGTTCAAGAGTCCCTCGCTCTTAGTGTTCAGTGTGCGAGCTCTGTGTCCAACATGGGCCAACACCTGCTTGCCCGCTTCCGTCAGGTGGAATCATTGATGGCAGAGGTGGATAGTCTTAAGCAAGAGATCCAGCAGCTTAAGTACGAGAATAGAAGTTTGCATGTGCTTGCAAATAACTATTCGTCGGGCATGAAGAGAAAGCTTGATGAGCTGCAAGAATCTGAAGGTCGGATTCAAGGTGACCGTCAAAGGCTTGCGGCTTATCTCCAGAGGCACCTTTTTCCTGGGTCATCCAGCGTTTGGCCAAGTATTGAGGCCTGGAATGCTCTAGCTCCGATGCCTCCCGCTCCAATGCCTTCTGCTCCGATGCCTTCCGCTCCGATGCCTTCCGCTTCAATGCCTTCCGCTTCGACGCCTCGTAGTGGGGCTTCATGTAAACAACCTTTGTGAAGCTCCATCTTTCTCCATGTTTAGTATTTTATTTAATATATAATTTTTTTTTTTTTTTTTTTTCCGAACATGCTTTGTTTTATTCAGTGCATTGGGTTGCCTCCCAAGTAGCGCTTTCTTTTACGTCTTGCAGCCGGACGAAGAACCCAATCACTCTAGGATATGTTCACGAATCGGACGAGAACTCCGAGTCATAAACTAGTACCTAAAACAAGAAACAAAACAAGATTAAGAATCTGGAATAAAATAAAAACAAACGAAAATAAAACAATCCAAGGGATTAGCAAATTTTCTAATCCCCGGCAACGGCGCCAAAATTTGATGCGATATTTATACGCACACAAATTAAACCCTCTTTTCGTCAAATTGTAGTATATGTATAAGTAGGGATCGTTCTGGACCGGGGATTAGGAGGGATTGTTAATCACTTGGATTTGACTCAAAAACGTAAAAACGTAATATAAAACACTAAACTAGACTCAAAGAATGTAAAACTAAACTTTAAAACACTAAAACAAACCAAAAGACTCAAACAGTACCCAAAGCACTCGAAACTGCCTTAAAAACACTTTCTGGGCAGTTTTGAGCACCTTGAGTACTTTGGACGAATTTGGGAAACAAAATGAAACAAAACACTTATAAACACAAACTAAATGTATTTCTAACTAATCTAACACTTTAAAATAAATGGGGGATTGGTTTTGGATGAATTTAAACTAAATGCACAGATTCTAATTAAAACAAATTATAAAAACGGAATTGATAAAATAGAATGATGAAAAACTAGTTAGAGGGTTCCTTCTCCACACATGAACATAAGCATATAATTTGACTCCCAGTTATGACTTCAACAAACGATGAATGACAATGCTCCAAGTTAATTAGGTCCGCTTAAACTAACTTTCAGATTTCCCTAGATTCATTGGATTGAATGGAATACGCATTACAACCAAATTATTCCTAATCAAAGTCCCTAACCATGGAATACGCATGATAGAGACATTCAACAAAGATCATTAAGTTCAACGGAAATCATAAACATCGACTAGGCATTCATAACTATGGAATACGCATGTTAATCCAGCCTAGGGTTTACTAAACACAATCGTGACTAGCGATCTTTACTACTCATGAATATAAGTTCATAACGATTAGGTGAAATTCCCTTATATCCTAGCATCAAGTTTAGGCATGCAAATTAAGTGTCGACCCTCAACCCACATACATAAACAAGTTCTTAATCAAAACAGAAAAGTAAACCACATCTAAAGTTCATGAATTCATAACTGGAGTAAATCAAATCATAACCAACATATGTCCATGGCTTCAAATTCACCTCTAACTAAAAAGAAATTAGTTTCACATGTTTAACATAATTGAACAACAAGTTAAATTAAACATGAAAACAGAAACAAGAGAAGAAAGAAAACACAAATTGATGGAATTGAATGGATGGAAAGTTAGCTACGGGGTTCATCTCCACATATGTTATACTTGCATAATAAAATGATTTCCAATTGCGTTTCAATAAACCATTAATTCCCAACACTCCAAGTTAATTAGATCCGCTTAAATTAACCTTCAAATCTTCCTAACGTTATTGAATTGGATGATTGCATACGACAACCCAAAACATTCCCCACAAGTCCCCTACATGATTGCATAATAGAGATACAAGCAAGAATCATTACGCTCTATGAAAATTATAAGTTTTGATGAGGCATTCGTTACTATGGAATACGCATGAAACTTATGCCAAGAATTCGTTTAACGCGATTGTTTATAAGCAACCTCCACTACTTGCGAATATAAGTTCGTAACTATTAGGTGAAACTCATTTATATTCTAGCGTCATATTCATGCATGAAAATTAAGCGTGCACTCTCAATAAACATACATAAATAAGTTATCAATCAAACGGTTAAACAAATTGAATCCACAACTTATGAAACGCAATTAGAAGTAATCAAATCAAAATGCAAGCATAAACATATATTTCGAATTCCCTCATAACTTTGAAATCAAAGAAACACCTAAACATTCCAACAACTCAAACTTGAATTGTATGAACGTTTAGGCACTCTTCTCTTCCATTCCTCATACGTACAAAACAAAGAGTATTGAAATTAAACATTGAAATCAAAGAAACACCTAAACATTCCAACAACTCAAACTTGAATTGTATGAACGTTTAGGCACTCTTCTCTTCCTCTTCGTTGTAGCACAAGGTCTAAGGATAGTTTGATGGTGTGAATGGTTTGGGGAGTGGTGAAAATGGAAGGGAGAGGCCACGGCCAAGGGATAGATTTTTGGTGGTGTGAATGGAGATGGTGTTTGGATTAGTAGGGAATTGATGGAATGGTGCCTTAAGGCACCACCCCAAGGGATGGTTTTCTGAAATGGAAGAGTGTATGAATGAGCGTGTGAATGAATTGAGGTGTGTATGGTTTTTATAGGGAGATGAATGGATGAGAGAGGGAACATGACAGCTAGGTTAAGTGAAGGCATGTGCAAAACAGCTAGGATGAATGCATGTGGATGTTTAGTGGCTGAAATGATGAAGTGGGAAGTGCATGTGCTGAAATGATAAAGGGGGAAGTGCATGTGAGTTGGAAATATAAAAGGGGAATGCATGTGGCTGCAAGGTGTGGTGAATGATGATGAATGCATGTGGATTAAAGAGTGAATGGTGGCTGCAAAGTGAATGAATAATGAAATGGGAAAGCATGTGCAAGGTTTTGGGGTGAATGATTGAATGTGCATGTGGCTGCAATGGATTAGGAATCCTTCAATTTCGTCCATTCCTTTTGCTCCAAACATAAGCTATCCATTCCAAGTCCAATTTTGCTCCAAAATGCATCTTTTTGCTTCCTTAGCCATATGAACCTAAAAACACACGAAAATGGCTTAAACTACTAAAACAACTATGAATTAACAATATAAATGCACGAAAACAAGCTAAGTATGCTCCTATCAATGGTCAGTGAAAACAATGACTTTAGTACCAAGAAGATATGATCTAAACTTATCTAATGCAAATACAATAGCCAAGAGTTCTTTTTCGGTTGTAGAATAATTTAGTTGTGCATCATTCAACGTCCGTGAGGCATAGTAGATGACATGCGGCCTCTTGCCTTTTCTTTGCCCTAAAACAGCCCCTAGAGCATAATCAGAGGCGTCACACATCAACTCAAAAGGGAGACTCCAATCCGGGGGAGCAATGATTGGTGCCGTGGTCAACAACTCCTTGAGTTGATTGAATGAAGCCGTGCACTCCTTGGTGAATTCAAACGCCACTTCTTTTTGTAGGAGACGGCAAAGAGGTTGTGCAACTTTTGAGAAGTCTTTGATAAACCTACGATAGAATCCTGCATGGCCAAGAAAAGAACGAACCTCTCTAACCGAAGTTGGAGAGGGTAAGTGACGTACAAGATCTATTTTGGATTTGTCTACTTCAATGCCGTTTTCAGAGATGATATGACCTAAAACTATGACTTGTTTAACCATGAAATGACACTTTTCCCAATTAAGAACAAGGTTAGTTTCAACGCAACGTTTTAGAATCAAACTAAGATTATGCAAGCAACCATCAAAAGAATTACCAAAGACGCTGAAATCATCCATAAAAACTTCAATGATTTTCTCAACATAATCAGAAAATATGCTCATCATGCATCTTTGAAATGTGGCAGGTGCATTACATAAACCAAAAGGCATGCGACGATATGCAAATGTACCAAAAGGGCATGTGAAAGTCGTTTTTTCTTGGTCCTCGGGTGCTATAACAATTTGATTATAACCAGAGTAACCATCAAGAAAACAATAGTATGCATAACCCGCTAACCTTTCAAGCATTTGGTCAATGAACGGCAATGGGAAGTGGTCCTTCCTTGTGGTGGCATTTAGCTTCCTATAGTCGATGCACACCCTCCAACCAGTTTGAATGCGCGTAGGAACAAGCTCATTCTCGGCATTTTCAACCACAGTCACTCCGGACTTCTTTGGAACGCATTGCACGGGCGAAACCCACCTGCTATCAGAAATAGGATAAATCACTCCACAATCAAGTAATTTGATTACCTCTTTCTTCACTACTTCCATCATCGGAGGGTTGAGACGGCGTTGAGCCTCTCGAGATGTTTTGGACCCCTCCTCTAGAAGTATGCGATGCATGCACATAGTAGGTGATGCGAGAATTATACGCACACAAATTAAACCCTCTTTTCGTCAAATTGTAGTATATGTATAAGTAGGGATCGTTCTGGACCGGGGATTAGGAGGGATTGTTAATCACTTGGATTTGACTCAAAAACGTAAAAACACAAAATAAAATACTATACTAGACTCAAATATTGCAAAACTAAACTTTAAAATACTAAAACAAACCAAAAGACTCAAACAGTACCCAAAGCACTCGAAACTGCCTTAAAAACACTTTCTGGGCAGTTTTGAGCACCTTGAGTACTTTGGACGAATTTGGGAAACAAAATGAATCAAAACACTTATAAACACAAACTAAATGTATTTCTAACTAATCTAACACTTTAAAATAAATGGGGGATTGGTTTTGACGAATTTAAAACTAAAACAGAAACTTGGAAACAAAACAGATTGTACAAACGAAATTGATGGAATATAATGATGAAAAACTAGTTAGAGGGTTCCTTATCCACACATGAACATAAGCATATAATTTGACTCCCAGTTATGACTTCAACAAACGATGAATGACAATGCTCCAAGTTAATTAGGTTCGCTTAAACTAACTTTCAGATTTCCCTAGATTCATTGGATTGAATGGGATACGCATTACAACCAAATTATTCCTAATCAAAGTCCCTAACCATGGAATACGCATGATAGAGACATTCAACAAAGATCATTAAGTTCAACGGAAATCATAAACATCGACTAGGCATTCATAACTATGGAATACGCATGTTAATCCAGCCTAGGGTTTACTAAACACAATCGTGACTAGCGATCTTTACTACTCATGAATATAAGTTCATAACGATTAGGTGAAATTCCCTTATATCCTAGCATCAAGTTTAGGCATGCAAATTAAGTGTCGACCCTCAACCTACATACATAAACAAGTTCTTAATCAAAACAGAAAAGTAAACCACATCTAAAGTTCATGAATTCATAACTGGAGTAAATCAAATCATAACCAACATATGTAAATGGCTTCAAATTCGCCTCTAACTAAAAAAAGAAATTAGTTCCACATGTTTAACATAATTGAACAACAAGTTAAATTAAACATGAAAACATAAACAAGTTAATAAACAAGTTAATAAACTAGACAGAAAGTAAATATGAAATTGAAATAGAATGAATGGAATTGAAATGGATGAATGCTAGCTAAGGGGTTCATCTCACACATGTTACACTTGCATAATAAAATGATTTCCAATTGCATTTCAATAAACCATGAAACTCAACACCCCGGGTTAATTAGGTCCGCTTAAATTAACCGTCAAGTTCTACTTAAGTTAATGAATTGGATGGGTTAGCGCAACGCAATCCACAACATTCTCCAAAAGTCCTTTACGTGAATAGCACAGTAAAGATACAATCAAAGATCATTAAGCATCATGAAAATTATAAGTATTGACGAGGCATTCGTTACTATGGAATACGCATGAAACTTATGCCAAGAATTCGTTTAACGCGATTGTTTATAAGCAACCTCCACTACTTGTGAATATAAGTTCATAACGATTAGGTGAAACTCACTTATATTCTAGCGTCATATTCATGCATGAAAATTAAGCGCGCATTCTCAATAAACATACATAAATAAGTTATCAATCAAACGGTTAAACAAATTGAATCCACAACTTATGAAACGCAATTAGAAGTAATCAAATCAAAATGCAAGCATAAACATATATTCGAATCACCCCCTAGCTAAAGGGGAGTTTAGTTCCTTATACGTACAAAACAAAGAGAATCAAAGAAACACCTAAACATTCCAACAACTCAAACTTGAATTGTATGAACGTTTAGGCCCTCTTCTCTTCCATTCCTCATTCGTACAAAACAAAGAGTATTGAAATTAAACATTGAAATCAAAGAAACACCTAAACATTCCAACAACTCAAACTTGAATTGTATGAACGTTTAGGCACTCTTCTCTTCCTCTTCGTCGTAGCACAAGGTCTAAGGATAGTTTGATGGTGTGAATGGTTTGGGGAGTGGTGAAAATGGAAGGGGGATGGTGTTTGGATTGATAGGGAGTGGTTCCTCAAGGCCACGGCACCAAGGGCAGTTTGTGATGTCTACATTCTGAAATGGAAGAGAGAATTGAGGTGTTTGTGACTGAAATGTGTATGAATGTTGTGTGAAGTGTGTATGGTTTTTATAGGGAGATGAATGGATGGGAGAGGGAACATGACAGCTAGGTTAAGTGAATGCATGTGCAAAACAGCTAGGATGGCTGAAATTGTAAGGGAAATGCATGTGCAATGTTGGAAATCTGATGGGAGAAAGGTGGATGCATGTGTTGGCTGATTTAAAAAATGTGAGGGAATGATGAAAGGGGAAACATGACAGCTAGGATGAATGGATGTGGAGTGCATGTGCAATGTTTTAAAGGATGGAATGCATGTGAATATGCTAGAAATCTGATGGGAATGAATGATTAAATGTGAATGGCTGATTAGAATCTAGGGTGCATGTGGGTTAGAAATGCATGTGGGTGAATGTTTGAATGATTAAAGGGGAAACATGACAGCTAGGTTGGTTGGTGGCTGCCATGGAGGTGTGGAATGATGGATTTGCACAAGGGGAATGCATGTGCACGGTTTTGGTGTGGAGAAATGATTATGGATGCATGTGTTGAATGATTTCTTGGTGAGGGATGTGGAGTGGCTGGAATGATGAAAGAATAAAGGGTGCATGTGGGTTAATTAATTAAAGGGAGTGCATGTGCAATGTTGTTGTTGGTGCAATGATGGAGGAACAAGTGCATGTGGCTGAAATGTGGAAGGTGTGTGGCTACTTCAAGTAGGAATCCTTGTGACTCAAAGGACTTGGATTTGACTCAAAAACATAAAAACAAAGTTAAAAACGTTCACAAAGACTCAAAGGACTCAAAACAAGTTCAAAAGACTCAAAACTGCCTAAAAACACTAACTAGGCAGTTTCTGACCTTAAACCCAATGTTGGACGAATTTAAGATTATGGCTTGATTCAAACGTAAAATAACAATATGAAACACTATACTAGACTCAAAGAATGCAAAACTAAACTTTAAAACACTAAAACAAACCAAAAGACTCAAAACAACACAAACACACTCAAATCTGCCTAAAAACCACTTTCTGGGCAGATTTGAGCACAAACACAAATTTGGACGAATTTGTGTAACAAAATGACTCAAAACTCTTATAAACACAAACTAAGACACTTTCTAACTAAATTAGACAATAAAGTAAAGGGGGATTTTAATTTGACAAAAATTGATATAACGAAACAAGTTTAATAAACTAGACAGAATGTAAATATGAATGCGATGAAAATGAATGGATGAATGCTAGCTAGAAGGTTCTTCTCCACACATGTTACACTTGCATAATAAAATGATTTCCAATTGCATTTCAATAAACCATGAATTCTCAACACCCCAAGTTAACCGTGATGCACTAATTAACCTTCAAATCTTCCTAACGTTATTGAATTGGATGGGTTAGCGCATACAACAATTCAAAACATTCCCCACAAGTCCCCTACATGATTGCATAATAGAGATACAAGCAAGAATCATTACGCTCTATGAAAATTATAAGTGTTGACGAGTGATGCGAAATAATTATGCACACAAATTAAACCCTCTTTTTGTCAAATTGTAGTAAAGATGTAAGTAGGGATCGTTCTAGACCGGGGATTAGGAGGGATTGCTAAACACTTGGAAACTGACTTAAAAACTCAAAAACAAAGTTTAAAACACTAAACTCGACTCAAAGAATGCAAAACTAAAAGTTAAAACACTTAAACAAACCTAAAACCCAAAACAGCAACTAGAAGACTCAAAACTGCCTAAAAACCACTTTCTGGGCAGTTTTGAGCACCTACACTAATTTGGACGAAATTGGGTGAAAACTTGATTCAAAGTACTTAGAAACACAAATCAAAACACTTTCTAACTAATCTAAGACTTCAAATTAAAGGGGGACTTGTTTTGGACGAAAATTTAACATAAAACAGAAACTTTAAACTAAACAGATTGTAGAATGTTTTTGGATAAAAAGGATGGATAAAAGGCTAGTTAGGAGGTTCTTCTCCACACATGTCACACTTGCAAACAAAACGATTTTCAGTTGTTCTTCCAATAAATTATAAATACTCAACGCCCCAGATTAACCGTGAATTGCACTACTTAACCCTCAGTTTTTCCACAAGTTATTAAGTTGGATGATTGCATACGACAACTCAAAACATTCCCTACAAGTTCCCTACATGAATTGCATAATAGAGATACAAGCAAGAATCATTAAGTTCTATGAAAAACATAAGCATTGACGAAGCATTCGTTACTATGAATTGCATGAAACTTATGCTAAGAATTCATTCAACGCAATTGTTTTCAAGCAACCTTCACTACTTGTGATTATAAGATTGTAACTATTAGGTGAAACTCCCTCATAATCTAGCATCATATTCATGCATGAAAACTAAGCGTGCACTCTCAATCAACATACACAAATAAGTTATCAATCAAATAGATGAACGAATTGAATCCATAACTTATGAAATAACAACTGAATGTAATCAAATCATATTGCAAGCATGCACATGGTTTCGAATTCCCCCCTAACCAAAGGGGGTTTAGTTCCTCATACTCACAACACAAAGAATATCAAAATTAGACATGGAATTCAACGG
Source organism: Pyrus communis (assembly GCF_041283825.1). NCBI lineage: Eukaryota > Viridiplantae > Streptophyta > Magnoliopsida > Rosales > Rosaceae > Pyrus > Pyrus communis. The sequence continues at coordinate 23,305,586 of NC_142569.1, forward strand.
AAAGACAACACCTAAAACGTTCCAGCAATCCTCAATAGAATGGCATGAACGTCCCAAGCTTTTTCTCCTCCTCTTGTCTGCGGCACAAGAACTAGGACAGGTTCTAGGGGTTATTTAGATGGATGAGTAGGTAAGGAATGATATGGTAGTGTTTAGGGGACATGGGGGTTGCGGCAAAGGGTGAAAATATGGCAGATTGGTGGAGGAAGGCTGCGGCAAGGGGGCTGAATATATTTTGACGAATTTCTGATTTGTGGAGAGGGTGGTATCTGCGGCAAGGTGGTAAAACATATATATATAGGCAGCCAAACCCTAAGGAAATCAGGTTAGACAAATGGGCTAGGGTTTAGGTGCGGCAAGGGTTGGAAATCCACCAGAAAATAGGGTTTCTAGAACATTAGGTGCGGCATGGGCTTAGGGTAGATGGATTAGGGTTTAACTTGGCAGAAATTAAATGATTAGGCCCTAGGGTGCGGCTGATTAAGTGGGCTAGGATTAGGGTTTAGGTGCGGCATGGGCTTAGGGTCCACAAGGAGTTAGGGTTTAGGTCATCTAAAAGCCCAAAGCCAAGAATAGAAACTCACGAAAATGGAAACCTCCAAGAATAGAAACTTCCAACTTTAGAAACTTTGGTTGCCAATTCCGACTTCTTTGCTCTTCACTTTCATTTCTTCATTTCTTAAGCTCCTTTGACCTTCAACCTCATCCATTCCTCGTGCTCCATTTGCATACACCACATTCCAGCTCAGTTTTGCTCCAAAAGCTCCAAATTGCATCATTTCATGTAATATGTCCTTTAAACCTGAAAACCCATGAAAGTAGCTTAAAAGACTACTTTAACGAAGAAAACATAACAAAAATGCATAAGAACTAGCTAACTAAGGCGCATAAATATGCTCCTATCAAATTCCCCCACACTTAGCTTTTGCTAGTCCTCGAGCAAAACAAAACAACTAAAGTAAACAAGACGAAACAAAACAAACAAAACATAACCTAAACCTTCCAACGTTTGCCTCAGGGATTTCCAATGAACATGATTTGTCAAAGATCATTACTCACATAGCTTTTAGTCTTCCTTCCCCTCAAGCACATACTTAATCATAGTCACCATTCACTAATTCACATTTAATCAATTAAAACACATTTTGAATGTAGTAACATGCCTTAGAGAATTCCCTCAATTCCTCACTAGTTACGCACTCAATTTTCACTCAGATTTTCTGACTACACACCCTACACTAGTTATATGTGAGAAGATTGATGTAGATATGAAAACGAATGCTCACATATATGTTTCACAACGAATGCAATTTCTAGAGTTAAGAAGCATGTTTAGATATGATCTCATGAATGGAATGCTACTACTTAGATGCGAGAACCAGTGACACCATATGCTCATACCAAATTCAAACTCCACAAATTGACACACATAACACTCAAGATAGAAGTTAAGGGTTGTAATGGGGCTTGGGGTGTTGGTTAACAAGGAAAGGATAGGGAAAACAAACGTTCTTCAAGCAATAGTAAGCAAAGCAATGAAATTGAGACTTAGAATTCACTTAGATTGCAGAAATTAACTTTAAATCACAAGGGAAAGATTTAGACAACTCCTTAGGGCCGAATTCATTGTTTTGGACCCTTACTTCAACAAACAATACTTTGGAACTCTTTTTCTCAACTTTTCAACTTTTTCTTCATTTTTTTTTTTTTTTTTTTCTTTTTCCACGAATTTTTTTTTTTTTTTTTTTTTTTTTTTCCGTGCCTATAGCACACAATTCCAAATGAAAAACACTTCCCCCACACTTGTTTTCTGCCAACATAAATCAAAAGGACTTCAATTTGAATCATGCTTTGCTATGCTTCAAGAACAAGAGTATGGATAGTCCTAATCTAGGCTAGGTGAAGAAAACATGAGTTAACAAATAATGAAGGCTAACAAGGCTCAATGGGGTTAAAAACCTACAAAACATAATGACATAGGGCACACGGCTTTTTGGCTAAGGTGGTGGTCACTACACAACTTCATCTTGAATGTGTGTTATGCAAATCAATAACATGCTTTGAATGAAATGGGTATGAGTTCTAGCATTTGGAACTAAATGATGAAACGCCTTCTAAGTAGCAACCAAGCAACGAATAATGAGATCATGCAACGACTTTAGAAAACAAAGAATGCACAGATTTTAACTCTCCAAATAAACGTTTAGGCTCAAGTCTCACAGGGATGTAGCGTTAGTTTGAGTTCATTCCTTCAAGCATGTTACAAAAACTGATTTTTATCATTTGTGATTACATGTGCATTCGTAAATTATAACTACAACCAAGCATAAACCAAAGAGTATATCAAACGTCCATCCATGTTTGTAACATTCTTTAACCATCATGCAATTAAAAACCAAATCCTCATCATTGCGTTGGAAGGTGACCTATGACACAAACAAACACACAAAAACAACTCTTTTTGGGTTTTTCAAAACAATTTTTCAAATTTTTATGGTATTTTCGGATTTTTAAGTCAACACACTCTAAAACACTCTAAAATAGCTTAAAAACACTTAAAAACAGTGGGAAACAAGTGTAGACATGTTAGGTGGTAATACCCTACGAATTTCATGCAAAAATATCTCAAAACAGAATGTTACCCCCCCACACTTAAACTAAACATTGTCCTCAATGTTTTAGACACAATTAAACACATTACACATAACATAAAGTAAGCAACAAAGGAAAGGGTTTAGGGACGCAAATCTGAGTGTGGGGCGCTTTCTAGGTCTTCCTTTGTTGAATGCATGGGTTGCCTCCCAAGTAGCGCTTGCTTTTACGTCGTACAGCCGGACGAAGACCTCATTCACTCCTTACTAGGGCCCACGGCTTCCAAGGGTATGTCATCCACGGCATGCTCCACAAAGGTGTCATAATAGGGCTTCAAACGATGCCCATTCACCTTGAATTCATGTCCCGTTTTCAAGCTTTGGATTTGGACTGCACCATGAACAAAAACATTAGTAATAACAAATGGTCCAATCCACTTAGAACGTAGCTTACCGGGAAACAAACGTAATCGGGAATTGAACAATAACACTTTCTGCCCAATTGAGAATGATTTCCCACGGATCATGTTGTCATGGAAAGCTTTGGTCTTTTGCTTGTAAATGCTTGCATTATCATACGCCTCGTGCCTTATCTCATCAAGCTCATTTAATTGCCATCTCCTTTGACTTCCCGCTTCACCGAGGTTCATGTTAAACTTCTTGATGGCCCAAAGTGCTTTGTGCTCCAATTCAACGGGAAGATGGCACGCCTTGCCATAGACAAGTCGAAAGGGGGACATCCCAATGGGGGTTTTGTACGCCGTACGATACGCCCAAAGTGCATCATCTAATCGTAAGTTCCAATCCTTCCTTGTTGGCCCAACGGTCTTCTCAAGTATTTGCTTGATCTCTCGGTTGGAAACCTCGGCTTGGCCATTCGTTTGAGGATGGTAAGGTGTAGAAACCTTATGGGTGACATGGTATTTCCTCAATAACGCTTCAATGGTCCGATTGCAAAAGTGTGACCCTCCATCACTAATGATCACTCGTGGCATTCCAAACCTTGCAAAAATGTTAGTTCTAATAAAATCTGCAACCACTTTAGAATCATTAGTCCGGGTGGCCTTGGCTTCCACCCATTTTGACACATAATCAACCGCAAGCAAAATATACATGAAACCATACGATGAAGGGAAGGGACCCATAAAATCAATACCCCAAACATCAAAAATTTCAACATTTAGGATAGAAACCTGCGGCATTTGGTCCTTTGCACTAATGCCACCCATTCTTTGGCATTTATCACATGTTAAGCAAAACGTTCTAGCATCCTTAAAAATACTAGGCCAATAAAATCCACATTGTAACACTTTGAGGGCCGTGCGTTGTGTGCCAAAGTGCCCTCCACATGCATATGTATGACAAAAACTCAAAATTGAATGACATTCAGAATCATGCACACATCGACGTATAATCTGATCGGGACAAAATTTCCATAAGTATGGATCATCCCACACATAAAACCGTGCATCATGCCTAAGTTTGTCACGTTGGTGCCTATTGAACTCACTTGGAATACGTTTTGACACCAAAAAATTAACTATATCAGCATACCACGGTGTACTAACCTTTATGGACAGCAATTGTTCATCGGGGAATGTCTCTGCAATGGGTAGGGACTCCTCATTATGCACCATGCGGCTTAGGTGGTCAGCCACCACATTCTCCACGCCCTTCTTATCCCGAATCTCAATGTCAAACTCTTGTAGAAGCAATAGCCATCGAATTAGTCTAGGCTTGGCCTCTTTTTTTGTGAGCAAATACTTGAGAGCTGCATGATCAGTAAAAATAATAACTTTAGTCCCAAGTAAATATGACCGAAACTTATCTAATGCAAATACCACAGCAAGTAATTCTTTTTCAGTTGTTGAGTAATTTAATTGAGCATCATTTAATGTTCTAGAAGCATAATAAATAACATGAGGTTGTTTGTCCTTCCGCTGCCCCAAAACAGCACCAATCGCATAGTCCGAAGCATCGCACATCAACTCGAATGGAAGGCTCCAATCTGGAGGTGTGATAATGGGAGCCGAAGTGAGAGCCTCCTTGAGGTGCTTGAATGCCGTGGAGCATGCATCATCAAACTCAAACGCCACCTCTTTTTGCAGCAATCGGCATAGTGGCTGTGCAATCTTTGAGAAATCCTTTATGAACCGCTTATAAAAACCTGCGTGACCAAGAAACGAACGAACCTCTCTAACCGAAGTTGGAGAGGGTAAGTGACGAACAAGGTCTACCTTAGATTTATCTACTTCAATGCCTTTTTCAGAAATAATATGTCCTAGAACAATACCTTGTTTAACCATGAAGTGACATTTTTCCCAATTAAGCACAAGATTTGTTTCAACACAACGTTGCAAAATCAAACTAAGATTACTCAAACAACCATCAAATGAATTACCAAACACACTGAAATCATCCATTAAAACCTCAATAATTTTCTCAACATAATCTGAAAATATGCTCATCATGCATCTTTGAAATGTAGCAGGTGCATTACATAAACCAAATGGCATGCGACGATAAGCAAATGTACCAAAGGGGCATGTAAAAGTGGTCTTTTCTTGATCATCCGGGGCAATAACAATTTGATTATAACCAGAGTATCCATCAAGAAAACAATAAAATGAATGACCCGCTAACCTTTCCAACATTTGATCTAGGAACGGCAATGGGAAGTGGTCCTTCCTCGTGGTGGCGTTTATCTTCCTATAATCAGTGCAAACACGCCAACCAGTTTGGATTCGAGTGGGCACTAGCTCATTCTCCGCATTTTCCACAACCGTCACTCCAGATTTCTTTGGCACACATTGGATCGGTGAAACCCACTTACTATCCGAGATAGGATAGATAACTCCACAATCTAACAGCTTGATTATCTCCTTCTTCACAACTTCCATCATCGGAGGGTTAAGACGGCGTTGAGCCTCTCTAGTTGGTTTGGCCCCCTCCTCAAGAAATATATGATGCATGCATGTGGCGGGACTAATACCTTTGATATCGGCCAATGTCCAACCTAGGGCAGATTTGAATTCCTTCAAAACACGCACTAGTTTCTCCTCTTCTTGTGCCGTGAGTGATGAAGAAATGATGGCCGGTAATGTCTCCTTTTCCCCCAAGAAAATGTACTTCAAATGGCCCGGTAATGGTTTGAGATCAAGGGTAGGTGCCTGAACTATAGATGGAAGCAATTTGTTAGTCGAAATGGGAATGGACTCACGGTTAGTATACTTACCATCAAGCTTAGGTGAGGACTCAAGGGCAGCCACAACTTCAAGTAATTCCTCACTAGGGGGCACGGCATGGAATGACTCTTGTATGCCGTGGGCATGCATGCAATCTGCCCCCTTTGTTTTGAGTTCCATGCCTCGTGTAATGACTTTTTCAAGCGCATCGTCATTCAAATCGTCAAGATATCCCTGCGCCAAAGAGTCAATTATATCAATAGAAAAGCATGAATGATCCTCACTAGTGTATTTAATGGAATCAGAAAGATTAAAATTAACAACTTCCCCATCGAATTCCATGGACAAAGTTCCACTATACACGTCAATCTTCGTCCGGGCCGTCTTCATGAATGGCCTTCCAAGTAGAATGGGCAGCGAAGGAGCATGGTCCGATTCATCCATTTCGAGGACATAGAAATCCGCCGGGAAGACCAAATGATTAACCTGCACAAGAACATCTTCCAAAACTCCCTTTGGATAGGCGTTAGATCTATCGGCCAATTGTATTATTACCCCATCATTTTTCAATGCTCCTAAGTTCATAGATGCATAAATGGAATATGGCATAACATTTATAGAAGCACCTAAATCAAGCATGGCAGATTCAAATCTAGTATTCCCAATAACACAAGGAATGGTAAAGCTACCTGGATCCTTGCATTTGGGAGGTAGTTTGCGTTGCAAGATGGCGGACACATTCTCACCTACCTTTACCACTTCCTTAGTCGACATCCTCTTCCTAGTGGCACACAACTCCTTCAAGAACTTAGCATACCTCGGAACTTGCTTGATTGCATCTAACAAAGGTATGTTAACTTGAACTTTCCTAAAGGTTTCAAGGATATCCTTTTCTGCCTCTTCTTTCTTCGTTTGCATGAACCTACTAGGAAAAGGCACATTTGAAGGGAAAACATTAGTATGAACCGAATTTGACCCATTTTTACCTTTATTGGCCGAATTGGACAGATTTGGGACCATAGGGACTTGCGGCAAAGGTGGAATCACCTTTGCCGTGGGCAACCTTGTTTCTTCCTCTTCCATTTGCAAAATTTCATCCTCGTTATGACCTGTTTTTGATGTAGGAACTGCCCCAACTTCCTTACCACTTCTTAGGGTGATTGCTTTGGCTGATTCGAAACCTCCCTTCGGATTTGGAATGGTGGAACTAGGGAGTTGTCCGGGATCTCGAAACTTACCTACAAACTCGGCAATCTGCCCAATTTGTTTCTCAAGTTGATCCACCCTCTTATCTTGGTTTTGCATAGCCTTCGCTTGATCTTCCTGCCCATTAGACAACTTAGTTAGTATCTTAAGAAGTGCATCATTGTCAAGAGACGTACCTGAGGCACTTGGGCCGGATTGGGCTTGATTTTGGGGTGGGCCGTAGTTTTTGGGAAAGAACCCCGGGGGTTGTTGCCTAAAGCCTCCTTGGTTCTGAGGTTGCTGGGGATCCCTCCACTTGAAATTTGGGTGGTCTCGCCACCCCGGATTATACGTGTTGGAGTATGGATCATGTCTTGACTGATTTTGGCTTTGAAATCCAATAGCATTCGCACTTTCCCATCCGCCATTCTCGATGAGTTGAGGACACTTTTCGGAGGCATGTCCTTGGATAGAACATACGCCACATACCACAGGTCCTTGCATTTTCATTCCCTCGGCCATCTGTGACACAATGGAAGTAAGATTAGCTAACTGTGACTGAAAATCAAGTGCGGAACTTACCTCATGAACCTGCTGCCGTGGGGGTCCTCTTTGGCCTACTCCTTCATACTGTTGAGCGTTCAATGCTCGGTTAGCGATCAAGACCTTGGCATCCCTGGGCGTCTTGTCCACCAATGCTCCACCCGCCGAAGCATCAAGCATTTGACGTTCTAGAGGTAGGAGACCCTCGTAGAAATATTGCAAGAGCAACTCCTCCTTCATCTGATGCTGTGGACAAGAAGCAACAAGTGATTTAAATCGTTCATAATACGTAGGAAAAGACTCACCTTCTTCTTGCTGGATTCCGCTTATCTTTTTGCGTAGGAGGATGATGCGAGAAGTTGGAAAGAACTTCTCCAAGTACGCTCTCTTCATACTCTCCCAAGAAGTGACAGTGCCGGGAGCTAACTCATATAACCAATCTTTGGCTTTATCCATCAAAGAGAATGGAAAAGCCTTCATCTTCAAGATGTTTCCGTCAACAGTGACGGGAGTCATACTAGAGCAAACTACTTCAAATTCTTTCAAATGTTTGTTAGGATCTTCCATGGACAAGCCATGGTATTTAGGAATATGATGAAGCAAACTTGACTTTAATTCAAACTCATCCGTCTTACCTTGGGCAGCCGTGGGGTATTGAATGCACAAGGGTGCGGCATTACCCAATCCCGAAGCCGCAAGCTCCTTGAGTGTCCGGGTGTCCACCGCCATGCCTTGTGGTTCTTCAAATACTCTTGCCGTGGGTTCCTCCTCCTCCTCTAGGACTTGTTCCTCGAGGTCAGATTCCGGGCTTGGTGGATTTGGTTCGTGTTGCTTCCTTGTCCGTCTCAAAGTCCTCTCAAAATCGTCGTCAAAATCCAAGATATGCTCACGAATCGGTTGAGAACTCCGAGTCATACACTAATACCTAAAACAAGGAAAACAAAACTAGGTCAGAGACTTAACAAAAATAAAGTAAACAGAAAATAACAATCCAAGGGATTAGCAAAGTTGCTAATCCCCGGCAACGGCGCCAAAAATTTGATGCAAAATAATTATGCACACAAATTAAACCCTCTTTTTGTCAAATTGTAGTAAAGATGTAAGTAGGGATCGTTCTAGACCGGGGATTAGGAGGGATTGCTAAACACTTGGAAACTGACTTAAAAACTCAAAAACAAAGTTTAAAACACTAAACTCGACTCAAAGAATGCAAAACTAAAAGTTAAAACACTTAAACAAACCTAAAACCCAAAACAGCAACTAGAAGACTCAAAACTGCCTAAAAACCACTTTCTGGGCAGTTTTGAGCACCTACACTAATTTGGACGAAATTGGGTGAAAACTTGATTCAAAGTACTTAGAAACACAAATCAAAACACTTTCTAACTAATCTAAGACTTCAAATTAAAGGGGGATTTGTTTTGGACGAAAATTTAACATAAAACAGAAACTTTAAACTAAACAGATTGTAGAATGTTTTTGGATAAAAAGGATGGATAAAAGGCTAGTTAGGAGGTTCTTCTCCACACATGTCACACTTGCAAACAAAACGATTTTCAGTTGTTCTTCCAATAAATTATAAATACTCAACGCCCCAGATTAACCGTGAATTGCACTACTTAACCCTCAGTTTTTCCACAAGTTATTAAGTTGGATGATTGCATACGACAACTCAAAACATTCCCTACAAGTTCCCTACATGAATTGCATAATAGAGATACAAGCAAGAATCATTAAGTTCTATGAAAAACATAAGCATTGACGAAGCATTCGTTACTATGAATTGCATGAAACTTATGCTAAGAATTCATTCAACGCGATTGTTTTCAAGCAACCTTCACTACTTGTGATTATAAGATTGTAACTATTAGGTGAAACTCCCTCATAATCTAGCATCATATTCATGCATGAAAACTAAGCGTGCACTCTCAATCAACATACACAAATAAGTTATCAATCAAATAGATGAACGAATTGAATCCATAACTTATGAAATAACAACTGAATGTAATCAAATCATATTGCAAGCATGCACATGGTTTCGAATTCCCCCCTAACCAAAGGGGGTTTAGTTCCTCATACTCACAACACAAAGAATATCAAAATTAGACATGGAATTCAACGGAAAGACAACACCTAAAACGTTCCAGCAATCCTCAATAGAATGGCATGAACGTCCCAAGCTTTTTCTCCTCCTCTTGTCTGCGGTACAAGAACTAGGACAGGTTCTAGGGGTTATTTAGATGGATGAGTAGGTAAGGAATGATATGGTAGTGTTTAGGGGACATGGGGGTTGCGGCAAAGGGTGAAAATATGGCAGATTGGTGGAGGAAGGCTGCGGCAAGGGGGCTGAATATATTTTGACGAATTTCTGATTTGTGGAGAGGGTGGTATCTGCGGCAAGGTGGTAAAACATATATATATAGGCAGCCAAACCCTAAGGAAATCAGGTTAGACAAATGGGCTAGGGTTTGGGTGCGGCAAGGGTTGGAAATCCACCAGAAAATAGGGTTTCTAGAACATTAGGTGCGGCATGGGCTTAGGGTAGATGGATTAGGGTTTAACTTGGCAGAAATTAAATGATTAGGCCCTAGGGTGCGGCTGATTAAGTGGGCTAGGATTAGGGTTTAGGTGCGGCATGGGCTTAGGGTCCACAAGGAGTTAGGGTTTAGGTCATCTAAAAGCCCAAAGCCAAGAATAGAAACTCACGAAAATGGAAACCTCCAAGAATAGAAACTTCCAACTTTAGAAACTTTGGTTGCCAATTCCGACTTCTTTGCTCTTCACTTTCATTTCTTCATTTCTTAAGCTCCTTTGACCTTCAACCTCATCCATTCCTCGTGCTCCATTTGCATACACCACATTCCAGCTCAGTTTTGCTCCAAAAGCTCCAAATTGCATCATTTCATGTAATATGTCCTTTAAACCTGAAAACCCATGAAAGTAGCTTAAAAGACTACTTTAACGAAGAAAACATAACAAAAATGCATAAGAACTAGCTAACTAAGGCGCATAAATATGCTCCTATCAACGAGGCATTCGTTACTATGGAATACGCATGAAACTTATGCCAAGAATTCGTTTAACGCGATTGTTTATAAGCAACCTCCACTACTTGTGAATATAAGTTCGTAACTATTAGGTGAAACTCACTTATATTCTAGCGTCATATTCATGCATGAAAATTAAGCGTGCACTCTTAATAAACATACATAAATAAGTTATCAATCAAACGGTTAAACAAATTGAATCACAACTTATGAAACGCAATTAGAAGTAATCAAATCAAAATGCAAGCATAAACATATATTTCGAATTTCCTCATAACTTTGAAATCAAAGAAACACCTAAACATTCCAACAACTCAAACTTGAATTGTATGAACGTTTAGGCACTCTTCTCTTCCATTCCTCATACGTACAAAACAAAGAGTATTGAAATTAACATTGAAATCAAAGAAACACCTAAACATTCCAACAACTCAAACTTGAATTGTATGAACGTTTAGGCACTCTTCTCTTCCTCTTCGTTGTAGCACAAGGTCTAAGGATAGTCTGATGGTGTGAATGGTTTGGGGAGTGGTGAAAATGGAAGAATGGTGTTTGGATTGTAAGGGAAACTCACGGCACAAAGGGGGAAGTGTTGGTGGTATGTACAATGGAATGGAAGTGTTTATGGAATGGATGAATTTCTGGCACAAAGGCCTTATTTCTGTGGTGAATGGATCCCCCCCTTTGTGGCTGTAATGCAGGGTTATTTATAGGTGAAATGGGGGGAACATGACAGCTAGGAGGGTGGTGGAAATCTGGAATGGTGATGGGAGATGCATGTGGCTGATTTATGCATGTGATTAAAGGGTGGAAATGCATGTGCTTTGAATAAGTGGCTGCATATGCAAGGGGACAATCTGGAAATGAGATGGGAGATGCATGTGGCTGATTTGAATGTGTTTGCATGTGACTTAAAGATAGGGTGAATGATGATAAATGCATGTGGATGGAAATAATGAAGGGTGAATGTGCATGTGCTGCAATGGGTTGGGAAAACATGTGAGGGAATGATTAAGTTGAATGAATAATGAAATGGGAAAGCATGTGCAAAAGGGGAATGCATGTGGCTGCAAGGTTTTGTGTTAGGTTATGGGTGCATGTTAAGTGATAAGTGATTATGATAAGTGATATGATAAGTGATGATGATAAGTGATAAGTGATAAGTGATAAGTGATATGATATGTGGTTATGATAAGTGATAAGTGGTGATGATAAGCAATGATATGTGTGAGTGTGGCTGAAATGAAGGAGCGGAATGTTGGAATGTTATGCACGGCTAAGGAAATTGGAAAGGTTTAAATGTCCTAAAACTAAAGGGAACAAGGTTCCAACACTTTGGTCTTCAATTAGGTCTTCAATTTCGTCCAACACTTTGGCGCTAAGCATAAGCTATCCATCCTTAGCCCAAAAGTGCTCCAAAAGTCTCCAAAATGCATCTTTTTGCTCCTTTAGCCCTTTTGACCTACAAACACACGAAAATAGCTTAAAGGACTAAAATAACTAAAGAAACATAACGTAAATGCACGAGAACAAGCCATTTAAGTCGCATGAATATGCTCCTATCAAATACCCCCACACTTATCTTTTGCTAGTCCTCGAGCAAAACAAAACAACAAAAGAACACGAAACTAGACAAAACGAACAAAACACAACCTACACCTTCCAACAATCGTCTCACGGATTTCCAATGCTCATGACAAGTTAAAAATCATTATTCCCACAGATTTTAGCCATCTTTACACTTAAGTACATTCTTAATCATAGTCACCACATACTAGTTCACATTTAAGCATTTAAAACCATTTCGAATGTAGTAACATGCCTTAGAGAATTTCCTCAATTCCTTACTAGAATGCACTCTATTTTCACATAGATTTTCTGACTACACACCCTACACTAGTTATATGTGAGAGATTGATGTAAACATGAAAGACTAGTATCTCACATATGTTATAACAAAGAAAGCATTTTCTAGATTTACGATAATGACATGAATATGATCTCATGAATGGAATGCTACTACTTAGAATGAGAACCAGTGATTCCATAAGCTCATATCAATTCCAAACTCCACATATTGAACACATAACGATCAAGATAGAAGCATAAGGGTTGAAACGGGGCTAAAGGTGTTTGGCTAACAAAGAAAGGATAGGGAAAACAAACGTTCTTTAAGCAATAGTGAGCAAAGTATTGAATTAGGCACTTAGAATTCCCTTTAGAACGCAGAAGTCAACTTTGAACACCCAAGGGGAAGTCACACAAAACTTAGGGCCATATTCAAACTTTTTGGGCCCTTTCTTCAACAATCACACTTGTGAGTCCATTCTCACTTATTTTCACTCTTTTTCTTTCTTTTCTTCTTCTTTTTCTCACATTTTTTTTTTCTTTTTCCCGTGCCTCCTTTAAGACTTAGGCACATACATACACACAAAAATCCCTTCCCCCACACTTATTTTCTGCAACATATTAATCAAAAGGAAATCATTTAAGTCATGCTCACTATACTTCAAGAACATGGGTATAGGAAAGTCCTACTCTAGGCTAGGTAAGGGGTGATGTGGTTAGCAAAGAAAATAGGCTAAACGAGGCTCAACGGGGTTAAAACTAATATATACGAAATATGGGAAGTAAGGCTATTTGGCTATGGTGGCAACAACACAACTTCATCTTGATATATATTATGCAATTCAATGTCATGCTTTGAATGAAACGGATATAAGTTCTAGCATTTAGTTCTATCATGATACAATTGCATTCTAAGTAGCAACCAAGCAAGGAATAATGAGATCATGCAACAACTTTAGAAAACAAAGAATCACAGAAAATAACTCTCCAAAGAAAGTAATGGCTCGAGTCTCACAGGGATGTAGAGTTTGTTTGAGTTTCTTCCTTCAAGCATGTTACAAAAACGAATTTTTCTTTTATGATTGCATGTGAAGTCATACATTATAACCATAACCAAGCATATACCAAGAGTAAATCAAACTTTTCTCTATGTTAATAACTCTTTTTAACCGTCATGCAATTACAAACCAAATCCTTATCATTGTGTTGGAAGGTACCCTAAGACACAAACACACAAAAACGACTCAAAACACTCTTTTTAGGCTTTTTAAAACATGTTTTTCAAATTTTTATGTGATTTTCGGAGTTATAAAAACAACACATACTAAAACACTCTAAAACAACTTAAAAACACCTTAAAACAGCAAGGAACAACATTTGAAGTAATGGGTGATAAAATCCCACGAATCTGCATTAAATATACTTAGTTACCCCCCCCCCCCCCCCCCCCCCCCCACACTTAAATCAAACATTGTCCTCAATGTTTTAAGCATAGATTCACACAAAACATAAGTAAACACACAAAAAGCACTTAAACAAACTAAACATAGCAGAATGTAACTAACAAAGAGAAGAGTTTAGGGACGCAAATCTGGTTATGGAGTGTAAATTCCATTTTCTCCTTGGTGATTGCATTGAGGCTTGATTTTGTTGATTCCACAGGGGTTCCTCCCATCATTGATTTTCCTTTGTGCTACTCTTGAACTGGGCAGCAGGATTCTTTCGGTCTCCCCCGAAGGTCTGAGCTTACTCCTTTGGTCTGTTTCTTTGTTCAATCTTTCCAATTCGTATTGAAAAGGGTTGGAGGATAACTCAGCCTATGTTTGTCTCCACATGCTTCAATATATCATTTTCACTTGCCTTGCTTGCTCCCCTTGCAGAAGTGGTCCCTTCTCCGGAAGTGTGTCAACCGTTGAAGATGACTACTCGAGAGCAACGCTAGGTAAGCAATCAGGAATAGATTCCAGGCAGTTGGCTCCAGATCGGAAGACTGACTCCAAGTGCCGGCTGATTGCTTCTTTTACTTTGCCATGCGAGTAAGAACAAGGACAAAGAAAAAGACAGGGAAAGAGCATGATATGAGATACTTTTGCTTTTGACCTTGATGATATGAGATACCTTTGCTTTTGAAGAAGCGGTGAATGAATCAGCACACTTCAATCTGCCGTTTCCTCCTGGGTCATCTGTACTCCAGGCATCCGGTATCATCTTAGGGGAAGAAGAGGAATTTGAGTATTTCGAAAGGCTTTGCTGGGAGTGCGCCCTCAGAGGTGAGGGAGAGTTGGGCATTTTCTTCAAGTTTGCCTTGCCATAAAAGACGAAGGTCGACATATATAGAGATAATATCAAGTGGTGGTACTGTTCTTTTATCCTTGTCGACAAATGTCTCTTCAATATCAGAACGACGCCTCTTCGATTTCTGAGTAGGCGCCCCTTCGATTTCTGAACGATGATGCGAGAATTATACGCACACAAATTAAACCCTCTTTTTGACAATTGTAGTATAAGAATAAGTAGGGATCGTCCTGGACCGGGGATTAGGAGGGATTGTTAACCACTTGGATTTGACTCAAAAACGTAAAATAACAATATGAAACACTATACTAGACTTAAAGAATGCAAAACTAAACTTTTAAAACACTAAAACAAACCAAAAGACTCAAAACAACACAAACACACTCAAATCTGCCTAAAAACCACTTTCTGGGCAGATTTGAGCACAAACACAAATTTGGACGAATTTGTGTAACAAAATGACTCAAAACTCTTATAAACACAAACTAAGACACTTTCTAACTAAATTAGACAATAAAGTAAAGGGGGATTTTAATTTGACGAAAATTGAAATAACGAAACAAGTTTAATAAACTAGACAGAATGTAAATATGAATGCGATGAAAATGAATGGATGAATGCTAGCTAGAAGGTTCTTCTCCACACATGTTACACTTGCATAATAAAATGATTTCCAATTGCATTTCAATAAACCATG
Source organism: Pyrus communis (assembly GCF_041283825.1). NCBI lineage: Eukaryota > Viridiplantae > Streptophyta > Magnoliopsida > Rosales > Rosaceae > Pyrus > Pyrus communis. The sequence goes on from NC_142569.1 coordinate 23,320,980, forward strand.
AATTCTCAACACCCCAAGTTAACCGTGATGCACTAATTAACCTTCAAATCTTCCTAACGTTATTGAATTGGATGGGTTAGCGCATACAACAATTCAAAACATTCCCCACAAGTCCCCTACATGATTGCATAATAGAGATACAAGCAAGAATCATTACGCTCTATGAAAATTATAAGTGTTGACGAGGCATTCGTTACTATGGAATACGCATGAAACTTATGCCAAGAATTCGTTTAACGCGATTGTTTATAAGCAACCTCCACTACTTGTGAATATAAGTTCGTAACTATTAGGTGAAACTCACTTATATTCTAGCGTCATATTCATGCATGAAAATTAAGCGTGCACTCTTAATAAACATACATAAATAAGTTATCAATCAAACGGTTAAACAAATTGAATCACAACTTATGAAACGCAATTAGAAGTAATCAAATCAAAATGCAAGCATAAACATATATTTCGAATTTCCTCATAACTTTGAAATCAAAGAAACACCTAAACATTCCAACAACTCAAACTTGAATTGTATGAACGTTTAGGCACTCTTCTCTTCCATTCCTCATACGTACAAAACAAAGAGTATTGAAATTAACATTGAAATCAAAGAAACACCTAAACATTCCAACAACTCAAACTTGAATTGTATGAACGTTTAGGCACTCTTCTCTTCCTCTTCGTTGTAGCACAAGGTCTAAGGATAGTTTGATGGTGTGAATGGTTTGGGGAGTGGTGAAAATGGAAGGATGGTGTTTGGATTGTAAGGGAAACTCACGGCACAAAGGGGGAAGTGTTGGTGGTATGTACAATGGAATGGAAGTGTTTATGGAATGGATGAATTTCTGGCACAAAGGCCTTATTTCTGTGGTGAATGGATCCCCCCCTTTGTGGCTGCAATGAAGGTTTATTTATAGGTGAAATGGGGGGAACATGACAGCTAGGAACTTGGTGGAAATCTGGAATGGTGATGGGAGATGCATGTGGCTGATTTATGCATGTGATTAAAGGGTGGAAATGCATGTGCAATGTTGGAAATCTGATGGGAGAAAGGTGGATGCATGTGTTGGCTGATTTAAAGAATGTGAGGGAATGATGAAAGGGGAAACATGACAGCTAGGATGAATGCATGTGAATATGCTAGAAATCTGATGGGAATGAATGATTAAATGTGAATGGCTGATTAGAATCTAGGGTGCATGTGGGTTAGAAATGCATGTGGGTGAATGTTTGAATGATTAAAGGGGAAACATGACAGCTAGGTTGGTTGGTGGCTGCCATGGAGGTGTGGAATGATGGAATTGCACAAGGGGAATGCATGTGCACGGTTTTGGTGTGGAGAAATGATTATGGATGCATGTGTTGAATGATTTCTTGGTGAGGGATGTGGAGTGGCTGGAATGATGAAAGAATAAAGGGTGCATGTGGGTTAATTAATTAAAGGGAGTGCATGTGCAATGTTGTTGTTGGTGCAATGATGGAGGAACAAGTGCATGTGGCTGAAATGTGGAAGGTGTGTGGCTACTTCAAGTAGGAATCCTTGTGACATCAACTCTTCAATTTCGTCCATTCCTTTTGCTCCAAGTATAAGTTATCCCTTCCAAGTCCAATTTTGCTCCAAAATGCTCCAAAATGCATCTTTTTGCTTCCTTAGCCACATGAACCTAAAAACACACGAAAATGGCTTAAACGCCAAAAACAACTATGAATTAACAATATAAATGCACGAAAACAAGCTAAGTAAGTCGCCTAAATATGCTCCTATCAAACGACGTCCCTTCGCTTTCTGAACGACACGTGGTAGTGCAGATACGGCTCCTTTTGACAAAGCTGCACGCGTTTTCTGAAAAGCAGAGAAAGCGTCGCCGAACTTTGCGCTTGTCGGCTAAAGACGTGTAGTGGCGATGATGGCCTCCACTTGTTTTCAGCTTTGTCAGAAATCTTTTGACAAAGTTGAACGCGTTTTCTGAAAAGCCGAGAAAACGTCGCCAAAATTACGCCGGAAATTCCGGCTTTTTGAATCGGTGGACGCGTCGCCTTGGCTTCTTATAAAGGTATCAATCACCGCCAACATACACACTCTGAAGATTGCCAATTCTTGAAAATCGACTCCGGCCCTTTGAAAATTTACTCCATCAACCCCTATCTTTGAACACCTTTGAAAAATGACTAACTCATCGAACCTTAGCTTAGATTTGGTGTGTGTTGAAGTAAAAATCCGAAAATTTGAAAAAAATTTGAAAAAAGTGTTTTGAAAAAGCCAAAAAGAGTTGTTTTTGTGTGTTTGTTTGTGTCTTAGGGTACCTTCCAACACAATGATGAGGATTTGGTTTTTAATGCATGACTGTTAAAGAAAGTTACAAACAATGATGGAAGTTTGATATACTCTTTGGTTTATGCTTGGTTGTAGTTATAGTTGACAAATTCACATGTAATCATAAAGGATAAAATCAGTTTTGTAACATGCTTGAAGGAAGGAACTCAAACAAGCGCTACATCCCTGAGAGACTTGAGCCTAAACGTTTATTTGGAGAGTTATTAATCTGTGCATTCTTGTTTTCTAAAGTCGTTGCATGATCTCATTATTCTTTGCTTGGTTGCTACTTAGAATGCGTTTCATCACTATAGTTCCAAATACTAGAACTCATACCCGTTTCATTCAAAGCATGAAATTGATTAGCATAACAAATAACAAGATGAAGTTGTGTAGTAGTCACCACCATAGCCAAACAGCCGAATCCACCCTTGTCACTTGTATTGTAGGTTTAAACCCCTTTGAGCCTTATTTAGCCTATTTTCTTGTTAACCACATCATCCTTACCTAGCCTAGAATAGGACTTTCCATACCTTTGTTCTTAAAGTATAGGGGAGCATAACTTAGAAGGAATTCCTATTGAGTGACATTTGTGCAGAAAACAAGTGTGGGGGAAGGGATTTTGTGAGTGTGGGTGTGCCAAAGTCTTAAAAGGGGCACAAGAAAAAAAGAAAGAAAAAAAAAAACGAAAAGAGAACAAAAAAATTTGTGAAAAAGAAGAAAAAGAAGAAGAAAAGGAAGAAAAGGAATGAAAATAAGTGAGAATGAACTCACAAGTGAGATTGTTGAAGAAAGGGTCCAAAAAGTTGAATATGGCCCTAAGTTTTGTGTGACTTCCCCTTGGGTGTTCAAAGTTGACTTCTGCGTTCTAAAGGGAATTCTAAGTGCCTAATTCAATATTTTGCTCACTATTGCTTTAAGAATGTTTGTTTATCCTTCACCTTTCGTTGTTAGCCAATACCCTAGCCTCGTTACAACCCTTTGACTTCTATCTTGATTGTTATGTGTTTCAATATGTGGAGTTTAAAATTGGTTTGAGCATATGGTATCCCTGGTTCTCGCATCTAAGTAGTAGCGTTCCATTCATGAGATCATATACATGTCATTGTTAATAATTCTAGAAAGTGCTTTCCTTGTTATAACATATGTGAGTGTTCGTCTACATGTTTACATCAATCTTCTCACATATACCTAGTGTAGGGAGTGTAGTTAGAAAATCTGTGTGAAAATTGAGAGTACATCTAGTAAGGAATTGAGGGAATTCTTTAAGGCATGTTACTACATTCAAAATGTTGTTTTAATTGATTAAATGCGAGCTAGTGAATGGTGACTATGATTAAGTATGCTCGAGGGTAAGGATTGCTTAAATCTATGTGAGTAGTGATCTTTAACATGTTATGTTTCATTGGAAATCCCTGAGGCAACGTTGGGAAGGTTTAGAGTTATGTTTTGTTTCTTTTGTTTATTTGTTTTGCTCGAGGACTAGCAAAAGATAAGTGTGGGGGAATTTGATAGGAGCATATTTAGGCGACTTAACTAGCTTATTCTTGTGCATTCGTGCTATTATTTCTTAGTTAATGTCGTATTACAACTCAATTTCGTGTGTTTGTAGGTCCTATGGGTTAAAGTATCAAGAAAGTGCATTTTGGAGCTATTTTGGACACTAGGTGGTGAGCTTGCATGTGGGCTAACATGGATGGACGAATTTGGACTTCAAGAAGGTGGAAATGTGATAAGAAGAGGAAGGAACTAAGCTAAGGACAAAGTGGATAAGGAAAGTGCAAGAAAAGAGGAAACATTATCCAAAACATTATCCAACCTTATCCAACATTATCCAATTATCCAAAACATTATCCAACCTTATCCAACATTATCCAATTATCCAAAACATTATCCAAACCTTATCTCATCTTATCCTATCCAAACCTTATCATGTCTTACTCCTGATTACATGGGGACTTAAATGGATCATTCTAGAACCTATTTCTAGAAGCATTCTATTCTAGAAGGCCCAAATCTGCCACAAAACCTACTCTTTCTAGAAACCCTAGAAAAGTGGCGCCCCAAAGCTTTCTAGAAGGCTTTACCTTGCCTTGCAAGCCAAGCTACCCTCTCCCCTAAATCAGCCGCACCTTCCTAGGCCCAATCCCTTTGGGATTCTGATTTCCAAGGCCTAATCCTTGTGGATTTGGGTATACAATTCGTTTTATAAAACTATGTGGGCTAGAAACCTCTTCCTAGGTGGATTTGACAACCCATGGCCGAATTCTAGGGCCCTAATTCACCAAATCTGCTAAGTAAACCCTAATCTAATAAACCCTAGGACTATATAAACATATTTTCAGCCACAAATTCGTACACCCCTTATGCTAGACAGAAAACCCTTGTGCCGCACCTCCATTCCCCATTCTTGACCTCCATAGACCTCCCTCCACATCCATACACCTCTGCCGCACCCTTCCCCACCATAATCAACCATCCTCCATCCCTCCAAACTAGAAAACACCATCCAAAACCACCAATTCCATCACCCACACTTTGTGCCGCAACAAGGAGGAGGAAGAGGAGCCAATCTGTGCATCAAATCCATCTTGGAATTGCTGAACGTATAGGTGTATTCTTTCTTATGATTTCAATGTTTAAATTCAATACTTTTTGTTGTGCAAGCATGAGGAACTAATCCCCCCTTTGGCTAGGGGGGAAATTCGAAACCATGGTTGTATTTGCATGATGATTTGATTAATTCCAGTTGTGATTTCATAAATTGTGAATGCAATTTACTTAACCGTTTGATGGATAACTTATTCTTGTTTGTTGATTAAGGGTGCACACTTAGTTTGCATGCATGAATTTGGGGCTAGAATATAAGGGAGTTTCACATAATCGTTACAAACTTATATTCACAAGTAGTTAAGGTTGTTTTCACAATCATGTTAAGTAAATTCCTAGCATGAGTATCATGATGTCATAGTTACAAGTGCTTTGTCAATACTTATGATTTTCATAGAACGTAATGATCTTTGATTGTATCTCTATTATGATGTCATGTAGGGGACTTTTGAAGAATGTTTTGGGTTGTCGTATGATGTCATCCAATCCAATAACTTAAGGAAAATCTGAGGGTTAATTAGTGATGTCACGGTTAATCTGGGGTGTTGAGGTTCATGGTTTATCGAAAAGCAACTGGAAATCAATTTGTATGCAAGTATGCCATGTGTGGAGAAAAACCTCCTAGCCATCTCACCATCCATTTAATTCCACCAATTTCGTCAGAATCTGCCTATTTTACATATTTGTTTTGTTTGTTTGATTTTCGTCAAAAACCAAATCCCCAAGTGTCTTAGAGTGTCTAATTAGTTAGAATATGTTTTAGATTGTGTTTTTGAGTGTTTTGATTCAAGTTGTTACCCAAATTCGTCCAAATTAGTGAAAGTGCTCAAAACTGCCCAGAAAGTGTTTTTAAGGCAGTTTTGAGTGTTTTGGGGCTGTTTTGAGTCTTTTGGTTTGTTTTAGTGTTTTTATTGTTTAGTTTTGCATTCTTTGAGTCTAGTTTAGTGTTTTAACCTTTGTTTTACGTTTTTGAGTCAGTTTCCAAGTGATTTAGCAATCCCTCCTAATTCCCGGTTTAGAACGATCCCTACTTATTTATATGCTACAATTGTCAAAAGAGGGTTAATTTGTGTGTTAAGTTAATTTTCGCATCAAATTTTGGCGCCGTTGCCGGGGATTAGCAACTTTGCTAATCCCTTGGTTCTTTTCTTTTTGGTTTAGTTGTTTTCGTTTTAGTTTCTAACTTCGTGTTGTTTTCTTTGTTTGTTGTTACTTTTGATATTTGATTTAGTTCTCTTTCTTTGATTTTAGGTACTAGAGAATTAAGATATGGATTTTGCTAGCATTCAAGCTCAATTGGCAAATCTTACTTCTCAATTGTCGCCGTATGCCGAAAGGACCACAATGCAGAGTGTCCCTACATTTGGTGCTTCATATAGGCAAGGATTTCAAGCCAATCAATGTCCACAAAGAGATTGGAGGGATCATTCAAACTCTATGTGGTGGGAAGCTCAACAAGTTCAACGTGAAGCATATTGGCAGCCATATGAGGAGTTCTATTCAAGACCTATGCAGCCACCACAACTTCATATGCAATATGCTCAATTAAATTCAAGTTCGTCAATAGATTATAATCAAATTCTTAATGAATTAAATTCTTTGGTGCAGGGGTCACAAAATCAAGCCAAGGAGGCTCAACAAGAAGCATATTGGCAACCATATGAGGAGTTCTATACAACACCTATGCAGCCACCACAACCTCCCCCACAACAATTCCAATCAAGTTCAAGTATGTCCATGGATAATGATAAAAATTTTCAATTACTAACCTCTTTGATGCAGGACGAACAAAATCAAGACAAGAAGTTGGGTAAATTGGAGGAGCAAATTGGGCAGATTATGGAGTTCATGAAACAAATTCAAGAGCAAAGTGAACTCTCCAACTCAACTATTGAAAACTCGAAGGAAGATTTTGAAATCCATAATGCTATCACTTTGGGAAGTGATATGGAGGTTGGAGCTGACCTAAAAATGTCCAAACATAGCCTAGAAGTGGATGAGGAGCTGCTAATTGAGGAGGAGGAAGAAGACATGCACACGGCAAGGGTAGAACAACCCTTGCCGCAGCCCCCTATGTCCTCTAAATCACCCACCACAAGTAAGGACGTCCCAATTCCATGTGATTCTGATGTTATTCCACCCAATGTCCCTTTTCCTAGCAGGTTTTTGATTCCCAACCAAGAAGAGAGTAAAAAGGACATCGTGTAAGCCTTCCCAAAGGTGCAAAATGTTATTCCAATTCTTGGTGCAACACAGCAAGTTTTAGATGGTGTTGAATTCTTCAAAGGACTTTGTACACCAAGACGAATGATTCAAGAGAAGGTAATGGCTGGAGAAGATGTAGAAGGCATCAAAGAGGACATATTTGAAACCACAAAACCCAAAGAAGTTGAATTTGATGACATTGGACAAGTCATAACCATCACATGCAATCTGGCCAAGTCCAATATCCCTGAAATTTTCAAAGGAGTGGTGTTTGTCATTGAGTTCTTGTCGGACAACACAAGTAAGTCATCTTCTTCAAATTCCATTACATTTTATACTAACTTGCTGATTTTGATGAATCAGGCACCTACACTAGAATTCAAACCAATGCCGGTTCACTTCAAGTATCACCTTCCATTCAAGGATCAATTCCATGCCGTGGGACCTAGGGAAGTTTGAAGGGAAGCATCGTCCGGCTGCAAGACGTTAAAGCAAGCGCTTCTTGGGAGGCAACCCATGTATTCGACAAGGAGAAGATGGAACTTCCATTCCAAACCCAGATTTGCGTTTCTAAACCCTTCTCCTTGCTGTTTATTTTATCATGCTTAGTTGCTTATTATTTGTTTGCTTTTATGTGAGTCTTTGTGTGAAACATTGAGGACAATGTTTGATTTAAGTGTGGGGCGGTAAACAAGTGTTTTTATGCAAAATTCGTGGGATTCTATCACCTATCACTTCTAATGTTGTTTCTCACTGTTTTTAAGTGTTTTTAGTGCATTTTAAGCTGTTTTGGTGTGTGTTGAAGTAAAAATCCGAAAATTTGAAAAAAATTTGAAAAAAGTGTTTTGAAAAAGCCAAAAAGAGTTGTTTTTGTGTGTTTGTTTGTGTCTTAGGGTACCTTCCAACACAATGATGAGGATTTGGTTTTTAATGCATGACTGTTAAAGAAAGTTACAAACAATGATGGAAGTTTGATATACTCTTTGGTTTATGCTTGGTTGTAGTTATAGTTGACAAATTCACATGTAATCATAAAGGATAAAATCAGTTTTGTAACATGCTTGAAGGAAGGAACTCAAACAAGCGCTACATCCCTGAGAGACTTGAGCCTAAACGTTTATTTGGAGAGTTATTAATCTGTGCATTCTTGTTTTCTAAAGTCGTTGCATGATCTCATTATTCTTTGCTTGGTTGCTACTTAGAATGCGTTTCATCACTATAGTTCCAAATACTAGAACTCATACCCGTTTCATTCAAAGCATGAAATTGATTAGCATAACAAATAACAAGATGAAGTTGTGTAGTGATAGGAGCATATTCATGCGACTTAAATGGCTTGTTCTCGTGCATTTACGTTATGTTTCTTTAGTTATTTTAGTCCTTTAAGCTATTTTCGTGTGTTTGTAGGTCCAAAGGGCTAAAGGAGCAAAAAGATGCATTTTGGAGACTTTTGGAGCACTTTTGGGCTAAGGATGGATAGCTTATGCTTGGCGCCAAAATGTTGGACGAAATTGAAGACCAAAGTGTTCATATGGCTAAGGAAGCAAAAAGATGCATTTTGGAGCATTTTGGAGCAAAATTGGACTTGGAATGGATAGCTTATGTTTGGAGCAAAAGGAATGGACGAAATTGAAGGATTCCTAATCCATTGCAGCCACATGCATTCACATGCATAAATCAGCCACATGCATCTCCCATCACCATATCAGATTTCCATCATATTCACATGCATTCCATCCTTTAAAACATTGCACATGCACTCCCTTTAATTAATTAAGCCACATGCACTCCCATCCATTTCATCATTGCAGCCAACACATGCTTTCACATGCATTTTCAGATTGTCCCCTTGCACATGCAGCCACATATTCATTGCACATGCAATTCCAACCCACATGCATCCTTTAATCATTCAAACATGCAGCCACATTCCCTCCTAGCTGTCATGTTCCCCCCATTTCACCTATAAATAAGCATTCATTCTCATTCATTCTCATTCACTCTTCCATATTCCAGAAATTCGTCAAAACCTCTCCACACCTTTGCAGCAGCCACCAAAACACTTTTCTCCTCCATTGCAGCCACTCCAACCACTCCCCAAACCATTCACACCATCAAACTATCCTTAGACCTTGTGCTACAACGAAGAGGAAGATAAGAGTGCCTAAACGTTCATACAATTCAAGTTTGAGTTGTTGGAATGTTTAGGTGTTTCTTTGATTTCAATGTTTAATTTCAATGCTCTTTGTTTTGTACGAATGAGGAATGGATGATAAGAGGGCCTAAACGTTCATACAATTCAAGTTTGAGTTGTTGGAATGTTTAGGTGTTTCTTTGATTCTCTTTGTTTTGTATCATAAGGAACTAAACTCCCCCTTGGTTGGGGGGTGATTCGAATATATGTTTATGCTTGCATTTTGATTTGATTACTTCTAATTGCGTTTCATAAGTTGTGATTCAATTTGTTTAACCGTTTTATTGATAACTTATTTATGTATGTTTATTGAGAGTGCACGCTTAATTTTCATGCATGAATATGACGCTAGAATATAAGTGAGTTTCACCTAATAGTTACGAACTTATATTCATAAGTAGTGGAGGTTGCTTATAAACAATCGCGTTAAACGAATTCTTGGCAAGAGTTTCATGCATTCATAGTAACGAATGCCTCGTCAACACTTATAATTTTCATAGAGCGTAATGATTCTTGCTTGTACCTCTTCTATGCATTCATGTTGAGGACTTGTGGGGAATGTTTTGAATTGTCGCATGCATCATCCAATTCAATAACGTTAGGAAGATTTGAAGGTTAATTAGTGCATCACGGTTAACTTGGGGTGTTGAGAATTCATGGTTTATTGAAATACAATTGGAAATCATTTTATTATGCAAGTATAACATGTATGGAGATGAACCCCTTGGCTAGCATCCATCCATTCATTCCATTTCATCACATTCATATATACTATCTGTCTTAATTCGAATCTGTACATTTTATTTAATTTCGTATAAAACTCAATCCCCCTTTACTTTATTGTCCAATTTAGTAGAAAGTGTTTTAGTTTATGTTTATAAGTGTTTTGATTCATTTTGTTACATAATTTCGTCCAAATTCACCAAAGTGCTCAAAACTGCCCAGAAAGTGATTTTAAGGCAGTTTTGAGTGTTTTGGGTGATGTTTGAGTCTTTTGGTTTGTTTTAATGTTTTAAGTGTTTAGTTTTACATTCTTTGAGTTAGTTTAGTGTTTTATATTGTGTTTTTACGTTCTTGAGTCAAGTTATTACTTAATTTCGTCCAAATTTGTGGTTTTGCTCAAATCTGCCCAGAAAGTGGTTTTTAGGCAGATTTGAGTGTGTTTGTGTTGTTTTGAGTCTTTTGGTTTGTCTTAGTGTTTTAAAGTTTAGTTTTGCATTCTTTAAGTCTAGTATAGTGTTTCATATTGTTATTTTACGTTTTTGAGTCAAATCCAAGTGGTTAACAATCCCTCCTAATCCCCGGTCCAGAACGATCCCTACTTATACATATACTACAATTTGACGAAAAGAGGGTTTAATTTATGCGCGTATAATTCCCGCATCAAATTTTGGCGCCGTTGCCGGGGATTAGAAAATTTGCTAATCCCTTGGATTGTTTTATTTTCGTTTGTTTTTATTTTTCCAGATTCTTAATTTTGTTTTGTTTCTTGTTTTAGGTACTAGTTCATGACTCGGAGTTCTCATCCGATTCGTGAACATATCCTGGAGTGATTGGGTTCTTCGTCCGGCTGTAAGACGTAAAAGAAAGCGCTACTTGGGAGGCAACCCAATGCAAAAAAAAAAAAAAAAAAAAAAAAAAAAAAAAAAAAAAGAATAAAAAAAAATTTCATATATTAAATAAAATACTAAACATGGAGAAAGGTGGTGCTTCACAAAGGTTGTTTACGTGAAGCCCCACTACGAGGCGTCGAAGCGGAAGGCTTTGAAGCGGAAGGCATCGAAGCGGAAGGCATCGGAGCGGAAAGCATCGGAGCGGGAGGCATCGGAGCGGAAGGCATCGGAGCGGGAGGCATCGGAGCTAGAGCATTCCAGGCCTCAATACTTGGCCAAGCGCTGGATGAGCCAGGAAAAAGGTGCCTCTGGAGGAAAGACGAAAACCTTTGACGGTCACTGTGAATCCGACCTTCAGACTCTTGCAGCTCATCAAGCTTCCTCTTCATGCCCGTCGAATAGTTGTTTGCAAGCACATGCAAACTTCTATTCTCGTACTTAAGCTGCTGGATCTCTTGCTTAAGACTTTCCACTTCTGCCATCAATGATTCCACCTGACGGGAGCGGGCAAGCAGGCGTTGGCCCATGTTGGACACAGAACTCGCACACTGAACACTAAGTGCGAGGGACTCTTGAACGGCCAACTCATCGGACCGTCCTGACAGCAACCTACTATCTTTTGGAGTGAGGAGGTTCCTAGCTACTATTGTAGCTGTTGTGGCGTCCTGCATCACGGAGTCTTCACCTGTAAGAAGACCGTTAGAAGATAAGAAAGAAGGGCGCCATACGTTACCTTGACGCGGCGCGCCCGTATCACTGCTAAGGCTCAATTCCAAGCTAAGGTTCGATGAGTTTGCCATTTTTCAAAAGTGTTCAAAGAGAAGGGATGGAGTTAAATTTCAAAGGGCCGGAGTCGATTTTCAAGAATGGGAAGTCTTCAGAGTGTGTTTCTTGGCGGTGATCGATACCTCTATAAGAAGCCAAGGCGACGCGTCCTCCGATTCAAAAAGCCGGAATTTCCGGCGAAATTTAGGCGACGCTTTCTCGGCTTTTCAGAAAACGCGTTCAACTTTGTCAAAAGATTTCTGACAAAGCTGAAAACACGTGGAGGCCATCATCGCAACTACACGTCTTTAGCCGACAAGCGCAAAGTTCGGCGACGCTTTCTCTGCTTTTCAGAAAACGCGTGCAGCTTTGTCAAAAGGAGCCGCATCCGCACTACCACGTGTCGTTCAGAAAGCAAAGGGGCGTCGTTCAGAAATCGAAGGGGCGCCTGCTCAGAAATCGAAGAGGCGTCGTTCTGATATCGAAGAGACATTTGTCGACAAGGGTAAAAGAATAGTACCACCATTTGATATTATCTCTATATATGTCGACCTTCGTCTTTTATGGCAAGCAAACCTGAAGAACCATGCCCAACTCTCTCTCACCTCTGAGGGCGCACTCCCAGCAAAGCCTCTTGAAATACTCAATTTTTTCTCCCCCAAAGAAGATACCAGAAAACTGGAGTACAAATGAGGCAGAAGGAAACGGTCGATCGAAGCATGTGGAGACAACCACAACAAATACATGTGCTGCTTCGTTCACCGTTTCTTCAAAAGCAAAGGTATCTCATATCATCAAGGTCTAAAGCAAAAGTATCTCATATCATGCTCTTTCCCTGTCTTTTTCTTTGTCCTTGTTCTTACTCGCATGGCAAAGTGAAAGAAGCAATCAGCCGGCACTTGGAGTCAGTCTTCCGAGTTGGAGCCAACTGCCTGGAATCTATTCCTGATTGCTTACCTAGCGTTGCTCTCGAGTAGTCATCTTCAACGGTTGATACACTTCCAGAGAAGGGACCACTTCTGCAAAGGGGAGCGTGTAAGGCAAGTGAAAATGATACATTGAAGCATGTGGAGACAAACTTAGGCGGAGTTATCCTCCAACCCTTTTCAATACGAATTGGAAAGATTGAACAAAGAAACAGACCAAATGAGGAAGCTCAGACCTTCGGGGGAGACACTAAAGGGATTCCTGCTGCCCAGTTCAAGAGTAGCACAAAGGAAAATCAATGATGGGCGGCAACCAGTTCGAGAGTAAGCCTGTGGAATCATCAAGATCAAGCCTCAATGCAATCAACAAAGAGAAGATGGAATTTACACTCCATAACCAGATTTGCGTCCCTAAACTCTTCTCTTTGTTAATTACATTTTGCCATGTTTAGTATGTTTAAATGCTTTTTGTGTGTTTACTTATGTTTTGTGTGAATCTATGCTTAAAACATTGAGGACAATGTTTAATTTAAGTGTGGGGGGGTAACTAAGTATATTTGATGCAAATTCGTGGGATTCTATCACCCATTACTTCAAATGTTGTTCCTTGCTGTTTTAAGGTGTTTTTAAATTGTTTTAGGGTGTTTTAGTGTGTTTTGTTTTATAACTCCGAAAATCACATAAAAATTTGAAAAAAATGTTTTGAAAAGCCTAAAAAGAGTGTTTTGAGTCGTTTTTGTGTGTTTGTGTCTTAGGGTACCTTCCAACACAATGATAAGGATTTGGTTTATAATTGCATGACGGTTAAAAAGAGTTATTAACATGGATGAAAGTTTGATTTACTCTTGGTATATGCTTGGTTATGGTTATAATGTATGACTTCACATGCAATCATAAAAGAAAAATTCGTTTTTAACATGCTTGAAGGAAGAAACTCATAATAACGCTACATCCCTGTGAGACTCGAGCCATTACTTTCTTTGGAGAGTTATTTTCTGTGATTCTTTGTTTTCTAAAGTTGTTGCATGATCTCATTATTCCTTGCTTGGTTGCTACTTAGAATGCAATTGTATCATGATAGAACTAAATGCTAGAACTTATATCCGTTTCATTCAAAGCATGACATTGTTTTGCATAACATATATCAAGATGAAGTTGTGTAGTTGCCACCATAACCAAATAGCCTTACTTCCCATATTTCGTATTTGTTGTAAGTTTTAACCCCGTTGAGCCTCGTTTAGCCTTTATTCTTTGTTAACCCACATTATCCTTACCTAGCCTAGTTTAGGACAATCCACACCCTTGTTCTTAAATGATAGTGAGCATGACTAAAATGAATTCCTTTTGAGTACATTATGAAAGAAAATGAGTGTGGGGGAGAGAATGTTTTGTTCTTAAGTGTTTATGTATGAGAGGCAAAAGAAAAGAAAAAATTGTGAAAAAACATATGAAAAAAAAAGAAAAACAGAAAAGAAAAGAAAGAAAGAAAGAAAAAAAGAAAAATGAGCTTGTTCCCCCTTGTTGTTCAAAAGTTGAGTTTTCATTCAAAAGTGAATTCTATGTTAATTCAAATGCTTTGCTCGCTATTTCTTTAAGAACCTTTGTTTTCCATATCCCTTCTTTGTTAGCCAAACACCTTTAGCCCCGTTTCAACCTTTATGCTTCTATCTTGATCGTTATGTGTTCAATAATGTGGAGTTTGGAATTGATATGAGCTTATGGTGTCACTGATTCTCGCATCTAAGTAGGAGCATTCCATTCTTGAGATCATATCTAAAAATGCTTATTAACTCCAGAAAATGCTTTCTTTGTTATAACATATGTGAGATGCTAGTCTTTCATGTTTACATCAATCTCTCACATATAACTAGTGTAGGGTGTGTAGTCAGAAAATCTGTGTGAAAATAGAGTGCATTCTAGTAAAGAATTGAGGAAATTCTCTAAGGCATGTTACTACATTCGAAATGTGTTTTAAATGCTTAATTGTGAACTTGTATATGGTGACTATGATTAAGAATGTACTTAAGTGTAAAGATGGCTAAAATCTGTGGGAATAATGATTTTTAACTTGTCATGAGCATTGGAAATCCGTGAGACAATTGTTGGAAGGTGTAGGTTGTGTTTTGTTCGTTTTGTCTAGTTTCGTGATCTTTTGTTGTTTTGTTTTGCTCGAGGACTAGCAAAAGATAAGTGTGGGGGTATTTGATAGGAGCATATTCATGCGACTTAAATGGCTTGTTCTCGTGCATTTACGTTATGTTTCTTTAGTTATTTTAGTCCTTTAAGCTATTTTCGTGTGTTTGTAGGTCCAAAGGGCTAAAGGAGCAAAAAGATGCATTTTGGAGACTTTTGGAGCACTTTTGGGCTAAGGATGGATAGCTTATGCTTGGCGCCAAAATGTTGGACGAAATTGAAGACCAAAGTGTTCATATGGCTAAGGAAGCAAAAAGATGCATTTTGGAGCATTTTGGAGCAAAATTGGACTTGGAATGGATAGCTTATGTTTGGAGCAAAAGGAATGGACGAAATTGAAGGATTCCTAATCCATTGCAGCCACATGCATTCACATGCATAAATCAGCCACATGCATCTCCCATCACCATATCAGATTTCCATCATATTCACATGCATTCCATCCTTTAAAACATTGCACATGCACTCCCTTTAATTAATTAAGCCACATGCACTCCCATCCATTTCATCATTGCAGCCAACACATGCTTTCACATGCATTTTCAGATTGTCCCCTTGCACATGCAGCCACATATTCATTGCACATGCAATTCCAACCCACATGCATCCTTTAATCATTCAAACATGCAGCCACATTCCCTCCTAGCTGTCATGTTCCCCCCATTTCACCTATAAATAAGCATTCATTCTCATTCATTCTCATTCACTCTTCCATATTCCAGAAATTCGTCAAAACCTCTCCACACCCTTGCAGCAGCCACCAAAACACTTTTCTCCTCCATTGCAGCCACTCCAACCACTCCCCAAACCATTCACACCATCAAACTATCCTTAGACCTTGTGCTACAACGAAGAGGAAGATAAGAGTGCCTAAACGTTCATACAATTCAAGTTTGAGTTGTTGGAATGTTTAGGTGTTTCTTTGATTTCAATGTTTAATTTCAATGCTCTTTGTTTTGTACGAATGAGGAATGGATGATAAGAGGGCCTAAACGTTCATACAATTCAAGTTTGAGTTGTTGGAATGTTTAGGTGTTTCTTTGATTCTCTTTGTTTTGTATCATAAGGAACTAAACTCCCCCTTGGTTGGGGGGTGATTCGAATATATGTTTATGCTTGCATTTTGATTTGATTACTTCTAATTGCGTTTCATAAGTTGTGATTCAATTTGTTTAACCGTTTTATTGATAACTTATTTATGTATGTTTATTGAGAGTGCACGCTTAATTTTCATGCATGAATATGACGCTAGAATATAAGTGAGTTTCACCTAATAGTTACGAACTTATATTCATAAGTAGTGGAGGTTGCTTATAAACAATCGCGTTAAACGAATTCTTGGCAAGAGTTTCATGCATTCATAGTAACGAATGCCTCGTCAACACTTATAATTTTCATAGAGCGTAATGATTCTTGCTTGTACCTCTTCTATGCATTCATGTTGAGGACTTGTGGGGAATGTTTTGAATTGTCGCATGCATCATCCAATTCAATAACGTTAGGAAGATTTGAAGGTTAATTAGTGCATCACGGTTAACTTGGGGTGTTGAGAATTCATGGTTTATTGAAATACAATTGGAAATCATTTTATTATGCAAGTATAACATGTATGGAGATGAACCCCTTGGCTAGCATCCATCCATTCATTCCATTTCATCACATTCATATATACTATCTGTCTTAATTCGAATCTGTACATTTTATTTAATTTCGTATAAAACTCAATCCCCCTTTACTTTATTGTCCAATTTAGTAGAAAGTGTTTTAGTTTATGTTTATAAGTGTTTTGATTCATTTTGTTACATAATTTCGTCCAAATTCACCAAAGTGCTCAAAACTGCCCAGAAAGTGATTTTAAGGCAGTTTTGAGTGTTTTGGGTGATGTTTGAGTCTTTTGGTTTGTTTTAATGTTTTAAGTGTTTAGTTTTACATTCTTTGAGTTAGTTTAGTGTTTTATATTGTGTTTTTACGTTCTTGAGTCAAGTTATTACTTAATTTCGTCCAAATTTGTGGTTTTGCTCAAATCTGCCCAGAAAGTGGTTTTTAGGCAGATTTGAGTGTGTTTGTGTTGTTTTGAGTCTTTTGGTTTGTCTTAGTGTTTTAAAGTTTAGTTTTGCATTCTTTAAGTCTAGTATAGTGTTTCATATTGTTATTTTACGTTTTTGAGTCAAATCCAAGTGGTTAACAATCCCTCCTAATCCCCGGTCCAGAACGATCCCTACTTATACATATACTACAATTTGACGAAAAGAGGGTTTAATTTATGCGCGTATAATTCCCGCATCATGTAGTAGTCACCACCATAGCCAAACAGCCGAATCCACCCTTGTCACTTGTATTGTAGGTTTAAACCCCTTTGAGCCTTATTTAGCCTATTTTCTTGTTAACCACATCATCCTTACCTAGCCTAGAATAGGACTTTCCATACCTTTGTTCTTAAAGTATAGGGGAGCATAACTTAGAAGGAATTCCTATTGAGTGACATTTGTGCAGAAAACAAGTGTGGGGGAAGGGATTTTGTGAGTGTGGGTGTGCCAAAGTCTTAAAAGGGGCACAAGAAAAAAAGAAAGAAAAAAAAAAACGAAAAGAGAACAAAAAAATTTGTGAAAAAGAAGAAAAAGAAGAAGAAAAGGAAGAAAAGGAATGAAAATAAGTGAGAATGAACTCACAAGTGAGATTGTTGAAGAAAGGGTCCAAAAAGTTGAATATGGCCCTAAGTTTTGTGTGACTTCCCCTTGGGTGTTCAAAGTTGACTTCTGTGTTCTAAAGGGAATTCTAAGTGCCTAATTCAATATTTTGCTCACTATTGCTTTAAGAATGTTTGTTTATCCTTCACCTTTCGTTGTTAGCCAATACCCTAGCCTCGTTACAACCCTTTGACTTCTATCTTGATTGTTATGTGTTTCAATATGTGGAGTTTAAAATTGGTTTGAGCATATGGTATCCCTGGTTCTCGCATCTAAGTAGTAGCGTTCCATTCATGAGATCATATACATGTCATTGTTAATAATTCTAGAAAGTGCTTTCCTTGTTATAACATATGTGAGTGTTCGTCTACATGTTTACATCAATCTTCTCACATATACCTAGTGTAGGGAGTGTAGTTAGAAAATCTGTGTGAAAATTGAGAGTACATCTAGTAAGGAATTGAGGGAATTCTCTAAGGCATGTTACTACATTCAAAATGTTGTTTTAATTGATTAAATGCGAGCTAGTGAATGGTGACTATGATTAAGTATGCTCGAGGGTAAGGATTGCTTAAATCTATGTGAGTAGTGATCTTTAACATGTTATGTTTCATTGGAAATCCCTGAGGCAACGTTGGGAAGGTTTAGAGTTATGTTTTGTTTCTTTTGTTTATTTGTTTTGCTCGAGGACTAGCAAAAGATAAGTGTGGGGGAATTTGATAGGAGCATATTTAGGCGACTTAACTAGCTTATTCTTGTGCATTCGTGCTATTATTTCTTAGTTAATGTCGTATTACAACTCAATTTCGTGTGTTTGTAGGTCCTATGGGTTAAAGTATCAAGAAAGTGCATTTTGGAGCTATTTTGGACACTAGGTGGTGAGCTTGCATGTGGGCTAACATGGATGGACGAATTTGGACTTCAAGAAGGTGGAAATGTGATAAGAAGAGGAAGGAACTAAGCTAAGGACAAAGTGGATAAGGAAAGTGCAAGAAAAGAGGAAACATTATCCAAAACATTATCCAACCTTATCCAACATTATCCAATTATCCAAAACATTATCCAACCTTATCCAACATTATCCAATTATCCAAAACATTATCCAAACCTTATCTCATCTTATCCTATCCAAACCTTATCATGTCTTACTCCTGATTACATGGGGACTTAAATGGATCATTCTAGAACCTATTTCTAGAAGCATTCTATTCTAGAAGGCCCAAATCTGCCACAAAACCTACTCTTTCTAGAAACCCTAGAAAAGTGGCGCCCCAAAGCTTTCTAGAAGGCTTTACCTTGCCTTGCAAGCCAAGCTACCCTCTCCCCTAAATCAGCCGCACCTTCCTAGGCCCAATCCCTTTGGGATTCTGATTTCCAAGGCCTAATCCTTGTGGATTTGGGTATACAATTCGTTTTATAAAACTATGTGGGCTAGAAACCTCTTCCTAGGTGGATTTGACAACCCATGGCCGAATTCTAGGGCCCTAATTCACCAAATCTGCTAAGTAAACCCTAATCTAATAAACCCTAGGACTATATAAACATATTTTCAGCCACAAATTCGTACACCCCTTATGCTAGACAGAAAACCCTTGTGCCGCACCTCCATTCCCCATTCTTGACCTCCATAGACCTCCCTCCACATCCATACACCTCTGCCGCACCCTTCCCCACCATAATCAACCATCCTCCATCCCTCCAAACTAGAAAACACCATCCAAAACCACCAATTCCATCACCCACACTTTGTGCCGCAACAAGGAGGAGGAAGAGGAGCCAATCTGTGCATCAAATCCATCTTGGAATTGCTGAACGTATAGGTGTATTCTTTCTTATGATTTCAATGTTTAAATTCAATACTTTTTGTTGTGCAAGCATGAGGAACTAATCCCCCCTTTGGCTAGGGGGGAAATTCGAAACCATGGTTGTATTTGCATGATGATTTGATTAATTCCAGTTGTGATTTCATAAATTGTGAATGCAATTTACTTAACCGTTTGATGGATAACTTATTCTTGTTTGTTGATTAAGGGTGCACACTTAGTTTGCATGCATGAATTTGGGGCTAGAATATAAGGGAGTTTCACATAATCGTTACAAACTTATATTCACAAGTAGTTAAGGTTGTTTTCACAATCATGTTAAGTAAATTCCTAGCATGAGTATCATGATGTCATAGTTACAAGTGCTTTGTCAATACTTATGATTTTCATAGAACGTAATGATCTTTGATTGTATCTCTATTATGATGTCATGTAGGGGACTTTTGAAGAATGTTTTGGGTTGTCGTATGATGTCATCCAATCCAATAACTTAAGGAAAATCTGAGGGTTAATTAGTGATGTCACGGTTAATCTGGGGTGTTGAGGTTCATGGTTTATCGAAAAGCAACTGGAAATCAATTTGTATGCAAGTATGCCATGTGTGGAGAAAAACCTCCTAGCCATCTCACCATCCATTTAATTCCACCAATTTCGTCAGAATCTGCCTATTTTACATATTTGTTTTGTTTGTTTGATTTTCGTCAAAAACCAAATCCCCAAGTGTCTTAGAGTGTCTAATTAGTTAGAATATGTTTTAGATTGTGTTTTTGAGTGTTTTGATTCAAGTTGTTACCCAAATTCGTCCAAATTAGTGAAAGTGCTCAAAACTGCCCAGAAAGTGTTTTTAAGGCAGTTTTGAGTGTTTTGGGGCTGTTTTGAGTCTTTTGGTTTGTTTTAGTGTTTTTATTGTTTAGTTTTGCATTCTTTGAGTCTAGTTTAGTGTTTTAACCTTTGTTTTACGTTTTTGAGTCAGTTTCCAAGTGATTTAGCAATCCCTCCTAATTCCCGGTTTAGAACGATCCCTACTTATTTATATGCTACAATTGTCAAAAGAGGGTTAATTTGTGTGTTAAGTTAATTTTCGCATCAAATTTTGGCGCCGTTGCCGGGGATTAGCAACTTTGCTAATCCCTTGGTTCTTTTCTTTTTGGTTTAGTTGTTTTCGTTTTAGTTTCTAACTTCGTGTTGTTTTCTTTGTTTGTTGTTACTTTTGATATTTGATTTAGTTCTCTTTCTTTGATTTTAGGTACTAGAGAATTAAGATATGGATTTTGCTAGCATTCAAGCTCAATTGGCAAATCTTACTTCTCAATTGTCGCCGTATGCCGAAAGGACCACAATGCAGAGTGTCCCTACATTTGGTGCTTCATATAGGCAAGGATTTCAAGCCAATCAATGTCCACAAAGAGATTGGAGGGATCATTCAAACTCTATGTGGTGGGAAGCTCAACAAGTTCAACGTGAAGCATATTGGCAGCCATATGAGGAGTTCTATTCAAGACCTATGCAGCCACCACAACTTCATATGCAATATGCTCAATTAAATTCAAGTTCGTCAATAGATTATAATCAAATTCTTAATGAATTAAATTCTTTGGTGCAGGGGTCACAAAAGCCTTCCGCTACTATGCCTTCCGCTACTATGCCTTCCGCTCCGACGCCTCGTAGTGGGGCTTCACGTAAACAACCTTTGTGAAGCTCCATCTTTCTCCATGTTTAGTATCTTTTTTTTTTTTTTTTTTTTTTTTTTTATTTTTTATTTTTTCAACATGCTTTGTTTTATTCAGTGCATTGGGTTGCCTCCCAAGTAGCGCTTTCTTTTACGTCTTGCAGCCGGACGAAGAACCCAATCACTCCAGGATATGTTCACGAATCGGATGAGAACTCCGAGTCATGAACTAGTACCTAAAACAAGAAACAAAACAAGATTAAGAATCTGGAATAAAAACAAACAAAAATAAAACAATCCAAGGGATTAGCAAATTTTCTAATCCCCGGCAACAGCGCCAAAATTTGGTGCGAGATTTATACGCACACAAATTAAACCCTCTTTTCGTCAAATTGTAGTATAAGTATAAGTAGGGATCGTTCTTAACCGGGGATTAGGAGGGATTGCAAATCAGTTGGAAACTGACTCAAAAACGTAAAATAAAGTTAAAAACGTTCACAAAGACTCAAAGGACTCAAAACAAGTTCAAAAGACTCAAAACTGCCTAAAAACACTAACTAGGCAGTTTCTGACCTTAAACCCAATGTTGGACGAATTTAAGATTATGGCTTGATTCAAACGTAAAATAACAATATAAAACACTATACTAGACTCAAAGAATGCAAAACTAAACTTTAAAACACTAAAACAAACCAAAAGACTCAAAACAACACAAACACACTCAAATCTGCCTAAAAACCACTTTCTGGGCAGATTTGAGCACAAACACAAATTTGGACGAATTTGTGTAACAAAATGACTCAAAACTCTTATAAACACAAACTAAGACACTTTCTAACTAAATTAGACAATAAAGTAAAGGGGGATTTTAATTTGACGAAAATTGAAATAACGAAACAAGTTTAATAAACTAGACAGAATGTAAATATGAATGCGATGAAAATGAATGGATGAATGCTAGCTAGAAGGTTCTTCTCCACACATGTTACACTTGCATAATAAAATGATTTCCAATTGCATTTCAATAAACCATGAATTCTCAACACCCCAAGTTAACCGTGATGCACTAATTAACCTTCAAATCTTCCTAACGTTATTGAATTGGATGGGTTAGCGCATACAACAATTCAAAACATTCCCCACAAGTCCCCTACATGATTGCATAATAGAGATACAAGCAAGAATCATTACGCTCTATGAAAATTATAAGTGTTGACGAGGCATTCGTTACTATGGAATACGCATGAAACTTATGCCAAGAATTCGTTTAACGCGATTGTTTATAAGCAACCTCCACTACTTGTGAATATAAGTTCGTAACTATTAGGTGAAACTCACTTATATTCTAGCGTCATATTCATGCATGAAAATTAAGCGTGCACTCTTAATAAACATACATAAATAAGTTATCAATCAAACGGTTAAACAAATTGAATCACAACTTATGAAACGCAATTAGAAGTAATCAAATCAAAATGCAAGCATAAACATATATTTCGAATTTCCTCATAACTTTGAAATCAAAGAAACACCTAAACATTCCAACAACTCAAACTTGAATTGTATGAACGTTTAGGCACTCTTCTCTTCCATTCCTCATACGTACAAAACAAAGAGTATTGAAATTAACATTGAAATCAAAGAAACACCTAAACATTCCAACAACTCAAACTTGAATTGTATGAACGTTTAGGCACTCTTCTCTTCCTCTTCGTTGTAGCACAAGGTCTAAGGATAGTTTGATGGTGTGAATGGTTTGGGGAGTGGTGAAAATGGAAGGATGGTGTTTGGATTGTAAGGGAAACTCACGGCACAAAGGGGGAAGTGTTGGTGGAAGTGTTTATGGAATGGATGAATTTCTGGCACAAAGGCCTTATTTCTGTGGTGAATGGATCCCCCCCTTTGTGGCTGCAATGAAGGGTTATTTATACGCACACAAATTAAACCCTCTTTTCGTCAAATTGTAGTATAAGTATAAGTAGGGATCGTTCTTAACCGGGGATTAGGAGGGATTGCAAATCACTTGGAAACTGACTCAAAAACGTAAAATAAAGTTAAAAACGTTCACAAAGACTCAAAGGACTCAAAACAAGTTCAAAAGACTCAAAACTGCCTAAAAACACTAACTAGGCAGTTTTTGACCTTAAACCCAATGTTGGACGAATTTAAGATTATGGTTTGATTCAAACGTAAAAACACAATATAAAACACTATACTAGACTCAAAGAATGCAAAACTAAACTTTAAAACACTAAAACAAACCAAAAGACTCAAACATCACCCAAAACACTCAAAACAGCCTTAAAATCACTTTCTGGGCAGTTTTGAGCACTTTGGTGAATTTGGACGAATTTTGGGAAATAAATTGAATCAAAACACTTTAAAACATAAACTAAACAAAGTCTAAACACTAAAGAACAAGAAAGTAAAGGGGGGTTTTAAATTGACGAGAATTGAAATAACGAAAGAAGTTAATAAACTAGACAGAATGTAAAGATGAATTTGATGGAATTGAATGGATGGGAACCTAGCTAAGGGGTTCATCTCCATACATGTTATACTTGCATAATAAAATGATTTCCAATTGCATTTCAATAAACTATGATACTCAACACCCCAAGTTAACCGTGATGCACTAATTAACCTTCAAATCTTCCTAACGTTATTGAATTGGATGATGCATGCGACAATTCAAAACATTCCCCACAAGTCCTCAACATGAATGCATAGAAGAGGTACAAGCAAGAATCATTACGCTCTATGAAAATTATAAGTGTTGACGAGGCATTCGTTACTATGATTGCATGAAACTTATGCCAAGAATTTGTTTAACGCGATTGTTTATAAGCAACCTCCACTACTTGCGAATATAAGTTCGTAACTATTAGGTGAAACTCACTTATATTCTAGCGTCATATTCATGCATGAAAATTAAGCGCGCATTCTCAATAAACATACATAAATAAGTTATCAATCAAACGGTTAAACAAATTGAATCCACAACTTATGAAACGCAATTAGAAGTAATCAAATCAAAATGCAAGCATAAACATATATTTCAAATCCCCCCCTAGCCAAGGGGGGTTTAGTTGAATTTAAACATTGGAATCAAAGAAACACCTAAACATTCCAACAACTCAAACTTGAATTGTATGAACGTTTAGGCCCTCTTCTCTTCCATTCCTCATTCGTACAAAACAAAGAGTATTGAAATTAAACATTGAAATCAAAGAAACACCTAAACATTCCAACAACTCAAACTTGAATTGTATGAACGTTTAGGCCCTCTTATCTTCCTCTTCGTTGTAGCACAAGGTCTAAGGATAGTTTGATGGTGTGAATGGTTTGGGGAGTGGTTGGAGTGGCTGCAATGGAGGAGAAAAGTGTTTTGGTGGCTGCTGCAAGGGTGTGGAGAGGTTTTGACGAATTTCTGGAATATGGAAGAGTGAATGAATGTTTGTGTGAAGTGTGTATGGTTTTTATAGGGAGATGGATGGATGGGAGAGGGAACATGACAGCTAGGTTGCATGTGCAAATGCTAGGATGGCTGAAATTGTAAGGGGAATGCATGTGCAATGTTGGAAATCTGATGGGAGAAAGGTGGATGCATGTGTTGGCTGATTTAAAGAATGTGAGGGAATGATGAAAGGGGAAACATGACAGCTAGGATGAATGCATGTGGAGTGCATGTGCAATGTTTTAAAGGATGGAATGCATGTGAATATGCTAGAAATCTGATGGGAATGAATGATTAAATGTGAATGGCTGATTAGAATCTAGGGTGCATGTGGGTTAGAAATGCATGTGGGTGAATGTTTGAATGATTAAAGGGGAAACATGACAGCTAGGTTGGTTGGTGGCTGCCATGGAGGTGTGGAATGATGGAATTTCACAAGGGGAATGCATGTGCACAGTTTTGGTGTGGAGAAATGATTATGGATGCATGTGTTGAATGATTTCTTGGTGAGGGATGTGGAGTGGCTGGAATGATGAATGAATAAAGGGTGCATGTGGGTTAATTAATTAAAGGGAGTGCATGTGCAATGTTGTTGTTGGTGCAATGATGGAGGAACAAGTGCATGTGGCTGAAATGTGGAAGGTGTGTGGCTACTTCAAGTAGGAATCCTTGTGACATCAACTCTTCAATTTCGTCCATTCCTTTTGCTCCAAGTATAAGTTATCCCTTCCAAGTCCAATTTTGCTCCAAAATGCTCCAAAATGCATCTTTTTGCTTCCTTAGCCACATGAACCTAAAAACACACGAAAATGGCTTAAACGCCAAAAACAACTATGAATTAACAATATAAATGCACGAAAACAAGCTAAGTAAGTCGCCTAAATATGCTCCTATCAAATTCCCCCACACTTAGCTTTTGCTAGTCCTCGAGCAAAACAAAACAAAAGAAACCAAAAACAAAACAAAACGAACAAAACACAACCTACACCTTCCAACAATCGTCTCAGGGATTTCCAATGCACATGACATGTTAAAAATCATTATTCCCACAGATTTTGGTTATCTTTACACTTAAGTACATACTTAATCATAGTCACCACATACTAATTCACAATTAAGCATTTAAAACTATATTTTGAATGTAGTAACATGCCTTAGAGAATTTGCTCAATTCCTTACAAGATATGCACTCAATTTTCACTCAGATTTTCTGACTACACACTCTAAACTAGTTATATGTGAGAAGATTGATGTAAACATAAAAACGAACACTCACATATATGTATTTCAAAGGAAGCAATTTCTGGAGTTAATAAGCATGTTTAGATATGATCTCATGAATGGAATGCTACTACTTAGATGCGAGAACCAGTGACACCATAAGCTCATATCAATTCGAAACTCCACATTTTGAAACACATAACACTCAAGATAGAAGTCAAAGGGTTGTAACGGGGCTAGGGTATTGGCTAACAATGAAAGGTGAAGGATAAACAAACATTCTTAAAGCAATAGTGAGCAAAGTATTGAATTAGGCACTTAGAATTCCCTTAAGAACGCAGAAGTCAACTTTGAACACCCAAGGGAAAGTCACACAAAACTTAGGGCCATATTCAACTTTTTGGACCCTTTCTTCAACCATCAACGCTCGTGAGTTCATTCTTACTTATTTTCACTCCTTTTTTTTTTTTCTTTTCTTCTTCTTTTTCTTTTGAATCTCAAAACATACATATAAACGTAAGAACAAACTTTTACTCCCCCACACTCATTTTCTTGCATAATGTAACTCAAAAGGAATTCATTTAAGTCATGCTCACTATACTTTAAGAACAAGGGTATAGGAAAGTCCTACTCTAGGTTAGGTAAGGGGTGATGTGGGTTAACAAAGAATAAAGGCTACACGAGGCTCAACGGGGTTAAAACTTACAACAAATACGAAAAATGGGAAGTAAGGCTATTTGGTTATGGTGGCAACTACACAACTTCATCTTGATATATGTTATGCAATTCAATGTCATGCTTTGAATGAAACGGATATAAGTTCTAGCATTTAGTTCTATCATGATACAATTGCATTCTAAGTAGCAACCAATATCATGATACAATTGCATTTAGTTCTACCATGCAACAAATTTAGAAAACAAAGAATTACAGAAAATAACTCTCCAAAGAAGGTAATGGCTCGAGTCTCACAGGGTTGTAGCGTTTGTTTGAGTTCCTTCCTTCAAGCATGTTACAAAAACGAATTTTTTCTTTTATGATTGCATGTGAAGTCATACATTATAACCATAACCAAGCATATACCAAGAGTAAATCAAACTTTTCTCTATGTTTATAACTCTTTTTAACAGTCATGCAATTACAAACAAAATCCTTATCATTGTGTTGGAAGGTACCCTAAGACACAAACACACAAAAACGACTCAAAACACTCTTTTTAGGCTTTTTAAAACATGTTTTTCAAATTTTTATGTGATTTTCGGAGTTATAAAAACAAAACATACTAAAACACTCTAAAACAACTTAAAAACACCTTAAAACAGCAAGGAACAACATTTGAAGTAATGGGTGATAAAATCCCACGAATTTGCATCAAATATACTTAGTTACCCCCCCCCACACTTAAATCAAACATTGTCCTCAATGTTTTAAGCATAGATTCACACAAAGCATAAGTAAATACACAAAAAACACTTAAACATACTAAACATGGCAGAATGTAATTAACAAAGAGAAGAGTTTAGAGACGCAAATCTGGTTATAGAGTGTAAATTCCATCTTCTCCTTGGTAATTGCATTGAGGCTTTGATCTTTGTGATTCCACAGGCTTACTCTTGAACTGGTTTCCGCCCATCGTTGATTTTCCTTTGTGCTACTCTTGAACTGGGCAGCAGGAATCTTTTGGTCTCCTCCACTTGTTGATTTTCCTTTGTGCTACTGGGCTGGAGGATTCTTTTGGTCTTCCCCGAAGGTCTGAGCTTACCCCTTTGGTCTGTTTCTTTGTTCAATCTTTCCAATTCGTATTGAAAAGGGTTGGAGGATAACTCAGCCTATGTTTGTCTCCACATGCTTCAATGTATCATTTTCACTTGCCTTACTCGCTCCCCTTTGCAGAAGTGGTCCCTTCTCCGGAAGTGTATCAACCGTTGAAGATGACTACTCGAGAGCAACGCTAGGTAAGCAATCAGGAATAGATTAAAGGCAGTTGGCTCCAGATCGGAAGACTGACTCCAAGTGCCGGCTGATTGCTTCTTTTACTTTGCCATGCGAGTAAGAACAAGGACAAAGAAAAAGACAGGGAAAGAGCATGATATGAGATACTTTTGCTTTTGACCTTGATGATATGAGATACCTTTGCTTTTGAAGAAGCGGTGAATGAATCAGCACAAGTAATTGTTGTGCTGTTTCCTCCTGGGTCATCTGTACTCCAGGCATCTGGTATCATCTTTGGGGAAGAAGAAAGAATTGAGTATTTCGAAAGGCTTTGCTGGGAGTGCGCCCTCAGAGGTGAGGGAGAGTTGGGCATTTTCTTCAGGTTTGCCCTGCCATAAAAGACGAAGGTCGACATATATAGAGATAATATCAAGTGGTGGTACTTTTTACCCTTGTCGACAAACGTTTTGATCCCGCAAATCCGGCTTTTTGAAATAGTGGCGCCTCTTCGATCTTTGAATACGCCTCTTCGATTTCTGAGCAGGCGCCCCTTCGATTTCTGAACGACGCCCCTTCGCTTTCTGAACGACACGTGGTAGTGCAGATGCGGCTCCTTTTGACAAAGCTGCACGCGTCTTCTGAAAAGCAGAGAAAGCGTCGCCGAACTTTGCGCTTGTCGGCTAAAGACGTGTAGTTGCGATGATGGCCTCCACGTGATTTCAGCTTTGTCAGAAATCTTTTGACAAAGTTGAACGCGTTTTCTGAAAAGCCGAGGGAGCGTTGCCTAAATTACGCCGGAAATTCCGGCCTTTTGAAACGGTGGACGCGTCGCCTTGGCTTTTTATAGAGTTATCGATCACCGCCAACATACACACTCTGAAGATCTCCCATTCTTGAAAATTGTCTCCGGCCCTTCGAAATTTAACTCCATCCACCCCTTCTCTTTGAACGTTTTTGAAAAAAAAAAAATGGCAAACTCATCGAACCTTAGCTTAGATTTGAGTCTCAGCAGCGATCCGGTTGCGCCCCGTCAAGGTAATGTATGGCGCCCTTCTTTTTTATCTTCTAACGGTCCTCTTTCAGGTGAAGACTCTGTGATGCAGGACGCCACAACAGCTACAATAGTAGCTAGGAACCTCCTCACTCCAAAAGATAGTAGGCTGCTGTCAGGACGGTCCGATGAGTTGGCCGTTCAAGAGTCCCTCGCACTTAGTGTTCAGTGTGCGAGCTCTCTGTCCAACATGGGCCTACGCCTGCTGGCCCGCTCCCGTCAGGTGGAATCGTTGATGGCGGAGGTGGAAAGTCTTAAGCAGGAAATCAAACAGCTTAAGTACGAGAATAGAAGTTTGCATGTGCTTGCAAATAACTATTCGGCGGGCATGAAGAGGAAGCTTGATGAGCTGCAAGAATCTGAGGGTCGAATTCACAGTGACCGTCAAAGGCTTGCGTCTTATCTCCAGAGGCACCTTTTTCCTGGGTCATCCAGCGTTTGGCCAAGTATTGAGGCCTGGAATGCTCTAGCTCCGATGCCTTCCGCTCCGATGCCTTCCGCTTCTATGCCTCCTGCTTCTATGCCTTCCGCTCCTATGCCGTCCGCTTCTATTCCTTCTGCTTCGACGCCTCGTAGTGGGGCTTCACGTAAACATCCTTTGTGAAGGCTCCATCTTTCTCCATGTTTAGTATCTTTCATTTTTTTTTTTTTTATTTTTTATTTTTTTTATTTTTTTTTTTTTTTTTATATTAACATAAATAAAATCAAACGGCATGGAATTGGTCCTTGAATGGAAGGTGATACTTGAAGTGAACCGGCATTGGTTTGAATTCTAGTGTAGGTGCCTGATTCATAAAAAACAGCAAGTTAGTATAAAATCTAATGGAATTTGGAAAAAAAAACTTACTTGTTTTGTCTGACAAGAACTCAATGACAAACACCACTCCTTTGAAAGTTTCAGGGATATTGGACTTGGCCAGATTGCATGTGATGGTTATGACTTGTCCAATGTCATCAAATTCAACTTCTTTGGGCATTGTTGTCTCAAGTATATTCTCTTTGATGAATTCATGAAATTCCCTACTTTGCACCTTTGGAAGGTCTTCCAAGATGTCTTTTTCACTTTCTTCTTCCTTGGAATTCATGAACCTGCAAGGAATAGGGATATTAAGTGGAATGGGGTTAGAACTAATTGGAACAACCTTACTTGAATTAGATGGCGTAGGAGCAATAAGTGCTTCCGGCAAAGGTGCTTCAAATTCTCCCTTCGGATTTACAATGGTTGAACTAGGGAGTTTGCCTTGGTCGCAAAATTGTCCTACGAACTCCGCTATCTGCCCAATTTGCTTTTCCAAGTGGTTCAACCTTTTGTCTTCTTGTCGAGCCTCATTGTCTTGATTTTGTGAGCCCTGCACCAAACAAATTAATTCGTTAAGCTTTTGATTATAATCTATTGACGAACTTAATTTTGGTTGGGCATATTGAATATGAGGTTGTGGTGGCTGCCAATATCCTCCTTGTTGAGCATTTTGAGGTTCCCACCACATAGAGTTTGAATGATCACTCCAATCTGAATTGTAAGTATTGGAAAACACGTTATTCCTTGATTGAAGATTAAATATATCAACTCTTTGCATTTGGGACCTTTCCATAAGTTGTGACAAAAGAGAAGCATTATCAAGTGCCATCTAGTACTTGAATTCAACAAACAAAACACAAATAAAAAAAACTAAATCTAAAATACATAACAGAAACAAACAATCCAAGGGATTAGCAAATTTTCTAGTCCCCGGCAACGGCGCCAAAATTTGATGCGAGATTTATACGCACACAAATTAAACCCTCTTTTCGTCAAATTGTAGTATAAGTATAAGTAGGGATCGTTCTTAACCGGGGATTAGGAGGGATTGCAAATCACTTGGAAACTGACTCAAAAACGTAAAATAAAGTTAAAAACGTTCACAAAGACTCAAAGGACTCAAAACAAGTTCAAAAGACTCAAAACTGCCTAAAAACACTAACTAGGCAGTTTTTGACCTTAAACCCAATGTTGGACGAATTTAAGATTATGTTTTGATTCAAACGTAAAAACACAATATAAAACACTATACTAGACTCAAAGAATGCAAAACTAAACTTTAAAACACTAAAACAAACCAAAAGACTCAAACATCACCCAAAACACTCAAAACAGCCTTAAA
The DNA here is from genome assembly GCF_041283825.1 of Pyrus communis. NCBI lineage: Eukaryota > Viridiplantae > Streptophyta > Magnoliopsida > Rosales > Rosaceae > Pyrus > Pyrus communis. The sequence continues at coordinate 23,351,778 of NC_142569.1, forward strand.
ATCACTTTCTGGGCAGTTTTGAGCACTTTGGTGAATTTGGACGAATTTTGGGAAATAAATTGAATCAAAACACTTTAAAACATAAACTAAACAAAGTCTAAACACTAAAGAACAAGAAAGTAAAGGGGGGTTTTAAATTGACGAGAATTGAAATAACGAAAGAAGTTAATAAACTAGACAGAATGTAAAGATGAATTTGATGGAATTGAATGGATGGGAACCTAGCTAAGGGGTTCATCTCCATACATGTTATACTTGCATAATAAAATGATTTCCAATTGCATTTCAATAAACTATGATACTCAACACCCCAAGTTAACCGTGATGCACTAATTAACCTTCAAATCTTCCTAACGTTATTGAATTGGATGATGCATGCGACAATTCAAAACATTCCCCACAAGTCCTCAACATGAATGCATAGAAGAGGTACAAGCAAGAATCATTACGCTCTATGAAAATTATAAGTGTTGACGAGGCATTCGTTACTATGATTGCATGAAACTTATGCCAAGAATTTGTTTAACGCGATTGTTTATAAGCAACCTCCACTACTTGCGAATATAAGTTCGTAACTATTAGGTGAAACTCACTTATATTCTAGCGTCATATTCATGCATGAAAATTAAGCGCGCATTCTCAATAAACATACATAAATAAGTTATCAATCAAACGGTTAAACAAATTGAATCCACAACTTATGAAACGCAATTAGAAGTAATCAAATCAAAATGCAAGCATAAACATATATTTCGAATCCCCCCCTAGCCAAGGGGGGTTTAGTTGAATTTAAACATTGGAATCAAAGAAACACCTAAACATTCCAACAACTCAAACTTGAATTGTATGAACGTTTAGGCCCTCTTCTCTTCCATTCCTCATTCGTACAAAACAAAGAGTATTGAAATTAAACATTGAAATCAAAGAAACACCTAAACATTCCAACAACTCAAACTTGAATTGTATGAACGTTTAGGCCCTCTTATCTTCCTCTTCGTTGTAGCACAAGGTCTAAGGATAGTTTGATGGTGTGAATGGTTTGGGGAGTGGTTGGAGTGGCTGCAATGGAGGAGAAAAGTGTTTTGGTGGCTGCTGCAAGGGTGTGGAGAGGTTTTGACGAATTTCTGGAATATGGAAGAGTGAATGAATGTTTGTGTGAAGTGTGTATGGTTTTTATAGGGAGATGGATGGATGGGAGAGGGAACATGACAGCTAGGTTGCATGTGCAAATGCTAGGATGGCTGAAATTGTAAGGGGAATGCATGTGCAATGTTGGAAATCTGATGGGAGAAAGGTGGATGCATGTGTTGGCTGATTTAAAGAATGTGAGGGAATGATGAAAGGGGAAACATGACAGCTAGGATGAATGCATGTGGAGTGCATGTGCAATGTTTTAAAGGATGGAATGCATGTGAATATGCTAGAAATCTGATGGGAATGAATGATTAAATGTGAATGGCTGATTAGAATCTAGGGTGCATGTGGGTTAGAAATGCATGTGGGTGAATGTTTGAATGATTAAAGGGGAAACATGACAGCTAGGTTGGTTGGTGGCTGCCATGGAGGTGTGGAATGATGGAATTTCACAAGGGGAATGCATGTGCACAGTTTTGGTGTGGAGAAATGATTATGGATGCATGTGTTGAATGATTTCTTGGTGAGGGATGTGGAGTGGCTGGAATGATGAATGAATAAAGGGTGCATGTGGGTTAATTAATTAAAGGGAGTGCATGTGCAATGTTGTTGTTGGTGCAATGATGGAGGAACAAGTGCATGTGGCTGAAATGTGGAAGGTGTGTGGCTACTTCAAGTAGGAATCCTTGTGACATCAACTCTTCAATTTCGTCCATTCCTTTTGCTCCAAGTATAAGTTATCCCTTCCAAGTCCAATTTTGCTCCAAAATGCTCCAAAATGCATCTTTTTGCTTCCTTAGCCACATGAACCTAAAAACACACGAAAATGGCTTAAACGCCAAAAACAACTATGAATTAACAATATAAATGCACGAAAACAAGCTAAGTAAGTCGCCTAAATATGCTCCTATCAAACGTTTAGGCACTCTTCTCTTCCTCTTCGTTGTAGCACAAGGTCTAAGGATAGTTTGATGGTGTGAATGGTTTGGGGAGTGGTGAAAATGGAAGGATGGTGTTTGGATTGTAAGGGAAACTCACGGCACAAAGGGGGAAGTGTTGGTGGAAGTGTTTATGGAATGGATGAATTTCTGGCACAAAGGCCTTATTTCTGTGGTGAATGGATCCCCCCCTTTGTGGCTGCAATGAAGGGTTATTTATAGGTGAAATGGGGGGAACATGACAGCTAGGAGGGTGGTGGAAATCTGGAATGGTGACGGGAGATGCATGTGGCTGATTTATGCATGTGATTAAAGGGTGGAAATGCATGTGCTTTGAATAAGTGGCTGCATGTGCAAGGGGACAATCTGGAAATGAGATGGGAGATGCATGTGGCTGATTTGAATGTGTTTGCATGTGACTTAAAGCTAGGGTGAATGATGATAAATGCATGTGGATGGAAATAATGAAGGGTGAATGTGCATGTGCTGCAATGGGTTGGGAAAACATGTGAGGGAATGATTAAGGTGAATGAATAATGAAATGGGAAAGCATGTGCAAAAGGGGAATGCATGTGGCTGCAAGGTTTTGTGTTAGGTTATGGGTGCATGTTAAGTGATAAGTGATTATGATAAGTGATATGATAAGTGATGATGATAACTGATAAGTGATAAGTGATAAGTGATATGATATGTGGTTATGATAAGTGATAAGTGGTGATGATAAGCAATGATATGTGTGAGTGTGGCTGAAATGAAGGAGCGGAATGTTGGAATGTTATGCACGGCTAAGGAAATTGGAAAGGTTTAAATGTCCTAAAACTAAAGGGAACAAGGTTCCAACACTTTGGTCTTCAATTAGGTCTTCAATTTCGTCCAACACTTTGGCGCTAAGCATAAGCTATCCATCCTTAGCCCAAAAGTGCTCCAAAAGTCTCCAAAATGCATCTTTTTGCTCCTTTAGCCCTTTGGACCTACAAACACACGAAAATAGCTTAAAGGACTAAAATAACTAAAGAAACATAACGTAAATGCACGAGAACAAGCCATTTAAGTCGCATGAATATGCTCCTATCAAGCATGCTTCTTATCCTCACTTGGAGCCCACGGCATGGAGTGGGATGTCCTCCACAACTTGCCCTTCAACACTTTCGTAATATGGCTCTATGAATGGGAGGGGATAGTGATCCTCCCTAATGGTGGTATTTTGGTTCCTATAGTTCATGTAGACGCTCCCACCACCTTGAAATCGATTTGGAACCTGCACCAAAGAAGGTAACAACCTATTAGTTGAAATGGGAATTGGAATTGGGATTGGAGACTTACTAGGATGTTGTGGCAATGCCCCTAGGCCAGCCACCATCTCGCAAATTTTATCCTTAGGTACGGCCAGATTGGGTGTTTGTAGGGTAGTGGCGTGCTCCTTATGCTCTCCTTCAATTCCTTCCTCGATGGTGGTTCTAGACGCATCCTTCTTGATTGGTGTTGAACGTTCCTGCCCTATATTTTTAATTGTACCAATGGCAAAACAAGAACGAACATCATTAGGATTCTCAATGTATTTAGAAACTTTAAAGTTAATCGTATCACCGCCAAACTCCATAGTTAAGGCTCCCTTGGCCACGTCAATCTTGGTATGGGCTGTTTTCATGAAAGGTCGTCCAAGTAAGAGTGGCGATGGTGGAGAGTGGGTTGAATCCTCCATGTCAAGCACATAGAAATCTGCAGGAAAAATCAAGTGGTCTACCTGCACCAAAACATCTTCCAAAACTCCTCTCGGGTATGCATTAGATCGATCGGCTAATTGAATATTAACACCATCATTTTTAAGCTCTCCTAGATTCATAGATGCATAAACAGAGTATGGCATGACATTAATTGATGCACCCAAATCTAGCATAGCATGTTCGAACCTTGTATTACCAATTACACACGGGATAGTGAAACTACCTGGATCTTTGCATTTAGGTGGCAGCTTTCTTTGCAATATTGCAGAGACATTCTCACTTACATGTACCACCTCTTTCTCCCGAATCCGTTTCCTTGTTGTACAAATCTTCTTCAAAAACTTAGCGTACTTTGGAATTTGCTTTATTGCATCAAGGAGTGGGATATTTGATGCGAGAATTATATGCACACAAATTAAACCCTCTTTTCGTCAAATTGTAGTATATGTATAAGTAGGGATCGTTCTGGACCGGGGATTAGGAGGGATTGTTAATCACTTGGATTTGACTCAAAAACGTAAAAACACAATATAAAACACTAAACTAGACTCAAAGAATGTAAAACTAAACACTTAAAGCACTAAACAAACCAAAAGACTCAAAACAGCACCAAAACACTCAAAACTGCCTTAAAAACACAATCTGGGCAGTTTTGAGCACTTTGACTACTTTGGACGAAATTGGGTAATAAATTGATTCAAAACACTTAGAAACACAAACTAAGACACTTTCTAACTAAATTGGACACTAAAGTAAAGGGGGATTGAGGTTTTGACGAATTTGAAAACAAAACTTAAAATTTTGTAAAATTAGAACAGATTGTAAAAATGAATATGATGAAAGTATCGATGAATGGATGCTAGCCAAGGGGTTCATCTCCACACATGTTACACTTGCATAATAAAACGATTTCCAATTGCATTTCAATAAACCATGAATTCTCAACACCCCGGGTTAATTAGGTCCGCTTAAATTAACCGTCAAGTTTTCCTTAAGTTAATGAATTGGATGATTGCATACGACAACCCAAAGCATTCCCCACAAGTTCCCTACATGAATTGCATAATAGAGATACAAGCAAGAATCATTAAGTTCTTTGAAAACTATAAGTGTTGACGAGGCATTCATTACTATGATTGCATGAAACTTATGCCAAGAATTTATTTAACGCGATTGTTTATAAGCAACCTCCACTACTTGTGAATATAAGTTCATAACTATTAGGTGAAACTCACTTATATTCTAGCGTCATATTCATGCATGAAAATTAAGCGTGCACTCTCAATAAACATACATAAATAGGTTATCAATAAAACAGTTAAACAAATTGAATTCACAACTTATGAAACATAATTAGAAGTAATCAAATCAAAATGCAAGTATAAACATATATTTCGAATCACCCCCTAGCTAAGGGGGGTTTAGTTCTTCATAACATTGAAATCAAAGAAACACCTAAACATTCCAACAACTCAAACTTGAATTGTATGAACGTTTAAGCACTCTTTTCTTCCATTCCTCAAACATACAAAACAAAGAGAATTGAATTTAAACATTGAAATCAAAGAAACACCTAAACATTCCAACAACTCAAACTTGAATTGTATGAACGTTTAGGCCCTCTTCTCTTCCTCTTTATTGTAGCACAAGGTCTAAGGATAGTTTGATGGTGTGAATGGTTTGGGGAGTGATGGAAATGGAAGAGGAGTGGTGTTTGGATTTGTAGGGAAACTCACGGCCAAGGGGATGTTTCTTGGTGTGAATGGATGATTTTCTGAAATGTGGAAGAATGAATGAGAATGAATGGAATGGATGCTTATTTATAGGTGAAATGGGGGGAACATGACAGCTAGGAGGGAATGTGGCTGCATGTTTGAATGATTAAAGGATGCATGTGGGTTGGAAATGCATGTGCAATGAATATGTGTCTGCATGTGCAAGGGGACAATCTGGAAATGAAAAGAGAAATGCATGTGGCTGCAATAGCATGTGGAATGGATGGGAGTGCATGTGGCTTAAAGGGGGAATGCATGTGGCTGAAATGAATTAAAGAGTGGGAAGTGTATGTGCATGGCAAAGGATGTATTTTCTGGATGAATGAATGTGCATGTGAATTAAAGCTAAAGTGGAATGACAATGGCATGTGGAATGGCTGAATTGAATGATTAAAGTGCACGGCACAAAGGGATGTGTTGGTGTGTGAATGGAAATGCAATCTGAAATGGGAGAGCATGTGGGTGGAAATGCATGTGGGTGAATGTGTGGCTGCATGGATTAAAGAATGGGAGTGCATGTGTTGAATGATTAAAGTGCATGTGCAATGTTTTAAAGGATGGAATGATGGAGGAACAAGTGCATGTGAATGCATGGTGATAGCATGTGCACGGTTTTGGTTGGAATGCAAGGGAATGTGCTGAAATGATGGTTTCTTTGGTGATGAATGTGGCTGCAAGGTGTGAATGATTATGGGTATGATAAGTGATAAGTGTATGGTTATAAGTGATATGATATGTGGTTATTATAAGTGATAAGTGGTGATGATAAGTGTATGATATGATAAGTGAATGATATGATAAGTGTATGATATGTGGTGAATGATATGTTAAGTGAATGGTTTAAGTGTTAAAATAGGGAACAAAGCCCTTCCTTGCATGGCAAGGAAGGGAGACACAAGGAAACATACGATAATGTCCTAAGGTTGCAAGGAATGTTGTTTTTGTGTTCTAAAATGCGTAGGAGTCTTCAATGATGCTCAAACATGAGGTCTTTTAGGATTTAACTTTCCTACTTCAAGTCTTCAATTTCGTCCATCCTCTTGGCTCCAAGCATATGATATCCATTCCAATCTCTAATTTGCTCCAAAAGGCACCAAAAGGCATCCTTTTGCATACCTTGCCCTTAGAACCTAGAAACACACGAAAATAGCTTAAAGTACTAAAATAACTAAAGAAACATAACGTAAATGCACGAGAACAAGCCATTTAAGTCGCATGAATATGCTCCTATCAAATACCCCCACACTTATCTTTTGCTAGTCCTCGAGCAAAACAAAACAAAAGAAACCAAAAACAAAACGACACTGAACAAGAAAAACACAACCTAAACCTTCCAACAATCGTCTCAAGGATTTCCAATGCACATGACAAGTTAAAAATCATTAGTCTCATAGATTTTAGTCATCTTTACACTTAAGTACATTCTTAATCATAGTCACCACATATTATTTCACAATTAAGCATTTAAAACCATGTTTTGAATGTAGTAACATGCCTTAGAGAATTTGCTCAAATCCTTACAAGATATGCACTCGTTTTTCACACAGATTTTCTGACTACACTCCCTACACTAGGTATATGTGAGAAGATTGATGTAAACATGTAGACGAACACTCACATATGTTATAACAAGGAAAGCATTTTCTGGAATTATTAACATGTATATATAAGATCTCATGAATGGAATGCCACTACTTAGATGCGAGAACCAGTGACACCATATGCTCATACCAAGTTCAAACTCCACAAATTGAAACACATAACACTCAAGATAGAAGTCACAGGTTGTAATGGGGCTTGGGGTGTGTGGCTAACAAAGAAGGGATATGGAAAACAAAGGTTCTTAAAGAAATAGCGAGCAAAGCATTTGAATCATCTTAGAATTCACTTTGGAATGAAAACTCAACTTTTGATCAAAAAGGGATAACAAGCTCTTTCTTTTCTTTTCTGTTTTTCTTTCTCATATGTTTTTCACAATTTTTTTCTTTTCTTTTTCTTTTTCTTTTTCTTTTGAATCTCAAAACATACATATAAACGTAAGAACAAACTTTTACTCCCCCACACTCATTTTCTTGCATAATTAAACTCAAAAGGAATTCATTTAAGTCATGCTCACTATACTTTAAGAACAAGGGTATAGGAAAGTCCTACTCTAGGCTAGGTAAGGGGTGATGTGGTTAGCAAAGAAAATAGGCTAAACGAGGCTCAACAGGGTTAAAACTAATATATACGAAATATGGGAAGTAAGGTTATTTGGCTATGGTGGCAACTACACAACTTCATCTTGATATATGTTATGCAATTCAATGTCATGCTTTGAATGAAACGGATATAAGTTCTAGTATTTAGTTCTATCATGATACAATTGCATTCTAAGTAGCAACCAAGCAAGGAATAATGAGATCATGCAACAACTTTAGAAAACAAAGAATCACAGAAAATAACTCTCCAAAGAAAGTAATGGCTCGAGTCTCACAGGGATGTACCGTTATTATGAGTTTCTTCCTTCAAGCATGTTACAAAAACTAATTTTTCTTTTATGATTGCATGTGAAGTCATACATTATAACCATAACCAAGCATATACCAAGAGTAAATCAAACTTTCATCCATGTTTATAACTCTCTTTAACAGTCATGCAATTACAAACCAAATCCTTATCATTGTGTTGGAAGGTATCCTAAGACACAAACACACAAAAACGACTCAAAACACTCTTTTTAGGCTTTTCAAAACATGTTTTTCAAATTTTTATGTGATTTTCGAAGTTATAAAACAAAACATACTAAAAACACTATAAAACAACTTAAAAACACCTTAAAACAGCAAGGAACAACATTTTAAGTAATGGGTGATAAAATCCCACAAATTTGCATCAAATATACTTAGTTACCCCCCCCCCCCCCCACACTTAAATCAAACATTGTCCTCAATGTTTTAAGCATAGATTCACACAAAACATAAGTAAACACACAAAAAGCACTTAAGCATACTAAACATGGCAGAATGTATTTAACAAAGAGAAGAGTTTAGGGACGCAAATCTGGTTATGGAGTGTAAATTCCCTCTTCTCCTTGGTGATTGCATTGAGGCGTTGATCTTTGTGATTCCACAGGCTTACTCTTGAACTGGTTTCCGCCCATCATTGATTTTCCTTTGTGCTACTCTTGAACTGGGCAGCAGGATTCTTTTGGTCTCCCCCGAAGGTCTGAGCTTACTCCTTTGGTCTGTTTCTTTGTTCAATCTTTCCAATTCGTATTGAAAAGTTTTGGAGGATAACTCAGCCTATGCTTGTCTCCACATGCTTCAATGTATCATTTTCACTTGCCTTACTCGCTCCCCTTTGCAGAAGTGGTCCCTTCTCTGGTAGTGTATCAACCGTTGAAGATGACTACTCGAGAGCAACGCTAGGTAAGCAATCAGGAATAGATTCCAGGCAGTTGGCTCCAACTCAGAAGACTGACTCCAAGTGTCGGCTGATTGCTTCTTTTACTTTGCCATGCGAGTAAGAACAAGGACAAAGAAAAAGACAGGGAAAGAGCATGATATGAGATACTTTTGCTTTTGACCTTGATGATATGAGATACCTTTGCTTTTGAAGAAGCGGTGAATGAATCAGCACACTTCAATCCGCCGTTTCCTCCTGGGTCATCTGTACTCCAGGCATCTGGTATCATCTTTGGGGAAGAAGAAAGAATTGAGTATTTCGAAAGGCTTTGCTGGAAGTGCGTCCTCAGAGGTGAGGGAGAGTTGGGCAATTTTCTTCAGGTTTGCCTTGCCATAAAAGACGAAGGTCGACATATATAGAGATAATATCAAGTGGTGGTATTGTTCTTTTACCCTTGTCAACAAACGTTTTGATCCTGCAAATCCGGCTTTTTGAAATAGTGGCGCCTCTTCGATTTCTGAACGACGCCCCTTCGATTTCTGAACAACGCCCCTTCGATTTCTGAACGAGCGCCCTTCGATCTCTGAACGACACGTAGTAGCGCCCTTCGATCTCTGAACGACACGTAGTAGCGCGGATGCGGCTCCTTTTGACAAAGCTGCACGCGTTTTCTGAAAAGCAGAGATAGCGTCGCCGAACTTTGCGCTTGTCGGCTAAAGACGTGTAGTTGCGATGATGGCCTCCACGTGTTGTCTGAAAAGAAGAAATCTTTTGACAAAGTTGAATGCGTCTTCTGAAAAGCGGAGAAAGCGTCGCCTAAATTATGCCGGAAATTCCGGCTTGTTGAATCGGTGGACGCGTCGCCTTGGCTTTTTATAGAGGTATTGATCACCGCAACATACACACTCTGAAGATTTCCCATTCTTGAACATCGTCTCCGGCCCTTTGAAATTTTAACTCCATCCACCCCTTCTCTTTGAACACTTTTGAAAAAAATGACTAACTCGTCGAACCTTAGCTTAGATTTGAGTCTCAGCAGCGATCCGGTTGCGCCCCGTCAAGGTAATGTATGGCGCCCTTCTTTTTTATCTTCTAACGGTCTTCTTACAGGTGAAGACTCCGTGATGCAGGACGCCACAACAGCTACAATAGTAGCTAGGAACCTCCTCACTCCAAAAGATAGTAGGCTGCTGTCAGGACGGTCCGATGAGTTGGCCGTTCAAGAGTCCCTCGCACTTAGTGTTCAGTGTGCGAGCTCTGTGTCCAACATGGGCCAACGCCTGCTTGCCCGCTCCCGTCAGGTGGAATCATTGATGGCAGAGGTGGAAAGTCTTAAGCAAGAGATCCAGCAGCTTAAGTACGAGAATAGAAGTTTGCATGTGCTTGCAAATAACTATTCGTCGGGCATGAAGAGGAAGCTTGATGAGCTGCAAGAATCTGAGGGTCGAATTCAAACTGACCGTCAAAGGTTTGCGGCTTATCTCCAGAGGCACCTTTTTCCTGGGTCATCCAGCGTTTGGCCAAGTATTGAGGCCTGGAATGCTCTAGCTCCGATGCCTTCTGCTCCGACGCCTTCCGCTCCGACGCCTTCCGCTCCGACGCCTTCCGCTCCGACGCCTTCCGCTCCGACGCCTTCCGCTCCGATGCCTTCCGCACCGACGCCTCGTAGTGGGGCTTCACATAAACAACCTCTGTGAAGGCCCACCTTTCTCCATGTTTAGTATTTTATTTAATATATAAATTTTTTTTTTTTTTTTTTTTTTTTCAAATCAAACGGCATGGAATTGGTCTTTGAATGGGCGGTGATACTTGAAATGATCCGGTAATAGTTTAAATTCTAGAGTGGATGCCTGAATCATTAACAACATATTAGTATAAAAGAAAATTGAAATTCGGGGAGGCGTCTTACCTTTGGGTTCCGACAAGAACTTAAGAATAAACACCCCTTCGAAAGTTATGACTTGTCCCGTGTCATAAAATCCAACTTCCTTGGGAATTGTGGTTGCAAATATGTCCTCTTTGATGCCTTCATGAAATTCCCTATTTTGCACCTTTGGAAGGGGTTCCAAGATGTCTTTTTCACCTTCTTCTTCCTTGGAAGTTATGAATCTGCAAGGAATAGGGATATTTGTTGGAACGGGGTTAAAAATAATGAAATTTGGAACAACCTTACTTGAATTAGATGGCGTAGGAGCAATAGGTGCCTCCGGCAAAGGTGTTTCTAATGCGAAATATATAAGCACACAAATTAAACCCTCTTTTCGACAATTGTAGTATAGATATAAGTAGGGATCGTTCTAGGCCGGGGATTAGGAGGGATTGCTAATCTAATGAAAATTGACTCAAAGATGTGAAAATATGTTTTAAAACACTTTAAATAGACTCACAAGACTCTTACTAACTTATATGACTCAAAACAACCAAAAACAACCAAAAAGACTCAATTTAGACTCTATGACTTAATTTGGACGAAAATACACTTGGTTTTGACTCTAAAGACTCAAAAAGACTCTTTTGGACAGATTTGGAACAAATAAGAAAGGGGGTTTTGATTTTGGACGAATTTAAAAGAAAACAAGTGACTTAAAACTTTAAAACAGATTTTGGACGAAAATAAGAAAAACTAATGGATGATGGGATAGCCAAGGGATACTTCTCCACACATGATACTTTCTAACATAAATTGATTTCCAGTTGCTTTTCCGATAAACCATAAACCTCAACACCCCAGATTAACCGTGACATCACTAATTAACCCTCAGATTTCCCTTAAGTTAGTGGATTGGATGACATCATACGACAACCCAAAGCATTCTTCAAAAAGTCCCCTACATGACATCATAATAGAGATACGGTTAAAGATCATTACGTTCAATGGAAACCATAAGTATTGACAAAGCACTTGTAACTATGACATCATGATACGCATGCTAGGAATTTACTTAACATGATTGTGAAAACAACCTTAACTACTTGTGAATATAAGTTTGTGACGATTATGTGAAACACCCTTATATTCTAGCCCCAAATTCAAGCATGCAAATTAAGTAGGCCTCCCTAATAAACATACAAGAATAAGTTATCCATCAAACGGTTAAGTAAATTGCATTCGCAATTTATGAAATCACAACTGGAATTAATCAAATCATATTATAATTGTAATCATGGTTTCAAAGCATTCCTAGGCTAAAATGAGTTTAGCCTCTCATGTTCATGACAAAACAAAGCAATATAGATTTAAACATTGAAAATAAAAGATAGATTACACCTAGACACGTCCAACACTCCAACTTGAATGTACAAACGCCCAAGGCTTGGTCTTCCTTCTCCTTCTTCTTGCTAGGTCACGGCACAAAGGTCTATGGTGAGTTTGTGGACGATTTTCTGGATTTTGGATGGTTTTAGGTATATATGGTGGTGCGGCAAGGGGTTAAGGTGGTGTATGGAGGTTGGGATGGATGTATGGAAGTAGGGGAATGATGGATGGGTGGTTGCAAGGTCACAGCAAGGGTTGATTTCTGAAGGGATGTATGAATGTTGTGTGAAGGGATGGTGATCATTAAATGGCACGGCAAGGCTGTTTATATAGGCTAGTTTTGGCACACTTAGTGTAGGAAAAGGATTGCCTAATCCCATTGGAAAAAGGTTAACTCAAGGCAGAAATTAAGTGGGATTTGGAATAGGGAATTCAGCTAGGATTTAGGGATTCTAGAAGGATATGTGCGGCAAGGGTTGTAGGGATAAGATAAGGCTTCTAGAAAGAAGGGTTTAGAACAGATTCCTAATCCTAAAGGGATATGAACATGTGATATAAGAGTAGGATAAGGTTTTCAATTCCTAAACCTACTAGGAGTGGTGTACATGCGGCATACAAAGGAATGAGGGTCTAGAACCTGTTCTAAGTGTTTAGATATATATCTAATCCCACCTAAATAGCTAAGTTTAAGTCCCCACCTGATTTGGATAGGAAAGAATAGGATAATGTTAGAGATAGGATAAGATAAGGTTTGGATAAGATAAGGTTTGGATAAGATCCCTTGTTTCTTGCTTCTTCCTTATCTTCATTGGAATAGAACTTCTTTCACCAGATTTGTAGCCTTTCCTAGCTCTTCTAGTCTTCAATTTCGTCCATCCTCATTGCTACATGAGTAAGCTATCCAATCCATGCCCAAAAATGCTCCAAATAGCCTCAAAATGCACTTTCTTGCTCCTTTTGCCATTAGGACCTAAAAACACACGAAAATACTTTAAAAGACTGAAATACATAGTAATTAACTCACTAAGTGTAAGGAAACAACACAACTAAGTAGCATAAATATGCTCCTATCAAATTCCCCCACACTTAGCTTTTGCTAGTCCTCAAGCAAAACGAAATAAATCAAAAACAAAACAAAACACATTCTAAACCTTCCAACATGTATCTCAGGGATTCCCAACGAACATGACACATTAGAGAACATCATCCCCACGGTTTTTAGCTTTCTTTATACTTCAACAAACACTTAATCATAGTTACTACCTATTAGTTCACATATAATCAATTAAAACAATGTTTCGAATGTAGTAACATGCCTTAGAGAATTCCCTCAATTCCTCACTAGAATGCACTCTATTTTCACATAGATTTTCTAACTTCACACCCTACACTAGTTATATGTGAGAAGATTGATGTAAATATGAAGACTAATACTCACATATGTTATATCAAAGAAAGCATTTTCTGGATTTACGACAATGACATGAATATGATCTCATGAATGGAATGCTACTACTTAGAACGAGAACCAGTGATTCCATATGCTCATACCAAATTCAAACTCCACATATTGAACACATAACATCAAGATAGAAGTTGAGGGTTGTAACGAGGCTAAGGTATTGGCTAACAAAGAAAGGTAAGGATAAACAAACGTTCTTAAAGCAATAGTAAGCAAAGTAATGAAATTGACACTTAAACTCACTTCTAATGGCAAAAAACTAACTTTTAAACACAAGGGAAGATTCATGCAACATTTAGGGTCAAATTCACTCTTTTGGACCCTTCCTTCAACAACCAACACTTGTGAGTTCATTCTCACTTATTTTTCAACTCATTTTCTTTCTTTTGAACACTTTTCTATTTTCTTTTGATTTTTCTACGAATTTCTCTTCTTTCCTTCTCTTTTTTTTCTTTTTTTTTTTTTTTCTTTCTCTTTTTTTTTTTTTTTTTTTTTTTTTTTCTTTTTTTTTTTTCGTGCCCTATCATCTTCCCCCACACTCGTTTTCCACCATATATTGACCAAAGGAGTTCACTCTAAGTCGTGCTTCACTATCCTTTAAGAACCAAGGTATGGAAAGTCCTATTCTAGGCTAGGTGAGGATAATGTGGCTAACAACGAAAATAGGTTTTGAAAAGGCTCAAGAGGGTTAATCCTACAATACATATGAAAAGGGATAGGCTTTTTGGCTCTGGCTTGACTAACAACTTCATCTTATTGTATGTTATGCAATCAATATCATGCTTTGAATGAAATGGGCATGAGTTCTAGTATTTGGAACTATAATGAAATGCATTCTAAATAGCAACCAAGCAAAGAATGATGAGATCATGCAACGACTTTAGAAAACAAGAAATCATAGATTATACTCTCCAAAGAACGTTATAGGCTCAAGTCTCTCAAGGATGTAGCGTTAGTTTGAGTTTCTTCCTTCAAGCATGTTACAAAAACTGATTTTATCTTTGTAATTACATGTGAATTCATAAATTATAACCATAACCAAGCATAAACCAAAGCATAAATCAACTTCCAGCCATGTTTACAACATTCTTTAATAGTCATGCAATTAAAAACCAAATCCTCATCATTGTGTTGGAAGGTGACCTAAGACACAAACAAACACACAAAAACAACTTAAAAACAACTCTTTTTGGGTTTTTCAAAACTATTTTGTAATTTTTTTGTAAATTTTCGGATTTTCTTATCAAAAGACATAAAAACACTTCAAAACACTCTAAAAACACTTAAAAACAGTGTGAAACAACATTAGAAATGATGGGTGATAAAATCCCACGAATTTGCATGAAAAACACTTTGTTTACCCCCCCACACTTAAATCAAACATTGTCCTCAATGTTTCACACAAAGACTCACATCCAAACAAACAATATAAACGAACTAACATGACAAAATTAAAATAATAAAGAGATAGAGATTGAGGAACGCAAATCTGATTTTGTAGCTTGAAATGGTGAATTGCCCACATCCTCTCTCGTTGAATGCATGGGTTGCCTCCCAAGAAGCGCTTTCTTTAACGTCGTGCAGCCGGACGAACCTTCTTCTTATCCTCATTTGGAGCCCACGGCATGGAGTGTGATATCCTCCACAACTTGCCCTTCAACATTTGCATAATAGGGCTTCAAACGATGTCCGTTCACCTTGAATTCTTGGCCATTCCTCAAGCTTTGGATTTGAACTGCGCCATGTGAAAAAACATTAGAAATGACAAAAGGTCCAATCCATTTAGAACGTAACTTACCAGGGAATAAACGAAGGCGGGAATTAAAAAGTAAAACTTTTTGCCCTATGGAGAATGTTTTGCTTCGGATCATCTTGTCATGAAAAGCTTTGGTCTTTTCCTTGTAAATGCACGCATTCTCATATGCTTCACGCCTAAGTTCCTCAAGTTCATTCAATTGCAACTTCCTATGCATTCCAGCCGCATCTATGTCCATATTGAATGTCTTGATCGCCCAATGAGCCTTGTGCTCTAATTCCACGGGGAGATGACATGGCTTGCCATACACTAGCCGAAAAGGGGACATGCCTATTGGTGTCTTGTATGCCGTCCTATAGGCCCATAATGCATCCTCCAAACGCACACTCCAATCTTTTCTTGTTGGTCCAACGGTCTTCTCCAAGATTTGCTTGATTTCTCTATTGGACACCTCGGCTTGGCCATTGGTTTGGGGATGGTAAGGTGTTGAAACCTTATGTGTGACTTGATACTTCTTGAGTAGTGCTTCAATGGTACGATTACAAAAGTGAGAGCCTCCATCACTAATAAGCACTCGAGGCATCCCAAATCTAGCAAAAATGTTAGTCTTTATAAAATATGCAACAACTCTAGAATCATTAGTACGGGTGGCTTTGGCTTCCACCCATTTTGAGACATAATCCACTGCAAGCAAAATATAAGTAAAGCCAAACGAAGATGGGAAAGGACCCATGAAATCAATGCCCCAAACATCAAAAATTTCAACGTTAAAGATAGGTGTTTGCGGCATTTGGTCCCTTGCACCAATATTTCCCATTCGTTGGCAACGATCACAAGTTAAACAAAATGTTCTAGCATCTTTAAAGATTGTTGGCCAATAAAAACCACATTCTAATACTTTAAGGGCAGTGCGTTGTGTGCCAAAGTGTCCACCACAAGCATAAGTATGACAAAATGTTAGAATCGAATTAAACTCACAATCATGCACACAACGACGCACAATCTGATCTGCACAAAACTTCCACAAATATGGGTCATCCCATACATAAAACCGTGCCTCTTTCTTTAATTTATCACGTTGGTGCCTTGCTAGGGTACTTGGAACACGTTTTGACACCAAAAAATTGACCAAATCGGCATACCAAGGCTCACATACCTTAATGGACAGCAATTGTTCATCGGGGAAAGTCTCTTGGATGGGTAAGGAGTCCTCATTGCACACCAAACGACTTAAATGGTCAGCAACTACGTTCTAACTCCCTTTCTTGTCTCGAATTTCAATATCAAACTCTTGGAGAAGAAGCATCCATCTAATGAGCCGTGGTTTAGCCTCCTTTTTAGTGAATAAGTACCTAAGAGCTGCATGGTCAGAAAATACAATCGCTTTAGTGCCAAGTAAATATGAACGAAACTTATCTAAAGCAAATACAACGGCAAGAAGTTCTTTTTCAGTGGTAGAATAGTTTAATTGAGCATCGTTCAAGGTCCTAGAAGCATAGTAGATGGCGTGGGAATGCTTGTTCTTCCTTTGACCCAAAACAGCCCCTATTGCATAGTCGGATGCATCACACATGAGCTCAAAAGGCAACGTCCAATCAGGTGGAAGGATGATAGGTGCCGTGGTAAGCTTGTCCTTGAGAAGCTTGAATGCCTTCTCACACTCCTCGTTGAACTCGAACGCCACTTCTTTTTGTAGGAGACGGCATAGGGGTTGTGCAATCTTGGAGAAATCCTTGATAAATCGCCTATAGAATCCTGCATGGCCAAGAAAAGAACGAACCTCTCTAACCGTAGTAGGAGAGGGTAAGTAGCGTACAAGATCTATTTTAGACTTATCAACTTCAATTCCTTTTTCAGAGATGATATGGCCCAAAACTATGCCTTGTTTAACCATAAAATGACATTTTTCCCAATTCAAAACAAGGTTAGCTTCCGTACATCTTTGCAAGATTAAAGTAAGATTATGCAAGCAATCATCAAATGAGTCCCCAAACACACTAAAATCGTCCATAAATACTTCAATTATCTTTTCAACATAATCGGAGAAGGTACTTACCATGCATCGTTGATAGGAGCATATTTAGGCGACTTACTTAGCTTGTTTTCGTGCATTTATATTGTTAATTCATAGTTGTTTTAGTAGTTTAAGCCATTTTCGTGTGTTTTTAGGTTCATATGGCTAAGGAAGCAAAAAGATGCATTTTGGAGCATTTTGGAGCAAATTAGAGATTGGAATGGATATCATATGCTTGGAGCCAAGAGGATGGACGAAATTGAAGGATTCCTAATCCATTGCAGCCACATGCACATTCAATCATTCACACCAAAACCTTGCACATGCTTTCCCATTTCATTATTCATTCACTTTGCAGCCACCATTCACTCTTTAATCCACATGCATTCATCATCATTCACCACACCTTGCAGCCACATGCATTCCCCTTTTATATTTCCAACCCACATGCACTTCCCCCTTTAATCATTCAAACATGCACTCCCTTTAATCACATGCATAAATCAGCCACATGCATCTCCCATCACCATATCAGATTTCCATCATATTCACATGCATTCCATCCTTTAAAACATTGCACATGCACTCCCTTTAATTAATTAAGCCACATGCACTCCCATCCATTTCATCATTGCAGCCAACACATGCTTTCACATGCATTTTCAGATTGTCCCCTTGCACATGCAGCCACATATTCATTGCACATGCAATTCCAACCCACATGCATCCTTTAATCATTCAAACATGCAGCCACATTCCCTCCTAGCTGTCATGTTCCCCCCATTTCACCTATAAATAAGCATCCATTGCATACATTTCATCCCACACTTCCATTTCAGAAATTCATCCATTGTATATACCACAAACACTTCCCCCTTTGTGCCGTGAGTTTCCCTATTAATCCAAACACCACTCCCCAAACCATTCACACCATCAAACTATCCTTAGACCTTGTGCTACAACAACGAGGAAGAGAAGAGTGCCTAAACGTTCATACAATTCAAGTTTGAGTTGTTGGAATGTTTAGGTGTTTCTTTGATTTCAATGTTTAAATTCAATTCTCTTTGTTTTGTACGTATGAGGAATGGAAGAGAAGAGTGCCTAAACGTTCATACAATTCAAGTTTGAGTTGTTGGAATGTTTAGGTGTTTCTTTGATTTCAAAGTTATGAGGAATTAAAACCCCCCTTGGCTAGGGGGGTGATTCGAAATATATGTTTATGCTTACATTTTGATTTGATTACTTCTAATTGCGTTTCATAAGTTGTGGATTCAATTTGTTTAACCGTTTGATTGATAACTTATTTATGTATGTTTATTGAGAGTGCACGCTTAATTTTCATGCATGAATATGACGCTAGAATATAAGTGAGTTTCACCTAATCGTTATGAACTTATATTCACAAGTAGTGGAGGTTGCTTATAAACAATCGCGTTAAACGAATTCTTGGCATAAGTTTCATGCAATCCATAGTAACGAATGCCTCGTCAACACTTATAATTTTCATAGAGCGTAATGATTCTTGCTTGTATCTCTTCTATGCATTCATGTTGAGGACTTGTGGGGAATGTTTTGAATTGTTGTATGCGCTAACCCATCCAATTCAATAACGTTAGAAAGATTTGAAGGTTAATTAGTGCATCACGGTTAACCCGGGGTGTTGAGTTTCATGGTTTATTGAAATGCAATTGGAAATCATTTTATTATGCAAGTATAACATGTATGGAGATGAACCCCTTAGCCATTCTATCATCCATTCATTCCATTCCATCAAATTCGTTTTACAATCTGTTTAGTTTATTAACTTGTTTTGTTATTTCAATTTTCGTATAAATCTAAATCCCCCTTTACTTTAATGTCCAATTGAGTTAGAAATCAATTTAGTTTGTGTTTATGAGTGTTTTGATTCATTTTATTTCCCAATTTCGTCCAAATTCACCAAAGTGCTCAAAACTGCCCAGAAAGTGATTTTAAGGCAGTTTTGAGTGTTTTGGGTGATGTTTGAGTCTTTTGGTTTGTTTTAATGTTTTAAGTGTTTAGTTTTGCATTCTTTGAGTCTAGTATAGTGTTTTATATTGTGTTTTTACGTTCTTGAGTCAAGTTATTACTTAATTTCGTCCAAATTTGTGTTTGTGCTCAAATCTGCCCAGAAAGTGGTTTTTAGGCAGATTTGAGTGTGTTTGTGTTGTTTTGAGTCTTTTGGTTTGTCTTAGTGTTTTAAAGTTTAGTTTTGCATTCTTTGAGTCTAGTATAGTGTTTCATATTGTTATTTTACGTTTTTGAGTCAAATCCAAGTGGTTAACAATCCCTCCTAATCCCCGGTCTAGAACGATCCCTACTTATACATATACTACAATTTGACGAAAAGAGGGTTTAATTTGTGTGCGTATAAATCACGCATCAAATTTTGGCGCCGTTGCCGGGGATTAGAAAATTTGCTAATCCCTTGGATTGTTTTATTTTCGTTTGTTTTTATTTTTCCAGATTCTTAATTTTGTTTTGTTTCTTGTTTTAGGTACTAGTTCATGACTCGGAGTTCTCATCCGATTCGTGAACATATCCTGGAGTGATTGGATTCTTTGTCCGGCTGCAAGACGTAAAAGAAAGCGCTACTTGGGAGGCAACCCAATGCACTGAAAAAAAAAAAAAAAAAAATTTCATATATTAAAAAAAAAATTATACTAAACATGGAGAAAGATGGTGTTTCACAAAGGTTGTTTACGTGAAGCCCCACTACGAGGCGTCGAAGCGGAAGGCATTGAAGCGGAAGGCATCGAAGCGGAAGGCATTGAAGCGGAAGGCATTGAAGCGGAAGGCATCGGAGCGGAAGGCATCGGACCGGAAGGCATCGGAGCGGAAGGCATCGGAGCGGGAGGCATCGGAGCTAGAGCATTCCATGCCTCAATACTTGGCCAAGCGCTGGATGAGCCAGGAAAAAGGTGCCTCTAGAGGAAAGACGAAAACCTTTGACGGTCATTGTGAATCCGACCTTCAGACTCTTGCAGCTCATCAAGCTTCCTCTTCATGCCCGTCGAATAGTTGTTGGCAAGCACGTGCAAACTTCTATTCTCGTACTTAAGCTGCTGGATCTCCTGCTTGAGACTTTCCACCTCTGCCATCAATGATTCCACCTGACGGGA
The DNA here is from genome assembly GCF_041283825.1 of Pyrus communis. NCBI lineage: Eukaryota > Viridiplantae > Streptophyta > Magnoliopsida > Rosales > Rosaceae > Pyrus > Pyrus communis. The sequence continues at coordinate 23,372,364 of NC_142569.1, forward strand.
GCGGGCAAGCAGGCGTTGGCCCATGTTGGACACAGAACTCGCACACTGAACACTAAGTGCGAGGGACTCTTGAACGGCCAACTCATCGGACCGTCCTGACAGCAGCCTACTATCTTTTGGAGTGAGGAGGTTCCTAGCTACTATTGTAGCTGTTGTGGCGTCCTGCATCACGGAGTCTTCACCTGTAAGAAGACCGTTAGAAGATAAGAAAGAAGGGCGCCATACGTTACCTTGACGCGGCGCGCCCGTATCACTGCTAAGGCTCAATTCCAAGCTAAGGTTCGATGAGTTTGCCATTTTTCAAAAGTGTTCAAAGAGATGGGGTGGATGGAGTTAATTCTCAAAGGGCCGGAGTCGATTTTCAAGAATGGGAATTCTTCAGAGTATGTTTCTTGTGGTGATCGATAGCTCTATAAGAAGCCAAGGCAACGCGTCCACCAATTCAAAAAGCCGGAATTTCCGGCGTAATTTAGGCGACGCGTTCTCGGCTTTTCAGAAGACGCGTTCAACTTTGTCAAAAGATTTCTTCTTTTCAGACAACACGTGGAGGCCATCATCGCAACTACACATCTTTAGCCGACAAGCGCAAAGTTCGGCGACGCTTTCTCTGCTTTTCAGAAAACGCGTGCAGCTTTGTCAAAAGGAGCCGCATCCGCACTACTACGTGTCGTTAAGAAAGCAAAGGGGCGTCGTTCAGAAATCGAAGGGGCACCTGCTCAGAAATCGAAGAGGCGTCGTTCTGATATCGAAGAGACATTTGTCGACAAGGGTAAAAGAACAGTACCACCACTTGATATTATCTCTATATATGTCGACCTTCGTCTTTTATGGCAAGGCAAACCTGAAGAAAATGCCCAACTCTCCCTCACCTCTGAGGGCGCACTCCCAGCAAATCCTTTCGAAATATTCAATTCTTTCTTCCCCGAAGATGATACCAGATGCCTGGAGTACATATGACCCAGGAGGAAACGGCGGATTGAAGTGTGCTGATTCATTCACCGCTTCTTCAAAAGCAAAGGTATCTCATATCATCAAGGTCAAAAGCAAAAGTATCTCATATCATGCTCTTTCCCTGTTTTTGTCTTTGTCCTTGTTCTTACTCGCATGGCAAAGTAAAAGAAGCAATCAGCCGGCACTTGGAGTCAGTCTTCCGATCTGGAGCCAACTGTCTGGAATCTATTCCTGATTGCTTACCTAGCGTTGCTCTCGAGTAGTCATCTTTAACGGAGCAAGTAAGGCAAGTGAAAATGATACATTGAAGCATGTGGAGACAAGCAACAACTGCATATGCTGAGCTATCCTCTAACCCTCTTCAATACGAATTGGAAAGATTGAACAAAGAAACAGATAAAAGGAGGAAGCTCAGACCTAGCTCAGACCTTCGGGGGAGACCCAAAAGAATCGTGCTGCCCAGTTCAAGAGTAGCACAAAGGAAAATCAATGATGGGCGGAAACCAGTTCAAGAGTAAGCCTGTGGAATCATAAAGATCAAAGCCTCAATGCAATCACCAAGGAGAAGAGGGAATTTACACTCCATAACCAGATTTGCGTCCCTAAACTCTTCTCTTTGTTAATTACATTCTGCCATGTTTAGTATGTTTAAGTGCTTTTTGTGTGTTTACTTATGTTTTGTGTGAATCTATGCTTAAAACATTGAGGACAATGTTTGATTTAAGTGTGGGGGGGTAACTAATGTTGTTAATGCAAATTCGTGGGATTTTATCACCCATGACTTCAAATGTTGTTCCTTGCTTTTTTAAGGTGTTTTTAAGTTGTTTTAGAGTGTTTTAGTATGTTTTGTTTTTATAACTCCAAAAATCACATAAAAATTTGAAAAACATGTTTTAAAAAGCCTAAAAAGAGTGTTTTGAGTCGTTTTTGTGTGTTTGTGTCTTAGGGTACCTTCCAACACAATGATAAGGATTCGGTTTGTAATTACATGACGGTTAAAAAGAGTTATAAACATAGAGAAAAGTTTGATTTACTCTTGGTATATGCTTGGTTATGGTTATAATGTATGACTTCACATGCAATCATAAAAGAAAAATTCGTTTTTGTAACATGCTTGAAGGAAGGAACTCAAACAAACGCTACATCCCTGTGAGATTCGAGCCATTACTTTCTTTGGAGAGTTATTTTCTGTGATTCTTTGTTTTCTAAAGTTGTTGCATGATCTCATTATTCCTTGCTTGGTTGCTACTTAGAATGCAATTGTATCATGATAGAACTAAATGCTAGAACTTATATCCGTTTCATTCAAAGCATGATATTGATTGCATAACATACAATAAGATGAAGTTGTTAGTCAAGCCAAAGCCAAAAAGCCTATCCCTTTTCACATGTATTGTAGGATTACCCCTTTTGAGCCTTTTCAAGCTTATTTTCTTTGTTAACCCCTTGTTCTTAAAGGATAGTGAAACATGACTTAGAATGAACTCCTTTTGATCAATATACTGCAGAAAATAAGTGTGGGGGAAGATAATAGGGCACGGCCAAAGAATGAAATAAAGAAAAAAAAAAATTGTTGAAAAGAAAAAAAAAAAAAAAAAAAAAAAGTTGAAAAATAAGTGAGAATGATCTCACAAGCATTGGTTATTGAAGGAAGGGTCCAAAAGAGTGAATTTGACCCTAGTTGTTGCATGAATCTTCCCTTTTGTTTAAAAGTTGATTTCTGCCATTAAAAGTGAGTTTAAGTGTCAATTTCATTACTTCGCTTCCTATTACTTTAAGAACCTTTGTTTTACTTTACCTTTCTTTGTTAAACCATTACCCTTAGCCCCGTTACAACCCTCAACTTCTATCTTGATGTTATGTATTCAATATGTGGAGTTTGGAATTGATATGAGCTTATGGAATCACTGGTTCTCATTCTAAGTAGTAGCATTCCATTCATGAGATCATATTCATGTCATTATCGTAAATCCAGAAAATGCTTTCTTTGTTATAACATATGTGAGATACTAGTCTTTCATGTTTACATCAATCTCTCACATATAACTAGTGTAGGGTGTGTAGTCAGAAAATCTGTGTGAAAATAGAGTGCATTCTAGTAAGGAATTGAGGAAATTCTCTAAGGCATGTTACTACATTCGAAATGTGTTTTAAATGCTTAAATGCGAACTAGTATGTGGTGACTATGAGTAAGAATGTACTTAAGTGTAAAGATGGCTAAAATCTGTGGGAATAATGATTTTTAACATGTCATGTGCATTGGAAATCCCTGAGACGATTGTTGGAAGGTTTAGGTTGTGTTTTACTTGTTTAGTGTCGTTTTGTTTGTTTTGTTTTTTTTGTTTTGCTCGAGGACGAGCAAAAGATAAGTGTGGGGGAATTTGATAGGAGCATATTTAGGCGACTTACTTAGCTTGTTTTCGTGCATTTATATTGTTAATTCATAGTTGTTTTAGTAGTTTAAGCCATTTTCGTGTGTTTTTAGGTTCATATGGCTAAGGAAGCAAAAAGATGCATTTTGGAGCATTTTGGAGCAAATTAGAGATTGGAATGGATATCATATGCTTGGAGCCAAGAGGATGGACGAAATTGAAGGATTCCTAATCCATTGCAGCCACATGCACATTCAATCATTCACACCAAAACCTTGCACGTGCTTTCCCATTTCATTATTCATTCACTTTGCAGCCACCATTCACTCTTTAATCCACATGCATTCATCATCATTCACCACACCTTGCAGCCACATGCATTCCCCTTTTATATTTCCAACCCACATGCACTTCCCCCTTTAATCATTCAAACATGCACTCCCTTTAATCACATGCATAAATCAGCCACATGCATCTCCCATCACCATATCAGATTTCCATCATATTCACATGCATTCCATCCTTTAAAACATTGCACATGCACTCCCTTTAATTAATTAAGCCACATGCACTCCCATCCATTTCATCATTGCAGCCAACACATGCTTTCACATGCATTTTCAGATTGTCCCCTTGCACATGCAGCCACATATTCATTGCACATGCAATTCCAACCCACATGCATCCTTTAATCATTCAAACATGCAGCCACATTCCCTCCTAGCTGTCATGTTCCCCCCATTTCACCTATAAATAAGCATCCATTGCATACATTTCATCCCACACTTCCATTTCAGAAATTCATCCATTGTATATACCACAAACACTTCCCCCTTTGTGCCGTGAGTTTCCCTATTAATCCAAACACCACTCCCCAAACCATTCACACCATCAAACTATCCTTAGACCTTGTGCTACAACAACGAGGAAGAGAAGAGTGCCTAAACGTTCATACAATTCAAGTTTGAGTTGTTGGAATGTTTAGGTGTTTCTTTGATTTCAATGTTTAAATTCAATTCTCTTTGTTTTGTACGTATGAGGAATGGAAGAGAAGAGTGCCTAAACGTTCATACAATTCAAGTTTGAGTTGTTGGAATGTTTAGGTGTTTCTTTGATTTCAAAGTTATGAGGAATTAAAACCCCCCTTGGCTAGGGGGGTGATTCGAAATATATGTTTATGCTTACATTTTGATTTGATTACTTCTAATTGCGTTTCATAAGTTGTGGATTCAATTTGTTTAACCGTTTGATTGATAACTTATTTATGTATGTTTATTGAGAGTGCACGCTTAATTTTCATGCATGAATATGACGCTAGAATATAAGTGAGTTTCACCTAATCGTTATGAACTTATATTCACAAGTAGTGGAGGTTGCTTATAAACAATCGCGTTAAACGAATTCTTGGCATAAGTTTCATGCAATCCATAGTAACGAATGCCTCGTCAACACTTATAATTTTCATAGAGCGTAATGATTCTTGCTTGTATCTCTTCTATGCATTCATGTTGAGGACTTGTGGGGAATGTTTTGAAGTGTTGTATGCGCTAACCCATCCAATTCAATAACGTTAGAAAGATTTGAAGGTTAATTAGTGCATCACGGTTAACCCGGGGTGTTGAGTTTCATGGTTTATTGAAATGCAATTGGAAATCATTTTATTATGCAAGTATAACATGTATGGAGATGAACCCCTTAGCCATTCTATCATCCATTCATTCCATTCCATCAAATTCGTTTTACAATCTGTTTAGTTTATTAACTTGTTTTGTTATTTCAATTTTCGTATAAATCTAAATCCCCCTTTACTTTAATGTCCAATTGAGTTAGAAATCAATTTAGTTTGTGTTTATGAGTGTTTTGATTCATTTTATTTCCCAATTTCGTCCAAATTCACCAAAGTGCTCAAAACTGCCCAGAAAGTGATTTTAAGGCAGTTTTGAGTGTTTTGGGTGATGTTTGAGTCTTTTGGTTTGTTTTAATGTTTTAAGTGTTTAGTTTTGCATTCTTTGAGTCTAGTATAGTGTTTTATATTGTGTTTTTACGTTCTTGAGTCAAGTTATTACTTAATTTCGTCCAAATTTGTGTTTGTGCTCAAATCTGCCCAGAAAGTGGTTTTTAGGCAGATTTGAGTGTGTTTGTGTTGTTTTGAGTCTTTTGGTTTGTCTTAGTGTTTTAAAGTTTAGTTTTGCATTCTTTGAGTCTAGTATAGTGTTTCATATTGTTATTTTACGTTTTTGAGTCAAATCCAAGTGGTTAACAATCCCTCCTAATCCCCGGTCTAGAACGATCCCTACTTATACATATACTACAATTTGACGAAAAGAGGGTTTAATTTGTGTGCGTATAAATCACGCATCAATCGTTGGAAAGTGGCGGGTGCATTGCATAAACCAAATGGCATACGACGATATGCAAAAGTACCAAATGGACAAGTAAAGGTGGTATTTTCTTGATCATCTGGTGCTATGACAATTTGATTATATCCCGAGTAACCATCAAGAAAGCAATATAAAGAATGACCAGCTAACCTTTCAAGCATTTGATCAATGAATGGTAAAGGGAAGTGATCTTTCCTTGTTGCGGCATTTAGCTTCCTATAGTCAATGCACACCCTCCAACCGGTTTGAATACGTGTAGGCACAAGTTCATCTTCTTCATTCCTCACCACCGTGACTCCGGACTTCTTGGGAACCACTTGGACCGGTGAAACCCAACAACTATCCGAGATGGGATAGATGACGCCACAATCAAGCAATTTGATGATTTCCTTCTTCACTACTTCCATCATTGGTGGGTTGAGTCGACGTTGGGCTTCCCTTGATGGTTTGGCGCCTTCTTCCATGAGAATTCGATGCATGCATGTGGTAGGACTTATACCCTTGATATCGGCCAAAGTCCACCCAATGGCCGTCTTGTGCTCTTTGAGAACCCTCACCAATTTCTCCTCCTCTTGTGCCGTGAGTGATGAAGCTATAATGACGGGCAATGTGTCTTGCTCGCCCAAAAACACATACTTCAAGTGATTTGGCAACGGTTTGAGCTCAAGTGTAGGTGGTTGTTCTATAGAAGGAAGCAACTTATTAGTCGTAATTGGAATTGAAATTGGACTAGGGGGCTTACCTTGGAGCCGTGGCAATGACTCTAGGGCTGCCACGGTCTCAATTACATCTTCATCAAAGGCCACGGCATGGGTGTTCAATTGTGTGCTGTGGGTTGCTATGGTGGCAGCCATGTGATCCTTCAATGCTATGCCATTTGTAATGACTGTTTCAAGTGCATCGCCATGTAATTGATCAAGGTGTGCCTGCGCCAAAGAATCAAGAATATCAATAGAGAAACATGAGTGATCATCATTAGGAAATCTCATAGTTTCAGAAATATTAAAATCAATCACTTCCCCATCGAATTCCATTGTTAAAGTGCCTTTAAACACGTCTATCTTAGTTCGTGTTGTCTTCATGAATGGCCTCCCAAGAAGAATCGGCAAGGATGGAGCATGGGTAGTTTCCTCCATTTCAAGGACATAGAAATCCGCCGGGAAGATCAAATTATTCACCTGCACTAAGACATCTTCCAATACTCCCTTTGGATAGGCATTAGATCTATCGGCTAATTGAATAATCACACCATCATTTTTCAATTCACCAAGGTTCATTGAAGCATAAATAGAGTATGGCATGACGTTAATTGAAGCTCCTAAGTCTAACATAGCATGTTCGAACTTAGTTTGACCAATAATACAAGGGATTGTAAAGCTACCTGGATCTTTGCACTTTGGTGGTAATTTTCTTTGTAAAACAGCGGAAACATTCTCACTTACCCTTACTACCTCTTTATGTGATGGCCTCTTCCTTGTAGTGCACAATTCTTTCAAGAACTTAGCGTATTTGGGCACTTGCTTTATGGCATCTAGGAGCGGGATATTGACTTGAACTTTCCTAAATGTCTCAAGAATGTCCTTCTCATGCTCCTCCTTCTTTGTTTACAAAAATCTGTGAGGAAAAGGAACATTGGGTGGAACGGGGTTAGAATTAATCAAATTTGAACCTATCTTACCTTTGGTGGCCGAATGGGATGTATTGGATGAAGTAGTGTCCTTAGATGCTTGCGGCAATAGATGTTGTGTCCTTGCCGTGGGCATGTTTGGAGCCTTCTCTTCATGTTGCAACGTCTCATCTTCATTAGGACTTGTTTTGGGTGGTGTGGATGTAGTGCCAACTTCTTTTCCACTCCTCAAAGTAATTGCTTTGGCAGATTCGAACCCTCCCTTTGGATTGACAATGGTTGAACTTGGAAGCTTGCCTTGGTCTCGGAATTGTCCCACAAACTCCGCAATCTGCCCTATTTGCTTTTCTAAGTGGTCCACCCTTTTGTCTTGGTTTTGCATTGCCTTGTTTTGATTTTCTTGCCCCTGAGACAAACTAGTAAGTAACTTAAGAATTGTAGCATTATCTAAAGATGTACCTTGATGGTTTTGGGCGGATTGGGGTTGGTTTTGGTCTTGGCCGTGGGGTTTGGTGTAAAACCCCGGGGGTTGCTGCCTAAAGCCTCCTTGTTGGTAAGGTTGTTGAGGCTCCCTCCACTTGAAATTTGGATGGTCTCTCCAACCCGGATTGTATGTATTGGAATATGGATCATTCCTTGGCTGATTTTGGCTTGGAAATCCAATGGCGTTTGCACTCTCCCATCCCCCATTCTCAATCAATTGAGGGCACTTTTCCGAAGGATGACCTTGAATAGAACATACGCCACATACAATTGGACTTTGGATCTTCATTCCTTCGGCCATCTGAGACACAAGAGAAGTAAGATTAGCTAATTGAGTTTGAATGTCGGATTGAGAACTTACCTCATTCACTTGTTGCCGTGGGGGGTCCCTTTGCCCAGTTCCTTCGTATTGTTGTGCATTGAGAGCCCGGTTTGCAATAAGGTTCTTGGCTGCCATAAGGGTTTTATCCACCAACGCTCCTCCCGCCGAAGCATCAAGCATTTGTCTTTCAATGGGAAGAAGACCTTCATAGAAGTATTGAAGTAGAAGCTCCTCTTTCATTTGATGTTGAGGACATGATGCAACAAGGGTTTTAAAAAGCTCGTAGTATATTGGAAAAGACTCCCCTTGACTTTGTTGAATTCCACTAATCTTCTTTCTCAAGAGAATGACTCTTGAAGTAGGAAAGAACTTTTCAAGAAACGCCCTCTTCATGCTCTCCCAAGAGGTGACCGTTCTGGGTGCTAGCTCGTATAACCAATCTTTGGCCTTCTCCAAAAGTGAGAACGGGAAAGCCTTCATCTTCAAAATGCTACCATCAACGTTAACTGGAGTCATGCTTGAACACACTACCTCGAACTCCTTCAAATGCTTGTTGGGATCTTCCATGGATAATCCATGGAATTTTGGAATGTGGTGCAACAAGCTTGACTTCAATTCAAATTCGTCGGTCTTGTCTTGAGCCGCCCTTGGGTATTGGATGCACAAGGGTGCAGCATTGGCCATTCCCGAAGCCGAAAGCTCCTTGATTGTACGGTTGTCCACTGCCATGGTTTCTTCCTCTTGTGTCGTGGGTTCTTCTTCCTCCCTTGGCGTTGGCTCTTCCTCCTCCTCAAGGTTGGGAGCCGTACTAGATTCTGGGTTCTTCTTCTTCTTCCTCAAAGTGCGCTCAAAATCGTCGTCGAAATCCAAGATGTTCGCACTAAGGGGTTGAGAACTACGAGTCATAAACTAGTACCTATAAACAAGAAAAGAAATTAGGTCAGTAGCTAAAACAAAAAGAAAATACAAAGAAACAAAAAGAAACAACGGGGGATTAGCAAAATTGCTAATCCCCGGCAACGGCGCCAAAAATTTAATGCGAAATATACAAGCACACAAATTAAACCCTCTTTTCGACAATTGTAGTATAGATATAAGTAGGGATTGTTCTAGGCCGGGGATTAGGAGGGATTGCTAATCTAATGAAAATTGACTCAAAGATGTGAAAATATGTTTTAAAACACTTTAAATAGACTCACAAGACTCTTACTAACTTATATGACTCAAAACAAACTTTAAAGACTCAAAACAACCAAAAACAACCAAAAAGACTCAATTTAGACTCTATGACTTAATTTGGACGAAAATACACTTGGTTTTGACTCTAAAGACTCAAAAAGACTCTTTTGGACAAATTTGGAACAAATAAGAAAGGGGGTTTTGATTTTGGACGAATTTAAAAGAAAACAAGTGACTTAAAACTTTAAAACAGATTTTGGACGAAAATAAGAAAAACTAATGGATGATGGGATAGCCAAGGGATACTTCTCCACACATGATACTTTCTAACATAAATTGATTTCCAGTTGCTTTTCCGATAAACCATGAACCTCAACACCCCAGATTAACCGTGACATCACTAATTAACCCTCAGATTTCCCTTAAGTTAGTGGATTGGATGACATCATACGACAACCCAAAGCATTCTTCAAAAAGTCCCCTACATGACATCATAATAGAGATACGGTTAAAGATCATTACGTTCAATGGAAACCATAAGTATTGACAAAGCACTTGTAACTATGACATCATGATACGCATGCTAGGAATTTACTTAACATGATTGTGAAAACAACCTTAACTACTTGTGAATATAAGTTTGTGACGATTATGTGAAACACCCTTATATTCTAGCCCCAAATTCAAGCATGCAAATTAAGTAGGCCTCCCTAATAAACATACAAGAATAAGTTATCCATCAAACGGTTAAGTAAATTGCATTCACAATTTATGAAATCACAACTGGAATTAATCAAATCATATTATAATTGTAATCATGGTTTCAAAGCATCCCTAGGCTAAAACGAGTTTAGCCTCTCATGTTCATGACAAAACAAAGCAATATAGATTTAAACATTGAAAATAAAAGATAGATTACACCTAGACACGTCCAACACTCCAACTTGAATGTACAAACGCCCAAGGCTTGGTCTTCCTTCTCCTTCTTCTTGCTAGGTCACGGCACAAAGGTCTATGGTGAGTTTGTGGACGATTTTCTGGATTTTGGATGGTTTTAGGTATATATGGTGGTGCGGCAAGGGGTTAAGGTGGTGTATGGAGGTTGGGATGGATGTATGGAAGTAGGGGAATGATGGATGGGTGGTTGCAAGGTCACGGCAAGGGTTGATTTCTGAAGGGATGTATGAATGTTGTGTGAAGGGATGGTGATCATTAAATGGCACGGCAAGGCTGTTTATATAGGCTAGTTTTGGCACACTTAGTGTAGGAAAAGGATTGCCTAATCCCATTGGAAAAAGGTTAACTCAAGGCAGAAATTAAGTGGGATTTGGAATAGGGAATTCAGCTAGGATTTAGGGATTCTAGAAGGATATGTGCGGCAAGGGTTGTAGGGATAAGATAAGGCTTCTAGAAAGAAGGGTTTAGAACAGATTCCTAATCCTAAAGGGATATGAACATATGATATAAGAGTAGGATAAGGTTTTCAATTCCTAAACCTACTAGGAGTGGTGTACATGCGGCATACAAAGGAATGAGGGTCTAGAACCTGTTCTAAGTGTTTAGATATATATCTAATCCCACCTAAATAGCTAAGTTTAAGTCCCCACCTGATTTGGATAGGAAAGAATAGGATAATGTTAGAGATAGGATAAGATAAGGTTTGGATAAGATCCCTTGTTTCTTGCTTCTTCCTTATCTTCATTGGAATAGAACTTCTTCCACCAGATTTGTAGCCTTTCCTAGCTCTTCTAGTCTTCAATTTCGTCCATCCTCATTGCTACATGAGTAAGCTATCCAATCCATGCCCAAAAATGCTCCAAATAGCCTCAAAATGCACTTTCTTGCTCCTTTTGCCATTAGGACCTAAAAACACACGAAAATTCTTTAAAAGACTGAAATACATAGTAATTAACTCACTAAGTGTAAGGAAACAACACAACTAAGTAGCATAAATATGCTCCTATCAGTTTCCACCCTTGTCGTGGGTTGGGTGTATTCCTCTTTCTCAAATTGCAACTCCTCATCCACTTCTAGGCTATGTTTGGACATTTTTAGGTCAGCTCCAACCTCCATAGCACTTCCCAAAGTGATAGCATTATGGATTTCAAAATCTTCCTTCGAGTTTTCAATGGTTGAACTAGGGAGTTCGCCTTGGTCTCGAAACTGTCCTACGAACTCCGCGATCTGCCCAATTTGCTTTTCCAAGTGGTCCAACCTTTGTGGTGGCTGCATAGGCGTTGAATAGAACTCCTCATATGGCTGCCAATATCCTTCTTGTTGAGCCTCATTGTCTTGATTTTGTGAGCCCTACACCAAACAAATTAATTCATTAAGCTTTTGATTATAATCTATTGACGAACTTGAATTTGGTTGGGCATATTGAATATGAGGTTGTGGTGGCTGCCAATATTCTTCTTCTTGAACATGTTAAGCTTCCCACCACATAGAGTTTGAATGATCACTCCAATCTGAATTGTAAGTATTGGAAAACACGTTATTCCTTGATTGAAGATCAAATATATCAACGCTTTGCATTTGGGACCGTTCCATGAGCTGTGACAAAAGAGAAGCATTATCAAGTGCCATGTTGTGCTTCTCTAGTACTTGAAATCAACAAACAAAACACAAATCAAAATCTAAAACTAAAATACATAACAGAAACGAACAATCCAAGAGATTTGCAAATTTGCTAATCCCCGGCAACGGCGCCAAAATTTGATGCGAGAATTATACGCACACAAATTAAACCCTCTTTTCGTCAAATTGTAGTATATGTATAAGTAGGGATCGTTCTGGACCGGGGATTAGGAGGGATTGTTAATCACTTGGATTTGACTCAAAAACGTAAAAACACAATATAAAACACTAAACTAGACTCAAAGAATGTAAAACTAAACAATCTGGGCAGTTTTGAGCACTTTGACTACTTTGGACGAAATTGGGTAATAAATTGATTCAAAACACTTAGAAACACAAACTAAGACACTTTCTAACTAAATTGGACACTAAAGTAAAGGGGGATTGAGGTTTTGACGAATTTGAAAACAAAACTTAAAACTTTGTAAAATTAGAACAGATTGTAAAAATGAATATGATGAAAGTATGGATGAATGGATGCTAGCCAAGGGGTTCATCTCCACACATGTTACACTTGCATAATAAAACGATTTCCAATTGCATTTCAATAAACCATGAATTCTCAACACCCCGGGTTAATTAGGTCCACTTAAATTAACCGTCAAGTTTTCCTTAAGTTAATGAATTGGATGATTGCATACGACAACCCAAAGCATTCCCCACAAGTTCCCTACATGAATTGCATAATAGAGATACAAGCAAGAATCATTAAGTTCTTTGAAAACTATAAGTGTTGACGAGGCATTCGTTACTATGATTGCATGAAACTTATGCCAAGAATTTATTTAACGCGATTGTTTATAAGCAACCTCCACTACTTGTGAATATAAGTTCATAACTATTAGGTGAAACTCACTTATATTCTAGCGTCATATTCATGCATGAAAATTAAGCGTGCACTCTCAATAAACATACATAAATAGGTTATCAATAAAACAGTTAAACAAATTGAATTCACAACTTATGAAACGTAATTAGAAGTAATCAAATCAAAATGCAAGTATAAACATATATTTCGAATCACCCCCTAGCTAAGGGGGGTTTAGTTCTTCATAACATTGAAATCAAAGAAACACCTAAACATTCCAACAACTCAAACTTGAATTGTATGAACGTTTAAGCACTCTTTTCTTCCATTCCTCAAACACCTAAACACCTAAACATTCCAACAACTCAAACTTGAATTGTATGAACGTTTAGGCCCTCTTCTCTTCCTCTTTATTGTAGCACAAGGTCTAAGGATAGTTTGATGGTGTGAATGGTTTGGGGAGTGATGGAAATGGAAGAGGAATGGTGTTTGGATTTGTAGGGAAACTCACGGCCAAGGGGATGTTTCTTGGTGTGAATGGATGATTTTCTGAAATGTGGAAGAATGAATGAGAATGAATGGAATGGATGCTTATTTATAGGTGAAATGGGGGGAACATGACAGCTAGGAGGGAATGTGGCTGCATGTTTGAATGATTAAAGGATGCATGTGGGTTGGAAATGCATGTGCAATGAATATGTGTCTGCATGTGCAAGGGGACAATCTGGAAATGAAAAGAGAAATGCATGTGGCTGCAATAGCATGTGGAATGGATGGGAGTGCATGTGGCTTAAAGGGGGAATGCATGTGGCTGAAATGAATTAAAGAGTGGGAAGTGTATGTGCATGGCAAAGGATGTATTTTCTGGATGAATGAATGTGCATGTGAATTAAAGCTAAAGTGGAATGACAATGGCATGTGGAATGGCTGAATTGAATGATTAAAGTGCACGGCACAAAGGGATGTGTTGGTGTGTGAATGGAAATGCAATCTGAAATGGGAGAGCATGTGGGTGGAAATGCATGTGGGTGAATGTGTGGCTGCATGGATTAAAGAATGGGAGTGCATGTGTTGAATGATTAAAGTGCATGTGCAATGTTTTAAAGGATGGAATGATGGAGGAACAAGTGCATGTGAATGCATGGTGATAGCATGTGCACGGTTTTGGTTGGAATGCAAGGGAATGTGCTGAAATGATGGTTTCTTTGGTGATGAATGTGGCTGCAAGGTGTGAATGATTATGGGTATGATAAGTGATAAGTGTACGGTTATAAGTGATATGATATGTGGTTATTATAAGTGATAAGTGGTGATGATAAGTGATAGGAGCATATTTATGCTACTTAGTTGTGTTGTTTCCTTACACTTAGTGAGTTAATTACTATGTATTTCAGTCTTTTAAAGTATTTTCGTGTGTTTTTAGGTCCTAATGGCAAAAGGAGCAAGAAAGTGCATTTTGAGGCTATTTGGAGCATTTTTGGGCATGGATTGGATAGCTTAATCATGTAGCAATGAGGATGGACGAAATTGAAGACTAGAAGGGCTAGGAAAGGCTACAAATCTGGTGGAAGAAGTTCTACTCCAATGAAGATAAGGAAGAAGCAAGAAACAAGGAACCTTATCCAACCTTATCCAACCTTATCTTATCCTATCCTAGAAACCCTATCCTATCCTATCTCTAACATTATCCTATTCTATCCTATCCAAATCAGATTGGGACCTAAACCTAGCTACTTAGGGAGAATCAATTACACATTTAAACACCTATTTCAGTTTCTAGAAGACTCATCCATACCATTGCCGCAAATCACCATTCCTTGTAGGTTTAGGAATCACAATCCTTTTCCTACTCCTATATCACATGTCCTAGGCCCTTTAGGATTAGGAAATCTGCCTTAAACACAGTTTCTAGAACACCTAATCCTATCCCTACATGTGTGCCGCACCTAGCCTTCTAGAACTCCCTAATTCCTAGCCGAAATTCCTATTCCCATTCCCATTTAATTTCTGCCTTGAGTTAACCTTTTTACAATGGGATTAGGCAATCCTTTTCCTTCACTAAGTGTGCCAAAATAGCCTATATAAACAGCCTTGCCGTGCCATTTAATCACCACCATCCCTTCACACAACATTCATACATCCCTTCAGAAATCAACCTTTGCCGTGACCTTGCAACCACCCATCCATCATTCCCCTACTTCCATACATCCATCCCAACCTCCATACACCACCATAACCCCTTGCCGCACCACCATATATACCTAAAACCATCCAAAGTCCAGAAAATCGTCCACAAACTCACCATAGACCTTTGTGCCGTGACCTAGCAAGGAGAAGGAGAAGGAAGACCAACCCTTGGGCGTTTGTACATTCAAGTTGGAGTGTTGGACATGTCTAGGTCTAATCTATCTTTTATTTTCAATGTTTAAATCTATATTGCTTTGTTTTGTCATGAACATGAAAGGCTAAACTCGTTTTAGCCTAGGGATGCTTTGAAACCATGATTACAATTATAATATGATTTGATTAATTCCAGTTGTGATTTCATAAATTGCGAATGCAATTTACTTAACCGTTTGATGGATAACTTATTCTTGTATGTTTATTAGGGAGGCCTACTTAATTTGCATGCTTGAATTTGGGGCTAGAATATAAGGGTGTTTCACATAATCGTCACAAACTTATATTCACAAGTAGTTAAGGTTGTTTTCACAATCATGTTAAGTAAATTCCTAGCATGCGTATCATGATGTCATAGTTACAAGTGCTTTGTCAATACTTATGGTTTCCATTGAACGTAATGATCTTTAACCGTATCTCTATTATGATGTCATGTAGGGGACTTTTTGAAGAATGCTTTGGGTTGTCGTATGATGTCATCCAATCCACTAACTTAAGGGAAATCTGAGGGTTAATTAGTGATGTCACGGTTAATCTGGGGTGTTGAGGTTCATGGTTTATCGGAAAAGCAACTGGAAATCAATTTATGTTAGAAAGTATCATGTGTGGAGAAGTATCCCTTGGCTATCCCATCATCCATTAGTTTTTCTTATTTTCGTCCAAAATCTGTTTTAAAGTTTTAAGTCACTTGTTTTCTTTTAAATTCGTCCAAAATCAAAACCCCCTTTCTTATTTGTTCCAAATCTGTCCAAAAGAGTCTTTTTGAGTCTTTAGAGTCAAAACCAAGTGTATTTTCGTCCAAATTAAGTCATAGAGTCTAAATTGAGTCTTTTTGGTTGTTTTTGGTTGTTTTGAGTCTTTAAAGTTTGTTTTGAGTCATATAAGTTAGTAAGAGTCTTGTGAGTCTATTTAAAGTGTTTTAAAACATATTTTCACATCTTTGAGTCAATTTTCATTAGATTAGCAATCCCTCCTAATCCCCGGCCTAGAACGATCCCTACTTATATCTATACTACAATTGTCGAAAAGAGGGTTTAATTTGTGTGCTTATATATTTCGCATCAATAAGTGTATGATATGATAAGTGTATGATATGTGGTGAATGATATGTTAAGTGAATGGTTTAAGTGTTTAAAATAGGGAACAAAGCCCTTCCTTGCATGGCAAGGAAGGGAGACACAAGGAAACATACGATAATGTCCTAAGGTTGCAAGGAATGTTGTTTTTGTGTTCTAAAATGCGTAGGAGTCTTCAATGATGCTCAAACATGAGGTCTTTTAGGATTTAACTTTCCTACTTCAAGTCTTCAATTTCGTCCATCCTCTTGGCTCCAAGCATATGATATCCATTCCAATCTCTAATTTGCTCCAAAAGGCACCAAAAGGCATCCTTTTGCATACCTTGCCCTTAGAACCTACAAACACACGAAAATAGCTTAAAGTACTAAAATAACTAAAGAAACATAACGTAAATGCACGAGAACAAGCCATTTAAGTCGCATGAATATGCTCCTATCAGTGGAGAGTGGGTTGAATCCTCCATGTCAAGCACATAGAAATCTGCAGGAAAAATCAAGTGGTCTACCTGCACCAAAACATCTTCCAAAACTCCTCTCGGGTATGCATTAGATCGATCGGCTAATTGAATAATAACACCATCATTTTTAAGCTCTCCTAGATTCATAGATGCATAAACAGAGTATGACATGACATTAATTGATGCACCCAAATCTAGCATAGCATGTTCGAACCTTGTATTACCAATTACACACGTGATAGGAGCATATTCATGCGACTTAAATGGCTTGTTCTCGTGCATTTACGTTATGTTTCTTTAGTTATTTTAGTACTTTAAGCTATTTTCGTGTGTTTGTAGGTCCAAAGGGCTAAAGGAGCAAAAAGATGCATTTTGGAGACTTTTGGAGCACTTTTGGGCTTAGGATGGATAACTTATGCTTGGAGCCAAAGTGTTGGACGAAATTGAAGACCTAATTGAAGACCAAAGTGTTGGAACCTTGTTCCCTTTAGTTTTAGGACATTTAAACCTTTCCTATATCCTTAGCCGTGCATAACATTCCAACATTCCACTCCTTCATTTCAGCCACACTACCACTTATCATTCACCACTTATCATATCATCCACTTATCATATCATTCACTTATCTTATCATCCACTTATCATATCATTCACTTATCTTATCATTCACTTATCATATCATTCACTTATCATATCATTCACTTATCATATCATACACTTATCATAACCATACACTTATCACTTATCACAACAACAACCTTGCACATGCACATTCATCCACATGCACCCATAATCATTCACTCATCTTTAATCCACATGCATCTTCCATAAATCAAATCAGCCACATCCACATGCACTTATTCCACTTCATCATTACACCACATTCTCTCTCTTTAATCCACATGCATTCATCATCATTCACTATAGTTTTAATTCCACATGCATTTCCACCCACATGCACTTTAATCATTCATACCTATCAGCCACATGCATTCACTCTTCATAAATCAACCACATGCATTCAATCATTCACTCCACACTCATTGCACATGCATTCACTCACCACAAACAAGTCACATGCATTCATCAACATATCTAGCTGTCATTCACATGCATTTCATTCATCATTTCCACCCCCACATGTCCCTTTAATCATTCAAACATGCACTCCCTTTAATCACATGCATAAATCAGCCACATGCATCTCCCTGATGCGTGATTTATACGCACACAAATTAAACCCTCTTTTTGACAATTGTAGTATAAGTATAAGTAGGGATCGTTCTGGACCGGGGATTAGGAGGGATTGTTAATCACTTGGATTTGACTCAAAAACATAAAAACAAAGTTAAAAACGTTCACAAAGACTCAAAGGACTCAAAACAAGTTCAAAAGACTCAAAACTGCCTAAAAACACTAACTAGGCAGTTTCTGACCTTAAACCCGATGTTGGACGAATTTAAGATTATGGCTTGATTCAAACGTAAAATAACAATATAAAACACTATACTAGACTCAAAGAATGCAAAACTAAACTTTAAAACACTAAAACAAACCAAAAGACTCAAAACAACACAAACACACTCAAATCTGCCTAAAAACCACTTTCTGGGCATATTTGAGCACAAACACAAATTTGGACGAATTTGTGTAACAAAATGACTCAAAATGCTTTAAAAACACAAACTAAATTGATTTCTAACTAAATTAGACAATAAAGTAAAGGGGGATTTTAATTTGACGAAAATTGAAATAACGAAACAAGTTTAATAAACTAGACAGAATGTAAATATGAATGCGATGAAAATGAATGGATGAATGCTAGCTAGAAGGTTCTTCTCCACACATGTTACACTTGCATAATAAAATGATTTCCAATTGCATTTCAATAAACCATGAATTCTCAACACCCCAAGTTAACCGTGATGCACTAATTAACCTTCAAATCTTCCTAACGTTATTGAATTGGATGGGTTAGCGCATACAACAATTCAAAACATTCCCCACAAGTCCCCTACATGATTGCATAATAGAGATACAAGCAAGAATCATTACGCTCTATGAAAATTATAAGTGTTGACGAGGCATTCGTTACTATGGAATACGCATGAAACTTATGCCAAGAATTCGTTTAACGCGATTGTTTATAAGCAACCTCCACTACTTGTGAATATAAGTTCGTAACTATTAGGTGAAACTCACTTATATTCTAGCGTCATATTCATGCATGAAAATTAAGCGTGCACTCTCAATAAACATACATAAATAAGTTATCAATCAAACGGTTAAACAAATTGAATCACAACTTATGAAACGCAATTAGAAGTAATCAAATCAAAATGCAAGCATAAACATATATTTCGAATTTCCTCATAACTTTGAAATCAAAGAAACACCTAAACATTCCAACAACTCAAACTTGAATTGTATGAACGTTTAGGCACTCTTCTCTTCCATTCCTCATACGTACAAAACAAAGAGTATTGAAATTAACATTGAAATCAAAGAAACACCTAAACATTCCAACAACTCAAACTTGAATTGTATGAACGTTTAGGCACTCTTCTCTTCCTCTTCGTTGTAGCACAAGGTCTAAGGATAGTTTGATGGTGTGAATGGTTTGGGGAGTGGTGAAAATGGAAGGATGGTGTTTGGATTGTAAGGGAAACTCACGGCACAAAGGGGGAAGTGTTGGTGGTATGTACAATGGAATGGAAGTGTTTATGGAATGGATGAATTTCTGGCACAAAGGCCTTATTTCTGTGGTGAATGGATCCCCCCCTTTGTGGCTGCAATGAAGGGTTATTTATAGGTGAAATGGGGGGAACATGACAGCTAGGAGGGTGGTGGAAATCTGGAATGATGATGGGAGATGCATGTGGCTGATTTATGCATGTGATTAAAGGGTGGAAATGCATGTGCTTTGAATAAGTGGCTGCATGTGCAAGGGGACAATATGGAAATGAGATGGGAGATGCATGTTGATTTGAATGTGTTTGCATGTGACTTAAAGCTAGGGTGAATGATGATAAATGCATGTGGATGGAAATAATGAAGGGTGAATGTGCATGTGCTGCAATGGGTTGGGAAAACATGTGAGGGAATGATTAAGGTGAATGAATAATGAAATGGGAAAGCATGTGCAAAAGGGGAATGCATTTGGCTGCAAGGTTTTGTGTTAGGTGATGGGTGCATGTTAAGTGATAAGTGATTATGATAAGTGATATGATAAGTGATGATGATAAGTGATAAGTGATATGATATGTGGTTATGATAAGTGATAAGTGGTGATGATAAGTAATGATATGTGTGAGTGTGGCTGAAATGAAGGAGTGGAATGTTGGAATGTTATGCACGGCTAAGGAAATTGGAAAGGTTTAAATGTCCTAAAACTAAAGGGAACAAGGTTCCAACACTTTGGTCTTCAATTAGGTCTTCAATTTCGTCCAACACTTTGGCGCTAAGCATAAGCTATCCATCCTTAGCCCAAAAGTGCTCCAAAAGTCTCCAAAATGCATCTTTTTGCTCCTTTAGCCCTTTGGACCTACAAACACACGAAAATAGCTTAAAGGACTAAAATAACTAAAGAAACATAACGTAAATGCACGAGAACAAGCCATTTAAGTCGCATGAATATGCTCCTATCAAATACCCCCACACTTATCTTTTGCTAGTCCTCGAGCAAAACAAAACAACAAAAGAACACGAAACTAGACAAAACGAACAAAACACAACCTACACCTTCCAACAATCGTCTCACGGATTTCCAATGCTCATGACAAGTTAAAAATCATTATTTTCTGGATTTACGATAATGACATGAATATGATCTCATGAATGGAATGCTACTACTTAGAATGAGAACCAGTGATTCCATAAGCTCATATCAATTCCAAACTCCACATATTGAACACATAACGATCAAGATAGAAGCATAAGGATTGAAACGGGGCTAAAGGTGTTTGGCTAACAAAGAAAGGATAGGGAAAACAAACGTTCTTTAAGCAATAGTGAGCAAAGTATTGAATTAGGCACTTAGAATTCCCTTTAGAACGCAGAAGTCAACTTTGAACACCCAAGGGAAAGTCACACAAAACTTAGGGCCATATTCAAACTTTTTGGGCCCTTTCTTCAACAATCACACTCTCACTTATTTTCACTCTTTTTCTTTCTTTTCTTCTTCTTTTTCTCACATTTTTTTTTTCTTTTTCCCGTGCCTCCTTTAAGACTTAGGCACATACATACACACAAAAATCCCTTCCCCCACACTTATTTTCTGCAACATATTAATCAAAAGGAATTCATTTAAGTCATGCTCACTATACTTCAAGAACAAGGGTATAGGAAAGTCCTACTCTAGGCTAGGTAAGGGGTGATGTGGTTAACAAAGAAAATAGGCTAAACGAGGCTCAACGGGGTTAAAACTAATATATACGAAATATGGGAAGTAAGGCTATTTGGCTATGGTGGCAACAACACAACTTCATCTTGATATATATTATGCAATTCAATGTCATGCTTTGAATGAAATGGATATAAGTTCTAGCATTTAGTTCTATCATGATACAATTGCATTCTAAGTAGCAACCAAGCAAGGAATAATGAGATCATGCAACAACTTTAGAAAACAAAGAATCACAGAAAATAACTCTCCAAAGAAGGTAATGGCTCGAGTCTCACAGGGTTGTAGCGTTTGTTTGAGTTCCTTCCTTCAAGCATGTTACAAAAACGAATTTTTCTTTTATGATTGCATGTGAAGTCATACATTATAACCATAACCAAGCATATACCAAGAGTAATTCAAACTTTTCTCTATGTTCATAACTCTTTTTAACAGTTGATGCGAGATTAATACGCACACAAATTAAACCCTCTTTTCGTCAAATTGTAGTATATGTATATAAGTAGGGATCGTTCTGGACCGGGGATTAGGAGGGATTGTTAACCACTTGGATTTGACTCAAAAACGTAAAATAACAATATGAAACACTATACTAGACTCAAGGAATGCAAAACTAAACTTTAAAACACTAAAACAAACCAAAAGACTCAAACATTACCCAAAACACTCAAAACTGCCTTAAAATCACTTTCTGGGCAGTTTTGAGCACTTTGAGTACTTTGGACGAATTTATGTAACAAATTGAATCACAACACTTATAAACACAAACTAAATTGATTTCTAACTAATTTGACAAGAAAGTAAAGGGGGATTTAGGTGTTGACGAATTTAAACTAAAAGAACAGATTGTAAGTAAAAGCAAAATGTAAATGTGAATGTGTGATAGAATTGAATGGAATGAAGGCTAGCTAAGGGGTTCATCTCCATACATGTTATACTTGCATAATAAAACGATTTCCAATTGCATTTCAATAAATCATTAATTCTCAACACTCCAAGTTAACCGTGATGCACTAATTAACCTTCAAATCTTCCTAACGTTATTGAATTGGATGATTGCATACGACAACCCAAAACATTCCCCACAAGTCCCCTACATGATTGCATAATAGAGATACAAGCAAGAATCATTACGCTCTATGAAAATTATAAGTGTTGACAGGGCATTCGTTACTATGATTGCATGAAACTTATGCCAAGAATTCGTTTAACGCGATTGTTTATAAGCAACCTCCACTACTTGTGAATATAAGTTCGTAACTATTAGGTGAAACTCACTTATATTCTAGCGTCAAATTCATGCATGAAAATTAAGTGTGCACTCTCAATAAACATACATAAATAAGTTATCAATCAAACAGTTAAACGAATTGAATCCACAACTTATGAAACGCAATTAGAAGTAATCAAATCAAAATGCAAGCATAAACATATATTTCGAATCCCCCCCCTAGCCAAGGGGGGTTTAGTTGAATTTAAACATTGGAATCAAAGAAACACCTAAACATTCCAACAACTCAAACTTGAATTGTATGAACGTTTAGGCCCTCTTCTCTTCCATTCCTCATTCGTACAAAACAAAGAGTATTGAAATTAAACATTGAAATCAAAGAAACACCTAAACATTCCAACAACTCAAACTTGAATTGTATGAACGTTTAGGCACTCTTCTCTTCCTCTTCGTTGTAGCACAAGGTCTAAGGATAGTTTGATGGTGTGAATGGTTTGGGGAGTGGTGGAGGAATGGAAGAGGAGTGGTGGAAATGGAAGGATGGTGTTTGGATTGTAAGGGAGTGGTGCCTTAAGGCCACGGCACCAAGGGCAGTTTGTGATGGTCTACATTCTGAAAATGGAAGGGTTTGTGTTGTGGTATGTACAATGGAATTGAAGTGTGTGATAGAAATCTGTATGAATGAGAATGAATGCAATGGATGCTTATTTATAGGTGAAATGGGGGGAACATGACAGCTAGGAGGGAATGTGGCTGCATGTTTGAATGATTAAAGGATGCATGTGGGTTGGAATTGCATGTGCAATGAATATGTGGCTGCATGTGCAAGGGGACAATCTGAAAATGCATGTGAAAGCATGTGTTGGCTGCAATGATGAAATGGATGGGAGTGCATGTGGCTTAATTAATTAAAGGGAGTGCATGTGCAATGTTTTAAAGGATGGAATGCATGTGAATATGATGGAAATCTGATGGGAACTCACGGCAAGGATGATTTCTGGTGGTGAATGGGTGTATGTTTGAATGATTAAAGGGACATGTGGGTTGGAAATGATGAAGGAAATGCATGTGAGTGACAACTAAATATGTTGATGAATGCATATGGAATGTTTGTGGTGAGTGAATGTTTATGGAATGCAATCTGAAATGGGAGATGGAATGGGATGTTTTGCATGTGAATTAAAGAGTAAATGCATGTGAATTAAAGAGTGAATGCATGTGCAATGACAGCTAGGTTGAATATGCATGTGGAATGGCTGATTTATTTGAAGATGCATGTGCAATGAAGTGGAATGACAGCTAGGTTATGATGATGAATGCATGTGGCTGATTTAATTGAATAGAAAAGCATGTGGATTTAATGGTTTAAAGGGTGAATGCATGTGGATGCATGTGTTGATGAATGGGATTAGGAAAGGTTTAAATGTCCTAAAACTAAAGGGAACAAGGTTCCAACACTTTGGTCTTCAATTAGGTCTTCAATTTCGTCCAACACTTTGGCTCCAAGCATAAGCTATCCATCCTTAGCCCAAAAGTGCTCCAAAAGTCTCCAAAATGCATCTTTTTGCTCCTTTAGCCCTTTGGACCTACAAACACACGAAAATAGCTTAAAGTACTAAAATAACTAAAGAAACATAACGTAAATGCACGAGAACAAGCCATTTAAGTCGCATGAATATGCTCCTATCAACAGTCATGCAATTACAAACCAAATCCTTATCATTTTGTTGGAAGGTACCCTAAGACACAAACACACAAAAATGACTCAAAACACTCTTTTTAGGCTTTTTAAAACATGTTTTTCAAATTTTTATGTGATTTTCGGAGTTATAAAACAAAACACACTAAAAACACTCTAAAACAACTTAAAAACACCTTAAAACAGCAAGGAACAACATTTGAAGTAATGGGTGATAGAATCCCACGAATTTGCATTAACAACATTAGTTACCCCCCCACACTTAAATCAAACATTGTCCTCAATGTTTTAAGCATAGATTCACACAAAACATAAGTAAACACACAAAAAGCACTTAAACATACTAAACATGGCAAAATGTAATTAACAAAGAGAAAAGTTTAGGGACGCAAATCTGGTTATGGAGTGTAAATTCCATCTTCTCTTTATTAATTGCATTGAGGCTTGATCTTGATGATTTGACAGGGGTTCCTCCCATCATTGATTTTCCTTTGTGCTACTCTTGAACTGGGCAGCAGGATTCTTTCGGTCTCCCCCGAAGGTCTGAGCTTACTCCTTTGGTCTGTTTCTTTGTTCAATCTTTCCAATTCGTATTGAAAAGGGTTGGAGGATAACTCAGCCTAAGTTTGTCTCCACATGCTTCAATGTATCATTTTCACTTGCCTTACTCGCTCCCCTTTGCAGAAGTGGTCCCTTCTCTGGAAGTGTATCAACCGTTGAAGATGACTACTCGAGAGCAACGCTAGGTAAGCAATCAGGAATAGATTCCAGGCAGTTGGCTCCAGATCGGAAGACAGACTCCAAGTCCCGGCTGATTGCTTCTTTTACTTTGCCATGCGAGTAAGAACAAGGACAAAGAAAAAGACAGGGAAAGAGCATGATATGAGATACTTTTGCTTTTGACCTTGATGATATGAGATACCTTTGCTTTTGAAGAAGCGGTGAATGAATCAGCACACTTCAATCCGCCGTTTCCTCCTGGGTCATCTGTACTCCAGGCATCTGGTATTATCTTTGGGGAAGAAGAAAGAATTGAGTATTTCGAAAGGCTTTGCTGGGACGCCCTCAGAGGTGAGGGAGAGTTGGGCATTTTCTTCAGGTTTGCCTTGCCATAAAAGACGAAGGTCGACATATATAGAGATAATATCAAGTGGTGGTACTGTTTTTTTTTTTTTTTACCCTTGTCGACAAATGTCTCTTCGATATCTGAATGACGCCTCTTCGATTTCTGAGCAGGCGCCCCTTCGATTTCTGAACGACGCCCCTTTGCTTTCTGAACGACACGTAGTAGTGCGGATGCGGCTCCTTTTGACAAAGCTGCACGCGTTTTCTGAAAAGCAGAGAAAGCGCCGCCGAACTTTGCGCTTGTCGGCTAAAGATGTGTAGTTGCGATGATGGCCTCCACGTGTTGTCTGAAAAGAAGAAATCTTTTGACAAAGTTGAACACGTCTTCTGAAAAGCCGAGAAAGCGTCGCCAAAATTACGCCGGAAATTCCGGCTTTTTGAATCGATGGACGCGTCGCCTTGGCTTTTTATAGAGGTTTCGATCACCGCCAACAAACACACTCTGAAGATTTCCCATTCTTGAAAATCGACTCCGGCCCTTTGAAATTTAACTTCATCCCTTCTCTTTGAACACTTTTGAAAAATGGCAAACTCATCAAACCTTAGCTTGGAATTGAGCCTTAGCAGTGATACGGGCGCGCCGCGTCAAGGTAACGTATGGCGCCCTTCTTTCTTATCTTCTAACGGTCTTCTTACAGGTGAAGACTCCGTGATGCAGGACGCCACAACAGCTACAATAGTAGCTAGGAACCTCCTCACTCCAAAGGATAGTAGGCTGCTGTCAGGACGGTCCGATGAGTTGGCCGTTCAAGAGTCCCTCGCACTTAGTGTTCAGTGTGCGAGTTCTGTGTCCAACATGGGCCAACACCTGCTTGCCCGCTCCCGTCAGGTGGAATCATTTATGGCAGAGGTAGAAAGTCTTAAGCAAGAGATCCAGCAGCTTAAGTACGAGAATAGAAGTTTGCATGTGCTTGCAAATAACTATTCGTCGGGCATGAAGATGAAGCTTGATAAGCTGCACGAATCTGAGGGTCGAATCCAAAGTGACCGTCAAAGGCTTGCGGCTTATCTCCAGAGGCACCTTTTTCCTGGGTCATCCAGCGCTTGGCTAAGTATTGAGGCCTGGAATGCTCTAGCTCCGATGGCTTCCGCTCCGATGCCTCCCGCTTCTATGCCTCCCGCTTCTATGCCTTCTGCTTCTATGCCTTCCGCTTCTGCGCCTCGTAGTGGGGCTTCACGTAAACAACCTTTGTGAAGCTCCACTTTTCTCCATGTTTAGTATCTTTTTTTTTTTTTTTTTTTTTTAATTTTATTTTTTATGAACATGCTTTGTTTTATTCAGTGCATTGGGTTGCCTCCCAAGTAGCGCTTTCTTTTACGTCTTGCAGCCGGACGAAGAACCCAATCACTCCAGGATATGTTCACGAATCGGATGAGAACTCCGAGTCATGAACTAGTACCTAAAACAAGAAACAAAACAAGATTAAGAATCTGGAATAAAATAAAAACAAACGAAAATAAAACAATCCAAGGGATTAGCAAATTTTCTAATCCCCGGCAACGGCGCCAAAATTTGATGCGTGATTTATACGCACACAAATTAAACCCTCTTTTTGACAATTGTAGTATAAGTATAAGTAGGGATCGTTCTGGACCGGGGATTAGGAGGGATTGTTAATAACTTGGATTTGACTCAAAAACATAAAAACAAAGTTAAAAACGTTCACAAAGACTCAAAGGACTCAAAACAAGTTCAAAAGACTCAAAACTGCCTAAAAACACTAACTAGGCAGTTTCTGACCTTAAACCCGATGTTGGACGAATTTAAGATTATGGCTTGATTCAAACGTAAAATAACAATATAAAACACTATACTAGACTCAAAGAATGCAAAACTAAACTTTAAAACACTAAAACAAACCAAAAGACTCAAAACAACACAAACACACTCAAATCTGCCTAAAAACCACTTTCTGGGCATATTTGAGCACAAACACAAATTTGGACGAATTTGTGTAACAAAATGACTCAAAATGCTTTAAAAACACAAACTAAATTGATTTCTAACTAAATTAGACAATAAAGTAAAGGGGGATTTTAATTTGACGAAAATTGAAATAACGAAACAAGTTTAATAAACTAGACAGAATGTAAATATGAATGCGATGAAAATGAATGGATGAATGCTAGCTAGAAGGTTCTTCTCCACACATGTTACACTTGCATAATAAAATGATTTCCAATTGCATTTCAATAAACCATGAATTCTCAACACCCCAAGTTAACCGTGATGCACTAATTAACCTTCAAATCTTCCTAACGTTATTGAATTGGATGGGTTAGCGCATACAACAATTCAAAACATTCCCCACAAGTCCCCTACATGATTGCATAATAGAGATACAAGCAAGAATCATTACGCTCTATGAAAATTATAAGTGTTGACGAGGCATTCGTTACTATGGAATACGCATGAAACTTATGCCAAGAATTCGTTTAACGCGATTGTTTATAAGCAACCTCCACTACTTGTGAATATAAGTTCGTAACTATTAGGTGAAACTCACTTATATTCTAGCGTCATATTCATGCATGAAAATTAAGCGTGCACTCTCAATAAACATACATAAATAAGTTATCAATCAAACGGTTAAACAAATTGAATCACAACTTATGAAACGCAATTAGAAGTAATCAAATCAAAATGCAAGCATAAACATATATTTCGAATTTCCTCATAACTTTGAAATCAAAGAAACACCTAAACATTCCAACAACTCAAACTTGAATTGTATGAACGTTTAGGCACTCTTCTCTTCCATTCCTCATACGTACAAAACAAAGAGTATTAACATTGAAATCAAAGAAACACCTAAACATTCCAACAACTCAAACTTGAATTGTATGAACGTTTAGGCACTCTTCTCTTCCTCTTCGTTGTAGCACAAGGTCTAAGGATAGTTTGATGGTGTGAATGGTTTGGGGAGTGGTGAAAATGGAAGGATGGTGTTTGGATTGTAAGGGAAACTCACGGCACAAAGGGGGAAGTGTTGGTGGTATGTACAATGGAATGGAAGTGTTTATGGAATGGATGAATTTCTGGCACAAAGGCCTTATTTCTGTGGTGAATGGATCCCCCCCTTTGTGGCTGCAATGAAGGGTTATTTATAGGTGAAATGGGGGGAACATGACAGCTAGGAGGGTGGTGGAAATCTGGAATGATGATGGGAGATGCATGTGGCTGATTTATGCATGTGATTAAAGGGTGGAAATGCATGTGCTTTGAATAAGTGGTTGCATGTGCAAGGGGACAATCTGGAAATGAGATGGGAGATGCATGTGGCTGATTTGAATGTGTTTGCATGTGACTTAAAGCTAGGGTGAATGATGATAAATGCATGTGGATGGAAATAATGAAGGGTGAATGTGCATGTGCTGCAATGGGTTGGCAAAACATGTGAGGGAATGATTAAGGTGAATGAATAATGAAATGGGAAAGCATGTGCAAAAGGGGAATGCATTTGGCTGCAAGGTTTTGTGTTAGGTGATGGGTGCATGTTAAGTGATAAGTGATTATGATAAGTGATATGATAAGTGATGATGATAAGTGATAAGTGATATGATATGTGGTTATGATAAGTGATAAGTGGTGATGATAAGTAATGATATGTGTGAGTGTGGCTGAAATGAAGGAGTGGAATGTTGGAATGTTATGCACGGCTAAGGAAATTGGAAAGGTTTAAATGTCCTAAAACTAAAGGGAACAAGGTTCCAACACTTTGGTCTTCAATTAGGTCTTCAATTTCGTCCAACACTTTGGCGCTAAGCATAAGCTATCCATCCTTAGCCCAAAAGTGCTCCAAAAGTCTCCAAAATGCATCTTTTTGCTCCTTTAGCCCTTTGGACCTACAAACACACGAAAATAGCTTAAAGGACTAAAATAACTAAAGAAACATAACGTAAATGCACGAGAACAAGCCATTTAAGTCGCATGAATATGCTCCTATCACTCCCATCACCATATCAGATTTCCATCATATTCACATGCATTCCATCCTTTAAAACATTGCACATGCACTCCCTTTAATTAATTAAGCCACATGCACTCCCATCCATTTCATCATTGCAGCCAACACATGCTTTCACATGCATTTTCAGATTGTCCCCTTGCACATGCAGCCACATATTCATTGCACATGCAATTCCAACCCACATGCATCCTTTAATCATTCAAACATGCAGCCACATTCCCTCCTAGCTGTCATGTTCCCCCCATTTCACCTATAAATAAGCATCCATTGCATTCATTCTCATTCATTCTTCCACATTTCAGAAAATCATCCATTCACACCAAGAAACATCCCCTTGGCCGTGAGTTTCCCTACAAATCCAAACACCACTCCTCTTTCATTTCCATCACTCCCCAAACCATTCACACCATCAAACTATCCTTAGACCTTGTGCTACAATAAAGAGGAAGAGAAGAGGGCCTAAACGTTCATACAATTCAAGTTTAAGTTGTTGGAATGTTTAGGTGTTTCTTTGATTTCAATGTTTAAATTCAATTCTCTTTGTTTTGTATGTTTGAGGAATGGAAGAAAAGAGTGCTTAAACGTTCATACAATTCAAGTTTGAGTTGTTGGAATGTTTAGGTGTTTCTTTGATTTCAATGTTATGAAGAACTAAACCCCCCTTAGCTAGGGGGTGATTCGAAATATATGTTTATGCTTGCATTTTGATTTGATTACTTCTAATTGCGTTTCATAAGTTGTGGATTCAATTCGTTTAACTGTTTGATTGATAACTTATTTATGTATGTTTATTGAGAGTGCACACTTAATTTTCATGCATGAATTTGACGCTAGAATATAAGTGAGTTTCACCTAATAGTTACGAACTTATATTCACAAGTAGTGGAGGTTGCTTATAAACAATTGCGTTAAACGAATTCTTGGCATAAGTTTCATGCAATCATAGTAACGAATGCCCCGTCAACACTTATAATTTTCATAAAGCGTAATGATTCTTGCTTGTATCTCTATTATGCAATCATGTAGGGGACTTGTGGGGAATGTTTTGGGTTGTTGTATGCAATCATCCAATTCAATAACGTTAGGAAGATTTGAAGGTTAATTAGTGCATCACGGTTAACTTGGAGTGTTGAGAATTAATGATTTATTGAAATGCAATTGGAAATCGTTTTATTATGCAAGTATAACATGTATGGAGATGAACCCCTTAGCTAGCCTTCATTCCATTCAATTCTATCACACATTCACATTTACATTTTGCTTTTACTTACAATCTGTTCTTTTAGTTTAAATTCTTCAAAACCTAAATCCCCCTTTACATTCTTGTCAAATTAGTTAGAAATCAATTTAGTTTGTGTTTATAAGTGTTGTGATTCAATTTGTTACATAAATTCGTCCAAAGTACTCAAAGTGCTCAAAACTGCTCAGAAAGTGATTTTAAAGCAGTTTTGAGTCTTTTGGGTAATGTTTGAGTCTTTTGGTTTGTTTTAGTGTTTTAAAGTTTAGTTTTGCATTCCTTGAGTCTAGTATAGTGTTTCATATTGTTATTTTACGTTTTTGAGTCAAATCCAAGTGGTTAACAATCCCTCCTAATCCCCGGTCCAGAACGATCCCTACTTACATACTTACTACAATTGACAAAAAGAGGGTTTAATTTGTGTGCGTATAAATCACGCATCAACACGGGATAGTGAAACTACCTGGATCTTTGCATTTAGGTGGCAGCTTTCTTTGCAATATTGCAGAGACATTCTCACTTACATGTACCACCTCTTTCTCCCGAATCCGTTTCCTTGTTGTACAAATCTTCTTCAAAAACTTAGCGTACTTTGGAATTTGCTTTATTGCATCAAGGAGTGGGATATTGACATGCACCTTCCTAAACGTCTCTAGGTTGTCTTTTTCATCCTCCTCTTTCTTAGATTGCATAAACCTACTAGGAAAAGGAACATTCAAAGGAAAAGCATTAGTAGGAACTGAACTTGACACGTTTTTACCTTTATTTGGTGAATTGGACGGTTTAGGATCAAATGAGGCTTGCGGCACATTTGGTTCCACCTTGGCCGTGAGTGGCCTTTGCTCCTCCTTTTCAATTCTCAACTCGTCCTCCTCGTTGGAACGTGATTTGGATGGGTTGAGGTCAGATTCGACTTGCTTTCCACTTCGCAAATGCATAGCTTTTGCAGATTCAAATCCACCTTTCGGATTGACCACCGTTGAGCTAGGCAACCTTCCTTGCTCACGAAATTGCCCCATGAACTCGGCAATTTGTCCCACTTGCTTCTCCAAGTTGTCCACCCTCCTGTCTTGGATTTGCCTCTCTTTGTTTTGAGTTTGGACTTCCTGCGTCAAAGTAGTAAGTAATTGTAAAATCTTATCATTATCACTTGAATTACCTACATTGCTTTGGGCAGGTTGTGCTTGGGCTTGTGGTGGTGCCAACGGCTTTTGATAGAAACCCGGGGGTTGTTGCCTAAATCCGCTTTGTTGTTGACCTTGTTGGGGGTCTCGCCATTTGAAATTCGGATGATCACGCCAGCCGGGATTGTAAGTATTAGAAAACGGATCACCACGTGATTGGTATTGGTTGCCATATCCCACGGCATTGAGTGTCTCCCACCCTCTATTCTCGATCAATTGTGGGCACTTGTCCGTTGGGTGTCCTTGCATGGAGCATACGCCACAAGAAGCTACGGTTTTGACTTTTGGACCTTCCACCACCTGAGAAAGCAACGCAGTAAGGTTAGCCATTTGATTTTGAAGTTCGGTTATGGCACTTACCTCATTGACTTGGTGTTGCCGTGGGGTACTCCTCTGTCCAACGCCTTCGTATTGTTGAGCATTCAATGCTCGATTAGCAATCAAGGTCTTTGCAGCCGTGGGGGTCTTGTCCACCAATGCTCCTCCCGCTGAGGCATCTAGCATTTGACGTTCAATAGGTAGAAGTCCCTCGTAAAAGTATTGTAGAAGTAGTTCCTCTTTCATTTGATGCTGTGGACATGAAGCAACAAGAGATTTAAAACGTTCATAATAAGTAGGAAAGGATTCACCTTCATCTTGTTGAATTCCACTTATCCTTTTTCGTAGGAGGATGACTCGAAAAGTTGGGAAAAACTTCTCCAAGTAAGCTCGTTTCATGCTCTCCCATGATGTGACCGTTCCGGGAGCCAACTCGTACAACCAATCTTTCGCTTTCTCTTGGAGAGAAAAGGGAAAGGCCTTCATCTTCAAGATGCTCTCATCCACGTTCACCGGAGTCATGCTTGAGCAAACGACTTCAAACTCCTTCAAGTGCTTGTTCGGATCTTCCATGGATAGCCCATGGTACTTCGGAATGTGATGTAACAGGCTTGACTTCAATTCGAACTCGGCAGTCTTGTCCTGAGCCGCCCTTGGGTATTGGATGCACAAGGGTGCGGCATTGGCCAATCCCGAAGCGGAAAGCTCCTTGATTGTTCGGTTGTCCGCTGCCATGTCTTCCACTTCTTCTTCAAATTCAGAAACGGACTCGGAACTTGCACTTGATTCACTAGGTTCCGGGTTCTTCCTCTTACGTCTCAACTCACGCTCAAAATCGTCGTCAAAGTCTAAAATATGTTCGTGAACCGGATTAGAACTCCGAGTCATAAACAAGTACCTAAAACAAGAAACAAAATAACATAAGAATCTGATCTAATAAGAAAAACGAAAATAACAATCCAAGGGATTAGCAAAGTTGATAATCCCCGGCAACGGCGCCAAAATTTGATGTGAGAATTATACGCACACAAATTAAACCCTCTTTTTATCAATTGTAGTGAAGAATGTAAGTAGGGATCGTTCTGGACCGGGGATTAGGAGGGATTGTTAATCACTTGGAAACTGACTCAAATACGTAAAAACAAGTTTAAAACACTATACTAGACTCAAAGAATGCAAAACTAAACTTTAAAACACCAAAACAAACCAAAAGACTCAAAACAGCACCAAAACACTCAAAACAGCCTTAAAAACACAATCTGGGCAGTTTTGAACACTAGACACAACTTTGGACGAACATTGGTTTTACTTTGACCTAAGACACTTAAAAACACAAACTAAAGTGATTTCTAACTACTATGACTCAACAAAGTAAAGGGGGATTGGTTTTGGACGAATTTAAAAACAAAACAAACTTTTTAAATTAGAACAGATTGTAAAAACGAATTTGATGGAGTTGAATGGATGGGAAGCTAGCTAAGGGGTTCATCTCCACACATGTTATACTTGCATATAAAACGATTTCCAATTGCTTTTCAATTACCCATGAATTCTCAACGCCCCAAGTTAATTAGGTTCGCTTAAATTAACCTTCAGATTTTCCTAACGTTATTGAATTGGATGATTGCATACGACAACCCAAAACATTCCCCACAAGTCCCCTACATGATTGCATAATAGAGATACAAGCAAGAATCATTAAGTTCTATGAAAACCATAAGCATTGACGAAGCACTTGTTACTATGATTGCATGAAACTTGTTCCAAGAATTTACTTAACACGATTGAGATCATCAACCTTTACTACTTGTGAATATAATTCCATAACGATTAGGTGAAATTTCCTTATATCCTAGCATCCAATTTATGCATGATAATTAAGCGTGCACTCTCAACCAACACACACAAATCAATGTAATTCACATAGATAAGTAAATTGAATTCACAACTTATGAAACGCAATTAGAAGTAATCAAATCATATAGCAAGTATGTTCATGGTTTCGAATCCCCCCCTAGCCAAGGGGGGGTTTAGTTCCTCATACGCACAAAACAAAGAGAAATAAATTTAAACATTGAAATCAAAGGAAAAGAAACACCTAGAAATTCCAGCGACGCGAACTTGAATTGCATGAACTTCCGAGCTTCCTTCTCATCCTCCTTGGTGCGGCAAAGCTTAAAACTAAGGAGAAAGGTGTTTAGTGGTTGCGGCAAGGGTGTGGAGAGGGTTGGACGAATTTCTGGAATTAATGAATGTGTATGAGAGGTGGTGATCTGATCTAGGGGTTAATATGAGTATATATAGGCACTTAAAACCCTAGGGTAATCAGATATGGACTTGAATAACCCAAATCCACAAGGAAATAGGCTTAGAAATCAGAAATAGAAAGGGATAATGCTTCCTAGGTGCGGCAGGTAAGGAGATAAGGTGATAAGGCTTCTAGAATGCCTTGCAAGGCAAGGGAAATCAGCTTTCTAGAAGGATTTGGGGCGCCACTTTTGTAGGAGATAAGATAAGGTTCCTAGAATCATGTTTTAAGGGCCAAATTTGTAGGGAAAAAGAGATAAGGGTGCGGCACCTTTGTAGGGATAATGTTAGGGCTTCTAGAAAGCCTAAAAACTAAGGGGATTTGGATAAAACCCACGGCAAAGATAGGATAGGGCATCTAAGGCTTCTAGAAACCCTCCAAGATAAGGTAAAGTGCATGGCATCCCTATAGGATTAGGATAAGGTGTCCTAAAGTGTTTAGGACTCCTCTTTGTGGCTGAAAACCTTGTACATTAGGATTAGGAAAGCTAATCCTTCTTCATCTTGGAATTCTTCTCCTTCTTGGACTTGGAAAGCTTCTTTGTTGCTTCACTTGAGACCATATGGATTTTGACTTTCCTTCATCAAGTAGGAAACCTTATTTGAGAAGGAATCTTCATTCTTCTAGGAATCCTAATTCAACTAGGAAACCCATTTTAACTAGGAATCCTAATTCAACTAGGAAACCATCTTAACTAGGAATCCTAATTCAACTAGGAAACCATCTTCCATTTAGGGACTTTCCTACTTCAACTAGGAAACCTTGCTCAAGTAGGAATCATCATCTTCAAGTCTTCAATTTCGTCCATCCTCTTGGCTCCAAGCATATGATGTCCATTCCAAGCTCTAATTTGCTCCAAAAGGCTCCAAAATGCATCCTTTTGCATACTTTGCCCTTAAAACCTGAAAACACATAGAACTAGCTTAAAAGACTACTTTACTAAGGAAAAACACTATAAATGCACAAAAACAAGCTAAACTAAGGTGCGTAAATATGCTCCTATCAGGTGTGTGAAGTATGTTCTATTCAAGGACATGTTTCTGACAAGTGTCCTCAACTTATTGAGAATGGTGGATGGGAGACCGCGAATGCAATTGGATTTCAAAGCCAAAATCAACCAAGGAACGATCCATATTCCAACACCTACAATCCCGGTTGGAGAGATCACCCAAACTTCAAGTGGAGGGAGCCACAACAACCCCAATCACAAGGAGGCTTTAGGCAACAACCTCCGGGCTTCTACAACAAGCCATACACACCCACACAAGCACCTCCACAATCTGCCCAAACAAGTTCAGGTAACACTTTAGACAATAATACACTTCTTAAATTACTAACTAACTTGTCTCAGGGGCAAGAAAATCAAGCCAAGGTCATGCAAAACAATGACAAAAGGGTGGATCATTTGGAGAAACAAATTGGGCAGATTACAGATTTTGTAGGGAAATTTCGAGACCAAGGCCAACTCCCTAGTTCTACCATTCCAAATCCAAAAGGAGGGTTTGAAAGTGCAAAAGCCATAGTATTGAGAAGTGGAAAAGAAGTTGGGGCAGGTTCTTCATCAAAAACAGGTCACAAAGAGGATGAAAAATTGCACTTTGAAGAGGGGGAAGCAACCAAACCCACGGCAAGGGTGGAACTCCCTTTGCCGCAAGTTTCTAGTGACCCTAAACCATCCAATCTGTCCAATATAGGTAAGAATGTGTCAAATTCAATTCCTACTAATGTTTTTCCTTCGAATGTTCCTTTTCCTAGTAGGTTCATGCAAACAAAGAAGGAAGAAGCTGAAAAAGACATTCTTGAGACATTTAGGAAAGTTCAAGTTAACATACCCCTTTTGGATGCAATCAAGCAAGTTCCACGCTATGCCAAGTTTTTGAAGGAGTTGTGCACCACTAGGAAGAGGATTTCGACCAAGGAGGTTGTCAAGGTAAGTGAAAATCTCTCCGCCATCTTGCAACGAAAACTACCCCCAAAATGCA
The DNA here is from genome assembly GCF_041283825.1 of Pyrus communis. Taxonomy (NCBI): domain Eukaryota; kingdom Viridiplantae; phylum Streptophyta; class Magnoliopsida; order Rosales; family Rosaceae; genus Pyrus; species Pyrus communis. The sequence goes on from NC_142569.1 coordinate 23,408,517, forward strand.
AAGATCCAGGTAGTTTTACAATTCCTTGTGTCATTGGTAATATTCGCTTTGAATCTGCCATACTAGACTTAGGTGCCTCTATAAATGTTATGCCATACTCAATTTATGCATCTATGAATTTAGGAGCGTTGAAAAATGATGGTGTAATCATACAATTGGCCGATAGATCTAACGCCTATCCAAAGGGAGTTTTGGAAGATGTTTTAGTGCAGGTTAATCATTTAATCTTCCTGGCGGATTTCTATGTTCTTGACATGGATGAATCGGATCATGCCACTTCATTGCCCATCCTCCTTGGAAAGCCATTCATGAAAACGGCCCGGACCAAGATTGACGTGTTTAATGGAACTTTGTCCATGGAATTTGATGGGGAAGTTGTTCATTTCAATCTTTCTAATTCTATTAAGTACCCTAGTGAGGACCATTCATGTTTCTCTATTGATATAATTGATTCTTTGGCGCAGGGATATCTTGACGATTTGAATGACGATGCGCTTGAAAAAGCCATTACAAGAGGCATGGAACGCAACAACGAGGAGGTAACACCTAGGTTAACCCACGGCACACCTAAAGCACCCTATGCCCTGTCTCCTAGTGAGGAAGTTAGGGAGATGGTTGCTGCCCTTGAGTTGTTGCCTACGTATGATGGTAAGTTTCCTAATCGTGAGTCAATTCCTATTTCGACTAACAAGTTGCTTCCGTCCATAATTCAGGCACCCGTCCTTGAACTAAAACCATTACCAAGCCATTTGAAGTACATTTTCTTGGGAGAAAATGAGACCCTACCTGCCATCATCTCCTCATCCCTCACGGCACAAGAAGAGGAGAAACTAGTTCAAGTTTTGAAAGAGTTCAAATCTGCCCTAGGATGGACATTGGCCGATATCAAAGGTATAAGCCCTACAACATGCATGCATCACATATTTCTTGAGGAGGGGGCCAAACCAACTAGAGAGGCTCAACGCCGTCTTAACCCTCCGATGATGGAAGTTGTGAAAAAGGAGATAATCAAACTTCTCGATTGTGGAGTCATCTATCCAATCTCGGATAGTAAGTGGGTTTCACCTATCCAATGTGTGCCTAAGAAATCCGGTGTGACGGTTGTGGAAAATGCCGAGAATGAGCTTGTACCTACTCGCATTCAAACCGGTTGGAGAGTATGTGATGCGAAATATATAAGCACACAAATTAAAACCCTCTTTTGACAATTGTAGTATATGAATAAGTAGGGATCGTTCTAGACCGCGGATTAGGAGGGATTGCTAAACCACTTGAAAACTGACTCAAAAACGTAAAACAAAGGTTAAAACACTAAACTAGACTCAAAGAATGCAAAACTAAACACTTAAAACACTAAAACAAACCAAAAGACTCAAAGCACCAAAACACTCAAAACTGCCTTAAAAACACTTTCTGGGCAGTTTTGAGCACTTTCACTAATTTGGACGAATTTGGGTAATAACTTGAATCAAAACACTTAGAAACACAAACTAAGACACTTTCTAACTAAATTGGACACTAAAGTAAAGGGGGATTTAGTTTTTGACGAAATTAAATAAAATGCACAGATTGTAATTAAAACAGATTGTAAAGATGAATTTGATGAAAATATGGATGGAATGCTAGCTAGAAGGTTCTTCTCCACACATGTCACACTTGCATATAAGATGATTTTCAGTTGGTCTTTCGATGAATCATGAAACTCAACACCCCGGGTTAATTAGGTCCGCTTAAATTAACCTTCAAGTTTTCCTTAAGTTAATGAATTGGATGGGACAGCGCATACACAATTCAAAACATTCTCCAAAAGTCCTTTATGTGAAAAGCACAATAAAGATACAATCAAAGATCATTAAGCAACATGAAAACTATAAGTGTTGACGAGGCATTCGTTACTATGATGAGCATGAAACTAGTGCCAAGAATTCATTTAACGCGATTGTTTATAAGCAACCTCCACGACTTGTGAATATAAGTTTGTAACTATTAGGTGAAACTCACTTATATTCTAGCATCATATTCATGCATGAAAACTAAGCGTGCACTCTCAATAAACATACACAAATAAGTTATCAATCAAGCAGTTAAACGAATTGAATCCACAACTCATGAAATTCCAACCAAAGGTAATCAGTTTATATTGCAAGCATAAACATGGTTTCGAATCACCCCCTAGCTAACTAGGGATTTAGCCTCTCATGTTCACAGAAAGAGAAACAAAATTGAAATTAAACATAAAGAACAAAAGATTGATTACACCTAGAACGCCCAACAAATCCACTTTGAATTTCTGCGCGTTTCAAGCTCCTCTTTCTCCTTTCTTCTTGCTGTGGCAGAGAAGGTTTGGGGTGTTTTTGGATGGGTTTCTGGGTTATAGATGGGTTTAGGGTGGTAAAGGGTTGCGGCAAGGGGTGTGGGTGGTGTATGGAGGTGTAGAATGGAGTGGGGAATGGATGGTGGTGCTGCGGCAAGGTTGTATGGTGGTTGGAAGGTTGGGAAGGCTGCGGATTGAAGGAGAATGGGTGATGGTGGCTGCGGAAAAAGGGAGAAAGTGGAAGGGTGGCTGCGGCTTAGAGAGGGAATTAGGTTTATGGTGGCTGAATGAAAGAATGAATGAAAGAGTGATGCCCTATGGTGTCTAAAGGGTGCGGCTGATATGGTTTTTTGTGAATGAATGAAAAGTGTGAATGAAGAGAGTAGGGTGCGGCTAGGGTTTGAAATATGTATGGTTTCAGAAAATAAAACCCTAACTAATTTTTTATTAACTAAAATTAATTCAAAGGCTGCTAGAATTAGGAAATAAAATCAGAAATTAAAAGGGAATTGATTAATAGGTGCGGCTAGGGTTTAGGTGCATAAAATGGGACAAAACTACCCCCCGTTGCACGGCAAGGGAAGGGAATTAGGGGAAAGGCACGGCAAAGAGGTTTAAAGGGGCTAGGGCCTTTGTTTTGTGTCCTAAAGTGCCTACAAGGCCTTCAAAGTGGCTAGAAAATACGGACGTTTAAGATTAGGAAAGGTTATCAAAACGGGAAACCTTGGGTTAACTTTCCTACTTCAAGTAGGAAACCTTGTTTGAGTAGGAATCCTCGTTTGAGTAGGAATTCATTGTTTCTTCAAGTCTTCAACTCATTCATTCCTCTTTTGCTCCAAAAGACTCCAATTTGCATCTTCTTGCACACTTTGGCTTTATAATCTGAAAATGCACAAAAGTGACTTTAAACACTAAAATAGCTAAGGAAACACAACATAACGAGAACAAGCTAATTAAGTCGCATGAATATGCTCCTATCAAATTCCCCCACACTTTACTTTTGCTAGTCCTCGAGCAAAACAAAACAACTAAAGAAAATAAGACGAAACAAAACAAACAAAACGAAACCTAAACCTTCCAACGTTTGCCTCAGGGATTTTCAATGAAACATGACATGTCAAAGATGATTACTCACATAGCTTTTAGTCTTCCTTCCCCTCAAGCACATACTTAATCATAGTCACCATTCACTAGTTCGCATTTAATCAATTAAAACACATTTTGAATGTAGTAACATGCCTTAGAGAATTCCCTCAATTCCTCACTAGTTATGCACTCAATTTTCACTCTGATTTTCTGACTACACACCCTACAATAGTTATATGTGAGAAGATTGATGTGAACATGAAAGACTAGTACTCACATACGTTATAACAAAGAAAGCAATTTCTGGAGTAATTAAACATGTTTAGGTATGATCTCATGAATGGAATGCTACTACTTAGATGCGAGAACCAGTGACACCATATGCTCATACCAAATTCAAACTTCACAATTGAAATGCACAACACTCAAGATAGAAGTCAAGCGTTGTAACGGGGCTTGGGGTATTGGCTAACAAGGAAAGATAGGGATAAACAAAAGTTCTTTAAGCAATAGTGAGCAAAGTAATGAATTAGACACTTAGAATTCCCATTAGAACGCAAAAATCAACTTTGAACACCCAAGGGGAAGTCGCACAAAACTTACGACCATATTCATTGTTTTGGGCCCTTACTTCAACACACAATACTTTGGAACTCTTTTCACTTCTTTTTTTTTTCTTTTTTTTCTTTTTTTTCACAACTTTTTTTTTTCTTCTTCTAGCCATGCCTATGGCACATAAACTCACATATATACTCCTTCCCCCACACTTATTTTCTGCAACACCTTAATCAAATGGAATTCATTTTCAGTCATGCTTACTATGCTTCAAGAACAAGGGTATGGGTGGTCCTAATCTAGGCTAGGTGAGGATGATATGGGTTAACAAAGAACATGGGCTAACACGGCTCAATGGGTTTAAACTTAAACACAAAATGAGTTAAGGGCACACGGCTATTTGGCTTTGGTGGTGGTCACTACACAACTTCATCTTGAATATGTGTTATGCAAATCAATAACATGCTTTGAATGAAATGGGCATGAGTTCTAGCATTTGGAACTAAGTGATGAAACGCCTTCTAAGTAGTAACCAAGCAAAGAATAATGAGATCATGCAACGACCTTGGAAAACAATGATGCACAGATTGTTACTCTCCAAATAACGTTTAGGCTCAAGTCTCACAGGGATGTAGCATTAATTTGAGTTCATTCCTTCAAGCATGTTACAAAAACTAATTCTATCTTTTGTGATTACATGTGAATTCGTAAACTATAACTACAACCAAGCATAAACCAAACAGTATATCAAACGTCCATCCATGTTTGTAACTTTCTTTAACCATCATGCAATTAAAAACCAAATCCTCATCATTGCGTTGGAAGGCACCCTACGACACAATCAAACACACAAAAACAACTCTTTTTGGTTTTTTTAAAACAATTTTTTCAAATTTTTATGGGTTTTTCGGATTTTTAAGTCAACACATACTAAAACACTCTAAAATAGCTTAAAAACACTTAAAAACAGCAAGGAACAACATTGGAAGTTATGGGTGATAAAATCCCACGAATTTGCATCAACAACATTAGTTACCCCCCCCCCCCCCCCCCCCCCCACTTAAATCCAACATTGTCCTCAATGTTTCAAGCCTAAAATCATACCAAACAAAAGTAAACACACAAACAGCAACTAAACACACTAAGCATGGCAGAATGTAAATAACTGATAGGAGCATATTCATGCGACTTAAATGGCTTGTTCTCGTGCATTTACGTTATGTTTCTTTAGTTATTTTAGTCCTTTAAGCTATTTTCGTGTGTTTGTAGGTCCAAAGGGCTAAAGGAGCAAAAAGATGCATTTTGGAGACTTTTGGAGCACTTTTGGGCTAAGGATGGATAGCTTATGCTTGGCGCCAAAATGTTGGACGAAATTGAAGACCAAAGTGTTGGAACCTTGTTCCCTTTAGTTTTAGGACATTTAAACCTTTCCAATTCCCTTATCACATGCATTCATTATTCATTCCCTCACATGCTTCCATTACTTATCATCACCACTTATCACTTATCATAACCACTTATCATCATCACCTATCACTTATCACTTATCACTTATCACATATCATTCACCACTTATCTTATCAACCACTTATCATATCATTCACTTATCTTATCAATCACTTATCATATCATACACTTAATTAATTAACCCACATGCATCCATCACCCAACACTTCCCTTGTGCCGTGCATACCCTCATTCTTTCATCATTTCAGCCACTTCATCATTCCATCAGATTTCACAACCTAAGTCACATGTGCATTCATCCACCTTTCTCCCAAAAAGCTTTGCACATGCATTCACTCACCACAAACAAGTCACATGCATTCATCAACATATCTAGCTGTCATTCACATGCATTCCATCTTTTAATTTAATCACATGCACATTCACCTTGCATTTGCAGAAAATCCACTTCATAACACATGCATCTTGGCAGATTTCACATGCACTCATGCACATTCACCTTAATCATTCACATAGCTTTAGTCCACATGCATTTCCACCTAGATTTCCACCTCACAACCACCAGAAATCAACCAAAACCGTGCATTCCCTTTCATTTCTGTCAAAGCACATGCATTTCCACCCTTTAATCACATGCACAAACAGCCACATGCATCTCCCATCACCATTTCAGATTTCCACCAAGTTCCTAGCTGTCATGTTCCCCCCATTTCACCTATAAATACTCATTCATTCACACTCATTCAGAGACAATTCATTTCACAACAGAAATTGGTCCCTTGGGGCCAAGCCCTTCACAAAGTCCATCCATTCCATTCAAACACTCATCCATTGCAGAAATGTAGACATCAAACCACCATTGTGCCGTGCCTTCCCCTACAAATCCAAACACCATCCTTCCATTCCTTCACCACTACCCAAACCATTCACACCATCAAACTATCCCTAGACCTTGTGCTACAACGAAGAGGAAGATAAGAGTGCCTAAACGTTCATACAATTCAAGTTTGAGTTGTTGGAATGTTTAGGTGTTTCTTTGATTTCTATGTTTAATTTCAATACTCTATGTTTTGTACGAATGAGGCATGGAAGAGAAGAGTGCCTAAACGTTCATACAATTCAAGTTTGAGTTGTTGGAATGTTTAGGTGTTTCTTTGATTCTCTTTGTTTTGTATCATAAGGAACTAAACCCCCCTTGGCTAGGGGGTAATTTGAAATATATGTTTATGCTTGCGTTTTGATTTGATTACTTCTAATTTCGTTTCATAAGTTGTGATTCAATTTGTTTAACTATTTGATTGATAACTTATTTATGTATGTTTATTAAGAGTGCACACTTAATTTTCATGCATGAATATGATGCTAGAATATAAGTGAGTTTCACCTAATAGTTACGAACTTATATTCACAAGTAGTGGAGGTTGCTTATAAACAATCGCGTTAAATGAATTCTTGGCAAGAGTATCATGCATTCATAGTTACAATTGCCTCGTCAATACTTATAATTTTCATAGAGCGTAATGATTCTTGCTTGTATCTCTATTATGCAATCATGTAGGGGACTTGTGGGGAATGTTTTGAATTGTTGTATGCGCTAACCCATCCAATTCAATAACGTTAGGAAGATTTGAAGGTTAATTAGTGCATCACGGTTAACTTGGGGTGTTGAGAATTAATGATTTATTGAAACGCAATTGGAAATCATTTTATTATACAAGTGTAACATATGTGAAGATGAACCCCTTAGCTAGCATTCATTCATTTCAATTCCATCCATATTTTCATCAAATTCATCTTTACAATCTGTTTTAATTACAATATGTGTATTTTATTTAATTTCGTCAAATCTAATTCCCCCTTTACTTTAATGTTCAAATTAGTTAGAAATCAATTTAGTTTGTGTTTATGAGTGTTTTGATTCATTTTATTTCCCAATTTCGTCCAAATTCACCAAAGTGCTCAAAACTGCCCAGAAAGTGATTTTAAGGCAGTTTTGAGTGTTTTGGGTGATGTTTGAGTCTTTTGGTTTGTTTTAGTGTTTCAAGCATTTAGTTTTACATTCTTTGAGTTAGTTTAGTGTTTTATATTGTGTTTTTACGTTCTTGAGTCAAGTTGTTACACAAATTCGTCCAAATTTGTGTTTGTGCTCAAATCTGCCCAGAAAGTGGTTTTTAGGCAGATTTGAGTGTGTTTGTGTAGTTTTGAGTCCTTTGAGTCTTTGTGAACGTTTTTAACTTTGTTTCTATGTTTTTGAGTCAAATCCAAGTGATTAACAATCCCTCCTAATCCCCGGTCCAGAACGATCCCTACTTGCACCTATACTACAAATGATAAAAAGAGGGTTAATTTGTGTGCGTATAAATCTCGCATCAATAACAAAGAGAAGAGGTTAGGGACGCAAATCTTGGTATGGAGTGTAAATGCCATCCTTTCCTTGGTGATTGCATGGGTTGCCTCCCACGAAGCGCTTGCTTTAGCGTCTTGCAGCCGGACGATGGTATGCTCATTCCCCATTGGAGCCCACGGCATGCAATGGGATCTCCTCCACAACATGCTCAACAAAGTTCTCGTAGTAGGGTTTCAACCTATGGCCATTCACCTTGAATTCTTGTCTAGTTTTCAAACTCTGTATTTGGACTGCACCATGCACAAAAACATTAGTGATAACAAATAGACCAACCCACTTAGAATGTAACTTACCGGGGAATAACCGAAGACGGGAATTGAATAACAACACTTTCTGCCCGATTGAGAAGGTTTTGCCTCGTATCATCTTGTCATGGACGGCCTTGGTCTTCTCCTTGTAAATCCGGGCATTCTCATACGCCTCATGCCGAATCTCTTCAAGCTCGTTCAATTGTAGCTTCCTATGGGTTCCAGCCGTGTCCACATCCATATTGAAGGTCTTGACCGCCCAATGTGCCTTGTGTTCAAGCTCCACGGGTAAATGGCATGGCTTGCCATAGACTAGCCGAAATGGGGACATACCAATGGGCGTTTTGTAAGCCGTTCGATAGGCCCACAGTGCATCCTCCAAACGCAAGCTCCAATCTTTTCTATTCGGCCCAACGGTCTTTTCCAGGATTTGCTTTATTTCTCGATTTGAAACTTCGGCTTGTGATAGGAGCATATTTAGGCGACTTACTTAGCTAGTTTTCATGCATTTATGTTATTAATTCATAGTTGTTTTAGTCTTTTAAAGTATTTTCGTGTGTTTTTAGGTTCTAATGGCAAAGGGAGTAATAAAGTGCATTTTGAGGCTATTTGGAGCATTTTTGGGCATGGATTGGATAGCTTAACCATGAAGCAAAGAGGATGGACGAAATTGAAGACTAGAAGAGTTAGGAAAGGCTACAAATCTGGTGGAAGAAGTCCTAATACAATCCTAAATCCTAGCCGAAATTCCTATTCCAAATCCCACTTGATTTCTGCCTTGAGTTAACCTTTTTCCAATGGGATTAGGCAATCCTTTTCCTTCACTAAGTGTGCCAAACTAGCCTATATAAACAGCCCTTTGCCGCACCATTTAGACCACCACCCTTCACACAACAATCATTCATTCATAAACACAACCATCCTTTGCCGTGACCTTACAACCACCCATCCATCATTCCCCTACTTCCACACCTCCATACACCACCATATACCCTTTGCCGTGACTTAGCAAGGAGGAGGAGAAGGAAGACCAAGCCTTGGGCGTTTGTGCATTCAAGTTGGAGTGTTGGACGTTTCTAGGTGTAATCTATCCTTTATTGTTAATGTTTAAATCTATGTTGCTTTGTTTTGTCATGAACATGAGAGGCTAAACTCGTTTTAGCCTAGGGATGCTTTGAAACCATGATTACATTTATAATATGAGTTGATTAAGTCCAGTTGTGATTTCATAAATTGTGAACGCAATTTACTTAACCGTTTGACGGATAACTTATTCTTGTATGTTTATTAGGGAGGCCTACTTAATTTGCATGCTTGAATTTGGGGCTAGAATATTAGGGTGTTTCACATAATCGTCACAAACTAATATTCACAAGTAGTTAAGGTTGTTTTCACAATCATGTTAAGTAAATTCTTGGCATAAGTTTCATGCAATTCATAGTAATGATAGGAGCATATTCATGCGACTTAATTAGCTTGTTCTCGTGCATTTATGTTGTGTTTATTTAGTTATTTTAGTGTTTAAGGCCACTTTTGTGTATTTTCAGATTATAAGGCCAAAGTGCGCAAGAAGATGCAAATTGGAGTCTTTTGGAGCGAAAGAGGAATGAATGAGTTGAAGACTTGAAGAAACGACGAATTCCTACTCCAACGATGAATTCTTACCAAAATGAGGAATCCTACTCAAACAAGGTTTCCTACTTGAAGTAGGAAAGTTAACCCTAGGTTTCCCGTTTTGGTAACCTTTCCTAATCTAAATGTCCATATTTTCTAGCCACTTATTAGGCCTCGTATGCACTTTAGGACACAAAACAAAGGCCCTAGGCCAAATTTCAGTCCTTGCCGTGCCTTTCCCCTTCTTTCCTTCCCTTGCCGTGCAAGGGGGGGCACTTTGGTCCCATTTTATGCACAAAATCCCTAACCCTAAACCCTAGCCGCACCTATTAAGCTTTCCCCTTTAATTTCTGATTTAATTCCCTAATTCTAGCAGCCTTTGAATTAACTTTAATTTAATTTTAATAAGCTAGGGTTTATTTTCTGAAACCCTACACACTTTTACACTTAGCCGCACCCTTCCATATTCCCCCTTGAATCCGTAGCCTTCCATTGATTCATCATTCCATCTCAGCCGTACCTATTTCTTTCACCCTAGATTCTATTCAGCCATTCACTCAAAAACCCTAAGCTACAAGCGGCAACCATTCACTTCTCATTCTATCATTCAGCCACAAAAACCCAATTCTCTCACCTAAGCCTTAGCCTCCATCACCCTTCTCTCCATTCAATCCGCAACATTCCACCACCCTAATTCCCTCTCAGCCGCAAGAATCCTCCAATTCATTCACCCTAATAACCCTAGTTACACATCTTAGCCGTACCCTCTATTTTCACCCTAGCGATTCTATTCTAATCATTCAGCCACCATCATTCAGATATTCACCCTAATTTCCCCCTAAGCCGTAGCCTCCCTTCACTCTCTCCCATTCTCTCCTCTCAGCCGCAATAACCATCCCCACAAATCCATTCAATCCGGGCATTCACCACCAATTCCAGCCACTCCCCACCATTGCCGCAACCATCTCCACATTTCCAGCCACTATACAAACCTTCCTCCACCACTCCACTACCTTGCCGCACCACCATATCACCATAAACCCATCCTTAAACCATAAACTCATCCAAAAACTCCCTAAACCATCTCTGCCGCAGCAAGGAGAAGAAGAAAGAGGATCTTAGACGCGCCGAAATTCAAGCGGATTCGTTGGGCGTTCTAGGTGTAATTAATCTTTTAATCTTTATGTTTAAATTCAATTGTATTTCTCTTGCTGTGAACATGAGAGGCTAAACCCCTATTTAGCTAGGGGGTGATTTGAAACCATGTTTATGCTTGCAATATGATTTGATTACCTTTGGTTGGAATTTCATGTATTGTGGATTCAATTTGTTTAACTGTTTGATTGATAACTTATTTGTGTATGTTTATTGAGAGTGCACGCTTAATTTTCATGCATGAATATGACGCTAGAATATAAGTGAGTTTCACCTAATAGTTATGAACTTTTATTCACAAGTAGTGGAGGTTGCTTATAAACAATTGCTTAAATGAATTCTTGGCACTAGTTTCATGCTCATCATAGTAACGAATGCCTCGTCAACACTTATAGTTTTCATGATGCTTAATGATCTTTGATTGTATCTTTATTGTGCTTTTCACGTAAAGGACTTTTGGAGAATGTTTTGAATTGCGTATGCGCTAACCCATCCAATTCATTAACTTAAGGAGAACTTGACGGTAATTTAAGCGGACCTAATTAACCCGGGGTGTTGAGTTTCATAATTCATTGAAAGACCAACTGAAAATCATCTAGTATGCAAGTGTAACATGTGTGGAGAAGAACCTTCTAGCTAGCATTCATCCATATTTTCATCACATTCATATTTACATTCTTCCTTTAAATTACAATCTGTGCATTTAGTTTAATTTCGTCAAAACCTCAATCCCCCTTTACTTTAGTGTCCAATTTAGTTAGAAAGTGTCTTAGTTTGTGTTTTTAAGTGTTTTGATTGAAGTAATTACCCAAATTCGTCCAAATTCACCAAAGTGCTCAAAACTGCCCAGAAAGTGTTTTTAAGGCAGTTTTGAGTGTTTTGGTGCTGTTTTGAGTCTTTTGATTTGTTTTAGTGTTTTTATTGTTTAGTTTTGCATTCTTTGAGTCTAGTTTAGTGTTTTAACCTTTGTTTTACGTTTTTGAGTCAGTTTCCAAGTGATTTTGCAATCCCTCCTAATCCCCGGTTAAGAACGATCCCTACTTATACTTATACTACAATTGTCACAAGAGGGTTTTAATTTGTGTGCTTATTTAGTTCGCATCAAATTTTTGGCGCCGTTGTCGGGGATTAGCAACTTTGCTAATCCCTTGGATTGTTTACTTTCTGTTTATTTAGTTATTTTGTTAAAGATTCTGACCTTGTGTTCTTTTTCTTGTTTTAGGTACTAGTGTATGACTCGGAGTTCTCAACCGATTCGTGAGCATATCTTGGACTTTGACAGCGATTTTGAGAGGACTTTGAGACGGAAGAGGAAGCCACACGAACCAAGTCCACAACATCCGGAATCTGACCTTGAAGAAGAAGAGGCCACGGCAGGTGTATTTGAGGAACCCACGGCAAGGGTATTTGAAGAACCACAAGTCATGGCCGTGGATACCCGAACACTCAAGGAGCTTTCGGCCTCAGGATTGGATAATGCCGCACCCTTGTGTATCCAAAATCCCCCACCTGCCGAAGGGAAGACCGATGAGTTTGAGTTGAAGTCAAGCTTGCTTCACCATATTCCGAAGTACCATGGGTTGTCCATGGAGGATCCGAACAAGCACCTGAAGGAATTTGAGGTGGTGTGCTCAAGCATGACTCCCATCAATGTCGATGGAAGTATTCTGAAGATGAAGGCTTTTCCATTCTCTTTAATGGACAAAGCCAAGGATTGGTTGTATGATTTAGCTCCCGGAACCGTCACATCATGGGAGAGCATGAAGAGAGCTTTTCTGGAGAAGTTTTTCCCAACTTCTCGCATCATCCTTTTGCGTAAAAGGATAAGTGGGATCCAACAAGAAGAAGGTGAGTCCTTTCCAACGTATTATTGGTGCGAGATTTACTTGACACTCAAATTAAACCCTCGTTTGACAATTGTAGTAGAATGGATAAGTGAGGGATCGTTCTAGACCGGGGATTAGGAGGGCTTGCTAAAACCTTCTAAATTGACTTAAAAACATAAAAACTAAATTAAAATACTCTTAACAAGACTACTATGACTCAGAATGGCTTTGAAAAACTCAAATTGTCTAAAACAATCAAATTGACTCAAATAGAAGCTAGAACTTGATTTAAACGAATTTGCAATTGTTTATGACTCCAAAAGCTTAAAGATACAAAAATAAAACAAATACAAATGATTAAGACTTAACAAAATAGGGGGGGGGGAATTGTGGTTGGACGATATTAAATTAAAAAGACAGAATATAATTAAAGGCAAAATGTAAATATGAATGTGATAAAAATATGGATGATGGAATAGCCAAGGGGTTCTTCTCCACACATGTTACACTTGCAAACAAAATTGATTCTCAGTTGGTCTTTCGATAAGTTGTGAAACTCAATGCTCCAAGTTAATTAGATCCGCTTAGATTAACTTTCAGATTTCCCTAAATTCGTTGGATTGAATGGAATACGCATTACAACCAAATTATTCTTAATCAAAGTCCCTAACTATGGAATACGCATGATAGAGACATTCAACAAAGATCATTAAGTTCAACGGAAATCATAAACATCGACGAGGCATTCGTTACTATGGAATACGCATGAAACTTATGCCAAGAATTCGTTTAACGCACTTATATTCTAGCGTCATATTTATGCATGAAAATTAAGCTTGCAATCTCAATGAACATACATAAATAAGTTATCAATCAAACAGTTAAACGAATTGAATCCACAACTTATGAAATTCCAACCAAACGTAATCAATTCAAAATGCAAATATAAACATAGTTTTGAATCACCCCCTAGCTAAAGGGGGGTTTAGTTCCTCATAACTTTGAAATCAAAGAAACACCTAAACATTCCAACAACTCAAACGTGAATTGTATGAACGTTTAGGCACTCTTCTCTTCCCTTCTCATACGTACAAAACAAAGAGAATTAAATTTAAACTTTGAAATCAAAGAAACACCTAAACATTCCAACAACTCAAACTTGAATTGTATGAACGTTTAGGCACTCTTTTCTTCCTCGTTGTTGTAGCACAAGGTCTAAGGTGAGCTTTGGGGATTATGTGAAGTGTTTTGGAGGGATGGGAAGTGGTTGGATAGTGGCTGCAATGAAGGAGAAAAACTGCACAGAAAATGGAAGGGGAATTGCGGCAATGGATGTGTATTTGTGTTGTGTGAAGTGTTGTGAATGGAAATATGAGATATGAATTGAATGAATGAATGCAAGGGTATTTATAGGAGTAGTGGAGGGAACATATGGTTGTTTGTTTAAGATGCAAGTGGCTAATTAATGATGGAAAAGTATGTGATTTAAAGGATGCAAAGTGAATGAATCATGAATCATTGTGGATGAAAGGTGGAAGTGCATGTGTTGATGACTAGGTTAGTGGGTGGAAATCTGAAAATGGCATATAGGAATGGGAGCTCACGGTTTGAATGTGTAAAGTGTGTGTGAATGCATGTGAAGATGCAATAAATAATGCATGTAGGGTTAGGAAATAATGAAGAAATGCATGTGAGATGTTTGGAAAGGAAATGGGAACCCACGGCAATGAAGTTGTTTTGTGTTGTGAATTATGATGAATGCATGTGAGTTAAAGAGGGAGAATATGGTGAAATGATGAAGTAGGAAGGTGGAAATGCATGTGAGATGTTTGGAAAGGAATAAAGAATGAATGGTGGAAATGTGAGTGAATGATGTGCATGTGTGAGAATGCATGTGGAATTAAGAGGAGTATGGAAGTGAAATAAATGAATGATATGTTAAGTGATAAGTGAATGATATGTGGTGAGTGATAAGTGAATGGTTTGATAAGTGATAAATGAATTAGTTTAAAGGGCTAGGGTTTAAGTACATAGAATGGGCCTAAAATAGGTTGGTTTGTATGGCATAATGTGTTTGATTGGGCTAGAGTCATTGTTTTGTGTCTTCAAGTGCATACAAGGCCTTCAAATTCGTCCATCCTCTTGGCTCCATGGATAAGCTATCCAATCCATGCCCAAAAATGCTCCAAATGGCCTCAAAATGCACTTTCTTGCTCCCTAGGCCCTTAGAACCTGAAAACACACAAAAGAAGCATAAAGGACTAAAATAACGAGAGAAACATAACGTAAATGCACGAGAACAAGCCATTTAAGTCGCATGAATATGCTCCTATCAAATACCCCCACACTTAGCTTTTGCTAGTCCTCGAGCAAAACAGAATAAAAACAAATAAACAAAACGACACTAAACACGTAAAACACAACCTAAACCTTCCAACAACCGTCTTAGGGATTTCCAATGCACATGACAAGTTAAAAATCATCATTCTCACAGATTTTAGTCATCTTCACATTTAAGTACATTCTTAATCATATTCACCATATACTAGTTCACAATTAAGCATTTAAAACCATGTTTTGAATGTAGTAACATGCCTTAGAGAATTTGCTCAATTCCTTTCAAGATATGCACTCAATTTTTACTCAGATTTTCTAACTACACACCCTAATCTAGTCATATGTGAGAAGATTGATGTAAACATGAAAACGACACTCACATATATGTATCACAAAGAACGCAAATTCTGGAGTTAATAATCAAGTTTAGATATGATCTCATGAATGGAATGCTACTACTTAGACGCGAGAACCAGTGACACCATAAGCTCATACCAAGTTCAAACTCCACAAATTGAAATACACAACACTCAAGATAGAAGTCAAGGGTTGTAACGGGGCTTGGGGTATGTGGATAAAGAAGGGATATGGAAAACAAAGGTTCTTAAAGAAATAGTGAGCAAAGCATTTTAATCAACTTAGAATTCACTTTTGAATGAAAACTCAACTTTTGAACAAAAAGGGAGAATTTAGACAATTTACGCCCAGAATTGGTGTTTTGGAACCTTTCTTCAATCACTTATTCTTTTCTCTCTTTTTTTCTTTTTTTTTTTTTTTTTTTTTTTTTTTTTTTTTTTTTTTTGAATCTCAAAACAAAAACACTTAAACATTCTCTCCCCCACACTTATTTTCTTTCATAATGTAACTCAAAAGGAATTCAATTAAGTCATGCTCACTATCTTTTAAGAACAAGGGTAAGGACGGTCATATTCTAGGTTAGGTGAAGATAAAGTGGGTAAACAAAGAACATGGGTTAACATGGCTCAACGGGGGTAAAACTTACAACATATACGAAATATGGGAAGCGAGGCTATTTGGCTAT
This sequence comes from Pyrus communis, assembly GCF_041283825.1. Classification (NCBI taxonomy): domain Eukaryota; kingdom Viridiplantae; phylum Streptophyta; class Magnoliopsida; order Rosales; family Rosaceae; genus Pyrus; species Pyrus communis. The sequence continues at coordinate 23,424,568 of NC_142569.1, forward strand.
GGTGGCAACTACACAACTTCATCTTGATATATGTTATGCAAATCAATAACATGCTTTGAATGAAATGGGCATGAGTTCTAGCATTTGGAACTATATGATGAAACGCCTTCTAAGTAGTAACCAAGCAAAGAATAATGAGATCATGCAACGATTTTAGAAAACAAGAAATCACAGATTATACTCTCCAAAGAACGTTATAGGCTCAAGTCTCTCAGGGTTGTAGCATTTGTTTGAGTTCCTTCCTTCAGGCATGTTACAAAAACTAAATTTTTTTTTTTTTTTTTTTTTTTTTTTTTTTTTTTTTTTGATTGCATGTGAAGTTATACATTATAACCATAACCAAGCATATACCAAGAGTAAATCAAACTTTTCTCTATGTTAATAACTCTTTTTAACAGTCATGCAATTACAAACCAAATCCTTATCATTGTGTTGGAAGGTATCCTAAGACACAAACACACACACAAAAACAACTTTAAAACAACTCTTTTTGGGTTTTTCAAAACAATTTTTCAAATTTTTATGGGATTTTCGAATTTTTAAGACAAAACACACTAAAACAGTTTTAAAACAGTGAGAAACAACATGTGAAGTGATAGGTGATAAAATCCAACGAATTTGCATCAAATATACTTAGTTACCCCCCACACTTAAATCAAACATTGTCCTCAATGTTTTAAGCATAGATTCACACAAAGCATAAGTAAATACATAAAAAGCACTTAAACATACTAAACATGGCATAATGTAATTAACAAAGAGAAGAGTTTAGAGACGCAAATCTGGTTATAGAGTGTAAATTCCATCTTCTCCTTGGTAATTGCATTGAGGCTTTTGATCTTTGTGATTCCACAGGCTTACTCTTGAACTGGTTTCTGCCCATCGTTGATTTTCCTTTGTGCTACTTCTTGAACTGGGCAGCAGGATGGTTCTTTTGGTCTCCCCCGAAGGTCTGAGCTTACCCCTTTGGTCTGTTTCTTTGTTCAATCTTTCCAATTCGTATTGAAAAGGGTTGGAGGATAACTCAGCCTATGTTTGTCTCCACATGCTTCAATGTATCATTTTCACTTGCCTTACTCGCTCCCCTTTGCAGAAGTGGTCCCTTCTCCGGAAGTGTATCAACCGTTGAAGATGACTACTCGAGAGCAACGCTAGGTAAGCAATCAGGAATAGATTCCAGGCAGTTGGCTCCAGATCGGAAGACTGACTCCAAGTGCCGGCTGATTGCTTCGTTTACTTTGCCATGCGAGTAAGAACAAGGACAAAGAAAAAGACAGGGAAAGAGCATGATATGAGATACTTTTGCTTTTGACCTTGATGATATGAGATACCTTTGCTTTTGAAGAAGCGGTGAATGAATCAGCACATGTTTCAATCCGCCGTTTCCTCCTGGGTCATATGTACTCCAGGCATCTGGTATCATCTTTGGGGAAGAAGAAAGAATTGAGTATTTCGAAAGGCTTTGCTGGGAGTGCGCCCTCAGAGGTGAGGGAGAGTTGGGCATTTTCTTCAGGTTTGCCCTGCCATCAAAGACGAAGGTCGACATATATAGAGATAATATCAAGTGGTGGTATTTTTTTACCTTTGTCGACAAACGTTTTGATCCCGCAAATCCGGCTTTTTGAAATAATGGCGCCTCTTCGATCTCTGAACACGCCTCTTCGATTTCTGAACACGCCTCTTCGATTTCTGAGCAGGCGCCCCTTCGCTTTCTGAACGACACGTGGTAGTGCAGATGCGGCTCCTTTTGACAAAGCTGCACGCGTCTTCTGAAAAGCAGAGAAAGCGTCGCCGAACTTTGCGCTTGTCGGCTAAAGATGTGTAGTTGCGGTGATGGCCTCCACGTGTTGTCTGAAAAGAAGAAATCTTTTGACAAAGTTGAACGCGCCTTCTGAAAAGCCGAGAAAGCGTCGCCGAACTTACGCCGGAAATTCCGGCTTTTTGAATTGGTGGACGCGTCGCCTTGGCTTTTTTATTGAGCTATCGATCACCACAACAAACACACTCTGAAGAAAATCGACTCCGGCCCTTTGAAATTTAACTCCATCCCTTCTCTTTGAACACTTTTGAAAAATGGCAAACTCATCGAACCTTAGCTTGGAATTGAGCCTTAGCAGTGATACGGGCGCGCCGCGTCAAGGTAACGTATGGCGCCCTTCTTTCTTTTCTTCTAACGGTCCTCTCACAGGTGAAGACTCCGTGATGCAGGACGCCACAACAGCTACAATAGTAGCTAGGAACCTCCTCACTCCGAAAGATAGTAGGCTGCTGTCAGGACGGTCCGATGAGTTGGCCGTTCAAGAGTCCCTCGCACTTAGTGTTCAGTGTGCGAGTTCTGTGTCCAACATGGGCCAACGCCTGCTTGCCCGCTCCCGTCAGGTGGAATCATTGATGGCAGAGGTGGAAAGTCTCAAGCAGGAGATCCAGCAGCTGAAGTATGAGAATAGAAGTTTGCACGTGCTTGCAAACAACTATTCGACGGGCATGAAGAGGAAGCTTGATGAGCTGCAAGAGTCTGAAGGTCGGATTCACAGTGACCGTCAAAGGTTCTCGTCTTTCCTCCAGAGGCACCTTTTTCCTGGCTCATCCAGCGCTTGGCCAAGTATTGAGGCCTGGAATGCTCTATCTTCGATGCCTTCTGCTCCTATGCCTTCTATTCCTACGCCTTCCGCTCCGATGCCTACTGTTCCTACGCCTTCCGCTCCGATGCCTTCTATTCCTACGCCTTCCGCTTCAAGAGTAAAGCCACGTAGTGGGGCCTCAAGCAAACACCCTTTGTGAAGCACCATCTTTCTTTGTTTAGCAGTGCCTATCAATAAATCAAACATTTTCTCAATGTTACAATCATAGACTCACACAATTAATAAACAAACAAACAATAACAACTAAACAACCTAACAAGGCAGACACCAAAATGACTCAAATGACTCTAAAAACACATATTTTTGGGTTTTTCAAAAGAATTTTTTTTTTTAAAAATTTTTATCAAATTTTCGGAGTTTTATACCAAGACACTATAAAACACACTAAAACACTCTAAAAACGCTTAAAACAGCAAGAAACAACATTCTAAGTGAAAGGTGAATAAATCCCACGAAATTCATGCAAATACAAATTGTTTACCCCCCCCCCCCCACACTTAAATCAAACTTTGTCCTCAATGTTTTAAGCAGAAAGTCACAACAGAGCAAGCAAATAAACAAATACGAGAAAGAAAGCAAAGTAAAGGCAGTAAAGAAAAAGAAAGGAATAAAAATAAGTCTCTTAAAGGGGTTTCCAAGTTCTTCTCTATTCGGATGCATGGGTTGCCTCCCACGAAGCGCTTTCTTTTACGTCTTGCAGCCGGACGGTACCTCCGTTTAAGCTTGACTAGGTTCCACGGCATGGAGGGGTACCTCCTCCACGACATGCTCCTCAAACATCTCGTAATAGGGCTTCAATCGATGCCCATTCACTTTGAATTCTTGCTGCGTCTTTGAACTTTTGATTTGCACTGCACCATGAGGGAAAACATTAGTAACAACAAACGGGCCAATCCATTTAGAACGCAACTTACCAGGAAACAAACGTAGGCGAGAGTTGAAAAGTAACACTTTCTGCCCAACTGTGAAGGTCTTGGTTCGAATCATTTTATCATGGAATGCTTTGGTCTTGGCTTTGTACATCCGGGCATTCTCATAGGCTTCATTCCGAATCTCCTCAAGTTCATTCAATTGGAGCTTCCTATGAACTCCCGCTGCATCTATGTCCATGTTGAAAATCTTCACGGCCCAATGTGCCTTGTGCTCTAACTCTACGGGCAAATGACATGGCTTACCATAGACGAGCCGAAAAGGTGACATCCCAATGGGTGTTTTGTATGCCGTACGATATGCCCACAGTGCATCATCTAAACGTAAGCTCCAATCCCTCCTTGTTGGTCCAACGGTCTTCTCCAAAATTTGTTTGATTTCTCGGTTAGACACCTCGGCTTGGCCATTTGTTTGAGGATGGTAAGGTGTGGAGACCTTATGGTTGACATGGTACTTTCTTAGCAACGCCTCAATGGTCCGATTGCAAAAGTGAGACCCTCCATCACTTATGATTACTCTCGGCATTCCAAACCTAGCAAAAATGTTAGTTTTCACGAAATCTGCAACCACCTTAGAATCGTTAGTACGGGTGGCTTTTGCTTCCACCCATTTAGAAACATAATCAACGGCAAGCAAGATATAAGTGAAACCATAAGATGGAGGGAAAGGGCCCATGAAATCAATGCCCCAAACATCAAAAATTTCAACATTAAAGACAGGGGTTTGCGGCATTTGGTCCTTGGTACCTATGTTACCCATTCGTTGGCAACGATCACAAGACATACAAAAGGTTCTAGCATCCCTAAATATAGTCGGCCAATAAAAACCACACTCTAAAACCTTGAGGGCAGTGCGTTGTGTGCCAAAATGACCACCACATGCATATGTGTGACAAAAGCTTAGAATTGAGTGAAATTCAGAATCATGCACACATCTACGTATAATTTGATCTGAGCAATACTTCCACAAATAAGGGTCATCCCAAACATAGAAACGTGCATCATTTTTAAGCTTATCACGTTGGTGCTTGTTTAGTTCATTTGGAATTTGTTTAGCCACCAAGTAATTCACTAAATCTGCATACCATGGTTCACTTACCTCAATGGAAAGTAGCTGCTCATCAGGAAAAGTTTCAGGGATAGGTACGGCATGTTCATGCTCCTCGTGGATCATTCGGCTTAAATGGTCAGCCACTACATTCTCGCTTCCTTTCTTATCCCGGATTTCAATATCAAATTCTTGAAGAAGAAGAATCCAACGGATAAGCCTCGGCTTTGCTTCCTTTTTCGTGAGCAAGTACCTCAAAGCTGCATGATCAGAATAAACGATTACTTTAGTACCAATTAAATATGAACGGAATTTATCTAAAGCAAAAACCACAGCTAGAAGTTCTTTTTCCGTCGTGGAGTAGTTCAATTGGGCATCATTGAGAGTCCGAGAGGCATAGTATATGACATGCGGCCGCTTGTCTCTTCTTTGTCCTAGAACAGCTCCTAATGCATAGTCGGATGCATCGCACATGAGCTCGAACGGGAGGCTCCAATCTGGAGGTACAATAATGGGGGCCGAGACTAGCTTCTCCTTGAGTTGGTTAAATGCCGAATTACACTCTTCATCAAACTTGAATGGCACATCTTTTTGAAGCAATCGGCAAAGAGGGTTGGACATCTTGGAGAAGTCCTTGATAAAACGCCTATAGAACCCTGCATGGCCAAGAAACGAACGTACCTCTCTAACCGAAGTAGGAGAGGGTAAGTGACGTACAAGGTCTATTTTCGATTTATCTACTTCAATTCCTTTTTCTGAAACAATATGTCCTAAAACTATACCTTGTTTCACCATAAAGTGACATTTCTCCCAATTCAAGACAAGGTTAGTTTCAACACATCGTTTCAAAATTAAGGTTAGATTATCCAAGCAATTATCAAATGAACTCCCAAATACACTGAAATCATCCATGAAAACCTCAATGATCTTTTCAACAAAATCGGAAAATATACTTACCATACACCTTTGGAAAGTGGCCGGTGCGTTGCATAAGCCAAATGGCATGCGACGATAAGCAAATGTTCCAAAGGGACATGTGAATGTGGTCTTCTCTTGATCATCCGGGGCTATCACAATTTGGTTATATCCAGAGTATCCATCAAGAAAACAGTAAAAAGCATGACCGGCTAACCTTTCGAGCATCTGGTCGATGAATGGCAAAGGAAAGTGATCTTTCCTAGTCATGGCATTTAGCTTCCGGTAATCGATACATACTCGCCATCCAGTCTGAATGCGTGTAGGCACGAGCTCATTCTCATCATTCTTGATAACAGTTACTCCGGACTTCTTGGGAACGACTTGAACTGGAGAGACCCAACGGCTATCGGAGATAGGGTAGATCACTCCGCAATCCAAAAGCTTGATTATTTCTTTCTTCACCACTTCCATCATCGGAGGGTTGAGACGGCGTTGAGCCTCTCGAGTTGGTTTAGCCCCCTCCTCAAGAAGTATACGGTGCATGCATGTGGTAGGGCTTATTCCTTTAATGTCGGCCAAAGTCCACCCTATGGCCGTTTTGTGCTCTCGCAGCACCCTCACAAGCTTCTCCTCCTCCTTTGTTGTGAGACTTGTTGAAATGATGACGGGCAATGTTTCGCCTTCTCCCAAAAACACATACTTCAAATGGTCCGGCAACGGCTTAAGTTCAAGCGATGGTGCCTGAACAACAGAAGGTAGCATCTTAGTGGAAACTGAATTTGAAAGTGAGAGTGGAACCTTACCATATTGTTGTGGCAATGACTCAAGGTCTGCCACAACCTCAATTATTTCTTCACTAGAACCCATTGCAAAGAATTCCTCCTCCTTGCCGTGGCCTTGCATTGGCCCAAATCCTTCATTTTTGCGCTCTATGGCCTTAGTGATGGTTGTTTCCAGGGCGTCCTCGTTCAATTCTTCAAGGTATACCTGCGCCAAAGAATCGATAACATCAATGGAAAAACAAGAATGGTCATCAACGGGATATCTCATAGTTTCAGAAATATTAAAATCAATCACTTCCCCATCGGATTCCATTGTCAAGGTGCCTTTGTATACATCAATCTTCGTTCGTGCCGTCTTCATGAATGGCCTACCAAGGAGAATCGGCAAAGATGTAGAATGGGCTGAATCCTCCATGTCTAGGACGTAGAAATTAGCCGGAAAAATTAAATGGTTCACCTGCACAAGCACATCCTCCAAAACTCCTTTTGGATACGCGTTAGAACGATCAGCCAATTGTATAATTACACCATCTTGTTTTAATTCACCCAAATTCATAGATGCATAAATAGAATAAGGCATGACATTTATGGATGCACCTAAATCAAGCATGGCATGTTCAAAACGATTATGTCCAATCACACAAGGAATCGTGAAACTACCGGGGTCTTTGCACTTGGTAGGCAGTTTACGTTGCAAAACAGCGGACACATTCTCGCTTACCTTCACTACCTCTTTGTTTGCCCTTCTTCTCTTTGTATTGCATAGGTCCTTGAGGAATTTAGCATACTTTGGAACCTGTTTGATTGCATCGAGAAGCGGTATGTTCACTTGCACCTTCCGGAACGTTTCAAGAATGTCCTTCTCGCTTTCTTCCTTTTTTTCTTGCATGAACCTGCGAGGAAAAGGTACATTGGGCAGATTAGGACGTGAAGTACATGAATTTGAACTTAAATTACCTGATTTGGCCGAGTTAGGGTGATCTGCCTCAGGTTGTGTCGTCTCTTCATCTACTTTCTGGGCAGATTTGGGATTGTTTGGCTCGGTCCCAACTTCTTTTCCACCCCTTAGGGTGATGGCCTTGGCGGATTCGAATCCTCCCTTTGGATTAACTGTGGTTGAGCTAGGAAGCTTTCCTTGCTCTCTAATCTGTCCAAGGAACTCAGAAATCTGCCCTATTTGTTTCTTCATATCCATCATCTCCTTCTCGTTATTTTCTATTCGGTTGTTTTGATTTTGCAACCCCTGCGAAATAGAGGTTAGTAATTGCATAGCTTGATTACTTTCCAAAGACGTACCTGAATGAGATGATGCCGAAGGTTGTTGGGATTGTTGGGGTGCATACGGCTTGGAATAAAAACCAGGGGGGTTTGGCCTAAATCCTCCTTGTTGGGCAGCTTGTTGTGGCTCCCTCCATTTGAAGTTTGGATGGTCCCTCCATCCGGCATTGTAAGTGTTCGAGTATGGGTTGTTTTGATTTTGTCCTTGGAAACCAATTGCATTGGCAGATTCCCACCCACCATTATCGATTAGTTGAGGGCACTTGTCGGATGGATGCCCTTGAATTGAGCACACGCCACAAACTTGGTGTTCTTGTGCTTTTGGACCAATCACAACCTGAGAAACAAGAGAAGTAAGATTAGCAAGTTGTGATTGAATTTCAGAAATAGCACTCACCTCATTTACACTTTGTTGCCGTGGGGCTTCCCTTTGGCCCACTCCTTCATATTGTTGAGCGTTGAGCGCTCGGTTGGCTATGAGAATCTTGGCATCCCTTGGTGTTTTGTCCACCAATGCTCCTCCCGCTGACGCATCAACCATTTGACGTTCGATAGGAAGGAGGCCCTCATAGAAATATTGAAGGAGAAGTTCCTCCTTCATTTGATGTTGAGGACATGAAGCTACAAGGCCCTTGAAGCGCTCATAATAAGCCGGGAATGTCTCACCATGATTCTGTTGAATACCACTAATTTTCTTCCGTAGGAGAATCACTCTCGAAGTAGGGAAGAATTTCTCCAAGAAAGCACGCTTCATACTCTCCCACGAAGTCACAGTTCCCGGGGCTAGTTCGTAGAGCCAATCTTTGGCCTTGTCCATAAGTGAAAATGGAAAGGCCTTCATCTTCAATATACTCCCATCCACATTGACGGGGGTCATGCTCGAACAAACCACCTCGAACTCCTTCAAGTGTTTGTTGGGGTCTTCCATAGACAAGCCATGGAACTTCGGAATATGGTGTAACAAACTGGATTTGAGTTCAAATTCCTCAGTCTTCCCCTCTGCAGCCGTGGGGTATTGGATACAAAGAGGCAATGCATTATCCAAACCCGAGGCCGAAAGCTCCTTGATGGTTCTATTATCTGCTGCCATGGCTTGTTCTTCTTCAAAAATCTGATCCGTGGGCTTTTCTTCTACACCTACTTCGTCTTCTTCAAGCCCAGGTTGTGGTGGAGGTTGTGGTGGCTCTTGTTGACTCCTCGTTCTCCTCAAAGTGCGTTCAAAATCACCGTCAAAGTCGGAGATGTTCTCTATAATAGGCCGAGAGCTACGAGTCATACACAGTACCTAAAAAAAAACAAGGAAACAAACAAACTAAGAATTTGAAATAAGAATGCACGAAAAACAAAATATAAAAATAAAGACAAAGGATTAGCAAAGTTGCTAATCCCCGGCAACGGCGCCAAAATTTGGTGCGAGATTTACTTGACACTCAAATTAAACCCTCGTTTGACAATTGTAGTAGAATGGATAAGTGAGGGATCGTTCTAGACCGGGGATTAGGAGGGCTTGCTAAAACCTTCTAAATTGACTTAAAAACATAAAAACTAAATTAAAATACTCTTAACAAGACTACTATGACTCAGAATGGCTTTGAAAAACTCAAATTGTCTAAAACAATCAAATTGACTCAAATAGAAGCTAGAACTTGATTTAAACGAATTTGCAATTGTTTATGACTCCAAAAGCTTAAAGATACAAAAATAAAACAAATACAAATGATTAAGACTTAACAAAATAGGGGGGGGGGGAATTGTGGTTGGACGATATTAAATTAAAAAGACAGAATATAATTAAAGGCAAAATGTAAATATGAATGTGATAAAAATATGGATGATGGAATAGCCAAGGGGTTCTTCTCCACACATGTTACACTTGCAAACAAAATTGATTCTCAGTTGGTCTTTCGATAAGTTGTGAAACTCAATGCTCCAAGTTAATTAGATCCGCTTAGATTAACTTTCAGATTTCCCTAAATTCGTTGGATTGAATGGAATACGCATTACAACCAAATTATTCTTAATCAAAGTCCCTAACTATGGAATACGCATGATAGAGACATTCAACAAAGATCATTAAGTTCAACGGAAATCATAAACATCGACGAGGCATTCGTTACTATGGAATACGCATGAAACTTATGCCAAGAATTCGTTTAACGCACTTATATTCTAGCGTCATATTTATGCATGAAAATTAAGCTTGCAATCTCAATGAACATACATAAATAAGTTATCAATCAAACAGTTAAACGAATTGAATCCACAACTTATGAAATTCCAACCAAACGTAATCAATTCAAAATGCAAATATAAACATAGTTTCGAATCACCCCCTAGCTAAAGGGGGGTTTAGTTCCTCATAACTTTGAAATCAAAGAAACACCTAAACATTCCAACAACTCAAACGTGAATTGTATGAACGTTTAGGCACTCTTCTCTTCCCTTCTCATACGTACAAAACAAAGAGAATTAAATTTAAACTTTGAAATCAAAGAAACACCTAAACATTCCAACAACTCAAACTTGAATTGTATGAATGTTTAGGCACTCTTTTCTTCCTCGTTGTTGTAGCACAAGGTCTAAGGTGAGCTTTGGGGATTATGTGAAGTGTTTTGGAGGGATGGGAAGTGGTTGGATAGTGGCTGCAATGAAGGAGAAAAACTGCACAGAAAATGGAAGGGGAATTGCGGCAATGGATGTGTATTTGTGTTGTGTGAAGTGTTGTGAATGGAAATATGAGATATGAATTGAATGAATGAATGCAAGGGTATTTATAGGAGTAGTGGAGGGAACATATGGTTGTTTGTTTAAGATGCAAGTGGCTAATTAATGATGGAAAAGTATGTGATTTAAAGGATGCAAAGTGAATGAATCATGAATCATTGTGGATGAAAGGTGGAAGTGCATGTGTTGATGACTAGGTTAGTGGGTGGAAATCTGAAAATGGCATATAGGAATGGGAGCTCACGGTTTGAATGTGTAAAGTGTGTGTGAATGCATGTGAAGATGCAATAAATAATGCATGTAGGGTTAGGAAATAATGAAGAAATGCATGTGAGATGTTTGGAAAGGAAATGGGAACCCACGGCAATGAAGTTGTTTTGTGTTGTGAATTATGATGAATGCATGTGAGTTAAAGAGGGAGAATATGGTGAAATGATGAAGTAGGAAGGTGGAAATGCATGTGAGATGTTTGGAAAGGAATAAAGAATGAATGGTGGAAATGTGAGTGAATGATGTGCATGTGTGAGAATGCATGTGGAATTAAGAGGAGTATGGAAGTGAAATAAATGAATGATATGTTAAGTGATAAGTGAATGATATGTGGTGAGTGATAAGTGAATGGTTTGATAAGTGATAAATGAATTAGTTTAAAGGGCTAGGGTTTAAGTACATAGAATGGGCCTAAAATAGGTTGGTTTGTATGGCATAATGTGTTTGATTGGGCTAGAGCCATTGTTTTGTGTCTTCAAGTGCATACAAGGCCTTCAAATTCGTCCATCCTCTTGGCTCCATGGATAAGCTATCCAATCCATGCCCAAAAATGCTCCAAATGGCCTCAAAATGCACTTTCTTGCTCCCTAGGCCCTTAGAACCTGAAAACACACAAAAGAAGCATAAAGGACTAAAATAACGAGAGAAACATAACGTAAATGCACGAGAACAAGCCATTTAAGTCGCATGAATATGCTCCTATCAATTATGAACGTTTTAAATCTCTTGTTGCTTCGTGTCCACAGCATCAGATGAAGGAGGAGTTACTTCTTCAGTACTTCTACGAGGGGCTCCTACCCATCGAACGTCAAATGCTCGATGCCTCAGCGGGGGGAGCATTGGTGGACAAGACACCCAGGGATGCCAAGGTCTTGATTGCTAACCGAGCGTTGAACGCTCAACAATACGAAGGAGTAGGCCAAAGAGGACCCCCACGGCAGCAAGTACATGATGCGAAAATAATTAAGCACACAAATTAACCCTCTTGTTGTCAAATTGTAGTACGGATGCAAGTAGGGATCGTTCTAGACCGGGGATTAGGAGGGCTTGCTAAAACCTCTAAACTGACTCAAAAACATAAAAACAAAGTTAAAAACGTTCACAAAGACTCAAAGGACTCAAAACAGGTTCAAAAGACTCAAAACTGCCTAAAAACACTAAATAGGCAGTTTCTGACCTTAAACACAAATTTGGACGAATTTAAGATTATAGGTTGATTCAAAACACTTTAAAACATAAACTAAACAGATTCTAAACACTCTAGAACAAGAAAGTAAAGGGGGGTTTTGATTTGACGAAAATTAAAAGAACAAAACAAATTATAAAACTAGGCAGATTGTAAAACGAATTTGTTGAAAACAAGATGATGGATGGATTAGTTAGAGGTCCATTCTCCACACATGACACATTTATATATGAATCGATTTTCCAATTGCTTTTCATTAACTATGATGCTCAACACCCCAAGTTAGCCGTGGACAGCACTTTTCTAACTTTCAAGTTTTCCTTAAGTTATTGAATTGGATGGGGAATGCGCATACAACAACTCAAAACATTCTCTAAAAGTCCCTTACGTGAAAAGCACAATAAAGGTACAATCAAAGATCATTAAGTTTAATGAAAACTATAAGTATTGACGAGGCAATTGTTACTATGAAAAGCATGAAACTCTTGCCAAGAATTCAATTAACGCGGTTGTGACTAGCAACCTTCACTACTCATGTTTATAAACTTGTGACGATTAGGTGAAACTCGTTTATAAACTAGCATCGAGTTTATGCATGAAGACTAAGTATGCATCCCTAATCAACATACAAAAACAAGTTTTTAATAAACAGATAATTGAATTGCAATCACAACTTAACAAATCACAATTGGAAGAAATCAATTCATATTTCAAACATGTTCATGGCTTCAAACTTTCCCCTAACTAATTAGGGGTTTAGCCACTCATGATTACAGCAAACTTAGAAAGTAATAGCAAAGTAAACATTGAAAACAAGAACGAAGTACACCTAAAACACTCAAATCTACAAGCATGAAACGTTTTAGGCCTCCTTCCTCTCCTAGTTGCTGCGGCACAAGGGGTTATGGTGAGTTTTAGGGATTATGGATGATGTAGAATGATAGGTTTAAGGTTGGGATGGATGTAGGGGACGGCAAGGGATGTTTTTGGACAGAAAGTATGAAGAATGGTGAAGTATGGATGTGTTAGTGGGAGGGGATGAATTTCTGGCGTGAATGGTGAATGAATGAATCCCTTGTGGCTGCAACAAGGAGGTTTATTAATAGGATTTCAGGAAATAAAACCCTAGGTTATTTAGGTAATCAGAAATTAAGTCAAAGACTCTAGAAATAGGAAAGAATCCTCCCCCTTGCACGGCAAGGAAGAGGAATGGTCCAAGGAAGTGCACGGCAAGGGTTGTTTTCAGAAATAGGTAAGTGTTTAATTCCCTAAATCAATTCTAAGAATCAGGAGTTAAGTTAAATCCCTTTAGAATAGGTAATTGAAATCAGGAATTAGGGGAAAAAGGCTAAGTCTTGCGGCACAAGGGAGGAAAAGAAGGGGAAAGTGCAAAACTTGCAGATTTTGGGAGAAAATGAATGTATAGGTTCGGCTAAGGCATTTAAGAAAGGGATTGTGACATAATCTTGCAGATTTTAGGAGAGAAGAGGAAGGTAAGGTGCGGCACATGTCTAGGGCTTCTAGAACATGTGATTTAGGCAACCACATTAAATGGAAACTTGCATAATTGGAAACCTTTCAAGAATAGAAGCTCCCCATAATGGAAACTAGTTTCCAATTCTTAATTCCTCCTTCTTCCTTCGATTCTAGGCTCACTTGGTCTTCAATTTCGTCCAATGCTTTGGCTCCAAGCATAAGCTATCCATCCTTAGCCCAAAAATGCTCCAAAAGGCTCCAAAATGCACTTCTTTGCTCCTTTAGCCCTTAGAACTTGAAAACATACGAAATTGGCTTAAAAGACTTAAAGAACTAAGAAATAACAACGTAAATGCACAAGAACAAGCCAACTAAGTCGCCTAAATATGCTCCTATCAGTACAGGAGGTAAGTTCCACACCCGACATTCATTCACAATTAGCTAATCTTACTTCCATTGTGTCTCAGATGGCCGAAGGAATGAGGGTGCAAGGACCAATTGTATGTGGAGTGTGTTCTATCCAAGGACATGCTTCTGAGAAGTGCCCACAACTCATTGAAAATGGTGGATGGGAAAGCGCAAATGCAATTGGGTTTCAAGGCCAAAACAACCCGAGGAATGACCCATATTCCAACACCTACAATCCCGGTTGGAGAGACCACCCGAACTTCAAATGGAGGGAGCCCCAACAACCACCACAACAAGGAGGCTTTAGGCAACAACCCCCGGGCTTCTACAACAAGCCATACGCCCCCACACAAGCACCTCCACAATCTGCCCAAACAAGTTCAGGTAACACCTTAGACAATGATACACTTCTTAAGTTACTAACGAATTTGTCTCAGGGGCAAGAAAACCAAGCCAAAGCCATGCAAAACCAAGACAAGAGGGTGGAGCAATTGGAGAAGCAAATTGGGCAGATTGCAGACTTTGTAGGGAAGTTTCGTGAGCAAGGCCAACTTCCTAGTTCTACCATTCCAAATCCCAAGGGAGGCTTCGAAAGTGCAAAGGCCATACTCTTGAGAAGTGGAAAAGAAGTCAGGGCAGGTCCTACACCATCACCATCAGGTCTTAACGAGGACGAAAAACTGAGGATTGAAGAGGAGGAAATAGGACAACCCACGGCAAAGGTGGAAACACCTTTGCCGCAAGCTTGTAATGACTCCAAAGTGTCCAAGTCGGCCAAAAAGGGTAAGAATGTGTCAAATTCGGTTCCTACTAATGTTTTTCCTCCGAATGTGCCTTTTCCTAGTAGGTTTATGCAAACGAAGAAAGAAGAAGCCGAGAAGGACATACTTGAAACATTTCGGAAAGTTCAAGTAAACATACCCCTTTTGGATGCAATCAAGCAAGTCCCGAGGTACGCCAAGTTCTTAAAGGAGCTTTGCACCACTAGGAAGAGGATGTCAACCAAAGAGGTGGTAAAGGTAGGTGAAAATGTCTCCGCCATCTTGCAACGCAAACTATTTCACATATATAATCATGGTTTCGAATACACCCTTAGCCAAAACGAATTTAGCCAATCATACTCAAAGCAAAACAAAGATTACATGAATTAGACATTGAAATATAAGATAGAATACACCTAAAATTGTTCAACAACTCATAATGAAGAGTCAAACAATTTCGTGAAACTGTCTCCTTTCCCTTGCTGCGGAAGATTGGATGGTGATGTTTTCTGGGCTATTTTGATGATGTAGAATGGATTTTGGGGGGTGTAGAGGCACGGCAAGGGGTGTAGGTTGAGTGTGGATGAGTGTTTGATGGTTGGAAGGTGGTGGAGAACTCGGCAAAGAGGGTGGAAGAAGGTGGTGCGGCTGGTTGTGTTTCTGGGCTGTTTGATGATGTTTTGGGATGAATGGATGTGTGTGTGAGTGAATGGACGAATTTCTGTGGTGAATGATACCCTAGGGTTTGGCCAAAAGCTGATTATATGTGTTTTAGGAAGTTAATAACATACCTAATTAAGTTTTGATTCAGATTTCCTAGTCTAAATAGAAAAGGTAAGTGAATAAAGTCCAAATAAAATCAGAAAAAGGGGATGCACGAATTTAAACAAATAAGGAATGTCCTTGCCTTGCAAGGAATCAGAAATTAAACCCCTTGCACAGCAAGGAAATAAGGAAGGAAAAGTCAATTCCTTGCAAGAAATCAGAAATTAGGACTTTAGGGAAAGTTTTAGAACTAGGAAAGTGAATTAAACTAGGAAATAAGAGTTTGAAATCAGGAAACATAAGGGGAGGTGCGGCATAAGGTTTAGGGAAAGGTAAGGCATTAAACAAGAGGTGTTAGTATAAGGGAAAGGTCCTAACACATATGAAAAATAGGGAATTTTGCACAAAGAAAGGGAAACCACCTTCTTTGCACGGCAAGGAAGGGAAAATTTGCAAAGAACCTTTGTTTGTTGTCCAAGGGTGCTCGGGAGCCATCTTAAGTGCTAAAACTTAGAGCGTTCTTGATTTAGGAAAGGTCAACCAAAATAGGAAACTTTGGCTTAACTTTCCTACTTCAAGTAGTGATGTGAAAATTAACTTGACACACAAATTAAACCCTATTTGTGACAATTGTAGTAGATATGTAAGTAGGGATCGTTCTAGACCGGGGATTAACTAGGGATGCTAATCTATGTAAATAAGACTCGAAAACACTAAACTAGACTCTATGGACTCAAAACTAACTTTAGACACTTAAAACAGCAACCAATACTCAAAAAGACTCACTTTTAGACTCAATAAAGGTTTTGGACGAAAATAGGACTTGACTTGACTCAAAAGACTCAAGGAAAACAAGTTTTGACTCAAATATGAAGACTAAATAACATGGGGATTGTTTTTGACGAATTTTAGACTCAAAACAAAAACTTAGTAGAAAACACTTTTGAAAAACGAATTTAGGTAAAATAAATGGGGAAAAGGCTAGTTAGAGGGTCCTTCTCCACACATGATATATGCATACAAACCAATGTCCAGTTATTATTCCTTTAGACTATGAATGACAACGCTCCAAATTAGTTGCATCGCACAACTAACCCTCAAGTTTTCCTTATTTCATTGAATTAGATGGAATACGCATCTAAACCAAATTATCTTTTTCAAGTTCTTTATATGAGACGCATAACAAAGATACATATCAAAAGTCATTAAGTTTTGTGAAAACTATAAGCATTGACAAGGCATTCATCACTATGAAACACATGAGACTCATACCAAGGATTTACTTAACGCGCTTGTGACTAGCAACCTCCACTACTTTTGAATATAAGTGAATAATGATAGGAGCATATTTAGGCGACTTACTTAGCTTGTTTTCGTGCATCTATGTTGTTAATTCATAGTTGTTTTAGTAGTTTAAGCCATTTTCGTGTGTTTTTAGGTTCATATGGCTAAGGAAGCAAAAAGATGCATTTTGGAGCATTTTGGAGCAAAATTGGGCTTGGAATGGATAGCATATGCTTGGAGCCAAAGTGTTGGACGAATTTGAAAGCCTTGTATGCACTTTGGACATAAAACAAAGGGCCTAGCCCAATCAAACAATCCTTTGAGCCATGCAAAACCTCTAGCCCAATCAACAACCCTTAGCCACATGCATTCACATGCATCACAACCCCAAAACCATCAAGAAACACCCATTGCCGTGCCTTGCACTCCCCCTTGCATTTTCAGCCATTCCACTTCATCATTACACCACCTTCTCCATCTTTATTCCACATGCATTCATCATAATTCACCCTAGCTACCACCATTCACACACACATGCACTTACTCTTTCATCATTGCACCACCAATTCAACACATGCATTCACACACCAACAACAACTCAATGCCGTGCATTCCCAATCCCTTTCCAGCATTTCACATGCATTTCCACCTTCCTACTTCATCATTTCAGCCACATATTCACCCACATGCACTTTAATCATTCAACACATGCATTCACACACCAACAATAACTCAATGCCGTGCACTCCCATTGCCTTTCCAGCTCCCTTTTGCATTTCCAGCACCAAAACATGCACTCACATGCATTTTCAGCACCAAAACAGCATTCACATGCAATTCCACACACCTTGCCGTGTATTCCCTTGCCTTTCCACCAACAACCTAGCTGTTTTTCCATCATTATTTCATCCACATGCACTCTCAATCATAACAGCCACATTCACTCTTAAACAATCATCCACATATTCTCCCATTCCCCCTATAAAAACCCATGCATTCATACACAAAAACACATCTCATTTTCATACACAAGATACCACAAACACATCCAATCTTCCCTCATTGCCGTGAGCTCCCATTCCCTTATATTTCCATTCAACACAGAAATTCCATTCACAACACAAACACTTCCCCTTTGCCGCAAATCCCCTTCCATTTCTACACAATCTCTTCTCGGCTTCATTCCATTTCATACACTCTCCCATTCGCAGAAACCATTCAACCTTAGCCGCTCCACCTTCATTTACAACACACTTGGAGCACCAACACCGAAGGCAACTCTTAAGGGATTTCGACATCAGTTTTGCTTCAAGGGTTCTTTCTCCTTAATTCTATGTTCATTCATGTTGTATATTTTTATATCAAACATTCTGTAAACATGAAGTGTAACTAATTTCTTTCTAGGGATTCGATGTAGCCTTGCAAGATTGCCATGTAGTTATTTCAGAATGCTCAGTTGATCCATCTATTTCTTGTTTCATTCTCTGATTTAATTGTGACTTTGTGTGTTGATTTTAATGTTTGATCACCATTTGATTTAACCACAGGTTGTTTAGCCAAGAGTAAAGCACACATCATGCATACTCTTGGTGGATATGTGAATGAATGAAGGGAATGCTTTGCAAACAACCTGCCGAGTGTTTCCTTTGGTTTTATGAAAGTTTCTTGTGCGTGTCATGTTCTTGATTAGGGACCAAAGTTGCACATCACACTTAGGTTCATGATTAGGAACATTTGATCAAGTCCACACATCATATGGTTGATCATATCTAAGTGAAACAAACCCAAGAAATAGGTAGATGGATGAGTATAATCTGATTCAACAAGCATGGACTTGGCTTAGCAATGGTGAAACCGAATCCCTAGCTTCATCTCCATTTGTGCTATCTCATTTTATTAGTTGTTGATTCATTTATTTGTGTCTACTTCATTTTCTTGTGCTTTCAAGTTACAACAACAAATCTGCCTAAGTTGATTAGTTTTATTTCTCTTATAGAGTTCTTGCAAAACAAGTAGTTGTATAGGTCCAATT
Source organism: Pyrus communis (assembly GCF_041283825.1). NCBI lineage: Eukaryota > Viridiplantae > Streptophyta > Magnoliopsida > Rosales > Rosaceae > Pyrus > Pyrus communis. The sequence goes on from NC_142569.1 coordinate 23,443,071, forward strand.
AGTCCCTGTGGATTCGACACCCTTACTTGTGCCATTATACTAAACATATTCTAGCACGAAGAAGGAAAACATCAATCAAATAACAATTACGTGAAACCCCCCTATACTCTAGCATCAAGTTTATGCATGCAATTAAGTGTTAACCCCCAACCCACATACATAAACTAGTTTTAATAACTTAGATAAGCAAATCACATTCATACCTTAAGAAATAATAACCGGACGTAATCAATTCATATAAAACATATAATCATGGCTTGAAATTCTCTTCTAACTAAAAAGAAGTTAGTTCCTCATGTTCGCAAAACAAAGATAATTAAATTTAAACATTGAACTATGACTAATGATAGAATACACCTAGAAACTCTCCACACTCCAATGGCAGATTTCGAACCCTCCTTGGATGGCAGATTGCACAAGTCCTCCTCTCCTTGCTTCCTTGCTTGCGGCACTAGGGTGGTGTAGAATGGATTGTGGTGTTTTATGGATGAAAGTATGAATGAATGAATGAGTGAGTGGATGGATTAAATGGTGAGGCATTGGCTGTTTATATAGGCTAATTATGCACACTTAGTGAAGGACAAGGATTGCACAATCCCATGGAAAAAGGGTTAAGTCTTTGTAGAAACCAAAAGGGAAAGGGATAGGGAATTTTCGCCAGAAATTAAGGGCTTCTAGAAACTAAGTATTTTTTTGGCAGCATTTAGACTTCTAGAAGGGGTAAAGGGTAGATTTCTGGACCTAAATGGATAAGGACTCAAGATATAGGTGTAGTGATAGGAGCATTTTTATGCGACTTAATTGGCTTGTTCTCATGCATTTATGTTGTTTTTCCTTAGTTAATTTAAGTGTTTAAAGTCATTTTCGTGCAATTTCAGGTTTTAGTGTCAAAGTATGCAAAAAGAAGCAATTTGGAGCATTCTAGAGCATTTTTGGGCCAAGATTGGATAGTGCAAGCATGGAGGCATGAGGATGGACGAATTTGAAGGCTTGAATTCAGTTAGGGAGCTGCAAGGGGGCCTAAAAAAACCTTATTTCTAGAAGGCTTTATCTATTCACACATGGTGCCTAATTTCTAGCTTGTCTCCTAGCCGTCCTAGCTTGTCTCCTAGCCGTCCTAGCTTGTCACTAGCCGTCCTACCTTGTCTCCTAGCCGTCCTACTGATAGGAGCATATTCATGCGACTTAAATGGCTTGTTCTCGTGCATTTACGTTATGTTTCTTTAGTTATTTTAGTCCTTTAAGCTATTTTCGTGTGTTTGTAGGTCCAAAGGGCTAAAGGAGCAAAAAGATGCATTTTGGAGACTTTTGGAGCACTTTTGGGCTAAGGATGGATAGCTTATGCTTGGCGCCAAAGTGTTGGACGAAATTGAAGACCTAATTGAAGACCAAAGTGTTGGAACCTTGTTCCCTTTAGTTTTAGGACATTTAAACCTTTCCAATTTCCTTAGCCGTGCATAACATTCCAACATTCCACTCCTTCATTTCAGCCACACTCACACATATCATTACTTATCATCACGACTTATCACTTATCATAACCACATATCATATCACTTATCACTTATCACTTATCACTTATCATAATCACTTATCATATCACTTATCATAATCACTTATCATTTAACATGCACCCATCACCTAACACAAAACCTTGCAGCCACATGCATTCCCCTTTTGCACATGCTTTCCCATTTCATTATTCATTCACCTTAATCATTCCCTCACATGTTTTCCCAACCCATTGCAGCACATGCACATTCACCCTTCATTATTTCCATCCACATGCATTTATCATCATTCACCCTAGCTTTAAGTCACATGCAAACACATTCAAATCAGCCACATGCGTTTCCCATCTCATTTCCAGATTGTCCCCTTGCACATCCAGCCACTTATTCAAAGCACATGCATTTCCACCCTTTAATCACATGCATAAATCAGCCACATGCATCTCCCATCACCATTCCAGATTTCCACCACCCTCCTAGCTATCATGTTCCCCCCATTTCACCTATAAATAACCCTTCATTGCAGCCACAAAGGTGGGGATCCATTCACCACAGAAATAAGGCCTTTGTGCCAGAAATTCATCCATTCCAAACACTCTTCCATAAACTCATCCATTGCAGAAATGTAGACATCAAACCACCCTTGTGCCGTGCCTTCCCTATTAATCCAAACACCACTCCCCAAACCATACACACCATCAAACTATCCTTAGACCTTGTGCTACAACAACGAGGAAGAGAAGAGTGCCTAAACGTTCATACAATTCAAGTTTGAGTTGTTGGAATGTTTAGGTGTTTCTTTGATTTCAATGTTTAAATTCAATTCTCTTTGTTTTGTACGTATGAGGAATGGAAGAGAACAGTGCCTAAACGTTCATACAATTCAAGTTTGAGTTGTTGGAATGTTTAGGTGTTTCTTTGATTTCAAAGTTATGAGGAAATTCGAAATATATGTTTATGCTTACATTTTGATTTGATTACTTCTAATTGCGTTTCATAAGTTGTGATTCAATTTGTTTAACCGTTTGATTGATAACTTATTTATGTATGTTTATTGAGAGTGCATGCTTAATTTTCATGCATGAATATGACGCTAGAATATAAGTAAGTTTCACCTAATAGTTACGAACTTATATTCACAAGTAGTGGAGGTTGCTTATAAACAATCGCGTTAAACAAATTCTTGGCAAGAGTATCATGCATTCATAGTTACAATTGCCTCGTCAACACTTATAATTTTCATAGAGCGTAATGATTCTTTCTTGTATCTCTATTATGCAATCATGTAGGGGACTTGTGGGGAATGTTTTGAATTGTTGTATAAGCTAACCCATCCAATTCAATAACGTTAGGAAGATTTGAAGGTTAATTAGTGCATCACGGTTAACTTGGGGTGTTGAGAATTCATGGTTTATTGAAATGCAATTGGAAATCATTTTATTATGCAAGTGTAACATGTGTGGAGAAGAACCTTCTAGCTAGCATTCATCCATTCATTTTCATCGCATTCATATTTACATTCTGTCTAGTTTATTAAACTTGTTTCGTTATTTCAATTTTCGTCAAATTAAAATCCCCCTTTACTTTATTGTCTAATTTAGTTAGAAAGTGTCTTAGTTTGTGTTTATAAGAGTTTTGAGTCATTTTGTTACACAAATTCGTCCAAATTTGTGTTTGTGCTCAAATCTGCCCAGAAAGTGGTTTTTAGGCAGATTTGAGTGTGTTTGTGTTGTTTTGAGTCTTTTGGTTTGTTTTAGTGTTTTAAAGTTTTGTTTTGCATTCTTTGAGTCTAGTATAGTGTTTTATATTGTTATTTTACGTTTGAATCAAGCCATAATCTTAAATTCGTCCAACATTGGGTTTAAGGTCAGAAACTGCCTAGTTAGTGTTTTTAGGCAGTTTTGAGTCTTTTGAACTTGTTTTGAGTCCTTTGAGTCTTTGTGAACGTTTTTAACTTTGTTTTTATGTTTTTGAGTCAAATCCAAGTGATTAACAATCCCTCCTAATCCCCGGTCCAGAACGATCCCTACTTACATCATTACTACAATTGTCGAAAAGAGGGTTTAATTTGTGTGCGTATAAATCACGCATCACCTACCTTGTCACTAGCCGTCCTACCTTGTCTACTAGCCGTCCTACCTTGTCTCCTAGCCGTCACTAGCCGTCCTACCTTGTCTCCTAGCCATCACTAGCCGTCCTACCTTGTCTCCTAGCTGTCCTATCTTGTCTCCTACCTTGTCCAAGCTACACACATATATCCTTTAAGTGTTTCATGTATAGAATTTCTGGTACAAAAAACCTTTTGGTTTCAACTAAGTTAAAAACCTTTCCTAGCCCTATAAATAAGGCTTTGCAGCAAGGCACTTGGGGGATCACTCATTCACCCAATTTTCGTCCATTCATCTAGCCACACCACTCTACACATCCTAAAATCCTAGAAACACAATTCCAGCCAAACACTACACCTTGCCGTGCCTATCCTCCATCCAATTCCATAATCCCTGATCCTAAAACACATCCCAACCATCCCATCCACCTTTGTGCCGTAGCAAGGAGAAAGAAGGAAAGACTCTTGGATTCTCAAGCTTCGTCGTTGGTGCATTCTAGGTGTAATTCGTTTTATGATTTCAATGTTTAATTTATTTTCCTTTCATTTTGCTATGAACATGAGTGGCTAAACCCCTATTGGTTAGGGGTGATTTCGAAGCCATAACTATGTGTGCAAGTTGATTTGATAAATTCCAGTTATGAGTTCTTGAATCGTGAATGCAATTGGCTTAACTGTGCGAGTAATAACGTATTTGTGTTTGTTAATTAGGGGTCGACACTTAATTGGCTTGCATGAATATGATGCTAGAATATAAGTTTGTTTCACATAATTGTCACACACTTATACTCACAAGTAGTGAAGGTTGCTAGTCACAATCGCGTTAAGTTCAATTCCTAGCATAAGTGTCATGATGTCATAGTCACAAGTGCTTTGTCAATGCTTATAGTTTTCATTGAACGTAATGATCTTTGATTGTATCTTTATTATGATGTCATGTAAGGAACTTTTGAAGAATCCTTTGGGTTGTCGTATGATGTCATCCAATTCAATAACACAAGGAAAACTTGAGAATTAACTAGTGATGTCACGGTTAATTTGGGGCATTGTCATTCATAATTCTATGAAGGAATAACTAGAAATCGAGTCATTTGCATACTTGTCATGTGTGGAGAAAGAACCCCTAACTAGTTCATCATCCATTAAAAACCCCAAAAAAACGTTTCAAAATCAGTTTTACTTTGCAATCTGTTTTCTCAACTTTAATTTCGTCCAAATCAAATCCCCCTTTACTTTGAAGTCTCAATTTAGTTAGAAATTGTTTTGGTTCATGTTTTTAAGTGTTTTGAGTCAAGTTTTCAACCAATTTCGTCCAAATTAGTGTAGGTGCTCAAAACTGCCCAGAAAGTGGTTTTTAGGCAGTTTTGAGTCTTCTAGTTGCTATTTTGAGTTTTTGTTTTGTTTTAGTGTTTTAACTTTGGTTTTTCATTCTTTGAGTCCAAATTAGTGTTTTTAACTTTGTTTTGGAGTTCTTAGGTCAGTTTTCAAGAGTTTAGCAATCCCTCCTAATCCCCGGTTTTGAACGATCCCTACTTACATACTTTGCTACAATTGTCAGAAGAGGGTTTAATTTGTGTGCTTAATATATTTCGCATCAAATTTTTGGCGCCGTTGCCGGGGATTAGCAACTTTGCTAAATCCCTTGGATTGTTTTTGTTTCATTTATTTCACTTTGTTTCTGATTTTGTTGTAGTTTCTGACCTATTTTTGTTTCTTGTTTTTTTTAGGTACTAGTGCATGATGCGGAGTTCTCAAACTGTGCATGCACATATCTTAGACTTTAACGACGATTTTGAACGTGATTTGAGAAGAAAGAGGAGGCATCCCGAACGTAGTGAACCTAGTTCAAGTTCAAAGGCCAAATCTGAGTTTGAAGAAGTGGAAGAAGAAGTTATGGCAGCGGACAATCGGACCATTAAAGAGCTTTCGGCCTCAGGGTTGGCCAATGCCGCACCATTATGCATTCAATACCCCGCGGCTGCCCAAGCATCAGATGAAGGAGGAGCTACTTTTGCAATACTTCTACGAGGGCCTCCTACCATTAGAACGTCAAATGCTCGATGCCTCGGCAGGTGGAGCATTAGTGGACAAAACACCTATGGCTGCCAAGACCTTGATTTCTAATCGAGCGTTGAACGATCAACAATACGAAGGAGTGATGCGTGATTTATACGCACACAAATTAAACCCTCTTTTTGTCAATTGTAGTATAAGTATAAGTAGGGATCGTTCTGGACCGGGGATTAGGAGGGATTGTTAACCACTTGGATTTGACTCAAAAACGTAAAATAACAATATGAAACACTATACTAGACTCAAGGAATGCAAAACTAAACTTTAAAACACTAAAACAAACCAAAAGACTCAAACATTACCCAAAACACTCAAAACTGCCTTAAAATCACTTTCTGGGCAGTTTTGAGCACTTTGAGTACTTTGGACGAATTTATGTAACAAATTGAATCACAACACTTATAAACACAAACTAAATTGATTTCTAACTAATTTGACAAGAAAGTAAAGGGGGATTTAGGTTTTGACGAATTTAAACTAAAAGAACAGATTGTAAGTAAAAGCAAAATGTAAATGTGAATGTGTGATAGAATTGAATGGAATGAAGGCTAGCTAAGGGGTTCATCTCCATACATGTTATACTTGCATAATAAAACGATTTCCAATTGCATTTCAATAAATCATTAATTCTCAACACTCCAAGTTAACCGTGATGCACTAATTAACCTTCAAATCTTCCTAACGTTATTGAATTGGATGATTGCATACGACAACCCAAAACATTCCCCACAAGTCCCCTACATGATTGCATAATAGAGATACAAGCAAGAATCATTACGCTCTATGAAAATTATAAGTGTTGACGGGGCATTCGTTACTATGATTGCATGAAACTTATGCCAAGAATTCGTTTAACGCGATTGTTTATAAGCAACCTCCACTACTTGTGAATATAAGTTCGTAACTATTAGGTGAAACTCACTTATATTCTAGCGTCAAATTCATGCATGAAAATTAAGTGTACACTCTCAATAAACATACATAAATAAGTTATCAATCAAACAGTTAAACGAATTGAATCCACAACTTATGAAACGCAATTAGAAGTAATCAAATCAAAATGCAAGCATAAACATATATTTCGAATCACCCCCTAGCTAAGGGGGGTTTAGTTCTTCATAACATTGAAATCAAAGAAACACCTAAACATTCCAACAACTCAAACTTGAATTGTATGAACGTTTAAGCACTCTTTTCTTCCATTCCTCAAACATACAAAACAAAGAGAATTGAATTTAAACATTGAAATCAAAGAAACACCTAAACATTCCAACAACTCAAACTTGAATTGTATGAACGTTTAAGCACTCTTTTCTTCCATTCCTCAAACATACAAAACAAAGAGAATTGAATTTAAACATTGAAATCAAAGAAACACCTAAACATTCCAACAACTCAAACTTGAATTGTATGAACGTTTAGGCCCTCTTCTCTTCCTCTTCGTTGTAGCACAAGGTCTAAGGATAGTTTGATGGTGTGAATGGTTTGGGGAGTGATGGAAATGAAAGAGGAGTGGTGTTTGGATTTGTAGGGAAACTCACGGCCAAGGGGATGTTTCTTGGTGTGAATGGATGATTTTCTGAAATATGGAAGAATGAATGAGAATGAATGCAATGGATGCTTATTTATAGGTGAAATGGGGGGAACATGACAGCTAGGAGGGAATGTGGCTGCATGTTTGAATGATTAAAGGATGCATGTGGGTTGGAATTGCATGTGCAATGAATATGTGGCTGCATGTGCAAGGGGACAATCTGAAAATGCATGTGAAAGCATGTGTTGGCTGCAATGATGAAATGGATGGGAGTGCATGTGGCTTAATTAATTAAAGGGAGTGCATGTGCAATGTTTTAAAGGATGGAATGCATGTGAATATGATGGAAATCTGATATGGTGATGGGAGATGCATGTGGCTGATTTATGCATGTGAATGCATGTGGCTGCAAGGTGTGAATGATTATGGGTGCATGTGGCTACAATGGATTAGGAATCCTTCAATTTCGTCCATTCCTTTTGCTCCAAACATAAGCTATCCATTCCAAGTCCAATTTTGCTCCAAAATGCTCCAAAATGCATCTTTTTGCTTCCTTAGCCATATGAACCTAAAAACACACGAAAATGGCTTAAACGACTAAAACAACTATGAATTAACAATATAAATGCACGAAAACAAGCTAAGTAAGTCGCCTAAATATGCTTCTATCAAATTCCCCCACACTTAGCTTTTGCTAGTCCTCGAGCAAAACAAAACAAAAGAAACCAAAAACTAAACAAAACGAACAAAACACAACCTATACCTTCCAACAATCGTCTCACGGATTTCCAATGCGCATGACAAGTTAAAAATCATTATTCCCACAGATTTTAGCCATCTTTACACTTAAGTACATTCTTACTCATAGTCACCACATACTAGTTCACAATTAAGCATTTAAAACCATGTTTTGAATGTAGTAACATGCCTTAGAGAATTCCCTCAATTCCTTACTAGATGTACTCTCGTTTTTCACACAGAATTTCTGACTGCACACCCTACACTAGGTATATGTGAGAAGATTGATGTAAACATGTAGACGAACACTCACATATGTTATAACAAGGAAAGCATTTTCTGGATTTATGATAATTGATAGGAGCATATTCATGCGACTTAAATGGCTTGTTCTCGTGCATTTACGTTATGTTTCTCTAGTTATTTTAGTCCTTTATGCTTCTTTTGTGTGTTTTCAGGTTCTAAGGGCAAGGTATGCAAAAGGATGCTTTTTGGAGCCTTTTGGAGCAAATTAGAGATTGGAATGGATATCATATGCTTGGAGCCAAGAGGATGGACGAAATTAAAGACTTGAAGTAGGAAAGTTAAATCCTAAAAGACCTCATGTTTAAGCATCATTGAAGACTCCTACGCATTTTAGAACACAAAAACAACATTCCTTGCAGCCTTAGGACATTGTCGTGTGTTTCCTTGTGACTCCCATCCTTGCCATGCAAGGAAGGGCTTTGTTCCCTATTTTAAACACTTAAATCATTCACTTATCATATCATTCACTTATTATAAGCATTCACTTATCATATCATTCACTTATCAAACCATTCACTTATCACTTCCATTCACTTATCACTTATCACTTCCATTCACTTATCACTTATCACTTCCATTCACTTATCACTCACCACATATCATTCATTTATCACTTAACATATCATTCATTTATCACTTAATACATCATTCACTTATCACTTATCATACTCATAATCATCTACACATTTCAACCATTTAAACATATGCATTTCAACTCACATGCATCATCATCATGCAACCAACCTTGCCACATGCTTTCCAAGCTTTCCCCCTTCATCATTAAGCCACATTCACTCCCATTTCTCTCCCCTTAACAGCCCTAAACCGTGCATAATTAAAGGACACCATTCAACACACACATGCACCAAAAGACAACATTGGCATGCATCACATGCATTTCCAACACTTCCCCCTTTGTGCCGTGCCTTCCCTTCCACTTTCCAACCACATTCTTTCAATTCCCACTTCATCATTACACCACCTAAGCCACATGCACTCCCATTCTTTAATTAAGCCACTTAAACCACAAAACAATCACACAACACACCAACACACATGCATCCTGAAATTCTTTGCCATGCAATCACATGCATTTCCCTTGACATTTTCAGCCATCACACTTCATCATTACACCACCATTCACTCTTTAACCCACACACACTTCACACAAACAACATTCACATGCATTCACATGCATTTCCAACACAAAACACACTCAAAACCGTGGCCACCTTTGCATTTCAGGATTCCCATTTGCATTTTCAGATTTCCAGCTTTCCCTTTTATTTTCCAGCTTTCATTCTTCATCATTGCAGCCATTCCACATGCAATTCTCCATCATTCCTCCACACAAACACCTTAAACAAATAGCCATATACATCTCCACTCCTCCTATAAATACCCTTGCATTCCCATCATTCAAATCATCTCATTCACAACACAACACCCCTCAAACACTTCCATTCTTTCCTTAGCCGTGAGTCCCCCCTCCCTACTAATCCAAACACCAATCCTCTTCCACTTCCATCACTCCTCACTTCATTCCACACTTCCATTCCCCCAAACCAACTATCCTTAGACCTTATGCTACAAAGAAGAGGAAGAGAAGAGGGCCTAAACGTTCATACAATTCAAGTTTGAGTTGTTGGAATGTTTAGGCGTTTCTTTGATTTCAATGTTTAATTTCCATTCTCTTTGTTTTGTATGAGGAACTAAACCCCCCTTTAGCTAGGGGGTGATTCGAAATTATGTTTATGTTTGTATTTTGATTTGATTACTTCTAATTGCGTTTCATAAGTTGTGATTCAATTTGTTTAACCGTTTGATTGATAACCTATTTATGTATGTTTATTAAGAATGAACGCTTAATTTTCATGCATGAATTTGACGCTAGAATATAAGTGAGTTTCACGTAATAGTTATGAACTTATATTCACAAGTAGTGGAGGTTGCTTATAAACAATCGCGTTAAACAAATTCTTGGCATGAGTTTCATGCAATCATAGTAACGAATGCCTCGTCAACACTTATAGTTTTCATGATGCTTAATGATTCTTGCTTGTATCTCTATTATGCAATTCATGTAAGGAACTTGTGAGGAATGCTTTGGGTTGTCGTATGCAATCATCCAATTCATTAACTTAAGGAAAACTTGACAGTTAATTTAAGCGGACCTAATTAACCCGGGGTGTTGAGAATTCATGGTTTGTTGAAATGCAATTGGAAATCATTTTATTATGCAAGTGTAACATGTATGGAGATGAACCCCTTAGCTAGCCATACCATCCATTCATTTCCATCAATTTCATATTTACAATTTGTTTTCTTTACAATCTATCCATTTTAGTTTAAATTTGTCCAAAATCATTCCCCCCATATTTCGTTTAAGTCTTAGTCTTAATCTTTCTTATTTTTAGTTTTGAATTCTTCGAGTTTAGTATAGTGTTTTAGTTTGTGTTTTTACGTTTTTAAGTCAAATCCAAGTGATTAACAATCCCTCCTAATCCCCGGTCCAGAACGATCCCTACTTGCACCTATACTACAATTTGACAAAAAGAGGGTTTAATTTGTGTGCGTATAAATCTCGCATCAATAATGACATGAATATGATCTCATGAATGGAATGCTACTACTTAGGATGAGAACCAGTGATTCCATAAGTTCATATCAATTCCAAACTCCACATTATTGAACACATAACGATCAAGATAGAAGCATAAGGGTTGAAACGGGGCTAGGGTCTTGGCTAACAATGAAAGGATATGGAAAACAAAGGTTCTTAAAGAAATAGCGAGCAAAGCATTTGAATTAACTTAGAATTCACTTTTGAATGAAAACTCAACTTTTGAACAACAAGGGGGAACAAGCTCTTTTTTTCCTTTTTCTTTCTTTCTTTCTTTTCTTTTCTGTTTTTCTTTTTTTTCATATGTTTTTCACAATTTTTTCTATTCTTTTGCCTCTCAAAACATACATAAACACTTAAGAACAAAACATTCTCTCCCCCACACTCATTTTCTTTCATAATGTACTCAAAAGGAATTCATTTTAGTCATGCTCACTATCATTTAAGAACAAGGGTGTGGACTGTCCTACACTAGGCTAGGTGAGGATAATGTGGGTAAACAAAGAATAAAGGCTAAACAAGGCTCAACGGGGGTAAAACTTACAACATATACGAAATATGGGAAGTAAGGCTATTTGGCTATGGTGGCAACTACACAACTTCATCTTGATACATGTTATGCAATTCAATATCATGCTTTGAATGAAACGGATATAAGTTCTAGCATTTAGTTCTATCATGATACAATTGCATTCTAAGTAGCAACCAAGCAAGGAATAATGAGATCATGCAACAACTTTAGAAAACAAAGAATCACAGATTATAACTCTCCAAAGAAGGTAATGGCTCGAGTTTCACAGGGTTGTAGCGTTTGTTTGAGTTCCTTCCTTCAAGCATGTTACAAAAACGAATTTTTCTTTTAAGATTGCATGTGAAGTCATACATTATAACCATAACCAAGCATATACCAAGAGTAAATCAAACTTTTCTCTATGTTTATAACTGTTTTTAACAGTCATGCAATTACAAACCAAATCCTTATCATTGTGTTGGAAGGTACCCTAAGACACAAACACACAAAAACGACTCAAAACACTCTTTTTAAAACATGTTTTTCAAATTTTTATGTGATTTTCGGAGTTATAAAAACAAAACATATTAAAACACTCTAAAACATCTTAAAAACGTTTTAAAACAGCAAGGAACAACATTTGAAGTTATGGGTGATAAAATCCCACGAATTTGCATTAAATATACTTAGTTACCCCCCCACACTTAAATTAAACATTGTCCTCAATGTTTTAAGCATAGATTCACACAAAACATAAGTAAACACACAAAAAGCATTTAAACATACTAAACATGGCAGAATGTAATTAACAAAGAGAAGAGTTTAGGGACGCAAATCTGGTTATGGAGTGTAAATTCCCTCTTCTCCTTGGTGATTGCATTGAGGCATTGATCTTAGTGATTCCACAGGCATACTCTTGAACTGGGCTGCATGATTCTTTTGGTCTCCTCCACTTGTTGATTTTCCTTTGTGCTACTGGGCTGGAGGATTCTTTTGGTCTTCCCCGAAGGTCTGAGCTTACCCCTTTGGTCTGTTTCTTTGTTCAATCTTTCCAATTCGTATTGAAAAGGGTTGGAGGATAACTCAGCCTATGTTTGTCTCCACATGCTTCAATGTATCATTTTCACTTGCCTTACTCGCTCCCCTTTGCAGAAGTGGTCCCTTCTCCGGAAGTGTATCAACCGTTGAAGATGACTACTCGAGAGCAACGCTAGGTAAGCAATCAGGAATAGGTTCTAGGCAGTTGGCTCTAGATCGGAAGACTGACTCCAAGTGCCGGCTGATTGCTTCTTTTACTTTGCCATGCGAGTAAGAACAAGGACAAAGAAAAAGACAGGGAAAGAGCATGATATGAGATACTTTTGCTTTTGACCTTGATGATATGAGATACCTTTGCTTTTGAAGAAGCGGTGAATGAATCAGCACATGTATTTGTTGTGTTGTTTCCTCCTGGGTCATCTGTACTCCAGGCATCTAGTATCATCTTTGGGGAAGAAGAAAAAAATGAGTATTTCGAAAGGCTTTGCTGGGAGTGCGCCCTCAGAGGTGAGGAAAAGTTGGGCATTTTCTTCAGATTTGCCTTGCCATAAAAGATGAAGGTCGACATATATAGAGATAATATCAAGTGGTGGTACTGTTCTTTTACCCTCGTCGACAAACATTTTGATCCGCAAATCCGGCTTTTTGAAATAGTGGTGCCTCTTCGATCTTTGAAGACGCCTCTTCGATTTCTGAGCAGGCGCCCCTTCGCTTTCTGAACGACACGTAGTAGTGCGGATGCGGCTCCTTTTGACAAAGCTGCACGCGTCTTCTGAAAACCAGAGAAAGCGTCGCCGAACTTTGTGCTTGTCGGCTAAAGATGTGTAGTTGCGGTGATGGCCTCCACGTGTTGTCTGAAAAGAAGAAATCTTTTGACAAAGTTGAACGCGTCTTCTGAAAAGCCGAGAAAGCGTCGCCTAAATTACGCCGGAAATTCCGGCTTTTTGAATCGGTGGACGCGTCGCCTTGGCTTTTTATAGAGGTATCGATCACCCCAACAAACACACTCTGAAGAATTCCCATTCTTGAACATCGTCTCCGACCTTTTGAAATTTAACTCCATCCACCCCTTCTCTTTGAACACTTTTGAAAAATGGCAAACCCATCGAACCTTAGCTTAGAATTGAGTCTCAACAGTGATACGGGCCCGCCGCGTCAAGGTAATGTATGGCGCCCTTCTTTCTTATCTTTTAACGGTCCTCTTACAGGTGAAGACTCCGTGATGCAGGACGCCACAACAGCTACAATAGTAGCTAGGAACCTCCTCACTCCAAAAGATAGTAGGCTGCTGTCAGGACGGTCTGATGAGTTGGCCGTTCAAGAGTCCCTCGCTCTTAGTGTTCAGTGTGCGAGCTCTGTGTCCAACATGGGCCAACGCCTGCTTCCCCCTCCCGTCAGGTGGAATCATTGATGGCAGAGGTGGAAAGTCTTAAGCAAGAGATCCAGCAGCTTAAGTACGAGAATAGAAGTTTGCATGTGCTTGCAAATAACTATTCGTCGGGTATGAAGAGGAAGCTTGATGAGCTGCAAGAATCTGAAGGTCGGATTCAAGGTGACCGTCAAAGGCTTGCGGCTTATCTCCAGAGGCACCTTTTTCCTGGGTCATCCAGCGTTTGGCCAAGTATTGAGGCCTGGAATGCTCTAGCTCCGATGCCTCCCGCTCCAATGCCTTCCGCTCCTATGTCTTCTGCTCCGATGCCTTCCGCTTCGATGCCTTCCGTTCCGATGCCTTCTGCACCTACGCCTTCCGCTTCAAGAGTATTGCCACGTAGTGGGGCTTCAAGCAAACAACCTCTGTGAAGGCTACATCTGCTTTATTTTTCTTTTTATCTTTTTTTTTTTTTTTTTTTTTTTTTTTATTCAAATCAAACGGCATGGAATTGGTCTTTGAATGGGCGGTGATACTTGAAATGATCCGGTAATAGTTTAAATTCTAGAGTGGATGCCTGAATCATTAACGACATATTAGTATAAAAGAAAATTGAAATTCGGGGAGGCGTCTTACCTTTGTGTTCCAACAAGAACTTAAGAATAAACACCCCTTCGAAAGTTATGACTTGTCCCGTGTCATAAAATCCAACTTCCTTGGGAATTGTGGTTGCAAATATGTCCTCTTTGATGCCTTCATGAAATTCCCTATTTTGCACCTTTGGAAGGGGTTCCAAGATGTCTTTTTCACCTTCTTCTTCCTTGGAAGTCATGAATCTGCAAGGAATAGGGATATTTGTTGGAACGGGGTTAAAAATAATGAAATTTGGAACAACCATACCTGAATTAGATGGCATAGGAGCAATAGGTGCCTCCGGTAAAGGTGTTTCCACCCTTTCCGTGGGTTGGGTGTATTCCTCTTCCTTGTGATTTGATTTTGATGGTTGAGGGTCCGTTCCAACCTCTTTGTCATTTCTCAACATGATTTCCTTGGCAGTTTCAAATTCTCCCTTCGGATTTGCAATGGTTGAACTAGGGAGTTCGCCTTGGTCTTGAAACTGTCCTACGAACTCCGCGATCTGCCCAATTTGCATTTCCAAGTGGTCCAACCTTTTGTCTTGATTTTGGCCCTCCTTGACTTGATTTTGTGAGCCCTGCACCAAACAAATTAATTCATTAAGCTTTTGATTATAATCTATTGAGGAACTTGAGTTTGGTTGGGCATATTGAATATGAGGTGGTTGCCAATATCCTTCTTGTTGAACATTTTGAGGTTCCCACCACATAGAAGTTGAATGATCCCTCCAATCCGAATTGTAAGTATTGGAAAACACGTTATTCCTTGATTGAAGATCAAATATATCAATGCTTTGCATTTGGGACCTTTCCATGAGCTGTGACAAAAGAGAAGCATTATCAAGTGCCATGTTATGCTTCTCTAGTACTTGAATTCAATAAACAAAACACAAATCACAAACTAAAACTAAAATATATAACAGAAACGAAAACTAAAACTAATAAGAAAACGAAAATAACAATCCAAAGGATTAGCAAAGTTGCTAATCCCCGGCAACGGCGCCAAAATTTGATGCGTGATTTATACGCACACAAATTAAACCCTCTTTTTGTCAATTGTAGTATAAGTATAAGTAGGGATCGTTCTGGACCAGGGATTAGGAGGGATTGTTAACCACTTGGATTTGACTCAAAAACGTAAAATAACAATATGAAACACTATACTAGACTCAAGGAATGCAAAACTAAACTTTAAAACACTAAAACAAACCAAAAGACTCAAACATTACCCAAAACACTCAAAACTGCCTTAAAATCACTTTCTGGGCAGTTTTGAGCACTTTGAGTACTTTGGACGAATTTATGTAACAAATTGAATCACAACACTTATAAACACAAACTAAATTGATTTCTAACTAATTTGACAAGAAAGTAAAGGGGGATTTAGGTTTTGACGAATTTAAACTAAAAGAACAGATTGTAAGTAAAAGCAAAATGTAAATGTGAATGTGTGATAGAATTGAATGGAATGAAGGCTAGCTAAGGGGTTCATCTCCATACATGTTATACTTGCATAATAAAACGATTTCCAATTGCATTTCAATAAATCATTAATTCTCAACACTCCAAGTTAACCGTGATGCACTAATTAACCTTCAAATCTTCCTAACGTTATTGAATTGGATGATTGCATACGACAACCCAAAACATTCCCCACAAGTCCCCTACATGATTGCATAATAGAGATACAAGCAAGAATCATTACGCTCTATGAAAATTATAAGTGTTGACGGGGCATTCGTTACTATGATTGCATGAAACTTATGCCAAGAATTCGTTTAACGCGATTGTTTATAAGCAACCTCCACTACTTGTGAATATAAGTTCGTAACTATTAGGTGAAACTCACTTATATTCTAGCGTCAAATTCATGCATGAAAATTAAGTGTGCACTCTCAATAAACATACATAAATAAGTTATCAATCAAACAGTTAAACGAATTGAATCCACAACTTATGAAACGCAATTAGAAGTAATCAAATCAAAATGCAAGCATAAACATATATTTCGAATCACCCCCTAGCTAAGGGGGGTTTAGTTCTTCATAACATTGAAATCAAAGAAACACCTAAACATTCCAACAACTCAAACTTGAATTGTATGAACGTTTAAGCACTCTTTTCTTCCATTCCTCAAACATACAAAACAAAGAGAATTGAATTTAAACATTGAAATCAAAGAAACACCTAAACATTCCAACAACTCAAACTTGAATTGTATGAACGTTTAAGCACTCTTTTCTTCCATTCCTCAAACATACAAAACAAAGAGAATTGAATTTAAACATTGAAATCAAAGAAACACCTAAACATTCCAACAACTCAAACTTGAATTGTATGAACGTTTAGGCCCTCTTCTCTTCCTCTTCGTTGTAGCACAAGGTCTAAGGATAGTTTGATGGTGTGAATGGTTTGGGGAGTGATGGAAATGAAAGAGGAGTGGTGTTTGGATTTGTAGGGAAACTCACGGCCAAGGGGATGTTTCTTGGTGTGAATGGATGATTTTCTGAAATGTGGAAGAATGAATGAGAATGAAAGCAATGGATGCTTATTTATAGGTGAAATGGGGGGAACAATAGATCATGCTACAATTGCATTCTAAGTAGCAACCAAGCAAGGAATAATGAGATCATGCTACAACTTTAGAAAACAAAGAATCACAGAAAATAACTCTCCAAAGAAAGTAATGGCTCGAGTCTCACAGGGATGTAGCGTTATTATGAGTTTCTTCCTTCAAGCATGTTAAAAACGAATTTTTCTTTTATGATTGCATGTGAAGTCATACATTATAACCATAAGCAAGCATATACCAAGAGTAAATCAAACTTTCATCCATGTTAATAACTCTTTTTAACCGTCATGCAATTATAAACCAAATCCTTATCATTGTGTTGGAAGGTACCCTAAGACACAAACACACAAAAACGACTCAAAACACTCTTTTTAGGCTTTTCAAAACATTTTTTTCAAATTTTTATGTGATTTTCGGAGTTATAAAACAAAACACACTAAAACACCCTAAAACAATTTAAAAACACCTTAAAACAGCAAGGAACAACATTTGAAGTAATGGGTGATAGAATCCCACGAATTTGCATCAAATATACTTAGTTACCCCCCCCACACTTAAATCAAACATTGTCCTCAATGTTTTAAGCATAGATTCACACAAAACATAAGTAAACACACAAAAAGCATTTAAACATACTAAACATGGCAAAATGTAATTAACAAAGAGAAGAGTTTAGGGACGCAAATCTGGTTATGGAGTGAAAATTCCATCTTCTCTTTGTTGATTGCATTGAGGCTTGATCTTGATGATTCCACAGGCTTACTCTCGAACTGGTTGCCGCCCATCATTGATTTTCCTTTGTGCTACTCTTGAACTGGGCAGTAGGAATCCCTTTAGTGTCTCCCCCGAAGGTCTGAGCTTCCTCATTTGGTCTGTTTCTTTGTTCAATCTTTCCAATTCGTATTGAAAAGGGTTGGAGGATAACTCCGCCTAAGTTTGTCTCCACATGCTTCAATGTATCATTTTCACTTGCCTTACTCGCTCCCCTTTGCAGAAGTGGTCCCTTCTCTGGAAGTGTATCAACCGTTGAAGATGACTACTCGAGAGCAACGCTAGGTAAGCAATCAGGAATAGATTCCAGGCAGTTGGCTCCAACTCGGAAGACTGACTCCAAGTGCCGGCTGATTGCTTCTTTCACTTTGCCATGCGAGTAAGAACAAGGACAAAGAAAAAGACAGGGAAAGAGCATGATATGAGATACTTTTGCTTTAGACCTTGATGATATGAGATACCTTTGCTTTTGAAGAAGCGGTGAATGAATCAGCACACTTCAATCCGCCATTTCCTCCTGGGTCATCTGTACTCCAGGCATCTGGTATCATCTTTGGGGAAGAAGAAAGAATTGAGTATTTCGAAAGGCTTTGCTGGGAGTGCGCCCTCAGAGGTGAGGGAGAGTTGGGCATTTTCTTCAGGTTTGCCTTGCCATAAAAGACGAAGGTCGACATATATAGAGATAATATCAAGTGGTGGTACTGTTCTTTTACCCTTGTCGACAAATGTCTCTTCGATATCAGAACGACGCCTCTTCGATTTCTGAGCAGGCGCCCCTTCGATTTCTGAACGACGCCCCTTCTCTTTCTGAACGACACGTGGTAGTGCAGATGCGGCTCCTTTTGACAAAGCTGCACGCGTTTTCTGAAAAGCAGAGAAAGCGTCGCCGAACTTTGCGCTTGTCGGCTAAAGACCTGTAGTTGCGATGATGGCCTCCACGTGTTTTCAGCTTTGTCAGAAATCTTTTGACAAAGTTGAACGCGTTTTCTGAAAAGCCGAGAACGCGTCGCCTTGGCTTCTTATAGAGCTATCGATCACCACAACAAACACACTCTGAAGAATTCCCATTCTTGAAAATCGACTCCGACCCTTTGAAAATTTACTCCATCAACCCTTATCTTTGAACACCTTTGAAAAATGGCAAACTCATCGAACCTTAGCTTGGAATTGAGCCTTAGCAGTGATACGGGCGCGCCGCGTCAAGGTAACGTATGGCGCCCTTCTTTCTTATCTTCTAACGGTCTTCTTACAGGTGAAGACTCCGTGATGCAGGACGCCACAACAGCTACAATAGTAGCTAGGAACCTCCTCACTCCAAAAGATAGTAGGCTGCTGTCAGGACGGTCCGATGAGTTGGCCGTTCAAGAGTCCCTCGCACTTAGTGTTCAGTGTGCGAGTTCTGTGTCCAACATGGGCCAACGCCTGCTTGCCCGCTCCCGTCAGGTGGAATCATTGATGGCAGAGGTGGAAAGTCTTAAGCAAGAGATCCAGCAGCTTAAGTACGAGAATAGAAGTTTGCACGTGCTTGCCAACAACTATTCGACGGGCATGAAGAGGAAGCTTGATGAGCTGCAAGAGTCTGAAGGTCGGATTCACAGTGACCGTCAAAGGTTTTCGTCTTTCCTCCAGAGGCACCTTTTTCCTGGCTCATCCAGCGCTTGGCCAAGTATTGAGGCCTGGAATGCTTTAGCTCCGATGCCTCCCGCTCCGATGCCTTCCGCTTCGATGCCTTCCGCTTCGATGCCTTCCGCTCCGATGCCTTCCGCTTCAAAGCCTTCCGCTTCGATGCCTTCCGCTACTATGCCTTCCGCTCCGATGCCTCGTAGTGGGGCTTCACGTAAACAACCTTTGTGAAGCTCCATCTTTCTCCATGTTTAGTATCACTTTTTTTTTTTTTTTTTTTTTGAACATGCTTTGTTTTATTCAGTGCATTGGGTTGCCTCCCAAGTAGCGCTTTCTTTTACGTCTTGCAGCCGGACGAAGAACCCAATCACTCCAGGATATGTTCACGAATCGGATGAGAACTCCGAGTCAAGAACTAGTACCTAAAACAAGAAACAAAACAAGATTAAGAATCTAGAATAAAAACAAACGAAAATAAAACAATCCAAGGGATTAGCAAATTTTCTAATCCCCGGCAACGGCGCCAAAATTTGATGCGAGATTTTATACGCACACAAATTAAACCCTCTTTTCGTCAAATTGTAGTATAAGTATAAGTAGGGATCGTTCTGGACCGGGGATTAGGAGGGATTGTTAACCACTTGGATTTGACTCAAAAACGTAAAATAACAATATGAAACACTATACTAGACTCAAAGAATGCAAAACTAAACTTTAAAACACTAAGACAAACCAAAAGACTCAAAACAACACAAACACACTCAAATCTGCCTAAAAACCACTTTCTGGGCAGATTTGAGCACAAACACAAATTTGGACGAAATTAAGTAATAACTTGACTCAAGAACGTAAAAACACAATATAAAACACTAAACTAACTCAAAGAATGTAAAACTAAACACTTAAAACATTAAAACAAACCAAAAGACTCAAAACAACACAAACACACTCAAATCTGCCTAAAAACCACTTTCTGGGCAGATTTGAGCACAAACACAAATTTGGACGAAATTAAGTAATAACTTGACTCAAGAACGTAAAAACACAATATAAAACACTAAACTAACTCAAAGAATGTAAAACTAAACACTTAAAACATTAAAACAAACCAAAAGACTCAAACATCACCCAAAACACTCAAAACTGCCTTAAAATCACTTTCTGGGCAGTTTTGAGCACTTTGGTGAATTTGGACGAAATTATGTAACAAAATGAATCAAAACACTTATAAACATAAACTAAAACACTTTCTACTAAATTGGACAATAAGGTAAAGGGGGATTGAGTTTTATACGAAATTAAATAAAATGTACAGATTCGAATTAAGACAGATAGTATATATGAATGTGATGAAATGGAATGAATGGATGGATGCTAGCCAAGGGGTTCATCTCCATACATGTTATACTTGCATAATAAAATGATTTCCAATTGCATTTCAATAAACCATGAATTCTCAACACCCCAAGTTAACCGTGATGCACTAATTAACCTTCAAATCTTCCTAACATTATTGAATTGGATGATGCATGCGACAATTCAAAACATTCCCCACAAGTCCTCAACATGAATGCATAGAAGAGGTACAAGCAAGAATCATTACGCTCTATGAAAATTATAAGTGTTGACGAGGCATTCGTTACTATGAATGCATGAAACTCTTGCCAAGAATTCGTTTAACGCGATTGTTTATAAGCAACCTCCACTACTTATGAATATAAGTTCGTAACTATTAGGTGAAACTCACTTATATTCTAGCGTCATATTCATGCATGAAAATTAAGCGTGCACTCTCAATAAACATACTTAAATAAGTTATCAATAAAACGGTTAAACAAATTGAATCACAACTTATGAAACGCAATTAGAAGTAATCAAATCAAAATGCAAGCATAAACATATATTTCAAATTACCCCCTAGCCAAGGGGGATTTAGTTCCTTATGATACAAAACAAAGAGAATCAAAGAAACACCTAAACATTCCAACAACTCAAACTTGAATTGTATGAACGTTTAGGCACTCTTCTCTTCCATGCCTCATTCGTACAAAACAAAGAGTATTGAAATTAAACATAGAAATCAAAGAAACACCTAAACATTCCAACAACTCAAACTTGAATTGTATGAACGTTTAGGCACTCTTATCTTCCTCTTCGTTGTAGCACAAGGTCTAAGGATAGTTTGATGGTGTGAATGGTTTGGGTAGTAGTGGAGGAATGGAAGGATGGTGTTTGGATTTGTAGGGAAGACTCACGGCATAAAGGGGGTGGTTTGATGGTCTACATTTCTGCAATGGATGAGTTTATGGAAGAGTGTTTGGAATGGGTGAATTTCTGGCACAAAGGCCTTATTTCTGTGGTGAATGGATTGTGTATGAATGAGAATGAATGAATGAGTATTTATAGGTGAAATGGGGGGAACATGACAGCTAGGAACTTGGTGGAAATCTGAAATGGTGATGGGAGATGCATGTGGCTGTTTGTGCATGTGATTAAAGGGTGGAAATGCATGTGCTTTGACAGAAATGAAAGGGAATGCACGGTTTTGGTTGATTTCTGGTGGTTGTGAGGTGGAAATCTAGGTGGAAATGCATGTGGACTAAAGCTATGTGAATGATTAAGGTGAATGTGCATGAGTGCATGTGAAATCTGCCAAGATGCATGTGTTATGAAGTGGATTTTCTGCAAATGCAAGGTGAATGTGCATGTGATTAAATTAAAAGATGGAATGCATGTGAATGACAGCTAGATATGTTGATGAATGCATGTGACTTGTTTGTGGTGAGTGAATGCATGTGCAAAGCTTTTTGGGAGAAAGGTGGATGAATGCACATGTGACTTAGGTTGTGAAATCTGATGGAATGATGAAGTGGCTGAAATGATGAAAGAATGAGGGTATGCACGGCACAAGGGAAGTGTTGGGTGATGGATGCATGTGGGTTAATTAATTAAGTGTATGATATGATAAGTGATTGATAAGATAAGTGAATGATATGATAAGTGGTTGATAAGATAAGTGGTGAATGATATGTGGTAAGTGATAAGTGATAAGTGATAGGTGATGATGATAAGTGGTTATGATAAGTGATAAGTGGTGATGATAAGTAATGGAAGCATGTGAGGGAATGAATAATGAATGCATGTGATAAGGGAATTGGAAAGGTTTAAATGTCCTAAAACTAAAGGGAACAAGGTTCCAACACTTTGGTCTTTCAATTTCGTCCAACATTTTGGCGCCAAGCATAAGCTATCCATCCTTAGCCCAAAAGTGCTCCAAAAGTCTCCAAAATGCATCTTTTTGCTCCTTTAGCCCTTTGGACCTACAAACACACGAAAATAGCTTAAAAGACTAAAATAACTAAAGAAACATAACGTAAATGCACGAGAACAAGCCATTTAAGTCGCATGAATATGCTCCTATCAAATACCCCCACACTTATCTTTTGCTAGTCCTCGAGCAAAACAAAACAACAAAAGATCACGAAACTAGACAAAACGAACAAAACACAACCTACACCTTCCAACAATCGTCTCACGGATTTCCAATGCTCATGACAAGTGAAAAATCATTATTCCCACAGATTTTAGCCATCTTTACACTTAAGTACATTCTTAATCATAGTCACCATATACAAGTTCACAATTAAGCATTTAAAACACATTTCGAATGTAGTAACATGCCTTAGAGAATTTCCTCAATTCTTTACTAGAATGCACTCTATTTTCACACAGATTTTCTGACTACACACCCTACACTAGTTATATGTGAGAGATTGATGTAAACATGAAAGACTAGCATCTCACATATGTTATAACAAAGAAAGCATTTTCTGGAGTTAATAAGCATGTTTAGATATGATCTCAAGAATGGAATGCTCCTACTTAGATGCGAGAACCAGTGACACCATAAGCTCATATCAATTCCAAACTCCACATTATTGAACACATAACGATCAAGATAGAAGCATAAGGGTTGAAACGGGGCTAAAGGTGTTTGGCTAACAAAGAAGGGATATGGAAAACAAAGGTTCTTAAAGAAATAGCGAGCAAAGCATTTGAATTAACATAGAATTCACTTTTGAATGAAAACTCAACTTTTGAACAACAAGGGGGAACAAGCTCTTTTTTCTTTTTTTCTTTCTTTCTTTCTTTTCTTTTCTGTTTTTCTTTTTTTTCATATGTTTTTTCACAATTTTTTCTTTTCTTTTGCCTCTCATACATAAACACTTAAGAACAAAACATTCTCTCCCCCACACTCATTTTCTTTCATAATGTACTCAAAAGGAATTCATTTTAGTCATGCTCACTATCATTTAAGAACAAGGGTGTGGATTGTCCTAAACTAGGCTAGGTAAGGATAATGTGGGTTAACAAAGAATAAAGGCTAAACGAGGCTCAACGGGGTTAAAACTTACAACATATACGAAATATGGGAAGTAAGGCTATTTGGTTATGGTGGCAACTACACAACTTCATCTTGATATATGTTATGCAAAACAATGTCATGCTTTGAATGAAACGGATATAAGTTCTAGCATTTAGTTCTATCATGATACAATTGCATTCTAAGTAGCAACCAAGCAAGGAATAATGAGATCATGCTACAACTTTAGAAAACAAAGAATCACAGAAAATAACTCTCCAAAGAAAGTAATGGCTCGAGTCTCACAGGGATGTAGCGTTATTATGAGTTTCTTCCTTCAAGCATGTTAAAAACGAATTTTTCTTTTATGATTGCATGTGAAGTCATACATTATAACCATAAGCAAGCATATACCAAGAGTAAATCAAACTTTCATCCATGTTAATAACTCTTTTTAACCGTCATGCAATTATAAACCAAATCCTTATCATTGTGTTGGAAGGTACCCTAAGACACAAACACACAAAAACGACTCAAAACACTCTTTTTAGGCTTTTCAAAACATTTTTTTCAAATTTTTATGTGATTTTCGGAGTTATAAAACAAAACACACTAAAACACCCTAAAACAATTTAAAAACACCTTAAAACAGCAAGGAACAACATTTGAAGTAATGGGTGATAGAATCCCACGAATTTGCATCAAATATACTTAGTTACCCCCCCCCACACTTAAATCAAACATTGTCCTCAATGTTTTAAGCATAGATTCACACAAAACATAAGTAAACACACAAAAAGCATTTAAACATACTAAACATGGCAAAATGTAATTAACAAAGAGAAGAGTTTAGGGACGCAAATCTGGTTATGGAGTGAAAATTCCATCTTCTCTTTGTTGATTGCATTGAGGCTTGATCTTGATGATTCCACAGGCTTACTCTCGAACTGGTTGCCGCCCATCATTGATTTTCCTTTGTGCTACTCTTGAACTGGGCAGTAGGAATCCCTTTAGTGTCTCCCCCGAAGGTCTGAGCTTCCTCATTTGGTCTGTTTCTTTGTTCAATCTTTCCAATTCGTATTGAAAAGGGTTGGAGGATAACTCCGCCTAAGTTTGTCTCCACATGCTTCAATGTATCATTTTCACTTGCCTTACTCGCTCCCCTTTGCAGAAGTGGTCCCTTCTCTGGAAGTGTATCAACCGTTGAAGATGACTACTCGAGAGCAACGCTAGGTAAGCAATCAGGAATAGATTCCAGGCAGTTGGCTCCAACTCGGAAGACTGACTCCAAGTGCCGGCTGATTGCTTCTTTCACTTTGCCATGCGAGTAAGAACAAGGACAAAGAAAAAGACAGGGAAAGAGCATGATATGAGATACTTTTGCTTTAGACCTTGATGATATGAGATACCTTTGCTTTTGAAGAAGCGGTGAATGAATCAGCACACTTCAATCCGCCATTTCCTCCTGGGTCATCTGTACTCCAGGCATCTGGTATCATCTTTGGGGAAGAAGAAAGAATTGAGTATTTCGAAAGGCTTTGCTGGGAGTGCGCCCTCAGAGGTGAGGGAGAGTTGGGCATTTTCTTCAGGTTTGCCTTGCCATAAAAGACGAAGGTCGACATATATAGAGATAATATCAAGTGGTGGTACTGTTCTTTTACCCTTGTCGACAAATGTCTCTTCGATATCAGAACGACGCCTCTTCGATTTCTGAGCAGGCGCCCCTTCGATTTCTGAACGACGCCCCTTCTCTTTCTGAACGACACGTGGTAGTGCAGATGCGGCTCCTTTTGACAAAGCTGCACGCGTTTTCTGAAAAGCAGAGAAAGCGTCGCCGAACTTTGCGCTTGTCGGCTAAAGACCTGTAGTTGCGATGATGGCCTCCACGTGTTTTCAGCTTTGTCAGAAATCTTTTGACAAAGTTGAACGCGTTTTCTGAAAAGCCGAGAACGCGTCGCCTTGGCTTCTTATAGAGCTATCGATCACCACAACAAACACACTCTGAAGAATTCCCATTCTTGAAAATCGACTCCGACCCTTTGAAAATTTACTCCATCAACCCTTATCTTTGAACACCTTTGAAAAATGGCAAACTCATCGAACCTTAGCTTGGAATTGAGCCTTAGCAGTGATACGGGCGCGCCGCGTCAAGGTAACGTATGGCGCCCTTCTTTCTTATCTTCTAACGGTCTTCTTACAGGTGAAGACTCCGTGATGCAGGACGCCACAACAGCTACAATAGTAGCTAGGAACCTCCTCACTCCAAAAGATAGTAGGCTGCTGTCAGGACGGTCCGATGAGTTGGCCGTTCAAGAGTCCCTCGCACTTAGTGTTCAGTGTGCGAGTTCTGTGTCCAACATGGGCCAACGCCTGCTTGCCCGCTCCCGTCAGGTGGAATCATTGATGGCAGAGGTGGAAAGTCTTAAGCAAGAGATCCAGCAGCTTAAGTACGAGAATAGAAGTTTGCACGTGCTTGCCAACAACTATTCGACGGGCATGAAGAGGAAGCTTGATGAGCTGCAAGAGTCTGAAGGTCGGATTCACAGTGACCGTCAAAGGTTTTCGTCTTTCCTCCAGAGGCACCTTTTTCCTGGCTCATCCAGCGCTTGGCCAAGTATTGAGGCCTGGAATGCTTTAGCTCCGATGCCTCCCGCTCCGATGCCTTCCGCTTCGATGCCTTCCGCTTCGATGCCTTCCGCTCCGATGCCTTCCGCTTCAAAGCCTTCCGCTTCGATGCCTTCCGCTACTATGCCTTCCGCTCCGATGCCTCGTAGTGGGGCTTCACGTAAACAACCTTTGTGAAGCTCCATCTTTCTCCATGTTTAGTATCACTTTTTTTTTTTTTTTTTTTTTG
This sequence comes from Pyrus communis, assembly GCF_041283825.1. Lineage (NCBI taxonomy): Eukaryota > Viridiplantae > Streptophyta > Magnoliopsida > Rosales > Rosaceae > Pyrus > Pyrus communis. The sequence continues at coordinate 23,469,699 of NC_142569.1, forward strand.
AACATGCTTTGTTTTATTCAGTGCATTGGGTTGCCTCCCAAGTAGCGCTTTCTTTTACGTCTTGCAGCCGGACGAAGAACCCAATCACTCCAGGATATGTTCACGAATCGGATGAGAACTCCGAGTCAAGAACTAGTACCTAAAACAAGAAACAAAACAAGATTAAGAATCTAGAATAAAAACAAACGAAAATAAAACAATCCAAGGGATTAGCAAATTTTCTAATCCCCGGCAACGGCGCCAAAATTTGATGCGAGATTTTATACGCACACAAATTAAACCCTCTTTTCGTCAAATTGTAGTATAAGTATAAGTAGGGATCGTTCTGGACCGGGGATTAGGAGGGATTGTTAACCACTTGGATTTGACTCAAAAACGTAAAATAACAATATGAAACACTATACTAGACTCAAAGAATGCAAAACTAAACTTTAAAACACTAAGACAAACCAAAAGACTCAAAACAACACAAACACACTCAAATCTGCCTAAAAACCACTTTCTGGGCAGATTTGAGCACAAACACAAATTTGGACGAAATTAAGTAATAACTTGACTCAAGAACGTAAAAACACAATATAAAACACTAAACTAACTCAAAGAATGTAAAACTAAACACTTAAAACATTAAAACAAACCAAAAGACTCAAAACAACACAAACACACTCAAATCTGCCTAAAAACCACTTTCTGGGCAGATTTGAGCACAAACACAAATTTGGACGAAATTAAGTAATAACTTGACTCAAGAACGTAAAAACACAATATAAAACACTAAACTAACTCAAAGAATGTAAAACTAAACACTTAAAACATTAAAACAAACCAAAAGACTCAAACATCACCCAAAACACTCAAAACTGCCTTAAAATCACTTTCTGGGCAGTTTTGAGCACTTTGGTGAATTTGGACGAAATTATGTAACAAAATGAATCAAAACACTTATAAACATAAACTAAAACACTTTCTACTAAATTGGACAATAAGGTAAAGGGGGATTGAGTTTTATACGAAATTAAATAAAATGTACAGATTCGAATTAAGACAGATAGTATATATGAATGTGATGAAATGGAATGAATGGATGGATGCTAGCCAAGGGGTTCATCTCCATACATGTTATACTTGCATAATAAAATGATTTCCAATTGCATTTCAATAAACCATGAATTCTCAACACCCCAAGTTAACCGTGATGCACTAATTAACCTTCAAATCTTCCTAACATTATTGAATTGGATGATGCATGCGACAATTCAAAACATTCCCCACAAGTCCTCAACATGAATGCATAGAAGAGGTACAAGCAAGAATCATTACGCTCTATGAAAATTATAAGTGTTGACGAGGCATTCGTTACTATGAATGCATGAAACTCTTGCCAAGAATTCGTTTAACGCGATTGTTTATAAGCAACCTCCACTACTTATGAATATAAGTTCGTAACTATTAGGTGAAACTCACTTATATTCTAGCGTCATATTCATGCATGAAAATTAAGCGTGCACTCTCAATAAACATACATAAATAAGTTATCAATAAAACGGTTAAACAAATTGAATCACAACTTATGAAACGCAATTAGAAGTAATCAAATCAAAATGCAAGCATAAACATATATTTCAAATTACCCCCTAGCCAAGGGGGATTTAGTTCCTTATGATACAAAACAAAGAGAATCAAAGAAACACCTAAACATTCCAACAACTCAAACTTGAATTGTATGAACGTTTAGGCACTCTTCTCTTCCATGCCTCATTCGTACAAAACAAAGAGTATTGAAATTAAACATAGAAATCAAAGAAACACCTAAACATTCCAACAACTCAAACTTGAATTGTATGAACGTTTAGGCACTCTTATCTTCCTCTTCGTTGTAGCACAAGGTCTAAGGATAGTTTGATGGTGTGAATGGTTTGGGTAGTAGTGGAGGAATGGAAGGATGGTGTTTGGATTTGTAGGGAAGACTCACGGCATAAAGGGGGTGGTTTGATGGTCTACATTTCTGCAATGGATGAGTTTATGGAAGAGTGTTTGGAATGGGTGAATTTCTGGCACAAAGGCCTTATTTCTGTGGTGAATGGATTGTGTATGAATGAGAATGAATGAATGAGTATTTATAGGTGAAATGGGGGGAACATGACAGCTAGGAACTTGGTGGAAATCTGAAATGGTGATGGGAGATGCATGTGGCTGTTTGTGCATGTGATTAAAGGGTGGAAATGCATGTGCTTTGACAGAAATGAAAGGGAATGCACGGTTTTGGTTGATTTCTGGTGGTTGTGAGGTGGAAATCTAGGTGGAAATGCATGTGGACTAAAGCTATGTGAATGATTAAGGTGAATGTGCATGAGTGCATGTGAAATCTGCCAAGATGCATGTGTTATGAAGTGGATTTTCTGCAAATGCAAGGTGAATGTGCATGTGATTAAATTAAAAGATGGAATGCATGTGAATGACAGCTAGATATGTTGATGAATGCATGTGACTTGTTTGTGGTGAGTGAATGCATGTGCAAAGCTTTTTGGGAGAAAGGTGGATGAATGCACATGTGACTTAGGTTGTGAAATCTGATGGAATGATGAAGTGGCTGAAATGATGAAAGAATGAGGGTATGCACGGCACAAGGGAAGTGTTGGGTGATGGATGCATGTGGGTTAATTAATTAAGTGTATGATATGATAAGTGATTGATAAGATAAGTGAATGATATGATAAGTGGTTGATAAGATAAGTGGTGAATGATATGTGGTAAGTGATAAGTGATAAGTGATAGGTGATGATGATAAGTGGTTATGATAAGTGATAAGTGGTGATGATAAGTAATGGAAGCATGTGAGGGAATGAATAATGAATGCATGTGATAAGGGAATTGGAAAGGTTTAAATGTCCTAAAACTAAAGGGAACAAGGTTCCAACACTTTGGTCTTTCAATTTCGTCCAACATTTTGGCGCCAAGCATAAGCTATCCATCCTTAGCCCAAAAGTGCTCCAAAAGTCTCCAAAATGCATCTTTTTGCTCCTTTAGCCCTTTGGACCTACAAACACACGAAAATAGCTTAAAGGACTAAAATAACTAAAGAAACATAACGTAAATGCACGAGAACAAGCCATTTAAGTCGCATGAATATGCTCCTATCAGTGCATGTGGCTACAATGGATTAGGAATCCTTCAATTTCGTCCATTCCTTTTGCTCCAAACATAAGCTATCCATTCCAAGTCCAATTTTGCTCCAAAATGCATCTTTTTGCTTCCTTAGCCATATGAACCTAAAAACACACGAAAATGGCTTAAACGACTAAAACAACTATGAATTAACAATATAAATGCACGAAAACAAGCTAAGTAAGTCGCCTAAATATGCTTCTATCAAGGAGTAGGCCAAAGAGGACCCCCACGGCAACATGTTCATGAGGTAAGTTCTACTTCCGACATTAATTCACAATTGGCTAATCTTAATTCTATTGTGTCTCAGTTAGCCGAGGGCATGAAGATGCAAGGACCAATTGTATGTGGCGTATGTTCTATGCATGGACATGCCTCTGAAAAATGTCCACAGTTGATTGAAAATGGTGGATGATGCGAAATAATTATGCACACAAATTAAACCCTCTTTTTGTCAAATTGTAGTAAAGATGTAAGTAGGGATCATTCTAGACCGGGGATCAGGAGGGATTGCTAAACACTTGGAAACTGACTTAAAAACTCAAAAACAAAGTTTAAAACACTAAACTCGACTCAAAGAATGCAAAACTAAAAGTTAAAACACTTAAACAAACCTAAAACCCAAAACAGCAACTAGAAGACTCAAAACTGCCTAAAAACCACTTTCTGGGCAGTTTTGAGCACCTACACTAATTTGGACGAAATTGGGTGAAAACTTGATTCAAAGTACTTAGAAACACAAATCAAAACACTTTCTAACTAATCTAAGACTTCAAATTAAAGGGGGATTTGTTTTGGACGAAAATTTAACATAAAACAGAAACTTTAAACTAAACAGATTGTAGAATGTTTTTGGATAAAAAGGATGGATAAAAGGCTAGTTAGGAGGTTCTTCTCCACACATGTCACACTTGCAAACAAAACGATTTTCAGTTGTTCTTCCAATAAATTATAAATACTCAACGCCCCAGATTAACCGTGAATTGCACTACTTAACCCTCAGTTTTTCCACAAGTTATTAAGTTGGATGATTGCATACGACAACTCAAAACATTCCCTACAAGTTCCCTACATGAATTGCATAATAGAGATACAAGCAAGAATCATTAAGTTCTATGAAAAACATAAGCATTGACGAAGCATTCGTTACTATGAATTGCATGAAACTTATGCTAAGAATTCATTCAACGCGATTGTTTTCAAGCAACCTTCACTACTTGTGATTATAAGATTGTAACTATTAGGTGAAACTCCCTCATAATCTAGCATCATATTCATGCATGAAAACTAAGCGTGCACTCTCAATCAACATACACAAATAAGTTATCAATCAAATAGATGAACGAATTGAATCCATAACTTATGAAATAACAACTGAATGTAATCAAATCATATTGCAAGCATGCACATGGTTTCGAATTCCCCCCTAACCAAAGGGGGTTTAGTTCCTCATACTCACAACACAAAGAATATCAAAATTAGACATGGAATTCAACGGAAAGACAACACCTAAAACATTCCAGCAATCCTCAATAGAATGGCATGAACGTCCCAAGCTTTTTCTCCTCCTCTTGTCTACGGCACAAGAACTAGGACAGGTTCTAGGGGTTATTTAGATGGATGAGTAGGTAAGGAATGATATGGTAGTGTTTAGGGGACATGGGGGTTGCGGCAAAGGGTGAAAATATGGCAGATTGGTGGAGGAAGGCTGCGGCAAGGGGGCTGAATATATTTTGACGAATTTCTGATTTGTGGAGAGGGTGGTATTTGCGGCAAGGTGGTAAAACATATATATATATAGGCAGCCAAACCCTAAGGAAATCAGGTTAGACAAATGGGATAGGGTTTGGGTGCGGCAAGGGTTGGAAATCCACCAGAAAATAGGGTTTCTAGAACATTAGGTGGGGCATGGGCTTAGGGTAGATGGATTAGGGTTTAACTTGGCAGAAATTAAATGATTAGGCCCTAGGGTGCGGCTGATTAAGTGGGCTAGGATTAGGGTTTAGGTGCGGCATGGGCTTAGGGTCCACAAGGAGTTAGGGTTTAGGTCATCTAAAAGCCCAAAGCCAAGAATAGAAACTCACGAAAATGGAAACCTCCAAGAATAGAAACTTCCAACTTTAGAAACTTTGGTTGCCAATTCCGACTTCTTTGCTCTTCACTTTCATTTCTTCATTTCTTAAGCTCCTTTGACCTTCAACCTCATCCATTCCTCGTGCTCCATTTGCATACACCACATTCCAGCTCAGTTTTGCTCCAAAAGCTCCAAATTGCATCATTTCATGTAATATGTCCTTTAAACCTGAAAACCCATGAAAGTAGCTTAAAAGACTACTTTAACGAAGAAAACATAACAAAAATGCATAAGAACTAGCTAACTAAGGCGCATAAATATGCTCCTATCAGTGGATGGGAAAGCGCCAATGCAATTGGGTTTCAAGGCCAAAACCAACCAAGGAACGATCCTTATTCCAACACATATAATCCCGGTTGGAGAGACCACCCAAATTTCAAATGGAGGGAGCCCCAACAATCTCAAAACCAAGGAGGCTTTAGGCAACAACCCCCTGGGTTCTTTCCCAAAACCTACGGCCCACCCCAAAATCAAGCCCAATCCAGCCCAAGTGCCTCAGGTACGTCTCTTGACAATGATGCACTTCTTAAGATACTAACTAAGTTGTCTAATGGGCAGGACGATCAAGCTAAGGCTATGCAAAACCAAGACAAAAGGGTGGATCAATTGGAGAAACAAATGGGGCAAATTGCCGAGTTTATGGGGCAGTTTCGTGAACAAGGAAAGCTCCCTAGTTCCACCGTTCCAAATCCAAAGGGAAGCTTCGAAAGTGCAAAGGCCATAACCTTGAGAAGTGGAAAAGAGATTGGGGCAGATCCTACACCATCACAATCAGGTCCCAAAGGTGATGAAAACTTGCAAATTGAAGAGGAAGAATCAAGCAAACCCACGGCAAAGGTGGGAGAGTCTTTGCCGCAAGTTCCTAGTGCCCCAAAACTGTCTAATTCGGCCAAAAAGGGTAAGAATGTGTCAAATTCGGTTTCTACTAATGCTTTTCCTTCGAATGCTCCTTTTCCTAGTAGGTTTATGCAAACAAGGAAGGAAGAAGCTGAAAAGGACATCCTTGAGACATTTAGGAAAGTTCAAGTGAACATACCCTTGTTGGATGCAATCAAGCAAGTCCCTAGATACGCCAAGTTTTTGAAGGAGTTGTACACCACTAGGAAGAGGATGTCGACCAAGGAAGTGGTAAAAGTAGGTGAGAATGTGTCCGCCATCTTGCAACGCAAACTACCTCCCAAATGCAAAAATCCGGGTAGTTTCACCATTCCTTGTGTCATAAGTAACACTAGATTTGAATCTGCCATGCTTGACTTAGGTGCTTCTATAAATGTTATGCCATATTCCATATGTGCATCTATGAACCTAGGAGCATTGAAAAAGGATGGTGTTATCATACAATTGGCCGATAGATCTAATGCCTATCCAAAGGGAGTTTTGGAAGATGTTTTGGTGCAGGTTAATCATTTGATCTTTCCGGCGGATTTCTATGTCCTTGAGATGGATGAATCGGATCATGCACCCTTGCTGCCCATTCTACTTGGAAGGCCATTCATGAAAACGGCCCGGACTAAGATTGACGTGTTTAATGGAACTTTGTCCATGGAATTTGATGGGGAAGTTGTTAATTTCAATCTTTCCGATTCTATTAAGTATCCTAGTGAAGATCATTCATGTTTCTCTATTGATACTGTTGACTCTTTGGCGCAGGGATACCTTGAAGATTTGAATGATGATATGCTTGAAAAAGTCATTACAAGTGGTGTAGAAGTCAAAACCAAGGGAGCAACATCCATGCAACCCCACGGCACAAATACACTATCCTATGTCGTGCCTCCTAGTGAGGATTTTCTTGGAGTAGTTGCTGCCCTTGAGTCATCACCAATACATGATGGTAAGTTTCCTAACAAAGAGTCCATTCCCATTTCGACTAACAAGTTGCTTCCATCCACAATTCAGGCACCTATCCTTGAACTCAAAACTTTGCCAAGCCATTTGATAGGAGCATATTCATGCGACTTAAATGGCTTGTTCTCGTGCAATTACGTTATGTTTCTTTAGTTATTTTAGTACTTTAAGCTATTTTCGTGTGTTTGTAGGTCCAAAGGGCTAAAGGAGCAAAAAGATGCATTTTGGAGACTTTTGGAGCACTTTTGGGCTAAGGATGGATAGCTTATGCTTGGAGCCAAAGTGTTGGACGAAATTGAAGACCTAATTGAAGACCAAAGTGTTGGAACCTTGTTCCCTTTAGTTTTAGGACATTTAAACCTTTCCTAATCCCAATCATGCCATGCATAACACACATCCATTCTAACACATTGTCATTGCACATGCATTTCCTTCATTAATTAACCCACATGCTCCCATTACTTATCATAACCACTTATCACTTATCATCACCACTTATCACTTATCATCACCACATATCATACACTTATCATATCCATACACTTATCACTTATCATAACCATACACTTATCACTTATCTCTCCCATTTCAGATTGCATTCCCTTGCATTCCAACCAAAACCATGCACATGCACTTGTTCCTCCATTAAATCAGCCACATGCATTCATCATCACAACCTAGCTGTCATTCCACTTTAACCCACATGCATTTCCACCCACATGCTCTCCCATTTCAGATTGCATTCCCATCCCATTCCACATGCATTCATTTCATCATTGCAACCACAAATCAGCCACATGCACCCATCACCCAACACTTCCTTTGCACATGCATTCATCATCATCACTCTAGTTTTAATCCACATGCATCTCCATAATCAATCAAAAACACCCATGCCGTGGGTTCCCATTCCAGATTTCCAGCATTCCCTTTTATTTTCTGTCAAAACACATGCATTCCCACCCTTTAATCACATGCATTTCAGCCACATGCATCTCCCATCACCATTTCAGCTTTCCACCTAATTCCTAGTCATCATGTTCCCCCCATTTCACCTATAAATAAGCATGCATTGCAGCCACAAAAAACACACTCTTCCATTTGAGAAAACCATCTCTCATACACATTCATTCACGCCAGAAATTCCTCCTCTCTCTCTAGCACCACCATACTTCACCATTCTTCATATTTTCTGCCCAAAAACACTCCTTGCCTTCCCCTACATCCATCCCTACCCTAAACACATCATTCTACATCATCCATAACCCCCAAAACTCACCAAAACCCCTTGTGCCGCAGCAACTAGAGGAGAAGAGGCCTAAACGTTCATACAATTCAAGATTGAGTTGTTGGAATTTTTAGGTGTACTTCGATTCTTGTTTTCAATGTTTACTTTGTTATTACTCTCTAAGTTTGTTGTAATCATGAGTGGCTAAACCCCTAATTAGTTAGGGGAAAGTTTGAAGCCATGAACATGTTTGAAATATGAATTGATTTCTTCCAATTGTGATTTGTTAAGTTGTGATTGTAATTCAATTATCATGTTTATTAAAAACTTGTTTTTGTATGTTGATTAGGGATGCATACTTAGTCTTCATGCATAAACTCGATGCTAGTTTATAAACGAGTTTCACCTAATCGTCACAAGTTTATAAACATGAGTAGTGAAGGTTGCTAGTCACAACCGCGTTAATTGAATTCTTGGCAAAAGTATCATGCATTCATAGTTACAACCGCGTTAATTGAATTCTAAGCCAAGACTCATTCGTTGGATGCTCCTACTTCAAGAGTTCGATCTTGAAATCCGAGACAAGAAAGGGTGTGAAAACGTGGTGGCTGACCACCTAAGTAGAATGGTGCGTGAGGAAGAGTCCACCCCCATTTTAGAAACATTTCCGGATGAGCAACTTCTGTCCATTGAGGTAAGAACCCCTTGGTATGCCGATTTGGTCAATTTCTTGGTGTCTAAGCAAGTTCCTAGTACCCTAAACAAGTTCCAACGTGATAAACTTGTTCATGATGCACGTTTTTATGTTTGGGATGATCCATATTTATGGAAATTCTGCCCAGATCAGATTGTGCGTAGATGTGTGCCCGAATCTGAATTTAATTCCATTCTTACATTCTGCCATACTTATGCATGTGGGGGACATTTTGGCACCCAAAGGACAGCCTTAAAGGTGTTACAATCTGGATTTTATTGGCCTAATCTCTTTAAAGATGCTAAAATGTTTTGTGTAACATGCGATAAGTGTCAAAGAACAGGTAACATAGGGCCTAAGGACCAAATGCCGCAACAATCTCTCTCCTTTGTGGAAATTTTTGATGTTTGGGGTATTGATTTCATGGGCCCCTTCCCTCCATCTTTTGGTTTCACTTATATCTTGCTAGCTGTCGATTATGTTTCCAAATGGGTGGAAGCCAAAGCCACCCGTACTAACGATTCTAAGGTTGTTGCAGATTTTGTGAAATCTAATATTTTTGCTAGGTTTGGGATGCCACGAGTTTTAATTAGTGATGGGGGTTCTCACTTTCGTAACCGCACCATTGAAGCTTTGCTCAAGAAGTACAACGTTACTCATAAGGTTTCCACACCTTATCACCCTCAAACCAATGGGCAAGCGGAGGTTTCAAATAGGGAGATCAAACAAGTCCTAGAGAAAACCGTGGGACCCTCAAGAAGAGATTGGAGTTTGCGCTTGGACGATGCATTGTGGGCCTATCGTACGGCTTACAAAACTCCCCTTGGCATGTCACCTTTTCGGCTTATATATGGTAAGCCATGTCATTTGCCCGTTGAGTTAGAGCACAAGGCACATTGGGCTGTGAAAACCTTCAATTTGGACATAGACGCTGCTGGAGTTCATAGGAAGCTCCAATTAGATGAACTTGAGGAGATTAGGAACGAGGCTTACGAGAATGCTCGCATCTACAAGGACAAGACGAAGGCTTATCATGATAAGATGCTTCGTACCAAAACGTTCTCCAAGGGGCAGAAAGTGTTGCTTTTTGATTCAAGACTTCGGTTATTCCCTGGTAAGTTACGTTCTAAATGGATTGGACCTCTTGTTGTTACTAATGTTTTTCCTCATGGTGCAGTCCAAGTCCAAAGCTTAAAAAGTGGCCACGAGTTCAAGGTGAACGGACATAGATTGAAGCCATACTATGAGAACTTTGTGGAGCATGTCGTGGAGGAGATCCCACTCCATGCCGTGGGCTCCAATGGAGCATGAACGTGTCTTCGTCCGGCTGCAAGACGTTAAAGAAAGCGCTACTTGGGAGGCAACCCATGCAATTCAACAAAGGAAGCTCAAGGAATCACTCCAATTCCAGATTTGCGTTCCTAAACCCTTCACTTTGTTGTTTATTTCGAATCTGCCTATTTAGTTGTTTTACTTGCTGTTTGTGTGTTTATTTATGTTTTGTGTGAATCTATGCTTAAAACATTGAGGACAATGTTTGATTTAAGTGTGGGGGGGTAACTAATGTTGTTAATGCAAATTCGTGGGATTTTATCACCCATAACTTCAAATGTTGTTCCTTGCTGTTTTAAGGTGTTTTTAAGTTGTTTCAGAGTGTTTTAGTGTGTTTTGTTTTATAACTCCGAAAATCACATAAAAATTTGAAAAAAATGTTTTAAAAAGCCTAAAAAGAGTGTTTTGAGTCGTTTTTGTGTGTTTTTGTCTTAGGGTACCTTCCAACACAATGATAAGGATTTGGTTTGTAATTGCATGACGGTTAAAAAGAGTTATAAACATAGAGAAAAGTTTGATTTACTCTTGGTATATGCTTGGTTATGGTTATAATGTATGACTTCACATGCAATCATAAAAGAAAAATTCGTTTTTTTGTAACATGCTTGAAGGAAGGAACTCAAACAAACGCTACATCCCTGTGAGACTCGAGCCATTACTTTCTTTGGAGAGTTATTTTCTGTGATTCTTTGTTTCCTAAAGTTGTTGCATGATCTCATTATTCCTTGCTTGGTTGCTACTTAGAATGCAATTGTATCATGATAGAACTAAATGCTAGAACTCATGCCCATTTCATTCAAAGCATGTTATTGATTTGCATAACACATATTCAAGAAGAAGTTGTGTAGTGACCACCACCATAGCCAAATAGCCTTACTTCCCATACTTCGTATATGTTGTAAGTTTTAACCCCGTTGAGCCTTGTTTAGCCTTTATTCTTTGTTTACCCACATTTTCCTCACCTAGCCTAGTTTAGGACAATCCCCACCCTTGTTCTTAAAAGATAGTGAGCATGACTTAATTGAATTCCTTTTTAGTTACATTATGAAAGAAAATAAGTGTGGGGGAGAGAATGTGTTGTTCTTAAGCGTTTATGTATGTTTTGAGAGTCAAAAGAAAATAAAAAAAAATTCTGAAAAACATATGAAAAAGAAAAAAAAAACAGAAAAGAAAAGAAAGAAAGAAAGAAAAAAAAGAGCTTGTTCCCCCTTGTTGTTCAAAAGTTGAGTTTTCATTCAAAAGTGAATTCTAAGTTAATTCAAATGCTTTGCTCGCTATTTCTTTAAGAACCTTTGTTTTCCATATCCCTTCTTTGTTAGCCAAACACCTTTAGCCCCGTTTCAACCCTTATGCTTCTATCTTGATCGTTATGTGTTCAATAATGTGGAGTTTGGAATTGATATGAGCTTATGGAATCACTGGTTCTCATTCTAAGTAGTAGCATTCCATTCATGAGATCATATTCATGTCATTATCATAATTCCAGAAAATGCTTTCCTTGTTATAACATATGTGAGTGTTCGTCTACATGTTTACATCAATCTTCTCACATATACCTAGTGTAGGGAGTGTAGTCAGAAAATCTGTGTGAAAAACAAGTGCATATCTTGTAAGGATTTGAGCAAATTCTCTAAGGCATGTTACTACATTCAAAACATGGTTTTAAATGCTTAATTGTGAAATAATATGTGGTGACTATGAGTAAGAATGTACTTAAGTGTAAAGATGGCTAAAATCTGTGGGAATAATGATTTTTAACTTGTCATGTGCATTGGAAATCCCTGAGACGATTGTTGGAAGGTGTAGGTTGTATTTTGTTCGTTTTGTTTTGTTTTTGGTTTCTTTTGTTTTGTTTTGCTCGAGGACTAGCAAAAGATAAGTGTGGGGGTATTTGATAGGAGCATATTCATGCGACTTAAATGGCTTGTTCTCGTGCAATTACGTTATGTTTCTTTAGTTATTTTAGTACTTTAAGCTATTTTCGTGTGTTTGTAGGTCCAAAGGGCTAAAGGAGCAAAAAGATGCATTTTGGAGACTTTTGGAGCACTTTTGGGCTAAGGATGGATAGCTTATGCTTGGAGCCAAAGTGTTGGACGAAATTGAAGACCTAATTGAAGACCAAAGTGTTGGAACCTTGTTCCCTTTAGTTTTAGGACATTTAAACCTTTCCTAATCCCAATCATGCCATGCATAACACACATCCATTCTAACACATTGTCATTGCACATGCATTTCCTTCATTAATTAACCCACATGCTCCCATTACTTATCATAACCACTTATCACTTATCATCACCACTTATCACTTATCATAACCACATATCATACACTTATCATATCCATACACTTATCACTTATCATAACCATACACTTATCACTTATCTCTCCCATTTCAGATTGCATTCCCTTGCATTCCAACCAAAACCATGCACATGCACTTGTTCCTCCATTAAATCAGCCACATGCATTCATCATCACAACCTAGCTGTCATTCCACTTTAACCCACATGCATTTCCACCCACATGCTCTCCCATTTCAGATTGCATTCCCATCCCATTCCACATGCATTCATTTCATCATTGCAACCACAAATCAGCCACATGCACCCATCACCCAACACTTCCTTTGCACATGCATTCATCATCATCACTCTAGTTTTAATCCACATGCATCTCCATAATCAATCAAAAACACCCATGCCGTGGGTTCCCATTCCAGATTTCCAGCATTCCCTTTTATTTTCTGTCAAAACACATGCATTCCCACCCTTTAATCACATGCATTTCAGCCACATGCATCTCCCATCACCATTTCAGCTTTCCACCTAATTCCTAGTCATCATGTTCCCCCCATTTCACCTATAAATAAGCATGCATTGCAGCCACAAAAAACACACTCTTCCATTTGAGAAAACCATCTCTCATACACATTCATTCGCGCCAGAAATTCCTCCTCTCTCTCTAGCACCACCATACTTCACCATTCTTCATATTTTCTGCCCAAAAACACTCCTTGCCTTCCCCTACATCCATCCCTACCCTAAACACATCATTCTACATCATCCATAACCCCCAAAACTCACCAAAACCCCTTGTGCCGCAGCAACTAGAGGAGAAGAGGCCTAAACGTTCATACAATTCAAGATTGAGTTGTTGGAATTTTTAGGTGTACTTCGATTCTTGTTTTCAATGTTTACTTTGTTATTACTCTCTAAGTTTGTTGTAATCATGAGTGGCTAAACCCCTAATTAGTTAGGGGAAAGTTTGAAGCCATGAACATGTTTGAAATATGAATTGATTTCTTCCAATTGTGATTTGTTAAGTTGTGATTGTAATTCAATTATCATGTTTATTAAAAACTTGTTTTTGTATGTTGATTAGGGATGCATACTTAGTCTTCATGCATAAACTCGATGCTAGTTTATAAACGAGTTTCACCTAATCGTCACAAGTTTATAAACATGAGTAGTGAAGGTTGCTAGTCACAACCGCGTTAATTGAATTCTTGGCAAAAGTATCATGCATTCATAGTTACAATTGCCTCGTCAACACTTATAATTCTCATAGAGCATAATGATCTCTCATTGTATCTCTTCTATGCATTCATGTTGAGAACCATTGGAGAATGATTTGAATTGTCGCATGCATCATCCAATTCAATAATATAAGGAAAATTTGAGAGTTAATTAGTGCATCACGGTTAACTTGGGGTGTTGAGCATCATAGATAATGAAAAGAAATTGGAGAATCGATTCATATATAAATGTGTCATGTGTGGAGAATGGACCTCTAACTAATCCATCCATCATCTTGTTTCTCAAATCCGTTTATACAATCTGCCTAGTTTATTAACTTGTTTTATTTAATTTAATTTCGTCAAAACCTTAATCCCCCTTTACTTTAGTGTCCAACTTAGTTAGAAAGTGTCTTAGTTTGTGTTTTTAAGTGTTTTGATTCAATTTGTTACACAAATTCGTCCAAATTCACCAAAGTGCTCAAAACTGCCCAGAAAGTGATTTTAAGGCAGTTTTGAGTGTTTTGGGTGATGTTTGAGTCTTTTGGATTGTTTTAGTGTTTTAAAGTTTAGTTTTGCATTCCTTGAGTCTAGTAAGTGTTTTATATTGTGTTCTTACGTTTTTGAGTCAATTTCACATTGATTAGCATCCCTAGTTAATCCCCGGTCTAGAACGATCCCTATTTGCTCATTTACTACAATTGTCATCCATAGGGTTAATTTGTGTGTTTAATTATTTTCGCATCACCATTTGAAGTACATTTTCTTGGAAAAAAATGAGACACTGCCTGCCATCATATCATCATCCCTCACGGCACAAGAGGAGGAAAAACTCATGCATGTGTTGAAGGAGTACAAATCTGCCCTAGGATGGACATTGGCCGATATCAAAGGTATAAGCCCCACAACTTGTATGCATCACATATTTCTTGAGGAGGGGACCAAACCAACTAGAGAGGCTCAACGCCGTCTTAACCCTCCAATGATGGAAGTTGTGAAAAAGGAGATAATCAAACTTCTTGATTGTGGAGTCATTTATCCTATCTCCGATAGTCGTTGGGTTTCACCTATCCAATGTGTGCCTAAGAAATCCGGAGTGACGGTTGTGGAGAATGCCGAGAATGAGCTTGTACCCATGAGAATCCAAACCGGTTGGCGTGTATGCATCGATTATAGGAAGATAAATGCCACCACAAGGAAGGACCACTTCCCATTGCCGTTCCTAGATCAAATGTTGGAAAGGTTAGCGGGTCATTCTTTTTATTGCTTTCTTGATGGATATTCAGGTTACAATCAAATTGTCATTGCCCCGGATGATCAAGAAAAGACCACTTTTACTTGTCCCTTTGGAACATTTGCATATCGACGCATGCCATTTGGTTTGTGCAATGCCCCTACCACGTTTCAAAGGTGTATGGTAAGCATATTTTCTGATTATGTTGAAAGGATTATTGAGATATTCATGGATGACTTTAGTGTTTTTGGTGATTCTTTTGATAAATGCTTGGATAATCTCACTTTAATCTTGAAACGTTGTGTTGAAACAAACCTTGTTTTAAATTGGGAAAAATGCCATTTTATGGTTAAACAAGGTATTGTTTTGGGTCATATAATCTCTGAAAAAGGAATTGAAGTTGATAAGTCTAAAGTAGATCTTGTACGCTACTTACCCTCTCCTACTTCGGTTAGAGAGGTTCGTTCTTTTCTTGGTCATGCAGGATTCTATAGACGATTTATCAAGGACTTTTCCAAGATTGCACAACCCCTATGCCGCCTCCTCCAAAAAGATGTGTCTTTTGAGTTCAACGAGGCATGCGAGAAGTCATTCAAGCATCTCAAAGAGCTCCTAACCACGGCACCCATCATAACTCCCCCGGATTGGTCCATTCCATTTGAATTGATGTGTGATGCCTCGGATTATGCACTTGGGGCTGTTTTGGGTCAAAGGAAAAATAAACAGTCACATGTTATTTATTATGCTTCCCGCACTTTAAATGATGCTCAATTGAATTATTCTACAACCGAAAAAGAACTCTTGGCGGTTATATTTGCTTTAGATAAGTTTAGATCATATCTTATTGGCACTAAAGTAATTGTTTTCACGGACCATGCAGCCTTGAAGTATCTTTTCACCAAAAAGGAGGCCAAACCAAGGCTCATTCGTTGGATGCTCCTACTTCAAGAGTTCGATATTGAAATTAGGGACAAGAAAGGTTGTGAAAACGTGGTGGCTGACCACTTGAGTAGATTGGTGCGTGAAGAAGAATCCCTCCCATTTCTGAGACGTTTCCGAATGAACAACTTCTGTCCATTGAGGTAAGTACCCCTTGGTATGCCGATTTGGTCAATTTCTTGGTGACTAAGCAAGTTCCTAACACCCTAAGCAAGGTCCAACGTGATAAATTGATACATGATGCAAGATTTTATGTGTGGGATGATCCATATCTATGGAAATATTGCCCAGATCAGATTATTAGAAGATGTGTGCCAACTTCTGATTTTAACTCAATTCTAGCATTTTGTCATTCTTATGCATGTGGAGGCCATTTCGGTACCCAAAGGACAGCTCGTAAAGTGTTAGAATCTGGTTTTTATTGGCCTACATTGTTCAAAGATGCTAGAATATTTTGCTTAACATGTGATAGATGTCAAAGAACAGGTTCTATTGGTGCAAAAGACCAAATGCCGCAAACACCCATCTTCAATGTTGAAATCTTTGATGTTTGGGGTATTGATTTCATGGGTCCTTTTCCTTCTTCATTTGGTTTCACTTATATTTTGCTTGCGGTTGATTATGTTTCTAAATGGGTAGAAGCAAAAGCTACCCGTACTAACGATTCTAGAGTGGTTTCAGATTTCATCAAGACTAACATTTTCTCTAGATTTGGGATGCCGCGGGGTATTTATAAGTGATGGAGGTTCACATTTCTGCAATAGGACCATTGAGGCACTCTTCAAGAAGTACAATGTCAAGCATAAGGTTTCAACACCTTATCACCCACAAACAAGTGGCCAAGCCGAAGTATCAAATAGAGAGGTCAAGCAAATCTTGGAGAAGACCGTGGGGCCTAACCGGAAGGATTGGAGCATGCGTTTAGACGATGCACTATGGGCATATCGCACTGCCTACAAAACACCCCTAGGGATGTCTCCATTTCGGCTAGTTTATGGAAAACCTTGTCACTTACCCGTGGAGCTAGAGCATAAGGCACATTGGGCCATCAAAACGTTCAATTTGGACTTAGATGCTGTTGGAATACATCGGAAGCTCCAATTGAATGAGCTTGAGGAACTAAGGAATGAAGCCTACGAGAATGCCCGCATTTACAAGAAAAAGACGAAGGCGTTTCATGACAAGATGATTAGGGGCAAAACCTTCACAATTGGGCAGAAAGTTTTACTTTTTAATTCTCGTCTACGTTTATTTCCCGGAAAGTTACGTTCTAAATGGATTGGACCTTTTGTTGTTACTAATGTTTTTCCACATGGTGCAGTTCAAGTCCAAAGCTTAAGGAATGGGGTGGAATTCAAGGTCAACGGACATAGATTGAAGCCATATTATGAGAATGCCGTGGGGCAGGTTGTGGAGGAGATCTCACTCCATGTCGTGGGCACCAATGGTGCCTGAACGTGTTCTTCGTCCGGCTGCAAGACGTTAAAGAAAGCGCTACTTGGGAGGCAACCCATGCCATTCAACAAAGGAAGACCTAGAAAGCACTCCAATTCCAGATTGGCGTTCCTAAACCCTTCTCTTTGTTGATTCTTTCTAATCTGCCTATTTAGTTGTTTTACTTGCTGTTTGTGTGTTTCTTTGTGTGATTCTATACTTAAAACATTGAGGACAATGTTTGATTTAAGTGTAGGGGGGTAACTAAGTGTTTTTCATGCAAATTCGTGGGATTTTATCACCCATTATTTCAAAACTTGTTCCTTGCTGTTTTTAAGTGTTTTTAAGCAGTTTTGGTGTGTTTTAGTATGTTTTGAAGTAAAAATCCGAAAATCAAAGAAAAATTTGAAAATTTTGTTTTAAAAAACCCAAAAAAAGAGTTGTTTTTGTGTGTTTGTTTGTGTCTTAGGGTACCTTCCAACACAATGATGAGGATTTGGTTTTTAAATACATGGCTGTTAAAGAGAGTGATTAACATGGATGAAAGTTTGATTTACTCTATGTTTATGCTTGGTTGTGGTTATAACTTATGAATTCACATGCAATCATAAAAGAAAAAAAATCAGTTTTTGTAACATGCTTGAAGGAAGGAACTCAAATTAACGCTACAACCTTGTGAGACTTGAACCTAAACGTTTATTTGGAGAGTTAAAATCTGTGCATTCTTTGTTTTCTAAAATCGTTGCATGATCTCATTATTCTTTGCTTGGTTGCTACTTAGAAGGCGTTTCATCATATAGTTCCAAACAGTAGAAGTCATGCCCATTTCATTCAAAGCGTGGTATTGATTAGCATAACACATTTTCAAGATGAAGTTGTGTAGTGACCACCACTTTAGCCAAAAAGCCGTGTGCCCTACTCCATTATATGTTTAGGTGTTAACCCCATTGAGCCTTGTTTAGCCTTTTCTTTGTTAACCCACATTACCCTCACCTAGCCTAGATTAGGACTATCCATACCCTCGTTCTTAAAGTATAGTAAGCATGATTCAAATGGAATTCCTTTATGGCAGAAACCAAGTGTGGGGGAAGTATGAAAAGAGTTGAACAACATGAGAAAAAGAGTTCCAAGGTGTTGTTTGTTGAAGAAAGGGTCCAAAAAGTTGAATTCGGCCCCAAGAAGTTGTTTAAAGTCTTCCCCTTGTGTTTTTTAAGTTAATTTCTGCAAACTAAGTGAATTCTAAGTCTTAATTTCATTACTTTGCTTACTAATGCTTGAAGTAACGTTTGTTTTCCCTATCCTTTCTTTGTTAACCAATACCCCAAGCCCCGTTGCAACCCTTAAACTTCTATCTTGAGTGTTATGTGTTTCAATTTGTTGAGTTTGAATTTGGTATGAGCATATGGTGTCACTGGTTCTCGCATCTAAGTAGTAGCATTCCATTCATGAGATCATATCTAAACATGCCTATTAACTCCGGAAATTGCGTTCTTTGTGATACATATATGTGAGCATTCGTTTTTATATCTACATCAATTCTCTCACATATAACTAGTATAGGGTGTGTAGTTAGAAAATCTGAGTGAAAATAGAGTGCAAATCTATTAAGGATTGAGGGAATTCTCTAAGGCATGTTACTACATTCAAAACATTGTTTTAATTGGTTAATTGTGAACTAGTAAGTAGTGACTATGATTAAGCATGTGCTTAAGTGTTAAATTGACTCAAATCTGTGGGAATGATAATCTTTAACATGTCATGTGCATTGGAAATCCCTGAGGCAAACGTTGGAAGGTTTAGATTATGTTTGTTTGTTTTGTCTTGTTTTATTTCTTTGTTTTGCTCGAGGACTAGCAAAAGCTAAGTGTCGGGGAATTTGATAGGAGCATTTTTATGCGACTTAATTGGCTTGTTCTCATGCATTTATGTTGTTTTTCCTTAGTTAGTTTAAGTGTTTAAAGTCATTTTCGTGCAATTTCAGGTTTTAGTGTCAAAGTATGCAAAAAGAAGCAATTTGGAGCATTCTAGAGCATTTTTGGGCCAAGATTGGATAGTGCAAGCATGGAGGCATAAGGATGGACGAATTTGAAGGCTTGAATTCAGTTAGGGAGCTGCAAGGGGGCCTAAAAAAACCTTATTTCTAGAAGGCTTTATCTATTCACACATGGTGCCTAATTTCTAGCTTGTCTCCTAGCCGTCCTAGCTTGTCTCCTAGCCGTCCTAGCTTGTCACTAGCCGTCCTACCTTGTCTCCTAGCCGTCCTACCTTGTCACTAGCCGTCCTACCTTGTCTACTAGCCGTCCTACCTTGTCTCCTAGCCGTCACTAGCCGTCCTACCTTGTCTCCTAGCCGTCCTACCTTGTCTCCTAGCCGTCACTAGTCGTCCTACCTTGTCTCCTAGCCGTCCTATCTTGTCTCCTACCTTGTCCAAGCTACACACATATATCCTTTAAGTGTTTCATGTATAGAATTTCTGGTACAAAAAACCTTTTGGTTTCAACTAAGTTAAAAACCTTTCCTAGCCCTATAAATAAGGCTTTTGATAGGAGCATATTCATGCGACTTAAATGGCTTGTTCTCGTGCATTTACGTTATGTTTCTTTAGTTATTTTAGTACTTTAAGCTATTTTCGTGTGTTTGTAGGTCCAAAGGGCTAAAGGAGCAAAAAGATGCATTTTGGAGACTTTTGGAGCACTTTTGGGCTAAGGATGGATAGCTTATGCTTGGAGCCAAAGTGTTGGACGAAATTGAAGACCTAATTGAAGACCAAAGTGTTGGAACCTTGTTCCCTTTAGTTTTAGGACATTTAAACCTTTCCTAATCCACTTCATTGCACATGCATCTTCAAATAAATCAGCCATTCCACATGCATATTCAACCTAGCTGTCATTGCACATGCATTCACTCTTTAATTCACATGCATTTACTCTTTAATTCACATGCAAAACATCCCATTCCATCTCCCATTTCAGATTGCATTCCATAATCATTCACTCACCTTTAATCCACATGCATCTTCCATAAATCAAATCAGCCACATTCACCACCACATTCACTCACCACAAACATTCCACATGCATTCATCAACATATCTAGTTGTCACTCACATGCATTTCCTTCATCATTTCCAACCCACATGTCCCTTTAATCATTCAAACATACACCCATTCACCACCAGAAATCATCCTTGCCATGAGTTCCCATTAGAGTTCCATCATATTCACATGCATTCCATCCTTTAAAACATTGCACATGCACTCCCATCCATTTCATCATTGCAGCCAACACATGCTTTCACATGCATTTTCAGATTGTCCCCTTGCACATGCAGCCACTTATTCAAAGCACATGCATTTCCACCCTTTAATCACATGCATAAATCAGCCACATGCATCTCCCATCACCATTCCAGATTTCCACCACCCTCCTAGCTGTCATGTTCCCCCCATTTCACCTATAAATAACCCTTCATTGCAGCCACAAAGGGGGGGATCCATTCACCACAGAAATAAAGCCTTTGTGCCAGAAATTCACCCATTCCAAACACTCTTCCATAAACTCATCCATTGCAGAAATGTAGACCATCAAACCACCCCCTTTGTGCCGTGAGTCTCCCCTACAAATCCAAACACCATCCTTCCATTCCTCCACCACTACCCAAACCATTCACACCATCAAACTATCCTTAGACCTTGTGCTACAACGAAGAGGAAGAGAAGAGTGCCTAAACGTTCATACAATTCAAGTTTGAGTTGTTGGAATGTTTAGGTGTTTCTTTGATTTCAATGTTTAATTTCAATACTCTTTGTTTTGTACGTATGAGGAATGGAAGAGAAGAGTGCCTAAACGTTCATACAATTCAAGTTTGAGTTGTTGGAATGTTTAGGTGTTTCTTTGATTTCAAAGTTATGAGGAAATTCGAAATATATGTTTATACTTACATTTTGATTTGATTACTTCTAATTGCGTTTCATAAGTTGTGATTCAATTTGTTTAACCGTTTGATTGATAACTTATTTATGTATGTTTATTGAGAGTGCACGCTTAATTTTCATGCATGAATATGACGCTAGAATATAAGTGAGTTTCACCTAATAGTTACGAACTTATATTCACAAGTAGTGGAGGTTGCTTATAAACAATCGCGTTAAACGAATTCTTGGCATAAGTTTCATGCAATCATAGTAACGAATGCCTCGTCAACACTTATAATTTTCATAGAGCGTAATGATTCTTGCTTGTACCTCTTCTATGCATTCATGTTGAGGACTTGTGGGGAATGTTTTGAATTGTCGCATGCATCATCCAATTCAATAACGTTAGGAAGATTTGAAGGTTAATTAGTGCATCACGGTTAACTTGGGGTGTTGAGAATTAATGGTTTATTGAAATGCAATTGGAAATCATTTTATTATGCAAGTGTAACATGTGTGGAGAAGAACCTTCTAGCTAGCATTCATCCATTCATTTTCATCGCATTCATATTTACATTTTGCTTTAATTTACAATCTGTACATTTTAGTTTAATTTCGTATAAAACTCAATCCCCCTTTACTTTAATGTCAAATTAGTTAGAAATACATTTAGTTTGTGTTTATAAGAGTTTTGAGTCATTTTGTTACACAAATTCGTCCAAATTTGTGTTTGTGCTCAAATCTGCCCAGAAAGTGGTTTTTAGGCAGATTTGAGTGTGTTTGTGTTGTTTTGAGTCTTTTGGTTTGTTTTAGTGTTTTAAAGTTTAGTTTTGCATTCTTTGAGTCTAGTATAGTGTTTTATATTGTTATTTTACGTTTGAATCAAGCCATAATCTTAAATTCGTCCAACATTGGGTTTAAGGTCAGAAACTGCCTAGTTAGTGTTTTTAGGCAGTTTTGAGTCTTTGTGAACGTTTTTAACTTTGTTTTTACGTTTTTGAGTCAGTTTCCAAGAGATTTGCAATCCCTCCTAATCCCCGGTTAAGAACGATCCCTACTTATACATATACTACAATTGACAAAAAGAGGGTTTAATTTGTGTGCGTATAATTCTCGCATCAGCTTTGCAGCAAGGCACTTGGGGGATCACTCATTCACCCAATTTTCGTCCATTCATCTAGCCACACCACTCTACACATCCTAAAATCCTAGAAACACAATTCCAGCCAAACACTACACCTTGCCGTGCCTATCGTCCATCCAATTCCATAATCCCTGATCCTAAAACACATCCCAACCATCCCATCCACCTTTGTGCCGTAGCAAGGAGAAAGAAGGAAAGACTCTTGGATTCTCAAGCTTCGTCGTTGGTGCATTCTAGGTGTAATTCGTTTTATGATTTCAATGTTTAATTTATTTTCCTTTCATTTTGCTATGAACATGAGTTGCTAAACCCCTATTGGTTAGGGGTGATTTCGAAGCCATAACTATGTGTGCAAGTTGATTTGATAAATTCCAGTTATGAGTTCTTGAATCGTGAATGCAATTGGCTTAACTGTGCGAGTAATAACGTATTTGTGTTTGTTAATTAGGGGTCGACACTTAATTGGCTTGCATGAATATGATGCTAGAATATAAGTTTGTTTCACATAATTGTCACACACTTATATTCACAAGTAGTGAAGGTTGCTAGTCACAATCGCGTTAAGTTCAATTCCTAGCATAAGTGTCATGATGTCATAGTCACAAGTGCTTTGTCAATGCTTATAGTTTTCATTGAACGTAATGATCTTTGATTGTATCTTTATTATGATGTCATGTAAGGAACTTTTGAAGAATACTTTGGGTTGTCGTATGATGTCATCCAATTCAATAACACAAGGAAAACTTGAGAATTAACTAGTGATGTCACGGTTAATTTGGGGCATTGTCATTCATAATTTTATGAAGGAATAACTGGAAATCGAGTCATTTGCATACTTGTCATGTGTGGAGAAAGAACCCCTAACTAGTTCATCATCCATTAAAAACCCCAAAAAAACGTTTCAAAATCAGTTTTACTTTGCAATCTGTTTTCTCAACTTTAATTTCGTCCAAATCAAATCCCCCTTTACTTTGAAGTCTCAATTTAGTTAGAAATTGTTTTGGTTCATGTTTTTAAGTGTTTTGAGTCAAGTTTTCAACCAATTTCGTCCAAATTAGTGTAGGTGCTCAAAACTGCCCAGAAAGTGGTTTTTAGGCAGTTTTGAGTCTTCTAGTTGCTGTTTTGAGTTTTTGTTTTGTTTTAGTGTTTTAACTTTGGTTTTTCATTCTTTGAGTCCAAATTAGTGTTTTTAACTTTGTTTTGGAGTTCTTAGGTCAGTTTTCAAGAGTTTAGCAATCCCTCCTAATCCCCGGTTTTGAACGATCCCTACTTACATACTTTGCTATAATTGTCAAAAGAGGGTTTAATTTGTGTGCTTAATATATTTCGCATCATGTAGAGGAAGGATTGCAACTCCTAAACCTGATTTGGATAGGATAGAATAGGATAATGTTAGAGTTAGGATAGGATAAGGTTTCTAGGATAGGATAAGATAAGGTTGGATAAGGTTCCTTGTTTCTTGCTTCTTCCTTATCTTCATTGCATTAGGACTTCTTCCACCAGATTTGTAGCCTTTCCTAGCCCTTCTTGACTTCAATTTCGTCCATCCTCTTTGCTCCATGGTTAAGCTATCCAATCCATGCCCAAAAATGCTCCAAATAGCCTAAAAATGCACTTTCTTGCTCCTTTTGCCATTAGGACCTAAAAACATACGAAAATAACTTAAAAGACTGAAATAAATAGTAATTAACTTTATAAATGCAAGGAAACAACATAACTAAGTAGCATAAATATGCTCCTATCAAATTGGACGAATTTAAAAGAAAACAAGTGACTTAAAACTTTAAAACAGATTTTGGACGAAAATAAGAAAAACTAATGGATGATGGGATAGCCAAGGGATACTTCTCCACACATGATACTTTCTAACATAAATTGATTTCCAGTTGCTTTTCCGATAAACCATGAACCTCAACACCCCAGATTAACCGTGACATCACTAATTAACCCTCAGATTTCCCTTAAGTTAGTGGATTGGATGACATCATACGACAACCCAAAGCATTCTTCAAAAAGTCCCCTACATGACATCATAATAGAGATACGGTTAAAGATCATTACGTTCAATGGAAACCATAAGTATTGACAAAGCACTTGTAACTATGACATCATGATACGCATGCTAGGAATTTACTTAACATGATTGTGAAAACAACCTTAACTACTTGTGAATATAAGTTTGTGACGATTATGTGAAACACCCT
This sequence comes from Pyrus communis, assembly GCF_041283825.1. NCBI lineage: Eukaryota > Viridiplantae > Streptophyta > Magnoliopsida > Rosales > Rosaceae > Pyrus > Pyrus communis. The sequence goes on from NC_142569.1 coordinate 23,494,483, forward strand.
TATATTCTAGCCCCAAATTCAAGCATGCAAATTAAGTAGGCCTCCCTAATAAACATACAAGAATAAGTTATCCATCAAACGGTTAAGTAAATTGCATTCGCAATTTATGAAATCACAACTGGAATTAATCAAATCATATTATAATTGTAATCATGGTTTCAAAGCATCCCTAGGCTAAAACGAGTTTAGCCTCTCATGTTCATGACAAAACAAAGCAATATAGATTTAAACATTGAAAATAAAAGATAGATTACACCTAGACACGTCCAACACTCCAACTTGAATGTACAAACGCCCAAGGCTTGGTCTTCCTTCTCCTCCTCCTTGCTAGGTCACGGCACAAGGGTCTATGGTGAGTTTGTGGACGATTTTCTGGTTTTTGGATGGTTTTAGGTATATATGGTGGTGCGGCAAGGGGTTATGGTGGTGTATGGAGGTTGGGATGGATGTATGGAAGTAGGGGAATGATGGATGGGTGGTTGCAAGGTCACGGCAAGGGTTGATTTCTGAAGGGATGTATGAATGTTGTGTGAAGGGATGGTTGTCATTAAATGGCACGGCAAGGCTGTTTATATAGGCTATTTTGGCACACTTAGTGAAGGAAAAGGATTGCCTAATCCCATTGTAAAAAGGTTAACTCAAGGCAGAAATTAAATGGGAATGGGAATAGGAATTTCGGCTAGGAATTAGGGAGTTCTAGAAGGCTAGGTGCGGCACACATGTAGGGATAGGATTAGGTGTTCTAGAAACTGTGTTTAAGGCAGATTTCCTAATCCTAAAGGGCCTAGGACATGTGATATAGGAGTAGGAAAAGGATTGTGATTCCTAAACCTACAAGGAATGGTGATTTGCGGCAATGGTATGGATGAGTCTTCTAGAAACTGAAATAGGTGTTTAAATGTGTAATTGATTCTCCCTAAGTAGCTAGGTTTAGGTCCCAATCTGATTTGGATAGGATAGAATAGGATAATGTTAGAGATAGGATAGGATAGGGTTTCTAGGATAGGATAAGATAAGGTTGGATAAGGTTCCTTGTTTCTTGCTTCTTCCTTATCTTCATTGGAGTAGAACTTCTTCCACCAGATTTGTAGCCTTTCCTAGCTCTTCTAGTCTTCAATTTCGTCCATCCTCATTGCTACATGATTAAGCTATCCAATCCATGCCCAAAAATGCTCCAAATAGCCTCAAAATGCACTTTCTTGCTCCTTTTGCCATTAGGACCTAAAAACACACGAAAATACTTTAAAAGACTGAAATACATAGTAATTAACTCACTAAGTGTAAGGAAACAACACAACTAAGTAGCATAAATATGCTCCTATCAAATTCCCCCACACTTAGCTTTTGCTAGTCCTCAAGCAAAACGAAATAAATCAAAAACAAAACAAAACACATTCTAAACCTTCCAACATGTATCTCAGGGATTCCCAACGAACATGACACATTAGAGAACATCATCCCCACGGTTTTTAGCTTTCTTTATACTTCAACAAACACTTAATCATAGTTACTACCTATTAGTTCACATATAATCAATTAAAACAATGTTTCGAATGTAGTAACATGCCTTAGAGAATTCCCTCAATTCCTCACTAGAATGCACTCTATTTTCACACAGATTTTCTAACTTCACACCCTACACTAGTTATATGTGAGAAGATTGATGTAAATATGAAGACTAATACTCACATATGTTATATCAAAGAAAGCATTTTCTGGATTTACGACAATGACATGAATATGATCTCATGAATGGAATGCTACTACTTAAAAGAAAACAAGTGACTTAAAACTTTAAAACAGATTTTGGACGAAAATAAGAAAAACTAATGGATGATGGGATAGCCAAGGGATACTTCTCCACACATGATACTTTCTAACATAAATTGATTTCCAGTTGCTTTTCCGATAAACCATGAACCTCAACACCCCAGATTAACCGTGACATCACTAATTAACCCTCAGATTTCCCTTAAGTTAGTGGATTGGATGACATCATACGACAACCCAAAGCATTCTTCAAAAAGTCCCCTACATGACATCATAATAGAGATACGGTTAAAGATCATTACGTTCAATGGAAACCATAAGTATTGACAAAGCACTTGTAACTATGACATCATGATACGCATGCTAGGAATTTACTTAACATGATTGTGAAAACAACCTTAACTACTTGTGAATATAAGTTTGTGACGATTATGTGAAACACCCTTATATTCTAGCCCCAAATTCAAGCATGCAAATTAAGTAGGCCTCCCTAATAAACATACAAGAATAAGTTATCCATCAAACGGTTAAGTAAATTGCATTCGCAATTTATGAAATCACAACTGGAATTAATCAAATCATATTATAATTGTAATCATGGTTTCAAAGCATCCCTAGGCTAAAACGAGTTTAGCCTCTCATGTTCATGACAAAACAAAGCAATATAGATTTAAAATTGAAAATAAAAGATAGATTACACCTAGACACGTCCAACACTCCAACTTGAATGTACAAACGCCCAAGGCTTGGTCTTCCTTCTCCTTCTTCTTGCTAGGTCACGGCACAAAGGTCTATGGTGAGTTTGTGGACGATTTTCTGGATTTTGGATGGTTTTAGGTATATATGGTGGTGCGGCAAGGGGTTATGGTGGTGTATGGAGGTTGGGATGGATGTATGGAAGTAGGGGAATGATGGATGGGTGGTTGCAAGGTCACGGCAAGGGTTGATTTCTGAAGGGATGTATGAATGTTGTGTGAAGGGATGGTGATAATTAAATGGCACGGCAAGGCTGTTTATATAGGCTAGTTTTGGCACACTTAGTGTAGGAAAAGGATTGCCTAATCCCATTGGAAAAAGGTTAACTCAAGGCAGAAATTAAGTGGGATTTGGAATAGGGAATTCAGCTAGGATTTAGGGATTCTAGAAGGATATGTGCGGCAAGGGTTGTAGGGATAAGATAAGGCTTCTAGAAAGAAGGGTTTAGAACAGATTCCTAATCCTAAAGGGATATGAACATGTGATATAAGAGTAGGATAAGGTTTTCAATTCCTAAACCTACTAGGAGTGGTGTACATACGGCATACAAAGGAATGAGGGTCTAGAACCTGTTCTAAGTGTTTAGATATATATCTAATCCCACCTAAATAGCTAAGTTTAAGTCCCCACCTGATTTGGATAGGAAAGAATAGGATAATGTTAGAGATAGGATAGGATAAGGTTTGGATAAGATAAGGTTTGGATAAGATCCCTTGTTTCTTGCTTCTTCCTTATCTTCATTGGAATAGAACTTCTTCCACCAGATTTGTAGCCTTTCCTAGCTCTTCTAGTCTTCAATTTCGTCCATCCTCATTGCTACATGAGTAAGCTATCCAATCCATGCCCAAAAATGCTCCAAATAGCCTCAAAATGCACTTTCTTGCTCCTTTTGCCATTAGGACCTAAAAACACACGAAAATACTTTAAAAGACTGAAATACATAGTAATTAACTCACTAAGTGTAAGGAAACAACACAACTAAGTAGCATAAATATGCTCCTATCAATGCAACTAGAGTCTTGAAACGTTCATAATATGCCGGAAAAGACTCTCCTTGGTTTTGTTGAATGCCACTTATTTTCTTCCTCAAAAGAATCACTCTTGAAGTTGGGAAGAATTTCTCTAAGAATGGAAAGGCCTTCATCTAGAAGAGAGAATGGAAAGGCCTTCATCTTCGAAATGTTCCCATCGACATTGATGGGTGTCATACTCGAACATACCACTTCAAACTCCTCAAGATGCTTGTTTGGATCTTCCATGGACAACCCATGGTATTTGGGAATGTGATGCAACAAGCTAGACTTCAATTCGAACTCATCGGTCTTGCCTTGGGCAGCCATAGGATATTGGATGCACAAAGGTACGGCATTGTCTAGTCCCGAGGCCGAAAGTTCTTTGATTGTTCTATTGTCCACCGCCATGCTTTCTTCTTCTTCAAATTCAGATTCGGAATCTGAACTTGAACTAGGTGGATAAGGTTCCGGTTGCTTCCTCTTTCTCCTCAAAGTTCGTTCAAAATCGTCGTCAAAATCCAATATGTTTGCACGAATAGGTTGACAACAACGAGTCATAAACTAGTACCTGAAAATAAAGAACACAACCAAATCAGCAATCTATTTAAAAGGCACGGCACACTAAAAAAAAAACACAAAGACACTAAAAAGTACTAAAAAGACACTACACAAACAAAAGGGATTAGCAAATTTGCTAATCCCCGGCAACGGCGCCAAAATTTGATGTGAAAATTAACTTGACACACAAATTAAACCCTATTTGTGACAATTGTAGTAGATATGTAAGTAGGGATCGTTCTAGACCGAGGATTAACTAGGGATGCTAATCTATGTAAATAAGACTCGAAAACACTAAACTAGACTCTATGGACTCAAAACTAACTTTAGACACTTAAAACAGCAACCAATACTCAAAAAGACTCACTTTTAGACTCAATAAAGGTTTTGGACGAAAATAGGACTTGACTTGACTCAAAAGACTCAAGGAAAACAAGTTTTGACTCAAATATGAAGACTAAATGATAGGAGCATATTCATGCGACTTAAATGGCTTGTTCTCGTGCATTTACGTTATGTTTCTTTAGTTATTTTAGTACTTTAAGCTATTTTCGTGTGTTTGTAGGTCCAAAGGGCTAAAGGAGCAAAAAGATGCATTTTGGAGACTTTTGGAGCACTTTTGGGCTAAGGATGGATAGCTTATGCTTGGCCCCAAAGTGTTGGACGAAATTGAAGACCTAATTGAAGACCAAAGTGTTGGAACCTTGTTCCCTTTAGTTATAGGACATTTAAACCTTTCCAATTCCCTTATGCCGTGCATCTCCACCTTTCTCCCAAAACCATACACATGCATTCATTATTCATTCCCTCACATGCTTCCATTACTTATCATCACCACTTATCACTTATCATAACCACTTATCATTCATCACTTATCATTCACCACTTATCATATCATTCACCACTTATCATTCATTCACACCTTGCATTCACATGCATTTCCAACCTAATCACTCACCCACACAATCTGCCATCATTCCAACCAAAACCGTGCACATGCTATCACCATGCATTCACATGCACTTGTTCCTCCATCATTCCATCCTTTAAAACATTGCACATGCACTTTAATCATTCAACACATGCACTCCCATTCTTTAATCCATGCAGCCACACATTCACCCACATGCATTTCCACCCACATGCTATCCCATTTCAGATTGCATTTCATTCATTTCACATGCATTCCATCCTTTAATTCACTCACACACACTCATAATCATTCACATTTTGCAATCACATGCACTTCCTTTAATTAATTCATCCTAGCTGTCAAAGCACATGTACACTCACCCTAATCATTCACATAGCTTTAATTCACATGCAAACACATTGCATTACCATTCACCACAGAAAAACACCATCATTGCCGAGCCTAATTCCCCTTGCATCCATTTCACATGCATTCACTTCATCATTGCAGCCACATTTCCACTCACATCCATTTAATTCACATGCATTTCAGATTGCATTCCATTCATTCCACCCTTTAATCACATGCATCTTGGCAGATTTAACATGCACACACAAGCATTAGCACATGCAACCTAGCTGTCATGTTCCCCCCATTTCACCTATAAATACTCATTCATTCACACTCATTCATACACAATTCATTTCACAACAGAAATTGGTCCCTTGGGGCCGTGCCCTTCACAAAGTCCATCCATTCCATTCATAAATCCTTCCACATTTCAGAATGTAGACATCAAAACTCTTTTGTGCCGTGCCCTCCCTTAGAATCCAAACACCATCCTTCCATATTCCACCACTCCTCTTCCATTCCTCCACCACTCCCCAAACCATTCACATCATCAAACTATCCCTAGACCTTGTGCTACAACGAAGAGGAAGAGAAGAGTGCCTAAACGTTCATACAATTCAAGTTTGAGTTGTTGGAATGTTTAGGTGTTTCTTTGATTTCAATGTTTAATTTCAATGCTCTTTGTTTTGTACGAATGAGGAATGGAAGATAAGAGGGCCTAAACGTTCATACAATTCAAGTTTGAGTTGTTGGAATGTTTAGGTGTTTCTTTGATTCTCTTTGTTTTGTACCATGAGGAACTAAACCCCCCTTGGTTAGGGGGTGATTCGAATATATGTGTATGCTTGCATTTTGATTTGAATACTTCTAATTGCGTTTCATAAGTTGTGGATTCAATTTGTTTAACCGTTTGATTGATAACTTATTTATGTATGTTTATTGAGAATGCGCGCTTAATTTTCATGCATGAATATGACGCTAAAATATAAGTAAGTTTCACCTAATCGTTATGAACTTATATTCACAAGTAGTGGAGGTTGCTTATAAACAATCGCGTTAAACAAATTCTTGGCATAAGTTTCATGCAATCCATAGTAACGAATGCCTCGTCAACACTTATAATTTTCATAGAGCGTAATGATTCTTGCTTGTATCTCTTCTATGCATTCATGTTGAGGACTTGTGGGGAATGTTTTGAATTGTTGTATGCGCTAACCCATCCAATTCAATAACGTTAGGAAGATTTGAAGGTTAATTAGTGCATCACGGTTAACCCGGGGTGTTGAGTTTCATGGTTTATTGAAATGCAATTGGAAATCATTTTATTATGCAAGTATAACATGTATGGAGATGAACCGCCATTCTATCATCCATTCATTCCATTCCATCAAATTCGTTTTACAATCTGTTTAGTTTATTAACTTGTTTTGTTATTTCAATTCTCGTCAATTTAAAACCCCCCTTTACTTTCTTGTTCTTTAGTGTTTAGAATTTGTTTAGTTTATGTTTTAAAGTGTTTTGATTCAATTTTATTTCCCAATTTCGTCCAAATTCACCAAAGTGCTCAAAACTGCCCAGAAAGTGATTTTAAGGCAGTTTTGAGTGTTTGGGTGATGTTTGAGTCTTTTGGTTTGTTTTAATGTTTTAAGTGTTTAGTTTTACATTCTTTGAGTTAGTTTAGTGTTTTATATTGTGTTTTTACGTTCTTGAGTCAAGTTGTTACACAAATTCGTCCAAATTTGTGTTTGTGCTCAAATCTGCCCAGAAAGTGGTTTTTAGGCAGATTTGAGTGTGTTTGTGTTGTTTTGAGTCTTTTGGTTTGTCTTAGTGTTTTAAAGTTTAGTTTTGCATTCTTTGAGTCTAGTATAGTGTTTCATATTGTTATTTTACGTTTTTGAGTCAAATTCAAGTGGTTAACAATCCCTCCTAATCCCCGGTCCAGAACGATCCCTACTTATACATATACTACAATTTGACGAAAAGAGGGTTTAATTTGTGTGCGTATAATTCTCGCATCAAATTTTGGCGCCGTTGCCGGGGATTAGAAAATTTGCTAATCCCTTGGATTGTTTTATTTTCGTTTGTTTTTATTTTTCCAGATTCTTAATTTTGTTTTGTTTCTTGTTTTAGGTACTAGTTCATGACTCGGAGTTCTCATCCGATTCGTGAACATATCCTGGAGTGATTGGATTCTTCGTCCGGCTGCAAGACGTAAAAGAAAGCGCTACTTGGGAGGCAACCCAATGCACTGAAAAAAAAAAAAAAAAAAAAAAAAAAAAATATCATATATAAAAAAAAAAATATACTAAACATGGAGAAAGATGGTGCTTCACAAGGGTTGTTTACGTGAAGCCCCACTACGAGGCGTCGAAGCGGAAGGCATTGAAGCGGAAGGCATCGGAGCGGAAGGCATCGGAGCGGGAGGCATCGGAGCTAGAGCATTCCAGGCCTCCATACTTGGCCAAGCGCTGGATGAGCCAGGAAAAAGGTGCCTCTGGAGGAAAGACGAAAACCTTTGACGGTCACTGTGAATCCGACCTTCAGACTCTTGCAGCTCATCAAGCTTCCTCTTCATGCCCGTCGAATAGTTGTTGGCAAGCACGTGCAAACTTCTATTCTCGTACTTAAGCTGCTGGATCTCTTGCTTAAGACTCTCCAACTCTGCCATCAATGATTCCACCTGACGGGATCGGACAAGCAGGCGTTGGCCCATGTTGGACACAGAACTCGCACACTGAACACTAAGTGCGAGCGACTCTTGAACGGCCAACTCATCGGACCGTCCTGACAGCAGCCTACTATCTTTTGGAGTGAGGAGGTTCCTAGCTACTATTGTAGCTGTTGTGGCGTCCTGCATCACGGAGTCTTCACCTGAAAGAGGACCGTTAGAAGATAAGAAAGAAGGGCGCCATACGCTACCTTGACGCGGCGCGCCCGTATCACTGCTAAGGCTCAATTCCAAGCTAAGGTTCGATGAGTTTGCCATTTTTCAAAAGTGTTCAAAGAGAAGGGATGGAGTTAAATTTCAAAGGCCCGGAGTCGATTTTCAAGAATGGGAAATCTTCAGAGTGTGTTTGTTGTGGTGATCGATAGCTCAATAAAAAAGCCAAGGCGACGCGTCCACCAATTCAAAAAGCCGGAATTTCCGGCGTAATTTAGGCGACGCTTTCTCGGCTTTTCAGAAGACGCGTTCAACTTTGTCAAAAGATTTCTTCTTTTCAGACAACACGTGGAGGCCATCATCGCAACTACACATCTTTAGCCGACAAGCGCAAAGTTCGGCGACGCTTTCTCTGCTTTTCAGAAAACGCGTGTAGCTTTGTCAAAAGGAGCCGCATCCGCACTACTACGTGTTGTTCAGAAAGCAAAGGGGCGTCGTTCAGAAATCGAAGGGGCGCCTGCTCAAAAATCGAAGAGGCGTCGTTCTGATATCGAAGAGACATTTGTCGACAAGGGTAAAAGAACAGTACCACCACTTGATATTATCTCTATATATGTCGACCTTCGTCTTTTATGGCAAGGCAGACCTGAAGAAAATGCCCAACTCTCCCTCACCTCTGAGGGCGCACTCCCAGCAAAGCCTTTCGAAATACTCAATTCTTTCTTCTTCCCCAAAGATGATACCAGATGCCTGGAGTACATATGACCCAGGAGGAAACGGCGAATTGAAGTGTGCTGATTCATTCACCGCTTCTTCAAAAGCAAAGGTATCTCATATCATCAAGGTCAAAAGCAAAAGTATCTCATATCATGCTCTTTCCCTGTCTTTTTCTTTGTCCTTGTTCTTACTCGCATGGCAAAGTAAAAGAAGCAATCAGCCGGCACTTGGAGTCAGTCTTCCGATCTGGAGCCAACTGCCTGGAATCTATTCCTGATTGCTTACCTAGCGTTGCTCTCGAGTAGTCATCTTCAACGGTTGATACACTTCCGGAGAAGGGACCACTTCTGCAAAGAGGAGCGAGTAAGGCAAGTGAAAATGATACATTGAAGCATGTGGAGACAAACATAGGCTGAGTTATCCTCCAACCTTTTTCAATACGAATTGGAAAGATTGAACAAAGAAACAGACCAAAGGGGTAAGCTCAGACCTTCGGGGAAGACCAAAAGAATCCTCCAGCCCAGTAGCACAAAGGAAAATCAACAAGTGGAGGAGACCAAAAGAATCATGCAGCCCAGTTCAAGAGTATGCCTGTGGAATCACCAAGATCAATGCCTCAATGCAATCACCAAGGAGAAGAGGGAATTTACACTCCATAACCAGATTTGCGTCCCTAAACTCTTCTCTTTGTTAATTACATTCTGCCATGTTTAGTATGTTTAAGTGTTTTTTGTGTATTTACTTATGCTTTGTGTGAATCTATGCTTAAAACATTGAGGACAATGTTTGATTTAAGTGTGGGGGGGTAACTAAGTATATTTGATGCAAATTCGTGGGATTTTATCACCCATTACTTCAAATGTTGTTCCTTGCTGTTTTAAGGCGTTTTTAAGTTGTTTTAGAGTGTTTTAGTATGTTTTATTTTTATAACTCCGAAAATCACATAAAAATTTGAAAAACATGTTTTAAAAAAAGCCTAAAAAGAGTGTTTTGAGTCGTTTTTGTGTGTTTGTGTCTTAGGGTACCTTCCAACACAATGATAAGGATTTGGTTTGTAATTGCATGACGGTTAAAAAGAAGTTATAAACATAGAGAAAAGTTTGATTTACTCTTGGTATATGCTTGGTTATGGTTATAATGTATGACTTCACATGCAATCATAAAAAAAAAATTCGTTTTTGTAACATGCTTGAAGGAAGGAACTCAAACAAACGCTACAACCCTGTGAGACTCGAGCCATTACCTTCGTTGGAGAGTTATTTTCTGTGATTCTTTGTTTTCTAAAGTTGTTGCATGATCTCATTATTCCTTGCTTGGTTGCTACTTAGAATGCAATTGTATCATGATAGAACTAAATGCTAGAACTTATATCCGTTTCATTCAAAGCATGACATTGAATTGCATAACATATATCAAGATGAAGTTGTGTAGTTGCCACCATAACCAAATAGGACTTCCCATAATTCGTATTTGTTATTAGTTTTAACCCCGTTGAGCCTCGTTTAGCCTATTTTTCTTTGCTAACCACATCACCCCTTACCTAGCCTAGATTAGGACCATCTGTACCCTTGTTCTTGAAGCATAGTAAGCATGACGGATAATGAATTCCTTTTGATTAATATGTTGCAGAAAATAAGTGTGGGGGAAGGGATTTTTGTGTGTATGTATGTGCCTAAGTCTTAAAGGAGGCACGGAAAAAAAAGAAAAAAAAATGTGAGAAAAAGAAGAAGAAAAGAAAGACAAAAAAAAGAGTAAAAATAAGTGAGAGTGGACTCACAAGTGTGATTGTTGAAGAAAGGGCCCAAAAAGTTTGAATATGGCCCTAAGTTTTGTGACTTCCCCTTGGGTGTTCAAAGTTGAGTTCTGCGGTCTAAAGGGAATTCTAAGTGCCTAATTCAATACTTTGCTCACTATTGCTTGAAGAATGTTTGTTTATCCTTCACCTTTCATTGTTAGCCAAACACCTTTAGCCCCGTTTCAACCCTTATGCTTCTATCTTGAGTGTTATGTGTTTCAATTTGTGGAGTTTGGAATTGATATGAGCTTATGGAATCACTGGTTCTCATTCTAAGTAGTAGCATTCCATTCATGAGATCATATTCATGTCATTATCGTAAATCCAGAAAATGCTTTCCTTGTTATAACATATGTGAGTGTTCGTCTACATGTTTACATCAATCTTCTCACATATACCTAGTGTAGGGTGTGTAGTCAGAAAATCTGTGTGAAAATTGAGTGCATATCTTGTAAGGATTTGAGCAAATTCTCTAAGGCATGTTACTACATTCAAATCATGGTTTTAAATGCTTAATTGTGAACTAGTATGTGGTGACTATGAGTAAGAATGTACTTAAGTGTAAAGATGGCTAAAATCTGTGGGAATAATGATTTTTAACCTGTCATGTGCATTGGAAATCCCTGAGACGATTGTTGGAAGGTGTAGGTTGTGTTTTGTTCGTTTTGTCTAGTTTCATGTTCTTTTGTTGTTTTGTTTTGCTCGAGGACTAGCAAAAGATAAGTGTGGGGGTATTTGATAGGAGCATATTCATGCGACTTAAATGGCTTGTTCTCGTGCATTTACGTTATGTTTCTTTAGTTATTTTAGTACTTTAAGCTATTTTCGTGTGTTTGTAGGTCCAAAGGGCTAAAGGAGCAAAATGATGCATTTTGGAGACTTTTGGAGCACTTTTGGGCTAAGGATGGATAGCTTATGCTTGGCCCCAAAGTGTTGGACGAAATTGAAGACCTAATTGAAGACCAAAGTGTTGGAACCTTGTTCCCTTTAGTTATAGGACATTTAAACCTTTCCAATTCCCTTATGTCGTGCATCTCCACCTTTCTCCCAAAACCATACACATGCATTCATTATTCATTCCCTCACATGCTTCCATTACTTATCATCACCACTTATCACTTATCATAACCACTTATCATTCATCACTTATCATTCACCACTTATCATATCATTCACCACTTATCATTCATTCACACCTTGCATTCACATGCATTTCCAACCTAATCACTCACCCACACAATCTGCCATCATTCCAACCAAAACTGTGCACATGCTATCACCATGCATTCACATGCACTTGTTCCTCCATCATTCCATCCTTTAAAACATTGCACATGCACTTTAATCATTCAACACATGCACTCCCATTCTTTAATCCATGCAGCCACACATTCACCCACATGCATTTCCACCCACATGCTATCCCATTTCAGATTGCATTTCATTCATTTCACATGCATTCATCCTTTAATTCACTCACACACACTCATAATCATTCACATTTTGCAATCACATGCACTTCCTTTAATTAATTCATCCTAGCTGTCAAAGCACATGTACACTCACCCTAATCATTCACATAGCTTTAATTCACATGCAAACACATTGCATTACCATTCACCACAGAAAAACACCATCATTGCCGAGCCTAATTCCCCTTGCATCCATTTCACATGCATTCACTTCATCATTGCAGCCACATTTCCACTCACATCCATTTAATTCACATGCATTTCAGATTGCATTCCATTCATTCCACCCTTTAATCACATGCATCTTGGCAGATTTAACATGCACACACAAGCATTAGCACATGCAACCTAGCTGTCATGTTCCCCCCATTTCACCTATAAATACTCATTCATTCACACTCATTCATACACAATTCATTTCACAACAGAAATTGGTCCCTTGGGGCCGTGCCCTTCACAAAGTCCATCCATTCCATTCATAAATCCTTCCACATTTCAGAATGTAGACATCAAAACTCTTTTGTGCCGTGCCCTCCCTTAGAATCCAAACACCATCCTTCCATATTCCACCACTCCTCTTCCATTCCTCCACCACTCCCCAAACCATTCACACCATCAAACTATCCCTAGACCTTGTGCTACAACGAAGAGGAAGAGAAGAGTGCCTAAACGTTCATACAATTCAAGTTTGAGTTGTTGGAATGTTTAGGTGTTTCTTTGATTTCAATGTTTAATTTCAATGCTCTTTGTTTTGTACGAATGAGGAATGGAAGATAAGAGGGCCTAAACGTTCATACAATTCAAGTTTGAGTTGTTGGAATGTTTAGGTGTTTCTTTGATTCTCTTTGTTTTGTACCATGAGGAACTAAACCCCCCTTGGTTAGGGGGTGATTCGAATATATGTTTATGCTTGCATTTTGATTTGAATACTTCTAATTGCGTTTCATAAGTTGTGGATTCAATTTGTTTAACCGTTTGATTGATAACTTATTTATGTATGTTTATTGAGAATGCGCGCTTAATTTTCATGCATGAATATGACGCTAAAATATAAGTAAGTTTCACCTAATCGTTATGAACTTATATTCACAAGTAGTGGAGGTTGCTTATAAACAATCGCGTTAAACAAATTCTTGGCATAAGTTTCATGCAATCCATAGTAACGAATGCCTCGTCAACACTTATAATTTTCATAGAGCGTAATGATTCTTGCTTGTATCTCTTCTATGCATTCATGTTGAGGACTTGTGGGGAATGTTTTGAATTGTTCTATGCGCTAACCCATCCAATTCAATAACGTTAGGAAGATTTGAAGGTTAATTAGTGCATCACGGTTAACCCGGGGTGTTGAGTTTCATGGTTTATTGAAATGCAATTGGAAATCATTTTATTATGCAAGTATAACATGTATGGAGATGAACCCCTTAGCCATTCTATCATCCATTCATTCCATTCCATCAAATTCGTTTTACAATCTGTTTAGTTTATTAACTTGTTTTGTTATTTCAATTCTCGTCAATTTAAAACCCCCCTTTACTTTCTTGTTCTTTAGTGTTTAGAATTTGTTTAGTTTATGTTTTAAAGTGTTTTGATTCAATTTTATTTCCCAATTTCGTCCAAATTCACCAAAGTGCTCAAAACTGCCCAGAAAGTGATTTTAAGGCAGTTTTGAGTGTTTTGGGTGATGTTTGAGTCTTTTGGTTTGTTTTAATGTTTTAAGTGTTTAGTTTTACATTCTTTGAGTTAGTTTAGTGTTTTATATTGTGTTTTTACGTTCTTGAGTCAAGTTGTTACACAAATTCGTCCAAATTTGTGTTTGTGCTCAAATCTGCCCAGAAAGTGGTTTTTAGGCAGATTTGAGTGTGTTTGTGTTGTTTTGAGTCTTTTGGTTTGTCTTAGTGTTTTAAAGTTTAGTTTTGCATTCTTTGAGTCTAGTATAGTGTTTCATATTGTTATTTTACGTTTTTGAGTCAAATCCAAGTGGTTAACAATCCCTCCTAATCCCCGGTCCAGAACGATCCCTACTTATACATATACTACAATTTGACGAAAAGAGGGTTTAATTTGTGTGCGTATAATTCTCGCATCACTAAATAACATGGGGATTGTTTTTGACAAATTTTAGACTCAAAACAAAAACTTAGTAGAAAACACTTTTGAAAAACGAATTTAGGTAAAATAAATGGGTAAAAGGCTAGTTAGAGGGTCCTTCTCCACACATGATATATGCATACAAACCAATGTCCAGTTATTATTCCTTTAGACTATGAATGACAACGCTCCAAATTAGTTGCATCGCACAACTAACCCTCAAGTTTTCCTTATTTCATTGAATTAGATGGAATACGCATCTAAACCAAATTATCTTTTTCAAGTTCTTTATATGACACGCATAACAAAGATACATATCAAAAGTCATTAAGTTTTGTGAAAACTATAAGCATTGACAAGGCATTCATCACTATGAAACACATGAGACTCATACCAAGGATTTACTTAACGCGATTGTGACTAGCAACCTCCACTACTTTTGAATATAAGTGAATAACAATTACGTGAAACCCCCCTATACTCTAGCATCAGGTTTATGCATGCAAATTAAGTGTTAACCCCCAACCCACATACATAAACTAGTTTTAATAACTTAGATAAGCAAATCACATTCATGCCTTAAGAAATAATAACCGGACGTAATCAATTCATATAAAACATATAATCATGGCTTCAAATTCTCCTCTAACTAAAACGAAGTTAGTTCCTCATGTTCGCAAAACAAAGATAATTAAATTTAAACATTGAACTAAGACTAAGGATAGAATACACCTAGAAACTCTCCACACTCCAATGGCAGATTTCAAACCCTCCTTGGATGGCAGATTGCACAAGTCCTCCTCTCCTTGCTTCCTTGCTTGCGGCACTAGGGTGGTGTAGAATGGATTGTGGTGTTTTATGGATGAAAGTATGAATGAATGAATGAGTGAGTGGATGGATTAAATGGTGAGGCATTGGCTGTTTATATAGGCTAATTATGCACACTTAGTGAAGGACAAGGATTGCACAATCCCATGGAAAAAGGGTTAAGTCTTTGTAGAAACCAAAAGGGAAAGGGATAGGGAATTTTCGCCAGAAATTAAGGGCTTCTAGAAACCAAGTATTTTTTTGGCAGAATTTAGACTTCTAGAAGGGGTAAAGGGTAGATTTCTGGACCTAAATGGATAAGGACTCAAGATATAGGTGTAGAGGAAGGATTGCAACTCCTAAACCTAATTTGGATAGGATAGAATAGGATAATGTTAGAGTTAGGATAGGATAAGGTTTCTAGGATAGGATAAGATAAGGTTGGGTAAGGTTCCTTGTTTCTTTCTTCTTCCTTATCTTCATTGCATTAGGACTTCTTCCACCAGATTTGTAGCCTTTCCTAGCCCTTCTTGACTTCAATTTCGTCCATCCTCTTTGCTCCATGGTTAAGCTATCCAATCCATGCCCAAAAATGCTCCAAATAGCCTAAAAATGCACTTTCTTGCTCCTTTTGCCATTAGGACCTAAAAACATACGAAAATAACTTAAAAGACTGAAATAAATAGTAATTAACTTCATAAATGCAAGGAAACAACATAACTAAGTAGCATAAATATGCTCCTATCAAGTAGGAATCCTTGTGTGATTAGGAATCCTCGTCCAACTAGGAATCCTCATGTGAGTGGGAAACCTCCTTCAATTTGGAACCCTTCTCGTAATTGGAATCCTTGTCGTAGTAGGAATCCTTGCGACATCAACTCTTCAATTTCGTCCATTCCTTTTGCTCCAAGCATAAGCTATCCAATTTGTGCCCAAAAGTGCTCCGAAAGTCTCCAAAATGCATCCTTTCGCCAAATACGTCTTATGAACCTGAAAACACACAAAAGAAGCTTAAAGAACTAAAATAACTAAGAACTAATAACATAAATGTACGAAAACAAGCAAACTAAGTCGCATAAATATGCTCCTATCAAATTCCCCCACACTTAGCTTTTGCTAGTCCTCGAGCAAAACGGAAAAACAAAACAAAACCTAAACCTTCCAACAATGGTCTCAAGGATTCTTAATGCACTTGACATGTTCAAGATCATTACTCACATAGATTTTAGTCATCCTTACTGATAGGAGCATATTTAGGCGACTTAGTTAGCTTGTTCTTGTGCATTTGTGTTGTTATTTCTTAGTTCTTTAAGTCTTTTAAGCCATTTTCGTATGTTTTCAGGTTCTAAGGGCTAAAGGAGCAAAGAAGTGCATTTTGGAGCCTTTTGGAGCACTTTTGGGCTAAGGATGGATAGCTTATGTTTGGAGCCAAAGCATTGGACGAAATTGAAGACCAAGTGAGCCTAGAATCGAAGGAAGAAGGAGGAATGAAGAATTGGAAACTAGTTTCCATTATGGGGAGTTTCTATTCTTGAAAGGTTTCCAATTATGCAAGTTTCCATATAATTTGGTTGCCTAAATCACATGTTCTAGAAGCCCTAGACATGTGCCGCACCTTACCTTCCTCTTCTCTCCTAAAATCTGCAAGATTATGTCACAATCCCTTTCTTAAATGCCTTAGCCGAACCTATACATTCCTTTTCTCCAAAAATCTGCAAGTTTTGCACTTTCCCTTTCTTTTCCTCCCTTGTGCCGCAAGACTTAGCCCTTTTTCCCCTAATTCCTGATTTCAATTACCTATTCTAAACGGATTTAACTTAATTCCTGATTCTTAGAATTGATTTAGGGAATTAAACACTTACTTATTTCATGCAAGCCTTGCCGTGCACTTCCTTTGACCCTTCCTCTTCCTTGCCGTGCAAGGGGGAGGATTCTTTCCTATTTCTAGAGTCTTTGACTTAATTTCTGATTACCTAAATAACCTAGGGTTTTATTTCCTGAAATCCTATTAATAAACCTCCTTGTTGCAGCCACAAAAGATTCATTCATTCACCATTCACGCCAGAAATTCATCTCCTCCCTCTCACACATCCATACTTCACCATTCTCCATATTTTCTGCCCAAAAACATCCCTTGCCGTCCCCTACATCCATCCCAACCCTAAACACATCATTCTACATCATCCATAACTTCAAAAACCCACCAAAACCCTTGTGCCGCAGCAACTAGGATAGGAAGGAAGCTTAAAACGGTTCATGCTTGCAGATTGGAGCATTTTAGGTGTACTTCGTTCTTGTTTTCGATGTTTACTTTGCTATTACTTTCTAAGTTTGCTGTAATCATGAGTGGCTAAACCCCTAATTAGTTAGGGGAAAGTTTGAAGCCATGAACATGTTTGAAATATGAATTGATTTCTTCCAATTGTGATTTGTTAAGTTGTGATTGCAATTCAATTATCTGTTTATTAAAAACTTGTTTTTGTATGTTGATTAGGGATGCATACTTAGTCTTCATGCATAAACTCGATGCTAGTTTATAAACGAGTTTCACCTAATCGTCACAAGTTTATAAACATGAGTAGTGAAGGTTGCTAGTCACAACCGAGTTAAATGAATTCTTGGCAAGAGTTTCATGCTTTTCATAGTAACAATTGCCTCGTCAATACTTATAGTTTTCATTAAACTTAATGATCTTTGATTGTACCTTTATTGTGCTTTTCACGTAAGGGACTTTTAGAGAATGTTTTGAGTTGTTGTATGATGCGAGATTTATACGCACACAAATTAAACCCTCATTTTATCAATTGTAGTGAAGAATGTAAGTAGGGATCGTTCTGGACCGGGGATTAGGAGGGATTGTTAATCACTTGGATTTGACTCAAAAACGTAAAAACACAATATCAAACACCAAACTAGACCCAAAGAATGCAAAACTAAAGTTTAAAACACTAAGACAAACCAAAAGACCCAAAACAGCAAGAAAACACTCAAAACTGCCTTAAAACTAATTTCTGGGCAGTTTTGAGCACTAGAGAAGAATTTGGACGAAAATAGTTATAACTTGACTCAAGATACTTTAAAAACACAAACTAAATTGATTTCTAACTAATTTGACACTCCAAGTAAAGGGGGATTTTGATTTTGACGAATTTGAAAACAAAACTTAAAACTTTGTAAAACGAACAGATTTTGGACGAAAATAAGAAAAACTAATGGATGATGGGATAGCCAAGGGATACTTCTGCACACATGATACTTTCTAACATAAATTGATTTCTAGTTGCTTTTCCGATAAACCATGAACCTCAACACCCCAGATTAACCGTGAATTGCACTAATTAACCCTCAGATTTTCCTCACGTTATTGAATTGGATGATTGCATACGACAACCCAAAGCATTCCCCACAAGTTCCCTACATGAATTGCATAATAGAGATACAAGCAAGAATCATTAAGTTCTTTGAAAACCATAAGCATTGACGAAGCACTCGTTACTATGAATTGCATGAAACTTATGCCAAGAATTTACTTAACATGATTGTGAAAACAACCTTAACTACTTGTGAATATTAGTTTGTGACGATTATGTGAAACACCCTAATATTCTAGCCCCAAATTCAAGCATGCAAATTAAGTAGGCCTCCCTAATAAACATACAAGAATAAGTTATCCATCAAACGGTTAAGTAAATTGCGTTCACAATTTATGAAATCACAACTGGACTTAATCAACTCATATTATAAATGTAATCATGGTTTCAAAGCATCCCTAGGCTAAAACGAGTTTAGCCTCTCATGTTCATGACAAAACAAAGCAACATAGATTTAAACATTAACAATAAAGGATAGATTACACCTAGAAACGTCCAACACTCCAACTCGAATGCACAAACGCCCAAGGCTTGGTCTTCCTTCTCCTCCTCCTTGCTAAGTCACGGCACAAGGTCTATAATGGGTTTGTGGATGATTTTCTGGGTTTTGGATGGATTTAGGTATGTATGGTGGTGCGGCAAGGGTAGATGGAGGTGTATGGAGGTTGGAATGGAGGTGTGGAAGTAGGGGAATGATGGATGGGTGGTTGCAAGGTCACGGCAAAGGATGGTTGTGTTTATGAATGAATGATTGTTGTGTGAAGGGTGGTGGTGAACTAAATGGTGCGGCAAGGCTGTTTATATAGGCTAGTTTGGCACACTTAGTGTAGGAAAAGGATTGCCTAATCCCATTGGAAAAGGGTTAACTCAAGGCAGAAATCAAGTGGGATTTGGAATAGGGAATTCGGCTAGGATTTAGGATTGTATTAGGACTTCTTCCACCAGATTTGTAGCCTTTCCTAACTCTTCTAGTCTTCAATTTCGTCCATCCTCTTTGCTTCATGGTTAAGCTATCCAATCCATCCTCTTTGCTTCATGGTTAAGCTATCCTAACTCTGCGGCAAGGGCTGTAGGGATAAGATAAGGCTTCTAAAAAGAAGGGTTTAGAACAGATTCCTAATCCTAAAGGGATATGAACATGTGATATAAGAGTAGGAGAAGGTTTTCAATTCCTAAACCTACTAGGAGTGGTGTACATGCGGCATACAAAGGAATGAGGGTCTAGAATCTGTTCTAAGTGTTTAGATATATATCTAATCCCACCTAAATAGCTAAGTTTAAGTCCCCACCTAATTTGGATAGGAAAGAATAGGATAATGTTAGAGATAGGATAGGATAAGGTTTGGATAAGGTTGGATAAGATAAGGTTTGGATAAGATCCCTTGTTTCTTGCTTCTTCCTTATCTTTGATAGGAGCATATTCATGCGACTTAAATGGCTTGTTCTCGTACATTTACGTTATGTTTCTTTAGTTATTTTAGTCCTTTATGCTTCTTTCGTGTGTTTTTAGGTTCATATGGCTAAGGAAGCAAAAAGATGCATTTTGGAGCATTTTGGAGCAAAATCGGACTTGGATTGGATAGCTTATGTTTGGAGCAAAAGGAATGGACGAAATTAAAGACCAAACTATCATAACCACCTATCATCACTTATCATCACCACATATCATTCATTTATCACTTATCATAATCATTCATTTATCACTTAACATATCATTCATTTATCACTTATCATATCATACACTTATCACTTATCACAACAACAACCTTGCACATGCACTTCCCCCTTTAACAATCCCACACCTTAACATCTCATTTTCATACACAACACACCACAAACACATCCAATCTTCCCTCATTGCCGTGAGCTCCCATTCCCTTATAATCCAAACACCACTCCTCTACCATTTCCATAATCCCCCAAACCTCACCTTAGACCTTGTGCTACAACAACGAGGAAGATAAGAGGGCCTAAACGTTCATACAATTCAAGTTTGAGTTGTTAGAATGTTTAGGTGTTTCTTTGATTTCAAAGTTTAAATTCAATTCTCTTTGTTTTGTACGTATGAGGAATGGAAGAGAAGAGTGCTTAAACGTTCATACAATTCAAGTTTGAGTTGTTGGAATGTTTAGGTGTTTCTTTGATTTCAAAGTTATGAGGAACTAAACCCCCTTTAGCTAGGGGGTGATTCGAAACTATGTTTATGTTTGCAATATGAATTGATTAACTTTCATTGGAATTTCATAAGTTGTGGATTCAATTTGTTTAACCGTTTGATTGATAACTTATTTATGTATGTTTATTGAGAATGCGCGCTTAATTTTCATGCATGAATATGACGCTAGAATATAAGTGAGTTTCACCTAATCGTTATGAACTTATATTCACAAGTAGTGGAGGTTGCTTATAAACAATCGCGTTAAATGAATTCTTGGCACGAGTTTCATGCTCATCATAGTAACGAATGCCTCGTCAACACTTATAGTTTTCATAATGCTTAATGATCTTTGATTGTATCTTTATTGTGCTGTTCACGTAAAGGACTTTTGGAGAATGTGGTGAATTACGTTGCGCTAACCCATCCAATTCATTAACTTAAGGAAAACTTGACGGTTAATTTAAGCGGACCTAATTAACCCGGGGCGTTGAGTTTCATAATTTATCGAAAGACCAACTGAGAATCAATCTTGTATGCAAGTGTAACGTGTATGGAGATGAACCCCTTAGCTAGCATTCATCCATAATTTCATCAATTTCATATTTACATTCTGTCTAGTTTATTAACTTGTTTCGTTATTTCAATTTTCGTCAAACCTCAATCCCCCTTTTGCTTTAATGTTCAATTTAGTTAGAAATCAATTTAGTTTGTGTTTTTAAAGCATTTTGAGTCCTTTGGTTTGTCTTAGTGTTTTAACGTTTAGTTTTGCATTCTTTGAGTCTAGTTTAGTGTTTTATATTGTTTTTACGTTTTTAAGTCAGTTTCCAAGAGATTAACAATCCCTCCTAATCCCCGGTCCAGAACGATCCCTACTTATACTTATACTACAATTGACAAAAAGAGGGTTTAATTTGTGTGCGTATAATTCTCGCATCAATCTTCATTGGAATAGAACTTCTTCCACCAGATTTGTAGCCTTTCCTAGCTCTTCTTGTCTTCAATTTCGTCCATCCTCTTTGCTCCTATGTTAAGCTATCCAATCCATGCCCAAAAATGCTCCAAATAGCCTCAAAATGCACTTTATTGCTCCCTTTGCCATTAGAACCTAAAAACACACGAAAATACTTTAAAAGACTAAAACAACTATGAATTAATAACATAAATGCATGAAAACAAGCTAAGTAAGTCGCCTAAATATGCTCCTATCATTGTATGCGCATTCCCATCCAATTCAATAACTTAAGGAAAACTTGAAAGTTAGAAAAGTGCTATCCACGGCTAACTTGGGGTGTTGAGCATCATAGTTAATGAAAAGCAATTGGAAAATCGATTCATATATAAATGTGTCATGTGTGGAGAATGGACCTCTAACTAATCCATCCATCATCTTGTTTCACAAATTCGTTTTACAATCTGCCTAGTTCTATACTTTGTTTTGTTATTTCAATTTTCGTCAAATCAAAACCCCCCTTTACTTTTGATAGGAGCATATTTAGGCGACTTAACTACCTTATTCTTGTGCATTTGTGCTATTATTTCTTAGTTAATGTCGTATTACAACTCAATTTCGTGTGTTTGTAGGTCCTATGGGTCAAAGTATCAAGAAAGTGCATTTTGGTGCATTTTGGAGCTATTTTGGACACTATGGGGATAGCTTGCATATGGGCTAACATGGATGGACGAATTTGAACTTCAAGAGGCTAGATATGTGATAAGAAGAGGAAGGAACTAAGCTAAGGACAAAGTGGATAAGGAAGGAGCTCAAAAGAGGAAACCTTATCCAAAACATTATCTAAACATTATCCAACCTTATCCAACATTATCCAATTATCCAAAACATTATCCAAACCTTATCTCATCTTATCTTATCCAAACCTTATCATGTCTTAATCCTAATTGCATGGGGACCTAAATGGATAATTCTAGAACCTATTTCTAGAAGCATCCTATTCTAGAAGGCCCAAATCTGCCACAAAACCTATTCTTTCTATAAGCCCTAGAAAAGTGGCGCCCCAATCCATTCTAGAAGGCTTTGGCTTGCCTTGCAAGCCAAGCAACCCTCTCCCCTAAGTCAGCCACACCTCCCTAGGCCCAATCCCTTTGGGATTCTGATTTCCAAGGCCTAATCCTTGTGGATTTGGGTATACAATTCGTTTTATAAAACTATGTGGGCCAAAAACCTCTTCCTAGGTGGATTTGACAACCCATGGCCGAATTCTAGGGCCCTAATCCACCAAATCTGCTAAGTAAACCCTAGGACTATATAAACATATTTTCAGCCACAAATTCGTACCACCCCCTTATGCTATTCAGAAACCCTTGTGCCGCACCTCCATTCTCCATTCTACACATCCACACATCTCCCTACACATCCATACACCTCTGCCGCACCCTTCCCCACCATAATCAACCATCCTCCATCCCTCCAAACAAGAAAACACCATCCAAAACCACCAATTCCATCACCCACACTTTGTGCCGCAACAAGGAGGAGGAAGAGGAGCCAATCTGTGCATCAAATCCATCTTGGAATTGCTGAACGTATAGGTGTATTCTTTCTTATGATTTCAATGTTTAAATTCAATACTTTTTGTTGTGCAAGCATGAGGAACTAATCCCCCCTTTGGCTAGGGGGGAAATTCGAAACCATGGTTATATTTGCATGATGATTTGATTACTTTCAGTTGTGATTTCATGAATGATGAATTCAATTTACTTATCTATTTTAATTAAAACTAGTTTATGTATATGAATTGAGAGTGCACGCTTGATTTGCATGCATAAACATGATGCTAGGATATGAGGGAACTTCACCTAATCGTTGGGAACTCATATCCATGAGTAGTTAAGATTGTTGGTCGCAATTATGTTAAGTAAATTCTTGGCATAAGTATCATGCGCTTTCATAGTTACGAATGCCTCGTCAACACCTATGATTTCCATAGAACCTAATGATCTTTGATTGTCTTTCTATTATGCGCTTTCATATAGAAAACTTTTAAGGAATAATTTGATTGCAATGCGCTAATTCCATTCAATTCAATGACCTAAGGGAAATCTGATAGTTAATTTAAGCGTACCTAATTAATTTGGGGTGTTGAGGTTCATGAATTCATTGATTAAGCAACTGGAAATTGTATTATGTGCAAGTATGCCATGTGTGGAGAAAAACCTCCTAGCCATCTCACCATCCATTTAATTCCACCAATTTCGTCAGAATCTGCCTATTTTACATGTTTGTTTTGTTTGTTTGATTTTCGTCAAAAACCAAATCCCCAAGTGTCTTAGAGTGTCTAATTAGTTAGAATATGTTTTAGATTGTGTTTTTGAGTGTTTTGATTCAAGTTGTTACCCAAATTCGTCCAAATTAGTGAAAGTGCTCAAAACTGCCCAGAAAGTGTTTTTAAGGCAGTTTTGAGTGTTTTGGGGCTGTTTTGAGTCTTTTGGTTTGTTTTAGTGTTTTTATTGTTTAGTTTTGCATTCTTTGAGTCTAGTTTAGTGTTTTAACCTTTGTTTTACGTTTTTGAGTCAGTTTCCAAGTGATTTAGCAATCCCTCCTAATCCCCGGTTTAGAACGATCCCTACTTATTTATATGCTACAATTGTCAAAAGAGGGTTAATTTGTGTGTTAAGTTAATTTTCGCATCAACTTTCTTGTTCTATAAGGTTTAGAATCTGTTTAGTTTATGTTTTAAAGTGTTTTGGATCAAACCATAACCTTAATTTCGTCCAAAATTGTGTTTAAGGTCAGAAACTGCCTATTTAGTGTTTTTGGGCAGTTTTGAGTCTTTTGAACCTGTTTTGAGTCCTTTGAGTCTTTGTGAACGTTTTTAACTTTGTTTTTATGTTTTTGAGTCAGTTTAGAGGTTTTAGCAAGCCCTCCTAATCCCCGGTCTAGAACGATCCCTACTTGCATCCGTACTACAATTTGACAACAAGAGGGTTAATTTGTGTGCTTAATTATTTTCGCATCACTTACGCTTAGGCACATACGTAATCATAATCACTACTTACTAGTTCTCATTTAATCAATTTAAAACAACATTTGAGTGTAGTAACATGCCTTAGAGAATTCACTTAATTCCTTACAAGATACTCTCTCATTTTCACACAGAATTTCTGATTACACACCCTACACTAAGTATATGTGAGAAGATTGATGTAAATATGAAACTAAACACTCACATATGTTTATAACAAGGAAAGCACTTTTCTGGAATGTATATGAATATGATCTCATGAAAGGAATGCTACTAATTAGATGCGAGAACCAGGGACACCATATGCTTACATCAATTCCAAACTCCACATTATTGAAAACATAATGATCAAGATTGAAGCATAAGGGTTGTAACGGGTTAAGGGTGATTGGCTAACAATGAAAGGTAAGGATAACAAACGTTCTTGAAGCAATAGCAAGCAAAGTAATGAAATTTGACACTTAGAATCACTTATGATTGCAGAAACTCACTTAGACACACAAGGGGAGAATTCACACAACTCTTAGGGCCAAATTCAACGTTTTGGACCCTTTCTTCAACTACCACAAACATGTGAGCTTATTTTCACTTATTTCATACTCTTTTTCTTTCTTTTCACAACCTTTTCTTTTCTTTTTCTTTTTCCACGAATTTTTTTTTCTTTTTATTTTCACTCAAGCCTTATTTCTTTTCGTGGCATATCAACATACACACACAAATTCCCCCGCACTTGTTGTTTTGCATAATCGAAAGGATTCCCTCTAAGTCATGCTTACCATGCTTCAAGAACAAGGGCATGGGTGGCCTAATCTAGGCTAGGTAGGGATGATATGGGTAAACAAAGAACAAAGGCTAACAATGGCTCAATGGGGGGTTATGACCTACAATATATAGTGCATGGGTTGGCTGTTTGGTTGATGGCTTCACTACACACTTCATCTTGATATATATTATGCAATCATGCTTTGAATGGAATGGATGCAAGTTCTAGCATTTGGAACTAAGTGATGAAACGCCTTCTAATTAGCAACCAAGCAAGAATAATGAGATCATGCAACGAGTTTGAAAACAAGAATCACAGATTAATGATGCGAGAATTATACGCACACAAATTAAACCCTCTTTTTGTCAATTGTAGTATAAGTATAAGTAGGGATCGTTCTTAACCGGGGATTAGGAGGGATTGCAAATCACTTGGAAACTGACTCAAAAACGTAAAATAAAGTTAAAAACGTTCACAAAGACTCAAAGGACTCAAAACAAGTTCAAAAGACTCAAAACTGCCTAAAAACACTAACTAGGCAGTTTCTGACCTTAAACCCAATGTTGGACGAATTTAAGATTATGGTTTGATTCAAACACAAAAACACAATATAAAACACTATACTAGACTCAAAGAATGCAAAACTAAACTTTAAAACACTAAAACAAACCAAAAGACTCAAACATCACCCAAAACACTCAAAACAGCCTTAAAATCACTTTCTGGGCAGTTTTGAGCACTTTGGTGAATTTGGACGAATTTTGGGAAATAAATTGAATCAAAACACTTTAAAACATAAACTAAACAAAGTCTAAACACTAAAGAACAAGAAAGTAAAGGGGGGGTTTTAAATTGACGAGAATTGAAATAACGAAAGAAGTTAATAAACTAGAGAGAATGTAAAGATGAATTTGATGGAATTGAATGGATGGGAACCTAGCTAAGGGGTTCATCTCCATACATGTTATACTTGCATAATAAAATGATTTCCAATTGCATTTCAATAAACTATGATACTCAACACCCCAAGTTAACCGTGATGCACTAATTCACCTTCAAATCTTCCTAACGTTATTGAATTGGATGATGCATACGACAATTCAAAACATTCCCCACAAGTCCTCAACATGAATGCATAGAAGAGGTACAAGCAAGAATCATTACGCTCTATGAAAATTATAAGTGTTGACGAGGCATTCGTTACTATGATTGCATGAAACTTATGCCAAGAATTTGTTTAACGCGATTGTTTATAAGCAACCTCCACTACTTGTGAATATAAGTTCGTAAGTATTAGGTGAAACTCACTTATATTCTAGCGTCATATTCATGCATGAAAATTAAGCGCGCATTCTCAATAAACATACATAAATAAGTTATCAATCAAACGGTTAAACAAATTGAATCCACAACTTATGAAACGCAATTAGAAGTAATCAAATCAAAATGCAAGCATAAACATATATTTCGAATTCCCCCCTAGCCAAGGGGGGTTTAGTTGAATTTAAACATTGGAATCAAAGAAACACCTAAACATTCCAACAACTCAAACTTGAATTGTATGAACGTTTAGGCCCTCTTCTCTTCCATTCCTCATTCGTACAAAACAAAGAGTATTGAAATTAAACATTGAAATCAAAGAAACACCTAAACATTCCAACAACTCAAACTTGAATTGTATGAACGTTTAGGCCCTCTTATCTTCCTCTTCGTTGTAGCACAAGGTCTAAGGATAGTTTGATGGTGTGAATGGTTTGGGGAGTGGTTGGAGTGGCTGCAATGGAGGAGAAAAGTGTTTTGGTGGCTGCTGCAAGGGTGTGGAGAGGTTTTGACGAATTTCTGGAATATGGAAGAGTGAATGAGAATGAATGCAATGGATGCTTATTTATAGGTGAAATGGGGGGAACATGACAGCTAGGAGGGAATGTGGCTGCATGTTTGAATGATTAAAGGATGCATGTGGGTTGGAATTGCATGTGCAATGAATATGTGGCTGCATGTGCAAGGGGACAATCTGAAAATGCATGTGAAAGCATGTGTTGGCTGCAATGATGAAATGGATGGGAGTGCATGTGGCTTAATTAATTAAAGGGAGTGCATGTGCAATGTTTTAAAGGATGGAATGCATGTGAATATGATGGAAATCTGATATGGTGATGGGAGATGCATGTGGCTGATTTATGCATGTGAATGCATGTGGCTGCAAGGTGTGAATGATTATGGGTGCATGTGGCTGCAATGGATTAGGAATCCTTCAATTTCGTCCATTCCTTTTGCTCCAAACATAAGCTATCCATTCCAAGTCCAATTTTGCTCCAAAATGCTCCAAAATGCATCTTTTTGCTTCCTTAGCCATATGAACCTAAAAACACACGAAAATGGCTTAAACGACTAAAACAACTATGAATTAACAAAATAAATGCACGAAAACAAGCTAAGTAAGTCGCCTAAATATGCTTCTATCAAATTCCCCCACACTTAACTTTTGCTAGTCCTCGAGCAAAACAAAACAAAAGAAACCAAAAACAAAACAAAACGAACAAAACACAACCTATACCTTCCAACAATCGTCTCAGGGATTTCCAATGCACATGACAAGTTAAAAATCATTATTCCCACAGATTTTAGCCATCTTTACACTTAAGTACATTCTTACTCATAGTCACCACATACTAGTTCACAATTAAGCATTTAAAACCATGTTTTGAATGTAGTAACATGCCTTAGAGAATTCCCTCAATTCCTTACTAGATGTACTCTCGTTTTTCACACAGATTTTCTGACTGCACACCCTACACTAGGTATATGTGAGAAGATTGATGTAAACATGTAGACGAACACTCACATATGTTATAACAAGGAAAGCATTTTCTGGATTTATGATAATGACATGAATATGATCTCATGAATGGAATGCTACTACTTAGGATGAGAACCAGTGATTCCATAAGCTCATATCAATTCCAAACTCCACATTATTGAACACATAACGATCAAGATAGAAGCATAAGGGTTGAAACGGGGCTAGGGTCTTGGCTAACAATGAAAGGATATGGAAAACAAAGGTTCTTAAAGAAATAGCGAGCAAAGCATTTGAATTAACTTAGAATTCACTTTTGAATGAAAACTCAACATTTGAACAACAAGGGGGAACAAGCTCTTTTTTCCTTTTTCTTTCTTTCTTTCTTTTCTTTTCTGTTTTTCTTTTTTCTCATATGTTTTTCACAATTTTTTCTTTTCTTTTGCCTCTCAAAACGTACATAAACACTTAAGAATGATGCGAGAATTATACGCGCATAAATTAAACCCTCTTTTCGTCAAATTGTAGTATATGTATAAGTAGGGATCGTTCTGGACCGGGGATTAGGAGGGATTGTTAACCACTTGGATTTGACTCAAAAACGTAAAATAACAATATGAAACACTATACTAGACTCAAAGAATGCAAAACTAAACTTTAAAACACTAAGACAAACCAAAAGACTCAAAACAACACAAACACACTCAAATCTGCCTAAAAACCACTTTCTGGGCAGATTTGAGCAAAACCACAAATTTGGACGAAATTAAGTAATAAATTGACTCAAGAACGTAAAAACACAATATAAAACACTAAACTAACTCAAAGAATGTAAAACTAAACACTTAAAACATTAAAACAAACCAAAAGACTCAAACATCACCCAAAACACTCAAAACTGCCTTAAAATCACTTTCTGGGCAGTTTTGAGCACTTTGGTGAATTTGGACGAAATTATGTAACAAAATGAATCAAAACACTTATAAACATAAACTAAAACACTTTCTACTAAATTGGACAATAAAGTAAAGGGGGATTGAGTTTTATACGAAATTAAATAAAATGTACAGATTCGAATTAAGACAGATAGTATATATGAATGTGATGAAATGGAATGAATGGATGGATGCTAGCCAAGGGGTTCATCTCCATACATGTTATACTTGCATACTAAATGATTTCCAATTGCATTTCAATAAACCATGAAACTCAACACCCCGGGTTAACCGTGATGCACTAATTAACCTTCAAATCTTCCTAACATTATTGAATTGGATGATTGCATACGACAACCCAAAACATTCCCCACAAGTTCCCTACATGATTGCATAATAGAGATACAAGCAAGAATCATTACGCTCTATGAAAATTATAAGTGTTGACGGGGCATTCGTTACTATGATTGCATGAAACTTATGCCAAGAATTCGTTTAACGCGATTGTTTATAAGCAACCTCCACTACTTGTGAATATAAGTTTGTAACTATTAGGTGAAACTCACTTATATTCTAGCGTCAAATTCATGCATGAAAATTAAGTGTGCACTCTCAATAAACATACATAAATAAGTTATCAATCAAATAGTTAAACAAATTAAATCCACAACTTATGAAACGCAATTAGAAGTAATCAAATCAAAATGCAAGCATAAACATTTATTTCGAATCCCCCCCTAGCAAAGGGGGGGTTTAGTTGAATTTAAACATTGGAATCAAAGAAACACCTAAACATTCCAACAACTCAAACTTGAATTGTATGAACGTTTAGGCCCTCTTCTCTTCCATTCCTCATTCGTACAAAACAAAGAGTATTGAAATTAAACATTGAAATCAAAGAAACACCTAAACATTCCAACAACTCAAACTTGAATTGTATGAACGTTTAGGCCCTCTTATCTTCCTCTTCGTTGTAGCACAAGGTCTAAGGATAGTTTGATGGTGTGAATGGTTTGGGGAGTGGTTGGAGTGGCTGCAATGGAGGAGAAAAGTGTTTTGGTGGCTGCTGCAAGGGTGTGGAGAGGTTTTGACGAATTTCTGGAATATGGAAGAGTGAATGAATGTTTGTGTGAAGTGTGTATGGTTTTTATAGGGAGATGGATGGATGGGAGAGGGAACATGACAGCTAGGTTGCATGTGCAAATGCTAGAAATCTGAAATGGTGATGGGAGATGCATGTGGCTGCTTTATGCATGTGATTAAAGGGTGGAAATGCATGTGCTTTGAATAAGTGGCTGCATGTGCAAGGGGACAATCTGAAAATGCATGTGAATATGATGGAAATGCAATCTGAAATGGGATAGCATGTGGGTGAATGTGTGGCTGCAATGATGAAGTGAATGCATGTGTTGAATGATTAAAGTGCATGTGCAATGTTTTAAAGGATGGAATGATGGAGGAACAAGTGCATGTGAATGCATGGTGATAGCATGTGCACGGTTTTGGTTGGAATGATGGCAGATTGTGAAAACATGTGAATGCATGTGTTTGATGAATGATAAGTGGTGAATGATATGATAAGTGATAAGTGGTGAATGATAAGTGATGAATGATAGATATGATAAGTGATAAGTGGTGAATGATAAGTGATGAATGATAAGTGGTGAATGATAAGTGATATGATATGTGATTATGATAAGTAATGGGAGCATGTGAGGGAATGAATAATGAATGCATGTTATGGTTTTGGGAGAAAGGTGGAGATGCACGGCATAAGGGAATTGGAAAGGTTTAAATGTCCTAAAACTAAAGGGAACAAAGTTCCAACACTTTGGTCTTCAATTTCGTCCAACATTTTGGCGCCAAGCATAAGCTATCCATCCTTAGCCCAAAAGTGCTCCAAAAATCTCCAAAATGCATCTTTTTGCTCCTTTAGCCCTTTGGACCTACAAACACACGAAAATAGCTTAAAGGACTAAAATAACTAAAGAAACATAACGTAAATGCACGAGAACAAGCCATTTAAGTCGCATGAATATGCTCCTATCAAATACCCCCACACTTATCTTTTGCTAGTCCTCGAGCAAAACAAAACAACAAAAGAACACGAAACTAGAGAAAACGAACAAAACACAACCTACACCTTCCAACAATCGTCTCACGGATTTCCAATGCTCATGACAAGTTAAGAATCATTATTCCCACAGATTTTAGCCGTCTTTACACTTAAGTACATTCTTAATGATAGTCACCACATACTAGTTCACATTTAAGCATTTAAAACCATTTCGAATGTAGTAACATGCCTTAGAGAATTTCCTCAATTCCTTACTAGAATGCACTCTATTTTCACATAGATTTTCTGACTATACACCCTACACTAGTTATATGTGAGAGATTGATGTAAACATGAAAGACTAGTATCTCACATATGTTATAACAAAGAAAGCATTTTCTGGATTTACGATAATGACATGAATATGATCTCATGAATGGAATGCTACTACTTAGAATGAGAACCAGTGATTCCATAAGCTCATATCAATTCCAAACTCCACATATTGAACACATAACGATCAAGATAGAAGCATAAGGGTTGAAACGGGGCTAAAGGTGTTTGGCTAACAAAGAAAGGATAGGGAAAACAAACGTTCTTTAAGCAATAGTGAGCAAAGTATTGAATTAGGCACTTAGAATTCCCTTTAGAACGCAGAAGTCAACTTTGAACACCCAAGGGGAAGTCACACAAAACTTAGGGCCATATTCAAACTTTTTGGGCCCTTTCTTCAACAATCACACTTGTGAGTCCATTCTCACTTATTTTCACTCTTTTTCTTTCTTTTCTTCTTCTTTTTCTCACATTTTTTTTCTTTTTCCCGTGCTTCCTTTAAGACTTAGGCACATACATACACACAAAAATCCCTTCCCCCACACTTATTTTCTGCAACATATTAATCAAAAGGAATTCATTTAAGTCATGCTCACTATACTTCAAGAACAAGGGTATAGGAAAGTCCTACTCTAGGCTAGGTAAGGGGTGATGTGGTTAGCAAAGAAAATAGGCTAAACGAGGCTCAACGGGGTTAAAACTAATATATACGAAATATGGGAAGTAAGGCTATTTGGCTATGGTGGCAACAACACAACTTCATCTTGATATATATTATGCAATTCAATGTCATGCTTTGAATGAAACGGATATAAGTTCTAGCATTTAGTTCTATCATGATACAATTGCATTCTAAGTAGCAACCAAGCAAGGAATAATGAGATCATGCAACAACTTTAGAAAACAAAGAATCACAGAAAATAACTCTCCAAAGAAGGTAATGGCTCGAGTCTCACAGGGTTGTAGCGTTTGTTTGAGTTCCTTCCTTCAAGCATGTTACAAAAACGAATTTTTCTTTTATGATTGCATGTGAAGTCATACATTATAACCATAACCAAGCATATACCAAGAGTAATTCAAACTTTTCTCTATGTTCATAACTCTTTTTAACAGTCATGCAATTACAAACCAAATCCTTATCATTTTGTTGGAAGGTACCCTAAGACACAAACACACAAAAATGACTCAAAACACTCTTTTTAGGCTTTTCAAAACATTTTTTTCAAATTTTTATGTGATTTTCGGAGTTATAAAACAAAACACACTAAAACACTCTAAAACAATTTAAAAACACCTTAAAACAGCAAGGAACAACATTTGAAGTTATGGGTGATAAAATCCCACGAATTTGCATTAACAACATTAGTTACCATAAACGTTCATACAATTCAAGTTTGAGTTGTTGGAATGTTTAGGTGTTTCTTTTCTTCCTCTTCGTTGTAGCACAAGGTCTAAGGATAGTTTGATGGTGTGAATGGTTTGGGGAGTGGTTGGAGTGGCTGCAATGGAGGAGAAAAGTGTTTTGGTGGCTGCTGCAAGGGTGTGGAGAGGTTTTGACGAATTTCTGGAATATGGAAGAGTGAATGAATGTTTGTGTGAAGTGTGTATGGTTTTTATAGGGAGATGGATGGATGGGAGAGGGAACATGACAGCTAGGTTGCATGTGCAAATGCTAGAAATCTGAAATGGTGATGGGAGATGCATGTGGCTGCTTTATGCATGTGATTAAAGGGTGGAAATGCATGTGCTTTGAATAAGTGGCTGCATGTGCAAGGGGACAATCTGAAAATGCATGTGAATATGATGGAAATGCAATCTGAAATGGGATAGCATGTGGGTGAATGTGTGGCTGCAATGATGAAGTGAATGCATGTGTTGAATGATTAAAGTGCATGTGCAATGTTTTAAAGGATGGAATGATGGAGGAACAAGTGCATGTGAATGCATGGTGATAGCATGTGCACGGTTTTGGTTGGAATGATGGCAGATTGTGAAAACATGTGAATGCATGTGTTTGATGAATGATAAGTGGTGAATGATATGATAAGTGATAAGTGGTGAATGATAAGTGATGAATGATAGATATGATAAGTGATAAGTGGTGAATGATAAGTGATGAATGATAAGTGGTGAATGATAAGTGATATGATATGTGATTATGATAAGTAATGGGAGCATGTGAGGGAATGAATAATGAATGCATGTTATGGTTTTGGGAGAAAGGTGGAGATGCACGGCATAAGGGAATTGGAAAGGTTTAAATGTCCTAAAACTAAAGGGAACAAAGTTCCAACACTTTGGTCTTCAATTTCGTCCAACATTTTGGCGCCAAGCATAAGCTATCCATCCTTAGCCCAAAAGTGCTCCAAAAATCTCCAAAATGCATCTTTTTGCTCCTTTAGCCCTTTGGACCTACAAACACACGAAAATAGCTTAAAGGACTAAAATAACTAAAGAAACATAACGTAAATGCACGAGAACAAGCCATTTAAGTCGCATGAATATGCTCCTATCAAATACCCCCACACTTATCTTTTGCTAGTCCTCGAGCAAAACAAAACAACAAAAGAACACGAAACTAGAGAAAACGAACAAAACACAACCTACACCTTCCAACAATCGTCTCACGGATTTCCAATGCTCATGACAAGTTAAGAATCATTATTCCCACAGATTTTAGCCGTCTTTACACTTAAGTACATTCTTAATCATAGTCACCACATACTAGTTCACATTTAAGCATTTAAAACCATTTCGAATGTAGTAACATGCCTTAGAGAATTTCCTCAATTCCTTACTAGAATGCACTCTATTTTCACATAGATTTTCTGACTATACACCCTACACTAGTTATATGTGAGAGATTGATGTAAACATGAAAGACTAGTATCTCACATATGTTATAACAAAGAAAGCATTTTCTGGATTTACGATAATGACATGAATATGATCTCATGAATGGAATGCTACTACTTAGAATGAGAACCAGTGATTCCATAAGCTCATATCAATTCCAAACTCCACATATTGAACACATAACGATCAAGATAGAAGCATAAGGGTTGAAACGGGGCTAAAGGTGTTTGGCTAACAAAGAAAGGATAGGGAAAACAAACGTTCTTTAAGCAATAGTGAGCAAAGTATTGAATTAGGCACTTAGAATTCCCTTTAGAACGCAGAAGTCAACTTTGAACACCCAAGGGGAAGTCACACAAAACTTAGGGCCATATTCAAACTTTTTGGGCCCTTTCTTCAACAATCACACTTGTGAGTCCATTCTCACTTATTTTCACTCTTTTTCTTTCTTTTCTTCTTCTTTTTCTCACATTTTTTTTCTTTTTCCCGTGCTTCCTTTAAGACTTAGGCACATACATACACACAAAAATCCCTTCCCCCACACTTATTTTCTGCAACATATTAATCAAAAGGAATTCATTTAAGTCATGCTCACTATACTTCAAGAACAAGGGTATAGGAAAGTCCTACTCTAGGCTAGGTAAGGGGTGATGTGGTTAGCAAAGAAAATAGGCTAAACGAGGCTCAACGGGGTTAAAACTAATATATACGAAATATGGGAAGTAAGGCTATTTGGCTATGGTGGCAACAACACAACTTCATCTTGATATATATTATGCAATTCAATGTCATGCTTTGAATGAAACGGATATAAGTTCTAGCATTTAGTTCTATCATGATACAATTGCATTCTAAGTAGCAACCAAGCAAGGAATAATGAGATCATGCAACAACTTTAGAAAACAAAGAATCACAGAAAATAACTCTCCAAAGAAGGTAATGGCTCGAGTCTCACAGGGTTGTAGCGTTTGTTTGAGTTCCTTCCTTCAAGCATGTTACAAAAACGAATTTTTCTTTTATGATTGCATGTGAAGTCATACATTATAACCATAACCAAGCATATACCAAGAGTAATTCAAACTTTTCTCTATGTTCATAACTCTTTTTAACAGTCATGCAATTACAAACCAAATCCTTATCATTTTGTTGGAAGGTACCCTAAGACACAAACACACAAAAATGACTCAAAACACTCTTTTTAGGCTTTTCAAAACATTTTTTTCAAATTTTTATGTGATTTTCGGAGTTATAAAACAAAACACACTAAAACACTCTAAAACAATTTAAAAACACCTTAAAACAGCAAGGAACAACATTTGAAGTTATGGGTGATAAAATCCCACGAATTTGCATTAACAACATTAGTTACCCCCCCACACTTAAATCAAACATTGTCCTCAATGTTTTGAGCATAGATTCACACAAATCATAAGTAAACACACAAAAAAAACAACTAAACATACTAAACATGGCAGAATGTAATTAACAAAGAGAAGAGTTTAGGGACGCAAATCTGGTTATGGAGTGTAAATTCCCTCTTCTCCTTGGTGATTGCATTGAGGCATTGATCTTGGTGATTCCACAAGCATACTCTTGAACTGGGCTGCATGATTCTTTTGGTCTCCGCCACTTGTTGATTTTCCTTTGTGCTACTAGGCTGGAGGATTCTTTTGGTCTTCCCCGAAGGTCTGAGCATACCCCTTTGGTCTGTTTCTTTGTTCAATCTTTCCAATTCGTATTGAAAAGGGTTGGAGGATAACTCAGCCTATGTTTGTCTCCACATGCTTCAATGTATCATTTTCACTTGCCTTACTCGCTCCTCTTTGCAGAAGTGGTCCCTTCTCCGGAAGTGTATCAACCGTTGAAGATGACTACTCGAGAGCAACGCTAGGTAAGCAATCAGGAATAGATTCCAGGCAGTTGGCTCCAGATCGGAAGACTGACTCCAAGTGCCGGCTGATTGCTTCTTTTACTTTGCCATGCGAGTAAGAACAAGGACAAAGAAAAAGACAGGGAAAGAGCATGATATGAGATACTTTTGCTTTTGACCTTGATGATATGAGATACCTTTGCTTTTGAAGAAGCGGTGAATGAATCAGCATACTTCAATCCGCCGTTTCCTCCTGGGTCATATGTACTCCAGGCATCTGGTATCATCTTTGGGGAAGAAGAAAGAATTGAGTATTTCGAAAGGCTTTGCTGGGAGTGCGCCCTCAGAGGTGAGGGAGAGTTGGGCATTTTCTTCAGGTCTGCCTTGCCATAAAAGACGAAGGTCGACATATATAGAGATAATATCAAGTGGTGGTACTGTTCTTTTACCCTTGTCGACAAATGTCTCTTCGATATCAGAACGACGCCTCTTCGATTTCTGAGCAGGCGCCCCTTCGATTTCTGAACGACGCCCCTTTGCTTTCTGAACGACACGTAGTAGTGCGGATGCGGCTCCTTTTGACAAAGCTGCACGCGTTTTCTGAAAAGCAGAGAAAGCGTCGCCGAACTTTGCGCTTGTCGGCTAAAGATGTGTAGTTGCGATGATGGCCTCCACGTGTTTTCAGCTTTGTCAGAAATCTTTTGACAAAGTTGAACGCGTTTTCTGAAAAGCCGAGAAAGCGTCGCCTAAATTACGCCGGAAATTCCGGCTTTTTGAATTAGTGGACGCGTCGCCTTGGCTTTTTTATTGAGCTATCGATCACCACAACAAACACACTCTGAAGATTTCCCATTCTTGAAAATCGACTCCGGGCCTTTGAAATTTAACTCCATCCCTTCTCTTTGAACACTTTTGAAAAATGGCAAACTCATCGAACCTTAGCTTGGAATTGAGCCTTAGCAGTGATACGGGCGCGCCGCGTCAAGGTAACGTATGGCGCCCTTCTTTCTTATCTTCTAACGGTCCTCTTTCAGGTGAAGACTCCGTGATGCAGGACGCCACAACAGCTACAATAGTAGCTAGGAACCTCCTCACTCCAAAAGATAGTAGGCTGCTGTCAGGACGGTCCGATGAGTTGGCCGTTCAAGAGTCCCTCGCACTTAGTGTTCAGTGTGCGAGTTCTGTGTCCAACATGGGCCAACGCCTGCTTGCCCGCTCCCGTCAGGTGGAATCATTGATGGCAGAGGTGGAGAGTCTTAAGCAAGAGATGCAGCAGCTTAAGTACGAGAATAGAAGTTTGCACGTGCTTGCCAACAACTATTCGACGGGCATGAAGAGGAAGCTTGATGAGCTGCAAGAGTCTGAAGGTCGGATTCACAGTGACCGTCAAAGGTTTTCATCTTTCCTCCAGAGGCACCTTTTTCCTGGCTCATCCAGCGCTTGGCCAAGTATTGAGGCCTGGAATGCTCTAGCTCCGATGCCTCCCGCTCCGATGCCTTCCGCTCCGATGCCTTCCGCTCCGATGCCTTCAGCTTCGATGCCTTCCGCTTCGATGCCTTCCGCTTCGACGCCTCGTAGTGGGGCTTCACGTAAACAACCTTTGTGAAGCTCCACCTTTCTCCATGTTTAGTATCTTTTTTTTTTTTTTTTTTTTTTTTTTTTAAATGCATAAATAAAATCAAACGGCATGGAATTTGTCCTTGAATGGAGGGTGATACTTGAAGTGAACCGGCATTGGTTTGAATTCTAGTGTAGGTGCCTGATTCATAAAAAACAGTAAGTTAGTATAAAATGTAATGGAATGTGGAAAAGATAACTTACTTGTTTTGTCCGACAAGAACTCAATGACAAACACCACTCCTTTGAAAGTTTCAAGGATATTGGACTTGGCCAGATTGCATGTGATGGTTTCAAGAACGTCCTCTTTGATGAATTCATGACATTCTCTACTTTTCACCTTTGGAAGGGCTTCCGAGGTGTCTTTTTCACTTTCTTCTTCCTTGGAATTCATGAACCTGCAAGGAATAGGAATATTAGTTGGAACGGGGTTAGAACTAATTGGAACAACCTTACTTGAATTAGAAGGCGTAGGAGCAATAGGTGCCTCTGGCAAAGGTGTTTCCACTCTTGCCGTGGGTTGGGTGTATTCCTCTTCCTTGTGATTTGATTTTGATGGTTGAGGGTCCGTTCCAACCTCCTCGTCACTGCTCAATATGATTTCCTTGGCAAGTTCAAATTCTCCCTTCGGATTTGCAATGGTTGAACTAGGGAGTTCGCCTTGGTCTTGAAACTGTCCTACGAACTCCGCGATCTGCCCTATTTGCTCTTCCAAGTGGTCCAACCTTTTGTCTTGATTTTGGCCCTCCTTGACTTGATTTTGTGATCCCTGCACCAAACAAATTAATTCATTAAGCTTTTGATTATAATCTATTGACGAACTTGAGTTTGGTTGGGCATATTGAATATGAGGTGGCTGCCAATATCCTTCTTGTTGAACATGTTGAGGTTCCCACCACATAGAAGTTGAATGATCACTCCAATCCGAATTGTAAGTATTGGAAAACACGTTATTCCTTGATTGAAGATCAAATATATCAACGCGTTGCAATTGGGACCTTTCCATGAGCTGTGACAAAAGAGAAGCATTGTCAAGTGCCATGTTGTTCTTTTCTAGTATTTGAATTCAACAAACAAAACACAAATCAAAAACAAAAACTAAAATACATAACAGAAACGAACAATCCAAGAGATTAGCAAATTTGCTAATCCCCGGCAACGGCGCCAAAATTTGATGCGAGAATTATACGCGCATAAATTAAACCCTCTTTTCGTCAAATTGTAGTATATGTATAAGTAGGGATCGTTCTGGACCGGGGATTAGGAGGGATTGTTAACCACTTGGATTTGACTCAAAAACGTAAAATAACAATATGAAACACTATACTAGACTCAAAGAATGCAAAACTAAACTTTAAAACACTAAGACAAACCAAAAGACTCAAAACAACACAAACACACTCAAATCTGCCTAAAAACCACTTTCTGGGCAGATTTGAGCAAAACCACAAATTTGGACGAAATTAAGTAATAAATTGACTCAAGAACGTAAAAACACATTATAAAACACTAAACTAACTCAAAGAATGTAAAACTAAACACTTAAAACATTAAAACAAACCAAAAGACTCAAACATCACCCAAAACACTCAAAACTGCCTTAAAATCACTTTCTGGGCAGTTTTGAGCACTTTGGTGAATTTGGACGAAATTATGTAACAAAATGAATCAAAACACTTATAAACATAAACTAAAACACTTTCTACTAAATTGGACAATAAAGTAAAGGGGGATTGAGTTTTATACGAAATTAAATAAAATGTACAGATTCGAATTAAGACAGATAGTATATATGAATGTGATGAAATGGAATGAATGGATGGATGCTAGCCAAGGGGTTCATCTCCATACATGTTATACTTGCATACTAAATGATTTCCAATTGCATTTCAATAAACCATGAAACTCAACACCCCGGGTTAACCGTGATGCACTAATTAACCTTCAAATCTTCCTAACATTATTGAATTGGATGATTGCATACGACAACCCAAAACATTCCCCACAAGTTCCCTACATGATTGCATAATAGAGATACAAGCAAGAATCATTACGCTCTATGAAAATTATAAGTGTTGACGGGGCATTCGTTACTATGATTGCATGAAACTTATGCCAAGAATTCGTTTAACGCGATTGTTTATAAGCAACCTCCACTACTTGTGAATATAAGTTTGTAACTATTAGGTGAAACTCACTTATATTCTAGCGTCAAATTCATGCATGAAAATTAAGTGTGCACTCTCAATAAACATACATAAATAAGTTATCAATCAAATAGTTAAACAAATTAAATCCACAACTTATGAAACGCAATTAGAAGTAATCAAATCAAAATGCAAGCATAAACATTTATTTCGAATCCCCCCCTAGCAAAGGGGGGGTTTAGTTGAATTTAAACATTGGAATCAAAGAAACACCTAAACATTCCAACAACTCAAACTTGAATTGTATGAACGTTTAGGCCCTCTTCTCTTCCATTCCTCATTCGTACAAAACAAAGAGTATTGAAATTAAACATTGAAATCAAAGAAACACCTAAACATTCCAACAACTCAAACTTGAATTGTATGAACGTTTAGGCCCTCTTATCTTCCTCTTCGTTGTAGCACAAGGTCTAAGGATAGTTTGATGGTGTGAATGGTTTGGGGAGTGGTTGGAGTGGCTGCAATGGAGGAGAAAAGTGTTTTGGTGGCTGCTGCAAGGGTGTGGAGAGGTTTTGACGAATTTCTGGAATATGGAAGAGTGAATGAATGTTTGTGTGAAGTGTGTATGGTTTTTATAGGGAGATGGATGGATGGGAGAGGGAACATGACAGCTAGGTTGCATGTGCAAATGCTAGAAATCTGAAATGGTGATGGGAGATGCATGTGGCTGCTTTATGCATGTGATTAAAGGGTGGAAATGCATGTGCTTTGAATAAGTGGCTGCATGTGCAAGGGGACAATCTGAAAATGCATGTGAATATGATGGAAATGCAATCTGAAATGGGATAGCATGTGGGTGAATGTGTGGCTGCAATGATGAAGTGAATGCATGTGTTGAATGATTAAAGTGCATGTGCAATGTTTTAAAGGATGGAATGATGGAGGAACAAGTGCATGTGAATGCATGGTGATAGCATGTGCACGGTTTTGGTTGGAATGATGGCAGATTGTGAAAACATGTGAATGCATGTGTTTGATGAATGATAAGTGGTGAATGATATGATAAGTGATAAGTGGTGAATGATAAGTGATGAATGATAGATATGATAAGTGATAAGTGGTGAATGATAAGTGATGAATGATAAGTGGTGAATGATAAGTGATATGATATGTGATTATGATAAGTAATGGGAGCATGTGAGGGAATGAATAATGAATGCATGTTATGGTTTTGGGAGAAAGGTGGAGATGCACGGCATAAGGGAATTGGAAAGGTTTAAATGTCCTAAAACTAAAGGGAACAAAGTTCCAACACTTTGGTCTTCAATTTCGTCCAACATTTTGGCGCCAAGCATAAGCTATCCATCCTTAGCCCAAAAGTGCTCCAAAAATCTCCAAAATGCATCTTTTTGCTCCTTTAGCCCTTTGGACCTACAAACACACGAAAATAGCTTAAAGGACTAAAATAACTAAAGAAACATAACGTAAATGCACGAGAACAAGCCATTTAAGTCGCATGAATATGCTCCTATCAAAGAACAAAACATTCTCTCCCCCACACTCATTTTCTTTCATAATGTACTCAAAAGGAATTCATTTTAGTCATGCTCACTATCATTTAAGAACAAGGGTATAGGAAAGTCCTACTCTAGGTTAGGTAAGGGGTGATGTGGTTAGCAAAGAAAATAGGCTAAACGAGGCTCAACGGGGTTAAAACTAATATATACGAAATATGGGAAGTAAGGCTATTTGGTTATGGTGGCAACAACTTCATCTTGATATATATTATGCAATTCAATGTCATGCTTTGAATGAAACGGATATAAGTTCTAGCATTTAGTTCTATCATGATACAATTGCATTCTAAGTAGCAACCAAGCAAGGAATAATGAGATCATGCAACAACTTTAAAAAACAAAGAATCACAGAAAATAGCTCTCCAAAGAAAGTAGTGGCTCGAGTCTCACAGGGATGTAGCGTTTGTTTGAGTTCCTTCCTTCAAGCATGTTACAAAAACGAATTTTTCTTTTATGATTGCATGTGAAGTCATACATTATAACCATAACCAAGCATATACCAAGAGTAAATCAAACTTTTCTCTATGTTCATAACTCTTTTAAACAGTCATGCAATTACAAACCAAATCCTTATCATTGTGTTGGAAGGTACCCTAAGACACAAACACACAAAAATGACTCAAAACACTCTTTTTAGGCTTTTCAAAACAATTTTTTCAAATTTTTATGGTATTTTCGGAGTTATAAAAACAAAACATACTAAAACACTCTAAAACAACTTAAAAACACCTTAAAACAGCAAGGAACAACATTTGAAGTTATGGGTGATAAAATCCCACGAATTTGCATTAACAACATTAGTTACCCCCCCACACTTAAATCAAACATTGTCCTCAATGTTTTAAGCATAGATTTAAACAAAGCATAAGTAAACACACAAAAAGCATTTAAACATACTAAACATGGCAGAATGTAATTAACAAAGAGAAGAGTTTAGGGACGCAAATCTGGTTATGGAGTGTAAATTCCCTCTTCTCCTTGGTAATTGCATTGAGGCTTTGATCATAGTGACTCCACAGGCTTACTCTTGAACTGGTTTCCGCCCATCATTGATTTTCCTTTGTGCTACTGTTGAACTGGGCAGCAGGATTCTTTTGGTCTCCTCCACTTGTTGATTTTCCTTTGTGTTACTGGGCTGGAGGATTCTTTTGGTCTTCCCCGAAGGTCTGAGCTTACCCCTTTGGTCTGTTTCTTTGTTCAATCTTTCCAATTCGTATTGAAAAGGGTTGGAGGATAACTCAGCCTAAGTTTGTCTCCACATGCTTCAATGTATCATTTTCACTTGCCTTACTCGCTCCCCTTTGCAGAAGTGGTCCCTTCTCTGGAAGTGTATCAACCGTTGAAGATGACTACTCGAGAGCAACGCTAGGTAAGCAATCAGGAATAGATTCCAGGCAGTTGGCTCCAGATCGGAAGACTGACTCCAAGTGCCGGCTGATTGCTTCTTTTACTTTGCCATGCGAGTAAGAACAAGGACAAAGAAAAAGACAGGGAAAGAGCATGATATGAGATACTTTTGCTTTTGACCTTGATGATATGAGATACCTTTGCTTTTGAAGAAGCGGTGAATGAATCAGCATACTTCAATCCGCCGTTTCCTCCTGGGTCATCTGTACTCCAGGCATCTGGTATCATCTTTGGGGAAGAAGAAAGAATTGAGTATTTCGAAAGGCTTTGCTGGGAGTGCGCCCTCAGAGGTGAGAGAGAGTTGGGCATGGTTCTTCAGGTTTGCCTTGCCATAAAAGACGAAGGTCGACATATATAGAGATAATATCAAATGGTGGTACTATTCTTTTACCCTTGTCGACAAATGTCTCTTCGATATCAGAACGACGCCTCTTCGATTTCTCAGCAGGCGCCCCTTCGATTTCTGAACGACGCCCCTTTGCTTTCTGAACGACACGTGGTAGTGCGGATGCGGCTCCTTTTGACAAAGTTGTACGCGTTTTCTGAAAAGCAGAGAAAGCGTCGCCGAACTTTGCGCTTGTCGGCTAAAGACGTGTAGTTGCGATGATGGCCTCCACGTGTTTTCAGCTTTGTCAGAAATCTTTTGACAAAGTTGAACGCGTTTTCTGAAAAGCCGAGAAAGCGTCGCCTAAATTTCGCCGGAAATTCCGGCTTTTTGAATTGGAGGACGCGTCGCCTTGGCTTCTTATAGAGGTATCGATCACCGCCAACAAACACACTCTGAAGACTTCCCATTCTTGAAAATCGACTCCGGCCCTTTGAAATTTAACTCCATCCCTTCTCTTTGAACACTTTTGAAAAATGGCAAACTCATCGAACCTTAGCTTGGAATTGAGCCTTAGCAGTGATACGGGCGCGCCGCGTCAAGGTAACGTATGGCGCCCTTCTTTCTTATCTTCTAACGGTCTTCTTACAGGTGAAGACTCCGTGATGCAGGATGCCACAACAGCTACAATAGTAGCTAGGAACCTCCTCACTCCAAAAGATAGTAGGCTGCTGTCAGGACGGTCCGATGAGTTGGCCGTTCAAGAGTCCCTCGCACTTAGTGTTCAGTGTGCGAGTTCTGTGTCCAACATGGGCCAACACCTGCTTGCCCGCTCCCGTTAGGTGGAATCATTGATGGCAGAGGTGGAAAGTCTCAAGCAGGAGGTCCAGCAGCTGAAGTATGAGAATAGAAGTTTGCACGTGCTTGCAAACAACTATTCGACGGGCATGAAGAGGAAGCTTGATGAGCTGCAAGAGTCTGAAGGTCGGATTCAAAGCGACCGTCAGAGGTTTTCGGGTTATCTTCAGAGGCACCTTTTTCCTGGGTCATCCAGCGTTTGGCCAAGTATTGAGGCCTGGAATGCTCTAGCTCCGATGCCTCCCGCTCCGATGCCTTCCGTTCCTATGTCTTCTGCTTCGATGCCTTCCGTTCCGATGCCTTCTGTTCCTACACCTTCCGCTTCAAGAGTAAAGCCACGTAGTGGGG
This sequence comes from Pyrus communis, assembly GCF_041283825.1. NCBI lineage: Eukaryota > Viridiplantae > Streptophyta > Magnoliopsida > Rosales > Rosaceae > Pyrus > Pyrus communis. The sequence continues at coordinate 23,539,008 of NC_142569.1, forward strand.
CCTCAAGCAAACAACCTCTGTGAAGGCTACATCTGCTTTATTTTTATTATTTTTCTTTTTTTTTTTTTTCTCTTTTTTTTTTTTCTTTTTTTTTTTCTTTTTTTTTTTTCTGAATTAATCGGCATGGAATTTATCTTTGAATGGGCGGTGATACTTAAAATGATCCGGTAATGGTTTAAATTCAAGATTGGATGCCTGAATCATTAACAACATGTTAGTATAAAAGAAAATTGAAATTGGAGGAGGTGGCTTACTTATGTGCTCCGACATGAACTCAAGGATAAACACATCTTCTTTGAACATTTCAGGAACTTTGCCCTTGGACAGATTTGATGTGAGGATTGGTCCTTGTCTTGTGTCATAAAATTCAACTTCTTTGGGGTTGTTTGCCTCAAGAACGTCCTCTTTGATGAATTCATGATATTCCCTACTTTGCACCTTTGGAAGGGCTTCCAAGATGTCTTTTTCACTTTCTTCTTCCTTGGAATTCATGAACCTGCAAGGAATAGGGATATTAGGTGGAATGGGGTTAGAATTAATTAAATTTGGAACAACCTTACTTGAATTAGATGGCGTAGGAGCAATAGGTGCCTCCGTTAAAGGTGTTTCCACCCTTGACGTGGGTTGGGTGTATTCCTCTTCCTCAAATTGCAACTCCTCATCCACTTCTAGGCTATGTTTGGACATTTTTAGGTCAGCTCCAACCTCCATAGCACTTCCCAAAGTGATAGCATTATGGATTTCAAAATCTTCCTTCGAGTTTTCAATGGTTGAACTAGGGAGTTCGCCTTGGTCTCGAAACTGTCCTACGAACTCCGCGATCTGCCCAATTTGCTTTTCCAAGAGGTCCAACCTTTGTGGTGTCTGCATAGGCGTTGAATAGAACTCCTCATATGGCTGCCAATATCCTTCTTGTTGAGCCTCATTCTCTTGATTTTGTGAGCCCTGCACCAAACAAATTAATTCATTAAGCTTTTGATTATAATCTATTGACGAACTTGAATTTGGTTGGGCATATTGAATATGAGGTTGTGGTGGCTGCCAATATCCTTCTTCTTGAACATGTTGAGCTTCCCACCACATAGAGTTTGAATGATCACTCCAATCTGAATTGTAAGTATTGGAAAACACGTTATTCCTTGATTGAAGATCAAATATATCAACGCTTTGCATTTGGGACCGTTCCATGAGCTGTGACAAAAGAGAAGCATTATCAAGTGCCATGTTGTTCTTCTCTAGTACTTAAAATCAACAAACAAAACACAAATAAAAAACTAAAACTAAAATACAAAACAGAAACGAACAATCCAAGACATTAGCAAATTTACTAATCCCCGGCAACGGCGCCAAAATTTGATGTGAGAATTATACGCACACAAATTAAACCCTCTTTTTGTCAATTGTAGTATAAGTATAAGTAGGGATCGTTCTTAACCGGGGATTAGGAGGGATTGCAAATCACTTGGAAACTGACTCAAAAACGTAAAATAAAGTTAAAAACGTTCACAAAGACTCAAAGGACTCAAAACAAGTTCAAAAGACTCAAAACTGCCTAAAAACACTAACTAGGCAGTTTCTGACCTTAAACCCAATGTTGGACGAATTTAAGATTATGGTTTGATTCAAACACAAAAACACAATATAAAACACTATACTAGACTCAAAGAATGCAAAACTAAACTTTAAAACACTAAAACAAACCAAAAGACTCAAACATCACCCAAAACACTTAAAACAGCCTTAAAATCACTTTCTGGGCAGTTTTGAGCACTTTGGTGAATTTGGACGAATTTTGGGAAATAAATTGAATCAAAACACTTTAAAACATAAACTAAACAAAGTCTAAACACTAAAGAACAAGAAAGTAAAGGGGGGTGTTTTAAATTGACGAGAATTGAAATAACGAAAGAAGTTAATAAACTAGACAGAATGTAAAGATGAATTTGATGGAATTGAATGGATGGGAACCTAGCTAAGGGGTTCATCTCCATACATGTTATACTTGCATAATAAAATGATTTCCAATTGCATTTCAATAAACTATGATACTCAACACCCCAAGTTAACCGTGATGCACTAATTAACCTTCAAATCTTCCTAACGTTATTGAATTGGATGATGCATGCGACAATTCAAAACATTCCCCACAAGTCCTCAACATGAATGCATAGAAGAGGTACAAGCAAGAATCATTACGCTCTATGAAAATTATAAGTGTTGACGAGGCATTCGTTACTATGATTGCATGAAACTTATGCCAAGAATTTGTTTAACGCGATTGTTTATAAGCAACCTCCACTACTTGTGAATATAAGTTCGTAAGTATTAGGTGAAACTCACTTATATTCTAGCGTCATATTCATGCATGAAAATTAAGCACGCATTCTCAATAAACATACATAAATAAGTTATCAATCAAACGGTTAAACAAATTGAATCCACAACTTATGAAACGCAATTAGAAGTAATCAAATCAAAATGCAAGCATAAACATATATTTCGAATTCCCCCCTAGCCAAGGGGGGTTTAGTTGAATTTAAACATTGGAATCAAAGAAACACCTAAACATTCCAACAACTCAAACTTGAATTGTATGAACGTTTAGGCCCTCTTCTCTTCCATTCCTCATTCGTACAAAACAAAGAGTATTGAAATTAAACATTGAAATCAAAGAAACACCTAAACATTCCAACAACTCAAACTTGAATTGTATGAACGTTTAGGCCCTCTTATCTTCCTCTTCGTTGTAGCACAAGGTCTAAGGATAGTTTGATGGTGTGAATGGTTTGGGGAGTGGTTGGAGTGGCTGCAATGGAGGAGAAAAGTGTTTTGGTGGCTGCTGCAAGGGTGTGGAGAGGTTTTGACGAATTTCTGGAATATGGAAGAGTGAATGAGAATGAATGCAATGGATGCTTATTTATAAGTGAAATGGGGGGAACATGACAGCTAGGAGGGAATGTGGCTGCATGTTTGAATGATTAAAGGATGCATGTGGGTTGGAATTGCATGTGCAATGAATATGTGGCTGCATGTGCAAGGGGACAATCTGAAAATGCATGTGAAAGCATGTGTTGGCTGCAATGATGAAATGGATGGGAGTGCATGTGGCTTAATTAATTAAAGGGAGTGCATGTGCAATGTTTTAAAGGATGGAATGCATGTGAATATGATGGAAATCTGATATGGTGATGGGAGATGCATGTGGCTGATTTATGCATGTGAATGCATGTGGCTGCAAGGTGTGAATGATTATGGGTGCATGTGGCTGCAATGGATTAGGAATCCTTCAATTTCGTCCATTCCTTTTGCTCCAAACATAAGCTATCCATTCCAAGTCCAATTTTGCTCCAAAATGCTCCAAAATGCATCTTTTTGCTTCCTTAGCCATATGAACCTAAAAACACACGAAAATGGCTTAAACGACTAAAACAACTATGAATTAACAATATAAATGCACGAAAACAAGCTAAGTAAGTCGCCTAAATATGCTTCTATCAATTAATACTCTCCAAAGAATGTTTAAAGCTCAAGTCTCTCAGGGTTGTAATGTTATTCTAAGTTCCTTCCTTCAAGCATATTACAAAAACTTTTTTTTTTCTTTGGGATTAAACATGAATTCATAAACAACAACTATAACCAAGTATAAACCAAGAATATATCAAACTTCTATCCATGTTTATAACTCTCTTTCACAGCCATGCACATAAAAATCAAATCCTCATCATTGTGTTGGAAGGTATCCTAAGACACAAACACACAAAAACAAACACAAAACTGACTCTTTTTAGTTGTTTCAAACTATTTTTCGGATTTTTTCAAAGTAACACATAAAAAGACTTCAAAACATGTTAAAAACACTTAAAACAATGGGAAAACAAGTTTAGACATGTTAGGTGGTAATACCCTATGAATTTCATGCAAAAATAGTTCAAAACAGAATGTTACCCCCCCCCCCCCCCCCCACACTTAAACTAAACATTGTCCTCAATGTTTTAAACGAAACTAACAGCAAAGGAACACACAAATAAACACATCACACAAAACATAAAGTAAGCAACCAAGGAAAAGGTTTAGGGACGCAAATATGAGTTTGGAGCGATTCCTAAGTTCTTCCTTTGTTGATTGCATGGGTTGCCTCCCAAGTAGCGCTTTCTTTTACATCTTGCAGCCGGACGATGCCACATTGATCAACCTTCATGGGAACCCAAGGCATAGTGGGTGATGTCCTCCACAACCTGCCCTTCAACATTTGCATAATATGGCTCAATGAATGGGAGGGGATAGTGATCCTCCCTGATGGTGGTGTTTTGGTTCCGAAAGTCCATACCACCTTGAAATCGGTTGGGCACCTGCACCAAAGAAGGTAACATCCTATTAGTTGAAATGGGAATTGAAATTGGGAATGAAGACTTACAAACATAATGTGGTGAAGGCTCAAAAACGGCAGCCCTATCAACAATGTCACTATGGCTACTTTCAGCCATATTGGGTGGTTGTAGGGCAATCACTCCAAGTTCCTCTCTAATGGTGGTTCTTGATACATCCTTCTTGACATGTGTGGATCCTTTCGGCCCTATATCCTTATGCACATCAATGGCAAAACAAGAATGACCATCATTAGGATTCTTAATAGAGTCATAAACATTGAATTTAATTATATCACCACCAAACTCCATTGTTAGTGCTCCCTTGGCCACATCAATCTTTGTTTGGGCTGTTTTCATGAACGGACGACCTAGCAAGATTGGCAATGATGGAGCATGGCTCGAATCCTCCATTTCTAAGACATAAAAATCTGCAGGAAAGATGAGATGATTGACCTGCACTAAAACATCCTCAAGGACTCCCTTGGGATAAACGTTAGAATGATCGGCTAATTGAATTATAACACCAACTTGTTTTAACTCACCAAGGTTCATAGATGCATAAATGGAATATGGCATGACATTAATAGAAGCACCTAAATCTAACATGCATTGTTCAAATCTAGTGTTTCCAATTATGCATGGGATAGTAAAGCTCCCTGGATCCTTACATTTTGGAGGTAACTTTCGTTGCAAAACCGCGGATACATTTTCACTTACTTTCACAACTTTTTTGTTTGAAATTCTTTTCCTAGTTGTGCATAACTCTTTTAAAAACTTTGCATACCTGGGCACTTGCTTAATGACATCAAGTAAAGGAATGTTTACTTGGACTTTCCGAAAGGTATCCAAAATGTCCTTTTCACTTTCTTCCTTCTTTGATTGTGCAAATTTGCGAGGGAAAGGAACATTGGGCAGATTAGTGTTCGAAATCACAACATTGGGGAAATATTACCTGAGATAGACGGATGGGAGGGCTTAGATGGCTGCGGCATGGGTGGTGCTACCCTTGCCGTGGGGTAGGATTGCTCATCTTCTTCAATTTGTATCTCCTCATCTTCCTTGTTTTGGGCAGATTCATGTGCTTTGCTTCCCCCTTCTTTTCCACTTCTTAGGGTGATAGCTTTTGCAGATTCGAAACCACCCTTGGGATTGACCACCGTAGTGCTTGGTAACTTACCATTTTCACGAAATTGTCCCAAAAATTCGGCCATTTGGCCCATTTGCTTCTTTAGCTCATTAACCTCCTTTGCTTGGTTCTGCATTCCCTGTGCCATTGTGGTTAATAATTGATATGTTTTATCATCATTCATAGACGTACCTAAGTTGGTTTGGAATGATTGTGCTTGAGGAGGTGGTTGTGGTGCCATTGGCCTTGGAAAGAAACCCGGGGGTTGTCGGAATCCACTTTGTTGGGCAGATTGTGGTGCATCCCTCCACCTGAAATTTGGGTGGTCACGCCATCCTTGATTGTATGTATTAGAGAAAGGATCACCCCTTGGTTGGTTTTGACTCCCATAACCCACGGCATTGGCAGATTCCCACTCTCCATTCTCAATTAATTGAGGGCATTGATCAGATTGGTGTCCTTGCATGGAGCATACACCACAGATTGTAGTTCCTTGCGTTTTGGGGCCTTCAACAAACTGCGACAACATAGACGTAAGGTTAGCCATTTGGGATTGTAACTCAGAAATAGAACTTTCCTCATTTACATGATGTGGCCGTGGGGTGTCTCTCTGCCCAACACCTTCATATTGTTGTGCATTGAGTGCTCAATTAGCAATGAGAGTTTTGGCATCCATGGGTGTCTTGTCCACTAGAGCTCCTCCCGCGGATGCATCCAACATTTGACGTTCAATTGGTAAGAGACCTTCGTAGAAATATTGAAGAAGAAGCTCCTCCTTCATTTGGTGCTGTGGACATGAAGCAACAAGGGTTTTAAAACGTTCATAATAAGTTGGAAAAGATTCACCTTGGCTTTGCTGAATTCCACTAATCTTCTTGCGAAGAAGAATGACTCGTGATGTCGGAAAGAACTTCTCTAAGAAAGCTCGCTTCATACTCTCCCATGATGTGACAGTTCCGGGAGCTAACTCATACAACCAATCCTTGGCCTTGTCCAACAAAGAAAAAGGGAAAGCCTTCATCTTCAATATGTTGCTGTCCACGTTCACCGGTGTCATACTTGAGCATACTACTTCGAACTCCTTTAAATACTTATTGGGGTCCTCCATTGATAACCCATGGAACTTGGGTATATGATGTAGCAAACTGGACTTCAACTCAAATTCATCAGTCTTCTCAGGGGCTGCCCTAGGATATTGGATGCAAAGAGGGGCTGCATTGTCCAAACCCGAGGCAGAAAGCTCCTTGATGGTTCGATTGTCCGCTGCCATGGTTGGTACTTCCTCTTCAAAGCTTGTCGTGGGCTCCTCTTCAACCTCAACTTCTTGCTCTTCTAATTCAGGTTCGGGACTAGGAGGATTAGACTCTTGTCGTTTCCTCTTTCTTCTCAAAGTCCTCTTGAAATCGCCGTCAAAGTCGAAGATATGCTCACGAACAGGTTGTGAGCTACGGGTCATAAACTAGTACCTGCACACAAGAGCAAACAAGGTAAGTAACCAACTTAATAGACTCGGCACAAGTAAAAAAATACCCTATACACGGCACAAAAACAAAACACACACACACGGTGCAAAAATTAAAACAAAACAGAAACTAAACAATTTAAACAAGACTCAAGACAAGGGATTAGCAACTTTGCTAATCCCTGGCAACAGCGCCAAAATTTGATGCGTTACGAATGTGACACACAAATTAAACCCTATTTGTGACAATTGTAGTAATGATGTAAGTAGGGATCGTTCTAACCGGGGATTAACTAGGGGTGCTAAACACTTTAAACTGACTCAAATAAATAAAACTAACCTTTAAAACACTTAACTCACTTAAAAAAACCTCAAAACAAGTTCACAAGACTCAAAATAAGCTAAAAACACTCAAAACTGCCTAAAAACACAAACTGGGCAGTTTTGAGCCTAAACACAAACTTGGACGAAAATTGGTTCTAACTTGACTCAAAACTCTTAAAAACACAATCTAAAACATAGTTGAACCAATTAGACACTCTAAGACAATTGGGAATTTGGTTTTGGACGAAAATCAAACAAACAAAACAAGAATGTAAACTAGGCAGATTTGGACGAATTTGAAGGTGTTTGTGACTCCAAATACTTAAAAACACAAAATAAGACAGATTGTAATGACTAAGACTTAACAAAATATGGGGGGATTGTATTTGGACGAAATTAAATTAAATGGACAGATTGTAAAGAAAACAGATTGTAAAACAAATTGTGATGAATCAATGGATGATGGAATAACTAAGGGGTTCTTCTCCACACATGAAATATATGCAACGTAAATCAATTTCCAGTTATCAATTCAATAAGTTATGAACCTCAACACTCCAAGTTAATTAGGTCCGCTTAAATTAACTTTCAGATTTCCCTAGAATCATTGAATTGGATGAATGCATATCGCAACCAAATTATTCCTAACAAGTTCTCTATATGAACAGCATGATAAAGATACAAGTTAGAATCATTACGTTCTTTGGAAATCATAAGCATCGACAAGGCATTTGTAACTATGAAAAGCATGATACTCCTGCCAGGAATCTACTTAACACGATCGTGACTAGCGACCTTCACTACTTGTGAATATAAATTCATAACGATTAGGTGAAACAAACTTATACCCTAGCACCAAATTCAAGCATGCAAATTAAGCGTGCACTCTCAATCAACATACAAGAATAAGTTCTAAATTAAACGGTTAAGCAAATTGTATTCACGACTTATGCAATGATAACTGGAAGTAATCAACTTATTTCACATATACCCTTAGCGTGCACTCTCATGGTTTCGAATACACCCTTAGCCAAAACGAATTTAGCCAATCATACTCAAAGCAAAACAAAGATTACATGAATTAGACATTGAAATATAAGATAGAATACACCTAAAATTGTTCAACAACTCAGAATGAAGAGTCAAACAATTTCGCGAAACTGTCTCCTTTCCCTTGCTGCGGCAGATTGGATGGTGATGTTTTCTGGGCTATTTTGATGATGTAGAATGGATTTTGGGGGGTGTAGAGGCACGGCAAGGGGTGTAGGTTGAGTGTGGATGAGTGTTTGATGGTTGGAAGGTGGTGGAGAACTCGGCAAAGAGGGTGGAAGAAGGTTGTGCGGCTGGTTGTGTTTCTGGGCTGTTTGATGATGTTTTGGGATGAATGGATGTGTGTGTGAGTGAATGGACGAATTTCTGTGGTGAATGATACCCTAGGGTTTGGCCAAAAGCTGATTATATGTGTTTTAGGAAGTTAATAACATACCTAATTAAGTTTTGATTCAGATTTCCTAGTCTAAATAGAAAAGGTAAGTGAATAAAGTCCAAATAAAATCAGAAAAAGGGGATGCATGAATTTAAACAAATAAGGAATGTCCTTGCCTTGCAAGGAATCAGAAATTAAACCCCTTGCACAGCAAGGAAAGAAGGAAATTGGTGCAAAAGAAGGAAGGAAAAGTCAATTCCTTGCAAGAAATCAGAAATTAGGACTTTAGGGAAAGTTTTAGAACTAGGAAAGTGAATTAAACTAGGAAATAAGAGTTTGAAATCAGGAAACATAAGGGGATGTGTGGCATAAGGTTTAGGGAAAGGTAAGGCATTAAACAAGAGGTGTTAGAATAAGGGAAAGGTCCTAACACATATGAAAAATAGGGAATTTTGCACAAAGAAAGGGAAACCACCTTCTTTGCATGGCAAGGAAGGGAAAATTTGCAAAGAACCTTTGTTTGTTGTCCAAGGGTGCTCGGGAGCCATCTTAAGTGCTAAAACTTAGAGTGTTCTTGATTTAGGAAAGGTCAACTAAAATAGGAAACTTTGGCTTAACTTTCCTACTTCAAGTAGGAATCCTTGTGTGATTAGGAATCCTCGTCCAACTAGGAATCCTCATCCAACTAGGAATCCTCATGTGAGTGGGAAACCTCCTTCAATTTGGAACCCTTCTCGTAATTGGAATCCTCATCGTAGTAGGAATCCTTGTCGTAGTAGGAATCCTTGCGACATCAACTCTTCAATTTCGTCCATTCCTTTTGCTCCAAGCATAAGCTATCCAATTTGTGCCCAAAAGTGCTCCAAAAGGCTCCAAAATGCATCCTTTCGCCAAATACGTCTTATGAACCTGAAAACACACAAAAGAAACTTAAAGAACTAAAATAACTAAGAACTAATAACATAAATGTACGAAAACAAGCAAACTAAGTCGCATAAATATGCTCCTATCAATGGTTTCGAATCACCCCCTAGCTAACTAGGGATTTAGCCTCTCATGTTCACAGAAAGAGAAACAAAATTGAAATTAAACATAAAGAACAAAAGATTGATTACACCTAGAACGCCCAACGAATCCACTTTGAATTTATGCGCGTTTCAAGCTCCTCTTTCTCCTTTCTTCTTGCTGCGGCAGAGAAGGTTTAGGGTGTTTTTGGATGGGTTTCTGGGTTATAGATGGGTTTAGGGTGGTAAAGGATTGCGGCAAGGGGTGTGGGTGGTGTATGGAGGTGTGGAATGGAGTGGGGAATGGATGGTGGTGCTGCGGCAAGGTTGTATGGTGGCTGGAAGGTTGGGAAGGCTGCGGATTGAAGGAGAATGGGTGATGGTGGCTGCGGGAAAAGGGAGAAAGTGGAAGGGTGGCTGCGGCTTAGAGAGGGAATTAGGTTTATGGTGGCTGAATGAAAGAATGAATGAAAGAGTGATGCCCTATGGTGTCTAAAGGGTGCGGCTGATATGGTTTTTTGTGAATGAATGAAAAGTGTGAATGAAGAGAGTAGGGTGCGGCTAGGGTTTGAAATATGTATGGTTTCAGAAAATAAAACCCTAGCTAATTTTTTATTAACTAAAATTAATTCAAAGGCTGCTAGAATTAGGAAATAAAATCAGAAATTAAAAGGGAATTGATTAATAGGTGCGGCTAGGGTTTAGGGTTAGGGTTTAGGTGCATAAAATGGGACAAAACTACCCCCCCCTTGCACGGCAAGGGAAGGGAATTAAGGGAAAGGCACGGCAAAGAGGTTTAAAGGGGCTAGGACCTTTGTTTTGTGTCCTAAAGTGCCTACAAGGCCTTCAAAGTGGCTAGAAAATACGGACGTTTAAGATTAGGAAAGGTTACCAAAACGGGAAACCTAGGGTTAACTTTCCTACTTCAAGTAGGAAACCTTGTTTGAGTAGGAATCCTCGTTTGAGTAGAATTCATCGTTGGAGTAGGAATTCATCGTTTCTTCAAGTCTTCAACTCATTCATTCCTCTTTTGCTCCAAAAGACTCCAATTTGCATCTTCTTGCACACTTTGGCTTTATAATTTGAAAATGCACAAAAGTGACTTTAAACACTAAAATAGCTAAGGAAACACAACATAAATGCACGAGAACAAGCTAATTAAGTCGCATGAATATGCTCCTATCAGTATGCATTGATTATAGGAAGATAAATGCCACCACAAGGAAGGATCACTTCCCATTGCCGTTCTTGGATCAAATGCTTGAAAGGTTAGTGATAGGAGCATATTTAGGCGACTTACTTAGCTTGTTTTCGTGCATTTATATTGTTAATTCATAGTTGTTTTTGGCGTTTAAGCCATTTTCGTGTGTTTTTAGGTTCATGTGGCTAAGGAAGCAAAAAGATGCATTTTGGAGCATTTTGGAGCAAAATTGGAATTGGAAGGGATAACTTATACTTGGAGAAAAAGGAATGGACGAAATTGAAGAGTTGATGTCACAAGGATTCCTACTTGAAGTAGTGATGCGAAATAATTAAGCACACAAATTAAACCCTCTTTTTGTCAAATTGTAGTAAAGATGTAAGTAGGGATCGTTCTAGACCGGGGATTAGGAGGGATTGCTAAACACTTGGAAACTGACTTAAAAACTCAAAAACAAAGTTTAAAACACTAAACTCGACTCAAACAATGCAAAACTAAAAGTTAAAACACTTAAACAAACCTAAAACCCAAAACAGCAACTAGAAGACTCAAAACTGCCTAAAAACCACTTTCTGGGCAGTTTTGAGCACCTACACTAATTTGGACGAAATTGGGTGAAAACTTGAATCAAAATACTTAGAAACATAAATCAAAATACTTTCTAACTAATCTAAGACTCAAATTAAAGGGGGATTTGTTTTGGACGAAAATTTAACATAAAACAGAAACTTTAAACTAAACAGATTGTAGAATGTTTTTGGAGAAAAAGGATGGATAAAAGGCTAGTTAGGAGGTTCTTCTCCACACATGTCACACTTGCAAACAAAACGATTTTCAGTTGTTCTTCCAATAAATTATAAATACTCAACGCCCCAGATTAACCGTGAATTGCACTAATTAACCCTCAGTTTTTCCACAAGTTATTAAGTTGGATGATTGCATACGACAACTCACAACATTCCCTACAAGTTCCCTACATGAATTGCATAATAGAGATACAAGCAAGAATCATTAAGTTCTATGAAAAACATAAGCATTGACGAAGCATTCGTTACTATGAATTGCATGAAACTTATGCTAAGAATTCATTCAACGCGATCGTTTTCAAGCGACCTTCACTACTTGTGATTATAAGATTGTAACTATTAGGTGAAACTCCCTCATAATCTAGCATCATATCCATGCATGAAAACTAAGCGTGCACTCTCAATCAACATACACAAATAAATTATCAATCAAATAGATGAACGAATTGAATCCACAACTTATGAAATAACAACTGAATGTAATCAAATCATATTGCAAGCATGTACATGGTTTCGAATTCCCCCCTAACCAAGGGGGTTTAGTTCCTCATACTCACAACACAAAGAATATCAAAATTAAACATAAAATTCAACGGAAAGACAACACCTAAAACGTTCCAGCAATCCTCAATAGAATGGCATGAACGTCCCAAGCTTTTTCTCCTCCTCTTGTCTGCGACACAAGAACTAGGACAGGTTCTAGGGGTTATTTAGATGGATGAGTAGGTAAGGAATGATATGGTAGTGTTTAGGGGACATGGGGGTTGCGGCAAAGGGTGAAAATATGGCAGATTGGTGGAGGAAGGCTGCGGCAAGGGGGTTGAATATATTTTGACGAATTTCTGATTTGTGGAGAGGGTGGTATATGCGGCAAGGTGGTAAAACATATATATATAGGCAGCCAAACCCTAAAGAAATCAGGTTAGACAAATGGGCTAGGGTAGATGGATTAGGGTTTAACTTGGCAGAAATTAAATGATTAGGCCCTAGGGTGCGGCTGATTAAGTGGGCTAGGATTAGGGTTTAGGTGCGGCATGGGCTTAGGGTCCACAAGGAGTTAGGGTTTAGGTCATCTAAAAGCCCAAAGCCAAGAATAGAAACTCACGAAAATGGAAACCTCCAAGAATAGAAACTTCCAACTTTAGAAACTTTGGTTGCCAATTCCGACTTCTTTGCTCTTCACTTTCATTTCTTCATTTCTTAAGCTCTTTTGACCTTCAACCTCGTCCATTCCATGTGCTCCATATGCATACACCACATTCCAGCTCAATTTTGCTCCAAAAGCTCCAAATTGCATCATTTCATGTAATATGTCCTTTAAACCTAAAAACACATGAAAGTAGCTTAAAAGACTACTTTAACGAAGAAAACATAACAAAAATGCATAAGAACTAGCTAACTAAGGCGCATAAATATGCTCCTATCAAATTCCCCCACACTTAGCTTTTGCTAGTCCTCGAGCAAAACAAAACAACTAAAGTAAACAAGACGAAACAAAACAAACAAAACATAACCTAAACCTTCCAACGTTTGCCTCAGGGATTTCCAATGAACATGATTTGTCAAAGATCATTACTCACATAGTTTTTAGTCTTCCTTCCCCTCAAGCACATACTTAATCATAGTCACCATTCACTAATTCACATTTAATCAATTAAAACACATCTTGAATGTAGTAACATGCCTTAGAGAATTCCCTCAATTCCTCACTAGTTACGCACTCAATTTTCACTCAGATTTTCTGACTACACACCCTACACTAGTTATATGTGAGAAGATTGATGTAGATATGAAAACGAATGCTCACATATATGTTTCACAACGAATGCAATTTCTAGAGTTAAGAAGCATGTTTAGATATGATCTCATGAATGGAATGCTACTACTTAGATGCGAGAACCAGTGACACCATATGCTCATACCAAATTCAAACTCCACAAATTGACACACATAACACTCAAGATAGAAGTTAAGGGTTGTAATGGGGCTTGGGGTGTTGGTTAACAAGGAAAGGATAGGGAAAACAAACGTTCTTCAAGCAATAGTAAGCAAAGCAATGAAATTGAGACTTAGAATTCACTTAGATTGCAGAAATTAACTTTAAATCACAAGGGAAAGATTTAGACAACTCCTTAGGGCCGAATTCATTGTTTTGGACCCTTACTTCAACAAACAATACTTTGGAACTCTTTTTCTCAACTTTTCAACTTTTTCTTCATTTTTTTTTTTTTTTTCTTTTTCCACGATTTTTTTTTTTTTTTTTTTTTTTTTTTTTCCGTGCCTATAGCACACAATTCCTCATGAAAAACACTTCCCCCACACTTGTTTTCTGCCAACATAAATCAAAAGGACTTCAATTTGAATCATGCTTTGCTATGCTTCAAGAACAAGAGTATGGATAGTCCTAATCTAGGCTAGGTGAAGAAAACATGAGTTAACAAATAATGAAGGCTAACAAGGCTCAATGGGGTTAAAAACCTACAAAACATAATGACATAGGGCACACGGCTTTTTGGCTAAGGTGGTGGTCACTACACAACTTCATCTTGAATGTGTGTTATGCAAATCAATAACATGCTTTGAATGAAATGGGTATGAGTTCTAGCATTTGGAACTAAATGATGAAACGCCTTCTAAGTAGCAACCAAGCAACGAATAATGAGATCATGCAACGACTTTAGAAAACAAAGAATGCACAGATTTTAACTCTCCAAATAAACGTTTAGGCTCAAGTCTCACAGGGATGTAGCGTTAGTTTGAGTTCATTCCTTCAAGCATGTTACAAAAACTGATTTTTATCATTTGTGATTACATGTGCATTCGTAAATTATAACTACAACCAAGCATAAACCAAAGAGTATATCAAACGTCCATCCATGTTTGTAACATTCTTTAACCATCATGCAATTAAAAACCAAATCCTCATCATTGCGTTGGAAGGTGACCTAAGACACAAACAAACACACAAAAACAACTCTTTTTGGGTTTTTCAAAACAATTTTTTCAAATTTTTATGGTATTTTCGGATTTTTAAGTCAACACACTCTAAAACACTCTAAAATAGCTTAAAAACACTTAAAAACAGTGGGAAACAAGTTTAGACATGTTAGGTGGTAATACCCTACGAATTTCATGCAAAAATATCTCAAAACAGAATGTTACCCCCCCACACTTAAACTAAACATCGTCCTCAATGTTTTAGACACAATTAAACACATTACACATAACATAAAGTAAGCAACAAAGGAAAGGGTTTAGGGACGCAAATCTGAGTGTGGAGCGCTTTCTAGGTCTTCCTTTGTTGAATGCATGGGTTGCCTCCCAAGTAGCGCTTGCTTTTACGTCGTACAGCCGGACGAAGACCTCATTCACTCCTTACTAGGGCCCACGGCTTCCAAGGGTATGTCATCCACGGCATGCTCCACAAAGGTGTCATAATAGGGCTTCAAACGATGCCCGTTCACCTTGAATTCATGTCCCGTTTTCAAGCTTTGGATTTGGACTGCACCATGAACAAAAACATTAGTAATAACAAATGGTCCAATCCACTTAGAACGTAACTTACCGGGAAACAAACGTAATCGGGAATTGAACAATAACACTTTCTGCCCAATTGAGAATGATTTCCCACGGATCATGTTGTCATGGAAAGCTTTGGTCTTTTGCTTGTAAATGCTTGCATTATCGTACGCCTCATGCCTTATCTCATCAAGCTCATTTAACTGCCATCTCCTTTGACTTCCCGCTTCATCGAGGTTCATGTTAAACTTCTTGATGGCCCAAAGTGCTTTGTGCTCCAATTCAACGGGAAGATGGCACGCCTTGCCATAGACAAGTCGAAAGGGTGACATCCCAATGGGGGTTTTGTACGCCGTACGATACGCCCAAAGTGCATCATCTAACCGTAAGCTCCAATCCTTCCTTGTTGGCCCAACTGTCTTCTCAAGTATTTGCTTGATCTCTCGGTTGGAAACCTCGGCTTGGCCATTCGTTTGAGGATGGTAAGGTGTAGAAACCTTATGGGTGACATGGTATTTCCTCAATAACGCTTCAATGGTCCGATTGCAAAAGTGTGACCCTCCATCACTAATGATCACTCGTGGCATTCCAAACCTTGCAAAAATGTTAGTTCTAATAAAATCTGCAACCACTTTAGAATCATTAGTCCGGGTGGCCTTGGCTTCCACCCATTTTGATACATAATCAACCGCAAGCAAAATATACATGAAACCATACGATGAAGGGAAGGGACCCATAAAATCAATACCCCAAACATCAAAAATTTCAACATTTAGGATAGAAACTTGCGGCATTTGGTCCTTTGCACTAATGCCACCCATTCTTTGGCATTTATCACATGTTAAGCAAAACGTTCTAGCATCCTTAAAAATACTAGGCCAATAAAATCCACATTGTAACACTTTGAGGGCCGTGCGTTGTGTGCCAAAGTGCCCTCCACATGCATATGTATGACAAAAACTCAAAATTGAATGACATTCAGAATCATGCACACATCGACGTATAATCTGATCGGGACAAAATTTCCATAAGTATGGATCATCCCACACATAAAACCGTGCATCATGCCTAAGTTTGTCACGTTGGTGCCTATTGAACTCACTTGGACTACGTTTTGACACCAAAAAATTAACTATATCAGCATACCACGGTGTACTAACCTTTATGGACAGCAATTGTTCATCGGGGAATGTCTCTGCAATGGGTAGGGACTCCTCATTATGCACTATGCGGCTTAGGTGGTCAGCCACCACATTCTCCACGCCCTTCTTATCCCGAATCTCAATGTCAAACTCTTGTGGAAGCAATAGCCATCGAATTAGTCTAGGCTTGGCCTCTTTTTTTGTAAGCAAATACTTGAGAGCTGCATGATCAGTAAAAATAATAACTTTAGTCCCAAGTAAATATGACCGAAACTTATCTAATGCAAATACCACAGCAAGTAATTCTTTTTCAGTTGTTGAGTAATTTAATTGAGCATCATTTAATGTTCTAGAAGCATAATAAATAACATGAGGTTGTTTGTCCTTTCGCTGCCCCAAAACAGCACCAATCGCATAGTCCGAAGCATCGCACATCAACTCGAATGGAAGGCTCCAATCTGGAGGTGTGATAATGGGAGCCGAAGTGAGAGCCTCCTTGAGGTGCTTGAATGCCGTGGAGCATGCATCATCAAACTCAAACGCCACCTCTTTTTGCAGCAATCGGCATAGTGGCTGTGCAATCTTTGAGAAATCCTTTATGAACCGCCTATAAAAACCTGCGTGACCAAGAAACGAACGAACCTCTCTAACCGAAGTTGGAGAGGGTAAGTGACGAACAAGGTCTACCTTAGATTTATCTACTTCAATGCCTTTTTCAGAAATAATATGTCCTAGAACAATACCTTGTTTAACCATGAAGTGACATTTTTCCCAATTAAGCACAAGATTTGTTTCAACACAACGTTGCAAAATCAAACTAAGATTACTCAAACAACCATCAAATGAATTACCAAACACACTGAAATCATCCATAAAAACCTCAATAATTTTCTCAACATAATCTGAAAATATGCTCATCATGCATCTTTGAAATGTAGCAGGTGCATTACATAAACCAAATGGCATGCGACGATAAGCAAATGTACCAAAGGGGCATGTAAAAGTGGTATTTTCTTGATCATCCGGGGCAATAAAAATTTGATTATAACCAGAGTATCCATCAAGAAAACAATAAAATGAATGACCCGCTAACCTTTCCAACATTTGATCTAGGAACGGCAATGGGAAGTGGTCCTTCCTCGTGGTGGCGTTTATCTTCCTATAATCAGTGCATACACGGCAACCGGTTTGGATTCGAGTGGGCACTAGCTCATTCTCCGCGTTTTCCACAACCGTCACTCCAGATTTCTTCGGCACACATTGGATCGGTGAAACCCACTTACTATCCGAGATAGGATAGATAACTCCACAATCTAACAACTTGATTATCTCCTTCTTCACAACTTCCATCATCGGAGGGTTAAGACGGCGTTGAGCCTCTCTAGTTGGTTTGGCCCCCTCCTCAAGAAATATATGATGCATGCATGTGGCGGGACTAATACCTTTGATATCGGCCAATGTCCAACCTAGGGCAGATTTGAATTCCTTCAAAACACGCACTAGTTTCTCCTCTTCTTGTGCCGTGAGTGATGAAGAAATGATGGCCGGTAATGTCTCCTTTTCCCCCAAGAAAATGTACTTCAAATGGCCCGGTAATGGTTTGAGATCAAGGGTAGGTGCCTGAACTATAGATGGAAGCAATTTGTTAGTCGAAATGGGAATGGACTCACGGTTAGTATACTTACCATCAAGCTTAGGTGAGGACTCAAGGGCAGCCACAACTTCAAGTAATTCTTCACTAGGGGGCACGGCATGGGATGACTCTTGTATGCCGTGGGCATGCATGCAATCTGCCCCCTTTGTTTTAAGTTCCATGCCTCGTGTAATGACTTTTTCAAGCGCATCGTCATTCAAATCGTCGAGATATCCCTGCGCCAAGGAGTCAATTATATCAATAGAAAAGCATGAATGGTCCTCACTAGGGTATTTAATGGAATCAGAAAGATTAAAATTAACAACTTCCCCATCGAATTCCATGGACAAAGTTCCACAATACACGTCAATCTTCGTCCGGGCCGTCTTCATGAATGGCCTTCCAAGTAGAATGGGCAGCGAAGGAGCATGGTCCGATTCATCCATTTCGAGGACATAGAAATCCGCCGGGAAGACCAAATGATTAACCTGCACAAGAACATCTTCCAAAACTCCCTTTGGATAGGCGTTAGATCTATCGGCCAATTGTATTATTACCCCATCATTTTTCAATGCTCCTAAGTTCATAGATGCATAAATGGAATATGGCATAACATTTATAGAAGCACCTAAATCAAGCATGGCAGATTCAAATCTAGTATTCCCAATAACACAAGGAATGGTAAAGCTACCTGGATCCTTGCATTTGGGAGGTAGTTTGCGTTGCAAGATGGCGGACACATTCTCACCTACCTTTACCACTTCCTTAGTCGACATCCTCTTCCTAGTGGTACACAACTCCTTCAAGAACTTAGCATACCTCGGAACTTGCTTGATTGCATCTAACAAAGGTATGTTAACTTGAACATTCCTAAAGGTTTCAAGGATATCCTTTTCTGCCTCTTCTTTCTTCGTTTGCATGAACCTACTAGGAAAAGGCACATTTGAAGGGAAAACATTAGTATGAACCGAATTTGACCCATTTTTACCTTTATTGGCCGAATTGGACAGATTTGGGACCATAGGGACTTGCGGCAAAGGTGGAATCACCTTTGCCGTGGGCAACCTTGTTTCTTCCTCTTCCATTTGCAAAATTTCATCCTCGTTATGACCTGTTTTCGATGTAGGAACTGCCCCAACTTCCTTACCACTTCTTAGGGTGATTACTTTGGCTGATTCGAAACCTCCCTTCGGATTTGGAATGGTGGAACTAGGGAGTTGTCCAGGATCTCGAAACTTACCTACAAACTCGGCAATCTGCCCAATTTGTTTCTCAAGTTGATCCACCCTCTTATCTTGGTTTTGCATAGCCTTCGCTTGATCTTCCTGCCCATTAGACAACTTAGTTAGTATCTTAAGAAGTGCATCATTGTCAAGAGACGTACCTGAGGCACTTGGGCCGGATTGGGCTTGATTTTGGGGTGGGCCGTAGGTTTTGGGAAAGAACCCCGGGGGTTGTTGCCTAAAGCCTCCTTGGTTCTGAGGTTGCTGGGGATCCCTCCACTTGAAATTTGGGTGGTCTCGCCACCCCGGATTATACGTGTTGGAGTATGGATCATGTCTTGACTGATTTTGGCTTTGAAACCCAATGGCATTCGCACTTTCCCATCCGCCATTCTCGATGAGTTGAGGACACTTTTGGAGGCATGTCCTTGGATAGAACATACGCCACATACCACAGGTCCTTGCATTTTCATTCCCTCGGCCATCTGTGACACAATGGAAGTAAGATTAGCTAACTGTGAATGAAAATCAGGTGCGGAACTTACCTCATGAACCTGCTGCCGTGGGGGTCCTCTTTGGCCTACTCCTTCATACTGTTGAGCGTTCAATGCTCGGTTAGCGATCAAGACCTTGGCATCCCTGGGCGTCTTGTCCACCAATGCTCCACCCGCCGAAGCATCAAGCATTTGACGTTCTAGAGGTAGGAGACCCTCGTAGAAATATTGCAAGAGCAACTCCTCCTTCATCTGATGCTGTGGACAAGAAGCAACAAGTGATTTAAATCGTTCATAATACGTAGGAAAAGACTCACCTTCTTCTTGCTGGATTCCGCTTATCTTTTTGCATAGGAGGATGATGCGAGAAGTTGGAAAGAACTTCTCCAAGTACGCTCTCTTCATACTCTCCCAAGAAGTGACAGTGCCGGGAGCTAACTCATATAACCAATCTTTGGCTTTATCCATCAAAGAGAATGGAAAAGCCTTCATCTTCAAGATGTTTCCGTCAACAGTGACAGGAGTCATACTAGAGCAAACTACTTCAAATTCTTTCAAATGTTTGTTAGGATCTTCCATGGACAAGCCATGGTATTTAGGAATATGATGAAGCAAACTTGACTTTAATTCAAACTCATCCGTCTTACCTTGGGCAGCCGTGGGGTATTGAATGCACAAGGGTGCGGCATTACCCAATCCCGAAGCTGCAAGCTCCTTGAGTGTCCGGGTGTCCACCGCCATGCCTTGTGGTTCTTCAAATACTCTTGCCGTGGGTTCCTCCTCCTCCTCTAGGACTTGTTCCTCGAGGTCAGATTCCGGGCTTGGTGGATTTGGTTCGTGTTGCTTCCTTGTCCGTCTCAAAGTCCTCTCAAAATCGTCGTCAAAATCCAAGATATGCTCACGAATTGGTTGAGAACTCCGAGTCATACACTAATACCTAAAACAAGGAAAACAAAACTAGGTCAGAGACTTAACAAAAATAAAGTAAACAGAAAATAACAATCCAAGGGATTAGCAAAGTTGCTAATCCCCGGCAACGGCGCCAAAAATTTGATGCGAAATAATTAAGCACACAAATTAAACCCTCTTTTTGTCAAATTGTAGTAAAGATGTAAGTAGGGATCGTTCTAGACCGGGGATTAGGAGGGATTGCTAAACACTTGGAAACTGACTTAAAAACTCAAAAACAAAGTTTAAAACACTAAACTCGACTCAAAGAATGCAAAACTAAAAGTTAAAACACTTAAACAAACCTAAAAACCCAAAACAGCAACTAGAAGACTCAAAACTGCCTAAAAACCACTTTCTGGGCAGTTTTGAGCACCTACACTAATTTGGACGAAATTGGGTGAAAACTTGAATCAAAATACTTAGAAACACAAATCAAAGCACTTTCTAACTAATCTAAGACTTCAAATTAAAGGTGGATTTGTTTTGGACGAAAATTTAACATAAAACAGAAACTTTAAACTAAACAGATTGTAGAATGTTTTTGGATAAAAAGGATGGATAAAAGGCTAGTTAGGAGGTTCTTCTCCACACATGTCACACTTGCAACAAAACGATTTTCAGTTGTTCTTCCAATAAATTATAAATACTCAACGCCCCAGATTAACCGTGAATTGCACTAATTAACCCTCAGTTTTTCCACAAGTTATTAAGTTGGATGATTGCATACGACAACTCAAAACATTCCCTACAAGTTCCCTATATGAATTGCATAATAGAGATACAAGCAAGAATCATTAAGTTCTATGAAAAACATAAGCATTGACGAAGCATTCGTTACTATGAATTGCATGAAACTTATGCTAAGAATTCATTCAACGCGATTGTTTTCAAGCAACCTTCACTACTTATGATTATAAGATTGTAACTATTAGGTGAAACTCCCTCATAATCTAGCATCATATTCATGCATGAAAACTAAGCGTGCACTCTCAATCAACATACACAAATAAGTTATCAATCAAATAGATGAACGAATTGAATCCATAACTTATGAAATAACAACTGAATGTAATCAAATCATATTGCAAGCATGCACATGGTTTCGAATTCCCCCCTAACCAAGGGGGGTTTAGTTCCTCATACTCACAACACAAAGAATATCAAAATTAAACATGGAATTCAACGGAAAGACAACACCTAAAACGTTCCAGCAATCCTCAATAGAATGGCATGAACGTCCCAAGCTTTCTCTCCTCCTCTTGTCTGCGGCACAAGAACTAGGACAGGTTCTAGGGGTTATTTAGATGGATGAGTAGGTAAGGAATGATATGGTAGTGTTTAGGAGACATGGGGGTTGCGGCAAAGGGTGAAAATATGGCAGATTGGTGGAGGAAGGCTGCGGCAAGGGGGCTGAATATATTTTGACGAATTTCTGATTTGTGGAGAGGGTGGTATATGCGGCAAGGTGGTAAAACATATATATATAGGCAGCCAAACCCTAAAGAAATCAGGTTAGACAAATGGGCTAGGGTTTGGGTGCGGCAAGGGTTGGAAATCCACCAGAAAATAGGGTTTCTAGAACATTAGGTGCGGCATGGGCTTAGGGTAGATGGATTAGGGTTTAACTTGGCAGAAATTAAATGATTAGGCCCTAGGGTGCGGCTGATTAAGTGGGCTAGGATGAGGGTTTAGGTGCGGCATGGGCTTAGGGTCCACAAGGAGTTAGGGTTTAGGTCATCTAAAAGCCCAAAGCCAAGAATAGAAACTCATGAAAATGGAAACCTCCAAGAATAGAAACTTCCAACTTTAGAAACTTTGGTTGCCAATTCCGACTTCTTTGCTCTTCACTTTCATTTCTTCATTTCTTAAGCTCTTTTGACCTTCAACCTCGTCCATTCCATGTGCTCCATATGCATACACCACATTCCAGCTCAATTTTGCTCCAAAAGCTCCAAATTGCATCATTTCATGTAATATGTCCTTTAAACCTGAAAACACATGAAAGTAGCTTAAAAGACTACTTTAACGAAGAAAACATAACAAAAATGCATAAGAACTAGCTAACTAAGGCGCATAAATATGCTCCTATCAAGTAGCCACACACCTTCCACATTTCAGCCACATGCACTTGTTCCTCCATCATTGCACCAACAACAACATTGCACATGCACTCCCTTTAATTAATTAACCCATGTGCACCCTTTATTCTTTCATCATTCCAGCCACTCCACATCCCTCACCAAGAAATCATTCAACACATGCATCCATAATCATTTCTCCACACCAAAACCGTGCACATGCATTCCCCTTGTGCAAATCCATCATTCCACACCTCCATGGCAGCCACCAACCAACCTAGCTGTCATGTTTCCCCTTTAATCATTCAAACATTCACCCACATGCATTTCTAACCCACATGCACCCTAGATTCTAATCAGCCATTCACATTTAATCATTCATTCCCATCAGATTTCTAGCATATTCACATGCATTCCATCCTTTAAAACATTGCACATGCACTCCACATGCATTCATCCTAGCTGTCATGTTTCCCCTTTCATCATTCCCTCACATTCTTTAAATCAGCCAACACATGCATCCACCTTTCTCCCATCAGATTTCCAACATTGCACATGCATTTCCCTTACAATTTCAGCCATCCTAGCTGTTTTGCACATGCATTCACTTAACCTAGCTGTCATGTTCCCTCTCCCATCCATTCATCTCCCTATAAAAACCATACACACTTCACACAACATTCATTCACACTCATTCACACCTCAATTCATCCCACACTTCCATTTCAGAAATTCATCCATTGTACATACCACAAACACTTCCCCCTTTGTGCCGTGAGTTTCCCTATTAATCCAAACACCATCCTTCCATTTTCACCACTACCCAAACCATTCACACCATCAAACTATCCTTAGACCTTGTGCTACAACGAAGAGGAAGAGAAGAGTGCCTAAACGTTCATACAATTCAAGTTTGAGTTGTTGGAATGTTTAGGTGTTTCTTTGATTTCAATGTTTAATTTCAATACTCTTTGTTTTGTACGAATGAGGAATGGAAGAGAAGAGGACCTAAACGTTCATACAATTCAAGTTTGAGTTGTTGGAATGTTTAGGTGTTTCTTTGATTCTCTTTGTTTTGTACCATGAGGAACTAAATCCCCCTTGGTTAGGGGGTAATTCGAAATATATGTTTATGCTTGCATTTTGATTTGATTACTTCTAATTGCATTTCATAAGTTGTGGATTCAATTTGTTTAACTGTTTGATTGATAACTTATTTATGTATGTTTATTGAGAGTGCACGCTTAATTTTCATGCATGAATATGACGCTAGAATATAAGTGAGTTTCACCTAATAGTTACGAACTTATATTCACAAGTAGTGGAGGTTGCTTATAAACAATCGCGTTAAACGAATTCTTGGCATAAGTTTCATGCAATCATAGTAACGAATGCCCCGTCAACACTTATAATTTTCATAGAGCGTAATGATTCTTGCTTGTATCTCTATTATGCAATCATGTAGGGGACTTGTGGGGAATGTTTTGGGTTGTCGTATGCAATCATCCAATTCAATAACGTTAGGAAGATTTGAAGGTTAATTAGTGCATCACAGTTAACTTGGGGTGTTGAGAATTAATGATTTGTTGAAATGCAATTGGAAATCGTTTATTATGCAAGTATAACATGTATGGAGATGAACCCCTTAGCCATTCTATCATCCATTCATTCCATTCCATCAAATTCGTTTTACAATCTGTTTAGTTTATTAACTTGTTTTGTCATTTCAATTTTCGTATAAATCTAAATCCCCCTTTACTTTATTGTCCAATTTAGTTAGAAAGTGTCTTAGTTTATGTTTCTAAGTGTTTTGATTAAATTTGTTACATAAATTCGTCCAAATTCACCAAAGTGCTCAAAACTGCCCAGAAAGTGATTTTAAGGCAGTTTTGAGTGTTTTGGGTGATGTTTGAGTCTTTTCGTTTGTTTTAGTGTTTTAAAGTTTAGTTTTGGATTCTTTGAGTCTAGTATAGTGTTTCATATTGTTATTTTACGTTTTTGAGTCAAATCCAAGTGGTTAACAATCCCTCCTAATCCCCGGTCTAGAACGATCCCTACTTGCACCTATACTACAATTGTCAAAAAGAGGGTTTAATTTGTGTGCGTATAAATCACGCATCAAATTTTGGCGCCGTTGCCGGGGATTAGAAAATTTGCTAATCCCTTGGATTGTTTTATTTTTGTTTGTTTTTATTCCAGATTCTTAATCTTGTTTTGTTTCTTGTTTTAGGTACTAGTTTATGACTCGGAGTTCTCATCCGATTCGTGAACATATCCTGGAGTGATTGGGTTCTTCGTCCGGCTGCAAGACGTAAAAGAAAGCGCTACTTGGGAGGCAACCCAATGCACTGAAAAAAAAGAAAAAAAAAAAAAAGAAAAAAGAAATTTCATATATTAAAAAAAAAAAATACTAAACATGGAGAAAGATGGTGCTTCACAAAGGTTGTTTACGTGAAGCCCCACTACGAGGCGTCGAAGCGGAAGGCATTGAAGCGGAAGGCATCGGAGCGGAAGGCATTGGAGCGGAAGGCATCGGAGAGGGAGGCATCGGAGCTAGAGCATTCCAGGCCTCAATACTTGGCCAAACGCTGGATGATCCATGAAAAAGGTGCCTCTGGAGGAAAGACGAAAACCTTTGACGGTCACTTTGAATCCGACCTTCAGACTCTTGCAGCTCATCAAGCTTCCTCTTCATGCCCGTCGAATAGTTGTTTGCAAGCACGTGCAAACTTCTATTCTCGTACTTAAGCTGCTGGATCTCTTGCTTAAGACTTTCCACCTCTGCCATCAATGATTCCACCTGACGGGAGCGGGCAAGCAGGCGTTGGCCCATGTTGGACACAGAACTCGCACACTGAACACTAAGTGCGAGGGACTCTTGAACGGCCAACTCATCGGACCGTCCTGACAACAGCCTACTATCTTTTGGAGTGAGGAGGTTCCTAGCTACTATTGTAACTGTTGTGGCGTCCTGCATCACGGAGTCTTCACCTGTGAGAGGACCGTTAGAAGATAAGAAAGAAGGGCGCCATACGTTACCTTGACGCGGCGCGCCCGTATCACTGCTAAGACTCAATTCTAAGCTAAGGTTCGACGGGTTTGCCATTTATCAAAAGTGTTCAAAGAGATGGGGTGGATGGAGTTAATTCTCAAAGGGCCGGAGTCGATTTTCAAGAATGGGAATTCTTCAGAGTGTGTTTGTTGTGGTGATCGATAGCTCTATAAAAAGCCAAGGCGACGCGTCCACCAATTCAAAAAGCCGGAATTTTCGGCGTAATTTAGGCGACGTTTTCTCGGCTTTTCAGAAGACGCGTTCAACTTTGTCAAAAGATTTCTTCTTTTCAGACAACACGTGGAGGCCATCATCGCAACTACACATCTTTAGCCGACAAGCGCAAAGTTCGGCGACGCTTTCTCTGCTTTTCAGAAAACGCGTGCAGCTTTGTCAAAAGGAGCCGCATCCGCACTACTACGTGTCGTTCAGAAAGCAAAGGGGCGCCTGCTCAGAAATCGAAGGGGCGTCGTTCAGAAATATAAGAGGCGCCACTATTTCAAAAAGCCGGATTTGCGGCATCAAAACGTTTGTCGATAAGGGTAAAAGAATGATGCGAGATTTACTTGACACTCAAATTAAACCCTCGTTTGACAATTGTAGTAGAATGGATAAGTGAGGGATCGTTCTAGACCGGGGATTAGGAAGGCTTGCTAAAACCTTCTAAATTGACTTAAAAACATAAAAACTAAATTAAAATACTCTTAACAAGACTACTATGACTCAGAATGGCTTTCAAAAACTCAAATTGTCTAAAACAATCAAATTGACTCAAATAGAAGCTAGAACTTGATTTAGACGAATTTGCAATTGTTTATGACTCCAAAAGCTTAAAGATACAAAAATAAAACAAATACGAATGATTAAGACTTAACAAAATAGGGGGGGAATTGTGGTTGGATGATATTAAATTAAAAAGACAGAATATAATTAAAGGCAAAATGTAAATATGAATGTGATAAAAATATGGATGATGGAATAGCCAAGGGGTTCTTCTCCACACATGTTACACTTGCAAACAAAATTGATTCTCAGTTGGTCTTTCGATAAGTTGTGAAACTCAATGCTCCAAGTTAATTAGATCCGCTTAGATTAACTTTCAGATTTCCCTAAATTCGTTGGATTGAATGGAATACGCATTACAACCAAATTATTCTTAATCAAAGTCCCTAACTATGGAATACGCATGATAGAGACATTCAACAAAGATCATTAAGTTCAACGGAAATCATAAACATCGACGAGGCATTCGTTACTATGGAATACGCATGAAACTTATGCCAAGAATTCGTTTAACGCGATTGTTTATAAGCAACCTCCACTACTTGTGAATATAAGTTCATAACGATTAGGTGAAATTCACTTATATTCTAGCGTCATATTTATGCATGAAAATTAAGCTTGCAATCTCAATGAACATACATAAATAAGTTATCAATCAAACAGTTAAACGAATTGAATCCACAACTTATGAAATTCCAACCAAACGTAATCAATTCAAATTGCAAATATAAACATAGTTTCGAATCACCCCCTAGCTAAAGGGGGTTTAGTTCCTCATAACTTTGAAATCAAAGAAACACCTAAACATTCCAACAACTCAAACTTGAATTGTATGAACGTTTAGGCACTCTTATCTTCCATTCGTCATACGTACAAAACAAAGAGAATTAAATTATAACTTTGAAATCAAAGAAACACCCAAACATTCCAACAACTCAAACTTGAATTGTATGAACGTTTAGGCACTCTTCTCTTCCTCTTCGTTGTGTCACAAGGTCTAAGGAGATGTTAAGGGCTTTAGGTGTATGTGGAATGGAGTAGGGAGTGGTTGGAGATGGAAGAGTGAAGAGAAAATATGCAGAAAATGAAGTGGGACTCACGGCAATGGAATGGGCTTGTTGCTTGGTGTTTGTAACTGAAAATGTGTATGGAAGAGTAAGTGTATGAATTGAGGTGTGGATGCTTATTTATAGGTGAAGAGGAGGGAACATGACAACTAGGAACTTGGTGGAAATCTGAAATGGTGATGGGAGATGCATGTGGCTGTTTTATGCATGTGCTTAAAGGGTGGTGAATGCATATGCTTTGACAGAAATGAAGGGGATAATGCACGGTTTTGAGAGGTTTTCTGGTGGTTGTGAGGTGGATGAATGATTAGAATCTTGTAAGGGTGGAAATGCATGTGGAATGGATGTGAAATCTGCCAAAATGCATGTGAAAGGAATGCTGGAAATGCATGTGAATGTAGGCCACGGCAAAGGGTGTTGTTTGTGGAATGATGGCAGGTTGTGTATGTGTTTGGGAAGAGAATAAATGTATGATGGTGGCTGAATGATTAAAGGGAATGAATGGGAGTGACACTAGGTTGATTATGCATGTGGAAATGCTGGAATTATCAATGGTTATGCACGGCAAAGGTTGGAAAAAAGTGGAAATGGAATGTTATGCAATGATAATGTCTTGTAAAGATACTAATAAATAATGCATGTAGGGTTAGGAAATAAAATCATAACTTAAAGGGGGATGATTAAAGGGTGTTGAAAGGTTTTGCATGGCTTTGAAGTGATTGTGGATTGGGCTAGAGTTTAAGTACATGAAATGGACCCAAATTGCTCCCCCTTGCATGGCAAGGAATGGTGTTTGTGTTAAGCCCAAGGCAAGGTGAATGTAATTGGGTTAGGGCCATTGTTTTGTGTCTTCAAGTGCATACAAGGCCTTCAAATTCGTCCATCCTCTTGGCTCCATGGATAAGCTATCCAATCCATGCCCAAAAATGCTCCAAATGGCCTCAAAATGCACTTTCTTGCTCCCTAGGCCCTTAGAACCTAAAAACACACAAAAGAAGCATAAAGGACTAAAATAACGAGAGAAACATAACGTAAATGCACGAGAACAAGCCATTTAAGTCGCATGAATATGCTCCTATCAAATACCCCCACACTTAGCTTTTGCTAGTCCTCGAGCAAAACAGAATAAAAACAAATAAACAAAACGACACTAAACACGTAAAACACAACCTAAACCTTCCAACAACCGTCTTAGGGATTTCCAATGCACATGACATGTTAAAAATCATCATTCTCACAGATTTTAGTCATCTTCACACTTAAGTACATTCTTAATCATAGTCACCATATACTAGTTCACAATTAAGCATTTAAAACCATGTTTTGAATGTAGTAACATGCCTTAGAGAATTTGCTCAATTCCTTACAAGATATGCACTCGATTTTCACTCAGAATTTCTAACTACACACCCTAATCTAGTCATATGTGAGAAGATTGATGTAACATGAAAACGAACACTCACATATAAGTATCACAAAGAACGCAATTTCTGGAGTTAATAAGCATGTTTAGATATGATCTCATGAATGGAATGCTACTACTTAGACGTGAGAACCAGTGACACCATAAGCTCATACCAAGTTCAAACTCCACAAATTGAAATACACAACACTCAAGATAGAAGTCAAGGGTTGTAACGGGGCTTGGGGTATGTGGATAACAAAGAAGGGATATGGAAAACAAAGGTTCTTAAAGAATTAGTGAGCAAAGCATTTGAATCAACTTAGAATTCACTTTTGAATGAAAACTCAACTTTTGAACAAAAAGGGAGAATTTAGACAATTTACGCCCAGAATTGGTGTTTTGGAACCTTTCTTCAATCACTTATTCTTTTTTTTTTTTTTTTTTTTTTTTTTTTTTTTTACTTTTTTTTTTTTTTTTTTCTTTTCTTTTGAATCTCAAAACATAAACACTTAAACATTCTCTCCCCCACACTTATTTTCTTTCATAATGTAACTCAAAAGGAATTCAATTAAGTCATGCTCACTATCTTTTAAGAACAAGGGTGGGGATTGTCCTAAACTAGGCTAGGTGAGGAAAAAGTGGGTTAACAAAGAACATGGGCTAACACGGCTCAACGGGGGTACAACTTACAACATATACGAAATATGGGAAGTGAGGCTATTTGGCTATGGTGGCAACTACACAACTTCATCTTGAATATGTGTTACGCAAATCAATAACATGCTTTGAATGAAATGGGCATGAGTTCTAGCATTTGGAACTATATGATGAAACGCCTTCTAAGTAGTAACCAAGCAAAGAATAATGAGATCATGCAACGACTTTAGAAAACAAGAAATCACAGATTATACTCTCCAAAGAACGTTATAGGCTCAAGTCTCTCAGGGTTGTAGTATTTGTTTGAGTTCCTTCCTTCAGGCATGTTACAAAAACTAAATTTTCTTTTATGATTGCATGTGAAGTCATACATTATAACCATAACCAAGCATATACCAAGAGTAAATCAAACTTTTCTCTATGTTTATAACTCTTTTTAACAGTCATGCAATTACAAACCAAATCCTTATCATTGTGTTGGAAGGTATCCTAAGACACAAACACACACACAAAAACAACTTTAAAACAACTCTTTTTGGGTTTTTCAAAACAATTTTTCAAATTTTTATGGGATTTTCGAATTTTTAAGACAAAACACACTAAAACAGTTTTAAAACAGTGAGAAACAACATGTGAAGTGATAGGTGATAAAATCCAACGAATTTGCATCAAATATACTTAGTTACCCCCCCACACTTAAATCAAACATTGTCCTCAATGTTTTAAGCATAGATTCACACAAAGCATAAGTAAATACACAAAAAGCACTTAAACATACTAAACATGGCATAATGTAATTAACAAAGAGAAGAGTTTAGAGACGCAAATCTGGTTATAGAGTGTAAATTCCATCTTCTCCTTGGTAATTGCATTGAGGCTTTGATCTTTGTGATTCCACAGGCTTACTCTTGAACTGGTTTCTGCCCATCGTTGATTTTCCTTTGTGCTACTTCTTGAACTGGGCAGCAGGAATCTTTTGGTCTCCTCCACTTGTTGATTTTCCTTTGTGCTACTGGGCTGGAGGATTCTTTTGGTCTTCCCCGAAGGTCTGAGCTTACCCCTTTGGTCTGTTTCTTTGTTCAATCTTTCTAATTCGTATTGAAAAGGGTTGGAGGATAACTCAGCCTATGTTTGTCTCCACATGCTTCAATGTATCATTTTCACTTGCCTTACTCGCTCCCCTTTGCAGAAGTGGTCCCTTCTCCGGAAGTGTATCAACCGTTGAAGATGACTACTCGAGAGCAACGCTAGGTAAGCAATCAGGAATAGATTCCAGGCAGTTGGCTCCAGAACGGAAGACTGACTCCAAGTGCCGGCTGATTGCTTGTTTTACTTTGCCATGCGAGTAAGAACAAGGACAAAGAAAAAGACAGGGAAAGAGCATGATATGAGATACATTTGCTTTTGACCTTGATGATATGAGATACCTTTGCTTTTGAAGAAGCGGTGAATGAATCAGCACATGTATTTGTTGTGCTGTTTCCTCCTGGGTCATATGTATTCCAGGCATCTGGTATCATCTTTGGGGAAGAAGAAAGAATTGAGTATTTCGAAAGGCTTGGCTGGGAGTGCACCCTCAGAGGTGAGGGAGAGTTGGGCATTTTCTTCAGGTTTGCCCTGCCATAAAAGACGAAGGTCGACATATATAGAGATAATAGCAAGTGATGGTACTTTTTACCTTTGTCGACAAACGTTTTGATCCCGCAACTCTGGCTTTTTGAAATAGTGGCGCCTCTTCGATTTCTGAATACGCCTCTTCGATTTCTGAGCAGACGCCCCTTCGATTTCTGAGCGACACGTGGTAGTGCAGATGCGGCTCCTTTTGACAAAGCTGCACGCGTCTTCTGAAAAGCAGAGAAAGCGTCGCCGAACTTTGCGCTTGTCGGCTAAAAATGTGTAGTTGTGATGATGGTCTCCACGTGTTGTCTGAAAAGAAGAAATCTTTAGACAAAGTTGAACGCGCCTTCTGAAAAGCCGAGAAAGCGTCGCCTAAATTACGCCGGAAATTCCGGCTTTTTGAATTGGTGGACGCGTCGCCTTGGCTTTTTTATTGAGCTATCGATCACCACAACAAACACACTCTGAAGACTTCCCATTCTTGAAAATCGACTCCGGCCCTTTGAAATTTAACTCCATCCCTTCTCTTTGAACACTTTTGAAAAATGGCAAACTCATCGAACCTTAGCTTGGAATTGAGCCTTAGCAGTGATACGGGCGCGCCGCGTCAAGGTAACGTATGGCGCCCTTCTTTCTTTTCTTCTAACGGTCCTCTCACAGGTGAAGACTCCGTGATGCAGGACGCCACAACAGCTACAATAGTAGCTAGGAACCTCCTCACTCCGAAAGATAGTAGGCTGCTGTCAGGACGGTCCGATGAGTTGGCCGTTCAAGAGTCCCTCGCACTTAGTGTTCAGTGTGCGAGTTCTGTGTCCAACATGGGCCAACGCCTGCTTGCCCGCTCCCGTCAGGTGGAATCATTGATGGCAGAGGTGGAAAGTCTCAAGCAGGAGATCCAGCAGCTGAAGTATGAGAATAGAAGTTTGCACGTGCTTGCAAACAACTATTCGACGGGCATGAAGAGGAAGCTTGATGAGCTGCAAGAGTCTGAAGGTCGGATTCACAGTGACCGTCAAAGGTTCTCGTCTTTCCTCCAGAGGCACCTTTTTCCTGGCTCATCCAGCGCTTGGCCAAGTATTGAGGCCTGGAATGCTCTATCTTCGATGCCTCCCGCTCCGATGCCTTCTGTTCCTACGCCTTCCGCTCCGATGCCTTCTGTTCCTACGCCTTCCGCTCCGATGCCTTCTGCTTCAAGAGTAAAGCCACGTAGTGGGGCCTCAAGCAAACAACCTTTGTGAAGCACCATCTTTCTTTGTTTAGCAGTGCCTATCAATAAATCAAACATTTTCTCAATGTTACAATCATAGACTCACACAATTAATAAACAAACAAACAATAACAACTAAACAACCTAACAAGGCAGAAACGAAATAGCAACAAAGAGAAGAGTTTTTTTAGAAATTTGGATCTGGAGTGCTTTCTAAGTCTTCCTTTGTTGAATGCATGGGTTGCCTCCCAAGTAGCGCTAAGACACAAACAAACACCAAAATGACTCAAATGACTCTAAAAACACATATTTTTGGGTTTTTCAAAAGAAATTTTATTTTTATTTTTATTTTTTTTCAAATTTTCGGAGTTTTATACCAAGACACTATAAAACACACTAAAACACTCTAAAAACGCTTAAAACAGCAAGAAACAACATTCTAAGTGAAAGGTGAATAAATCCCACGAAATTCATGCAAATACAAATTGTTTACCCCCCCACACTTAAATCAAACTTTGTCCTCAATGTTTTAAACAGAAAGTCACAACAGAGCAAGCAAATAAACAAATACGAGAAAGAAAGCAAAGTAAAGGCAGTAAAGAAAAAGAAAGGAATAAAAATAAGTCTCTTAAAGGGGTTTCCAAGTCTCTTAAAGGGGTTTCCAAGCATGGGTTGCCTCCCACGAAGCGCTTTCTTTTACGTCTTGCAGCCGGACGGTACCTCCGTTTTAAGCTTGACTAGGTTCCACGGCATGGAGGGGTACCTCCTCCACGACATGCTCCTCAAACATCTCGTAATAGGGCTTCAATCGATGCCCATTCACTTTGAATTCTTGCTGCGTCTTTGAACTTTTGATTTGCACTGCACCATGAGGGAAAACATTAGTAACAACAAACGGGCCAATCCATTTAGAACGCAACTTACCAGGAAACAAACGTAGGCGAGAGTTAAAAAGTAACACTTTCTGCCCAACTGTGAAGGTCTTGGTTCGAATCATTTTATCATGGAATGCTTTGGTCTTGGCTTTGTACATCCGGGCGTTCTCATAGGCTTCATTCCGAATCTCCTCAAGTTCATTCAATTGGAGCTTCCTATGAACTCCCGCTGCATCTATGTCCATGTTGAAAATCTTCACGGCCCAATGTGCCTTGTGCTCTAACTCTACGGGCAAATGACATGGCTTACCATAGACGAGCCGAAAAGGTGACATCCCAATGGGTGTTTTGTATGCCGTACGATATGCCCACAGTGCATCATCTAAACGTAAGCTCCAATCCCTCCTTGTTGGTCCAACGGTCTTCTCCAAAATTTGTTTGATTTCTCGGTTAGACACCTCGGCTTGGCCATTTGTTTGAGGATGGTAAGGTGTGGAGACCTTATGGTTAACATGGTACTTTCTTAGCAACGCCTCAATGGTCCGATTGCAAAAGTGAGACCCTCCATCACTTATGATTACTCTCAGCATTCCAAACCTAGCAAAAATGTTAGTTTTCACGAAATCTGCAACCACCTTAGAATCGTTAGTACGGGTGGCTTTTGCTTCCACCCATTTAGAAACATAATCAACGGCTAGCAAGATATAAGTGAAACCATAAGATGGAGGGAAAGGGCCCATGAAATCAATGCCCCAAACATCAAAAATTTCAACATTAAAGACAGGGGTTTGCGTCATTTGGTCCTTGGTACCTCTGTTACCCATTCGTTGGCAACGATCACAAGACATACAAAAGGTTCTAGCATCCCTAAATATAGTCGGCCAATAAAAACCACACTCTAGAACCTTGAGGGCAGTGCGTTGTGTGCCAAAATGACCACCATATGCATATGTGTGACAAAAGCTTAGAATAGAGTGAAATTCAGAATCATGCACACATCTACGTACAATTTGATCTGAGCAATACTTCCACAAATAAGGGTCATCCCAAACATAGAAACGTGCATCATTTTTAAGCTTATCACGTTGGTGCTTGTTTAGTTCATTTGGAATTTGTTTAGCCACCAAGTAATTCACTAAATCTGCATACCATGGTTCACTTACCTCAATGGATAGCAGCTGCTCATCGGGAAAAGTTTCAGGGATAGGCACGGCATGTTCATGCTCCTCGTGGATCATTCAGCTTAAATGGTCAGCCACTACATTCTCGCTTCCTTTCTTATCCCGGATTTCAATATCAAATTCTTGAAGAAGAAGAATCCAACGGATAAGCCTCGGCTTTGCTTCCTTTTTCGTGAGCAAGTACCTCAAAGCTGCATGATCAGAATAAACGATTACTTTAGTACCAATTAAATATGAACGGAATTTATCTAAAGCAAAAACCACAGCTAGAAGTTCTTTTTCCGTCGTGGAGTAGTTCAATTGGGCATCATTGAGAGTCCGAGAGGCATAGTATATGACATGCGGCCGCTTGTCTCTTCTTTGTCCTAGAACAGCTCCTAATGCATAGTCGGATGCATCGCACATGAGCTCGAACGGAAGGCTCCAATCTGGAGGTACAATAATGGGGGCCGAGACTAGCTTCTCCTTGAGTTGGTTAAATGCCGAATTACACTCTTCATCAAACTTGAATGGCACATCTTTTTGAAGTAATCGGCAAAAAGGGTTGGACATCTTGGAGAAGTCCTTGATAAAACGCCTATAGAACCCTGCATGGCCAAGAAACGAACGTACCTCTCTAACCGAAGTAGGAGAGGGTAAGTGACGTACAAGGTCTATTTTCGATTTATCTACTTCAATTCTTTTTTCTGAAACAATATGTCCTAAAACTATACCTTGTTTCACCATAAAGTGACATTTCTCCCAATTCAAGACAAGGTTAGTTTCAACACATCGTTTCAAAATTAAGGTCAGATTATCCAAGCAATTATCAAATGAACTCCCAAATACACTGAAATCATCCATGAAAACCTCAATGATCTTTTCAACAAAATCGGAAAATATACTTACCATACACCTTTGGAAAGTGGCCGGTGCGTTGCATAAGCCAAATGGCATGCGACGATAAGCAAATGTTCCAAAGGGACATGTGAATGTGGTCTTCTCTTGATCATCCGGGGCTATCACAATTTGGTTATATCCAGAGTATCCATCAAGAAAACAGTAAAAAGCATGACCGGCTAACCTTTCGAGCATCTGGTCGATGAATGGCAAAGGAAAGTGATCTTTCCTAGTCATGGCATTTAGCTTCCGGTAATCGATACATACGCGCCATCCAGTCTGAATGCGTGTAGGCACGAGCTCATTCTCATCATTCTTGATAACAGTTACTCCGGACTTCTTGGGAACGACTTGAACTGGAGAGACCCAACGGCTATCGGAGATAGGGTAGATCACTCCGCAATCCAAAAGCTTGATTATTTCCTTCTTCACCACTTCCATCATCGGAGGGTTGAGACGGCGTTGAGCCTTTCGAGTTGGTTTAGCCCCCTCCTCAAGAAGTATACGGTGCATGCATGTGGTAGTGCTTATTCCTTTAATGTCGGCCAAAGTCCACCCTATGGCCGTTTTGTGTTCTCGCAGCACCCTCACAAGCTTCTCCTCCTCCATTGCTGTGAGACTTGATGAAATGATGACGGGCAATGTTTCGCCTTTTCCCAAAAACACATACTTCAAATGGTCTGGCAACGGCTTAAGTTCAAGCGATGGTGCCTGAACAACAGAAGGTAGCATCTTAGTGGAAACTGAATTTGAAAGTGAGAGTGGAACCTTACCATATTGTTGTGTGATAGGAGCATATTTATGCGACTTAAATGGCTTGTTCTCGTACATTTACGTTATGTTTCTTTAGTTATTTTAGTACTTTAAGCTATTTTCGTGTGTTTGTAGGTCCAAAGGGCTAAAGGAGCAAAAAGATGCATTTTGGAGACTTTTGGAGCACTTTTGGGCTAAGGACGGATAGCTTATGCTTGAAGCCAAAGTGTTGGACGAAATTGAAGACCTAATTGGAGCCAAAGTGTTGGAACCTTGTTCTCTTTAGTTTTAGGACATTTAAACCTTTCCTAATCCCAATCATGCCATGCATAACACACATCCATTCTAACACATTGTCATTGCACATGCATTTCCTTCATTAGTTAACCCACATGCACTTATCACTTATCATCACCACATATCATATCACTTAATCACTTATCACTTATCATCACCACTTAATCACTTATCATCACCACTTAACCACTTATCATATCATAACCACATATCATATCACTTATCACTTATCACTTAACATAACATCCACCTACTTCACCTACAACATCCACTTCACCTACAACATCCACCTACTTCACCTACAACATCCACTTCACCTACAACATCCACCTACTTCACCTACAACATCCACCTACTTCACCTACAAATGACATAGCCATATGTTCCCTCCACTACTCCTATAAATACCCTTGCATTCATTGATTCATGGACATCTCATTTCATACACAACACATTACAAACACATTCTCCCTTCCCTAGCCGTGAGCTTCCCATCCATTCCCTTATAATCCAAACACCACTCCTCATCCATTTCCATAATTCCCCAAACCTCACCTTAGACCTTGTGCTACAACAACGAGGAAGATAAGAGGGCCTAAACGTTCATACAATTCAAGTTTGAGTTGTTGGAATGTTTAGGTGTTTCTTTGATTTCAAAGTTTAAATTCAATTCTCTTTGTTTTGTACGTATGAGGAATGGAAGAGAAGAGTGCCTAAACGTTCATACAATTCAAGTTTGAGTTGTTGGAATGTTTAGGTGTTTCTTTGATTTCAAAGTTATGAGGAACTAAACCCCCTTTAGCTAGGGGGTGATTCGAAACTATGTTTATATTTGCAATATGAATTGATTAAACTTTCGTTGGAATTTCATAAGTTGTGGATTCAATTTGTTTAACCGTTTGATTGATAACTTATTTATGAATGTTTATTAAGAATGCGCGCTTAATTTTCATGCATAAATATGACGCTAGAATATAAGTGAATTTCACCTAATCGTTATGAACTTATATTCACAAGTAGTGGAGGTTGCTTATAAACAATCGCGTTAAACGAATTCTTGGCACGAGTTTCATGGTCATCATAGTAACGAATGCCTCGTCAACACTTATAGTTTTCATAATGCTTAA
The DNA here is from genome assembly GCF_041283825.1 of Pyrus communis. Lineage (NCBI taxonomy): Eukaryota > Viridiplantae > Streptophyta > Magnoliopsida > Rosales > Rosaceae > Pyrus > Pyrus communis. Next base: position 23,576,664 of record NC_142569.1, read on the forward strand.
TGATCTTTGATTGTATCTTTATTGTGCTGTTCACGTAAAGGACTTTTGGAGAATGTGGTGAATTGCGTTGCGCTAACCCATCCAATTCATTAACTTAAGGAAAGCTTGACGGTTAATTTAAGCGGACCTAATTAACCCGGGGCGTTGAGTTTCATAATTTATCGAAAGACCAACTGAGAATCAATCTTGTATGCAAGTATAACATGTGTGGAGAAGAACCCCTTAGCTAGCCTTCATTCCATTCATTCTATCACAAATTCATATTTACATTCTGCTTAGTTTATTAACTTGTTTTGTTATTTCAATTTTCGTCAAATCAAAACTCTTCCCCCCTTTACTTTATTGTTCAATTTAATTAGAAATCAATTTAGTTTGTGTTTTTAAAGTGTTTGAGTCTTTTGGTTTGTCTTAGTGTTTTAACGTTTAGTTTCGCATTCTTTGAGTCTAGTTTAGTGTTTTATATTGTTTTTACGTTTTTAAGTCAGTTTCCAAGAGATTAACAATCCCTCCTAATCCCCGGTCCAGAACGATCCCTACTTGCACCTATACTACAATTTGACAAAAAGAGGGTTTAATTTGTGCGCGTATAAAACTCGCATCAAATTTTGGCGCCGTTGCCGGGGATTAGCAACTTTGCTAATCCCTTGGTTCTTTTCTTTTTTTTTTTTTTTTGTTTAGTTGTTTTCGTTTTAGTTTCTAAATTAGTGTTGTTTTCTTTGTTTGTTGTTACTTTTCATATTTGATTTAGTTCTCTTTCTTTGATTTTAGGTGCTAAAGAAGTAAGATATGGATTTTGCTAGCATTCAAGCTCAATTGGCAAATCTTACTTCTAAATTGTCGCCGTATGCCGAAAGGACCACAATGCAGAGTGTCCCTACATTTGATGCTTCATATAGGCAAGGATTTCAAGCCAATCAATGTCCACAAAGAGATTGGAGGGATCATTCAAACTCTATATGGTGGGAAGATCAACAAGTTCAACGTGAAACATATTGGCAACCATATGAGGAGTTCTATTCAAGACCTATGCAGCCACCACAACTTCATATGCAATATGCTCAATTAAATTCAAGTTCGACAATAGATTATATTCAAATTCTTAATGAAATAAATTCTTTGGCGCAGGGGTCACAAAATCAAGCCAAGGAGGCTCAACAAGAAGCATATTGGCAACCATATGAGGAGTTCAATACAACACCTATGCAGCCACCACAACCTCCCCCACAACAATTCCAATCAAGTTCAAGTATGTCCATGGATAATGATAAAAATTTTCAATTACTAACCTCTTTGACGCAGGACAAACAAAATCAAGACAAGAAGTTGGGTAAATTGGACGAGCAATTTGGGCAGATTATGGAGTTCATGAAACAAATTCAAGAGCAAAGTGAACTCTCCAACTCAACTATTGAAAACTCGAAGGAAGATTTTGAAATCCATAATGCTATCACTTTGGGAAGTGTTATGGAGGTTGGAGCTGACCTAAAAATGTCCAAACATAGCCTAGAAGTGGAGGAAGAGCTGCTAATTGAGGAGGAGGAAGAAGACATGCACACGGCAAGGGTAGAACAACCCTTGCCGCAGCCCCCTAAGCCCTCTAAACCACCCACCACCAGTAAGGACGTCCCAATTCCATGTTATTCTGATGTTATTCCACCCAATGTCCCTTTTCCTAGCAGGTTTTTGATTCCCAACCAAGAAGAGAGTAAAAAGGACATCGTGGAAGCCTTCCCAAAGGTGCAAAATGCTATTCAAATTCTTGGTGCAACACAGCAAGTTTTAGATGGTGTTGAATTCTTCAAAGGACTTTGTACACCAAGAAGAATGATTCAAGAGAAGGTAGTGGCTGGAGAAGATGTAGAAGGCATCAAAGAGGACATATTTGAAACCACAATTCCCAAGGAAGTTGGATTTTATGACACGGGACAAGTCATAACTTTCGAAGGGGTGTTTATTCTGGAGTTCATTTTGGAGCACACAGGTAAGCCGCCTCCCCGAATTTCAATTTTCTTTTATACTAACATGTGGTTAATGATTCAGGCACCCAATCTAGAATTTAAACTATTACCGGATCATTTCAAGTATCACCGCCCATTCAAAGATAAATTCCATGCCGTTTGATTTTATTTATGTAAAAAAAAAAAAAAAAAAAAAAAAAAAAAAAAAGATACTAAACATGGAGAAAGATGGAGCCTTCACAGAGGATGTTTACGTGAAGCCCCGCTACGAGGCGTCGAAGCAGAAGGAATAGAAGCGGAAGGCATAGGAGCGGAAGGCGCAGAAGCGGGAGGTATCGGAGCGGAAGCCATCGGAGCTAGAGCATTCCAGGCCTCAATACTTGGCCAAGCGCTGGATGACCCAGGAAAAAGGTGCCTCTGGAGACCAGCCGCAAGCCTTTGACGGTCACTGTGAATTCGACCCTCAGATTCTTGCAGCTCATCAAGCTTTCTCTTCATGCCCGACGAATAGTTATTTGCAAGCACATGCAAACTTCTATTCTCGTACTTAAGCTGCTGGATCTCTTGCTTAAGACTCTCCACCTCTGCCATCAATGATTCCACCTGACGGGAGCGGGCAAGCAGGCGTTGGCCCATGTTGGACACAGAACTCGCACACTGAACACTAAGTGCGAGGGACTCTTGAACGGCCAACTCATCGGACCGTCCTGACAGCAGCCTACTATCTTTTGGAGTGAGGAGGTTCCTAGCTACTATTGTAGCTGTTGTGGCGTCCTGCATCACGGAGTCTTCACCTGTAAGAAGACCGTTAGAAGATAAGAAAGAAGGGCGCCATACGTTACCTTGACGCGGCGCGCCCGTATCACTGCTAAGGCTCAATTCCAAGCTAAGGTTCGATGAGTTTGCCATTTTTCAAAAGTGTTCAAAGAAAAGGGATGGAGTTAAATTTCAAAGGGCCGGAGTCGATCTTCAAGAATGGGAAATCTTCAGAGAGTGTTTGTTGTGGTGATCGATAGCTCAATAAAAAAGCCAAGGCGACGCGTCCACCGATTCAAAAAGCCGGAATTTCCGGCGTAATTTTGGCGACGCTTTCTCGGCTTTTCAGAAGACGCGTTCAACTTTGTCAAAAGATTTCTTCTTTTCAGACAACACGTGGAGGCCATCACCGCAACTACATATCTTTAGCCGACAAGCGCAAAGTTCGGCGACGCTTTCTCTGCTTTTCAGAAGACGCGTGCAGCTTTGTCAAAAGGAGCCGCATCTGCACTACCACGTGTCGTTCAGAAAGCGAAGGGGTGTCGTTCAGAAATCGAAGGGGCGCCTGCTCAGAAATCGAAGAGGCGTGTTCAGAGATCGAAGAGGCGCCACTATTTCAAAAAGCCGGATTTGCGGGATCAAAACGTTTGTCGACAAAGGTAAAAAGTACCACCACTTGATATTATCTCTATATATGTCGACCTTCGTCTTTTATGGCAGGGCAAACCTGAAGAAAATGCCCAACTTTCCCTCACCTCTGAGGGCGCACTCCCAGCAAAGCCTTTCGAAATACTCAATTCTTTCTTCTTCCCCAAAGATGATACCAGATGCCTGGAGTACAGATGACCCAGGAGGAAACAGCACAACAAATACATGTGCTGATTCATTCACCGCTTCTTCAAAAGCAAAGGTATCTCATATCATCAAGGTCAAAAGCAAAAGTATCTCATATCATGCTCTTTCCCTGTCTTTTTCTTTGTCCTTGTTCTTACTCGCATGGCAAAGTAAAAGAAGCAATCAGCCGACACTTGGAGTCAGTCTTCCGATCTGGAGCCAACTGCCTGGAATCTATTCCTGATTGCTTACCTAGCGTTGCTCTCGAGTAGTCATCTTCAACGGTTGATACACTTCCGGAGAAGGGACCACTTCTGCAAAGAGGAGCGAGTAAGGCAAGTGAAAATGATACATTGAAGCATGTGGAGACAAACATAGGCTGAGTTATCCTCCAACCCTTTCCAATACGAATTGGAAAGATTGAACAAAGAAACAGACCAAAGGGGTAAGCTCAGACCTTCGGGGAAGACCAAAAGAATCCTCCAGCCCAGTAGCACAAAGGAAAATCAACAAGTGGAGGAGACCAAAAGAACCATCCTGCTGCCCAGTTCAAGAAGTAGCACAAAGGAAAATCAACGGTGGGCAGAAACCAGTTCAAGAGTATGCCTGTGGAATCACAAAGATCAAAGCCTCAATGCAATTACCAAGGAGAAGATGGAATTTACTCTCTATAACCAGATTTGCGTCTCTAAACTCTTCTCTTTGTTAATTACATTCTGCCATGTTTAGTATGTTTAAGTGCTTTTTGTGTATTTACTTATGCTTTGTGTGAATCTATGCTTAAAACATTGAGGACAATGTTTGATTTAAGTGTGGGGGGGTAACTAAGTATGTTGATGCAAATTCGTTGAATTTTATCACCCATAACTTCAAGTGTTGTTCCTTGCTGTTTTAAATGTTTTTAAGGTGTTTTTAAACTGTTTTAGCGTGTTTTGTTTTATAACTCCGAAAATCACATAAAAATTTGAAAAACTTTTTTTTGAAAAGCCTAAAAAGAGTGTTTTGAGTTGTTTTTGTGTCTTAGGGAACCTTCCAACGTTATGATGAGGATTTGGTTTGTAATTGCATGACTGTTAAAAAAAAGTTATAAACATAGAGAAAAGTTTGATTTACTCTTGGTATATGCTTGGTTATGGTTATAATGTATGACTTCACATGCAATCATAAAAGAAAAAAATTCGTTTTTGTAACATGCTTGAAGGAAGGAACTCAAACAAACGCTACAACCCTGAGAGACTTGAGCCTATAACGTTCTTTGGAGAGTATAATCTGTGATTTCTTGTTTTCTAAAGTCGTTGCATGATCTCATTATTCTTTGCTTGGTTACTACTTAGAATGCGTTTCATCATATAGTTCCAAATGCTAGAACTCATGCCCATTTCATTCAAAGCATGTTATTGATTTGCATAACACATATTCAAGAAGAAGTTGTGTAGTGACCACCACCATAGCCAAATAGCCTTACTTCACATACTTCGTATATGTTGTAAGTTTTAACCCCGTTAAGCCTTGTTTAGCCTTTATTCTTTGTTTACCCACATTTTCCTCACCTAGCCTAGTTTAGGACAATCCCCACCCTTGTTCTTAAAAGATCGTAAGCATGACTTAATTGAATTCCTTTTGAGTTACATTATGAAAGAAAATAAGTGTGGGGGAGAGAATGTTTAAGTGTTGATGTTTTGAGATTCAAAAGAAAAGAAAAAGAAAAGAAAAAAAAAAAAAGAGAAAAGAAAGAGAGAAAGAAAAAAGAGCTTGAAAAAAAAAATGAAAGAATAAGTGATTGAAGAAAGGTTCCAAAACACCAATTCTGGGCGTAAATTGTCTAAATTCTCCCTTTTTGTTCAAAAGTTGAGTTTTCATTCAAAAGTGAATTCTAAGTTGATTCAAATGCTTTGCTCACTATTTCTTTAAGAACCTTTGTTTTCCATATCCCTTCTTTGTTATCCACATACCCCAAGCCCCGTTACAACCCTTGACTTCTATCTTGAGTGTTGTGTATTTCAATTTGTGGAGTTTGAACTTGGTATGAGCTTATGGTGTCACTGGTTCTCGCGTCTAAGTAGTAGCATTCCATTCATGAGATCATATCTAAACATGCTTATTAACTCCAGAAAATGCTTTCCTTATTATAACATATGTGAGTGTTCGTCTACATGTTTACATCAATCTTCTCACATATACCTAGTGTAGGGTGTGTAGTCAGAAAATCTGTGTGAAAAACGAGAGTACATCTAGTAAGAAATTGAGGGAATTCTCTAAAGGCATGTTACTACATTTGAAATGTGTTTTAATTGCTTAATTGTGAACTAGTATGTGGTGACTATGATTAAGAATGTACTTAAGTGTAAAGATGGCTCAAATCTGTGAGAATAATGATTTTTAACTTGTCATGTGCATTGGAAGTCCCTGATACGATTGTTGGAAGGTGTAGGTTGTGTTTTGTTCTTTTTGTTTTGTTTTTCTGTTTTGCTCGAGGACTAGCAAAAGCTAAGTGTGGGGGTATTTGATAGGAGCATATTTATGCGACTTAAATGGCTTGTTCTCGTACATTTACGTTATGTTTCTTTAGTTATTTTAGTACTTTAAGCTATTTTCGTGTGTTTGTAGGTCCAAAGGGCTAAAGGAGCAAAAAGATGCATTTTGGAGACTTTTGGAGCACTTTTGGGCTAAGGACGGATAGCTTATGCTTGAAGCCAAAGTGTTGGACGAAATTGAAGACCTAATTGGAGCCAAAGTGTTGGAACCTTGTTCTCTTTAGTTTTAGGACATTTAAACCTTTCCTAATCCCAATCATGCCATGCATAACACACATCCATTCTAACACATTGTCATTGCACATGCATTTCCTTCATTAGTTAACCCACATGCACTTATCACTTATCATCACCACATATCATATCACTTAATCACTTATCACTTATCATCACCACTTAATCACTTATCATCACCACTTAACCACTTATCATATCATAACCACATATCATATCACTTATCACTTATCACTTAACATAACATCCACCTACTTCACCTACAACATCCACTTCACCTACAACATCCACCTACTTCACCTACAACATCCACCTACTTCACCTACAACATCCACTTCACCTACAACATCCACCTACTTCACCTACAACATCCACCTACTTCACCTACAAATGACATAGCCATATGTTCCCTCCACTACTCCTATAAATACCCTTGCATTCATTCATTCATGGACATCTCATTTCATACACAACACATTACAAACACATTCTCCCTTCCCTAGCCGTGAGCTTCCCATCCATTCCCTTATAATCCAAACACCACTCCTCATCCATTTCCATAATTCCCCAAACCTCACCTTAGACCTTGTGCTACAACAACGAGGAAGATAAGAGGGCCTAAACGTTCATACAATTCAAGTTTGAGTTGTTGGAATGTTTAGGTGTTTCTTTGATTTCAAAGTTTAAATTCAATTCTCTTTGTTTTGTACGTATGAGGAATGGAAGAGAAGAGTGCCTAAACGTTCATACAATTCAAGTTTGAGTTGTTGGAATGTTTAGGTGTTTCTTTGATTTCAAAGTTATGAGGAACTAAACCCCCTTTAGCTAGGGGGTGATTCGAAACTATGTTTATATTTGCAATATGAATTGATTAAACTTTCGTTGGAATTTCATAAGTTGTGGATTCAATTTGTTTAACCGTTTGATTGATAACTTATTTATGAATGTTTATTAAGAATGCGCGCTTAATTTTCATGCATAAATATGACGCTAGAATATAAGTGAATTTCACCTAATCGTTATGAACTTATATTCACAAGTAGTGGAGGTTGCTTATAAACAATCGCGTTAAATGAATTCTTGGCACGAGTTTCATGCTCATCATAGTAACGAATGCCTCGTCAACACTTATAGTTTTCATAATGCTTAATGATCTTTGATTGTATCTTTATTGTGCTGTTCACGTAAAGGACTTTTGGAGAATGTGGTGAATTGCGTTGCGCTAACCCATCCAATTCATTAACTTAAGGAAAGCTTGACGGTTAATTTAAGCGGACCTAATTAACCCGGGGCGTTGAGTTTCATAATTTATCGAAAGACCAACTGAGAATCAATCTTGTATGCAAGTATAACATGTGTGGAGAAGAACCCCTTAGCTAGCCTTCATTCCATTCATTCTATCACAAATTCATATTTACATTCTGCTTAGTTTATTAACTTGTTTTGTTATTTCAATTTTCGTCAAATCAAAACTCTTCCCCCCTTTACTTTATTGTTCAATTTAATTAGAAATCAATTTAGTTTGTGTTTTTAAAGTGTTTGAGTCTTTTGGTTTGTCTTAGTGTTTTAACGTTTAGTTTCGCATTCTTTGAGTCTAGTTTAGTGTTTTATATTGTTTTTACGTTTTTAAGTCAGTTTCCAAGAGATTAACAATCCCTCCTAATCCCCGGTCCAGAACGATCCCTACTTGCACCTATACTACAATTTGACAAAAAGAGGGTTTAATTTGTGCGCGTATAAAACTCGCATCATTGTGGCAATGACTCAAGGGCTGCCACAACCTCAATTATTTCTTCACTAGAACCCATTGCAAAGAATTCCTCCTCCTTGCCGTGGCCTTGCATTGGCCCAAATCCTTCATTTTTGCGCTCTATGGCCTTAGTGATGGTTATTTCCAGGGCGTCCTCGTTCAATTCTTCAAGGTATACCTGCGCCAAAGAATCGATAACATCAATGGAAAAACAAGAATGGTCATCAACGGGATATCTCATAGTTTCAGAAATATTAAAATCAATCACTTCCCCATCGAATTCCATTGTCAAGGTGCCTTTGTATACATCAATCTTCGTTCGGGCCGTCTTCATGAATGGCCTACCAAGGAGAATCGGCAAAGATGTAGAATGGGCCGAATCCTCCATGTCTAGGACGTAGAAATCAGCCGGAAAAATTAAATGGTTCACCTGCACAAGCACATCTTCCAAAACTCCTTTTGGATACGCGTTAGAACGATCGGCCAATTGTATAATTACACCATCTTGTTTTAATTCACCCAAATTCATAGATGCATAAATAGAATAAGGCATGACATTTATGGATGCACCTAAATCAAGCATGGCATGTTCAAAACGATTATGTCCAATCACACAAGGAATCGTGAAACTACCGGGGTCTTTGCACTTGGTAGGCAGTTTACGTTGCAAAACAGCGGACACATTCTCGCTTACCTTCACTACCTCTTTGTTTGCCCTTCTTCTCTTTGTATTGCATAGGTCCTTGAGGAATTTAGCATACTTTGGAACCTGTTTGATTGCATCGAGAAGTGGTATGTTCACTTGCACCTTCCGGAACGTTTCAAGAATGTCCTTCTCGCTTTCTTCCTTTTTTTCTTGCATGAACCTGCGAGGAAAAGGTACATTGGGCAGATTAGGACGTGAAGTACATGAATTTGAACTTAAATTACCTGATTTGGCCGAGTTAGGGTGATCTGCCTCAGGTTGTGTCGTCTCTTCATCTACTTTCTGGGCAGATTTGGGATTGTTTGGCTCGGTCCCAACTTCTTTTCCACCCCTTAGGGTGATGGCCTTGGCGGATTCGAATCCTCCCTTTGGATTGACTGTGGTTGAGCTAGGAAGCTTTCCTTGCTCTCTAATCTGTCCAAGGAACTCAGAAATCTGCCCTATTTGTTTCTTCATATCCATCATCTCCTTCTCGTTATTTTCTATTCGGTTGTTTTGATTTTGCAACCCCTGCGAAATAGAGGTTAGTAATTGCATAGCTTGATTACTTTCCAAAGACGTACCTGAATGAGATGATGCCGAAGGTTGTTGGGATTGTTGGGGTGCATACGGCTTGGAATAAAAACCAGGGGGGTTTGGCCTAAATCCTCCTTGTTGGGCAGCTTGTTGTGGCTCCCTCCATTTGAAGTTTGGATGGTCCCTCCATCCGGCATTGTAAGTGTTCGAGTATGGGTTGTTTTGATTTTGTCCTTGGAAACCAATTGCATTGGCAGATTCCCACCCACCATTCTCGATTAGTTGAGGGCACTTGTCGGATGGATGCCCTTGAATTGAGCACACGCCACAAACTTGGTGTTCTTGTGCTTTTGGACCAATCACAACCTGAGAAACAAGAGAAGTAAGATTAGCAAGTTGTGATTGAATTTCAGAAATAGCACTCACCTCATTTACACTTTGTTACCGTGGGGCTTCCCTTTGGCCCACTCCTTCATATTGTTGAGCGTTGAGCGCTCGGTTGGCTATGAGAATCTTGGCATCCCTTGGTGTTTTGTCCACCAATGCTCCTCCCGCTGACGCATCAACCATTTGACGTTCGATAGGAAGGAGGCCCTCATAGAAATATTGAAGGAGAAGTTCCTCCTTCATTTGATGTTGAGGACATGAAGCTACAAGGCCCTTGAAGCGCTCATAATAAGCCGGGAATGTCTCACCATGATTCTGTTGAATACCACTAATTTTCTTCCGTAGGAGAATCACTCTCGAAGTAGGGAAGAATTTCTCCAAGAAAGCACGCTTCATACTCTCCCACGAAGTCACAGTTCCCGGGGCTAGTTCGTAGAGCCAATCTTTGGCCTTGTCCATAAGTGAAAATGGAAAGGCCTTCATCTTCAATATACTCCCATCCACATTGACGGGGGTCATGCTCGAACAAACCACCTCGAACTCCTTCAAGTGTTTGTTGGGGTCTTCCATAGACAAGCCATGGAACTTCGGAATATGGTGTAACAAACTGGATTTGAGTTCAAATTCCTCAGTCTTCCCCTCTGCAGCCGTGGGGTATTGGATACAAAGAGGCAATGCATTATCCAAACCCGAGGCCGAAAGCTCCTTGATGGTTCTATTATCTGCTGCCATGGCTTGTTCTTCTTCAAAAATCTGATCCGTGGGCTTTTCTTCTACACCTACTTCGTCTTCTTCAAGCCCAGGTTGTGGTGGAGGTTGTGGTGGCTCTTGTTGACTCCTCGTTCTCCTCAAAGTGCGTTCAAAATCACCGTCAAAGTCGGAGATGTTCTCTATAATAGGCCGAGAGCGACGAGTCGTACACAGTACCTAAAAAACAAGGAAACAAACAAACTAAGAATCTGAAATAAGAATGCACGAAAAACAAAACAAATATAAAAATAAAGACAAAGGATTAGCAAAGTTGCTAATCCCCGGCAACGGCGCCAAAATTTGATGCGAGATTTACTTGACACTCAAATTAAACCCTCGTTTGACAATTGTAGTAGAATGGATAAGTGAGGGATCGTTCTAGACCGGGGATTAGGAGGGCTTGCTAAAACCTTCTAAATTGACTTAAAAACATAAAAACAAAATTAAAATACTCTTAACAAGACTACTATGACTCAGAAAGGCTTTGAAAAACTCAAATTGTCTAAAACAATCAAATTGACTCAAATAGAAGCTAGAACTTGATTTAGACGAATTTGCAATTGTTTATGACTCCAAAAGCTTAAAGATACAAAAATAAAACAAATACGAATGATTAAGACTTAACAAAATAGGGGGGGGGGAATTGTGGTTGGACGATATTAAATTAAAAAGACAGAATATAATTAAAGGCAAAATGTAAATATGAATGTGATAAAAATATGGATGATGGAATAGCCAAGGGGTTCTTCTCCACACATGTTACACTTGCAAACAAAATTGATTCTCAGTTGGTCTTTCGATAAGTTGTGAAACTCAATGCTCCAAGTTCATTAGATCCGCTTAGATTAACTTTCAGATTTCCCTAAATTCGTTGGATTGAATGGAATACGCATTACAACCAAATTATTCTTAATCAAAGTCCCTAACTATGGAATACACATGATAGAGACATTCAACAAAGATCATTAAGTTCAACGGAAATCATAAACATCGACGAGGCATTCGTTACTATGGAATACGCATGAAACTTATGCCAAGAATTCGTTTAACGCGATTGTTTATAAGCAACCTCCACTACTTGTGAATATAAGTTCATAACGATTAGGTGAAATTCACTTATATTCTAGCGTCATATTTATGCATGAAAATTAAGCTTGCAATCTCAATGAACATACATAAATAAGTTATCAATCAAACAGTTAAACGAATTGAATCCACAACTTATGAAATTCCAACCAAACGTAATCAATTCAAATTGCAAATATAAACATAGTTTCGAATCACCCCCTAGCTAAAGGGGGTTTAGTTCCTCATAACTTTGAAATCAAAGAAACACCTAAACATTCCAACAACTCAAACTTGAATTGTATGAACGTTTAGGCACTCTTATCTTCCATTCGTCATACGTACAAAACAAAGAGAATTAAATTATAACTTTGAAATCAAAGAAACACCCAAACATTCCAACAACTCAAACTTGAATTGTATGAACGTTTAGGCACTCTTCTCTTCCTCTTCGTTGTGTCACAAGGTCTAAGGAGATGTTAAGGGCTTTAGGTGTATGTGGAATGGAGTAGGGAGTGGTTGGAGATGGAAGAGTGAAGAGAAAATATGCAGAAAATGAAGTGGGACTCACGGCAATGGAATGGGCTTGTTGCTTGGTGTTTGTAACTGAAAATGTGTATGGAAGAGTAAGTGTATGAATTGAGGTGTGGATGCTTATTTATAGGTGAAGAGGAGGGAACATGACAACTAGGAACTTGGTGGAAATCTGAAATGGTGATGGGAGATGCATGTGGCTGTTTTATGCATGTGCTTAAAGGGTGGTGAATGCATATGCTTTGACAGAAATGAAGGGGATAATGCACGGTTTTGAGAGGTTTTCTGGTGGTTGTGAGGTGGATGAATGATTAGAATCTTGTAAGGGTGGAAATGCATGTGGAATGGATGTGAAATCTGCCAAAATGCATGTGAAAGGAATGCTGGAAATGCATGTGAATGTAGGCCACGGCAAAGGGTGTTGTTTGTGGAATGATGGCAGGTTGTGTATGTGTTTGGGAAGAGAATAAATGTATGATGGTGGCTGAATGATTAAAGGGAATGAATGGGAGTGACACTAGGTTGATTATGCATGTGGAAATGCTGGAATTATCAATGGTTATGCACGGCAAAGGTTGGAAAAAAGTGGAAATGGAATGTTATGCAATGATAATGTCTTGTAAAGATACTAATAAATAATGCATGTAGGGTTAGGAAATAAAATCATAACTTAAAGGGGGATGATTAAAGGGTGTTGAAAGGTTTTGCATGGCTTTGAAGTGATTGTGGATTGGGCTAGAGTTTAAGTACATGAAATGGACCCAAATTGCTCCCCCTTGCATGGCAAGGAATGGTGTTTGTGTTAAGCCCAAGGCAAGGTGAATGTAATTGGGTTAGGGCCATTGTTTTGTGTCTTCAAGTGCATACAAGGCCTTCAAATTCGTCCATCCTCTTGGCTCCATGGATAAGCTATCCAATCCATGCCCAAAAATGCTCCAAATGGCCTCAAAATGCACTTTCTTGCTCCCTAGGCCCTTAGAACCTAAAAACACACAAAAGAAGCATAAAGGACTAAAATAACGAGAGAAACATAACGTAAATGCACGAGAACAAGCCATTTAAGTCGCATGAATATGCTCCTATCAAAGAACAATACCACCACTTGATATTATCTCTATATATGTCGACCTTCGTCTTTTATGACAAGGCAAACCTGAAGAAAATGCCCAACTCTCCCTCACCTCTGAGGGCGCACTCCCAGCAAAGCCTTTCGAATTACTCAATTTTTTCTTCTTCCCCAAAGATGATACCAGATGCCTGGAGTACAGATGACCCAGGAGGAAACAGCACAACAAATACATGTGCTGATTCATTCACCGCTTCTTCAAAAGCAAAGGTATCTCATATCATCAAGGTCAAAAGCAAAAGTATCTCATATCATGCTCTTTCCCTGTCTTTTTCTTTGTCCTTGTTCTTACTCGCATGGCAAAGTAAAAGAAGCAATCAGCCGGCACTTGGAGTCAGTCCTCCGATCTGGAGCCAACTGCCTGGAATCTATTCCTGATTGCTTACCTAGCATTGCTCTCAAGTAGTCATCTTCAACGGTTGATACACTTCCAGAGAAGGGACCACTTCTGCAAAGGGGAGCGAGTAAGGCAAGTGAAAATGATACATTGAAGCATGTGGAGACAAACTTAGGCTGAGTTATCCTCCAACCCTTTTCAATACGAATTGGAAAGATTGAACAAAGAAACAGACCAAAGGAGTAAGCTCAGACCTTCGGGGGAGACCAAAAGAATCCTGCTGCCCAGTTCAAGAGTAGCACAAAGGAAAATCAACGATGGGCGGAAACCAGTTCAAGAGTAAGCCTGTGGAATCACAAAGATCAAAGCCTCAATGCAATCACCAAGGAGAAGAGGGAATTTACACTCCATAACCAGATTTGCGTCCCTAAACTCTTCTCTTTGTTAATTACATTCTGCCATGTTTAGTATGTTTAGTTGCTTTTTGTGTGTTTACTTATGTTTTGTGTGAATCTATGCTTAAAACATTGAGGACAATGTTTGATTTAAGTGTTGGGGGGGTAACTAAGTATTTTTGATGCAAATTCGTGGGATTTTATCACCCATAACTTCAAATGTTGTTCCTTGCTGTTTTAAGGTGTTTTTAAGTTGTTTTAGAGTGTTTTAGTATGTTTTGTTTTTATAACTCCGAAAATCAAATAAAAATTTGAAAAAACATGTTTTAAAAAGCCTAAAAAGAGTGTTTTGAGTCGTTTTTGTGTGTTTGTGTCTTAGGGTACCTTCCAACACAATGATAAGGATTTGGTTTGTAATTGCATGACGGTTAAAAAGAGTTATAAACATAGAGAAAAGTTTGATTTACTCTTGGTATATGCTTGGATATGGTTATAATGTATGACTTCACATGCAATCATAAATGAAAAATTCGTTTTTGTAACATGCTTGAAGGAAAGAACTCAAACAAACGCTACAACCTTGTGAAACTTGAGCCTAAACGTTCTTTGGAGAGTTATAATCTGTGATTCTTTGTTTTCTAAAGTTGTTGCATGATCTCATTATTCCTTGCTTGGTTGCTACTTAGAATGCAATTGTATCATGATAGAACTAAATGCTAGAACTTATATCCATTTCATTCAAAGCATGACATTGAATTGCATAACATATATCAAGATGAAGTTGTGTAGTTGCCACCATAACCAAATAGCCTTACTTCCCATATTTCGTATTTGTTGTAAGTTTTAACCTCGTTGAGCCTCGTTTAGCCTTTATTCTTTGTTAACCCACATCACCCCTTACCTAGCCTAGAGTAGGACTTTCCTATACCCTTGTTCTTAAAGTATAGTGAGCATGACTTAAATGAATTCCTTTTGAGTTACATTATGCAAGAAAATGAGTGTGGGGGAGTAAAAGTTTGTTCTTACGTTTATATGTATGTTTTGAGATTCAAAAGAAAAAGAAGAAGAAAAAAAAAAAAAAAGAGTGAAAATAAGTAAGAATGAACTCACGAGCGTTGATGGTTGAAGAAAGGGTCCAAAAAGTTGAATATGGCCCTAAGTTTTGTGTGACTTTCCCTTGGGTGTTCAAAGTTGACTTCTGCGTTCTTAAGGGAATTCTAAGTGCCTAATTCAATACTTTGCTCACTATTGCTTTAAGAATGTTTGTTTATCCTTCATCTTTCATTGTTAGCCAATACCCTAGCCCCGTTACAACCCTTTGACTTCTATCTTGAGTGTTATGTGTTTCAAAATATGGAGTTTCGAATTGATATAAGCTTATGGTGTCACTGGTTCTCGCATCTAAGTAGTAGCATTCCATTCATGAGATCATATCTAAACATGCTTATTAACTCCAGAAATTGCTTCCTTTGAAATACATATATGTGAGTGTTCGTTTTTATGTTTACATCAATCTTCTCACATATAACTAGTTTAGGGTGTGTAGTCAGAAAATCTGAGTGAAAATTGAGTGCATATCTTGTAAGGAATTGAGCAAATTCTCTAAGGCATGTTACTACATTCAAAATATAGTTTTAAATGCTTAATTGTGAATTAGTATGTGGTGACTATGATTAAGTATGTACTTAAGTGTAAAGATAACCAAAATCTGTGGGAATAATGATTTTTAACATGTCATGTGCATTGGAAATCCCTGAGACGATTGTTGGAAGGTGTAGGTTGTGTTTTGTTCGTTTTGTTTTGTTTTTGGTTTCTTTTGTTTTGTTTTGCTCGAGGACTAGCAAAAGCTAAGTGTGGGGGAATTTGATAGGAGCATATTTAGGCGACTTACTTAGCTTGTTTTCGTGCATTTATATTGTTAATTCATAGTTGTTTTTGGCGTTTAAGCCATTTTCGTGTGTTTTTAGGTTCATGTGGCTAAGGAAGCAAAAAGATGCATTTTGGAGCATTTTGGAGCAAAATTGGAATTGGAAGGGATAACTTATACTTGGAGAAAAAGGAATGGACGAAATTGAAGAGTTGATGTCACAAGGATTCCTACTTGAAGTAGCCACACACCTTCCACATTTCAGCCACATGCACTTGTTCCTCCATCATTGCACCAACAACAACATTGCACATGCACTCCCTTTAATTAATTAACCCACGTGCACCCTTTATTCTTTCATCATTCCAGCCACTCCACATCCCTCACCAAGAAATCATTCAACACATGCATCCATAATCATTTCTCCACACCAAAACCGTGCACATGCATTCCCCTTGTGCAAATCCATCATTCCACACCTCCATGGCAGCCACCAACCAACCTAGCTGTCATGTTTCCCCTTTAATCATTCAAACATTCACCCACATGCATTTCTAACCCACATGCACCCTAGATTCTAATCAGCCATTCACATTTAATCATTCATTCCCATCAGATTTCTAGCATATTCACATGCATTCCATCCTTTAAAACATTGCACATGCACTCCACATGCATTCATCCTAGCTGTCATGTTTCCCCTTTCATCATTCCCTCACATTCTTTAAATCAGCCAATACATGCATCCACCTTTCTCCCATCAGATTTCCAACATTGCACATGCATTTCCCTTACAATTTCAGCCATCCTAGCTGTTTTGCACATGCATTCACTTAACCTAGCTGTCATGTTCCCTCTCCCATCCATTCATCTCCCTATAAAAACCATACACACTTCACACAACATTCATTCACACTCATTCACACCTCAATTCATCCCACACTTCCATTTCAGAAATTCATCCATTGTACATACCACAAACACTTCCCCCTTTGTGCCGTGAGTTTCCCTATTAATCCAAACACCATCCTTCCATTTTCACCACTACCCAAACCATTCACACCATCAAACTATCCTTAGACCTTGTGCTACAACGAAGAGGAAGAGAAGAGTGCCTAAACGTTCATACAATTCAAGTTTGAGTTGTTGGAATGTTTAGGTGTTTCTTTGATTTCAATGTTTAATTTCAATACTCTTTGTTTTGTACGAATGAGGAATGGAAGAGAAGAGGACCTAAACGTTCATACAATTCAAGTTTGAGTTGTTGGAATGTTTAGGTGTTTCTTTGATTCTCTTTGTTTTGTACCATGAGGAACTAAATCCCCCTTGGTTAGGGGGTAATTCGAAATATATGTTTATGCTTGCATTTTGATTTGATTACTTCTAATTGCATTTCATAAGTTGTGGATTCAATTTGTTTAACTGTTTGATTGATAACTTATTTATGTATGTTTATTGAGAGTGCACGCTTAATTTTCATGCATGAATATGACGCTAGAATATAAGTGAGTTTCACCTAATAGTTACGAACTTATATTCACAAGTAGTGGAGGTTGCTTATAAACAATCGCGTTAAACGAATTCTTGGCATAAGTTTCATGCAATCATAGTAACGAATGCCCCGTCAACACTTATAATTTTCATAGAGCGTAATGATTCTTGCTTGTATCTCTATTATGCAATCATGTAGGGGACTTGTGGGGAATGTTTTGGGTTGTCGTATGCAATCATCCAATTCAATAACGTTAGGAAGATTTGAAGGTTAATTAGTGCATCACAGTTAACTTGGGGTGTTGAGAATTAATGATTTTTTGAAATGCAATTGGAAATCGTTTATTATGCAAGTATAACATGTATGGAGATGAACCCCTTAGCCATTCTATCATCCATTCATTCCATTCCATCAAATTCGTTTTACAATCTGTTTAGTTTATTAACTTGTTTTGTCATTTCAATTTTCGTATAAATCTAAATCCCCCTTTACTTTATTGTCCAATTTAGTTAGAAAGTGTCTTAGTTTATGTTTCTAAGTGTTTTGATTAAATTTGTTACATAAATTCGTCCAAATTCACCAAAGTGCTCAAAACTGCCCAGAAAGTGATTTTAAGGCAGTTTTAAGTGTTTTGGGTGATGTTTGAGTCTTTTCGTTTGTTTTAGTGTTTTAAAGTTTAGTTTTGGATTCTTTGAGTCTAGTATAGTGTTTCATATTGTTATTTTACGTTTTTGAGTCAAATCCAAGTGGTTAACAATCCCTCCTAATCCCCGGTCTAGAACGATCCCTACTTGCACCTATACTACAATTGTCAAAAAGAGGGTTTAATTTGTGTACGTATAAATCACGCATCAGTTAGCCGGTTATTCCTTTTATTGTTTTCTTGATGGATACTCTGGTTATAATCAAATTGTTATTGCCCCGGATGATCAAGAAAAGACCACTTTTACTTGTCCCTTTGGAACGTTTGCATATCGACGCATGCCATTCGGTTTGTGCAATGCTCCAGCCACGTTTCAAAGGTGTATGGTTAGCATCTTTTCTGATTATGTTGAAAGGATTATTGAAATATTCATGGATGATTTTAGTGTATTTGGTAGTTCATTTGATAATTGCTTGGATAATCTCACCTTAATCTTGAAAAGATGTGTTGAAACAAACCTTGTGTTAAATTGGGAGAAATGCCATTTTATGGTTAAACAAGGTATTGTCTTGGGTCATATAATATCTAAAAAAGGAATTGAAGTTGTGATGTGTAAATTATGTTGACACACAAATTAAACCCTATTTGTGACAATTGTAGTAATGATGTAAGTAGGGATCGTTCTAACCGGGGATTAACTAGGGGTGCTAATCTAATTTGAATTGACTTAAAAACACAAAAACTAAACTTAAAGACTCTTAACAAGACTACTATGACTCAAAACAGATTTGAAACACTCAAAACTGCCTAAAACAATCAAATTGACTCAAACAGAAACTAGAACTTGATTTGGACGAATTTGAAAGTGTTTATGACTCCAAATGCTTAAAAACACAAAATAAAACAGATTTGAATGACTAAGACTCAACAAAATATGGGGGGATTGTGGTTGGACGAATTTAAACTAAATGGGCAGATTGTAAAGAAAACAGATTGTAAGACAAAATTGTGATGAATCAATGGATGATGGAATAGCTAAGGGGTTCTTCTCCACACATGAAATATATGCAACGTAAATCAATTTCCAGTTATCACTTCAATAAGTTATGAACCTCGACACTCCAAGTTAATTAGGTCCGCTTAAATTAACCTTCAGGTTTCCCTAGAATCATTGAATTGGATGAATATGCATCGCAAACAAATTATTCCTAACAAATTCTCTATATGAACAGCATGATAAAGACATAAGTTAGAATCATTACGTTCTTTGGAAATCATAAGCATCGACAAGGCATTTGTAACTATGAAAAGCATGATACTCTTGCCAGGAATCTACTTAACATGATCGTGACTAGCGACCTTCACTACTTGTGAATATAAATTCATAACGATTAGGTGAAACAAACTTATATCCTAGCTGATAGAAGCATATTTAGGCGACTTACTTAGCATGTTTTCGTGCATTTATATTGTTAATTCATAGTTGTTTTAGTCGTTTAAGCCATTTTCGTGTGTTTTTAGGTTCATATGGCTAAGGAAGCAAAAAGATGCATTTTGGAGCATTTTGGAGCAAAATTGGACTTGGAATGGATAGCTTATGTTTGGAGCAAAAGGAATGGACGAAATTGAAGGATTCCTAATCCATTGCAGCCACATGCATTCACATGCATAAATCAGCCACATGCATCTCCCATCACCATATCAGATTTCCATCATATTCACATGCATTCCATCCTTTAAAACATTGCACATGCACTCCCTTTAATTAATTAAGCCACATGCACTCCCATCCATTTCATCATTGCAGCCAACACATGCTTTCACATGCATTTTCAGATTGTCCCCTTGCACATGCAGCCACATATTCATTGCACATGCAATTCCAACCCACATGCATCCTTTAATCATTCAAACATGCAGCCACATTCCCTCCTAGCTGTCATGTTCCCCCCATTTCACCTATAAATACACACTCATTCATACACATTTCATTCATTCATTCTTCCATTTCAGAAATTCACCCATTTCCCACATCAAAACTGCCCTTTGGCCGTGAGTTCCCTATAATCCAAACACCACCAGAAATTCATCCATTCAACCACTCCCCAAACCATTCACACCATCAAACTCACCTTAGACCTTGTGCCACAACGAAGAGGAAGAGAAGAGTGCCTAAACGTTCATACAATTCAAGTTTGAGTTGTTGGAATGTTTAGGTGTTTCTTTGATTTTCTTTGTTTAATTTCAATGCTCTTTGTTTTGTACAAATGAGGAATGGATGATAAGAGGGCTTAAACGTTCATACAATTCAAGTTTGAGTTGTTGGAATGTTTAGGTGTTTCTTTGATTCTCTTTGTTTTGTACCATGAGGAACTAAACCCCCCTTGGTTAGGGGGTGATTCGAATATATGTTTATGCTTGCATTTTGATTTGAATACTTCTAATTGCGTTTCATAAGTTGTGGATTCAATTCGTTTAACTGTTTGATTGATAACTTATTTATGTATGTTCATTGAGAGTGCACACTTAATTTTCATGCATGAATATGACGCTAGAATATAAGTGAGTTTCACCTAATCGTTATGAACTTATATTCACAAGTAGTGGAGGTTGCTTATAAACAATCGCGTTAAATGAATTCTTGGCATAAGTTTCATGCAATCCATAGTAACGAATGCCTCGTCAACACTTATAATTTTCATAGAGCGTAATGATTCTTGCTTGTACCTCTTCTATGCATTCATGTTGAGGACTTGTGGGGAATGTTTTGAATTGTCGCATGCATCATCCAATTCAATAACGTTAGGAAGATTTGAAGGTTAATTAGTGCATCACGGTTAACTTGGGGTGTTGAGTATCATAGTTTATTGAAATGCAATTGGAAATCATTTTATTATGCAAGTATAACATGTATAGAGATGAACCCCTTAGCCATTCTATCATCCATTCATTCCATTCCATCAAATTCGTTTTACAATCTGTTTAGTTTATTAACTTGTTTTGTTATTTCAATTTTCGTATAAATCTAAATCCCCCTTTACTTTAATGTCCAATTTAGTTAGAAATCAATTTAGTTTGTGCTTTTAAGTGTTTTGATTCATTTTATTTCCCAATTTCGTCCAGATTCACCAAAGTGCTCAAAACTGCCCAGAAAGTGATTTTAAGGCAGTTTTGAGTGTTTTGGGTGATGTTTGAGTCTTTTGGTTTGTTTTAGTGTTTCAAGCATTTAGTTTTACATTCTTTGAGTTAGTTTAGTGTTTTATATTGTGTTTTTACGTTCTTGAGTCATTTTGTTACACAAATTCGTCCAAATTTGTGTTTGTGCTCAAATCTGCCCAGAAAGTGGTTTTTAGGCAGATTTGAGTGTGTTTGTGTTGTTTTGAGTCCTTTGAGTCTTTGTGAACGTTTTTAACTTTGTTTTTATGTTTTTGAGTCAAATCCAAGTGATTAACAATCCCTCCTAATCCCCGGTCCAGAACGATCCCTACTTATACATATACTACAATTTGACGAAAAGAGGGTTTAATTTGTGTGCGTATAATTCACGCATCAAATTTTGGCGCCGTTGCCGGGGATTAGCAAATTTGCTAATCTCTTGGATTGTTTGTTTCTGTTATGTATTTTAGTTTTAGTTTTTTATTTTTGTTTTGTTTGTTGAATTCAAATACTAGAGAAGAACAACATGGCACTTGATAATGCTTCTCTTTTGTCACAGCTCATGGAAAGGTCTCAAATGCAAAGTGTTGATATATTTGATCTTCAAT
Organism: Pyrus communis; assembly: GCF_041283825.1. Classification (NCBI taxonomy): domain Eukaryota; kingdom Viridiplantae; phylum Streptophyta; class Magnoliopsida; order Rosales; family Rosaceae; genus Pyrus; species Pyrus communis. The sequence continues at coordinate 23,598,312 of NC_142569.1, forward strand.
CAAGGAATAACGTGTTTTCCAATACTTACAGTTCAGATTGGAGTGATCATTCAAACTCTATGTGGTGGGAACCTCAACATGTTCAAGAAGAAGGATATTGGCAGCCATATGAGGAGTTCTATTCAAGACCTATACACCCACCACAACCTCATATTCAATATGCCCAACCAAATTTAAGTTCGTCAATAGATTATAATCAAAAGCTTAACGAATTAATTTGTTTGGTGCAGGGCTCACAAAATCAAGACAATGAGGCTCGACAAGAAGACAAAAGGTTGGACCACTTGGAAAAGCAAATTGGGCAGATAGCGGAGTTCGTAGGACAATTTTGCGACCAAGGCAAACTCCCTAGCTCAACCATTGTAAATCCGAAGGGAGGATTTGAAGCACCTTTGTCAAAAGCACTTATTGCTCCTACGCCACCTAATTCAAGTAAGGTTGTTCCAATTAGTTCTAACCCCATTCCAACAAATATCCCTATTCCTTGCAGGTTCATGAATTCCAAGGAAGAAGAAAGTGAAAAAGACATCTTGGAAGCCCTTCCAAAGGTGCAAAGTAGGGAATGTCATGAATTCATCAAAGAGGACGTTCTTGAAACCACAAAATCCAAAGAAGTTAAATTTGATGACATGGGACAAGTCATAACCATCACTTGCAATCTGGCCAAGTCCAATATCCCTGAAACTTTGAAAGGAGTGGTGTTTGTCATTGAGTTCTTATCGGACAAAACAAGTAAGTTTTTTTTTCCAAATTCCATTACATTTTATACTAACTTGCTGTTTTTTATGAATCAGGCACCTACACTAGAATTCAAACCAATGCCGGTTCACTTCAAGTATCACCTTCCATTCAAGGACCAATTCCATGCCATTTGATTTTATTTATGTTAAAAAAAAAAAAAAAAAGAAAAAAAAAAAAAAAAAAAAAGAAGATACTAAACATGGAGAAAGATGGAGCTTCACAAAGGTTGTTTACGTGAAGCCCCACTACGAGGCTTTGAAGTAGAAGGCATCGGAGCGGAAGGCATTGGAGCGGAAGGCATCGGAGCGGAAGACACTGGAGCGGAAGGCATCGGAGCGGGAGGCATCGGAGCTAGAGCATTCCAGGCCTCAATACTTGGCCAAACGCTGGATGATCCAGGAAAAAGGTGCCTCTGGAGGAAAGACGAAAACCTTTGACGGTCACTGTGAATCCGACCTTCAGACTCTTGCAGCTCATCAAGCTTCCTCTTCATGCCCGTCGAATAGTTGTTTGCAAGCACGTGCAAACTTCTATTCTCGTACTTAAGCTGCTGGATCTCCTGCTTGAGACTTTCCACCTCTGCCATCAATGATTCCACCTGACGGGAGCGGGCAAGCAGGCGTTGGCCCATGTTGGACACAGAACTCGCACACTGAACACTAAGTGCGAGGGACTCTTGAACGGCCAACTCATCGGACCGTCCCGACAGCAGCCTACTATCTTTTGGAGTGAGGAGGTTCCTAGCTACTATTGTAGCTGTTGTGGCGTCCTGCATCACGGAGTCTTCACCTGTAAGAAGACCGTTAGAAGATAAGAAAGAAGGGCGCCATACGTTACCTTACGCGGCGCGCCCGTATCACTGCTAAGGCTCAATTCCAAGCTAAGGTTCGATGAGTTTGCCATTTTTTTTCAAAAGTGTTCAAAGAGAAGGGGTGGAATTAAATTTCAAAGGGCCGGAGTCGATTTTCAAGAATGGGAAGTTTTCAGAGTGTGTTTGTTGTGGTGATCGATAGCTCTATAAAAAGCCAAGGCGACGCGTCCACCGATTCAAAAAGCCGGAATTTCCGGCGTAATTTAGGCGACGTTTTCTCGGCTGTTCAGAAGACGCGTTCAACTTTGTCAAAAGATTTCTTCTTTTCAGACAACACGTGGAGGCCATCATCGCAACTACACATCTTTAGCCGACAAGCGCAAAGTTCGGCGACGCTTTCTCTGCTTTTCAGAAAACGCGTGCAGCTTTGTCAAAAGGAGCCGCATCTGCACTACCACGTGTCGTTCAGAAAGAGAAGGGGCGTCGTTCAGAAATCGAAGGGGCGCCTGCTCAGAAATCGAAGAGGCGTCGTTCTGATATCGAAGAGACATTTGTCGACAAGGGTAAAAGAACAGTACCACCACTTGATATTATCTCTATATATGTCGACCTTCGTCTTTTATGGCAAGGCAAACCCGAAGAAAAATGCCCAACTCTCCCTCACCTCTGAGGGCGCACTCCCAGCAAAGCCTTTCGAAAGACTCAATTCTTTCTTCTTCCCCAAAGATGATACCAGATGCCTGGAGTACATATGACCCAGGAGGAAACAGCACAACAAATTCATGTGCTGATTCATTCACCGCTTCTTCAAAAGCAAAGGTATCTCATATCATCAAGGTCAAAAGCAAAAGTATCTCATATCATGCTCTTTCCTTGTCTTTTTCTTTGTCCTTGTTCTTACTCGCATGGCAAAGTAAAAGAAGCAATTAGCCGGCACTTGGAGTCAATCTTCCGATCTGGAGCCAACTGCCTGGAATCTATTCCTGATTGCTTACCTAGCGTTGCTCTCGAGTAGTCATCTTCAACGATTGATACACTTCCGGAGAAGGGACCACTTCTGCAAAGGGGAGCGAGTAAGGCAAGTGAAAATGATACATTGAAGCATGTGGAGACAAACATAGGCTGAGTTATCCTCCAACCCTTTTCAATACGAATTGGAAAGATTGAACAAAGAAACAGACCAAAGGGGTAAGCTCAGACCTTCGGGGAAGACCAAAAGAATCCTCCAGCCCAGTAGCACAAAGGAAAATCAACGATGGGCGGAAACCAGTTCAAGAGTAAGCCTGTGGAATCACAAAGATCAAAGCCTCAATGCAATCACCAAGGAGAAGAGGGAATTTACACTCCATAACCAGATTTGCGTCCCTAAACTCTTCTCTTTGTTAATTACATTCTGCCATGTTTAGTATGTTTAAATGCTTTTTGTGTGTTAACTTATGTTTTGTGTGAATCTATGCTTAAAACATTGAGGACAATGTTTGATTTAAGTGTGGGGGGGTAACTAATGTTGTTAATGCAAATTCGTGGGATTTTATCACCCATAACTTCAAATGTTGTTCCTTGCTGTTTTAAGGTGTTTTTAAGTTGTTTTAGAGTGTTTTTAGTGTGTTTTGTTTTATAACTCCGAAAATCACATAAAAATTTGAAAAACATGTTTTGAAAAGCCTAAAAAGAGTGTTTTGAGTCGTTTTTGTGTGTTTGTGTCTTAGGGTACCTTCCAACACAATGATAAGGATTTGGTTTGTAATTGCATGACTGTTAAAAAGAGTTATAAACATGGAGAAAAGTTTGATTTACTCTTGGTATATGCTTGGTTATGGTTATAATATATGACTTCACATGCAATCATAAAAGAAAAATTCGTTTTTGTAACATGCTTGAAGGAAGAAACTCATAATAAGGCTACATCCCTGTGAGACTCGAGCCATTACTTTCTTTGGAGAGTTATTTTCTGTGATTCTTTGTTTTCTAAAGTTGTTGCATGATCTCATTATTCCTTGCTTGGTTGCTACTTAGAATGCAATTGTATCATGATAGAACTAAATGCTAGAACTTATATCCGTTTCATTCAAAGCATGACATTGAATTGCATAACATATATCAAGATGAAGTTGTGTAGTTGCCACCATAGCCAAATAGCCTTACTTCCCATTTTTCGTATTTGTTGTAAGTTTTAACCCCGTTGAGCTTTGTTTAGCCTTTATTCATTGTTAACCCACATTATCCTAACCTAGCCTAGTTTAGGACTGTCCACACCCTTGTTCTTAAAAGATAGTGAGCATGACTTAAATGAATTCCTTTTGAGTACATTATGAAAGAAAATGAGTGTGGGGGAGAGAATGTTTTGTTCTTAAGCGTTTATGTATGTTTTGAGAGTCAAAAGAAAAGAAAAAATTCTGAAAAACATATGAAAAAGAAAAAAAACTGAAAAGAAAAGAAAGAAAGAAAGAAAAAAAAAAGGAGCTTGTTCCCCCTTGTTGTTCAAAAGTTGAGTTTTCATTCAAAAGTGAATTCTAAGTTAATTCAAATGCTTTGCTCGCTATTTCTTTAAGAACCTTTGTTTTCCATATCCCTTCTTTGTTAGCCAAACACCTTTAGCCCCGTCTCAACCCTTATGCTTCTATCTTGATCGTTATGTGTTCAATAATGTGGAGTTTGGAATTGATATGAGCTTATGGAATCACTGGTTCTCATCCTAAGTAGTAGCATTCCATTCATGAGATCATAATCATGTGATTATCATAAATCCAGAAAATGCTTTCCTTGTTATAACATATGTGAGTGTTCGTCTACATGTTTACATCAATCTTCTCACATATACCTAGTGTAGGGTGTGTAGTCAGAAAATCTGTGTGAAAAACGAGAGTACATCTAGTGAGGAATTGAGGGAATTCTCTAAAGGCATGTTACTACATTCAAATCATGGTTTTAAATGCTTAATTGTGAACTAGTATGTGGTGACTATGAGTAAGAATGTACTTAAGTGTAAAGATGGCTAAAATCTGTGGGAATAATGATTTTTTAACTTGTCATGTGCATTGGAAATCCCTGAGACGATTGTTGGAAGGTATAGGTTGTGTTTTGTTCGTTTTGTTTTGTTTTTGGTTTCTTTTGTTTTGTTTTGCTCGAGGACTAGCAAAAGATAAGTGTGGGGGAATTTGATAGAAGCATATTTAGGCGACTTACTTAGCATGTTTTCGTGCATTTATATTGTTAATTCATAGTTGTTTTAGTCGTTTAAGCCATTTTCGTGTGTTTTTAGGTTCATATGGCTAAGGAAGCAAAAAGATGCATTTTGGAGCATTTTGGAGCAAAATTGGACTTGGAATGGATAGCTTATGTTTGGAGCAAAAGGAATGGACGAAATTGAAGGATTCCTAATCCATTGCAGCCACATGCATTCACATGCATAAATCAGCCACATGCATCTCCCATCACCATATCAGATTTCCATCATATTCACATGCATTCCATCCTTTAAAACATTGCACATGCACTCCCTTTAATTAATTAAGCCACATGCACTCCCATCCATTTCATCATTGCAGCCAACACATGCTTTCACATGCATTTTCAGATTGTCCCCTTGCACATGCAGCCACATATTCATTGCACATGCAATTCCAACCCACATGCATCCTTTAATCATTCAAACATGCAGCCACATTCCCTCCTAGCTGTCATGTTCCCCCCATTTCACCTATAAATACACACTCATTCATACACATTTCATTCATTCATTCTTCCATTTCAGAAATTCACCCATTTCCCACATCAAAACTGCCCTTTGGCCGTGAGTTCCCTATAATCCAAACACCACCAGAAATTCATCCATTCAACCACTCCCCAAACCATTCACACCATCAAACTCACCTTAGACCTTGTGCCACAACGAAGAGGAAGAGAAGAGTGCCTAAACGTTCATACAATTCAAGTTTGAGTTGTTGGAATGTTTAGGTGTTTCTTTGATTTTCTTTGTTTAATTTCAATGCTCTTTGTTTTGTACGAATGAGGAATGGATGATAAGAGGGCTTAAACGTTCATACAATTCAAGTTTGAGTTGTTGGAATGTTTAGGTGTTTCTTTGATTCTCTTTGTTTTGTACCATGAGGAACTAAACCCCCCTTGGTTAGGGGGTGATTCGAATATATGTTTATGCTTGCATTTTGATTTGAATACTTCTAATTGCGTTTCATAAGTTGTGGATTCAATTCGTTTAACTGTTTGATTGATAACTTATTTATGTATGTTCATTGAGAGTGCACACTTAATTTTCATGCATGAATATGACGCTAGAATATAAGTGAGTTTCACCTAATCGTTATGAACTTATATTCACAAGTAGTGGAGGTTGCTTATAAACAATCGCGTTAAATGAATTCTTGGCATAAGTTTCATGCAATCCATAGTAACGAATGCCTCGTCAACACTTATAATTTTCATAGAGCGTAATGATTCTTGCTTGTACCTCTTCTATGCATTCATGTTGAGGACTTGTGGGGAATGTTTTGAATTGTCGCATGCATCATCCAATTCAATAACGTTAGGAAGATTTGAAGGTTAATTAGTGCATCACGGTTAACTTGGGGTGTTGAGTATCATAGTTTTTTGAAATGCAATTGGAAATCGTTTATTATGCAAGTATAACATGTATGGAGATGAACCCCTTAGCCATTCTATCATCCATTCATTCCATTCCATCAAATTCGTTTTACAATCTGTTTAGTTTATTAACTTGTTTTGTTATTTCAATTTTCGTATAAATCTAAATCCCCCTTTACTTTAATGTCCAATTTAGTTAGAAATCAATTTAGTTTGTGCTTTTAAGTGTTTTGATTCATTTTATTTCCCAATTTCGTCCAGATTCACCAAAGTGCTCAAAACTGCCCAGAAAGTGATTTTAAGGCAGTTTTGAGTGTTTTGGGTGATGTTTGAGTCTTTTGGTTTGTTTTAGTGTTTCAAGCATTTAGTTTTACATTCTTTGAGTTAGTTTAGTGTTTTATATTGTGTTTTTACGTTCTTGAGTCATTTTGTTACACAAATTCGTCCAAATTTGTGTTTGTGCTCAAATCTGCCCAGAAAGTGGTTTTTAGGCAGATTTGAGTGTGTTTGTGTTGTTTTGAGTCCTTTGAGTCTTTGTGAACGTTTTTAACTTTGTTTTTATGTTTTTGAGTCAAATCCAAGTGATTAACAATCCCTCCTAATCCCCGGTCCAGAACGATCCCTACTTATACATATACTACAATTTGACGAAAAGAGGGTTTAATTTGTGTGCGTATAATTCACGCATCACTAGCACCAAATTCAAGCATGCAAATTAAGCATGCGCTCTCAATCAACATACAAGAATAAGTTCTAAATCAAACAGTTAAGCAAATTGTATTCACGACTTATGCAACGATAACTGGAAGTAATCAACTTAATTCACATATATAATCATGGTTTCGAATACACCCTTAGCCAAAACGAATTTAGCCAATCATTCTCAAAGCAAAACAAAGATTACATGAATTAAACATTGAAATTTAAGATAGAATACACCTAAAATTGTTCAACAACTCAGAATGAAGAGCCAAACAATTGTGTGAAACTGTCTCCTTTCCTTTGCTTGCGGCAGATTGGATGATGATGGTTTCTAATGCGAAAATAGTTAAGTACACAAATTAACCCTCTTGTTGTCAAATTGTAGTAAGGATGCAAGTAGGGATCGTTCTAGACCGGGGATTAGGAGGGCTTGCTAAAACCTCTAAACTGACTCAAAAACATAAAAACAAAGTTAAAAACGTTCACAAATACTCAAAGGACTCAAAAGAGGTTCAAAAGACTCAAAACTGCCTAAAAACACTAAATAGGCAGTTTCTGACCTTAACACAATTTTGGACGAATTTAAGATTATGGTTTGATTCAAAACACTTTAAAACACAAACTAAACAGATTCTAAACCCTATAGAACAAGAAAGTAAAGGGGGGTTTTGATTTGACGAAAATTGAAATAACAAAACAAGTTATAAAACTAGGCAGATTGTAAAACGAATTTTGGAAACAAGATGATGGATGGATTAGTTAGAGGTCCATTCTCCACACATGACACATTTATATATGAATCGATTTTCCAATTGCTTTTCATTAACTATGATGCTCAACACCCCAAGTTAGCCGTGGACAGCAGTTTTCTAACTTTCAAGTTTTCCTTAAGTTATTGAATTGGATGGGAATGCGCATACAACAACTCAAAACATTCTCTAAAAGTCCCGTACTTGAAAAGCACAATAAAGGTACAATCAAAGATCATTAAGTTTAATGAAAACTATAAGTATTGACGAGGCAATTGTTACTATGAAAAGCATGAAACTCTTGCCAAGAATTCAATTAACGCGGTTGTGACTAGCAACCTTCACTACTCATGTTTATAAACTTGTGACGATTAGGTGAAACTTATTTATAAACTAGCATCGAGTTTATGCATGAAGACTAAGTATGCATCCCTAATCAACATACAAAATCAAGTTTTTAATAAACAGATAATTGAATTGAATTCACAACTTAACAAATTACAATTGGAAGAAATCAATTCATATTTCAAACATGTTCATGGCTTCAAACTTTCCCCTAACTAATTAGGGGTTTAGCCACTCATGATTACAGCAAACTTAGAAAGTAATAGCAAAGTAACATTGAAAACAAGAACGAAGTACACCTAAAACACTCAAATCTGCAAGCATGAACGTTTTAGGCCTCCTTCCTCTCCTAGTTGCTGCGGCACAAGGGGTTATGGTGAGTTTTGGGGATTATGGATGATGTAGAATGATGTGTTTAGGATAGGGATGGATGTAGGGGACGGCAAGGGTTGTTTTTGGGCAGAAAGTATGAAGAATGGTGAAGTATGGATGTGTTAGAGGGAGGGGATGAATTTCTGGCGTGAATGGTGAATGAATGAATGTTTTGTGGCTGCAACAAGGAGGTTTATTAATAGGATTTCAGGAAATAAAACCCTAGGTTATTTAGGTAATCAGAAATTAAGTCAAAAGCTCTTTGAAATAGGAAATCAAATCAGAAATCTAAGGGAAGGTAGTGAATAGGTGCGGCAAGGCAATAAAACACAAAAGGAATGTGTTTTAATGCAAGGAAACAGGAAAGAAACATCTCCCTTGCACGGCAAGGAAGAGGGTATGTCAAGGGAGGTGCACGGCAAGGCTTTTAAGAAATAAGTAAGTGTTTTAATTCCCTAAATCAATTCTAAGAATCAGGAATTAAGTTAAATCCCTTTAGAATAGGTAATTGAAATCAGGAATTAGGGGAAAAAGGCTAAGTCTTGCGGCACAAGGGAGGAAAAGAAAGGGAAAGTGCAAAACTTGCAGATTTTGGGAGAAAAGGAATGTATAGGTTCGGCTGAGAAAAGAGAAAGGATTTAAATTCATAAATTTGGAGAGAAAAAGGAAGGTAACTCACGGCACAATTTAGGACATGTCTAGGGCTTCTAGAACATGTGATTTAGTCAACCAACATTATTTGGAAACTTGCACAATTGGAAACCTTTCAAGAATAGAAACTCCCCATAATGGAAACTGGTTTCCAAATCTTGATTCCTCCTTCTTCCATCGATTCTAGGCTCACTTGGTCTTCAATTTCGTCCAACACTTTGGCTCCAAGCACAAGCTATCCATCCTTAGCCCAAAAATGCTCCAAAATGCACTTCTTTGCTCCTTTAGCCCTTAGAACCTGAAAACATACGAAAATGGCTTAAAAGACTTAAAGAACTAAGAAATAACAACGTAAATGCACAAGAACAAGCCAACTAAGTCGCCTAAATATGCTCCTATCAAATTCCCCCACACTTAGCTTTTGCTAGTCCTCGAGCAAAACAAAACAACAAAACAACACGAAACTAGACAAAACAAACAAAACACAACCTAAACCTTCCAACATTTGCCTCAGGGATTTCCAATGCACATGACATGTTAAAATTCATTATCTCCACATATTGTAGTCATCTTCCCACTTAAGTACATTCTTAATCATAGTCACCACATACTAGTTCACAATTAAGCATTTAAAACCATGTTTTGAATGTAGTAACATGCCTTAGAGAATTTGCTCAATTCCTTACAAGATATGCACTCAATTTTCACTCAGATTTTCTAACTACACACCCTAATCTAGTTATATGTGAGAAGATTGATGTAAACATGAGAACGAACACTCACATATATGTATCACAAAGAAAGCAATTTTTGGAGTTAATAAGCATGTTTAGATATGATCTCATGAATGGAATGCTACTACTTAGATGCGAGAACCACTGACACCATATGCTCATACCAAGTTCAACTCCACAAATTGAAACACATAACACTCAAGATTGAAGTCACGGGTTGTAATGGGGCTTGGGGTGTTTGGCTAACAAAGAAGTGATATGGAAAACAAAGGTTCTTAAAGAAATAGTGAGCAAAGCATTTGAATCAACTTAGAATTCACTTTCGAATGCAAACTCAACTTTTGAACAAAAGGGGAGAATGTAGACAATTTAGGGCCAGATTTGGTGTTTTGGACCCTTTCTTCAACATTCAACACTTCATCACTCATTCTTACATCTTTTCAAGCTCTTTTTCCTTTCTTTCTTTCTTCTCTTTTCTGTTTTTCTTTTTCATACATTTTTCACAACTTTTTTCTTTTCTTTTGAATCTCAAAACATACATATAAACTTAAGAACAAACATTCCCTCCCCCACACTCATTTTCTTGCATAATGTAACTCAAAAGGAATTCATTTAAGTCATGCTCACTATCTTTTAGGAACAAAAGTTGTGGACTGTCCTAAACTAGGCTAGGTGAGGATAATGTGGGTTAACAAAGAATAAAGGCTAAACAAGGCTCAACGGGGTTAACTTAAACATAAAATGAGGTAGGATACATGGCAATTTGGCTTTGGTGGTGGTCACTACACAACTTCTTCTTGAATATGTGTTATGTAAATCAATAACATGCTTCGAATGAAATGGGCATGAGTTCTAGCATTTGGAACTATATGATGAAACGCCTTCTAAGTAGTAACCAAGCAAAGAATAATGAGATCATGCAACGACTTTAGAAAACAATAATGCACAGATTTTTAACTCTCCAAATAACGTTTAGGCTCAAGTCTCACAAGGTTGTAGCGTTTGTTTGAGTTCCTTCCTTCAAGCATGTTACAAAAACGAATTTTTTTCTTTTATGATTGCATGTGAAGTCATACATTATAACCATAACCAAGCATATACCAAGAGTAAATCAAACTTTTCTCCATGTTTATGACTCTTTTTAACAGTCATGCAATTACAAACCAAATCCTCATCATTGTGTTGGAAGGTATCCTAAGACACAAACACACAAAAACGACTCAAAACACTTTTTTTAGGCTTTTCAAAACATGTTTGTCAAATTTTTATGTGATTTTCGGAGTTATAAAACAAAACACACTAAAACACTCTAAAACAGCTTAAAAACACTTTAAAACAGCAAGGAACAACACTTGAAGTTATGGGTGATAAAATCCCACGAATTTGCATCAAATATACTTAGTTACCCCCCCCCCCCCCCCCCCCCCCCCCCCCCCACACTTAAATCAAACATTGTCCTCAATGTTTTAAACACAAATTCACACAAAACACAAGTAAACACACAAGCAGCAACTAAACAACAAATCATGGCAGATTAGAAACAACAACAAAGAGAAGGGTTTGAGGAACGCAAATCTGGAATTTGGGGGATTCCTAGGCCTTCCTTTGTTGAATGGATGGGTTGCCTCCCATATAGCGCTTGCTTTAACGTCGTACAGCCGGACGAAGAACACTTTCACTCCAAGTTGGAACCCACGGCATGCAAGGGAAGCTCTTCCACAACATGCTCCACAAAGTTCTCATAATAGGGCTTCAATCTATGTCTGTTCACCTTGAATTCTTGCCCAGTTCTCAAACTCTTAATTTGGACTGCACCATGCACAAAAAGATTAGTAATAACAAAAGGACCAACCCACTTGGAACGTAACTTACCAAGGAAAAGACGAAGACAGGAGTTGAACAACAACACTTTCTGCCCTATTGTAAAAGTCTTGCCTCGAATCATCTTATCATGGAATGCCTTGGTCTTCTCTTTGTAAATTCTAGCATTCTCATAAGCTTCATGTCGTATTTCATCAAGTTCACATAATTGAAGCTTCCTATGAATTCCAGCTTGGTCCACATTCAAATTGAATGTTTTGATAGCCCAATGAGCTCTATGTTCTAATTCCACAGGTAGATGACATGGTTTACCATAAATAAGACGAAAAGGAGACATACCAAGGGGAGTTTTGTACGCTGTCCTATATGCCCAAAGAGCATCATCCAAACGCAAGCTCCAATCTTTTCTATTTGGACCAACGGTCTTTTCCAAAATCTGTTTGATCTCTCTATTGGACACCTCGGCTTGGCCATTGGTTTGGGGATGGTAAGGTGTGGAAACCTTGTGCGTCACATGGTACTTCTTGAGTAAGGCTTCAATGGTACGGTTACAAAAGTGAGACCCCCCATCACTGATTAGCACCCTAGGCATTCCAAATCTTGAAAAGATATTAGTTTTCACAAAATCTGCCACAACTTTAGAATCATTAGTTCGAGTGGCTTTCGCTTCCACCCACTTTGAAACATAATCAACGGCAAGCAATATGTAATTGAAACCAAAAGATGAAGGAAACGGACCCATAAAATCAATTCCCCACACATCAAAAATTTCAACAACACAAATGGGTACCTGCGGCAATTGATCTCTTTGGCCTATATTACATGTCCTTTGGCATCGATCACAAGCTAAACAAAAGGTTCTTGCATCTTTAAACAAAGTAGGGCAATAAAAACCACATTCAAGAACTTTTAAAGCTGTCCTTTGGGTGCCAAAATGACCCCCACTAGCATATGTGTGACAAAAACTTAAAATTGAATGAAAATCTGATTCATGCACACATCTCCTTATAATCTGATCTGGGCAATGTTTCCACAAGTATGGGTCATCCCAAACATAAAATCTAGCATCCTTTTTAAGTTTATCACGTTGGAATTTGTTTAGGGTGCTAGGAACTTGTCTAGATACCAAATAATTGACCAAATCGGCATACCAAGGGGTACTTACTTGAATGGACAGAAGTTGCTCATCGGGAAACGTTTCTAAAATGGGAGTGGGCTCTTCCTCACGCACCATTCTACTTAGGTGGTCAGCCACCACGTTTTCACACCCTTTCTTGTCTCGAATTTCAAGATCGAACTCTTGAAGTAGGAGCATCCAACGAATGAGTCTTGGCTTGGCCTCTTTTTTCGTGAAAAGATACCTCAAGGCTGCATGGTCAGTGAAAACAATGACTTTAGTACCAAGAAGATATGATCTAAACTTATCTAATGCAAATACAATAGCCAAGAGTTCTTTTTCGGTTGTAGAATAATTTAGTTGTGCATCATTCAACGTCCGTGAGGCATCGTAGATGACATGCGGCCTCTTGTCTTTTCTTTGCCCTAAAACAGCCCCTAGAGCGTAATCAGAGGCGTCACACATCAACTCAAAAGGGAGACTCCAATCAGGGGGAGCAATGATTGGTGCCGTGGTCAACAACTCCTTGAGTTGATTGAATGAAGCCGTGCACTCCTTGGTGAATTCAAACGCCACTTCTTTTTGTAGGAGACGGCAAAGAGGTGCAACTTTTGAGAAGTCTTTGATAAACCTACGATAGAATCCTGCATGGCCAAGAAAAGAACGAACCTCTCTAACCGAAGTTGGAGAGGGTAAGTGACGTACAAGATCTATTTTGGATTTGTCTACTTCAATGCCGTTTTCAGAGATGATATGACCTAAAACTATGCCTTGTTTAACCATGAAATGACACTTTTCCCAATTAAGAACAAGGTTAGTTTCAACACAACGTTTTAGAATCAAACTCAGATTATGCAAGCAACCATCAAAAGAATCACCAAAGACACTGAAATCATCCATAAAAACTTCAATGATTTTCTCAACATAATCAGAAAATATACTCATCATGCATCTTTGAAATGTAGCAGGTGCATTACATAAACCAAAAGGCATGCGACGATATGCAAATGTACCAAAAGGGCATGTGAAAGTGGTTTTTTCTTGGTCCTCGGGTGCTATGACAATTTGATTATAACCAGAGTAACCATCAAGAAAACAATAAAAAGCATGACCCGCTAACCTTTCAAGCATTTGGTCAATGAACGGCAATGGGAAGTGGTCCTTCCTTGTGGTGGCATTTAGCTTTCTATAGTCGATGCACACCCTCCAACCAATTTGAATGCGTGTAGGAACAAGCTCATTTTCGGCATTTTCAACCACAGTCACTCCGGACTTCTTTGGAACGCATTGCACGGGTGAAACCCACCTGCTATCAGAAATAGGATAAATCACTCCATAATCAAGTAATTTGATTACCTCTTTCTTCACTACTTCCATCATTGGAGGGTTGAGACGGCGTTGAGCCTCTCGAGATGTTTTGGACCCCTCCTCTAGAAGTATGCGATGCATGCACATAGTAGGGCTAATTCCCTTTATGTCGGCCAAAGTCCATCCAATTGCCGTTTTGTACTCTTTAAGCACTCGCACCAATTTATTCTCCTCTTGTGCCGTGAGTGAGGATGAGATGATGACGGGCAAAGTCTCATCCTCGCCCAAAAACACGTACTTCAAGTGACTAGGCAACGGCTTAAGTTCAAGTGTAGGTGGCTGCACAACTGAGGGAAGCATCTTATTAGCCGAAACTGAACTTAAAATAGGGTCCAAAAACTTACTTGAATGTGATGGCAAGGACTCGAGGGCAGCCACCATTTCAATCATATCCTCACTAGGGGGCACGGCCAAGGCTTCCTCATGCATGCCGTGGGGTTCCTTGGTGGGTGCTTCTATGTTTTGCATGTCCCTTCCTTGTGCAATGACCAATTCAAGTGCATCGTCCTTCAAATTGTCCAAATGGTCCTGCGCCAAAGAGTCAATTATATCAATAGCAAAACACGAATGATTCTCACTAGGGTACTTCATAGAATCAGAAAGATTGAAATTAATAACTTCCCCATCAAATTCCATTGTCAAAGTGCCATTAAATACGTCAATCTTCGTACGAGCAGTTTTCATGAATGGCCTTCCAAGGAGGATGGGCAGTGAAGGGGTATGTTCGGATTCATCCATTTCAAGCACATAGAAATCCGCCGGAAAGACTAAATGATTGACCTGCACTAACACATCTTCCAAAACTCCCTTTGGATAGGCGTTAGATCTATCAGCCAATTGTATAATAACACCATCATTTTTCAATGCTCCTAGATTCATAGATGCATAAATTGAATATGACATTTATTGATGCACCTAAATCTAACATGGCAGATTCAAAACGAGTATTACCTATGACACATGGAATTGTAAAACTACCCGGATCCTTGCATTTAGGGGGCAGTTTTCTTTACAAGATGGCTGAGACGTTTTCACCCACTTTTACAACCTCCTTGGTCGAAATCTTCCTCTTATTAGTGCAAAGTTCCTTCAAGAACTTGGCATACCTCGGGACTTGCTTGATTGCATCCAAAAGAGGGATATTGACTTGAACTTTCCGAAACGTCTCGAGAATGTCCTTTTCGGCTTCCTCTTTCTTTGTTTGCATGAACCTACTAGGAAAAGGCACATTCGAAGGAAAAACATTAGTAGGAATTGAACTTAACACGTTTTTACCTTTATTGGACAGATTGGATGGTTTAGGGTCACTAGAAGCTTGCGGCAAAGGGAGTTCCACCCTTGCCGTGGGTTTGGTTGCTTCCCCCTCTTCAAAATGCAGTTTTTCATCCTCTTTGTGACCTGTTTTTGATGAAGAACCTGCCCCAACTTCTTTTCCGCTTCTCAACACTATGGCTTTTGCAGATTCGAATCCACCTTTCAGATTCACTTGTGTTGAACTTGGTAACTTACCTTGTTCTCTACTAAATTGCCCCATGAATTGAGCCATTTGTCCCACTTGTCTCTTCAACTCCGTCACCTCTCGAGCTTGATTTTGTACCTCATTGGCGTAGTTTTGCATGTCCTTGGTTTGTTTTTCTTGCCCCTGCGCCAATGTAGTTAGTAATTGAATAACTTGAGAATTATCAGAAGACGAACCTGAGTTGTTTTGGGACGATGGTGGTTGGTTGGATTGATATGGCCGTGGGAACCCAGGGGGGTTTTGTTGAAATCCCCTTTGTGGTGCAGATTGTTGGGGTTCTCTCCACTTGAAATTAGGGTGATCTCTCCATCCAGGGTTGTAGGTGTTGGAGTATGGATCATGTTTGGGTTGGTTTTGGCCTTGGAAACCAATGGCATTGGCAGATTCCCATCCTCCATTCTCTATCAACTGAGGGCATGTCTCGGATGGATGCCCTTGCATTGAACACACGCCACACTCTTGATTTTCTTGTGGTTTTGACCACTTGACAACCTGAGACACAAGAGAAGTAAGATTAGCCAATTGTGATTGAATATCAGAAATTGCACTTACCTCATTCACACTTTGTTGCCGTGGCCCCTCTCTTTGTCCAACACCTTCATATTGTTGAGCGTTGTGTGCTCGGTTGGCAATTAGAGCTTTGGCATCTAACAAAGTCTTGTCCACTAATGCACCACCCACTGAAGCATCTAGCATTTGATGTTCCATGGGAAGGAGTCCCTCGTAGAAATATTGAATGAGCAGCTCCTCCTTCATTTAATGCTGTGGACATGAAGCAACAAGTGATTTAAAACGTTCATAATAAGATGGAAACGACTCACCTTGATTTTGTTGGATGCCACTAATTCGTTTCCTCAAGAGAATGATCTTGGCAGTGGGAAAGAATTTCTCTAAGAATGCACGTTTCATACTTTCCCAAGAATTAACAGTTCCAGGGGACAATTCAAACAACCAATCTTTGGCCTTGTCCATAAGTGAGAATGGAAAGGCCTTCATCTTCAAAATACTCCCATCCACGTTGATGGGTGTCATACTTGAGCAAACTACTTCAAATTCCTTAAGATGTTTGTTAGGATCTTCCATGGACAACCCATGGAATTTAGGAATATGATGTAATAAACTAGACTTAAGTTCAAATTCTTCCGTCTTACCTTCAGCTGCCGTAGGGTATTGTATGCATAAAGGAACGGCATTGCCCATACCTGAGGCAGAGAGCTCTTTGATGGTTCGATTGTCCACGGCCATGGTTTGTATTTCCTCCACAACCTGTGCCGTGGCTTCTCCTTCCTCACCACCTTCGTCAAACTCGGATGTAGAGCTAGAAGATGGTGGGTTAGGGTTTTGTTGATGCTTTTGCTTCCTCAAGGTCCGCTCAAAATCGTCGTCAAAGTCAAGGATGTGCTTACTAACAGGTTTTGAACTCCTAGTCATAAACTAGGACCTAGAAACAAGAACAAAAAATAGGGTCAGTAACTAAAACGAAAATACATGAAAAAGAAATAAAAGAATTAACGAGGGATTAGCAAAGTTGCTAATCCTCGGCAACGGCGCCAAAATTTGATGCGAAAATAGTTAAGCACACAAATTAACCCTCTTGTTGTCAAATTGTAGTAAGGATGCAAGTAGGGATCGTTCTAGACCGGGGATTAGGAGGGCTTGCTAAAACCTCTAAACTGACTCAAAAACATAAAAACAAAGTTAAAAACGTTCACAAATACTCAAAGGACTCAAAACAGGTTCAAAAGACTCAAAACTGCCTAAACACACTAAATAGGCAGTTTCTGACCTTAACACAATTTTGGACGAATTTAAGATTATGGTTTGATTCAAAACACTTTAAAACACAAACTAAACAGATTCTAAACCCTATAGAACAAGAAAGTAAAGGGGGGGTTTTGATTTGACGAAAATTGAAATAACAAAACAAGTTATAAAACTAGGCAGATTGTAAAACGAATTTTGGAAACAAGATGATGGATGGATTAGTTAGAGGTCCATTCTCCACACATGACACATTTATATATGAATCGATTTTCCAATTGCTTTTCATTAACTATGATGCTCAACACCCCAAGTTAGCCGTGGACAGCACTTTTCTAACTTTCAAGTTTTCCTTAAGTTATAGAATTGGATGGGAATGCGCATACAACAACTCAAAACATTCTCTAAAAGTCCCTTACGTGAAAAGCACAATAAAGGTACAATCAAAGATCATTAAGTTTAATGAAAACTATAAGTATTGACGAGGCAATTGTTACTATGAAAAGCATGAAACTCTTGCCAAGAATTCAATTAACGCGGTTGTGACTAGCAACCTTCACTACTCATGTTTATAAACTTGTGACGATTAGGTGAAACTTATTTATAAACTAGCATCGAGTTTATGCATGAAGACTAAGTATGCATCCCTAATCAACATACAAAATCAAGTTTTTAATAAACAGATAATTGAATTGCAATCACAACTTAACAAATCACAATTGGAAGAAATCAATTCATATTTCAAACATGTTCATGGCTTCAAACTTTCCCCTAACTAATTAGGGGTTTAGCCACTCATGATTACAGCAAACTTAGAAAGTAATAGCAAAGTAAACATTGAAAACAAGAACGAAGTACACCTAAAACACTCAAATCTGCAAGCATGAACGTTTTAGGCCTCCTTCCTCTCCTAGTTGCTGCGGCACAAGGGGTTATGGTGAGTTTTGGGGATTATGGATGATGTAGAATGATGTGTTTAGGATAGGGATGGATGTAGGGGACGGCAAGGGTTGTTTTTGGGCAGAAAGTATGAAGAATGGTGAAGTATGGATGTGTTAGAGGGAGGGGATGAATTTCTGGCGTGAATGGTGAATGAATGAATGTTTTGTGGCTGCAACAAGGAGGTTTATTAATAGGATTTCAGGAAATAAAACCCTAGGTTATTTAGGTAATCAGAAATTAAGTCAAAAGCTCTTTGAAATAGGAAATCAAATCAGAAATCTAAGGGAAGGTAGTGAATAGGTGCGGCAAGGCAATAAAACACAAAAGGAATGTGTTTTAATGCAAGGAAATAGGAAAGAAACATCTCCCTTGCACGGCAAGGAAGAGGGAATGTCAAGGGAGGTGCACGGCAAGGCTTTTAAGAAATAGGTAAGTGTTTTAATTCCCTAAATCAATTCTAAGAATCAGGAATTAAGTTAAATCCCTTTAGAATAGGTAATTGAAATCAGGAATTAGGGGAAAAAGGCTAAGTCTTGCGGCACAAGGGAGGAAAAGAAAGGGAAAGTGCAAAACTTGCAGATTTTGGGAGAAAAGGAATGTATAAGTTCGGCTGAGAAAAGAGAAAGGATTTAAAGCCATAAATTTGGAGAGAAAAAGGAAGGTAACTCGCGGCACAATTTAGGACATGTCTAGGGCTTCTAAAACATGTGATTTAGGCAACCAACATTATTTGGAAACTTGCACAATTGGAAACCTTTCAAGAATAGAAACTCCCCATAATGGAAACTGGTTTCCAAATCTTGATTCCTCCTTCTTCCATCGATTCTAGGCTCACTTGGTCTTCAATTTCGTCCAACACTTTGGCTCCAAGCACAAGCTATCCATCATTAGCCCAAAAATGCTCCAAAAGGCTCCAAAATGCACTTCTAGGCCGGGGATTAGGAGGGATTGCTAATCTAATGAAAATTGACTCAAAGATGTGAAAATATGCTTTAAAACACTTTAAATAAACTCACAAGACTCTTACTAACTTGTATGACCAAAAACAAATTTTAAAGACTCAAAACAACTCAAAACAACCAAAAAGACTCAATTTAGACTCTAGGACTTAATTTGGACGAAAATACACTTAGTTTTGACTCTAAAGACTCAAAAAGACTCTTTTGGACAGATTTGGAACAAGTAAGAAAAGGGGTTTTGATTTTGGACGAATTTAAAAGAAAACAAGTAACTTAAAACTTTAAAATAGATTTTGGACGAATTTAAGAAAAACTAATGGATGATGGGATAGCCAAGGGATACTTCTCCACACATGATACTTTCAAACATAAATTGATTTCCCGTTGCTTTTCCGATAAACCATGAACCTCAACACCCCAGATTAACCGTGACATCACTAATTAACCCTCAGATTTCCCTTAAGTTAGTGGATTGGATGACATCATACGACAACCCAAAGCATTCTTCAAAAGTCCCCTACATGACATCATAATAGAGATACGGTCAAAGATCATTACGTTCAATCGAAATCATAAGTATTGACAAAGCACTTGTAACTATGACATCATGATACTCGTGCTAGGAATTTACTTAACATGATTGTGAAAACAACCTTAACTACTTGTGAATATAAGTTTGTGACGATTATGTGAAACACCCTTATATTCTAGCCCCAAATTCAAGCATTCAAATTAAGTAGGCCTCCCTAATAAACATACAAGAATAAGTTATCCATCAAATAGTTAAGTAAATTGCGTTCACAATTTATGAAATCACAACTGGACTTTATCAACTCATATTATAAATGTAATCATGGTTTCAAAGCATCCCTAGGCTAAAACGAGTTTAGCCTCTCATGTTCATGACAAAACAAAGCAACATAGAATTAAACATTGAAAACAAAAGATAGATTACACCTAAAAACGTCCAACACTCCAACTCGAATGCACAAACGCCCAAGGCTTGGTCTTCCTTCTCCTCTTCCTTGCTAAGTCACGGCACAAGGTCTAGGGTGGTTTTGTGGATGATTTTATGGGTTTTGGATGGATTTAGGCAGGTGGGGTTGATGCGAGATTTATACGCGCATAAATTAAACCCTCTTTTTATCGATTGTAGTAAGTATGTAAGTAGGGATCGTTCTGGACCGGGGATTAGGAGGGATTGTTAATCACTTGGATTTGACTCAAAAACGTAAAAACAAAGTTAAAAACGTTCACAAAGGACTCAAAACAAGTTCAAAAGACTCAAAACTGCCTAAAAACACTAACTAGGCAGTTTCTGACCTTAAATCCAATGTTGGACGAAATTAAGTAATATGGCTTGATTCAAATGTAAAAACACAATATAAAACACTAAACTATACTCAAAGAATGTAAAACAAAACACTTAAAACACTAAAACAAACCAAAAGACTCAAAACAGCACCAAAACACTCAAAACTGCCTTAAAAACACAATCTGGGCAGTTTTGAGCATTTTGACTACTTTGGACGAATTTGGGAAATAAAATGAATCAAAACACTTAGAAACATAAACTAAGACACTTTCTAACTAAATTGGACAATAAAGTAAAGGGGGATTTAGGTTTATACGAAAATTGAAATAATGAAACAAATTGCAACTAAAACAGAATGTAAATATGAAATTGATGTAATTGAATGGATGGGAACCTAGTTAAGGGGTTCATCTCCATACATGTTATACTTGCATAATAAAATGATTTCCAATTACATTTCAATAAACCATGAATTCTCAACACCCCAAGTTAACCGTGATGCACTAATTAACCTTCAAATCTTCCTAACGTTATTGAATTGGATGATGCATGCGACAATTCAAAACATTCCCCACAAGTCCTCAACATGAATGCATAGAAGAGGTACAAGCAAGAATCATTACGCTCTATGAAAATTATAAGTGTTGACGAGGCATTCGTTACTATGGATTGCATGAAACTTATGCCAAGAATTCGTTTAACGCGATTGTTTATAAGCAACCTCCACTACTTGTGAATATAAGTTCGTAACTATTAGGTGAAACTCACTTATATTCTAGCGTCATATTCATGCATGAAAATTAAGCGTGCACTCTCAATAAACATACATAAATAAGTTATCAATCAAACGGTTAAACAAATTGAAATCACAACTTATGAAACGCAATTAGAAGTAATCAAATCAAAATGCAAGCATAAACATATATTTCGAATCACCCCCTAACCAAGGGGGGTTTATTTCCTCATAACTTTGAAATCAAAGAAACACCTAAACATTCCAACAACTCAAACTTGAATTGTATGAACGTTTAGGCACTCTTCTCTTCCTCGTTGTTGTAGCACAAGGTCTAAGGTGAGGTTTGGTGGTGTGAATGGTTTGGGGAGTGGTGTAAATGGAAGGATGGTGTTTGGATTGTAAGGGAAGCTCACGGCACAAAGGGGGAAGTGTTTGTGGTATGTACAATGGAATGGAAGTGTTTGTGGAATGGGTGAATTTCTGGCACAAAGGCCTTATTTCTGTGGTGAATGGATGTGAATGAGAATGAATGCAATGGATGCTTATTTATAGGTGAAATGGGGGGAACATGACAGCTAGGTTATGATGATGAATGCATGTGCAAAGTTGGTTGAATGATTATGAGTGCATGTGGCTGAAATAGCATGTGGAATGGTTGGAAATGCAAGGAGAATGCATGTGCACGGTTTTGGGAGAGAATGGGAGTGCAAGTGGCTGAAATGTTAGAGGAACAAGTGCATGTGGCTGCATTGTGGTGCAATGATGGAGGAACAATCTGAAAATGCAAGGTATGGCTGGAATGATTGTGTTTGTTTGAATGTGCATGTGATTAAATTAAAGGATGCAAAGTAAATAAATAATGAATGCATGTGTTGAATTATGAAGATGCATGTGCAATGAAGTGGAATGACAATCTGAAATGGGATAGGTACCCACGGCAATGATGATTTCTGGTGGTGTTTGGGTGTATGTTTGAATGGTGCATGTGGGTGAAGGTGTGGCTGCATGTTTGAATGATTAAAGGGACATGTGGGGGTGGAAATGATGAATGAAATGCATGTGAATGACAGCTAGATATGTTGATGAATGCATGTGACTTGTTTGTGGTGAGTGAAAATGCAATCTGAAATGGGAGAGCATGTGGATTAAAGGGGGAATGGTGGCTGCAAAGTGAATGAATAATGAAATGGGAAAGCATGTGCAAGGTTTTGGTGTGAATGATTGAATGTGCATGTGGCTGCAATGGATTAGGAATCCTTCAATTTCGTCCATCCTCTTGGCTCCAAGCATATGATATCCATTCCAATCTCTAATTTGCTCCAAAAGGCTCCAAAAGGCATCCTTTTGCATACTTTGCCCTTAGAACCTACAAACACACGAAAATAGCTTAAAGTACTAAAATAACTAAAGAAACATAACGTAAATGCACGAGAACAAGCCATTTAAGTCGCATGAATATGCTCCTATCAAATACCCCCACACTTATCTTTTGCTAGTCCTCGAGCAAAACAAAACAAAAGAAACCAAAAACAAAACAAAACACAATCTAAACCTTCCAACATGAATCTCAGGAATTTCAAATGAACATGACACAATATAGAACATCATTCCCACAACATTTAGCTTTCTTTACACTTCAACAAACACTTAATCATAGTCACCATTCACAAGTTCGCATTTAATCAATTAAAACACATTTGGATTGTAGTAACATGCCTTAGAGAATTTCCTCAATTCCTCACTAGAATGCACTCTATTTTCACACAGATTCTCTAACTTCACACCCTACACTAGGTATATGTGAGAAGATTGATGTAAATATGAATTCTAACACTCACATATGTTATATCAAAGAAAGCATTTTCTGGATTTACGACAATGACATGAATATGATCTCATGAATGGAAAGCTACTACTTAGAACGAGAACCAGTGATTCCATAAGCTCATACCAAATTCAAACTCTACATATTGAATACATAACATCAAGATAGAAGTTGAGGGTTGTAACGGGGCTAAGGGTAATGGTTTAACAAAGAAAGGTAAAGTAAAACAAAGGTTCTTAAAGTAATAGGAAGCGAAGTGATGAAATTGACACTTAAACTCACTTTTAATGGCAGAAATCAACTTTTAAACACAAGGGAAGATTCATGCAACAACTAGGGTCAAATTCACTCTTTTGGACCCTTCCTTCAATAACCAATGCTTGTGAGATCATTCTCACTTATTTTTTTCAACTCTTTTTTTCTTTCTTTTCAACAATTTTTTCTTTATTTCATTCTTTGGCCGTGCCCTATTATCTTCCCCCACACTTATTTTCTGCAGTATATTGATCAAAAAGAGTTCATTCTAAGTCATGCTTCACTATCCTTTAAGAACAAGGGGTTAACAAAGAAAATAAGCTTGAAAAGGCTCAAAAGGGTTAAAACTTACAACAAATAAGAAATATGAAAAGGGATAGGCTTTTTGGCTTTGGCTTGACTAACAACTTCATCTTATTGTATGTTATGCAAACAATATCATGCTTTGAATGAATTGGGCATGAGTTCTAGTATTTGGAACTATAATGAAATGCATTCCAAGTAGCAACCAAGCAAAGAATGATGAGATCATGCAACGACTTTAGAAAACAGGAAATCACAGATTTATACTCTCCAAAGAACGTTATAGGCTCAAGTCTCACAAGGATGTAGCTTTTGTTTGAGTTCCTTCCTTCAAGCATGTTACAAAAACAGATTTTCTCTTTGTAATTACATGCGAATTCATAAGCTATAACCATAACCAAGCATAAACCAAAGCATAAATCATCTTCCAGTCATGTTTACAACATTCTATAATAGTCATGTAATTTAAAACTAAATCCTCATCATTGTGTTGGAAGGTACCCTAAGACACAAACACACAAAAACGACTCAAAACACTCTTTTTAGGCTTTTCAAAACATATTTTTCAAATTTTTATGTGATTTTCGGAGTTATAAAAACAAAACATAATAAAACACTCTAAAACAACTTAAAAACACCTTAAAACAGTAAGGAACAACATTTGAAGTTATGGGTGATAAAATCTCACGAATTTGTATCAACAACATTAGTTACCCCCCCCCCCACACTTAAATCAAACATTGTCCTCAATGTTTTAAGCATAGATTCACACAAAACATAAGTAAACACACAAAAAGCATTTAAACATACTAAACATGGCAGAATGTAATTAACAAAGAGAAGAGTTTAGAGACGCAAATCTGGTTGTGGAATGTAAATTCCATCTTCTCCTTGTTGATTGTATTGAGGCTTTGATCATGGTGATTCCACAGGCTTACTCTTGAACTGCACTGCTCCCATCGTTGATTTTCCTTTGTGCTACTCTTGAACTGGGCAGCAGGCTTCTTTTGGTCTCCCCCGAAGGTCTGAGCTTACTCCTTTGGTCTGTTTCTTTGTTCAATCTTTCCAATTCGTATTGAAAAGGGTTGGAGGATAACTCAGCCTACGTTTGTCTCCACATGCTTCAATGTATCATTTTCACTTGCCTTGCTTGCTCCCCTTGCAGAAGTGGTCCCTTCTCCGGAAGTGTGTCAACCGTTGAAGATGACTACTCGAGAGCAACTCTAGGTAAGCAATCAGGAATGGATTCCAGGCAGTTGGTTCCAGAACAGAAGACTGGCTCCAAGTGCCTCTGATTGCTTTTGTTTACTTTGCCATGCGAGTAATAACAAGGACAAAGAAAAGGACAGGGAAAGAGCATGATATGAGATACTTTTGCTTTAGACCTTGATGATATGAGATACCTTTGCTTTTGAAGAAACGGCGAATGAAGCAGCACATGTATTTGTTGTGGTTGTCTCCACATGCTTCGATCGACCGTTTCCTTCTGCCTCATTTGTACTCCAGGTTTCTGGTATCTTCTTTGGGGGAGAAAAAATTGAGTATTTCAAAAGGCTTCGCTGGGAGTGCGCCCTCAGAGGTGAGGAAGAGTTGGGCATTTTCTTCAGGTTTGCCTTGCCATAAAAAACGAAGGTCGACATATATAGAGATAATATCAAGTGGTGGTATTGTTCTTTTACCCGTGTCGACAAACGTCTCTTCGATTTCTGAACGGACGCCTCTTCGATTTCTGCACGACGCCCCTTCGATTTCTGAACGGACCCCTCTTCGATTTCTGCACGACGCCCCTTCGATTTCTGAATGACACGTAGTAGTGCGTACGCGGCTCTGTCAGAGCTCTTTTGACAAAGTCGCACGCGTTTTCTGAAAAGCAGAGAAAGCGTCGCCAAAATTTACGCTTGTCGGCAAAAGTGTAGCTGCGATGATGACCTCCACGTGAACTTTTGACAAAGTTGAACACGTTTCTGAAAAGCCGAGAACGCGTCGCTTAACTTACGCCGGAAATTCCGGCTTTTTGAATCGATGGACGCGTCGTCTTGGCTTCTTATAGAGCTATCGATCACCACAACAAACACACTCTGAAGATTTCCCATTCTTT
Organism: Pyrus communis; assembly: GCF_041283825.1. NCBI lineage: Eukaryota > Viridiplantae > Streptophyta > Magnoliopsida > Rosales > Rosaceae > Pyrus > Pyrus communis. The sequence goes on from NC_142569.1 coordinate 23,624,038, forward strand.
GAAAATCGACTCCGGCCCTTTGAGAATTAACTCCATCCACCCCATCTCTTTGAACACTTTTGAAAATGGCAAACCCATCGAACCTTAGCTTAGATTTGAGTCTCAGCAGCGATCCGGTTGCGCCCCGTCAAGGTAATGTATGGCGTCCTTCTTTTTTATCTTCTAACGGTCTTCTTACAGGTGAAGACTCCGTGATGCAGGACGCCACAACAGCTACAATAGTAGCTAGAAACCTCCTTACTCCAAAAGATAGTAGGCTGCTGTCAGGACGGTCCGATGAGTTGGCTGTTCAAGAGTCCCTCGCACTTAGTGTTCAGTGTGCGAGTTCTGTGTCCAACATGGGCCAACGCCTGCTTGCCCGCTCCCGTCAGGTGGAATCATTGATGGCAGAGGTGGAAAGTCTTAAGCAAGAGATCAAACTGCTTAAGTACGAGAATAGAAGTTTGCATGTGCTTGCAAACAACTATTCGACGGGCATGAAGAGGAAGCTTGATGAGCTGCAAGAATCCAATGGTCGTATGCAAAGTGACCGTCAAAGTGACCGTCAAAGGCTTGCGGCTTACTTCCAGAGGCATATTTTTCCTGGGTCATCCAGCGCTTGGCCAAGTATTGAGGCCTGGAATGCTCTAGCTCCGAAGCCTTCCGCTCTGATGGCTTCCGCTCCGATGCCTCCCGCTTCTAGGCCTCCCGCTTCTATGCCTTCCGCTCCTATGCCTTCCGCTCCGACGCCTCGTAGTGGGGCTTCACGTAAACAACCTTTGTGAAGCTCCATCTTTCTCCATGTTTAGTATCTTTTTTCTTTTTTCTTTTTTTTTTCTTTTTTTTTTTTTTTTTTTTTTTTTTTTTGAACATGCTTTGTTTTATTTAGTGCATTGGGTTGCCTCCCAAGTAGCGCTTTCTTTTACGTCTTGCAGCCGGACGAAGAACCCAATCACTCCAGGATATGTTCACGAATCGGATGAGAACTCCGAGTCATAAACTAGTACCTAGAACAAGAAACAAAACACAAATCAGAAACAAAAACTAAAATACATAATAAAAACGAACAATCCAAGGAATTAGCAAATTTTCTAATCCCCGGCAGCGGCGCCAAAATTTGATGCGAGATTTATACGCGCATAAATTAAACCCTCTTTTTATCGATTGTAGTAAGTATGTAAGTAGGGATCGTTCTGGACCGGGGATTAGGAGGGATTGTTAATCACTTGGATTTGACTCAAAAACGTAAAAACAAAGTTAAAAACGTTCACAAAGGACTCAAAACAAGTTCAAAAGACTCAAAACTGCCTAAAAACACTAACTAGGCAGTTTCTGACCTTAAATCCAATGTTGGACGAAATTAAGTAATATGGCTTGATTCAAATGTAAAAACACAATATAAAACACTAAACTATACTCAAAGAATGTAAAACAAAACACTTAAAACACTAAAACAAACCAAAAGACTCAAAACAGCACCAAAACACTCAAAACTGCCTTAAAAACACAATCTGGGCAGTTTTGAGCATTTTGACTACTTTGGACGAATTTGGGAAATAAAATGAATCAAAACACTTAGAAACATAAACTAAGACACTTTCTAACTAAATTGGACAATAAAGTAAAGGGGGATTTAGGTTTATACGAAAATTGAAATAATGAAACAAATTGCAACTAAAACAGAATGTAAATATGAAATTGATGTAATTGAATGGATGGGAACCTAGTTAAGGGGTTCATCTCCATACATGTTATACTTGCATAATAAAATGATTTCCAATTACATTTCAATAAACCATGAATTCTCAACACCCCAAGTTAACCGTGATGCACTAATTAACCTTCAAATCTTCCTAACGTTATTGAATTGGATGATGCATGCGACAATTCAAAACATTCCCCACAAGTCCTCAACATGAATGCATAGAAGAGGTACAAGCAAGAATCATTACGCTCTATGAAAATTATAAGTGTTGACGAGGCATTCGTTACTATGGATTGCATGAAACTTATGCCAAGAATTCGTTTAACGCGATTGTTTATAAGCAACCTCCACTACTTGTGAATATAAGTTCGTAACTATTAGGTGAAACTCACTTATATTCTAGCGTCATATTCATGCATGAAAATTAAGCGTGCACTCTCAATAAACATACATAAATAAGTTATCAATCAAACGGTTAAACAAATTGAAATCACAACTTATGAAACGCAATTAGAAGTAATCAAATCAAAATGCAAGCATAAACATATATTTCGAATCACCCCCTAACCAAGGGGGGTTTATTTCCTCATAACTTTGAAATCAAAGAAACACCTAAACATTCCAACAACTCAAACTTGAATTGTATGAACGTTTAGGCACTCTTCTCTTCCTCGTTGTTGTAGCACAAGGTCTAAGGTGAGGTTTGGTGGTGTGAATGGTTTGGGGAGTGGTGTAAATGGAAGGATGGTGTTTGGATTGTAAGGGAAGCTCACGGCACAAAGGGGGAAGTGTTTGTGGTATGTACAATGGAATGGAAGTGTTTGTGGAATGGGTGAATTTCTGGCACAAAGGCCTTATTTCTGTGGTGAATGGATGTGAATGAGAATGAATGCAATGGATGCTTATTTATAGGTGAAATGGGGGGAACATGACAGCTAGGTTATGATGATGAATGCATGTGCAAAGTTGGTTGAATGATTATGAGTGCATGTGGCTGAAATAGCATGTGGAATGGTTGGAAATGCAAGGAGAATGCATGTGCACGGTTTTGGGAGAGAATGGGAGTGCAAGTGGCTGAAATGTTAGAGGAACAAGTGCATGTGGCTGCATTGTGGTGCAATGATGGAGGAACAATCTGAAAATGCAAGGTATGGCTGGAATGATTGTGTTTGTTTGAATGTGCATGTGATTAAATTAAAGGATGCAAAGTAAATAAATAATGAATGCATGTGTTGAATTATGAAGATGCATGTGCAATGAAGTGGAATGACAATCTGAAATGGGATAGGTACCCACGGCAATGATGATTTCTGGTGGTGTTTGGGTGTATGTTTGAATGGTGCATGTGGGTGAAGGTGTGGCTGCATGTTTGAATGATTAAAGGGACATGTGGGGGTGGAAATGATGAATGAAATGCATGTGAATGACAGCTAGATATGTTGATGAATGCATGTGACTTGTTTGTGGTGAGTGAAAATGCAATCTGAAATGGGAGAGCATGTGGATTAAAGGGGGAATGGTGGCTGCAAAGTGAATGAATAATGAAATGGGAAAGCATGTGCAAGGTTTTGGTGTGAATGATTGAATGTGCATGTGGCTGCAATGGATTAGGAATCCTTCAATTTCGTCCATCCTCTTGGCTCCAAGCATATGATATCCATTCCAATCTCTAATTTGCTCCAAAAGGCTCCAAAAGGCATCCTTTTGCATACTTTGCCCTTAGAACCTACAAACACACGAAAATAGCTTAAAGTACTAAAATAACTAAAGAAACATAACGTAAATGCACGAGAACAAGCCATTTAAGTCGCATGAATATGCTCCTATCAGGGGTGGTGCGGCAAGGTTTGATGGTGGTGTTTGGAGGTTGGGATGGAGGTGTGGAAGTAGGGGAATGGTGTAGAGTTGCTTGTAAGGTCACGGCAAGGGATGGTTCTCTGAATGAATGTATGAATGTTGTGTGAAGGGTGGTGATCTAAATGGTGCGGCAAGGGCTATTTATATAGGCTAGTTTGGCACACTTAGTGAAGGAAAAGGATTGCATAATCCCATTGAAAAAGGGTTAATTCAAGTCAGAAATCAAGTGGGATTTGGAATAGGTAGTGCGGCTAGGATTTAGGGAGTTCTAGAAGGTTAGGTGCGGCACACATGTAGGGAGAGGATAAGGTGTTCTAGAAGAAGTGTTTAAGGCAGATTCCTAATCTGCCAGATTCCTAAGCCACAAAGATTCATTCATTCACCATTCACGCCAGAAAATCATCCCATCCCTCTAACACATCCATACTTCACCATTCTCCATATTTTCTGCCCAAAACCAACCCTTGCCGTCCCCTACATCCATCCCAAACCTAAATCCATCATTCTACATCATCCATAACCCCCTAAACTCACCAGAACCTCTTGTGCCGTAGCAAAGGAGAGGAAGAAGATTGCTTGAAGATTCTAGCTATTCAACATTGGATCGTTGGAGTATTTAGGTGTTCTCTTTCTTATATTTACAATGTATATTTTTGGGTGGTTAGAGGCACGGCAAGGGGTGTAGGTTGGGTGTGGATGAGTGTTTGATGGTTGGAAGGTGGTGGAGAACTCGGCAAAGAGGGTGGAAGAAGGTGGTGTGGCTGGTTGTGTTTATGGGCTGTTTTATGATGTTTTGGGATGAATGGATGTGTGTGGGAGTGAATGGACGAATTTCTGTGGTGAATGATCCTCTAGGGTTCGTCCAAGGGCTGATTATATGTGTTTTAGGAGGTTAATAACATACCTAATTTAGTTTTGATTCAGATTTCCTAGTCTAAATAGAAAAGGTAAGTGAATAAAGTCCAAATAAAATCAGAAAAAGGGGATGCACGAATTTAAACAAATAAGGAATGTCCTTGCCTTGCAAGGAATCAGAAATTAAACCCCTTTCACAGCAAGGAAAGGGGATTTAAGGTAAGAAATGAAATTGGTACAAAAGAAGGAAGGAAAAGTCAATTCCTTGCAAGAAATCAGAAATTAGGACTTTAGGGAAAGTTTTAGAACTAGGAAAGTGAATTAAACTAGGAAATAAGAGTTTGAAATCAGGAAACATAAGGGGAGGTTGATAGGAGCATATTCATGCGACTTAAATGGCTTGTTCTCGTGCATTTACGTTATGTTTCTTTAGTTATTTTAGTCCTTTATGCTTCTTTTGTGTGTTTTCAGGTTCTAAGGGCAAAGTATTCAAAAGGATGCCTTTTGGAGCCTTTTGGAGCAAATTAGAGATTGGAATGGATATCATATGCTTGGAGCCAAGAGGATGGACGAAATTGAAGGATTCCTCCTCCATTGCAGCCACATGCACATTCAATCATTCACACCAAAACCTTGCACATGATTTCCCATTTCATTATTCATTCACCTTGCAGCCACTCCACATGCATTTCTAGCTTTTCCTTTGCATTCCCCCTTTAATCAACACATGCATCCACTCACCAAGAAATCATTCACTCCACATGCATTTCTAGCTTTTCCTTTGCATTCCCCCTTTAATCAACACATGCATCCACTCACCAAGAAATCATTCATTCCACATGCACCCAAAACACCACCAGAAATCATCATTGCCATTGTTCCTCCATCATTGCACCACAATGCAGCCACATGCACTTGTTCCTCTAACATTTCAGCCACTTGCACTCCCATTCTCTCCCAAAACCGTGCACATGCCTTCTCCTTGCATTTCCAACCATTCCACATGCTATTTCAGCCACATGCACTCATAATCATTCAACCAACATGTGCACATGCAACCTAGCTGTCATGTTCCCCCCATTTCACCTATAAATACTCATTCATTCACACTCATTCATACACAATTCATTTCACAACAGAAATTGGTCCCTTGGGGCCGTGCCCTTCACAAGTCCATCCATTCCATTCATATTGACTCTTCCATTTCAGAATGTAGACATCAAACACCCTTGCCGTGCTCTCCCCTACAAATCCAAACACCATCCTTCCATTCCTCCACCACTACCCAAACCATTCACACCACCAAACTATCCTTAGACCTTGTGCTACAACGAAGAGGAAGATAAGAGTGCCTAAACGTTCATACAATTCAAGTTTGAGTTGTTGGAATGTTTAGGTGTTTCTTTGATTTCTATGTTTAATTTCAATACTCTTTGTTTTGTACGAATGAGGCATGGAAGAAAAGAGTGCCTAAACGTTCATACAATTCAAGTTTGAGTTGTTGGAATGTTTAGGTGTTTCTTTGATTCTCTTTGTTTTGTATCATAAGGAACTAAACCCCCCTTGGCTAGGGGGTAATTTGAAATATATGTTTATGCTTGCGTTTTGATTTGATTACTTCTAATTGCGTTTCATAAGTTGTGGATTCAATTTGTTTAACCGTTTGATTGATAACTTATTTATGAATGTTTATTAAGAATGCACACTTAATTTTCATGCATGAATATGACGCTAGAATATAAGTGAGTTTCACCTAATCGTTATGAACTTATATTCACAAGTAGTGGAGGTTGCTTATAAACAATCGCGTTAAATGAATTCTTGGCATAAGTTTCATGCAATCCATAGTAACAAATGCCTCGTCAACACTTATAATTTTCATAGAGCGTAATGATTCTTGCTTGTATCTCTTCTATGCATTCATGTTGAGGACTTGTGGGGAATGTTTTGAATTGTTGTATGCGCTAATCCATCCAATTCAATAATGTTAGGAAGATTTGAAGGTTATTTAGTGCATCACGGTTAACCCGGGGTGTTGAGTTTCATGGTTTATTGAAATGCAATTGGAAATCATTTTATTATGCAAGTATAACATGTATGGAGATGAACCCCTTAGCCATTCTATCATCCATTCATTCCATTCCATCAAATTCGTTTTACAATCTGTTTTGTTTATTAACTTGTTTTGTTATTTCAATTTTCGTATAAATCTAAATCCCCCTTTACTTTAATGTCCAATTTAGTTAGAAATCAATTTAGTTTGTGCTTTTAAGTGTTTTGATTCATTTTATTTCCCAATTTCGTCCAAATTCACCAAAGTGCTCAAAACTGCCCAGAAAGTGATTTTAAGGCAGTTTTGAGTGTTTTGGGTGATGTTTGAGTCTTTTGGTTTGTTTTAATGTTTTAAGTGTTTAGTTTTACATTCTTTGAGTTAGTTTAGTGTTTTATATTGTGTTTTTACATTCTTGAGTCAAGTTATTACTTAATTTCGTCCAAATTTGTGTTTGTGCTCAAATCTGCCCAGAAAGTGGTTTTTAGGCAGATTTGAGTGTGTTTGTGTTGTTTTGAGTCTTTTGGTTTGTCTTAGTGTTTTAAAGTTTAGTTTTGCATTCTTTGAGTCTAGTATAGTGTTTCATATTGTTATTTTACGTTTTTGAGTCAAATCCAAGTGGTTAACAATCCCTCCTAATCCTCGGTCCAGAACGATCCCTACTTATACATATACTACAATTTGACGAAAAGAGGGTTTAATTTGTGTGCGTATAAATCTCGCATCAGAGGTGCGGCATAAGGTTTAGGGAAAGGTAAGGCATTAAACAAGAGGTGTTAGAATAAGGGAAAGGTACTAACACATATGAAAAATAGGGAAGTTTGCACAAAGAAAGGGAAACCACCTTCTTTGCACGGCAAGGAAGGGAAAATTTGCAAAGAACCTTTATTTGTTGTCCAAGGGTGCTCGGGAGCCATCTTAAGTGCTAAAACTTAGAGCGTTCTTGATTTAGGAAAGGTCAACCAAAATAGGAAACTTTGGCTTAACTTTCCTACTTCAAGTAGGAATCCTTGTGTGATTAGGAATCCTCGTCCAACTAGGAATCCTCATGTGAGTGGGAAACCTCCTTCAATTTGGAAACCTTCTCGTAATTGGAATCCTCGTCGTAGTAGGAATCCTTGCGACATCAAGTCTTCAATTTCGTCCATTCCTTTTGCTCCATGCATAAGCTATCCAATTTGTGCCCAAAAGTGCTCCAAAAGGTTCCAAAATGCATCCTTTCGCCAAATACGTCTTATGAACCTGAAAACACACGAAAGAAGCTTAAAGAACTAAAATAACTAAGAACTAATAACATAAATGCACGAAAACAAGCAAACTAAGTCGCATAAATATGCTCCTATCACCCCTACATCCATCCCAAACCTAAATCCATCATTCTACATCATCCATAACCCCCTAAACTCACCAGAACCTCTTGTGCCGTAGCAAAGGAGAGGAAGAAGATTGCTTGAAGATTCTAGCTATTCAACATTGGATCGTTGGAGTATTTAGGTGTTCTCTTTCTTATATTTACAATGTATAAATCTGTTTTCCTTTGTTTTGTGAACATGAGGAACTAAGCCTTTTGGCTAGGGGGCTATTCAATACCATGATTATGCTTGCAAGATGAATTGATTACATCCAATTGTTATTTCATAAGTTGTGAATTCAATTTGCTTAACTGTTTGATTGATAACTCATTCTTGTGTGTTGATTAAGGTGGCCACTTAGTTTTTCATGCAGGGATTTGAAGCTAAAATATAAGGGAATTTCACCTAATAGTTATAACCTTATATTTGCTAGTAGTGGAGGTCGTTTATCGACGATCGCGTTAAGTGAATTCTTGGCAAAAGTTTCATGCTTTTCATAGTAACAATTGCCTCGTCAATACTTATAGTTTTCATGAAACTTAATGATCTTTGATTGTACCTTTATTGTGCTTTTCACGTAAGGGACTTTTAGAGAATGTTTTGAGTTGTTGTATGCGCTTTCCCATCCAATTCAATAACTTAAGGAAAACTTGAAAGTTAAAAAAGTGCTGTTCACGGTTAACTTGGGGTATTGAGTTTCATGATTTATTGAAAGAAGCAATTGGAAATCAATTTGAATGCAAGTGTGTCATGTGTGGAGAAGAACCCTCTAGTTAGCCCATCATTCATCAATTCACCTAATTTAGTCTATAGAATCTGTTTTCTTTGTCCTTGTCTTAATTTACTTAATTTTCGTCAAAACCAATTCCCCCATTAATTTAAAGTGTTAGATTAGTTAGAAATCAATTTAGTTGATGTTTTTAAGTGTTTTGAGTCAAGTGATAACTTAATTTCGTCCAGATTTGAGTAAAGTGTTCAAAACTGCCCAGAAAGTGTTTTTAAGGCAGTTTTGAGTGTTTGTTTGCTGTTTTGAGTCTTTTGGTTCGTTTTGGTGTTTTATAGTTTAGTTTTGCATTCTTTTAGTCTAGTTGAGTGTTTAAACTTTGCTTTTACGATTTTGAGTCAGTTTAGAGTGTTTAGCAATCCCTCCTAATCCCCGGTTTAAGAACGATCCCTACTTACATATCTACTACAATTGTCAACAAGAGGGTTTAATTTGTGTGTTAAGTAATTTTCGCATCAATATGGAAAGTCCTAATCTAGGCCAGGTGAGGATAATGTGGCTAACAACGAAAATAGGCTTTGAAAAGGCTCAAGAGGGTTAATCCTACAATACATATGAAAAGGGATAGGCTTTTTGGCTTTGGCTTGACTAATAACTTCATCTTATTGTATGTTATGCAATCAATACCATGCTTTGAATGAAATGGGCATGAGTTGAAATGCATTCTAAATAGCAACCAAGCAAAGAATGATGAGATCTGATGTGTAAATTAACTTGACACACAAATTAAACCCTATGGATGACAATTGTAGTATATGAGCAAATAGGGATCGTTCTAGACCGGGGATTAACTAGGGATGCTAATCAATGTGAAATTGACTCAAAAACGTAAAATAAAGTTTAAAACACTAAACTAGACTCAAAGAATGCGAAATTAAACGCTTAAAGCACTAAGACAAACCAAAAGACTCAAACATCACCCAAAACACTCAAAACTGCCTTAAAAACACTTTCTGGGCAGTTTTGAGCACTTTGGTGAATTTGGACGAATTTGTGTAATAACTTGAATCAAAACACTTAGAAACATAAACTAAGACACTTTCTAACTAAATTGGACAATAAAGTAAAGGGGGATTGTGTTTTGGACGAAATTAAACTAAATGCACAGATTCTAATTAAAACAGATTGTAAAAACGAAATTGATGAAATAGAATGATGAGAAACTAGTTAGAGGGTTCCTTATCCACACATGAACATATGCATATAATTTGATTCCCAGTTATGACTTCAACAAACGATAAATGACAAAGCTCCAAGTTAATTAGGTCCGCTTAAATTAACTTTCAGATTTCCCTAGATTCATTGGATTGAATGGGATACGCATTACAACCAAATTATTCCTAATCAAAGTCCCTAACTATGGAATACGCATGATAGAGACATTCAACAAAGATCATTAATTCAACGGAAATCATAAACATCGACTAGGCATTCATAACTATGGAATACGCATGTTAATCCAGCCTAGGGTTTACTAAACACAATCGTGACTAGCTGATAGGAGCATATTCATGCGACTTAAATGGCTTGTTCTCGCGCATTTACGTTATGTTTCTTTAGTTATTTTAGTCCTTTATGCTTCTTTTGTGTGTTTTCAGGTTCTAAGGGCAAAGTATGCAAAAGGATGCCTTTTGGATTAAATTAGAGATTGGAATGGATATCATATGCTTGGAGCCAAGAGGATGGACGAAATTGAAGGATTCCTCCTCCATTGCAGCCACATACACATTCAATCATTCACACCAAAACCTTGCACATGCTTTCCCATTTCATTATTCATTCACCTTGCAGCCACTCCACATGCATTTCTAGCTTTTCCTTTGCATTCCCCCTTTAATCAACACATGCATCCACTCACCAAGAAATCATTCATTCCACATGCACCCAAAACACCACCAGAAATCATCATTGCCGTGGGTACCTATCCCATTTCAGATTGTCATTCCACTTCATTGCACATGCATCTTCATAATTCAACACATGCATTCATTATTTATTTACTTTGCATCCTTTAATTTAATCACATGCACATTCAAACAAACACAATCATTCCAGCCATACCTTGCATTTTCAGATTGTTCCTCCATCATTGCACCACAATGCAGCCACATGCACTTGTTCCTCTAACATTTCAGCCACTTGCACTCCCATTCTCTCCCAAAACCGTGCACATGCCTTCTCCTTGCATTTCCAGCCATTCCACATGCTATTTCAGCCACATGCACTCATAATCATTCAACCAACATGTGCACATGCAACCTAGCTGTCATGTTCCCCCCATTTCACCTATAAATACTCATTCATTCACACTCATTCATACACAATTCATTTCACAACAGAAATTGGTCCCTTGGGGCCGTGCCCTTCACAAGTCCATCCATTCCATTCATTCACTCTTCCATATTCCAGAAATTCGTCAAAACCTCTCCACACCCTTGCAGCAGCCACCAAAACACTTTTCTCCTCCATTGCAGCCACTCCAACCACTCCCCAAACCATTCACACCATCAAACTATCCTTAGACCTTGTGCTACAACGAAGAGGAAGATAAGAGGGCCTAAACGTTCATACAATTCAAGTTTGAGTTGTTGGAATGTTTAGGTGTTTCTTTGATTTCAATGTTTAATTTCAATACTCTTTGTTTTGTACGAATGAGGAATGGAAGAGAAGAGGGCCTAAACGTTCATACAATTCAAGTTTGAGTTGTTGGAATGTTTAGGTGTTTCTTTGATTCCAATGTTTAAATTCAACTAAACCCCCCTTGGCTAGGGGGGGATTCGAAATATATGTTTATGCTTGCATTTTGATTTGATTACTTCTAATTGCGTTTCATAAGTTGTGGATTCAATTTGTTTAACCGTTTGATTGATAACTTATTTATGTATGTTTATTGAGAATGCGCGCTTAATTTTCATGCATGAATATGACGCTAGAATATAAGTGAGTTTCACCTAATAGTTACGAACTTATATTCGCAAGTAGTGGAGGTTGCTTATAAACAATCGCGTTAAACAAATTCTTGGCATAAGTTTCATGCAATCATAGTAACGAATGCCTCGTCAACACTTATAATTTTCATAGAGCGTAATGATTCTTGCTTGTACCTCTTCTATGCATTCATTTTGAGGACTTGTGGGGAATGTTTTGAATTGTCGCATGCATCATCCAATTCAATAACGTTAGGAAGATTTGAAGGTTAATTAGTGCATCACGGTTAACTTGGGGTGTTGAGTATCATAGTTTATTGAAATGCAATTGGAAATCATTTTATTATGCAAGTATAACATGTATGGAGATGAACCCCTTAGCCATTCTATCATCCATTCATTCCATTCCATCAAATTCGTTTTACAATCTGTTTAGTTTATTAACTTGTTTTGTTATTTCAATTCTCGTCAATTTAAAACCCCCCTTTACTTTCTTGTTCTTTAGTGTTTAGAATTTGTTTAGTTTATGTTTTAAAGTGTTTTGATTCAATTTTATTTCCCAATTTCGTCCAAATTCACCAAAGTGCTCAAAACTGCCCAGAAAGTGATTTTAAGGCAGTTTTGAGTGTTTTGGGTGATGTTTGAGTCTTTTGGTTTGTCTTAGTGTTTTAAAGTTTAGTTTTGCATTTTTTGAGTCTAGTATAGTGTTTCATATTGTTATTTTACGTTTTTGAGTCAAATCCAAGTGGTTAACAATCCCTCCTAATCCCCGGTCTAGAACGATCCCTACTTATACATATACTACAATTTGACGAAAAGAGGGTTTAATTTGTGTGCGTATAATTCTCGCATCAAATTTTGGCGCCGTTGCCGGGGATTAGAAAATTTGCTAATCCCTTGGATTGTTTTATTTTTGTTTGTTTTTATTTTTCCAGATTCTTAATTTTGTTTTGTTTCTTGTTTTAGGTACTAGTTCATGACTCGGAGTTCTCATCCGATTCGTGAACATATCCTGGAGTGATTGGATTCTTCGTCCGGCTGCAAGACGTAAAAGAAAGCGCTACTTGGGAGGCAACCCAATGCACTGAAAAAAAAAAAAAAAAAAAATTTCATATATTAAAAAAAAAAATATATACTAAACATGGAGAAAGATGGTGCTTCACAAAGGTTGTTTACGTGAAGCCCCACTACGAGGCGTCGAAGCGGAAGGCATTGAAGCGGAAGGCATTGAAGCGGAAGGCATCGGAGCGGAAGGCATCGGAGCGGAAGGCATCGGAGCGGGAGGCATCGGAGCGGGAGGCATCGGAGCTAGAGCATTCCAGGCCTCAATACTTGGCCAAGCGCTGGATGAGCCAGGAAAAAGGTGCCTCTGGAGGAAAGACGAAAACCTTTGACGGTCACTGTGAATCCGACCTTCAGACTCTTGCAGCTCATCAAGCTTCCTCTTCATGCCCGTCGAATAGTTGTTGGCAAGCACGTGCAAATTTCTATTCTCGTACTTAAGCTGCTGGATCTCTTGCTTAAGACTCTCCACCTCTGCCATCAATGATTCCACCTGACGGGAGCGGGCAAGCAGGCGTTGGCCCATGTTGGACACAGAACTCGCACACTGAACACTAAGTGCGAGGGACTCTTGAACGGCCAACTCATCGGACCGTCCTGACAGCAGCCTACTATCTTTTGGAGTGAGGAGGTTCCTAGCTACTATTGTAGCTGTTGTGGCGTCCTGCATCACGGAGTCTTCACCTGAAAGAGGACTGTTAGAAGATAAGAAAGAAGGGCGCCATACATTACCTAGACGAGGCGCGCCCGTATCACTGCTAAGGCTCAATTCCAAGCTAAGGTTCGATGAGTTTGCCATTTTTCAAAAGTGTTCAAAGAGAAGGGATGGAGTTAAATTTCAAAGGCCCGGAGTCGATTTTCAAGAATGGGAAATCTTCAGAGTGTGTTTGTTGTGGTGATCGATAGCTCAATAAAAAAGCTAAGGCGACGCGTCCACCAATTCAAAAAGCCGGAATTTCCGGCGTAATTTAGGCGACGCTTTCTCGGCTTTTCAGAAGACGCGTTCAACTTTGTCAAAAGATTTCTTCTTTTCAGACAACACGTGGAGGCCATCATCGCAACTACACATCTTTAGCCGACAAGCGCAAAGTTCGGCGACGCTTTCTCTGCTTTTCAGAAAACGCGTGCAGCTTTGTCAAAAGGAGCCGCATCCGCACTACTACGTGTCGTTCAGAAAGCAAAGGGGCGTCGTTCAGAAATCGAAGGGGCGCCTGCTCAGAAATCGAAGAGGCGTCGTTCTGATATCGAAGAGACATTTGTCGACAAGGGTAAAAGAACAGTACCACCACTTGATATTATCTCTATATATGTCGACCTTCGTCTTTTATGGCAAGGCAGACCTGAAGAAAATGCCCAACTCTCCCTCACCTCTGAGGGCGCACTCCCAGCAAAGCCTTTCGAAATACTCAATTCTTTCTTCTTCCCCAAAGATGATACCAGATGCCTGGAGTACAGATGACCCAGGAGGAAATGGCGGATTGAAGTGTGCTGATTCATTCACCGCTTCTTCAAAAGCAAAGGTATCTCATATCATCAAGGTCAAAAGCAAAAGTATCTCATATCATGCTCTTTCCCTGTCTTTTTCTTTGTCCTTGTTCTTACTCGCATGGCAAAGTGAAAGAAGCAATCAGCCGGCACTTGGAGTCAGTCTTTCGATCTGGAGCCAACTGCCTGGAATCTATTCCTGGTTGCTTACCTAGCGTTGCTCTCGAGTAGTCATCTTCAACGGTTGATACACTTCCGGAGAAGGGACCACTTCTGCAAAGAGGAGCGAGTAAGGCAAGTGAAAATGATACATTGAAGCATGTGGAGACAAACATAGGCTGAGTTATGCTCCAACCCTTTTCAATACGAATTGGAAAGATTGAACAAAGAAACAGACCAAAGGGGTATGCTCAGACCTTCGGGGAAGACCAAAAGAATCCTCCAGCCCAGTAGCACAAAGGAAAATCAACAAGTGGCGGAGACCAAAAGAATCATGCAGCCCAGTTCAAGAGTATGCCTGTGGAATCACCAAGATCAATGCCTCAATGCAATAACCAAGGAGAAGAGGGAATTTACACTCCATAACCAGATTTGCGTCCCTAAACTCTTCTCTTTGTTAATTACATTCTGCCATGTTTAGTATGTTTAAATTGTTTTTTTTTTTTGTGTGTTTACTTATGTTTTGTGTGAATCTATGCTTAAAACATTGAGGACAATGTTTGATTTAAGTGTGGGGGGGTAACTAAGTATATTTAATGCAAATTCGTGGGATTTTATCACCCATTACTTCAAATGTTGTTCCTTGCTGTTTTAAGGTGTTTTTAAGTTGTTTTAGAGTGTTTTTAGGGTGTTTTGTTTTATAACTCCGAAAATCACATAAAAATTTGAAAAACATGTTTTAAAAAGCCTAAAAAGAGTGTTTTGAGTCATTTTTGTGTGTTTGTATCTTAGGGTACCTTCCAACACAATGATAAGGATTTGGTTTGTAATTGCATGACGGTTAAAAAGAGTTATAAACATAGAGAAAAGTTTGATTTACTCTTGGTATATGCTTGGATATGGTTATAATGTATGACTTCACATGCAATCATAAAAGAAAAATTCGTTTTTGTAACATGCTTGAAGGAAGGAACTCAAACAAACGCTACATCCCTGTGAGACTCGAGCCATTACTTTCTTTGGAGAGTTATTTTCTGTGATTCTTTGTTTTCTAAAGTTGTTGCATGATCTCATTATTTCTTGCTTGGTTGCTACTTAGAATGCAATTGTATCATGATAGAACTAAATGCTAGAACTTATATCCGTTTCATTCAAAGCATGACATTGAGTTGCATAACATATATCAAGATGAAGTTGTGTAGTTGCCACCATAGCCAAATAGCCTTACTTCCCATATTTCGTATATATTAGTTTTAACCTCGTTGAGCCTCGTTTAGCCTATTTTCTTTGCTAACCACATCACCCCTTACCTAGCCTAGAGTAGGACTTTCCTATACCCTTGTTCTTGAAGTATAGTGAGCATGACTTAAATGAATTCCTTTTGATTAATATGTTGCAGAAAATAAGTGTGGGGGAAGGGATTTTTGTGTGTATGTATGTGCCTAAGTCTTAAAGGAGGCACGGGAAAAAGAAAAAAAAAATGTGAGAAAAAGAAGAAGAAAAGAAAGAAAAAGAGTGAAAATAAGTGAGAATGGACTCACAAGTGTGATTGTTGAAGAAAGGGCCCAAAAAGTTTGAATATGGCCCTAAGTTTTGTGTGACTTCCCCTTGGGTGTTCAAAGTTGACTTCTGCGTTCTAAAGGGAATTCTAAGTGCCTAATTCAATACTTTGCTCACTATTGCTTAAAGAACATTTGTTTTCCCTATCCTTTCTTTGTTAGCCAAACACCTTTAGCCCCGTTTCAACCCTTATGCTTCTATCTTGATCGTTATGTGTTCAATAATGTGGAGTTTGGAATTGATATGAGCTTATGGAATCACTGGTTCTCGTTCTAAGTAGTAGCATTCCATTCATGAGATCATATATATACATGTTAATAATTCCAGAAAATGCTTTCCTTGTTATAACATATGTGAGTGTTCGTCTACATGTTTACATCAATCTTCTCACATATACCTAGTGTAGGGTGTGTAGTCAGAAAATCTGTGTGAAAAACGAGTGCATATCTTGTAAGGATTTGAGCAAATTCTCTAAGGCATGTTACTACATTCAAAACATAGTTTTAAATGCTTAATTGTGAAATAATATGTGGTGACTATGAGTAAGAATGTACTTAAGTGTGAGGATGACAAAAATCTATGGGACTAATGATTTTTAACTTGTCATGTGCATTGGAAATCCGTGAGACGATTGTTGGAAGGTGTAGGTTGTGTTTTGTTTGTTTTGTCTAGTTTCGTGTTCTTTTGTTGTTTTGTTTTGCTCGAGGACTAGCAAAAGATAAGTGTGGGGGTATTTGATAGGAGCATATTCATGCGACTTAAATGGCTTGTTCTCGTGCATTTACGTTATGTTTCTTTAGTTATTTTAGTCCTTTATGCTTCTTTTGTGTGTTTTCAGGTTCTAAGGGCAAAGTATGCAAAAGGATGCCTTTTGGAGCCTTTTAGAGATTGGAATGGATATCATATGCTTGGAGCCAAGAGGATGGACGAAATTGAAGGATTCCTCCTCCATTGCAGCCACATACACATTCAATCATTCACACCAAAACCTTGCACATGCTTTCCCATTTCATTATTCATTCACCTTGCAGCCACTCCACATGCATTTCTAGCTTTTCCTTTGCATTCCCCCTTTAATCAACACATGCATCCACTCACCAAGAAATCATTCATTCCACATGCACCCAAAACACCACCAGAAATCATCATTGCCGTGGGTACCTATCCCATTTCAGATTGTCATTCCACTTCATTGCACATGCATCTTCATAATTCAACACATGCATTCATTATTTATTTACTTTGCATCCTTTAATTTAATCACATGCACATTCAAACAAACACAATCATTCCAGCCATACCTTGCATTTTCAGATTGTTCCTCCATCATTGCACCACAATGCAGCCACATGCACTTGTTCCTCTAACATTTCAGCCACTTGCACTCCCATTCTCTCCCAAAACCGTGCACATGCCTTCTCCTTGCATTTCCAGCCATTCCACATGCTATTTCAGCCACATGCACTCATAATCATTCAACCAACATGTGCACATGCAACCTAGCTGTCATGTTCCCCCCATTTCACCTATAAATACTCATTCATTCACACTCATTCATACACAATTCATTTCACAACAGAAATTGGTCCCTTGGGGCCGTGCCCTTCACAAGTCCATCCATTCCATTCATTCACTCTTCCATATTCCAGAAATTCGTCAAAACCTCTCCACACCCTTGCAGCAGCCACCAAAACACTTTTCTCCTCCATTGCAGCCACTCCAACCACTCCCCAAACCATTCACACCATCAAACTATCCTTAGACCTTGTGCTACAACGAAGAGGAAGATAAGAGGGCCTAAACGTTCATACAATTCAAGTTTGAGTTGTTGGAATGTTTAGGTGTTTCTTTGATTTCAATGTTTAATTTCAATACTCTTTGTTTTGTACGAATGAGGAATGGAAGAGAAGAGGGCCTAAACGTTCATACAATTCAAGTTTGAGTTGTTGGAATGTTTAGGTGTTTCTTTGATTCCAATGTTTAAATTCAACTAAACCCCCCTTGGCTAGGGGGGGATTCGAAATATATGTTTATGCTTGCATTTTGATTTGATTACTTCTAATTGCGTTTCATAAGTTGTGGATTCAATTTGTTTAACCGTTTGATTGATAACTTATTTATGTATGTTTATTGAGAATGCGCGCTTAATTTTCATGCATGAATATGACGCTAGAATATAAGTGAGTTTCACCTAATAGTTACGAACTTATATTCGCAAGTAGTGGAGGTTGCTTATAAACAATCGCGTTAAACAAATTCTTGGCATAAGTTTCATGCAATCATAGTAACGAATGCCTCGTCAACACTTATAATTTTCATAGAGCGTAATGATTCTTGCTTGTACCTCTTCTATGCATTCATTTTGAGGACTTGTGGGGAATGTTTTGAATTGTCGCATGCATCATCCAATTCAATAACGTTAGGAAGATTTGAAGGTTAATTAGTGCATCACGGTTAACTTGGGGTGTTGAGTATCATAGTTTATTGAAATGCAATTGGAAATCATTTTATTATGCAAGTATAACATGTATGGAGATGAACCCCTTAGCCATTCTATCATCCATTCATTCCATTCCATCAAATTCGTTTTACAATCTGTTTAGTTTATTAACTTGTTTTGTTATTTCAATTCTCGTCAATTTAAAACCCCCCTTTACTTTCTTGTTCTTTAGTGTTTAGAATTTGTTTAGTTTATGTTTTAAAGTGTTTTGATTCAATTTTATTTCCCAATTTCGTCCAAATTCACCAAAGTGCTCAAAACTGCCCAGAAAGTGATTTTAAGGCAGTTTTGAGTGTTTTGGGTGATGTTTGAGTCTTTTGGTTTGTCTTAGTGTTTTAAAGTTTAGTTTTGCATTTTTTGAGTCTAGTATAGTGTTTCATATTGTTATTTTACGTTTTTGAGTCAAATCCAAGTGGTTAACAATCCCTCCTAATCCGCGGTCTAGAACGATCCCTACTTATACATATACTACAATTTGACGAAAAGAGGGTTTAATTTGTGTGCGTATAATTCTCGCATCACTAGCGATATTTAGTACTCATGAATATAAGTTCCTAACGATTAGGTGAAATTCCCTTATATCCTAGCATCAAGTTTAGGCATGCAAATTAAGTGTCGACCCTCAACCCACATACATAAACAAGTTCTTAATCAAAACAGAAAAGTAAACCACATCTAAAGTTCATGAATTCATAACTGGAGTAAATCAAATCATAACCAACATATGTCCATGGCTTCAAACTTTCCCCTAACTAATTAGGGGTTTAGCCACTCATGATTACAACAAACTTAGAGAGTAATAACAAAGTAAACATTGAAAACAAGAACGAAGAACACCTAAAAATCCCAACAACTCAATCTTGAATTGTATGAACGTTTAGGCCTCTTCTCCTCTAGTTGCTGCAACACAAGGGGTTTTGGTGAGTTTTGGGGGTTATGGATGATGTAGAATGATGTGTTTAGGATAGGGATGGATGTAGGGGAAAGCAAGGAGTGTTTTTGGGCAGAAAATATGAAGAATGGTGAAGTATGGCAGTGTTAGAGAGAGGGAATGAATTTCTGGCGTGAATGAATGTGTATGAGAGATGATTTTCTGAATATGGAAGTGTGAGTGATTTGTGGCTGCAATGGATGCTTATTTATAGGTGAAAAAGAGGGAATATGACAGCTAGGAACTTGGTGGAAAGCTGAAAATGCATGTGCAATGTTTTGGGAGAAAATGGGAGTGCATGTGGCTGCAATGGATTAAAGGGTGAATGCATGTGCAATGATGAAGTGGGATGGCTGAAATTGTAAGGGGAATGCATGTGGCTGAATTGGTGGTGCAAAGTGAATGAATAATGAAATGGGAAAGCATGTGCAAGGTTTTGGTGTGAATGATTGAATGTGCATGTGGCTGATATGGATTAGGAATCCTTCAATTTCGTCCATTCCTTTTGCTCCAAACATAAGCTATCCATTCCAAGTCCAATTTTGCTCCAAAATGCTCCAAAATGCATCTTTTTGCTTCCTTAGCCATATGAACCTAAAAACACACGAAAATGGTTTAAACTACTCAAACAACTATGAATTAACAATATAAATGCACGAAAACAAACAAAGTAAGTCGCCTAAATATGCTCCTATCAAGATCATGCAACGACTTTAGAAAACAAGAAATCACAGATTATACTCTCCAAAGAACGTTATAGGCTCAAGTCTCTCAAGGATGTAGCGTTAATTTGAGTTTCTTCCTTCAAGCATGTTACAAAAACTGATTTTCTCTTTTTAATTATATGTGAATTCATAAGCTATAACCATAACCAAGCATAAACCAAAGCATAAATCAACTTCCAGCCATTTTTACAACATTCTTTAATAGTCATGCAATTAAAAACCAAATCCTCATCATTGTGTTGGAAGGTGACCTAAGACACAAACAACCACACAAAAACAACTTAAAAACAACTCTTTTTGGGTTTTTCAAAACTGTTTTGTAATTTTTTTGTAAATTTTAGGATTTTCTGACCAAAAGACATGAAAACACTTCAAAACACTTAAAAACAGTGAGAAACAACACTATAAGTGATAGGTGATAAAATCCCACGAAAATCATGTAAAATCATGCAAAAGCAATTTGTTTACCCCCACACTTAAATCAAACATTGTCCTCAATGTTTCACACAAAGACTCACATCCAAACAAACAATATAAACGAACTAACATGACAAAATAAAAATAATAAAGAGATAGAGATTGAGGAACGCAAATCTGATTTTGTAGCATGAATTGATGAATTGCCCACATCCTCTCTCGTTGAATGTATGGGTTGCCTCCCAAGAAGCGCTTGCTTTAACGTCGTGCAGCCGGACGAACATTCTTCTTATCCTCACTTGGAGCCCACGGCATGGAGTGGGATGTCCTCCACAACTTGCCCTTCAACATTTGCATAATAGGGCTTCAAACGATGCCCGTTCACCTTGAATTCTTGGCCATTCCTCAAGCTTTGGATTTGAACTGCGCCATGTGAAAAAACATTAGTAACAACAAAAGGTCCAATCCACTTAGAACGTAACTTACCAGGAAATAAACGAAGGTGGGAATTAAAAAGTAAAACTTTTTGCCCTATGGAGAATGTTTTGCTTCGGATCATCTTGTCATGGAAAGCTTTGGTCTTTTCCTTGTAAATGCAAGCATTCTCATATGCTTCACGCCTAAGTTCCTCAAGTTCATTCAATTGCAACTTTCTATGCATTCCAGCTGCATCTATGTCCATGTTGAATGTCTTGATCGCCCAATGAGCCTTGTGCTCCAACTCCACGGGGAGATGACATGGCTTGCCATACACTAGCCGAAAAGGGGACATGCCTATTGGTGTCTTGTACGCCGTCCTATAGGCCCATAGTGCATCCTCCAAACGCACACTCCAATCTTTTCTTGTTGGTCCAACGGTCTTCTCCAAGATTTGCTTGATTTCTCTATTGGATACCTCGGCTTGGCCATTGGTTTGTGGATGGTAAGGTGTTGAAACCTTATGTGTGACTTGATACTTCTTGAGTAGTGCTTCAATGGTACGATTACAAAAGTGAGAGCCTCCATCACTAATAAGCACTCGAGGCATCCCAAATCTAGCAAAAATGTTAGTCTTTATAAAATCTGCAACAACTCTAGAATCATTAGTACGGGTGGCCTTGGCTTCCACCCATTTTGAGACATAATCCACCGCAAGCAAAATATAAGTAAAACCAAATGAAGATGGGAAAGGGCCCATGAAATCAATGCCCCAAACATCAAAAATTTCAACATTAAAGATAGGTGTTTGCGGCATTTGGTCCCTTGCACCAATATTTCCCATTCGTTGGCAACGATCACAAGTTAAACAAAATGTTCTAGCATCTTTAAAGATTGTTGGCCAATAAAAACCACATTCTAACACTTTAAGGGCAGTGCGTTGTGTGCCAAAATGCCCACCACAAGCATAAGTATGACAAAAGGTTAGAATCGAATTAAACTCACAATCATGCACACAACGATGCACAATCTGATCTGCACAAAACTTCCACAAATAGGGGTCATCCCATACATAAAACCATGCCTCTTTCTTTAACTTATCACGTTGGTGCCTAGCTAAGGTACTTGGAACACGTTTTGACACCAAAAAATTGACCAAATCGGCATACCAAGGTTCACATACCTTAATGGACAGCAATTGTTCATCACGGAAAGTCTCTTGGATGGGTAAGGAGTCCTCATTGCACACCAAACGACTTAAATGGTCAGCAACTACGTTCTCACTCCCTTTCTTGTCTCGAATTTCAATATCAAACTCTTGGAGAAGAAGCATCCATCTAATGAGTCGTGGTTTAGCCTCCTTTTTAGTGAATAAGTACCTAAGAGTTGCATGGTCAGAAAATACAATCACTTTAGTGCCAAGTAAATATGAACGAAACTTATCTAAAGCAAATACAACGGCAAGAAGTTCTTTTTCAGTGGTAGAATAGTTTAATTAAGCATCATTCAAGGTCCTAGAAGCATAGCAGATGGCGTGGGATTGCTTATTCTTCCTTTGACCCAATACAGCCCCTATTGCATAATCGGATGCATCACACATGAGCTCAAAAGGTAACGTCCAATCAGGTGGAAGGATGATAGGTGCCGTGGTAAGCTTGTCCTTGAGAAGCTTGAATGCCTTCTCACACTCCTCGTTGAACTCAAACGCCACTTCTTTTTGTAGGAGACGGCATAGGGGTTGTGCAATCTTGGAGAAATCCTTGATAAATCGCCTATAGAATCCTGCATAGCCAAGAAAAGAATGAACCTCTCTAACTGATGCGTGATTTATACGCACACAAATTAAACCCTCTTTTTGACAATTGTAGTATAAGTATAAGTAGGGATCGTTCTGGACCGGGGATTAGGAGGGATTGTTAATCACTTGGATTTGACTCAAAAACATAAAAACAAAGTTAAAAACGTTCACAAAGACTCAAAGGACTCAAAACAAGTTCAAAAGACTCAAAACTGCCTAAAAACACTAACTAGGCAGTTTCTGACCTTAAACCCAATGTTGGACGAATTTTAGATTATGGCTTGATTCAAACGTAAAATAACAATATAAAACACTATACTAGACTCAAAGAATGCAAAACTAAACTTTAAAACACTAAAACAAACCAAAAGACTCAAAACAACACAAACACACTCAAATCTGCCTAAAAACCACTTTCTGGGCAGATTTGAGCACAAACACAAATTTGGACGAATTTGTGTAACAAAATGACTCAAAACTCTTATAAACACAAACTAAGACACTTTCTAACTAAATTGGACATTAAAGTAAAGGGGGATTCAGGTTTATACGAAATTAAATTAAATGAACAAATTAAACTTAAAACAGAATGTAACTATGAAATTGATGAAATGGAATGAATGGATGATAGAATAGCCAAGGGGTTCATCTCCACATATGTTATACTTGCATAATAAAATGATTTCCAATTGCATTTCAATAAATCATTAATTCTCAACACCCCAAGTTAACCGTGATGCACTAATTAACCTTCAAATCTTCCTAACGTTATTGAATTGGATGATTGCATACGACAACCCAAAACATTCCCCACAAGTCCCCTACATGATTGCATAATAGAGATACAAGCAAGAATCATTACGCTCTATGAAAATTATAAGTGTTGACGGGGCATTTGTTACTATGATTGCATGAAACTTATGCCAAGAATTCGTTTAACGCGATTGTTTATAAGCAACCTCCACTACTTGTGAATATAAGTTTGTAACTATTAGGTGAAACTCACTTATATTCTAGCGTCAAATTCATGCATGAAAATTAAGTGTGCACTCTCAATAAACATACATAAATAAGTTATCAATCAAATAGTTAAACAAATTGAATCCACAACTTATGAAACGCAATTAGAAGTAATCAAATCAAAATGCAAGCATAAACATTTATTTCGAATCCCCCCCTAGCCAAGGGGGGTTTAGTTCCTCATAACTTTGAAATCAAAGAAACACCTAAACATTCCAACAACTCAAACTTGAATTGTATGAACGTTTAGGCACTCTTCTCTTCCATTCCTCATACGTACAAAACAAAGAGAATTGAATTTAAACATTGAAATCAAAGAAACACCTAAACATTCCAACAACTCAAACTTGAATTGTATGAACGTTTAGGCACTCTTCTCTTCCTCGTTGTTGTATCACAAGGTCTAAGGTGAGTTTTGGGATAGTGTGAAGTGTTTTGGAGGGATGGGGAGTGGTTGGAGTGGTGTTTGGATTAGTAGGGAAACTCACGGATGATTTCTGGTGGTGTTTTGGATGATTTTCTGAATATGGACGAATTGAATGAATTGAGGTGTAATGCATGCTTATTTATAGGTGAAATGGGGGGAACATGACAGCTAGGAGGGTGGTGGAAATCTGGAATGGTGATGGGAGATGCATGTGGCTGATTTATGCATGTGATTAAAGGGTGGAAATGCATGTGCTTTGAATAAGTGGCTGCATGTGCAAGGGGACAATCTGAAAATGCATGTGAAAGCATGTGTTGGCTGCAATGATGAAATGGATGGGAGTGCATGTGGCTAAATTAAAGGATGCAAAGTAAATAAATAATGAATGCATGTGTTGAATTATGAAGATGCATGTGCAATGAAGTGGAATGACAATCTGAAATGGGATAGGTACCCACGGCAATGATGATTTCTGGTGGTGTTTTGGGTGCATGTGGAATGAATGATTTCTTGGTGAGTGGATGCATGTGTTGATTAAAGGGGGAATGCAAAGGAAAAGCTAGAAATGCATGTGGAGTGGCTGCAAGGTGAATGAATAATGAAATGGGAAAGCATGTGCAAGGTTTTGGTGTGAATGATTGAATGTGCATGTGGCTGCAATGGAGGAGGAATCCTTCAATTTCGTCCATCCTCTTGGCTCCAAGCATATGATATCCATTCCAATCTCTAATTTGCTCCAAAAGGCTCCAAAAGGCATCCTTTTGCATACTTTGCCCTTAGAACCTGAAAACACACAAAAGAAGCATAAAGGACTAAAATAACTAAAGAAACATAACGTAAATGCACGAGAACAAGCCATTTAAGTCGCATGAATATGCTCCTATCACTAACCGAAGTAGGAGAGGGTAAGTAACGTACAAGATCTATTTTAGACTTATCAACTTCAATTCCTTTTTCAGAGATGATATGACCCAAAACTATGCCTTGTTTAACCATAAAATGACATTTTTCCCAATTCAAAACAAGGTTAGTTTCCATGCATCTTTTCAAGATTAAAGTAAGATTATGCAAGCAATCATCAAATGAGTCCCCAAAGACACTAAAATCGTCCATAAATACTTCAATTATCTTTTTCAACATAATCTGAGAAGATACTTACCATACATCGTTGGAAAGTGGCCGGTGCATTGCATAAACCAAATGGCATACGACGATATGCAAAAGTGCCAAATGGACAAGTAAAGGTGGTCTTTTCTTGATCATCCGGCACTATGACAATTTGATTATAACCCGAATAACCATCAAGAAAGCAATAAAAAGAATGACCGGCTAACCTTTCAAGCATTTGATCGATGAATGGCAAAGGGAAGTGATCTTTCCTTGTTGCGGCATTTAGCTTCCTATAGTCAATGCACACCCTCCAACCGGTTTGAATGCGTGTAGGCACAAGTTCATCTTTGATAGGAGCATATTCATGCGACTTAATTAGCTTGTTCTCGTGCATTTATGTTGTGTTTCCTTAGTTATTTTAGTGTTTAAAGTCACTTTTGTGTATTTTCAGATTATAAGGCCAAAGTGTGCAAGAAGATGCAAATTGGAGTCTTTTGGAGCAAAAGAGGAATGAATGAGTTGAAGACTTGAAGAAACGATGAATTCCTACTCCAACAAGGATTCCTACTTGAAGTAGGAAATTTAACCCTAGGTTTCCCGTTTTGGTAACCTTTCCTAATCTAAACGTCCGTATTTTCTAGCCACTTTGTAGGCCTTGTATGCACTTTAGTACACAAGACAAAGGCCCTAGCCCACTTTCCAACCTATGCCGTGGCCTTTCCCCTTCTCCCCTTCCCTTGCCGTGCAAGGGGGGGGGCATTTTTGTCCCATTTTATGCACCTAAACCCTAACCCTTCTTCTTAGCCGCACGTTGCAGCCACTTTCCCTTTAATTTCTGAACTTAAACCTATTTCCCTTTGAAATAAACCCTAGCCGCACTGATGTGATATATAATAGCACACAAATTAAACCCTCTTTTTGACAATTGTAGTATAGATATAAGTAGGGATCGTTCTAGACTCTAAGACTCAAAGATACAAAAATAATGAAAACTGACTCAAAGATACAAAAATATGCTTCAAAACACTTGAACAAACTCAAAAGACTCTTAACTAAACTTATATGACTCAAAACAAACTTAAAAGACTCTAAACAACACAATACAATCAAAAAGACTCAAACTAGACTCTAAGACTCAACTTGGACGAAAATAGGTTTGGTTTTGACTCAAAACACTCAAAAACACTAATTAGGACAGATTTGACACAGCTAAATAAAGGGGATTGGGTTTTTGACGAATTTAAGATAAAAACAAGTAACTAAAAGACTTGAATAGGATTTGGACGAATTTGGAAAAACGATGGATGATTAGATAGCTAGAGGATTCTTCTCCACACATGACACACTTGCATACAAATTGATTTCCAGTTGCTTTTCTGATAAACCATGAACTTCAACACCCCAGATTAACCGTGACATCACTAATTAACCCTCAGATTTTCCTTAAGTTATTGGATTGGATGACATCATACGACAACCCAAAGCATTCTTCAAAAGTCCCCTACATGACATCATAATAGAGATACAATCAAAGATCATTACGTTCTATGAAAATCATAAGTATGGACAAAGCACTTGTAACTATGACATCATGATACTCATGCTAGGAATTTACTTAACATGATTGTGAAAACAACCTTAACTACTTGTGAATATAAGTTTGTAACAATTATGTGAAACTCTCTTATATTCTAGCCCCAAATTCATGCATGCAAACTAAGTGTGCACCCTTAATCAACAAACAAGAATAAGTTATCCATCAAACGGTTAAGTAAATTGCATTCACAATTTATGAAATCACAACTGGAATTAATCAATTCATATTGCAAATATAATCATGGTTTCAAAGTCTCCCCCTAGCCAAAACAAAATTAGTTCCTCATGTTTACAACAAAACAAAGAGAATATAAATTAAACATTGAAAACAAAGATTGAATACACCTAGAAACGCTCCGGGTGGCTCCTTCTTCCTTCCTTGCTGCCAACAATGGGGATTTGTGTGAATTTAGGCTCTTGAGGTGTGGTGGATGGTGTGGTGTGAATTTGTGGTGGAGGGTGGTGGTTTTTGAGTGTTGTGGCATCAAGTATTTATAGGGTGAAGGGGAGGCACCAATTTGGGCTGAAAAGGAGAGGAATTAGGACTCCAAATCACCAAAGAACAAGGATACTTTCAATCAGATTCCAAGGAGGACAAGGAATGGTCCTTGTGGCAGATTCTAGGACTTCTAGAAGGGTTACATGTGGCATAAACTTAATGCACGAAAAATAGGGCTTCTAGAACTTGATATTTAGGTGATTTAATGTGAAAAGGAGTCCTCTTTGAAGTTGGAATTAAGGTAGGAAAAGATTAGGATAGGATAAGATAAGGTTGGATAAGGTTTGGATAAGATAAGGAAATTTGGATAAGGTTCCTTATTTCTTGCTCTTTACTTATCTTCTTTGCATTTGGATTTCTTTCTCCAGATTTTTAGCCTTTCCTAGCATCTCTTGACTTCAATTTCGTCCATCCACATTGCTCCATAGTTAGGCTATCCAATCCATGCCTAAAACTGCTCCAAATAGCCTCAAAATGCACTTTCTTGCTCCTTTTGCCTTTAGGACCTAAAAACATACGAAAATAGCTTAAAAGACTAAAATAGATAGTAGTTAAGTAACTAAATGCAAGGAAACAACATAACTAAGTAGCATAAATATGCTCCTATCACGCACCTATTAATCAATTCCCTTTTAATTTCTGATTTTATTCCCTAATTCTAGCAGCCTTTGAATTAATTTTAGTTAATACAAATAAGCTAGGGTTGGATTTTCTGAAAACCCTAGGTATTCCACCACTTAGCCGCACCCTAAGGAGATTATTCATTCATTCTTCATATTTCAGCCACAAAAGCATCTCAGCCGCAACTCCCATCCATTCACCCTAAGCCCTCTAATTCCACATCTCAGCCGTACCCTTTATTTCACCCTAGAGCCTATTCTTTCATTCATTCTCTTCATCATTCACCCTAAGCTCCTTTGCCGCAACCACCATCCCATTCTCTCCCTTTGCTGCAGCCACCATCACCCAAAAACCCCTAAGCCGCAGCCTTCTCCGTCCATTCCAGCCACCTTCCCACCATTGCAGCCACTTCAAACCATCAATCCACACCTCCATACACCTTCCACAATCCTTGCCGCAACCCTTCACCTCCCTAAATCCATTCCCAAACCAGAAAAACATCCAAATCATCCATAAAACCTCTCTGCCGCAGCAAGAAGAAAGGAGAAAGAGGAGCTTGAAACGTGCAGAAATTCAAAGTGGATTCGTTGGGCGTTTTAGGTGTAATCAATCTTTTGTTCTCTATGTATAATTTCAATTTTGTTTCTTTTTCTGTGAACATGAGAGGCTAAACCCCTAGTTAGCTAGGGGGGTGATTCGAAACCATGTTTATGCTTGCAATATGAATTGATTACCTTTGGTTGGAATTTCATGAGTTGTGGATTCAATTCGTTTAACTGCTTGATTGATAACTTATTTGTGTATGTTTATTGAGAGTGCACACTTAGTTTTCATGCATGAATATGATGCTAGAATATAAGTGATTTTCACCTAATAGTTACAAACTTATATTCACAAGTAGTGGAGGTTGCTTATAAACAATCGCGTTAAATGAATTCTTGGCACTAGTTTCATGCTCATCATAGTAACGAATGCCTCGTCAACACTTATAGTTTTCATGTTGCTTAATGATCTTTGATTGTATCTTTATTGTGCTTTTCACGTAAAGGACTTTTGGAGAATGTTTTGAATTGTGTATGCGCTGTCCCATCCAATTCATTAACTTAAGGAGAACTTGAAGGTTAATTTAAGCGAACCTAATTAACCCGCGGTGTTGAGTTTCATGATTCATCGAAAGACCAACTGAAAATCATCTTGTATGCAAGTGTGACATGTGTGGAGAAGAATCTTCTAGCCAGCATTCCATCCATATTTTCATCAAATTCATCTTTACAATCTGTTTTAATTACAATCTGTGCATTTTATTTAATTTCGTCAAAAACTAAATCCCCCTTTACTTTAGTGTCCAATTTAGTTAGAAAGTGTCTTAGTTTGTGTTTCTAAGTGATTTGATTCAATTTATCACCCAAATTCGTCCAAATTAGTGTAATTGCTCAAAACTGCCCAGATTGTGTTTTTAAGGCAGTTTTGAGTGTTTTGGGGCTGTTTTGAGTCTTTTGGGTTGTTTTAGCGTTTTAAGTGTGTAGTTTTGCATTCTTTGAGTCTAGTTTAGTGTTTTAACCTTTGTTTTACGTTTTTGAGTCAGTTTCCAAGTGATTTAGCAATCCCTCCTAATCCCCGGTTAAGAACGATCCCTACTTATACATATACTACAATTGTCAAAAGAGGGTTTTAATTTGTGTACTTATATATTTCGCATCAATCTTCTTCATTCTTCACCACCGTGACTCCGGATTTCTTGGGAACCACTTGGACCGGTGAAACCCAAGCAATTTGATGATTTCCTTCTTCACTACTTCCATCATTGGTGGGTTGAGTCGACGTTGGGCTTCCCTTGATGGTTTGGCGCCTTCTTCCATGAGAATTCAATGCATGCACGTGGTAGGACTTATACCCTTGATATCGGCCAAAGTCCACCCAATGCCGTGAGTGATGAAGCTATAATGACAGGCAATGTGTCTTGCTCGCCCAAAAACACATACTTCAAGTGATTTGGCAACGGTTTGAGCTCAAGTGTAGGTGGTTGTTCTATAGAAGGAAGCAACTTATTAGTCGAAATTGGGATTGAAATTGGACTAGGGGCTTACCTTGGAGCCGTGGCAATGACTCTAGGGCTGCCACGGTCTCAATTACATCTTCATCAAAGGCCACGGCATGGGTGTTCAATTGTGTGCCGTGGTTTGTTATGGTGACATCTATGTGATCCTTCATTTCGATGCCATTTGTAATGACCGTTTCAAGTGCATCGCCATGTAATTGATCAAGGTGTGCTTTGATGCGAGATTTATACGCACACAAATTATACCCTCTTTTCGTCAAATTGTAGTATAAGTAGGGATCGTTCTTAACCGGGGATTAGGAGGGATTGCAAATCACTTGGAAACTGACTCAAAAACGTAAAATAAAGTTAAAAACGTTCACAAAGACTCAAAGGACTCAAAACAAGTTCAAAAGACTCAAAACTGCCTAAAAACACTAACTAGGCAGTTTCTGACCTTAAACCCAATGTTGGACGAATTTAAGATTATGGTTTGATTCAAACGTAAAAACACAATATAAAACACTATACTAGACTCAAAGAATGCAAAACTAATCTTTAAAACACTAAAACAAACCAAAAGACTCAAACATCACCCAAAACACTCAAAACAGCCTTAAAATCACTTTCTGGGCAGTTTTGAGCACTTTGGTGAATTTGGACGAATTTTGGGAAATAAATTGAATCAAAACACTTTAAAACATAAACTAAACAAAGTCTAAACACTAAAGAACAAGAAAGTAAAGGGGGGTTTTAAATTGACGAGAATTGAAATAACGAAAGAAGTTAATAAACTAGACAGAATGTAAAGATGAATTTGATGGAATTGAATGGATGGGAACCTAGCTAAGGGGTTCATCTCCATACATGTTATACTTGCATAATAAAATGATTTCCAATTGCATTTCAATAAACTATGATACTCAACACCCCAAGTTAACCGTGATGCACTAATTAACCTTCAAATCTTCCTAACGTTATTGAATTGGATGATGCATGCGACAATTCAAAACATTCCCCACAAGTCCTCAACATGAATGCATAGAAGAGGTACAAGCAAGAATCATTACGCTCTATGAAAATTATAAGTGTTGACGAGGCATTCGTTACTATGATTGCATGAAACTTATGCCAAGAATTTGTTTAACGCGATTGTTTATAAGCAACCTCCACTACTTGCGAATATAAGTTCGTAACTATTAGGTGAAACTCACTTATATTCTAGCGTCATATTCATGCATGAAAATTAAGCACGCATTCTCTATAAACATACATAAATAAGTTATCAATCAAACGGTTAAACAAATTGAATCCACAACTTATGAAACGCAATTAGAAGTAATCAAATCAAAATGCAAGCATAAACATATATTTCGAATCCCCCCCCTAGCCAAGGGGGGTTTAGTTGAATTTAAACATTGGAATCAAAGAAACACCTAAACATTCCAACAACTCAAACTTGAATTGTATGAACGTTTAGGCCCTCTTCTCTTCCATTCCTCATTCGTACAAAACAAAGAGTATTGAAATTAAACATTGAAATCAAAGAAACACCTAAACATTCCAACAACTCAAACTTGAATTGTATGAACGTTTAGGCCCTCTTATCTTCCTCTTCGTTGTAGCACAAGGTCTAAGGATAGTTTGATGGTGTGAATGGTTTGGGGAGTGGTTGGAGTGGCTGCAATGGAGGAGAAAAGTGTTTTGGTGGCTGCTGCAAGGGTGTGGAGAGGTTTTGACGAATTTCTGGAATATGGAAGAGTGAATGAATGTTTGTGTGAAGTGTGTATGGTTTTTATAGGGAGATGGATGGATGGGAGAGGGAACATGACAGCTAGGTTGCATGTGCAAATGCTGGAATTTTGAAATGGTGATGGGAGATGCATGTGGCTGATTTATGAATGTGATTAAAGGGTGGGAGTGCATGTGCAATGAGTGGTGTTGTTGGTGTGTGAAAGTGGCTGAATTGGTGGTGCATGTGATTAAAGAGTGAATGCATGTGTTGAATGATTTCTTGGTGAGGGAATGCATGTGCAAATGCATGTGGAATTATTTATGAAGGGAATGCATGTGCAATGAAGTGGAATGACAGCTAGGTTGAATATATTTAAAGGGAGTGCATGTGGCTTGGTTGGAATGAATGAAATGCAATCTGAAATGGGAGATGGAATGGGATGCATGGCAATGATGGTGTTTGTTTGAATGATTGCAGATTGTGTGGGTGTGTGATTAGGTTGCATGTGGGTGAATGATTAAAGGGTGTGGAAGATGGCTGAAATGATGAAAGAATAAAGGGTGCATGTGGGTTAATTAATGAAGGAAATGCATGTGCAATGACAATGTGTTAGAATGGATGTGTGTTATGCATGTCAAGTGATAAGTGATAAGTGATGATGATAAGTGATAAGTGATGAGTGATATGATATGTGGTTATGATATGATAAGTGGTGATGATAAGTAATGATATGTGGGAGTGTGGCTGAAATGAAGGAGTGGAATGTTGGAATGTTATGCACGGCTAAGGAAATTGGAAAGGTTTAAATGTCCTAAAACTAAAGGGAACAAGGTTCCAACACTTTGGTCTTCAATTAGGTCTTCAATTTCGTCCAACACTTTGGGGCCAAGCATAAGTGATGCGAAATATATAAGCACACAAATTAAACCCTCTTTTCGACAATTGTAGTATAGATATAAGTAGGGATCGTTCTAGGCCGGGGATTAGAAGGGATTGCTAATCTAATGAAAATTGACTCAAAGATGTGAAAATATGTTTTAAAACACTTTAAATAGACTCACAAGACTCTTACTAACTTATATGACTCAAAACAAACTTTAAAGACTCAAAACAACCAAAAACAACCAAAAAGACTCAATTTAGACTCTATGACTTAATTTGGACGAAAATACACTTGGTTTTGACTCTAAAGACTCAAAAAGACTCTTTTGGACAGATTTGGAACAAATAAGAAAGGGGGTTTTGATTTTGGACGAATTTAAAAGAAAACAAGTGACTTAAAACTTTAAAACAGATTTTGGACGAAAATAAGAAAAACTAATGGATGATGGGATAGCCAAGGGATACTTCTCCACACATGATACTTTCTAACATGAATTGATTTCCAGTTGCTTTTCCGATAAACCATGAACCTCAACACCCCAGATTAACCGTGACATCACTAATTAACCCTCAGATTTCCCTTAAGTTAGTGGATTGGATGACATCATACGACAACCCAAAGCATTCTTCAAAAAGTCCCCTACATGACATCATAATAGAGATACGGTTAAAGATCATTACGTTCAATGGAAACCATAAGTATTGACAAAGCACTTGTAACTATGACATCATGATACGCATGCTAGGAATTTACTTAACATGATTGTGAAAACAACCTTAACTACTTGTGAATATAAGTTTGTGACGATTATGTGAAACACCCTTATATTCTAGCCCCAAATTCAAGCATGCAAATTAAGTAGGCCTCCCTAATAAACATACAAGAACAAGTTATCCATCAAACGGTTAAGTAAATTGCATTCGCAATTTATGAAATCACAACTGGAATTAATCAAATCATATTATAATTGTAATCATGGTTTCAAAGCATCCCTAGGCTAAAACGAGTTTAGCCTCTCATGTTCATGACAAAACAAAGCAATATAGATTTAAACATTGAAAATAAAAGATAGATTACACCTAGACACGTCCAACACTCCAACTTGAATGTACAAACGCCCAAGGGTTGGTCTTCCTTCTCCTTCTCCTTGCTAGGTCACGGCACAAAGGTCTATGGTGAGTTTGTGGACGATTTTCTGGATTTTGGATGGTTTTAGGTATATATGGTGGTGCGGCAAGGGGTTATGGTGGTGTATGGAGGTTGGGATGGATGTATGGAAGTAGGGGAATGATGGATGGGTGGTTGCAAGGTCACGGCAAGGGTTGATTTCTGAAGGGATGTATGAATGTTGTGTGAAGGGATGGTGATGATTAAATGGCACGGCAAGGCTGTTTATATAGGCTATTTTGGCACACTTAGTGAAGGAAAAGGATTGCCTAATCCCATTGTAAAAAGGTTAACTCAAGGCAGAAATTAAATGGGAATGGGAATAGGAATTTCGGCTAGGAATTAGGGAGTTCTAGAAGGCTAGGTGCGGCACACATGTAGGGATAGGATTAGGTGTTCTAGAAACTGTGTTTAAGGCAGATTTCCTAATCCTAAAGGGCCTAGGACATGTGATATAGGAGTAGGAAAAGGATTGTGATTCCTAAACCTACAAGGAATGGTGATTTGCGGCAGTGGTATGGATGAGTCTTCTAGAAACTGAAATAGGTGTTTAAATGTGTAATTGATTCTCCCTAAGTAGCTAGGTTTAGGTCCCAATCTGATTTGGATAGGATAGAATAGGATAATGTTAGAGATAGGATAGGATAGGGTTTCTAGGATAGGATAAGATAAGGTTGGATAAGGTTGGATAAGGTTCCTTGTTTCTTGCTTCTTCCTTATCTTCATTGGAGTAGAACTTCTTCCACCAGATTTGTAGCCTTTCCTAGCTCTTCTAGTCTTCAATTTCGTCCATCCTCATTGCTACATGATTAAGCTATCCAATCCATGCCCAAAAATGCTCCAAATAGCCTCAAAATGCACTTTCTTGCTCCTTTTGCCATTAGGACCTAAAAACACACGAAAATACTTTAAAAGACTGAAATACATAGTAATTAACTCACTAAGTGTAAGGAAACAACACAACTAAGTAGCATAAATATGCTCCTATCAATAAGCTATCCATCCTTAGCCCAAAAGTGCTCCAAAAGTCTCCAAAATGCATCTTTTTGCTCCTTTAGCCCTTTGGACCTACAAACACACGAAAATAGCTTAAAGTACTAAAATAACTAAATAAACATAACGTAAATGCACGAGAACAAGCCATTTAAGTCGCATGAATATGCTCCTATCATGCTTGTGCCAAAGAATCAACAATATCAATAGAGAAACATGAGTGATCATCATTAGGAAATCTCATAGTTTCAGAAATATTGAAATCCATCACTTCCCCATCGAATTCCATTGTTAAAGTGCCTTTAAACACGTCTATCTTAGTTCGGGCCGTCTTCATGAATGGCCTCCCAAGAAGAATCGGCAAGGATGGAGCATGCGTGGTTTCCTCCATTTCAAGGACATAGAAATCCGCCGGGAAGATCAAATTATTCACCTGCACTAAGACATCTTCCAATACGCCCTTTGGATAGGTATTAGATCTATCGGCCAACTGAATAATCACACCATCATTTTTCAATTCACCAAGGTGATGCGAGATTTATACGCACACAAATTATACCCTCTTTTTATCAATTGTAGTAAGTATGTAAGTAGGGATCGTTCTTAACCGGGGATTAGGAGGGATTGCAAATCACTTGGAAACTGACTTAAAAACGTAAAATAAAGTTTAAAACACTCAACTAGACTCAAAGAATGCGAAACTAAACGCCTAAAACACTAAAACAAACCAAAAGGCTCAAACATCACCCAAAACACTCAAAACTGCATTAAAAACACTTTCTGGGCAGTTTTGAGCACTTTGGTGAATTTGGAGGAATTTGTGTAATAAATTGAATCAAAACACTTATAAACACAAACTAAGACACTTTCTAACTAAATTGGACACTAAAGTAAAGGGGGATTTTGTCTTGATGAGATTTGAAATAACGAAACAAGATAACAAACTAGGCAGATTGTAAAAACGAATTTCTTAAAAACAAGATAATGGATGGATTAGTTAGAGGTCCATTCTCCACACATGACACATTTGTATATGAATCAATTCTCCAATTGCTTTTCATTAACTATGATGCTCAACACCCCAAGTTAACCGTGATGCACTAATTAACTCTCAAATTTTCCTTATGTTATTGAATTGGATGATGCATGCGACAATTCAAATCATTCTCCAATGGTTCTCAACATGAATGCATAGAAGAGATACAATGAGAGATCATGATGCTCTATGAAAATTATAAGTGTTGACGAGGCAATTGTAACTATGAATGCATGATACTCTTGCCAAGAATTCAATTAACGCGGTTGTGACTAGCAACCTTCACTACTCATGTTTATAAACTTGTGACGATTAGGTGAAACTCGTTTATAAACTAGCATCGAGTTTATGCATGAAGACTAAGTATGCATCCCTAATCAACATACAAAAACAAGTTTTTAATAAACATGATAATTGAATTACAATCACAACTTAACAAATCACAATTGGAAGAAATCAATTCATATTTCAAACATGTTCATGGCTTCAAACTTTCCCCTAACTAATTAGGGGTTTAGCCACTCATGATTACAACAAACTTAGAGAGTAATAACAAAGTAAACATTGAAATCAAGGAAAGGAAGTACACCTAAAAATTCCAACAACTCAAACTTGAATTGTATGAACGTTTAGGCCTCTTCTCCTCCTCTTTGTTGTTGCGGCACAAGGGGTTTTGGTGAGTTTTGGGGGTTATGGATGATGTAGAATGATGTGTTTAGGGTAGGGATGGATGTAGGGGAAGGCAAGGAGTGTTTTTGGGCAGAAAATATGAAGAATGGTGAAGTATGGCAGTGTTAGAGAGAGGGAATGAATTTCTAGCGTGAATGAATGTGTATATGAGATGGTTTTCTGAATATGGAAGAGTTAGTGATTTGTGGCTGCAATGGATGCTTATTTATAGGTGAAAAGAGGGAACATGACAGCTAGGAACTTGGTGGAAAGCTGGAAATGCATGTGGAGTGGCTGAAATTGTAAGGGGAATGCATGTGGAAATGATAGAATGTGTTGATGTGCAATGATGAATTGGGATGGCTGAAAATCTGGAGTGGGAGTGCATGTGGGTGTTTGGTGGCTGAAATGATGAAGGGGGAAGTGCATGTGGCTGCAATGGTAAAGGGGGAAGTGCATGTGGCTGCAATGGTAAAGGATGGTGGTGCAATGATGAAAGAACAAGTGCATGTGGCTGAATTGGTGGTGAATGATTATGAATGATTATGAATGCATGTGGATAAAAGAGGGGATATGGCTGCAAGGTTAAAGGGCTAAGGTTTAAGTACATAGAATGGGCCTAAAATAGGGTGGTTTGCATGGCAAGGGAAGGGGAGAAGGGATAAGCCATGGCAAGGTCATCTAATTGGGCTAGGGCCATTGTTTTGTGTCCTAAAGTGCCTCAATTTCGTCCAACACCTTGGCTCCAAACATAAGCTATCCATTCCAAGCCCAATTTTGCTCCAAAATGCTCCAAAATGTACCTTTTTGCTTCCTTAGCCATATGAACCTAGAAACACACGAAAATGGCATAAAGGACTAAAATAACTAAAGAAACATAACGTAAATGCACGAGAACAAGCCATTTAAGTCGCATGAATATGCTCCTATCACAAGGTTCATTGAAGCATAAATAGAGTATGGCATGACGTTAATTGAAGCTCCTAAGTCTAACATAGCATGTTCGAACTTAGTTTGACCAATAATACAAGGGATTGTAAAGTTACCTGGATCTTTGC
This sequence comes from Pyrus communis, assembly GCF_041283825.1. Taxonomy (NCBI): domain Eukaryota; kingdom Viridiplantae; phylum Streptophyta; class Magnoliopsida; order Rosales; family Rosaceae; genus Pyrus; species Pyrus communis. Next base: position 23,661,453 of record NC_142569.1, read on the forward strand.
ACTTTGGTGGTAACTTTCTTTGTAAAACAGCGGAAACATTCTCACTTACCCTTACTACCTCTTTATGTGACGCCCTCTTCCTTGTAGTGCAAAATTCCTTCAAGAACTTAGCGTATTTGGGCACTGATAGGAGCATATTTAGGCGACTTAGTTGGCTTGTTCTTGTGCATTTACGTTGTTATTTCTTAGTTCTTTAAGTCTTTTAAGTCATTTTTGTATGTTTTCAGGTTAGGAGTAAAGAAGTGCATTTTGGAGCCTTTTGGAGCATTTTTGGGCTAAGGATGGATAGCTTGTGCTTGGGGCCAAAGTGTTGGACGAAATCAAAGACCAAGTGAGCCTAGAATCGAAGGAAGAAGGAGGAATCAAGAATTGGAAACCAGTTTCCATTATGCAGAGTTTCTATTCTTGAAAGGTTTCCAATTGTGCAAGTTTCCAAATAATGTTGGTTGCCTAAATCACATGTTCTAGAAGCCCTAGACATGTCCTAAATTGTGCCGCACCTTACCTTCCTTTTCTCTCCAAATTTCTGACTTTAAATCCTTTCTCTTTTCTTGCCGTGAGATACATTCCTTTTCTCCCAAAATCTGCAAGTTTAATTGACTTCCCCTTTCTTCTCCTCCCTTGTGCCGCAAGACTTAGCCTTTTTCCCCTAATTCCTGATTTCAATTGCCTATTCTAAAGGGATTTAACTTAATTCCTGATTCTTAGAATTGATTTAGGGAATTAAACACTTACCTATTTCCTAGAAGCCTTGCCGTGCACCTCCATTGATCTTTCCTCTTCCTTGCCGTGCAAGGGAGATGATTCTTTCTTATTTCATTGCATTTAAACACATTCCTCTTGTGTTTAATTCCTTTGCTGCAACTTTTAGGTAGTTTCCTTCACTTTTCTGATTTGATTTCCTATTTCTAAAAGCTTTTGACTTAAATTCTGATTACCTAAATAACCTAGGGTTTTAATTCCTGAAATCCTATTCATAAACCTCCTTGTTGCAGCCACAAAACATTCATTCATTCACCATTCACGCCAGAAATTCATCCCTTCCCTCTAAGACATCCATACTTCACCATTCTCCATATTTTCTGCCCAAAAACTTCCCTTGCCGTCCCCTACATCCATCCCTACCCTAAACACATCATTCTACATCATCCATAACCCCCAAAACTCACCAAAAACCCTTGTGCCGCAGCAATTAGGAGAGGAAGGAGGCCTTGAACGTTTCATGCTCGCAGATTGGAGCGTTCTTAGGTGTACTTCGTTCTTGTTTTCAACGTTTATTTTGTTATTAATCTCTGAGTTTGCTGTAATCATGAGTGGCTAAACCCCTAATTAGTTAGGGGAAAGTTTGAAGCCATGAACATGTTTGAAATATGAATTGATTTCTTCCAATTGTGATTTGTTAAGTTGTGATTGCAATTCAATTATCTGTTTATTAAAAACTTGTTCTTGTATGTTGATTAAGGATGCAAACTTAGTTTTCATGCATGAACTTGATGCTAGTTTATAAACAAGTTTCACCTAATCGTCACAAGTTTATAAACATGAGTAGTGAAGGTTACTAGTCACAACCGCGTTAATTGAATTCTTGGCAAGAGTATCATGCATTCATAGTTACAATTGCCTCGTCAACACTTATGATTTTCATGGAGCATAATGATCTCTCACTGTATCTCTTCTATGCATTCATGTTGAGGACCGTTGGAGAATGATTTGAATTGTCGCATGCATCATCCAATTCAATGACATAAGGAAATCTGATGGTTAATTAGTGCATCACGGTTAACTTGGGGTGTTGAGCATCATAGTTAGTGAAAAGCAATTGGAAAATCGATTCGTATACAAATATGTCATGTGTGCAGAATGGACCTCTAACTAATCCATCCATCATCTTGTTTCACAAATTCGTTTTACAATCTGCCTAGTTTTATAATTTGTTTTGTTATTTCAATTTTCGTCAAATCAAAACCCCCCTTTACTTTCTTGTTCTAGAGTATTTAGAATCTGTTTAGTTTGTGTTTTAAAGTGTTTTGAATCACCCTATAATCTTAAATTCGTCCAAAATTGTGTTTAAGGTCAGAAACTGCCTAGTTAGTGTTTTTAGGCAGTTTTGAGTCTTTTGAACCTGTTTTGAGTCCTTTGAGTCTTTGTGAACGTTTTTAACTTTGTTTTTATGTTTTTTGAGTCAGTTTAGAGGTTTTAGCAAGCCCTCCTAATCCCCGGTCCAGAACGATCCCTACTTGCATCCTTACTACAATTTGACAACAAGAGGGTTAATTTGTGTGCTTAACTATTTTCGCATCAGGCACTTGCTTTATGGCATCTAGGAGGGGGATATTGACTTGAACTTTCCTAAACGTCTCAAGAATGTCCTTCTCATGCTCCTCCTTCTTTGTTTGCAAATATCTGTGAGGAAAAGGAACATTGGGTGGAACGGGGTTAGAATTAATCAAATTTGAACCCAACTTACCTTTGGTGGCCGAATGGGATGGCACGGATGAGTTTTGGTCCTTTTGGGCTTGCGGCAATGGAAGTTGTGTCCTTGTCGTGGGCTTCCCTTCAGCCTCCTCTTCATGTTGCAATGTTTCTTCTTCGTTAGGACTTGTTTTGGGTGGTGTGGATGTGGTGCCAACTTCTTTTCCACTCCTCAAAGTGATTGCTTTGGCAGATTCGAACCCTCCCTTTGGATTGACAATGGTTGAACTTGGAAACTTGCCTTGGTCTCGGAATTGTCCCACAAACTCCGCAATCTGCCCTATTTGCTTCTCTAAGTGGTCCACCCTTTTGTCTTGGTTTTGCAATACTTTGTTTTGATTTTCTTGCCCCTGAGACAAACTAGTAAGTAACTTAAGAATTGTAGCATTATCTAAAGACGTACCTTGATGGTTTTGGGCGGATTGGGGTTGGTTTTGGTCTTGGCCGTGGGTTTTGGTGTAAAACCCAGGGGGTTGCTGCCTAAAGCCTCCTTGTTGGTAAGGTTGTTGAGGCTCCCTCCACTTGAAATTTGGATGGTCTCTCCAACCCGGATTGTATGTATTGGAATATGGGTCATTCCTTGGCTGATTTTGGCTTGGAAATCCAATGGCATTTGCACTCTCCCATCCCCCATTCTCAATCAATTGAGGGCACTTTTCCGAATGATGACCTTGAATAGAACATACACCACATACAATTGGACTTTGGATCTTCATTCCTTCGGCCATCTGAGACACAAGAGAAGTAAGATTAGCTAATTGAGTTTGAATGTCGGATTGAGAACTTACGTCATTCACTTGTTGCCGTGGGGGGTCCCTTTGCCCAATTCCTTCGTATTGTTGTGCATTGAGAGCCCGGTTCGCAATGAGGTTCTTGGCTGCCATAGGGGTTTTATCCACCAACGCTCCTCCCGCCGAAGCATCAAGCATTTGCCTTTCAATGGGAAGAAGACCTTCATAGAAGTATTGAAGTAGAAGCTCCTCCTTCATTTGATGTTGAGGACATGATGCAACAAGGGTTTTAAAACGCTCATAGTATGTTGGAAAAGACTCCCCCTGACTTTGTTAAATTCCGCTAATCTTCTTTCTCAAGAGAATGACTCTTGAAGTAGGAAAGAACTTTTCAAGAAACGCCCTCTTCATGCTCTCCCAAGAAGTGACCGTTCTGGGTGCTAACTCATATAACCAATCTTTGGCCTTCTCCAATAGTGAGAACAGGAAAGCCTTCATCTTCAAAATACTACCATCAACGTTGATTGGAGTCATGCTCGAACATACCACCTCGAACTCTTTCAAATGCTTGTTGGGATCCTCCATGGACAATCCATGGAACTACGGAATGTGGTGCAACAAACTTGACTTCAATTCAAATTCATCGGTTTTGTCTTGAGCTGCCCTTGGGTATTGGATGCATAAGGGTGCCGCATTGTCCATTCCCAAGGCGGAAAGCTCCTTGATTGTACGATTGTCCGCTGCCAAGGTTTGGACCTCTTCTTCCTCCCTTGCCGTGGGCTCTTCTTCCTTCTCAAGGTTGGAAGCCGAACTAGCACTTGATGGGTGAAGTTCTGGGTTCTTCTTCTTCTTTCTCAAAGTGCGCTCAAAATCGTCGTCAAAATCCAAGATGTTTGCACTTATAGGTTGAGAACTACGAGTCATAAACTAGTACCTACAAACAAGAAAAGAAACTAGGTCAGTAGCTAAAACAAAAAGAAATCAAAAAGAAACAACGGGGGATTAGCAAAATTGCTAATCCCCGGCAACGGCGCCAAAAATTTGATGTGATAAAAGATAGCACTCAAATTAAACCCTCTTTTTAACAATTGTAGTATAGATATAAGTAGGGATCGTTCTAGGCCGGGGATTAGGAGGGATTGCTAATCTAATGAAAATTGACTCAAAGATGTGAAAATATGCTTTAAAACACTTTAAATAAACTCACAAGACTCTTACTAACTTGTATGACCAAAAACAAACTTTAAAGACCCAAAACAACTCAAAACAAGCGAAAAGACTCAATTTAGACTCTAGGACTTAATTTGGACGAAAATACACTTAGTTTTGACTCTAAAGACTCAAAAAGACTCTTTTGGACAGATTTGGAACAAGTAAGAAAATGGGTTTTGATTTTGGACGAATTTAAAAGAAAACAAGTAACTTAAAACTTTAAAACAGATTTTGGACGAATTTAAGAAAAACTAATGGATGATGGGATAGCCAAGGGATACTTCTCCACACAAGATACTTTCAAACATAAATTGATTTCCAGTTGCTTTTCCGATAAACCATGAACCTCAACACCCCAGATTAACCGTGACATCACTAATTAACCCTCAGATTTCCCTTAAGTTAGTGGATTGGATGACATCATACGACAACCCAAAGCATTCTTCAAAAGTCCCCTACATGACATCATAATAGAGATACGGTCAAAGATCATTACGTCCAATAGAAATCATAAGTATTGACAAAGCACTTGTAACTATGACATCATGATACTCGTGCTAGGAATTTACTTAACATGATTGTGAAAACAACCTTAACTACTTGTGAATATAAGTTTGTGACGATTATGTGAAACACCCTTATATTCTAGCCCCAAATTCAAGCATGCAAATTAAGTAGGCCTCCCTAATAAACATACAAGAATAAGTTATCCATCAAACGGTTAAGTAAATTGCGTTCACAATTTATGAAATCACAACTGGACTTTATCAACTCATATTATAAATGTAATCATGGTTTCAAAGCATCCCTAGGCTAAAACGAGTTTAGCCTCTCATGTTCATGACAAAACAAAGCAACATAGAATTAAACATTGAAAACAAAAGATAGATTACACCTAAAAACGTCCAACACTCCAACTCGAATGCACAAACGCTCAAGGCTTGGTCTTCCTTCTCCTTTTCCTTGCTAAGTCACAGCACAAGGTCTAGGGTGGTTTTGTGGATGATTTTCTGGGTTTTGGATGGTTTTAGGCAGGTGGGGTGGTGTGGCAAGGTTTGATGGTGGTGTATGGAGGTTGGGATGGAGGTGTGGAAGTAGGGGAATGGTGTAGAGTTGGTTGTAAGGTCACGGAAAGGGATGGTTCTCTGAATGAATGTATGAATGTTGTGTGAAGGGTGGTGATCTAAATGGTGCGGCAAGGGCTGTTTATATAGGCTAGTTTGGCACACTTAGTGAAGGAAAAGGATTGCATAATCCCATTGAAAAAGGGTTAATTCAAGGCAGAAATCAAGTGGGATTTGGAATAGGTAGTGCGGCTAGGATTTATGGAGTTCTAGAATGTTAGGTGCGGCACACATGTAGGGAGAGGATAAGGTGTTCTAGAAGAAGTGTTTAAGGCAGATTCCTAATCCTAAAGGGCTAGGACATGTGATATAAGAGTAGGAGAAGGATTGTAATTCCTAAACCTACAAGGAATGGTGTTTTGCGGCATTGGAATGGATAAAGCTTCTAGAAACTGAAATAGGTGTTTAGATGTGCAATTAATTCCCTATAATTAGCTAGGTTTAAGTCCCAACCTGATTTGGATAGGATAGAATAGGATAATGTTAGAGATAGGATAGGATAAGGTTTCTAGGATAGGATAAGATAAGGTTGGATAAGGTTCCTTGTTTCTTGCTTCTTCCTTATCTTCATTGCATTAGGACTTCTTCCACCAGATTTGTAGCCTTTCCTAGCTCTTCTTGTCTTCAATTTTGGTCCATCCTCTTTGCTCCATGGTTAAGCTTGATAGGAGCATATTCATGCGACTTAATTAGCTTGTTCTCGTGCATTTATGTTGTGTTTCCTTAGTTATTTTAGTGTTTAAAGTCACTTTTGTGTATTTTCAGATTATAAGGCCAAAGTGTGCAAGAAGTTGCAAATTGGAGTCTTTTGGAGCAAAAGAGGAATGAATGAGTTGAAGACTTGAAGAAACGATGAATTCCTACTCCAACGATGAATTCCTACTCAAACAAGGTTTCCTACTTGAAGTAGGAAAGTTAACCCTAGGTTTCCCGTTTTGGTAACCTTTCCTAATCTAAACGTCCGTATTTTCTAGCCACTTTGAAGGCCTTGTATGCACTTTAGGACACAAAACAAAGGCCCTAGCCCACTTTAAAGCCTTAGGACACAAAACAAAGGCCGTGGCTTTTCCCTTCTCCCCTTCCCTTGTCGTGCAAGGGGGGGGCATTTTTGTCCCCTTTTATGCACCTAAACCCTAACCCTTTTTCCTTGCAGCCACTCTCCCTTTTATTTCTGAAACTTAAACCTATTTCCCTTTCAAATAAACCCTAGCCGCACCCTTTAATCATTCCCTCTTTAATTTTTGATTTTATTTCCTTTTTCTAGAAGCCTTTGATTTAATTTTAATTAACCAAAATAAGCTAAGGTTTGTTTTCTGAAACCATTTATATTGTAAACCCTAGCCGCACCCTATTCTATTCATTCACAATTTTCATTCATCCATCATCCATATCAGCCGCAAGTCCCCATCCATTCACCCTAAGCCTTCTAACTCCCATCTCAGCCGCACCCTTTAATTCACCCTAGCTCTCTCTTCTCTCATTGATTCTCTTCATCATTCACCCTAAAAACCCTAAGCCGCAGCCACCATCCCAATTATTCTTCTCTGCCGCAGACCCTCCATTCCAGCCACTTCCCAACCTTGCCGCAGCCACTCCCTCCATTCCAGCCACCATCCACACCTCCATACATCATCCAACCACCTTGCCGCACCACCATATCTCCATAAACCCATCCCTAAACCAGAAAAACATCCAAATCATCCATAAAACCTCTCTGCCGCAGCAAGAAGAAAGGAGACAGAGAAGCTTGATACGTGCAGAAATTCAAAGTGGATTCGTTGGGCGTTTTAGGTGTAATCAATCTTTTGTTTTCTATGTATAATTTCAATTTTGTTTCTTTATCTGTGAACATGAGAGGTTAAACCCCTAGTTAGCTAGGGGGTGATTCGAAACCATGTTTATGCTTGCAATATGAATTGATTACCTTTGGTTGGAATTTCATGAGTTTTGGATTCAATTCGTTTAACTGCTTGATTGATAACTTATTTGTGTATGTTTATTGAGAGTGCACGCTTAGTTTTCATGCATGAATATGATGCTATAATATAAGTGAGTTTCACCTAATAGTTACAAACTTATATTCACAAGTAGTGGAGGTTACTTATAAACAATCGCGTTAAATGAATTCTTGGCACTAGTTTCATGCTCATCATAGTAACAAATGCCTCGTCAACACTTATAGTTTTCATGTTGCTTAATGATCTTTGATTGTATCTTTATTGTGCTTTTCACGTAAAGGACTTTTGGAGAATGTTTTGAATTGTGTATGAGCTGTCCCATCCAATTCATTAACTTAAGGAAAACTTGAAGGTTAATTTAAGTGGACCTAATTAACCCGGAGTGTTGAGTTTCATAATTCATCGAAAGACCAACTGAAAATCATCTTGTATGCAAGTGTGACATGTGTGGAGAAGAACCTTCTAGCTAGCATTCCAACCATATTTTCATCAAATTCATCTTTACAATCTGTTTTAATTACAATCTGTGCATTTTATTTAATTTCGTCAAAAACTAAATCCCCCTTTACTTTAGTGTCCAATTTAGTTAGAAAGTGTCTTAGTTTGTGTTTCTAAGTGTTTTGATTCAAGTTATTACCCAAATTCGTCCAAATTAGTGAAAGTGCTCAAAACTGCCCAGAAAGTGTTTTTAGTGTTTTATTGTTTAGTTTTGCATTCTTGAAGTCTAGTTTAGTGTTTTAACTTGTGTTTTACGTTTTTGAGTCAGTTTTCAAGTGATTTAGCAATCCCTACTAATCCCCGGTCTAGAACGATCCCTACTTATTCATATACTACAATTGTCAAAAGAGGGTTTTAATTTGTGTGCTTATATATTTCGCATCAAAGCTATCCAATCCATGCCCAAAAATGCTCCAAATAGCCTCAAAATGCACTTTCTTGCTCCTTTTGCCATTAGGACCTAAAAACATACAAAATAGCTTAAACTACTAAAACAACTATGAATTAACAACATAAATGCACGAAAACAAGCTAAGTAAGTCGCCTAAATATGCTTCTATCATGCTGCACCTTTAGAGGGGTAATCCTTCTTCCATACAACCTGCCTTCATTCACAAAACACATCCACCCTTTGCCACAGCTTCTCATCCAAATTTCCACCTTTCCCCTACTTCCAAACCTTCAACCCAACATCCATACACCCCCATCAACCCTTGCCGCACCACCATACTTCCATAAACCCATCCAAAACCCAGAAAATCATCCATAAAAACCACCTTAGACCTTGTGCCGTGACTTAGCAAGGAGAAGGAGAAGGAAGACGAAGCCTTGGACGTTTATGCATTCAAGTTGGAGTGTTGGAACGTTTTAGGTGTAGTCTATCTTTTGTTTTCAATGTTTAATTCTAATTTCCTTTGTTTTGTTATGAACATGAGAGGCCAAACTCGTTTTAGCCTAGGGATGCTTTAAAGCCATGATTACGTTTATAATATGAGTTGATAAATTCCAGTTGTGATTTCATAAATTGTGAATGCAATTTACTTAACCGTTTGATGGATAACTTATTCTTGTATGTTGATTAGGGAGGCCTACTTAATTTGCATGCTTGAATTTGGTGCTAGAATATAAGGGTGTTTCACATAATCGTTACAAACTTATATTCACAAGTAGTTACGGTTGTTTTCACAATCATGTTAAGTAAATTCCTAGCATGAGTATCATGATGTCATAGTTACAAGTGCTTTGTCAATACTTATGATTTCCATTGAACGTAATGATCTTTGATTGTATCTCTATTATGATGTCATGTAGGGGACTTTTGAAGAATGCTTTGGGTTGTCGTATGATGTCATCCAATCCAATAACTTAAGGGAAATCTGAGGGTTAATTAGTGATGTCACGGTTAATCTGGGGTATTGAGGTTCATGGTTTATCGGAAAAGCAACTGGAAATCAACTTATGTTTGAATGTATCATGTGTGGAGAAGTATCCCTTGGCTAGTCCATCATCCATTGGTTTTACTTAAATTCGTCCAAAAATCTGTTTTAAGTTTTAAGTTACTTGTTTTCTTTTAAATTCGTTCAAAAATAAATCCCCTTTTCTTACTTGTTCCAAATCTGTCCAAAAGTGTGTTTTTAAGTCTTTTTGAGTCAAAACTAAATCCCCCTTTACTTTAGTGTTTCAATTTAGTTAGAAAGTGTCTTAGTTTGTGTTTCTAAGTGTTTTGATTCAAGTTATTACCCAAATTCGTCCAAATTAGTGTTAGGTGTTCAAAACTGCCCAGATTGTGTTTTTAAGGCAGTTTTGAGTATTTTGTTGCTGTTTTGAGTTTTTTTTGGTTTGTTTTAGTGTTTTAGTGTCTAGTTTTGCATTCTTTGAGTCTAGTTAGTGTTTTAACCTTTGTTTTACATTATTGAGTCAGTTTTCAAGTGAATTAGCAATCCCTCCTAATCCCCGGTTTAGAACGATCCCTATTTATATATATACTACAATTGTCAAAAGAGGGTTTTAATTTGTGTGCTTATCTTTTATCACATCAATTGTTGCATGAATCCTCCCTTGTGTTTAAAAGTTAATTTTTGCCATCAAAAGTGAGTTTAAGTGTCAAATTCATTACTTTTCTTCCTATTGCTTTAAGAACCTTTGTTTATCCTTTACCCTTCTTTGTTAGCCAATACCCTTAGCCTCCTGACAACCCACAACTTCTATCTTGATGTTATGTGTTCAATATGTGGAGTTTGAATTTGGTATGAGCATATGGAATCACTGGTTCTCGTTCTGAGTAGTAGCATTCCATTCATGAGATCATATACATGTCATTGTCATAATTCCAGAAAATGCTTTCCTTGTTATAACATATGTGAGTGTTCGTCTACATGTTTACATCCACCTTCTCACATATACCTAGTGTAGGGTGTGTAGTTAGAAAATCTGTGTGAAAATAGAGAGCATTCTAGTGAGGATTCTAGTGTAGGGATCGTTCTTGGCCGGGGATTAGGAGGGATTGCTAGTCTAATGAAAATTGACTCAAAGATATTAAAATATGCTTCAAAACACTTAAACAAACTCAAAAGACTCTTAACTAAACTTATATGACTCAAAACAAACTTAAAAGACTCAAAATAACACAAAACAATCAAAAAGACTCAAACTAGACTCTAGGACTCAATTTGGACGAAAATAGAATTGGTTTTGACTCAAAATACTCAAAAACATTCTTTAGGACAGATTTGAAACAAGTAAGTAGGGGATTGGGTTTTTGACGAAATTAGAGTAAAACAAGTAACTAAAAGACTTAAATGAGATTGGACGAATTTGAGAAAAACTATGGATGATTAGATAGCTAGAGGATACTTTTCCACACATGATACATTCAAACAAAAATTGATTTCCAGTTGCTTTTTCGATAAACCATGAACCTCAACACCCCAGATTAACTGTGACATCACTAATTAACCCTCAGATTTTCCTTTAGTTATTGGATTGGATGACATCATACGACAACCAAAACATTCTTCAAAAGTTCCCTACAGGACATCATAATAGAGATACAATCAAAGATCATTGCGTTCAATGAAAATCATAAATATTGACAAAGCACTTGTAACTATGACATCATGATACTCATGCTAGGAACTTAACATGATTGTGAAAACAACCTCAACTACTTGTGAATATAAGTTTGTGACGATTATGTGAAACTCCCTTATATTCTAGCACCAAATTTGATGCGAAATAATTAAGCACACAAATTAAAACCCTCTTTTGACAATTGTAGTATATGTATAAGTAGGGATCGTTCTAAACCGGGGATTAGGAGGGATTGCTAAATCACTTGAAAACTGACTCAAAAACGTAAAACAAAGGTTAAAACACTAAACTAGACTCAAAGAATGCAAAACTAAACACTAAAACACTAAAACAAACCAAAAGACTCAAAACAGCAACAAAACACTCAAAACTGCCTTAAAAACACAATCTGGGCAGTTTTGAACACCTAACACTAATTTGGACGAATTTGGGTTATAACTTGAATCAAAACACTTAGAAACACAAACTAAGACACTTTCTAACTAAATTGAAACACTAAAGTAAAGGGGGATTTAGTTTTGACGAAATTAAAACAAAGAAAACAGATTGTAATGAAAACAGATTGTAAAAACGAATTTGATGAAAATATGGATGGAATGCTAGCTAGAAGGTTCTTCTCCACACATGTCACACTTGCATACAAGATGATTTTCAGTTGGTCTTTTGATGAATCATGAAACTCAACACCCTAGGTTAATTAGGTTCGCTTAAATTAACCTTCAAGTTCTCCTTAAGTTAACGAATTGGATGGGACAGCGCATACTGATACGAGATTTATACGTAAAATTTGATACGAGATTTATACGTACACAAATTAAACCCTATTTGTGACAATTGTAGTAATGATGTAAGTAGGGATCGTTCTAACCGGGGATTAACTAGGGGTGCTTAAACACTTGACTCAAATAAATAAAACTAACTTTTAAAACACTTAACTTACTTAACAAGAATTCAAAACAAGTACACAAGACTCCAAATACTTACAACACAAAAATAAAACAAATACGAATGATTAAGACTCAACGAAATATGGGGGAAATGTGTTTGGGCAAGATTAAATTAAATGGAAAGATTATAATTAAGGGCAAAACGTAAATATGAATGTGATGGAAATATGGATGATGGAATAGCCAAGGGGTTCTTCTCCACACATGTTACACTTGCATACAAAATGATTTTCAGTTGGTCTTTGATAGAAGCATATTTAGGCGACTTACTTAGCATGTTTTCGTGCATTTATATTGTTAATTCATAGTTGTTTTAGTCTTTTAAGCCATTTTCGTGTGTTTTTAGGTTCATATGGCTAAGGAAGCAAAAAGATGCATTTTGGAGCATTTTGGAGCAAAATTGGACTTGGAATGGATAGCTTATGTTTGGAGCAAAAGGAATGGACGAAATTGAAGGATTCCTAATCCATTGCAGCCACATGCATTCACATGCATAAATCAGCCACATGCATCTCTGATAGGAGCATATTCATGCGACTTAAATGGCTTGTTCTCGTGCATTTACGTTATGTTTCTTTAGTTATTTTAGTACTTTAAGCTATTTTCGTGTGTTTGTAGGTCCAAAGGGCTAAAGGAGCAAAAAGATGCATTTTGGAGATTTTTGGAGCACTTTTGGGCTAAGGATGGATAGCTTATGCTTGGAGCCAAAGTGTTGGACGAAATTGAAGACCTAATTGGAGCCAAAGTGTTGGAACCTTGTTCTCTTTAGTTTTAGGACATTTAAACCTTTCCTAATCCCAATCATGCCATGCATAACACACATCCATTCTAACACATTGTCATTGCACATGCATTTCCTTCATTAATTAACCCACATGCTCCCATTACTTATCATAACCACATATCATATCACTTATCACTTATCACTTATCATCATCACTTTATCATATCACTTATCACTTATCATAACCACTTATCACATCATAACCACATATCATATCACTTATCACTTATCACTTATCATCATCACTTTAGCTTTAATTCACATGAACATTCACTCACCACAAACATTTCACATGCTTTCCTATTCAATTAAATCAGCCACATGCATTCATCATCATAACCTAGCTGTCATTCCACTTCATTGCACATGCATCTTCAAAGAAATCAGATTTCCATCATATTCACATGCATTCCATCTTTTAATTTAATCACATGCACATTCACCTTGCTTTGCAGAAAATCCACTTCATAACACATGCATCTTGGCAGATTTCACATGCACTCATGCACATTCACCTTAATCATTCACATAGCTTTAATCCACATGCATTTCCACCTAGATTTCCACCTCACAACCACCAGAAATCAACCAAAAACGTGCATTCCCTTTCATTTCTGTCAAAACACATGCATTTCCACCCTTTAATCACATGCACAAACAGCCACATGCATCTCCCATCACCATTTCAGATTTCCACCAAGTTCCTAGCTGTCATGTTCCCCCCATTTCACCTATAAATACTCATTCATTCATTCTCATTCATACACAATCCATTCACCACAGAAATAAGGCCTTTGTGCCAGAAATTCACCCATTCCAAACACTCTTCCATACACTCATCCATTGCAGAAATGTAGACCATCAAACTCCCTTGTGCCGTGCTCTCCCTTACAATCCAAACACCATCCTTCCATTTCCACCACTCCTCTTCCATATCTCCACCACTCCCCAAACCATTCACACCATCAAACTCACCTTAGACCTTGTGCCACAACGAAGAGGAAGAGAAGAGTGCCTAAACGTTCATACAATTCAAGTTTGAGTTGTTGGAATGTTTAGGTGTTTCTTTGATTTCAATGTTTAATTTCAATGCTCTTTGTTTTGTACGAATGAGGAATGGATGATAAGAGGGCCTAAACGTTCATACAATTCAAGTTTGAGTTGTTGGAATGTTTAGGTGTTTCTTTGATTCTCTTTGTTTTGTACCATGAGGAACTAAACTCCCCCTTGGTTGGGGGGTGATTCGAATATATGTTTATGCTTGCATTTTGATTTGATTACTTCTAATTGCGTTTCATAAGTTGTGATTCAATTTGTTTAACCGTTTTATTGATAACTTATTTATGTATGTTTATTGAGAGTGCACGCTTAATTTTCATGCATGAATATGACGCTAGAATATAAGTGAGTTTCACCTAATAGTTACGAACTTATATTCATAAGTAGTGGAGGTTGCTTATAAACAATCGCGTTAAACGAATTCTTGGCAAGAGTTTCATGCATTCATAGTAACGAATGCCTCGTCAACACTTATAATTTTCATAGAGCGTAATGATTCTTGCTTGTACCTCTTCTATGCATTCATGTTGAGGACTTGTGGGGAATGTTTTGAATTGTCGCATGCATCATCCAATTCAATAACGTTAGGAAGATTTGAAGGTTAATTAGTGCATCACGGTTAACTTGGGGTGTTGAGAATTCATGGTTTATTGAAATGCAATTGGAAATCATTTATTATGCAAGTATAACATGTATGGAGATGAACCCCTTGGCTAGCATCCATCCATTCATTCCATTTCATCACATTCATATATACTATCTGTCTTAATTCGAATCTGTACATTTTATTTAATTTCGTATAAAACTCAATCCCCCTTTACTTTATTGTCCAATTTAGTAGAACGTGTTTTAGTTTATGTTTATAAGTGTTTTGATTCATTTTGTTACATAATTTCGTCCAAATTCACCAAAGTGCTCAAAACTGCCCAGAAAGTGATTTTAAGGCAGTTTTGAGTGTTTTGGGTGATGTTTGAGTCTTTTGGTTTGTTTTAATGTTTTAAGTGTTTAGTTTTACATTCTTTGAGTTAGTTTATGTTTATAAGTGTTTTGATTCATTTTGTTACATAATTTCGTCCAAATTCACCAAAGTGCTCAAAACTGCCCAGAAAGTGATTTTAAGGCAGTTTTGAGTGTTTTGGGTGATGTTTGAGTCTTTTGGTTTGTCTTAGTGTTTTAAAGTTTAGTTTTGCATTCTTTGAGTCTAGTATAGTGTTTTATATTGTTATTTTACGTTTTTGAGTCAAATCCAAGTGGTTAACAATCCCTCCTAATCCCCGGTCCAGAACGATCCCTACTTATACTTATACTACAATTTGACGAAAAGAGGGTTTAATTTATGCGCGTATAATTCTCGCATCAAATTTTGGCGCCGTTGCCGGGGATTAGAAAATTTGCTAATCCCTTGGATTGTTTTATTTTTGTTTGTTTTTATTTTTCCAGATTCTTAATTTTGTTTTGTTTCTTGTTTTAGGTACTAGTTCATGACTCGGAGTTCTCATCCGATTTGTGAACATATCCTGGAGTGATTGGGTTCTTCGTCCGGCTGCAAGACGTAAAAGAAAGCGCTACTTGGGAGGCAACCCAATGCGCTGAATAAAACAAAGCATGTTCATAAAAAATAAAATAAAATAAAATAAAAAAAAAAAAAAAAAAAGGATACTAAACATGGAGAAAGGTGGAGCTTCACAAAGGTTGTTTACGTGAAGCCCCACTACGAGGCGTCGAAGCGGAAGGCGCCGAACCGGGAGGCATCGAAGCGGAAGGCATTGGAGCGGGAGGCATCGGAGCTAGAGCATTCCAGGCCTCAATACTTGGCCAAGCGCTGGATGAGCCAGGAAAAAGGTGCCTCTGGAGGAAAGACGAAAACCTTTGACGGTCACTGTGAATCCGACCTTCAGACTCTTGCAGCTCATCAAGCTTCCTCTTCATGCCCGTCGAATAGTTATTTGCGAGCACATGCAAACTTCTATTCTCGTACTTAAGCTGCTGGATCTCTTGCTTAAGACTTTCCACTTCTGCCATCAATGATTCCACCTGACGGGAGCGGGCAAGCAGGCGTTGGCCCATGTTGGACACAGAACTCGCACACTGAACACTAAGTGCGAGGGACTCTTGAACGGCCAACTCATCGGACCGTCCTGACAGCAGCCTACTATCTTTTGGAGTGAGGAGGTTCCTAGCTACTATTGTAGCTGTTGTGGCGTCCTGCATCACGGAGTCTTCACCTGTGAGAGGACCGTTAGAAGATAAGAAAGAAGGGCGCCATACGTTACCTTGACGCGGCGCGCCCGTATCACTGCTAAGGCTCAATTCCAAGCTAAGGTTCGATGAGTTTGCCATTTTTCAAAAGTGTTCAAAGAGAAGGGATGGAGTTAAATTTCAAAGGGCCGGAGTCGATTTTCAAGAATGGGAATTCTTCAGAGTGTGTTTGTTGTGGTGATCGATAGCTCAATAAAAAAGCCAAGGCGACGCGTCCACCGATTCAAAAAGCCGGAATTTCCGGCGTAATTTAGGCGACGCTTTCTCGGCTTTTCAGAAAACGCGTTCAACTTTGTCAAAAGATTTCTGACAAAGCTGAAAACACGTGGAGGCCATCATCGCAACTACACGTCTTTAGCCGACAAGCGCAAAGTTCGGCGACGCTTTCTCTGCTTTTCAGAAAACGCGTGCAGCTTTGTCAAAAGAAGCCGCATCTGCACTACCACGTGTCGTTCAGAAAGAGAAGGGGCGTCGTTCAGAAATCGAAGAGGCGTCGTTCAGAAATCGAAGGGGCGCCACTATTTCAAAAAGCCGGATTTGCAGGATCAAAACGTTTGTCGACAAGGGTAAAAAAACAGTACCACCACTTGATATTATTTCTATATATGTCGACCTTCGTCTTTTATGGCAAGGCAAACCTGAAGAAAATGCCCAACTCTCCCTCACCTCTGAGGGCGCACTCCCAGCAAAGCCTTTCGAAATACTCAATTCTTTCTTCTTCCCCAAAGATGATACCAGATGCCTGGAGTACAGATGACCCAGGAGGAAATGGCGGATTGAAGTGTGCTGATTCATTCACCGCTTCTTCAAAAGTAAAGGTATCTCATATCATCAAGGTCAAAAGCAAAAGTATCTCATATCATGCTCTTTCCCTGTCTTTTTCTTTGTCCTTGTTCTTACTCGCATGGCAAAGTAAAAGAAGCAATCAGCCGGCACTTGGAGTCAGTCTTCCGATCTGGAGCCAACTGCCTGGAATCTATTCCTGATTGCTTACCTAGCGTTGCTCTCGAGTAGTCATCTTCAACGGTTGATACACTTCCAGAGAAGGGACCACTTCTGCAAAGGGGAGCGAGTAAGGCAAGTGAAAATGATACATTGAAGCATGTGGAGACAAACTTAGGCTGAGTTATCCTCCAACCCTTTTCAATACGAATTGGAAAGATTGAACAAAGAAACAGACCAAAGGAGTAAGCTCAGACCTTCGGGGGAGACCAAAAGAATCCTGCTGCCCAGATCAAGAGTAGCACAAAGGAAAATCAATGATGGGCGGAAACCAGTTCAAGAGTAAGCATGTGGAGTCACTATGATCAAAGCCTCAATGCAATTACCAAGGAGAAGAGGGAATTTACACTCCATAACCAGATTTGCGTCCCTAAAACTCTTCTCTTTGTTAATTACATTCTGCCATGTTTAGTATGTTTAGTTGCTTTTTGTGTGTTTACTTATGTTTTGTGTGAATCTATGCTTAAAACATTGAGGACAATGTTTGATTTAAGTGTGGGGGGGTAACTAAGTATATTTGATGCAAATTCATGGGATTTTATCACCCATAACTTCAAATGTTGTTCCTTGCTGTTTTAAGATGTTTTTAAGTTGTTTTAGAGTGTTTTAGTTTGTTTTGTTTTTATAACTCCGAAAATCACATAAAAATTTGAAAAACGTGTTTTAAAAAGCCTAAAAAGAGTGTTTTGAGTCATTTTTGTGTGTTTGTGTCTTAGTATACCTTCCAACACAATGATAAGGATTTGGTTTGTAATTGCATGACGGTTAAAAAGAGTTATTAACATAGAGAAAAGTTTGATTTACTCTTGGTATTTTTTTTGCTTGGTTATGGTTATAATGTATGACTTCACATGCAATCATAAAAGAAAAATTCGTTTTAGTAACATGCTTGAAGGAAGGAACTCAAACAAACGCTACAACCCTGTGAGACTCGAGCCATTACCTTCGTTGGAGAGTTATTTTCTGTGATTCTTTGTTTTCTAAAGTTGTTGCATGATCTCATTATTCCTTACTTGGTTGCTACTTAGAATGCAATCGTATCATGATAGAACTAAATGCTAGAACTTATATCCGTTTCATTCAAAGCATGACATTGAATTGCATAACATATATCAAGATGAAGTTGTGTAGTTGCCACCCTAACCAAATAGCCTTACTTCCCATATTTCGTATTTGTTATTAGTTTTAACCCCGTTGAACCTCGTTTAGCCTATTTTCTTTGCTAACCACATCACCCCTTACCTAGCCTAGATTAGGACCATTCGTACCCTTGTTCTTGAAGCATAGTAAGCATGACGGATAATGAATTCCTTTTGATTAATATGTTGCAGAAAATAAGTGTGGGGGAAGGGATTTTTGTGTGCATGTATGTGCCTAAGTCTTAAAGGAGGCACGGGAAAAAGAAAAAAAAAATGTGAAAAAAAAAAGAAGAAGAAAAGAAAGAAAAAGAGTGAAAATAAGTGAGAATGGACTCACAAGTGTGATTGTTGAAGAAAGGGCCCAAAAAGTTTGAATATGGCCCTAAGTTTTGTGTGACTTTCCCTTGGGTGTTCAAAGTTGACTTCTGCGTTCTAAAGGGAATTCTAAGTGCCTAATTCAATACTTTGCTCACTATTGCTTAAAGAACGTTTGTTTTCCCTATCCTTTCATTGTTAGCCAACTCCCCAAGCCCCGTTACAACCTTTGACTTCTATCTTGATCGTTATGTGTTCAATAATGTGGAGTTTGGAATTGATATGAGCTTATGGAATCACTGGTTCTCGTTCTAAGTAGTAGCATTCAATTCATGAGATCATATTCATGTCATTGTCGTAAATCCAGAAAATGCTTTCTTTGATATAACATATGTGAGTGTTAGAATTCATATTTACATCAATCTTCTCACATATAACTTAGTGTAGGGAGTGTAGTCAGAAAATCTGTGTGAAAAACGAGTGCATATCTTGTAAGGATTTGAGCAAATTCTCTAAGGCATGTTACTACATTCAAAACATGGTTTTAAATGCTTAATTGTGAAATAATATGTGGTGACTATGATTAAGAATGTACTTAAGTGTGAAGATGACTAAAATCTATGGGACTAATGATTTTTAACTTGTCATGTGCATTGGAAATCCTTGAGACGATTGTTGGAAGGTTTAGGTTGTGTTTTTCTTGTTCAGTGTCGTTTTGTTTTTTATTTCTTTTGTTTTGTTTTGCTCGAGGACTAGCAAAAGATAAGTGTGGGGGTATTTGATAGGAGCATATTCATGCGACTTAAATGGCTTGTTCTCGTGCATTTACGTTATGTTTCTTTAGTTATTTTAGTACTTTAAGCTATTTTCGTGTGTTTGTAGGTCCAAAGGGCTAAAGGAGCAAAAAGATGCATTTTGGAGATTTTTGGAGCACTTTTGGGCTAAGGATGGATAGCTTATGCTTGGAGCCAAAGTGTTGGACGAAATTGAAGACCTAATTGGAGCCAAAGTGTTGGAACCTTGTTCTCTTTAGTTTTAGGACATTTAAACCTTTCCTAATCCCAATCATGCCATGCATAACACACATCCATTCTAACACATTGTCATTGCACATGCATTTCCTTCATTAATTAACCCACATGCTCCCATTACTTATCATAACCACATATCATATCACTTATCACTTATCACTTATCATCATCACTTTATCATATCACTTATCACTTATCATAACCACTTATCACATCATAACCACATATCATATCACTTATCACTTATCACTTATCATCATCACTTTAGCTTTAATTCACATGAACATTCACTCACCACAAACATTTCACATGCTTTCCTATTCAATTAAATCAGCCACATGCATTCATCATCATAACCTAGCTGTCATTCCACTTCATTGCACATGCATCTTCAAAGAAATCAGATTTCCATCATATTCACATGCATTCCATCTTTTAATTTAATCACATGCACATTCACCTTGCTTTGCAGAAAATCCACTTCATAACACATGCATCTTGGCAGATTTCACATGCACTCATGCACATTCACCTTAATCATTCACATAGCTTTAATCCACATGCATTTCCACCTAGATTTCCACCTCACAACCACCAGAAATCAACCAAAAACGTGCATTCCCTTTCATTTCTGTCAAAACACATGCATTTCCACCCTTTAATCACATGCACAAACAGCCACATGCATCTCCCATCACCATTTCAGATTTCCACCAAGTTCCTAGCTGTCATGTTCCCCCCATTTCACCTATAAATACTCATTCATTCATTCTCATTCATACACAATCCATTCACCACAGAAATAAGGCCTTTGTGCCAGAAATTCACCCATTCCAAACACTCTTCCATACACTCATCCATTGCAGAAATGTAGACCATCAAACTCCCTTGTGCCGTGCTCTCCCTTACAATCCAAACACCATCCTTCCATTTCCACCACTCCTCTTCCATATCTCCACCACTCCCCAAACCATTCACACCATCAAACTCACCTTAGACCTTGTGCCACAACGAAGAGGAAGAGAAGAGTGCCTAAACGTTCATACAATTCAAGTTTGAGTTGTTGGAATGTTTAGGTGTTTCTTTGATTTCAATGTTTAATTTCAATGCTCTTTGTTTTGTACGAATGAGGAATGGATGATAAGAGGGCCTAAACGTTCATACAATTCAAGTTTGAGTTGTTGGAATGTTTAGGTGTTTCTTTGATTCTCTTTGTTTTGTACCATGAGGAACTAAACTCCCCCTTGGTTGGGGGGTGATTCGAATATATGTTTATGCTTGCATTTTGATTTGATTACTTCTAATTGCGTTTCATAAGTTGTGATTCAATTTGTTTAACCGTTTTATTGATAACTTATTTATGTATGTTTATTGAGAGTGCACGCTTAATTTTCATGCATGAATATGACGCTAGAATATAAGTGAGTTTCACCTAATAGTTACGAACTTATATTCATAAGTAGTGGAGGTTGCTTATAAACAATCGCGTTAAACGAATTCTTGGCAAGAGTTTCATGCATTCATAGTAACGAATGCCTCGTCAACACTTATAATTTTCATAGAGCGTAATGATTCTTGCTTGTACCTCTTCTATGCATTCATGTTGAGGACTTGTGGGGAATGTTTTGAATTGTCGCATGCATCATCCAATTCAATAACGTTAGGAAGATTTGAAGGTTAATTAGTGCATCACGGTTAACTTGGGGTGTTGAGAATTCATGGTTTATTGAAATGCAATTGGAAATCATTTATTATGCAAGTATAACATGTATGGAGATGAACCCCTTGGCTAGCATCCATCCATTCATTCCATTTCATCACATTCATATATACTATCTGTCTTAATTCGAATCTGTACATTTTATTTAATTTCGTATAAAACTCAATCCCCCTTTACTTTATTGTCCAATTTAGTAGAACGTGTTTTAGTTTATGTTTATAAGTGTTTTGATTCATTTTGTTACATAATTTCGTCCAAATTCACCAAAGTGCTCAAAACTGCCCAGAAAGTGATTTTAAGGCAGTTTTGAGTGTTTTGGGTGATGTTTGAGTCTTTTGGTTTGTTTTAATGTTTTAAGTGTTTAGTTTTACATTCTTTGAGTTAGTTTATGTTTATAAGTGTTTTGATTCATTTTGTTACATAATTTCGTCCAAATTCACCAAAGTGCTCAAAACTGCCCAGAAAGTGATTTTAAGGCAGTTTTGAGTGTTTTGGGTGATGTTTGAGTCTTTTGGTTTGTCTTAGTGTTTTAAAGTTTAGTTTTGCATTCTTTGAGTCTAGTATAGTGTTTTATATTGTTATTTTACGTTTTTGAGTCAAATCCAAGTGGTTAACAATCCCTCCTAATCCCCGGTCCAGAACGATCCCTACTTATACTTATACTACAATTTGACGAAAAGAGGGTTTAATTTATGCGCGTATAATTCTCGCATCAATCTCCCATCACCATATCAGATTTCCATCATATTCACATGCATTCCATCCTTTAAAACATTGCACATGCACTCCCTTTAATTAATTAAGCCACATGCACTCCCATCCATTTCATCATTGCAGCCAACACATGCTTTCACATGCATTTTCAGATTGTCCCCTTGCACATGCAGCCACATATTCATTGCACATGCAATTCCAACCCACATGCATCCTTTAATCATTCAAACATGCAGCCACATTCCCTCCTAGCTGTCATGTTCCCCCCATTTCACCTATAAATACACACTCATTCATACACATTTCATTCATTCATTCTTCCATTTCAGAAATTCACCCATTTCCCACATCAAAACTGCCCTTTGGCCGTGAGTTCCCTATAATCCAAACACCACCAGAAATTCATCCATTCAACCACTCCCCAAACCATTCACACCATCAAACTCACCTTAGACCTTGTGCCACAACGAAGAGGAAGAGAAGAGTGCCTAAACGTTCATACAATTCAAGTTTGAGTTGTTGGAATGTTTAGGTGTTTCTTTGATTTTCTTTGTTTAATTTCAATGCTCTTTGTTTTGTACGAATGAGGAATGGATGATAAGAGGGCTTAAACGTTCATACAATTCAAGTTTGAGTTGTTGGAATGTTTAGGTGTTTCTTTGATTCTCTTTGTTTTGTACCATGAGGAACTAAACCCCCCTTGGTTAGGGGGTGATTCGAATATATGTTTATGCTTGCATTTTGATTTGAATACTTCTAATTGCGTTTCATAAGTTGTGGATTCAATTCGTTTAACTGTTTGATTGATAACTTATTTATGTATGTTCATTGAGAGTGCACACTTAATTTTCATGCATGAATATGACGCTAGAATATAAGTGAGTTTCACCTAATCGTTATGAACTTATATTCACAAGTAGTGGAGGTTGCTTATAAACAATCGCGTTAAATGAATTCTTGGCATAAGTTTCATGCAATCCATAGTAACGAATGCCTCGTCAACACTTATAATTTTCATAGAGCGTAATGATTCTTGCTTGTACCTCTTCTATGCATTCATGTTGAGGACTTGTGGGGAATGTTTTGAATTGTCGCATGCATCATCCAATTCAATAACGTTAGGAAGATTTGAAGGTTAATTAGTGCATCACGGTTAACTTGGGGTGTTGAGTATCATAGTTTATTGAAATGCAATTGGAAATCATTTTATTATGCAAGTATAACATGTATAGAGATGAACCCCTTAGCCATTCTATCATCCATTCATTCCATTCCATCAAATTCGTTTTACAATCTGTTTAGTTTATTAACTTGTTTTGTTATTTCAATTTTCGTATAAATCTAAATCCCCCTTTACTTTAATGTCCAATTTAGTTAGAAATCAATTTAGTTTGTGCTTTTAAGTGTTTTGATTCATTTTATTTCCCAATTTCGTCCAGATTCACCAAAGTGCTCAAAACTGCCCAGAAAGTGATTTTAAGGCAGTTTTGAGTGTTTTGGGTGATGTTTGAGTCTTTTGGTTTGTTTTAATGTTTTAAGTGTTTAGTTTTACATTCTTTGAGTTAGTTTAGTGTTTTATATTGTGTTTTTACGTTCTTGAGTCAAGTTATTACTTAAATTCGTCCAACATTGGGTTTAAGGTCAGAAACTGCCTAGTTAGTGTTTTTAGGCAGTTTTGAGTCTTTTGAACTTGTTTTGAGTCCTTTGAGTCTTTGTGAACGTTTTTAACTTTGTTTTTATGTTTTTGAGTCAAATCCAAGTGATTAACAATCCCTCCTAATCCCCGGTCCAGAACGATCCCTACTTGCACCTATACTACAAATGATAAAAAGAGGGTTAATTTGTGTGCGTATAAATCTCGCATCAAATTTTGGTGGGATTTTATCACCCATTACTTCAAATGTTGTTCCTTGCTGTTTTAAGATGTTTTTAAGTTGTTTTAGAGTGTTTTAGTATGTTTTGTTTTTATAACTCCGAAAATACCATAAAAATTTGAAAAACATGTTTTGAAAAGCCTTAAAAGAGTGTGGGGGGGTAACTAATGTTGTTAAAGCAAATTCGTGGGATTTTATCACCCATTACTTCAAATTTTGGCGCCGTTGCCGGGGATTAGCAAATTTGCTAATCTCTTGGATTGTTCGTTTCTGTTATGTATTTTAGTTTTTGTTTTTGATTTGTGTTTTGTTTGTTGAATTCAAATACTAGAAAAGAACAACATGGCACTTGACAATGCTTCTCTTTTGTCACAGCTCATTGAAAGGTCCCAATTGCAACGCGTTGATATATTTGATCTTCAATCAAGGAATAACGTGTTTTCCAATACTTACAATTCGGATTGGAGTGATCATTCAACTTCTATGTGGTGGGAACCTCAATATGTTCAACAAGAAGGATATTGGCAGCCACCTCATATTCAATATGCCCAACCAAACTCAAGTTCGTCAATAGATTATAATCAAAAGCTTAATGAATTAATTTGTTTGGTGCAGGGATCACAAAATCAAGTCAAGGAGGGCCAAAATCAAGACAAAAGGTTGGACCACTTGGAAGAGCAAATAGGGCAGATCGCGGAGTTCGTAGGACAGTTTCAAGACCAAGGCGAACTCCCTAGTTCAACCATTGCAAATCCGAAGGGAGAATTTGAACTTGCTGATGCGAGATTTATACGCGCACAAATTAAACCCTCTTTTTGTCAATTGTAGTAAGTATGTAAGTAGGGATCGTTCTAAACCGGGGATTAGGAGGGATTGCAAATCACTTGGAAACTGACTCAAAAACGTAAAATAAAGTTTAAAACACTAAACTAAACTCAAAGAATGTAAAACTAAACACTTAAAACACTAAAACAAACCAAAAGACTCAAAACAGCACCAAAACACTCAAAACTGCCTTAAAAACACAATCTGGGCAGTTTTGAGCACTTTGACTACTTTGGAAGAATTTGGGAAATAAAATGAATCAAAACACTTAGAAACATAAACTAAGACACTTTCTAACTAAATTGGACAATAAAGTAAAGGGGGATTTAGGTTTTGAACGAATTGAAATAAATGCACAGATTCTAAACAAAACAGAATGTAAAAATGAAATTGATGAAATGGAATGAATGGATGCTAGCCAAGGGGTTCATCTCCATACATGTTACACTTGCATAATAAAATGATTTCCAATTGCATTTCAATAAACCATGAATTCTCAACACCCCAAGTTAACCGTGATGCACTAATTAACCTTCAAATCTTCCTTAACGTTATTGAATTGGATGGGTTAGCGCATACAACAATTCAAAACATTCCCCACAAGTCCCCTACATGATTGCATAATAGAGATACAAGCAAGAATCATTACGCTCTATGAAAATTATAAGTGTTGACGAGGCATTCGTTACTATGGAATACGCATGAAACTTATGCCAAGAATTCGTTTAACGCGATTGTTTATAAGCAACCTCCACTACTTGTGAATATAAGTTCGTAACTATTAGGTGAAACTCACTTATATTCTAGCGTCATATTCATGCATGAAAATTAAGTGTGCACTCTCAATAAACATACATAAATAAGTTATCAATCAAACAGTTAAACGAATTGAATCCACAACTTATGAAACGCAATTAGAAGTAATCAAATCAAAATGCAAGCATAAACATATATTTCGAATTCCCCCCTAGCCAAGGGGGGTTTAGTTCCTCATGGTACAAAACAAAGAGAATTGAAATTAAACATTGAAATCAAAGAAACACCTAAACATTCCAACAACTCAAACTTGAATTGTATGAACGTTTAGGCCCTCTTATCTTCCTCTTCGTTGTAGCACAAGGTCTAAGGATAATTTGATGGTGTGAATGGTTTGGGGAGTGGTTGGAGTGGCTGCAATGGAGGAGAAAAGTGTTTTGGTGGCTGCTGCAAGGGTGTGGAGAGGTTTTGACGAATTTCTGGAATATGGAAGAGTGAATGAGAATGAATGAATGTTGTGTGAAGTGTGTATGGTTTTTATAGGGAGATGAATGGATGGGAGAGGGAACATGACAGCTAGGTTAAGTGAATGCATGTGCAAAACAGCTAGGATGGCTGAAATTGTAAGGGGAATGCATGTGCAATGTTGGAAATCTGATGGGAAAAAGGTGGATGCATGTGTTGGCTGATTTAAAGAATGTGAGGGAATGATGAAAGGGGAAACATGACAGCTAGGTTATGATGATGAGTGCATGTGGCTGATTTATGAAGAGTGAATGCATGTGGCTGCAAGGTGTGAATGATTATGGGTGCATGTGGCTGCAATGGATTAGGAATCCTTCAATTTCGTCCATTCCTTTTGCACCAAACATAAGCTATCCATTCCAAGTCCAATTTTGCTCCAAAATGCTCCAAAATGCATCTTTTTGCTTCCTTAGCCATATGAACCTAAAAACACACGAAAATAGCTTAAAGTACAAAAATAACTAAAGAAACATAACGTAAATGCACGAGAACAAGCCATTTAAGTCGCATGAATATGCTCCTATCAAATACCCCCACATTTATCTTTTGCTAGTCCTCGAGCAAAACAAAACAACAAAAGAACACGAAACTAGACAAAACGAACAAAACACCACCTACACCTTCCAACAATCGTCTTACGGATTTCCAATGCACATGACAAGTTAAAAATCATTATTCCCACAGATTTTAGCCATCTTTACACTTAAATACATTCTTAATCATAGTCACCACATACTAGTTCACAATTAAGCATTTAAAACCATGATTTGAATGTAGTAACATGCCTTAGAGAATTTCCTCAATTCCTTACTAGAATGCACTCTATTTTCACACAGATTTTCTGACTACACACCCTACACTAGTTATATGTGAGAGATTGATGTGAACATGAAAGACTAGTATCTCACATATGTTATAACAAAGAAAGCATTTTCTGGATTTACGACAATGACATGAATATGATCTCATGAATGGAATGCTACTACTTAGAATGAGAACCAGTGATTCCATATGCTCATACCAAATTCAAACTCCACAAATTGAACACATAACATCAAGATAGAAGTTGAGGGTTGTAACGGGGCTAAGGGTAATGGTTTAACAAAGAAAGGTAAAGTAAAACAAAGGTTCTTAAAGTAATAGGAAGCGAAGTAATGAAATTGACACTTAAACTCATTTTTAATGGCAGAAATCAACTTTTAAACACAAGGGAAGATTCATGCAACAACTAGGGTCAAATTCACTCTTTTGGACCCTTCCTTCAATAACCAATGCTTGTGAGATCATTCTCACTTATTTTTCAACTCTTTTTTCTTTCTTTTCAACAATTTTTTTCTTTATTTCATTCTTTGGCCGTGCCCTATTATCTTCCCTCACACTTATTTTCTGCAGTATATTGATCAAAAGGAGTTCATTCTAAGTCATGCTTCACTATCCTTTAAGAACAAGGGGTTAACAAAGAAAATAAGCTTGAAAAGGCTCAAAAGGGTTAAAACTTACAACAAATAAGAAATATGAAAAGGGATAGGCTTTTTGGCTTTGGCTTGACTAACAACTTCATCTTATTGTATGTTATGCAAACAATATCATGCTTTGAATGAATTGGGCATGAGTTCTAGTATTTGGAACTATAATGAAATGCATTCCAAGTAGCAACCAAGCAAAGAATGATGAGATCATGCAACGACTTTAGAAAACAAGAAATCACAGAGAATAACTCTCCAAAGAAAGTAATGGCTCGAGTCTCACAGGGTTGTAGCGTTTGTTTGAGTTCCTTCCTTCAAGCATGTTACAAAAACGAATTTTTCTTTTATGATTGCATGTGAAGTCATATATTATAACCATAACCAAGCATATACCAAGAGTAAATCAAACTTTTCTCTATGTTTATAACTCTTTTTAACAGTCATGCAATTACAAACCAAATCCTTATCATTGTGTTGGAAGGTACCCTAAGACACAAACACACAAAAACGACTCAAAACACTCTTTTTAGGCTTTTCAAAACATATTTTTCAAATTTTTATGTGATTTTCGGAGTTATAAAAACAAAACATAATAAAACACTCTAAAACATCTTAAAAACACCTTAAAACAGCAAGGAACAACATTTGAAGTTATGGGTGATAAAATCCCACGAATTTGCATTAACAACATTAGTTACCCCCCCACACTTAAATCAAACATTGTCCTCAATGTTTTAAGCATAGATTCACACAAAACATAAGTAAACACACAAAAAGCAACTAAACATACTAAACATGGCAGAATGTAATTAACAAAGAGAAGAGTTTAGGGACGCAAATCTGGTTATGGAGTGTAAATTCCCTCTTCTCCTTGGTGATTGCATTGAGGCTTTGATCTTTGTGATTCCACAGGCTCATTCTTGAACTGGTTTCCTCCCATCGTTGATTTTCCTTTGTGCTACTCTTGAACTGGGCAGCAGGATTCTTTTGGTCTCCCCCGGAGGTCTGAGCTTTCCCCTTTTATCTGTTTCTTTGTTCAATCTTTGCAGGAGTGGTCCCTTCTCTGGAAGTGTATCAACCGTTGAAGATGACTACTCGAGAGCAACGCTAGGTAAGCAATCAGGAATAAATTCCAGGCAGTCGGATCCAGATCGGAAGACTGACTCCAAGTGCCGGCTGATTGCTTCTTTCACTTTGCCATGCGAGTAAGAACAAGGACAAAGAAAAAGACAGGGAAAGAGCATGATATGAGATACTTTTGCTTTTGACCTTGATGATATGAGATACCTTTGCTTTTGAAGAAACGGCGAATGAAGCAGCACATGTATTTGTTGTGGTTGTCTCCACATGCTTCGATCGACCGTTTCCTTCTGCCTCATTTGTACTCCAGGTTTCTGGTATCTTCTTTGGGGGAGAAAAAATTGAGTATTTCAAGAGGCTTTGCTGGGAGTGCGCCCTCAAAGGTGCGGAAGAGTTGGACATTTTCTTCAGGTTTGCCTTGCCATAAAAGACGAAGGTCGACATATATAGAGATAATATCAAGTGGTGGTACTGTTCTTTTACCCTTGTCGACAAACGTCTCTTCAATTTCTGAGCAAACGGCTCTTCGATTTCTGAACGGACGCCCTTTCGATTTCTGCACAGGCGCCCCTTCGCTTTCTGAACGACACGTGGTAGTGCGGATGCGGCTCTGTCAGAGCTCTTTTGACAAAGTCGCACGCGTTTTCTGAAAAGCAGAGAAAGCGTCGCCGAAATTTACGCTTGTCGGCAAAAGTGTAGCTGCGATGATGACCTCCACGTGAACTTTTGACAAAGTTGAACGCGTTTTCTGAAAAGCAGAGAAAGCGTCGCCGAACTTCCGCCGGAAATTCCGGCGTTTTGAATCGGTGGACGCGTCGCCTTGGCTTCTTATAGAGGTATCGATCATCGCCAACAAACACACTCTGAAGAATTCCCATTCTTGAACATCGTCTCCGGCCCTTTGAAATTTAACTCCATCCACCCCTTCTCTTTGAACACTTTTGAAAAATGGCAAACCCATCGAACCTTAGCTTGGAATTGAGCCTTAGCAGTGATACGGGCGCGCCGCGTCAAGGTAACGTATGGCGCCCTTCTTTCTTATCTTCTAACGGTCCTCTTACAGGTGAAGACTCTGTGATGCAGGACGCCACAACAGCTACAATAGTAGCTAGGAACCTCCTCACTCCAAAAGATAGTAGGCTGCTGTCAGGACGGTCCGATGAGTTGGCCGTTCAAGAGTCCCTCGCACTTAGTGTTCAGTGTGCGAGTTCTCTGTCCAACATGGGCCAACGCCTGCTTGCCCGCTCCCGTCAGGTGGAATCATTGATGGCAGAGGTGGAAAGTCTCAAGCAGGAGATCAAACTGCTTAAGCACGAGAATAGAAGTTTGCACGTGCTTGCCAACAACTATTCGACGGGTATGAAGAGGAAGCTTGATGAGCTGCAAGAATCCAATGGTCGGATGCAAAGTGACCGTCAAAGTGATCGTCAAAGGCTTGCGGCTTACTTCCAGAGGCACATTTTTCCTGGCTCGTCCAGCGTTTGGCCAAGTATTAAGGCCTGGAATGCTCCTGCTCCGATGCCTCCCGCATCTATGCCTTCCGCTTCTATGCCTTCCGCTTCGATGCCTTCCGCCCCGATGCCTTCCGCTCCGACGCCTCGTAGTGGGGCTTCACGTAAACATCCTTTGTGAAGGCTCCATCTTTCTCCATGTTTAGTATCTTTTTTTTTTTTTTTTTTCTTTTTTTTTTTTTTTTTTTTTTAAATCAAATCAAACGGCATGGAATTTGTCCTTGAATGGAAGGTGATACTTGAAGTGAACCGGCATTGGTTTGAATTCTAGTGTAGGTGCCTGATTCATAAAAAACAGCAAGTTAGTATAAAATGTAATGGAATTTGGAAAATATGACTTACTTGTTTTGTCCGACAAGAACTCAATGACAAACACCACTCCTTTGAAAGTTTCAGGGATATTGGACTTGGCCAGATTGCATGTGAGGATTGGTCCTTCTCTTGTGTCATAAAATTCAACTTCTTTGGGGTTGTTTGCCTCAAGAACGTCCTCTTTGATGAATTCATGAAATTCCCTACTTTGCACCTTTGGAAGGGCTTCCAAGATGTCTTTTTCACTTTCTTCTTCCTTGGAATTCATGAACCTGCAAGGAATAGGGATATTAGGTGGAATGGGGTTAGAATTAATTAAATTTGGAACAACCTTACTTGAATTAGATGGCGTAGGAGCAATAGGTGCCTCCGGCAAAGGTGTTTCAAATCCTCCCTTCGGATTTGCAATGGTTGAACTAGGGAGTTCGCCTTGGTCTCGAAACTGTCCTACGAACTCCGCGATCTGCCCAATTTGCTTCTCCAAATGGTCCAACCTTTTGTCTTGATTTTCCCTCTCTTCGTTTTGAGCTTGGACTCCCTGCGTCAAAGTAGTAAGTAATTGAAAAATCGTATCATTATCATTTGAATTACCTACATCGCTTTGGGCAGGTTGTGGTGGCTGCATAGGCGTTGAATAGAACTCCTCGTATGGTGGCTGCCAATATCCGTCTTGTTGAGCCTCATTGTCTTGATTTTGTGAGCCCTTCACCAAACAAATTAATTCATTAAGCTTTTGATTATAATCTATTGACGAACTTGAGTTTGGTTGGGCATATTGAATATGAGGTTGTGGTGGCTGCATAGGCGTTGAATAGAACTCCTCATATGGCTGCCAATATCCTTCTTGTTGAACATGTTGAGGTTCCCACCACATAGAGTTTGAATGATCACTCCAATCCGAATTGTAAGTATTGGAAAACACGTTATTCCTTGATTGAAGATCAAATGTACCAACGCTTTGCATTTGGGACCTTTCCATGAGCTGTGACAAAAGAGAAGCATTATCAAGTGCCATGTTGTGCTTCTCTAGTACTTGAATTCAACAAACAAAACACAAATAAAAAACTAAAACTAAAATACATAACAGAAACTAAAACTAAAACTAATAAGAAAACGAAAATAACAATCCAAAGGATTAGCAAAGTTGCTAATCCCCGGCAACGGCGCCAAAATTTGATGCGAGATTTATACGCGCACAAATTAAACCCTCTTTTTGTCAATTGTAGTAAGTATGTAAGTAGGGATCGTTCTTAACCGGGGATTAGGAGGGATTGCAAATCACTTGGAAACTGACTCAAAAACGTAAAATAAAGTTTAAAACACTAAACTAAACTCAAAGAATGTAAAACTAAACACTTAAAACACTAAAACAAACCAAAAGACTCAAAACAGCACCAAAACACTCAAAACTGCCTTAAAAACACAATCTGGGCAGTTTTGAGCACTTTGACTACTTTGGACGAATTTGGGAAATAAAATGAATCAAAACACTTAGAAACATAAACTAAGACACTTTCTAACTAAATTGGACAATAAAGTAAAGGGGGATTTAGGTTTTGAACGAATTGAAATAAATGCACAGATTCTAAACAAAACAGAATGTAAAAATGAAATTGATGAAATGGAATGAATGGATGCTAGCCAAGGGGTTCATCTCCATACATGTTACACTTGCATAATAAAATGATTTCCAATTGCATTTCAATAAACCATGAATTCTCAACACCCCAAGTTAACCGTGATGCACTAATTAACCTTCAAATCTTCCTTAACGTTATTGAATTGGATGGGTTAGCGCATACAACAATTCAAAACATTCCCCACAAGTCCCCTACATGATTGCATAATAGAGATACAAGCAAGAATCATTACGCTCTATGAAAATTATAAGTGTTGACGAGGCATTCGTTACTATGGAATACGCATGAAACTTATGCCAAGAATTCGTTTAACGCGATTGTTTATAAGCAACCTCCACTACTTGTGAATATAAGTTCGTAACTATTAGGTGAAACTCACTTATATTCTAGCGTCATATTCATGCATGAAAATTAAGTGTGCACTCTCAATAAACATACATAAATAAGTTATCAATCAAACAGTTAAACGAATTGAATCCACAACTTATGAAACGCAATTAGAAGTAATCAAATCAAAATGCAAGCATAAACATATATTTCGAATTCCCCCCTAGCCAAGGGGGGTTTAGTTCCTCATGGTACAAAACAAAGAGAATTGAAATTAAACATTGAAATCAAAGAAACACCTAAACATTCCAACAACTCAAACTTGAATTGTATGAACGTTTAGGCCCTCTTATCTTCCTCTTCGTTGTAGCACAAGGTCTAAGGATAATTTGATGGTGTGAATGGTTTGGGGAGTGGTTGGAGTGGCTGCAATGGAGGAGAAAAGTGTTTTGGTGGCTGCTGCAAGGGTGTGGAGAGGTTTTGACGAATTTCTGGAATATGGAAGAGTGAATGAGAATGAATGAATGTTGTGTGAAGTGTGTATGGTTTTTATAGGGAGATGAATGGATGGGAGAGGGAACATGACAGCTAGGTTAAGTGAATGCATGTGCAAAACAGCTAGGATGGCTGAAATTGTAAGGGGAATGCATGTGCAATGTTGGAAATCTGATGGGAAAAAGGTGGATGCATGTGTTGGCTGATTTAAAGAATGTGAGGGAATGATGAAAGGGGAAACATGACAGCTAGGTTATGATGATGAGTGCATGTGGCTGATTTATGAAGAGTGAATGCATGTGGCTGCAAGGTGTGAATGATTATGGGTGCATGTGGCTGCAATGGATTAGGAATCCTTCAATTTCGTCCATTCCTTTTGCACCAAACATAAGCTATCCATTCCAAGTCCAATTTTGCTCCAAAATGCTCCAAAATGCATCTTTTTGCTTCCTTAGCCATATGAACCTAAAAACACACGAAAATAGCTTAAAGTACAAAAATAACTAAAGAAACATAACGTAAATGCACGAGAACAAGCCATTTAAGTCGCATGAATATGCTCCTATCAAATACCCCCACACTTATCTTTTGCCATCAATGATTCCACCTGAATATGCCTTTAGAGAATTTCCACTTCTGCCATCAATGATTCCACCTGACGGGAGCGGGCAAGCAGGCGTTGGCCCATGTTGGACACAGAACTCGCACACTGAACACTAAGTGCGAGGGACTCTTGAACGGCCAACTCATCGGACCGTCCTGACAGCAGCCTACTATCTTTTGGAGTGAGGAGGTTCCTAGCTACTATTGTAGCTGTTGTGGCGTCCTGCATCACGGAGTCTTCACCTGAAAGAGGACCGTTAGAAGATAAGAAAGAAGGGCGCCATACGTTACCTTGACGCGGCGCGCCCGTATCACTGCTAAGGCTCAATTCCAAGCTAAGGTTCGATGAGTTTGCCATTTTTCAAAAGTGTTCAAAGAGAAGGGATGGAGTTAAATTTCAAAGGCCCGGAGTCGATTTTCAAGAATGGGAAATCTTCAGAGTGTGTTTGTTGTGGTGATCGATAGCTCAATAAAAAAGCCAAGGTGACGCGTCCACCAATTCAAAAAGCCGGAATTTCCGGCGTAATTTAGGCGACGTGTTCTCGGCTTTTCAGAAAACGCGTTCAACTTTGTCAAAAGATTTCTGACAAAGCTGAAAACACGTGAAGGCCATCATCGCAACTACACGTCTTTAGCCGACAAGCGCAAAGTTCGGCGACGCTTTCTCTGCTTTTCAGAAAACGCGTGCAGCTTTGTCAAAAGGAGCCGCATCTGCACTACCACGTGTCGTTCAGAAATCGAAGGGGCGCCTGCTCAGAAATCGAAGAGGCGTCGTTCTGATATCGAAGAGACATTTGTCGACAAGGGTAAAAGAACAGTACCACCACTTGATATTATCTTTATATATGTCGACCTTCGTCTTTTATGTCAAGGCAAACCTGAAGAAAATGCCCAACTCTCCCTCACCTCTGAGGGCGCACTCCCAGCAAAGCCTTTCGAAATACTCAATTCTTTCTTCTTCCCCAAAGATGATACCAGATGCCTGGAGTACAGATGACCCAGGAGGAAACGGCGGATTGAAGTGTGCTGATTCATTCACCGCTTCTTCAAAAGCAAAGGTATCTCATATCATCAAGGTCAAAAGCAAAAGTATCTCATATCATGCTCTTTCCCTGTCTTTTTCTTTGTCCTTGTTCTTACTCGCATGGCAAAGTGAAAGAAGCAATCAGCCGGCACTTGGAGTCAGTCTTTCGATCTGGAGCCAACTGCCTGGAATCTATTCCTGGTTGCTTACCTAGCGTTGCTCTCGAGTAGTCATCTTCAACGGTTGATACACTTCCAGAGAAGGGACCACTTCTGCAAAGGGGAGCGAGTAAGGCAAGTGAAAATGATACATTGAAGCATGTGGAGACAAACTTAGGCTGAGTTATCCTCCAACCCTTTTCAATACGAATTGGAAAGATTGAACAAAGAAACAGACCAAAGGGGTAAGCTCAGACCTTCGGGGAAGACCAAAAGAATCCTCCAGCCCAGTAGCACAAAGGAAAATCAACAAGTGGAGGAGACCAAAAGAATCCTGCTGCCCAGTTCAACAGTAGCACAAAGGAAAATCAATGATGGGCGGAAACCAGTTCAAGAGTAAGCCTGTGGAGTCACTATGATCAAGGAGAAGAGGGCATTTACACTCCATAACCAGATTTGCGTCCCTAAAACTCTTCTCTTTGTTAATTACATTCTGCCATGTTTAGAATGTTTAAATGCTTTTTGTGTGTTTACTTATGCTTTGTTTAAATCTATGCTTAAAACATTGAGGACAATGTTTGATTTAAGTGTGGGGGGGTAACTAATGTTGTTAAAGCAAATTCGTGGGATTTTATCACCCATTACTTCAAATGTTGTTCCTTGCTGTTTTAAGATGTTTTTAAGTTGTTTTAGAGTGTTTTAGTATGTTTTGTTTTTATAACTCCGAAAATACCATAAAAATTTGAAAAAATTGTTTTGAAAAGCCTAAAAAGAGTGTTTTGAGTCGTTTTTGTGTGTTTGTGTCTTAGGGTACCTTCCAACACAATGCATGGATTTGGTTTGTAATTGCATGACTGTTAAAAAGAGTTATAAACATAGAGAAAAGTTTGATTTACTCTTGGTATATGCTTAGTTATGGTTATAATGTATGACTTCACATGCAATCATAAAAGAAAATTCGTTTTTGTAACATGCTTGAAGGAAGGAACTCAAACAAACGCTACAACCCTGTGAGACTCGAGCCATTACCTTCTTTGGAGAGTTATTTTCTGTGATTCTTTGTTTTCTAAAGTTGTTGCATGATCTCATTATTCCTTGCTTGGTTGCTACTTAGAATGCAATTGTATCATGATAGAACTAAATGCTAGAACTTATATCCGTTTCATTCAAAGCATGACATTGAATTGCATAACATATATCAAGATGAAGTTGTGTAGTTGCCACCATAGCCAAATAGCCTTACTTCCCATATTTCGTATATATTAGTTTTAACGCTGTTGAGCCTCGTTTAGCCTATTTTCTTTGCTAACCATATCACGCCTTACCTAGCCTAGAGTAGGACCATCCGTATCCTTGTTCTTAAAAGATAGTGAGCATGACTTAAATGAATTCCTTTTGAGTACATTATGAAAGAAAATGAGTGTGGGGGAGAGAATGTTTTGTTCTTAAGCGTTTATGTATGTTTTGAGAGTCAAAAGAAAAGAAAAAATTCTGAAAAACATATGAAAAAGAAAAAAAACAGAAAAGAAAAGAAAGAAAAAGAATGAAAATAAGTGAGAATGGACTCACAAGTGTGATTGTTGAAGAAAGGGCCCAAAAAGTTTGAATATGGCCCTAAGTTTTGTGTGACTTTCCCTTGGGTGTTCAAAGTTGACTTCTGCGTTCTAAAGGGAATTCTAAGTGCCTAATTCAATACTTTGCTCACTATTTCTTAAAGAACGTTTGTTTTCCCTATCCTTTCATTGTTAGCCAACTCCCCAAGCCCCGTTACAACCTTTGACTTCTATCTTGATCGTTATGTGTTCAATAATGTGGAGTTTGGAATTGATATGAGCTTATGGAATCACTGGTTCTCATCCTAAGTAGTAGCATTCCATTCATGAGATCATAATCATGTGATTATCATAAATCCAGAAAATGCTTTCCTTGTTATAACATATGTGAGTGTTCGTCTACATGTTTACATCAATCTTCTCACATATACCTAGTGTAGGGAGTGTAGTCAGAAAATCTGTGTGAAAAACGAGAGTACATCTAGTGAGGAATTGAGGGAATTCTCTAAAGGCATGTTACTACATTCAAATCATGGTTTTAAATGCTTAATTGTGAACTAGTATGTGGTGACTATGAGTAAGAATGTACTTAAGTGTAAAGATGGCTAAAATCTGTGGGAATAATGATTTTTTAACTTGTCATGTGCATTGGAAATCCCTGAGACGATTGTTGGAAGGTATAGGTTGTGTTTTGTTCGTTTTGTTTTGTTTTTGGTTTCTTTTGTTGTGTTTTGCTCGAGGACTAGCAAAAGATAAGTGTGGGGGAATTTGACAGAAGCATATTTAGGCGACTTACTTAGCATGTTTTCGTGCATTTATATTGTTAATTCATAGTTGTTTTAGTCGTTTAAGCCATTTTCGTGTGTTTTTAGGTTCATATGGCTAAGGAAGCAAAAAGATGCATTTTGGAGCATTTTGGAGCAAAATTGGACTTGGAATGGATAGCTTATGTTTGGAGCAAAAGGAATGGACGAAATTGAAGGATTCCTAATCCATTGCAGCCACATGCATTCACATGCATAAATCAGCCACATGCATCTCCCATCACCATATCAGATTTCCATCATATTCACATGCATTCCATCCTTTAAAACATTGCACATGCACTCCCTTTAATTAATTAAGCCACATGCACTCCCATCCATTTCATCATTGCAGCCAACACATGCTTTCACATGCATTTTCAGATTGTCCCCTTGCACATGCAGCCACATATTCATTGCACATGCAATTCCAACCCACATGCATCCTTTAATCATTCAAACATGCAGCCACATTCCCTCCTAGCTGTCATGTTCCCCCCATTTCACCTATAAATACACACTCATTCATACACATTTCATTCATTCATTCTTCCATTTCAGAAATTCACCCATTTCCCACATCAAAACTGCCCTTTGGCCGTGAGTTCCCTATAATCCAAACACCACCAGAAATTCATCCATTCAACCACTCCCCAAACCATTCACACCATCAAACTCACCTTAGACCTTGTGCCACAACGAAGAGGAAGAGAAGAGTGCCTAAACGTTCATACAATTCAAGTTTGAGTTGTTGGAATGTTTAGGTGTTTCTTTGATTTTCTTTGTTTAATTTCAATGCTCTTTGTTTTGTACGAATGAGGAATGGATGATAAGAGGGCTTAAACGTTCATACAATTCAAGTTTGAGTTGTTGGAATGTTTAGGTGTTTCTTTGATTCTCTTTGTTTTGTACCATGAGGAACTAAACCCCCCTTGGTTAGGGGGTGATTCGAATATATGTTTATGCTTGCATTTTGATTTGAATACTTCTAATTGCGTTTCATAAGTTGTGGATTCAATTCGTTTAACTGTTTGATTGATAACTTATTTATGTATGTTCATTGAGAGTGCACACTTAATTTTCATGCATGAATATGACGCTAGAATATAAGTGAGTTTCACCTAATCGTTATGAACTTATATTCACAAGTAGTGGAGGTTGCTTATAAACAATCGCGTTAAATGAATTCTTGGCATAAGTTTCATGCAATCCATAGTAACGAATGCCTCGTCAACACTTATAATTTTCATAGAGCGTAATGATTCTTGCTTGTACCTCTTCTATGCATTCATGTTGAGGACTTGTGGGGAATGTTCTGAATTGTCGCATGCATCATCCAATTCAATAACGTTAGGAAGATTTGAAGGTTAATTAGTGCATCACGGTTAACTTGGGGTGTTGAGTATCATAGTTTATTGAAATGCAATTGGAAATCATTTTATTATGCAAGTATAACATGTATAGAGATGAACCCCTTAGCCATTCTATCATCCATTCATTCCATTCCATCAAATTCGTTTTACAATCTGTTTAGTTTATTAACTTGTTTTGTTATTTCAATTTTCGTATAAATCTAAATCCCCCTTTACTTTAATGTCCAATTTAGTTAGAAATCAATTTAGTTTGTGCTTTTAAGTGTTTTGATTCATTTTATTTCCCAATTTCGTCCAGATTCACCAAAGTGCTCAAAACTGCCCAGAAAGTGATTTTAAGGCAGTTTTGAGTGTTTTGGGTGATGTTTGAGTCTTTTGGTTTGTTTTAATGTTTTAAGTGTTTAGTTTTACATTCTTTGAGTTAGTTTAGTGTTTTATATTGTGTTTTTACGTTCTTGAGTCAAGTTATTACTTAAATTCGTCCAACATTGGGTTTAAGGTCAGAAACTGCCTAGTTAGTGTTTTTAGGCAGTTTTGAGTCTTTTGAACTTGTTTTGAGTCCTTTGAGTCTTTGTGAACGTTTTTAACTTTGTTTTTATGTTTTTGAGTCAAATCCAAGTGATTAACAATCCCTCCTAATCCCCGGTCCAGAACGATCCCTACTTGCACCTATACTACAAATGATAAAAAGAGGGTTAATTTGTGTGCGTATAAATCTCGCATCAGTCTTTCGATAAATTATGAAACTCAACACTCCGGGTTAATTAGGTCCGCTTAAATTAACCGTCAAGTTTTCCTTAAGTTAATGAATTGGATGGGTTTGCGCAACGCAATTCACAACATTCTCCAAAAGTCCTTTACGTGAAAAGCACAATAAAGATACAATCAAAGATCATTAAGCATTATGAAAACTATAAGTGTTGACGAGGCATTCGTTACTATGATGAGCATGAAACTCGCGCCAAGAATTCATTTAACGCGATTGTTTATAAGCAACCTCCACTACTTGTGAATATAAGTTCATAACGATTAGGTGAAACTCACTTATATTCTAGCGTCATATTCATGCATGAAAATTAAGCGCGCATTCTTAATAAACATTCATAAATAAGTTATCAATCAAACGGTTAAACAAATTGAATCCACAACTTATGAAATTTCAATGAAAGTTAACCAATTCATATTGCAAACATAAACATAGTTTCGAATCGCCCCCTAGCTAAAGGGGGTTTAGTTCCTCATAACTTTGAAATCAAAGAAACACCTAAACATTCCAACAACTCAAACTTGAATTGTATGAACGTTTAGGCACTCTTCTCTTCCATTCCTCATACGTACAAAACAAAGAGAATTAAAATGAAACATTGAAATCAAAGAATCACCTAAACATTCCAACAACTCAAACTTGAATTGTATGAACGTTTAGGCCCTCTTATCTTCCTCGTTGATGTAGCACAAGGTCTAAGGAGATGGTTAGGGATTATGTGAAGTGTTTTGGAGGGATGGGAAGTGGTTGGATAGTGGCTGCAATGGAGGAGAAAAACTTCACAGAAATGGAAGGGGATTTGCGGCACAAGGGTAGTGTTTGTGTTGTGTGAAGTGTTGTGAATGGAAATGAGATGTGTTTAGGTAATGGGAATGCAAGGGTATTTATAGGAGGAATGGAGGTGTATATGGCTGTTTGTTTAGGATGCAAGTGGCTAATTAATGATGGAAAAACAGCTAGGAAAACATGTGAAAGCTGGAATTGCATGTGAAAGCTGGAAATGGGAATGAAGGCCACGGCATGGAATGTTTTTCTGGAATGATGGCAGGTTGTGTATGTGTTTGTGAAGAGAATAAATGTATGATGGTGGCTGAATGATTAAAGGGAATGAATGGGAGTGACACTAGGTTGGTTATGCATGTGGAATGTGGCTGAATTGTTGGTGAATTAAAGAATGGGAATGCAATCTGAAATGCATGTGAATTATGTTGGAGAGAAAAGGAAGTCACGGCAAAGGCTAGTGTTTGAATGTGTGAAGTGTGTGTGAATGCATGTGAGTGTGAATGGTGGTAGCTAGGGTGAATTATGATGAATGCATGTGAAGATGCTAATAAATAATGCATGTAGGGTTAGGAAATAAAATCATAACTTAAAGGGGAATGATTAAAGGGTGTTGAAAGGTTTTGCATGGCTTTGAAGTGATTGTGGATTTTGGAATTGGAAGGAAATGAATGGCCTTGGGGTTGGTTTAAGAGAGAATGGGCTAGGCCCTTTGTTGTATGTCCTAAAGTGCATACAAGGCCTTCAATTTCGTCCAACATTTTGGCTCCTAGCATAAGCCATCCATTCCAAGCCCAAAAGTGCTCCAAAAGTCTCCAAAATGCATCCTTTTGCACCTTTAGCCAAATGAACCTAAAAACACACGAAAATGGCTTAAACTACTAAAACAACTATGAATTAACAATATAAATGCTTGAAAACAAGCTAAGTAAGTCGCTGATAAGTCATATTTTGCATGCATTTATATCTTTCTTATTTGGCGTTTTTGTATTGTTTTTGGTTTAAACTAGTTGCATTTTACATTGTTTGGTGTTAGTGTGCAGCCAAGTGGGTAATAAGATCACCTGGAAGGCAAATGAAGGAATGTGGTGCAATTCGGCCATATTGGGTGAATCTAAACAAAGCAAAAGCATTTAAGTCAGATTTGGTGGTTCCAACACCAAAACATGCATTCACATGCATGTTCAAACACCTTGCCGAGCACTCACATGCAGTTCCAGCTCCCTTATGCACTTCCAACACCGAAACAGATCACCTTTGCACTCCCAATTTCTTCATGTCCATCCCGTGCACTTCCATACCCAATTCCAGATTATTATAACCAGTTTCAGATTGTCCACTCCCTTGTGGCAGACATTGCACATGTATCTTGGATTAAATAAACCACATACCTGCAGATCATGTCCATGCTTTGCATCCATCACTCCAGAAATCCACTCATCCTACCATTTCATGCGATTCCAGCTCCTTCTTGTCTAGACCGTGCACATTCATCCCTTTTTCAGCATTCCTTTCACATGGATCTTGTCAGCTTTCACATGCCTTCCTATTGTTTTTTCCATCATTAACCATATTCAGAAATTCACCAAGGGGGACTCACTCACTCTCTCTCTCGGATTTCATTCCATTACACACACCCTATTTGCTCGACTTCTGTCCATTATTCTCTCACATTCTCTCCATTCCATTGATTCGACATTCTCTCCATTCCATTGCATTTGACATTCTCTCCATTCCATTGCATTCGACATTCTCTCCATTCCACAGAAATTGTCCACATTCTCTACCATTCACAGAAACTGTTCT
The DNA here is from genome assembly GCF_041283825.1 of Pyrus communis. Classification (NCBI taxonomy): domain Eukaryota; kingdom Viridiplantae; phylum Streptophyta; class Magnoliopsida; order Rosales; family Rosaceae; genus Pyrus; species Pyrus communis. Next base: position 23,703,185 of record NC_142569.1, read on the forward strand.
TCATTCAGTCCATTACACACGCATAACCACTCCATTTCACTCCATCTCTGTCCATTTTGTTCTCCCAAGTGCAGAAACCATTCTACCTTCATTTACACCACACTTGGAGAACCAACACCGAAGGCACTCTTCAAGGAATTCAACATCAGTTTTGCTTCAAGGGTTTCTTCTTATTAATTCTATGTTCATTCATGTTTTATATTTTTATGTTAAATCTTTTGTAAACATGAATTGTAACTAATCCTCCTCTAGGGATTCGATGTAACCTTGCGAAGTTTGCCATGTAATTAAGTTATAATGCTCAGTTTGTCCATCTATGTCTTGTTTCATTCTCTGATTTAATGGTGACTTAGTGTGTTGATTTTAATGTTTGATCATCATTTGAATTAATCACTAAGTTGTGTAGCCAAGATTAAAACACACATCATGCATAATCTTGGTAGATATGTGAATGAATGAAGGGAATGTTTAGCAAACATCCTGCCGAGTTATTCCCTTTGGTTTTATGAAAGTTTCTTGTGCATTACATACTCTTGATTATGAACCAAAGTTGCACATCACAACTAGGTTCATGATTAGAGACATTTGATCAAATCCACACATCATATGGTTGATCATGTCCAAGTGAAACAAACTCAAGAAATAGGTAGATGAATGAGTATAAACTAACTTAACAAACATGGACTTGGTTTAGCAATGGTGAAACCGAATCCCTAGCTTCATCTCCATTGGTACTATCTCATTTTATTAGTTGTTGAGTCATTTATTTGTGTTTACTTCACTTTCTTTTACTTTCAAGTTACAACAACAAATCTGCCTATTCTGTTTAGTTTGATTCATTTCATAGAGTTCTTGCAAAACAAGTAATTACATAGGTCCAATTAGTCCCTGAGGATTCGACACCCTTGCTTGTGCCATTATACTAAATATATTCTAGCATTAGGAAGGAATAATACATCAACAAAAATGGCGCCGTTGCCGGGGACTGATTTCAGTCCCTTGTAATTGCTTGTTTGCTAGTTAAACTTTGTTCTTTTCATTGTAGGTAGATTCTTGATTTTCATTCAAACTTGTGTTACTTTGTTTCAGGTAGTATATGTCAAATAAACTTGTTGAGTTAGGCCAAAGAATTGAACGGTTGAAGGGCCACACTTTGGACAACTTTGTGCCATCAAGTTCATCCATTATCCGTGAAGAAGAGGAAGGGAATTCACCTAGTTCAACAAGTAAAGAATCTGAGCAATTTAATTGGGAAGGAGAAGAGGAGATGGCGGGCAACGAAGATGAGCTTCGAGCTTTGGAGGACTTTGCTCAACCAATCATACCAAATTCACCTTCATGCATCTTGCTGCCCACAGAAGCTAGAAACTATGATCTCAAATCTTCACATTTCCATATGTTTCCTTCATTTTATGGCTTACCAAATGAAGACCCTTTAGCTCATATTAAAGAGTTTTACAATGTTGTGAGTGGTTTACCTTTGCAGGGAGTAAGTGAAGCAAATTTGAGGATGAGAGTGTTTCCTTACACCTTGAAAGATAAGGCCAAGAGTTGGTTGATGACTCTAACACCAGGTTCCCTCACTACATGGGATGCCGTGGCTAAGAAGTTCTTGGAGAAGTTCTTTTCCACTCAAAAGACAGCCACATTAAGGGGACAAATCTTCAACTTCAAACAAGATGATGGAGAACCTTTCAATGAGTGTTGGGAGCGTTTTAAAGGCCACTTGATACAATGTCCACACCATGGGTTACCTTTTCACTTACAAATGCAAATTTTCTATGATGGACTAACCCAAACTTGTCAATCAACTGTTGATAATGCAGCAGGTGGAGCATTGAAGAAAAAGAATGCTCAAGAGTCATATAACATTTATGAGATGTTGGGGTCTAATGCTCAACACAAAGATTTAAGGGGTAAGAAAGTTGGAGTCTATGAAACAAGTTCTAATCATGAGCTTTTGTTGCAGGTAGCTAACCTAGAAAGGAAGCTTGAATCCGTGCTCAACATGGTGCCAAAAGCAAATGAAGTGTGTGCCATTTGCAACTTACCAAACCACCTTACTCATCAATGTCCATCTAGGGAGGCTTACCCCGAGTATGTTCAAGAGCAAGTGAACCTAATGAATTCTTACAATCAAAGACCAAGGAATGATATGTATTCCAATACATATAACCCGAGTTGGAGAGATCATCCCAACCTTTCATGGAAGAACAACAATCAATTCCAAAATTTCCAACCAAAACCTGCCACTACCCTTGAGGATACGCCCTTAGGTAGTTGATGACAAAGAAGGATGCTAAACAACGCTTGATTAGATGGATACTCTTACTACAAGAGTTTGACTTGGAAATTCGAGATAAGAAGGGCAGTGATAATGTTGTGGCTGACCATTTGTCCAGGCTTAATGAAAACCATGGAGTTGGACAACCTTTGCCCCTAAATGAATCATTTCCAGATGAACAACTCCTTGTTGTTCAAGAACAAGAACCATGGTATGCGGATTTTGTTAATTATCTTGCTTGTGGTATAATGAGAAATGACCTTTCTTTTCAGGAAAGAAAGAAGTTCCTTGCCATGGTAAAGCACTACGTTTGGGACGAACCATATTTGTTTAAATATTGCCCTGATCAAATCATTAGGAGATGTGTCCCAGAGAGTGAGCAACAAAGCATCCTAACATTTAGCCACACATTGGCATGTGGTGGCCATTTTGGTGCCAAAAAGACATCTCTAAAGGTTTTACAATCTGGTTTCTTTTGGCCTACTTTATTCAAAGATGCTTTTGATTTTTGCTCTAAGTGTGATAGGTGCCAGAAAATGGGGAACATTAGCCGAAGAAATGAGATGCCATTGAACAACATTTTGGTGGTGGAACTCTTTGATGTTTGGGGAATCGATTTCATGGGACCATTTCCATCCTCTTTTGGCTACTTATACATATTAGTGGCAGTGGATTACGTATCCAAATGGGTTGAAGCCATTGCTACAAGAACTAATGATCATAAGGTTGTGTTGAATTTTCTTAAAGATGTGATTTTTTGTAGGTTTGGAACCCCAAGAGCTATTATTAGTGATGGTGGCAGCCATTTCTGCAACAAACCTTTTGAATCCTTGATGAAGAAGTACAACATCAACCACAAAGTGGCAACCCCGTACCATCCTCAAACCTCAGGACAAGTGGAGATTAGCAATAAGGAGATCAAGAACATTTTGATGAAGACTGTGAGCCCTACAAGGAAGGATTGGTCATTGAGGTTAAATGATGCACTATGGGCATATAGAACAGCATACAAGACCCCCATTGGCATGAGTCCTTATCGCCTTGTGTTTGGGAAAGCTTGTCATTTGCCAATGGAGCTTGAACACCGTGCATATTGGGCCATCAAGAAGTTCAACTTTGATTACAAGGATGCTGGAATAGCAAGGAAGCTCCAACTTAATGAGTTGGAAGAGCTTAGAAATGAGGCATATGAGAATGCCAAAATCTACAAGGAACGGACTAAGCTCTATCATGACAAGGCCATCCTAAGGAAGGAGTTTCACCAAGGTATGAAAGTACTTTTGTTTGACTCACGTCTAAGACTTTTTCCAGGAAAATTGAAGTCTAGGTGGGTGGGACCATTTAAGGTGCTGCAAACATTTCCCCACGGAGCTGTGGAGATAGAGAACATGAAGAATGGCACCTCTTTTAAAGTCAACGGGCAGCGATTGAAACCATACTTAGATAAAGTGGAGGAAGAGCAAGTGTATCAAGTCGTAGATGTTCTTGAATTTACAACACCATGAACAAGCTACCATGTCTCGCCTAGACATTAAATAAAGCGCTTGCTAGGAGGCAACCTAGTGTGGTTTGTGTTCTTTCTTTATGTTGTGTTTATTTTGTTACCATTCCATATTCTTTGCCTACTTGCATTGCATACAATTTTAAACATCGAGGACAATGTTTAGGTTAGGTTTGGGGGTGGGATGGAAAGTTTGTTTTGTGTTTGTGTTTGTTTGAGGTGTTAGTTTTGGTTAAGAGTGTTTTGCATGCTAATACGAATGTATATGAGGACTATGTTTGAAAACAAACGATTGGGTTGCTATGGAAAAGAGTTGCATCTTGTTGTCTTTTATAAAGCTATAACTCTTGAAATTATGATGATAGAGGTACCATACTCAAATTCTGGAAGAAGAATAGTGGAGACTACCCTAGTGAGTTATTTTGAGCCTAATTGCTTCTTTGAGAGGGTTTAAAGTGTTTCTACTCCTATCTTTTTCTTTCAATTTCACTTTAAATGATCTCATTAATTCTATTTTGTTTGGATGCTAAGAATCATTCTCCTTTGCAGATACCATGTATTTAGTATCATTCATGAATGAACTCAATGAGATGATGTTAGGCTTTGCATGTTTAACTACTAAAAGGCTTAAATCCTACCCATTTGTGTGCTCCATTCACCCTTGTTGCAGCCAAACACTTTAGCCCAATTCTTTCATCACCCACACCATATTCTAACCATTCTAGCCCATTACAAGCCATACCTTATAGTTTGGGGAATACCAATGTGATGAAGACTAAAGGTAAATTGAGCTTAGAACAAGATTGTGGCGTGTACCAAGGGCACCTATGTTGAAGATGTTCTAAAAAAAAAAAAAAAAAAAAGAGAATCAAAGTGGATACAAGTTCCAAATCTCCTCATTTTAATGCATAGGGCCTGGACGCCAAAAACAAAGAAAGAGAAGACAAATGCAAATGAAGAGCATGATCCTCAAGGACACTTTGGTATGCCCCAAGCTCTAGTATTTCATATCACTTCTTTCGTAACCTATAACCTAAGCCTTATATTACAATCTTGAGAAAGATCTAGCTGATCATTGAGGAGGTATTCATGGGTGATGGTAAGTGTGTGTGTTATCTATATTCTTAGCATTTAATTCATTTCATGAGATCTACTCAGAATTTGTGCTTCCATTTCAGATTTCATATGTGAGAATTTTGATTCCCTTTACATAATTTCGCTCATATATGCTTGTGGTGAGACTAAAACCTTAGGGTCTGAGTAAGAACTTGAGTGGAATCTGTGAGGAGTAGAGTTGAGGCGAATTCTATCTGAAGCATTTGGGTATGGTGACCTTGAAGTTGTAAGACATGGAGAAATATCTTTATACTTTACAATTGATACGATTTTTTTTGAAGTGGCAAACTTTTGAGTTTGAATGTATAACAAGGCTATCATTGGTTCTTATTAGTTTGTTTAAAGCATGTTTTAACCAAGTTGTTTGCAGATTTTGTAAATGTTTGTGGGTGTCATCACTGTAAACCCTCAGGAGACACAACTCCTCCAACTAGGGACACCTAGGGGTTCAAAGGCTTGTTGCACATGCTCAGTGCAATCGTTTGGCCAGCGAAAGTGGTTTAGTTAGATGTTTGTATTTTGTGTGATTTAGTTTTAAGTTTGCTCGAGGACTAGCAAAAACCAGGTTTTTGGGTATTTGATAAGTCATATTTTGCATGCATTTATATCTTTCTTATTTGGCGTTTTTGTATTGTTTTTGGTTTAAACTAGTTGCATTTTACATTGTTTGGTGTTAGTGTGCAGCCAAGTGGGTAATAAGATCACTTGGAAGGCAAATGAAGGAATGTGGTGCAATTCGGCCATATTGGGTGAATCTAAACAAAGCAAAAGCATTTAAGTCAGATTTGGTGGTTCCAACACCAAAACATGCATTCACATGCATGTTCAAACACCTTGCCGAGCACTCACATGCAGTTCCAGCTCCCTTATGCACTTCCAACACCGAAACAGATCACCTTTGCACTCCCAATTTCTTCATGTCCATCCCGTGCACTTCCATACCCAATTCCAGATTATTATAACCAGTTTCAGATTGTCCACTCCCTTGTGGCAGACATTGCACATGTATCTTGGATTAAATAAACCACATACCTGCAAATCATGTCCATGCTTTGCATCCATCACTCCAGAAATCCACTCATCCTACCATTTCATGCGATTCCAGCTCCTTCTTGTCTAGACCGTGCACATTCATCCCTTTTTCAGCATTCCTTTCACATGGATCTTGTCAGCTTTCACATGCCTTCCTATTGTTTTTTCCATCATTAACCATATTCAGAAATTCACCAAGGGGGACTCACTCACTCTCTCTCTCGGATTTCATTCCATTACACACACCCTATTTGCTCGACTTCTGTCCATTATTCTCTCACATTCTCTCCATTCCATTGATTCGACATTCTCTCCATTCCATTGCATTCGACATTCTCTCCATTCCACAGAAATTGTCCACATTCTCTACCATTCACAGAAACTGTTCTTCATTCAGTCCATTACACACGCATAACCACTCCATTTCACTCCATCTTTGTCCATTTTGTTCTCCCAAGTGCAGAAACCATTCTACCTTCATTTACACCACACTTGGAGAACCAACACCGAAGGCACTCTTCAAGGAATTCAACATCAGTTTTGCTTCAAGGGTTTCTTCTTATTAATTCTATGTTCATTCATGTTTTATATTTTTATGTTAAATCTTTTGTAAACATGAATTGTAACTAATCCTCCTCTAGGGATTCGATGTAACCTTGCGAAGTTTGCCATGTAATTAAGTTATAATGCTCAGTTTGTCCATCTATGTCTTGTTTCATTCTCTGATTTAATGGTGACTTAGTGTGTTGATTTTAATGTTTGATCATCATTTGAATTAATCACTAAGTTGTGTAGCCAAGATTAAAACACACATCATGCATAATCTTGGTAGATATGTGAATGAATGAAGGGAATGTTTAGCAAACATCCTGCCGAGTTATTCCCTTTGGTTTTATGAAAGTTTCTTGTGCATTACATACTCTTGATTATGAACCAAAGTTGCACATCACAACTAGGTTCATGATTAGAGACATTTGATCAAATCCACACATCATATGGTTGATCATGTCCAAGTGAAACAAACTCAAGAAATAGGTAGATGAATGAGTATAAACTAACTTAACAAACATGGACTTGGTTTAGCAATGGTGAAACCGAATCCCTAGCTTCATCTCCATTGGTACTATCTCATTTTATTAGTTGTTGAGTCATTTATTTGTGTTTTCTTCACTTTCTTTTACTTTCAAGTTACAACAACAAATCTGCCTATTCTGTTTAGTTTGATTCATTTCATAGAGTTCTTGCAAAACAAGTAATTACATAGGTCCAATTAGTCCCTGAGGATTCGACACCCTTGCTTGTGCCATTATACTAAATATATTCTAGCATTAGGAAGGAATAATACATCAACAGTCGCCTAAATATGCTCCTATCAAATTCCCCCACACTTAGCTTTTGCTAGTCCTCGAGCAAAACAAAACAAAAGAAACCAAAAACAAAACAAAACGAACAAAACACAACCTACACCTTCCAACAATTGTCTCAGGGATTTCCAATGCACATGACAAGTTAAAAATCATTATTCCCACAGATTTTAGCCATCTTTACACTTAAGTACATTCTTACTCATAGTCACCACATACTAGTTCACAATTAAGCATTTAAAACCATGTTTTGAATGTAGTAACTCAAAAGGAATTCATTTAAGTCATGCTCACTATACTTTAAGAACAAGGGTATAAGAAAGTCCTACTCTAGGCTAGGTGAGGATTATGTGGGTTAACAAAGAATAAAGGTTAAACAAGGCTCAACGGGGTTAAAACTTACAATATATACGAAATATGGGAAGTAAGGCTATTTGGTTATGGTGGCAACTACACAACTTCATCTTGATATATGTTATGCAATTCAATGTCATGCTTTGAATGAAACGGATATAAGTTCTAGCATTTAGTTCTATCATGATACAATTGCATTCTAAGTAGCAACCAAGCAAGGAATAATGAGATCATGCAACAACTTTAGAAAACAAGGAATCACAGATAATAACTCTCCAAAGAAGGTAATGGCTCGAGTCTCATAGGGTTGTAGCGTTTGTTTGAGTTCCTTCCTTCAAGCATGTTACAGAAACGAATTTTTCTTTTATGATTGCATGTGAAGTCATACATTATAACCATAACCAAGAATATACCAAGAGTAAATCAAACTTTTCTCTATGTTTATAACTCTCTTTAACAGCCATGCAATTACAAACCAAATCCTTATCATTGTGTTGGAAGGTACCCTAAGACACAAACACACAAAAACGACTCAAAACACTCTTTTTAGGCTTTTTAAAACATGTTTTTCAAATTTTTATGTGATTTTCGGAGTTATAAAAACAAAACATACTAAAACACTCTATAACAACTTAAAAACACCTTAAAACAGCAAGGAACAACATTTGAAGTTATGGGTGATAAAATCCCACGAATTTGCATCAAATATACTTAGTTACCCCCCCACACTTAAATCAAACATTGTCCTCAATGTTTTAAGCATAGATTCACACAAAACATAAGTAAACACACAAAAAGCACTTAAACATACTAAACATGGCAGAATGTAATTAACAAAGAGAAGAGTTTAGGGACGCAAATCTGGTTATGGAGTGTAAATTCCCTCTTCTCCTTGGTGATTACATTGAGGCTTTGATCTTTGTGATTCCACAGGCTTACTCTTGAACTGGTTTCCGCCCATCGTTGATTTTCCTTTGTGCTACTCTTGAACTGGGCAGCAGGATTCCCTTTAGGGTCTCCTCCACTTGTTGATTTTCCTTTGTGCTACTGGGCTGGAGGATTCTTTTGGTCTTCCCCGAAGGTCTGAGCTTACCCATTTGGTCTGTTTCTTTGTTCAATCTTTCCAATTCGTATTGAAAAGGGTTGGAGGATAACTCAGCCTATGTTTGTCTCCACATGCTTCAATGTATCATTTTCACTTGCCTTACTCGCTCCCCTTTGTAGAAGTGGTCCCTTCTCCGGAAATGTATCAACCGTTGAAGATGACTACTCGAGAGCAACGCTAGGTAAGCAATCAGGAATAGATTCCAGGCAGTTGGCTCCAGATCGGAGACTGACTCCAAGTGCCGGCTGATTGCTTCTTTTACTTTGCCATGCGAGTAAGAACAAGGACAAAGAAAAAGACAGGGAAAGAGCATGATATGAGATACTTTTGCTTTTGACCTTGATGATATGAGATACCTTTGCTTTTGAAGAAGCGGTGAATGAATCAACACATTTCAATCTGCCGTTTCCTCCTGGGTCATCTGTACTCCAGGCATCCGGTATCATCTTTGGGGAAGAAGAAAAAATTGAGTATTTCAAAAGGCTTCGCTGGGAGTGCGCCCTCAGAGGTGAGGGAGAGTTAGGCATTTTCTTCAGGTTTGCCTTGCCATAAAAGACGAAGGTCGACATATATAGAGATAATATCAAGTGGTGGTACTCTTCTTTTACCCTTGTCGACAAACGTTTTGATCCCGCAAATCCGGCTTTTTGAAATAGTGACGCCCCTTCGATTTCTGAACGACGCCCCTTCGCTTTCTGAACGACACGTGGTAGTGCAGATGCGGCTCCTTTTGACAAAGCTGCACGCGTCTTTTGAAAAGCAGAGAAAGCGTCGCCAAACTTTGCGCTTGTCGGCTAAAGATGTGTAGTTGCGATGATGGCGTCCACGTGTTTTCAGCTTTGTCAGAAATCTTTTGACAAAGTTGAACGCGTTTTCTGAAAAGCCGAGGGAGCGTCGCCTAACTTACGTCGGAAAATCCGGCTCTTTGAATCGGTGGACGCGTCGCCTTGGCTTTTTATAGAGCTATCGATCACCGCCAACATACACACTCTGAAGATCTCCCATTCTTGAAAATCGTCTCCGGCCCTTCGAAATTTAACTCCATCCACCCCTTCTCTTTGAACACTTTTGAAAGAAAATGGCAAACTCATCGAACCTTAGCTTAGATTTGAGTCTCAGCAGCGATCCAGTTGCGCCCCGTCAAGGTAATGTATGGCGCCCTTCTTTTTTATCTTCTAACGGTCCTCTTTCAGGTGAAGACTCTGTGATGCAGGACGCCACAACAGCTACAATAGTAGCTAGGAACCTCCTCACTCCAAAAGATAGTAGGCTGCTGTCAGGACGGTCCGATGAGTTGGCCGTTCAAGAGTCCCTCGCACTTAGTGTTCAGTGTGCGAGCTCTGTGTCCAACATGGGCCAACGCCTGCTTGCTCGGTCCCGCCAAGTGGAATCGTTGATGGCAGAGGTGGAAAGTCTTAAGTAGGAAATCAAACAGCTTAAGTACGAGAATAGAAGTTTGCATGTGCTTGCAAATAACTATTCGTCGGGCATGAAGAGGAAGCTTGATGAGCTGCAAGAATCTGAGGGTCGAATTCACAGTGACCGTCAAAGGCTTGCGTCTTATCTCCACAGGCACCTTTTTCCTGGGTCATCCAGCGTTTGGCCAAGTATTGAGGCCTGGAATGCTCTAGCTCCGATGCCTTCCGCTTCTATGCCTTCTGCTTCGACGCCTCGTAGTGGGGCTTCACGTAAACATCCTCTATGAAGGCTCCATCTTTCTGCCATGATTTTTTTTTTTTTTTTTTTTGAGTAATCAAATCGGAGATCAATGGACAGCTTTATTTTATTCAGTGTATTGGGTTGCCTCCCAAGTAGCGCTTTCTTTTACGTCTTGCAGCCGGACGAAACCTTCATTTCTCACTTAGAGCCCTCGGCATGCAATGGGATCTCCTCCATAACATGTGATAGGAGCATATTTATGCTACTTAGTTGTGTTGTTTCCTTACACTTAGTGAGTTAATTACTATGTATTTCAGTCTTTTAAAGTATTTTCGTGTGTTTTTAGGTCCTAATGGCAAAAGGAGCAAGAAAGTGCATTTTGAGGGTATTTGGAGCAGTTTTGGGCATGGATTGGATAGCTTAATCATGTAGCAATGAGGATGGACGAAATTGAAGACTAGAAGAGCTAGGAAAGGCTACAAATCTGGTGGAAGAAGTTCTATTCCAATGAAGATAAGGAAGAAGCAAGAAACAAGGGATCTTATCCAAACCTTATCTTATCCAAACCTTATCCTATCCTATCTCTAACATTATCCTATTCTTTCCTATCCAAATCAGGTGGGGACTTAAACTTAGCTATTTAGGTGGGATTAGATATATATCTAAACACTTAGAACAGGTTCTCGACCCTCATTCCTTTGTATGCCGCATATACACCACTTCTAGTAGGTTTAGGAATTGAAAACCTTATCCTACTCTCATATCACATGTTCATATCCCTTTAGGATTAGGAATCTGTTCTAAACCCTTCTTTTTAGAAGCCTTATCTTATCCCCACAGCCCTTGCCGCACATATACTTCTAGAATCCCTAAATCCTAGCTGAATTCCCTATTCCAAATCCCACTCAATTTCTGCCTTGAGTTAACCTTTTTCCAATGGGATTAGGCAATCCTTTTCCTACACTAAGTGTGCCAAAACTAGCCTATATAAACAGCCTTGCCGTGCCATTTAATGATCACCATCCCTTCACACAACATTCATACATCCCTTCAGAAATCAACCTTGTGCCGTGACCTAGCAAGGAGGAGGAGAAGGAAGACCAAGCCTTGGGCGTTTGTACATTCAAGTTGGAGTGTTGGACGTGTCTAGGTGTAATCTATCTTTTATTTTCAATGTTTAAATCTATATTGCTTTGTTTTGTCATGAACATGAGAGGCTAAACTCGTTTTAGCCTAGGGATGCTTTGAAACCATGATTACAATTATAATATGATTTGATTAATTCCAGTTGTGATTTCATAAATTGCGAATGCAATTTACTTAACTGTTTGATGGATAACTTATTCTTGTATGTTTATTAGGGAGGCCTACTTAATTTGCATGCTTGAATTTGGGGCTAGAATATAAGGGTGTTTCACATAATCGTCACAAACTTATATTCACAAGTAGTTAAGGTTGTTTTCACAATCATGTGAAGTAAATTCCTAGCATGCGTATCATGATGTCATAGTTACAAGTGCTTTGTCAATACTTATGGTTTCCATTGAACGTAATGATCTTTAACCGTATCTCTATTATGATGTCATGTAGGGGACTTTTTGAAGAATGCTTTGGGTTGTCGTATGATGTCATCCAATCCACTAACTTAAGGGAAATCTGAGGGTTAATTAGTGATGTCACGGTTAATCTGGGGTGTTGAGGTTCATGGTTTATCGGAAAAGCAACTGGAAATCAATTTATGTTAGAAAGTATCATGTGTGGAGAAGTATCCCTTGGCTATCCCATCATCCATTAGTTTTTCTTATTTTCGTCCAAAATCTGTTTTAAAGTTTTAAGACACTTGTTTCTTTTAAATTCGTCCAAAATCAAAACCCCCTTTCTTATTTGTTCCAAATCTGTCCAAAAGAGTCTTTTTGAGTCTTTAGAGTCAAAACCAAGTGTATTTTCGTCCAAATTAAGTCATAGAGTCTAAATTGAGTCTTTTTGGTTGTTTTTGGTTGTTTTGAGTCTTTAAAGTTTGTTTTGAGTCATATAAGTTAGTAAGAGTCTTGTGAGTCTATTTAAAGTGTTTTAAAACATATTTTCACATCTTTGAGTCAATTTTCATTAGATTAGCAATCCCTCCTAATCCCCGGCCTAGAACGATCCCTACTTATATCTATACTACAATTGTCGAAAAGAGGGTTTAATTTGTGTGCTTATATATTTCGCATCAAATTTTTGGCGCCGTTGCCGGGGATTAGCAATTTTGCTAATCCCCCGTTGTTTCTTTTTGTTTCTTTGTATTTTCTTTTTGTTTTAGCTACTGACCTAATTTCTTTTCTTGTTTATAGGTACTAGTTTATGACTCGTAGTTCTCAACCCCTTAGTGCAAACATCTTGGATTTCGACGACGATTTTGAGCGCACTTTGAGGAAGAAGAAGAAGAACCCAGAATCTAGTACGGCTCGCAACCTTGAGGAGGAGGAAGAGCCAACGCCAAGGGAGGAAGAAGAACCCACGGCACAAGAGGAAGAAACCATGGCAGTGGAGAACCGTACAATCAAGGAGCTTTTGGCTTCGGGAATGGCCAATGCTGCACCCTTGTGCATCCAATACCCAAGGGCGGCTCAAGACAAGACCGACGAATTTGAATTGAAGTCAAGCTTGTTGCACCACATTCCAAAATTCCATGGATTATCCATGGAAGATCCCAACAAGCATTTGAAGGAGTTCGAGGTAGTGTGTTCAAGCATGACTCCAGTTAACGTTGATGGTAGCATTTTGAAGATGAAGGCTTTCCAGTTCTCTCTTTTGGAGAAGGCCAAAGATTGGTTATACGAGCTAGCACCCGGAACGGTCACCTCTTGGGAGAGCATGAAGAGGGCGTTTCTTGAAAAGTTCTTTCCTACTTCAAGAGTCATTCTCTTGAGAAAGAAGATTAGTGGAATTCAACAAAGTCAAGGGGAGTCTTTTCCAACATACTACGAGCGTTTTAAAACCCTTGTTGCATCATGTCCTCAACATCAAATGAAAGAGGAGCTTCTACTTCAATACTTCTATGAAGGTCTTCTTCCCATTGAAAGACAAATGCTTGATGCTTCGGCGGGAGGAGCGTTGGTGGATAAAACCCCTATGGCAGCCAAGAACCTTATTGCAAACCGGGCTCTCAATGCACAACAATACGAAGGAATTGGGCAAAGGGACCCCCCACGGCAACAAGTGAATGAGGTAAGTTCTCAATCCGACATTCAAACTCAATTAGCTAATCTTACTTCTCTTGTGTCTCAGATGGCCGAAGGAATGAAGATCCAAAGTCCAATTGTATGTGGCGTATGTTCTATTCAAGGTCATCCTTCGGAAAAGTGCCCTCAATTGATTGAGAATGGGGGATGGGAGAGTGCAAACGCCATTGGATTTCCAAGCCAAAATCAGCCAAGGAATGATCCATATTCCAATACATACAATCCGGGTTGGAGAGACCATCCAAATTTCAAGTGGAGGGAGCCTCAACAACCTTACCAACAAGGAGGCTTTAGGTAGCAACCCCCGGGGTTTTACACCAAACCCCACGGCCAAGACCAAAACCAACCCCAATCCGCCCAAAACCATCAAGGTACATCTTTAGATAATGCTACAATTCTTAAGTTACTTACTAGTTTGTCTCAGGGGTAAGAAAATCAAAACAAGGCAATGCAAAACCAAGACAAAAGGGTGGACCACTTAGAAAAGCAAATAGGGCAGATTGCGGAGTTTGTGGGACAATTCCGAGACCAAGGCAAGCTTCCAAGTTCAACCATTGTCAATCCAAAGGGAGGGTTCGAATCTGCCAAAGCAATTACTTTGAGGAGTGGAAAAGAAGTTGGCACTACATCCACACCACCCAAAACAAGTCCTAATGAAGACGAGACGTTGCAACATGAAGAGAAGGCTCCAAACATGCCCACGACAAGGACACAACATCTATTGCCGCAAGCATCTAAGGACACTACTTCATCCAATACATCCCATTCGGCCACCAAAGGTAAGTTAGGTTCAAATTTGATTAATTCTAACCCCGTTCCACCCAATGTTCCTTTTCCTCACAGATTTTTGCAAACAAAGAAGGAGGAGCATGAGAAGGACATTCTTGAGACATTTAGGAAAGTTCAAGTCAATATCCCGCTCCTAGATGCCATAAAGCAAGTGCCCAAATACGCTAAGTTCTTGAAAGAATTGTGCACTACAAGGAAGAGGCCATCACATAAGGAGGTAGTAAGGGTAAGTGAGAATGTTTCCGCTGTTTTACAAAGAAAATTACCACCAAAGTGCAAAGATCCAGGTAGCTTTACAATCCCTTGTATTATTGGTCAAACTAAGTTCGAACATGCTATGTTAGACTTAGGAGCTTCAATTAACGTCATGCCATACTCTATTTATGCTTCAATGAACCTTGGTGAATTGAAAAATGATGGTGTGATTATTCAATTAGCTGATAGATCTAATGCCTATCCAAAGGGAGTATTGGAAGATGTCCTAGTGCAGGTGAATAATTTGATCTTCCCGGCGGATTTCTATGTCCTTGAAATGGAGGAAACTACCCATGCTCCATCCTTGCCGATTCTTCTTGGGAGGCCATTCATGAAGACAGCACGAACTAAGATAGACGTGTTTAAAGGCACTTTAACAATGGAATTCGATGGGGGAAGTGATTGATTTTAATATTTCTGAAACTATGAGATTTCCTAATGATGATCACTCATGTTTCTCTATTGATATTCTTGATTCTTTGGCGCAGGTACACCTTGATCAATTACATGGCGATGCACTTGAAACGGTCATTACAAATGGCATAGCATTGAAGGGTCACATGGCTGCCACCATAGCAACCCACGGCACACAATTGAACACCCATGCCGTGGCCTTTGATGAAGATGTAATTGAGACCGTGGCAGCCCTAGAGTCATTGCCACGGCTCCAAGGTAAGCCCCCTAGTCCAATTTCAATTCCAATTACGACTAATAAGTTGCTTCCTTCTATAGAACAACCACCTACACTTGAGCTCAAACCGTTGCCAAATCACTTGAAGTATGTGTTTTTGGGCGAGCAAGACACATTGCCCGTCATTATAGCTTCATCACTCACGGCACAAGAGGAGGAGAAATTGGTGAGGGTTCTCAAAGAGCACAAGACGGCCATTGGGTGGACTTTGGCCGATATCAAGGGTATAAGTCCTACCACATGCATGCATCGAATTCTCATGGAAGAAGGCGCCAAACCATTAAGGGAAGCCCAACGTCGACTCAACCCACCAATGATGGAAGTAGTGAAGAAGGAAATCATCAAATTGCTTGATTGTGGCGTCATCTATCCCATCTCGGATAGTTGTTGGGTTTCACCGGTCCAAGTGGTTCCCAAGAAGTCCGGAGTCACGGTGGTGAAGAATGAAGAAGATGAACTTGTGCCTACACGTATTCAAACCGGTTGGAGGGTGTGCATTGACTATAGGAAGCTAAATGCCGCAACAAGGAAAGATCACTTCCCTTTACCATTCATTGATCAAATGCTTGAAAGGTTAGCTGGTCATTCTTTTTATTGCTTTCTTGATGGTTACTCGGGATATAATCAAATTGTCATAGCACCGGATGATCAAGAAAAGACCACCTTTACTTGTCCATTTGGTACTTTTGCATATCGTCGTATGCCATTTGGTTTATGCAATGCACCCGCCACTTTCCAACGATGCATGGTAAGTATCTTCTCCGATTATGTTGAAAAGATAATTGAAGTATTTATGGACGATTTTAGTGTCTTTGGGGACTCATTTGATGATTGCTTGCATAATCTTACTTTAATCTTGCAAAGATGTACGGAAACTAACCTTGTTTTGAATTGGGAAAAATGTCATTTTATGGTTAAACAAGGCATAGTTTTGGGCCATATCATCTCTGAAAAAGGAATTGAAGTTGATAAGTCTAAAATAGATCTTGTACGCTACTTACCCTCTCCTACTTCGGTTAGAGAGGTTCGTTCTTTTCTTGGCCATGCAGGATTCTATTGGCGATTTATCAAGGATTTCTCCAAGATTGCACAACCCCTATGTCGTCTCCTACAAAAAGAAGTGGCGTTCGAGTTCAACGAGGAGTGTGAGAAGGCATTCAAGCTTCTCAAGGACAAGCTTACCACGGCACCTATCATCCTTCCACCTGATTGGACGTTGCCTTTTGAGCTCATGTGTGATGCATCTGATTATGCAATAGGGGCTGTTTTGGGTCAAAGGAAGAACAAGCATTCCCACGCCATCTACTATGCTTTTAGGACCTTGAACGATGCTCAATTAAACTATTCTACCACTGAAAAAGAACTTCTTGCCGTTGTATTTGCTTTAGATAAGTTTCGTTCATATTTACTTGGCACTAAAGTGATTGTATTTTCTGACCATGCAGCTCTTAGGTACTTATTCACTAAAAAGGAGGCTAAACCACGGCTCATTAGATGGATGCTTCTTCTCCAAGAGTTTGATATTGAAATTCGAGACAAGAAAGGGAGTGAGAACGTAGTTGCTGACCATTTAAGTCATTTGGTGTGCAATGAGGACTCCTTACCCATCCAAGAGACTTTCCCCGATGAACAATTGCTGTCCATTAAGGTATGTGAACCTTGGTATGCCGATTTGGTCAATTTTTTGGTGTCAAAACGTGTTCCAAGTACCCTAGCAAGGCACCAACGTGATAAGTTAAAGAAAGAGGCACGGTTTTATGTATGGGATGACCCATATTTGTGGAAGTTTTGTGCAGATCAGATTGTGCGTCGTTGTGAGCATGATTGTGAGTTTAATTCGATTCTAACATTTTGTCATACTTATGCTTGTGGTGGACACTTTGGCACACAACGCACTGCCCTTAAAGTATTAGAATGTGGTTTTTATTGGCCAACAATCTTTAAAGATGCTAGAACATTTTGTTTAACTTGTGATCGTTGCCAACGAATGGGAAATATTGGTGCAAGGGACCAAATGCCGCAAACACCTATCTTTAACGTTGAAATTTTTGATGTTTGGGGCATTGATTTCATGGGTCCTTTCCCATCTTCGTTTGGCTTTACTTATATTTTGCTTGCGGTGGATTATGTCTCAAAATGGGTGGAAGCCAAAGCCACCCGTACTGATGATTCTAGAGTTGTTGCAAATTTTATAAAGACTAACATTTTTGCTAGATTTGGGATGCCTCGAGTGCTTATTAGTGATGGAGGCTCTCACTTTTGTAATCGTACCATTGAAGCACTACTCAAGAAGTATCAAGTCACACATAAGGTTTCAACACCTTACCATCCCCAAACCAATGGCCAAGCCGAGGTGTCCAATAGAGAAATCAAGCAAATCTTGGAGAAAACCGTTGGACCAACAAGAAAAGATTGGAGTGTGCGTTTGGAGGATGCATTATGGGCCTATTGGACGGCATACAAGACACCAATAGGCAAGTCCCCTTTTCGGCTAGTGTATGGCAAGCCATGTCATCTCCCCGTGGAATTAGAGCACAAGGCTCATTGGGCGATCAAGACATTCAATATGGACATAGATGCGGCTGGAATGCATAGGAAGTTGCAATTGAATGAACTTGAGGAACTTAGGCGTGAAGCATATGAGAATGCGTGCATTTACAAGGAAAAGACCAAAGCTTTTCATGACAAGATGATCCGAAGCAAAACATTCTCCATAGGGCAAAAAGTTTTACTTTTTAATTCCCGCCTTCGTTTATTCCCTGGTAAGTTACGTTCTAAATGGATTGGACCTTTTGTTGTTACTAATGTTTTTTCACATGGCGTAGTTCAAATCCAAAGCTTGAGGAATGGCCAAGAATTCAAGGTGAACGGGCATCGTTTGAAGCCCTATTATGCAAATATTGAAGGGCAAGTTGTGGAGGATATCACACTCCATGCCGTGCCTCCAAATGAGGATAAGAAGAAGGTTCGTCCGGCTGCACGACGTTAAAGCAAGCGCTTCTTGGGAGGCAACCCATGCATTCAACGAGAGAGGATGTGGGCAATTCACCAATTCAAGCTACAAAATCAGATTTGCGTTCCTCAATCTCTATCTCTTTATTATTTTTATTTTGTCATGTTAGTTCGTTTATATTGTTTGTTTGGATGTGAGTCTTTGTGTGAAACATTGAGGACAATGTTTGATTTAAGTGTGGGGGGGTAAACAAAGTGTTTTTCATGCAAATTCGTGGGATTTTATCACCCATCATTTCTAATGTTGTTTCACACTGTTTTTAAGTGTTTTTAGAGTGTTTTGAAGTGTTTTTATGTCTTGTGGTCAGAAAATCCGAAAATTTACAAAACAATTACAAAATAGTTTTGAAAAACCCAAAAAGAGTTGTTTTTAAGTTGTTTTTGTGTGTTTGTTTGTGTCTTAGGTCACCTTCCAACACAATGATGAGGATTTGGTTTTTAATTGCATGACTATTAAAGAATGTTGTAAACATGGCTGGAAGTTGATTTATGCTTTGGTTTATGCTTGGTTATGGTTATAATTTATGAATTCACATGTAATTACAAAGATAAAATCAGTTTTTGTAACATGCTTGAAGGAAGAAACTCAAACTAACGCTACATCCTTGAGAGACTTGAGCCTATAACGTTCTTTGGAGAGTATAATCTATGATTTCTTGTTTTCTAAAGTCGTTGCATGATCTCATCATTCTTTGCTTGGTTG
Organism: Pyrus communis; assembly: GCF_041283825.1. Taxonomy (NCBI): domain Eukaryota; kingdom Viridiplantae; phylum Streptophyta; class Magnoliopsida; order Rosales; family Rosaceae; genus Pyrus; species Pyrus communis. The sequence continues at coordinate 23,722,274 of NC_142569.1, forward strand.
CTATTTAGAATGCATTTCATTATAGTTCCAAATACTAGAACTCATGTGATAGGAGCATTTTTATGCGACTTAATTGGCTTGTTCTCATGCATTTATGTTGTTTTTCCTTAGTTAGTTTAAGTGTTTAAAGTCATTTTCGTGCAATTTCAGGTTTTAGTGTCAAAGTATGCAAAAAGAAGCAATTTGGAGCATTCTAGAGCATTTTTGGGCCAAGATTGGATAGTGCAAGCATGGAGGCATGAGGATGGACGAATTTGAAGGCTTGAATTCAGTTAGGGAGCTGCAAGGGGGCCTAAAAAAAACCTTATTTCTAGAAGGCTTTATCTATTCACACATGGTGCCTAATTTCTGTATTGGAAGAACAAGCCGTCCTAGCTTGTCACTAGCCGTCCTAGTTTGTCTCCTACCCGTCCTATCTTGTCTCCTAGCCGTCCTAGCTTGTCACTAGCCGTCCTACCTTGTCTCCTAGCCGTCCTAGCTTGTCACTAGCCGTCCTAGCTTGTCACTAGCCATCCTAGCTTGTCTCCTAGCCGTCCTAGCTTGTCACTAGCCGTCCTACCTTGTCTCCTAGCCGTCCTAGCTTGTCACTGATGCGAGATTTATACGCACACAAATTATACCCTCTTTTTATCAATTGTAGTAAGTATGTAAGCAGGGATCGTTCTTAACCGGGGATTAGGAGGGATTGCAAATCACTTGGAAACTGACTTAAAAACGTAAAATAAAGTTTAAAACACTCAACTAGACTCAAAGAATGCGAAACTAAATGCTTAAAACACTAAAACAAACCAAAAGACTCAAACATCACCCAAAACACTCAAAACTGCATTAAAAACACTTTCTGGGCAGTTTTGAGCACTTTGGTGAATTTGGACGAATTTGTGTAATAAATTGAATCAAAACACTTATAAACAAAAACTAAGACACTTTCTAACTAAATTGGACACTAAAGTAAAGGGGGATTTTGTCTTGATGAGATTTGAAATAACGAAACAAGATAACAAACTAGGCAGATTGTAAAAACGAATTTCTTAAAAACAAGATAATGGATGGATTAGTTAGAGGTCCATTCTCCACACATGACACATTTGTATATTAATCGATTCTCCAATTGCTTTTCATTAACTATGATGCTCAACACCCCAAGTTAACCGTGATGCACTAATTAACTCTCAAATTTTCCTTATGTTATTGAATTGGATGATGCATGCGACAATTCAAATCATTCTCCAATGGTTCTCAACATGAATGCATAGAAGAGATACAATGAGAGATCATGATGCTCTATGAAAATTATAAGTGTTGACGAGGCAATTATAACTATGAATGCATGATACTCTTGCCAAGAATTCAATTAACGTGGTTGTGACTAGCAACCTTCACTACTCATGTTTATAAACTTGTGACGATTAGGTGAAACTCGTTTATAAACTAGCATCGAGTTTATGCATGAAGACTAAGTATGCATCCCTAATCAACATACAAAAACAAGTTTTTAATAAACATGATAATTGAATTACAATCACAACTTAACAAATCACAATTGGAAGAAATCAATTCATATTTCAAACATGTTCATGGCTTCAAACTTTCCCCTAACTAATTAGGGGTTTAGCCACTCATGATTACAACAAACTTAGAGAGTAATAACAAACATTGAAATCAAGGAAAGGAAGTACACCTAAAAATTCCAACAACTCAAACTTGAATTGTATGAACGTTTAGGCCTCTTCTCCTCCTCTTTGTTGTTGCGGCACAAGGGGTTTTGGTGAGTTTTGGGGGTTATGGATGATGTAGAATGATGTGTTTAGGGTAGGGATGGATGTAGGGGAAGGCAAGGAGTGTTTTTGGGCAGAAAATATGAAGAATGGTGAAGTATGGTAGTGTTAGAGAGAGGGAATGAATTTCTAGCGTGAATGAATGTGTATATGAGATGGTTTTCTGAATATGGAAGAGTTAGTGATTTGTGGCTGCAATGGATGCTTATTTATAGGTGAAAAAGAGGGAACATGACAGCTAGGAACTTGGTGGAAAGTTGGAAATGCATGTGGAGTGGCTGAAATTGTAAGGGGAATGCATGTGGAAATGATAGAATGTGTTGATGTGCAATGATGAATTGGGATGGCTGAAAATCTGGAGTGGGAGTGCATGTGGGTGTTTGGTGGCTGAAATGATGAAGGGGGAAGTGCATGTGGCTGCAATGGTAAAGGATGGGAGTGCATGTGGCTGCAATGGTAAAGGATTGTGGTGCAATGATGAAAGAACAAGTGCAAGTGGCTGCGATGGTAAAGGATTGTGGTGCAATAATGAAAGAACAAGTGCATGTGGCTGCAATGGTAAAGGATTGTGGTGCAATGATGAAAGAACAAGTGCATGTGGCTGAATTGGTGGTGAATGATTATGAATGATTATGAATGCATGTGGATAAAAGAGGGGATATGGCTGCAAGGTTAAAGGGCTAAGGTTTAAGTACATAGAATGGGCCTAAAATAGGGTGGTTTGCATGGCAAGGGAAGGGGAGAAGGGATAAGCCATGGCAAGGTTATGTAATTGGGCTAGGGCCATTGTTTTGTGTCCTAAAGTGCCTCAATTTCGTCCAACACCTTGGCTCCAAACATAAGCTATCCATTCCAAGCCCAATTTTGCTCCAAAATGCACCTTTTTGCTTCCTTAGCCATATGAACCTAGAAACACATGAAAATGGCATAAAGGACTAAAATAACTAAAGAAACATAACGTAAATGCACGAGAACAAGCCATTTAAGTCGCATGAATATGCTCCTATCAAATTCCCCCACACTTAGCTTTTGCTAGTCCTCGAGCAAAACAAAATGAAAGAAACTAAAAACAAACCAAAACACATTCTAAACCTTCCAACATGTATCTCAGGGATTTCAAACGAACATGACACAATATAGAACATCATTCCCACGACATTTAGCTTACTTTACACTTCAACAAACACTTAATCATAGTTACCACTTATTATTTCACATTTAATCAATTAAAACAACATTTTGAATGTAGTAACATGCCTTAGAGAATTCCCTCAATTCCTTACTAGAATGCACTCAATTTTCACACAGATTCACTAACTCCACACCCTACACTAGGTATATGTGAGGAGATTGATGAAAATATGAATTCTAACACTCACATATGTTATATCAAAGAAAGCATTTTCTGGATTTATGACAATGACATGAATATGATCTCATGAATGGAATGCTACTACTTAGAATGAGAACCAGTGATTCCATATGCTCATACCAAATTCAAACTCCACAAATTGAACACATAACATCAAGATAGAAGTTGAGGGTTGTAACGGGGCTAAGGGTAATGGTTTAACAAAGAAAGGTAAAGCAAAACAAAGGTTCTTAAAGTAATAGGAAGCGAAGTAATGAAATTGACACTTAAACTCACTTTTAATGGCAGAAATCAACTTTTAAACACAAGGGAAGATTTGATAGGAGCATATTTATGCGACTTAAATGGCTTGTTCTCGTACATTTACGTTATGTTTCTTTAGTTATTTTAGTTCTTTATGCTTCTTTTGTGTGTTTTCAGGTTCTAAGGGCAAAGTATGCAAAAGGATGCCTTTTGGAGCCTTTTGGAGCAAATTAGAGATTGGAATGGATATCATATGCTTGGAGCCAAAAGGATGGACGAAATTGAAGACTTGAAGTAGGAAAGTTAAATCCTAAAAAGACCTCATGTTTGAGCATCATTGAAAATTCCTACGCATTTTAGAACACAAAAACAACATTCCTAGCAACCTTAGGACATTGTCGTGTGTTTCCTTGTGTCTCCCTTCCTTGCCATGCAAGGAAGGGCTTTGTTCCCTATTTTAAATACTTAAACACTACCACTTATCATTCACCACATATCATTCACCACTTATCATATCATACATTCATTTATCACTTATCATAATCATTCACTTATCACTTAACATATCATACACTTATCACTTATCACTCATAATCACCTACAACATCCACCTACTTCACCTACAACATCCACCTACTTCACCTACTTCACCTACAACATCCACCTACTTCACCTACAAATGACATAGCCATATGTTCCCTCCACTACTCCTATAAATACCCTTGCATTCATTCATTCAAGAAGATCTCATTTCATACACAACACATTAAAAACACATTCTCCCTTCCCTAGCCGTGAGCTTCCCATCCATTCCCTTATAATCCAAACACCACTCCTCATCCATTTCCATAATCCCCCAAACCTCACCTTAGACCTTGTGCTACAACAATGAGGAAGATAAGAGGGCCTAAACGTTCATACAATTCAAGTGTGAGTTGTTGGAATGTTTAGGTGTTTCTTTGATTTCAAAGTTTAAATTTAATTCTCTTTGTTTTGTACGTATGAGGAATGGAAGAGAAGAGTGCCTAAACGTTCATACAATTCAAGTTTGAGTTGTTGGAATGTTTAGGTGTTTCTTTGATTTCAAAATTATGAGGAACTAAACCCCCTTTAGCTAGGGGGTGATTCGAAACTATGTTTATTACTTGCAATATGAATTGATTAACTTTCGTTGGAATTTCATAAGTTGTGGATTCAATTTGTTTAACCGTTTGATTGATAACTTATTTATGAATGTTTATTAAGAATGCGCGCTTAATTTTCATGCATAAATATGACGCTAGAATATAAGTGAATTTCACCTAATCGTAATGAACTTATATTCACAAGTAGTGGAGGTTGCTTATAAACAATCGCGTTAAACGAATTCTTGGCATTAGTTTCATGCGTATTCCATAGTAACGAATGCCTCGTCGATGTTTATGATTTCCGTTGAACTTAATGATCTTTGTTGAATGTCTCTATCATGCGTATTCCATAGTTAGGGACTTTGATTAAGAATAATTTGGTTGTAATGCGTATTCCATTCAATCCAACGAATCTAGGGAAATCTGAAAGTTAATTTAAGCGGACCTAATTAACCCGGGGCGTTGAGTTTCATAATTTATCGAAAGACCAACTGAGAATCAATCTTGTATGCAAGTGTAACATGTGTGGAGAAGAACCCCTTGGCTATTCCATCATCCATATTTTATTCACATTCATATTTACATTCTGTTTTAATTGCAATTTGTTCATTTAGTTTAATTTTGTCAAAACCTAAATCCCCCTTTACTTTAATGTCAAATTAGTTAGAAATCAATTTAGTTTGTGTTTTTAAGAGTTTTGAGTCTTTTGAACTTGTTAGAATCTGTTTAGTTTATGTTTTAAAGTATTTTTGAATTCTTTGAGTCTAGTTTAGTGTTTTATATTGTTTTTACGTTTTTAAGTCAGTTTCCAAGAGATTAACAATCCCTCCTAATCCCCGGTCCAGAACGATCCCTACTTGCACCTATACTACAATTTGACAAAAAGAGGGTTTAATTTGTGCGCGTATAAAACTCGCATCAAATTTTGGCGCCGTTGCCGGGGATTAGCAACTTTGCTAATCCCTTGGTTCTTTTCTTTTTTTTTTTTGTTTAGTTGTTTTCGTTTTAGTTTCTAAATTAGTGTTGTTTTCTTTGTTTGTTGTTACTTTTCATATTTGATTTAGTTCTCTTTCTTTGATTTTAGGTGCTAAAGAAGTAAGATATGGATTTTGCTAGCATTCAAGCTCAATTGGCAAATCTTACTTCTAAATTGTCGCCGTATGCCGAAAGGACCACAATGCAGAGTGTCCCTACATTTGATGCTTCATATAGGCAAGGATTTCAAGCCAATCAATGTCCACAAAGAGATTGGAGGGATCATTCAAACTCTATATGGTGGGAAGATCAACAAGTTCAACGTGAAGCATATTGGCAACCATATGAGGAGTTCTATTCAAGACCTATGCAGCCACCACAACTTCATATGCAATATGCTCAATTAAATTCAAGTTCGCCAATAGATTATATTCAAATTCTTAATGAAATAAATTCTTTGGCGCAGGGGTCACAAAATCAAGCCAAGGAGGCTCAACAAGAAGCATATTGGCAACCATATGAGGAGTTCAATACAACACCTATGCAGCCACCACAACCTCCCCCACAACAATTCCAATCAAGTTCAAGTATGTCCATGGATAATGATAAAAATTTTCAATTACTAACCTCTTTGACGCAGGACGAACAAAATCAAGACAAGAAGTTGGGTAAATTGGACGAGCAATTTGGGCAGATTATGGAGTTCATGAAACAAATTCAAGAGCAAAGTGAACTCTCCAACTCAACTATTGAAAACTCGAAGGAAGATTTTGAAATCCATAATGCTATCACTTTGGGAAGTGCTATGGAGGTTGGAGCTGACCTAAAAATGTCCAAACATAGCCTAGAAGTGGATGAAGAGCTGCTAATTGAGGAGGAGGAAGAAGACATGCACACGGCAAGGGTAGAACAACCCTTGCCGCAGCCCCCTAAGCCCTCTAAACCACCCACCACCAGTAAGGACGTCCCAATTCCATGTTATTCTGATGTTATTCCACCCAATGTCCCTTTTCCTAGCAGGTTTTTGATTCCCAACCAAGAAGAGAGTAAAAAGGACATCGTGGAAGCCTTCCCAAAGGTGCAAAATGCTATTCAAATTCTTGGTGCAACACAGCAAGTTTTAGATGGTGTTGAATTCTTCAAAGGACTTTGTACACCAAGAAGAATGATTCAAGAGAAGGTAGTGGCTGGAGAAGATGTAGAAGGCATCAAAGAGGACATATTTGAAACCACAATTCCCAAGGAAGTTGGATTTTATGACACGGGACAAGTCATAACTTTCGAAGGGGTGTTTATTCTGGAGTTCATTTTGGAGCACACAGGTAAGCCGCCTCCCCGAATTTCAATTTTCTTTTATACTAACATGTGGTTAATGATTCAGGCACCCAATCTGGAATTTAAACTATTACCGGATCATTTCAAGTATCACCGCCCATTCAAAGATAAATTCCATGCCGTTTGATTTTATTTATGTAAAAAAAAAAAAAAAAAAAAAAAAAAAAAAAAAAAAAAAGATACTAAACATGGAGAAAGATGGAGCCTTCACAGAGGATGTTTACGTGAAGCCCCGCTACGAGGCGTCGAAGCAGAAGGAATAGAAGCGGAAGGCATAGGAGCGGAAGGCGCAGAAGCGGGAGGTATCAGAGCGGAAGCCATCGGAGCTAGAGCATTCCAGGCCTCAATACTTGGCCAAGTGCTGGATGACCTAGGAAAAAGGTGCCTCTGGAGACAAGCCGCAAGCCTTTGACGGTCACTGTGAATTCGACCCTCAGATTCTTGCAGCTCATCAAGCTTTCTCTTCATGCCCGACGAATAGTTATTTGCAAGCACATGCAAACTTCTATTCTCGTACTTAAGCTGCTGGATCTCTTGCTTAAGACTCTCCACCTCTGCCATCAATGATTCCACCTGACGGGAGTGGGCAAGCAGGCGTTGGCCCATGTTGGACACAGAACTCGCACACTGAACACTAAGTGCGAGGGACTCTTGAACGGCCAACTCATCGGACCGTCCTGACAGCAGCCTACTATCTTTTGGAGTGAGGAGGTTCCTAGCTACTATTGTAGCTGTTGTGGCGTCCTGCATCACGGAGTCTTCACCTGTAAGAAGACCGTTAGAAGATAAGAAAGAAGGGCGCCATACGTTACCTTGACGCGGCGCGCCCGTATCACTACTAAGGCTCAATTCCAAGCTAAGGTTCGATGAGTTTGCCATTTTTCAAAAGTGTTCAAAGAAAAGGGATGGAGTTAAATTTCAAAGGGCCGGAAGTCGATCTTCAAGAATGGGAAATCTTCAGAGAGTGTTTGTTGTGGTGATCGATAGCTCAATAAAAAAGCCAAGGCGACGCGTCCACCGATTCAAAAAGCCGGAATTTCCGGCGTAATTTTGGCGACGCTTTCTCGGCTTTTCAGAAGACGCGTTCAACTTTGTCAAAAGATTTCTTCTTTTCAGACAACACGTGGAGGCCATCACCGCAACTACATATCTTTAGCCGACAAGCGCAAAGTTCGGCGACGCTTTCTCTGCTTTTCAGAAGACGCGTGCAGCTTTGTCAAAAGGAGCCGCATCTGCACTACCACGTGTCGTTCAGAAAGCGAAGGGGCGTCGTTCAGAAATCGAAGGGGCGCCTGCTCAGAAATCGAAGAGGCGTATTCAGAGATCGAAGAGGCGCCACTATTTCAAAAAGCCGGAATTGCGGGATCAAAACGTTTGTCGACAAGGGTAAAAAGTACCACCACTTGATATTATCTCTATATATGTCGACCTTCGTCTTTTATGGCAGGGCAAACCTGAAGAAAATGCCCAACTCTCCCTCACCTCTGAGGGCGCACTCCCAGCAAAGCCTTTCGAAATACTAAATTTTTTCTTCTTCCCCAAAGATGATACCAGATGCCTGGAGTAAAGATGACCCAGGAGGAAATACATGTGCTGATTCATGCACCGCTTCTTCAAAAGCAAAGGTATCTCATATCATCAAGGTCAAAAGCAAAAGTATCTCATATCATGCTCTTTCCCTGTCTTTTTCTTTGTCCTTGTTCTTACTCGCATGGCAAAGTAAAAGAAGCAATCAGCCGGCACTTGGAGTCAATCTTCCGATCTGGAGCCAACTGCCTGGAACCTATTCCTGATTGCTTACCTAGCGTTGCTCTCGAGTAGTCATCTTCAACGGTTGATACACTTCCGGAGAAGGGACCACTTCTGCAAAGGGGAGCGAGTAAGGCAAGTGAAAATGATACATTGAAGCATGTGGAGACAAACATAGGCTGAGTTATCCTCCAACCCTTTTCAATACGAATTGGAAAGATTGAACAAAGAAACAGACCAAAGGGGTAAGCTCAGACCTTCGGGGGAGACCAAAAGAACCATCCTGCTGCCCAGTTCAAGAAGTAGCACAAAGGAAAATCAACGATGGGCAGAAACCAGTTCAAGAGTAAGCCTGTGGAATCACAAAGATCAAAAGCCTCAATGCAATTACCAAGGAGAAGATGGAATTTACACTCTATAACCAGATTTGCGTCTCTAAACTCTTCTCTTTGTTAATTACATTATGCCATGTTTAGTATGTTTAAGTGCTTTTTGTGTATTTACTTATGCTTTGTGTGAATCTATGCTTCAAACATTGAGGACAATGTTTAATTTAAGTGTGGGGGGGTAACTAAGTATGTTGATGCAAATTCGTTGAATTTTATCACCCACACTTCAAGTGTTGTTCCTTGCTGTTTTAAATGTTTTTAAGGTGTTTTTAAACTGTTTTAGCGTGTTTTGTTTTATAACTCCGAAAATCACATAAAAATTTGAAAAACATTTTTTTGAAAAGCCTAAAAAGAGTGTTTTGAGTTGTTTTTGTGTCTTAGGGAACCTTCCAACGTTATGATGAGGATTTGGTTTGTAATTGCATGACTGTTAAAAGAGTTATAAACATAGAGAAAAGTTTGATTTACTCTTGGTATATGCTTGGTTATGGTTATAATGTATGACTTCACATGCAATCATAAAAGAAAAAAAAAAAAAAATTCGTTTTTGTAACATGCTTGAAGGAAGGAACTCAAACAAACGCTACAACCCTGAGAGACTTGAGCCTATAACGTTCTTTGGAGAGTATAATCTGTGATTTCTTGTTTTCTAAAGTCGTTGCATGATCTCATTATTCTTTGCTTGGTTACTACTTAGAAGGCGTTTCATCATATAGTTCCAAATGCTAGAACTCATGCCCATTTCATTCAAAGCATGTTATTGATTTGCATAACACATATTCAAGAAGAAGTTGTGTAGTGACCACCACCATAGCCAAATAGCCTAACTTCCCATACTTCGTATATGTTGTAAGTTTTAACCCCGTTGAGCCTTGTTTAGCCTTTATTCTTTGTTTACCCACATTTTCCTCACCTAGCCTAGTTTAGGACAATCCCCACCCTTGTTCTTAAAAGATAGTGAGCATGACTTAATTGAATTCCTTTTGAGTTACATTATGAAAGAAAATAAGTGTGGGGGAGAGAATGTTTAAGTGTTGATGTTTTGAGATTCAAAAGAAAAGAAAAAAAAAAAAAAAAAAAAAAAAAAAAAGAGAAAAGAAAAAAATGAAAGAATAAGTGATTGAAGAAAGGTTCCAAAACACCAATTCTGGGTGTAAATTGTCTAAACTCTCCCTTTTTGTTCAAAAGTTGAGTTTTCATTCAAAAGTGAATTCTAAGTTGATTCAAATGCTTTGCTCACTATTTCTTTAAAAACCTTTGTTTTCCATATCCCTTCTTTGTTATCCACATACCCCAAGCCCCGTTACAACCCTTGACTTCTATCTTGAGTGTTGTGTATTTCAATTTGTGGAGTTTGAACTTGGTATGGGCTTATGGTGTCACTGGTTCTCGCGTCTAAGTAGTAGCATTCCATTCATGAGATCATATCTAAACATGCTTATTAACTCCAGAAAATGCTTTCCTTATTATAACATATGTGAGTGTTCGTCTACATGTTTACATCAATCTTCTCACATATACCTAGTGTAGGGTGTGTAGTCAGAAAATCTGTGTGAAAAACGAGAGTACATCTAGTAAGAAATTGAGGGAATTCTCTAAGGCATGTTACTACATTCAAAACATGGTTTTAAATGCTTAGTTGTGAACTAGTATGTGGTGACTATGAGTAAGAATGTACTTAAGTGTAAAGATGGCTCAAATCTGTGAGAATAATGATTTTTAATTTGTCATGTGCATTGGAAGTCCCTGATACGATTGTTGGAAGGTGTAGGTTGTGTTTTGTTCTTTTTGTTTTGTTTTTCTGTTTTGCTCGAGGACTAGCAAAAGCTAAGTGTGGGGGTATTTGATAGGAGCATATTTATGCGACTTAAATGGCTTGTTCTCGTACATTTACGTTATGTTTCTTTAGTTATTTTAGTTCTTTATGCTTCTTTTGTGTGTTTTCAGGTTCTAAGGGCAAAGTATGCAAAAGGATGCCTTTTGGAGCCTTTTGGAGCAAATTAGAGATTGGAATGGATATCATATGCTTGGAGCCAAAAGGATGGACGAAATTGAAGACTTGAAGTAGGAAAGTTAAATCCTAAAAAGACCTCATGTTTGAGCATCATTGAAAATTCCTACGCATTTTAGAACACAAAAACAACATTCCTAGCAACCTTAGGACATTGTCGTGTGTTTCCTTGTGTCTCCCTTCCTTGCCATGCAAGGAAGGGCTTTGTTCCCTATTTTAAATACTTAAACACTACCACTTATCATTCACCACATATCATTCACCACTTATCATATCATACATTCATTTATCACTTATCATAATCATTCACTTATCACTTAACATATCATACACTTATCACTTATCACTCATAATCACCTACAACATCCACCTACTTCACCTACAACATCCACCTACTTCACCTACAACATCCACCTACTTCACCTACTTCACCTACAACATCCACCTACTTCACCTACAAATGACATAGCCATATGTTCCCTCCACTACTCCTATAAATACCCTTGCATTCATTCATTCAAGAAGATCTCATTTCATACACAACACATTAAAAACACATTCTCCCTTCCCTAGCCGTGAGCTTCCCATCCATTCCCTTATAATCCAAACACCACTCCTCATCCATTTCCATAATCCCCCAAACCTCACCTTAGACCTTGTGCTACAACAACGAGGAAGATAAGAGGGCCTAAACGTTCATACAATTCAAGTGTGAGTTGTTGGAATGTTTAGGTGTTTCTTTGATTTCAAAGTTTAAATTTAATTCTCTTTGTTTTGTACGTATGAGGAATGGAAGAGAAGAGTGCCTAAACGTTCATACAATTCAAGTTTGAGTTGTTGGAATGTTTAGGTGTTTCTTTGATTTCAAAATTATGAGGAACTAAACCCCCTTTAGCTAGGGGGTGATTCGAAACTATGTTTATTACTTGCAATATGAATTGATTAACTTTCGTTGGAATTTCATAAGTTGTGGATTCAATTTGTTTAACCGTTTGATTGATAACTTATTTATGAATGTTTATTAAGAATGCGCGCTTAATTTTCATGCATAAATATGACGCTAGAATATAAGTGAATTTCACCTAATCGTAATGAACTTATATTCACAAGTAGTGGAGGTTGCTTATAAACAATCGCGTTAAACGAATTCTTGGCATTAGTTTCATGCGTATTCCATAGTAACGAATGCCTCGTCGATGTTTATGATTTCCGTTGAACTTAATGATCTTTGTTGAATGTCTCTATCATGCGTATTCCATAGTTAGGGACTTTGATTAAGAATAATTTGGTTGTAATGCGTATTCCATTCAATCCAACGAATCTAGGGAAATCTGAAAGTTAATTTAAGCGGACCTAATTAACCCGGGGCGTTGAGTTTCATAATTTATCGAAAGACCAACTGAGAATCAATCTTGTATGCAAGTGTAACATGTGTGGAGAAGAACCCCTTGGCTATTCCATCATCCATATTTTATTCACATTCATATTTACATTCTGTTTTAATTGCAATTTGTTCATTTAGTTTAATTTTGTCAAAACCTAAATCCCCCTTTACTTTAATGTCAAATTAGTTAGAAATCAATTTAGTTTGTGTTTTTAAGAGTTTTGAGTCTTTTGAACTTGTTAGAATCTGTTTAGTTTATGTTTTAAAGTATTTTTGAATTCTTTGAGTCTAGTTTAGTGTTTTATATTGTTTTTACGTTTTTAAGTCAGTTTCCAAGAGATTAACAATCCCTCCTAATCCCCGGTCCAGAACGATCCCTACTTGCACCTATACTACAATTTGACAAAAAGAGGGTTTAATTTGTGCGCGTATAAAACTCGCATCAAGATTCATGCAACAACTAGGGTCAAATTCACTGTTTTGGACCCGTCCTTCAATAACCAATACTTGTGAGATCATTCTCACTTATTTTTCAACTCTTTTTCTTTCTTTTCAACACTTTTCTATTTTCTTTTTTATTTTTCCACGAATTTTTTTCTTTTTTTTTTTTTTTTTTTTTTCTTTATTTCATTCTTTGGCCGTGCCCTATTATCTTTCCCCACACTTATTTTCTGCAATATATTGATAAAAAAGAGTTCATTCTAAGTCATGCTTCACTATCCTTTAAGAACAAGGGTATGGAAAGTCCTAATCTAGGCTAGGTAAGGATAATGTGGCTAACAAAGAAAATAAGCTTGAAAAGGCTCAAAAAAGGGGTAATCCTACAATACATGTGAAAAGGGATAGGCTTTTTGGCTTTGGCTTGACTAACAACTTCATCTTATTGTATGTTATGCAATCAATATCATGCTTTGAATGAAATGGGCATGAGTTCTAGTATTTGGAACTATAATGACATGCATTCCAAGTAGCAGCCAAGCAAAGAATAATGAGATCATGCATCGACTTAAGAAAACAAAAAATCACAGATTATACTCTCCAAAGAACGTTATAGGCTCAAGTCTCTCAAGGATGTAGCTTTAGTTTGAGTTTCTTCCTTCAAGCATGTTACAAAAACTGATTTTCTCTTTGTAATTACATGTGAATTCATAAGCTATAACCATAACCAAGCATAAACCAAAGCATAAATCAACTTCCAGCCATGTTTACAACATTCTTTAATAGTCATGACATTAAAAACCAAATCCTCATCATTGTGTTGGAAGGTGACCTAAGACACAAACAAACACACAAAAACAACTTTAAAACAACTCTTTTTGGGTTTTTCAAAACTGTTTTGTAATTTTTTTGTAAATTTTCGGATTTTCTGAACAAAAGGCATGAAAACACTTCAAAACAGCAAGGAACAACATTTGAAGTTATGGGTGATAAAATCCCACGAATTTGCATCAAATAAACTTAGTTACCTCCCCACACTTAAATCAAACATTATCCTCAATGTTTCAAGCATAGACTCACACAATTAACAAACAAACAAACAAAACAACAACTAAACAACCTAACATGGCAGAAACGAAGTAGCAACAAAGAGAAGAGTTTAGGAACGCAAATCTGGAATTGGAGTGCTTTCTAGGTCTTCCTTTGTTGAATGCATGGGTTGCCTCCCAAGTAGCGCTTGCTTTAACGTCGTACAGCCTGATGCGAAAATAGTTAAACACACAAATTAAACCCTATGGATGACAATTGTAGTAAATGAGCAAATAGGGATCGTTCTAGACCGGGGATTAAGTAGGGATGCTAATCAATGTGAAATTGACTCAAAAACGTAAGAACACAATATAAAACACTTACTAGACTCAAAGAATGCAAAACTAAACTTTAAAACACTAAAACAAACCAAAAGACTCAAACATCACCCAAAACACTCAAAACTGCCTTAAAAACACTTTCTGGGCAGTTTTGGACACTTTGGTGAATTTGGACGAATTTGTGTAACAAATTGAATCAAAACACTTAAAAACACAAACTAAGACACTTTCTAACTAAGTTGGACACTAAAGTAAAGGGGGATTAAGGTTTTGACGAAATTAAATTAAATAAAACAAGTTAATAAACTAGGCAGATTGTATAAACGGATTTGAGAAACAAGATGATGGATGGATTAGTTAGAGGTCCATTCTCCACACATGACACATTTATATATGAATCGATTCTCCAATTGTTTTTCATTAACTATGATGCTCAACACCCCAAGTTAACCGTGATGCACTAATTAACTCTCAAATTTTCCTTAAGTTATTGAATTGGATGATGCATGCGACAATTCAAATCATTCTCCAATGGTTCTCAACATGAATGCATAGAAGAGATACAATGAGAGATCATTATGCTCTATGAAAATTATAAGTGTTGACGAGGCAATTGTAACTATGAATGCATGATACTTTTGCCAAGAATTCAATTAACGCGGTTGTGACTAGCAACCTTCACTACTCATGTTTATAAACTTGTGACGATTAGGTGAAACTCGTTTATAAACTAGCATCGAGTTTATGCATGAAGACTAAGTATGCATCCCTAATCAACATACAAAAACAAGTCTTTAATAAACATGATAATTGAATTGCAATCACAAATTAACAAATCACAATTGGAAGAAATCAATTCATATTTCAAACATGTTCATGGCTTCAAACTTTCCCCTAACTAATTAGGGGTTTAGCCACTCATGATTACAACAAACTTAGAGAGTAATAACAAAGTAAACATTGAAAACAAGAATCGAAGTACACCTAAAAATTCCAACAACTCAATCTTGAATTGTATGAACGTTTAGGCCTCTTCTCCTCTAGTTGCTGCGGCACAAGGGGTTTTGGTGAGTTTTGGGGGTTATGGATGATGTAGAAGGATGTGTTTAGGGTAGGGATGGATGTAGGGGAAGGTAAGGAGTGTTTTTGGGCAGAAAATATGAAGAATGGTGAAGTATGGTAGTGCTAGAGAGAGGGGAGGAATTTCTAGCGTGAATGAATGTGTATGAGAGATGGTTTTCTGAAATGGAAGAGTGTTTGGTTTGTGGCTGCAATGCATGCTTATTTATAGGTGA
Source organism: Pyrus communis (assembly GCF_041283825.1). Lineage (NCBI taxonomy): Eukaryota > Viridiplantae > Streptophyta > Magnoliopsida > Rosales > Rosaceae > Pyrus > Pyrus communis. The sequence continues at coordinate 23,737,740 of NC_142569.1, forward strand.
AATGGGGGGAACATGATGACTAGGAATTAGGTGGAAAGCTGAAATGGTGATGGGAGATGCATGTGCTTTGACAGAAAATAAAAGGGAATGCTGGAAATCTGGAATGGGAACTCACGGCATGGTTGTTTTCTGGTGGTGAATGGGTTTATGTTTGAATGGTGCATGTGCACGATTTTGGTGTGTAGAAAGGGGTGAATGTGGTTGAATGATTAAAGTGTAAATGATTAATGAATGGTTCTTTGTTGATGGTGGAAATCTGAAATGATGAAGTGGAATGTGCATGTGGCTGCAATGATGGTGTTTTGCACGGCAATGATGGAGAAAGAATGTGTGGATGCATGGTTGTGTTGGTGATGAATGTGAACTCTTTGTTCTTCATTTTCATTCCTTTGGTCTTCAATTTCGTCCATCTACTTGGCTTTAAGCATATGCAATCCATTCCAATCTCTAATTTGCTCCAAAAGGCTCCGAAAGGCATCCTTTTGCATCCTTAGCCATATGAACCTATAAACACACGAAAATGACTTTAAACACTAAATTAAGTAAGAAAACACAACATAAATGCATAAGAACTAGCTAACTAAGGCGCATAAATATGCTTCTATCAAATTCCCCCACACTTAGCTTTTGCTAGTCCTCGAGCAAAACAAAGAAACAAAACATAACCTAAACCTTCCAACGTTCACCTCAGGGATTTCCAATGGTACATGACATGTTAAAAATCATCATCCCCACAGATTTGAGTCATCTTTACAATTGAGAACATACTTAATCATAGTCACCACTTACTAGTTCACAATTAATCGATTAAAAGAATGTTTTGAATGTAGTAACATGCCTTAGAGAATTTGCTCAATCCTTACAAGATATGCACTCAATTTTCACTCAGATTTTCTAACTACACACCCTATACTAGTTATATGTGAGAAGATTGATGTAAATATGAAAACGAATGCTCACATATACGTATAACAAAGAACGCAATTTATGGAGTTAATAAGCATGTTTAGAAATGATCTCATGAATGGAATGCTACTACTTAGATGCGAGAACCAATGACCATATGCTCATACCAAATTCAAACTCCACAAATTGAAACACATAACACTCAAGAATGAAGTCAAGGGTTGTAACGGGGCTTGGGGTAGTGGTTAACAAAGAAAAGATAAGGAGAACAAGCGTTCTTCAAGTAATAGTAAGCAAAGTAGTGTACTTAAGACTTAGAATTCATTTAGATTGCAGAAATTAACTTTAAAACACAAGGGGAAGACTTAGACAACTCCTTAGGGCCGAATTCATTGTTTTGGACCCTTACTTCAACAAACAATACTTTGGAATTCTTTTTCACAACTTTTCAACTCTTTTTCATACTTTTCACGCCTTTTTTTTTTTTTTTTTTTCTTTTTCTTTTCTTTCATGCCGTGCCTATAGCACACAAATTCTCACACAAGAACACTTCCCCCACACTTGTTTTCTGCCAACATAAATCGAAAGAAATTCAATTTGAATCATGCTTTACTAAGCTTTAAGAACAAGGGTGTGGATGGTCCTAATCTAGGCTAGGTGAGGATAATGTGGGTTAACTTAAACATAAAATGACATGGGATACACGGCAATATGGCTAAGGTGGTGGTCACTACACAACTTCATCTTGAATCTGTGTTATGCAAATCAATAACATGCTTTGAATGAAATGGGCATGAGTTCTAGCATTTGGAACTAAATGATGAAACGCCTCTAAGTAGTAACCAAGCAAAGAATAATGAGATCATGCAACGACTTAGAAAACAAAAATGCACAGATTCTAACTCTCCAAATAAACGTTTAGGCTCAAGTCTCACAAGGTTGTAGCGTTAATTTGAGTTCCTTCCTTCAAGCATGTTACAAAAACTGATTTTTTTTTTTTTTTTTTTTTTTTATGATTGCATGTGAAGTCATAAGTTATAACCACAACCAAGCATACACAAAGAGTAAATCAAACTTTCATCCATGTTAATCACTCTCTTTAACAGCCATGTAATTACAAACCGAATCCTCATCATTGTGTTGGAAGGTACCCTAAAACAAAAACAAACACACAAAAACACTTTGAAAACAACTCTTTTTGGGTTTTTAAAACAAATTTTTCAAATTTTTATGTGATTTTCGGATTTTTACTTCAAAACACACTAAAACACACCAAAACTGCTTAAAAACACTTAAAAACAGCAAGGAACAAGTCTATAAGTAAAGGGTGATAAAATCCCATGAATTTGCATCAAAAACACTTAGTTACCCCCCCCCCCCCCCCCCCACACTTAAATCAAACATCGCCTCAATGTTTCAAGCATAAAATCACACAAAACACAAAGAAACACACAAACAGCAAGTAAAACAACTAAATAGGCAGATTCGAAATAAACAACAAAGTGAAGGGTTTAGGAACGCAAATCTGGAATTGGAGTGATTCCTTGAGCTTCCTTTGTTGAATTGCATGGGTTGCCTCCCAAGTAGCGCTTTCTTTAACGTCTTGCAGCCAGACGAAGACACGTTCATGCTCCATTGGAGCCCACGGCATGGAGTGGGATCTCCTCCACGACATGCTCCACAAAGTTCTCATAGTATGGCTTCAATCTATGTCCGTTCACCTTGAACTCGTGGCCACTTTTTAAACTTTGGACTTGGACTGCACCATGAGGAAAAACATTAGTAACAACAAGAGGTCCAATCCATTTAGAACGTAACTTACCAGGGAATAACCGAAGTCTTGAATCAAAAAGCAACACTTTCTGCCCCTTGGAGAACGTTTTGGTACGAAGCATCTTATCATGATAAGCCTTCGTCTTGTCCTTGTAGATGCGAGCATTCTCGTAAGCCTCGTTCCTAATCTCCTCAAGTTCATCTAATTGGAGCTTCCTATGAACTCCAGCAGCGTCTATGTCCAAATTGAAGGTTTTCACAGCCCAATGTGCCTTGTGCTCTAACTCAACGGGCAAATGACATGGCTTACCATATATAAGCCGAAAAGGTGACATGCCAAGGGGAGTTTTGTAAGCCGTACGATAGGCCCACAATGCATCGTCCAAGCGCAAACTCCAATCTCTTCTTGAGGGTCCCACGGTTTTCTCTAGGACTTGTTTGATCTCCCTATTTGAAACCTCCGCTTGCCCATTGGTTTGAGGGTGATAAGGTGTGGAAACCTTATGAGTAACGTTGTACTTCTTGAGCAAAGCTTCAATGGTGCGGTTACGAAAGTGAGAACCCCCATCACTAATTAAAACTCGTGGCATCCCAAACCTAGCAAAAATATTAGATTTCACAAAATCTGCAACAACCTTAGAATCGTTAGTACGGGTGGCTTTGGCTTCCACCCATTTGGAAACATAATCGACAGCTAGCAAGATATAAGTGAAACCAAAAGATGGAGGGAAGGGGCCCATGAAATCAATACCCCACACATCAAAAATTTCCACAAATGAGAGAGGTTGTTGTGGCATTTGGTCCTTAGGCCCTATGTTACCTGTTCTTTGACACTTATCGCATGTTAAACAAAACATTTTAGCATCTTTAAAGAGATTAGGCCAATAAAATCCAGATTGTAACACCTTTAGGGCTGTCCTTTGGGTGCCAAAATGTCCCCCACATGCATAAGTATGGCAGAATGTAAGAATGGAATTAAATTCAGATTCGGGCACACATCTACGCACAATCTGATCTGGGCAGAATTTCCATAAATATGGATCATCCCAAACATAAAAACGTGCATCATGAACAAGTTTATCACGTTGGAACTTGTTTAGGGTACTAGGAACTTGCTTAGACACCAAGAAATTGACCAAATCGGCATACCAAGGGGTTCTTACCTCAATGGACAGAAGTTGCTCATCCGGAAACGTTTCTAAAATGGGGGTGGACTCTTCCTCACGCACCATTCTACTTAGGTGGTCAGCCACCACGTTTTCACACCCTTTCTTGTCTCGGATTTCAAGATCGAACTCTTGAAGTAGGAGCATCCAACGAATGAGTCTTGGCTTAGCCTCCTTTTTGGTGAGAAGATACTTCAAGGCTGCATGGTCAGTGAAAACAATTACTTTAGTACCAAGAAGATATGATCTAAACTTATCTAAAGCAAATACAACCGCCAAGAGTTCTTTTTCGGTTGTAGAATAATTCAATTGAGCATCATTTAAAGTGCGGGAAGCATAATAAATAACATGTGACTGTTTATTTTTCCTTTGACCCAAAACAGCCCCAAGTGCATAATCCGAGGCATCACACATCAATTCAAATGGAATGGACCAATCCGGGGGAGTTATGATGGGTGCCGTGGTTAGGAGCTCTTTGAGATGCTTGAATGACTTCTCGCATGCCTCGTTGAACTCAAAAGACACATCTTTTTGGAGGAGGCGGCATAGGGGTTGTGCAATCTTGGAAAAGTCCTTGATAAATCGTCTATAGAATCCTGCATGACCAAGAAAAGAACGAACCTCTCTAACCGAAGTAGGAGAGGGTAAGTAGCGTACAAGATCTACTTTAGACTTATCAACTTCAATTCCTTTTTCAGAGATTATATGACCCAAAACAATACCTTGTTTAACCATAAAGTGACATTTTTCCCAATTTAAAACATGATTTGTTTCAACACAACGTTTCAAGATTAAAGTGAGATTATCCAAACAATGATCAAATGAATCACCAAAAACACTAAAGTCATCCATGAATATCTCAATAATCTTCTCAACATAATCAGAAAATATGCTTACCATACACCTTTGAAACGTGGCAGGAGCATTACACAAGCCAAATGGCATGCGTCGATATGCAAACGTTCCAAAGGGACAAGTAAAAGTGGTCTTTTCTTGATCATCCGGAGCAATGACAATTTGGTTATAACCGGAATAACCATCAAGAAAACAATAAAAGGAATGACCTGCTAACCTTTCCAACATTTGATCTAGGAACGGCAATGGGAAGTGGTCCTTCCTTGTGGTGGAATTTATCTTCCTATAATCAATGCATACCCGCCAACCGGTTTGAATTCTCATAGGCACAAGCTCATTCTCGGAATTCTCCACAACCGTTACCCCAGATTTCTTAGGCACACATTGGATAGGTGAAACCCAACGACTATCGGAGATAGGATAAATAACTCCACAATCTAGAAGTTTAATTATCTCCTTTTTCACAACTTCCATCATCGGACGGTTAAGACGGCGTTGAGCCTCTCTAGTTGGTTTGGCCCCCTCCTCAAGAAATATGTGATGCATTGATGCAAAAATAGTTAAACACACAAATTAAACCCTATGGATGACAATTGTTGTAAATGAGCAAATAGGGATCGTTCTAGACCGGGGATTAACTAGGGATGCTAATCAATGTGAAATTGACTCAAAAACGTAAGAACACAATATAAAACACTTACTAGACTCAAAGAATGCAAAACTAAACTTTAAAACACTAAAACAAACCAAAAGACTCAAACATCACCCAAAACACTCAAAACTGCCTTAAAAACACTTTCTGGGCAGTTTTGCACACTTTGGTGAATTTGGACGAATTTGTGTAACAAATTGAATCAAAACACTTAAAAACACAAACTAAGACACTTTCTAACTAAGTTGGACACTAAAGTAAAGGGGGATTAAGGTTTTGACGAAATTAAATTAAATAAAACAAGTTAATAAACTAGGCAGATTGTATAAACGGATTTGAGAAACAAGATGATGGATGGATTAGTTAGAGGTCCATTCTCCACACATGACACATTTATATATGAATCGATTCTCCAATTGTTTTTCATTAACTATGATGCTCAACACCCCAAGTTAACCGTGATGCACTAATTAACTCTCAAATTTTCCTTAAGTTATTGAATTGGATGATGCATGCGACAATTCAAATCATTCTCCAATGGTTCTCAACATGAATGCATAGAAGAGATACAATGAGAGATCATTATGCTCTATGAAAATTATAAGTGTTGACGAGGCAATTGTAACTATGAATGCATGATACTTTTGCCAAGAATTCAATTAACGCGGTTGTGACTAGCAACCTTCACTACTCATGTTTATAAACTTGTGACGATTAGGTGAAACTCGTTTATAAACTAGCATCGAGTTTATGCATGAAGACTAAGTATGCATCCCTAATCAACATACAAAAACAAGTCTTTAATAAACATGATAATTGAATTGCAATCACAAATTAACAAATCACAATTGGAAGAAATCAATTCATATTTCAAACATGTTCATGGCTTCAAACTTTCCCCTAACTAATTAGGGGTTTAGCCACTCATGATTACAACAAACTTAGAGAGTAATAACAAAGTAAACATTGAAAACAAGAATCGAAGTACACCTAAAAATTCCAACAACTCAATCTTGAATTGTATGAACGTTTAGGCCTCTTCTCCTCTAGTTGCTGCGGCACAAGGGGTTTTGGTGAGTTTTGGGGGTTATGGATGATGTAGAAGGATGTGTTTAGGGTAGGGATGGATGTAGGGGAAGGTAAGGAGTGTTTTTGGGCAGAAAATATGAAGAATGGTGAAGTATGGTAGTGCTAGAGAGAGGGGAGGAATTTCTGGCGTGAATGAATGTGTATGAGAGATGGTTTTCTGAAATGGAAGAGTGTTTGGTTTGTGGCTGCAATGCATGCTTATTTATAGGTGAAATGGGGGGAACATGGTGACTAGGAATTAGGTGGAAAGCTGAAATGGTGATGGGAGATGCATGTGCTTTGACAGAAAATAAAAGGGAATGCTGGAAATCTGGAATGGGAACTCACGGCATGGTTGTTTTCTGGTGGTGAATGGGTTTATGTTTGAATGGTGCATGTGCACGGTTTTGGTGTGTAGAAAGGGGTGAATGTGGTTGAATGATTAAAGTGTAAATGATTAATGAATGGTTCTTTGTTGATGGTGGAAATCTGAAATGATGAAGTGGAATGTGCATGTGGCTGCAATGATGGTGTTTTGCACGGCAATGATGGAGAAAGAATGTGTGGATGCATGGTTGTGTTGGTGATGAATGTGAACTCTTTGTTCTTCATTTTCATTCCTTTGGTCTTCAATTTCGTCCATCTACTTGGCTTTAAGCATATGCAATCCATTCCAATCTCTAATTTGCTCCAAAAGGCTCCGAAAGGCATCCTTTTGCATCCTTAGCCATATGAACCTATAAACACATGAAAATGACTTTAAACACTAAATTAAGTAAGAAAACACAACATAAATGCATAAGAACTAGCTAACTAAGGCGCATAAATATGCTTCTATCACAGCCGGACGAAGAACCCAATCACTCCAGATTGTAGCCCACGGCACCCAAGGGAAGCTCTTCCACAACATGCTCCACAAAGTTCTCATAGTATGGCTTCAATCTATGTCCGTTCACCTTGAAGTCGTGGCCACTTTTTAAGCTTTGGACTTGGACTGCACCATGAGGAAAAACATTAGTAACAACAAGAGGTCCAATCCATTTAGAACGTAACTTACCAGGGAATAACCGAAGTCTTGAATCAAAAAGCAACACTTTCTGCCCCTTGGAGAACGTTTTGGTACGAAGCATCTTATCATGATAAGCCTTCGTCTTGTCCTTGTAGATGCGAGCATTCTCGTAAGCCTCGTTCCTAATCTCCTCAAGTTCATCTAATTGGAGCTTCCTATGAACTCCAGCAGCGTCTATGTCCAAATTGAAGGTTTTCACAGCCCAATGTGCCTTGTGCTCTAACTCAACGGGCAAATGACATGGCTTACCATATATAAGCCGAAAAGGTGACATGCCAAGGGGAGTTTTGTAAGCCGTACGATAGGCCCACAATGCATCGTCCAAGCGCAAACTCCAATCTCTTCTTGAGGGTCCCACGGTTTTCTCTAGGACTTGTTTGATCTCCCTATTTGAAACCTCCGCTTGCCCATTGGTTTGAGGGTGATAAGGTGTGGAAACCTTATGAGTAACGTTGTACTTCTTGAGCAAAGCTTCAATGGTGCGGTTACGAAAGTGAGAACCCCCATCACTAATTAAAACTCGTGGCATCCCAAACCTAGCAAAAATATTAGATTTCACAAAATCTGCAACAACCTTAGAATCGTTAGTACGGGTGGCTTTGGCTTCCACCCATTTGGAAACATAATCGACAGCTAGCAAGATATAAGTGAAACCAAAAGATGGAGGGAAGGGGCCCATGAAATCAATACCCCAAACATCAAAAATTTCCACAAAGGAGAGAGATTGTTGCGGCATTTGGTCCTTAGGCCCTATGTTACCTGTTCTTTGACACTTATCGCATGTTAAACAAAACATTTTAGCATCTTTAAAGAGAGTAGGCCAATAAAATCCAGATTGTAACACCTTTAGGGCTGTCCTTTGGGTGCCAAAATGTCCCCCACATGCATAAGTATGGCAGAACGTAAGAATGGAATTAAATTCAGATTCGGGCACACATCTACGCACAATCTGATCTGGGCAGAATTTCCATAAATATGGATCATCCCAAACATAAAAACGTGCATCATGAACAAGTTTATCACGTTGGAACTTGTTTAGGGTACTAGGAACTTGCTTAGACACCAAGAAATTGACCAAATCGGCATACCAAGGGGTTCTTACCTCAATGGACAGAAGTTGATCGTCCGGAAACGTTTCTAAAATGGGGGTGGACTCTTCCTCACGCACCATTCTACTTAGGTGGTCAGCCACCACGTTTTCACACCCTTTCTTGTCTCGGATTTCAAGATCGAACTCTTGAAGTAGGAGCATCCAACGAATGAGTCTTGGCTTAGCCTCCTTTTTGGTGAGAAGATACTTCAAGGCTGCATGGTCAGTGAAAACAATTACTTTAGTACCAAGAAGATATGATCTAAACTTATCTAATGCAAATACAATAGCCAAGAGTTCTTTTTCGATTGTGGAATAATTAAGTTGAGCATCATTCAACGTCCGTGAGGCGTAGTAGATGACATGCGGCCTCTTGTCCTTTCTTTGTCCTACAACTGCTCCTAAAGCATAGTCGGACGCATCACACATAAGCTCGAACGGGAGGCTCCAATCCGGGGGAACAATAATGGGTGCCGTGGTCAACAACTCCTTGAGTTGGTTGAACGATGCCGTGCACTCCTTAGTGAATTCAAACGCCACTTCTTTTTGTAGGAGACGGCATAGTGGTTGTGCAATTTTAGAAAAATCCTTGATAAATCGTCTATAGAATCCTGCATGGCCAAGAAAAGAACGGACCTCTCTAACCGAAGTAGGAGAGGGTAAGTGACGTATAAGATCTATTTTTGACTTATCAACTTCAATTCCTTTTTCAGAGATGATATGACCCAAAACTATACCTTGTTTAACCATAAAATGACATTTTTCCCAATTCAAAACAAGGTTAGTTTCCATGCATCTTTTCAAGATTAAAGTGAGATTATGCAAACAAGCATCAAATGAGTCTCCAAACACACTAAAATCGTCCATAAATACTTCAATTATCTTTGCAACATAATCAGAGAAGATACTTACCATGCATCGTTGGAAAGTGGCCGGTGCATTGCATAAACCAAATGGCATACGACGATATGCAAAAGTACCAAATGGACAAGTAAAGGTGGTCTTTTCTTGATCATTCGGCGCTATGACAATTTGATTGTAACCCGAATAACCATCAAGAAAGCAATAAAAAGAATGACCGGCTAACCTTTCAAGCATTTGATCAATGAATGGTAAAGGGAAGTGATCTTTCCTTGTTGCGGCATTTAGCTTCCTATAGTCAATGCACACCCTCCAACCGGTTTGAATGCGTGTAGGCACAAGTTCATCTTCTTCATTCTTCACCACAGTGACTCCGGACTTTTTGGGAACCACTTGGACCGGTGAAACCCAACAACTATCCGAGATGGGATAGATGACGCCACAATCTAGTAACTTGATGATTTCCTTCTTCACTACTTCCATCATTGGTGGGTTGAGTCGACGTTGGGCTTCCCTTGATGGTTTGGCGCCTTCTTCCATGAGAATTCGATGCATGCACGTGGTAGGGCTTATACCCTTGATATCCGCCAAAGTCCACCCAATGGCTGTTTTGTGCTCTTTGAGAACCCTCACCAACTTCTCCTCCTCTTGTTCCGTGAGTGATGAAGCTATAATGACGAGCAATGTGTCTTGCTCTCCCAAAAACACATACTTCAAGTGATTTGGCAACGGTTTGAGCTCAAGGGTAGGTGGTTGTTCTATAGAAGGAAGCAACTTATTAGTTGAAATTGGAATGGAAATTGGACTAGGGGACTTACCTTGGAGCCGTGGCAATGACTCTAGGGCTGCCATGGTCTCTATTACATCTTCATCAAAGGCCACGGCATAATTGTTCATTTGTATGCCGTGGGTTGCTATGGTGCCATTCATGTGACCCTTCGTTTCTATGCCATTTGTAATGACCGTTTCAAGTGCATCGCCATGTAATTGATCAAGGTGTGCCTGCGCCAAAGAATCAAGAATATCAATAGAGAAACATGAGTGATCACCTTTAGGAAATCTCATAGTTTCAGAAATATTAAAATCAATCACTTCCCCATCGAATTCCATTGTTAAAGTGCCTTTAAACACGTCTATCTTAGTTCGGGCTGTCTTCATGAATGGCCTCCCAAGAAGAATCGGCAAGGATGGAGCATGGGTAGTTTCCTCCATTTCAAGGACATAGAAATCCGCCGGGAAGATCAAATTATTCACCTGCACTAAGACATCTTCCAATACGCCCTTTGGATAGGCATTAGATCTATTGGCCAACTGAATAATCACACCATCATTTTTCAATTCACCAAGGTTCATTGAAGCATAAATAGAGTATGGCATGACGTTAATTGAAGCTCCTAAGTCTAACATAGCATGTTCGAACTTAGTGACCAATAATACAAGGGATTGTAAAGCTACCTGGATCTTTGCACTTTGGTGGTAACTTTCTTTGTAAAACAGCGGAAACGTTCTCACTTACCCTTACTACCTCTTTATGTGACGCCCTCTTCCTTGTAGTGCACAATTCCTTTAAGAACTTAGCGTATTTGGGCACTTGCTTTATGGCATCTAGGAGCGGGATATTGACTTGAACTTTCCTAAACGTCTCAAGAATGTCCTTCTCATGCTCCTCCTTCTTTGTTTGCAAAAATCTGTGCGGAAAAGGCACGTTTAGTGGAATAGAACTTGACAAAGTCGAATTTGGACTTACCTTAGGCGTGTTGGACGGTTTTGGCACAATAGGGGGCTGCGGCAAAGTTTCTTTCACCCTTGCCGTGGCCTTCTTTGCTTGTTCCTCCTCTTCTTGCAGCAACATGTCCTCTTCTTGACTTGTTTTGGATGGCCTTGAGGTGGTTCCGACCTCCTTACCACTTCTCAACATGATTGCCTTGGCAGATTCGCACCCTCCCCTTGGATTGACAATGGTTGAGCTAGGGAGCTTGCCTTTGTCTCGGAATTGTCCTACAAATTCCGCAATCTGCCCAATTTGTTTCTCCAAGTGATCCACCCTTTTGTCTTGGTTTTGCATGGCTTTGGTTTGATCCTCTTGCCCCTGAGACAAATTGGTAAGTAATTTAAGAAGTGTTTCATTGCCCAACGACGTACCTTGATTGTTTTGGGCAGGTTGTGCTTGGTTTGGATTGGGGCCGAATGGCTTGGTGTAGAACCCCGGGGGTTGTTGTCTAAAGCCTCCTTGTTGTTGAGGTTGTTGAGGTTCCCTCCACTTGAAGTTTGGATGGTCTCTCCAACCCGGATTGTATGTGTTGGAATATGGATCATTCCTTGGTTGATTGTGGCTCGGAAATCCAATGGCATTTGCACTCTCCCATCCCCCATTCTCAATCAATTGAGGGCATTTTTCCGAAGGGTGTCCTTGGATAGAACATACACCACATACAATCGGTCCTTGTATCTTCATTCCTTCGGCCATCTGAGACACAATAGAAGTAAGATTAGCTATCTGAGATTGAATATCGGATTGAGAACTTACCTCATTCAAGTGTTGCCGTGGGGGGTCCCTTTGCCCAAGTCCTTCATATTGTTGTGCATTTAGAGCACGGTTTGCAATTAGGGTCTTGGCTGACATAGGAGTTTTGTCCACCAATGCACCTCCCGCCGAAGCATCGAGCATTTGCCTTTCAATGGGAAGAAGGCCCTCATAGAAATATTGAAGGAGAAGCTCCTCCTTCATTTGATGTTGAGGACATGATGCAACAAGGGCTTTAAAACGCTCGTAGTATGCCGGAAAAGATTCTCCTTGACTTTGTTGGATTCCGCTAATTTTCTTCCTCAAGAGAATGACTCTTGAAGTAGGGAAGAACTTCTCCAAGAACGCTCTCTTCATGCTCTCCCAAGAAGTAACGGTCCCGGGTGCCAATTCATAAAGCCAATCCTTAGCCTTTTCCACAAGAGAGAATGGAAAAGCTTTCATCATTAGAATGTTCCCATCGACATTTATGGGTGTCATGCTCGAACAAACAACCTCGAACTCCTTGAGATGCTTGTTGGGATCTTCCATGGAAAGCCCATGGTATTTCGGAATGTGGTGCAACAAGCTTGACTTCAACTCGAATTCATCGGTCTTGCCTTGGGCAGCCGCGGGGTATTGAATGCATAATGGTGCGGCATTGGTCAACCCCGAGGCCGAAAGCTCTTTAATGGTCCGATTGTCCGCTGCCATAACTTCTTCTTCCACACTTTCAAACTCAGATTCAGCCTCTGAACTTGAACTAGGTTCACTAGGTTCGGGATGCCTCCTCTTTCTTCTCAAATCACGTTCAAAATCGTCGTTAAAGTCGAAGATATGTGCATGCACAGTTTGAGAACTCCGCGTCATGCACTAGTACCTAAACCAAGAAAACAAAACAAAATGAGAAAACTAGGTAATTTACACTAAAAACATACGGCAAAAACACAAGGGATTAGCAATTTTGCTAATCCCCGGCAACGGCGCCAAAATTGGATGCGAGATTTATACGCACACAAATTATACCCTCTTTTTATCAATTGTAGTAAGTATGTAAGTAGGGATCGTTCTTAACCGGGGATTAGGAGGGATTGCAAATCACTTGGAAACTGACTTAAAAACGTAAAATAAAGTTTAAAACACTCAACTAGACTCAAAGAATGCGAAACTAAACGCTTAAAACACTAAAACAAACCAAAAGACTCAAACATCACCCAAAACACTCAAAACTGCATTAAAAACACTTTCTGGGCAGTTTTGAGCACTTTGGTGAATTTGGACGAATTTGTGTAATAAATTGAATCAAAACACTTATAAACAAAAACTAAGACACTTTCTAACTAAATTGGACACTAAAGTAAAGGGGGATTTTGTCTTGATGAGATTTGAAATAACGAAACAAGATAACAAACTAGGCAGATTGTAAAAACGAATTTCTTAAAAACAAGATAATGGATGGATTAGTTAGAGGTCCATTCTCCACACATGACACATTTGTATATTAATCGATTCTCCAATTGCTAGTGACATTCATTCACGCTAGAAATTCATTCCCTCTCTCTAAAGGACTAAAATAACTAAAGAAACATAACGTAAATGCACGAGAACAAGCCATTTAAGTCGCATGAATATGCTCCTATCAGTCACTAGCCGTCCTAGCTTGTCACTAGCCGTCCTAGCTTGTCTCCTAGCCGTCCTACCTTGTCTCCTAGCCGTCCTATCTTGTCTCCTACCTTGTCCAAGCTACACACATATATCCTTTAAGTGTTTCATGTATAGAATTTCTGGTACAAAAAACCTTTTGGTTTCAACTAAGTTCAAAACCTTTCCTAGCCCTATAAATAAGGCTTTGCAGCAAGGCACTTGGGGGGATCACTCATTCACCCAATTTTCGTCTATTCATCTAGCCACACCACTCTACACATCCTAAAATCCTAAAAACACAATTCCAGCCAAACACTACACCTTGCCGTGCCTATCCTCCATCCAATTCCATAATCCCTGATCCTAAAACACATCGCAACCATCCCATCCACCTTTGTGCCGTAGCAAGGAGAAAGAAGGAAAGACTCTTGGATGCTCAAGCTTCGTCGTTGGTGCATTCTAGGTGTAATTCGTTTTATGATTTCAATGTTTAATTTATTTTCCTTTCATTTTGCTATGAACATGAGTGGCTAAACCCCTATTGGTTAGGGGTGATTTCGAAGCCATAACTATGTGTGCAAGTTGATTTGATAAATTCCAGTTATGAGTTCTTGAATCGTGAATGCAATTGGCTTAACTGTGCGAGTAATAACGTATTTGTGTTTGTTAATTAGGGGTCGACACTTAATTGGCTTGCATGAATATGATGCTAGAATATAAGTTTGTTTCACATAATTGTCACACACTTATATTCACAAGTAGTGAAGGTTGCTAGTCACAATCGCGTTAAGTTCAATTCCTAGCATAAGTGTCATGATGTCATAGTCACAAGTGCTTTGTCAATGCTTATAGTTTTCATTGAACGTAATGATCTTTGATTGTATCTTTATTATGATGTCATGTAAGGAACTTTTGAAGAATGCTTTGGGTTGTCGTATGATGTCATCCAATTCAATAACACAAGGAAAACTTGAGAATTAACTAGTGATGTCACGGTTAATTTGGGGCATTGTCATTCATAATTCTATGAAGGAATAACTGGAAATCGAGTCATTTGCATACTTGTCATGTGTGGAGAAAGAACCCCTAACTAGTTCATCATCCATTAAAAACCCCAAAAACGTTTCAAAATCAGTTTTACTTTGCAATCTGTTTTCTCAACTTTAATTTCGTCCAAATCAAATCCCCCTTTACTTTGAAGTCTCAATTTAGTTAGAAATTGTTTTGGTTCATGTTTTTAAGTGTTTTGAGTCAAGTTTTCAACCAATTTCGTCCAAATTAGTGTAGGTGCTCAAAACTGCCCAGAAAGTGGTTTTTAGGCAGTTTTGAGTCTTCTAGTTGCTGTTTTGAGTTTTTGTTTTGTTTTAGTGTTTTAACTTTGGTTTTTCATTCTTTGAGTCCAAATTAGTGTTTTTAACTTTGTTTTGGAGTTCTTAGGTCAGTTTTCAAGAGTTTAGCAATCCCTCCTAATCCCCGGTTTTGAACGATCCCTACTTACATACTTTGCTACAATTGTCAGAAGAGGGTTTAATTTGTGTGCTTAATATATTTCGCATCAAATTTTTGGCGCCGTTGCCGGGGATTAGCAACTTTGCTAAATCCCTTGGATTGTTTTTGTTTCATTTATTTCACTTTGTTTCTGATTTTGTTGTAGTTTCTGACCTATTTTTGTTTCTTGTTTTTTTTAGGTACTAGTGCATGACGCGGAGTTCTCAAACTGTGAATGCCGTGGGGCAGGTTGTGGAGGAGATCTCACTCCATGCCGTGGGCACCAATGGTGCCTGAACGTGTTCTTCGTCCGGCTGCAAGACGTTAAAGAAAGCGCTACTTGGGAGGCAACCCATGCCATTCAACAAAGGAAGACCTAGAAAGCACTCCAATTCCAGATTTGCGTTCCTAAACCCTTCTCTTTGTTGATTCTTTCTAATCTGCCTATTTAGTTGTTTTACTTGCTGTTTGTGTGTTTCTTTGTGTGATTCTATGCTTAAAACATTGAGGACAATGTTTGATTTAAGTGTGGGGGGGGGTAATTAAGTGTTTTTCATGCAAATTCGTGGGATTTTATCACCCATTATTTCAAAACTTGTTCCTTGCTGTTTTTAAGTGTTTTTAAGCAGTTTTGGTGTGTTTTAGTATGTTTTGAAGTAAAAATCCGAAAATCAAAGAAAAATTTGAAAAATTTGTTTTAAAAAACCCAAAAAAGAGTTGTTTTTGTGTGTTTGTTTGTGTCTTAGGGTCCCTTCCAACACAATGATGAGGATTTGGTTTTTAAATACATGGCTGTTAAAGAGAGTGATTAACATGGATGAAAGTTTGATTTACTCTATGTTTATGCTTGGTTGTGGTTATAACTTATGAATTCACATGCAATCATAAAAGAAAAAAAAATCAGTTTTTGTAACATGCTTGAAGGAAGGAACTCAAATTAACGCTACAAGCTTGTAAGACTTGAACCTAAACGTTTATTTGGAGAGTTAAAATCTGTGCATTCTTTGTTTTCTAAAATCGTTGCATGATCTCATTATTCTTTGCTTGGTTGCTACTTAGAAGGCGTTTCATCATTTAGTTCCAAACACTAGAAGTCATGCCCATTTCATTCAAAGCATGGTATTGATTAGCATAACACATTTTCAAGATGAAGTTGTGTAGTGACCACCACTTTAGCCAAAAAGCCGTGTGCCCTACTCCATTATATGTTTAGGTGTTAACCCCATTGAGCCTTGTTTAGCCTTTTCTTTGTTAACCCACATTATCCTCACCTAGCCTAGATTAGGACTATCCATACCCTCGTTCTTAAAGTATAGTAAGCATGATTCAAATGGAATTCCTTTATGGCAGAAACCAAGTGTGGGGGAAGTAGAAAGAAAAGAAAAGAAAAATTCGTAAAAAAAAAAAAAAAAAAAAAAAAAAAAAAAAGTATGAAAAGAGTTGAACAACATGAGAAAAAAGAGTTCCAAGGTGTTGTTTGTTGAAGAAAGGGTCCAAAAAGTTGAATTCGGCCCCAAGAAGTTGTTTAAAGTCTTCCCCTTGTGTTTTTAAGTTAATTTCTGCAAACTAAGTGAATTCTAAGTCTTAATTTCATTACTTTGCTTACTAATGCTTGAAGTAACGTTTGTTTTCCCTATCCTTTCTTTGTTAACCAATACCCCAAGCCCCGTTGCAACCCTTAAACTTCTATCTTGAGTGTTATGTGTTTCAATTTGTTGAGTTTGAATTTGGTATGAGCATATGGTGTCACTGGTTCTCGCATCTAAGTAGTAGCATTCCATTCATGAGATCATATCTAAACATGCCTATTAACTCCGGAAATTGCGTTCTTTGTGATACATATATGTGAGCATTCGTTTTTATATCTACATCAATTCTCTCACATATGACTAGTATAGGGTGTGTAGTTAGAAAATCTGAGTGAAAATAGAGTGCAAATCTATTAAGGATAGAAGGAATTCTCTAAGGCATGTTACTACATTCAAAACATTGTTTTAATTGGTTAATTGTGAACTAGTAAGTAGTGACTATGATTAAGCATGTGCTTAAGTGTTAAATTGACTCAAATCTGTGGGAATGATAATCTTTAACATGTCATGTGCATTGGAAATCCCTGAGGCAAACGTTGGAAGGTTTAGATTATGTTTGTTTGTTTTGTCTTGTTTTATTTCTTTGTTTTGCTCGAGGACTAGCAAAAGCTAAGTGTGGGGGAATTTGATAGGAGCATTTTTATGCGACTTAATTGGCTTGTTCTCATGCATTTATGTTGTTTTTCCTTAGTTAGTTTAAGTGTTTAAAGTCATTTTCGTGCAATTTCAGGTTTTAGTGTCAAAGTATGCAAAAAGAAGCAATTTGGAGCATTCTAGAGCATTTTTGGGCCAAGATTGGATAGTGCAAGCATGGAGGCATGAGGATGGACGAATTTGAAGGCTTGAATTCAGTTAGGGAGCTGCAAGGGGGCCTAAAAAAAACCTTATTTCTAGAAGGCTTTATCTATTCACACATGGTGCCTAATTTCTGTATTGGAAGAACAAGCCGTCCTAGCTTGTCACTAGCCGTCCTAGTTTGTCTCCTACCCGTCCTAGCTTGTCTCCTAGCCGTCCTAGCTTGTCACTAGCCGTCCTACCTTGTCTCCTAGCCGTCCTAGCTTGTCACTAGCCGTCCTAGCTTGTCTCCTAGCCGTCCTAGCTTGTCACTAGCCGTCCTACCTTGTCTCCTAGCCGTCCTAGCTTGTCACTAGCCGTCCTAGCTTGTCACTAGCCGTCCTAGCTTGTCTCCTAGCCGTCCTACCTTGTCTCCTAGCCGTCCTATCTTGTCTCCTACCTTGTCCAAGCTACACACATATATCCTTTAAGTGTTTCATGTATAGAATTTCTGGTACAAAAAACCTTTTGGTTTCAACTAAGTTCAAAACCTTTCCTAGCCCTATAAATAAGGCTTTGCAGCAAGGCACTTGGGGGGATCACTCATTCACCCAATTTTCGTCTATTCATCTAGCCACACCACTCTACACATCCTAAAATCCTAAAAACACAATTCCAGCCAAACACTACACCTTGCCGTGCCTATCCTCCATCCAATTCCATAATCCCTGATCCTAAAACACATCCCAACCATCCCATCCACCTTTGTGCCGTAGCAAGGAGAAAGAAGGAAAGACTCTTGGATGCTCAAGCTTCGTCGTTGGTGCATTCTAGGTGTAATTCGTTTTATGATTTCAATGTTTAATTTATTTTCCTTTCATTTTGCTATGAACATGAGTGGCTAAACCCCTATTGATAGGAGCATATTCATGCGACTTAAATGGCTTGTTCTCGTGCATTTACGTTATGTTTCTTTAGTTATTTTAGTCCTTTATGCCATTTTCGTGTGTTTCTAGGTTCATATGGCTAAGGAAGCAAAAAGGTGCATTTTGGAGCATTTTGGAGCAAAATTGGGCTTGGAATGGATAGCTTATGTTTGGAGCCAAGGTGTTGGACGAAATTGAGGCACTTTAGGACACAAAACAATGGCCCTAGCCCAATTAGATAACCTTGCCATGGCTTATCCCTTCTCCCCTTCCCTTGCCATGCAAACCACCCTATTTTAGGCCCATTCTATGTACTTAAACCTTAGCCCTTTAACCTTGCAGCCATATCCCCTCTTTTATCCACATGCATTCATAATCATTCATAATCATTCACCACCAATTCAGCCACATGCACTTGTTCTTTCATCATTGCACCACCATCCTTTACCATTGCAGCCACATGCACTTCCCCCTTTACCATTGCAGCCACATGCACTTCCCCCTTCATCATTTCAGCCACCAAACACCCACATGCACTCCCACTCCAGATTTTCAGCCATCCCAATTCATCATTGCACATCAACACATTCTATCATTTCCACATGCATTCCCCTTACAATTTCAGCCACTCCACATGCATTTCAAGCTTTCCACCAAGTTCCTAGCTGTCATGTTCCCTCTTTTCACCTATAAATAAGCATCCATTGCAGCCACAAATCACTAACTCTTCCATATTCAGAAAACCATCTCATATACACATTCATTCACGCTAGAAATTCATTCCCTCTCTCTAACACTGCCATACTTCAGCATTCTTCATATTTTCTGCCCAAAAACACTCCTTGCCTTCCCCTACGTCCATCCCTACCCTAAACACATCATTCTACATCATCCATAACCCCCAAAACTCACCAAAACCCCTTGTGCCGCAACAACAAAGAGGAGGAGAAGAGGCCTAAACGTTCATACAATTCAAGTTTGAGTTGTTGGAATTTTTAGGTGTACTTCCTTTCCTTGATTTCAATGTTTACTTTGTTATTACTCTCTAAGTTTGTTGTAATCATGAGTGGCTAAACCCCTAATTAGTTAGGGGAAAGTTTGAAGCCATGAACATGTTTGAAATATGAATTGATTTCTTCCAATTGTGATTTGTTAAGTTGTGATTGTAATTCAATTATCATGTTTATTAAAAACTTGTTTTTGTATGTTGATTAGGGATGCATACTTAGTCTTCATGCATAAACTCGATGCTAGTTTATAAACGAGTTTCACCTAATCGTCACAAGTTTATAAACATGAGTAGTGAAGGTTGCTAGTCACAACCGCGTTAATTGAATTCTTGGCAAGAGTATCATGCATTCATAGTTACAATTGCCTCGTCAACACTTATAATTTTCATAGAGCATCATGATCTCTCATTGTATCTCTTCTATGCATTCATGTTGAGAACCATTGGAGAATGATTTGAATTGTCGCATGCATCATCCAATTCAATAACATAAGGAAAATTTGAGAGTTAATTAGTGCATCACGGTTAACTTGGGGTGTTGAGCATCATAGTTAATGAAAAGCAATGGGAGAATCGATTCATATACAAATGTGTCATGTGTGGAGAATGGACCTCTAACTAATCCATCCATTATCTTGTTTTTAAGAAATTCGTTTTTACAATCTGCCTAGTTTGTTATCTTGTTTCGTTATTTCAAATCTCATCAAGACAAAATCCCCCTTTACTTTAGTGTCCAATTTAGTTAGAAAGTGTCTTAGTTTGTGTTTATAAGTGTTTTGATTCAATTTATTACACAAATTCGTCCAAATTCACCAAAGTGCTCAAAACTGCCCAGAAAGTGTTTTTAATGCAGTTTTGAGTGTTTTGGGTGATGTTTGAATCTTTTGGTTTGTTTTAGAGTTTTAAAGTTTAGTTTTGCATTCTTTGAGTCTAGTATAGTGTTTTATATTGTGTTTTTACGTTTGAATCAAACCATAATCTTAAATTCGTCCAACATTGGGTTTAAGGTCAGAAACTGCCTAGTTAGTGTTTTTAGGCAGTTCTGAGTCTTTTGAACTTGTTTTGAGTCCTTTGAGTCTTTGTGAACGTTTTTAACTTTATTTTACGTTTTTGAGTCAGTTTCCAAGTGATTTGCAATCCCTCCTAATCCCCGGTTAAGAACGATCCCTACTTATACTTATACTACAATTGACAAAAAGAGGGTTTAATTTGTGCGCGTATAATTTTCGCATCAAATTTTGGCGCCGTTGCCGGGGATTAGCAAAATTGCTAATCCCTTGTGTTTTTGCCGTATGTTTTTAGTGTAATTTACCTAGTTTTCTTATTTTGTTTTGTTTTCTTGGTTTAGGTACTAGTGCATGACGCGGAGTTCTCAAACTGTGCATGCACATATCTTGGACTTTAACGACGATTTTGAACGTGATTTGAGAAGAAAGAGGAGGCATCCCGAACCTAGTGAACCTAGTTCAAGTTCAGAGGCCGAATCTGAGTTTGAAAGTGTGGAAGAAGAAGTTATGGCAGCGGACAATCGGACCATTAAAGAGCTTTCGGCCTCGGGGTTGACCAATGCCGCACCATTATGCATTCAATACCCCGCGGCTGCCCAAGGCAAGACCGATGAATTCGAGTTGAAGTCAAGCATGTTGCACCACATTTCGAAATACCATGGGCTTTCCATGGAAGATCCCAACAAGCATCTCAAGGAGTTCGAGGTTGTTTGTTCGAGCATGACACCCATAAATGTCGATGGGAACATTCTAATGATGAAAGCTTTTCCATTCTCTCTTGTGGAAAAGGCTAAGGATTGGCTTTATGAATTGGCACCCGGGACCGTTACTTCTTGGGAGAGCATGAAGAGAGCGTTCTTGGAGAAGTTCTTCCCTACTTCAAGAGTCATTCTCTTGAGGAAGAAAATTAGCGGAATCCAACAAAGTCAAGGAGAATATTTTCCGGCATACTACGAGCGTTTTAAAGCCCTTGTTGCATCATGTCCTCAACATCAAATGAAGGAGGAGCTTCTCCTTCAATATTTCTATGAGGGCCTTCTTCCCATTGAAAGGCAAATGCTCGATGCTTCGGCGGGAGGTGCATTGGTGGACAAAACTCCTATGTCAGCCAAGACCCTAATTGCAAACCGTGCTCTAAATGCACAACAATATGAAGGACTTGGGCAAAGGGACCCCCCACGGCAACACTTGAATGAGGTAAGTTCTCAATCCGATATTCAATCTCAGATAGCTAATCTTACTTCTATTGTGTCTCAGATGGCCGAAGGAATGAAGATACAAGGACCGATTGTATGTGGTGTATGTTCTATCCAAGGACACCCTTCGGAAAAATGCCCTCAATTGATTGAGAATGGGGGATGGGAGAGTGCAAATGCCATTGGATTTCCGAGCCACAATCAACCAAGGAATGATCCATATTCCAACACATACAATCCGGGTTGGAGAGACCATCCAAACTTCAAGTGGAGGGAACCTCAACAACCTCAACAACAAGGAGGCTTTAGACAACAACCCCCGGGGTTCTACACCAAGCCATTCGGCCCCAATCCAAACCAAGCACAACCTGCCCAAAACAATCAAGGTACGTCGTTGGGCAATGAAACACTTCTTAAATTACTTACCAATTTGTCTCAGGGGCAAGAGGATCAAACCAAAGCCATGCAAAACCAAGACAAAAGGGTGGATCACTTGGAGAAACAAATTGGGCAGATTGCGGAATTTGTAGGACAATTCCGAGACAAAGGCAAGCTCCCTAGCTCAACCATTGTCAATCCAAGGGGAGGGTGCGAATCTGCCAAGGCAATCATGTTGAGAAGTGGTAAGGAGGTCGGAACCACCTCAAGGCCATCCAAAACAAGTCAAGAAGAGGACATGTTGCTGCAAGAAGAGGAGGAACAAGCAAAGAAGGCCACGGCAAGGGTGAAAGAAACTTTGCCGCAGCCCCCTATTGTGCCAAAACCGTCCAACACGCCTAAGGTAAGTCCAAATTCGACTTTGTCAAGTTCTATTCCACTAAACGTGCCTTTTCCGCACAGATTTTTGTCAAGTTCTATTATACGCACACAAATTATACCCTATTTTTATCAATTGTAGTAAGTATGTAAGTAGGGATCGTTCTTAACCGGGGATTAGGAGGGATTGCAAATCACTTGGAAACTGACTTAAAAACGTAAAATAAAGTTTAAAACACTCAACTAGACTCAAAGAATGCGAAACTAAACGCTTAAAACACTAAAACAAACCAAAAGACTCAAACATCACCCAAAACACTCAAAACTGCATTAAAAACACTTTCTGGGCAGTTTTGAGCACTTTGGTGAATTTGGACGAATTTGTGTAATAAATTGAATCAAAACACTTATAAACAAAAACTAAGACACTTTCTAACTAAATTGGACACTAAAGTAAAGGGGGATTTTGTCTTGATGAGATTTGAAATAACGAAACAAGATAACAAACTAGGCAGATTGTAAAAACGAATTTCTTAAAAACAAGATAATGGATGGATTAGTTAGAGGTCCATTCTCCACACATGACACATTTGTATATTAATCGATTCTCCAATTGCTAGTGACATTCATTCACGCTAGAAATTCATTCCCTCTCTCTAAAGGACTAAAATAACTAAAGAAACATAACGTAAATGCACGAGAACAAGCCATTTAAGTCGCATGAATATGCTCCTATCAGTCACTAGCCGTCCTAGCTTGTCACTAGCCGTCCTAGCTTGTCTCCTAGCCGTCCTACCTTGTCTCCTAGCCGTCCTATCTTGTCTCCTACCTTGTCCAAGCTACACACATATATCCTTTAAGTGTTTCATGTATAGAATTTCTGGTACAAAAAACCTTTTGGTTTCAACTAAGTTCAAAACCTTTCCTAGCCCTATAAATAAGGCTTTGCAGCAAGGCACTTGGGGGGATCACTCATTCACCCAATTTTCGTCTATTCATCTAGCCACACCACTCTACACATCCTAAAATCCTAAAAACACAATTCCAGCCAAACACTACACCTTGCCGTGCCTATCCTCCATCCAATTCCATAATCCCTGATCCTAAAACACATCGCAACCATCCCATCCACCTTTGTGCCGTAGCAAGGAGAAAGAAGGAAAGACTCTTGGATGCTCAAGCTTCGTCGTTGGTGCATTCTAGGTGTAATTCGTTTTATGATTTCAATGTTTAATTTATTTTCCTTTCATTTTGCTATGAACATGAGTGGCTAAACCCCTATTGGTTAGGGGTGATTTCGAAGCCATAACTATGTGTGCAAGTTGATTTGATAAATTCCAGTTATGAGTTCTTGAATCGTGAATGCAATTGGCTTAACTGTGCGAGTAATAACGTATTTGTGTTTCTTAATTAGGGGTCGACACTTAATTGGCTTGCATGAATATGATGCTAGAATATAAGTTTGTTTCACATAATTGTCACACACTTATATTCACAAGTAGTGAAGGTTGCTAGTCACAATCGCGTTAAGTTCAATTCCTAGCATAAGTGTCATGATGTCATAGTCACAAGTGCTTTGTCAATGCTTATAGTTTTCATTGAACGTAATGATCTTTGATTGTATCTTTATTATGATGTCATGTAAGGAACTTTTGAAGAATGCTTTGGGTTGTCGTATGATGTCATCCAATTCAATAACACAAGGAAAACTTGAGAATTAACTAGTGATGTCACGGTTAATTTGGGGCATTGTCATTCATAATTCTATGAAGGAATAACTGGAAATCGAGTCATTTGCATACTTGTCATGTGTGGAGAAAGAACCCCTAACTAGTTCATCATCCATTAAAAACCCCAAAAACGTTTCAAAATCAGTTTTACTTTGCAATCTGTTTTCTCAACTTTAATTTCGTCCAAATCAAATCCCCCTTTACTTTGAAGTCTCAATTTAGTTAGAAATTGTTTTGGTTCATGTTTTTAAGTGTTTTGAGTCAAGTTTTCAACCAATTTCGTCCAAATTAGTGTAGGTGCTCAAAACTGCCCAGAAAGTGGTTTTTAGGCAGTTTTGAGTCTTCTAGTTGCTGTTTTGAGTTTTTGTTTTGTTTTAGTGTTTTAACTTTGGTTTTTCATTCTTTGAGTCCAAATTAGTGTTTTTAACTTTGTTTTGGAGTTCTTAGGTCAGTTTTCAAGAGTTTAGCAATCCCTCCTAATCCCCGGTTTTGAACGATCCCTACTTACATACTTTGCTACAATTGTCAGAAGAGGGTTTAATTTGTGTGCTTAATATATTTCGCACCATCATGCCCATTTCATTCAAAGCATGATATTGATTGCATAACATACAATAAGATGAAGTTGTTAGTCAAGCCAGAGCCAAAAAGCCTATCCCTTTTCATATGTATTGTAGGATTAACCCTCTTGAGCCTTTTCAAAACCTATTTTCGTTGTTAGCCACATTATCCTCACCTAGCCTAGAATAGGACTTTCCATACCTTGGTTCTTAAAGGATAGTGAAGCACAACTTAGAGTGAACTCCTTTGGTCAATATATGGTGGAAAACGAGTGTGGGGGAAGATGATAGGGCACGAAAAAGAAAAAAAAAAAAAAAAAAAAAAAAAAAAAAAAAAAAAAAGAAAGAGAAAAAAAGAGAAAAAGAGAAGGAAAGAAGAGAAATTCGTAGAAAAATCAAAAGAAAATAGAAAAGTGTTCAAAAGAAAGAAAAGGAGTTGAAAAATAAGTGAGAATGAACTCACAAGTGTTGGTTGTTGAAGGAAGGGTCCAAAAGAGTGAATTTGACCCTAAATGTTGCATGAATCTTCCCTTGTGTTTAAAAGTTGGTTTTTTTGCCATTAGAAGTGAGTTTAAGTGTCAATTTCATTACTTTGCTTACTATTGCTTTAAGAACGTTTGTTTATCCTTACCTTTCTTTGTTAGCCAATACCTTAGCCTCGTTACAACCCTCAACTTCTATCTTGATGTTATGTGTTCAATATGTGGAGTTTGAATTTGGTATGAGCATATGGAATCACTGGTTCTCGTTCTAAGTAGTAGCATTCCATTCATGAGATCATATTCATGTCATTGTCGTAAATCCAGAAAATGCTTTCTTTGATATAACATATGTGAGTATTAGTCTTCATTTTTACATCAATCTTCTCACATATAACTAGTGTAGGGTGTGAAGTTAGAAAATCTGTGTGAAAATAGAGTGCATTATAGTGAGGAATTGAGGGAATTCTCTAAGGCATGTTACTACATTCGAAACATTGTTTTAATTGATTATGTGTGAACTAATAGGTAGTAACTATGATTAAGTGTTTGTTGAAGTATAAAGAAAGCTAAAAACCGTGGGGATGATGTTCTCTAATGTGTCATGTTCGTTGGGAATCCCTGAGATACATGTTGGAAGGTTTAGAATGTGTTTTGTTTTTGATTTATTTCGTTTTGCTTGAGGACTAGCAAAAGCTAAGTGTGGGGGAATTTGATAGGAGCATATTTATGCTACTTAGTTGTGTTGTTTCCTTACACTTAGTGAGTTAATTACTATGTATTTCAGTCTTTTAAAGTATTTTCGTGTGTTTTTAGGTCCGAATGGCAAAAGGAGCAAGAAAGTGCATTTTGAGGCTATTTGGAGCATTTTTGGGCATGGATTGGATAGCTTAATCATGTAGCAATGAGGATGGACGAAATTGAAGACTAGAAGAGCTAGGAAAGGCTACAAATCTGGTGGAAGAAGTTCTATTCCAATGAAGATAAGGAAGAAGCAAGAAACAAGGGATCTTATCCAAACCTTATCCTATCCTATCTCTAACATTATCCTATTCTTTCCTATCCAAATCAGGTGGGGACTTAAACTTAGCTATTTAGGTGGGATTAGATATATATCTAAACACTTAGAACAGGTTCTAGACCCTCATTCCTTTGTATGCCGCATATACACCACTCCTAGTAGGTTTAGGAATTGAAAACCTTATCCTACTCTCATATCACATGTTCATATCCCTTTAGGATTAGGAATCTGTTCTAAACCCTTTTTTTAGAAGCCTTATCTTATCCCCACAGCCCTTGCCGCACATATACTTCTAGAATCCCTAAATCCTAGCTGAATTCCCTATTCCAAATCCCACTTAATTTCTGCCTTGAGTTAACCTTTTTCCAATGGGATTAGGCAATCCTTTTCCTACACTAAGTGTGCCAAAACTAGCCTATATAAACAGCCTTGCCGTGCCATTTAATGATCACCATCCCTTCACACAACATTCATACATCCCTTCAGAAATCAACCTTGTGCTGTGACCTAGCAAGGAGGAGGAGAAGGAAGACCAAGCCTTGGGCGTTTGTACATTCAAGTTGGAGTGTTGGACGTGTCTAGGTGTAATCTATCTTTTATTTTCAATGTTTAAATCTATATTGCTTTGTTTTGTCATGAACATGAGAGGCTAAACTCGTTTTAGCCTAGGGATGCTTTGAAACCATGATTACAATTATAATATGATTTGATTAATTCCAGTTGTGATTTCATAAATTGCGAATGCAGTTTACTTAACTGTTTGATGGATAACTTATTCTTGTATGTTTATTAGGGAGGCCTACTTAATTTGCATGCTTGAATTTGGGGCTAGAATATAAGGGTGTTTCACATAATCGTCACAAACTTATATTCACAAGTAGTTAAGGTTGTTTTCACAATCATGTTAAGTAAATTCCTAGCATGCGTATCATGATGTCATAGTTACAAGTGCTTTGTCAATACTTATGGTTTCCATTGAACGTAATGATCTTTAACCGTATCTCTATTATGATGTCATGTAGGGGACTTTTTGAAGAATGCTTTGGGTTGTCGTATGATGTCATCCAATCCACTAACTTAAGGGAAATCTGAGGGTTAATTAGTGATGTCACGGTTAATCTGGGGTGTTGAGGTTCATGGTTTATCGGAAAAGCAACTGGAAATCAATTTATGTTAGAAAGTATCATGTGTGGAGAAGTATCCCTTGGCTATCCCATCATCCATTAGTTTTTCTTATTTTCGTCCAAAATCTGTTTTAAAGTTTTAAGACACTTGTTTCTTTTAAATTCGTCCAAAATCAAAACCCCCTTTCTTATTTGTTCCAAATCTGTCCAAAAGAGTCTTTTTGAGTCTTTAGAGTCAAAACCAAGTGTATTTTCGTCCAAATTATGTCATAGAGTCTAAATTGAGTGTTTTTGGTTGTTTTTGGTTGTTTTGAGTCTTTAAAGTTTGTTTTGAGTCATATAAGTTAGTAAGAGTCTTGTGAGTCTATTTAAAGTGTTTTAAAACATATTTTCACATCTTTGAGTCAATTTTCATTAGATTAGCAATCCCTCCTAATCCCCGGCCTAGAACGATCCCTACTTATATCTATACTACAATTGTCGAAAAGAGGGTTTAATTTGTGTGCTTATATATTTCGCATCAACATGATCCTTCATTTCTATGCCATTTGTAATGACCTTTTCAAGTGCATCGCCATGTAATTGATCAATGTGTGCCTGCGCCAAAGAATCAAGAATATCAATAGAGAAACATGAGTGATCATCATTAGGAAATTTCATAGTTTCAGAAATATTAAAATCAATCACTTCCCCATCGAATTCCATTGTTAAAGTGCCTTTAAACACGTCTATCTTAGTTCGGGCCGTCTTCATGAATGGCCTCCCAAGAAGAATCGGCAAGGATGGAGCATGGGTGGTTTCCTCCATTTCAAGGACATAGAAATCCGCCGGGAAGATCAAATTATTCACCTGCACTAAGACATCTTCCAATACGCCCTTTGGATAGGCATTAGATCTATCGGCCAACTGAATAATCACACCATCATTTTTCAATTCACCAAGGTTCATTGAGGCATAAATAGAGTATGGCATGACGTTAATTGAAGCTCCTAAGTCTAACATAGCATGTTCGAACTTAGTTTGACCAATAATACAAGAGATTGTAAAGCTACCTGGATCTTTGCACTTTGGTGGTAACTTTCTTTGTAAAATAGCGGAAACGTTCTCACTTACCCTTACCACCTCCTTGTTTGAAATCCTCTTCCTCGTTGTGCAAAGCTCTTTTAAGAACTTGGCATACTTAGGGACTTGCTTGATTGTATCAAGGAGCGGAATGTTGACTTGAACTTTCCTAAAGGTTTCCAGAATGTCCTTTTCACTCTCCTCCTTGTTTGATTGCCTAAACCTGCTAGGAAAGGGCACGTTTAGTGGAATAGAACTTGACAAAGTCGAATTTGGACTTACCTTAGGCGTGTTGGACGGTTTTGGCACAATAGGGGGCTGCGGCAAAGTTTCTTTCACCCTTGCCGTGGCCTTCTTTGCTTGTTCCTCCTCTTCTTGTAGTAACATGTCCTCTTCTTGACTTGTTTTGGACGGCCTTGAGGTGGTTCCGACCTCCTTACCACTTCTCAACATGATTGCTTTGGCAGATTCGAACCCTCCCTTTGGATTGACAATTGTTGAGCTAGGGAGCTTGCCCTGTTCTCGGAATTGTCCTACAAACTCCGCAATTTGCCCAATTTGTTTCTCCAAGTGATCCACCCTTTTGTCTTGGTTTTGCATGGCTTTGGTTTGATTCTCTTGCCCCTGAGACAAATTGGTAAGTAACTTAAGAAGTGTTTCATTGTCCAACGACGTACCTTGATTGTTTTGGGCAGGTTGTGCTTGGCTTGAATTGGGGCCGAATGGCTTGGTGTAGAACCCCGGGGGTTGCTGCCTAAAGCCTCCTTGTTGGTAAGGTTGTTGAGGCTCCCTCCACTTGAAGTTTGGATGGTCTCTCCAACCTGGATTGTATGTATTAGAATATGGATCATTCCTTGGTTGATTTTGGCTTGGAAATCCAATGGCGTTTGCATTCTCCCACCCACCATTCTCAATCAATTGAGGGCACTTTTCTGAAGGATGACCTTGAATAGAACATACGCCACATACAATTGGACTTTGGATCTTCATTCCTTCGGCCATCTGAGACACAAGAGAAGTAAGATTAGCTACTTGAGTTTGAAGGTCGGATTGAGAACTTACCTCATTCACTTGTTGCCGTGGGGGGTCCCTTTGCCCAAGTCCTTCATATTGTTGTGCATTTAGAGCACGGTTTGCAATTAGGGTCTTGGCTGCAATAGGTGTTTTGTCCACCAATGCACCTCTCGCCGAAGCATCGAGCATTTGCCTTTCAATGGGAAGAAGGCCCTCATAGAAGTATTGAAGGAGAAGCTCCTCCTTCATTTGATGTTGAGGACATGATGCAACAAGGGCTTTAAAACGCTCGTAGTATGCCGGAAAAGATGCATTTACGTTATGTTTCTTTAGTTATTTTAGTACTTAAATGGCTTGTTCTCGTGCATTTACGTTATGTTTCTTTAGTTATTTTAGTACTTTAAGCTATTTTCGTGTGTTTGTAGGTCCAAAGGGCTAAAGGAGCAAAAAGATGCATTTTGGATACTTTTGGAGCACTTTTGGGCTAAGGATGGATAGCTTATGCTTGGCCCCAAAGTGTTGGACGAAATTGAAGACCTAATTGAAGACCAAAGTGTTGGAACCTTGTTCCCTTTAGTTTTAGGACATTTAAACCTTTCCAATTTCCTTAGCCGTGCATAACATTCCAACATTCCACTCCTTCATTTCAGCCACACTCCCACATATCATTACTTATCATCACCACTTATCATATCATAACCACATATCATATCACTCATCACTTATCACTTATCACTTATCATCATCACTTATCACATCACTTATCATAATCACTTATCACTTATCATCATCACTTATCACTTATCACTTATCATCATCACTTATCACTTATCATTTAACATGCATAACACACATCCATTCTAACACATTGTCATTGCACATGCATTTCCTTCATTAATTAACCCACATGCACCCTTTATTCTTTCATCATTTCAGCCATCTTCCACACCCTTTAATCATTCATCCACATGCAACCTAATCACACACCCACACAATCTGCAATCATTCAAACAAACACCATCATTGCCATGCATCCCATTCCATCTCCCATTTCAGATTGCATTTCATTCATTCCAACCAAGCCACATGCACTCCCTTTAAATATATTCAACCTAGCTGTCATTCCACTTCATTGCACATGCATTCCCTTCATAAATAATTCCACATGCATTTGCACATGCATTCCCTCACCAAGAAATCATTCAACACATGCATTCACTCTTTAATCACATGCACCACCAATTCAGCCACTTTCACACACCAACAACACCACTCATTGCACATGCACTCCCACCCTTTAATCACATGCATAAATCAGCCACATGCATCTCCCATCACCATTTCAGAATTCCAGCATTTGCACATGCAACCTAGCTGTCATGTTCCCTCTCCCATCCATCCATCTCCCTATAAAAACCATACACACTTCACACAAACATTCATTCACTCTTCCATATTCCAGAAATTCGTCAAAACCTCTCCACACCCTTGCAGCAGCCACCAAAACACTTTTCTCCTCCATTGCAGCCACTCCAACCACTCCCCAAACCATTCACACCATCAAACTATCCTTAGACCTTGTGCTACAACGAAGAGGAAGATAAGAGGGCCTAAACGTTCATACAATTCAAGTTTGAGTTGTTGGAATGTTTAGGTGTTTCTTTGATTTCAATGTTTAATTTCAATACTCTTTGTTTTGTACGAATGAGGAATGGAAGAGAAGAGGGCCTAAACGTTCATACAATTCAAGTTTGAGTTGTTGGAATGTTTAGGTGTTTCTTTGATTCCAATGTTTAAATTCAACTAAACCCCCCTTGGCTAGGGGGGGGATTCGAAATATATGTTTATGCTTGCATTTTGATTTGATTACTTCTAATTGCGTTTCATAAGTTGTGGATTCAATTTGTTTAACCGTTTGATTGATAACTTATTTATGTATGTTTATTGAGAATGCGCGCTTAATTTTCATGCATGAATATGACGCTAGAATATAAGTGAGTTTCACCTAATAGTTATGAACTTATATTCGCAAGTAGTGGAGGTTGCTTATAAACAATCGCGTTAAACAAATTCTTGGCATAAGTTTCATGCAATCATAGTAACGAATGCCTCGTCAACACTTATAATTTTCATAGAGCGTAATGATTCTTGCTTGTACCTCTTCTATGCATTCATGTTGAGGACTTGTGGGGAATGTTTTGAATTGTCGCATGCATCATCCAATTCAATAACGTTAGGAAGATTTGAAGGTTAATTAGTGCATCACGGTTAACTTGGGGTGTTGAGTATCATAGTTTATTGAAATGCAATTGGAAATCATTTTATTATGCAAGTATAACATGTATGGAGATGAACCCCTTAGCTAGGTTCCCATCCATTCAATTCCATCAAATTCATCTTTACATTCTGTCTAGTTTATTAACTTCTTTCGTTATTTCAATTCTCGTCAATTTAAAACCCCCCTTTACTTTCTTGTTCTTTAGTGTTTAGACTTTGTTTAGTTTATGTTTTAAAGTGTTTTGATTCAATTTATTTCCCAAAATTCGTCCAAATTCACCAAAGTGCTCAAAACTGCCCAGAAAGTGATTTTAAGGCTGTTTTGAGTGTTTTGGGTGATGTTTGAGTCTTTTGGTTTGTTTTAGTGTTTTAAAGTTTAGTTTTGCATTCTTTGAGTCTAGTATAGTGTTTTATATTGTGTTTTTACGTTTGAATCAAACCATAATCTTAAATTCGTCCAACATTGGGTTTAAGGTCAGAAACTGCCTAGTTAGTGTTTTTAGGCAGTTTTGAGTCTTTTGAACTTGTTTTGAGTCCTTTGAGTCTTTGTGAACGTTTTTAACTTTATTTTACGTTTTTGAGTCAGTTTCCAAGTGATTTGCAATCCCTCCTAATCGCCGGTTAAGAACGATCCCTACTTATACTTATACTACAATTGACAAAAAGAGGGTTTAATTTGTGTGCGTATAATTCTCGCATCAATGAGCATGAAACTCGTGCCAAGAATTCATTTAACGCGATTGTTTATAAGCAACCTCCACTACTTGTGAATATAAGTTCATAACGATTAGGTGAAACTCACTTATATTCTAGCGTCATATTCATGCATGAAAATTAAGCGCGCATTCTTAATAAACATTCATAAATAAGTTATCAATCAAACGGTTAAACAAATTGAATCCACAACTTATGAAATTCCAACGAAAGTTAACCAATTCATATTGCAAACATAAACATAATTTCGAATCACCCCCTAGCTAAAGGTTTAGTTCCTCATAACTTTGAAATCAAAGAAACACCTAAACATTCCAACAACTCAAACTTGAATTGTATGAACGTTTAGGCACTCTTCTCTTCCATTCCTCATACGTACAAAACAAAGAGAATTAAAATGAAACATTGAAATCAAAGAATCACCTAAACATTCCAACAACTCAAACTTGAATTGTATGAACGTTTAGGCCCTCTTATCTTCCTCGTTGATGTAGCACAAGGTCTAAGGAGATGGTTAGGGATTATGTGAAGTGTTTTGGAGGGATGGGAAGTGGTTGGATAGTGGCTGCAATGGAGGAGAAAAACTGCACAGAAATGGAAGGGGATTTGCGGCACAAGGGTAGTGTTTGTGTTGTGTGAAGTGTTGTGAATGGAAATGAGATGTGTTTAGGTAATGGGAATGCAAGGGTATTTATAGGAGGAATGGAGGTGTATATGGCTGTTTGTTTAGGATGCAAGTGGCTAATTAATGATGGAAAAACAGCTAGGAAAACATGTGAAAGCTGGAATTGCATGTGAAAGCTGGAAATGGGAATGAAGGCCACGGCATGGAATGTTTTTCTGGAATGATGGCAGGTTGTGTATGTGTTTGTGAAGAGAATAAATGTATGATGGTGGCTGAATGATTAAAGGGAATGAATGGGAGTGACACTAGGTTGGTTATGCATGTGGAATGTGGCTGAATTGTTGGTGAATTAAAGAATGGGAATGCAATCTGAAATGCATGTGAATTATGTTGGAGAGAAAAGGAAGTCACGGCAAAGGCTAGTGTTTGAATGTGTGAAGTGTGTGTGAATGCATGTGAGTGTGAATGGTGGTAGCTAGGGTGAATTATGATGAATGCATATGAAGATGCTAATAAATAATGCATGTAGGGTTAGGAAATAAAATCATAACTTAAAGGGGAATGATTAAAGGGTGTTGAAAGGTTTTGCATGGCTTTGAAGTGAATGTGGATTTTGGAATTGGAAGGAAATGCATGGCCTTGGGGTTGGTTTAAGAGAGAATGGGCTAGGCCCTTTGTTGTATGTCCTAAAGTGCATACAAGGCCTTCAATTTCGTCCAACATTTTGGCTCCTAGCATAAGCCATCCATTCCAAGCCCAAAAGTGCTCCAAAAGTCTCCAAAATGCATCCTTTTGCACCTTTAGCCAAATGAACCTAAAAACACACGAAAATGGCTTAAACTACTAAAACAACTATGAATTAACAATATAAATGCTCGAAAACAAGCTAAGTAAGTCGCCTAAATATGCTCCTATCACATACAACAATTCAAAACATTCTCCAAAAGTCCTTTACGTGAAAAGCACAATAAAGATACAATCAAAGATCATTAAGCAACATGAAAACTATAAGTGTTGACGAGGCATTCGTTACTATGATGAGCATGAAACTAGTGCCAAGAATTCATTTAACGCAATCGTTTATAAGCGACCTCCACTACTTGTGAATATAAGTTTGTAACTATTAGGTGAAACTCACTTATATTCTAGCATCATATTCATGCATGAAAACTAAGCGTGCACTCTCAATAAACATACACAAATAAGTTATCAATCAAGCAGTTAAACAAATTGAATCCACAACTCATGAAATTCCAACTGAAGGTAATCAATTTATATTGCAAGCATATACATGGTTTTGAATCACCCCCTAGCTAACTAGGGGTTTAGCCTCTCATGTTCACAGAAAGAGAAACAAAATTGAAATTAAACATAGAGAACAAAAGATTGATTACACCTAAAACACCCAACGATTCCACTTTGAATTTCTGCACGTTCAAGCTCCTATTTCTTCTTCTCCTTGCTGCGGCACAAAGGTATTAGGGTGATTTTGGATGTGATTTTGGTTTAGGAATGGGATTTAGGATGGGATGGTGGTGCGGCAAGGCTTAGTGGTGGTGTAGGGAGTGATAGGAGCATATTCATGCGACTTAAATGGCTTGTTCTCGTGCATTTACGTTATGTTTCTTTAGTTATTTTAGTACTTTAAGCTATTTTCGTGTGTTTGTAGGTCCAAAGTGCTAAAGGAGCAAAAAGATGCATTTTAGAGACTTTTGGAGCACTTTTGGGCTAAGGATGGATAGCTTATGCTTGGAGCCAAAGTGTTGGACGAAATTGAAGACCTAATTGAAGACCAAAGTGTTGGAACCTTGTTCCCTTTAGTTTTAGGACATTTAAACCTTTCCTAATCCCATTCATCAACACATGCATCCACATACATTCACCCTTTAAACCATTAAATCCACATGCTTTCCTATTCAATTAAATCAGCCACATGCATTCATCATCATAACCTAGCTGTCATTCCACTTCATTGCACATGCATCTTCAAATAAATCAGCCATTCCACATGCATTTTCAACCTAGCTGTCATTGCACATGCATTCACTCTTTAATTCACATGCATTTACTCTTTAATTCACATGCAAAACATCTCATTCCATCTCCCATTTTAGATTGCATTCCATAATCATTCACTCACCTTTAATCCACATGCATCTTCCATAAATCAAATCAGCCACATTCACCACCACATTCACTCACCACAAACATTCCACATGCATTCATCAACATATCTAGTTGTCACTCACATGCATTTCCTTCATCATTTCCAACCCACATGTCCCTTTAATCATTCAAACATACACCCATTCACCACCAGAAATCATCCTTGCCATGAGTTCCCATCAGATTTCCATCATATTCACATGCATTCCATCCTTTAAAACATTGCACATGCACTCCCTTTAATTAATTAAGCCACATGCACTCCCATCCATTTCATCATTGCAGCCAACACATGCTTTCACATGCATTTTCAGATTGTCCCATTGCACATGCAGCCACTTATTCAAAGCACATGCATTTCCACCCTTTAATCACATGCATAAATCAGCCACATGCATCTCCCATCACCATTCCAGATTTCCACCACCCTCCTAGCTGTCATGTTCCCCCCATTTCACCTATAAATAACCCTTCATTGCAGCCACTGATAGGAGCATATTTATGCTACTTAGTTGTGTTGTTTCCTTACACTTAGTGAGTTAATTACTATGTATTTCAGTCTTTTAAAGTATTTTCGTGTGTTTTTAGGTCCTAATGGCAAAAGGAGCAAGAAAGTGCATTTTGAGGCTATTTGGAGCATTTTTGGGCATGGATTGGATAGCTTAATCATGTAGCAATGAGGATGGACGAAATTGAAGACTAGAAGAGCTAGGAAAGGCTACAAATCTGGTGGAAGAAGTTCTACTCCAATGAAGATAAGGAAGAAGCAAGAAACAAAGAACCTTATCCAACCTTATCTTATCCTATCCTAGAAACCCTATCCTATCCTATCTCTAACATTATCCTATTCTATCCTATCCAAATCAGATTGGGACCTAAACCTAGCTACTTAGGGAGAATCAATTACACATTTAAACACCTATTTCAGTTTCTAGAAGACTCATCCATACCATTGCCGCAAATCACCATCCCTTCACACAACATTCATACATCCCTTTAGAAATCAACCCTTGCCGTGACCTTGCAACCACCCATCCATCATTCCCCTACTTCCATACATCCATCCCAACCTCCATACACCACCATAACCCCTTGCCGCACCACCATATATACCTAAAACCATCCAAAATCCAGAAAATCGTCCACAAACTCACCATAGACCTTTGTGCCGTGACCTAGCAAGGAGAAGGAGAAGGAAGACCAACCCTTGGGCGTTTGTACATTCAAGTTGGAGTGTTGGACGTGTCTAGGTGTAATCTATCTTTTATTTTCAATGTTTAAATCTATATTGCTTTGTTTTGTCATGAACATGAGAGGCTAAACTCGTTTTAGCCTAGGGATGCTTTGAAACCATGATTACAATTATAATATGATTTGATTAATTCCAGTTGTGATTTCATAAATTGCGAATGCAATTTACTTAACCGTTTGATGGATAACTTGTTCTTGTATGTTTATTAGGGAGGCCTACTTAATTTGCATGCTTGAATTTGGGGCTAGAATATAAGGGTGTTTCACATAATCGTCACAAACTTATATTCACAAGTAGTTAAGGTTGTTTTCACAATCATGTTAAGTAAATTCCTAGCATGCGTATCATGATGTCATAGTTACAAGTGCTTTGTCAATACTTATGGTTTCCATTGAACGTAATGATCTTTAACCGTATCTCTATTATGATGTCATGTAGGGGACTTTTTGAAGAATGCTTTGGGTTGTCGTATGATGTCATCCAATCCACTAACTTAAGGGAAATCTGAGGGTTAATTAGTGATGTCACGGTTAATCTGGGGTGTTGAGGTTCATGGTTTATCGGAAAAGCAACTGGAAATCAATTCATGTTAGAAAGTATCATGTGTGGAGAAGTATCCCTTGGCTATCCCATCATCCATTAGTTTTTCTTATTTTCGTCCAAAATCTGTTTTAAAGTTTTAAGTCACTTGTTTTCTTTTAAATTCGTCCAAAATCAAAACCCCCTTTCTTATTTGTTCCAAATCTGTCCAAAAGAGTCTTTTTGAGTCTTTAGAGTCAAAACCAAGTGTATTTTCGTCCAAATTAAGTCATAGAGTCTAAATTGAGTCTTTTTGGTTGTTTTTGGTTGTTTTGAGTCTTTAAAGTTTGTTTTGAGTCATATAAGTTAGTAAGAGTCTTGTGAGTCTATTTAAAGTGTTTTAAAACATATTTTCACATCTTTGAGTCAATTTTCATTAGATTAGCAATCCCTTCTAATCCCCGGCCTAGAACGATCCCTACTTATATCTATACTACAATTGTCGAAAAGAGGGTTTAATTTGTGTGCTTATATATTTCGCATCAAATTTTTGGCGCCGTTGCCGGGGATTAGCAATTTTGCTAATCCCCCGTTGTTTCTTTTTGTTTCTTTGTATTTTCTTTTTGTTTTAGCTACTGACCTAATTTCTTTTCTTGTTTATAGGTACTAGTTTATGACTCGTAGTTCTCAACCCCTTAGTGCGAACATCTTGGATTTCGACGACGATTTTGAGCGCACTTTGAGGAAGAAGAAGAAGAACCCAGAATCTAGTACGGCTCCCAACCTTGAGGAGGAGGAAGAGCCAACGCCAAGGGAGGAAGAAGAACCCACGGCACAGGAGGAAGAAACCATGGCAGTGGACAACCGTACAATCAAGGAGCTTTCGGCTTCGGGAATGGCCAATGCTGCACCCTTGTGCATCCAATACCCAAGGGCGGCTCAAGACAAGACCGACGAATTTGAATTGAAGTCAAGCTTGTTGCACCACATTCCAAAATTCCATGGATTATCCATGGAAGATCCCAACAAGCATTTGAAGGAGTTCGAGGTAGTGTGTTCAAGCATGACTCCAGTTAACGTTGATGGTAGCATTTTGAAGATGAAGGCTTTCCCGTTCTCACTTTTGGAGAAGGCCAAAGATTGGTTATACGAGCTAGCACCCGGAACGGTCACCTCTTGGGAGAGCATGAAGAGGGCGTTTCTTGAAAAGTTCTTTCCTACTTCAAGAGTCATTCTCTTGAGAAAGAAGATTAGTGGAATTCAACAAAGTCAAGGGGAGTCTTTTCCAACATACTACGAGCGTTTTAAAACCCTTGTTGCATCATGTCCTCAACATCAAATGAAAGAGGAGCTTCTACTTCAATACTTCTATGAAGGTCTTCTTCCCATTGAAAGACAAATGCTTGATGCTTCGGCGGGAGGAGCGTTGGTGGATAAAACCCCTATGGCAGCCAAGAACCTTATTGCAAACCGGGCTCTCAATGCACAACAATACGAAGGAATTGGGCAAAGGGACCCCCCACGGCAACAAGTGAATGAGGTAAGTTCTCAATCCGACATTCAAACTCAATTAGCTAATCTTACTTCTCTTGTGTCTCAGATGGCCGAAGGAATGAAGATCCAAAGTCCAATTGTATGTGGCGTATGTTCTATTCAAGGTCATCCTTCGGAAAAGTGCCCTCAATTGATTGAGAATGGGGGATGGGAGAGTGCAAACGCCATTGGATTTCCAAGCCAAAATCAGCCAAGGAATGATCCATATTCCAATACATACAATCCGGGTTGGAGAGACCATCCAAATTTCAAGTGGAGGGAGCCTCAACAACCTTACCAACAAGGAGGCTTTAGGCAGCAACCCCCGGGGTTTTACACCAAACCCCACGGCCAAGACCAAAACCAACCCCAATCCGCCCAAAACCATCAAGGTACATCTTTAGATAATGCTACAATTCTTAAGTTACTTACTAGTTTGTCTCAGGGGCAAGAAAATCAAAACAAGGCAATGCAAAACCAAGACAAAAGGGTGGACCACTTAGAAAAGCAAATAGGGCAGATTGCGGAGTTTGTGGGACAATTCCGAGACCAAGGCAAGCTTCCAAGTTCAACCATTGTCAATCCAAAGGGAGGGTTCGAATCTGCCAAAGCAATTACTTTGAGGAGTGGAAAAGAAGTTGGCACTACATCCACACCACCCAAAACAAGTCCTAATGAAGATGAGACGTTGCAACATGAAGAGAAGGCTCCAAACATGCCCACGGCAAGGACACAACATCTATTGCCGCAAGCATCTAAGGACACTACTTCATCCAATACATCCCATTCGGCCACCAAAGGTAAGATAGGTTTAAATTTGATTAATTCTAACCCCGTTCCACCCAATGTTCCTTTTCCTCACAGATTTTTGCAAACAAAGAAGGAGGAGCATGAGAAGGACATTCTTGAGACATTTAGGAAAGTTTAAGTCAATATCCCGCTCCTAGATGCCATAAAGCAAGTGCCCAAATACGCTAAGTTCTTGAAAGAATTGTGCATTACAAGGAAGAGGCCATCACATAAAGAGGTAGTAAGGGTAAGTGAGAATGTTTCCGCTGTTTTACAAAGAAAATTACCACCAAAGTGCAAAGATCCAGGTAGCTTTACAATCCCTTGTATTATTGGTCAAACTAAGTTCGAACATGCTATGTTAGACTTAGGAGCTTCAATTAACGTCATGCCATACTCTATTTATGCTTCAATGAACCTTGGTGAATTGAAAAATGATGGTGTGATTATTCAATTAGCCGATAGATCTAATGCCTATCCAAAGGGAGTATTGGAAGATGTCTTAGTGCAGGTGATAGAAGCATATTTAGGCGACTTACTTAGCTTGTTTTCGTGCATTTATATTGTTAATTCATAGTTGTTTTAGTCGTTTAAGCCATTTTCGTGTGTTTTTAGGTTCATATGGCTAAGGAAGCAAAAAGATGCATTTTGGAGCATTTTGGAGCAAAATTGGACTTGGAATGGATAGCTTATGTTTGGAGCAAAAGGAATGGACGAAATTGAAGGATTCCTAATCCATTGCAGCCACATCCATTCACATGCATAAATCAGCCACATACATCTCCCATCACCATATCAGATTTCCATCATATTCACATGCATTCCATCCTTTAAAACATTGCACATGCACTCCCTTTAATTAATTAAGCCACATGCATTCCCATCCATTTCATCATTGCAGCCAACACATGCATTTTCAGATTGTCCCCTTGCACATGCAGCCACATATTCATTGCACATGCATTTCCAACCCACATGCATCCTTTAATCATTCAAACATGCAGCCACATTCCCTCCTAGCTGTCATGTTCCCCCCATTTCACCTATAAATAAGCATTCATTCTCATTCATTCTCATTCACTCTTCCATATTCCAGAAATTCGTCAAAACCTCTCCACACCCTTGCAGCAGCCACCAAAACACTTTTCTCCTCCATTGCAGCCACTCCAACCACTCCCCAAACCATTCACACCATCAAACTATCCTTAGACCTTGTGCTACAACGAAGAGGAAGATAAAAGGGCCTAAACGTTCATACAATTCAAGTTTGAGTTGTTGGAATGTTTAGGTGTTTCTTTGATTTCAATGTTTAATTTCAATACTCTTTGTTTTGTACGAATGAGGAATGGAAGAGAAGAGGGCCTAAACGTTCATACAATTCAAGTTTGAGTTGTTGGAATGTTTAGGTGTTTCTTTGATTCCAATGTTTAAATTCAACTAAACCCCCCTTGGCTAGGGGGGGGATTCGAAATATATGTTTATGCTTGCATTTTGATTTGATTACTTCTAATTGCGTTTCATAAGTTGTGGATTCAATTTGTTTAACCGTTTGATTGATAACTTATTTATGTATGTTTATTGAGAATGCGCGCTTAATTTTCATGCATGAATATGACGCTAGAATATAAGTGAGTTTCACCTAATAGTTACGAACTTATATTCGCAAGTAGTATAGGTTGCTTATAAACAATCGCGTTAAACAAATTCTTGGCATAAGTTTCATGCAATCATAGTAACGAATGCCTCGTCAACACTTATAATTTTCATAGAGCGTAATGATTCTTGCTTGTACCTCTTCTATGCATTCATGTTGAGGACTTGTGGGGAATGTTTTGAATTGTCGCATGCATCATCCAATTCAATAACGTTAGGAAGATTTGAAGGTTAATTAGTGCATCACGGTTAACTTGGGGTGTTGAGTATCATAGTTTATTGAAATGCAATTGGAAATCATTTTATTATGCAAGTATAACATGTATGGAGATGAACCCCTTAGCTAGGTTCCCATCCATTCAATTCCATCAAATTCATCTTTACATTCTGTCTAGTTTATTAACTTCTTTCGTTATTTCAATTCTCGTCAATTTAAAACCCCCCTTTACTTTCTTGTTCTTTAGTGTTTAGACTTTGTTTAGTTTATGTTTTAAAGTGTTTTGATTCAATTTATTTCCCAAAATTCGTCCAAATTCACC
This sequence comes from Pyrus communis, assembly GCF_041283825.1. Taxonomy (NCBI): domain Eukaryota; kingdom Viridiplantae; phylum Streptophyta; class Magnoliopsida; order Rosales; family Rosaceae; genus Pyrus; species Pyrus communis. The sequence goes on from NC_142569.1 coordinate 23,779,129, forward strand.
AAAGTGCTCAAAACTGCCCAGAAAGTGATTTTAAGGCTGTTTTGAGTGTTTTGGGTGATGTTTGAGTCTTTTGGTTTGTTTTAGTGTTTTAAAGTTTAGTTTTGCATTCTTTGAGTCTAGTATAGTGTTTTATATTGTGTTTTTACGTTTGAATCAAACCATAATCTTAAATTCGTCCAAGATTGGGTTTAAGGTCAAAAACTGCCTAGTTAGTGTTTTTAGGCAGTTTTGAGTCTTTTGAACTTGTTTTGAGTCCTTTGAGTCTTTGTGAACGTTTTAAACTTTATTTTACGTTTTTGAGTCAGTTTCCAAGTGATTTGCAATCCCTCCTAATCCCCGGTCCAGAACGATCCCTACTTATACTTATACTACAATTGTCAAAAAGAGGGTTTAATTTGTGTGCGTATAATTCTCGCATCAAATTTTGGCGCCGTTGCCGGGGATTAGAAAATTTGCTAATCCCTTGGATTGTTTTATTTTCGTTTGTTTTTATTTTTCCAGATTCTTAATTTTGTTTTGTTTCTTGTTTTAGGTACTAGTTCATGACTCGGAGTTCTCATCCGATTCGTGAACATATCCTGGAGTGATTGGATTCTTCGTCCGGCTGCAAGACGTAAAAGAAAGCGCTACTTGGGAGGCAACCCAATGCACTGAAAAAAAAAAAAAAAAAAAAAAAAAAAAAATTTATTATATGTTAAATAAAATACTAAACATGGAGAAAGATGGAGCTTCACAAAGGATGTTTGCGTGAAGCCCCACTACGAGGCGTCGGAGCAGAAGGCGTCGGAGCAGAAGGCATCGGAGCAGAAGGCATCGAAGCAGAAGGCATTGAAGCGGGAGGAATAGAAGCGGGAGGCATCGGAGCGGAAGTCATCGGAGCTAGAGCATTCCAGGCCTCAATACTTGGCCAAACGCTGGATGACCCAGGAAAAAGGTACCTCTGGAGGAAAGACGAAAACCTTTGACGGTCACTTTGAATCCGACCTTCAGACTCTTGCAGTTCATCAAGCTTCCTCTTCATGCTCGTCGAATAGTTGTTGGCAAGCACGTGCAAACTTCTATTCTCGTACTTAAGCTGCTGGATCTCTTGCTTAAGACTTTCCACCTCTGCCATCAATGATTCCACCTGACGGGAGCGGGCAAGTAGGTGTTGGCCCATGTTGGACACAGAACTCGCACACTGAACACTAAGTGCGAGGGACTCTTGAACGGCCAACTCATCGGACCGTGATAGGAGCATATTCATGCGACTTAAATGGCTTGTTCTCGTGCATTTACGTTATGTTTCTTTAGTTATTTTAGTCCTTTAAGCTATTTTCGTGTGTTTGTAGGTCCAAAGGGCTAAAGGAGCAAAAAGATGCATTTTGGAGACTTTTGGAGCACTTTTGGGCTAAGGATGGATAGCTTATGCTTGGCGCCAAAATGTTGGACGAAATTGAAGACCAAAGTGTTGGAACTTTGTTCCCTTTAGTTTTAGGACATTTAAACCTTCCAATTCCCTTATGCCGTGCATCTCCACCTTTCTCCCAAAACCATACACATGCATTCATTATTCATTCTCTCACATGCTCCCATTACTTATCATAATCACATATCATATCACTTATCATTCACCACTTATCATTCATCACTTATCATTCACCACTTATCACTTATCATATCATTCACCACTTATCATTCATCACTTATCATTCACCACTTATCACTTATCATATCATTCACCACTTATCATTCATCAAACACATGCATTCACATGTTTTCACAATCTGCCATCATTCCAACCAAAACCGTGCACATGCTATCACCATGCATTCACATGCACTTGTTCCTCCATCATTCCATCCTTTAAAACATTGCACATGCACTTTAATCATTCAACACATGCATTCATTTCATCATTTCAGCCACTTCATCATTCCATCAGATTTCACAACCAAGTCACATGCATTCATCAACATATCTAGCTGTCATTCACATGCATTCCATCTTTTAATTTAATCACATGCACATTCACCTTGCATTTGCAGAAAATCCACTTCATAACACATGCATCTTGGCAGATTTCACATGCACTCATGCACATTCACTCTTCCATATTCCAGAAATTCGTCAAAACCTCTCCACACCCTTGCAGCAGCCACCAAAACACTTTTCTCCTCCATTGCAGCCACTCCAACCACTCCCCAAACCATTCACACCACCAAAACTCACCTTAGACCTTGTGATACAACAACGAGGAAGAGAAGAGTGCCTAAACGTTCATACAATTCAAGTTTGAGTTGTTGGAATGTTTAGGTGTTTCTTTGATTTCAATGTTTAAATTCAATTCTCTTTGTTTTGTACGTATGAGGAATGGAAGAGAAGAGTGCCTAAACGTTCATACAATTCAAGTTTGAGTTGTTGGAATGTTTAGGTGTTTCTTTGATTTCAAAGTTATGAGGAACTAAACCCCCCTTGGCTAGGGGGGGATTCGAAATATATGTTTATGCTTGCATTTTGATTTGATTACTTCTAATTGCGTTTCATAAGTTGTGGATTCAATTTGTTTAACCGTTTGATTGATAACTTATTTATGTATGTTTATTGAGAATACGCGCTTAATTTTCATGCATGAATATGACGCTAGAATATAAGTGAGTTTCACCTAATAGTTACGAACTTATATTCACAAGTAGTGGAGGTTGCTTATAAACAATCGCGTTAAACAAATTCTTGGCATAAGTTTCATGCAATCATAGTAACGAATGCCTCGTCAACACTTATAATTTTCATAGAGCGTAATGATTCTTGCTTGTACCTCTTCTATGCATTCATGTTGAGGACTTGTGGGGAATGTTTTGAATTGTCGCATGCATCATCCAATTCAATAACGTTGGAAGATTTGAAGGTTAATTAGTGCATCACGGTTAACTTGGGGTGTTGTGTATCATAGTTTATTGAAATGCAATTGGAAATCATTTTATTATGCAAGTATAACATGTATGGAGATGAACCCCTTAGCTAGGTTCCCATCCATTCAATTCCATCAAATTCATCTTTACATTCTGTCTAGTTTATTAACTTGTTTCGTTATTTCAATTCTCGTCAATTTAAAACCCCCCTTTACTTTATTGTCCAATTTAGTTAGAAAGTATCTTAGTTTATGTTTCTAAGTGTTTTGATTCAATTTATTACACAAATTCGTCCAAATTCACCAAAGTGCTCAAAACTGCCCAGAAAGTGATTTTAAGGCAGTTTTGAGTGTTTTGGGTGATGTTTGAGTCTTTTGATTTGTTTTAGTGTTTTAAAGTTTAGTTTTGCATTCTTTGAGTCTAGTATAGTGTTTTATATTGTGTTTTTACGTTTTTGAGTCAAATCCAAGTGATTAACAATCCCTCCTAATCCCCGGTCCAGAACGATCCCTACTTATATACTTATACTACAATTGACAAAAAGAGGGTTTAATTTGTGTGCGTATAAATCTCGCATCAGACCGTCCTGATAGCAGCCTACTATCTTTTGGAGTGAGGAGGTTCCTAGCTACTATTGTAGCTGTTGTGGCGTCCTGCATCACGGAGTCTTCACCTGTAAGAAGACCGTTAGAAGATAAGAAAGAAGGGCGCCATACGTTACCTTGACGCGGCGCGCCCGTATCACTGCTAAGGCTCAATTCCAAGCTAAGGTTCGATGAGTTTGCCATTTTTCAAAGGTGTTCAAAGATAAGGGTTGATGGAGTAAATTTTCAAAGGGTCGGAGTCGATTTTCAAGAATGGGAATTCTTCAGAGTGTGTTTGTTGTGGTGATCGATAGCTCTATAAGAAGCCAAGGCGACGCGTCCACCAATTCAAAAAAACCGGAATTTCCGGCGTAATTTAGGCGACGCGTTCTCGGCTTTTCAGAAGACGCGTTCAACTTTGTCAAAAGATTTCTTCTTTTCAGACAACACGTGGAGGCCATCATCGCAACTACACATCTTTAGCCGACAAGCGCAAAGTTCGGCGACGCTTTCTCTGCTTTTCAGAAAACGCGTGCAGCTTTGTCAAAAGGAGCCGCATCCGCACTACTACGTGTCGTTCAGAAAGCAAAGGGGCGTCGTTCAGAAATCGAAGGGGCGCCTGCTCAGAAATCGAGGAGGCGTCGTTCTGATATCGAAGAGACATTTGTCGACAAGGGTAATAGAACAGTACCACCACCTGATATTATCTCTATATATGTCGACTTTCGTCTTTTATGGCAAGGCAAACCTGAAGAAAATGCCCAACTCTCCCTCACCTCTGAGGGCGCACTCCCAGCAAAGCCTTTTGAAATACTCAATTTTTTCTTCTTCCCCAAAGATGATACCAGATGCCTGGAGTACAGATGACCCAGGAGGAAATGGCGGATTGAAGTGTGCTGATTCATTCACCGCTTCTTCAAAAGCAAAGGTATCTCATATCATCAAGGTCAAAAGCAAAAGTATCTCATATCATGCTTTTTCCCTGTCTTTTTCTTTGTCCTTGTTCTTACTCGCATGGCAAAGTGAAAGAAGCAATCAGCCGGCACTTGGAGTCAGTCTTTCGATCTGGAGCCAACTGCCTGGAATCTATTCCTGGTTGCTTACCTAGCGTTGCTCTCGAGTAGTCATCTTCAACGGTTGATACACTTCCGGAGAAGGGACCACTTCTGCAAAGGGGAGCGAGTAAGGCAAGTGAAAATGATACATTGAAGCATGTGGAGACAAGCAACAACTGCATATGCTGAGCTATCCTCTAACCCTCTTCAATACGAATTGGAAAGATTGAACAAAGAAACAGATAAAAGGAGGAAGCTCAGACCTAGCTCAGACCTTCGGGGGAGACCCAAAAGAATCCTGCTGCCCAGTTCAAGAGTAGCACAAAGGAAAATCAATGATGGGCGGAAACCAATTCAAGAGTAAGCCTGTGGAATCATAAAGATCAAAGCCTCAATGCAATCACCAAGGAGAAGAGGGAATTTACACTCCATAACCAGATTTGCGTCCCTAAACTCTTCTCTTTGTTAATTACATTCTGCCATGTTTAGTATGTTTAGTTGCTTTTTGTGTGTTTACTTATGTTTTGTGTGAATCTATGCTTAAAACATTGAGGACAATGTTTGATTTAAGTGTGGGGGGGGGTAACTAAGTATTTTTGATGCAAATTCGTGGGATTTTATCACCCATAACTTCAAATGTTGTTCCTTGCTGTTTTAAGGTGTTTTTAAGTTATTTTAGAGTGTTTTAGTATGTTTTGTTTTTATAACTCCGAAAATCACATAAAAATTTGAAAAACATGTTTTAAAAAAGCCTAAAAAGAGTGTTTTGAGTCGTTTTTGTGTGTTTGTGTCTTAGGGTACCTTCCAACACAATGATAAGGATTTGGTTTGTAATTGCATGACGGTTAAAAAGAGTTATAAACATAGAGAAAAGTTTGATTTACTCTTGGTATATGCTTGGTTATGGTTATAATGTATGACTTCACATGCAATCATAAAAGAAAAATTCGTTTTTGTAACATGCTTGAAGGAAGGAACTCAAACAAACGCTACAACCCTGTGAAACTCGAGCCATTACCTTCTTTGGAGAGTTATAATCTGTGATTCTTTGTTTTCTAAAGTTGTTGCATGATCTCATTATTCCTTGCTTGGTTGCTACTTAGAATGCAATTGTATCATGATAGAACTAAATGCTAGAACTTATATCCGTTTCATTCAAAGCATGATATTGAATTGCATAACATATATCAAGATGAAGTTGTGTAGTTGCCACCATAGCCAAATAGCCTTACTTCCCATATTTCGTATATGTTGTAAGTTTTACCCCCGTTGAGCCTTGTTTAGCCTTTATTCTTTGTTTATCCACATTATCCTCACCTAGCCTAGTGTAGGACAGTCCACACCCTTGTTCTTAAATGATAGTGAGCATGACTAAAATGAATTCCTTTTGAGTACATTATGAAAGAAAATGAGTGTGGGGGAGAGAATGTTTTGTTCTTAAGTGTTTATGTATGTTTTGAGAGGCAAAAGAAAAGAAAAAATTGTGAAAAACATATGAAAAAAAAGAAAAACAGAAAAGAAAAGAAAGAAAGAAAGAAAAAGGAAAAAAGAGCTTGTTCCCCCTTGTTGTTCAAAAGTTGAGTTTTCATTCAAAAGTGAATTCTAAGTTAATTCAAATGCTTTGCTCGCTATTTCTTTAAGAACCTTTGTTTTCCATATCTGATAGGAGCATATTCATGCGACTTAAATGGCTTGTTCTCGTGCATTTACGTTATGTTTCTTTAGTTATTTTAGTACTTTAAGCTATTTTCGTGTGTTTGTAGGTCCAAAGGGCTAAAGGAGCAAAAAGATGCATTTTGGAGACTTTTGGAGCACTTTTGGGCTAAGGATGGATAGCTTATGCTTGGAGCCAAAGTGTTGGACGAAATTGAAGACGTAATTGAAGACCAAAGTGTTGGAACCTTGTTCTCTTTAGTTTTAGGACATTTAAACCTTTCCTAATCCCAATCATGCCATGCATAACACACATCCATTCTAACACATTGTCGTTGCACATGCATTTCCTTCATTAGTTAACCCACATGCTCTCATTACTTATCACCACATATCACTTATCACTTATCACTTATCATCATCACTTATCACTTATCATCACCACTTACCACTTATCACTTAACATGCACCCATCACCTAACACAACACCTTTAATTCACATGCATACCTATTCTTTAAATCAGCCACATGCATTCATATTCACCATCATTGCCGTGCACATTCCTTCTCATTTCCACCTTTCATTTCAGCCACATGTCTTCATCATTGCAGCCACCATTCACTCTTTAATCCACATGCATTCACACACACTTCACACAAACAGCAATCACATGCAAACACATGCATTTCCAACCCCAAACACTCATTGCCGTGAGTTCCCATTGCATTTCCAGCTTTGCACATGCATTCACTCACCACAAACAAGTCACATGCATTCATCAACATATCTAGCTGTCATTCACATGCATTTCATTCATCATTTCCACCCCCACATGTCCCTTTAATCATTCAAACATACACCCATTCACCATCAGAAAATCCACTTCATTGCACATGCATTTCCTTCATCATTTCACAACCTAATTCACATGCAAACACAATCTGCCATCATTCACAGAAAACACCATCATTGCCGTGACTTTCCCATCCAAATGCACCACAAATCAGCACATGCACCACCAATTCAATCAACACATGCTTTCACATACATTTTCAGATTGCATTCCCTTGCATTCCAACCAAAACCGTGCACATGCACTTGTTCCTCCATTAAATCAGCCACATGCATCTTCCATCACCATTTCAGCTTTCCACCTAGTTCCTAGCTGTCATGTTCCCCCATTTCACCTATAAATAAGCATGCATTGCATTCATAATTCATTCATTCTTCCATTTTCAGAAATTCACCCATTTCCCACATCAAAACTGCCCTTTGGCCGTGAGTTCCCTATAATCCAAACACCACCAGAAATTCATCCATTCAACCACTCCCCAAACCATTCACACCATCAAACTCACCTTAGACCTTGTGCCACAACGAAGAGGAAGAGAAGAGTGCCTAAACGTTCATACAATTCAAGTTTGAGTTGTTGGAATGTTTAGGTGTTTCTTTGATTTTCTTTGTTTAATTTCAATGCTCTTTGTTTTGTACGAATGAGGAATGGATGATAAGAGGGCTTAAACGTTCATACAATTCAAGTTTGAGTTGTTGGAATGTTTAGGTGTTTCTTTGATTCTCTTTGTTTTGTACCATGAGGAACTAAACCCCCCTTGGTTAGGGGGTGATTCGAATATATGTTTATGCTTGCATTTTGATTTGAATACTTCTAATTGCGTTTCATAAGTTGTGGATTCAATTCGTTTAACTGTTTGATTGATAACTTATTTATGTATGTTCATTGAGAGTGCACACTTAATTTTCATGCATGAATATGACGCTAGAATATAAGTGAGTTTCACCTAATCGTTATGAACTTATATTCACAAGTAGTGGAGGTTGCTTATAAACAATCGCGTTAAATGAATTCTTGGCATAAGTTTCATGCAATCCATAGTAACGAATGCCTCGTCAACACTTATAATTTTCATAGAGCGTAATGATTCTTGCTTGTACCTCTTCTATGCATTCATGTTGAGGACTTGTGGGGAATGTTTTGAATTGTCGCATGCATCATCCAATTCAATAACGTTAGGAAGATTTGAAGGTTAATTAGTGCATCACGGTTAACTTGGGGTGTTGAGTATCATAGTTTATTGAAATGCAATTGGAAATCATTTTATTATGCAAGTATAACATGTATAGAGATGAACCCCTTAGCCATTCTATCATCCATTCATTCCATTCCATCAAATTCGTTTTACAATCTGTTTAGTTTATTAACTTGTTTTGTTATTTCAATTTTCGTATAAATCTAAATCCCCCTTTACTTTAATGTCCAATTTAGTTAGAAATCAATTTAGTTTGTGCTTTTAAGTGTTTTGATTCATTTTATTTCCCAATTTCGTCCAGATTCACCAAAGTGCTCAAAACTGCCCAGAAAGTGATTTTAAGGCAGTTTTGAGTGTTTTGGGTGATGTTTGAGTCTTTTGGTTTGTTTTAATGTTTTAAGTGTTTAGTTTTACATTCTTTGAGTTAGTTTAGTGTTTTATATTGTGTTTTTACGTTCTTGAGTCAAGTTATTACTTAAATTCGTCCAACATTGGGTTTAAGGTCAGAAACTGCCTAGTTAGTGTTTTTAGGCAGTTTTGAGTCTTTTGAACTTGTTTTGAGTCCTTTGAGTCTTTGTGAACGTTTTTAACTTTGTTTTTATGTTTTTGAGTCAAATCCAAGTGATTAACAATCCCTCCTAATCCCCGGTCCAGAACGATCCCTACTTGCACCTATACTACAAATGATAAAAAGAGGGTTAATTTGTGTGCGTATAAATCTCGCATCAATATCCCTTCTTTGTTAGCCAAACACCTTTAGCCCCGTTTCAACCCTTATGCTTCTATCTTGATCGTTATGTGTTCAATAATGTGGAGTTTGGAATTGATATGAGCTTATGGAATCACTGGTTCTCATCCTAAGTAGTAGCATTCCATTCATGAGATCATATTCATGTCATTATCATAAATCCAGAAAATGCTTTCCTTGTTATAACATATGTGAGTGTTCGTCTACATGTTTACATCAATCTTCTCACATATACCTAGTGTAGGGAGTGTAGTCTGAAAATCTGTGTGAAAAACGAGAGTACATCTAGTGAGGAATTGAGGGAATTCTCTAAAGGCATGTTACTACATTCAAATCATGGTTTTAAATGCTTCATTGTGAACTAGTATGTGGTGACTATGAGTAAGAATGTACTTGATAGGAGCATATTTAGGCGACTTACTTAGCTTGTTTTCGTGCATTTATATTGTTAATTCATAGTTGTTTTAGTAGTTTAAGCCATTTTCGTGTGTTTTTAGGTTCATATGGCTAAGGAAGCAAAAAGATGCATTTTGGAGCATTTTGGAGCAAAATTGGACTTGGAATGGATAGCTTATGTTTGGAGCAAAAGGAATGGACGAAATTGAAGGATTCCTAATCCATTGCAGCCACATGTGCCCATAATCATTCACACCTTGCAGCCACATGCATTCACTCTTCATAAATCAGCCACATGCACATTCAATCATTCACACCAAAACCTTGCACATGCTTTCCCATTTCATTATTCATTCACTTTGCACCACCAATTCAGCCACATGCACTTATTCCTTCATTATTTCACCCACATGCTCTCCCATTTCGGATTGCATTCCATTCATTCCACCCTTTAATCACATGCATAAATCAGCCACATGCATCTCCCATCACCATTTCAGATTTCCACCCACCTCCTAGCTGTCATGTTCCCTCTTATTTACCTATAAATAAGCATGCATTTCAGCCACAATTCATTCACACTCATTCATACACATTTCAGTCACAAACTCTTCCATATATTCAGAAAACCATCTCATATACACATTCATTCACGCTAGGAATTCATTCCCTCTCTCTAACACTGCCATACTTCACCATTCTTCATATTTTCTGCCCAAAAACACTCCTTGCCTTCCCCTACATCCATCCCTACCCTAAACACATCATCCTACATCATCCATAACCCCCAAAACTCACCAAAACCCCTTGTGCCGCAACAACAAAGAGGAGGAGAAGAGGCCTAAACGTTCATACAATTCAAGTTTGAGTTGTTGGAATTTTTAGGTGTACTTCCTTTCCTTGATTTCAATGTTTACTTTGTTATTACTCTCTAAGTTTGTTGTAATCATGAGTGGCTAAACCCCTAATTAGTTAGGGGAAAGTTTGAAGCCATGAACATGTTTGAAATATGAATTGATTTCTTCCAATTGTGATTTGTTAAGTTGTGATTGTAATTCAATTATCATGTTTATTAAAAACTTGTTTTTGTATGTTGATTAGGGATGCATACTTAGTCTTCATGCATAAACTCGATGCTAGTTTATACACGAGTTTCACCTAATCGTCACAAGTTTATAAACATGAGTAGTGAAGGTTGCTAGTCACAACCGCGTTAATTGAATTCTTGGCAAGAGTATCATGCATTCATAGTTACAATTGCCTCGTCAACACTTATAATTTTCATAGAGCATCATGATCTCTCATTGTATCTCTTCTATGCATTCATGTTGAGAACCATTGGAGAATGATTTGAATTGTCGCATGCATCATCCAATTCAATAACATAAGGAAAATTTGAGAGTTAATTAGTGCATCACGGTTAACTTGGGGTGTTGAGCATCATAGTTAATGAAAAGCAATTGGAGAATCGATTCATATATAAATGTGTCATGTGTGGAGAATAGACCTCTAACTAATCCATCCATCATCTTGTTTCTCAAATCCGTTTATACAATCTGCCTAGTTTATTAACTTGTTTTGTTAATTCAATTTTCGTCAAATCAAAAGCCCCCTTTACTTTCTTGTTCTTTGGTGCTTAGAATCTGTTTAATTTATGTTTTAAAGTGTTTTGAATCAAGCCATAATCTTAAATTCGTCCAAAATTGGGTTTAAGGTAAGAAACTGCCTAATTAGTGTTTTTAGGCAGTTTTGAGTCTTTTGAACTTGTTTTGAGTCCTTTGAGTCTTTGTGAACGTTTTTAACTTTGTTTTTATGTTTTTGAGTCAATTTAGAGGTTTTAGCAAGCCCTCCTAATCCCCGGTCTAGAACGATCCCTACTTATACTTATACTACAATTGACAAAAAGAGGGTTTAATTTGTGTGCGTTTAATTTTCGCATCAAATTTTGGCGCCGTTGCCGGGGATTAGCAAAATTGCTAATCCCTTGTGTTTTTGCCGTATGTTTTTAGTGTAATTTACCTAGTTTTCTTATTTTGTATTGTTTTCTTGGTTTAGGTACTAGTGCATGACGCGGAGTTCTCAAACTGTGCATGCACATATCTTGGACTTTAACGACGATTTTGAACGTGATTTGAGAAGAAAGAGGAGGCATCCCGAACCTAGTGAACCTAGTTCAAGTTCAGAGGCCGAATCTGAGTTTGAAAGTGTGGAAGAAGAAGTTATGGCAGCGGACAATCGGACCATTAAAGAGCTTTCGGCCTCGGGGTTGACCAATGCCGCACCATTATGCATTCAATACCCCGCGGCTGCCCAAGGCAAGACCGATGAATTCGAGTTGAAGTCAAGCTTGTTGCACCACATTCCGAAATACCATGGGCTTTCCATGGAAGATCCCAACAAGCATCTCAAGGAGTTCGAGGTTGTTTGTTCGAGCATGACACCCATAAATGTCGATGGGAACATTCTAATGATGAAAGCTTTTCCATTCTCTCTTGTGGAAAAGGCTAAGGATTGGCTTTATGAATTGGCACCAGGGACCGTTACTTCTTGGGAGAGCATGAAGAGAGCGTTCTTGGAGAAGTTCTTCCCTACTTCAAGAGTCATTCTCTTGAGGAAGAAAATTAGCGGAATCCAACAAAGTCAAGGAGAATCTTTTCCGGCATACTACGAGCGTTTTAAAGCCCTTGTTGCATCATGTCCTCAACATCAAATGAAGGAGGAGCTTCTCCTTCAATATTTCTATGAGGGCCTTCTTCCCATTGAAAGGCAAATGCTCGATGCTTCGGCGGGAGGTGCATTGGTGGACAAAACTCCTATGTCAGCCAAGACCCTAATTACAAACCGTGCTCTAAATGCACAACAATATGAAGGACTTGGGCAAAGGGACCCCCCACGGCAACACTTGAATGAGGTAAGTTCTCAATCCGATATTCAATCTCAGATAGCTAATCTTACTTCTATTGTGTCTCAGATGGCCGAAGGAATGAAGATACAAGGACCGATTGTATGTGGTGTATGTTCTATCCAAGGACACCCTTCGGAAAAATGCCCTCAATTGATTGAGAATGGGGGATGGGAGAGTGCAAATGCCATTGGATTTCCGAGCCACAATCAACCAAGGAATGATCCATATTCCAACACATACAATCCGGGTTGGAGAGACCATCCAAACTTCAAGTGGAGGGAACCTCAACAACCTCAACAACAAGGAGGCTTTAGACAACAACCCCCGGGGTTCTACACCAAGCCATTTGGCCCCAATCCAAACCAAGCACAACCTGCCCAAAACAATCAAGGTACGTCGTTGGGCAATGAAACACTTCTTAAGTTACTTACCAATTTGTCTCAGGGGCAAGAGGATCAAACCAAAGCCATGCAAAACCAAGACAAAAGGGTGGATCACTTGGAGAAACAAATTGGGCAGATTGCGGAATTTGTAGGACAATTCCGAGACAAAGGCAAGCTCCCTAGCTCAACCATTGTCAATCCAAGGGGAGGGTGCGAATCTGCCAAGGCAATCATGTTGAGAAGTGGTAAGGAGGTCGGAACCACCTCAAGGCCATCCAAAACAAGTCAAGAAGAGGACATGTTGCTGCAAGAAGAGGAGGAACAAGCAAAGAAGGCCACGGCAAGGGTGAAAGAAACTTTGCCGCAGCCCCCTATTGTGCCAAAACCGTCCAACACGCCTAAGGTAAGTCCAAATTCGACTTTGTCAAGTTCTATTCCACTAAACGTGCCTTTTCCTCACAGATTTTTGCAAACAAAGAAGGAGGAGCATGAGAAGGACATTCTTGAGACCTTTAGGAAAGTTCAAGTCAATATCCCGCTCCTAGATGCCATAAAGCAAGTGCCCAAATACGCTAAGTTCTTAAAGGAATTGTGCACTACAAGGAAGAGGGCGTCACATAAAGAGGTAGTAAGGGTAAGTGAGAACGTTTCCGCTGTTTTACAAAGAAAGTTACCACCAAAGTGCAAAGATCCAGGTAGCTTTACAATCCCTTGTATTATTGGTCAAACTAAGTTCGAACATGCTATGTTAGACTTAGGAGCTTCAATTAACGTCATGCCATACTCTATTTATGCTTCAATGAACCTTGGTGAATTGAAAAATGATGGTGTGATTATTCAGTTGGCCGATAGATCTAATGCCTATCCAAAGGGCGTATTGGAAGATGTCTTAGTGCAGGTGAATAATTTGATCTTCCCGGCGGATTTCTATGTCCTTGAAATGGAGGAAACCACCCATGCTCCATCCTTGCCGATTCTTCTTGGGAGGCCATTCATGAAGACAACCCGAACTAAGATAGACGTGTTTAAAGGCACTTTAACAATGGAATTCGATGGGGAAGTGATTGATTTTAATATTTCTGAAACTATGAGATTTCCTAAAGATGATCATTCATGTTTCTCTATTGATATTCTTGATTCTTTGGCGCAGGCACACCTTGATCAATTACATGGCGATGCACTTGAAACGGTCATTACAAATGGCATAGAAACGAAGGGTCACATGAATGGCACCATAGCAACCCACGGCATACAAATGAACAATTATGCCGTGGCCTTTGATGAAGATGTAATAGAGACCGTGGCAGCCCTAGAGTCATTGCCACGGCTCCAAGGTAAGTCCCCTAGTCCAATTTCCATTCCAATTTCAACTAATAAGTTGCTTCCTTCTATAGAACAACCACCTACCCTTGAGCTCAAACCGTTGCCAAATCACTTGAAGTATGTGTTTTTGGGAGAGCAAGACACATTGCCCGTCATTATAGCTTCATCACTCACGGAACAAGAGGAGGAGAAGTTGGTGAGGGTTCTCAAAGAGCACAAAACAGCCATTGGGTGGACTTTGGCCGATATCAAGGGTATAAGCCCTACCACGTGCATGCATCGAATTCTCATGGAAGAAGGCGCCAAACCATCAAGGGAAGCCCAACGTCGACTCAACCCACCAATGATGGAAGTAGTGAAGAAGGAAATCATCAAGTTACTAGATTGTGGCGTCATCTATCCCATCTCGGATAGTTGATGCGAGTTTTATACGCGCACAAATTAAACCCTCTTTTTGTCAAATTGTAGTATAGGTGCAAGTAGGGATCGTTCTGGACCGGGGATTAGGAGGGATTGTTAATCTCTTGGAAACTGACTTTAAAAACGTAAAAACAATATAAAACACTAAACTAGACTCAAAGAATTCAAAAATACTTTAAAACATAAACTAAATTGATTTCTAATTAAATTGAACAATAAAGTAAAGGGGGGATTGTGTTTGGACGAGATTAAATTAAATGGACAAATTGTAATTAAAGGCAAAATGTAAATATGAATGTGATGAAAATATGGATGATGGAATAGCCAAGGGGTTCTTCTCCACACATGTTACACTTGCATACAAGATTGATTCTCAGTTGGTCTTTCGATAAATTATGAAACTCAATGCTCCAAGTTAAAACTTGCTGTGTTGCACCAAGAATTTGAATAGCATTTTGCACCTTTGGGAAGGCTTCCACGATGTCCTTTTTACTCTCTTCTTGGTTGGGAATCAAAAACCTGCTAGGAAAAGGGACATTGGGTGGAATAACATCAGAATAACATGGAATTGGGACGTCCTTACTGGTGGTGGGTGGTTTAGAGGGCTTAGGGGGCTGCGGCAAGGGTTGTTCTACCCTTGCCGTGTGCATGTCTTCTTCCTCCTCCTCAATTAGCAGCTCTTCCTCCACTTCTAGGCTATGTTTGGACATTTTTAGGTCAGCTCCAACCTCCATAGCACTTCCCAAAGTGATAGCATTATGGATTTCAAAATCTTCCTTCGAGTTTTCAATAGTTGAGTTGGAGAGTTCACTTTGCTCTTGAATTTGTTTCATGAACTCCATAATCTGCCCAAATTGCTCGTCCAATTTACCCAACTTCTTGTCTTGATTTTGTTCGTCCTGCGTCAAAGAGGTTAGTAATTGAAAATTTTTATCATTATCCATGGACATACTTGAACTTGATTGGAATTGTTGTGGGGGAGGTTGTGGTGGCTGCATAGGTGTTGTATTGAACTCCTCATATGGTTGCCAATATGCTTCTTGTTGAGCCTCCTTGGCTTGATTTTGTGACCCCTGCGCCAAAGAATTTATTTCATTAAGAATTTGAATATAATCTATTGGCGAACTTGAATTTAATTGAGCATATTGCATATGAAGTTGTGGTGGCTGCATAGGTCTTGAATAGAACTCCTCATATGGTTGCCAATATGCTTCACGTTGAACTTGTTGATCTTCCCACCATATAGAGTTTGAATGATCCCTCCAATCTCTTTGTGGACATTGATTGGCTTGAAATCCTTGCCTATATGAAGCATCAAATGTAGGGACACTCTGCATTGTGGTCCTTTCGGCATACGGCGACAATTTAGAAGTAAGATTTGCCAATTGAGCTTGAATGCTAGCAAAATCCATATCTTACTTCTTTAGCACCTAAAATCAAAGAAAGAGAACTAAATCAAATATGAAAAGTAACAACAAACAAAGAAAACAACACTAATTTAGAAACTAAAACGAAAACAACTAAACAAAAAAAAAAAAAAAAGAACCAAGGGATTAGTGATAGGAGCATATTTATGCGCCTTAGTTAGCTAGTTCTTATGCATTTATGTTGTGTTTTCTTACTTAATTTAGTGTTTAAAGTCATTTTGGTGTGTTTATAGGTTCATATGGCTAAGGATGCAAAAGGATGCCTTTCGGAGCCTTTTGGAGCAAATTAGAGATTGGAATGGATTGCATATGCTTAAAGCCAAGTAGATGGACGAAATTGAAGACCAAAGGAATGAAAATGAAGAACAAAGAGTTCACATTCATCACCAACACAACCATGCATCCACACATTCTTTCCCCATCATTGCCGTGCAAAACACCATCATTGCACCACAATCCCCTTTTGCCGTGCATTACTCCATCAATTACAGTCACATTCCACATGCAACCTAGCTGTCAAAGCACATGCACTCCCATCCTTTACCATTGCAGCCACATGCACATTCCACTTCATCATTTCAGATTTCCACCATCAACAAAGAACCATTCATTAATCATTTACACTTTAAATAATCAACCCACATGCACCAATCAAACATAAACCCATTCACCACCAGAAAACAACCATGCCGTGGGTTCCCATTCCAGATTTCCAGCATTCCCTTTTATTTTCTGTCAAAACACATGCATTCCCACCCTTTAATCACATGCATTTCAGCCACATGCATCTCCCATCACCATTTCAGCTTTCCACCTAATTCCTAGTCATCATGTTCCCCCCATTTCACCTATAAATAAGCATGCATTGCAGCCACAAAACACACACTCTTCCATTTCAGAAAACCATCTCTCATACACATTCATTCACGCCAGAAATTCCTCCTCTCTCTCTAGCACTACCATACTTCACCATTCTTCATATTTTCTGCCCAAAAACACTCCTTGCCTTCCCCTACATCCATCCCTACCCTAAACACATCATTCTACATCATCCATAACCCCCAAAACTCACCAAAACCCCTTGTGCCGCAGCAACTAGAGGAGAAGAGGCCTAAACGTTCATACAATTCAAGATTGAGTTGTTGGAATTTTTAGGTGTACTTCGATTCTTGTTTTCAATGTTTACTTTGTTATTACTCTCTAAGTTTGTTGTAATCATGAGTGGCTAAACCCCTAATTAGTTAGGGGAAAGTTTGAAGCCATGAACATGTTTGAAATATGAATTGATTTCTTCCAATTGTGATTTGTTAAGTTGTGATTGTAATTCAATTATCATGTTTATTAAAAACTTGTTTTTGTATGTTGATTAGGGATGCATACTTAGTCTTCATGCATAAACTCGATGCTAGTTTATAAACAAGTTTGACCTAATCGTCACAAGTTTATAAACATGAGTAGTGAAGGTTGCTAGTCACAACCGCGTTAATTGAATTCTTGGCAAAAGTATCATGCATTCATAGTTACAATTGCCTCGTCAACACTTATAATTCTCATAGAGCATAATGATCTCTCATTGTATCTCTTCTATGCATTCATGTTGAGAACCATTGGAGAATGATTTGAATTGTCGCATGCATCATCCAATTCAATAACATAAGGAAAATTTGAGAGTTAATTAGTGCATCACGGTTAACTTGGGGTGTTGAGCATCATAGATAATGAAAAGCAATTGGAGAATCGATTCATATATAAATGTGTCATGTGTGGAGAATGGACCTCTAACTAATCCATCCATCATCTTGTTTCTCAAATCCGTTTATACAATCTGCCTAGTTTATTAACTTGTTTTATTTAATTTAATTTCGTCAAAACCTTAATCCCCCTTTACTTTAGTGTCCAACTTAGTTAGAAAGTGTCTTAGTTTGTGTTTTTAAGTGTTTTGATTCAATTTGTTACACAAATTCGTCCAAATTCACCAAAGTGTCCAAAACTGCCCAGAAAGTGTTTTTAAGGCAGTTTTGAGTGTTTTGGGTGATGTTTGAGTCTTTTGGTTTGTTTTAGTGTTTTAAAGTTTAGTTTTGCATTCTTTGAGTCTAGTAAGTGTTTTATATTGTGTGCTTACGTTTTTTAGTCAATTTCACATTGATTTGCATCCCTAGTTAATCCCCGGTCTAGAACGATCCCTATTTGCTCATTTACTACAATTGTCATCCATAGGGTTAATTTGTGTGTTTAACTATTTTCGCATCAAATTTTGGCGCCGTTGCCGGGGATTAGCAAAATTGCTAATCCCTTGTGTTTTTGCCGTATGTTTTTAGTGTAATTTACCTAGTTTTCTCATTTTGTTTTGTTTTCTTGGTTTAGGTACTAGTGCATGACGCGGAGTTCTCAAACTGTGCATGTGCATATCTTGGACTTTAACGACGATTTTGAACGTGATTTGAGAAGAAAGAGGAGGCATCCCGAACCTAGTGAACCTAGTGAACCTAGTTCAAGTTCAGAGGCCGAATCTGAGTTTGAAAGTGTGGAAGAAGAAGTTATGGCAGCGGACAATCGGACCATTAAAGAGCTTTCAGCCTCGGGGTTGGCCAATGCCGCACCATTATGCATTCAATACCCCGCGGCTGCCCAAGGCAAGACCGATGAATTCGAGTTGAAGTCAAGCTTGTTGCACCACATTCCGAAATACCATGGGCTTTCCATGGAAGATCCCAACAAGCATCTCAAGGAGTTCGAGGTTGTTTGTTCGAGCATGACACCCATAAATGTCGATGGGAACATTCTAATGAT
This sequence comes from Pyrus communis, assembly GCF_041283825.1. Taxonomy (NCBI): domain Eukaryota; kingdom Viridiplantae; phylum Streptophyta; class Magnoliopsida; order Rosales; family Rosaceae; genus Pyrus; species Pyrus communis. The sequence continues at coordinate 23,797,753 of NC_142569.1, forward strand.
GAAAGCTTTTCCATTCTCTCTTGTGGAAAAGGCTAAGGATTGGCTTTATGAATTGGCACCCGGGACCGTTACTTCTTGGGAGAGCATGAAGAGAGCGTTCTTGGAGAAGTTCTTCCCTACTTCAAGAGTCATTCTCTTGAGGAAGAAAATTAGCGGAATCCAACAAAGTCAAGGAGAATCTTTTCCGGCATACTACGAGCGTTTTAAAGCCCTTGTTGCATCATGTCCTCAACATCAAATGAAGGAGGAGCTTCTCCTTCAATATTTCTATGAGGGCCTTCTTCCCATTGAAAGGCAAATGCTCGATGCTTCGGCGGGAGGTGCATTGGTGGACAAAACTCCTATGTCGGCCAAGACCCTAATTGCAAACCGTGCTCTAAATGCACAACAATATGAAGGACATGGGCAAAGGGACCCCCCACGGCAACACTTGAATGAGGTAAGTTCTCAATCCGATATTCAATCTCAGATAGCTAATCTTACATCTATTGTGTCTCAGATGGCCGAAGGAATGAAGATACAAGGACCGATTGTATGTGGTGTATGTTCTATCCAAGGACACCCTTCGGAAAAATGCCCTCAATTCATTGAAAATGGGGGATGGGAGAGTGCAAATGCCATTGGATTTCCAAGCCACAATCAACCAAGGAATGATCCATATTCCAACACATACAATCCGGGTTGGAGAGACCATCCAAACTTCAAGTGGAGGGAACCCCAACAACCTCAACAACAAGGAGGCTTTAGACAACAACCCCCGGGGTTCTACACCAAGTCATTCGGCCCCAATCCAAACCAAGCACAACCTGCCCAAAACAATCAAGGTACGTCGTTGGGAAATGAAACACTTCTTAAATTACTTACCAATTTGTCTCAGGGGCAAGAGGATCAAACCAAAGCCATGCAAAACCAAGACAAAAGGGTGGATCACTTGGAGAAACAAATTGGGCAGATTGCGGAATTTGTAGGACAATTCCGAGACAAAGGCAAGCTCCCTAGCTCAACCATTGTCAATCCAAGGGGAGGATTCGAATCTGCCAAGGCAATCATGTTGAGAAGTGGTAAGGAGGTCGAAACCACCCCAAGCACGTCCAAAACAAGTCAAGAAGAGGACGTGTTGCTGCAAGAAGAGGAGGAACAAGGAATAAAGGCCACGGCAAGGGTGAAAGAATCTTTGCCGCAGCCCCCTATTGTGCCAAAACCGTCCAACATGCCTAAGGTAAGTCCAAATTCGACTTTGTCAAGTTCTATTCCACTAAACGTGCCCTTTCCTAGCAGGTTTAGGCAATCAAAGAAGGAGGAGAGTGAAAAGGACATTTTGGAAACCTTTAGGAAAGTTCAAGTCAACATTCCGCTCCTTGATGCAATCAAGCAAGTCCCTAAGTATGCCAAGTTCTTAAAAGAGCTTTGCATCACTATGAAGAGGATTTCGACCAAGGAAGTGGTGAAGGTAGGTGAGAATGTGTCCGCCATCTTGCAACGCAAACTACCTCCCAAATGCAAAGATCCGGGTAGTTTTACCATTCCTTGTGTCATTGGTAACACTAGATTTGAATCTGCCATGCTTGATTTAGGTGCTTCTATAAATGTTATGCCATATTCCATTTATGCATCTATGAACCTAGGAGTGTTGAAAAATGATGGTGTTATCATACAATTGGCCGATAGATCTAATGCTTATCCAAAAGGAGTTTTGGAAGATGTTTTAGTGCAGGTTAATCATTTGATCTTTCCGGCGGATTTCTATGTTCTTGAGATGGATGAATCGGATCATGCACCCTCGCTGCCCATTCTACTTGGAAGGCCATTCATGAAGACGGCCCGGACTAAGATTGACGTGTTTAATGGAACTTTGTCCATGGAATTTGATGGGGAAGTGGTTAATTTCAATCTTTCTGATTCCATTAAGTATCCTAGTGAAGATCATTCATGTTTCTCTATTGATATTGTTGACTCTTTGGCGCAGGGATATCTTGAAGATTTGAATGACGATGCACTTGAAAAGGTCATTACAAGAGGTGTAGAAGTCAAAACCAAGGAGGCAAGCTATATGCAAACCCACGGCACACTTGAACAAACCTATGCCGTGCCTCCTAGTGAGGAATTCCTTGAAGTAGTTGCTGCCCTTGAGTCATTACCTAAACATGAGGGAAAGTTTCCTAACCGTGAGTCCATTCCCATTTCGACTAACAAATTGCTTCCATCCATAATTCAGGGACCTATTCTTGAACTCAAACCTTTACCAAGTCATTTGAAGTACATTTTCTTGGGGGAAAACGAGACACTACCTGCCATCATCTCTTCCTCCCTCACGGCACAAGAGGAGGAGAAATTAGTTCGTGTATTGAAGGAGTACAAATCTGCCCTAGGTTGGACATTGGCCGATATTAAAGGTATAAGCCCTACAACTTGTATGCATCACATATTTCTTGAGGAGGGGGCCAAACCAACTAGAGAGGCTCAACGCCGTCTTAACCCTCCGATGATGGAAGTTGTGAAAAAGGAGATAATTAAACTTCTAGATTGTGGAGTTATTTATCCTATCTCCGATAGTCGTTGGGTTTCACCTATCCAATGTGTGCCTAAGAAATCTGGGGTAACGGTTGTGGAGAATTCCGAGAATGAGCTTGTGCCTATGAGAATTCAAACCGGTTGGCGGGTATGCATTGATTATAGGAAGATAAATTCCACCACAAGGAAGGACCACTTCCCATTGCCGTTCCTAGATCAAATGTTGGAAAGGTTAGCAGGTCATTCCTTTTATTGTTTTCTTGATGGTTATTCCGGTTATAACCAAATTGTCATTGCTCCGGATGATCAAGAAAAGACCACTTTTACTTGTCCCTTTGGAACGTTTGCATATCGACGCATGCCATTTGGCTTGTGTAATGCTCCTGCCACGTTTCAAAGGTGTATGGTAAGCATATTTTCTGATTATGTTGAGAAGATTATTGAGATATTCATGGATGACTTTAGTGTTTTTGGTGATTCATTTGATCATTGTTTGGATAATCTCACTTTAATCTTGAAACGTTGTGTTGAAACAAATCTTGTTTTAAATTGGGAAAAATGTCACTTTATGGTTAAACAAGGTATTGTTTTGGGTCATATAATCTCTGAAAAAGGAATTGAAGTTGATAAGTCTAAAGTAGATCTTGTACGCTACTTACCCTCTCCTACTTCGGTTAGAGAGGTTCGTTCTTTTCTTGGTCATGCAGGATTCTATAGACGATTTATCAAGGACTTTTCCAAGATTGCACAACCCCTATGCCGCCTCCTCCAAAAAGATGTGTCTTTTGAGTTCAACGAGGCATGCGAGAAGTCATTCAAGCATCTCAAAGAGCTCCTAACCACGGCACCCATCATAACTCCCCCGGATTGGTCCATTCCATTTGAATTGATGTGTGATGCCTCGGATTATGCACTTGGGGCTGTTTTGGGTCAAAGGAAAAATAAACAGTCACATGTTATTTATTATGCTTCACGCACTTTAAATGATGCTCAATTGAATTATTCTACAACCGAAAAAGAACTTTTGGCGGTTGTATTTGCTTTAGATAAGTTTAGATCATATCTTCTTGGTACTAAAGTAATTGTTTTCACTGACCATGCAGCCTTGAAGTATCTTCTCACCAAAAAGGAGGCTAAGCCAAGACTCATTCGTTGGATGCTCCTACTTCAAGAGTTCGATCTTGAAATCCGAGACAAGAAAGGGTGTGAAAACGTGGTGGCTGACCACCTAAGTAGAATGGTGCGTGAGGAAGAGTCCACCCCCATTTTAGAAACGTTTCCGGATGAGCAACTTCTGTCCATTGAGGTAAGAACCCCTTGGTATGCCGATTTGGTAAATTTCTTGGTGTCTAAGCAAGTTCCTAGTACCCTAAACAAGTTCCAACGTGATAAACTTGTTCATGATGCACGTTTTTATGTTTGGGATGATCCATATTTATGGAAATTCTGCCCAGATCAGATTGTGCGTAGATGTGTGCCCGAATCTGAATTTAATTCCATTCTTACATTCTGCCATACTTATGCATGTGGGGGACATTTTGGCACCCAAAGGACAGCCCTAAAGGTGTTACAATCTGGATTTTATTGGCCTAATCTCTTTAAAGATGCTAAAATGTTTTGTGTAACATGCGATAAGTGTCAAAGAACAGGTAACATAGGGCCTAAGGACCAAATGCCGCAACAATCTCTCTCCTTTGTGGAAATTTTTGATGTTTGGGGTATTGATTTCATGGGCCCCTTCCCTCCATCTTTTGGTTTCACTTATATCTTGCTAGCTGTCGATTATGTTTCCAAATGGGTGGAAGCCAAAGCCACCCGTACTAACGATTCTAAGGTTGTTGCAGATTTTGTGAAATCTAATATTTTTGCTAGGTTTGGGATGCCACAAGTTTTAATTAGTGATGGGGGTTCTCACTTTCGTAACCGCACCATTGAAGCTTTGCTCAAGAAGTACAACGTTACTCATAAGGTTTCCACACCTTATCACCCTCAAACCAATGGGCAAGCGGAGGTTTCAAATAGGGAGATCAAACAAGTCCTAGAGAAAACCGTGGGACCCTCAAGAAGAGATTGGAGTTTGCGCTTGGACGATGCATTGTGGGCCTATCGTACGGCTTACAAAACTCCCCTTGGCATGTCACCTTTTCGGCTTATATATGGTAAGCCATGTCATTTGCCCGTTGAGTTAGAGCACAAGGCACATTGGGCTGTGAAAACCTTCAATTTGGACATAGACGCTGCTGGAGTTCATAGGAAGCTCCAATTAGATGAACTTGAGGAGATTAGGAACGAGGCTTACGAGAATGCTCGCATCTACAAGGACAAGACGAAGGCTTATCATGATAAGATGCTTCGTACCAAAACGTTCTCCAAGGGGCAGAAAGTGTTGCTTTTTGATTCAAGACTTCGGTTATTCCCTGGTAAGTTACGTTCTAAATGGATTGGACCTCTTGTTGTTACTAATGTTTTTCCTCATGGTGCAGTCCAAGTCCAAAGCTTAAAAAGTGGCCACGAGTTCAAGGTGAACGGACATAGATTGAAGCCATACTATGAGAACTTTGTGGAGCATGTCGTGGAGGAGATCCCACTCCATGCCGTGGGCTCCAATGGAGCATGAACGTGTCTTCGTCCGGCTGCAAGACGTTAAAGAAAGCGCTACTTGGGAGGCAACCCATGCAATTCAACAAAGGAAGCTCAAGGAATCACTCCAATTCCAGATTTGCGTTCCTAAACCCTTCACTTTGTTGTTTATTTCGAATCTGCCTATTTAGTTGTTTTACTTGCTGTTTGTGTGTTTCTTTGTGTTTTGTGTGATTTTATGCTTGAAACATTGAGGACAATGTTTGATTTAAGTGTGGGGGGGTAACTAAGTGTTTTTGATGCAAATTCATGGGATTTTATCACCCTTTACTTATAGACTTGTTCCTTGCTGTTTTTAAGTATTTTTAAGCAGTTTTGGTGTGTTTTAGTGTGTTTTGAAGTAAAAATCCGAAAATCACATAAAAATTTGAAAAATTTGTTTTAAAAAAACCCAAAAAGAGTTGTTTTCAAAGTGTTTTTGTGTGTTTGTTTTTGTTTTAGGGTACCTTCCAACACAATGATGAGGATTCGGTTTGTAATTACATGGCTGTTAAAGAGAGTGATTAACATGGATGAAAGTTTGATTTACTCTTTGTGTATGCTTGGTTGTGATTATAACTTATGACTTCACATGAAATCATAAAGAAAAAAATCAGTTTTTGTAACATGCTTGAAGGAAGGAACTCAAATTAACGCTACAACCTTGTGAGACTTGAACCTAAACGTTTATTTGGAGAGTTAGAATCTGTGCATTTTTGTTTTCTAAGTCGTTGCATGATCTCATTATTCTTTGCTTGGTTACTACTTAGAGGCGTTTCATCATTTAGTTCCAAATGCTAGAACTCATGCCCATTTCATTCAAAGCATGTTATTGATTTGCATAACACAGATTCAAGATGAAGTTGTGTAGTGACCACCACCTTAGCCATATTGCCGTGTATCCCATGTCATTTTATGTTTAAGTTAACCCACATTATCCTCACCTAGCCTAGATTAGGACCATCCACACCCTTGTTCTTAAAGCTTAGTAAAGCATGATTCAAATTGAATTTCTTTTGATTTATGTTGGCAGAAAACAAGTGTGGGGGAAGTGTTCTTGTGTGAGAATTTGTGTGCCATAGGCACGGCATGAAAGAAAAGAAAAAGAAAAAAAAAAAAAAAAAAAGCGTGAAAAGTTGTGAAAAAAAAAAAAGTTCCAAAGTATTGTTTGTTGAAGTAAGGGTCCAAAACAATGAATTCGGCCCTAAGGAGTTGTCTAAGTCTTCCCCTTGTGTTTTAAAGTTAATTTCTGCAATCTAAATGAATTCTAAGTCTTAAGTACACTACTTTGCTTACTATTACTTGAAGAACGCTTGTTCTCCTTATCTTTTCTTTGTTAACCACTACCCCAAGCCCCGTTACAACCCTTGACTTCATTCTTGAGTGTTATGTGTTTCAATTTGTGGAGTTTGAATTTGGTATGAGCATATGGTCATTGGTTCTCGCATCTAAGTAGTAGCATTCCATTCATGAGATCATTTCTAAACATGCTTATTAACTCCATAAATTGCGTTCTTTGTTATACGTATATGTGAGCATTCGTTTTCATATTTACATCAATCTTCTCACATATAACTAGTATAGGGTGTGTAGTTAGAAAATCTGAGTGAAGATTGAGTGCATATCTTGTAAGGATTGAGCAAATTCTCTAAGGCATGTTACTACATTCAAAACATTCTTTTAATCGATTAATTGTGAACTAGTAAGTGGGGACTATGATTAAGTATGTTCTCCATTGTAAAGATGACTCAAATCTGTGGGGATGATGATTTTTAACATGTCATGTACCATTGGAAATCCCTGAGGTGAACGTTGGAAGGTTTAGGTTATGTTTTGTTTCTTTGTTTTGCTCGAGGACTAGCAAAAGCTAAGTGTGGGGGAATTTGATAGGAGCATATTTATGCGCCTTAGTTAGCTAGTTCTTATGCATTTATGTTGTGTTTTCTTAATTAATTTAGTGTTTAAAGTCATTTTGGTGTGTTTATAGGTTCATATGGCTAAGGATGCAAAAGGATGCCTTTCGGAGCCTTTTGGAGCAAATTAGAGATTGGAATGGATTGCATATGCTTAAAGCCAAGTAGATGGACGAAATTGAAGACCAAAGGAATGAAAATGAAGAACAAAGAGTTCACATTCATCACCAACACAACCATGCATCCACACATTCTTTCCCCATCATTGCCGTGCAAAATGATAGGAGCATATTCATGCGACTTAAATGGCTTGTTCTCGTGCATTTACGTTATGTTTCTCTCGTTATTTTAGTCCTTTATGCTTCTTTTGTGTGTTTTCAGGTTCTAAGGGCCTAGGGAGCATGAAAGTGCATTTTGAGGCCATTTGGAGCATTTTTGGGCATGGATTGGATAGCTTATCCATGGAGCCAAGAGGATGGACGAATTTGAAGGCCTTGTATGCACTTGAAGACACAAAACAATGGCCCTAACCCAATCACATAACACCTTGCCATGGGCTTAACACAAACACCATTCCTTGCCATGCAAGGAGGAGCAATTTGGGTCCATTTCATGTACTTAAACTCTAGCCCAATCCACAATCACATTATGCCATACAAACCAACCTATTTTAGGCCCATTCTATGTACTTAAACCCTAGCCCTTTAAACTAGTTCATTTATCACTTATCAAACCATTCACTTATCACTCACCACATATCATTCACTTATCACTTAACATATCATTCATTTATTTCACTTCCATACTCCTCTTAATTCCACATGCATTCTCACACATGCACATCATTCACTCACATTTCCACCATTCATTCTTTATTCCTTTCCAAACATCTCACATGCATTTCCACCTTCCTACTTCATCATTTCCACCACTCATTCTTCATTATTTCCTAACCCTACATGCATTATTTATTGCATCTTCACATGCATTCACACACACTTTACACATTCAAACCGTGAGCTCCCATTCCTATATGCCATTTTCAGATTTCCACCCACTAACCTAGTCATCAACACATGCACTTCCACCTTTCATCCACAATGATTCATAATTCATTCACTTTGCATCCTTTAATTCAATCACATACTTTCCCATTGTATAATACATCCACATGCATCTTTAACCAACAAACATTACAACCACATGCACCCTTTTCTCCACATTCCAAACATTGCCGTGCCTTCCCTTCACAATTTCAGCTTTCCTCCTTTTAATTCCACATGCATTCACTTCATCATTACACCACCACTCATTCTTTAAATCCACATGCACATTCAATCATTCATTCAAGCCCCCTTGTGCCATGTTTCCCCCTTTGTTCCCACCTATCACATGCATCATCATCAAACAAACTCTAATTGCCGTGGGTTCCCTTTGCTTCCCTTGTGCAATTCCAGTTTTCACATGTGTCCTAGCTATTTTTCCATCATTCCTCCACACAAATGCTTAAACAAACAGCCATATGTTCCCTCCACTACCCCTATAAATACCCTAGCATTCATTCATTCACTCCCCATTCAATTCATATCTCATATTTCCATTCACAACACTTCACACAACACAAATACACATCCATTGCCGCAATTCCCCTTCCATTTTCTGTGCAGTTTTTCTCCTTCATTGCAGCCACTATCCAACCACTTCCCATCCCTCCAAAACACTTCACATAATCCCCAAAGCTCACCTTAGACCTTGTGCTACAACAACGAAGAAGAGAAGAGTGCCTAAACGTTCATACAATTCAAGTTTGAGTTGTTGGAATGTTTAGGTGTTTCTTTGATTTCAATGTTTAAATTCAATTTTCTTTGTTTTGTAATGGAAGAGAAGAGTGCCTAAACGTTCATACAATTCAGTTTGAGTTGTTGGAATGTTTAGGTGTTTCTTTGATTTCAAAGTTATGAGGAACTAAACCCCCTTTAGCTAGGGGGTGATTCGAAACTATGTTTATATTTGCAATTTGAATTGATTACGTTTGGTTGGAATTTCATAAGTTGTGGATTCAATTCGTTTAATTGTTTGATTGATAACTTATTTATGTATGTTCATTGAGATTGCAAGCTTAATTTTCATGCATAAATATGACGCTAGAATATAAGTGAATTTCACCTAATCGCTATGAACTTATATTCACAAGTAGTGGAGGTTGCTTATAATCGCGTTAAACGAATTCTTGGCATAAGTTTCATGCGTATTCCATAGTAACGAATGCCTCATCGATGTTTATGATTTCCGTTGAACTTAATGATCTTTGTTGAATGTCTCTATCATGCGTATTCCATAGTTAGGGACTTTGATTAAGAATAATTTGGTTGTAATGCGTATTCCATTCAATCCAACAAATTTAGGGAAATCTGAAAGTTAATCTAAGCGGATCTAATTAACTTGGAGCATTGAGTTTCACAACTTATCGAAAGACCAACTGAGAATCAATTTTGTTTGCAAGTGTAACATGTGTGGAGAAGAACCCCTTGGCTATTCCATCATCCATATTTTTTTATCACATTCATATTTACATTTTGCCTTTAATTATATTCTGTCTTTTTAATTTAATATCGTCCAACCACAATTTCCCCCCCCCCCCTATTTTGTTAAGTCTTAATCATTCGTATTTGTTTTATTTTTGTATCTTTAAGCTTGTGGAGTCATAAACAATTGCAAATTCGTCTAAATCAAGTTCTAGCTTCTATTTGAGTCAATTTGATTGTTTTAGACAATTTGAGTTTTTCAAAGCCTTTCTGAGTCATAGTAGTCTTATTAAGAGTATTTTAATTTAGTTTTTATGTTTTTAAGTCAATTTAGAAGGTTTTAGCAAGCCCTCCTAATCCCCGGTCTAGAACGATCCCTCACTTATCCATTCTACTACAATTGTCAAACGAGGGTTTAATTTGAGTGTCAAGTAATTCTCGCATCAAATTTTGGCGCCGTTGCCGGGGATCGAACCCGGGTCACCCGCGTGACAGGCGGGAATACTTACCGCCGGGGATTAGCAACTTTGCTAATCCTTTGTCTTTATTTTTATATTTTTTTGTTTTTCGTGCATTCTTATTTCAGATTCTTAGTTTGTTTGTTTCCTTGTTTTTTTTTGGTACTGTGTATGACTCGTAGCTCTCGGCCTATTATAGAGAACATCTCCGACTTTGACGGTGATTTTGAACGCACTTTGAGGAGAACGAGGAGTCAACAAGAGCCACCACAACCTCCACCACAACCTGGGCTTGAAAAAGACGAAGTAGGTGTAGAAGAAAAGCCCACGGATCAGATTTTTGAAGAAGAACAAGCCATGGCAGCAGATAATAGAACCATCAAGGAGCTTTCGGCCTCGGGTTTGGATAATGCATTGCCTCTTTGTATCCAATACCCCACGGCTGCAGAGGGGAAGACTGAGGAATTTGAACTCAAATCCAGTTTGTTACACCATATTCCGAAGTTCCATGGCTTATCTATGGAAGACCCCAACAAACACTTGAAGGAGTTCGAGGTGGTTTGTTCGAGCATGACCCCCGTCAATGTGGATGGAAGTATATTGAAGATGAAGGCCTTTCCATTTTCACTTATGGACAAGGCCAAAGATTGGCTCTACGAACTAGCCCCGGGAACTGTGACTTCGTGGGAGAGTATGAAGCGTGCTTTCTTGGAGAAATTCTTCCCTACTTCGAGAGTGATTCTCCTACGGAAGAAAATTAGTGGTATTCAACAAAATCATGGTGAGACATTCCCGGCTTATTATGAGCGCTTCAAGGGCCTTGTAGCTTCCTGTCCCCAACATCAAATGAAGGAGGAACTTCTCCTTCAATATTTCTATGAGGGTCTCCTTCCTATCGAACGTCAAATGGTTGATGCATCAGCGGGAGGAGCATTGGTGGACAAAACACCAAGGGATGCCAAGATTCTCATAGCCAACCGAGCGCTCAACGCTCAACAATATGAAGGAGTGGGCCAAAGGGAAGCCCCACGGCAACAAAGTGTAAATGAGGTGAGTGCTATTTCTGAAATTCAATCAGAACTTGCTAATCTTACTTCTCTTGTTTCTCAGGTTGTGATTGGTCCAAAAGCACAAGAACACCAAGTTTGTGGCGTGTGCTCAATTCAAGGGCATTCATCCGACAAGTGCCCTCAACTAATCGAGAATGGTGGGTGGGAATCTGCCAATGCAATTGGTTTCCAAGGACAAAATCAAAACAACCCATACTCGAACACTTACAATGCTGGATGGAGGGACCATCCAAACTTCAAATGGAGGGAGCCACAACAAGCTGCCCAACAAGGAGGATTTAGGCCAAACCCCCCTGGTTTTTATTCCAAGCCGTATGCACCCCAACAACCTTCGACATCATCTCATTCAGGTACGTCCTTGGAAAGTGATCAAGCTATGCAATTACTAACCTCTATTTCGCAGGGGTTGCAAAATCAAAACAACCGGATAGCAAATAACGAGAAGGAGATGACGGATATGAAGAAACAAATAGGGCAGATTTCTGAGTTCCTTGGACAGATTAGAGAGCAAGGAAAGCTTCCTAGCTCAACCACAGTCAATCCAAAGGGAGGATTCGAATCCGCCAAGGCCATCACCCTAAGGGGTGGAAAAGAAGTTGGGACCGAGCCAAACAATCCCAAATCTGCCCAGAAAGTAGATGAAGAGACGACACAACCTAAGGCAGATCACCCTAACTCGGCCAAATCAGGTAATTTAAGTTCAAATTCATGTACTTCACGTCCTAATCTGCCCAATGTACCTTTTCCTCGCAGGTTCATGCAAGAAAAAAAGGAAGAAAGCGAGAAGGACATTCTTGAAACGTTCCGGAAAGTGCAAGTGAACATACCGCTTCTCGATGCAATCAAACAGGTTCCAAAGTATGCTAAATTCCTCAAGGACCTATGCAATACAAAGAGAAGAAGGGCAAACAAAGAGGTAGTGAAGGTAAGCGAGAATGTGTCCGCTGTTTTGCAACGTAAACTGCCTACCAAGTGCAAAGACCCCGGTAGTTTCACGATTCCTTGTGTAATTGGACATAATCGTTTTGAACATGCCATGCTTGATTTAGGTGCATCCATAAATGTCATGCCTTATTCTATTTATGCATCTATGAATTTAGGTGAATTAAAACAAGATGGTGTAATTATACAATTGGCTGATCGTTCTAACGCGTATCCAAAAGGAGTTTTGGAGGATGTGCTTGTGCAGGTGAACCATTTAATTTTTCCGGCTGATTTCTATGTCCTAGACATGGAGGATTCAGCCCATTCTACATCTTTGCCGATTCTCCTTGGTAGGCCATTCATGAAGACGGCCCGAACGAAGATTGATGTATACAAAGGCACCTTGACAATGGAATTCGATGGGGAAGTGATTGATTTTAATATTTCTGAAACTATGAGATATCCCGTTGATGACCATTCTTGTTTTTCCATTGATGTTATCGATTCTTTGGCGCAGGTATACCTTGAAGAATTGAACGAGGACGCCCTGGAAACAACCATCACTAAGGCCATAGAGCGCAAAAATGAAGGATTTGGGCCAATGCAAGGCCACGGCAAGGAGGAGGAATTCTTTGCAATGGGTTCTAGAGAAGAAATAATTGAGGTTGTGGCAGCCCTTGAGTCATTGCCACAACAATATGGTAAGGTTCCACTCTCACTTTCAAATTCAGTTTCCACTAAGATGCTACCTTCTGTTGTTCAGGCACCATCGCTTGAACTTAAGCCGTTGCCAGACCATTTGAAGTATGTGTTTTTGGGAAAAGGCGAAACATTGCCCGTCATCATTTCATCAAGTCTCACGGCAATGGAGGAGGAGAAGCTTGTGAGGGTGCTGCGAGAACACAAAACGGCCATAGGGTGGACTTTGGCCGACATTAAAGGAATAAGCCCTACCACATGCATGCACCGTATACTTCTTGAGGAGGGGGCTAAACCAACTCGAGAGGCTCAACGCCGTCTCAACCCTCCGATGATGGAAGTGGTGAAGAAGGAAATAATCAAGCTTTTAGATTGCGGAGTGATCTACCCTATCTCCGATAGCCGTTGGGTCTCTCCAGTTCAAGTCGTTCCCAAGAAGTCCGGAGTAACTGTTATCAAGAATGATGAGAATGAGCTCGTGCCTACACGCATTCAGACTGGATGGCGGGTATGTATCGATTACCGGAAGCTAAATGCCATGACTAGGAAAGATCACTTTCCTTTGCCATTCATCGACCAGATGCTCGAAAGGTTAGCCGGTCATGCTTTTTACTGTTTTCTTGATGGATACTCTGGATATAACCAAATTGTGATAGCCCCGGATGATCAAGAGAAGACCACATTCACATGTCCCTTTGGAACATTTGCTTATCGTCGCATGCCATTTGGCTTATGCAACGCACCGGCCACTTTCCAAAGGTGTATGGTAAGTATATTTTCCGATTTTGTTGAAAAGATCATTGAGGTTTTCATGGACGATTTCAGTGTATTTGGGAGTTCATTTGATAATTGCTTGGATAATCTGACCTTAATTTTGAAACGATGTGTTGAAACTAACCTTGTCTTGAATTGGGAGAAATGTCACTTTATGGTGAAACAAGGTATAGTTTTAGGACATATTGTTTCAGAAAAAGGAATTGCAGTAGATAAATCGAAAATAGACCTTGTACGTCACTTACCCTCTCCTACTTCGGTTAGAGAGGTACGTTCGTTTCTTGGCCATGCAGGGTTCTATAGGCGTTTTATCAAGGACTTCTCCAAGATGTCCAACCCTCTTTGCCGATTGCTTCAAAAAGATGTGCCATTCAAGTTTGATGAAGAGTGTAATTCGGCATTTAACCAACTCAAGGAGAAGCTAGTCTCGGCCCCCATTATTGTACCTCCAGATTGGAGCCTTCCGTTCGAGCTCATGTGCGATGCATCCGACTATGCATTAGGAGCTGTTCTAGGACAAAGAAGAGACAAGCGGCCGCATGTCATATACTATGCCTCTCGGACTCTCAATGATGCCCAATTGAACTACTCCACGACGGAAAAAGAACTTCTAGCTGTGGTTTTTGCTTTAGATAAATTCCGTTCATATTTAATTGGTACTAAAGTAATCGTTTATTCTGATCATGCAGCTTTGAGGTACTTGCTCACGAAAAAGGAAGCAAAGCCGAGGCTTATCCATTGGATTCTTCTTCTTCAAGAATTTGATATTGAAATCCGGGATAAGAAAGGAAGCGAGAATGTAGTGGCTGACCATTTAAGCCGAATGATCCACGAGGAGCATGAACATGCCGTACCTATCCCTGAAACTTTTCCCGATGAGCAGCTGCTATCCATTGAGGTAAGTGAACCATGGTATGCAGATTTAGTGAATTACTTGGTGGCTAAACAAATTCCAAATGAACTAAACAAGCACCAACGTGATAAGCTTAAAAATGATGCACGTTTCTATGTTTGGGATGACCCTTATTTGTGGAAGTATTGCTCAGATCAAATTGTACGTAGATGTGTGCATGATTCTGAATTTCACTCAATTCTAAGCTTTTGTCACACATATGCATGTGGTGGTCATTTTGGCACACAACGCACTGCCCTCAAGGTTCTAGAGTGTGGTTTTTATTGGCCGACTATATTTAGGGATGCTAGAACCTTTTGTATGTCTTGTGATCGTTGCCAACGAATGGGTAACATAGGTACCAAGGACCAAATGCCGCAAACCCCTGTCTTTAATGTTGAAATTTTTGATGTTTGGGGCATTGATTTCATGGGCCCTTTCCCTCCATCTTATGGTTTCACTTATATCTTGCTAGCCGTTGATTATGTTTCTAAATGGGTGGAAGCAAAAGCCACCCATACTAACGATTCTAAGGTGGTTGCAGATTTCGTGAAAACTAACATTTTTGCTAGGTTTGGAATGCCGAGAGTAATCATAAGTGATGGAGGGTCTCACTTTTGCAATCGGACCATTGAGGCGTTGCTAAGAAAGTACCATGTCAACCATAAGGTCTCCACACCTTACCATCCTCAAACAAATGGCCAAGCCGAGGTGTCTAACCGAGAAATCAAACAAATTTTGGAGAAGACCGTTGGACCAACAAGGAGGGATTGGAGCTTACGTTTAGATGATGCACTGTGGGCATATCGTACGGCATACAAAACACCCATTGGGATGTCACCTTTTCGGCTCGTCTATGGTAAGCCATGTCATTTGCCCGTAGAGTTAGAGCACAAGGCACATTGGGCCGTGAAGATTTTCAACATGGACATAGATGCAGCGGGAGTTCATAGGAAGCTCCAATTGAATGAACTTGAGGAGATTCGGAATGAAGCCTATGAGAATGCCCGGATGTACAAAGCCAAGACCAAAGCATTCCATGATAAAATGATTCGAACCAAGACCTTCACAGTTGGGCAGAAAGTGTTACTTTTTAACTCTCGCCTACGTTTGTTTCCTGGTAAGTTGCGTTCTAAATGGATTGGCCCGTTTGTTGTTACTAATGTTTTCCCTCATGGTGCAGTGCAAATCAAAAGTTCAAGGACGCAGCAAGAATTCAAAGTGAATGGGCATCGATTGAAGCCCTATTACGAGATGTTTGAGGAGCATGTCGTGGAGGAGGTACCCCTCCATGCCGTGGAACCTAGTCAAGCTTAAACGGAGGTACCGTCCGGCTGCAAGACGTAAAAGAAAGCGCTTCGTGGGAGGCAACCCATGCATCCGAATAGAGAAGAACTTGGAAACCCCTTTAAGAGACTTATTTTTATTCCTTTCTTTTTCTTTACTGCCTTTACTTTGCTTTCTTTCTCAAATTTGTTTATTTGCTTGCTCTGTTGTGACTTTCTGCTTAAAACATTGAGGACAAAGTTTGATTTAAGTGTGGGGGGGGTAAACAATTTGTATTTGCATGAATTTCGTGGGATTTATTCACCTTTCACTTAGAATGTTGTTTCTTGATGTTTTAAGCGTTTTTAGAGTGTTTTAGTGTGTTTTATAGTGTCTTGGTATAAAACTCCGAAAATTAAAAAAAAATAAAAAAAAAAAAATAAAAAAATAAAAAAAATTCTTTTGAAAAACCCAAAAATATGTGTTTTTAGAGTCATTTGAGTCATTTTGGTGTTTGTTTGTGTCTTAGCGCTACTTGGGAGGCAACCTATGCATTCAACAAAGGAAGACTTAGAAAGCACTCCAGATCCAGATTTCTAAAAAAAACTCTTCTCTTTGTTGCTATTTCGTTTCTGCCTTGTTAGGTTGTTTAGTTGTTATTGTTTGTTTGTTTATTAATTGTGTGAGTCTATGATTGTAACATTGAGAAAATGTTTGATTTATTGATAGGCACTGCTAAACAAAGAAAGATGGTGCTTCACAAAGGTTGTTTGCTTGAGGCCCCACTACGTGGCGTTACTCTTGAAGCGGAAGGCGTAGGAACAGAAGGCATCAGAGCGGAAGGCGTAGGAACAGAAGGCATCGGAGCGGAAGGCGTAGGAACAGAAGGCATCGGAGCGGGAGGCATCGAAGATAGAGCATTCCAGGCCTCAATACTTGGCCAAGCGCTGGATGAGCCAGGAAAAAGGTGCCTCTGGAGGAAAGACGAAAACCTTTGACGGTCACTGTGAATCCGACCTTCAGACTCTTGCAGCTCATCAAGCTTCCTCTTCATGCCCGTCGAATAGTTGTTTGCAAGCACGTGCAAACTTCTATTCTCATACTTCAGCTGCTGGATCTCCTGCTTGAGACTTTCCACCTCTGCCATCAATGATTCCACCTGACGGGAGCGGGCAAGCAGGCGTTGGCCCATGTTGGACACAGAACTCGCACATTGAACACTAAGTGCGAGGGACTCTTGAACGGCCAACTCATCGGACCGTCCTCACAGCAGCCTACTATCTTTCGGAGTGAGGAGGTTCCTAGCTACTATTGTAGCTGTTGTGGCGTCCTGCATCACGGAGTCTTCACCTGTGAGAGGACCGTTAGAAGAAAAGAAAGAAGGGCGCCATACGTTACCTTGACGCGGCACGCCCGCATCACTGCTAAGGCTCAATTCCAAGCTAAGGTTCGATGAGTTTGCCATTTTTCAAAAGTGTTCAAGGAGAAGGGATGGAGTTAAATTTCAAAGGGCCGGAGTCGATTTTCAAGAATGGGAAATCTTCAGAGTGTGTTTGTTGTGGTGATCGATAGCTCAATAAAAAAAGCCAAGGCGACGCGTCCACCAATTCAAAAAGCCGGAATTTCCGGCGTAATTTAGGCGACGCTTTCTCGGCTTTTCAGAAGGCGCATTCAACTTTGTCAAAAGATTTCTTCTTTTCAGACAACACGTGGAGGCCATCATCACAACTACACATCTTTAGCCGACAAGCGCAAAGTTCGGCGACGCTTTCTCTGCTTTTCAGAAGACGCGTGCAGCTTTGTCAAAAGGAGCCGCATCTGCACTACCACGTGTCGTTCAGCAAGCGAAGGGGCGTCGTTCAGAAATCGAAGGGGCGCCTGCTCAGAAATCGAAGAGGCGTGTTCAGAGATCGAAGAGGCGCCATTATTTCAAAAAGCCGGATTTGCGGGATCAAAACGTTTGTCGACAAAGGTAAAAAGTACCACCACTTGATATTATCTCTATATATGTTGACCTTCGTCTTTTATGGCAGGGCAAACCTGAAGAAAATGCCCAACTCTCTCTCACCTCTGAGGGCGCACTCCCAGCAAAACCTTTCGAAATACTCAATTCTTTCTTCTTCCCCAAAGATGATACCAGATGCCTGGAGTACAGATGACCCAGGAGGAATCAGCACAACAAATACATGTGCTGATTCATTCACCGCTTCTTCAAAAGCAAAGGTATCTCATATCATCAAGGTCAAAAGCAAAAGTATCTCATATCATGCTCTTTCCCTGTCTTTTTCTTTGTCCTTGTTCTTACTCGCATGGCAAAGTAAAACAAGCAATCAGCCGGCACTTGGAGTCAGTCTTCCGTTCTGGAGCCAACTGCCTGGAATCTATTCCTGATTGCTTACCTAGCGTTGCTCTCGAGTAGTCATCTTCAACGGTTGATACACTTCCGGAGAAGGGACCACTTCTGCAAAGGGGAGCGAGTAAGGCAAGTGCAAATGATACATTGAAGCATGTGGAGACAAACATAGGCTGAGTTATCCTCCAACCCTTTTCAATACGAATTGGAAAGATTGAACAAAGAAACAGATAAAAGGGATAAGCTCAGACCTTCGGGGAAGACCAAAAGAATCCTCCAGCCCAGTAGCACAAAGGAAAATCAATGATGGGCGGAAACCAGTTCAAGAGTAAGCCTGTGGAATCACAAAGATCAAAGCCTCAATGCAATTACCAAGGAGAAGATGGAATTTACACTCTATAACCAGATTTGCGTCTCTAAACTCTTCTCTTTGTTAATTACATTCTGCCATGTTTAGTATGTTTAGTTGTTGTTTGTGTGTTTACTTATGTTTTGTATGAATCTATGCTTAAAACATTGAGGACAATGTTTGATTTAAGTGTGGGGGGGGTAACTAATGTTGTTAATGCAAATTCGTGGGATTTTATCACCCATAACTTCAAATGTTGTTCCTTGCTGTTTTAAGGTGTTTTTAAGTTGTTTTAGAGTGTTTTAGTATGTTTTGTTTTTATAACTCCGAAAAGCACATAAAAATTTGAAAAATTGTTTTGAAAAGCCTAAAAAGAGTGTTTTGAGTCGTTTTTGTGAGTTTGTGTCTTAGGGTACCTTCCAACACAATGTTAAGGATTTGGTTTATAATTGCATGACGGTTAGAAAGAGTTATAAACATAGAGAAAAGTTTGATTTACTCTTGGTATATGCTTGGTTATGGTTATAATGTATGACTTCACATGCAATCATAAAAGAAAAAAAAAATTCGTTTTTGTAACATGCTTGAAGGAAGGAACTCAAACAAACGCTACAACCCTGAGAGACTTGAGCCTATAACGTTCTTTGGAGAGTATAATCTGTGATTTCTCGTTTTCTAAAGTCGTTGCATGATCTCATTATTCTTTGCTTGGTTACTACTTAGAAGGCGTTTCATCATAAAGTTCCAAATGCTAGAACTCATGCCCATTTCATTCAAAGCATGTTATTGATTTGCATAACACATATTCAAGATGAAGTTGTGTAGTTGCCACCATAGCCAAATAGCCTCACTTCCCATATTTCGTATATGTTGTAAGTTGTACCCCCGTTGAGCCGTGTTAGCCCATGTTCTTTGTTAACCCACTTTTTCCTCACCTAGCCTAGTTTAGGACAATCCCCACCCTTGTTCTTAAAAGATAGTGAGCATGACTTAATTGAATTCCTTTTGAGTTACATTATGAAAGAAAATAAGTGTGGGGGAGAGAATGTTTAAGTGTTTATGTTTTGAGATTCAAAAGAAAAGAAAAAGAAAAGAAAAGAAAAAAAAAAAAAAAAAAAAAAAAAAAAAAAAAAAAAAAGAGAAAAGAATAAGTGATTGAAACACCAATTCTGGGCGTAAATTGTCTAAATTCTCCCTTTTTGTTCAAAAGTTGAGTTTTCATTCAAAAGTGAATTCTAAGTTGATTCAAATGCTTTGCTAACTATTTCTTTAAGAACCTTTGTTTTCCATATCCCTTCTTTGTTATCCACATACCCCAAGCCCCGTTACAACCCTTGACTTCTATCTTGAGTGTTGTGTATTTCAATTTGTGGAGTTTGAACTTGGTATGAGCTTATGGTGTCACTGGTTCTCGCGTCTAAGTAGTAGCATTCCATTCATGAGATCATATCTAAACATGCTTATTAACTCCAGAAATTGCGTTCTTTGTGATACTTATATGTGAGTGTTCGTTTTCATGTTACATCAATCTTCTCACATATGACTAGATTAGGGTGTGTAGTTAGAAATTCTGAGTGAAAATCGAGTGCATATCTTGTAAGGAATTGAGCAAATTCTCCAAGGCATGTTACTACATTCAAAACATGGTTTTAAATGCTTAATTGTGAACTAGTATATGGTGACTATGATTAAGAATGTACTTAAGTGTGAAGATGACTAAAATCTGTGAGAATGATGATTTTTAACATGTCATTGGAAATCCCTAAGACGGTTGTTGGAAGGTTTAGGTTGTGTTTTACGTGTTTAGTGTCGTTTTGTTTATTTGTTTTTATTCTGTTTTGCTCGAGGACTAGCAAAAGCTAAGTGTGGGGGTATTTGATAGGAGCATATTCATGCGACTTAAATGGCTTGTTCTCGTGCATTTACGTTATGTTTCTCTCGTTATTTTAGTCCTTTATGCTTCTTTTGTGTGTTTTCAGGTTCTAAGGGCCTAGGGAGCATGAAAGTGCATTTTGAGGCCATTTGGAGCATTTTTGGGCATGGATTGGATAGCTTATCCATGGAGCCAAGAGGATGGACGAATTTGAAGGCCTTGTATGCACTTGAAGACACAAAACAATGGCCCTAACCCAATCACATAACACCTTGCCATGGGCTTAACACAAACACCATTCCTTGCCATGCAAGGAGGAGCAATTTGGGTCCATTTCATGTACTTAAACTCTAGCCCAATCCACAATCACATTATGCCATACAAACCAACCTATTTTAGGCCCATTCTATGTACTTAAACCCTAGCCCTTTAAACTAGTTCATTTATCACTTATCAAACCATTCACTTATCACTCACCACATATCATTCACTTATCACTTAACATATCATTCATTTATTTCACTTCCATACTCCTCTTAATTCCACATGCATTCTCACACATGCACATCATTCACTCACATTTCCACCATTCATTCTTTATTCCTTTCCAAACATCTCACATGCATTTCCACCTTCCTACTTCATCATTTCCACCACTCATTCTTCATTATTTCCTAACCCTACATGCATTATTTATTGCATCTTCACATGCATTCACACACACTTTACACATTCAAACCGTGAGCTCCCATTCCTATATGCCATTTTCAGATTTCCACCCACTAACCTAGTCATCAACACATGCACTTCCACCTTTCATCCACAATGATTCATGATTCATTCACTTTGCATCCTTTAATTCAATCACATACTTTCCCATTGTATAATACATCCACATGCATCTTTAACCAACAAACATTACAACCACATGCACCCTTTTCTCCACATTCCAAACATTGCCGTGCCTTCCCTTCACAATTTCAGCTTTCCTCCTTTTAATTCCACATGCATTCACTTCATCATTACACCACCACTCATTCTTTAAATCCACATGCACATTCAATCATTCATTCAAGCCCCCTTGTGCCATGTTTCCCCCTTTGTTCCCACCTATCACATGCATCATCATCAAACAAACTCTAATTGCCGTGGGTTCCCTTTGCTTCCCTTGTGCAATTCCAGTTTTCACATGTGTCCTAGCTATTTTTCCATCATTCCTCCACACAAATGCTTAAACAAACAGCCATATGTTCCCTCCACTACCCCTATAAATACCCTAGCATTCATTCATTCACTCCTGATAGGAGCATATTTAGGCGACTTACTTAGCTTGTTTTCGTGCATTTATATTGTTAATTCATAGTTGTTTTTGGCGTTTAAGCCATTTTCGTGTGTTTTTAGGTTCATGTGGCTAAGGAAGCAAAAAGATGCATTTTGGAGCATTTTGGAGCAAAATTGGACTTGGAAGGGATAACTTATACTTGGAGCAAAAGGAATGGACGAAATTGAAGAGTTGATGTCACAAGGATTCCTACTTGAAGTAGCCACACACCTTCCACATTTCAGCCACATGCACTTGTTCCTCCATCATTGCACCAACAACAACCAAACATGCACTCCCTTTAATCACATGCATAAATCAGCCACATGCATCTCCCATCACCATATCAGATTTCCATCATATTCACATGCATTCCATCCTTTAAAACATTGCACATGCACTCCCTTTAATTAATTAAGCCACATGCACTCCCATCCATTTCATCATTGCAGCCAACACATGCTTTCACATGCATTTTCAGATTGTCCCCTTGCACATGCAGCCACATATTCATTGCACATGCAATTCCAACCCACATGCATCCTTTAATCATTCAAACATGCAGCCACATTCCCTCCTAGCTGTCATGTTCCCCCCATTTCACCTATAAATAAGCATCCATTGCATTCATTCTCATAAAATTCGTCCATATTCAGAAAATCATCCAAAACACCACCAGAAATCATCCGTGAGTTTCCCTACTAATCCAAACACCACTCCAACCACTCCCCATCCCTCCAAAACACTTCACACTATCCCAAAACTCACCTTAGACCTTGTGATACAACAACGAGGAAGAGAAGAGTGCCTAAACGTTCATACAATTCAAGTTTGAGTTGTTGGAATGTTTAGGTGTTTCTTTGATTTCAATGTTTAAATTCAATTCTCTTTGTTTTGTACGTATGAGGAATGGAAGAGAAGAGTGCCTAAACGTTCATACAATTCAAGTTTGAGTTGTTGGAATGTTTAGGTGTTTCTTTGATTTCAAAGTTATGAGGAACTAAACCCCCCTTGGCTAGGGGGGGATTCGAAATAAATGTTTATGCTTGCATTTTGATTTGATTACTTCTAATTGCGTTTCATAAGTTGTGGATTCAATTTGTTTAACTATTTGATTGATAACTTATTTATGTATGTTTATTGAGAGTGCACACTTAATTTTCATGCATGAATTTGACGCTAGAATATAAGTGAGTTTCACCTAATAGTTACAAACTTATATTCACAAGTAGTGGAGGTTGCTTATAAACAATCGCGTTAAACGAATTCTTGGCATAAGTTTCATGCAATCATAGTAACGAATGCCCCGTCAACACTTATAATTTTCATAGAGCGTAATGATTCTTGCTTGTATCTCTATTATGCAATCATGTAGGGGACTTGTGGGGAATGTTTTGGGTTGTCGTATGCAATCATCCAATTCAATAACGTTAGGAAGATTTGAAGGTTAATTAGTGCATCACGGTTAACTTGGGGTGTTGAGAATTAATGATTTATTGAAATGCAATTGGAAATCATTTTATTATGCAAGTATAACATATGTGGAGATGAACCCCTTAGCTATTCTATCATCCATCCATTCCATTTTATCAATTTCATAGTTACATTCTGTTTTAAGTTTAATTTGTTCATTTAATTTAATTTCGTATAAACCTCAATCCCCCTTTACTTTAATGTCCAATTTAGTTAGAAAGTGTCTTAGTTTGTGTTTATAAGAGTTTTGAGTCATTTTGTTACACAAATTCGTCCAAATTTGTGTTTGTGCTCAAATCTGCCCAGAAAGTGGTTTTTAGGCAGATTTGAGTGTGTTTGTGTTGTTTTGAGTCTTTTGGTTTGTTTTAGTGTTTTAAAGTTTAGTTTTGCATTCTTTGAGTCTAGTATAGTGTTTTATATTGTTATTTTACGTTTGAATCAAGCCATAATCTTAAATTCGTCCAACATTGGGTTTAAGGTCAGAAACTGCCTAGTTAGTGTTTTTAGGCAGTTTTGAGTCTTTTGAACTTGTTTTGAGTCCTTTGAGTCTTTGTGAACGTTTTTAACTTTGTTTTTATGTTTTTGAGTCAAATCCAAGTGATTAACAATCCCTCCTAATCCCCGGTCCAGAACGATCCCTACTTATACTTATACTACAATTGTCAAAAAGAGGGTTTAATTTGTGTGCGTATAAATCTCGCATCAAATTTTGGCGCCGTTGCCGGGGATTAGCAAATTTGCTAATCTCTTGGATTGTTTGTTTCTGTTATGTATTTTAGTTTTAGTTTTTGATTTTTGTTTTGTTTGTTGAATTCAAATACTAGAGAAGAACAACATGGCACTTGATAATGCTTCTCTTTTGTCACAGCTCATGGAAAGGTCTCAAATGCAAAGAGTTGATATATTGAATCTTCAATCAAGGAATAACGTGTTTTCCAATACTTACAATTCGGATTGGAGTGATCATTCAAACTCTATGTGGTGGGAACCTCAAAATGCTCAACAAGGAGGATATTGGCAGCCACCACAACCTCATATTCAATATGCCCAACCAAACTTAAGTTCGTCAATAGATTATAATCAAAAGCTTAACGAATTAATTTGTTTGGTGCAGGGCTCACAAAATCAAGACAATGAGGCTCGACAAGAAGACAAAAGGTTGGACCACTTGGAAAAGCAAATTGGGCAGATCGCGGAGTTCGTAGGACAATTTTGCGACCAAGGCAAACTCCCTAGTTCAACCATTGTAAAACCGAAGGGAGAATTTGAAGCACCTTTGCTGGAAGCACTTATTGCTCCTACGCCATCTAATTCAAGTAAGGTTGTTCCAATTAGTTCTAACCCCATTCCACCTAATATCCCTATTCCTTGCAGGTTCATGAATTCCAAGGAAGAAGAAAGTGAAAAAGACATCTTGGAAGACCTTCCAAAGGTGCAAAGTAGGGAATTTCATGAATTCATCAAAAAGGATATACTTGAGACAACAATGCCCAAAGAAGTTGAATTTGATGACATTGGACAAGTCATAACCATCACATGCAATCTGGCCAAGTCCAATATCCCTGAAACTTTCAAAGGAGTGGTGTTTGTCATTGAGTTCTTGTCAGACAAAACAAGTAAGTCATTTTTTTCAAATTCCATTACATTTTATACTAACTTGTTGTTTTTTTTTTAATCAGGCACCTACATTAGAATTCAAACCAATGCCGGTTCACTTCAAGTATCACCTTCCATTCAAGGACCAATTCCATGCCGTTTGATTTTATTTATGTTAATAAAATAAAAAAAAAAAAAAATAAAAAAATAAAAAAAAAAAAGAAAGATACTAAACATGGAGAAAGGTGGAGCTTCACAAAGGTTGTTTGCGTGAAGCCCCACTACGAGGCGCAGAAGCGGAAGGCATAGAAGCGGGAGGCATCGGAGCGGAAGCCATCGGAGCGGAAGCCATCGGAGCGGGAGGCATCGGAGCTAGAGCATTCCAGGCCTCAATACTTGGCCAAGCGCTGGATGAGCCAGGAAAAAGGTGCCTCTGGAGGAAAGACGAAAACCTTTGACGGTCACTGTGAATCCGACCTTCAGACTCTTGCAGCTCATCAAGCTTCCTCTTCATGCCCGTCGAATAGTTGTTTGCAAGCACGTGCAAACTTCTATTCTCATACTTCAGCTGCTGGACCTCCTGCTTGAGACTTTCCACCTCTGCCATCAATGATTCCACCTGACGGGAGCGGGCAAGCAGGCTGATGCGAAATAAATAAGCACACAAATTAAACCCTCTTTTTGTCAAATTGTAGTAAAGATGTAAGTAGGGATCGTTCTAGACCGGGGATTAGGAGGGATTGCTAAACACTTGGAAACTGACTTAAAAACTCAAAAACAAAGTTTAAAACACTAAACTCGACTCAAAGAATGCAAAACTAAAAGTTAAAACACTTAAACAAACCTAAAACCCAAAACAGCAACTAGAAGACTCAAAACTGCCTAAAAACCACTTTCTGGGCAGTTTTGAGCACCTACACTAATTTGGACGAAATTGGGTGAAAACTTGAATCTAAATACTTAGAAACATAAATCAAAACACTTTCTAACTAATCTAAGACTTCAAATTAAAGGGGGATTTGTTTTGGACGAAAATTTAACATAAAACAGAAACTTTAAACTAAACAGATTGTAGAATGTTTTTGGATAAAAAGGATGGATAAAAGGCTAGTTAGGAGGTTCTTCTCCACACATGTCACACTTGCAAACAAAACGATTTTCAGTTGTTCTTCCAATAAATTATAAATACTCAACGCCCCAGATTAACCGTGAATTGCACTAATTAACCCTCAGTTTTTCCACAAGTTATTAAGTTGGATGATTGCATACGACAACTCAAAACATTCCCTACAAGTTCCCTACATGAATTGCATAATAGAGATACAAGCAAGAATCATTAAGTTCTATGAAAAACATAAGCATTGACGAAGCATTCGTTACTATGAATTGCATGAAACTTATGCTAAGAATTCATTCAACGCGATCGTTTTCAAGCGACCTTCACTACTTGTGATTATAAGATTGTAACTATTAGGTGAAACTCCCTCATAATCTAGCATCATATTCATGCATGAAAACTAAGCGTGCACTCTCAATCAACATACACAAATAAGGTAACAATCAAATAGATGAACGAATTTAATCCACAACTTATGAAATAACAACTGAATGTAATCAAATCATATTGCAAGCATGTACATGGTTTCGAATTCCCCCCTAACCAAGGGGGTTTAGTTCCTCATACTCACAACACAAAGAATATCAAAATTAAACATGGAATTCAACGGAAAGACAACACCTAAAACGTTCCAGCAATCCTCAATAGAATGGCATGAACGTCCCAAGCTTTTTCTCCTCCTCTTGTCTGCGGCACAAGAACTAGGACAGGTTCTAGGGGTTATTTAGATGGATGAGTAGGTAAGGAATGATATGGTAGTGTTTAGGGGACATGGGAGTTGCGGCAAAGTGTGAAAATATGGCAGATTGGTGGAGGAAGGCTGCGGCAAGGGGGCTGAATATATTTTGACGAATTTTTGAGTTGTGGTGAGGGTTGTATCTGCGGCAAGGTGGTAAAACATATATATATAGGCAGCCAAACCCTAAAGAAATCAGGTTAGACAAATGGGCTAGGGTTTGGGTGCGGCAAGGGTTGGAAATCCACCAGAAAATAGGGTTTCTAGAACATTAGGTGCGGCATGGGCTTAGGGTAGATGGATTAGGGTTTAACTTGGCAGAAATTAAATGATTAGGCCCTAGGGTGCGGCTGATTAAGTGGGCTAGGATTAGGGTTTAGGTGCGGCATGGGCTTAGGGTCCACAAGGAATTAGGGTTTAGGTCATCTAAAAGCCCAAAGCCAAGAATAGAAACTCACGAAAATGGAAACCTCCAAGAATAGAAACTTCCAACTTTAGAAACTTTGGTTGCCAATTCCGACTTCTTTGCTCTTCACTTTCATTTCTTCATTTCTTAAGCTCCTTTGACCTTCAACCTCGTCCATTCCATGTGCTCCATTTGCATACACCACATTCCAGCTCAATTTTGCTCCAAAAGCTCCAAATTGCATCATTTCATGTAATATGTCCTTTAAACCTGAAAACACATGAAAGTAGCTTAAAAGACTACTTTAACGAAGAAAACATAACAAAAATGCATAAGAACTAGCTAACTAAGGCGCATAAATATGCTCCTATCAAATTCCCCCACACTTAGCTTTTGCTAGTCCTCGAGCAAAACAAAACAACTAAAGTAAACAAGACGAAACAAAACAAACAAAACATAACCTAAACCTTCCAACGTTTGCCTCAGGGATCTCCAATGAACATGATTTGTCAAAGATCATTACTCACATAGTTTTTAGTCTTCCTTCCCCTCAAGCACATACTTAATCATAGTCACCATTCACTAATTCACATTTAATCAATTAAAACACATTTTGAATGTAGTAACATGCCTTAGAGAATTCCCTCAATTCCTCACTAGTTACGCACTCAATTTTCACTCAGATTTTCTGACTACACACCCTACACTAGTTATATGTGAGAAGATTGATGTAGATATGAAAACGAATGCTCACATATATGTTTCACAACGAATGCAATTTCTAGAGTTAAGAAGCATGTTTAGATATGATCTCATGAATGGAATGCTACTACTTAGATGCGAGAACCAGTGACACCATATACTCATACCAAATTCAAACTCCACAAATTGACACACATAACACTCAAGATAGAAGTTAAGGGTTGTAATGGGGCTTGGGGTGTTGGTTAACAAGGAAAGGATAGGGAAAACAAACGTTCTTCAAGCAATAGTAAGCAAAGCAATGAAATTGAGACTTAGAATTCACTTAGATTGCAGAAATTAACTTTAAATCACAAGGGAAAGATTTAGACAACTCCTTAGGGCCGAATTCATTGTTTTGGACCCTTACTTCAACACACAATACTTTGGAACTCTTTTTCTCAACTTTTCAACTTTTTCTTCATTTTTTTTTTTTTTTTCCACGAAATTTTTTTTTTTTTTTTTTTTTTTTTTTTTTTTCCGTGCCTATAGCACACAATTCCTCATGAAAAACACTTCCCCCACACTTGTTTTCTGCCAACATAAATCAAAAGGACTTCAATTTGAATCATGCTTTGCTATGCTTCAAGAACAAGAGTATGGATAGTCCTAATCTAGGCTAGGTGAAGAAAACATGAGTTAACAAATAATGAAGGCTAACAAGGCTCAATGGGGTTAAAAACCTACAAAACATAATGACATAGGGCACACGGCTTTTTGGCTAAGGTGGTGGTCACTACACAACTTCATCTTGAATGTGTGTTATGCAAATCAATAACATGCTTTGAATGAAATGGGTATGAGTTCTAGCATTTGGAACTAAATGATGAAACGCCTTCTAAGTAGCAACCAAGCAACGAATAATGAGATCATGCAACGACTTTAGAAAACAAAGAATGCACAGATTTTAACTCTCCAAATAAACGTTTAGGCTCAAGTCTCACAGGGATGTAGCGTTAGTTTGAGTTCATTCCTTCAAGCATGTTACAAAAACTGATTTTTATCATTTGTGATTACATGTGCATTCGTAAATTATAACTACAACCAAGCATAAACCAAAGAGTATATCAAACGTCCATCCATGTTTGTAACATTCTTTAACCATCATGCAATTAAAAACCAAATCCTCATCATTGCGTTGGAAGGTGACCTATGACACAAACAAACACACAAAAACAACTCTTTTTGGGTTTTTCAAAACAATTTTTCAAATTTTTATGGTATTTTCGGATTTTTAAGTCAACACACTCTAAAACACTCTAAAATAGCTTAAAAACACTTAAAAACAGTGGGAAACAAGTTTAGACATGTTAGGTGGTAATACCCTACGAATTTCATGCAAAAATATCTCAAAACAGAATGTTACCCCCCCACACTTAAACTAAACATTGTCCTCAATGTTTTAGACACAATTAAACACATTACACATAACATAAAGTAAGCAACAAAGGAAAGGGTTTAGGGACGCAAATCTGAGTGTGGAGCGCTTTCTAGGTCTTCCTTTGTTGAATGCATGGGTTGCCTCCCAAGTAGCGCTTGCTTTTACGTCGTACAGCCGGACGAAGACCTCATTCACTCCTTACTAGGGCCCACGGCTTCCAAGGGTATGTCATCCACGGCATGCTCCACAAAGGTGTCATAATAGGGCTTCAAACGATGCCCGTTCACCTTGAATTCATGTCCCGTTTTCAAGCTTTGGATTTGGACTGCACCATGAAAAAAAACATTAGTAATAACAAATGGTCCAATCCACTTAGAACGTAGCTTACCGGGAAACAAACGTAATCGGGAATTGAACAATAACACTTTCTGCCCAATTGAGAATGATTTCCCACGGATCATGTTGTCATGGAAAACTTTGGTCTTTTGCTTGTAAATGCTTGCATTATCATACGCCTCGTGCCTTATCTCATCAAGCTCATTTAATTGCCATCTCCTTTGACTTCCCGCTTCACCGAGGTTCATGTTAAACTTCTTGATGGCCCAAAGTGCTTTGTGCTCCAATTCAACGGGAAGATGGCACGCCTTGCCATAGACAAGTCGAAAGGGGGACATCCCAATGGGGGTTTTGTACGCCGTACGATACGCCCAAAGTGCATCATCTAACCGTAAGCTCCAATCCTTCCTTGTTGGCCCAACGGTCTTCTCAAGTATTTGCTTGATCTCTCGGTTGGAAACCTCGGCTTGGCCATTCGTTTGAGGATGGTAAGGTGTAGAAACCTTATGGGTGACATGGTATTTCCTCAATAACGCTTCAATGGTCCGATTGCAAAAGTGTGACCCTCCATCACTAATGATCACTCGTGGCATTCCAAACCTTGCAAAAATGTTAGTTCTAATAAAATCTGCAACCACTTTAGAATCATTAGTCCGGGTGGCCTTGGCTTCCACCCATTTTGACACATAATCAACCGCAAGCAAAATATACATGAAACCATACGATGAAGGGAAGGGACCCATAAAATCAATACCCCAAACAT
Source organism: Pyrus communis (assembly GCF_041283825.1). Taxonomy (NCBI): domain Eukaryota; kingdom Viridiplantae; phylum Streptophyta; class Magnoliopsida; order Rosales; family Rosaceae; genus Pyrus; species Pyrus communis. The sequence continues at coordinate 23,827,849 of NC_142569.1, forward strand.
CAAAAATTTCAACATTTAGGATAGAAACCTGCGGCATTTGGTCCTTTGCACTAATTCCACCCATTCTTTGGCATTTATCACATGTTAAGCAAAACGTTCTAGCATCCTTAAAAATACTAGGCCAATAAAATCCACATTGTAACACTTTGAGGGCCGTGCGTTGTGTGCCAAAGTGCCCTCCACATGCATATGTATGACAAAAACTCAAAATTGAATGACATTCAGAGTCATGCACACAACGACGTATAATCTGATCGGGACAAAATTTCCATAAGTATGGATCATCCCACACATAAAACCGTGCATCATGCCTAAGTTTGTCACGTTGGTGCCTATTAAACTCACTTGGAATACGTTTTGACACCAAAAAATTAACTATATCGGCATACCACGGTGTACTAACCTTTATGGACAGCAATTGTTCATCGGGGAATGTCTCTGCAATGGGTAAAGACTCCTCATTATGCACCATTCGGCTTAGGTGGTCAGCCACCACATTCTCCACGCCCTTCTTATCCCGAATCTCAATGTCAAACTCTTGTAGAAGCAACAGCCATCGAATTAGTCGAGGCTTGGCCTCCCTTTTTGTGAGCAAATACTTGAGAGCTGCATGATCAGTAAAAATAATAACTTTAGTACCAAGTAAGTATGACCGAAACTTATCTAATGCAAATACTACAGCAAGTAATTCTTTTTCAGTAGTTGAGTAATTTAAGACGGCGTTGAGCCTCTCTAGTTGGTTTGGCCCCCTCCTCAAGAAATATATGATGCATGCATGTGGCGGGACTAATACCTTTGATATCGGCCAATGTCCAACCTAGGGCAGATTTGAATTCCTTCAAAACACGCACTAGTTTCTCCTCTTCTTGTGCCGTGAGTGATGAAGAAATGATGGCCGGTAATGTCTCATTTTCCCCCAAGAAAATGTACTTCAAATGGCCCGGTAATGGTTTGAGATCAAGGGTAGGTGCCTGAACTATAGATGGAAGCAATTTGTTAGTCGAAATGGGAATGGACTCACGGTTAGTATACTTACCATCAAGCTTAGGTGAGGACTCAAGGGCAGCCACAACTTCAAGTAATTCCTCACTAGGGGGCACGGCATGGGATGACTCTTGTATGCCGTGGGCATGCATGCAATCTGCCCCCTTTGTTTTGAGTTCTATGCCTCGTGTAATGACTTTTTCAAGCGCATCGTCATTCAAATCGTCGAGATATCCCTGCGCCAAAGAGTCAATTATATCAATAGAAAAGCATGAATGGTCCTCACTAGGGTATTTAATGGAATCAGAAAGATTAAAATTAACAACTTCCCCATCGAATTCCATGGACAAAGTTCCACTATACACGTCAATCTTCGTCCGGGCCGTCTTCATGAATGGCCTTCCAAGTAGAATGGGCAGCGAAGGAGCATGGTCCGATTCATCCATTTCGAGGACATAGAAATCCGCCGGGAAGACCAAATGATTAACCTGCACAAGAACATCTTCCAAAACTCCCTTTGGATAGGCGTTAGATCTATCGGCCAATTGTATTATTACCCCATCATTTTTCAATGCTCCTAAGTTCATAGATGCATAAATGGAATATGGCATAACATTTATAGAAGCACCTAAATCAAGCATGGCAGATTCAAATCTAGTATTCCCAATAACACAAGGAATGGTAAAGCTACCTGGATCCTTGCATTTGGGAGGTAGTTTGCGTTGCAAGATGGCGGACACATTCTCACCTACCTTTACCACTTCCTTAGTCGACATCCTCTTCCTAGTGGTACACAACTCCTTCAAGAACTTAGCATACCTCGGAACTTGCTTGATTGCATCTAACAAAGGTATGTTAACTTGAACTTTCCTAAAGGTTTCAAGGATATCCTTTTCTGCCTCTTCTTTCTTCGTTTGCATGAACCTACTAGGAAAAGGCACATTTGAAGGGAAAACATTAGTATGAACCGAATTTGACCCATTTTTACCTTTATTGGCCGAATTGGACAGATTTGGGACCATAGGGACTTGCGGCAAAGGTGGAATCACCTTTGCCGTGGGCAACCTTGTTTCTTCCTCTTCCATTTGCAAAATTTCATCCTCGTTATGACCTGTTTTTGATGTAGGAACTGCCCCAACTTCCTTACCACTTCTTAGGGTGATTGCTTTGGCTGATTCGAAACCTCCCTTCGGATTTGGAATGGTGGAACTAGGGAGTTGTCCGGGATCTCGAAACTTACCTACAAACTCGGCAATCTGCCCAATTTGTTTCTCAAGTTGATCCACCCTCTTATCTTGGTTTTGCATAGCCTTCGCTTGATCTTCCTGCCCATTAGACAACTTAGTTAGTATCTTAAGGAGTGCATCATTGTCAAGAGACGTACCTGAGGCACTTGGGCCGGATTGGGGTTGATTTTGGGGTGGGCCGTAGGTTTTGGGAAAGAACCCCGGGGGTTGTTGCCTAAAGCCTCCTTGTTGTGGTGGTTGTTGTGGCTCCCTCCACTTGAAGTTCGGGTGGTCTCTCCAACCTGGATTATAAGTGTTAGAATACGGATCGTTCCTCGGTTGGTTTTGGCCTTGAAACCCAATTGCATTTGCACTCTCCCATCCACCATTTTCAATGAGTTGTGGGCACTTCTCAGAAGCATGTCCTTGGATAGAACACACTCCACATACAATCGGTCCTTGCACCCTCATTCCTTCGGCCATCTGAGACACAATGGAAGTAAGATTAGCTAATTGTGAATGAATATCGGGTGTGGAACTTACCTCGTGAACTTGCTGCCGTGGGGGTCCTCTTTGGCCTACTCCTTCATACTGTTGAGCGTTCAATGCTCGGTTAGCGATCAAGACCTTGGCATCCCTGGGCGTCTTGTCCACCAATGCTCCACCCGCCGAAGCATCAAGCATTTGACGTTCTAAAGGTAGGAGACCCTCGTAGAAATATTGCAAGAGCAACTCCTCCTTCATCTGATGCTGTGGACAAGAAGCAACAAGTGATTTAAATCGTTCATAATATGTAGGAAAAGACTCACCTTCTTCTTGCTGGATTCCGCTTATCTTTTTGCGTAGGAGGATGATGCGAGAAGTTGGAAAGAACTTCTCCAAGTACGCTCTCTTCATACTCTCCCAAGAAGTGACAGTGCCGGGAGCTAACTCATATAACCAATCTTTGGCTTTATCCATCAAAGAGAATGGAAAAGCCTTCATCCTCAAGATGTTTCCGTCAACAGTGACGGGAGTCATACTAGAGCAAACTACTTCAAATTCTTTCAAATGTTTGTTAGGATCTTCCATGGACAAGCCATGGTATTTAGGAATATGATGAAGCAAACTTGACTTTAATTCAAACTCATCCGTCTTACCTTGGGCAGCCGTGGGGTATTGAATGCACAAGGGTGCGGCATTACCCAATCCCGAAGCTGCAAGCTCCTTGAGTGTCCGGGTGTCCACCGCCATGCCTTGTGGTTCTTCAAATACTCTTGCCGTGGGTTCCTCCTCCTCCTCTAGGACTTGTTCCTCGAGGTCAGATTCCGGGCTTGGTGGATTTGGTTCGTGTTGCTTCCTTGTCCGTCTCAAAGTCCTCTCAAAATCGTCGTCAAAATCCAAGATATGCTCACGAATCGGTTGAGAACTCCGAGTCATACACTAATACCTAAAATAAGGAAAACAAAACTAGGTCAGAGACTTAACAAAAATAAAGTAAACAGAAAATAACAATCCAAGGGATTAGCAAAGTTGCTAATCCCCGGCAACGGCGCCAAAAATTTGATGCGAAATAAATAAGCACACAAATTAAACCCTCTTTTTGTCAAATTGTAGTAAAGATGTAAGTAGGGATCGTTCTAGACCGGGGATTAGGAGGGATTGCTAAACACTTGGAAACTGACTTAAAAACTCAAAAACAAAGTTTAAAACACTAAACTCGACTCAAAGAATGCAAAACTAAAAGTTAAAACACTTAAACAAACCTAAAACCCAAAACAGCAACTAGAAGACTCAAAACTGCCTAAAAACCACTTTCTGGGCAGTTTTGAGCACCTACACTAATTTGGACGAAATTGGGTGAAAACTTGAATCTAAATACTTAGAAACATAAATCAAAACACTTTCTAACTAATCTAAGACTTCAAATTAAAGGGGGATTTGTTTTGGACGAAAATTTAACATAAAACAGAAACTTTAAACTAAACAGATTGTAGAATGTTTTTGGATAAAAAGGATGGATAAAAGGCTAGTTAGGAGGTTCTTCTCCACACATGTCACACTTGCAAACAAAACGATTTTCAGTTGTTCTTCCAATAAATTATAAATACTCAACGCCCCAGATTAACCGTGAATTGCACTAATTAACCCTCAGTTTTTCCACAAGTTATTAAGTTGGATGATTGCATACGACAACTCAAAACATTCCCTACAAGTTCCCTACATGAATTGCATAATAGAGATACAAGCAAGAATCATTAAGTTCTATGAAAAACATAAGCATTGACGAAGCATTCGTTACTATGAATTGCATGAAACTTATGCTAAGAATTCATTCAACGCGATCGTTTTCAAGCGACCTTCACTACTTGTGATTATAAGATTGTAACTATTAGGTGAAACTCCCTCATAATCTAGCATCATATTCATGCATGAAAACTAAGCGTGCACTCTCAATCAACATACACAAATAAGGTAACAATCAAATAGATGAACGAATTTAATCCACAACTTATGAAATAACAACTGAATGTAATCAAATCATATTGCAAGCATGTACATGGTTTCGAATTCCCCCCTAACCAAGGGGGTTTAGTTCCTCATACTCACAACACAAAGAATATCAAAATTAAACATGGAATTCAACGGAAAGACAACACCTAAAACGTTCCAGCAATCCTCAATAGAATGGCATGAACGTCCCAAGCTTTTTCTCCTCCTCTTGTCTGCGGCACAAGAACTAGGACAGGTTCTAGGGGTTATTTAGATGGATGAGTAGGTAAGGAATGATATGGTAGTGTTTAGGGGACATGGGAGTTGCGGCAAAGTGTGAAAATATGGCAGATTGGTGGAGGAAGGCTGCGGCAAGGGGGCTGAATATATTTTGACGAATTTTTGAGTTGTGGTGAGGGTTGTATCTGCGGCAAGGTGGTAAAACATATATATATAGGCAGCCAAACTGATAGAAGCATATTTAGGCGACTTACTTAGTTTGTTTTCGTGCATTTATATTGTTAATTCATAGTTGTTTTAGTCGTTTAAGCCATTTTCGTGTGTTTTTAGGTTCATATGGCTAAGGAAGCAAAAAGATGCATTTTGGAGCATTTTGGAGCAAAATTGGACTTGGAATGGATAGCTTATGTTTGGAGCAAAAGGAATGGACGAAATTGAAGGATTCCTAATCCATTGCAGCCACATGCATTCACATGCATAAATCAGCCACATGCATCTCCCATCACCATATCAGATTTCCATCATATTCACATGCATTCCATCCTTTAAAACATTGCACATGCACTCCCTTTAATTAATTAAGCCACATGCACTCCCATCCATTTCATCATTGCAGCCAACACATGCTTTCACATGCATTTTCAGATTGTCCCCTTGCACATGCAGCCACATATTCATTGCACATGCAATTCCAACCCACATGCATCCTTTAATCATTCAAACATGCAGCCACATTCCCTCCTAGCTGTCATGTTCCCCCCATTTCACCTATAAATAAGCATTCATTCTCATTCATTCTAATTCACTCTTCCATATTCCAGAAATTCGTCAAAACCTCTCCCCACCCTTGCAGCAGCCCCCAAAACACTTTTCTCCTCCATTGCAGCCACTCCAACCACTCCCCAAACCATTCACACCATCAAACTATCCTTAGACCTTGTGCTACAACGAAGAGGAAGATAAGAGGGCCTAAACGTTCATACAATTCAAGTTTGAGTTGTTGGAATGTTTAGGTGTTTCTTTGATTCCAATGTTTAAATTCAACTAAACCCCCCTTGGCTAGGGGGGGATTCGAAATATATGTTTATGCTTGCATTTTGATTTGATTACTACTAATTGCGTTTCATAAGTTGTGGATTCAATTTGTTTAACCGTTTGATTGATAACTTATTTATGTATGTTTATTGAGAATGCGCGCTTAATTTTCATGCATGAATATGACACTAGAATATAAGTGAGTTTCACCTAATAGTTACGAACTTATATTCGCAAGTAGTGGAGGTTGCTTATAAACAATCGCGTTAAACAAATTCTTGGCATAAGTTTCATGCAATCATAGTAACGAATGCCTCGTCAACACTTATAATTTTCATAGAGCGTAATGATTCTTGCTTGTACCTCTTCTATGCATTCATGTTGAGGACTTGTGGGGAATGTTTTGAATTGTCGCATGCATCATCCAATTCAATAACGTTAGGAAGATTTGAAGGTTAATTAGTGCATCACGGTTAACTTGGGGTGTTGAGTATCATAGTTTATTGAAATGCAATTGGAAATCATTTTATTATGCAAGTATAACATGTATGGAGATGAACCCCTTAGCTAGGTTCCCATCCATTCAATTCCATCAAATTCATCTTTACATTCTGTCTAGTTTATTAACTTCTTTTGTTATTTCAATTCTCGTCAATTTAAAACCCCCCCTTTACTTTCTTGTTCTTTAGTGTTTAGAATTTGTTTAGTTTATGTTTTAAAGTGTTTTGATTCAATTTTATTTCCCAATTTCGTCCAAATTCACCAAAGTGCTCAAAACTGCCCAGAAAGTGATTTTAAGGCAGTTTTGAGTGTTTTGGGTGATGTTTGAGTCTTTTGGTTTGTTTTAATGTTTTAAGTGTTTAGTTTTACATTATTTGAGTTAGTTTAGTGTTTTATATTGTGTTTTTACGTTCTTGAGTCAAGTTATTACTTAATTTCGTCCAAATTTGTGTTTGTGCTCAAATCTGCCCAGAAAGTGGTTTTTAGGCAGATTTGAGTGTGTTTGTGTTGTTTTGAGTCTTTTGGTTTGTCTTAGTGTTTTAAAGTTTAGTTTTGCATTCTTTGAGTCTAGTATAGTGTTTCATATTGTTATTTTACGTTTTTGAGTCAAATCCAAGTGGTTAACAATCCCTCCTAATCCCCGGTCCAGAACGATCCCTACTTGCATACTTACTACAATTTGACAAAAAGAGGGTTTAATTTGTGTGCGTATAAATCTCGCATCAAATTTTGGCGCCGTTGCCGGGGATTAGCAAATTTGCTAATCTCTTGGATTGTTTGTTTCTGTTATGTATTTTAGTTTTAGTTTTTGATTTTTGTTTTGTTTGTTGAATTCAAATACTAGGGAAGAACAACATGGCACTTGATAATGCTTCTCTTTTGTCACAGCTCATGGAAAGGTCTCAAATGCAAAGTGTTGATATATTTGATCTTCAATCAAGGAATAACGTGTTTTCCAATACTTACAGTTCAGATTGGAGTGTTCATTCAAACTCTATGTGGTGGGAACCTCAACATGTTCAAGAAGAAGGATATTGGCAGCCATATGAGGAGTTCTATTCAAGACCTATACACCCACCACAACCTCATATTCAATATGCCCAACCAAATTTAAGTTCGTCAATAGATTATAATCAAAAGCTTAACGAATTAATTTGTTTGGTGCAGGGCTCACAAAATCAAGACAATGAGGCTCGACAAGAAGACAAAAGGTTGGACCACTTGGAAAAGCAAATTGGGCAGATAGCGGAGTTCGTAGGACAATTTTGCGACCAAGGCAAACTCCCTAGTTCAACCATTGTAAATCCGAAGGGAGGATTTGAAGCACCTTTGTCAGAAGCACTTATTGCTCCTACGCCACCTAATTCAAGTAAGGTTGTTCCAATTAGTTCTAACCCCATTCCAACAAATATCCCTATTCCTTGCAGGTTCATGAATTCCAAGGAAGAAGAAAGTGAAAAAGACATCTTGGAAGCCCTTCCAAAGGTGCAAAGTAGGGAATGTCATGAATTCATCAAAGAGGACGTTCTTGAAACCACAAAATCCAAAGAAGTTAAATTTGATGACATGGGACAAGTCATAACCATCACTTGCAATCTGGCCAAGTCCAATATCCCTGAAACTTTGAAAGGAGTGGTGTTTGTCATTGAGTTCTTATCGGACAAAACAAGTAAGTTTTTTTTTCCAAATTCCATTACATTTTATACTAACTTGCTGTTTTTTATGAATCAGGCACCTACACTAGAATTCAAACCAATGCCGGTTCACTTCAAGTATCACCTTCCATTCAAGGACCAATTCCATGCCATTTGATTTTATTTATGTTAAAAAAAAAAAAAAAAAAAAAAAAAAAAAAAAAAAAAAAAAAAAAAAAAAAAAAGATACTAAACATGGAGAAAGATGGAGCTTCACAAAGGTTGTTTACGTGAAGCCCCACTACGAGGCTTTGAAGCAGAAGGCATCGGAGCGGAAGGCATTGGAGCGGAAGGCATCGGAGCGGAAGACACTGGAGCGGAAGGCATCGGAGCGGAAGACACTGGAGCGGAAGGCATCGGAGCGGGAGGCATCGGAGCTAGAGCATTCCAGGCCTCAATACTTGGCCAAACGCTGGATGATCCAGGAAAAAGGTGCCTCTGGAGGAAAGACGAAAACCTTTGACGGTCATTGTGAATCCGACCTTCAGACTCTTGCAGCTCATCAAGCTTCCTCTTCATGCCCGTCGAATAGTTGTTTGCAAGCACGTGCAAACTTCTATTCTCGTACTTAAGCTGCTGGATCTCCTGCTTGAGACTTTCCACCTCTGCCATCAATGATTCCACCTGACGGGAGCGGGCAAGCAGGCGTTGGCCCATGTTGGACACAGAACTCGCACACTGAACACTAAGTGCGAGGGACTCTTGAACGGCCAACTCATCGGACCGTCCTGACAGCAGCCTACTATCTTTTGGAGTGAGGAGGTTCCTAGCTACTATTGTAGCTGTTGTGGCGTCCTGCATCACGGAGTCTTCACCTGTAAGAAGACCGTTAGAAGATAAGAAAGAAGGGCGCCATACGTTACCTTGACGCGGCGCGCCCGTATCACTGCTAAGGCTCAATTCCAAGCTAAGGTTCGATGAGTTTGCCATTTTTTTTCAAAAGTGTTCAAAGAGAAGGGGTGGAATTAAATTTCAAAGGGCCGGAGTCGATTTTCAAGAATGGGAAGTTTTCAGAGTGTGTTTGTTGTGGTGATCGATAGCTCTATAAAAAGCCAAGGCGACGCGTCCACCGATTCAAAAAGCCGGAATTTCCGGCGTAATTTAGGCGACGTTTTCTCGGCTTTTCAGAAGACGCATTCAACTTTGTCAAAAGATTTCTTCTTTTCAGACAACACGTGGAGGCCATCACCGCAACTACACATCTTTAGCTGACAAGCGCAAAGTTCGGCGACGCTTTCTCTGCTTTTCAGAAAACGCGTGCAGCTTTGTCAAAAGGAGCCGCATCTGCACTACCACGTGTCGTTCAGAAAGAGAAGGGGCGTCGTTCAGAAATCGAAGGGGCGCCTGCTCAGAAATCGAAGAGGCGTCGTTCTGATATCGAAGAGACATTTGTCGACAAGGGTAAAAGAACAGTACCACCACTTGATATTATCTCTATATATGTCGACCTTCGTCTTTTATGGCAAGGCAAACCTGAAGAAAAATGCCCAACTCTCCCTCACCTCTGAGGGCGCACTCCGAGCAAAGCCTTTCGAAATACTCAATTCTTTCTTCTTCCCCAAAGATGATACCAGATGCCTGGAGTACATATGACCCAGGAGGAAACAGCACAACAAATACATGTGCTGATTCATTCACCGCTTCTTCAAAAGCAAAGGTATCTCATATCATCAAGGTCAAAAGCAAAAGTATCTCATATCATGCTCTTTCCCTGTCTTTTTCTTTGTCCTTGTTCTTACTCGCATGGCAAAGTAAAAGAAGCAATCAGCCGGCACTTGGAGTCAATCTTCCGATCTGGAGCCAACTGCCTGGAATCTATTCCTGATTGCTTACCTAGCGTTGCTCTCGAGTAGTCATCTTCAACGGTTGATACACTTCCGGAGAAGGGACCACTTCTGCAAAGGGGAGCGAGTAAGGCAAGTGAAAATGATACATTGAAGCATGTGGAGACAAACATAGGCTGAGTTATCCTCCAACCCTTTTCAATACGAATTGGAAAGATTGAACAAAGAAACAGACCAAAGGGGTAAGCTCAGACCTTCGGGGAAGACCAAAAGAATCCTCCAGCCCAGTAGCACAAAGGAAAATCAACGATGGGCGGAAACCAGTTCAAGAGTAAGCCTGTGGAATCACAAAGATCAAAGCCTCAATGCAATCACCAAGGAGAAGAGGGAATTTACACTCCATAACCAGATTTGCGTCCCTAAACTCTTCTCTTTGTTAATTACATTCTGCCATGTTTAGTATGTTTAAATGCTTTTTGTGTGTTTACTTATGTTTTGTGTGAATCTATGCTTAAAACATTGAGGACAATGTTTGATTTAAGTGTGGGGGGGTAACTAATGTTGTTAATGCAAATTCGTGGGATTTTATCACCCATAACTTCAAATGTTGTTCCTTGCTGTTTTAAGGTGTTTTTAAGTTGTTTTAGAGTGTTTTTAGTGTGTTTTGTTTTATAACTCCGAAAATCACATAAAAATTTGAAAAACATGTTTTGAAAAGCCTAAAAAGAGTGTTTTGAGTCGTTTTTGTGTGTTTGTGTCTTAGGGTACCTTCCAACACAATGATAAGGATTTGGTTTGTAATTGCATGACTGTTAAAAAGAGTTATAAACATGGAGAAAAGTTTGATTTACTCTTGGTATATGCTTGGTTATGGTTATAATATATGACTTCACATGCAATCATAAAAGAAAAATTCGTTTTTGTAACATGCTTGAAGGAAGAAACTCATAATAACGCTACATCCCTGTGAGACTCGAGCCATTACTTTCTTTGGAGAGTTATTTTTTGTGATTCTTTGTTTTCTAAAGTTGTTGCATGATCTCATTATTCCTTGCTTGGTTGCTACTTAGAATGCAATTGTATCATGATAGAACTAAATGCTAGAACTTATATCCGTTTCATTCAAAGCATGACATTGAATTGCATAACATATATCAAGATGAAGTTGTGTAGTTGCCACCATAGCCAAATAGCCTTACTTCCCATTTTTCGTATTTGTTGTAAGTTTTAACCCCGTTGAGCTTTGTTTAGCCTTTATTCATTGTTAACCCACATTATCCTAACCTAGCCTAGTTTAGGACTGTCCACACCCTTGTTCTTAAAAGATAGTGAGCATGACTTAAATGAATTCCTTTTGAGTACATTATGAAAGAAAATGAGTGTGGGGGAGAGAATGTTTTGTTCTTAAGCGTTTATGTATGTTTTGAGAGTCAAAAGAAAAGAAAAAATTCTGAAAAACATATGAAAAAGAAAAAAAACAGAAAAGAAAAGAAAGAAAGAAAGAAAAAAAAAAGGAGCTTGTTCCCCCTTGTTGTTCAAAAGTTGAGTTTTCATTCAAAAGTGAATTCTAAGTTAATTCAAATGCTTTGCTCGCTATTTCTTTAAGAACCTCAGTTTATCCTTCACCTTTCATTGTTAGCCAATACCTTAGCCCCGTTACAACCCTTTGACTTCTATCTTGAGTGTTATGTGTTTCAAAATGTGGAGTTTCGAATTGATATGAGCTTATGGTGTCACTGGTTCTCGCATCTAAGTAGTAGCATTCCATTCATGAGATCATATCTAAACATGCTTATTAACTCCAGAAATTGCTTCCTTTGAAATACATATATGTGAGTGTTCGTTTTTATGTTTACATCAATCTTCTCACATATAACTAGTTTAGGGTGTGTAGTCAGAAAATCTGAGTGAAAATTGAGTGCATATCTTGTAAGGAATTGAGCAAATTCTATAAGGCATGTTACTACATTCAAAATATAGTTTTAAATGCTTAATTGTGAATTAGTATGTGGTGACTATGATTAAGTATGTACTTAAGTGTAAAGATAACCAAAATCTGTGGGAATAATGATTTTTTAACTTGTCATGTGCATTGGAAATCCCTGAGACGATTGTTGGAAGGTATAGGTTGTGTTTTGTTCGTTTTATTTTGTTTTTGGTTTCTTTTGTTTTGTTTTGCTCGAGGACTAGCAAAAGATAAGTGTGGGGGAATTTGATAGAAGCATATTTAGGCGACTTACTTAGTTTGTTTTCGTGCATTTATATTGTTAATTCATAGTTGTTTTAGTCGTTTAAGCCATTTTCGTGTGTTTTTAGGTTCATATGGCTAAGGAAGCAAAAAGATGCATTTTGGAGCATTTTGGAGCAAAATTGGACTTGGAATGGATAGCTTATGTTTGGAGCAAAAGGAATGGACGAAATTGAAGGATTCCTAATCCATTGCAGCCACATGCATTCACATGCATAAATCAGCCACATGCATCTCCCATCACCATATCAGATTTCCATCATATTCACATGCATTCCATCCTTTAAAACATTGCACATGCACTCCCTTTAATTAATTAAGCCACATGCACTCCCATCCATTTCATCATTGCAGCCAACACATGCTTTCACATGCATTTTCAGATTGTCCCCTTGCACATGCAGCCACATATTCATTGCACATGCAATTCCAACCCACATGCATCCTTTAATCATTCAAACATGCAGCCACATTCCCTCCTAGCTGTCATGTTCCCCCCATTTCACCTATAAATAAGCATTCATTCTCATTCATTCTAATTCACTCTTCCATATTCCAGAAATTCGTCAAAACCTCTCCCCACCCTTGCAGCAGCCCCCAAAACACTTTTCTCCTCCATTGCAGCCACTCCAACCACTCCCCAAACCATTCACACCATCAAACTATCCTTAGACCTTGTGCTACAACGAAGAGGAAGATAAGAGGGCCTAAACGTTCATACAATTCAAGTTTGAGTTGTTGGAATGTTTAGGTGTTTCTTTGATTCCAATGTTTAAATTCAACTAAACCCCCCTTGGCTAGGGGGGGATTCGAAATATATGTTTATGCTTGCATTTTGATTTGATTACTACTAATTGCGTTTCATAAGTTGTGGATTCAATTTGTTTAACCGTTTGATTGATAACTTATTTATGTATGTTTATTGAGAATGCGCGCTTAATTTTCATGCATGAATATGACACTAGAATATAAGTGAGTTTCACCTAATAGTTACGAACTTATATTCGCAAGTAGTGGAGGTTGCTTATAAACAATCGCGTTAAACAAATTCTTGGCATAAGTTTCATGCAATCATAGTAACGAATGCCTCGTCAACACTTATAATTTTCATAGAGCGTAATGATTCTTGCTTGTACCTCTTCTATGCATTCATGTTGAGGACTTGTGGGGAATGTTTTGAATTGTCGCATGCATCATCCAATTCAATAACGTTAGGAAGATTTGAAGGTTAATTAGTGCATCACGGTTAACTTGGGGTGTTGAGTATCATAGTTTATTGAAATGCAATTGGAAATCATTTTATTATGCAAGTATAACATGTATGGAGATGAACCCCTTAGCTAGGTTCCCATCCATTCAATTCCATCAAATTCATCTTTACATTCTGTCTAGTTTATTAACTTCTTTTGTTATTTCAATTCTCGTCAATTTAAAACCCCCCCTTTACTTTCTTGTTCTTTAGTGTTTAGAATTTGTTTAGTTTATGTTTTAAAGTGTTTTGATTCAATTTTATTTCCCAATTTCGTCCAAATTCACCAAAGTGCTCAAAACTGCCCAGAAAGTGATTTTAAGGCAGTTTTGAGTGTTTTGGGTGATGTTTGAGTCTTTTGGTTTGTTTTAATGTTTTAAGTGTTTAGTTTTACATTATTTGAGTTAGTTTAGTGTTTTATATTGTGTTTTTACGTTCTTGAGTCAAGTTATTACTTAATTTCGTCCAAATTTGTGTTTGTGCTCAAATCTGCCCAGAAAGTGGTTTTTAGGCAGATTTGAGTGTGTTTGTGTTGTTTTGAGTCTTTTGGTTTGTCTTAGTGTTTTAAAGTTTAGTTTTGCATTCTTTGAGTCTAGTATAGTGTTTCATATTGTTATTTTACGTTTTTGAGTCAAATCCAAGTGGTTAACAATCCCTCCTAATCCCCGGTCCAGAACGATCCCTACTTGCATACTTACTACAATTTGACAAAAAGAGGGTTTAATTTGTGTGCGTATAAATCTCGCATCACAAACCCTAAAGAAATCAGGTTAGACAAATGGGCTAGGGTTTGGGTGCGGCAAGGGTTGGAAATCCACCAGAAAATAGGGTTTCTAGAACATTAGGTGCGGCATGGGCTTAGGGTAGATGGATTAGGGTTTAACTTGGCAGAAATTAAATGATTAGGCCCTAGGGTGCGGCTGATTAAGTGGGCTAGGATTAGGGTTTAGGTGCGGCATGGGCTTAGGGTCCACAAGGAATTAGGGTTTAGGTCATCTAAAAGCCCAAAGCCAAGAATAGAAACTCACGAAAATGGAAACCTCCAAGAATAGAAACTTCCAACTTTAGAAACTTTGGTTGCCAATTCCGACTTCTTTGCTCTTCACTTTCATTTCTTCATTTCTTAAGCTCCTTTGACCTTCAACCTCGTCCATTCCATGTGCTCCATTTGCATACACCACATTCCAGCTCAATTTTGCTCCAAAAGCTCCAAATTGCATCATTTCATGTAATATGTCCTTTAAACCTGAAAACACATGAAAGTAGCTTAAAAGACTACTTTAACGAAGAAAACATAACAAAAATGCATAAGAACTAGCTAACTAAGGCGCATAAATATGCTCCTATCACAGGCGTTGGCCCATGTTGGACACAGAACTCGCACACTGAACACTAAGTGCGAGGGACTCTTGAACGGCCAACTCATCGGACCGTCCTGACAGCAGCCTACTATCTTTTGGAGTGAGGAGGTTCCTAGCTACTATTGTAGCTGTTGTGGCGTCCTGCATCACGGAGTCTTCACCTGTAAGAAGACCGTTAGAAGATAAAAAAGAAGGGCGCCATACGTTACCTTGACGCGGCGCGCCCGTATCACTGCTAAGGCTCAATTCCAAGCTAAGGTTCGATGAGTTTGCCATTTTTCAAAAGTGTTCAAAGAGAAGGGATGGAGTTAATTCTCAAAGGGCCGGAGTCGATTTTCAAGAATGGGAATTCTTCAGAGTGTGTTTGTTGTGGTGATCGATAGCTCTATAAAAGCCAAGGCAACGCGTCCACCGATTCAAGAAGCCGGAATTTCCGGCGTAAGTTAGGCGACGCTTTCTCGGCTTTTCAGAAAACGCGTTCAACTTTGTCAAAAGATTTCTGACAAAGCTGAAAACACGTGGAGGCCATCACCGCAACTACACGTCTTTAGCCGACAAGCGCAAAGTTCGGCGACGCTTTCTCTACTTTTCAGAAAACGCGTGCAACTTTGTCAAAAGGAGCCGCATCCGCACTACCACATGTCGTTCAGAAAGCAAAGGGGCGTCGTTCAGAAATCGAAGGGGCGCCTGCTCAGAAATCGAAGAGGCGTCGTTCTGATATCGAAGAGACATTTGTCGACAAGGGTAAAAGAACAGTACCACCACTTGATATTATCTCTATATATGTCGACCTTCGTCTTTTATGGCAAGGCAAACCTGAAGAAAATGCCCAACTCTCCCT
Source organism: Pyrus communis (assembly GCF_041283825.1). Lineage (NCBI taxonomy): Eukaryota > Viridiplantae > Streptophyta > Magnoliopsida > Rosales > Rosaceae > Pyrus > Pyrus communis. The sequence goes on from NC_142569.1 coordinate 23,843,484, forward strand.
CACCTTTGAGGGCGCACTCCCAGCAAAGCCTTTCGAAATACTCAATTCTTTCTTCTTCCCCAAAGATGATACCAGATGCCTGGAGTACAGATGACCCAGGAGGAAACGGCGGATTGAAGTGTGCTGATTCATTCACCGCTTCTTCAAAAGCAAAGGTATCTCATATCATCAAGGTCAAAAGCAAAAGTATCTCATATCATGCTCTTTCCCTGTCTTTTTCTTTGTCCTTGTTCTTACTCGCATGGCAAAGTAAAAGAAGCAATCAGCCGGCACTTGGAGTCAGTCTTCCGATCTGGAGCCAACTGCTTGGAATCTATTCCTGATTGCTTACCTAGCGTTGCTCTCGAGTAGTCATCTTCAACGGTTGACACACTTCCGGAGAAGGGACCACTTCTGCAAAGGGGAGCGAGTAAGGCAAGTGAAAATGATACATTGAAGCATGTGGAGACAAACATAGGCTGAGTTATCCTCCAACCCTTTTCAATACGAATTGGAAAGATTGAACAAAGAAACAGACCAAAAGGGTAAGCTCAGACCTTCGGGGAAGACCAAAAGAATCCTCCAGCCTAGTAGCACAAAGGAAAATCAACAAGTGGAGGAGACCCAAAGGAATCCTGCTGCCCAGTTCAAGAGTAGCACAAAGGAAAATCAACGATGGGCAGAAACCAGTTCAAGAGAAAGCCTGTGGAATCACCAAGATCAATGCCTCAATGCAATTACCAAGGAGAAGATGGAATTTACACTCCATAACCAGATTTGCGTCCCTAAACTCTTCTCTTTGTTAATTACATTCTGCCATGTTTAGTATGCTTAAGTGCTTTTTGTGTGTTTACTTATGTTTTGTGTGAATCTATGCTTAAAACGTTGAGGACAATGTTTGATTTAAGTGTGGGGGGGGTAACTAAGTATATTTGATGCAAATTCGTGGGATTTTATCACCCATTACTTAAAATGTTGTTCCTTGCTGTTTTAAGGTGTTTTTAAGTTATTTTAGAGTGTTTTAGTATGTTTTGTTTTTATAACTCCGAAAATGACATAAAAATTTGAAAAACATGTTTTAAAAAGCCTAAAAAGAGTGTTTTGAGTCGTTTTTGTGTGTTTGTGTCTTAGGGTACCTTCCAACACAATGATAAGGATTTGGTTTGTAATTGCATGACGGTTAAAAAGAGTTATAAACATAGAGAAAAGTTTGATTTACTCTTGGTATATGCTTGGTTATGGTTATAATGTATGACTTCACATGCAATCATAAAAGAAAAATTCGTTTTTGTAACATGCTTGAAGGAAGGAACTCAAACAAACACTACGACCCTGTGAAACTCGAGCCATTACCTTCTTTGGAGAGTTATTTTCTGTGATTCTTTGTTTTCTAAAGTTGTTGCATGATCTCATTATTCCTTGCTTGGTTGCTACTTAGAATGCAATTGTATCATGATAGAACTAAATACTAGAACTTATATCCGTTTCATTCAAAGCATGACATTGAATTGCATAACATATATCAAGATGAAGTTGTGTAGTTGCCACCATAGCCAAATAGCCTTACTTCCCATATTTCGTATATATTAGTTTTAACCCTGTTGAGCCTCGTTTAGCCTATTTTCTTTGCTAACCACATCACCCCTTACCTAGCCTAGTATAGGACAGTCCACACCCTTGTTCTTAAAAGATAGTGAGCATGACTTAAATGAATTCCTTTTGAGTACATTATGAAAGAAAATGAGTGTGGGGGAGAGAATGTTTTGTTCTTAAGTGTTTATGTATGTTTTGAGAGTCAAAAGAAAAGGAAAAAAAAAAAATTGTGAAAAACATATGAAAAAGAAAAACAGAAAAGAAAAGAAAGAAAGGAAAAAGAGCTTGTTCCCCCTTGTTGTTCAAAAGATTGAGTTTTCATTCAAAAGTGAATTCTACGTTAATTCAAATGCTTTGCTCACTATTGCTTTAAGAATGTTTGTTTATCCTTCACCTTTCATTGTTAGCCAATACCCTAGCCCCGTTACACCCCTTTGACTTCTATCTTGATCGTTATGTGTTCAATAATGTGGAGTTTGGAATTGATATGAGCTTATGGAATCACTGGTTCTCGTTCTAAGTAGTGGCATTCCATTCATGAGATCATATGTAAACATGCTTATTAACTCCAGAAATTGCTTCCTTTGAAATACATATATGTGAGTGTTCGTTTTTATGTTTACATCAATCTTCTCACATATAACTAGTTTAAGGTGTGTAGTCAGAAAATCTGAGTGAAAATTGAGTGCATATATTGTAAGGAATTGAGCAAATTCTCTAAGACATGTTACTACATTCAAAATATAGTTTTAAATGCTTAATTGTGAATTAGTATGTGGTGACTATGATTAAGTATGTACTTAAGTGTAAAGATAACCAAAATCTGTGGGAATAATGATTTTTAACATGTCATGTGCATTGGAAATCCCTGAGACGATTGTTGGAAGGTGTAGGTTGTGTTTTGTTCGTTTTGTTTTGTTTTTGGTTTCTTTTGTTTTGTTTTGCTCGAGGACTAGCAAAAGCTAAGTGTGGGGGAATTTGATAGGAGCATATTTAGGCGACTTACTTAGCTTGTTTTCGTGCATTTATATTGTTAATTCATAGTTGTTTTTGGCGTTTAAGCCATTTTCGTGTGTTTTTAGGTTCATGTGGCTAAGGAAGCAAAAAGATGCATTTTGGAGCAAAATTGGACTTGGAAGGGATAACTTATACTTGGAGCAAAAGGAATGGACGAAATTGAAGAGTTGATGTCACAAGGATTCCTACTTGAAGTAGCCACACACCTTCCACATTTCAGCCACATGCACTTGTTCCTCCATCATTGCACCAACAACAACCAAACATGCACTCCCTTTAATCACATGCATAAATCAGCCACATGCATCTCCCATCACCATATCAGATTTCCATCATATTCACATGCATTCCATCCTTTAAAACATTGCAATTGCACTCCCTTTAATTAATTAAGCCACATGCACTCCCATCCATTTCATCATTGCAGCCAACACATGCTTTCACATGCATTTTCAGATTGTCCCCTTGCACATGCAGCCACATATTCATTGCACATGCAATTCCAACCCACATGCATCCTTTAATCATTCAAACATGCAGCCACATTCCCTCCTAGCTGTCATGTTCCCCCCATTTCACCTATAAATAAGCATCCATTGCATTCATTCTCATAAAATTCATCCATATTCAGAAAATCATCCAAAACACCACCAGAAATCATCCGTGAGTTTCCCTACTAATCCAAACACCACTCCAACCACTCCCCATCCCTCCAAAACACTTCACACTATTGATGCGTGATTTATACGCACACAAATTAAACCCTCTTTTTGTCAATTGTAGTATAAGTATAAGTAGGGATCGTTCTGGACCGGGGATTAGGAGGGATTGTTAACCACTTGGATTTGACTCAAAAACGTAAAATAACAATATGAAACACTATACTAGACTCAAGGAATGCAAAACTAAACTTTAAAACACTAAAACAAACCAAAAGACTCAAACATTACCCAAAACACTCAAAACTGCCTTAAAATCACTTTCTGGGCAGTTTTGAGCACTTTGAGTACTTTGGACGAATTTATGTAACAAATTGAATCACAAACGTAAAAACGTAATATAAAACACTAAACTAGACTCAAAGAATGTAAAACTAAACTTTAAAACACTAAAACAAACCAAAAGACTCAAACAGTACCCAAAGCACTCGAAACTGCCTTAAAAACACTTTCTGGGCAGTTTTGTGCACCTTGAGTACTTTGGACGAATTTGGGAAACAAAATGAAACAAAACACTTATAAACACAAACTAAATGTATTTCTAACTAATTTGACATTAAAGTAAAGGGGGATTTAGGTTTATACGAAATTAAACTAAAATTTACAGATTGTAAATTAAAGCAAAATGTAAATGTGAATGTGATAGAATGAATGGAATGAAGGCTAGCTAAGGGGTTCATCTCCATACATGTTATACTTGCATAATAAAATGATTTCCAATTGCATTTCAATAAATCATTAATTCTCAACACCCCAAGTTAACCGTGATGCACTAATTAACCTTCAAATCTTCCTAACGTTATTGAATTGGATGATTGCATACAACAATTCAAAACATTCCCCACAAGTCCCCTACATGATTGCATAATAGAGATACAAGCAAGAATCATTACGCTCTATGAAAATTATAAGTGTTGACGGGGCATTCGTTACTATGATTGCATGAAACTTATGCCAAGAATTCGTTTAACGCGATTGTTTATAAGCAACCTCCACTACTTGTGAATATAAGTTTGTAACTATTAGGTGAAACTCACTTATATTCTAGCGTCAAATTCATGCATGAAAATTAAGTGTGCACTCTCAATAAACATACATAAATAAGTTATCAATCAAATAGTTAAACAAATTGAATCCACAACTTATGAAACGCAATTAGAAGTAATCAAATCAAAATGCAAGCATAAACATTTATTTCGAATCCCCCCCTAGCAAAGGGGGGGGGTTTAGTTGAATTTAAACATTGGAATCAAAGAAACACCTAAACATTCCAACAACTCAAACTTGAATTGTATGAACGTTTAGGCCCTCTTCTCCTCCATTCCTCATTCGTACAAAACAAAGAGTATTGAAATTAAACATTGAAATCAAAGAAACACCTAAACATTCCAACAACTCAAACTTGAATTGTATGAACGTTTAGGCCCTCTTATCTTCCTCTTCGTTGTAGCACAAGGTCTAAGGATAGTTTGATGGTGTGAATGGTTTGGGGAGTGGTTGGAGTGGCTGTAATGGAGGAGAAAAGTGTTTTGGTGGCTGTTGCAAGGGTGTGGAGAGGTTTTGACGAATTTCTGGAATATGGAAGAGTGAATGAATGAGTATGAATGCAATGGATGCTTATTTATAGGTGAAATGGGGGGAACATGACAGCTAGGAGGGAATGTGGCTGCATGTGCAAGGGGACAATCTGAAAATGCATGTGAAAGCATGTGTTGGCTGCAATGATGAAATGGATGGGAGTGCATGTGGCTTAATTAATTAAAGGGAGTGCATGTGCAATGTTTTAAAGGATGGAATGCATGTGAATATGATGGAAATCTGATTTATTTGAAGATGCATGTGCAATGAAGTGGAATGACAGCTAGGTTATGATGATGAATGCATGTGGCTGATTTAATTGAATAGGAAGGCATGTGGATTTAATGGTTTAAAGGGTGAATGCATGTGGATGCATGTGTTGATGAATGGGATTGTGGAGTGGCTGGAATGATGAAAGAATAAAGGGTGCATGTGGGTTAATTAATTAAAGGGAGTGCATGTGCAATGTTGTTGTTGGTGCAATGATGGAGGAACAAGTGCATGTGAATGCATGGTGATAGCATGTGCACGGTTTTGGTTGGAATGATGGCAGATTGTGAAAACATGTGAATACATGTGTTTGATGAATGATAAGTGGTGAATGATATGATAAGTGATAAGTGGTGAATGATAAGTGATGAATGATAAGTGGTGAATGATATGATAAGTAATGGGAGCATGTGAGGGAATGAATAATGAATGCATGTGTATGGTTTTGGGAGAAAGGTGGAGATGCACGGCATAAGGGAATTGGAAGGTTTAAATGTCCTAAAACTAAAGGGAACAAAGTTCCAACACTTTGGTCTTCAATTTCGTCCAACATTTTGGCGCCAAGCATAAGCTATCCATCCTTAGCCCAAAAGTGCTCCAAAAGTCTCCAAAATGCATCTTTTTGCTCCTTTAGCCCTTTGGACCTACAAACACACGAAAATAGCTTAAAGGACTAAAATAACTAAAGAAACATAACGTAAATGCACGAGAACAAGCCATTTAAGTCGCATGAATATGCTCCTATCAAATACCCCCACACTTATCTTTTGCTAGTCCTCGAGCAAAACAAAACAACAAAAGAACACGAAACTAGACAAAACGAACAAAACACAACCTACACCTTCCAACAATCGTCTCACGGATTTCCAATGCACATGACAAGTTAAAAATCATTAGTCCCATAGATTTTAGTCATCTTCACACTTGAATACATTCTTAATCATAGTCACCACATACTAATTCACAATTAAGCATTTAAAACCATGTTTTGAATGTAGTAACATGCCTTAGAGAATTTGCTCAATTCCTTACTAGATGTACTCTCGTTTTTTTTTTACACAGATTTTCTGACTACACTCCCTACACTAGGTATATGTGAGAAGATTGATGTAAACATGTAGACGAACACTCACATATGTTATAACAAGGAAAGCATTTTCTGGAATTATTAACATGTATATATATGATCTCATGAATGGAATGCCACTACTTAGAATGAGAACCAGTGTTTCCATAAGCTCATATCAATTCCAAACTCCACATTTTGAAACACATAACGATCAAGATTGAAGCATACGGGTTGAAACGGGGCTAAAGGTGTTTGGCTAACAAAGAAGGGATATGGAAAACAAAGGTTCTTAAAGAAATAGCGAGCAAAGCATTTGAATTAACGTAGAATTCACTTTTGAATGAAAACTCAATCTTTTGAACAACAAGGGGGAACAAACTCTTTTTCCTTTCTTTCTTTTCTTTTCTGTTTTTCTTTTTCCTATGTTTTTCACAATTTTTTTTTTTTTTTCTTTTTCTTTTGACTCTCAAAACATACATAAACACTTAAGAACAAAACATTCTCTCCCCCACACTCATTTTCTTTCATAATGTACTCAAAAGGAATTCATTTAAGTCATGCTCACTATCTTTTAAGAACAAGGGTGTGGACTGTCCTATACTAGGCTAGGTGAGGATAATGTTGTTAAACAAAGAATAAAGGCTAAACAAGGCTCAACGGGGTTAAAACTTACAACAAATACGAAATATGGGAAGTAAGGCTATTTGGCTATGGTAGCAACTACACAACTTCATCTTGATATATGTTATGCAATTCAATGTCATGCTTTGAATGAAACGGATATAAGTTCTAGCATTTAGTTCTATCATGATACAATTGCATTCTAAGTAGCAACCAAGCAAGGAATAATGAGATCATGCAACAACTTTAGAAAACAAAGAATCACAGAAAATAACTCTCCAAAGAAGGTAATGGCTCGAGTCTCACAGGGTTGTAGCGTTTGTTTGAGTTCCTTCCTTCAAGCATGTTACAAAAACGAATTTTTCTTTTATGATTGCATGTGAAGTCATACATTATAACCATATCCAAGCATATACCAAGAGTAAATCAAACTTTTCTCTATGTTTATAACTCTTTTTAACAGTCATGCAATTACAAACCAAATCCTTATCATTGTGTTGGAAGGTACCCTAAGACACAAACACACAAAAACGACTCAAAACACTCTTTTTAGGCTTTTTAAAACATGTTTTTCAACTTTTTATGTGATTTTCGAAGTTATAAAACAAAACATACTAAAAACACTCTAAGACAACTTAAAAACACCTTAAAACAGCAAGGAACAACATTTGAAGTAATGGGTGATAAAATCCCACGAATTTGCATTAAATATACTTAGTTACCCCCCCACACTTAAATCAAACATTGTCCTCAATGTTTTAAGCATAGATTCACACAAAACATAAGTAAACACACAAAAAGCAACTAAACATACTAAACATGGCAAAATGTCACTTAACAAAGAGAAGAGTTTAGGGACGCAAATCTGGTTATGGAGTGTAAATTCCATCTTCTCCTTGGTAATTGCATTGAGGCATTGATCTTGGTGATTCCACAGGCTTTCTCTTGAACTGGTTTCTGCCCATCGTTGATTTTCCTTTGTGCTACTCTTGAACTGGGCAGCAGGATTCTTTTGGGTCTCCTCCACTTGTTGATTTTCCTTTGTGCTACTGGGCTGGAGGATTCTTTTGGTCTTCCCCGAAGGTCTGAGCTTACCCCTTTGGTCTGTTTCTTTGTTCAATCTTTCCAATTCGTATTGAAAAGGGTTGGAGGATAACTCAGCCTGTGTTTGTCTCCACATGCTTCAATGTATCATTTTCACTTGCCTTACTCGCTCCCCTTTGCAGAAGTGGTCCCTTCTCCGGAAGTTTATCAACCGTTGAAGATGACTACTCGAGAGCAACGCTAGGTAAGCAATCAGGAATAGATTCCAGGCAGTTGGCTCCAGATCGGAAGACTGACTCCCAGTGCCGGCTGATTGCTTCTTTTACTTTGCCATGCGAGTAAGAACAAGGACAAAGAAAAAGACAGGGAAAGAGCATGATATGAGATACTTTTGCTTTTGACCTTGATGATATGAGATACCTTTGCTTTTGAAGAAGCGGTGAATGAATCAGCATACTTCAATCCGCCGTTTCCTCCTGGGTCATCTGTACTCCAGGCATCTGGTATCATCTTTGGGGAAGAAGAAAGAATTGAGTATTTCGAAAGGCTTTGCTGGGAGTGCGCCCTCAGAGGTGAGGGAGAGTTGGGCATTTTCTTCAGGTTTGCCTTGCCATAAAAGACGAAGGTCGACATATATAGAGATAATATCAAGTGGTGGTACTGTTCTTTTACCCTTGTCGACAAATGTCTCTTCAATATCAGAACGACGCCTCTTCGATTTCTGAGCAGGCGCCCCTTCGATTTCTGAACGACGCCCCTTCTCTTTCTGAACGACACGTGGTAGTGCAGATGCGGCTCCTTTTGACAAAGCTGCACGCGTTTTCTGAAAAGCAGAGAAAGCGTCGCCGAACTTTGCGCTTGTCGGCTAAAGACGTGTAGTTGCGATGATGGCCTCCACGTGTTTTCAGCTTTGTCAGAAATCTTTTGACAAAGTTGAACGCGTTTTCTGAAAAGCCGAGAACGCGTCGCCTAAATTACGCCGGAAATTCCGGTTTTTTTGAATTGGTGGACGCGTCGCCTTGGCTTCTTATAGAGCTATCGATCACCACAACAAACACACTCTGAAGAATTCCCATTCTTGAAAATCGACTCCGACCCTTTGAAAATTTACTCCATCAACCCTTATCTTTGAACACCTTTGAAAAATGGCAAACTCATCGAACCTTAGCTTGGAATTGAGCCTTAGCAGTGATACGGGTGCGCCGCGTCAAGGTAACGTATGGCGCCCTTCTTTCTTATCTTCTAACGGTCTTCTTACAGGTGAAGACTCCGTGATGCAGGACGCCACAACAGCTACAATAGTAGCTAGGAACCTCCTCACTCCAAAAGATAGTAGGCTGCTGTCAGGACGGTCCGATGAGTTGGCCGTTCAAGAGTCCCTCGCACTTAGTGTTCAGTGTGCGAGTTCTGTGTCCAACATGGGCCAACGCCTGCTTGCCCGCTCCCGTCAGGTGGAATCATTGATGGCAGAGGTGGAAAGTCTTAAGCAAGAGATCCAGCAGCTTAAGTACGAGAATAGAAGTTTGCACGTGCTTGCCAACAACTATTCGACGGGCATGAAGAGGAAGCTTGATGAGCTGCAAGAGTCTGAAGGTCGGATTCACAGTGACCGTCAAAGGTTTTCGTCTTTCCTCCAGAGGCACCTTTTTCCTGGCTCATCCAGCGCTTGGCCAAGTATTGAGGCCTGGAATGCTTTAGCTCCGATGCCTCCCGCTCCGATGCCTTCCGCTCCGATGCCTTCCGCTTCGATGCCTTCCGCTTCGATGCCTTCCGCTCCGATGCCTTCCGCTTCAAAGCCTTCCGCTTCGATGCCTTCCGCTACTATGCCTTCCGCTCCGATGCCTCGTAGTGGGGCTTCACGTAAACAACCTTTGTGAAGCTCCATCTGCTTTATTTTTCTTTTTATCTCTATTTTTTTTTTTTTTTTTTTTTTTTTTTTTTTTTAATTTTTATTTTATTCAAATCAAACGGCATGGAATTGGTCTTTGAATGGGCGGTGATACTTGAAATCATCCGGTAATAGTTTAAATTCTAGGGTGGATGCCTGAATCATTAACGACATATTAGTATAAAAGAAAATTGAAATTCGGGGAGGCGTCTTGCCTTTGTGTTCCGACAAGAACTTAAGAATAAACACCCCTTCGAAAGTTATGACTTGTCCCGTGTCATAAAATCCAACTTCCTTGGGAATTGTGGTTGCAAATATGTCCTCTTTGATACCTTCATGAAATTCCCTATTTTGCACCTTTGGAAGGGGTTCCAAGATGTCTTTTTCACCTTCTTCTTCCTTGGAAGTCATGAATCTGCAAGGAATAGGGATATTTGTTGGAACGGGGTTAAAAATAATGAAATTTGGAACAACCATACCTGAATTAGATGGCATAGGAGCAATAGGTGCCTCCGGTAAAGGTGTTTCCACCCTTTCCGTGGGTTGGGTGTATTCCTCTTCCTTGTGATTTGATTTTGATGGTTGAGGGTCCGTTCCAACCTCTTTGTCACTTCTCAACATGATTTCCTTGGCAGTTTCAAATTCTCCCTTCGGATTTGCAATGGTTGAACTAGGGAGTTCGCCTTGGTCTCGAAACTGTCCTACGAACTCCGCGATCTGCCCAATTTGCATTTCCAAGTGGTCCAACCTTTTGTCTTGATTTTGGCCCTCCTTGACTTGATTTTGTGAGCCCTGCACCAAACAAATTAATTCATTAAGCTTTTGATTATAATCTATTGACGAACTTGAGTTTGGTTGGGCATATTGAATATGAGGTGGCTGCCAATATCCTTCTTGTTGAACATTTTGAGGTTCCCACCACATAGAAGTTGAATGATCACTCCAATCCGAATTGTAAGTATTGGAAAACACGTTATTCCTTGATTGAAGATCAAATATATCAATGCTTTGCATTTGGGACCTTTCCATGAGCTGTGACAAAAGAGAAGCATTATCAAGTGCCATGTTGTGCTTCTTTAGGACAAAACACAAATCAAAAACTAAAACTAAAATACATAACAGAAACTAAAACTAAAACTAATAAGAAAACGAAAATAACAATCCAAAGGATTAGCAAAGTTGCTAATCCCCGGCAACGGCGCCAAAATTTGATGCGAGATTTATACGCACACAAATTAAACCCTCTTTTTGACAATTGTAGTATAAGTATAAGTAGGGATCGTTCTGGACCGGGGATTAGGAGGGATTGTTAACCACTTGGATTTGACTCAAAAACGTAAAATAACAATATGAAACACTATACTAGACTCAAGGAATGCAAAACTAAACTTTAAAACACTAAAACAAACCAAAAGACTCAAACAGTACCCAAAGCACTCGAAACTGCCTTAAAAACACTTTCTGGGCAGTTTTGAGCACCTTGAGTACTTTGGACGAATTTGGGAAACAAAATGAAACAAAACACTTATAAACACAAACTAAATGTATTTCTAACTAATTTGACATTAAAGTAAAGGGGGATTTAGGTTTATACGAAATTAAACTAAAATGTACAGATTGTAAATTAAAGCAAAATGTAAATGTGAATGTGATAGAATGAATGGAATGAAGGCTAGCTAAGGGGTTCATCTCCATACATGTTATACTTGCATAATAAAATGATTTCCAATTGCATTTCAATAAATCATTAATTCTCAACACCCCAAGTTAACCGTGATGCACTAATTAACCTTCAAATCTTCCTAACGTTATTGAATTGGATGATTGCATACAACAATTCAAAACATTCCCCACAAGTCCCCTACATGATTGCATAATAGAGATACAAGCAAGAATCATTACGCTCTATGAAAATTATAAGTGTTGACGGGGCATTCGTTACTATGATTGCATGAAACTTATGCCAAGAATTCGTTTAACGCGATTGTTTATAAGCAACCTCCACTACTTGTGAATATAAGTTTGTAACTATTAGGTGAAACTCACTTATATTCTAGCGTCAAATTCATGCATGAAAATTAAGTGTGCACTCTCAATAAACATACATAAATAAGTTATCAATCAAATAGTTAAACAAATTGAATCCACAACTTATGAAACGCAATTAGAAGTAATCAAATCAAAATGCAAGCATAAACATTTATTTCGAATCCCCCCCTAGCAAAGGGGGGGGTTTAGTTGAATTTAAACATTGGAATCAAAGAAACACCTAAACATTCCAACAACTCAAACTTGAATTGTATGAACGTTTAGGCCCTCTTCTCCTCCATTCCTCATTCGTACAAAACAAAGAGTATTAAAATTAAACATTGAAATCAAAGAAACACCTAAACATTCCAACAACTCAAACTTGAATTGTATGAACGTTTAGGCCCTCTTATCTTCCTCTTCGTTGTAGCACAAGGTCTAAGGATAGTTTGATGGTGTGAATGGTTTGGGGAGTGGTTGGAGTGGCTGTAATGGAGGAGAAAAGTGTTTTGGTGGCTGTTGCAAGGGTGTGGAGAGGTTTTGACGAATTTCTGGAATATGGAAGAGTGAATGAATGAGTATGAATGCAATGGATGCTTATTTATAGGTGAAATGGGGGGAACATGACAGCTAGGAGGGAATGTGGCTGCATGTGCAAGGGGACAATCTGAAAATGCATGTGAAAGCATGTGTTGGCTGCAATGATGAAATGGATGGGAGTGCATGTGGCTTAATTAATTAAAGGGAGTGCATGTGCAATGTTTTAAAGGATGGAATGCATGTGAATATGATGGAAATCTGATTTATTTGAAGATGCATGTGCAATGAAGTGGAATGACAGCTAGGTTATGATGATGAATGCATGTGGCTGATTTAATTGAATAGGAAGGCATGTGGATTTAATGGTTTAAAGGGTGAATGCATGTGGATGCATGTGTTGATGAATGGGATTGTGGAGTGGCTGGAATGATGAAAGAATAAAGGGTGCATGTGGGTTAATTAATTAAAGGGAGTGCATGTGCAATGTTGTTGTTGGTGCAATGATGGAGGAACAAGTGCATGTGAATGCATGGTGATAGCATGTGCACGGTTTTGGTTGGAATGATGGCAGATTGTGAAAACATGTGAATGCATGTGTTTGATGAATGATAAGTGGTGAATGATATGATAAGTGATAAGTGGTGAATGATAAGTGATGAATGATAAGTGGTGAATGATATGATAAGTAATGGGAGCATGTGAGGGAATGAATAATGAATGCATGTGTATGGTTTTGGGAGAAAGGTGGAGATGCACGGCATAAGGGAATTGGAAGGTTTAAATGTCCTAAAACTAAAGGGAACAAAGTTCCAACACTTTGGTCTTCAATTTCGTCCAACATTTTGGCGCCAAGCATAAGCTATCCATCCTTAGCCCAAAAGTGCTCCAAAAGTCTCCAAAATGCATCTTTTTGCTCCTTTAGCCCTTTGGACCTACAAACACACGAAAATAGCTTAAAGGACTAAAATAACTAAAGAAACATAACGTAAATGCACGAGAACAAGCCATTTAAGTCGCATGAATATGCTCCTATCAACTATCCCAAAACTCACCTTAGACCTTGTGATACAACAACGAGGAAGAGAAGAGTGCCTAAACGTTCATACAATTCAAGTTTGAGTTGTTGGAATGTTTAAGTGTTTCTTTGATTTCAATGTTTAAATTCAATTCTCTTTGTTTTGTACGTATGAGGAATGGAAGAGAAGAGTGCCTAAACGTTCATACAATTCAAGTTTGAGTTGTTGGAATGTTTAGGTGTTTCTTTGATTTCAAAGTTATGAGGAACTAAACCCCCCTTGGCTAGGGGGGGATTCGAAATAAATGTTTATGCTTGCATTTTGATTTGATTACTTCTAATTGCGTTTCATAAGTTGTGGATTCAATTTGTTTAACTATTTGATTGATAACTTATTTATGTATGTTTATTGAGAGTGCACACTTAATTTTCATGCATGAATTTGACGCTAGAATATAAGTGAGTTTCACCTAATAGTTACAAACTTATATTCACAAGTAGTGGAGGTTGCTTATAAACAATCGCGTTAAACGAATTCTTGGCATAAGTTTCATGCAATCATAGTAACGAATGCCCCGTCAACACTTATAATTTTCATAGAGCGTAATGATTCTTGCTTGTATCTCTATTATTGATGCGTGAATTATACGCACACAAATTAAACCCTCTTTTCGTCAAGTTGTAGTATAGATATAAGTAGGGATCGTTCTTAACCGGGGATTAGGAGGGATTGTTAACCACTTGGATTTGACTCAAAAACATAAAAACAAAGTTAAAAACGTTCACAAAGACTCAAAGGACTCAAAACAACACAAACACACTCAAATCTGCCTAAAAACCACTTTCTGGGCAGATTTGAGCACAAACACAAATTTGGACGAATTTGTGTAACAAAATGACTCAAGAACGTAAGAACACAATATAAAACACTAAACTAACTCAAAGAATGTAAAACTAAATGCTTGAAACACTAAAACAAACCAAAAGACTCAAACATCACCCAAAACACTCAAAACTGCCTTAAAATCACTTTCTGGGCAGTTTTGAGCACTTTGGTGAATTTGGACGAAATTGGGAAATAAAATGAATCAAAACACTCATAAACACAAACTAAGATACTTTCTAACTAAATTGGACAATAAGGTAAAGGGGGAATTAGATTTGACGAAATTAAATAAAATACACATATTGTAATTAAAACAGATTGTAAAGATGAATTTGATGAAAATATGGATGGAATTGAAATGAATGAATGATAGAATGGCTAAGGGGTTCATCTCCATACATGTTATACTTGCATAATAAAATGATTTCCAATTGCATTTCAATAAACTATGATACTCAACACCCCAAGTTAACCGTGATGCACTAATTAACCTTCAAATCTTCCTAACGTTATTGAATTGGATGATGCATGCGACAATTCAAAACATTCCCCACAAGTCCTCAACATGAATGCATAGAAGAGGTACAAGCAAGAATCATTACGCTCTATGAAAATTATAAGTGTTGACGAGGCATTCGTTACTATGGATTGCATGAAACTTATGCCAAGAATTCATTTAACGCGATTGTTTATAAGCAACCTCCACTACTTGTGAATATAAGTTCATAACGATTAGGTGAAACTCACTTATATTCTAGCGTCATATTCATGCATGAAAATTAAGTGTGCACTCTCAATGAACATACATAAATAAGTTATCAATCAAACAGTTAAACGAATTGAATCCACAACTTATGAAACGCAATTAGAAGTATTCAAATCAAAATGCAAGCATAAACATATATTTGAATCACCCCCTAACCAAGGGGGGTTTAGTTCCTCATGGTACAAAACAAAGAGAATCAAAGAAACACCTAAACATTCCAACAACTCAAACTTGAATTGTATGAACGTTTAGGCCCTCTTATCATCCATTCCTCATTCGTACAAAACAAAGAGCATTGAAATTAAACATTGAAATCAAAGAAACACCTAAACATTCCAACAACTCAAACTTGAATTGTATGAACGTTTAGGCACTCTTCTCTTCCTCTTCGTTGTGGCACAAGGTCTAAGGTGAGTTTGATGGTGTGAATGGTTTGGGGAGTGGTGTTTGGATTAATAGGGAAGGCACGGCACAAGGGTGGTTTGATGTCTACATTTCTGCAATGGATGAGTTTATGGAAGAGTGTTTGGAATGGATGAATTTCTGGCACAAAGGCCTTATTTCTGTGGTGAATGGATTGTGTCTGAATGAGTGTGAATGAATGAGTATTTATAGGTGAAATGGGGGGAACATGACAGCTAGGTTGCATGTGCACATGTTGGTTGAATGATTATGAGTGCATGTGGCTGAAATAGCATGTGGAATGGCTGGAAATGCAAGGAGAAGGCATGTGCACGGTTTTGGGAGAGAATGGGAGTGCAAGTGGCTGAAATGTTAGAGGAACAAGTGCATGTGGCTGCATTGTGGTGCAATGATGGAGGAACAATCTGAAAATGCAAGGTATGGCTGGAATGATTGTGTTTGTTTGAATGTGCATGTGATTAAATTAAAGGATGCAAAGTAAATAAATAATGAATGCATGTGTTGAATTATGAAGATGCATGTGCAATGAAGTGGAATGACAATCTGAAATGGGATAGGTACCCACGGCAATGATGATTTCTGGTGGTGTTTTGGGTGCATGTGGAATGAATGATTTCTTGGTGAGTGGATGCATGTGTTGATTAAAGGGGGAATGCAAAGGAAAAGCTAGAAATGCATGTGGAGTGGCTGCAAGGTGAATGAATAATGAAATGGGAAAGCATGTGCAAGGTTTTGGTGTGAATGATTGAATGTGCATGTGGCTGCAATGGAGGAGGAATCCTTCAATTTCGTCCATCCTCTTGGCTCCAAGCATATGATATCCATTCCAATCTCTAATTTGCTCCAAAAGGCTCCAAAAGGCATCCTTTTGCATACTTTGCCCTTAGAACCTGAAAACACACAAAAGAAGCATAAAGGACTAAAATAACTAAAGAAACATAACGTAAATGCACGAGAACAAGCCATTTAAGTCGCATGAATATGCTCCTATCAATTATGCAATCATGTAGGGGACTTGTGGGGAATGTTTTGGGTTGTCGTATGCAATCATCCAATTCAATAACGTTAGGAAGATTTGAAGGTTAATTAGTGCATCACGGTTAACTTGGGGTGTTGAGAATTAATGATTTATTGAAATGCAATTGGAAATCATTTTATTATGCAAGTATAACATATGTGGAGATGAACCCCTTAGCTATTCTATCATCCATCCATTCCATTTCATCAATTTCATAGTTACATTCTGTTTTAAGTTTAATTTGTTCATTTAATTTAATTTCGTATAAGCCTCAATCCCCCTTTACTTTAATGTCCAATTTAGTTAGAAAGTGTCTTAGTTTGTGTTTATAAGAGTTTTGAGTCATTTTGTTACACAAATTCGTCCAAATTTGTGTTTGTGCTCAAATCTGCCCAGAAAGTGGTTTTTAGGCAGATTTGAGTGTGTTTGTGTTGTTTTGAGTCTTTTGGTTTGTTTTAGTGTTTTAAAGTTTAGTTTTGCATTCTTTGAGTCTAGTATAGTGTTTTATATTGTTATTTTACGTTTGAATCAAGCCATAATCTTAAATTCGTCCAACATTGGGTTTAAGGTCAGAAACTGCCTAGTTAGTGTTTTTAGGCAGTTTTGAGTCTTTTGAACTTGTTTTGAGTCCTTTGAGTCTTTGTGAACGTTTTTAACTTTGTTTTTATGTTTTTGAGTCAAATCCAAGTGATTAACAATCCCTCCTAATCCCCGGTCCAGAACGATCCCTACTTATACTTATACTACAATTGTCAAAAAGAGGGTTTAATTTGTGTGCGTATAAATCTCGCATCAACTCCCCATTCAATTCATATCTCATATTTCCATTCACAACACTTCACACAACACAAATACACATCCATTGCCGCAATTCCCCTTCCATTTTCTGTGCAGTTTTTCTCCTTCATTGCAGCCACTATCCAACCACTTCCCATCCCTCCAAAACACTTCACATAATCCCCAAAGCTCACCTTAGACCTTGTGCTACAACAACGAAGAAGAGAAGAGTGCCTAAACGTTCATACAATTCAAGTTTGAGTTGTTGGAATGTTTAGGTGTTTCTTTGATTTCAATGTTTAAATTCAATTTTCTTTGTTTTGTAATGGAAGAGAAGAGTGCCTAAACGTTCATACAATTCAGTTTGAGTTGTTGGAATGTTTAGGTGTTTCTTTGATTTCAAAGTTATGAGGAACTAAACCCCCTTTAGCTAGGGGGTGATTCGAAACTATGTTTATATTTGCAATTTGAATTGATTACGTTTGGTTGGAATTTCATAAGTTGTGGATTCAATTCGTTTAATTGTTTGATTGATAACTTATTTATGTATGTTCATTGAGATTGCAAGCTTAATTTTCATGCATAAATATGACGCTAGAATATAAGTGAATTTCACCTAATCGCTATGAACTTATATTCACAAGTAGTGGAGGTTGCTTATAATCGCGTTAAACGAATTCTTGGCATAAGTTTCATGCGTATTCCATAGTAACGAATGCCTCATCGATGTTTATGATTTCCGTTGAACTTAATGATCTTTGTTGAATGTCTCTATCATGCGTATTCCATAGTTAGGGACTTTGATTAAGAATAATTTGGTTGTAATGCGTATTCCATTCAATCCAACAAATTTAGGGAAATCTGAAAGTTAATCTAAGCGGATCTAATTAACTTGGAGCATTGAGTTTCACAACTTATCGAAAGACCAACTGAGAATCAATTTTGTTTGCAAGTGTAACATGTGTGGAGAAGAACCCCTTGGCTATTCCATCATCCATATTTTTTTATCACATTCATAAAACAACCACCTACCCTTGAGCTCAAACCGTTGCCAAATCACTTGAAGTATGTGTTTTTGGGAGAGCAAGACACATTGCCCGTCATTATAGCTTCATCACTCACGGAACAAGAGGAGGAGAAGTTGGTGAGGGTTCTCAAAGAGCACAAAACAGCCATTGGGTGGACTTTGGCCGATATCAAGGGTATAAGCCCTACCACGTGCATGCATCGAATTCTCATGGAAGAAGGCGCCAAACCATCAAGGGAAGCCCAACGTCGACTCAACCCACCAATGATGGAAGTAGTGAAGAAGGAAATCATCAAGTTACTAGATTGTGGCGTCATCTATCCCATCTCGGATAGTTGATGCGAGTTTTATACGCGCACAAATTAAACCCTCTTTTTGTCAAATTGTAGTATAGGTGCAAGTAGGGATCGTTCTGGACCGGGGATTAGGAGGGATTGTTAATCTCTTGGAAACTGACTTTAAAAACGTAAAAACAATATAAAACACTAAACTAGACTCAAAGAATTCAAAAATACTTTAAAACATAAACTAAATTGATTTCTAATTAAATTGAACAATAAAGTAAAGGGGGGATTGTGTTTGGACGAGATTAAATTAAATGGACAAATTGTAATTAAAGGCAAAATGTAAATATGAATGTGATGAAAATATGGATGATGGAATAGCCAAGGGGTTCTTCTCCACACATGTTACACTTGCATACAAGATTGATTCTCAGTTGGTCTTTCGATAAATTATGAAACTCAATGCTCCAAGTTAAAACTTGCTGTGTTGCACCAAGAATTTGAATAGCATTTTGCACCTTTGGGAAGGCTTCCACGATGTCCTTTTTACTCTCTTCTTGGTTGGGAATCAAAAACCTGCTAGGAAAAGGGACATTGGGTGGAATAACATCAGAATAACATGGAATTGGGACGTCCTTACTGGTGGTGGGTGGTTTAGAGGGCTTAGGGGGCTGCGGCAAGGGTTGTTCTACCCTTGCCATGTGCATGTCTTCTTCCTCCTCCTCAATTAGCAGCTCTTCCTCCACTTCTAGGCTATGTTTGGACATTTTTAGGTCAGCTCCAACCTCCATAGCACTTCCCAAAGTGATAGCATTATGGATTTCAAAATCTTCCTTCGAGTTTTCAATAGTTGAGTTGGAGAGTTCACTTTGCTCTTGAATTTGTTTCATGAACTCCATAATCTGCCCAAATTGCTCGTCCAATTTACCCAACTTCTTGTCTTGATTTTGTTCGTCCTGCGTCAAAGAGGTTAGTAATTGAAAATTTTTATCATTATCCATGGACATACTTGAACTTGATTGGAATTGTTGTGGGGGAGGTTGTGGTGGCTGCATAGGTGTTGTATTGAACTCCTCATATGGTTGCCAATATGCTTCTTGTTGAGCCTCATTGGCTTGATTTTGTGACCCCTGCGCCAAAGAATTTATTTCATTAAGAATTTGAATATAATCTATTGGCGAACTTGAATTTAATTGAGCATATTGCATATGAAGTTGTGGTGGCTGCATAGGTCTTGAATAGAACTCCTCATATGGTTGCCAATATGCTTCACGTTGAACTTGTTGATCTTCCCACCATATAGAGTTTGAATGATCCCTCCAATCTCTTTGTGGACATTGATTGGCTTGAAATCCTTGCCTATATGAAGCATCAAATGTAGGGACACTCTGCATTGTGGTCCTTTCGGCATACGGCGACAATTTAGAAGTAAGATTTGCCAATTGAGCTTGAATGCTAGCAAAATCCATATCTTACTTCTTTAGCACCTAAAATCAAAGAAAGAGAACTAAATCAAATATGAAAAGTAACAACAAACAAAGAAAACAACACTAATTTAGAAACTAAAACGAAAACAACTAAACAAAAAAAAAAAAAAAAGAACCAAGGGATTAGCAAAGTTGCTAATCCCCGGCAACGGCGCCAAAATTTGATGCGAGTTTTATACGCGCACAAATTAAACCCTCTTTTTGTCAAATTGTAGTATAGGTGCAAGTAGGGATCGTTCTGGACCGGGGATTAGGAGGGATTGTTAATCTCTTGGAAATTGACTTTAAAAACGTAAAAACAATATAAAACACTAAACTAGACTCAAAGAATTCAAAAATACTTTAAAACATAAACTAAATTGATTTCTAATTAAATTGAACAATAAAGTAAAGGGGGGGTTGTGTTTGGACGAGATTAAATTAAATGGACAAATTGTAATTAAAGGCAAAATGTAAATATGAATGTGATGAAAATATGGATGATGGAATAGCCAAGGGGTTCTTCTCCACACATGTTACACTTGCATACAAGATTGATTCTCAGTTGGTCTTTCGATAAATTATGAAACTCAATGCTCCAAGTTAATTAGGTCCGCTTAAATTAACTTTCAGATTTCCCTAGATTCATTGGATTGAATGGAATACGCATTACAACCAAATTATTCTTAATCAAAGTCCCTAACTATGGAATACGCATGATAGAGACATTCAACAAAGATCATTAAGTTCAACGGAAATCATAAACATCGACGAGGCATTCGTTACTATGGAATACGCATGAAACTTATGCCAAGAATTCGTTTAACGCGATTGTTTATAAGCAACCTCCACTACTTGTGAATATAAGTTCATTACGATTAGGTGAAATTCACTTATATTCTAGCGTCATATTTATGCATGAAAATTAAGCGCGCATTCTTAATAAACATTCATAAATAAGTTATCAATCAAACGGTTAAACAAATTGAATCCACAACTTATGAAATTCCAACCAAAAGTAATCAATTCATAATGCAAATATAAACATAGTTTCGAATCACCCCCTAGCTAAAGGGGGTTTAGTTCCTCATAACTTTGAAATCAAAGAAACACCTAAACATTCCAACAACTCAAACTTGAATTGTATGAACGTTTAGGCACTCTTCTCTTCCATTCCTCATACGTACAAAACAAAGAGAATTGAATTTAAACTTTGAAATCAAAGAAACACCTAAACATTCCAACAACTCAAACTTGAATTGTATGAACGTTTAGGCCCTCTTATCTTCCTTGTTGTTGTAGCACAAGGTCTAAGGTGAGGTTTGGGGAATTATGGAAATGGATGAGGAGTGGTGTTTGGATTATAAGGGAATGGATGGGAAGCTCACGGCTAGGGAAGGGAGAATGTGTTTGTAATGTGTTGTGTATGAAATGAGATGTCTTTGAATGAATGAATGCAAGGGTATTTATAGGAGTAGTGGAGGGAACATATGGCTATGTCATTTGTAGGTGAAGTAGGTGGATGTTGTAGGTGAAGTAGGTGGATGTTGTAGGTGATATAGGTGGATGTTGTAGGTGAAGTAGGTGGATGTTGTAGGTGAAGTAGGTGGATGTTGTAGGTGATTATGAGTGATAAGTGATAAGTGTATGATATGTTAAGTGATAAGTGAATGATTATGATAAGTGATAAATGAATGTATGATATGATAAGTGGTGAATGATATGTGGTGAATGATAAGTGGTAGTGTTTAAGTATTTAAAATAGGGAACAAAGCCCTTCCTTGCATGGCAAGGAAGGGAGACACAAGGAAACACACGAGAATGTCCTAAGGTTGCTAGGAATGTTGTTTTTGTGTTCTAAAATGCGTAGGAGTTTTCAATGATGCTCAAACATGAGGTCTTTTTAGGATTTAACTTTCCTACTTCAAGTCTTCAATTTCGTCCATCCTTTTGGCTCCAAGCATATGATATCCATTCCAATCTCTAATTTGCTCCAAAAGGCTCCAAAAGGTATCCTTTTGCATACTTTGCCCTTAGAACTTGAAAACACACAAAAGAAGCATAAAGAACTAAAATAACTAAAGAAACATAACGTAAATGTACGAGAACAAGCCATTTAAGTCGCATAAATATGCTCCTATCAATAGTTGTTGGGTTTCACCGGTCCAAGTTGTTCCCAAAAAGTCCGGAGTCACTGTGGTGAAGAATGAAGAAGATGAACTTGTGCCTACACGCATTCAAACCGGTTGGAGGGTGTGCATTGACTATAGGAAGCTAAATGCCGCAACAAGGAAAGATCACTTCCCTTTACCATTCATTGATCAAATGCTTGAAAGGTTAGCCGGTCATTCTTTTTATTGCTTTCTTGATGGTTATTCGGGTTACAATCAAATTGTCATAGCGCCGGATGATCAAGAAAAGACCACCTTTACTTGTCCATTTGGTACTTTTGCATATCGTCGTATGCCATTTGGTTTATGCAATGCACCGGCCACTTTCCAACGATGCATGGTAAGTATCTTCTCTGATTATGTTGAAAAGATAATTGAAGTATTTATGGACGATTTTAGTGTGTTTGGAGACTCATTTGATGCTTGTTTGCATAATCTCACTTTAATCTTGAAAAGATGCATGGAAACTAACCTTGTTTTGAATTGGGAAAAATGTCATTTTATGGTTAAACAAGGTATAGTTTTGGGTCATATCATCTCTGAAAAAGGAATTGAAGTTGATAAGTCTAAAATAGATCTTATACGTCACTTACCCTCTCCTACTTCGGTTAGAGAGGTCCGTTCTTTTCTTGGCCATGCAGGATTCTATAGACGATTTATCAAGGATTTTTCTAAAATTGCACAACCACTATGCCGTCTCCTACAAAAAGAAGTGGCGTTTGAATTCACTAAGGAGTGCACGGCATCATTCAACCAACTCAAGGAGTTGTTGACCACGGCACCCATTATTGTTCCCCCGGATTGGAGCCTCCCGTTCGAGCTTATGTGTGATGCGTCCGACTATGCTTTAGGAGCAGTTGTAGGACAAAGAAAGGACAAGAGGCCGCATGTCATCTACTACGCCTCACGGACGTTGAATGATGCTCAACTTAATTATTCCACAACCGAAAAAGAACTCTTGGCTATTGTATTTGCATTAGATAAGTTTAGATCATATCTTCTTGGTACTAAAGTAATTGTTTTCACTGACCATGCAGCCTTGAAGTATCTTCTCACCAAAAAGGAGGCTAAGCCAAGACTCATTCGTTGGATGCTCCTACTTCAAGAGTTCGATCTTGAAATCCGAGACAAGAAAGGGTGTGAAAACGTGGTGGCTGACCACCTAAGTAGAATGGTGCGTGAGGAAGAGTCCACCCCCATTTTAGAAACGTTTCCGGACGAGCAACTTCTGTCCATTGAGGTAAGAACCCCTTGGTATGCCGATTTGGTCAATTTCTTGGTGTCTAAGCAAGTTCCTAGTACCCTAAACAAGTTCCAACGTGATAAACTTGTTCATGATGCACGTTTTTATGTTTGGGATGATCCATATTTATGGAAATTCTGCCCAGATCAGATTGTGCGTAGATGTGTGCCCGAATCTGAATTTAATTCCATTCTTACGTTCTGCCATACTTATGCATGTGGGGGACATTTTGGCACCCAAAGGACAGCCCTAAAGGTGTTACAATCTGGATTTTATTGGCCTAATCTCTTTAAAGATGCTAAAATGTTTTGTTTAACATGCGATAAGTGTCAAAGAACAGGTAACATAGGGCCTAAGGACCAAATGCCGCAACAATCTCTCTCATTTGTGGAAATTTTTGATGTTTGGGGTATTGATTTCATGGGCCCCTTCCCTCCATCTTTTGGTTTCACTTATATCTTGCTAGCTGTCGATTATGTTTCCAAATGGGTGGAAGCCAAAGCCACCCGTACTAACGATTCTAAGGTTGTTGCAGATTTTGTGAAATCTAATATTTTTGCTAGGTTTGGGATGCCACGAGTTTTAATTAGTGATGGGGGTTCTCACTTTCGTAACCGCACCATTGAAGCTTTGCTCAAGAAGTACAACGTTACTCATAAGGTTTCCACACCTTATCACCCTCAAACTAATGGGCAAGCGGAGGTTTCAAATAGGGAGATCAAACAAGTCCTAGAGAAAACCGTGGGACCCTCAAGAAGAGATTGGAGTTTGCGCTTGGACGATGCATTGTGGGCCTATCGTACGGCTTACAAAACTCCCCTTGTCATGTCACCTTTTCGGCTTATATATGGTAAGCCATGTCATTTGCCCGTTGAGTTAGAGCACAAGGCACATTGGGCTGTGAAAACCTTCAATTTGGACATAGACGCTGCTGGAGTTCATAGGAAGCTCCAATTAGATGAACTTGAGGAGATTAGGAACGAGGCTTACGAGAATGCTCGCATCTACAAGGACAAGACGAAGGCTTATCATGATAAGATGCTTCGTACCAAAACGTTCTCCAAGGGGCAGAAAGTGTTGCTTTTTGATTCAAGACTTCGGTTATTCCCTGGTAAGTTACGTTCTAAATGGATTGGACCTCTTGTTGTTACTAATGTTTTTCCTCATGGTGCAATCCAAGTCCAAAGCTTAAAAAGTGGCCACGAGTTCAAGCTGAACGGACATAGATTGAAGCCATACTATGAGAACTTTGTGGAGCATGTTGTGGAAGAGCTTCCCTTGGGTGCCGTGGGCTACAATCTGGAGTGATTAGGTACCGTCCGGCTGGAAGACGTTAAAGCAAGCGCTTCTTGGGAGGCAACCCATGTGTTGAAACACGAGAAGAAGGAACTTTCACTCAAAACCCAGATTTGCGTCCCTAACACTATCTCTTTATTGCTATTACTTTGCCATTTGTGTTATGTTTGCTAGTTGTGTTAGTTGATTGTTTTTGTGTTAATCTAAGTTTGAAACATTGAGGACAATGTTTGGTTTAAGTGTTGGGGGGGGGGGGGGTAAACAAGCTGTTTTTGATACAAATTCGTGGGATTTTATCACCCATAACTTCAAATGTTGTTCCTTGCTGTTTTAAGGTGTTTTTAAGTTGTTTTAGAGTGTTTTAGTATGTTTTGATTTAATAACTCCGAAAATCACATAAAAATTTGAAAAACATGTTTTGAAAAGCCTAAAAAGAGTGTTTTGAGTCGTTTTTGTGTGTTTGTGTCTTAGGGTACCTTCCAACACAATGATAAGGATTTGGTTTGTAATTGCATGACTGTTAAAAAGAGTTATAAACATAGAGAAAAGTTTGATTTACTCTTGGTATATGCTTGGTTATGGTTATAATGTATGACTTCACATGCAATCATAAAAGAAAAATTAGTTTTTGTAACATACTTGAAGGAAGGAACTCAAACAAACGCTACAACCCTGTGAGACTCGAGCCATTACCTTCTTTGGAGAGTTATAATCTGTGATTCTTTGTTTTCTAAAGTTGTTGCATGATCTCATTATTCCTTGCTTGGTTGCTACTTAGAATGCAATTGTATCATGATAGAACTAAATGCTAGAACTTATATCCGTTTCATTCAAAGCATGACATTGAACTGCATAACATATATCAAGATGAAGTTGTGTAGTTGCCACCATAGCCAAATAGCCTCACTTCCCATATTTCGTATATGTTGTAAGTTTTACCCCCGTTGAGCTTTGTTTAGCCTTTATTCTTTGTTAACCCATATTATCCTCACCTAGCCTAGTTTAGGACAATCCACACCCTTGTTCTTAAAAGATAGTGAGCATGACTTAAATGAATTCCTTTTGAGTACATTATGAAAGAAAATGAGTGTGGGGGAGAGAATGTTTTGTTCTTAAGTGTTTATGTATGTTTTGAGAGTCAAAAAAAAAAAAAAAAAAAATTGTGAAAAACATATGAAAAAGAAAAACAGAAAAGAAAAGAAAGAAAGAAAGAAAAAAGAGCTTGTTCTCCCTTTTTGTTCAAAAGTTGAGT
Organism: Pyrus communis; assembly: GCF_041283825.1. Classification (NCBI taxonomy): domain Eukaryota; kingdom Viridiplantae; phylum Streptophyta; class Magnoliopsida; order Rosales; family Rosaceae; genus Pyrus; species Pyrus communis. The sequence continues at coordinate 23,869,454 of NC_142569.1, forward strand.
TTTCATCCAAAAGTGAATTCTAAGATGATTCAAATGCTTTGCTCGCTATTTCTTTAAGAACCTTTGTTTTCCATATCCCTTCTTTGTTAGCCAATACCCTAGCCCCGTTACAACCCTTTGACTTCTATCTTGAGTGTTATGTGTTTCAATTTGTGGAGTTTGAACTTGGTATGAGCTTATGGTGTCACTGGTTCTCGCTTCTAAGTAGTAGCATTCCATTCATGAGATCATACCTAAACATGCTTATTAACTCCAGAAAATGCTTTCTTTGATATAACATATGTGAGTGTTAGAATTCATATTTACATCAATCTTCTCACATATACCTAGTGTAGGGTGTGAAGCTATAAAATCTGTGTGAAAATAGAGTGCATTCTAGTGAGGAATTGAGGAAATTCTCTAAGGCATGTTACTACATTCGAAATGTGTTTTAATTGATTAAATGCGAACTAGTATGTGGTGACTATGAGTAAGAATGTACTTAAGTGTAAAGATGGCTAAAATCTGTGGGAATAATGATTTTTAACATGTCATGTGCATTGGAAATCCCTGAGACGATTGTTGGAAGGTTTAGGTTGTGTTTTACTTGTTTAGTGTCGTTTTGTTTGTTTTGATTTTCTGTTTTGCTCGAGGACGAGCAAAAGCTAAGTGTGGGGGAATTTGATAGGAGCATATTTAGGCGACTTACTTAGCTTGTTTTCGTGCATTTATATTGTTAATTCATAGTTGTTTTAGTAGTTTAAGCCATTTTCGTGTGTTTTTAGGTTCATATGGCTAAGGAAGCAAAAAGATGCATTTTGGAGCATTTTGGAGCAAAATTGGACTTGGAATGGATAGCTTATGTTTGGAGCAAAAGGAATGGACGAAATTGAAGGATTCCTAATCCATTGCAGCCACATGTGCCCATAATCATTCACACCTTGCAGCCACATGCATTCACTCTTCATAAATCAGCCACATGCACATTCAATCATTCACACCAAAACCTTGCACATGCTTTCCCATTTCATTATTCATTCACTTTGCACCACCAATTCAGCCACATGCACTTATTCCTTCATTATTTCACCCACATGCTCTCCCATTTCAGATTGCATTCCATTCATTCCACCCTTTAATCACATGCATAAATCAGCCACATGCATCTCCCATCACCATTTCAGATTTCCACCCACCTCCTAGCTGTCATGTTCCCTCTTATTTACCTATAAATAAGCATGCATTTCAGCCACAATTCATTCACACTCATTCATACACATTTCAGTCACAAACTCTTCCATATATTCAGAAAACCATCTCATATACACATTCATTCACGCTAGGAATTCATTCCCTCTCTCTAACACTGCCATACTTCACCATTCTTCATATTTTCTGCCCAAAAACACTCCTTGCCTTCCCCTACATCCATCCCTACCCTAAACACATCATCCTACATCATCCATAACCCCCAAAACTCACCAAAACCCCTTGTGCCGCAACAACAAAGAGGAGGAGAAGAGGCCTAAACGTTCATACAATTCAAGTTTGAGTTGTTGGAATTTTTAGGTGTACTTCCTTTCCTTGATTTCAATGTTTACTTTGTTATTACTCTCTAAGTTTGTTGTAATCATGAGTGGCTAAACCCCTAATTAGTTAGGGGAAAGTTTGAAGCCATGAACATGTTTGAAATATGAATTGATTTCTTCCAATTGTGATTTGTTAAGTTGTGATTGTAATTCAATTATCATGTTTATTAAAAACTTGTTTTTGTATGTTGATTAGGGATGCATACTTAGTCTTCATGCATAAACTCGATGCTAGTTTATAAACGAGTTTCACCTAATCGTCACAAGTTTATAAACATGAGTAGTGAAGGTTGCTAGTCACAACCGCGTTAATTGAATTCTTGGCAAGAGTATCATGCATTCATAGTTACAATTGCCTCGTCAACACTTATAATTTTCATAGAGCATCATGATCTCTCATTGTATCTCTTCTATGCATTCATGTTGAGAACCATTGGAGAATGATTTGAATTGTCGCATGCATCATCCAATTCAATAACATAAGGAAAATTTGAGAGTTAATTAGTGCATCACGGTTAACTTGGGGTGTTGAGCATCATAGTTAATGAAAAGCAATTGGAGAATCGATTCATATATAAATGTGTCATGTGTGGAGAATAGACCTCTAACTAATCCATCCATCATCTTGTTTCTCAAATCCGTTTATACAATCTGCCTAGTTTATTAACTTGTTTTGTTAATTCAATTTTCGTCAAATCAAAACCCCCCTTTACTTTCTTGTTCTTTGGTGCTTAGAATCTGTTTAATTTATGTTTTAAAGTGTTTTGAATCAAGCCATAATCTTAAATTCGTCCAAAATTGGGTTTAAGGTCAGAAACTGCCTAATTAGTGTTTTTAGGCAGTTTTGAGTCTTTTGAACTTGTTTTGAGTCCTTTGAGTCTTTGTGAACGTTTTTAACTTTGTTTTTATGTTTTTGAGTCAATTTAGAGGTTTTAGCAAGCCCTCCTAATCCCCGGTCTAGAACGATCCCTACTTATACTTATACTACAATTGACAAAAAGAGGGTTTAATTTGTGTGCGTTTAATTTTCGCATCAGTACTTAAGTGTAAAGATGGCTAAAATCTGTGGGAATAATGATTTTTAACTTGTCATGTGCATTGGAAATCCCTGAGACGATTGTTGGAAGGTATAGATTGTGTTTTGTTCGTTTTGTTTTGTTTTTGGTTTCTTTTGTTTTGTTTTGCTCGAGGACTAGCAAAAGCTAAGTGTGGGGGAATTTGATAGAAGCATATTTAGGCGACTTACTTAGCTTGTTTTCGTGCATTTATATTGTTAATTCATAGTTGTTTTAGTCGTTTAAGCCATTTTCGTGTGTTTTTAGGTTCATATGGCTAAGGAAGCAAAAAGATGCATTTTGGAGCATTTTGGAGCAAAATTGGACTTGGAATGGATAGCTTATGTTTGGAGCAAAAGGAATGGACGAAATTGAAGGATTCCTAATCCATTGCAGCCACATGCATTCACATGCATAAATCAGCCACATACATCTCCCATCACCATATCAGATTTCCATCATATTCACATGCATTCCATCCTTTAAAACATTGCACATGCACTCCCTTTAATTAATTAAGCCACATGCACTCCCATCCATTTCATCATTGCAGCCAACACATGCTTTCACATGCATTTTCAGATTGTCCCCTTGCACATGCAGCCACATATTCATTGCACATGCATTTCCAACCCACATGCATCCTTTAATCATTCAAACATGCAGCCACATTCCCTCCTAGCTGTCATGTTCCCCCCATTTCACCTATAAATAAGCATTCATTCTCATTCATTCTCATTCACTCTTCCATATTCCAGAAATTCGTCAAAACCTCTCCACACCCTTGCAGCAGCCACCAAAACACTTTTCTCCTCCATTGCAGCCACTCCAACCACTCCCCAAACCATTCACACCATCAAACTATCCTTAGACCTTGTGCTACAACGAAGAGGAAGATAAAAGGGCCTAAACGTTCATACAATTCAAGTTTGAGTTGTTGGAATGTTTAGGTGTTTCTTTGATTTCAATGTTTAATTTCAATTCTCTTTGTTTTGTACGAATGAGGAATGGAAGAGAAGAGGGCCTAAACGTTCATACAATTCAAGTTTGAGTTGTTGGAATGTTTAGGTGGTTCTTTGATTCCAATGTTTAAATTCAACTAAACCCCCCTTGGCTAGGGGGGGGATTCGAAATATATGTTTATGCTTGCATTTTGATTTGATTACTTCTAATTGCGTTTCATAAGTTGTGGATTCAATTTGTTTAACCGTTTGATTGATAACTTATTTATGTATGTTTATTGAGAATGCGCGCTTAATTTTCATGCATGAATATGACGCTAGAATATAAGTGAGTTTCACCTAATAGTTACGAACTTATATTCGCAAGTAGTAGAGGTTGCTTATAAACAATCGCGTTAAACAAATTCTTGGCATAAGTTTCATGCAATCATAGTAACGAATGCCTCGTCAACACTTATAATTTTCATAGAGCGTAATGATTCTTGCTTGTACCTCTTCTATGCATTCATGTTGAGGACTTGTGGGGAATGTTTTGAATTGTCGCATGCATCATCCAATTCAATAACGTTAGGAAGATTTGAAGGTTAATTAGTGCATCACGGTTAACTTGGGGTGTTGAGTATGATAGTTTATTGAAATGCAATTGGAAATCATTTTATTATGCAAGTATAACATGTATGGAGATGAACCCCTTAGCTAGGTTCCCATCCATTCAATTCCATCAAATTCATCTTTACATTCTGTCTAGTTTATTAACTTCTTTCGTTATTTCAATTCTCGTCAATTTAAAACCCCCCTTTACTTTCTTGTTCTTTAGTGTTTAGACTTTGTTTAGTTTATGTTTTAAAGTGTTTTGATTCAATTTATTTCCCAAAATTCGTCCAAATTCACCAAAGTGCTCAAAACTGCCCAGAAAGTGATTTTAAGGCTGTTTTGAGTGTTTTGGGTGATGTTTGAGTCTTTTGGTTTGTTTTAGTGTTTTAAAGTTTAGTTTTGCATTCTTTGAGTCTAGTATAGTGTTTTATATTGTGTTTTTACGTTTGAATCAAACCATAATCTTAAATTCGTCCAACATTGGGTTTAAGGTCAAAAACTGCCTAGTTAGTGTTTTTAGGCAGTTTTGAGTCTTTTGAACTTGTTTTGAGTCCTTTGAGTCTTTGTGAATGTTTTAAACTTTATTTTACGTTTTTGAGTCAGTTTCCATGTGATTTGCAATCCCTCCTAATCCCCGGTCCAGAACGATCCCTACTTATACTTATACTACAATTGTCAAAAAGAGGGTTTAATTTGTGTGCGTATAATTCTCGCATCAGCAGGTGAATAATTTGATCTTCCCGGCGGATTTCTATGTCCTTGAAATGGAGGAAACTACCCATGCTCCATCCTTGCCGATTCTTCTTGGGAGGCCATTCATGAAGACAGCACGAACTAAGATAGACGTGTTTAAAGGCACTTTAACAATGGAATTCGATGGGGAAGTGATTGATTTTAATATTTCTGAAACTATGAGATTTCCTAATGATGATCACTCATGTTTCTCTATTGATATTCTTGATTCTTTGGCGCAGGCACACCTTGATCAATTACATGGCGATGCACTTGAAACAGTCATTACAAATGGCATAGAATTGAAGGATCACATGGCTGCCACCATAGCAACCCACGGCACACAATTGAACACCCATGCCGTGGCCTTTGATGAAGATGTAATTGAGACCGTGGCAGCCCTAGAGTCATTGCCACGGCTCCAAGGTAAGCACCCTAGTCCAATTTCAATTCCAATTACGGCTAATAAGTTGCTCCCTTCTATAGAACAACCACCTACACTTGAGCTCAAACCGTTGCCAAATCACTTGAAGTATGTGTTTTTGGGCGAGCAAGACACATTGCCCGTCATTATAGCTTCATCACTCACGGCACAAGAGGAGGAGAAATTGGTGAGGGTTCTCAAAGAGCACAAGACGGCCATTGGGTGGACTTTGGCCGATATCAAGGGTATAAGTCCTACCACATGCATGCATCGAATTCTCATGGAAGAAGGCGCCAAACCATCAAGGGAAGCCCAACGTCGACTCAACCCACCAATGATGGAAGTAGTGAAGAAGGAAATCATCAAATTGCTTGATTGTGGCGTCATCTATCCCATCTCGGATAGTTGTTGGGTTTCACCGGTCCAAGTGGTTCCCAAGAAATCCGGAGTCACGGTGGTGAAGAATAAAGAAGATGAACTTGTGCCTACACGTATTCAAACCGGTTGGAGGGTGTGCATTGACTATAAGAAGCTAAATGCCGCAACAAGGAAAGATCACTTCCCTTTACCATTCATTGATCAAATGCTTGAAAGGTTAGCTGGTCATTCTTTTTATTGCTTTCTTGATGGTTACTCGGGATATAATCAAATTGTCATAGCACCGGATGATCAAGAAAAGACCACTGTTACTTGTCCATTTGGTACTTTTGCATATCGTCGTATGCCATTTGGTTTATGCAATGCACCCGCCACTTTCCAACGATGCATGGTAAGTATCTTCTCCGATTATGTTGAAAAGATAATTGAAATATTTATGGACGATTTTAGTGTCTTTGGGGACTCATTTGATGATTGCTTGCATAATCTTACTTTAATCTTGCAAAGATGTACGGAAACTAACCTTGTTTTGAATTGGGAAAAATGTCATTTTATGGTTAAACAAGGCATAGTTTTGGGCCATATCATCTCTGAAAAAGGAATTGAAGTTGATAAGTCTAAAATAGATCTTGTACGCTACTTACCCTCTCCTACTACGGTTAGAGAGGTTCGTTCTTTTCTTGGCCATGCAGGATTCTATAGGCGATTTATCAAGGATTTCTCCAAAATTGCACAACCCCTATGCCGTCTCCAACAAAAAGAAGTGGCGTTCGAGTTCAACGAGGAGTGTGAGAAGGCATTCAAGCTTCTCAAGGACAAGCTTACCACGGCACCTATCATCCTTCCACCTGATTGGACGTTGCCTTTTGAGCTCATGTGTGATGCATCCGATTATGCATTAGGGGCTGTTTTGGGTCAAAGGAAGAACAAGCATTCCCACGCCATCTACTATGCTTCTAGGACCTTGAACGATGCTCAATTAAACTATTCTACCACTGAAAAAGAACTTCTTGCCGTTGTATTTGCTTTAGATAAGTTTCGTTCATATTTACTTGGCACTAAAGTGATTGTATTTTCTGACCATGTAGCTCTTAGGTACTTATTCACTAAAAAGGAGGCTAAACCACGGCTCATTAGATGGATGCTTATTCTCCAAGAGTTTGATATTGAAATTCGAGACAAGAAAGGGAGTGAGAACGTAGTTGCTGACCATTTAAGTCGTTTGGTGTGCAATGAGGACTCCTTACCCATCCAAGAGACTTTCCCCGATGAACAATTGCTGTCCATTAAGGTATGTGAGCCTTGGTATGCCGATTTGGTCAATTTTTTGGTGTCAAAACGTGTTCCAAGTACCCTAGCAAGGCACCAACGTGATAAATTAAAGAAAGAGGCACGGTTTTATGTATGGGATGACCCATATTTGTGGAAGTTTTGTGCAGATCAGATTGTGCGTCGTTGTGTGCATGATTGTGAGTTTAATTCGATTCTAACATTTTGTCATACTTATGCTTGTGGTGGACACTTTGGCACACAACGCACTGCCCTTAAAGTATTAGAATGTGGTTTTTATTGGCCAACAATCTTTAAAGATGCTAGAACATTTTGTTTAACTTGTGATCGTTGCCAACGAATGGGAAATATTGGTGCAAGGGACCAAATGCCGCAAACACCTATCTTTAACGTTGAAATTTTTGATGTTTGGGGCATTGATTTCATGGGTCCTTTCCCATCTTCGTTTGGCTTTACTTATATTTTGCTTGCGGTGGATTATGTCTCAAAATGGGTGGAAGCCAAAGCCACCCGTACTAATGATTCTAGAGTTGTTGCAGATTTTATAAAGACTAACATTTTTGCTAGATTTGGGATGCCTCGAGTGCTTATTAGTGATGGAGGCTCTCACTTTTGTAATCGTACCATTGAAGCACTACTCAAGAAGTATCAAGTCACACATAAGGTTTCAACACCTTACCATCCCCAAACCAATGGCCAAGCCGAGGTGTCCAATAGAGAAATCAAGCAAATCTTGGAGAAGACCGTTGGACCAACAAGAAAAGATTGGAGTGTGCGTTTGGAGGATGCATTATGGGCCTATAGGACGGCATACAAGACACCAATAGGCATGTCCCCTTTTCGGCTAGTGTATGGCAAGCCATGTCATCTCCCCGTGGAATTAGAGCACAAGGCTCATTGGGCGATCAAGACATTCAATATGGACATAGATGCGGCTGGAATGCATAGGAAGTTGCAATTGAATGAACTTGAGGAACTTAGGCGTGAAGCATATGAGAATGCGTGAATTTACAAGGAAAAGACCAAAGCTTTTCATGACAAGATGATCCGAAGCAAAACATTCTCCATAGGGCAAAAAGTTTTACTTTTTAATTCCCGCCTTCGTTTATTCCCTGGTAAGTTACGTTCTAAATGGATTGGACCTTTTGTTGTTACTAATGTTTTTTCACATGGCGCAGTTCAAATCCAAAGCTTGAGGAATGGCCAAGAATTCAAGGTGAACGGGCACCGTTTGAAGCCCTATTATGCAAATGTTGAAGGGCAAGTTGTGGAGGATATCACACTCCATGCCGTGGGCTCCAAATGAGGATAAGAAGAAGGTTCGTCCGGCTGCACGACGTTAAAAGCAAGCGCTTCTTGGGAGGCAACCCATGCATTCAACGAGAGAGGATGTGGGCAATTCACCAATTCAAGCTACAAAATCAGATTTGCGTTCCTCCATCTCTATCTCTTTATTATTTTTATTTTGTCATGTTAGTTCGTTTATATTGTTTGTTTGGATGTGAGTCTTTGTGTGAAACATTGAGGACAATGTTTGATTTAAGTGTGGGGGGGTAAACAAAGTGTTTTTCATGCAAATTCGTGGGATTTTATCACCCATCATTTCTAATGTTGTTTCACACTGTTTTTAAGTGTTTTTAGAGTGTTTTGAAGTGTTTTTATGTCTTTTGGTCAGAAAATCCGAAAATTTACAAAACAATTACAAAATAGTTTTGAAAAACCCAAAAAGAGTTGTTTTTAAGTTGTTTTTGTGTGTTTGTTTGTGTCTTAGGTCACCTTCCAACACAATGATGAGGATTTGGTTTTTAATTGCATGACTATTAAAGAATGTTGTAAACATGGCTGGAAGTTGATTTATGCTTTGGTTTATGCTTGGTTATGGTTATAATTTATGAATTCACATGTAATTACAAAGATAAAATCAGTTTTTGTAACATGCTTGAAGGAAGAAACTCAAACTAACGCTACATCCTTGAGAGACTTGAGCCTATAACGTTCTTTGGAGAGTATAATCTATGATTTCTTGTTTTCTAAAGTCGTTGCATGATCTCATCATTCTTTGCTTGGTTGCTATTTAGAATGCATTTCATTATAGTTCCAAATACTAGAACTCATGCCCATTTCATTCAAAGCATGATATTGATTGCATAACATACAATAAGATGAAGTTGTTAGTCAAGCCAGAGCCAAAAAGCCTATCCCTTTTCATATGTATTGTAGGATTAACCCTCTTGAGCCTTTTCAAAACCTATTTTCGTTGTTAGCCACATTATCCTCACCTAGCCTAGAATAGGACTTTCCATACCTTGGTTCTTAAAGGATAGTGAAGCACGACTTAGAGTGAACTCCTTTGGTCAATATATGGTGGAAAACGAGTGTGGGGGAAGATGATAGGGCACGGAAAAAAAAAAAAAAAAAAAGAAAGAGAAAAAAAAAAAAAAAAAAAAAAAAAAAAAAAAAAAAAAAAAAAAGAAAAAAGAGAAGGAAAAAAGAGAAATTCGTAGAAAAATCAAAAGAAAATAGAAAAGTGTTCAAAAGAAAGAAAAGGAGTTGAAAAATAAGTGAGAATGAACTCACAAGTGTTGGTTGTTGAAGGAAGGGTCCAAAAGAGTGAATTTGACCCTAAATGTTGCATGAATCTTCCCTTATGTTTAAAAGTTAGTTTTTTGCCATTAGAAGTGAGTTTAAGTGTCAATTTCATTACTTTGCTTACTATTGCTTTAAGAACGTTTGTTTATCCTTACCTTTCTTTGTTAGCCAATACCTTAGCCTCGTTACAACCCTCAACTTCTATCTTGATGTTATGTGTTCAATATGTGGAGTTTGAATTTGGTATGAGCATATGGAATCACTGGTTCTCGTTCTAAGTAGTAGCATTCCATTCATGAGATCATATTCATGTCATTGTCGTAAATCCAGAAAATGCTTTCTTTGACATAACATATGTGAGTATTAGTCTTCATATTTACATCAATCTTCTCACATATAACTAGTGTAGGGTGTGAAGTTAGAAAATCTGTGTGAAAATAGAGTGCATTCTAGTGAGGAATTGAGGGAATTCTCTAAGGCATGTTACTACATTCGAAACATTGTTTTAATTGATTATATGTGAACTAATAGGTAGTAACTATGATTAAGTGTTTATTGAAGTATAAAGAAAGCTAAAAACCGTGGGGATGATGTTCTCTAATGTGTCATGTTCGTTGGGAATCCCTGAGATACATGTTGGAAGGTTTAGAATGTGTTTTGTTTTGTTTTTGATTTATTTCGTTTTGCTTGAGGACTAGCAAAAGCTAAGTGTGGGGGAATTTGATAGGAGCATATTTATGCTACTTAGTTGTGTTGTTTCCTTACACTTAGTGAGTTAATTACTATGTATTTCAGTCTTTTAAAGTATTTTCGTGTGTGTTTTAGGTCCTAATGGCAAAAGGAGCAAGAAAGTGCATTTTGAGGCTATTTGGAGCATTTTTGGGCATGGATTGGATAGCTTAATCATGTAGCAATGAGGATGGACGAAATTGAAGACTAGAAGAGCTAGGAAAGGCTACAAATCTGGTGGAAGAAGTTCTATTCCAATGAAGATAAGGAAGAAGCAAGAAACAAGGAACCTTATCCAACCTTATCCAACCTTATCTTATCCTATCCTAGAAACCCTATCCTATCCTATCTCTAACATTATCCTATTCTATCCTATCCAAATCAGATTGGGACCTAAACCTAGCTACTTAGGGAGAATCAATTACACATTTAAACACCTATTTCAGTTTCTAGAAGACTCATCCATACCATTGCCGCAAATCACCATCCCTTCACACAACATTCATACATCCCTTCAGAAATCAACCCTTGCCGTGACCTTGCAACCACCCATCCATCATTCCCCTACTTCCATACATCCATCCCAACCTCCATACACCACCATAACCCCTTGCCGCACCACCATATATACCTAAAACCATCCAAAATCCAGAAAATCGTCCACAAACTCACCATAGACCTTTGTGCCGTGACCTAGCAAGGAGAAGGAGAAGGAAGACCAACCCTTGGGCGTTTGTACATTCAAGTTGGAGTGTTGGACGTGTCTAGGTGTAATCTATCTTTTATTTTCAATGTTTAAATCTATATTGCTTTGTTTTGTCATGAACATGAGAGGCTAAACTCGTTTTAGCCTAGGGATGCTTTGAAACCATGATTACAATTATAATATGATTTGATTAATTCCAGTTGTGATTTCATAAATTGCGAATGCAATTTACTTAACCGTTTGATGGATAACTTGTTCTTGTATGTTTATTAGGGAGGCCTACTTAATTTGCATGCTTGAATTTGGGGCTAGAATATAAGGGTGTTTCACATAATCGTCACAAACTTATATTCACAAGTAGTTAAGGTTGTTTTCACAATCATGTTAAGTAAATTCCTAGCATGCGTATCATGATGTCATAGTTACAAGTGCTTTGTCAATACTTATGGTTTCCATTGAACGTAATGATCTTTAACCGTATCTCTATTATGATGTCATGTAGGGGACTTTTTGAAGAATGCTTTGGGTTGTCGTATGATGTCATCCAATCCACTAACTTAAGGGAAATCTGAGGGTTAATTAGTGATGTCACGGTTAATCTGGGATGTTGAGGTTCATGGTTTATCGGAAAAGCAACTGGAAATCAATTCATGTTAGAAAGTATCATGTGTGGAGAAGTATCCCTTGGCTATCCCATCATCCATTAGTTTTTCTTATTTTCGTCCAAAATCTGTTTTAAAGTTTTAAGTCACTTGTTTTCTTTTAAATTCGTCCAAAATCAAAACCCCCTTTCTTATTTGTTCCAAATCTGTCCAAAAGAGTCTTTTTGAGTCTTTAGAGTCAAAACCAAGTGTATTTTCGTCCAAATTAAGTCATAGAGTCTAAATTGAGTCTTTTTGGTTGTTTTTGGTTGTTTTGAGTCTTTAAAGTTTGTTTTGAGTCATATAAGTTAGTAAGAGTCTTGTGAGTCTATTTAAAGTGTTTTAAAACATATTTTCACATCTTTGAGTCAATTTTCATTAGATTAGCAATCCCTTCTAATCCCCGGCCTAGAACGATCCCTACTTATATCTATACTACAATTGTCGAAAAGAGGGTTTAATTTGTGTGCTTATATATTTCGCATCAGCCACAAAGGGGGGGATCCATTCACCACAGAAATAAGGCCTTTGTGCCAGAAATTCATCCATTCCATAAACACTTCCATTCCATTGTACATACCACCAACACTTCCCCCTTTGTGCCGTGAGTTTCCCTTACAATCCAAACACCATCCTTCCATTTTCACCACTCCCCAAACCATTCACACCATCAAACTATCCTTAGACCTTGTGCTACAACAAAGAGGAAGAGAAGAGTGCCTAAACGTTCATACAATTCAAGTTTGAGTTGTTGGAATGTTTGGGTGTTTCTTTGATTTCAATGTTAATTTCAATACTCTTTGTTTTGTACGTATGAGGAATGGAAGAGAAGAGTGCCTAAACGTTCATACAATTCAAGTTTGAGTTGTTGGAATGTTTAGGTGTTTCTTTGATTTCAAAGTTATGAGGAAATTCGAAATATATGTTTATGCTTGCATTTTGATTTGATTACTTCTAATTGCGTTTCATAAGTTGTGATTCAATTTGTTTAACCGTTTGATTGATAACTTATTTATGTATGTTTATTGAGAGTGCACGCTTAATTTTCATGCATGAATATGACGCTAGAATATAAGTGAGTTTCACCTCATAGTTACGAACTTATATTCACAAGTAGTGGAGGTTGCTTATAAACAATCGCGTTAAACGAATTCTTGGCATAAGTTTCATGCGTATTCCATAGTAACGAATGCCTCGTCAACACTTATAATTTTCATAGAGCGTAATGATTCTTGCTTGTATCTCTATTATGCAATCATGTAGGGGACTTGTGGGGAATGTTTTGAATTGTTGTATGCGCTAACCCATCCAATTCAATAACGTTAGGAAGATTTGAAGGTTAATTAGTGCATCACGGTTAACTTGGGGTGTTGAGAATTCATGGTTTATTGAAATGCAATTGGAAATCATTTTATTATGCAAGTGTAACATGTGTGGAGAAGAACCTTCTAGCTAGCATTCATCCATTCATTTTCATAGCATTCATATTTACATTCTGTCTAGTTTATTAAACTTGTTTCGTTATTTCAATTTTCGTCAAATTAAAATCCCCCTTTACTTTATTGTCTAATTTAGTTAGAAAGTGTCTCAGTTTGTGTTTATAAGAGTTTTGAGTCATTTTGTTACACAAATTCGTCCAAATTTGTGTTTGTGCTCAAATCTGCCCAGAAAGTGGTTTTTAGGCAGATTTGAGTGTGTTTGTGTTGTTTTGAGTCTTTTGGTTTGTTTTAGTGTTTTAAAGTTTAGTTTTGCATTCCTTGAGTCTAGTATAGTGTTTCATATTGTTATTTTACGTTTTTGAGTCAAATCCAAGTGGTTAACAATCCCTCCTAATCCCCGGTCCAGAACGATCCCTACTTATACATATACTACAATTGACAAAAAGAGGGTTTAATTTGTGTGCGTATAATTCTCGCATCAGGGAGGTTTGGATGGAGGTTTTGAAGTAGAGGAATGGTGGGAAGTTGAATGGTAAAGGGTTGCGGCAAAGGGTGGAAGGTGGCTGCAATGGTGTGTAAGTGTATGGAGAGATAGAATGGTGGCTGGAATGGATGGATGGTTGCGGCAAAGATGTAGAAGGATGATGGTGGCTGTGGCAAAGAGGTGGAATGATGAATGAATCCTCTAAGGTTCGGCTAAAGTCCAAATATATAAAGGGTTTTCAGAAATTAAAACCCTAGCTTATTTTGGTTAACTAAAATTAAGTCAAAGGCTTCTAGAATTAGGAAATCAAATCAGAAATTAAAAGGAAATTGGCTAAAATATGCGGCTAGGGTTTTTATTTGAAAGGGGAATGTGTTTAAGTGCAGAAAAGTAGGAAGTGAGGACCCCCTTGCACGGCAAGGGATGGGGAGAAGGGGTAAGGTGCGGCAAAGGTCCCTACGGGGTCTAGGGCCTTTGTTTTGTGTCCTAAAGTGAATACAAGGCCTTCAAAGTGGCTGGAAAATAAGGACTTTTAAGATTAGGAAAGGTTACCAAAATGGGAAACCTTGGCTTAACTTTCCTTGTTCGAGTAGGAATCCTTGTTCTTCTAGGAATCCTCATGTGAGTAGGAATCCATCTTCAATTAGGAATTCATATTTCTTCAAGTCTTCAACTCATTCATTCCTCTTTTGCTCCAAAAGACTCCAATTTGCATCTTCTTGCACACTTTGGCTTTATAATCTGAAAACACACAAAAGTGACTTTAAAAACTAAAATAACTAAGGAAACACAACATAAATGCACGAGAACAAGCCAATTAAGTTGCATAAATATGCTCCTATCAAAATTCAAGCATGAAAATTAAGTAGGTCTCCCTAATCAACATACAAGAATAAGTTATCCATCAAACGGTTAAGCAAATTGCATTCACAATTTATGAAATCAGAACTGGAATTAATCAGTTGACATCATAAACATAATCATGGTTTCAAAGCTTCCCCTAGCTAAAACGAGTTTAACTTCTCATGTTCACAACAAAACAACGGAAACTTTAATTAAACATTGAAAACAAAAGATAGATTACACCTAAAAATGTTCCAACACTCCACCTTGAATGCACAAACGTCCAAGGCTTCTTCTTCTCTTCTTCTTCCGTGGAAAGTTGTGATGTTATAAAAGATAGCACTCAAATTAAACCCTCTTTTAGACAATTGTAGTATAGATATAAGTAGGGATCGTTCTAGGCCGGGGATTAGGAGGGATTGCTAAACACACTCAAAAGACTCTAACTAAACTTGTATGACTCAAAACAATCTTTAAAGACTCAAAACAACTCAAAACAATCAAAAAGACTCAATTTAGACTCTAAGACTCAATTTGGACGAAAATACAATTAGTTTTGACTCAAAAGACTTAAAAAGACACTTTTGGACAGATTTAGAACAAATAAGTAAAGGGGGTTTGATTTTGGACGAATTGAAAAGAAAACAAGTAACTTAAAACTTTAAAACAGATTTTGGACGAATTTAAGAAAAACCAATGGATGATGAACTAGCCAAGGGATACTTCTTCACACATGATACATTCAAACATAAGTTGATTTCCAGTTGCTTTTCCGATAAACCATGAACCTCAATACCCCAGATTAACCGTGACATCACTAATTAACCCTCAGATTCCCCTTAAGTTATTGGATTGGATGACATCATACGACAACCCAAAGCATTCTTCAAAAGTCCCCTACATGACATCATAATAGAGATACAATCAAAGATCATTACGTTCAATGGAAATCATAAGTATTGACAAAGCACTTGTAACTATGACATCACGATACTCATGCTAGGAATTTACTTAACATGATTGTGAAAACAACCGTAACTACTTGTGAATATAAGTTTGTAACGATTATGTGAAACACCCATATATTCTAGCACCAAATTCAAGCATGCAAATTAAGTAGGCCTCCCTAATCAACATACAAAAATAAGTTATCCATCAAACGGTTAAGTAAATTGCATTCACAATTTATGAAATCACAACTGGAATTTATCAACTCATATTATAAACGTAATCATGGTTTCAAAGCATCCCTAGGCTAAAACGAGTTTAGCCTCTCATGTTCATAACAAAACAAAGGAAAAGAGAATTAAACATTGAAAATAAAAGATAGATTACACCTAAAAACGTTCCAACACTCCAACTTGAATGCATAAACGTCCAAGGCTTTGTCTTCCTTCTCCTTCTCCTTGCTATGTCACGGCACAAACTGCTAGGGTGGTTTTGTGGATGATTTTCTGGGTTTTGAATGGATTTAGGAAGGTATGGTGGTTCAGCAAGGGTTGTGGGTGGTGTATGGAGGATTGGATGGAGGTTTGGAAGTAGGGGAATGGTGGGAAGTTGAATGGAAGGCTGCGGCAAGGGTTGGTTTTCTGAATGAATGAAGGCAGGTTGTGTGGAAGGTTGATTAAGGTCTCTAAGGGTGCGGCTAAAGGTATTTGTATGGAAGAAAGAGACCTCAAGCTTTATTACTTAGTTTAGGGAAAGAAATAACTCCAAATCCTTCAAGAATAGGAAACACAAAATCAGAAATTGAAGGAAAAGGGAAGTGACTTGCGGCATTCAATTAGGAGAAGGGGAATGTCATTTATTTCTGAATTTAGGCAAGAGCTATGGAATAGAAAAGGGTATGTGATTTATGGCTGAGTTTGGTATGAAAAAGGAATGTGTTTAAAGGCTTTAAAATAGGAAAGAAGACCCTTCCTTGCACGGCAAGGAAGGGAAACACTAAGGGGATACACGGCAAGGGTTTTGTGTTGCAAGGGAACATTGTTTTGTGTCCTAGAATAGGTAGAAGTCCTTGATTGCTGAAACATGGAGTGATTAGGAAAGATTAAACCAAAATAGGAAACCTTGGCTTAACTTTCCTACTTCAAGTAGGAAACCTTCTTTGACTAGGATTCCTCATTTGATTAGGAATCCTCTTGTGATTAGGAATCCTCTTGTGATTAGGAATCCTAACACTTTTAGGTCTTCAATTTTGTCCATTCCTTTTGCTCCAAACCTAAGCTATCCATTCCAAGTCCAATTTGGTCCAAAATCCTCCAAAATGCATCCTTTTGCTTCCTTAGCCATGGGAACCTAAAAACACACGAAAATTGCTTAAACTACTAAAACAACTATGAACTAACAACATAAATGCACGAAAACAAGCTAAGTAAGTCGCCTAAATATGCTCCTATCATCATACTTGAACAAACAACCTCGAACTCCTTCCAAGTGTTTATTAGGATCTTCCATGGACAACCCATGGAACTTAGGAATATGGTGCAATAAACTGGACTTGAGTTCGAACTCGCCAGTCTTGTCTAGGGCTGCCCTTGGATATTGAATGCATAGAGGCTTGGCATTATCCAATCCCGAAGCGGAAAGCTCCTTGATTGTTCGGTTGTCGGCTGCCATAACTTATTCTTCCTCAAAAACCCTTGCCGTGGCCTCCTCTCCCACTTGTGTTTCGTCCTCTTCAAGCTCAGGTGCAGGTTGAGGTGGTTGAGGCTCTTGTTGATTCTTCTTTCTTCTCAAGGCTCGCTCAAAATCTTCGTCAAAGTCTAAGGTATGCGCATGAACCGGTTGAGAACTCCGAGTCATAAACTAGTGCCTAAAACAAGAAAAGAAACAAGTCAGAAACTAAAATGAATAACAAACCAATAACACACGAAAATAACTAAAAAGAAATAACAAGGGATTAGCAAAGTTGCTAATTGATGCGAGATTTATACGCACACAAATTAAACCCTCTTTTCGTCAAATTGTAGTATATGTATAAGTAGGGATCGTTCTGGACCGGGGATTAGGAGGGATTGTTAATCACTTGGATTTGACTCAAAAACGTAAAAACGTAATATAAAACACTAAACTAGACTCAAAGAATGTAAAACTAAACTTTAAAACACTCAAACAAACTAAAAGACTCAAAACAGCACAAATACACTCAAATCTGCCTAAAAACCACTTTATGGGCAGTTTTGAGTATAAACACAAATTTGGACGAAATTAAGTTGTAACTTGACTCAAGACTCTTAAAAACACAAACTAAATTGATTTCTAACTAATTTGACATTAAAGTAAAGGGGGATTTAGGTTTATACGAAATTAAATTAAATGAACAAATTGCAATTAAAACAGAATGTAAATATGAAATGGAATGAATGGATGATAGAATAGCTAAGGGGTTCATCTCCATACATGTTACACTTGCATAATAAAATGATTTCCAATTGCATTTCAATAAACCATGACTTCTCAACGCTCCAAGTTAATTAGGTCCGCTTAAATTAACTTTCAGATTTCCCTAGATTCATTGGATTGAATGGAATACGCATTACAACCAAATTATTCCTAATCAAAGTCCCTAACTATGGAATACGCATGATAGAGACATTCAACAAAGATCATTAAGTTCAACGGAAATCATAAACATCGACGAGGCATTCGTTACTATGGAATACGCATGAAACTTATGCCAAGAATTCATTTAACGCGATTGTTTATAAGCAACCTCCACTACTTGTGAATATAAGTTCGTAACTATTAGGTGAAACTCACTTATATTCTAGCGTCATATTCATGCATGAAAATTAAGCGTGCACTCTCAATAAACATACATAAATAAGTTATCAATCAAACAGTTAAACAAATTGAATCCACAACTTATGAAACACAATTAGAAGTAATCAAATCAAAATGCAAGCATAAACATATATTTCGAATCCCCCCCTAGCCAAGGGGGGTTTAGTTCCTCATACGTACAAAATAAAGAGAATCAAAGAAACACCTAAACATTCCAACAACTCAAACTTGAATTGTATGAACGTTAAGGCACTCTTCTCTTCCATTCTTCATTCGTACAAAACAAAGAGTATTGAAATTAAACATTGAAATCAAAGAAACACCTAAACATTCCAACAACTCAAACTTGAATTGTATGAACGTTTAGGCACTCTTCTCTTCCTCTTCGTTGTAGCACAAGGTCTAAGGATAGTTTGATGGTGTGAATGGTTTGGGGAGTGGTGAAAATGGAAGGATGGTGTTTGGATTGTAAGGGAGAGCACGGCAAGGGTGGTTTGATGTCTACATTCTGAATTGGAAGAGTTTTTGAGACTGAAATGTGTATGAATGAGAATGAATGCAATGGATGCTTATTTATAGGTGAAATGGGGGGAACATGACAGCTAGGAGGGAATGTGGCTGCATGTTTGAATGATTAAAGGATGCATGTGGGTAGGAATTGCATGTGCAATGAATATGTGGCTGCATGTGCAAGGGGACAATCTGAAAATGCATGTGAAAGCATGTGTTGGCTGCAATGATGAAATGGATGGGAGTGCATGTGCAATGTTTTAAAGGATGGAATGCATGTGAATATGATGGAAATCTGATGGGAACTCACGGCAAGGATGATTTCTGGTGGTGAATGGGTGTATGTTTGAATGATTAAAGGGACATGTGGGTTGGAAATGATGAAGGAAATGCATGTGAGTGACAACTAGATATGTTGATGAATGCATGTGGAATGTTTGTGGTGAGTGAATGTGCACGGCAATGAGTGAATGTGGTGGTGAATGTGGCTGATTTGATTTATGGAAGATGCATGTGGATTAAAGGTGAGTGAATGATTATGGAATGCAATCTGAAATGGGAGATGGAATGGGATGCACGGCAATGATGGGCTGTTTTGTGTTGGTGGATGATTAAAAGTGCATGTGGGTGAATGTGTGGCTGCATGGGTGAATGATTATAAATGCAAATTTTCTATGATGGACTAACCCAAACATGTCAATCAACTGTTGATAATGCAGCAGGTGGAGCATTGAAGAAAAAGAATGCTCAAGAGTCATATAACATTTATGAGATGCTGGGGTCTAATGCTCAACACAAAGATTTAAGGGGTAAGAAAGTTGGAGTCTATGAAACAAGTTCTAATCATGAGCTTTTGTTGCAGGTAGCTAACCTAGAAAGGAAGATTGAATCCGTGCTCAACATGGTGCCAAAAGCAAATGAAGTGTGTGCCATTTGCAACATACCAAGCCATTCTACTAACCAATGTCCATCTAGGGAAGCTTACCCCGAGTATGTTCAAGAACAAGTGAACCTCATGAATTCTTACAATCAAAGGCCAAGGAATGATGTGTATTCCAATACATATAACTCGAGTTGGAGAGATCATCCCAACCTTTCATGGAAGAACAACAATCAATTCCAAAATTTCCAACCAAAACCTGCCACTACCCTTGAAGATACAGTTAAGTTGTTAGCCCAAAACACCTTGCAATTCCAACATTCCACAAATAGCACTCTCCAACAACATTCAGCGGCTCTAACCAAAATGGAGACACAATTGGGGCAAATTGCAGATGCCTTGAACCAAAGAGAAGTTGGAAAGTTTCCAAGCTAACCCGTTATACTCCAAAGGAACCAAGAGCAAGCCAAAGCAATCACTACACTTAGAAGTGGTAAGGTTATTGATAATAGGGTTGGCAATGAAGTTGCTAATGAATATGATCATGTGAATGCAGGTGTTACTCAAGGAGACAATGAGAAACCAAATGAGGAACCAAGCCATGATACTACCTCATTTGAAGCACCAAATCTTCACAAGGCCGAGAAACCATACACTCCACCAATACCATTCCCTGGAAGACTTGCCAAGAGCAAGCAGGATAAGTCATTCAAGGAAATTTTTGATATACTAAGCAAAGTGAATGTTAACTTACCTTTGCTTGATGTCATTAGGAACATGCCAGCATATGGGAAGTTCTTCAAGGAGTTAAACAGCTACAAAAGGAAGTATGGACCACATGAGAAGGTAGTGGTGTCTGAGAATGTGAGTGCAGTGTTGCAAAGAAAACTTCCACCAAAGCTCAAGGACCCAGGAAGTTTCTCTATCAACATCACCATAGGGGACAAGAAAGTAGAGAAGGCGATGCTTGATTTGGGTGCTAGCATCAACTTAATGCCTTATTCAGTGTACCTTCAACTAGGTTTGGGAGATTTGAAAGCCACCACCATTTCATTACAACTTGCAGACAGATCCGTGAAATATCCAAGAGGTATAGTAGAAGATATTCTAGTTCAAGTTGATAAACTAATCTTGCCTGCAGATTTTGTAGTGTTGGACATGGAAGAAGCTCCTATACATGATCGTGAGTTGCCAATATTGCTTGGGAGACCTTTCATGGCCACGGCCAAGACCATCATTGATGTGCAAAATGGACTCCTCACTATGACAGTGTTAAGAGAGACAGTTCAATTCAAAGTGTTTGAATCTCTTTCTCATCCTTCTTCATCTCTTGATTGTTATGCCATTGATGTGCTTGATTCATTGGTATTCTCTAAGTTCTTGCAGGCACAATCGAATGAACCATTACAAACTGTTTTGAGTCAGTCTCAAGATGAGTTTGATGAAGAAGATGCACTCATGGAAGAAGTAGCTGCCTTGGAAGCATTAGCATTGTATCCTTTGAATGTTTCACCTTTTTTAGAGCCTTTAGAACCATCAATGTCACATCTAACTCCTTCCACTGTTAAGGCACCAAAACTTGAACTTAAACCACTTCCACCACATCTAAAATATGCATATCTAGCTGAATTTGAAACTCTTCCAATTATCATAGCTTCTGATCTCACCCCAAATGAAGAAGATAAACTAATTAGGGTGTTAAAAGAGTTCAAATCAGTTTTTGGTTGGTCTATTGCAGATATCAAGGGAATAAGCCCTACCATGTGCATGCATAGGATTCTTTTGGAGGAAGGGGCAAAGTCAACCCGTGAGCCACAAAGAAGACTCAATCCACACATGAAGGAGGTTGTTAGGAATGAGGTGTTGAAATTGTTAGATGTGGGGATCATATATCCCATTTCTGATAGCAAATGGGTGAGTGCTATTCAGGTGGTGCCTAAGAAGGTGGGAATCACTGTGATGAGGAATGAAAACAATGAGCTTGTGCCCACAAAGCCCACGGCCAGTTGGCGTGTTTGCACCGATTACAGGAAGTTGAATTCTAGCACTAGAAAAGATTACTTTCCTATGCCTTTCATAGATCAAATGCTTGAGAGATTGGCAGGTTACTCACATTATTGTTTTCTGGATGGATACTCAGGTTACAATCAAATTGCAATCGCTCCGGAGGATCAAGAGAAAACAACCTTTACTTGCCCCTTTGGCACATTTGCATACAGGAGAATGCCTTTTGGACTTTGCAATGCTCCAGCAACATTCCAAAGATGCATGTTGGCCATCTTTTCTGACATAGTAGAAAGATTCATTGAGGTATTTATGGATGACTTCTCAGTGTTTGGTTCCTCTTTTGATGAATGTCTTAACCATCTCTCTTTAGTACTTCAAAGATGTCAGGAAACAAATTTGGTTCTCAATTGGGAAAAGTGCCAATTTATGGTGAAACAAGGAATTGTGTTGGGACATGTAATCTCTAGCAAAGGAATGGAGGTGGACAAAGCCAAAATTGACGTCATCACCAATATGGTAGCCCCCACCACTGTGAAGGGAGTAAGAAGTTTTTTGGGCCATGCGGGTTTTTATCGTCGTTTCATTAAGAACTTTTCAATGATCACTCGTCCATTATGCAATCTGTTAGCTAAAGATGTTGTATTTCATTTTGATAAGGCTTGTATGGATGCATTCAATACTTTGAAATATGAACTAACCTCGGCCCCTATTATTATGGCACCAGATTGGTCGTTACCTTTTGAATTAATGTGTGATGCCTCTAACTATGCTATTGGTGCAGTTTTAGGGCAAAGGGTGAACAAGCTTCCACATGTGATCTACTATGCAAGCAGGACTCTGCATGATGCCCAACTTAACTATTCCACAACTGAAAAGGAGTTGCTTGCTGTTGTTTTTGCCTTAGAAAAGTTTAGGTCATATCTTGTGGGATCTAAAGTTATTGTGTTTTCTGATCATGCAGCCCTTAGGTACTTGATGACAAAGAAGGATGCTAAACCACGCTTGATTAGATGGATACTCTTACTACAAGAGTTTGACTTGGAAATTCGAGATAAGAAGGGCAGTGATAATGTTGTGGCTGACCATTTGTCCAGGCTTAATGAAAACCATGGAGTTGGACAACCTTTGCCCCTAAATGAATCATTTCCAGATGAACAACTCCTTGTTGTTCAAGAAAAAGAACCATGGTATGCAGATTTTGTTAATTATCTTGCTTGTGGTATAATGAGAAATGACCTTTCTTTTCAGGAAAGAAAGAAGTTCCTTGCCATGGTAAAGCACTACGTTTGGGACGAACCATATTTGTTTAAATATTGCCCTGATCAAATCATTAGGAGATGTGTCCCAGAGAGTGAGCAACAAAGCATCCTAACATTTAGCCACACATTGGCATGTGGAGGCCATTTTGGTGCCAAAAAGACATCTCTAAAGGTTTTACAATCTGGTTTCTTTTGGCCTAATTTATTCAAAGATGCTTTTGATTTTTGCTCTAAGTGTGATAGGTGCCAGAAAATGGGGAACATTAGCCGAAGAAATGAGATGCCATTGAACAACATTTTGGTGGTGGAACTCTTTGATGTTTGGGGAATCGATTTCATGGGACCATTTCCATCCTCTTTTGGCTACTTATACATATTAGTGGCAGTGGATTACGTATCCAAATGGGTTGAAGCCATTGCTACAAGAACTAATGATCATAAGGTTGTGTTGAATTTTCTTAAAGATGTGATTTTTTGTAGGTTTGGAACCCCAAGAGCTATTATTAGTGATGGTGGCAGCCATTTCTGCAACAAACCTTTTGAATCCTTGATGAAGAAGTACAACATCAACCACAAAGTGGCAACCCCGTACCATCCTCAAACCTCGGGACAAGTGGAGATTAGCAATAGGGAGATCAAGAACATCTTGATGAAGACTGTGAGCCCTACAAGGAAGGATTGGTCATTGAGGTTAAATGATGCACTATGGGCATATAGAACAGCATACAAGACACCCATTGGCATGAGTCCTTATCGCCTTGTGTTTGGGAAAGCTTGTCATTTGCCAATGGAGCTTGAACACCGTGCATATTGGGCCATCAAGAAGTTCAACTTTGATTACAAGGATGCTGGAATAGCAAGGAAACTCCAACTTAATGAGTTGGAAGAACTTAGAAATGAGGCATATGAGAATGCCAAAATCTACAAGGAACGGACTAAGCTCTATCATGACAAGGCCATCCTAAGGAAGGAGTTTCACCAAGGTATGAAAGTACTTTTGTATGACTCACGTTTGAGACTTTTTCCAGGTAAATTGAAGTCTAGGTGGGTGGGACCATTCAAAGTGTTACAAACATTTCCCCACGGAGCTGTGGAGATAGAGAACATGAAGAATGGCACCTCTTTTAAAGTCAATGGGCAGCGATTGAAACCGTACTTGGAGAAAGTGGAGGAAGAGCCAGTGTATCAAGTTGTAGATTTTCTTGAGTTTACAACACCATGAACAAGCTACCATGTCTTGCCTAGACATTAAATAAAGCGCTTGCTAGGAGGCAACCTAGTGTGGTTTGTGTTCTTTCCTTATTTTGTGTTTATGTTATTTCCATTCCATATTCTTTGCCTATTTACTTTGCATACAATTTTAAGCATCGAGGACAATGCTTAGGTTAGGTTTGGGGGTGTGGGATGGAAGGTTTGTGTTTTGTGTTTGTTTTATGTGTTACTTTTGGTTAAAGGTGTTTTGCTTACTAATATGAATGTATATGAGGGCTATGTTTGAAAACAAACGATTGGGTTGCTATGAAAAAGTGTTGCATCTTGTTGTCATGTATAAAGCTTTAACTCTTGAAATTATGATCATGGAGGTACCATACTCAAATTCTGGAAGAAGAATAGTGGAGACTACCCTAGTGAGTTATTTTGAGCCTAATTGCTTCTTTGAGAGGGTTTAAAGTGTTTCTACTCCTATCTTTTTCTTTCAATTTCACTTTAAATGATCTCATTAATTCTATTTCGTTTGGATGCTAAGAATCATTCTCCTTTGCAGATACCATGTATTTAGTATCATTCATGAATGAACTCAATGAGATGATGTTAGGCTATGCATGTTTAACTACTAAAAGGCTTAAATCCTACCCATTTGTGTGCTCCATTCACCCTTGTTGCAGCCAAACACATTAGCCTAACTCTTTCATCACCCACACCATAATCTACCCATTCTAGCCCATTACAAGCCATACCTTATAGTTTGGGGAATACCAATGTGATGAAGACTAAGGGCAGATTGAGTTATAGAGCAAGATTGTGGCGTGTACCGAGGGCACCTATGTTGAAAATGTTTCTAAAAAAAAAAAAAAAAAAAAGAGGATCAAAGTGGATACAAATTCCAAATCGCCTCATTATAAAGCATAGGGCCTGGACGCCAAAAACAAAAGAAGACAAATGCCAGTGAAGAGCCTCAAAGACACTTTGGTATACCCCAAACTCTAGTATTTCATATCAAATCTTTCATAACCTATACCCTAAGCCTTGCTTTACAACCTTGAGAAAGACCTAGCTGATCATTGAGGATGTATTCATGGGTGATGGTAAGTGTGTGTGTTATCTATATTCTTAGCATTTGATTCATTTCATGAGATCTACTCAGAAACTGTGCTGCCATTTCAGATTTCATATGTGAGAATTTTGATTCCATTTACATAATTTCACTCATATATGTTGTGGAGAGACTAAACCTTAAGATCTGAGTGAGAACTTGAGTGGAAGCTGTGAGGAGTAGAGTTGAGGCGAATTCTATCTGAAGCATTTGGGTATGGTGACCTTGAAGTTGTAAGACATGGAGAAATATCTTTATACGTTACAATTGATACGATTCTTTGGAGTGGAAAACTTTTGAGTTTGAATGTAAAACAAAATCTTCATTGGTTCTTATTAGTTTGTTTAAAGCTTGTAGTAACCAAGTTGTTTGCAGATTTGGTAGATGTTTGTGGGTGTCATCACTGTAAGCCCTCAGGAGACACAACTCCTCCAACTAGGGACACCTAGGGGTTCAAAGGCTTGTTGCACATGCTCAGTGCAATCGTTTAGCCAGCGAAAGTGGTTTAGTTAGATGTTTGTGTTGGTGTGTTTTAGTTTTAAGTTTGCTCGAGGACTAGCAAAAACCAGGTTTGGGGGTATTTGATAAGTCACATTTTGCATGCATTTATATCTTCCTTATTTGGCGTCTTTGTGATTGTTTTGGATTAAACTAGTTGCATTTTACATTATTTGGTGTTAGTGTGCAGCCAAGTGGGAATTTGGATCAATGGGAAGGCAAATGAAGTAAAAACATTCCATAAAAGATGTGAAGTGTTAAGAGATGCAATTCGGCCATATTGGGTGATTCTAAACAAGGCAAAAACATTGAAGTCAGCTATGTGGTTCCAACACCAAAACATGCATTCACATGCATGTTCACAACCTTGGCCGTGCATTCTCATGTCATCCCATCATTTTATGCACTTCTAGCACCAAATCAGATTTCTCACACCTTGTGCCGTGCATTCCACTACTTGTCCATCTCCCTTTTGCGCCAAAAACATCCACTTCCATCACTTAATCCACTCAGCCACATTCACATGGATGATTCACAATCTGACCGTGCATTCCATTTCCCTTCTCCACTTCATCTTTGCAGAAATCCACATGCATTTTGATTAAACAAACCACATACCTGCAGATCATGTCCACTCCTTGCAGCCATCATTTCAGAAATCCATTTCATCCCATCATTCCATGTGATTCCAGCCCCCTTTGTCCATGCCGTGTGCTTTCTTCCCCTTTCCAGATTTGTACAAACAATTTCAAATGGCCAATTCACCTTTGCAGGTTCCACTCACTTGTTGAAGCAAGGGCACATGCTTCTTTTAATACATTAACACATACTTGCAGATCTTGTCCATGCCATGCGTCCACTACCTCAGAAACCCATCAATTCCAGCTCATTTTATGCTATTCCATCTCACTTGTGCAGATGGAGATCCAATCTGAGTGTTGGAGCCACATTCCTTTCTATAAAACAAGTCTCACTTCACACAACAATGGTTCCGCATTTTTCTTCTTCACTCAGTCCATTACACACGCATAACTTCTCCCATTTCACTTCATTTTCTGTCCATTTCTGTCCCAAGGGCAGAAACCATTCAACCATAACCAATCTACCTTCATCCGCACCACATTTGGAAAACCAACACCGAAGGCACTCTTCAAGGAATTCAACATCAGTTTTGCTTCAAGGGTTTCTTCTTATTAATTCTATGTTCATTCATGTTTTATATTTTTATGTTAAATCTTTTGTAGACATGAATTGTAACTAATCCTCCTCTAGGGATTCGATGTAACCTTGCAAAGTTTGCCATGTAATTAAGTTAGAATGCTCAGTTTGTCCATCTATTTCTTGTTTCATTCTCTGATTTAATGGTGACTTAGTGTGTTGATTTTAATGTTTGATCATCATTTGAATTAATGATGCGTGATTTATACGCACACAAATTAAACCCTCTTTTTATCAATTGTAGTAAGTATGTAAGTAGGGATCGTTCTGGACCGGGGATTAGGAGGGATTGTTAACCACTTGGATTTGACTCAAAAACATAAAAACAAAGTTAAAAACGTTCACAAAGACTCAAAGGACTCAAAACAAGTTCAAAAGACTCAAAACTGCCTAAAAACACTAACTAGGCAGTTTCTGACCTTAAACCCAATGTTGGACGAATTTAAGATTATGGCTTGATTCAAACGTAAAATAACAATATAAAACACTATACTAGACTCAAAGAATGCAAAACTAAACTTTAAAACACTAAAACAAACCAAAAGACTCAAAACAACACAAACACACTCAAATCTGCCTAAAAACCACTTTCTGGGCAGATTTGAGCACAAACACAAATTTGGACGAATTTGTGTAACAAAATGACTCAAAACTCTTATAAACACAAACTAAGACACTTTCTAACTAAATTAGACAATAAAGTAAAGGGGGATTTTAATTTGACGAAAATTGAAATAACGAAACAAGTTTAATAAACTAGACAGAATGTAAATATGAATGCGATGAAAATGAATGGATGAATGCTAGCTAGAAGGTTCTTCTCCACACATGTTACACTTGCATAATAAAATGATTTCCAATTGCATTTCAATAAACCATGAATTCTCAACACCCCAAGTTAACCGTGATGCACTAATTAACCTTCAAATCTTCCTAACGTTATTGAATTGGATGGGTTAGCGCATACAACAATTCAAAACATTCCCCACAAGTCCCCTACATGATTGCATAATAGAGATACAAGCAAGAATCATTACGCTCTATGAAAATTATAAGTGTTGACGAGGCATTCGTTACTATGGAATACGCATGAAACTTATGCCAAGAATTCATTTAACGCGATTGTTTATAAGCAACCTCCACTACTTGTGATTATAAGTTCGTAACTATTAGGTGAAACTGACTTATATTCTAGCGTCATATTCATGCATGAAAATTAAGCGTGCACTCTCAATAAACATACATAAATAAGTTATCAATCAAACGGTTAAACAAATTGAATCACAACTTATGAAACGCAATTAGAAGTAATCAAATCAAAATGCAAGCATAAACATATATTTCGAATTTCCTCATAACTTTGAAATCAAAGAAACACCTAAACATTCCAACAACTCAAACTTGAATTGTATGAACGTTTAGGCACTCTTCTCTTCCATTCCTCATATGTACAAAACAAAGAGTATTGAAATTAAACATTGAAAGCAAAGAAACACCTAAACATTCCAACAACTCAAACTTGAATTGTATGAACGTTTAGGCACTCTTCTCTTCCTCTTCGTTGTAGCACAAGGTCTAAGGATAGTTTGATGGTGTGAATGGTTTGGGGAGTGGTGAAAATGGAAGGATGGTGTTTGGATTGTAAGGGAGTGGTGCCTCAAGGCCACGGCACCAAGGGCAGTTTGTGATGGCTACATTCTGAAATGGAAGAGTTGTGTCGAATGGGTGAATTTCTGGCACAAAGGCCTTATTTCTGTGGTGAATGGATCCCCCCCTTTGTGGCTGCAATGAAGGGTTATTTATAGGTGAAATGGGGGGAACATGACAGCTAGGAGGGTGGTGGAAATCTGGAATGGTGATGGGAGATGCATGTGGCTGATTTATGCATGTGATTAAAGGGTGGAAATGCATGTGCTTTGAATAAGTGGCTGCATGTGCAAGGGGACAATCTGAAAATGCATGTGAAAGCATGTGTTGGCTGCAATGATGAAATGGATGGGAGTGCATGTGGCTTAATTAATTAAAGGGAGTGCATGTGCAATGTTTTAAAGGATGGAATGCATGTGAATATGATGGAAATCTGATGGGAACTCATGGCAAGGATGATTTCTGGTGGTGAATGGGTGTATGTTTGAATGATTAAAGGGACATGTGGGTTGGAAATGATGAAGGAAATGCATGTGAGTGACAACTAGATATGTTGATGAATGCATGTGGAATGTTTGTGGTGAGTGAATGTAGTGGTGAATGTGGCTGATTTGATTTATGGAAGATGCATGTGGATTAAAGGTGAGTGAATGATTATGGAATGCAATCTGAAATGGGAGATGGAATGGGATGTTTTGCATGTGAATTAAAGAGTGAATGCATGTGCAATGACAGCTAGGTTGAATATGCATGTGGAATGGCTGATTTATTTGAAGATGCATGTGCAATGAAGTGGAATGACAGCTAGGTTATGATGATGAATGCATGTTGCTGATTTAATTGAATAGGAAAGCATGTGGATTTAATGGTTTAAAGGGTGAATGTGATGCGAAAATTAACTTGACACACAAATTAAACCCTATGGATGACAATTGTAGTATATGAGCAAATAGGGATCGTTCTAGACCGGGGATTAACTAGGGATGCTAATCAATGTGAAATTGACTGAAAAACGTAAAATAAAGTTTAAAACACTAAACTAGACTCAAAGAATGCGAAACTAAATGCTTAAAGCACTAAGACAAACCAAAAGACTCAAACATCACCCAAAACACTCAAAACTGCCTTAAAAACACTTTCTGGGCAGTTTTGAGCACTTTGGTGAATTTGGACGAATTTGTGTAATAACTTGAATCAAAACACTTAGAAACATAAACTAAGACACTTTCTAACTAAATTGGACAATAAAGTAAAGGGGGATTGAGTTTTGGACGAAATTAAACTAAATGCACAGATTCTAATTAAAACAGATTGTAAAAACGAAATTGATGAAATAGAATGATGAGAAACTAGTTAGAGGGTTCCTTATCCACACATGAACATATGCATATAATTTGATTCCCAGTTATGACTTCAACAAACGATGAATGACAATGCTCCAAGTTAATTAGGTCCGCTTAAACTAACTTTCAGATTTCCCTAGATTCATTGGATTGAATGGAATACGCATTACAACCAAATTATTCCTAATCAAAGTCCCTAACTATGGAATACGCATGATAGAGACTGATGCGAAATATATAAGCACACAAATTAAACCCTCTTTTCGACAATTGTAGTATAGATATAAGTAGGGATCGTTCTAGGCCGGGGATTAGGAGGGATTGCTAATCTAATGAAAATTGACTCAAAGATGTGAAAATATGGTTTAAAACACTTTAAATAGACTCACAAGACTCTTACTAACTTATATGACTCAAAACAAACTTTAAAGACTCGAAACAACCAAAAACAACCAAAAAGACTCAATTTAGACTCTATGACTTAATTTGGACGAAAATATACTTGGTTTTGACTCTAAAGACTCAAAAAGACTCGTTTGGACAGATTTGGAACAAATAAGAAAGGGGGTTTTGATTTTGGACGAATTTAAAAGAAAGAAGTGTCTTAAAACTTTAAAACAGATTTTGGACAAAAGTAAGAAAAACTAATGGATGATGGGATAGCCAAGGGATACTTCTCCACACATGATACTTTCTAACAATAATTGATTTCCAGTTGCTTTTCCGATAAACCATGAACCTCAACACCCCAGATTAACCGTGACATCACTAATTAACCCTCAGATTTCCCTTAAGTTAGTGGATTGGATGACATCATACGACAACCCAAAGCATTCTTCAAAAAGTCCCCTACATGACATCATAATAGAGATACGGTTAAAGATCATTACGTTCAATGGAAACCATAAGTATTGACAAAGCACTTGTAACTATGACATCATGATACGCATGCTAGGAATTTACTTAACATGATTGTGAAAACAACCTTAACTACTTGTGAATATAAGTTTGTGACGATTATGTGAAACACCCTTATATTCTAGCCCCAAATTCAAGCATGCAAATTAAGTAGGCCTCCCTAATAAACATACAAGAATAAGTTATCCATCAAACGGTTAAGTAAATTGCATTCGCAATTTATGAAATCACAACTGGAATTAATCAAATCATATTATAATTGTAATCATGGTTTCAAAGCATCCCTAGGCTAAAACGAGTTTAGCCTCTCATGTTCATGACAAAACAAAGCAATATAGATTTAAACATTGAAAATAAAAGATAGATTACACCTAGACACGTCCAACACTCCAACTTGAATGTACAAACGCCCAAGGCTTGGTCTTCCTTCTCCTTCTCCTTGCTAGGTCACGGCACAAAGGTCTATGGTGAGTTTGTGGACGATTTTCTGGATTTTGGATGGTTTTAGGTATATATGGAGGTGCGGCAAGGGGTTATGGTGGTGTATGGAGGTTGGGATGGATGTATGGAAGTAGGGGAATGATGGATGGGTGGTTGCAAGGTCACGGCAAAGGTTGATTTCTGAAGGGATGTATGAATGTTGTGCGAAGGGATGGTGATGATTAAATGGCACGGCAAGGCTGTTTATATAGGCTAGTTTTGGCACACTTAGTGTAGGAAAAGGATTGCCTAATCCCATTGTAAAAAGGTTAACTCAAGGCAGAAATTAAATGGGAATGGGAATAGGAATTTCGGCTAGGAATTAGGGAGTTCTAGAAGGCTAGGTGCGGCACACATGTAGGGATAGGATTAGGTGTTCTAGAAACTGTGTTTAAGGCAGATTTCCTAATCCTAAAGGGCCTAGGACATGTGATATAGGAGTAGGAAAAGGATTGTGATTCCTAAACCTACAAGGAATGGTGATTTGCGGCAATGGTATGGATGAGTCTTCTAGAAACTGAAATAGGTGTTTAAATGTGTAATTGATTCTCCCTAAGTAGCTAGGTTTAGGTCCCAATCTGATTTGGATAGGATAGAATAGGATAATGTTAGAGATAGGATAGGATAGGGTTTCTAGGATAGGATAAGATAAGGTTGGATAAGGTTCCTTGTTTCTTGCTTCTTCCTTATCTTCATTGGAGTAGAACTTCTTCCACCAGATTTGTAGCCTTTCCTAGCTCTTCTTGTCTTCAATTTCGTCCATCCTCTTTGCTCCATTGTTAAGCTATCCAATCCATGCCCAAAAATGCTCCAAATAGCCTCAAAATGCACTTTCTTGCTCCTTTTGCCATTAGGACCTAAAAACACACGAAAATACTTTAAAACACTGAAATACATAGTAATTAACTCATTAAGTGTAAGGAAACAACACAACTAAGTAGCATAAATATGCTCCTATCAGAGACATTCAACAAAGATCATTAAGTTCAACGGAAATCATAAACATCGACTAGGCATTCATAACTATGGAATACGCATGTTAATCCAGCCTAGGGTTTACTAAACACAATTGTGACTAGCGATTTTTACTACTCATGAATATAAGTTCATAACGATTAGGTGAAATTCCCTTATATCCTAGTATCAAGTTTAGGCATGCAAATTAAGTGTCGACCCTCAACCCACATACATAAACAAGTTCTTAATCAAAACAGAAAAGTAAACCACATCTAAAGTTCATGAATTCATAACTGGAGTAAATCAAATCATAACCAACATATGTCCATGGTTTCAAACTTTCCCCTAACTAATTAGGGGTTTAGCCACTCATGATTACAACAAACTTAGAGAGTAATAACAAAGTAAACATTGAAAACAAGAACGAAGAACACCTAAAAATCCCAACAACTCAATCTTGAATTGTATGAACGTTTAGGCCTCTTCTCCTCTAGTTGCTGCAGCACAAGGGGTTTTGGTGAGTTTTGGGGGTTATGGATGATGTAGAATGATGTGTTTAGGGTAGGGATGGATGTAGGGAAAGGCAAGGAATGTTTTTGGGCAGAAAATATGAAGAATGGTGAAGTATGGCAGTGTTAGAGAGAGGGAATGAATTTCTGGCGTGAATGAATGTGTATGAGATGGTTTTCTGAATATGGAAGAGTTAGTGATTTGTGGCTGCAATGGATGCTTATTTATAGGTGAAAAGGAGGGAACATGACAGCTAAGAACTTGGTGGAAAGTTGGAAATGCATGTGGAGTGGCTGAAATTGTAAGGGGAATGCATGTGGAAATGATAGAATGTGTTGATGTGCAATGATGAATTGGGATGGCTGAAAATCTGGAGTGGGAGTGCATGTGGGTGTTTGGTGGCTGAAATGATGAAGGGGGAAGTGCATGTGGCTGCAATGGTAAAGGGGGAAGTGCATGTGGCTGCAATGGTAAAGGATTGTGGTGCAATGATGAAAGAACAAGTGCATGTGGCTGAATTGGTGGTGAATGATTATGAATAATTATGAATGCATGTGGATAAAAGAGGGGATATGGCTGCAAGGTTAAAGGGCTATGGTTTAAGTACATAGAATGGGCCTAAAATAGGGTGGTTTGCATGGCAAGGGAAGGGGAGAAGGGATAAGCCATGGCAAGGTTATGTAATTGGGCTAGGGCCATTGTTTTGTGTCCTAAAGTGCCTCAATTTCGTCCAACACCTTGGCTCCAAACATAAGCTATCCATTCCAAGCCCAATTTTGCTCCAAAATGCTCCAAAATGCACCTTTTTGCTTCCTTAGCCATATGAACCTAGAAACATACGAAAATGGCATAAAGGACTAAAATAACTAAAGAAACACAACGTAAATGCACGAGAACAAGCCAATTAAGTCGCATAAATATGCTCCTATCAGAATGCATGTGGATGCATGTGTTGATGAATGGGATTAGGAAAGGTTTAAATTTCCTAAAACTAAAGGGAACAAGGTTCCAACACTTTGGTCTTCAATTATGTCTTCAATTTCGTCCAACACTTTGGCTCCAAGCATAAGCTATCCATCCTTAGCCCAAAAGTGCTCCAAAAGTCTCCAAAATGCATCTTTTTGCTCCTTTAGCCCTTTGGACCTACAAACACACGAAAATAGCTTAAAGTACTAAAATAACTAAAGAAACATAACGTAAATGCACGAGAACAAGCCATTTAAGTCGCATGAATATGCTCCTATCAAATACCCCCACACTTATCTTTTGCTAGTCCTCGAGCAAAACAAAACAACAAAAGAACACGAAACTAGACAAAACGAACAAAACACAACCTACACCTTCCAACAATCGTCTCACGGATTTCCAATGCACATGACAAGTTAAAAATCATTATTCCCACAGATTTTAGTCATCTTTACACTTAAGTACATTCTTAATCATAGTCACCACATACTAGTTCACAATTAAGCATTTAAAACACATTTCGAATGTAGTAACATGCCTTAGAGAATTTCCTCAATTCCTTACTAGAATGCACTCTATTTTCACACAGATTTTCTGACTACACACCCTACACTAGTTATATGTGAGAGATTGATGTAAACATGAAAGACTAGCATCTCACATATGTTATAACAAAGAAAGCATTTTCTGGATTTACGATAATGACATGAATATGATCTCATGAATGGAATGCTACTACTTAGAATGAGAACCAGGGATTCCATAAGCTCATATCAATTCCAAACTCCACATATTGAATACATAACATCAAGATAGAAGTTGAGGGTTGTAACGGGGCTAAGGGTAATGGTTTAACAAAGAAAGGTAAAGTAAAACAAAGGTTCTTAAAGTAATAGGAAGCGAAGTAATGAAATTGACACTTAAACTCACTTTTAATGGCAGAAATCAACTTTTAAACACAAGGGAAGATTCATGCAACAACTAGGGTCAAATTCACTCTTTTGGACCCTTCCTTCAATAACCAATGCTTGTGAGATCATTCTCACTTATTTTTCAACTCTTTTTTTTTTTTCTTTTCTTTCTTTTCAACAATTTTTTTTTTCTTTATTTCATTCTTTGGCCGTGCCCTATTATCTTCCCCCACACTTATTTTCTGCAGTATATTGATCAAAAGGAGTTCATTCTAAGTCATGCTTCACTATCCTTTAAGAACAAGGGGTTAACAAAGAAAATAAGCTTGAAAAGGCTCAAAAGGGGTAATCCTACAATACATGTGAAAAGGGATAGGCTTTTTGGCTTTGGCTTGACTAACAACTTCATCTTATTGTATGTTACGCAATCAATATCATGCTTTGAATGAAACGGATATTAGTTCTAGCATTTAGTTCTATCATGATACAATTGCATTCTAAGTAGCAACCAAGCAAGGAATAATGAGATCATGCAACAACTTTAGAAAACAAAGAATCACAGAAAATAACTCTCCAACGAAGGTAATGGCTCGAGTCTCACAGGGTTGTAGCGTTTGTTTGAGTTCCTTCCTTCAAGCATGTTACAAAAACGAATTTTTCTTTTATGATTGCATGTGAAGTCATACATTATAACCATAACCAAGCATATACCAAGAGTAAATCAAACTTTTCTCTATGTTTATAACTTCTTTTTAACCGTCATGCAATTACAAACCAAATCCTTATCATTGTGTTGGAAGGTACCCTAAGACACAAACACACAAAAACGACTCAAAACACTCTTTTTAGGCTTTTTTAAAACATGTTTTTCAAATTTTTATGTGATTTTCGGAGTTATAAAAATAAAACATACTAAAACACTCTAAAACAACTTAAAAACGCCTTAAAACAGCAAGGAACAACATTTGAAGTAATGGGTGATAAAATCCCACGAATTTGCATCAAATATACTTAGTTACCTGATAGGAGCATATTTAGGCGACTTACTTAGCTTGTTTTCGTGCATTTATATTGTTAATTCATAGTTGTTTTTGGCGTTTAAGCCATTTTCGTGTGTTTTTAGGTTCATGTGGCTAAGGAAGCAAAAAGATGCATTTTGGAGCATTTTGGAGCAAAATTGGACTTGGAAGGGATAACTTATACTTGGAGCAAAAGGAATGGACGAAATTGAAGAGTTGATGTCACAAGGATTCCTGCTTGAAGTAGCCACACACCTTCCACATTTCAGCCACATGCACTTGTTCCTCCATCATTGCACCAACAACAACATTGCACATGCACTCCCTTTAATTAATTAACCCACATGCACCCTTTATTCTTTCATCATTCCAGCCACTCCACATCCCTCACCAAGAAATCATTCAACACATGCATCCATAATCATTTCTCCACACCAAAACCGTGCACATGCATTCCCCTTGTGCAATTCCATCATTCCACACCTCCATGGCAGCCACCAACCAACCTAGCTGTCATGTTTCCCCTTTAATCATTCAAACATTCACCCACATGCATTTCTAACCCACATGCACCCTAGATTCTAATCAGCCATTCACATTTAATCATTCATTCCCATCAGATTTCTAGCATATTCACATGCATTCATCCTAGCTGTCATGTTTCCCCTTTCATCATTCCCTCACATTCTTTAAATCAGCCAACACATGTGATAGGAGCATATTTATGCGACTTAAATGGCTTGTTCTCGTACATTTACGTTATGTTTCTTTAGTTATTTTAGTACTTTAAGCTATTTTCGTGTGTTTGTAGGTCCAAAGGGCTAAAGGAGCAAAAAGATGCATTTTGGAGACTTTTGGAGCACTTTTGGGCTAAGGACGGATAGCTTATGCTTGAAGCCAAAGTGTTGGACGAAATTGAAGACCTAATTGGAGCCAAAGTGTTGGAACCTTGTTCTCTTTAGTTTTAGGACATTTAAACCTTTCCTAATCCCAATCATGCCATGCATAACACACATCCATTCTAACACATTGTCATTGCACATGCATTTCCTTCATTAGTTAACCCACATGCACTTATCACTTATCATCACCACATATCATATCACTTAATCACTTATCACTTATCATCACCACTTAACCACTTATCATATCATAACCACATATCATATCACTTATCACTTATCACTTAACATATCATCCACCTACTTCACCTACAACATCCACCTACTTCACCTACAAATGACATAGCCATATGTTCCCTCCACTACTCCTATAAATACCCTTGCATTCATTCATTCATGGACATCTCATTTCATACACAACACACCACAAACACATCCCTTTCTCTCTTAGCCGTGAGTCTCCCTTAGAATCCAAAAACCATCTTTCCATTTCCATCACTCCTCACTCCATTCCACACTTCCATTCCCCCAAACCAACTATCCTTAGACCTTATGCTACAATAAAGATGAAGAGAAGAGGGCCTAAACGTTCATACAATTCAAGTTTGAGTTGTTGGAATGTTTAGGTGTTTCTTTGATTTCAATGTTTAATTTTAATTCTCTTTGTTTTGTATGAGGAACTAAACCCCCCCTTAGCTAGGGGGTGATTCGAAATATATGTTTATGCTTGCATTTTGATTTGATTACTTCTAATTGCATTTCATAAGTTGTTGATTCAATTTGTTTAACCGTTTTATTGATAACTTATTTATGTATGTTTATTAAGAATGCGCGCTTAATTTTCATGCATGAATATGACGCTAGAATATAAGTGATTTTCACCTAATCGTTATGAACTTATATTCACAAGTAGTGGAGGTTGCTTATAAACAATCGCGTTAAATGAATTCTTGGCACGAGTTTCATGCTCATCATAGTAACGAATGCCTCGTCAACACTTATAGTTTTCATAATGTTTAATGATCTTTGATTGTATCTTTATTGTGCTGTTCACGTAAAGGACTTTTGGAGAATGTTGTGAATTGTGTTGCGCTAACCCATCCAATTCATTAACTTAAGGAAAACTTGACGGTTAATTTAAGCGGACTTAATTAACCCGGGGTGATGAGTTTCATAATTTATCGAAAGACCAACTGAGAATCAATCTTGTATGCAAGTGTAACATGTATGGAGATGAACCCCTTAGCTAGCATTCATCCATAAATTTCATATTTACATTCTGTCTAGTTTATTAACTTGTTTCGTTATATCAATTTTTGTAAAACCTCAATCCCCCTTTTGCTTTAATGTTCATTTTAGTTAGAATTCAATTTAGTTTGTGTTTTTAAAGCATTTTGAGTTTTTGGTTTGTTTTAGAGTTTTAAAGTTTAATTTTGCATTCTTTGAGTCTAGTTTAGTGTTTTAAACTTTATTTTACGTTTTTGAGTCAGTTTCCAAGTGATTAACAATCCCTCCTAATCCCCGGTCCAGAACGATCCCTACTTGCACCTATACTACAATTTGACAAAAAGAGGGTTTAATTTATGCGCGTATAATTCTCGCATCAAATTTTGGCGCCGTTGTCGGGGATTAGAAAATTTGCTAATCCCTTGGATTGTTTGTTTCTGTATTGTCTTTTAGATTTAGTTTTTTTTATTTGTGTTTTGTTTGTTAAGAACAAGATGGCACTTGATAATGCTTCTCTTTTGTCACAACTCATGGAAAGGTCCCAAATGCAAAGAGTTGATATATTTAATCTTCAATCAAGGAATAACGTGTTTTCCAATACTTACAATTCGGATTGGAGTGATCATTCAAACTCTATGTGGTGGGAACCTCAAAATGCTCAACAAGGAGGATATTGGCATCCACCACAACCTCATATTCAATATGCCCAACCAAACTCAAGTTCGTCAATAGATTATAATCAAAAGCTTAATGAATTAATTTGTTTGGTGCAGGGCTCACAAATTCAAGACAATGAGGCTCAACAAGAAGGATATTGGCAGCCATATGAGGAGTTCTATTCAACGCCTATGCAGCCACCACAAAGGTTGGACCACTTGGATAAGCAAATTGGGCAGATGATGCGAGATTTATACGCACACAAATTAAACCCTCTTTTCGTCAAATTGTAGTATATGTATAAGTAGGGATCGTTCTAGACCGGGGATTAGGAGGGATTGTTAATCACTTGGACTTGACTCAAAAACATAAAAACAAAGTTAAAAACGTTCACAAAGACTCAAA
This sequence comes from Pyrus communis, assembly GCF_041283825.1. Classification (NCBI taxonomy): domain Eukaryota; kingdom Viridiplantae; phylum Streptophyta; class Magnoliopsida; order Rosales; family Rosaceae; genus Pyrus; species Pyrus communis. Next base: position 23,908,302 of record NC_142569.1, read on the forward strand.
GGACTCAAAACAACACAAACACACTCAAATCTGCCTAAAAACCACTTTCTGGGCAGATTTGAGCACAAACACAAATTTGGACGAATTTGTGTAACAAAATGACTCAAGAACGTAAAAACACAATATAAAACACTAAACTAACTCAAAGAATGTAAAACTAAATGCTTGAAACAGTAAAACAAACCAAAAGACTCAAACATCACCCAAAACACTCAAAACTGCCTTAAAATCACTTTCTGGGCAGTTTTGAGCACTTTGGTGAATTTGGACGAAATTGGGAAATAAAATGAATCAAAACACTCATAAACACAAACTAAGATACTTTCTAACTAAATTGGACATTAAAGTAAAGGGGGATTGAGGTTTATACGAAATTAAATTAAATGAACAAATTAAACTTAAAACAGAATGTAACTATGAAATTGATGAAATGGAATGAATGGATGATAGAATAGCTAAGGGGTTCATCTCCACATATGTTATACTTGCATAATAAAATGATTTCCAATTGCATTTCAATAAACCATGAATTCTCAACACCCCAAGTTAACCGTGATGCACTAATTAACCTTCAAATCTTCCTAACGTTATTGAATTGGATGATGCATGCGACAATTCAAAACATTCCCCACAAGTCCTCAACATGAATGCATAGAAGAGGTACAAGCAAGAATCATTACGCTCTATGAAAATTATAAGTGTTGACGAGGCATTCGTTACTATGAATGCATGAAACTCTTGCCAAGAATTCGTTTAACGCGATTGTTTATAAGCAACCTCCACTACTTATGAATATAAGTTCGTAACTATTAGGTGAAACTCACTTATATTCTAGCGTCATATTCATGCATGAAAATTAAGCGTGCACTCTCAATAAACATACATAAATAAGTTATCAATAAAACGGTTAAACAAATTGAATCACAACTTATGAAACGCAATTAGAAGTAATCAAATCAAAATGCAAGCATAAACATATATTCGAATCACCCCCCAACCAAGGGGAAATTTAGTTCCTTATGATACAAAACAAAGAGAATCAAAGAAACACCTAAACATTCCAACAACTCAAACTTGAATTGTATGAACGTTTAGGCACTCTTCTCTTCCATGCCTCATTCGTACAAAACAAAGAGTATTGAAATTAAACATAGAAATCAAAGAAACACCTAAACATTCCAACAACTCAAACTTGAATTGTATGAATGTTTAGGCACTCTTATCTTCCTCTTCGTTGTAGCACAAGGTCTAAGGATAGTTTGATGGTGTGAATGGTTTGGGTAGTGGTGGAGGAATGGAAGGATGGTGTTTGGATTTGTAGGGGAAACTCACGGCACAAAGGGGGTGGTTTGATGGTCTACATTTCTGCAATGGATGAGTTTATGGAAGAGTGTTTGGAATGGGTGAATTTCTGGCACAAAGGCCTTATTTCTGTGGTGAATGGATTGTTGTGTGAATGAGAATGAATGAATGAGTATTTATAGGTGAAATGGGGGGAACATGACAGCTAGGAACTTGGTGGAAATCTGAAATGGTGATGGGAGATGCATGTGGCTGTTTGTGCATGTGATTAAAGGGTGGAAATGCATGTGTTTTGACAGAAATGAAAGGGAATGCACGTTTTTGGTTGATTTCTGGTGGTTGTGAGGTGGAAATCTAGGTGGAAATGCATGTGGATTAAAGCTATGTGAATGATTAAGGTGAATGTGCATGAGTGCATGTGAAATCTGCCAAGATGCATGTGTTATGAAGTGGATTTTCTGCAAAGCAAGGTGAATGTGCATGTGATTAAATTAAAAGATGGAATGCATGTGAATATGATGGAAATCTGATTTCTTTGAAGATGCATGTGCAATGAAGTGGAATGACAGCTAGGTTATGATGATGAATGCATGTGGCTGATTTAATTGAATAGGAAAGCATGTGAAATGTTTGTGGTGAGTGAATGTTCATGTGAATTAAAGCTAAAGTGATGATGATAAGTGATAAGTGATAAGTGATATGATATGTGGTTATGATGTGATAAGTGGTTATGATAAGTGATAAGTGATATGATAAAGTGATGATGATAAGTGATAAGTGATAAGTGATATGATATGTGGTTATGATAAGTAATGGGAGCATGTGGGTTAATTAATGAAGGAAATGCATGTGCAATGACAATGTGTTAGAATGGATGTGTGTTATGCATGGCATGATTGGGATTAGGAAAGGTTTAAATGTCCTAAAACTAAAGAGAACAAGGTTCCAACACTTTGGCTCCAATTAGGTCTTCAATTTCGTCCAACACTTTGGCTCCAAGCATAAGCTATCCATCCTTAGCCCAAAAGTGCTCCAAAAATCTCCAAAATGCATCTTTTTGCTCCTTTAGCCCTTTGGACCTACAAACACACGAAAATAGCTTAAAGTACTAAAATAACTAAAGAAACATAACGTAAATGCACGAGAACAAGCCATTTAAGTCTCATGAATATGCTCCTATCAAATACCCCCACACTTATCTTTTGCTAGTCCTCGAGCAAAACAAAACAAAAGAAATAAAAAACAAAACGACACTGAACAAGAAAAACACAACCTAAACCTTCCAACAATCGTCTCAAGGATTTCCAATGCACATGATAAGTTAAAAATCATTAGTCCCATAGATTTTAGTCATCTTCACACTTAAGTACATTCTTAATCATAGTCACCACATATTATTTCACAATTAAGCATTTAAAACCATGTTTTGAATGTAGTAACATGCCTTAGAGAATTTGCTCAAATCCTTACAAGATATGCACTCGTTTTTCACACAGATTTTCTGACTACACTCCCTACACTAAGTTATATGTGAGAAGATTGATGTAAATATGAATTCTAACACTCACATATGTTATATCAAAGAAAGCATTTTCTGGATTTACGACAATGACATGAATATGATCTCATGAATTGAATGCTACTACTTAGAACGAGAACCAGTGATTCCATAAGCTCATATCAATTCCAAACTCCACATTATTGAACACATAACGATCAAGATAGAAGCATAAGGGTTGAAACGGGGCTAAAGGTGTTTGGCTAACAAAGAAAGGATAGGGAAAACAAATGTTCTTTAAGCAATAGTGAGCAAAGTATTGAATTAGGCACTTAGAATTCCCTTTAGAACGCAGAAGTCAACTTTGAACACCCAAGGGAAAGTCACACAAAACTTAGGGCCATATTCAAACTTTTTGGGCCCTTTCTTCAACAATCACACTTGTGAGTCCATTCTCACTTATTTTCACTCTTTTTCTTTCTTTTCTTTTTATTTTTTTTTTCACATTTTTTTTTTCTTTTTCCCGTGCCTCCTTTAAGACTTAGACACATACATACACACAAAAATCCCTTCCCCCACACTTATTTTCTGCAACATATTAATCAAAAGGAATTCATTATCCGTCATGCTTACTATGCTTCAAGAACAAGGGTACGAATGGTCCTAATCTAGGCTAGGTAAGGGGTGATGTGGTTAGCAAAGAAAATAGGCTAAACGAGGTTCAACGGGGTTAAAACTAATAACAAATACGAAATATGGGAAGTAAGGCTATTTGGTTAGGGTGGCAACTACACAACTTCATCTTGATATATGTTATGCAATTCAATGTCATGCTTTGAATGAAACGGATATAAGTTCTAGCATTTAGTTCTATCATGATACAATTGCATTCTAAGTAGTAACCAAGCAAGGAATAATGAGATCATGCAACAACTTTAGAAAACAAAGAATCACAGAAAATAACTCTCCAAACAAAGTAATGGCTCGAGTCTCACAGGGATGTAGCGTTATTATGAGTTTCTTCCTTCAAGCATGTTACAAAAACGAATTTTTCTTTTATGATTGCATGTGAAGTCATATATTATAACCATAACCAAGCATATACCAAGAGTAAATCAAACTTTTCTCCATGTTTATAACTCTTTTTAACAGTCATGCAATTACAAACCAAATCCTTATCATTGTGTTGGAAGGTACCCTAAGACACAAACACACAAAAACGACTCAAAACACTCTTTTTAGGCTTTTCAAAACATGTTTTTCAAATTTTTATGTGATTTTCGGAGTTATAAAACAAAACACACTAAAAACACTCTAAAACAACTTAAAAACATCTTAAAACAGCAAGGAACAACATTTGAAGTAATGGGTGATAAAATCCCACGAATTTGCATTAACAACATTAGTTACCCCCCCACACTTAAATCAAACATTGTCCTCAATGTTTTAAGCATAGATTTAAACAAAGCATAAGTAAACACACAAAAAGCATTTAAACATACTAAACATGGCAGAATGTAATTAACAAAGAGAAGAGTTTAGGGACGCAAATCTGGTTATGGAGTGTAAATTCCCTCTTCTCCTTGGTAATTGCATTGAGGCTTTGATCATAGTGACTCCACAGGCTTACTCTTGAACTGGTTTCCGCCCATCATTGATTTTCCTTTGTGCTACTCTTGATCTGGTCAGCAGGATTCTTTTGGTCTCCCCCGAAGGTCTGAGCTTACTCCTTTGGTCTGTTTCTTTGTTCAATCTTTCCAATTCGTATTGAAAAGGGTTGGAGGATAACTCAGCCTAAGTTTGTCTCCACATGCTTCAATGTATCATTTTCACTTGCCTTACTTGCTCCCCTTTGCAGAAGTGGTCCCTTCTCTGGAAGTGTATCAACCGTTGAAGATGACTACTCGAGAGCAACGCTAGGTAAGCAATCAGGAATAGATTCCAGGCAGTTGGCTCCAGATCGGAAGACTGACTCCAAGTGCCGGCTGATTGCTTCTTTTACTTTGCCATGCGAGTAAGAACAAGGACAAAGAAAAAGACAGGGAAAGAGCATGATATGAGATACTTTTGCTTTAGACCTTGATGATATGAGATACCTTTGCTTTTGAAGAAACGGCGAATGAAGCAGCACATGTATTTGTTGTGGTTGTCTCCACATGCTTCGACCGACCGTTTCCTTCTGCCTCATTTGTACTCCAGGTTTCTGGTATCTTCTTTGGGGGAGAAAAAATTGAGTATTTCAAAAGGCTTTGCTGGGAGTGCGCCCTCAGAGGTGAGAGAGAGTTGGGCATTTTCTTCAGGTTTGCCTTGCCATAAAAGACGAAGGTCGACATATATAGAGATAATATCAAGTGGTGGTACTGTGTTTTTACCCTTGTCGACAAATGTCTCTTCGATATCTGAACGACGCCTCTTCGATTTCTGAGCAGGCGCCCCTTCGATTTCTGAACGACGCCCCTTTGCTTTCTGAACGACACGTGGTAGTGCGGATGCGGCTCCTTTTGACAAAGCTGCACGCGTTTTCTGAAAAGCAGAGAAAGCGTCGCCGAACTTTGCGCTTGTCGGCTAAAGACGTGTAGTTGCGATGATGGCCTCCACGTGTTTTCAGCTTTGTCAGAAATCTTTTGACAAAGTTGAACGCGTTTTCTGAAAAGCCGAGAAAGCGTCGCCTAAATTACGCCGGAAATTCCGGCTTTTTGAATTGGTGGACGCGTCGCCTTGGCTTTTTTATTGAGCTATCGATCACCACAACAAACACACTCTGAAGATTTCCCATTCTTGAAAATCGACTCCGGCCCTTTGAAATTTAACTCCATCCCTTCTCTTTGAACACTTTTGAAAAATGGCAAACTCATCGAACCTTAGCTTGGAATTGAGCCTTAGCAGTGATACGGGCGCGCCGCGTCAAGGTAACGTATGGCGCCCTTCTTTCTTATCTTCTAACGGTCCTCTCACAGGTGAAGACTCCGTGATGCAGGACGCCACAACAGCTACAATAGTAGCTAGGAACCTCCTCACTCCAAAAGATAGTAGGCTGCTGTCAGGACGGTCCGATGAGTTGGCCGTTCAAGAGTCCCTCGCACTTAGTGTTCACTGTGCGAGTTCTGTGTCCAACATGGGCCAACGCCTGCTTGCCCGCTCCCGTCAGGTGGAATCATTGATGGCAGAAGTGGAAAGTCTTAAGCAAGAGATCCAGCAGCTTAAGTACGAGAATAGAAGTTTGCATGTGCTTGCAAACAACTATTCGACGGGCATGAAGAGGAAGCTTGATGAGCTGCAAGAGTCTGAAGGTCGGATTCACAGTGACCGTCAAAGGTTTTCGTCTTTCCTCCAGAGGCACCTTTTTCCTGGCTCATCCAGCGCTTGGCCAAGTATTGAGGCCTGGAATGCTCTAGCTCCGATGCCTCCCGCTCCGATGCCTTCCGCTCCAATGCCTTCCGCTTCGATGCCTTCCGCTTCGATGCCTTCGGCTTCGACGCCTTCCGCTTCGACGCCTCGTAGTGGGGCTTCACGTAAACAACCTTTGTGAAGCTCCACCTTTCTCCATGTTTAGTATCCTTTTTTTTTTTTTCTTTTTTTTTTTTTTTCTTTTTTTTTTTTTTTTTTTTTTTTTTTTTTTTTTTTTTTTTTTATTTATGAACATGCTTTGTTTTATTCAGCGCATTGGGTTGCCTCCCAAGTAGCGCTTTCTTTTACGTCTTGCAGCCGGACGAAGAACCCAATCACTCCAGGATATGTTCACAAATCGGATGAGAACTCCGAGTCATGAACTAGTACCTAAAACAAGAAACAAAACAAAATTAAGAATCTGGAAAAATAAAAACAAACAAAAATAAAACAATCCAAGGGATTAGCAAATTTTCTAATCCCCGGCAACGGCGCCAAAATTTGATGCGAGATTTATACGCACACAAATTAAACCCTCTTTTCGTCAAATTGTAGTATATGTATAAGTAGGGATCGTTCTAGACCGGGGATTAGGAGGGATTGTTAATCACTTGGACTTGACTCAAAAACATAAAAACAAAGTTAAAAACGTTCACAAAGACTCAAAGGACTCAAAACAACACAAACACACTCAAATCTGCCTAAAAACCACTTTCTGGGCAGATTTGAGCACAAACACAAATTTGGACGAATTTGTGTAACAAAATGACTCAAGAACGTAAAAACACAATATAAAACACTAAACTAACTCAAAGAATGTAAAACTAAATGCTTGAAACAGTAAAACAAACCAAAAGACTCAAACATCACCCAAAACACTCAAAACTGCCTTAAAATCACTTTCTGGGCAGTTTTGAGCACTTTGGTGAATTTGGACGAAATTGGGAAATAAAATGAATCAAAACACTCATAAACACAAACTAAGATACTTTCTAACTAAATTGGACATTAAAGTAAAGGGGGATTGAGGTTTATACGAAATTAAATTAAATGAACAAATTAAACTTAAAACAGAATGTAACTATGAAATTGATGAAATGGAATGAATGGATGATAGAATAGCTAAGGGGTTCATCTCCACATATGTTATACTTGCATAATAAAATGATTTCCAATTGCATTTCAATAAACCATGAATTCTCAACACCCCAAGTTAACCGTGATGCACTAATTAACCTTCAAATCTTCCTAACGTTATTGAATTGGATGATGCATGCGACAATTCAAAACATTCCCCACAAGTCCTCAACATGAATGCATAGAAGAGGTACAAGCAAGAATCATTACGCTCTATGAAAATTATAAGTGTTGACGAGGCATTCGTTACTATGAATGCATGAAACTCTTGCCAAGAATTCGTTTAACGCGATTGTTTATAAGCAACCTCCACTACTTATGAATATAAGTTCGTAACTATTAGGTGAAACTCACTTATATTCTAGCGTCATATTCATGCATGAAAATTAAGCGTGCACTCTCAATAAACATACATAAATAAGTTATCAATAAAACGGTTAAACAAATTGAATCACAACTTATGAAACGCAATTAGAAGTAATCAAATCAAAATGCAAGCATAAACATATATTCGAATCACCCCCCAACCAAGGGGAAATTTAGTTCCTTATGATACAAAACAAAGAGAATCAAAGAAACACCTAAACATTCCAACAACTCAAACTTGAATTGTATGAACGTTTAGGCACTCTTCTCTTCCATGCCTCATTCGTACAAAACAAAGAGTATTGAAATTAAACATAGAAATCAAAGAAACACCTAAACATTCCAACAACTCAAACTTGAATTGTATGAATGTTTAGGCACTCTTATCTTCCTCTTCGTTGTAGCACAAGGTCTAAGGATAGTTTGATGGTGTGAATGGTTTGGGTAGTGGTGGAGGAATGGAAGGATGGTGTTTGGATTTGTAGGGGAAACTCACGGCACAAAGGGGGTGGTTTGATGGTCTACATTTCTGCAATGGATGAGTTTATGGAAGAGTGTTTGGAATGGGTGAATTTCTGGCACAAAGGCCTTATTTCTGTGGTGAATGGATTGTTGTGTGAATGAGAATGAATGAATGAGTATTTATAGGTGAAATGGGGGGAACATGACAGCTAGGAACTTGGTGGAAATCTGAAATGGTGATGGGAGATGCATGTGGCTGTTTGTGCATGTGATTAAAGGGTGGAAATGCATGTGTTTTGACAGAAATGAAAGGGAATGCACGTTTTTGGTTGATTTCTGGTGGTTGTGAGGTGGAAATCTAGGTGGAAATGCATGTGGATTAAAGCTATGTGAATGATTAAGGTGAATGTGCATGAGTGCATGTGAAATCTGCCAAGATGCATGTGTTATGAAGTGGATTTTCTGCAAAGCAAGGTGAATGTGCATGTGATTAAATTAAAAGATGGAATGCATGTGAATATGATGGAAATCTGATTTCTTTGAAGATGCATGTGCAATGAAGTGGAATGACAGCTAGGTTATGATGATGAATGCATGTGAATATGATGGAAATCTGATTTCTTTGAAGATGCATGTGCAATGAAGTGGAATGACAGCTAGGTTATGATGATGAATGCATGTGGCTGATTTAATTGAAGGAAATGCATGTGCAATGACAATGTGTTAGAATGGATGTGTGTTATGCATGGCATGATTGGGATTAGGAAAGGTTTAAATGTCCTAAAACTAAAGAGAACAAGGTTCCAACACTTTGGCTCCAATTAGGTCTTCAATTTCGTCCAACACTTTGGCTCCAAGCATAAGCTATCCATCCTTAGCCCAAAAGTGCTCCAAAAATCTCCAAAATGCATCTTTTTGCTCCTTTAGCCCTTTGGACCTACAAACACACGAAAATAGCTTAAAGTACTAAAATAACTAAAGAAACATAACGTAAATGCACGAGAACAAGCCATTTAAGTCGCATGAATATGCTCCTATCAGCAGATCGCGGAGTTCGTAGGACAGTTTCGAGACCAAGGCGAACTCCCTAGTTCAACCATTGCAAATCCGAAGGGAGAATTTGAAACTGCCAAGGAAATCATGTTGAGAAGTGACAAGGAGGTTGGAACGGACCCTCAACCATCAAAATCAAATCACAAGGAAGAGGAATACACCCAACCCACGGAAAGGGTGGAAACACCTTTACCGGAGGCACCTATTGCTCCTATGCCATCTAATACAGGTATGGTTGTTCCAAATTTCATTATTTTTAACCCTGTTCCAAGATTCATGACTTCCAAGGAAGAAGAAGGTGAAAAAGACATCTTGGAAGCCCTTCCAAAGGTGACAAGTAAGGAATGTCATGAATTCATCAAAGAGGACGTTCTTGAAACCACAAAATCCAAAGAAGTTAAATTTGATGACATTGGACAAGTCATAACCATCACTTGCAATCTGGCCAAATCCAATATCCCGGAAACTTTCAAAGGAGTGGTGTTTGTCATTGAGTTCTCATCGGACAAAACAAGTAAGTTTTTTTTTCCAAATTCCATTAGATTTTATACTAACTTGCTATTTTTTTTGAATCAGGCACCTACACTAGAATTCAAACCACTGCCGGTTCACTTCAAGTATCACCTTCCTTTCAAGGACCAATTCCATGCCGTTTGATTTTATTTATGTATGTTAAAAAAAAAAAAAAAAAAAAAAAAAAGAAAGATACTAAACATGGAGAAAGGTGGAGCTTCACAAAGGTTGTTTGCGTGAAGCCCCACTACGAGGCGCAGAAGCGGAAGGCATAGAAGCGGGAGGCATAGAAGCGGGAGGCATCGGAGCGGAAGCCATCGGAGCGGGAGGCATCGGAGCTAGAGCATTCCAGGCCTCAATACTTGGCCAAGCGCTGAATGACCCAGGAAAAAGGTGCCTCTGGAGATAAGACGCAAGCCTTTGACGGTCACTGTGAATTCGACCCTCAGATTCTTGCAGCTCATCAAGCTTCCTCTTCATCCCCGACGAATAGTTATTTGCAAGCACATGCAAACTTCTATTCTCGTACTTAAGCTGCTGGATCTCTTGCTTAAGTCTTTCCACCTCTGCCATCAACGATTCCACTTGGCGGGACCGAGCAAGCAGGCGTTGGCCCATGTTGGACACAGAACTCGCACACTGAACACTAAGTGCGAGGGACTCTTGAACGGCCAACTCATCGGACCGTCCTGACAGCAGCCTACTATCTTTTGGAGTGAGGAGGTTTTTAGCTACTATTGTAGCTGTTGTGGCGTCCTGCATCACAGAGTCTTCACCTGAAAGAGGACCGTTAGAAGATAAAAAAGAAGGGCGCCATACATTACCTTGACGGGGCGCAACCGGATCGCTGCTGAGACTCAAATCTAAGCTAAGGTTCGATGAGTTTGCCATTTTTTTTCAACGATGTTCAAAGAGAAGGGGTGGATGGAGTTAAAATTTCACAAAGGGCCGGAGTCGAGTTTCAGGAATGGGAAATCTTCAGAGTGTGTGTGTTGGGGTGATTGATAGCTCTATAAAAAGCCAAGACGACGCGTCCACCGATTCAAAGAGCCGGATTTTCCGGCGTAATTTAGGCGACGCCCCCTCGGCTTTTCAAGAAAACGCGTTCAACTTTGTCAAAAGATTTCTGACAAAGCTGAAAACACGTGGAGGCCATCATCGCATCTACACATCTTTAGCCGACAAGCGCAAAGTTCGGCGACGCTTTCTCTGCTTTTCAGAAGACGCATGCAGCTTTGTCAAAAGGAGCCGCATCTGCACTACCACGTGTCGTTCAGAAAGCGAAGGGGCGTCGTTCAGAAATCGAAGGGGCGCCTGCTCAGAAATCGAAGAGGCGTATTCAAAGATCGAAGAGGCGCCACTATTTCAAAGAGCCGGATTTGCGGGATCAAAACGTTTGTCGACAAGGGTAAAAAGTACCACCACTTGATATTATCTCTATATATGTCGACCTTCGTCTTTTATGGCAGGGCAAACCTGAAGAAAATGCCCAACTCTCCCTCACCTCTGAGGGCGCACTCCCAGCAAAGCCTTTCAAAATACTCAATTCTTTCTTCTTCCCCAAAGATGATACTAGATGCCTGGATTACATATGACCAAGGAGGAAACGGCGGATTGAAGCATGTGCTGATTCATTCACCGCTTCTTCAAAGCAAAGGTATCTCATATCATCAAGGTCAAAAGCAAAAGTATCTCATATCATGCTCTTTCCCTGTCTTTTTCTTTGTCCTTGTTCTTACTTGCATGGCAAAGTAAAAGAAGCAATCAGCCGGCACTTGGAGTCAGTCTTCCGATCTGGAGCCAACTGCCTGGAATCTATTCCTGATTGCTTACCTAGCGTTGCTCTCGAGTAGTCATCTTCAACGGTTGATACACTTCCAGAGAAGGGACCACTCCTGCAAAGATTGAACAAAGAAACAGATAACAGGAGGAAGCTCAGACCTTCAGGGGAAACCAAAAGAACCATCCTGCTGCCCAGTTCAAGAAGTAGCACAAAGGAAAATCAACGATGGGCAGAAACCAGTTCAAGAGTAAGCCTGTGGAATCACAAAGATCAAAGCCTCAATGCAATCACCAAGGAGAAGAGGGAATTTACACTCCATAACCAGATTTGCGTCCCTAAACTCTTCTCTTTGTTAATTACATTATGCCATGTTTAAAATGTTTAGTTGCTTTTTGTGTGTTTACTTATGTTTTGTGTGAATCTATGCTTAAAACATTGAGGACAATGTTTGATTTAAGTGTGGGGGGGTAACTAAGTATATTTAATGCAAATTCGTGGGATTTTATCACCCATAACTTCAAATGTTGTTCCTTGCTGTTTTAAGGTGTTTTTAAGTTGTTTTAGAGTGTTTTAGTGTGTTTTGTTTTATAATTCGAAAATCCCATAAAAATTTGAAAAATTGTTTTGAAAAACCCAAAAAGAGTTGTTTTAAGAGTCGTTTTTGTGTGTTTGTGTCTTAGGGTACCTTCCAACACAATGATAAGGATTTGGTTTATAATTGCATGACGGTTAGAAAGAGTTATAAACATAGAGAAAAGTTTGATTTACTCTTGGTATATGCTTGGTTATGGTTATAATGTATGACTTCACATGCAATCATAAAAGAAAAAAATTCGTTTTTGTAACATGCTTGAAGGAAGAAACTCAAACAAACGCTACATCCCTGTGAGACTCGAGCCATTACTTTCTTTGGAGAGTTATTTTCTGTGATTCTTTATTTTCTAAAGTTGTTGCATGATCTCATTATTCCTTGCTTGGTTGCTACTTAGAATGCAATTGTATCATGATAGAACTAAATGCTAGAACTCATGCCCATTTCATTCAAAGCATGTTATTGATTTGCATAACACATATTCAAGAAGAAGTTGTGTAGTGACCACCACCATAGCCAAATAGCCTTACTTCCCATACTTCGTATATGTTGTAAGTTTTAACCCCGTTGAGCCTTGTTTAGCCTTTATTCTTTGTTTACCCACATTTTCCTCACCTAGCCTAGTTTAGGACAATCCCCACCCTTGTTCTTAAAAGATAGTGAGCATGACTTAATTGAATTCCTTTTGAGTTACATTATGAAAGAAAATAAGTGTGGGGGAGAGAATGTTTAAGTGTTTATGTTTTGAGATTCAAAAGAAAAGAAAAAGAAAAGAAAAAAAAAAAAAAAAAAAAAAGAGAAAAGAAAGAAAGAAAGAAAAAAGAGCTTAAAAAAAAAAAATGAAAATAAGTGAAAATGAACTCACGAGCGTTGATGGTTGAAGAAAGGGTCCAAAAAAAGATGAATATGGCCCTAAGTTCTGTGTAATTCCCCCTTGGGTGATCAAAGTTGACTTCTGCATTCTAAAGGAAATTCTAAGTGCCTAATTCAATACTTTGCTCACTATTGCTTGAAGAACGTTTGTTATCCTTACCTTTCATTTTTAGCCAATTACCCCAAGCCCCGTTACAACCCTTGACTTCTATATTGAGTGTTATGTATTTCAATTGTGGAGTTTGAACTTGGTATGAGCTTATGGTGTCACTGGTTCTCGCGTCTAAGTAGTAGCATTCCATTCATGAGATCATATCTAAACATGCTTATTAACTCCAGAAAATGCTTTCCTTATTATAACATATGTGAGTGTTCGTCTACATGTTTACATCAATCTTCTCACATATACCTAGTGTAGGGTATGTAGTCAGAAAATATGTGTGAAAAACGAGAGTACATCTAGTAAGAAATTGAGGGAATTCTCTAAGGCATGTTACTACATTCAAAACATGGTTTTAAATGCTTAATTGTGAACTAGTATGTGGTGACTATGAGTAAGAATGTACTTAAGTGTAAAGATGGCTCAAATCTGTGAGAATAATGATTTTTAACTTGTCATGTGCATTGGACGTCCCTGATACGATTGTTGGAAGGTGTAGGTTGTGTTTTGTTCTTTTTGTTTTGTTTTTCTGTTTTGCTCGAGGACTAGCAAAAGCTAAGTGTGGGGGTATTTGATAGGAGCATATTTATGCGACTTAAATGGCTTGTTCTCGTACATTTACGTTATGTTTCTTTAGTTATTTTAGTACTTTAAGCTATTTTCGTGTGTTTGTAGGTCCAAAGGGCTAAAGGAGCAAAAAGATGCATTTTGGAGACTTTTGGAGCACTTTTGGGCTAAGGACGGATAGCTTATGCTTGAAGCCAAAGTGTTGGACGAAATTGAAGACCTAATTGGAGCCAAAGTGTTGGAACCTTGTTCTCTTTAGTTTTAGGACATTTAAACCTTTCCTAATCCCAATCATGCCATGCATAACACACATCCATTCTAACACATTGTCATTGCACATGCATTTCCTTCATTAGTTAACCCACATGCACTTATCACTTATCATCACCACATATCATATCACTTAATCACTTATCACTTATCATCACCACTTAACCACTTATCATATCATAACCACATATCATATCACTTATCACTTATCACTTAACATATCATCCACCTACTTCACCTACAACATCCACCTACTTCACCTACAAATGACATAGCCATATGTTCCCTCCACTACTCCTATAAATACCCTTGCATTCATTCATTCATGGACATCTCATTTCATACACAACACACCACAAACACATCCCTTTCTCTCTTAGCCGTGAGTCTCCCTTAGAATCCAAAAACCATCTTTCCATTTCCATCACTCCTCACTCCATTCCACACTTCCATTCCCCCAAACCAACTATCCTTAGACCTTATGCTACAATAAAGACGAAGAGAAGAGGGCCTAAACGTTCATACAATTCAAGTTTGAGTTGTTGGAATGTTTAGGTGTTTCTTTGATTTCAATGTTTAATTTTAATTCTCTTTGTTTTGTATGAGGAACTAAACCCCCCCTTAGCTAGGGGGTGATTCGAAATATATGTTTATGCTTGCATTTTGATTTGATTACTTCTAATTGCATTTCATAAGTTGTTGATTCAATTTGTTTAACCGTTTTATTGATAACTTATTTATGTATGTTTATTAAGAATGCGCGCTTAATTTTCATGCATGAATATGACGCTAGAATATAAGTGATTTTCACCTAATCGTTATGAACTTATATTCACAAGTAGTGGAGGTTGCTTATAAACAATCGCGTTAAATGAATTCTTGGCACGAGTTTCATGCTCATCATAGTAACGAATGCCTCGTCAACACTTATAGTTTTCATAATGTTTAATGATCTTTGATTGTATCTTTATTGTGCTGTTCACGTAAAGGACTTTTGGAGAATGTTGTGAATTGTGTTGCGCTAACCCATCCAATTCATTAACTTAAGGAAAACTTGACGGTTAATTTAAGCGGACTTAATTAACCCGGGGTGATGAGTTTCATAATTTATCGAAAGACCAACTGAGAATCAATCTTGTATGCAAGTGTAACATGTATGGAGATGAACCCCTTAGCTAGCATTCATCCATAAATTTCATATTTACATTCTGTCTAGTTTATTAACTTGTTTCGTTATATCAATTTTTGTAAAACCTCAATCCCCCTTTTGCTTTAATGTTCATTTTAGTTAGAATTCAATTTAGTTTGTGTTTTTAAAGCATTTTGAGTTTTTGGTTTGTTTTAGAGTTTTAAAGTTTAATTTTGCATTCTTTGAGTCTAGTTTAGTGTTTTAAACTTTATTTTACGTTTTTGAGTCAGTTTCCAAGTGATTAACAATCCCTCCTAATCCCCGGTCCAGAACGATCCCTACTTGCACCTATACTACAATTTGACAAAAAGAGGGTTTAATTTATGCGCGTATAATTCTCGCATCAACATGCATCCACCTTTCTCCCATCAGATTTCCAACATTGCACATGCATTTCCACCCTTTAATCACATGCATAAATCAGCCACATGCATCTCCCATCACCATTCCAGATTTCCACCAAGTTCCTAGCTGTCATATTCCCCCCATTTCACCTATAAATAAACCTTCATTGCAGCCACAAAGGGGGGGATCGATTCACCACAGAAATAAGGCCTTTGTGCCAGAAATTCACCCATTCCAAACACTCTTCCATAAACTCATCCATTGCAGAAATGTAGACCATAAAACCACCCCCTTTGTGCCGTGAGTCTCCCCTACAAATCCAAACACCATCCTTCCATTCCTCCACCACTACCCAAACCATTCACACCATCAAACTATCCTTAGACCTTGTGCTACAATGAAGAGGAAGAGAAGAGTGCCTAAACGTTCATACAATTCAATTTTGAGTTGTTGGAATGTTTAGGTGTTTCTTTGATTTCAATGTTAATTTCAATACTCTTTGTTTTGTACATATGAGGAATGGAAGAGAAGAGTGCCTAAACGTTCATACAATTCAAGTTTGAGTTGTTGGAATGTTTAGGTGTTTCTTTGATTTCAAAGTTATGAGGAAATTCGAAATATATGTTTATGCTTGCATTTTGATTTGATTACTTCTAATTGCGTTTCATAAGTTGTGATTCAATTTGTTTAACCGTTTGATTGATAACTTATTTATGTATGTTTATTGAGAGTGCACGCTTAATTTTCATGCATGAATATGACGCTAGAATATAAGTGAGTTTCACCTAATAGTTACGAACTTATATTCACAAGTAGTGGAGGTTGCTTATAAACAATCGCGTTAAACGAATTCTTGGCATAAGTTTCATGCGTATTCCATAGTAACGAATGCCTCGTCAACACTTATAATTTTCATAGAGCGTAATGATTCTTGCTTGTATCTCTATTATGCAATCATGTAGGGGACTTGTGGGGAATGTTTTGAATTGTTGTATGCGCTAACCCATCCAATTCAATAACGTTAGTATGATTTGAAGGTTAATTAGTGCATCACGGTTAACTTGGGGTGTTGAGAATTCATGGTTTATTGAAATGCAATTGGAAATCATTTTATTATGCAAGTGTAACATGTGTGGAGAAGAACCTTCTAGCTAGCATTCATCCATTCATTTTCATCGCATTCATATTTACATTCTGTCTAGTTTATTAAACTTGTTTCGTTATTTCAATTTTCGTCAAATTAAAATCCCCCTTTACCTTATTGTCTAATTTAGTTAGAAAGTGTCTTAGTTTGTGTTTATAAGAGTTTTGAGTCATTTTGTTACACAAATTCGTCCAAATTTGTGTTTGTGCTCAAATCTGCCCAGAAAGTGGTTTTTAGGCAGATTTGAGTGTGTTTGTGTTGTTTTGAGTCTTTTGGTTTGTTTTAGTGTTTTAAAGTTTAGTTTTGCATTCTTTGAGTCTAGTATAGTGTTTTATATTGTTATTTTACGTTTGAATCAAGCCATAATCTTAAATTCGTCCAACATTGGGTTTAAGGTCAGAAACTGCCTAGTTAGTGTTTTTAGGCAGTTTTGAGTCTTTTGAACTTGTTTTGTGTCCTTTGAGTCTTTGTGAACGTTTTTAACTTTGTTTTTATGTTTTTGAGTCAAATCCAAGTGATTAACAATCCCTCCTAATCCCCGGTCCAAAACGATCCCTACTTATACTTATACTACAATTGTCAAAAAGAGGGTTTAATTTGTGTGCGTATAAATCTCGCATCAAATTTTGGCGCCGTTGCCGGGGATTAGAAAATTTGCTAATCCCTTGGATTGTTTTATTTTCGTTTGTTTTTATTTTATTCCAGATTCTTAATCTTGTTTTGTTTCTTGTTTTAGGTACTAGTTCATGACTCGGAGTTCTCATCCGATTCGTGAACATATCCTGGAGTGATTGGGTTCTTCGTCCGGCTGCAAGACGTAAAAGAAAACGCTACTTGGGAGGCAACCCAATGCACCGAATAAAACAAAGCATGTTCAAAAAAATAAAAAAATAAAAATAAAAATAAAAAAACATGGCAGAACGATGGAGGCTTCACAAAGGTTGTTTACTTAAAGACCCACTACAACGCTGGATGATCCAGGAAAAAGGTGCCTCTGGAGGAAAGACGAAAACCTTTGACGGTCACTTTGAATCCGACCTTCAGACTCTTGCAGTTCATCAAGCTTCCTCTTCATGCCCGTCGAATAGTTGTTGGCAAGCACGTGCAAACTTCTATTCTCATGCTTAAGCAGTTTGATCTCCTGCTTAAGACTTTCCACCTCTGCCATCAATGATTCCACCTGACGGGAGCGGGCAAGCAGGCGTTGGCCCATGTTGGACACAGAACTCGCACACTGAACACTAAGTGCGAGGGACTCTTGAACGGCCAACTCATCGGACCGTCCTGACAGCAGTCTACTATCTTTTGGAGTGAGGAGGTTCCTAGCTACTATTGTAGCTGTTGTGGCGTCCTGCATCACGGAGTCTTCACCTGTGAGAGGACCGTTAGAAGATAAGAAAGAAGGGCGCCATACGTTACCTTGACGCGGCGCGCCCGTATCACTGCTGAGACTCAATTCTAAGCTAAGGTTCGATGGGTTTGCCATTTTTCAAAAGTGTTCAAAGAGATGGGGTGGATGGAGTTAATTCTCAAAGGGCCGGAGTCGATTTTCAAGAATGGAAATTCTTCAGAGTGTGTTTGTTGTGGTGATCGATAGCTCTATAAAAAGCCAAGGCGACGCGTCCACCGATTCAAAAAGCCGGAATTTCCGGCGTAATTTAGGCGACGCTTTCTCGGCTTTTCAGAAGACGCGTTCAACTTTGTCAAAAGATTTCTTCTTTTCAGACAACACGTGGAGGCCATCATCGCAACTACACATCTTTAGCCGACAAGCGCAAAGTTCGGCGACGCTTTCTCTGCTTTTCAGAAAACGCGTGCAGCTTTGTCAAAAGGAGCCGCATCCGCACTACTACGTGTCGTTCAGAAAGCAAAGGGGCGTCGTTCAGAAATCGAAGGGGCGCCTGCTCAGAAATCGAAGAGGCGTCGTTCTGATATCGAAGAGACATTTGTCGACAAGGGTAAAAGAACAGTTTTCTATTTTCTTTTGATTTTTCTACGAATTTCTCTTCTTTCCTTCTCTTTTTTTTTTTTTTTTTTTTTTTTTTCTCTTTCTCTTTTTTTTTTTTTTTTTTTTTTTTTTTTCTTTTTTTTCGTGCCCTATCATCTTCCCCCACACTCGTTTTCCACCATATATTGACCAAAGGAGTTCACTCTAAGTCGTGCTTCACTATCCTTTAAGAACCAAGGTATGGAAAGTCCTATTCTAGGCTAGGTGAGGATAATGTGGCTAACAACGAAAATAGGTTTTGAAAAGGCTCAAGAGGGTTAATCCTACAATACATATGAAAAGGGATAGGCTTTTTGGCTCTGGCTTGACTAACAACTTCATCTTATTGTATGTTATGCAATCAATATCATGCTTTGAATGAAATGGGCATGAGTTCTAGTATTTGGAACTATAATGAAATGCATTCTAAATAGCAACCAAGCAAAGAATGATGAGATCATGCAACGACTTTAGAAGACAAGAAATCATAGATTATACTCTCCAAAGAACGTTATAGGCTCAAGTCTCTCAAGGATGTAGCGTTAGTTTGAGTTTCTTCCTTCAAGCATGTTACAAAAACTGATTTTATCTTTGTAATTACATGTGAATTCATAAATTATAACCATAACCAAGCATAAACCAAAGCATAAATCAACTTCCAGCCATGTTTACAACATTCTTTAATAGTCATGCAATTAAAAACCAAATCCTCATCATTGTGTTGGAAGGTGACCTAAGACACAAACAAACACACAAAAACAACTTAAAAACAACTCTTTTTGGGTTTTTCAAAACTATTTTGTAAATTTTCGGATTTTCTTATCAAAAGACATAAAAACACTTCAAAACACTCTAAAAACACTTAAAAACAGTGTGAAACAACATTAGAAATGATGGGTGATAAAATCCCACGAATTTGCATGAAAAACACTTTGTTTACCCCCCCACACTTAAATCAAACATTGTCCTCAATGTTTCACACAAAGACTCACATCCAAACAAACAATATAAACGAACTAACATGACAAAATTAAAATAATAAAGAGATAGAGATTGAGGAACGCAAATCTGATTTTGTAGCTTGAAATGGTGAATTGCCCACATCCTCTCTCGTTGAATGCATGGGTTGCCTCCCAAGAAGCGCTTTCTTTAACGTCGTGCAGCCGGACGAACCTTCTTCTTATCCTCATTTGGAGCCCACGGCATGGAGTGTGATATCCTCCACAACTTGCCCTTCAACATTTGCATAATAGGGCTTCAAACGATGCCCGTTCACCTTGAATTCTTGGCCATTCCTCAAGCTTTGGATTTGAACTGCGCCATGTGAAAAAACATTAGTAACAACAAAAGGTCCAATCCATTTAGAACGTAACTTACCAGGGAATAAACGAAGGCGGGAATTAAAAAGTAAAACTTTTTGCCCTATGGAGAATGTTTTGCTTCGGATCATCTTGTCATGAAAAGCTTTGGTCTTTTCCTTGTAAATGCACGCATTCTCATATGCTTCACGCCTAAGTTCCTCAAGTTCATTCAATTGCAACTTCCTATGCATTCCAGCCGCATCTATGTCCATATTGAATGTCTTGATCGCCCAATGAGCCTTGTGCTCTAATTCCACGGGGAGATGACATGGCTTGCCATACACTAGCCGAAAAGGGGACATGCCTATTGGTGTCTTGTATGCCGTCCTATAGGCCCATAATGCATCCTCCAAACGCACACTCCAATCTTTTCTTGTTGGTCCAACGGTCTTCTCCAAGATTTGCTTGATTTCTCTATTGGACACCTCGGCTTGGCCATTGGTTTGGGGATGGTAAGGTGTTGAAACCTTATGTGTGACTTGATACTTCTTGAGTAGTGCTTCAATGGTACGATTACAAAAGTGAGAGCCTCCATCATTAATAAGCACTCGAGGCATCCCAAATCTAGCAAAAATGTTAGTCTTTATAAAATCTGCAACAACTCTAGAATCATTAGTACGGGTGGCTTTGGCTTCCACCCATTTTGAGACATAATCCACCGCAAGCAAAATATAAGTAAAGCCAAACGAAGATGGGAAAGGACCCATGAAATCAATGCCCCAAACATCAAAAATTTCAACGTTAAAGATAGGTGTTTGCGGCATTTGGTCCCTTGCACCAATATTTCCCATTCGTTGGCAACGATCACAAGTTAAACAAAATGTTCTAGCATCTTTAAAGATTGTTGGCCAATAAAAACCACATTCTAATACTTTAAGGGCAGTGCGTTGTGTGCCAAAGTGTCCACCACAAGCATAAGTATGACAAAATGTTAGAATCGAATTAAACTCACAATCATGCACACAACGACGCACAATCTGATCTGCACAAAACTTCCACAAATATGGGTCATCCCATACATAAAACCGTGCCTCTTTCTTTAATTTATCACGTTGGTGCCTTGCTAGGGTACTTGGAACACGTTTTGACACCAAAAAATTGACCAAATCGGCATACCAAGGCTCACATACCTTAATGGACAGCAATTGTTCATCGGGGAAAGTCTCTTGGATGGGTAAGGAGTCCTCATTGCACACCAAACGACTTAAATGGTCAGCAACTACGTTCTCACTCCCTTTCTTGTCTCGAATTTCAATATCAAACTCTTGGAGAAGAAGCATCCATCTAATGAGCCGTGGTTTAGCCTCCTTTTTAGTGAATAAGTACCTAAGAGCTGCATGGTCAGAAAATACAATCACTTTAGTGCCAAGTAAATATGAACGAAACTTATCTAAAGCAAATACAACGGCAAGAAGTTTTTTTTCAGTGGTAGAATAGTTTAATTGAGCATCGTTCAAGGTCCTAGAAGCATAGTAGATGGCGTGGGAATGCTTGTTCTTCCTTTGACCCAAAACAGCCCCTATTGCATAGTCGGATGCATCACACATGAGCTCAAAAGGCAACGTCCAATCAGGTGGAAGGATGATAGGTGCCGTGGTAAGCTTGTCCTTGAGAAGCTTGAATGCCTTCTCACACTCCTCGTTGAACTCGAACGCCACTTCTTTTTGTAGGAGACGGCATAGGGGTTGTGCAATCTTGGAGAAATCCTTGATAAATCGCCTATAGAATCCTGCATGGCCAAGAAAAGAACGAACCTCTCTAACTGTAGTAGGAGAGGGTAAGTAGCGTACAAGATCTATTTTAGACTTATCAACTTCAATTCCTTTTTCAGAGATGATATGGCCCAAAACTATGCCTTGTTTAACCATAAAATGACATTTTTCCCAATTCAAAACAAGGTTAGTTTCCGTACATCTTTGCAAGATTAAAGTAAGATTATGCAAGCAATCATCAAATGAGTCCCCAAAGACACTAAAATCGTCCATAAATACTTCAATTATCTTTTCAACATAATCGGAGAAGATACTTACCATGCATCGTTGGAAAGTGGCGGGTGCATTGCATAAACCAAATGGCATACGACGATATGCAAAAGTACCAAATGGACAAGTAAAGGTGGTCTTTTCTTGATCATCCGGTGCTATGACAATTTGATTATATCCCGAGTAACCATCAAGAAAGTGATAGGAGCATATTCATGCGACTTAAATGGCTTGTTCTCGTGCATTTACGTTATGTTTCTTTAGTTATTTTAGTCCTTTATGCTTCTTTTGTGTGTTTTCAGGTTCTAAGGGCAAAGTATGCAAAAGGATGCCTTTTGGAGCCTTTTGGAGCAAATTAGAGATTGGAATGGATATCATATGCTTGGAGCCAAGAGGATGGACGAAATTGAAGGATTCCTCCTCCATTGCAGCCACATGCACATTCAATCATTCACACCAAAACCTTGCACATGCTTTCCCATTTCATTATTCATTCACCTTGCAGCCACTCCACATGCATTTCTAGCTTTTCCTTTGCATTCCCCCTTTAATCAACACATGCATCCACTCACCAAGAAATCATTCACTCCACATGCATTTCTAGCTTTTCCTTTGCATTCCCCCTTTAATCAACACATGCATTCACTCTTCCATATTCCAGAAATTCGTCAAAACCTCTCCACACCCTTGCAACAGCCACCAAAACACTTTTCTCCTCCATTACAGCCACTCCAACCACTCCCCAAACCATTCACACCATCAAACTATCCTTAGACCTTGTGCTACAACGAAGAGGAAGATAAGAGGGCCTAAACGTTCATACAATTCAAGTTTGAGTTGTTGGAATGTTTAGGTGTTTCTTTGATTTCAATGTTTAATTTCAATACTCTTTGTTTTGTACGAATGAGGAATGGAAGAGAAGAGGGCCTAAACGTTCATACAATTCAAGTTTGAGTTGTTGGAATGTTTAGGTGTTTCTTTGATTCCAATGTTTAAATTCAACTAAACCCCCCCTTTGCTAGGGGGGGATTCGAAATAAATGTTTATGCTTGCATTTTGATTTGATTACTTCTAATTGCGTTTCATAAGTTGTGGATTCAATTTGTTTAACTATTTGATTGATAACTTATTTATGTATGTTTATTGAGAGTGCACCCTTAATTTTCATGCATGAATTTGACGCTAGAATATAAGTGAGTTTCACCTAATAGTTACAAACTTATATTCACAAGTAGTGGAGGTTGCTTATAAACAATCGCGTTAAACGAATTCTTGGCATAAGTTTCATGCAATCATAGTAACGAATGCCCCGTCAACACTTATAATTTTCATAGAGCGTAATGATTCTTGCTTGTATCTCTATTATGCAATCATGTAGGGGACTTGTGGGGAATGTTTTGGGTTGTCGTATGCAATCATCCAATTCAATAACGTTAGGAAGATTTGAAGGTTAATTAGTGCATCACGGTTAACTTGGGGTGTTGAGAATTAATGATTTATTGAAATGCAATTGGAAATCGTTTTATTATGCAAGTATAACATGTATGGAGATGAACCCCTTAGCTAGCCTTCATTCCATTCATTCTATCACATTCACATTTACATTTTGCTTTAATTTACAATCTGTACATTTTAGTTTAATTTCGTATAAAACTCAATCCCCCTTTACTTTAATGTCAAATTAGTTAGAAATACATTTAGTTTGTGTTTATAAGTGTTTTGTTTCATTTTGTTTCCCAAATTCGTCCAAAGTACTCAAGGTGCTCAAAACTGCCCAGAAAGTGTTTTTAAGGCAGTTTCGAGTGCTTTGGGTACTGTTTGAGTCTTTTGGTTTGTTTTAGTGTTTTAAAGTTTAGTTTTACATTCTTTGAGTCTAGTTTAGTGTTTTATATTACGTTTTTACGTTTGTGATTCAATTTGTTACATAAATTCGTCCAAAGTACTCAAAGTGCTCAAAACTGCCCAGAAAGTGATTTTAAGGCAGTTTTGAGTGTTTTGGGTAATGTTTGAGTCTTTTGGTTTGTTTTAGTGTTTTAAAGTTTAGTTTTGCATTCCTTGAGTCTAGTATAGTGTTTCATATTGTTATTTTACGTTTTTGAGTCAAATCCAAGTGGTTAACAATCCCTCCTAATCCCCGGTCCAGAACGATCCCTACTTATACTTATACTACAATTGACAAAAAGAGGGTTTAATTTGTGTGCGTATAAATCACGCATCAGAAAGCAATAAAAAGAATGACCAGCTAACCTTTCAAGCATTTGATCAATGAATGGTAAAGGGAAGTGATCTTTCCTTGTTGCGGCATTTAGCTTCCTATAGTCAATGCACACCCTCCAACCGGTTTGAATACGTGTAGGCACAAGTTCATCTTCTTCATTCTTCACCACCGTGACTCCGGACTTCTTGGGAACCACTTGGACCGGTGAAACCCAACAACTATCCGAGATGGGATAGATGACGCCACAATCAAGCAATTTGATGATTTCCTTCTTCACTACTTCCATCATTGGTGGGTTGAGTCGACGTTGGGCTTCCCTTGATGGTTTGTGATAGGAGCATATTTAGGCGACTTACTAGCTTATTCTTGTGCATTTGTGCTATTATTTCTTAGTTAATGTCGTATTACAACTCAATTTCGTGTGTTTGTAGGTCCTATGGGTTAAAGTATCAAGAAAGTGCATTTTGGTGCATTTTGGAGCTATTTTGGACACTAGGTGGTGAGCTTGCATGTGGGCTAACATGGATGGACGAATTTGGACTTCAAGAAGGTGGAAATGTGATAAGAAGAGGAAGGAACTAAGCTTTGGACAAAGTGGATAAGGAAAGTGCAAGAAAAGAGGAAACCTTATCCAAAACATTATCTAAACATTATCCAACCTTATCCAACATTATCCAATTATCCAAAACATTATCCAAACCTTATCTCATCTTATCTTATCCAAACCTTATCATGTCTTACTCCTAATTACATGGGGACCTAAATGGATCATTCTAGAACCTATTTCTAGAAGCATCCTAGTCTAGAAGGCCCAAATCTGCCACAAAACCTATTCTTTCTAGAAACCCTAGAAAAGTGGCGCCCAAACCTTTCTAGAAGGCTTTACCTTGCCTTGCAAGGCAAGCTACCCTCTCCCCTAAATCAGCCGCACCTTCCTAGGCCCAATCCCTTTGGGATTCTGAATTCCAAGGCCTAATCCTTGTGGATTTGGGTATACAAATCAGTTTATAGAACTATGTGGGCCAAAACCTTCTTCTAAGTGGATTTGAATCACCATGGCCGAATTCTAGGGCCCTAATCCACCAAATCAGCTAAGTAAACCCTAATCTAATAAACCCTAGGACTATATAAACATATTTTCAGCCACAAATTCGTACCACCCCCTTATGCTATTCAGAAACCCTTGTGCCGCACCTCCATTCTCCAGCCTACACATCCATACATCTCTGCCGCACCCTTCCCCACCATAAT
Organism: Pyrus communis; assembly: GCF_041283825.1. NCBI lineage: Eukaryota > Viridiplantae > Streptophyta > Magnoliopsida > Rosales > Rosaceae > Pyrus > Pyrus communis. The sequence goes on from NC_142569.1 coordinate 23,933,742, forward strand.
CAACCATCCTCCATCCCTCCAAACTAGAAAACACCATCCAAAACCACCAATTCCATCACCCTAACTTTGTGCCGCAGCAAGGAGGAGGAAGAGGAGCCAATCTGTGCATCGAATCCATCTTGGAATTGCTGAGCATTTAGGTGTATTCTTTCTTATGATTTCAATGTTTAAATTCAATACTTTTTGTTGTGCAAGCATGAGGAACTAATCCCCCCTTTGGCTAGGGGGGAATTTCGAAACCATGGTTATATTTGCATGATGATTTGATTACTTTTAGTTGTGATTTCATGAACGATGAATTCAATTTACTTATCTATTTTAATTAAAACTTGCTTATGTATATGAATTGAGAGTGCACGCTTGATTTGCATGCATAAACATGATGCTAGGGTATGAGGGAACTTCACCTAATCGTTGGGAACTCACATCCATGAGTAGTTAAGATTGTTGGTCGCAATTATGTTAAGTAAATTCTTGGTATAAGTATCATGCGCTTTCATAGTTACGAATGCCTCGTCAACACCTATGATTTCCATAGAACCTAATGATCTTTGATTGTCTTTCTATCATGCGCTTTCATATAGAAAACTTTTAAGGAATAATTTGATTGCAATGCGCTAATTCCATTCAATTCAATGACCTAAGGGAAATCTGAGAGTTAATTTAAGCGTACCTAATTAACTTGGGGTGTTGAGGTTCATAAATTCATCGAATAAGCAACTGGAGATTATTTTGTACGCAAGTATGCCATGTGTGGAGAAAAACCTCCTAGCCATCTCACCATCCACTTAATTTCACCAATTTCGTCAGAATCTGCCTATTTTACATATTTGTTTTGTTTGTTTGATTTTCGTCAAAAACCAAATCCCCAAGTGTCTTAGAGTGTCTAATTAGTTAGAATATGTTTTAGATTGTGTTTTTGAGTGTTTTGATTCAAGTTGTTACCCAAATTCGTCCAAATTAGTGAAAGTGCTCAAAACTGCCCAGAAAGTGTTTTTAAGGCAGTTTTGAGTGTTTTGGGGCTGTTTTGAGTCTTTTGGTTTGTTTTAGTGTTTTTATTGTTTAGTTTTGCATTCTTTGAGTCTAGTTTAGTGTTTTAACCTTTGTTTTACGTTTTTGAGTCAGTTTCCAAGTGATTTAGCAATCCCTCATAATCCCCGGTTTAGAACGATCCCTACTTATTTATATGCTACAATTGTCAAAAGAGGGTTAATTTGTGTGTTAAGTTAATTTTCGCATCAAATTTTGGCGCCGTTGCCGGGGATTAGCAACTTTGCTAATCCCTTGGATTGTTATTTTCGTTTTTCTTATTAGATCAGATTCTTATGTTATTTTGTTTCTTGTTTTAGGTACTTGTTTATGACTCGGAGTTCTAATCCGGTTCACGAACATATTTTAGACTTTGACGACGATTTTGAGCGTGAGTTGAGACGTAAGAGGAAGAACCCGGAACCTAGTGAATCAAGTGCAAGTTCCGAGTCCGTTTCTGAATTTGAAGAAGAAGTGGAGGACATGGCAGCGGACAACCGAACAATCAAGGAGCTTTCCGCTTCGGGATTGGCCAATGCCGCACCCTTGTGCATCCAATACCCAAGGGCGGCTCAAGACAAGACTGCCGAGTTCGAATTGAAGTCAAGCCTGTTACATCACATTCCGAAGTACCATGGGCTATCCATGGAAGATCCGAACAAGCACTTGAAGGAGTTTGAAGTCGTTTGCTCAAGCATGACTCCGGTGAACGTGGATGAGAGCATCTTGAAGATGAAGGCCTTCGCCTTTTCGCTCCAAGAGAAAGCGAAAGATTGGTTGTACGAGTTGGCTCCCGGAACGGTCACATCATGGGAGAGCATGAAACGAGCTTACTTGGAGAAGTTTTTCCCAACTTCTCGAGTCATCCTCCTACGAAAAAGGATAAGTGGAATCCAACAAGATGAAGGTGAATCCTTTCCTACTTATTATGAACGTTTTAAATCTCTTGTTGCTTCATGTCCACAGCATCAAATGAAGGAGGAACTACTTCTACAATACTTTTACGAGGGACTTCTACCTATTGAACGTCAAATGCTAGATGCCTCAGCGGGAGGAGCATTGGTGGACAAGACCCCCACGGCTGCAAAGTCCTTGATTGCTAATCGAGCATTGAACGCTCAACAATACGAAGGCGTTGGACAGAGGAGTACCCCACGGCAACACCAAGTCAATGAGGTAAGTGCCATAACCGAACTTCAAAATCAAATGGCTAACCTTACTACGTTGCTTTCTCAGGTGGTGGAAGGTCCAAAAGTCAAAACCGTAGCTTCTTGTGGCGTATGCTCCATGCAAGAACACCCTACAGACAAGTGCCCACAATTAATCGAGAATGGAGGGTGGGAGACACTCAATGCCGTGGGATATGGCAACCAATACCAATCACGTGGTGATCCGTTCTCTAATACTTACAATCCCGGTTGGCGTGATCATCCGAATTTCAAATGGCGAGACCCCCAACAAGGTCAACAACAAAGCGGATTTAGGCAACAACCCCCGGGTTTCTATCAAAAGCCGTTGGCACCACCACAAGCCCAAGCACAACCTGCCCAAAGCAATGTAGGTAATTCAAGTGAAAATGATAAGATTTTTCAATTACTTACTACTTTGACGCAGGAAGTCCAAACTCAAAACAAAGAGAGGCAAATCCAAGACAAGAGGGTGGACAACTTGGAGAAGCAAGTGGGACAGATTGCCGAATTCATGGGGCAATTTCGTGAGCAAGGAAGGTTGCCTAGCTCAACAGTGGTCAACCCGAAAGGAGGATTCGAATCTGCGAAAGCAATCATGTTGCGAAGTGGAAAACAAGTTGGAACGGCTTCACAACCCTCTAATTCAGCCCCAATGGAGGACGAAAAGTTGCAATTTGAAGAGGGGGAGCATGAGCAAGCCACGGCAAGGGTGGGAGACACCATGCCGCAGCCACCCAAAGTACACCACTCGGCTTCTAAGGGTAAGGATGTTCCAAATTCGGTTATTTCTAATGTTATTCCTCCAAATGTACCTTTTCCTCGTAGATTCATACAAACAAAGAAGGAGGAGGCTGAAAAGGACATTTTAGAGACGTTTAGAAAAGTACAAGTCAATATACCACTTTTGGATGCAATTAAACAAGTTCCGAGGTATGCTAAGTTTTTAAAAGAACTTTGTACTACTAGGAAGAGAATTTCAAACAAAGAAGTTGTAAAGGTAAGTGAGAATGTCTCAGCCATCTTGCAACGTAAATTGCCCCCTAAATGCAAAGATCCGGGTAGTTTTACGATTCCTTGTGTTATTGGCAATAATCGGTTTGAACATGCTATGCTAGACTTAGGTGCATCTATTAATGTTATGCCTTACTCCATTTATGCATCTATGAACCTAGGTGAGTTAAAAAATGATGGTGTGATTATTCAATTGGCCGATAGATCTAATGCCTATCCAAAGGGTGTTTTGGAAGATGTTTTAGTGCAGGTTAATCATCTAATCTTTCCGGCGGATTTCTACGTGTTGGAAATGGAAGAATCAAACCATGCCCCGTCATTGCCAATTCTTCTTGGCCGCCCATTTATGAAAACAGCCGCACGAAGATTGATGTGTTTAATGGGACTTTGACAATGGAATTTGATGGGGAAGTTATTAATTTCAATCTTTCTGAATCTATTAAGTACCCTCTTGATGATCATTCATGTTTTGCTATTGATGTAATTGATTCGTTGGCGCAGGACCATTTTGAACAATTGAACGAAGATGCACTTGAATTGGTCATTACAAGAGGAATGGAACTTAAAGACAAGGAAGTAGGGCAATTGCATACCCACGGCATGCATGCTGAGCACCATGCCGTGCCCCCTAGTGTTGACATGGTTGAGATAGTGGCTGCCCTTGAGTCATTGCCACTACAATCTGGTAAGTCTTCGGACCTAATTTCAATTCCAATTTCGACTAATAAGCCCATTCCTTCAGTTGTGCAGCCACCTTCCCTTGAACTTAAACCATTGCCAAGCCATTTGAAGTATGTTTTCTTGGGAGACCAAGAGACCTTGCCCGTCATCATATCCTCCTCACTCACGGCACAAGAAGAAGGTAAGTTAGTGAGGGTGTTAAAGGAGTACAAAACTGCGATTGGTTGGACGTTGGCCGACATCAAGGGAATAAGCCCAACCACGTGCATGCATCGTATACTTTTGGAGGAGGGGACCAAAGCATCTCGAGAGGCTCAACGCCGACTCAACCCTCCAATGATGGAAGTTGTGAAGAAGGAGATAATCAAGCTCTTGGATTGTGGAGTGATCTATCCAATTTCAGAGAGTCGGTGGGTGTCTCCGGTGCAATGTGTTCCAAAGAAATCCGGAGTAACTGTGGTGACAAATGCCGAAAATGAGCTTGTTCCTACGCGAATCCAAACAGGTTGGAGGGTTTGTATTGACTGGTTGGAGGGTTTGTATTGACTATAGGAAGCTCAATGCCACGACAAGGAAAGATGATTTTCCCTTGCCATTCATTGATCAAATGCTTGAAAGGTTAGCGGGTTATGCGTTTTATTGTTTTCTTGATGGGTATTCAGGTTATAATCAAATTGTGATAGCCCCAGAAGATCAAGAAAAAACCACTTTCACATGCCCTTTTGGTACATTTGCTTATCATCGTATGCCATTTGGTTTATGTAATGCACCTGCCACATTTCAAAGATGCATGATGAGCATATTTTCAGATTACGTTGAGAAAATTATTGAAGTTTTTATGGATGATTTCAGCGTTTTTGGTGATTCATTTGATGGTTGTTTGAATAATCTTAGTTTGATTTTAAAACGATGCATTGAAACTAACCTTGTGTTAAATTGGGAGAAATGTCATTTCATGGTTAAACAAGGCATAGTTTTAGGTCATATTATTTCTGAAAAAGGTATTGAGGTAGATAAATCAAAAATAGATCTTGTGTGTCACTTACCCTCTCCTACTTCGGTTAGAGAGGTTCGTTCGTTCCTTGGACATGCAGGTTTTTATAGGAGGTTCATCAAGGATTTCTCGAAGATCTCCCAACCTTTATGCCGCCTCCTACAAAAAGATGCACCTTTCGACTTCACCAAGGAATGCACGGCAGCTTTCCAACTCCTCAAGGACATGCTAACCACGGCACCCATCATTGTGCCACCAGATTGGAGTCTTCCGTTCGAGCTAATGTGTGATGCATCCGACTATGCGTTAGGGGCTGTTTTAGGCCAAAGGAAGGACAAGAAGCCGCATGTCATCTACTACGCATCTCGGACGTTGAATGACGCTCAATTGAACTATTCAACTACTGAAAAAGAACTTCTTGCTATTGTCTTTGCTTTAGATAAATTTCGATCATATTTACTTGGTACTAAGGTTATTATTTTCACTGATCATGCAGCTTTAAAGTACTTGTTCACGAAGAAGGAAGCCAAACCACGGCTAATTCGATGGATGCTACTTCTTCAAGAGTTTGACATCGAAATCAAGGACAAAAAGGGAAGTGAAAATGTGGTGGCTGACCACCTAAGCCGCATGATACATGAGGAGGAGCCGTACCCTATTGTAGAAACATTCCCTGACGAGCAATTGTTATCCATTAAGGTAAGTGAGCCTTGGTATGCGGATTTGGTAAATTATTTGGTGACTAAACAAGTTCCTAACACGTTAACTAGAAACCAACGTGATAAATTGAAAAAAGACGCTAGGTTTTATGTTTGGGATGATCCATACTTGTGGAAATATTGCTCGGATCAGATTATACGTAAGTGTGTGCATGACATGGAATTCACTTCTATTTTAACATTTTGTCACACTTATGCATGTGGGGGACACTTTGGGACACAACGCACAGCCCTTAAGGTTTTAGAATGTGGATTCTATTGGCCAACTTTATTTAAGGATGCTAGAAACTTTTGTATGTCTTGTGATCATTGCCAAAGAATGGGCAACATTAGTGCAAAGGATCAAATGCCGCAAAATGTTATTCTCCCGGTTGAAATTTTTGATGTTTGGGGTATTGATTTTATGGGTCCTTTTCCTTCCTCACATGGTTTCTTGTATATCTTACTTGCTGTGGATTATGTATCGAAATGGGTGGAAGCAAAAGCCACCCGAACTAATGATTCTCGAGTGGTTGCAGATTTCATTAGAACTAACCTATTTGCAAGGTTTGGAATGCCACGAGTGATCATAAGTGATGGAGGATCTCACTTTTGCAATCGAACCATTGAGGCTTTGCTCAAGAAGTACAACGTCACGCATAAGGTTTCAACACCTTATCATCCTCAGACCAATGGGCAAGCCGAGGTTTCAAATAGGGAGATTAAGCAGATTCTAGAAAAAACTGTGGGCCCTACAAGGAAGGATTGGAGTGTACGATTGGAGGATGCGTTGTGGGCATATCGCACGGCTTACAAGACCCCCCTGGGCATGTCTCCATTCCGGCTCATTTATGGCAAACCATGCCATCTTCCCGTGGAATTGGAGCACAAGGCGCATTGGGCCATCAAGACATTCAACATGGACATTGATGCGGCTGGACTTCACAGGAAGCTCCAATTGAATGAATTAGAAGAGATTAGGAACGAGGCGTATGACAACGCTCGAATTTACAAGGAAAAGACAAAGGCTTTTCATGATAAGATGATTCGAGGCAAATCATTCTCCATTGGGCAGAAAGTGCTACTCTTTAATTCCCGCCTTCGCTTGTTTCCTGGTAAGTTGCGTTCTAAGTGGGTTGGCCCGTTTGTTATTACTAATGTTTTTCCTTATGGTGCAGTCCAAGTTCAAAGCTTGAAAACAGGACAAGAGTTCACGGTGAATGGCCATCGATTAAAGCCCTACTACGAGAACTTCAAGGAGCATGTGGTGGATGATGTACCCCTCCATGCCGTGGGTACTACTAGTGAAGCTTAGCATGGCGTATTCGTCCGGCTAGAAGACGTTAAAGCAAGCGCTTCTTGGGAGGCAACCCATGTATTCGACAAGGAGAAGATGGAACTTCCATTCCAAACCCAGATTTGCGTTTCTAAACCCTTCTCCTTGCTGTTTATTTTATCATGCTTAGTTGCTTATTATTTGTTTGCTTTTATGTGAGTCTTTATGTGAAACATTGAGGACAATGTTTGATTTAAGTGTGGGGGGGTAAACAAGTGTTTTTATGCAAAATTCGTGGGATTCTATCACCTATCACTTCTAATGTTGTTTCTCACTGTTTTTAGGTGTTTTTAATGCATTTTGAGCTGTTTTGGTGTGTGTTGAAGTAAAAATCCGAAAATTTAAAAAAAAAATTGAAAAAAGTGTTTTGAAAAAGCCAAAAAAGAGTTGTTTTTGTGTGTTTGTGTGTCTTAGGGTACCTTCCAACACAATGATGAGGTTTGGTTTTTAATGCATGACTGTTAAAGAGAGTTACAAACAATGATGGACGTTTGATTTGCTCCTTGGTTTATGCTTGGTTGTAGTTATAGTTTACGAATTCACATGTAATCACAAAGGATAAAATCAGTTTTTGTAACATGCTTGAAGGAAGGAACTCAAACAAACGCTACATCCCTGAGAGACTTGAGCCTAAACGTTTATTTGGAGAGTTATTAATCTGTGCATTCTTGTTTTCTAAAAGTCGTTGCATGATCTCATTATTCTTTGCTTGGTTGCTACTTAGAATGCGTTTCATCACTATAGTTCCAAATACTAGAACTCATACCCGTTTTATTCAAAGCATGAAATTGATTAGCATAACAAATAACAAGATGAAGTTGTGTAGTAGTCACCACCATAGCCAAATAGCCGAATCCACCCTTGTCACTTGTATTGTAGGTTTAAACCCCTTTGAGCCTTATTTAGCCTATTTTCTTGTTAACCACATCATCCTTACCTAGCCTAGAATAGGACTTCCCATACCTTTGTTCTTAAAGTATAGTGGAGCATAATGTAGAAGGAATTCCTTTTGAGTGACATTTGTGCAGAAAACGAGTGTGGGGGAAGGGATTTTGTGAGTGTGTGTGTGCCAAAGTCTTAAAAGGGGCACGAGAAAAGAAAGAAAAAAAAAAAAAAACGAAAAGAAAAAAAAATTGTGAAAAAGAAGAAAAAAGAAGAAGAAAAGAAAGAAAAAGAGTGAAAATAAGTGAGAATGAACTCACAAGTGTTGATTGTTGAAGAAAGGGTCCAAAAAGTTTGAATATGGCCCTAAGTTTTGTGTGATTCCCCCTTGGGTGATCAAAGTTGACTTCCGCGTTATAAAGGGAATTCTAAGTGCCTAATTCAATACTTTGCTCACTATTGCTTTAAGAATGTTTGTTATCCTTTACCTTTCGTTGTTAGCCAATACCCTAGCCTCGTTACAACCCTTTGACTTCTATCTTGATTGTTATGTGTTTCAATATGTGGAGTTTAAAGTGGGTTTGGAGCATATGGTATCCCTGGTTCTCGTGTCTAGGTAGTAGCATTCCATTCATGAGATCATATACATACATGTTAATAATTCCGGAAAATGCTTTTCTTGTTCTAACATATGTGAGTGTTCGTCTACATGTTTACATCAATCTTCTCACATATACCTAGTGTAGGGAGTGTAGTTAGAAAATCTGTGTGAAAATTGAGAGTACACCTAGTAAGGAATTGAGGGAATTCTCTAAGGCATGTTACTACATTCAAAATGTTGTTCAATTGATTAAATGCGAGCTAGTGAATGGTGACTATGATTAAGTATGCTTGAGGGTAAGGATTGCTTAAATATATGTGAGTAGTGATCTTTAACATGTTATGTTTCATTGGAAATCCCTGAGGCAACGTTGGAAGGTTTAGAGTTATGTTTTGTTTCTTTTGTTTATTTGTTTTGCTCGAGGACTAGCAAAAGATAAGTGTGGGTGATAGGAGCATATTTATGCGCCTTAGTTAGCTAGTTCTTATGCATTTTTGTTATGTTTTCTTCGTTAAAGTAGTCTTTTAAGCTACTTTCATGTGTTTTCAGGTTTAAAGGACATATTACATGAAATGATGCAATTTGGAGCTTTTGGAGCAAAATTGAGCTGGAATGTGGTGTATGCATATGGAGCACATGGAATGGACGAGGTTGAAGGTCAAAAGAGCTTAAGAAATGAAGAAATGAAAGTGAAGAGCAAAGAAGTCGGAATTGGCAACCAAAGTTTCTAAAGTTGGAAGTTTCTATTCTTGGAGGTTTCCATTTTCGTGAGTTTCTATTCTTGGCTTTGGGCTTTTAGATGACCTAAACCCTAACTCCTTGTGGACCCTAAGCCCATGCCGCACCTAAACCCTAATCCTAGCCCACTTAATCAGCCGCACCCTAGGGCCTAATCATTTAATTTCTGCCAAGTTAAACCCTAATCCATCTACCCTAAGCCCATGCCGCACCTAATGTTCTAGAAACCCTATTTTCTGGTGGATTTCCAACCCTTGCCGCACCCAAACCCTAGCCCATTTGTCTAACCTGATTTCTTTAGGGTTTGGCTGCCTATATATATATGTTTTACCACCTTGCCGCATAGACCACCCTCTCCACAAATCAGAAATTCGTCAAAATATATTCAGCCCCCTTGCCGCAGCCTTCCTCCACCAATCTGCCGTATTTTCACCCTTTGCCGCAACCCCCATGTCCCCTAAACACTACCATATCATTCCTTACCTACTCATCCATCTAAATAACCCCTAGAACCTGTCCTAGTTCTTGTGCCGCAGACAAGAGGAGGAGAGAAAGCTTGGGACGTTCATGCCATTCTATTGAGGATTGCTGGAACGTTTTAGGTGTTGTCTTTCCGTTGAATTCCATGTTTAATTTTGATATTCTTTGTGTTGTGAGTATGAGGAACTAAACCCCCCTTGGTTAGGGGGGAATTCGAAACCATGTGCATGCTTGCAATATGATTTGATTACATTCAGTTGTTATTTCATAAGTTATGGATTCAATTCGTTCATCTATTTGATTGATAACTTATTTGTGTATGTTGATTGAGAGTGCACGCTTAGTTTTCATGCATGAATATGATGCTAGATTATGAGGGAGTTTCACCTAATAGTTACAATCTTATAATCATAAGTAGTGAAGGTTGCTTGAAAACAATCGCGTTGAATGAATTCTTAGCATAAGTTTCATGCAATTCATAGTAACGAATGCTTCGTCAATGCTTATGTTTTTCATAGAACTTAATGATTCTTTCTTGTATCTCTATTATGCAATTCATATAGGGAACTTGTAGGGAATGTTTTGAGTTGTCGTATGCAATCATCCAACTTAATAACTTGTGGAAAAACTGAGGGTTAATTAGTGCAATTCACGGTTAATCTGGGGCGTTGAGTATTTATAATTTATTGGAAGAACAACTGAAAATCGTTTTGTTGCAAGTGTGACATGTGTGGAGAAGAACCTCCTAACTAGCCTTTTATCCATCCTTTTTATCCAAAAACATTCTACAATCTGTTTAGTTTAAAGTTTCTGTTTTATGTTAAATTTTCGTCCAAAACAAATCCACCTTTAATTTGAAGTCTTAGATTAGTTAGAAAGTGTTTTGATTTGTGTTTCTAAGTATTTTGATTCAAGTTTTCACCCAATTTCGTCCAAATTAGTGTAGGTGCTCAAAACTGCCCAGAAAGTGGTTTTTAGGCAGTTTTGAGTCTTCTAGTTGCTGTTTTGGGTTTTAGGTTTGTTTAAGTGTTTTAACTTTTAGTTTTGCATTCTTTGAGTCGAGTTTAGTGTTTTAAACTTTGTTTTTGAGTTTTTAAGTCAGTTTCCAAGTGTTTAGCAATCCCTCCTAATCCCCGGTCTAGAACGATCCCTACTTACATCTTTACTACAATTTGACAAAAAGAGGGTTTAATTTGTGTGCTTAATTATTTCGCATCAGTGGGGGAATTTGATAGGAGCATATTTAGGCGACTTAACTAGCTTATTCTTGTGCATTTGTGCTATTATTTCTTAGTTAATGTCGTATTACAACTCAATTTCGTGTGTTTGTAGGTCCTATGGGTTAAAGTATCAAGAAAGTGCATTTGGGTGCATTTTGGAGCTATTTTGGACACTAGGTGGTGAGCTTGCATGTGGGCTAACATGGATGGACGAATTTGGACTTCAAGAAGGTGGAAATGTGATAAGAAGAGGAAGGAACTAAGCTTTGGACAAAGTGGATAAGGAAAGTGCAAGAAAAGAGGAAACCTTATCCAAAACATTATCTAAACATTATCCAACCTTATCCAACATTATCCAATTATCCAAAACATTATCCAAACCTTATCTCATCTTATCTTATCCAAACCTTATCATGTCTTACTCCTAATTACATGGGGACCTAAATGGATCATTCTAGAACCTATTTCTAGAAGCATCCTAGTCTAGAAGGCCCAAATCTGCCACAAAACCTATTCTTTCTAGAAACCCTAGAAAAGTGGCGCCCAAACCTTTTTAGAAGGCTTTACCTTGCCTTGCAAGGCAAGCTACCCTCTCCCCTAAATCAGCCGCACCTTCCTAGGCCCAATCCCTTTGGGATTCTGAATTCCAAGGCCTAATCCTTGTGGATTTGGGTATACAAATCAGTTTATAGAACTATGTGGGCAAAAACCTTCTTCTAAATGGATTTGAATCACCATGGCCGAATTCTAGGGCCCTAATCCACCAAATCAGCTAAGTAAACCCTAATCTAATAAACCCTAGGACTATATAAACATATTTTCAGCCACAAATTCGTACCACCCCCTTATGCTATTCAGAAACCCTTGTGCCGCACCTCCATTCTCCATCCTACACATCCATACATCTCTGCCGCACCCTTCCCCACCATAATCAACCATCCTCCATCCCTCCAAACTAGAAAACACCATCCAAAACCACCAATTCCATCACCCTAACTTTGTGCCGCAGCAAGGAGGAGGAAGAGGAGCCAATCTGTGCATCGAATCCATCTTGGAATTGCTGAGCATTTAGGTGTATTCTTTCTTATGATTTCAATGTTTAAATTCAATACTTTTTGTTGTGCAAGCATGAGGAACTAATCCCCCCTTTGGCTAGGGGGGAATTTCGAAACCATGGTTATATTTGCATGATGATTTGATTACTTTCAGTTGTGATTTCATGAACGATGAATTCAATTTACTTATCTATTTTAATTAAAACTTGCTTATGTATATGAATTGAGAGTGCACGCTTGATTTGCATGCATAAACATGATGCTAGGGTATGAGGGAACTTCACCTAATCGTTGGGAACTCACATCCATGAGTAGTTAAGATTGTTGGTCGCAATTATGTTAAGTAAATTCTTGGTATAAGTATCATGCGCTTTCATAGTTACGAATGCCTCGTCAACACCTATGATTTCCATAGAACCTAATGATCTTTGATTGTCTTTCTATCATGCGCTTTCATATAGAAAACTTTTAAGGAATAATTTGATTGCAATGCGCTAATTCCATTCAATTCAATGACCTAAGGGAAATCTGAGAGTTAATTTAAGCGTACCTAATTAACTTGGGGTGTTGAGGTTCATAAATTCATCGAATAAGCAACTGGAGATTATTTTGTATGCAAGTATGCCATGTGTGGAGAAAAACCTCCTAGCCATCTCACCATCCACTTAATTTCACCAATTTCGTCAGAATCTGCCTATTTTACATATTTGTTTTGTTTGTTTGATTTTCGTCAAAAACCAAATCCCCAAGTGTCTTAGAGTGTCTAATTAGTTAGAATATGTTTTAGATTGTGTTTTTGAGTGTTTTGATTCAAGTTGTTACCCAAATTCGTCCAAATTAGTGAAAGTGCTCAAAACTGCCCAGAAAGTGTTTTTAAGGCAGTTTTGAGTGTTTTGGGGCTGTTTTGAGTCTTTTGGTTTGTTTTAGTGTTTTTATTGTTTAGTTTTGCATTCTTTGAGTCTAGTTTAGTGTTTTAACCTTTGTTTTACGTTTTTGAGTCAGTTTCCAAGTGATTTAGCAATCCCTCCTAATCCCCGGTTTAGAACGATCCCTACTTATTTATATGCTACAATTGTCAAAAGAGGGTTAATTTGTGTGTTAAGTTAATTTTCGCATCAGTTTGGCGCCTTCTTCCATGAGAATTCGATGCATGCATGTGGTAGGACTTTGATAGGAGCATATTCATGTGACTTAAATGGCTTGTTCTCGTGCATTTACGTTATGTTTCTTTAGTTATTTTAGTCCTTTATGCTTCTTTTGTGTGTTTTCAGGTTCTAAGGGCAAAGTATGCAAAAGGATGCCTTTTGGAGCCTTTTGGAGCCTTTTGGAGCAAATTAGAGATTGGAATGGATATCATATGCTTGGAGCCAAGAGGATGGACGAAATTGAAGGATTCCTCCTCCATTGCAGCCACATGCACATTCAATCATTCACACCAAAACCTTGCACATGCTTTCCCATTTCATTATTCATTCACCTTGCAGCCACTCCACATGCATTTCTAGCTTTTCCTTTGCATTCCCCCTTTAATCAACACATGCATCCACTCACCAAGAAATCATTCATTCCACATGCACCCAAAACACCACCAGAAATCATCATTGCCGTGGGTACCTATCCCATTTCAGATTGTCATTCCACTTCATTGCACATGCATCTTCATAATTCGACACATGCATTCATTATTTATTTACTTTGCATCCTTTAATTTAATCACATGCACATTCAAACAAACACAATCATTCCAGCCATACCTTGGATTTTCAGATTGTTCCTCCATCATTGCACCACAATGCAGCCACATGCACTTGTTCCTCTAACATTTCAGCCACTTGCACTCCCATTCTCTCCCAAAACCGTGCACATGCCTTCTCCTTGCATTTCCAGCCATTCCACATGCTATTTCAGCCACATGCACTCATAATCATTCAACCAACATGTGCACATGCAACCTAGCTGTCATGTTCCCCCCATTTCACCTATAAATACTCATTCATTCACACTCATTCAGGGACAATTCATTTCACAACAGAAATTGGTCCCTTGGGGCCGTGCCCTTCACAAGTCCATCCATTCCATTCATAAAAACTCTTCCATTTCAGAATGTAGACATCAAACACCCTTGCCGTGCTCTCCCTTACAATCCAAACACCATCCTTCCATTTTCACCATTCCCCAAACCATTCACACCATCAAACTCACCTTAGACCTTGTGCCACAATGAAGAGGAAGAGAAGAGTGCCTAAACGTTCATACAATTCAAGTTTGAGTTGTTGGAATGTTTAGGTGTTTCTTTGATTTCAATGTTTAATTTCAATACTCTTTGTTTTGTACGTATGAGGAATGGAAGAGAAGAGTGCCTAAACGTTCATACAATTCAAGTTTGAGTTGTTGGAATGTTTAGGTGTTTCTTTGATTTCAATGTTTAATTTCAATGCTCTTTGTTTTGTACGAATGAGGAATGGAAGATAAGAGGGCCTAAACGTTCATACAATTCAAGTTTGAGTTGTTGGAATGTTTAGGTGTTTCTTTGATTCTCTTTGTTTTGTACCATGAGGAACTAAACCCCCCTTGGTTAGGGGGTGATTCGAATATATGTTTATGCTTGCATTTTGATTTGAATACTTCTAATTGCGTTTCAGAAGTTGTGGATTCAATTTGTTTAACCGTTTGATTGATAACTTATTTTTGTATGTTTATTGAGAATGCGCGCTTAATTTTCATGCATGAATATGACGCTAGAATATAAGTAAGTTTCACCTAATCGTTATGAACTTATATTCACAAGTAGTGGAGGTTGCTTATAAACAATCGCGTTAAACAAATTCTTGGCATAAGTTTCATGCAATCCATAGTAACGAATGCCTCGTCAACACTTATAATTTTCATAGAGTGTAATGATTCTTGCTTGTATCTCTTCTATGCATTCATGTTGAGGACTTGTGGGGAATGTTTTGAATTGTTGTATGCGCTAACCCATCCAATTCAATAACGTTAGGAAGATTTGAAGGTTAATTAGTGCATCACGGTTAACCCGGGGTGTTGAGTTTCATGGTTTATTGAAACGCAATTGGAAATCGTTTTATTATGCAAGTATAACATATGTGGAGATGAACCCCGTAGCTAACTTTCCATCCATTCAATTCCATCCATTTGTTCTTTCTTTTCTTGTTTCTGTTTTCATGTTTAATTTAACTTGTTGTTCAATTATGTTAAACATGTGGAACTAATTTCTTTTTAGTTAGAGGCGAATTTGAAGCCATGGACATATGTTGGTTATGATTTGATTTACTCCAGTTATGAATTCATGAACTTTAGATGTGGTTTACTTTTCTGTTTTGATTAAGAACTTGTTTATGTATGTGGGTTGAGGGTCGACACTTAATTTGCATGCCTAAACTTGATGCTAGGATATAAGGGAATTTCACCTAATCGTTATGAACTTATATTCATGAGTAGTAAAGATCGCTAGTCACGATTGTGTTTAGTAAACCCTAGGCTGGATTAACATGCGTATTCCATAGTTATGAATGCCTAGTCGATGTTTATGATTTCCGTTGAACTTAATGATCTTTGTTGAATGTCTCTATCATGCGTATTCCATGGTTAGGGACTTTGATTAGGAATAATTTGGTTGTAATGCGTATCCCATTCAATCCAATGAATCTAGGGAAATCTGAAAGTTAGTTTAAGTGAACCTAATTAACTTGGAGCATTGTCATTCATCGTTTGTTGAAGTCATAACTGGGAGTCAAATTATATGCTTATGTTCATGTGTGTATAAGGAACCCTCTAACTAGTTTTTCATCATTATATTCCATCAATTTCGTTTGTACAATCTGTTTTGTTTCCAAATTTCTGTTTTAGTTTTAAATTCGTCAAAACCAATCCCCCATTTATTTTAAAGTGTTAGATTAGTTAGAATTACATTTAGCTTGTGCTATTAAGTGTTTTGATTCATTTTGTTTCCCAAATTCGTCCAAAGTACTCAAGGTGCTCAAAACTGCCCAGAAAGTGTTTTTTAGGCAGTTTCGAGTGCTTTGGGTACTGTTTGAGTCTTTTGGTTTGTTTTAGTGTTTTAAAGTTTAGTTTTGCAATATTTGAGTCTAGTATAGTATTTTATTTTGTGTTTTTACGTTTTTGAGTCAAATCCAAGTGATTAACAATCCCTCCTAATCCCCGGTCCAGAACGATCCCTACTTATACATATACTACAATTTGACGAAAAGAGGGTTTAATTTGTGTGCGTATAAATCTCGCATCAGACTTATACCCTTGATATCGGCCAAAGTCCACCCAATGGCCGTCTTGTGCTCTTTGAGAACCCTCACCAATTTCTCCTCCTCTTGTGCCGTGAGTGATGAAGCTATAATGACGGGCAATGTGTCTTGCTCGCCCAAAAACACATACTTCAAGTGATTTGGCAACGGTTTGAGCTCAAGTGTAGGTGGTTGTTCTATAGAAGGGAGCAACTTATTAGTCGTAATTGGAATTGAAATTGGACTAGGGTGCTTACCTTGGAGCCGTGGCAATGACTCTAGGGCTGCCACGGTCTCAATTACGTCTTCATCAAAGGCCACGGCATGGGTGTTCAATTGTGTGCCGTGGGTTGCTATGGTGGCAGCCATGTGATCCTTCAATTCTATGCCATTTGTAATGACTGTTTCAAGTGCATCGCCATGTTATTGATCAAGGTGTGCCTGCGCCAAAGAATCAAGAATATCAATAGAGAAACATGAGTGATCATCATTAGGAAATCTCATAGTTTCAGAAATATTAAAATCAATAACTTCCCCATCGAATTCCATTGTTAAAGTGCCTTTAAACACGTCTATCTTAGTTCGTGCTGTCTTCATGAATGGCCTCCCAAGAAGAATCGGCAAGGATGGAGCATGGGTAGTTTCCTCCATTTCAAGGACATAGAAATCCGCCGGGAAGATCAAATTATTCACCTGCACTAAGACATCTTCCAATACTCCCTTTGGATAGGCATTAGATCTATCGGCTAATTGAATAATCACACCATCATTTTTCAATTCACCAAGGTTCATTGAAGCATAAATAGAGTATGGCATGACGTTAATTGAAGCTCCTAAGTCTAACATAGCGTGTTCGAACTTAGTTTGACCAATAATACAAGGGATTGTAAAGCTACCTGGATCTTTGCACTTTGGTGGTGATAGGAGCATATTCATGCGACTTAAATGGCTTGTTCTCGTGCATTTACGTTATGTTTCTTTAGTTATTTTAGTCCTTTATGCTTCTTTTGTGTGTTTTCAGGTTCTAAGGGCAAAGTATGCAAAAGGATGCCTTTTGGAGCCTTTTGGAGCAAATTAGAGATTGGAATGGATATCATATGCTTGGAGCCAAGAGGATGGACGAAATTGAAGGATTCCTCCCCCATTGCAGCCACATGCACATTCAATCATTCACACCAAAACCTTGCACATGCTTTCCCATTTCATTATTCATTCACCTTGCAGCCACTCCACATGCATTTCTAGCTTTTCCTTTGCATTCCCCCTTTAATCAACACATGCATCCACTCACCAAGAAATCATTCATTCCACATGCACCCAAAACACCACCAGAAATCATCATTGCCGTGGGTACCTATCCCATTTCAGATTGTCATTCCACTTCATTGCACATGCATCTTCATAATTCAACACATGCATACATTATTTATTTACTTTGCATCCTTTAATTTAATCACATGCACATTCAAACAAACACAATCATTCCAGCCATACCTTGCATTTTCAGATTGTTCCTCCATCATTGCACCACAATGCAGCCACATGCACTTGTTCCTCTAACATTTCAGCCACTTGCACTCCCATTCTCTCCCAAAACCGTGCACATGCCTTCTCCTTGCATTTCCAGCCATTCCACATGCTATTTCAGCCACATGCACTCATAATCATTCAACCAACATGTGCACATGCAACCTAGCTGTCATGTTCCCCCCATTTCACCTATAAATACTCATTCATTCACACTCATTCATACACAATTCATTTCACAACAGAAATTGGTCCTTTGGGGCCGTGCCCTTCACAAAGTCCATCCATTCCATTCATAAATCCTTCCACATTTCAGAATGTAGACATCAAAACTCTTTTGTGCCGTGCCCTCCCTTAGAATCCAAACACCATCCTTCCATATTCCACCACTCCTCTTCCATTCCTCCACCACTCCCCCAAACCATTCACACCATCAAACTATCCCTAGACCTTGTGCTACAACGAAGAGGAAGAGAAGAGTGCCTAAACGTTCATACAATTCAAGTTTGAGTTGTTGGAATGTTTAGGTGTTTCTTTGATTTCAATGTTTAATTTCAATGCTCTTTGTTTTGTACGAATGAGGAATGGAAGATAAGAGGGCCTAAACGTTCATACAATTCAAGTTTGAGTTGTTGGAATGTTTAGGTGTTTCTTTGATTCTCTTTGTTTTGTACCATGAGGAACTAAACCCCCCTTGGTTAGGGGGTGATTCGAATATATGTTTATGCTTGCATTTTGATTTGAATACTTCTAATTGCGTTTCATAAGTTGTGGATTCAATTTGTTTAACCGTTTGATTGATAACTTATTTATGTATGTTTATTGAGAATGCGCGCTTAATTTTCATGCATGAATATGACGCTAGAATATAAGTAAGTTTCACCTAATCGTTATGAACTTATATTCACAAGTAGTGGAGGTTGCTTATAAACAATCGCGTTAAACAAATTCTTGGCATAAGTTTCATGCAATCCATAGTAACGAATGCCTCGTCAACACTTATAATTTTCATAGAGCGTAATGATTCTTGCTTGTATCTCTTCTATGCATTCATGTTGAGGACTTGTGGGGAATGTTTTGAATTGTTGTATGCGCTAACCCATCCAATTCAATAACGTTAGGAAGATTTGAAGGTTAATTATTGCATCACGGTTAACCCGGGGTGTTGAGTTTCATGGTTTATTGAAATGCAATTGGAAATCATTTTATTATGCAAGTGTAACATATGTGAAGATGAACCCCTTAGCTAGCATTCATTCATTTCAATTCCATTCATTCTATTTCAATTTCATATTTACATTCTGTCTAGTTTATTAATTTGTTTCATTATTTCAATTTTCGTCAAATCTAATTCCCCCTTTACTTTAATGTTCAAATTAGTTAGAAAGTGTCTTAGTTTGTGTTTATGAGTGTTTTGATTCATTTTATTTCCCAATTTCGTCCAAATTCACCAAAGTGCTCAAAACTGCCCAGAAAGTGATTTTAAGGCAGTTTTGAGTGTTTTGGGTGATGTTTGAGTCTTTTGGTTTGTTTTAGTGTTTCAAGCATTTAGTTTTACATTCTTTGAGTTAGTTTAGTGTTTTATATTGTGTTTTTACGTTCTTGAGTCAAGTTATTACTTAATTTCGTCCAACATTGGGTTTAAGGTCAGAAACTGCCTAGTTAGTGTTTTTAGGCAGTTTTGAGTCTTTTGAACTTGTTTTGAGTCCTTTGAGTCTTTGTGAACGTTTTTAACTTTGTTTTTATGTTTTTGAGTCAAATCCAAGTGATTAACAATCCCTCCTAATCCCCGGTCCAGAACGATCCCTACTTATACATGATGCGAGAATTATACGCGCATAAATTAAACCCTCTTTTCGTCAAATTGTAGTATATGTATAAGTAGGGATCGTTCTGGACCGGGGATTAGGAGGGATTGTTAACCACTTGGATTTGACTCAAAAACGTAAAATAACAATATGAAACACTATACTAGACTCAAAGAATGCAAAACTAAACTTTAAAACACTAAGACAAACCAAAAGACTCAAAACAACACAAACACACTCAAATCTGCCTAAAAACCACTTTCTGGGCAGATTTGAGCAAAACCACAAATTTGGACGAAATTAAGTAATAAATTGACTCAAGAACGTAAAAACACAATATAAAACACTAAACTAACTCAAAGAATGTAAAACTAAACACTTAAAACATTAAAACAAACCAAAAGACTCAAACATCACCCAAAACACTCAAAACTGCCTTAAAATCACTTTCTGGGCAGTTTTGAGCACTTTGGTGAATTTGGACGAAATTATGTAACAAAATGAATCAAAACACTTATAAACATAAACTAAAACACTTTCTACTAAATTGGACAATAAAGTAAAGGGGGATTGAGTTTTATACGAAATTAAATAAAATGTACAGATTCGAATTAAGACAGATAGTATATATGAATGTGATGAAATGGAATGAATGGATGGATGCTAGCCAAGGGGTTCATCTCCATACATGTTATACTTGCATACTAAATGATTTCCAATTGCATTTCAATAAACCATGAAACTCAACACCCCGGGTTAACCGTGATGCACTAATTAACCTTCAAATCTTCCTAACATTATTGAATTGGATGATTGCATACGACAACCCAAAACATTCCCCACAAGTTCCCTACATGATTGCATAATAGAGATACAAGCAAGAATCATTACGCTCTATGAAAATTATAAGTGTTGACGGGGCATTCGTTACTATGATTGCATGAAACTTATGCCAAGAATTCGTTTAACGCGATTGTTTATAAGCAACCTCCACTACTTGTGAATATAAGTTTGTAACTATTAGGTGAAACTCACTTATATTCTAGCGTCAAATTCATGCATGAAAATTAAGTGTGCACTCTCAATAAACATACATAAATAAGTTATCAATCAAATAGTTAAACAAATTGAATCCACAACTTATGAAACGCAATTAGAAGTAATCAAATCAAAATGCAAGCATAAACATTTATTTCGAATCCCCCCCTAGCCAAGGGGGGTTTAGTTGAATTTAAACATTGGAATCAAAGAAACACCTAAACATTCCAACAACTCAAACTTGAATTGTATGAACGTTTAGGCACTCTTCTCTTCCATTCCTCATACGTACAAAACAAAGAGTATTGAAATTAAACATTGAAATCAAAGAAACACCTAAACATTCCAACAACTCAAACTTGAATTGTATGAACGTTTAGGCACTCTTCTCTTCCTCTTCGTTGTAGCACAAGGTCTAAGGATAGTTTGATGGTGTGAATGGTTTGGGGAGTGGTTGGAGTGGCTGCAATGGAGGAGAAAAGTGTTTTGGTGGCTGCAATGAGGGTGTGGAGAGGTTTTGACGAATTTCTGGAATATGGAAGAGTGTATGAATGTTTGTGTGAAGTGTGTATGGTTTTTATAGGGAGATGGATGGATGGGAGAGGGAACATGACAGCTAGGTTGCATGTGCAAATGCTAGAAATCTGAAATGGTGATGGGAGATGCATGTGGCTGCTTTATGCATGTGATTAAAGGGTGGAAATGCATGTGCTTTGAATAAGTGGCTGCATGTGCAAGGGGACAATCTGAAAATGCATGTGAATATGATGGAAATGCAATCTGAAATGGGATAGCATGTGGGTGAATGTGTGGCTGCAATGATGAAGTGAATGCATGTGTTGAATGATTAAAGTGCATGTGCAATGTTTTAAAGGATGGAATGATGGAGGAACAAGTGCATGTGAATGCATGGTGATAGCATGTGCACGGTTTTGGTTGGAATGATGGCAGATTGTGAAAACATGTGAATGCATGTGTTTGATGAATGATAAGTGGTGAATGATATGATAAGTGATAAGTGGTGAATGATAAGTGATGAATGATAGATATGATAAGTGATAAGTGGTGAATGATAAGTGATGAATGATAAGTGGTGAATGATAAGTGATATGATATGTGATTATGATAAGTAATGGGAGCATGTGAGGGAATGAATAATGAATGCATGTTATGGTTTTGGGAGAAAGGTGGAGATGCACGGCATAAGGGAATTGGAAAGGTTTAAATGTCCTAAAACTAAAGGGAACAAAGTTCCAACACTTTGGTCTTCAATTTCGTCCAACATTTTGGCGCCAAGCATAAGCTATCCATCCTTAGCCCAAAAGTGCTCCAAAAATCTCCAAAATGCATCTTTTTGCTCCTTTAGCCCTTTGGACCTACAAACACACGAAAATAGCTTAAAGGACTAAAATAACTAAAGAAACATAACGTAAATGCACGAGAACAAGCCATTTAAGTCGCATGAATATGCTCCTATCAAATACCCCCACACTTATCTTTTGCTAGTCCTCGAGCAAAACAAAACAACAAAAGAACACGAAACTAGAGAAAACGAACAAAACACAACCTACACCTTCCAACAATCGTCTCACGGATTTCCAATGCTCATGACAAGTTAAGAATCATTATTCCCACAGATTTTAGCCGTCTTTACACTTAAGTACATTCTTAATCATAGTCACCACATACTAGTTCACATTTAAGCATTTAAAACCATTTCGAATGTAGTAACATGCCTTAGAGAATTTCCTCAATTCCTTACTAGAATGCACTCTATTTTCACATAGATTTTCTGACTATACACCCTACACTAGTTATATGTGAGAGATTGATGTAAACATGAAAGACTAGTATCTCACATATGTTATAACAAAGAAAGCATTTTCTGGATTTACGATAATGACATGAATATGATCTCATGAATGGAATGCTACTACTTAGAATGAGAACCAGTGATTCCATAAGCTCATATCAATTCCAAACTCCACATATTGAACACATAACGATCAAGATAGAAGCATAAGGGTTGAAACGGGGCTAAAGGTGTTTGGCTAACAAAGAAAGGATAGGGAAAACAAACGTTCTTTAAGCAATAGTGAGCAAAGTATTGAATTAGGCACTTAGAATTCCCTTTAGAACGCAGAAGTCAACTTTGAACACCCAAGGGGAAGTCACACAAAACTTAGGGCCATATTCAAACTTTTTGGGCCCTTTCTTCAACAATCACACTTGTGAGTCCATTCTCACTTATTTTCACTCTTTTTCTTTCTTTTCTTCTTCTTTTTCTCACATTTTTTTTCTTTTTCCCGTGCTTCCTTTAAGACTTAGGCACATACATACACACAAAAATCCCTTCCCCCACACTTATTTTCTGCAACATATTAATCAAAAGGAATTCATTTAAGTCATGCTCACTATACTTCAAGAACAAGGGTATAGGAAAGTCCTACTCTAGGCTAGGTAAGGGGTGATGTGGTTAGCAAAGAAAATAGGCTAAACGAGGCTCAACGGGGTTAAAACTAATATATACGAAATATGGGAAGTAAGGCTATTTGGCTATGGTGGCAACAACACAACTTCATCTTGATATATATTATGCAATTCAATGTCATGCTTTGAATGAAACGGATATAAGTTCTAGCATTTAGTTCTATCATGATACAATTGCATTCTAAGTAGCAACCAAGCAAGGAATAATGAGATCATGCAACAACTTTAGAAAACAAAGAATCACAGAAAATAACTCTCCAAAGAAGGTAATGGCTCGAGTCTCACAGGGTTGTAGCGTTTGTTTGAGTTCCTTCCTTCAAGCATGTTACAAAAACGAATTTTTCTTTTATGATTGCATGTGAAGTCATACATTATAACCATAACCAAGCATATACCAAGAGTAATTCAAACTTTTCTCTATGTTCATAACTCTTTTTAACAGTCATGCAATTACAAACCAAATCCTTATCATTTTGTTGGAAGGTACCCTAAGACACAAACACACAAAAATGACTCAAAACACTCTTTTTAGGCTTTTCAAAACATTTTTTTCAAATTTTTATGTGATTTTCGGAGTTATAAAACAAAACACACTAAAACACTCTAAAACAATTTAAAAACACCTTAAAACAGCAAGGAACAACATTTGAAGTTATGGGTGATAAAATCCCACGAATTTGCATTAACAACATTAGTTACCCCCCCCACACTTAAATCAAACATTGTCCTCAATGTTTTAAGCATAGATTCACACAAATCATAAGTAAACACACAAAAAAAACAACTAAACATACTAAACATGGCAGAATGTAATTAACAAAGAGAAGAGTTTAGGGACGCAAATCTGGTTATGGAGTGTAAATTCCCTCTTCTCCTTGGTGATTGCATTGAGGCATTGATCTTGGTGATTCCACAAGCATACTCTTGAACTGGGCTGCATGATTCTTTTGGTCTCCGCCACTTGTTGATTTTCCTTTGTGCTACTGGGCTGGAGGATTCTTTTGGTCTTCCCCGAAGGTCTGAGCATACCCCTTTGGTCTGTTTCTTTGTTCAATCTTTCCAATTCGTATTGAAAAGGGTTGGAGGATAACTCAGCCTATGTTTGTCTCCACATGCTTCAATGTATCATTTTCACTTGCCTTACTCGCTCCTCTTTGCAGAAGTGGTCCCTTCTCCGGAAGTGTATCAACCGTTGAAGATGACTACTCGAGAGCAACGCTAGGTAAGCAATCAGGAATAGATTCCAGGCAGTTGGCTCCAGATCGGAAGACTGACTCCAAGTGCCGGCTGATTGCTTCTTTTACTTTGCCATGCGAGTAAGAACAAGGACAAAGAAAAAGACAGGGAAAGAGCATGATATGAGATACTTTTGCTTTTGACCTTGATGATATGAGATACCTTTGCTTTTGAAGAAGCGGTGAATGAATCAGCATACTTCAATCCGCCGTTTCCTCCTGGGTCATATGTACTCCAGGCATCTGGTATCATCTTTGGGGAAGAAGAAAGAATTGAGTATTTCGAAAGGCTTTGCTGGGAGTGCGCCCTCAGAGGTGAGGGAGAGTTGGGCATTTTCTTCAGGTCTGCCTTGCCATAAAAGACGAAGGTCGACATATATAGAGATAATATCAAGTGGTGGTACTGTTCTTTTACCCTTGTCGACAAATGTCTCTTCGATATCAGAACGACGCCTCTTCGATTTCTGAGCAGGCGCCCCTTCGATTTCTGAACGACGCCCCTTTGCTTTCTGAACGACACGTAGTAGTGCGGATGCGGCTCCTTTTGACAAAGCTGCACGCGTTTTCTGAAAAGCAGAGAAAGCGTCGCCGAACTTTGCGCTTGTCGGCTAAAGATGTGTAGTTGCGATGATGGCCTCCACGTGTTTTCAGCTTTGTCAGAAATCTTTTGACAAAGTTGAACGCGTTTTCTGAAAAGCCGAGAAAGCGTCGCCTAAATTACGCCGGAAATTCCGGCTTTTTGAATTAGTGGACGCGTCGCCTTGGCTTTTTTATTGAGCTATCGATCACCACAACAAACACACTCTGAAGATTTCCCATTCTTGAAAATCGACTCCGGGCCTTTGAAATTTAACTCCATCCCTTCTCTTTGAACACTTTTGAAAAATGGCAAACTCATCGAACCTTAGCTTGGAATTGAGCCTTAGCAGTGATACGGGCGCGCCGCGTCAAGGTAACGTATGGCGCCCTTCTTTCTTATCTTCTAACGGTCCTCTTTCAGGTGAAGACTCCGTGATGCAGGACGCCACAACAGCTACAATAGTAGCTAGGAACCTCCTCACTCCAAAAGATAGTAGGCTGCTGTCAGGACGGTCCGATGAGTTGGCCGTTCAAGAGTCCCTCGCACTTAGTGTTCAGTGTGCGAGTTCTGTGTCCAACATGGGCCAACGCCTGCTTGCCCGCTCCCGTCAGGTGGAATCATTGATGGCAGAGGTGGAGAGTCTTAAGCAAGAGATGCAGCAGCTTAAGTACGAGAATAGAAGTTTGCACGTGCTTGCCAACAACTATTCGACGGGCATGAAGAGGAAGCTTGATGAGCTGCAAGAGTCTGAAGGTCGGATTCACAGTGACCGTCAAAGGTTTTCATCTTTCCTCTAGAGGCACCTTTTTCCTGGCTCATCCAGCGCTTGGCCAAGTATTGAGGCCTGGAATGCTCTAGCTCCGATGCCTCCCGCTCCGATGCCTTCCGCTCCGATGCCTTCCGCTCCGATGCCTTCAGCTTCGATGCCTTCCGCTTCGATGCCTTCCGCTTCGACGCCTCGTAGTGGGGCTTCACGTAAACAACCTTTGTGAAGCTCCACCTTTCTCCATGTTTAGTATCTTTTTTTTTTTTTTTTTTTTTTTTTTAAATGCATAAATAAAATCAAACGGCATGGAATTTGTCCTTGAATGGAGGGTGATACTTGAAGTGAACCGGCATTGGTTTGAATTCTAGTGTAGGTGCCTGATTCATAAAAAACAGTAAGTTAGTATAAAATGTAATGGAATGTGGAAAAGATAACTTACTTGTTTTGTCCGACAAGAACTCAATGACAAACACCACTCCTTTGAAAGTTTCAAGGATATTGGACTTGGCCAGATTGCATGTGATGGTTTCAAGAACGTCCTCTTTGATGAATTCATGACATTCTCTACTTTTCACCTTTGGAAGGGCTTCCGAGGTGTCTTTTTCACTTTCTTCTTCCTTGGAATTCATGAACCTGCAAGGAATAGGAATATTAGTTGGAACGGGGTTAGAACTAATTGGAACAACCTTACTTGAATTAGAAGGCGTAGGAGCAATAGGTGCCTCCGGCAAAGGTGTTTCCACTCTTGCCGTGGGTTGGGTGTATTCCTCTTCCTTGTGATTTGATTTTGATGGTTGAGGGTCCGTTCCAACCTCCTCGTCACTGCTCAATATGATTTCCTTGGCAAGTTCAAATTCTCCCTTCTGATTTGCAATGGTTGAACTAGGGAGTTCGCCTTGGTCTCGAAACTGTCCTACGAACTCCGCGATCTGCCCAATTTGCTTATCCAAGTGGTCCAACCTTTGTGGTGGCTGCATAGGCGTTGAATAGAACTCCTCATATGGCTGCCAATATCCTTCTTGTTGAGCCTCATTGTCTTGATTTTGTGAGCCCTGCACCAAACAAATTAATTCATTAAGCTTTTGATTATAATCTATTGACGAACTTGAGTTTGGTTGGGCATATTGAATATGAGGTTGTGGTGGCTGCCAATATCCTCCTTGTTGAGCATTTTGAGGTTCCCACCACATAGAGTTTGAATGATCACTCCAATCCGAATTGTAAGTATTGGAAAACACGTTATTCCTTGATTGAAGATTAGATATATCAACTCTTTGCATTTGGGACCTTTCCATGAGCTGTGACAAAAGAGAAGCGTTATCAAGTGCCATGTTGTTCTTAACAAACAAAACACAAATAAAAACTAAATCTAAAAGACAATACAGAAACAAACAATCCAAGGGATTAGCAAATTTTCTAATCCCCGGCAACGGCGCCAAAATTTGATGCGAGAATTATACGCGCATAAATTAAACCCTCTTTTCGTCAAATTGTAGTATATGTATAAGTAGGGATCGTTCTGGACCGGGGATTAGGAGGGATTGTTAACCACTTGGATTTGACTCAAAAACGTAAAATAACAATATGAAACACTATACTAGACTCAAAGAATGCAAAACTAAACTTTAAAACACTAAGACAAACCAAAAGACTCAAAACAACACAAACACACTCAAATCTGCCTAAAAACCACTTTCTGGGCAGATTTGAGCAAAACCACAAATTTGGACGAAATTAAGTAATAAATTGACTCAAGAACGTAAAAACACAATATAAAACACTAAACTAACTCAAAGAATGTAAAACTAAACACTTAAAACATTAAAACAAACCAAAAGACTCAAACATCACCCAAAACACTCAAAACTGCCTTAAAATCACTTTCTGGGCAGTTTTGAGCACTTTGGTGAATTTGGACGAAATTATGTAACAAAATGAATCAAAACACTTATAAACATAAACTAAAACACTTTCTACTAAATTGGACAATAAAGTAAAGGGGGATTGAGTTTTATACGAAATTAAATAAAATGTACAGATTCGAATTAAGACAGATAGTATATATGAATGTGATGAAATGGAATGAATGGATGGATGCTAGCCAAGGGGTTCATCTCCATACATGTTATACTTGCATACTAAATGATTTCCAATTGCATTTCAATAAACCATGAAACTCAACACCCCGGGTTAACCGTGATGCACTAATTAACCTTCAAATCTTCCTAACATTATTGAATTGGATGATTGCATACGACAACCCAAAACATTCCCCACAAGTTCCCTACATGATTGCATAATAGAGATACAAGCAAGAATCATTACGCTCTATGAAAATTATAAGTGTTGACGGGGCATTCGTTACTATGATTGCATGAAACTTATGCCAAGAATTCGTTTAACGCGATTGTTTATAAGCAACCTCCACTACTTGTGAATATAAGTTTGTAACTATTAGGTGAAACTCACTTATATTCTAGCGTCAAATTCATGCATGAAAATTAAGTGTGCACTCTCAATAAACATACATAAATAAGTTATCAATCAAATAGTTAAACAAATTGAATCCACAACTTATGAAACGCAATTAGAAGTAATCAAATCAAAATGCAAGCATAAACATTTATTTCGAATCCCCCCCTAGCCAAGGGGGGTTTAGTTGAATTTAAACATTGGAATCAAAGAAACACCTAAACATTCCAACAACTCAAACTTGAATTGTATGAACGTTTAGGCACTCTTCTCTTCCATTCCTCATACGTACAAAACAAAGAGTATTGAAATTAAACATTGAAATCAAAGAAACACCTAAACATTCCAACAACTCAAACTTGAATTGTATGAACGTTTAGGCACTCTTCTCTTCCTCTTCGTTGTAGCACAAGGTCTAAGGATAGTTTGATGGTGTGAATGGTTTGGGGAGTGGTTGGAGTGGCTGCAATGGAGGAGAAAAGTGTTTTGGTGGCTGCAATGAGGGTGTGGAGAGGTTTTGACGAATTTCTGGAATATGGAAGAGTGTATGAATGTTTGTGTGAAGTGTGTATGGTTTTTATAGGGAGATGGATGGATGGGAGAGGGAACATGACAGCTAGGTTGCATGTGCAAATGCTAGAAATCTGAAATGGTGATGGGAGATGCATGTGGCTGCTTTATGCATGTGATTAAAGGGTGGAAATGCATGTGCTTTGAATAAGTGGCTGCATGTGCAAGGGGACAATCTGAAAATGCATGTGAATATGATGGAAATGCAATCTGAAATGGGATAGCATGTGGGTGAATGTGTGGCTGCAATGATGAAGTGAATGCATGTGTTGAATGATTAAAGTGCATGTGCAATGTTTTAAAGGATGGAATGATGGAGGAACAAGTGCATGTGAATGCATGGTGATAGCATGTGCACGGTTTTGGTTGGAATGATGGCAGATTGTGAAAACATGTGAATGCATGTGTTTGATGAATGATAAGTGGTGAATGATATGATAAGTGATAAGTGGTGAATGATAAGTGATGAATGATAGATATGATAAGTGATAAGTGGTGAATGATAAGTGATGAATGATAAGTGGTGAATGATAAGTGATATGATATGTGATTATGATAAGTAATGGGAGCATGTGAGGGAATGAATAATGAATGCATGTTATGGTTTTGGGAGAAAGGTGGAGATGCACGGCATAAGGGAATTGGAAAGGTTTAAATGTCCTAAAACTAAAGGGAACAAAGTTCCAACACTTTGGTCTTCAATTTCGTCCAACATTTTGGCGCCAAGCATAAGCTATCCATCCTTAGCCCAAAAGTGCTCCAAAAATCTCCAAAATGCATCTTTTTGCTCCTTTAGCCCTTTGGACCTACAAACACACGAAAATAGCTTAAAGGACTAAAATAACTAAAGAAACATAACGTAAATGCACGAGAACAAGCCATTTAAGTCGCATGAATATGCTCCTATCAATACATATACTACAATTTGACGAAAAGAGGGTTTAATTTGTGTGCGTATAAATCTCGCACCAAATTTTGGCGCCGTTGCCGGGGATTAGAAAATTTGCTAATCTCTTGGATTGTTTTATTTTCGTTTGTTTTTATTTTATTCCAGATTCTTAATCTTGTTTTGTTTCTTGTTTTAGGTACTAGTTTATGACTCGGAGTTCTCGTCCGATTCGTGAACATATTCTGGAGTGATTGGGTTCTTCGTCCGGCTGCAAGACGTAAAAGAAAGCGCTACTTGGGAGGCAACCCAATGCACTGAAAAAAAAAAAAAAAAAAAAAAAATATTTCATATATTAAATAAAATACTAAACATGGAGAAAGGTGGTGCTTCACAAAGGTTGTTTACGTGAAGCCCCACTACGAGGCGTCGAAGCGGAAGGCTTTGAAGCGGAAGGCATCGGAGCGGAAGGCATCGGAGCTAGAGCATTCCAGGCCTCAATACTTGGCCAAGCGCTGGATGAGCCCGGAAAAAGGTGCCTCTGGAGGAAAGACGAAAACCTTTGACGGTCACTGTGAATCCGACCTTCAGACTCTTGCAGCTCATCAAGCTTCCTCTTCATGCCCGTCGAATAGTTGTTGGCAAGCACGTGCAAACTTCTATTCTCGTACTTAAGCTGCTGGATCTCTTGCTTAAGACTCTCCACCTCTGCCATCAATGATTCCACCTGACGGGAGCGGGCAAGCAGGCGTTGGCCCATGTTGGACACAGAACTCGCACACTGAACACTAAGTGCGAGGGACTCTTGAACGGCCAACTCATCGGACCGTCCTGACAGCAGCCTACTATCTTTTGGAGTGAGGAGGTTCCTAGCTACTATTGTAGCTGTTGTGGCGTCCTGCATCACAGAGTCTTCACCTGTAAGAAGACCGTTAGAAGATAAGACGGAAGGGCGCCATACATTACCTTGACGCGGCGCGCCCGTATCACTGCTAAGGCTCAATTCCAAGCTAAGGTTCGATGAGTTTGCCATTTTTCAAAAGTGTTCAAAGAAAAGGGATGGAGTTAAATTTCAAAGGGCCGGAGTCGATTTTCAAGAATGGGAATTCTTCAGAGTGTGTTTGTTGTGGTGATCGATAGCTCAATAAAAAATCCAAGGCGACGCGTCCACCGATTCAAAAAGCCGGAATTTCCGGCATAATTTAGGCGACGCGTTCTCGGCTTTTCAGAAAACGCGTTCAACTTTGTCAAAAGATTTCTGACAAAGCTGAAAACACGTGGAGGCCATCATCGCAACTACACGTCTTTAGCCGACAACCGCAAAGTTCGGCGACGCTTTCTCTGCTTTTCAGAAAACGCGTGCAGCTTTGTCAAAAAGAGCCGCATCTGCACTACCACGTGTCGTTCAGAAAGAGAAGGGGCGTCGTTTAGAAATCGAAGGGGCGCCTGCTCAGAAATCGAAGAGGCGTCGTTCTGATATCGAAGAGACATTTGTCGACAGGGGTAAAAGAACAGTACCACCACTTGATATTATCTCTATATATGTCGACCTTCGTCTTTTATGGCAAGGCAAACCTGAAGAAAATGCCCAACTCTCCCTCACCTCTGAGGGCGCACTCCCAGCAAAGCCTTTCGAAATACTCAATTCTTTCTTCTTCCCCAAAGATGATACCAGATGCCTGGAGTACAGATGACCCAGGAGGAAACGGCGGATTGAAGTGTGCTGATTCATTCACCGCTTCTTCAAAAGCAAAGGTAT
Organism: Pyrus communis; assembly: GCF_041283825.1. NCBI lineage: Eukaryota > Viridiplantae > Streptophyta > Magnoliopsida > Rosales > Rosaceae > Pyrus > Pyrus communis. The sequence goes on from NC_142569.1 coordinate 23,965,047, forward strand.
CTCATATCATCAAGGTCAAAAGCAAAAGTATCTCATATCATGCTCTTTCCCTGTCTTTTTCTTTGTCCTTGTTCTTACTCGCATGGCAAAGTAAAAGAAGCAATCAGCCGGCACTTGGAGTCAGTCTTCCGTTCTGGAGCCAACTGCCTGGAATCTATTCCTGATTGCTTACCTAGCGTTGCCCTCGAGTAGTCATCTTCAACGGTTGATACACTTCCGGAGAAGGGACCACTTCTGCAAAGGGGAGCGAGTAAGGCAAGTGAAAATGATACATTGAAGCATGTGGAGACAAACATAGGCTGAGTTATCCTCCAACCCTTTTCAATACGAATTGGGCAGATTGAACAAAGAAACAGACCAAAGGGGTAAGCCCAGAAAGTGATTTTAAGGCAGTTTTGAGTGTTTTGGGTGATGTTTGAGTCTTTTGGTTTGTTTTAGTGTTTCAAGCATTTAGTTTTACATTCTTTGAGTTAGTTTAGTGTTTTATATTGTGTTTTTACGTTCTTGAGTCAAGTTATTACTTAATTTCGTCCAACATTGGGTTTAAGGTCAGAAACTGCCTAGTTAGTGTTTTTAGGCAGTTTTGAGTCTTTTGAACTTGTTTTGAATCCTTTGAGTCTTTGTGAACGTTTTTAAGTTTGTTTTTATGTTTTTGAGTCAAATCCAAGTGATTAACAATCCCTCCTAATCCCCGGTCCAGAACGATCCCTACTTATACATGTACAATTTGACGAAAAGAGGGTTTAATTTGTGTGCGTATAAATCTCGCACCAGGTGGTAATTTTCTTTGTAAAACAGCGGAAACATTCTCACTTACCCTTACTACCTCTTTATGTGATGGCCTCTTCCTTGTAGTGCACAATTCTTTCAAGAACTTAGCGTATTTGGGCACTTGCTTTATGGCATCTAGGAGCGGGATATTGACTTGAACTTTCCTAAATGTCTCAAGAATGTCCTTCTCATGCTCCTCCTTCTTTGTTTGCAAAAATCTGTGAGGAAAAGGAACATTGGGTGGAACGGGGTTAGAATTAATCAAATTTGAACCTATCTTACCTTTGATGGCCGAATGGGATGTATTGGATGAAGTAGTGTCCTTAGATGCTTGCGACAATAGATGTTGTGTCCTTGCCGTGGGCATGTTTGGAGCCTTCTCTTCATGTTGCAATGTCTCATCTTCATTAGGACTTGTTTTGGGTGGTGTGGATGTAGTGCCAACTTCTTTTCCACTCCTCAAAGTAATTGCTTTGGCAGATTCGAACTCTCCCTTTGGATTGACAATGGTTGAACTTGGAAGCTTGCCTTGGTCTCGGAATTGTCCCACAAACTCCGCAATCTGCCCTATTTGCTTTTCTAAGTGGTCCACCCTTTTGTCTTGGTTTTGCATTGCCTTGTTTTGATTTTCTTGCCCCTGAGACAAACTAGTAAGTAACTTAAGAATTGTAGCATTATCTAAAGATGTACCTTGATGGTTTTGGGCGGATTGGGGTTGGTTTTGGTCTTGGCCGTGGGGTTTGGTGTAAAACCCCGGGGGTTGCTGCCTAAAGCCTCCTTGTTGGTAAGGTTGTTGAGGCTCCCTCCACTTGAAATTTGGATGGTCTCTCCAACCCGGATTGTATGTATTGGAATATGGATCATTCCTTGGCTGATTTTGGCTTGGAAATCCAATGGCGTTTGCACTCTCCCATCCCCCATTCTCAATCAATTGAGGGCACTTTTCCGAAGGATGACCTTGAATAGAACATACGCCACATACAATTGGACTTTGGATCTTCATTCCTTCGGCCATCTGAGACACAAGAGAAGTAAGATTAGCTAATTGAGTTTGAATGTCGGATTGAGAACTTACCTCATTCACTTGTTGCCGTGGGGGGTCCCTTTGCCCAATTCCTTCGTATTGTTGTGCATTGAGAGCCCGGTTTGCAATAAGGTTCTTGGCTGCCATAGGGGTTTTATCCACCAACGCTCCTCCCGCCGAAGCATCAAGCATTTGTCTTTCAATGGGAAGAAGACCTTCATAGAAGTATTGAAGTAGAAGCTCCTCTTTCATTTGATGTTGAGGACATGATGCAACAAGGGTTTTAAAACGCTCGTAGTATGTTGGAAAACACTCCCCTTGACTTTGTTGAATTCCACTAATCTTCTTTCTCAAGAGAATGACTCTTGAAGTAGGAAAGAACTTTTCAAGAAACGCCCTCTTCATGCTCTCCCAAGAGGTGACCGTTCCGGGTGCTAGCTCGTATAACCAATCTTTGGCCTTCTCCAAAAGTGAGAACGGGAAAGCCTTCATCTTCAAAATGCTACCATCAACGTTAACTGGAGTCATGCTTGAACACACTACCTCGAACTCCTTCAAATGCTTGTTGGGATCTTCCATGGATAATCCATGGAATTTTGGAATGTGGTGCAACAAGCTTGACTTCAATTCAAATTCGTCGGTCTTGTCTTGAGCCGCCCTTGGGTATTGGATGCACAAGGGTGCAGCATTGGCCATTCCCGAAGCCGAAAGCTCCTTGATTGTACAGTTGTCCACTGCCATGGTTTCTTCCTCTTGTGCCGTGGGTTCTTCTTCCTCCCTTGGCGTTGGCTCTTCCTCCTCCTCAAGGTTGGGAGCCGTACTAGATTCTGGGTTCTTCTTCTTCTTCCTCAAAGTGCGCTCAAAATCGTCGTCGAAATCCAAGATGTTCGCACTAAGGGGTTGAGAACTACGAGTCATAAACTAGTACCTATAAACAAGAAAAGAAATTAGGTCAGTAGCTAAAACAAAAAGAAAATACAAAGAAACAAAAAGAAACAACGGGGGATTAGCAAAATTGCTAATCCCCGGCAACGGCGCCAAAAATTTGATGCGAAATATATAAGCACACAAATTAAACCCTCTTTTCGACAATTGTAGTATAGATATAAGTAGGGATCGTTCTAGGCCGGGGATTAGGAGGGATTGCTAATCTAATGAAAATTGACTCAAAGATGTGAAAATATGTTTTAAAACACTTTAAATAGACTCACAAGACTCTTACTAACTTATATGACTCAAAACAAACTTTAAAGACTCAAAACAACCAAAAACAACCAAAAAGACTCAATTTAGACTCTATGACTTAATTTGGACGAAAATACACTTGGTTTTGACTCTAAAGACTCAAAAAGACTCTTTTGGACAGATTTGGAACAAATAAGAAAGGGGGTTTTTGTGACATCCCGTCCCGGGATTATTAAACGCACGTGTGAAATTACCTTTTTGCCCTTAGTTCGTTTTTTTGTCACGTTGTGGGTTGTTTTGTGTGGTGTGGCATGAGTTGGACCACACACACACACACTCACACACACACTCACTCTTCCCCTCCCTCTGTCTCTCTCCCCCGTGTCTCTCTCTCCCTTCTTTCTTCTTCCTCCTTCTGTGAGTGTACGGACACACTCCAAGGACCTTCAAACCATCACAGATCGAGGAAACCAAGGGTGCAGTCGTGATCGTGAGGTCGAGGGGAGCACGAATATATCATTTTCAGGTAGGAACCTCAACGTTTTCACGTCGAATTCACAAGCTCCGATTTATGTACTGTTCATGCAAAATTTATACATTGATTTTTTGGGATTTCTAAGCTCATAGGTAGCTTGGTGGTGTCCCAAGGAGCCTCGGAGTGCTTCGTTGGACGAAATTGGACGTCGGGATCGTCCTACTCGAAGTTGGCCGGTTTTGGTTGTTTGCACAGGTAAGATTTCGTAATTTTTAGCCTTTAAAAGTGGTCCAACGTGATTCTACTAGTCTAGGGCTTTCTTTTGGTCCAAGAATCATAGAAAATGGTTGAGAAACGAAGGAGATTAGTAAGTTTAAACTTTTCCCAGTTTTCCGGCGACCGGAGTCCGGCGAGGGTCGACCGGAGAAGAAACCGGAATATTCCGTTAAGTTTAACGGAATATTCCTAACGGCAGTAACGGCATCCGGTTAGATTTGACGGAATATTCCGTCAGTTTAACGGAATATTCCTGACGGCGTCTGTTGACACCGTCAGTGTGCCTGGCACGTGGCCGCGCGTGGGGGGCGCGTAGGTCCGTGCCTGTGCTGGCGCGTGGGGGCGCGTGCGGGGTCCAAAAATTATTTTAAAAATATGGTTGTGATCCTGAGGTTGTGTAGAGCACGTTGGTATATTCATTTGTCCATTTTGAGCAATGTATGAGAAGTTATTACGAGAAACGGGTTATGTGCTTTAAAGTTAACGTTTTTATAGTTGTTTCGCATCTAGGTGACACGTACCCAGAGGACGAGCGTGCACACGCGAGACAGGGGGGCTACGACCCTTCTACATACCAGTGAGTGGGCTTTTGTTTTCCGTATATACCTATATACATTTATATTCCCAGAAATTGATTAAAAAGGGTTATTTACATTATGCCATGCACTTTATTATTATCGTTTATGCATCATTGCATGCATTATTTGTGGCATTGATGCGAAAATAGTTAAACACACAAATTAAACCCTATGGATGACAATTGTAGTAAATGAGCAAATAGGGATCGTTCTAGACCGGGGATTAACTAGGGATGCTAATCAATGTGAAATTGACTCAAAAACGTAAGAACACAATATAAAACACTTACTAGACTCAAAGAATGCAAAACTAAACTTTAAAACACTAAAACAAACCAAAAGACTCAAACATCACCCAAAACACTCAAAACTGCCTTAAAAACACTTTCTGGGCAGTTTTGGACACTTTGGTGAATTTGGACGAATTTGTGTAACAAATTGAATCAAAACACTTAAAAACACAAACTAAGACACTTTCTAACTAAGTTGGACACTAAAGTAAAGGGGGATTAAGGTTTTGACGAAATTAAATTAAATAAAACAAGTTAATAAACTAGGCAGATTGTATAAACGGATTTGAGAAAGAAGATGATGGATGGATTAGTTAGAGGTCCATTCTCCACACATGACACATTTATATATGAATCGATTCTCCAATTGCTTTTCATTATCTATGATGCTCAACACCCCAAGTTAACCGTGATGCACTAATTAACTCTCAAATTTTCCTTATGTTATTGAATTGGATGATGCATGCGACAATTCAAATCATTCTCCAATGGTTCTCAACATGAATGCATAGAAGAGATACAACGAGAGATCATTATGCTCTATGAGAATTATAAGTGTTGACGAGGCAATTGTAACTATGAATGCATGATACTCTTGCCAAGAATTCAATTAACGCGGTTGTGACTAACAACCTTCACTACTCATGTTTATAAACTTGTGACGATTAGGTGAAACTCGTTTATAAACTAGCATCGAGTTTATGCATGAAGACTAAGTATGCATCCCTAATCAACATACAAAAACAAGTTTTTAATAAACATGATAATTGAATTGCAATCATAACTTAACAAATCACAATTGGAAGAAATCAATTCATATTTCAAACATGTTCATGGCTTCAAATTTTCCCCTAACTAATTAGGGGTTTAGCCACTCATGATTACAACAAACTTAGATAGTAATAACAAGGTAAACATTGAAAACAAGAACGAAGAACACCTAAAAATCCCAACAACTCAATCTTGAATTGTATGAACGTTTAGGCCTCTTCTCCTTTAGTTGCTGCAGCACAAGGGGTTTTGGTGAGTTTTGGGGGTTATGGATGATGTAGAATGATGTGTTTAGGGTAGGGATGGATGTAGGGGAAGGCAAGGAGTGTTTTTGGGCAGAAAATATGAAGAATGGTGAAGTATGGCTGTGTTAGAGAGAGAGCATGAATTTCTGGCGTGAATGGATGTGTATATGAGATGGTTTTCTGAATATGGAAGAGTGAATGAGAATGAATGCAATGGATGCTTATTTATAGGTGAAATGGGGGGAACATGACAGCTAGGAACTTGGTGGAAATCTGAAATGGTGATGGGAGATGCATGTGGCTGATTTGTGCATGTGATTAAAGGGTGGGAGTGCATGTGCTTTGACAGAAATGAAAGGGTGCATGTGGGTGAATGTGTGGCTGATTTGTGGTGCAATGATGAAGTGAATGTGATTGTGGAAATGCATGTGGAGTGTGCTGAAATATGTTGATGTGCAATGATGAATTGGGATGGCTGAAAATCTGGAGTGGGAATTGCATGTGGGTGTTTTGGTGACTGAAATGATGAAGTGGGATGGATATGTGGCTGCAATGATGAATTGGGAGAGCATGTGGGTGGAAATGCATGTGGGTGAATGTGTGGCTGCATGGTTGAATGATTAAAGGTGCATGTGGGTTGGAAATGCATGTGGAGTGGCTGGAATGAAGTGTGTATAAAAGGCTAGAATCTGATTCAAAGAGAATGGCATTTGTTTTGAACTTTGTTTCCTCATTTTCCACCTCCAAATCAGGTTTTCATTACTTTAAAATATGGCTGAGAGGATGACAAACAAGGTAAGTATTTAAGGTAAGTTAAATGGCTCAAATCTGATGTAAATGATATTTCCACATATGGCATGTGTTTTGAGCGTTTTTTTCTTGTTTTCACAGCTTGCAAATCAGGTCACAAAGCCCTTCCTTTTGCTCCAAACATAAGCTATCCATTCCAAGTCCAATTTTGCTCCAAAATGCTCCAAAATGCATCTTTTTGCTTCCTTAGCCATATGAACCTAAAAACACACGAAAATGGCTTAAACAACTAAAACAACTATGAATTAACAATATAAATGCACGAAAACAAGCTAAGTAAGTCGCCTAAATATGCTCCTATCAAATTCCCCCACACTTAGCTTTTGCTAGTCCTCGAGCAAAACAAAACAAAAGAAACCAAAAACAAAACAAAACACAATCTAAACCTTCCAACATGTATCTCAGGGATTTCAAACGAACATGACACAATATAGAACATCATTCCCACAACATTTAGCTTTCTTTACACTTCAACAAACACTTAATCATAGTTACCATTCACTAGTTCGCATTTAATCAATTAAAACACATTTGGAATGTAGTAACATGCCTTAGAGAATTTCCTCAATTCCTTACTAGAATGCACTCTATTTTCACACAGATTTTCTAACTTCACACCCTACACTAGGTATATGTGAGAAGATTGATGTAAATATGAATTCTAACACTCACATATGTTATATCAAAGAAAGCATTTTCTGGATTTACGACAATGACATGAATATGATCTCATGAATGGAATGCTACTACTTAGAACGAGAACCAGTGATTCCATATGCTCATACCAAATTCAAACTCCACATATTGAATACATAACATCAAGATAGAAGTTGAGGGTTGTAACGGGGCTAAGGGTAATGGCTAACAAGGAAAAGCAAAGGACAAACAAAGGTTCTTAAAGCAATAGGAAGCAAAGTAATGAGATTGACACTTAAACTCACTTTTAATGGCAGAAATCAACTTTTAAACACAAGGGAAGATTCATGCACAATTAGGGTCAAATTCACTCTTTTGGACCCTTCCTTCAATAACCAACACTTGTGAGATCATTCTTACTTCTTTTTCAACTCTTTTTCTTTCTTTTCACCACTTTTTTTTTTTTCTTTTATTTTCTTCTTTGCCGTGCCCTATTATCTTCCCCCACACTCGTTTTCTGCAATATATTGATCAAAAGGAGTTCATTCTAAGTCATGCTTCACTATCCTTTAAGAACAAGGGTATGGAAAGTCCTAATCTAAGCTAGGTGAGGATAATGTGGTTTAACAAAGAAAATAAGCTTGAAAAGGCTCAAAAGGGGTAATCCTACAATACATGTGAAAAGGGATAGGCTTTTTGGCTTTGGCTTGACTAACAACTTCATCTTATTGTATGTTATGCAATCAATATCTTGCTTTGAATGAATTGGGCATGAGTTCTAGTATTTGGAACTATAATGAAATGCATTCCAAGTAGCAACCAAGCAAAGAATGATGAGATCATGCAACGACTTTTAGAAAACAAGAAATCACAGATTTATACTCTCCAAAGAACGTTGTAGGCTCAAGTCTCACAAGGATGTAGCTTTAGTTTAAGTTCCTTCGTTCAAGCATGTTACAAAAAAAAAAAAAAAAACAGATTTTCTCTTTGTAATTACATGTGAATTCATAAGCTATAACCATAACCAAGCATAAACCAAAGCATAAATCATCTTCCAGCCATGTTTACAACATTCTATAATAGTCATGTAATTTAAAACCAAATCCTCATCATTGTGTTGGAAGGTACCCTAAAACACAAACACACAAAAACGACTCAAAACACTCTTTTTAGGCTTTTTAAAACATGTTTTTCAAATTTTTATGTGATTTTCGGAGTTATAAAAACAAAACATACTAAAACACTCTAAAACAACTTAAAAACACCTTAAAACAGCAAGGAACAACATTTTAAGTAATGGGTGATAAAATCCCACGAATTTGTATTAAATAAACTTAGTTACCCCCCCACACTTAAATCAAACATTGTCCTCAATGTTTTAAGCTTAGATTCACACAAATCATAAGTAAACACACAAAAAGCAACTAAACAACCTAACATGGCAGAAACGAAATAGCAACAAAGAGAATAGTTTAGGAACGCAAATCTGGAATTGGAGTGCATTCTAGGTCTTCTTTTGTTAAATGCATGGGTTGCCTCCCAAGTAGCGCTTGCTTTAACGTCGTACAGCCGGACGAAGAACCCAAATCACTCCAGATTGGAGCCCACGGCACCCAAGGGAAGTTCTTCCACAACATGCTCCACAAAGTTCTCATAGTATGGCTTCAATCTATGTCCGTTCACCTTGAACTCGTGGCCACTTTTTAAGCTTTGGACTTGGACTGCACCATGAGGAAAAACATTAGTAACAACAAGAGGTCCAATCCATTTGGAACGTAACTTACCAGGGAATAACCGAAGTCTTGAATCAAAAAGCAACACTTTCTGCCCCTTGGAGAACGTTTTGGTACGAAGCATCTTATCATGATAAGCCTTCGTTTTGTCCTTGTAGATGCGAGCATTCTCGTAAGCCTCGTTCCTAATCTCCTCAAGTTCATCTAATTGGAGCTTCCTATGAACTCCAGCAGCGTCTATGTGATAGAAGCATATTTAGGCGACTTACTTAGCTTGTTTTCGTGCATTTATATTGTTAATTCATAGTTGTTTTAGTCGTTTAAGCCATTTTCGTGTGTTTTTAGGTTCATATGGCTAAGGAAGCAAAAAGATGCATTTTGGAGCATTTTGGAGCAAAATTGGACTTGGAATGGATAGCTTATGTTTGGAGCAAAAGGAATGGACGAAATTGAAGGATTCCTAATCCATTGCAGCCACATGCTTTCACATGCATAAATCAGCCACATGCATCTCCCATCACCATATCAGATTTCCATCATATTCACATGCATTCCATCCTTTAAAACATTGCACATGCACTCCCTTTAATTAATTAAGCCACATGCACTCCCATCCATTTCATCATTGCAGCAAACACATGCTTTCACATGCATTTTCAGATTGTCCCCTTTGCACATGCAGCCACATTCCCTCCTAGCTGTCATGTTCCCCCCATTTCACCTATAAATAAGCATTCATTCTCATTCATTCTCATTCACTATTCCCATATTCAGAAATTCATTCATTCACTCTTCCATATTCCAGAAATTCGTCAAAACCTCTCCACACCCTTGCAGCAGCCACCAAAACACTTTTCTCCTCCATTGCAGCCACTCCAACCACTCCCCAAACCATTCACACCATCAAACTATCCTTAGACCTTGTGCTACAACGAAGAGAAAGATAAGAGGGCCTAAACGTTCATACAATTCAAGTTTGAGTTGTTGGAATGTTTAGGTGTTTCTTTGATTTCAATGTTTAATTTCAATACTCTTTGTTTTGTACGAATGAGGAATGGAAGAGAAGAGGGCCTAAACGTTCATACAATTCAAGTTTGAGTTGTTGGAATGTTTAGGTGTTTCTTTGATTCCAATGTTTAAATTCAACTAAACCCCCCTTGGCTAGGGGGGGATTCGAAATATATGTTTATGCTTGCATTTTGATTTGATTACTTCTAATTGCGTTTCATAAGTTGTGGATTCAATTTGTTTAACCGTTTGATTGATAACTTATTTATGTATGTTTATTGAGAATGCGCGCTTAATTTTCATGCATGAATATGACGCTAGAATATAAGTGAGTTTCACCTAATAGTTACGAACTTATATTCGCAAGTAGTGGAGGTTGCTTATAAACAATCGCGTTAAACAAATTCTTGGCATAAGTTTCATGCAATCATAGTAACGAATGCCTCGTCAACACTTATAATTTTCATAGAGCGTAATGATTCTTGCTTGTACCTCTTCTATGCATTCATGTTGAGGACTTGTGGGGAATGTTTTGAATTGTCGCATGCATCATCCAATTCAATAACGTTAGGAAGATTTGAAGGTTAATTAGTGCATCACGGTTAACTTGGGGTGTTGAGTATCATAGTTTATTGAAATGCAATTGGAAATCATTTTATTATGCAAGTATAACATGTATGGAGATGAACCCCTTAGCTAGGTTCCCATCCATTCAATTCCATCAAATTCATCTTTACATTCTGTCTAGTTTATTAACTTCTTTCGTTATTTCAATTCTCGTCAATTTAAAACCCCCCTTTACTTTCTTGTTCTTTAGTGTTTAGACTTTGTTTAGTTTATGTTTTAAAGTGTTTTGATTCAATTTATTTCCCAAAATTCGTCCAAATTCACCAAAGTGCTCAAAACTGCCCAGAAAGTGATTTTAAGGCTGTTTTGAGTGTTTTGGGTGATGTTTGAGTCTTTTGGTTTGTTTTAGTGTTTAAAAGTTTAGTTTTGCATTCTTTGAGTCTAGTATAGTGTTTTATATTGTGTTTTTACGTTTGAATCAAACCATAATCTTAAATTCGTCCAAAATTGGGTTTAAGGTCAGAAACTGCCTAGTTAGTGTTTTTAGGCAGTTTTGAGTCTTTTGAACCTGTTTTGAGTCCTTTGAGTCTTTGTGAACGTTTTTAACTTTATTTTACGTTTTTGAGTCAGTTTCCAAGTGATTTACAATCCCTCCTAATCCCCGGTTAAGAACGATCCCTACTTATACTTATACTACAATTGACAAAAAGAGGGTTTAATTTGTGTGCGTATAATTCTCGCATCACTATGTCCAAATTGAAGGTTTTCACCCGTCATTATAGCTTCATCACTCACGGCACAAGAGGAGGAGAAGTTGGTGAGGGTTCTCAAAGAGCACAAGACCGCAATAGGGTGGACTTTGGCCGACATCAAGGGTATAAGTCCTACCACGTGCATGCATCGAATTCTCATGGAAGAAGGCGCCAAACCATCAAGGGAAGCCCAACGTCGACTCAACCCACCAATGATGGAAGTAGTGAAGAAGGAAATCATCAAATTGCTTGATTGTGGCGTCATCTATCCCATCTCGGATAGTTGTTGGGTTTCACCGGTCCAAGTGGTTCCCAAGAAGTCCGGAGTCACGGTGGTGAAAAATGAAGAAGATGAACTTGTGCCTACACGCATTCAAACCGGTTGGAGGGTGTGCATTGACTATAGGAAGCTAAATGCGGCAACAAGGAAAGATCACTTCCCTTTGCCATTCATCGATCAAATGCTTGAAAGGTTAGCCGGTCATTCTTTTTATTGCTTTCTTGATGGTTATTCGGGATATAATCAAATTGTCATAGCGCCGGATGATCAAGAAAAGACCACCTTTACTTGTCCATTTGGTACTTTTGCATATCGTCGTATGCCATTTGGTTTATGCAATGCACCGGCCACTTTCCAACGATGCATGGTAAGTATCTTCTCTGATTATGTTGAAAAGATAATTGAAGTATTTATGGACGATTTTAGTGTGTTTGGAGACTCATTTGATGCTTGTTTGCACAATCTCACTTTAATCTTGAAAAGATGCATGGAAACTAACCTTGTTTTGAATTGGGAAAAATGTCATTTTATGGTTAAACAAGGTATAGTTTTGGGTCATATCATCTCTGAAAAAGGAATTGAAGTTGATAAGTCTAAAATAGATCTTGTACGTCACTTACCCTCTGCTACTTCGGTTAGAGAGGTCCGTTCTTTTCTTGGCCATGCAGGATTCTATAGGCGATTTATCAAGGATTTTTCTAAGATTGCACAACCACTATGCCGTCTCCTACAAAAAGAAGTGGCGTTTGAATTCACTAAGGAGTGCACGACATCATTCAACCAACTCAAGGAGTTGTTGACCACGGCACCCATTATTGTTCCCCCGGATTGGAGCCTCCCGTTCGAGCTTATGTGTGATGCGTCCGACTATGCTTTAGGAGCAGTTGTAGGACAAAGAAAGGACAAGAGGCCGCATGTCATCTACTACGCCTCACGGACGTTGAATGATGCTCAACTTAATTATTCCACAACCGAAAAAGAACTCTTGGCTATTGTATTTGCATTAGATAAGTTTAGATCATATCTTCTTGGTACTAAAGTAATTGTTTTCACTGACCATGCAGCCTTGAAGTATCTTCTCACCAAAAAGGAGGCTAAGCCAAGACTCATTCGTTGGATGCTCCTACTTCAAGAGTTCGATCTTGAAATCCGAGACAAGAAAGGGTGTGAAAACGTGGTGGCTGACCACCTAAGTAGAATGGTGCGTGAGGAAGAGTCCACCCCCATTTTAGAAACGTTTCCGGATGAGCAACTTTTGTCCATTGAGATTGTGCGTAGATGTGTGCCCGAATCTGAATTTAATTCCATTCTTACTTTCTGCCATACTTATGCATGTGGGGGACATTTTGGCACCCAAAGGACAGCCCTAAAGGTATTACAATCTGGATTTTATTGGCCTAATCTCTTTAAAGACGCTAAAATGTTTTGTTTAACATGCGATAAGTGTCAAAGAACAGGTAACATAGGGCCTAAGGACCAAATGCCGCAACAATCTCTCTCCTTTGTGGAAATTTTTGATGTTTGGGGTATTGATTTCATGGGCCCCTTCCCTCCATCTTTTGGTTTCACTTATATCTTGCTAGCTGTCGATTATGTTTCCAAATGGGTGGAAGCCAAAGCCACCCGTACTAACGATTCTAAGGTTGTTGCAGATTTTGTGAAATCTAATATTTTTGCTAGGTTTGGGATGCCACGAGTTTTAATAAGTGATGGGGGTTCTCACTTTCGTAACCGCACCATTGAAGCTTTGCTCAAGAAGTACAACGTTACTCATAAGGTTTCCACACCTTATCACCCTCAAACTAATGGGCAAGCGGAGGTTTCAAATAGGGAGATCAAACAAGTCCTAGAGAAAACCGTGGGACCCTCAAGAAGAGATTGGAGTTTGCGCTTGGACGATGCATTGTGGGCCTATCGTACGGCTTACAAAACTCCCCTTGGCATGTCACCTTTTCGGCTTATATATGGTAAGCCATGTCATTTGCCCGTTGAGTTAGAGCACAAGGCACATTGGGCTGTGAAAACAATTACTTTAGTACCAAGAAGATATGATCTAAACTTATCTAATGCAAATACAATAGCCAAGAGTTCTTTTTCGGTTGTGGAATAATTAAGTTGAGCATCATTCAACGTCCGTGAGGCGTAGTAGATGACATGCGGCCTCTTGTCCTTTCTTTGTCCTACAACTGCTCCTAAAGCATAGTCGGACGCATCACACATAAGCTCGAACGGGAGGCTCCAATCCGGGGGAACAATAATGGGTGCCGTGGTCAACAACTCCTTGAGTTGGTTGAATGATGCCGTGCACTCCTTAGTGAATTCAAACGCCACTTCTTTTTGTAGGAGACGGCATAGTGGTTGTGCAATCTTAGAAAAATCCTTGATAAATCGCCTATAGAATCCTGCATGGCCAAGAAAAGAACGGACCTCTCTAACCGAAGTAGGAGAGGGTAAGTGACGTACAAGATCTATTTTGGACTTATCAACTTCAATTCCTTTTTCAGAGATGATATGACCCAAAACTATACCTTGTTTAACCATAAAATGACATTTTTCCCAATTCAAAACAAGGTTAGTTTCCATGCATCTTTTCAAGATTAAAGTGAGATTGTGCAAACAAGCATCAAATGAGTCTCCAAACACACTAAAATCGTCCATAAATACTTCAATTATCTTTTCAACATAATCAGAGAAGATACTTACCATGCATCGTTGGAAAGTGGCCGATGCATTGCATAAACCAAATGGCATACGACGATATGCAAAAGTACCAAATGGACAAGTAAAGGTGGTCTTTTCTTGATCATCCGGCGCTATGACAATTTGATTATATCCCGAATAACCATCAAGAAAGCAATAAAAAGAATGACCGGCTAACCTTTCAAGCATTTGATCGATGAATGGCAAAGGGAAGTGATCTTTCCTTGTTGCCGCATTTAGCTTCCTATAGTCAATGCACGCCCTCCAACCGGTTTGAATGCGTGTAGGCACAAGTTCATCTTCTTCATTTTTCACCACCGTGACTCCGGACTTCTTGGGAACCACTTGGACCGGTGAAACCCAACAACTATCCGAGATGGGATAGATGACGCCACAATCAAGCAATTTGATGATTTCCTTCTTCACTACTTCCATCATTGGTGGGTTGAGTCGACGTTGGGCTTCCCTTGATGGTTTGGCGCCTTCTTCCATGAGAATTCGATGCATGCACGTGGTAGGACTTATACCCTTGATGTCGGCCAAAGTCCACCCTATTGCGGTCTTGTGCTCTTTGAGAACCCTCACCAACTTCTCCTCCTCTTGTGCCGTGAGTGATGAAGCTATAATGACGGGCAATGTGTCTTGCTCGCCCAAAAACACATACTTCAAGTGATTTGGCAACGGTTTGAGCTCGAGTGTAGGTGGTTGTTCTATAGAAGGAAGCAACTTATCAGTCGAAATTGGGATTGAAATTGAACTAGGGAACTTACCTTGGAGCCATGGCAATGACTCTAGGGCTGCCACGGTCTCAATTACATCTTCATCAAAGGCCACGGCATGGGTGTTCAATTGTGTGCCGTGGTTTGTTATGGTGACATCCATGTGATCCTTCATTTCGATGCCATTTGTAATGACTGTTTCAAGTGCATCGCCATGTAATTGATCAAGGTGTGCCTGCGCCAAAGAATCAAGAATATCAATAGAGAAACATGAGTGATCATCATTAGGAAATCTCATAGTTTCAGAAATATTAAAATCAATCACTTCCCCATCGAATTCCATTGTTAAAGTGCCTTTAAACACGTCTATCTTAGTTCGGGCCGTCTTCATGAATGGCCTCCCAAGAAGAATCGGCAAGGATGGAGCATGGGTGGTTTCCTCCATTTCAAGGACATAGAAATCCGCCGGGAAGATCAAATCATTTACCTGCACTAAGACATCTTCCAATACGCCCTTTGGATAGGCATTAGATCTATCGGCCAACTGAATAACCACACCATCATTTTTCAATTCGCCAAGGTTCATTGAAGCATAAATAGAGTATGGCATGACGTTAATTGAAGCTCCTAAGTCTAACATAGCATGTTCGAACTTAGTTTGACCAATAATACAAGGGATTGTAAAGCTACCTGGATCTTTGCACTTTGGTGGTAACTTTCTTTGTAGAACAGCGGAAACGTTCTCACTTACCCTTACTACCTCTTTATGTGACGCCCTCTTCCTTGTAGTGCACAATTCCTTCAAGAACTTAGCGTATTTGGGCACTTGCTTTATGGCATCTAGGAGCGGGATATTGACTTGAACTTTCCTAAACGTCTCAAGAATGTCCTTCTCATGCTCCTCCTTCTTTGTTTGCCTAAACCTGCCAGGAAAGGGCACGTTTAGTGGAATAGAACTTGACAAAGTCGAATTTGGACTTACCTTAGGCGTGTTGGACAGTTTTGGCACAATAGGAGGCTGCGGCAACATGTCCTCTTCTTGACTTGTTTTGGATGGCCTTGAGGTGGTTCCGACCTCCTTACCACTTCTCAACATGATTGCCTTGGCAGATTCGCACCCTCCCCTTGGATTGACAATGGTTGAGCTAGGGAGCTTGCCTTTGTCTCGGAATTGTCCTACAAATTCTGCAATCTGCCCAATTTGTTTCTCCAAGTGATCCACCCTTTTGTCTTGGTTTTGCATGGCTTTGGTTTGATCCTCTTGCCCCTGAGACAAATTGGTAAGTAATTTAAGAAGTGTTTCATTGCCCAACGACGTACCTTGATTGTTTTGGGCAGGTTGTGCTTGGTTTGGATTGGGGCCGAATGGCTTGGTGTAGAACCCCGGGGGTTGTTGTCTAAAGCCTCCTTGTTGTTGAGGTTGTTGAGGTTCCCTCCACTTGAAGTTTGGATGGTCTCTCCAACCCGGATTGTATGTGTTGGAATATGGATCATTCCTTGGTTGATTGTGGCTCGGAAATCCAATGGCATTTGCACTCTCCCATCCCCCATTCTCAATCAATTGAGGGCATTTTTCCGAAGGGTGTCCTTGGATAGAACATACACCACATACAATCGGTCCTTGTATCTTCATTCCTTCGGCCATCTGAGACACAATAGAAGTAAGATTAGCTATCTGAGATTGAATATCGGATTGAGAACTTACCTCATTCAAGTGTTGCCGTGGGGGGTCCCTTTGCCCAAGTCCTTCATATTGTTGTGCATTTAGAGCACGGTTTGCAATTAGGGTCTTGGCCGACATAGGAGTTTTGTCCACCAATGCACCTCCCGCCGAAGCATCGAGCATTTGCCTTTCAATGGGAAGAAGGCCCTCATAGAAATATTGAAGGAGAAGCTCCTCCTTCATTTGATGTTGAGGACACGATGCAACAAGGGCTTTAAAACGCTCGTAGTATGCCGGAAAAGATTCTCCTTGACTTTGTTGGATTCCGCTAATTTTCTTCCTCAAGAGAATGACTCTTGAAGTAGGGAAGAACTTCTCCAAGAATGCTCTCTTCATGCTCTCCCAAGAAGTAACGGTCCCGGGTGCCAATTCATAAAGCCAATCCTTAGCCTTTTCCACAAGAGAGAATGGAAAAGCTTTCATCATTAGAATGTTCCCATCGACATTTATGGGTGTCATGCTCGAACAAACAACCTCGAACTCCTTGAGATGCTTGTTGGGATCTTCCATGGAAAGCCCATGGTATTTCGGAATGTGGTGCAACAAGCTTGACTTCAACTCGAATTCATCGGTCTTGCCTTGGGCAGCCGCGGGGTATTGAATGCATAATGGTGCGGCATTGGTCAACCCCGAGGCCGAAAGCTCTTTAATGGTCCGATTGTCCGCTGCCATAACTTCTTCTTCCACACTTTCAAACTCAGATTCGGCCTCTGAACTTGAACTAGGTTCACTAGGTTCGGGATGCCTCCTCTTTCTTCTCAAATCACGTTCAAAATCGTCGTTAAAGTCCAAGATATGTGCATGCACAGTTTGAGAACTCCGCGTCATGCACTAGTACCTAAACCAAGAAAACAAAACAAAATAAGAAAACTAGGTAAATTACACTAAAAACATACGGCAAAAACACAAGGGATTAGCAATTTTGCTAATCCCCGGCAACGGCGCCAAAATTTGATGCGAAAATAGTTAAACACACAAATTAAACCCTATGGATGACAATTGTAGTAAATGAGCAAATAGGGATCGTTCTAGACCGGGGATTAACTAGGGATGCTAATCAATGTGAAATTGACTCAAAAACGTAAGAACACAATATAAAACACTTACTAGACTCAAAGAATGCAAAACTAAACTTTAAAACACTAAAACAAACCAAAAGACTCAAACATCACCCAAAACACTCAAAACTGCCTTAAAAACACTTTCTGGGCAGTTTTGGACACTTTGGTGAATTTGGACGAATTTGTGTAACAAATTGAATCAAAACACTTAAAAACACAAACTAAGACACTTTCTAACTAAGTTGGACACTAAAGTAAAGGGGGATTAAGGTTTTGACGAAATTAAATTAAATAAAACAAGTTAATAAACTAGGCAGATTGTATAAACGGATTTGAGAAAGAAGATGATGGATGGATTAGTTAGAGGTCCATTCTCCACACATGACACATTTATATATGAATCGATTCTCCAATTGCTTTTCATTATCTATGATGCTCAACACCCCAAGTTAACCGTGATGCACTAATTAACTCTCAAATTTTCCTTATGTTATTGAATTGGATGATGCATGCGACAATTCAAATCATTCTCCAATGGTTCTCAACATGAATGCATAGAAGAGATACAACGAGAGATCATTATGCTCTATGAGAATTATAAGTGTTGACGAGGCAATTGTAACTATGAATGCATGATACTCTTGCCAAGAATTCAATTAACGCGGTTGTGACTAACAACCTTCACTACTCATGTTTATAAACTTGTGACGATTAGGTGAAACTCGTTAATAAACTAGCATCGAGTTTATGCATGAAGACTAAGTATGCATCCCTAATCAACATACAAAAACAAGTTTTTAATAAACATGATAATTGAATTGCAATCATAACTTAACAAATCACAATTGGAAGAAATCAATTCATATTTCAAACATGTTCATGGCTTCAAATTTTCCCCTAACTAATTAGGGGTTTAGCCACTCATGATTACAACAAACTTAGATAGTAATAACAAGGTAAACATTGAAAACAAGAACGAAGAACACCTAAAAATCCCAACAACTCAATCTTGAATTGTATGAACGTTTAGGCCTCTTCTCCTTTAGTTGCTGCAGCACAAGGGGTTTTGGTGAGTTTTGGGGGTTATGGATGATGTAGAATGATGTGTTTAGGGTAGGGATGGATGTAGGGGAAGGCAAGGAGTGTTTTTGGGCAGAAAATATGAAGAATGGTGAAGTATGGCTGTGTTAGAGAGAGAGCATGAATTTCTGGCGTGAATGGATGTGTATATGAGATGGTTTTCTGAATATGGAAGAGTGAATGAGAATGAATGCAATGGATGCTTATTTATAGGTGAAATGGGGGGAACATGACAGCTAGGAACTTGGTGGAAATCTGAAATGGTGATGGGAGATGCATGTGGCTGATTTGTGCATGTGATTAAAGGGTGGGAGTGCATGTGCTTTGACAGAAATGAAAGGGTGCATGTGGGTGAATGTGTGGCTGATTTGTGGTGCAATGATGAAGTGAATGTGATTGTGGAAATGCATGTAGAGTGTGCTGAAATATGTTGATGTGCAATGATGAATTGGGATGGCTGAAAATCTGGAGTGGGAATTGCATGTGGGTGTTTTGGTGACTGAAATGATGAAGTGGGATGGATATGTGGCTGCAATGATGAATTGGGAGAGCATGTGGGTGGAAATGCATGTGGGTGAATGTGTGGCTGCATGGTTGAATGATTAAAGGTGCATGTGGGTTGGAAATGCATGTGGAGTGGCTGGAATGAAGTGTGTATAAAAGGCTAGAATCTGATTCAAAGAGAATGGCATTTGTTTTGAACTTTGTTTCCTCATTTTCCACCTCCAAATCAGGTTTTCATTACTTTAAAATATGGCTGAGAGGATGACAAACAAGGTAAGTATTTAAGGTAAGTTAAATGGCTCAAATCTGATGTAAATGGTATTTCCACATATGGCATGTGTTTTGAGCGTTTTTTTCTTGTTTTCACAGCTTGCAAATCAGGTCACAAAGCCCTTCCTTTTGCTCCAAACATAAGCTATCCATTCCAAGTCCAATTTTGCTCCAAAATGCTCCAAAATGCATCTTTTTGCTTCCTTAGCCATATGAACCTAAAAACACACGAAAATGGCTTAAACAACTAAAACAACTATGAATTAACAATATAAATGCACGAAAACAAGCTAAGTAAGTCGCCTAAATATGCTCCTATCAGGCATACATATACATATGCATATGTTATATATATTTATATGTGGGTGCTGTGGAGGCCTAGGTAAGTGCCAGGTAAGCGTTAATTAACGATTGCATTAAATAGTGGTTAGAGATGCTTAGAGAGCTCATAACCTGCACCCCCGGTGTTAGTGCTCCCGCCCAGAGTAGGGCACAGTCCTTCACGTGTTGTTCACCTCCCGCACCATACGCTCAGCTTGGATCCAAGCTAGGTGCATAGGCTTGTCGTACAGACCACAGTAGGTGGTTCCGACTCGTAGGTGACCCGCGATTATTCGCACAGCCTTCACGTGATCGTAGCACTAGAGCGTATATACATGTTACACCCAGGCCTGTCGTACAGACCCCTTTAGGTGGTTCCGACTCGTGGGCAGGTTTAGATATTGAGTTGAGATTTGAGCTCTATATGCAGCCGTACAGGTCACGTTAGGTGACTCCGGCTGCCAGAGGATTGTGTGATTGATATGACTCATACCTGAGCACTTGCATATCATTATGAGATTTTGACATGGCATATATTGAGCATGAATGATATACCCTTGAGCATGACTGGCATATCTATACATACGTATATATGTTTATTTTCTGGGAAGTATACAGGTTTTACGGCGAGGGGTTAGATTGTATTTTGCTAAATGGTTTTCAAAGAGCTTTGTTTTTGCCCACTCACGCTTTTGTTTTGCGCCCCTCCAGGTTCTAGTTGCTTAGCCGTTGCGGTGGTTTCCCTTGAGAGCTTTTCGGCGTTCTGACAGACATTCCACATTGTAGGGTCGCCTTCGGGCGTACTACTGTTGTCGTTTTATTTGGACTGCTATAGACCTGCTCTGAATTTGTATCGCACTAACTAGCACTTATTCTAGTACTTGTATACTAGTTTTTAATTATTCGTACTTTTTTTTTATTACTACTTACTAGCTTCCGCACGTGCACATGGTTACGTCACCTTTGTGTGACGGCCAGCACGCTCCGATCTCGGTCGGGGTGTGTCTGTTTTGATTTTGGATGAAATCACAACTGGAATTAATCAAATCATATTATAATTGTAATCATGGTTTCAAAGCATCCCTAGGCTAAAACGAGTTTAGCCTCTCATGTTCATGACAAAACAAAGCAATATAGATTTAAACATTGAAAATAAAAGATAGATTACACCTAGACACGTCCAACACTCCAACTTGAATGTATGATAGGAGCATATTTAGGCGACTTAACTAGCTTATTCTTGTGCATTTGTGCTATTATTTCTTAGTTAATGTCGTATTACAACTCAATTTCGTGTGTTTGTAGGTCCTATGGGTTAAAGTATCAAGAAAGTGCATTTTGGTGCATTTTGGAGCTATTTTGGACACTAGGTGGTGAGCTTGCATGTGGGCTAACATGGATGGACGAATTTGGACTTCAAGAAGTTGGAAATGTGATAAGAAGAGGAAGGAACTAAGCTAAGGACAAAGTGGATAAGTAAAGTGCAAGAAAATAGGAAACATTATCCAAAACCTTATCCAACCTTATCCAACATTATCCAATTATCCAAAACATTATCCAAACCTTATCTCATCTTATCCTATCCAAACCTTATCATGTCTTACTCCTAATTACATGGGGACTTAAATGGATCATTCTAGAACCTATTTCTAGAAGCATACTATTCTAGAAGGCCCAAATCTGCCACAAAACCTACTCTTTCTAGAAACCCTAGAAAAGTGGCGACCCAAACCTTTCTAGAAGGCTTTACCTTGCCTTGCAAGGCAAGCTACCCTCTCCCCTAAATCAGCCGCACCTTCCTAGGCCCAATCCCTTTGGGATTCTGAATTCCAAGGCCTAATCCTTGTGAATTTGGGTATACAAATCAGTTTATAGAACTATGTGGGCCAAAACCTTCTCCTAAGTGGATTTGAATCACCATGGCCGAATTCTAGGGCCCTAATCCACCAAATCAGCTAAGTAAACCCTAATCTAATAAACCCTAGGACTATATAAACATATTTTCAGCCACAAATTCGTACCACCCCCTTATGCTATTCAGAAACCCTTGTGCCGCACCTCCATTTTCCATTCTACACATCCATACACCTCCCTACACATCCATACATCTCTGCCGCACCCTTCCCCACCATAATCAACCATCCTCCATCCCTCCAAACTAGAAAACACCATCCAAAACCACCAATTCCATCACCCTAACTTTGTGCCACAGCAAGGAGGAGGAAGAGGAGCCAATCTGTGCATCGAATCCATCTTGGAATTGCTGAGCATTTAGGTGTATTCTTTCTTATGATTTCAATGTTTAAATTCAATACTTTTTGTTGTGCAAGCATGAGGAACTAATCCCCCCTTTGGCTAGGGGGGAATTTCGAAACCATGGTTATATTTGCATGATGATTTGATTACTTTCAGTTGTGATTTCATGAATGATGAATTCAATTTACTTATCTATTTTAATTAAAACTTGCTTATGTATATGAATTGAGAGTGCACGCTTGATTTGCATGCATAAACATGATGCTAGGATATGAGGGAACTTCACCTAATCGTTGGGAACTCACATCCATGAGTAGTTAAGATTGTTGGTCGCAATTATGTTAAGCAAATTCTTGGTATAAGTATCATGCGCTTTCATAGTTACGAATGCCTCGTCAACACCTATGATTTCCATAGAACCTAATGATCTTTGATTGTCTTTCTATCATGCGCTTTCATATAGAAAACTTTTAAGGAATAATTTGATTGCAATGCGCTAATTCCATTCAATTCAATGACCTAAGGGAAATCTGAGAGTTAATTTAAGCGTACCTAATTAACTTGCGGTGTTGAGGTTCATAAATTCATCGAATAAGCAACTGGAGATTATTTTGTATGCAAGTATGCCATGTGTGGAGAAAAACCTCCTAGCCATCTCACCATCCACTTAATTTCACCAATTTCGTCAGAATCTGCCTATTTTACATATTTGTTTTGTTTGTTTGATTTTCGTCAAAAACCAAATCCCCAAGTGTCTTAGAGTGTCTAATTAGTTAGAATATGTTTTAGATTGTGTTTTTGAGTGTTTTGATTCAAGTTGTTACCCAAATTCGTCCAAATTAGTGAAAGTGCTCAAAACTGCCCAGAAAGTGTTTTTAAGGCAGTTTTGAGTGTTTTGGGGCTGTTTTGAGTCTTTGGGTTTGTTTTAGTGTTTTTATTGTTTAGTTTTGCATTCTTTGAGTCTAGTTTAGTGTTTTAACCTTTGTTTTACGTTTTTGAGTCAGTTTCCAAGTGATTTAGCAATCCCTCCTAATCCCCGGTTTAGAACGATCCCTACTTATTTATATGCTACAATTGTCAAAAGAGGGTTAATTTGTGTGTTAAGTTAATTTTCGCATCAAATTTTGGCGCCGTTGCCGGGGATTAGCAAAGTTCGCTAATCCCTTGGATTGTTATTTTCGTTTTCTTATTAGATCAGATTCTTATGTTATTTTGTTTCTTGTTTTAGGTACTTGTTTATGACTCGGAGTTCTAATCCGGTTCACGAACATATTTTAGACTTTGACGACGATTTTGAGCGTGAGTTGAGACGTAAGAGGAAGAACCCGGAACCTAGTGAATCAAGTGCAAGTTCCGAGTCCGTTTCTGAATTTGAAGAGGAAGTGGAAGACATGGCAGCGGACAACCGAACAATCAAGGAGCTTTCCGCTTCGGGATTGGCCAATGCCGCACCCTTGTGCATCCAATACCCAAGGGCGGCTCAAGACAAGACTGCCGAGTTCGAATTGAAGTCAAGCCTGTTACATCACATTCCGAAGTACCATGGGCTATCCATGGAAGATCCGAACAAGCACTTGAAGGAGTTTGAAGTCGTTTGCTCAAGCATGACTCCGGTGAACGTGGATGAGAGCATCTTGAAGATGAAGGCCTTTCCCTTTTCTCTCCAAGAGAAAGCGAAAGATTGGTTGTACGAATTGGATCCCGGAACGGTCACATCATGGGAGAGCATGAAACGAGCTTACTTGGAGAAGTTTTTCCCAACTTCTCGAGTCATCCTCCTACGAAAAAGGATAAGTGGAATCCAACAAGATGAAGGTGAATCCTTTCCTACTTATTATGAACGTTTTAAATCTCTTGTTGCTTCATGTCCACAGCATCAAATGAAGGAGGAACTACTTCTACAATACTTTTACGAGGGACTTCTACCTATTGAACGTCAAATGCTAGATGCCTCAGCGGGAGGAGCATTGGTGGACAAGACCCCCACGGCTGCAAAGTCCTTGATTGCTAATCGAGCATTGAACGCTCAACAATACGAAGGCGTTGGACAGAGGAGTACCCCACGGCAACACCAAGTCAATGAGGTAAGTGCCATAACCGAACTTCAAAATCAAATGGCTAACCTTACTACGTTGCTTTCTCAGGTGGTGGAAGGTCCAAAAGTCAAAACCGTAGCTTCTTGTGGCGTATGCTCCATGCAAGAACACCCTACAGACAAGTGCCCACAATTAATCGAGAATGGAGGGTGGGAGACACTCAATGCCGTGGGATATGGCAACCAATACCAATCACGTGGTGATCCGTTCTCTAATACTTACAATCCCGGTTGGCGTGATCATCCGAATTTCAAATGGCGAGACCCCCAACAAGGTCAACAACAAAGCGGATTTAGGCAACAACCCCCGGGTTTCTATCAAAAGCCGTTGGCACCACCACAAGCCCAAGCACAACCTGCCCAAAGCAATGTAGGTAATTCAAGTGAAAATGATAAGATTTTTCAATTACTTACTACTTTGACGCAGGAAGTCCAAACTCAAAACAAAGAGAGGCAAATCCAAGACAAGAGGGTGGACAACTTGGAGAAGCAAGTGGGACAGATTGCCGAATTCATGGGGCAATTTCGTGAGCAAGGAAGGTTGCCTAGCTCAACAGTGGTCAACCCGAAAGGAGGATTCGAATCTGCGAAAGCAATCATGTTGCGAAGTGGAAAACAAGTTGGAACGGCTTCACAACCCTCTAATTCAGCCCCAATGGAGGACGAAAAGTTGCAATTTGAAGAAGGGGAGCATGAGCAAGCCACGGCAAGGGTGGGAGACACCATGCCGCAGCCACCCAAAGTACACCACTCGGCTTCTAAGGGTAAGGATGTTCCAAATTCGGTTATTTCTAATGTTATTCCTCCAAATGTACCTTTTCCTCGTAGATTCATGCAAACAAAGAAGGAGGAGGCTGAAAAGGACATTTTAGAGACGTTTAGAAAAGTACAAGTCAATATACCACTTTTGGATGCAATTAAACAAGTTCCGAGGTATGCTAAGTTTTTAAAAGAACTTTGTACTACTAGGAAGAGAATTTCAAACAAAGAGGTTGTAAAGGTAAGTGAGAATGTCTCAGCCATCTTGCAACGTAAATTGCCCCCTAAATGCAAAGATCCGGGTAGTTTTACGATTCCTTGTGTTATTGGCAATAATCGGTTTGAACATGCTATGCTAGACTTAGGTGCATCTATTAATGTTATGCCTTACTCCATTTATGCATCTATGAACCTAGGTGAGTTAAAAAATGATGGTGTGATTATTCAATTGGCCGATAGATCTAATGCCTATCCAAAGGGTGTTTTGGAAGATGTTTTAGTGCAGGTTAATCATCTAATCTTTCCGGCGGATTTCTACGTGTTGGAAATGGAAGAATCAAACCATGCCCCGTCATTGCCAATTCTTCTTGGCTGCCCATTTATGAAAACAGTCTGCACGAAGATTGATGTGTTTAATGGGACTTTGACAATGGAATTTGATGGGGAAGTTATTAATTTCAATCTTTCTGAATCTATTAAGTACCCTCTTGATGATCATTCATGTTTTGCTATTGATGTAATTGATTCGTTGGCGCAGGACCATTTTGAACAATTGAACGAAGATGCACTTGAATTGGTCATTACAAGAGGAATGGAACTTAAAGACAAGGAAGTAGGGCAATTGCATACCCACGACATGCATGGTGAGCACCATGCCGTGCCCCCTAGTGTTGACATGGTTGAGATAGTGGCTGCCCTTGAGTCATTGCCACTACAATCTGGTAAGTCTTCGGACCTAATTTCAATTCCAATTTCGACTAATAAGCCCATTCCTTCAGTTGTGCAGCCACCTTCCCTTGAACTTAAACCATTGCCAAGCCATTTGAAGTATGTTTTCTTGGGAGACCAAGAGACCTTGCCCGTCATCATATCCTCCTCACTCACGGCACAAGAAGAAGGTAAGTTAGTGAGGGTGTTAAAGGAGTACAAAACTGCGATTGGTTGGACGTTGGCCGACATCAAGGGAATAAGCCCAACCACGTGCATGCATCGTATACTTTTGGAGGAGGGGACCAAAGCATCTCGAGAGGCTCAACGCCGACTCAACCCTCCAATGATGGAAGTTGTGAAGAAGGAGATAATCAAGCTCTTGGATTGTGGAGTGATCTATCCAATTTCAGACAGTCGGTGGGTGTCTCCGGTGCAATGTGTTCCAAAGAAATCCGGAGTAACTGTGGTGACAAATGCCGAAAATGAGCTTGTTCCTACGCGAATCCAAACAGGTTGGAGGGTTTGTATTGACTATAGGAAGCTCAATGCCACGACAAGGAAAGATCATTTTCCCTTGCCATTCATTGATCAAATGCTTGAAAGGTTAGCGGGTTATGCGTTTTATTGTTTTCTTGATGGGTATTCAGGTTATAATCAAATTGTGATAGCCCCAGAAGATCAAGAAAAAACCACTTTCACATGCCCTTTTGGTACATTTGCTTATCGTCGTATGCCATTTGGTTTATGTAATGCACCTGCCACATTTCAAAGATGCATGATGAGCATATTTTCAGATTACGTTGAGAAAATTATTGAAGTTTTTATGGATGATTTCAGCGTTTTTGGTGATTCATTTGATGGTTGTTTGAATAATCTTAGTTTGATTTTAAAACGATGCATTGAAACTAACCTTGTGTTAAATTGGGAGAAATGTCATTTCATGGTTAAACAAGGCATAGTTTTAGGTCATATTATTTCTGAAAAAGGTATTGAGGTAGATAAATCAAAAATAGATCTTGTGCGTCACTTACCCTCTCCTACTTCGGTTAGAGAGGTTCGTTCGTTCCTTGGACATGCAGGTTTTTATAGGAGGTTCATCAAGGATTTCTCGAAGATCTCCCAACCTTTATGCCGCCTCCTACAAAAAGATGCACCTTTCGACTTCACCAAGGAATGCACGGCAGCTTTCCAACTCCTCAAGGACATGCTAACCACGGCACCCATCATCGTGCCACCAGATTGGAGTCTTCCGTTCAAGCTAATGTGTGATGCATCCGACTATGCGTTAGGGGCTGTTTTAGGCCAAAGGAAGGACAAGAAGCCGCATGTCATCTACTACGCATCTCGGACGTTGAATGACGCTCAATTGAACTATTCAACTACTGAAAAAGAACTTCTTGCCATTGTCTTTGCTTTAGATAAATTTCGATCATATTTACTTGGTACTAAGGTTATTATTTTCACTGATCATGCAGCTTTAAAGTACTTGTTCACGAAGAAGGAAGCCAAACCACGGCTAATTCGATGGATGCTACTTCTTCAAGAGTTTGACATCGAAATCAAGGACAAAAAGGGAAGTGAAAATGTGGTGGCTGACCACCTAAGCCGCATGATACATGAGGAGGAGCCGTACCCTATTGTAGAAACATTCCCTGACGAGCAATTGTTATCCATTAAGGTAAGTGAGCCTTGGTATGCGGATTTGGTAAATTATTTGGTGACTAAACAGGTTCCTAACACTTTAACTAGAAACCAACGTGATAAATTGAAAAAAGACGCTAGGTTTTATGTTTGGGATGATCCATACTTGTGGAAATATTGCTCGGATCAGATTATACGTAAGTGTGTGCATGACATGGAATTCACTTCTATTTTAACATTTTGTCACACTTATGCATGTGGGGGACACTTTGGGACACAACGCACAGCCCTTAAGGTTTTAGAATGTGGATTCTATTGGCCAACTTTATTTAAGGATGCTAGAAACTTTTGTATGTCTTGTGATCGTTGCCAAAGAATGGGCAACATTAGTGCAAAGGATCAAATGCCGCAAAATGTTATTCTCCCGGTTGAAATTTTTGATGTTTGGGGTATTGATTTTATGGGTCCTTTTCCTTCCTCACATGGTTTCTTGTATATCTTACTTGCTGTGGATTATGTATCGAAATGGGTGGAAGCAAAAGCCACCCGAACTAATGATTCTCGAGTGGTTGCAGATTTCATTAGAACTAACCTATTTGCAAGGTTTGGAATGCCACGAGTGATCATAAGTGATGGAGGATCTCACTTTTGCAATCGAACCATTGAGGCTTTGCTCAAGAAGTACAACGTCACGCATAAGGTTTCAACACCTTATCATCCTCAGACCAATGGGCAAGCCGAGGTTTCAAATAGGGAGATGAAGCAGATTCTAGAAAAAACCGTGGGCCCTACAAGGAAGGATTGGAGTGTACGATTGGAGGATGCGTTGTGGGCATATCGCACGGCTTACAAGACCCCCCTGGGCATGTCTCCATTTCGGCTCATTTATGGCAAACCATGCCATCTTCCCGTGGAATTGGAGCACAAGGCGCATTGGGCCATCAAGACATTCAACATGGACATTGATGCGGCTGGACTTCACAGGAAGCTCCAATTGAATGAATTAGAAGAGATTAGGAACGAGGCGTATGACAACGCTCGAATTTACAAGGAAAAGACAAAGGCTTTTCATGATAAGATGATTCGAGGCAAATCATTCTCCATTGGGTAGAAAGTGCTACTCTTTAATTCCCGCCTTCGCTTGTTTCCTGGTAAGTTGCGTTCTAAGTGGGTTGGCCCGTTTGTTATTACTAATGTTTTTCCTTATGGTGCAGTCCAAGTTCAAAGCTTGAAAACAGGACAAGAGTTCACGGTGAATGGCCATCGATTAAAGCCCTACTACGAGAACTTCGAGGAGCATGTGGTGGATGATGTAACCCTCCATGCCGTGGGTACTACTAGTGAAGCTTAGCATGGCGTATTCGTCCGGCTGGAAGACGTTAAAGCAAGCGCTTCTTGGGAGGCAACCCATGTATTCGACAAGGAGAAGATGGAACTTCCATTCCAAACCCAGATTTGCGTTTCTAAACCCTTCTCCTTGCTGTTTATTTTCTCATGCTTAGTTGCTTATTATTTGTTTGCTTTTATGTGAGTCTTTGTGTGAAACATTGAGGACAATGTTTGATTTAAGTGTGGGGGGGTAAACAAGTGTTTTTTATGCAAAATTCGTGGGATTCTATCACCTATCACTTCTAATGTTGTTTCTCACTGTTTTTAGGTGTTTTTAATGCATTTTGAGCTGTTTTGGTGTGTGTTGAAGTAAAAATCCGAAAATTTGAAAAAAATTGAAAAAAGTGTTTTGAAAAAGCCAAAAAGAGTTGTTTTTGTGTGTTTGTTTGTGTCTTAGGGTACCTTCCAACACAATGATGAGGATTTGGTTTTTAATGCATGACTGTTAAAGAGAGTTACAAACAATGATGGAAGTTTGATTTGCTCTTTGGTTTATGCTTGGTTGTAGTTATAGTTTACGAATTCACATGTAATCACAAAGGATAAAATCAGTTTTTGTAACATGCTTGAAGGAAGGAACTCAAACAAACGCTACATCCCTGAGAGACTTGAGCCTAAACGTTTATTTGGAGAGTTATTAATCTGTGCATTCTTGTTTTCTAAAAGTCGTTGCATGATCTCATTATTCTTTGCTTGGTTGCTACTTAGAATGCGTTTCATCACTATAGTTCCAAATACTAGAACTCATACCCGTTTTATTCAAAGCATGAAATTGATTAGCATAACAAATAACAAGATGAAGTGGTGTAGTAGTCACCACCATAGCCAAATAGCCGAATCCACCCTTGTCACTTGTATTGTAGGTTTAAACCCCTTTGAGCCTTATTTAGCCTATTTTCTTGTTAACCACATCATCCTTACCTAG
Source organism: Pyrus communis (assembly GCF_041283825.1). Lineage (NCBI taxonomy): Eukaryota > Viridiplantae > Streptophyta > Magnoliopsida > Rosales > Rosaceae > Pyrus > Pyrus communis. The sequence continues at coordinate 23,994,821 of NC_142569.1, forward strand.
CCTAGAATAGGACTTCCCATACCTTTGTTCTTAAAGTATAGTGGAGCATAATGTAGAAGGAATTCCTTTTGAGTGACATTTGTGCAGAAAACGAGTGTGGGGGAAGGGATTTTGTGAGTGTGTGTGTGCCAAAGTCTTAAAAGGGGCACGGGAAAAAGAAAGAAAAAACGAAAAAAAAATTTGTGAAAAAAGAAGAAAAGGAAGAAGAAAAAGAAAGAAAAGGAGTTGAAAATAAGTGAGAATGAACTCACAAGTGTGGTTGTTGAAGAAAGGGTCCAAAAAGTTTGAATATGGCCCTAAGTGTTGTGTGACTTCCCCTTGGGTGTTCAAAGTGGACTTCTGCGTTCTAAAGGGAATTCTAAGTGCCTAATTCAATACTTTGCTCACTATTGCTTTAAGAATGTTTGTTTATCCTTTACCTTTCGTTGTTAGCCAATACCCTATCCCCGTTACAACCCTTTGACTTCTATCTTGATTGTTATGTGTTTCAATATGTGGAGTTTAAAATGGGTTTGAGCATATGGTATCCCTGGTTCTCGCGTCTAAGTAGTGGCATTCCATTCATGAGATTATATATATATACATGTTAATAATTCCAGAAAGTGCTTTCCTTGTTATAACATATGTGAGTGTTCGTCTGCATGTTTACATCAATCTTCTCACATATACCTAGTGTAGGGAGTGTAGTTAGAAAATCTGTGTGAAAAATTGAGAGTACATCTAGTAAGGAATTGAGGGAATTCTCTAAGGCATGTTACTACATACAAAATGTTGTTTTAATTGATTAAATGCGAGCTAGTGAATGGTGACTATGATTAAGTATGCTCGTGGGTAAGGATTGCTTAAATTTATGTGAGTAGTGACCTTTAACATGTTATGTTTCATTGGAAATCCCTGAGGCAGCGTTGGAAGGTTTAGAGTTATGTTTTGTTTCTTTTGTTTATTTGTTTTGCTCGAGGACTAGCAAAAGATAAGTGTGGGGGAATTTGATAGGAGCATATTTAGGCGACTTAACTAGCTTATTCTTGTGCATTTGTGCTATTATTTCTTAGTTAATGTCGTATTACAACTCAATTTCGTGTGTTTGTAGGTCCAATGGGTTAAAGTATCAAGAAAGTGCATTTTGGTGCATTTTGGAGCTATTTTGGACACTAGGTGGTGAGCTTGCATGTGGGCTAACATGGATGGACGAATTTGGACTTCAAGAAGTTGGAAATGTGATAAGAAGAGGAAGGAACTAAGCTAAGGACAAAGTGGATAAGGAAAGTGCAAGAAAATAGGAAACATTATCCAAAACCTTATCCAACCTTATCCAACATTATCCAATTATCCAAAACATTATCCAAACCTTATCTCATCTTATCCTATCCAAACCTTATCATGTCTTACTCCTAATTACATGGGGACTTAAATGGATCATTCTAGAACCTATTTCTAGAAGCATTCTATTCTAGAAGGCCCAAATCTGCCACAAAACCTACTCTTTCTAGAAACCCTAGAAAAGTGGCGACCCAAACCTTTCTAGAAGGCTTTACCTTGCCTTGCAAGGCAAGCTACCCTCTCCCCTAAATCAGCCGCACCTTCCTAGGCCCAATCCCTTTGGGATTCTGAATTCCAAGGCCTAATCCTTGTGAATTTGGGTATACAAATCAGTTTATAGAACTATGTGGATTTGAATCACCATGGCCGAATTCTAGGGCCCTAATCCACCAAATCAGCTAAGTAAACCCTAATCTAATAAACCCTAGGACTATATAAACATATTTTCAGCCACAAATTCGTACCACCCCCTTATGCTATTCAGAAACCCTTGTGCCGCACCTCCATTTTCCATTCTACACATCCATACACCTCCCTACACATCCATACATCTCTGCCGCACCCTTCCCCACCATAATCAACCATCCTCCATCCCTCCAAACTAGAAAACACCATCCAAAACCACCAATTCCATCACCCTAACTTTGTGCCGCAGCAAGGAGGAGGAAGAGGAGCCAATCTGTGCATCGAATCCATCTTGGAATTGCTGAGCATTTAGGTGTATTCTTTCTTATGATTTCAATGTTTAAATTCAATACTTTTTGTTGTGCAAGCATGAGGAACTAATCCCCCCTTTGGCTAGGGGGGAATTTCGAAACCATGGTTATATTTGCATGATGATTTGATTACTTTCAGTTGTGATTTCATGAATGATGAATTCAATTTACTTATCTATTTTAATTAAAACTTGCTTATGTATATGAATTGAGAGTGCACGCTTGATTTGCATGCATAAACATGATGCTAGGATATGAGGGAACTTCACCTAATCGTTGGGAACTCACATCCATGAGTAGTTAAGATTGTTGGTCGCAATTATGTTAAGCAAATTCTTGGTATAAGTATCATGCGCTTTCATAGTTACGAATGCCTCGTCAACACCTATGATTTCCATAGAACCTAATGATCTTTGATTGTCTTTCTATCATGCGCTTTCATATAGAAAACTTTTAAGGAATAATTTGATTGCAATGCGCTAATTCCATTCAATTCAATGACCTAAGGGAAATCTGAGAGTTAATTTAAGCGTACCTAATTAACTTGGGGTGTTGAGGTTCATAAATTCATCGAATAAGCAACTGGAGATTATTTTGTATGCAAGTATGCCATGTGTGGAGAAAAACCTCCTAGCCATCTCACCATCCACTTAATTTCACCAATTTCGTCAGAATCTGCCTATTTTACATATTTGTTTTGTTTGTTTGATTTTCGTCAAAAACCAAATCCCCAAGTGTCTTAGAGTGTCTAATTAGTTAGAATATGTTTTAGATTGTGTTTTTGAGTGTTTTGATTCAAGTTGTTACCCAAATTCGTCCAAATTAGTGAAAGTGCTCAAAACTGCCCAGAAAGTGTTTTTAAGGCAGTTTTGAGTGTTTTGGGGCTGTTTTGAGTCTTTGGGTTTGTTTTAGTGTTTTTATTGTTTAGCTTTGCATTCTTTGAGTCTAGTTTAGTGTTTTAACCTTTGTTTTACGTTTTTGAGTCAGTTTCCAAGTGATTTAGCAATCCCTCCTAATCCCCGGTTTAGAACGATCCCTACTTATTTATATGCTACAATTGTCAAAAGAGGGTTAATTTGTGTGTTAAGTTAATTTTCGCATCAATGTACAAACGCCCAAGGCTTGGTCTTCCTTCTCCTTCTTCTTGCTAGGTCACGGCACAAAGGTCTATGGTGAGTTTGTGGACGATTTTCTGGATTTTGGATGGTTTTAGGTATATATGGTGGTGCGGCAAGGGGTTATGGTGGTGTATGGAGGTTGGGATGGATGTATGGAAGTAGGGGAATGATGGATGGGTGGTTGCAAGGTCACGGCAAGGGTTGATTGATAGGAGCATATTCATGCGACTTAAATGGCTTGTTCTCGTGCATTTACGTTATGTTTATTTAGTTATTTTAGTACTTTAAGCTATTTTCGTGTGTTTGTAGGTCCAAAGGGCTAAAGGAGCAAAAAGATGCATTTTGGAGACTTTTGGAGCACTTTTGGGCTAAGGACGGATAGCTTATGCTTGAAGCCAAAGTGTTGGACGAAATTGAAGACCTAATTGGAGCCAAAGTGTTGGAACCTTGTTCTCTTTAGTTTTAGGACATTTAAACCTTTCCTAATCCCAATCATGCCATGCATAACACACATCCATTCTAACACATTGTCATTGCACATGCATTTCCTTCATTAGTTAACCCACATGCACTTATCACTTATCATCACCACATATCATATCACTTAATCACTTATCACTTATCATATCATAACCACATATCATATCACTTATCACTTATCACTTAACATATCATCCACCTACTTCACCTACAACATCCACCTACTTCACCTACAACATCCACTTCACCTACAACATCCACCTACTTCACCTACAACATCCACCTACTTCACCTACAAATGACATAGCCATATGTTCCCTCCACTACTCCTATAAATACCCTTGCATTCATTCATTCATGGACATCTCATTTCATACACAACACATTACAAACACATTCTCCCTTCCCTAGCCGTGAGCTTCCCATCTCTCCCTATTAATCCAAACACCATCCTTCCATCTCCACAACTCCTCTTCCATTCCTCCACCATTCCCCAAACCATTCACACCATCAAACCATCCTTAGACCTTGTGATACAACGAAGAAGAAGATAAGAGGGCCTAAACGTTCATACAATTCAAGTTTGAGTTGTTGGAATGTTTAGGTGTTTCTTTGATTTCAATGTTTAATTTCAATACTCTTTGTTTTGTATGAATGAGGAATGGAAGAGAAGAGGGCCTAAACGTTCATACAATTCAAGTTTGAGTTGTTGGAATGTTTAGGTGTTTCTTTGATTCTCTTTGTTTTGTACCATGAGGAACTAAACCCCCCTTGGCTAGGGGGGGATTCGAAATAAATGTTTATGCTTGCATTTTAATTTGATTACTTCTAATTACGTTTCATAAGTTGTGGATTCAATTTGTTTAACCGTTTGATTGATAACTTATTTATGTATGTTTATTGAGAGTGCACGCTTAATTTTCATGCATGAATATGACGCTAGAATATAAGTGAGTTTCACCTAATCGTTACGAACTTATATTCACAAGTAGTGGAGGTTGCTTATAAACAATCGCGTTAAATGAATTCTTGGCACGAGTTTCATGCGTATTCCATAGTAACGAATGCCTCGTCAACACTTATAGTTTTCATAATGCTTAATGATCTTTGATTGTATCTTTATTGTGCTGTTCACGTAAAGGACTTTTGGAGAATGTTGTGAATTGCGTTGCGCTATCCCATCCAATTCATTAACTTAAGGAAAACTTGACGGTTAATTTAAGCGGACCTAATTGACCCGGGGTGATGAGTTTAATAATTTATTGAAATACAATTGGAAATCTTTTTATTATGTAAGTGTAACATGTGTGGAGAAGAACCCCTTAGCCATTCTATCATCCATTCATTCCATTCCATCAAATTAGTTTTACAATCTGTTTAGTTTATTAACTTGTTTTGTTATTTCAATTTTCGTATAAATCTAAATCCCCCTTTACTTTATTGTCCAATTTAGTTAGAAAGTATCTTAGTTTGTGTTTTTAAGAGTTTTGATTCAATTTATTTCCCAATTTCGTCCAAATTCACCAAAGTGCTCAAAACTGCCCAGAAAGTGTTTTTAAGGCAGTTTTGAGTCTTTTGGGTGATGTTTGAGTCTTTTGGTTTGTTTTAGTGTTTTAAAGTTTAGTGTTGCATTCTTTGAGTCTAGTATAGTGTTTCATATTGTTATTTTACGTTTTTGAGTCAAATCCAAGTGATTAACAATCCCTCCTAATCCCCGGTCCAGAACGATCCCTACTTATACATATACTACAATTTGACGAAAAGAGGGTTTAATTTGTGTGCGCATAAATCACGCATCAAATTTTGGCGCCGTTGCCGGGGATTAGAAAATTTGCTAATCCCTTGGATTGTTTGTTTCTGTATTGTCTTTTAGATTTAGTTTTTTTTTATATTTGTTTGTTAAGAACAAGATGGCACTTGATAATGCTTCTCTTTTGTCACAACTCATGGAAAGGTCCCAAATGCAAAGAGTTGATATATTTAATCTTCAATCAAGGAATAACGTGTCTTCCAATACTTACAATTCGGATTGGAGTGATCATTCAAACTCTATGTGGTGGGAACCTCAAAATGCTCAACAAGGAGGATATTGGCAGCCACCACAACCTCATATTCAATATGCCCAACCAAATTTAAGTTCGTCAATAAATTATAACCAAAAGCTTGATGAATTAATTTGTTTGGTGCAGGGCTTACAAAATCAAGACAATGAGGCTCAACAAGAAGGATATTGGCAGCCGTATGAGGAGTTCTATTCAAGGCCTATGCAGCCACCACAACCTGCCCAAAGTAATGTAGGTAATTCAAATGATAATGATACGATTTTTCAATTACTTACTACTCTGGAAAAGCAAATTGGGCAGATAGCGGAGTTCGAAGGACAATTTTGCGACCAAGGCGAACTCCCTAGTTCAACCATTGCAAATCAGAAGGGAGAATTTGAAACTGCCAAGGAAATCATGTTGAGAAGTGACAAGGAGGTTGGAACGGACCCTCAACCATCAAAATCAAATCACAAGGAAGAGGAATACACCCAACCCACGGAAAGGGTGGAAACACCTTTACCGGAGGCTCCTATTGCTCCTATGCCATCTAATACAGGTATGGTTGTTCCAAATTTCATTATTTTTAACCCTATTCCTTGCAGATTCATGACTTCCAAGGAAGAAGAAGGTGAAAAAGACATCTTGGAAGCCCTTCCAAAGGTGACAAGTAGGGAATGTCATGAATCCATCAAAGAGGACGTTCTTGAAACCACAAAATCCAAAAAAGTTAAATTTGATGACATTGGACAAGTAATAACCATCACTTGCAATCTGGCCAAGTCCAATATCCCTGAAACTTTCAAAGGAGTGGTATTTGTCATTGAGTTCTTGTCGGACAAAACAAGTAAGTATTTTTTTCCAAATTCCATTAGATTTTATACTAACTTGCTATTTTTTTTGAATCAGGCACCTACACTAGAATTCAAACCAATGCCGGTTCACTTCAAGTATCACCTTCCATTCAAGGACCAATTCCATGCCGTTTGATTTTATTTATGTTAATAAAAAAAAAATAAAAAAAAAATAAAAAAAAATAAAAAAAGAGAAAAAGAAAAAAAGAAAGATACTAAACATGGAGAAAGGTGGAGCTTCACAAAGGTTGTTTGCGTGAAGTCCCACTACGAGGCGCAGAAGCGGGAGGCGCAGAAGCGGAAGGCGCAGAAGCGGGAGGCATAGAAGCGGGAGGCATCGAAGCGGAAGGCATCGAAGCGGGAGGCATCGGAGCTAGAGCATTCCAGGCCTCAATACTTGGCCAAGCGCTGGATGACCCAGGAAAAAGGTGCCTCTGGAGATAAGACGCAAGCCTTTGACGGTCACTGTGAATTCGACCCTCAGATTCTTGCAGCTCATCAAGCTTCCTCTTCATGCCCGCCGAATAGTTATTTGCAAGCACATGCAAACTTCTATTCTCGTACTTAAGCTGTTTGATTTCCTGCTTAAGACTTTCCACCTCTGCCATCAACGATTCCACTTGGCGGGACCGAGCAAGCAGGCGTAGACCCATGTTGGACACAGAGCTCGCACACTGAACACTAAGTGCGAGGGACTCTTGAACGGCCAACTCATCGGACCGTCCTGACAGCAGCCTACTATCTTTTGGAGTGAGGAGGTTTTTAGCTACTATTGTAGCTGTTGTGGCGTCCTGCATCACAGAGTCTTCACCTGAAAGAGGACCGTTAGAAGATAAAAAAGAAGGGCGCCATACATTACCTTGACGGGGCGCAACCGGATCGCTGCTGAGACTCAAATCTAAGCTAAGGTTCGATGAGTTTGCCATTTTTTTCAAAAGTGTTCAAAGAGAAGGGGTGGATGGAGTTAAAAATTTCACAAAGGGCCGGAGTCGAGTTTCAGGAATGGGAAATCTTCAGAGTGTGTATGTTGGCGGTGATCGATAGCTCTATAAAATGCCAAGGCGACGCGTCCACCGATTCAAAGAGCCGGATTTTCCGGCGTAAGTTAGGCGACGCTCCCTCGGCTTTTCAGAAAACGCGTTCAACTTTGTCAAAAGATTTCTGACAAAGCTGAAAACACGTGGAGGCCATCATCGCAACTACACGTCTTTAGCCGACAAGCGCAAAGTTCGGCGACGCTTTCTCTGCTTTTCAGAAAACGCGTGCAGCTTTGTCAAAAGGAGCCGCATCTGCACTACCACGTGTCGTTCAGAAAGAGAAGGGGCGTCGTTCAGAAATCGAAGGGGCGCCTGCTCAGAAATCGAAGAGGCGCCACTATTTCAAAAAGCCGGAATTGCGGGATCAAAACGTTTGTCGACAAGGGTAAAAAGTACCACCACTTGATATTATCTCTATATATGTCGACCTTCGTCTTTTATGGCAGGGCAAACCTGAAGAAAATGCCCAACTCTCCCTCACCTCTGAGGGCGCACTCCCAGCAAAGCCTTTCAAAATACTCAATTCTTTCTTCTTCCCCAAAGATGATACCAGATGCCTGGAGTACATATGACCCAGGAGGAAACGGCGGATTGAAGCATGTGCTGATTCATTCACCGCTTCTTCAAAGCAAAAGTATCTCATATCATCAAGGTCAAAAGCAAAAGTATCTCATATCATGCTCTTTCCCTGTCTTTTTCCTTGTCCTTGTTCTTACTCGCATGGCAAAGTAAAAGAAGCAATCAGCCGGCACTTGGAGTCAATCTTCCGATCTGGAGCCAACTGCCTGGAATCTATTCCTGATTGCTTACCTAGCGTTGCTCTCGAGTCGTCATCTTCAACGGTTGATACACTTCCGGAGAAGGGACCACTTCTGCAAAGGAGAGCGAGTAAGGCAAGTGAAAATGATACATTGAAGCATGTGGAGACAAACATAGGCTGAGTTATCCTCCAACCCTTTTCAATACGAATTGGAAAGATTGAACAAAGAAACAGACCAAAAGGGTAAGCTCAGACCTTTGGGGGAGACCAAAAGAACCATCCTGCTGCCCAGTTCAAGAAGTAGCACAAAGGAAAATCAATGATGGGCGGAAACCAGTTCGAGAGTAAGCCTGTGGAATCATCAAGATCAAGCCTCAATGCAATCAACAAAGAGAAGAGGGAATTTACACTCCATAACCAGATTTGCGTCCCTAAACTCTTCTCTTTGTTAATTACATTCTGCCATGTTTAGTATGTTTAGTTGTTGTTTGTGTGTTTACTTATGTTTTGTGTGAATCTATGCTTAAAACATTGAGGACAATGTTTGATTTAAGTGTGGGGGGGTAACTAATGTTGTTAATGCAAATTCGTGGGATTTTATCACCCATAACTTCAAATGTTGTTCCTTGCTGTTTTAAGGTGTTTTTAAGTTGTTTTAGAGTGTTTTAGTATGTTTTGTTTTTATAACTCCGAAAAGCACATAAAAATTTGAAAAATTGTTTTGAAAAGCCTAAAAAGAGTGTTTTGAGTCGTTTTTGTGAGTTTGTGTCTTAGGGTACCTTCCAACACAATGATAAGGATTTGGTTTGTAATTGCATGACTGTTAAAAAGAGTTATAAACATAGAGAAAAGTTTGATTTACTCTTGGTTTATGCTTAGTTATGGTTATAATGTATGACTTCACATGCAATCATAAAAGAAAAATTCGTTTTTGTAACATGCTTGAAGGAAGGAACTCAAACAAACGCTACAACCCTGTGAGACTCGAGCCATTACCTTCTTTGGAGAGTTATTTTCTGTGATTCTTTGTTTTCTAAAGTTGTTGAATGATCTCATTATTCCTTGCTTGGTTGCTACTTAGAATGCAATTGTATCATGATAGAACTAAATGCTAGAACTTATATCCGTTTCATTCAAAGCATGATATTGAGTTGCATAACATATATCAAGATGAAGTTGTGTAGTTGCCACCATAGCCAAATAGCCTTACTTCCCATATTTCGTATATATTGTAAGTCTTAACACCGTTGAGCCTCGTTTAACCTATTTTCTTTGCTAACCATATCACCCCTTACCTAGCCTAGATTAGGACCATCCGTACCCTTGTTCTTAAAAGATAGTGAGCATGACTTAAATGAATTCCTTTTGAGTACATTTTGCAAGAAAATGAGTGTGGGGGAGTAAAAGTTTGTTCTTAAGTTTGTATGTTTTGAGAGTCAAAAGAAAAGAAAAAAAAAAAAAATTGTGAAAAACATATGAAAAAGAAAAACAGAAAAGAAGAGAAAAGAAAGAAAGAAAAAAAAAAAAAAAAAGAGCTTGTTCCCCCTTGTTGTTCAAAAGTTGAGTTTTCATTCAAAAGTGAATTCTACGTTAATTCAAATGCTTTGCTCGCTATTTCTTTAAGAACCTTTGTTTTCCATATACCTTCTTTGTTAGCCAAATACCTTTAGCCCCGTTACACCCCTTTGACTTCTATCTTGATCGTTATGTGTTCAATAATGTGGAGTTTGAAATTGATATAAGCTTATGGAATCACTGGTTCTCATTCTAAGTAGTAGCATTCCATTCATGAGATCATATTCATGTCATTATCGTAAATCCAGAAAATGCTTTCCTTGTTATAACATATGTGAGTGTTCGTCTACATGTTTACATCAATCTTCTCACATATAACTAGTGTAGGGTGTGTAGTCAGAAAATCTGTGTGAAAAACGAGTGCATATCTTGTAAGGATTTGAGCAATTTCTCTAAGGCATGTTACTACATTCGAAATGTGTTTTAAATGCTTAATTGTGAACTAGTATGTGGTGACTATGATTAAGAATGTACTTAAGTGTAATGATGGCAAAAATCTGTGGGAATGATGATTTTTAACTTGTCATGTGCTTTGGAAATCCCTAAGACGGTTGTTGGAAGGTTTAGGTTGTGTTTTACTTGTTTTGTTTCGTTTGGTTTTGTTTTGTTTTTCTTTCTGTTTTGCTCGAGGACTAGCAAAAGATAAGTGTGGGGGTATTTGATAGGAGCATATTCATGCGACTTAAATGGCTTGTTCTCGTGCATTTACGTTATGTTTATTTAGTTATTTTAGTACTTTAAGCTATTTTCGTGTGTTTGTAGGTCCAAAGGGCTAAAGGAGCAAAAAGATGCATTTTGGAGACTTTTGGAGCACTTTTGGGCTAAGGACGGATAGCTTATGCTTGAAGCCAAAGTGTTGGACGAAATTGAAGACCTAATTGGAGCCAAAGTGTTGGAACCTTGTTCTCTTTAGTTTTAGGACATTTAAACCTTTCCTAATCCCAATCATGCCATGCATAACACACATCCATTCTAACACATTGTCATTGCACATGCATTTCCTTCATTAGTTAACCCACATGCACTTATCACTTATCATCACCACATATCATATCACTTAATCACTTATCACTTATCATCACCACTTAACCACTTATCATATCATAACCACATATCATATCACTTATCACTTATCACTTAACATATCATCCACCTACTTCACCTACAACATCCACCTACTTCACCTACAACATCCACTTCACCTACAACATCCACCTACTTCACCTACAACATCCACCTACTTCACCTACAAATGACATAGCCATATGTTCCCTCCACTACTCCTATAAATACCCTTGCATTCATTCATTCATGGACATCTCATTTCATACACAACACATTACAAACACATTCTCCCTTCCCTAGCCGTGAGCTTCCCATCTCTCCCTATTAATCCAAACACCATCCTTCCATCTCCACAACTCCTCTTCCATTCCTCCACCATTCCCCAAACCATTCACACCATCAAACCATCCTTAGACCTTGTGATACAACGAAGAAGAAGATAAGAGGGCCTAAACGTTCATACAATTCAAGTTTGAGTTGTTGGAATGTTTAGGTGTTTCTTTGATTTCAATGTTTAATTTCAATACTCTTTGTTTTGTATGAATGAGGAATGGAAGAGAAGAGGGCCTAAACGTTCATACAATTCAAGTTTAAGTTGTTGGAATGTTTAGGTGTTTCTTTGATTCTCTTTGTTTTGTACCATGAGGAACTAAACCCCCCTTGGCTAGGGGGGGATTCGAAATAAATGTTTATGCTTGCATTTTAATTTGATTACTTCTAATTACGTTTCATAAGTTGTGGATTCAATTTGTTTAACCGTTTGATTGATAACTTATTTATGTATGTTTATTGAGAGTGCACGCTTAATTTTCATGCATGAATATGACGCTAGAATATAAGTGAGTTTCACCTAATCGTTACGAACTTATATTCACAAGTAGTGGAGGTTGCTTATAAACAATCGCGTTAAATGAATTCTTGGCACGAGTTTCATGCGTATTCCATAGTAACGAATGCCTCGTCAACACTTATAGTTTTCATAATGCTTAATGATCTTTGATTGTATCTTTATTGTGCTGTTCACGTAAAGGACTTTTGGAGAATGTTGTGAATTGCGTTGCGCTATCCCATCCAATTCATTAACTTAAGGAAAACTTGACGGTTAATTTAAGCGGACCTAATTGACCCGGGGTGATGAGTTTAATAATTTATTGAAATACAATTGGAAATCTTTTTATTATGTAAGTGTAACATGTGTGGAGAAGAACCCCTTAGCCATTCTATCATCCATTCATTCCATTCCATCAAATTAGTTTTACAATCTGTTTAGTTTATTAACTTGTTTTGTTATTTCAATTTTCGTATAAATCTAAATCCCCCTTTACTTTATTGTCCAATTTAGTTAGAAAGTATCTTAGTTTGTGTTTTTAAGAGTTTTGATTCAATTTATTTCCCAATTTCGTCCAAATTCACCAAAGTGCTCAAAACTGCCCAGAAAGTGTTTTTAAGGCAGTTTTGAGTCTTTTGGGTGATGTTTGAGTCTTTTGGTTTGTTTTAGTGTTTTAAAGTTTAGTGTTGCATTCTTTGAGTCTAGTATAGTGTTTCATATTGTTATTTTACGTTTTTGAGTCAAATCCAAGTGATTAACAATCCCTCCTAATCCCCGGTCCAGAACGATCCCTACTTATACATATACTACAATTTGACGAAAAGAGGGTTTAATTTGTGTGCGCATAAATCACGCATCATTGATTTCTGAAGGGATGTATGAATGTTGTGTGAAGGGATGGTGATAATTAAATGGCACGGCAAGGCTGTTTATATAGGCTAGTTTTGGCACACTTAGTGTAGGAAAAGGATTGCCTAATCCCATTGGAAAAAGGTTAACTCAAGGCAGAAATTAAGTGGGATTTGGAATAGGGAATTCAGCTAGGATTTAGGGATTCTAGAAGGATATGTGCGGCAAGGGTTGTAGGGATAAGATAAGGCTTCTAGAAAGAAGGGTTTAGAACAGATTCCTAATCCTAAAGGGATATGAACATGTGATATAAGAGTAGGATAAGGTTTTCAATTCCTAAACCTACTAGGAGTGGTTTACATGCGGCATACAAAGGAATGAGGGTCTAGAACCTGTTCTAAGTGTTTAGATATATATCTAATCCCACCTAAATAGCTAAGTTTAAGTCCCCACCTGATTTGGATAGGAAAGAATAGGATAATGTTAGAGATAGGATAGGATAAGGTTTGGATAAGATCCCTTGTTTCTTGCTTCTTCCTTATCTTCATTGGAATAGAACTTCTTCCACCAGATTTGTAGCCTTTCCTAGCTCTTCTAGTCTTCAATTTCGTCCATCCTCATTGCTACATGAGTAAGCTATCCAATCCATGCCCAAAAATGCTCCAAATAGCCTCAAAATGCACTTTCTTGCTCCTTTTGCCATTAGGACCTAAAAACACACGAAAATACTTTAAAAGACTGAAATACATAGTAATTAACTCACTAAGTGTAAGGAAACAACACAACTAAGTAGCATAAATATGCTCCTATCAATATCCACATGCATTCCATCCTTTAAAACATTGCACATGCACTCCACATGCATTCATCCTAGCTGACATGTTTCCCCTTTCATCATTCCCTCACATTCTTTAAATCAGCCAACACATGCATCCACCTTTCTCCCATCAGATTTCCAACATTGCACATGCATTCCCCTTACAATTTCAGCCATCCTAGCTGTTTTGCACATGCATTCACTTAACCAGCTGTCATGTTCCCTCTCCCATCCATTTATCTCCCTATAAAAACCATACACACTTCACACAACATTCATTCACATTCATACACACCTCAATTCATCCCACACTTCCATTTCAGAAATTCATCCATTGTACATACCACAAACACTTCCCCCTTTGTGCCGTGAGTCTCCCAACAAATCCAAACACCATCCTTCCATTTTCACCACTACCCAAACCATTCACACCATCAAACTATCCTTAGACCTTGTGCTACAACGAAGAGGAAGAGAAGAGTGCCTAAACGTTCATACAATTCAAGTTTGAGTTGTTGGAATGTTTAGGTGTTTCTTTGATTCTCTTTGTTTTGTACCATGAGGAACTAAATCCCCCTTGGTTAGGGGGTAATTCGAAATATATGTTTATGCTTGCATTTTGATTTGATTACTTCTAATTGCGTTTCATAAGTTGTGGATTCAATTTGTTTAACTGTTTGATTGATAACTTATTTATGTATGTTTATTGAGAGTGCACGCTTAATTTTCATGCATGAATATGACGCTAGAATATTGATAGGAGCATATTTAGGCGACTTAACTAGCTTATTCTTGTGCATTCGTGCTATTATTTCTTAGTTAATGTCGTATTACAACTCAATTTCGTGTGTTTGTAGGTCCTATGGGTTAAAGTATCAAGAAAGTGCATTTTGGTGCATTTTGGAGCTATTTTGGACACTAGGTGGTGAGCTTGCATGTGGGCTAACATGGATGGACGAATTTGGACTTCAAGAAGGTGGAAATGTGATAAGAAGAGGAAGGAACTAAGCTAAGGACAAAGTGGATAAGGAAAGTGCAAGAAAAGAGGAAACATTATCCAAAACATTATCCAACCTTATCCAACATTATCCAATTATCCAAAACATTATCCAAACCTTATCTCATCTTATCCTATCCAAACCTTATCATGTCTTACTCCTAATTACATGGGGACTTAAATGGATCATTCTAGAACCTATTTCTAGAAGGCCCAAATCTGCCACAAAACCTACTCTTTCTAGAAACCCTAGAAAAGTGGCGCCCCAAAGCTTTCTAGAAGGCTTTGGCTTGCCTTGCAAGCCAAGCAACCCTCTCCCCTAAGTCAGCCACACCTCCCTAGGCCCAATCCCTTTGGGATTCTGATTTCCAAGGCCTAATCCTTGTGGATTTGGGTATACAATTCCTTTTATAAAACTATGTGGGCCAAAAACCTCTTCCTAGGTGGATTTGACAACCCATGGCTGAATTCTAGGGCCCTAATCCACCAAATCTGCTAAGTAAACCCTAATCTAATAAACCCTAGGACTATATAAACATATTTTCAGCCACAAATTCGTACCACCCCCTTATGCTATTCAGAAACTCTTGTGCCGCACCTCCATTCTCCATTCTAAGCCTCCATAGACCTCCCTACACATCCATACATCTCTGCCGCACCCTTCCCCACCATAATCAACCATCCTCCATCCCTCCAAACAAGAAAACACCATCCAAAACCACCAATTCCATCACCCACACTTTGTGCCGCAACAAGGAGGAGGAAGAGGAGCCAATCTGTGCATCGAATCCATCTTGGAATTGCTGAGCATTTAGGTGTACTCTTTCTTATGATTTCAATGTTTAAATTCAATACTTTTTGTTGTGCAAGCATGAGGAACTAATCCCCCCTTTGGCTAGGGGGGAATTTCGAAACCATGGTTATATTTGCATGATGATTTGATTACTTTCAGTTGTGATTTCATGAATGATGAATTCAATTTACTTATCTATTTTAATTAAAACTTGCTTATGTATATGAATTGAGAGTGCACGCTTGATTTGCATGCATAAACATGATGCTAGGATATGAGGGAACTTCACCTAATCGTTGGGAACTCACATCCATGAGTAGTTAAGATTGTTGGTCGCAATTATGTTAAGTAAATTCTTGGTATAAGTATCATGCGCTTTCATAGTTACGAATGCCTTGTCAACACCTATGATTTCCATAGAACCTAATGATCTTTGATTGTCTTTCTATCATGCGCTTTCATATAGAAAACTTTTAAGGAATAATTTGATTGCAATGCGCTAATTCCATTCAATTCAATGACCTAAGGGAAATCTGAGAGTTAATTTAAGCGTACCTAATTAACTTGGGGTGTTGAGGTTCATAAATTCATCGAATAAGCAACTGGAGATTATTTTGTATGCAAGTATGCCATGTGTGGAGAAAAACCTCCTAGCCATCTCACCATCCACTTAATTTCACCAATTTCGTCAGAATCTGCCTATTTTACATATTTGTTTTGTTTGTTTGATTTTCGCCAAAACCAAATCCCCAAGTGTCTTAGAGTGTCTAATTAGTTAGAATATGTTTTAGATTGTGTTTTTGAGTGTTTTGATTCAAGTTGTTACCCAAATTCGTCCAAATTAGTGAAAGTGCTCAAAACTGCCCAGAAAGTGTTTTTAAGGCAGTTTTGAGTGTTTTGGGGCTGTTTTGAGTCTTTGGGTTTGTTTTAGTGTTTTTATTGTTTAGCTTTGCATTCTTTGAGTCTAGTTTAGTGTTTTAACCTTTGTTTTACGTTTTTGAGTCAGTTTCCAAGTGATTTAGCAATCCCTCCTAATCCCCGGTTTAGAACGATCCCTACTTATTTATATGCTACAATTGTCAAAAGAGGGTTAATTTGTGTGTTAAGTTAATTTTCGCATCAAATATAAGTGAGTTTCACCTAATAGTTACGAACTTATATTCACAAGTAGTGGAGGTTGCTTATAAACAATCGCGTTAAACGAATTCTTGGCATAAGTTTCATGCAATCATAGTAACGAATGCCTCCTCAACACTTATAATTTTGATAGAGCGTAATGATTCTTGCTTGTATCTCTATTATGCAATCATGTAGGGGACTTGTGGGGAATGTTTTGGGTTGTCGTATGCAATCATCCAATTCAATAACGTTAGGAAGATTTGAAGGTTAATTAGTGCATCACAGTTAACTTGGGGTGTTGAGAATTAATGATTTGTTGAAATGCAATTGGAAATCGTTTATTATGCAAGTATAACATGTATGGAGATGAACCCCTTAGCCATTCTATCATCCATTCATTCCATTCCATCAAATTCGTTTTACAATCTGTTTAGTTTATTAACTTGTTTTGTTATTTCAATTTTCGTATAAATCTAAATCCCCCTTTACTTTATTGTCCAATTTAGTTAGAAAGTGTCTTAGTGATGTGTAAATTAACTTGACACACAAATTAAACCCTATGGATGACAATTGTAGTATATGAGCAAATAGGGATCGTTCTAGACCGGGGATTAACTAGGGATGCTAATCAATGTGAAATTGACTCAAAAACGTAAAATGAAGTTTAAAACACTAAACTAGACTCAAAGAATGCGAAACTAAACGCTTAAAGCACTAAGACAAAACAAAAGACTCAAACATCACCCAAAACACTCAAAACTGCCTTAAAAACACTTTCTGGGCAGTTTTGAGCACTTTGGTGAATTTGGACGAATTTGTGTAATAACTTGAATCAAAACACTTAGAAACATAAACTAAGACACTTTCTAACTAAATTGGACAATAAAGTAAAGGGGGATTGTGTTTTGGACGAAATTAAACTAAATGCACAGATTCTAATTAAAACAGATTGTAAAAACGAAATTGATGAAATAGAATGATGAGAAACTAGTTAGAGGGTTCCTTATCCACACATGAACATATGCATATAATTTGATTCCCCGTTATGACTTCAACAAACGATGAATGACAAAGCTCCAAGTTAATTAGGTCCGCTTAAATTAACTTTCAGATTTCCCTAGATTCATTGGATTGAATGGAATACGCATTACAACCAAATTATTCCTAATCAAAGTCCCTAACTATGGAATACGCATGATAGAGACATTCAACAAAGATCATTAAGTTCAACGGAAATCATAAACATCAACTAGGCATTCATAACTATGGAATACGCATTTTAATCCAGCCTAGGGTTTACTAAACACAATCGTGCCTAGCGATTTTTACTACTCATGAATATAAGTTCATAACGATTAGGTGAAATTCCCTTATATCCTAGCATCGAGTTTAGGCATGCAAATTAAGTGTCGACCCTCAACCCACATATATAAACAAGTTCTTAATCAAAACAGAAAAGTAAACCACATCTAAAGTTCATGAATTCATAACTGGAGTAAATCAAATCATAACCAACATATGTCCATGGTTTCAAACTTTCCCCTAACTAATTAGGGGTTTAGCCACTCATGATTACAACAAACTTAGAGAGTAATAACAAAGTAAACATTGAAAACAAGAACGAAGAACACCTAAAAATCCCAACAACTCAATTTTGAATTGTATGAACGTTTAGGCCTCTTCTCCTCTAGTTGCTGCAGCCAAAGGGTTTTGGTGAGTTTTGGGGGTTATGGATGATGTAGAATGATGTGTTTAGGGTAGGGATGGATGTAGGGGAAGGCAAGGAGTGTTTTTGGGCAGAAAATATGAAGAATGGTGAAGTATGGCAGTGTTAGAGAGAGGGAATGAATTTCTGGCGTGAATGAATGTGTATGAGATGGTTTTCTGAATATGGAAGAGTTAGTGATTTGTGGCTGCAATGGATGCTTATTTATAGGTGAAAAAGAGGGAACATGACAGCTAGGAACTTGGTGGAAAGCTAGAAATGCATGTGGAGTGGCTGAAATTGTAAGGGGAATGCATGTGGAAATGATAGAATGTGTTGATGTGCAATGATGAATTGGGATGGCTGAAAATCTGGAGTGGGAGTGCATGTGGGTGTTTGGTGGCTGAAATGATGAAGGGGGAAGTGCATGTGGCTGCAATGGTAAAGGGGGAAGTGCATGTGGCTGCAATGGATTAAAGAAAGGGGGAAGTGCATGTGGCTGCAATGGTAAAGGATGGGAGTGCATGTGGCTGAATTGGTAAAGGATTGTGGTGCAAAGATGGAAGAACAAGTGCATGTGGCTGAATTGGTGGTGAATGATTATGAATGATTATGAATGCATGTGGATAAAAGAGGGGATATGGCTGCAAGGTTAAAGGGCTAAGGTTTAAGTACATAGAATGGGCCTAAAATAGGGTGGTTTGCATGGCAAGGGAAGGGGAGAAGGGATAAGCCATGGCAAGGTTATGTAATTGGGCTAGGGCCATTGTTTTGTGTCCTAAAGTGCCTCAATTTCGTCCAACACCTTGGCTCCAAACATAAGCTATCCATTCCAAGCCCAATTTTGCACCAAAATGCTCCAAAATGCACCTTTTTGCTTCGTTAGCCATATGAACCTAGAAACACACGAAAATGGCATAAAGGACTAAAATAACTAAAGAAACACAACGTAAATGCACGAGAACAAGCCAATTAAGTCGCATAAATATGCTCCTATCACTTAGTTTATGCTTCTAAGTGTTTTGATTAAATTTGTTACATAAATTCGTCCAAATTCACCAAAGTGCTCAAAACTGCCCAGAAAGTGATTTTAAGGCAGTTTTGAGTGTTTTGGGTGATGTTTGAGTCTTTTCGTTTGTTTTAGTGTTTTAAAGTTTAGTTTTGCATTCTTTGAGTCTAGTATAGTGTTTCATATTGTTATTTTACGTTTGAGTCAAATCCAAGTGGTTAACTGATACGAAAATTAACTTGACACACAAATTAAACCCTATGGATGACAATTGTAGTATATGAGCAAATAGGGATCGTTCTAGACCGGGGATTAACTAGGGATGCTAATCAATGTGAAATTGACTCAAAAACGTAAAATAAAGTTTAAAACACTAAACTAGACTCAAAGAATGCGAAACTGAATGCTTAAAGCACTAAGACAAACCAAAAGACTCAAACATCACCCAAAACACTCAAAACTGCCTTAAAAACACTTTCTGGGCAGTTTTGAGCACTTTGGTGAATTTGGACGAATTTGTGTAATAACTTGAATCAAAACACTTAGAAACATAAACTAAGACACATTCTAACTAAATTGGACAATAAAGTAAAGGGGGATTGAGTTTTGGACGAAATTAAACTAAATGCACAGATTCTAATTAAAACAGATTGTAAAAACGAAATTGATGAAATAGAATGATGAGAAACTAGTTAGAGGGTTCCTTATCCACACATGAACATATGCATATAATTTGATTCCCAGTTATGACTTCAACAAACGATGAATGACAATGCTCCAAGTTAATTAGGTCCGTTTAAACTAACTTTCAGATTTCCCTAGATTCATTGGATTGAATGGAATACGCATTACAACCAAATTATTCCTAATCAAAGTCCCTAACTATGGAATACGCATGATAGAGACATTCAACAAAGATCATTAAGTTCAACGGAAATCATAAACATCGACTAGGCATTCATAACTATGGAATACGCGTCAAGGTAACGTATGGCGCCCTTCTTTCTTATCTTCTAACGGTCTTCTTACAGGTGAAGACTCCGTGATGCAGGACGCCACAACAGCTACAATAGTAGCTAGGAACCTCTTCACTCCAAAAGATAGTAGGCTGCTGTCAGGACGGTCCGATGAGTTGGCCGTTCAAGAGTCCCTCGCACTTAGTGTTCAGTGTGCGAGTTCTGTGTCCAACATGGGCCAACGCCTGCTTGCCCGCTCCCGTCAGGTGGAATCATTGATGGCAGAGGTGGAAAGTCTCAAGCAGGAGATCCAGCAGCTTAAGTACGAGAATAGAAGTTTGCACGTGCTTGCAAACAACTATTCGACGGGCATGAAGAGGAAGCTTGATGAGCTGCAAGAGTCTGAAGGTCGGATTCAAAGTGACCGTCAAAGGTTTTCGTCTTTCCTCCAGAGGCACCTTTTTCCTGGATCATCCAACGTTTGGCCAAGTATTGAGGCCTGGAATGCTCTAGCTCCGATGCCTCCCGCTTCGATGCCTTCCGCTTCGATGCCTTCCGCTTCAATGCCTTCCGCTTCTATGCCTTCCGCTTCTATGCCTTCTGCTTCGACGCCTCGTAGTGGGGCTTCACGTAAACATCCTCTGTGAAGGCTCCATCTTTCTCCATGTTTAGTATCTTTTCTCTTTTTCTTTTTTTTTTTTTTTTTTTTTTTTTTTTTTTTTTTTTTTTTTTTTTTTTTTTACATAAATAAAATCAAACGGCATGGAATTGGTCCTTGAATGGAAGGTGATACTTGAAGTGAACCGGCATTGGTTTGAATTCTAGTGTAGGTGCCTGATTCATAAAAAACAGCAAGTTAGTATAAAATGTAATGGAATTTGGAAAGAAAAACTTACTTGTTTTGTCCGATAAGAACTCAATGACTAACACCACTCCTTTGAAAGTTTCAGGGATATTGGACTTGGCCAGATTGCAAGTGATGGTTATGACTTGTCCAATGTCATCAAATTTAACTTCTTTGGATTTTTTGGTTTCAAGAACGTCCTCTTTGATGAATTCATGACATTCCCTACTTTGCACCTTTGGAAGGGCTTCCAAGATGTCTTTTTCACTTTCTTCTTCCTTGGAATTCATGAACCTGCAAGGAATAGGGATATTTGTTGGAATGGGGTTAGAACTAATTGGAACAACCTTACTTGAATTAGATGGCGTAGGAGCAATAAGTGCTTCTGACAAAGGTGCTTCAAATCCTCCCTTCGGATTTACAATGGTTGAACTAGGAAGTTTGCCTTGGTCGCAAAATTGTCCTACGAACTCCGCTATCTGCCCAATTTGCTTTTCCAAGTGGTCCAACCTTTTGTCCTCTTGTCGAGCCTCATTGTCTTGATTTTGTGAGCCCTGCACCAAACAAATTAATTCGTTAAGCTTTTGATTATAATCTATTGACGAACTTAAATTTGGTTGGGCATATTGAATATGAGGTTGTGGTGGGTGTATAGGTCTTGAATAGAACTCCTCATATGGCTGCCAATATCCTTCTTCTTGAACATGTTGAGGTTCCCACCACATAGAGTTTGAATGATCACTCCAATCTGAACTGTAAGTATTGGAAAACACGTTATTCCTTGATTGAAGATCAAATATATCAACACTTTGCATTTGAGACCTTTCCATGAGCTGTGACAAAAGAGAAGCATTATCAAGTGCCATGTTGTTCTTCTCTAGTATTTGAATTCAACAAACAAAACAAAAACTCCAAAACTAAAACTAAAACTAAAATACATAACAGAAACAAACAATCCAAGAGATTAGCAAATTTGCTAATCCCCGGCAACGGCGCCAAAATTTGATGCGAGATTTATACGCACACAAATTAAACCCTCTTTTCGTCAAATTGTAGTATATGTATAAGTAGGGATCGTTCTGGACCGGGGATCAGGAGGGATTGTTAATCACTTGGATTTGACTCAAAAACGTAAAAACGTAATATAAAACAATAAACTAGACTCAAAGAATGTAAAACTAAACTTTAAAACACTAAAACAAACGAAAAGACTCAAAACAACACAAACACACTCAAATCTGCCTAAAAACCACTTTCTGGGCAGATTTGAGTACAAACACAAATTTGGACGAAATTGGGAAATAAATTTAATCAAAACTCTTAAAAACACAAACTAAGATACTTTCTAACTAATTTGACATTAAAGTAAAGGGGGATTGAGTTTTATACGAAATTAAGCTAAAATGTACAGATTGTAAATTAAAGCAAAATGTAAATGTGAATGTGATAGAATGAATGGAATGAAGGCTAGCTAAGGGGTTCATCTCCATACATGTTATACTTGCACAATAAAACGATTTCCAATTGCATTTCAATAAATCATTAATTCTCAACACTCCAAGTTAACCGTGATGCACTAATTAACCTTCAAATCTTCCTAACGTTATTGAATTGGATGATTGCATACGACAACCCAAAACATTCCCCACAAGTCCCCTACATGATTGCATAATAGAGATACAAGCAAGAATCATTACGCTCTATGAAAATTATAAGTGTTGACGGGGCATTCGTTACTATGATTGCATGAAACTTATGCCAAGAATTCGTTTAACGCGATTGTTTATAAGCAACCTCCACTACTTGTGAATATAAGTTCGTAACTATTAGGTGAAACTCACTTATATTCTAGCGTCATATTCATGCATGAAAATTAAGCGCGCATTCTCAATAAACATACATAAATAAGTTATCAATCAAACGGTTAAACAAATTGAATCCACAACTTATGAAACGCAATTAGAAGTAATCAAATCAAAATGCAAGCATAAACATATATTTCGAATCCCCCCCTAGCAAGGGGGGGTTTAGTTCCTCATACTTTGAAATCAAAGAAACACCTAAACATTCCAACAACTCAAACTTGAATTGTATGAACGTTTAGGCACTCTTCTCTTCCATTCCTCATACGTACAAAACAAAGAGAATTGAATTTAAACATTGAAATCAAAGAAACACCTAAACATTCCAACAACTCAAACTTGAATTGTATGAACGTTTAGGCACTCTTCTCTTCCTCGTTGTTGTATCACAAGGTCTAAGGTGAGTTTTGGTGGTGTGAATGGTTTGGGGAGTGGTTGGAGTGGCTGCAATGGAGGAGAAAAGTGTTTTGGTGGCTGCTGCAAGGGTGTGGAGAGGTTTTGACGAATTTCTGGAATATGGGAATGAATGAATGAGAATGAATGCAATGGATGCTTATTTATAGGTGAAATGGGGGGAACATGACAGCTAGGAGGGAATGTGGCTGCATGTTTGAATGATTAAAGGATGCATGTGGGTTGGAATTGCATGTGCAATGAATATGTGGCTGCATGTGCAAGGGGACAATCTGAAAATGCATGTGAAAGCATGTGTTGGCTGCAATGATGAAATGGATGGGAGTGCATGTGGCTTAATTAATTAAAGGGAGTGCATGTGCAATGTTTTAAAGGATGGAATGCATGTGAATATGATGGAAATCTGATATGGTGATGGGAGATGCATGTGGCTGATAGGTATGAATGATTAAAGTGCATGTGGGTGGAAATGCATGTGGAATTAAAACTAGAGTGAATGATGATGAATGCATGTGGCTGATTTAATTGAATAGGAAAGCATGTGGATTTAATGGTTTAAAGGGTGAATGCATGTGGATGCATGTGTTGATGAATGGGATTATGAAAGGTTTAAATGTCCTAAAACTAAAGGGAACAAGGATCCAACACTTTGGTCTTCAATTAGGTCTTCAATTTCGTCCAACACTTTGGCTCCAAGCATAAGCTATCCATCCTTAGCCCAAAAGTGCTCCAAAAGTCTCCAAAATGCATCTTTTTGCTCTTTTAGCCCTTTGGACCTACAAACACACGAAAATAGCTTAAAGTACTAAAATAACTAAAGAAACATAACGTAAATGCACGAGAACAAGCCATTTAAGTCGCATGAATATGCTCCTATCATTAGGGTAGGGATGGATGTAGGGAAAGGCAAGGAGTGTTTTTGGGCAGAAAATATGAAGAATGGTGAAGTATGGCAGTGTTAGAGAGAGGGAATGAATTTCGGGCGTGAATGAATGTGTATGAGATGGTTTTCTGAATATGGAAGAGTTAGTGATTTGTGGCTGCAATGGATGCTTATTTATAGGTGAAAAAGAGGGAACATGACAACAAGGAACTTGGTGGAAAGCTAGAAATGCATGTGGAGTGGCTGAAATTGTAAGGGGAATGCATGTGGAAATGATAGAATGTGTTGATGTGCAATGATGAATTGGGATGGCTGAAAATCTGGAGTGGGAGTGCATGTGGGTGTTTGGTGGCTGAAATGATGAAGGGGGAAGTGCATGTGGCTGCAATGGTAAAGGGGGAAGTGCATGTGGCTGCAATGGATTAAAGAAAGGGGGAAGTGCATGTGGCTGCAATGGTAAAGGATGGGAGTGCATGTGGCTGAATTGGTAAAGGATTGTGGTGCAAAGATGGAAGAACAAGTGCATGTGGCTGAATTGGTGGTGAATGATTATGAATGATTATGAATGCATGTGGATAAAAGAGGGGATATGTGATGCGTGATTTATGCGCACACTCAAATTAAACCCTCGTTTGACAATTGTAGTAGAATGGATAAGTGAGGGATCGTTCTAGACCGGGGATTAGGAGGGCTTGCTAAAACCTTCTAAATTGACTTAAAAACATAAAAACACAATATAAAACACTATTTAATGCTTGAAGAAAGCAAAACTAAAAATAAGAAAGATTAAGACTAAGACTTCAACGAAATAGGGGGGAATTGGATTTGGACGAATTTAAACTAAAATGAATACTTGGAAACAAAACAAATTGTAAAAATGGATTTGACGGAAATGAATGGATGGTATGGCTAGCTAAGGGGTTCATCTCCATACATGTTACACTTGCATAATAAAATGATTTCCAATTGCATTTCAATAAACCATTAATTCTCAACACCCCGGGTTAATTAGGTCCGCTTAAATTAACCGTCAAGTTTTCCTTAAGTTAATGAATTGGATGATTGCATACGACAACCCAAAGCATTCCTCACAAGTTCCCTACATGAATTGCATAATAGAGATACAAGCAAGAATCATTAAGCATCATGAAAACTATAAGTGTTGACGAGGCATTCGTTACTATGATTGCATGAAACTTATGCCAAGAATTTGTTTAACGCGATTGTTTATAAGCAACCTCCACTACTTGTGAATATAAGTTCATAACTATTACGTGAAACTCACTTATATTCTAGCGTCAAATTCATGCATGAAAATTAAGCGTTCATTCTTAATAAACATACATAAATAGGTTATCAATCAAACAGTTAAACAAATTGAATTCACAATTTATGAAACGTAATTAAAAGTAATCAAATCATATTACAAACATAAACATAATTTCGAATCACCCCCTAGCTAAAGGGGGTTTTAGTTCCTCATTACGTGAAATCAAAGAAACACCTAAACATTCCAACAACTCAAACTTGAATTGTATGAACGTTTAGGCACTCTTCTCTTCCATTCCTCATACGTACAAAACAAAGAGAATTAAATTTAAACTTTGAAATCAAAGAAACACCTAAACATTCCAACAACTCAAACTTGAATTGTATGAACGTTTAGGCACTCTTTTCTTCCTCGTTGTTGTAGCACAAGGTCTAAGGTGAGGTTTGGGGGATTATGGAAATGGATGAGGAGTGGTGTTTGGATTCTAAGGGAGAGATGACTCACGGCTAAGGAAAGAATGGAAGTGTTTGAGGGGTGTTGTGTTGTGAATGAGATGGAGAGATGGAGTGGGGAGTGAATGGATGTGAATGAGAATGAATGCAATGGATGCTTATTTATAGGTGAAATGGGGGGAACATGACAGCTAGGTTATGATGATGAATGCATGTGCAAAGTTGGTTGAATGATTATGAGTGCATGTGGCTGAAATAGCATGTGGAATGGTTGGAAATGCAAGGAGAATGCATGTGCACGGTTTTGGGAGAGAATGGGAGTGCAAGTGGCTGAAATGTTAGAGGAACAAGTGCATGTGGCTGCATTGTGGTGCAATGATGGAGGAACAATCTGAAAATGCAAGGTATGGCTGGAATGATTGTGTTTGTTTGAATGTGCATGTGATTAAATTAAAGGATGCAAAGTAAATAAATAATGAATGCATGTGTTGAATTATGAAGATGCATGTGCAATGAAGTGGAATGACAATCTGAAATGGGATAGGTACCCACGGCAATGATGATTTCTGGTGGTGTTTGGGTGTATGTTTGAATGGTGCATGTGGGTGAAGGTGTGGCTGCATGTTTGAATGATTAAAGGGACATGTGGGGGTGGAAATGATGAATGAAATGCATGTGAATGACAGCTAGATATGTTGATGAATGCATGTGACTTGTTTGTGGTGAGTGAAAATGCAATCTGAAATGGGAGAGCATGTGGATTAAAGGGGGAATGGTGGCTGCAAAGTGAATGAATAATGAAATGGGAAAGCATGTGCAAGGTTTTGGTGTGAATGATTGAATGTGCATGTGGCTGCAATGGATTAGGAATCCTTCAATTTCGTCCATCCTCTTGGCTCCAAGCATATGATATCCATTCCAATCTCTAATTTGCTCCAAAAGGCTCCAAAAGGCATCCTTTTGCATACTTTGCCCTTAGAACCTACAAACACACGAAAATAGCTTAAAGTACTAAAATAACTAAAGAAACATAACGTAAATGCACGAGAACAAGCCATTTAAGTCGCATGAATATGCTCCTATCAATATGGCTGCAAGGTTAAAGGGCTAAGGTTTAAGTACATAGAATGGGCCTAAAATAGGGTGGTTTGCATGGCAAGGGAAGGGGAGAAGGGATAAGCCATGGCAAGGCTATGTAATTGGGCTAGGGCCATTGTTTTGTGTCCTAAAGTGCCTCAATTTCGTCCAACACCTTGGCTCCAAACATAAGCTATCCATTCCAAGCCCAATTTTGCTCCAAAATGCTCCAAAATGCACCTTTTTGCTTCCTTAGCCATATGAACCTAGAAACACACGAAAATGGCATAAAGGACAAAAATAACTAAAGAAACACAACGTAAATGCACGAGAACAAGCCAATTAAGTCGCATAAATATGCTCCTATCACTTAGTTTATGCTTCTAAGTGTTTTGATCAAATTTGTTACATAAATTCGTCCAAATTCACCAAAGTGCTCAAAACTGCCCAGAAAGTGATTTTAAGGCAGTTTTGAGTGTTTTGGGTGATGTTTGAGTCTTTTCGTTTGTTTTAGTGTTTTAAAGTTTAGTTTTGCATTCTTTGAGTCTAGTATAGTGTTTCATATTGTTATTTTACGTTTTTGAGTCAAATCCAAGTGGTTAACTGATGCGAAAATTAACTTGACACAGAAATTAAACCCTATGGATGACAATTGTAGTATATGAGCAAATAGGGATCGTTCTAGACCGGGGATTAACTAGGGATGCTAATCAATGTAAAATTGACTCAAAAACGTAAAATAAAGTTTAAAACACTAAACTAGACTCAAAGAATGCGAAACTAAATGCTTAAAGCACTAAGACAAACCAAAAGACTCAAACATCACCCAAAACACTCAAAACTGCCTTAAAAACACTTTCTGGGCAGTTTTGAGCACTTTGGTGAATTTGGACGAATTTGTGTAATAACTTGAATCAAAACACTTAGAAACATAAACTAAGACACTTTCTAACTAAATTGGACAATAAAGTAAAGGGGGATTGAGTTTTGGACGAAATTAAACTAAATGCACAGATTCTAATTAAAACAGATTGTAAAAACGAAATTGATGAAATAGAATGATGAGAAACTAGTTAGAGGGTTCTTTATCCACACATGAACATATGCATATAATTTGATTCCCAGTTATGACTTCAACAAACGATGAATGACAATGCTCCAAGTTAATTAGGTCCGCTTAAACTAACTTTCAGATTTCCCTAGATTCATTGGATTGAATGGAATACGCATTACAACCAAATTATTCCTAATCAAAGTCCCTAACTATGGAATACGCATGATAGAGACATTCAACAAAGATCATTAAGTTCAACGGAAATCATAAACATCGACTAGGCATTCATAACTATGGAATACGCATGTTAATCCAACCTAGGGTTTACTAAACACAATCGTGACTAGCGATTTTTACTACTCATGAATATAAGTTCATAACGATTAGGTGAAATTCCCTTATATCCTAGTATCAAGTTTAGGCATGCAAATTAAGTGTCGACCCTCAACCCACATACATAAACAAGTTCTTAATCAAAACAGAAAAGTAAACCACATCTAAAGTTCATGAATTCATAACTGGAGTAAATCAAATCATAACCAACATATGTCCATGGTTTCAAACTTTCCCCTAACTAATTAGGGGTTTAGCCACTCATGATTACAACAAACTTAGAGAGTAATAACAAAGTAAACATTGAAAACAAGAACGAAGAACACCTAAAAATCCCAACAACTCAATCTTGAATTGTATGAACGTTTAGGCCTCTTCTCCTCTAGTTGCTGCAGAACAAGGGGTTTTGGTGAGTTTTGGGGGTTATGGATGATGTAGAATGATGTGTTTAGGGTAGGGATGGATGTAGGGAAAGGCAAGGAGTGTTTTTGGGCAGAAAATATGAAGGATGGTGAAGTATGGCAGTGTTAGAGAGAGGGAATGAATTTCTGGCGTGAATGAATGTGTATGAGATGGTTTTCTGAATATGGAAGAGTTAGTGATTTGTGGCTGCAATGGATGCTTATTTATAGGTGAAAAGGAGGGAACATGACAGCTAGGAACTTGGTGGAAAGTTGGAAATGCATGTGGAGTGGCTGAAATTGTAAGGGGAATGCATGTGGAAATGATAGAATGTGTTGATGTGCAATGATGAATTGGGATGGCTGAAAATCTGGAGTGGGAGTGCATGTGGGTGTTTGGTGGCTGAAATGATGAAGGGGGAAGTGCATGTGGCTGCAATGGTAAAGGGGGAAGTGCATGTGGCTGCAATGGTAAAGGATTGTGGTGCAATGATGAAAGAACAAGTGCATGTGGCTGAATTGGTGGTGAATGATTATGAATGATTATGAATGCATGTGGATAAAAGAGGGGATATGGCTGCAAGGTTAAAGGGCTAAGGTTTAAGTACATAGAATGGGCCTAAAATAGGGTGGTTTGCATGGCAAGGGAAGGGGAGAAGGGATAAGCCATGGCAAGGTTATGTAATTGGGCTAGGGCCATTGTTTTGTGTCCTAATGTGCCTCAATTTCGTCCAACACCTTGGCTCCAAACATAAGCTATCCATTCCAAGCCCAATTTTGCTCCAAAATGCTCCAAAATGCGCCTTTTTGCTTCCTTAGCCATATGAACCTAGAAACACACGAAAATGGCATAAAGGACTAAAATAACTAAAGAAACACAAAGTAAATGCACGAGAACAAGCCAATTAAGTCGCATAAATAAATATGCTCCTATCAAATTCCCCCACACTTAGCTTTTGCTAGTCCTCGAGCAAAACAAAACGAAAGAAACTAAAAACAAACCAAAACACATTCTAAACCTTCCAACATGTATCTCAGGGATTTCAAACGAACATGACACAATATAGAACATCATTCCCACAAACATTTAGCTTACTTTACACTTCAACAAACACTTAATCATAGTTACCACTTATTATTTCACATTTAATCAATTAAAACATCATTTTGAATGTAGTTACATGCCTTAGAGAATTCCCTCAATTCCTTACTAGAATGCACTCAATTTTCACATAGATTTTCTAACTCCACACCCTACACTAGGTATATGTGAGGAGATTGATGTAAATATGAATTCTAACACTCACATATGTTATATCAAAGAAAGCATTTTCTGGATTTACGACAATGACATGAATATGATCTCATGAATGGAATGCTACTACTTAGAATGAGAACCAGTGATTCCATATGCTCATACCAAATTCAAACTCCACAAATTGAACACATAACATCAAGATAGAAGTTGAGGGTTGTAACGGGGCTAAGGGTAATGGTTTAACAAAGAAAGGTAAAGTAAAACAAAGGTTCTTAAAGCAATAGGAAGCAAAGTAATGAAATTGACACCTAAACTCACTTTTAATGGCAGAAATCAACTTTTAAACACAAGGGAAGATTCATGCACAATTAGGGTCAAATTCACTCTTTTGGACCCTTCCTTCAATAACCAATACTTGTGAGATCATTCTCACTTATTTTTCAACTCTTTTTCTTTCTTTTCTACACTTTTCTAATTTCATTTTATTTTTCCACGAATCTTTTTTTCTTTTCTTTTTCTTTATTTCATTCTTTGGCCGTGCCCTATTATCTTCCCCCACACTTATTTTCTGCAATATATTGATCAAAAGGAGTTCATTCTAAGTCATGCTTCACTATCCTTTAAGAACAAGGGTATGGAAAGTCCTAATCTAAGCTAGGTGAGGATAATGTGGTTAACAAAGAAAATAAGCTTGAAAAGGCTAAAAAGGGGTAATCCTACAATACATGTGAAAAGGGATAGGCTTTTTGGCTTTGGTTTGACTAACAACTTCATCTTATTGTATGTTATGCAATCAATATCATGCTTTGAATGAATTGGGCATGAGTTCTAGTATTTGGAACTATAATGAAATGCATTCCAAGTAGCAACCAAGCAAAGAATGATGAGATCATGCAACGACTTTAGAAAACAAGAAATCACAGAATTATACTCTCCAAAGAACGTTATAGGCTCAAGTCTCACAAGGATGTAGTTTTAGTTTAAGTTCCTTCGTTCAAGCATGTTACAAAAACAGATTTTCTCTTTGTAATTACATGTGAATTCATAAGCTATAACCATAACCAAGCATAAACCAAAGCATAAATCAACTTCCAGCCATGTTTACAACATTCTATAATAGTCATGTAATTTAAAACCAAATCCTCATCATTGTGTTGGAAGGTGCCCTAAAACACAAAAATGACTCAAAAACGACTCTTTTTGGTATTTTTCAAACTTTTTCGAATTTTTCTAAGGTTTTCTGTTATATGACACTAAAACACATCAAAACACACTAAAAACACTTTAAAACGGTGAGAAACAACATGTGAAGTGATAGGTGATAAAATCCCACGAATTTCATGCAAAAACAGCTTGTTTACCCCCCCACACTTAAACCAAACATTGTCCTCAATGTTTCAAACTTAGATTAACACAAAAACAATCAACTAACACAACTAGCAAACATAACACAACTGGCAAAGTAATAGCAATAAAGAGATAGGTTAGGGACGCAAATCTGGGTTTGGAGTGAAAGTTCCTTCTTCTCGTGTTTCAACACATGGGTTGCCTCCCAAGAAGCGCTTGCTTTAACGTCTTCCAGCTGGACGGTGCCTCCGTTTAAGCTTGACTAGGTTCCACGGCATGGAGGGGTACCTCCTCCACGACATGCTCCTCAAACATCTCGTAATAGGGCTTCAATCGATGCCCATTCACTTTGAATTCTTGCTGCGTCCTTGAACTTTTGATTTGCACTGCACCATGAGGGAAAACATTAGTGACAATAAAAGGACCAACCCATTTGGAACGCAACTTACCCGGAAACAACCGAAGGCGAGAATTGAACAACAACACTTTCTGCCCAATAGAGAACGTCTTGGCACGAATCATCTTGTCATGAAATGCCTTTGTTTTCTCCTTGTAAATCCGGGCATTCTCATATGCTTCATTTCGGATTTCATCAAGCTCACACAATTGAAGCTTCCTATGTAAACCTGCGGCATCAAGGTCCATATTGAACGTTTTGACGGCCCAATGTGCACGATGCTCTAGTTCGACGGGAAGATGGCATGGCTTCCCATAGATGAGCCGAAAAGGTGACATCCCAATGGGGGTTTTGTAGGCAGTGCGATACGCCCACAATGCATCGTTTAAGCGCAAACTCCAATCCTTCCTTGTAGGCCCCACGGTCTTCTCAAGAATCTGCTTGATTTCCCTATTCGAAACCTCGGCTTGCCCGCTCGTTTGAGGATGATAAGGTGTGGCCACCTTATGTGTGACATTGTATTTCTTGAGCAACGCCTCGATGGTTCGATTACAAAAATGGGAACCTCCATCACTGATTAGCACTCGTGGCATTCCAAACCTTGCAAAAATGTTAGTTTTCACAAAATCTGCAACCACTCGAGAATCATTAGTTCGGGTGGCTTTTGCTTCCACCCATTTCGACACATAGTCCACAGCAAGCAATATATAAAGAAACCCATGTGACGAAGGAAAGGGACCCATAAAATCAATACCCCAAACATCAAAGATTTCAACACTAAAAATGGGGGTTTGCGGCATTTGCTGTTTAGGACCAATATTGCCCGTTCTTTGGCATCTATCACAAGACATGCAAAATGTTCTAGCATCCCTAAAGATGGTAGGCCAATAGAAACCACATTCTAACACCTTAAGTGCTGTTCTTTGAGTGCCAAAGTGTCCCCCACAAGCATAAGTGTGACAAAAGGTTAGAATAGCATTAAACTCAGAATCGTGCACACACCTACGTATAACTTGGTCAGGGCAATATTTCCATAAATACGGGTCATCCCACACATAAAACCGTGCCTCTTTCTTCAATTTATCACATTGGTGTTTAAGTAATTCACTAGGAACATGTTTAGACACCAAATAATTCACCAAATCAGCATACCACGGTTCACTTACCTTGATGAACATCAGTTGCTCATCTAGGAATGTCTCTATGATAGGCACGGCATCCTCCTCATGCACCATACGGCTCAAGTGGTCAGCCACCACGTTTTCACTTCCCTTCTTGTCCCGGATTTCGATATCGAACTCTTGGAGAAGAAGCATCCAACGAATGAGTCGTGGTTTGGCCTCCTTCTTGGTGAACAAATACTTCAATGCTGCATGGTCAGTATAAATAATAACTTTAGTACCAAGCAAATAAGAACGGAATTTATCTAAAGCAAATACAACAGCAAGAAGTTCTTTTTCAGTGGTAGAATAATTCAATTGTGCATCATTTAAAGTCCGAGAGGCATAATAGATAACATGCGGCCTCTTTTCCTTCCTTTGCCCCAAAACAGCTCCTAATGCATAATCGGAAGCATCGCACATAAGCTCAAAAGGAAGGCTCCAATCCGGTGGAACTATGATAGGGGCCGAAGTTAGTGTTTCTTTGAGGTGATTGAACGCCTTCTCACACTCCTCGTTGAAGTCAAACGCCATATCTTTCTGGAGGAGACGGCAAAGAGGGTTTGAGATCTTGGAGAAGTCCTTGATAAATCGCCTATAAAATCCTGCATGACCAAGAAACGAACGAACCTCTCGAACCGAAGTAGGAGAGGGTAAGTAGCGTATAAGATCTATTTTTGATTTATCCACTTCAATTCCTCTTTCTGAAACAATATGCCCTAGAACTATGCCTTGTCTAACCATAAAGTGACATTTTTCCCAATTAAGCACAAGGTTAGTTTCTACACATCGTTTCAAAATCATTGTGAGATTTTCCAAACAACCATCAAATGAATCACCAAACACACTGAAATCATCCATAAATACCTCAATAATCTTTTCCACAAAATCTGAAAAGATACTTACCATACACCTTTGAAACGTGGCCGGAGCATTGCATAAACCAAAAGGCATGCGACGATAAGCAAAAGTACCAAAGGGGCATGTGAAAGTTGTCTTTTCTTGGTCATCCGGCGCTATGACAATCTGATTATATCCAGAATAACCATCAAGGAAACAATAAAAAGAATGACCGGCTAACCTTTCAAGCATTTGATCAATGAACGGCAAAGGGAAGTGGTCCTTCCTTGTGGTGGCGTTGAGCTTCCTATAATCAATGCACACTCGCCAACCTGTTTGGATACGGGTTGGCACAAGCTCATTCTCAGCATTCTTCACCACTGTCACTCCGGACTTCTTTGGAACACATTGCACCGGTGACACCCAACGATTATCAGAGATCGGATAAATCACTCCACAATCAAGAAGTTTGATAATCTCCTTTTTCACAACTTCCATCATTGAAGGGTTGAGACGGCGCTGAGCCTCTCGAGTTGGTTTAGCCCCCTCCTCTAGAAGTATGCGATGCATGCACGTAGTCGGGCTAATTCCCCTAATATCGGCCAAAGTCCATCCAATGGCCGTCTTGTGCTCTTTCAACACTCGGATCAACTTCTCCTCCTCTATGGCCGTGAGTGATGAGGAGACAATGACGGGCAATGTCTCGTTGTCTCCCAAGAAGACGTACTTTAAATGATCGGGCAACGGTTTAAGCTCAAGTACGGGTGCCTGAATCACTGAGGGTAACAACTTATTAGTGGAAACTAAAATTGAAATTGGGTTAGAAGGCTTACCAAAGTGTTGTGGCAATGACTCAAGTGCAGCGACCATCTCGGCCTCATCTTCACTTCTAGGCACGGCAAAACCAGATTTTTGCCCAATTCCTTGTGCAATTGTTGTTTCAAGTGTATCCCTCTCCAAAGAATCGAGAAATTCCTGCGCCAAATCATCAATTATATCAATAGAAAAGCAAGAATGATCGTCCTTAGGAAATTTAATACTTTCAGAAAGATTGAAATCAATGACTTCCCCATCAAATTCCATTGTTAAAGAGCCTTTAAACACGTCTATCTTAGTTCGGGCTGTCTTCATGAATGGCCTCCCAAGAAGAATCGGCAAGGATGGAGCATGGGTGGTTTCCTCCATTTCAAGGACATAGAAATCCGCCGGGAAGATCAAATCATTCACCTGCACTAAGACATCTTCCAATACGCCCTTTGGATAGGCATTAGATCTATCGGCCAACTGAATAATCACACCATCATTTTTCAATTCACCAAGGTTCATTGAAGCATAAATAGAGTATGGCATGACGTTAATTGAAGCTCCTAAGTCTAACATAGCATGTTCGAACTTAGTTTGACCAATAATACAAGGGATTGTAAAGCTACCTGGATCTTTGCACTTTGGTGGTAACTTTCTTTGTAGAACAGCGGAAACGTTCTCACTTACCCTTACTACCTCTTTATGTGACGCCCTCTTCCTTGTAGTGCACAATTCCTTCAAGAACTTAGCGTATTTGGGCACTTGCTTTATGGCATCTAGGAGCGGGATATTGACTTGCACTTTCCTAAACGTCTCAAGAATGTCCTTCTCATGCTCCTCCTTCTTTGTTTGCCTAAACCTGCCAGGAAAGGGCACGTTTAGTGGAATAGAACTTGACAAAGTCGAATTTGGACTTACCTTAGGCATGTTGGACAGTTTTGGCACAATAGGGGGCTGCGGCAACGTTTCTTTCACCCTTACCGTGGCCTTCTTTGCTTGTTCCTCCTCTTCTTGCAGCAACATGTCCTCTTCTTGACTTGTTTTGGATGGCCTTGAGGTGGTTCCGACCTCCTTACCACTTCTCAACATGATTGCCTTGGCAGATTTGCACCCTCCCCTTGGATTGACAATGGTTGAGCTAGGGAGCTTGCCTTTGTCTCGGAATTGTCCTACAAACTCCGCAATCTGCCCAATTTGTTTCTCCAAGTGATCCACCCTTTTGTCTTGGTTTTGCAAGGCTTTGGTTTGATTCTCTTGCCCCTGAGACAAATTGGTAAGTAACTTAAGAAGTGTTTCATTGTCCAATGACGTACCTTGATTGTTTTGGGCAGGTTGTGCTTGGTTTGAATTGGAGCCGAATGGCTTGGTGTAGAACCCCGGGGGTTGTTGTCTAAAGCCTCCTTGTTGTTGAGGTTGTTGAGGCTCCCTCCACTTGAAGTTTGGATGGTCTTTCCAACCTAGATTGTATGTGTTGGAATATGGATCATTCCTTGGTTGATTGTGGCTCGGAAATCCAATGGCATTTGCACTCTCCCATCCCCCATTCTCAATCAATTGAGGGCATTTTTCCGAAGGGTGTCCTTGGATAGAACATACACCACATACAATCGGTCCTTGTATCTTCATTCCTTCGGCCATCTGAGACATAATAGAAGTAAGATTAGCTAACTGAGATTGAATATCGGATTGAGAACTTACCTCATTCAAGTGTTGCCGTGGGGGGTCCCTTTGCCCAAGTCCTTCATATTGTTGTGCATTTAGAGCACGGTTTGCAATTAGGGTCTTGGCTGCCATAGGAGTTTTGTCCACCAATGCACCTCCCGCCGAAGCATCGAGCATTTGCCTTTCAATGGGAAGAAGGCCCTCATAGAAATATTGAAGGAGAAGCTCCTCCTTCATTTGATGTTGAGGACATGATGCAACAAGGGCTTTAAAACGCTCGTAGTATGCCGGAAAAGATTCTCCTTGACTTTGTTGGATTCCGCTAATTTTCTTCCTCAAGAGAATGACTCTTAAAGTAGGGAAGAACTTCTCCAAGAATGCTCTCTTCATGCTCTCCCAAGAAGTAACGGTCCCGAGTGCCAATTCATAAAGCCAATCCTTAGCCTTTTCCACAAGAGAGAATGGAAAAGCTTTCATCTTCATAATATTCCCATCAACGTTAATGGGTGTCATGCTTGAGCATACAACTTCAAACTCCTTCAAATGCTTGTTTGGATCTTCCATGGAAAGCCCATGGTATTTCGGAATGTGGTGCAACAAGCTTGACTTCAACTCGAATTCATCGGTCTTGCCTTGGGCAGCCGCGGGGTATTGAATGCATAATGGTGCGGCATTGGCCAACCCCGAGGCCGAAAGCTCTTTAATGGTCCGATTGTCCGCTGCCATAACTTCTTCTTCCACACTTTCAAACTCAGATTTGGCCTCTGAACTTGAACTAGGTTCATTAGGTTCACCAGGTTCGGGATGCCTCCTCTTTCTTCTCAAATCACGTTCAAAATCGTCGTTAAAGTCCAAGATATGTGCATGCACAGTTTGAGAACTCCGCGTCATGCACTAGTACCTAAACCAAGAAAACAAAACAAAATAAGAAAACTAGGTAAATTACACTAAAAACATACGGCAAAAACACAAGGGATTAGCAATTTTGTTAATCCCCGGCAACGGCGCCAAAATTTGATGCGAAAATTAACTTGACACACAAATTAAACCCTATGGATGACAATTGTAGTATATGAGCAAATAGGGATCGTTCTAGACCGGGGATTAACTAGGGATGCTAATCAATGTGAAATTGACTCAAAAACGTAAAATAAAGTTTAAAACACTAAACTAGACTCAAAGAATGCGAAACTAAATGCTTAAAGCACTAAGACAAACCAAAAGACTCAAACATCACCCAAAACACTCAAAACTGCCTTAAAAACACTTTCTGGGCAGTTTTGAGCACTTTGGTGAATTTGGACGAATTTGTGTAATAACTTGAATCAAAACACTTAGAAACATAAACTAAGACACTTTCTAACTAAATTGGACAATAAAGTAAAGGGGGATTGAGTTTTGGACGAAATTAAACTAAATGCACAGATTCTAATTAAAACAGATTGTAAAAACGAAATTGATGAAATAGAATGATGAGAAACTAGTTAGAGGGTTCTTTATCCACACATGAACATATGCATATAATTTGATTCCCAGTTATGACTTCAACAAACGATGAATGACAATGCTCCAAGTTAATTAGGTCCGCTTAAACTAACTTTCAGATTTCCCTAGATTCATTGGATTGAATGGAATACGCATTACAACCAAATTATTCCTAATCAAAGTCCCTAACTATGGAATACGCATGATAGAGACATTCAACAAAGATCATTAAGTTCAACGGAAATCATAAACATCGACTAGGCATTCATAACTATGGAATACGCATGTTAATCCAGCCTAGGGTTTACTAAACACAATCGTGACTAGCGATTTTTACTACTCATGAATATAAGTTCATAACGATTAGGTGAAATTCCCTTATATCCTAGTATCAAGTTTAGGCATGCAAATTAAGTGTCGACCCTCAACCCACATACATAAACAAGTTCTTAATCAAAACAGAAAAGTAAACCACATCTAAAGTTCATGAATTCATAACTGGAGTAAATCAAATCATAACCAACATATGTCCATGGTTTCAAACTTTCCCCTAACTAATTAGGGGTTTAGCCACTCATGATTACAACAAACTTAGAGAGTAATAACAAAGTAAACATTGAAAACAAGAACGAAGAACACCTAAAAATCCCAACAACTCAATCTTGAATTGTATGAACGTTTAGGCCTCTTCTCCTCTAGTTGCTGCAGCACAAGGGGTTTTGGTGAGTTTTGGGGGTTATGGATGATGTAGAATGATGTGTTTAGGGTAGGGATGGATGTAGGGAAAGGCAAGGAGTGTTTTTGGGCAGAAAATATGAAGGATGGTGAAGTATGGCAGTGTTAGAGAGAGGGAATGAATTTCTGGCGTGAATGAATGTGTATGAGATGGTTTTCTGAATATGGAAGAGTTAGTGATTTGTGGCTGCAATGGATGCTTATTTATAGGTGAAAAGGAGGGAACATGACAGCTAGGAATTTGGTGGAAAGTTGGAAATGCATGTGGAGTGGCTGAAATTGTAAGGGGAATGCATGTGGAAATGATAGAATGTGTTGATGTGCAATGATGAATTGGGATGGCTGAAAATCTGGAGTGGGAGTGCATGTGGGTGTTTGGTGGTTGAAATGATGAAGGGGGAAGTGCATGTGGCTGCAATGGTAAAGGGGGAAGTGCATGTGGCTGCAATGGTAAAGGGGGAAGTGCATGTGGCTGCAATGGTAAAGGATTGTGGTGCAATGTTGAAAGAACAAGTGCATGTGGCTGAATTGGTGGTGAATGATTATGAATGATTATGAATGCATGTGGATAAAAGAGGGGATATGGCTGCAAGGTTAAAGGGCTAAGGTTTAAGTACATAGAATGGGCCTAAAATAGGGTGGTTTGCATGGCAAGGGAAGGGGAGAAGGGATAAGCCATGGCAAGGTTATGTAATTGGGCTAGGGCCATTGTTTTGTGTCCTAAAGTGCCTCAATTTCGTCCAACACCTTGGCTCCAAACATAAGCTATCCATTCCAAGCCCAATTTTGCTCCAAAATGCACCTTTTTGCTTCCTTAGCCATATGAACCTAGAAACACACGAAAATGGCATAAAGGACTAAAATAACTAAAGAAACACAACGTAAATGCACGAGAACAAGCCAATTAAGTCGCATAAATATGCTCCTATCATTAACAATCCCTCCTAATCCCCGGTCTAGAACGATCCCTACTTATACATATACTACAATTTGACGAAAAGAGGGTTTAATTTGTGTGCGTATAAATCACGCATCAAATTTTGGCGCCATTGCCGGGGATTAGAAAATTTGCTAATCCCTTGGATTGTTTTATTTTCGTTTGTTTTTATTTTATTCCAGATTCTTAATCTTGTTTTGTTTCTTGTTCTAGGTACTAGTTTATGACTCGGAGTTCTCGTCCGATTCGTGAACATATCCTGAAGTGATTGGGTTCTTCGTCCGGCTGCAAGACGTAAAAGAAAGCACTACTTGGGAGGCAACCCAATGCACTGAATAAAACAAAGCATGTTGATAGGAGCATATTTATGCTACTTAGTTGTGTTGTTTCCTTACACTTAGTGAGTTAATTACTATGTATTTCAGTCTTTTAAAGTATTTTCGTGTGTTTTTAGGTCCTAATGGCAAAAGGAGCAAGAAAGTGCATTTTGAGGCTATTTGGAGCATTTTTGGGCATGGATTGGATAGCTTACTCATGTAGCAATGAGGATGGACGAAATTGAAGACTAGAAGAGCTAGGAAAGGCTACAAATCTGGTGGAAGAAGTTCTATTCCAATGAAGATAAGGAAGAAGCAAGAAACAAGGGATCTTATCCAAACCTTATCCTATCCTATCTCTAACATTATCCTATTCTTTCCTATCCAAATCAGGTGGGGACTTAAACTTAGCTATTTAGGTGGGATTAGATATATATCTAAACACTTAGAACAGGTTCTAGACCCTCATTCCTTTGTATGCCGCATGTACACCACTCCTAGTAGGTTTAGGAATTGAAAACCTTATCCTACTCTTATATCACATGTTCATATCCCTTTAGGATTAGGAATCTGTTCTAAACCCTTCTTTCTAGAAGCCTTATCTTATCCCTACAACCCTTGCCGCACATATCCTTCTAGAATCCCTAAATCCTAGCTGAATTCCCTATTCCAAATCCCACTTAATTTCTGCCTTGAGTTAACCTTTTTCCAATGGGATTAGGCAATCCTTTTCCTACACTAAGTGTGCCAAAACTAGCCTATATAAACAGCCTTGCCGTGCCATTTAATTATCACCATCCCTTCACACAACATTCATACATCCCTTCAGAAATCAACCCTTGCCGTGACCTTGCAACCACCCATCCATCATTCCCCTACTTCCATACATCCATCCCAACCTCCATACACCACCATAACCCCTTGCCGCACCACCATATATACCTAAAACCATCCAAAATCCAGAAAATCATCCACAAACTCACCATAGACCTTTGTGCCGTGACCTAGCAAGAAGAAGGAGAAGGAAGACCAAGCCTTGGGCGTTTGTACATTCAAGTTGGAGTGTTGGACGTGTCTAGGTGTAATCTATCTTTTATTTTCAATGTTTAAATCTATATTGCTTTGTTTTGTCATGAACATGAGAGGCTAAACTCGTTTTAGCCTAGGGATGCTTTGAAACCATGATTACAATTATAATATGATGTGATTAATTCCAGTTGTGATTTCATAAATTGCGAATGCA
Organism: Pyrus communis; assembly: GCF_041283825.1. NCBI lineage: Eukaryota > Viridiplantae > Streptophyta > Magnoliopsida > Rosales > Rosaceae > Pyrus > Pyrus communis. The sequence goes on from NC_142569.1 coordinate 24,035,637, forward strand.
ATTTACTTAACCGTTTGATGGATAACTTATTCTTGTATGTTTATTAGGGAGGCCTACTTAATTTGCATGCTTGAATTTGGGGCTAGAATATAAGGGTGTTTCACATAATCGTCACAAACTTATATTCACAAGTAGTTAAGGTTGTTTTCACAATCATGTTAAGTAAATTCCTAGTATGCGTATCATGATGTCATAGTTACAAGTGCTTTGTCAATACTTATGGTTTCCATTGAACGTAATGATCTTTAACCGTATCTCTATTATGATGTCATGTAGGGGACTTTTTGAAGAATGCTTTGGGTTGTCGTATGATGTCATCCAATCCACTAACTTAAGGGAAATCTGAGGGTTAATTAGTGATGTCACGGTTAATCTGGGGTGTTGAGGTTCATGGTTTATCGGAAAAGCAACTGGAAATCAATTTATGTTAGAAAGAATCATGTGTGGAGAAGTATCCCTTGGCTATCCCATCATCCATTAGTTTTTCTTATTTTCGTCCAAAATCTGTTTTAAAGTTTTAAGTCACTTGTTTTCTTTTAAATTCGTCCAAAATCAAAACCCCCTTTCTTATTTGTTCCAAATCTGTCCAAAAGAGTCTTTTTGAGTCTTTAGAGTCAAAACCAAGTGTATTTTCGTCCAAATTAAGTCATAGAGTCTAAATTGAGTCTTTTTGGTTGTTTTTGGTTGTTTTGAGTCTTTAAAGTTTGTTTTGAGTCATATAAGTTAGTAAGAGTCTTGTGAGTCTATTTAAAGTGTTTTAAAACATATTTTCACATCTTCGAGTCAATTTTCATTAGATTAGCAATCCCTGCTAATCCCCGGCCTAGAACGATCCCTACTTATATCTATACTACAATTGTCGAAAAGAGGGTTTAATTTGTGTGCTTATATATTTCGCATCATGCATCGTGCCCTCAACATCAAATGAAGGAAGAACTTTTAATTCAATATTTCTACGAGGGGCTTCTTCCAATAGAGAGACAAATGCTAGATGCCTCGGCGGGAGGTGCTTTGGTTGACAAAATGCCCGTGGCTGCCAAGGTTTTAATTGCAAATAGAGCGTTGAATGCACAACAATATGAAGGTGTTGGTCAAAGAGACACCCCACGGCATCAAGTGAATGAGGTAAGTTCCCAATCCGACATTCAATCTCAATTAGCTAATCTTACTTCTATTGTGTCTCAAATGGCCGAAGGAATGAGGATTCAAGGTCCAAGTGTATGTGGTGTATGTTCTATCCAAGGACATCATTTGGACAAGTGCCCTCAATTGATTGAGAATGGGGGATGGGAAAGTGCAAATGCCATTGGATTTCCAAGCCAAAATCAGCCAAGGAATGATCCATATTCCAACACATACAATTCGGGGTGGAGAGACCATCCAAACTTCAAGTGGAGGGAGCCTCAACAACTTCAACAACAAGGAGGCTTTAGGCAACAACCCCTGGGGTTTTACACTGATAGGAGCATATTTATGCGACTTAAATGGCTTGTTCTCGTACATTTACGTTATGTTTCTTTAGTTATTTTATTACTTTAAGCTATTTTCGTGTGTTTGTAGGTCCAAAGGGCTAAAGGAGCAAAAAGATGCATTTTGGAGACTTTTGGAGCACTTTTGGGCTAAGGACGGATAGCTTATGCTTGAAGCCAAATTGTTGGACGAAATTGAAGACCTAATTGGAGCCAAAGTGTTGGAACCTTGTTCTCTTTAGTTTTAGGACATTTAAACCTTTCCTAATCCCAATCATGCCATGCATAACACACATCCATTCTAACACATTGTCATTGCACATGCATTTCCTTCATTAGTTAACCCACATGCACTTATCACTTATCATCACCACATATCATATCACTTAATCACTTATCACTTATCATCACCACTTAACCACTTATCATATCATAACCACATATCATATCACTTATCACTTATCACTTAACATAACATCCACCTACTTCACCTACAACATCCACCCACTTCACCTACAACATCCACCCACTTCACCTACAACATCCACTTCACCTACAACATCCACCTACTTCACCTACAACATCCACCTACTTCACCTACAAATGACATAGCCATATGTTCCCTCCACTACTCCTATAAATACCCTTGCATTCATTCATTCATGAACATCTCATTTCATACACAACACATTACAAACACATTCTCCCTTCCCTAGCCGTGAGCTTCCCATCCATTCCCTTATAATCCAAACACCACTCCTCATCCATTTCCATAATCCCCCAAACCTCACCTTAGACCTTGTGCTACAACAACGAGGAAGATAAGAGGGCCTAAACGTTCATACAATTCAAGTGTGAGTTGTTGGAATGTTTAGGTGTTTCTTTGATTTCAAAGTTTAAATTTAATTCTCTTTGTTTTGTACGTATGAGGAATGGAAGAGAAGAGTGCCTAAACGTTCATACAATTCAAGTTTGAGTTGTTGGAATGTTTAGGTGTTTCTTTGATTTCAAAGTTATGAGGAACTAAACCCCCTTTAGCTAGGGGGTGATTCGAAACTATGTTTATATTTGCAATATGAATTGATTACTTTTGGTTGGAATTTCATAAGTTGTGGATTCAATTTGTTTAACCGTTTGATTGATAACTTATTCATGAATGTTTATTAAGAATGCGCGCTTAATTTTCATGCATGAATATGACACTAGAATATAAGTGAATTTCACCTAATCGTTATGAACTTATATTCACAAGTAGTGGAGGTTGCTTATAAACAATCGCGTTAAATGAATTCTTGGCACGAGTTTCATGCTCATCATAGTAACGAATGCCTCGTCAACACTTATAGTTTTCATAATGCTTAATGATCTTTGATTGTATCTTTATTGTGCTTTTCACGTAAAGGACTTTTGGAGAATGTGGTGAATTGCGTTGCGCTAACCCATCCAATTCATTAACTTAAGGAAAACTTGACGGTTAATTTAAGCGGACCTAATTAACCCGGGGCGTTGAGTTTCATAATTTATCGAAAGACCAACTGAGAATCAATCTTGTATGCAAGTGTAACATGTGTGGAGAAGAACCCCTTGGCTATTCCATCATCCATATTTTCATCACATTCATATTTACATTTTGCCTTTAATTACAATTTGTCCATTTAATTTAATCTCGTCCAAACACAATCCCCCCTTTACTTTATTGTTCAATTTAATTAGAAATCAATTTAGTTTATGTTTTAAAGTATTTTTGAATTCTTTGAGTCTAGTATAGTGTTTTATATTGTGTTTTTACGTTTTTGAGTCAAATCCAAGTGATTAACAATCCCTCCTAATCCCCGGTCCAGAACGATCCCTACTTATATCATTACTACAATTGTCAAAAAGAGGGTTTAATTTGTGTGCGTATAAATCACGCATCATACACCAAAACCTACGGCAATGATCCAACCCCACCCCAATCTGCCCAAAACAATCAAGGTACGTCTTTAGATAATGCTACACTTCTTAAGTTACTTACCAATTTGTCTCAGGATTAAGAAAATCAAAACAAAGCATTGCAAAACCAAGACAAAAGGATGGACCACTTAGAGAAGCAAATTGGGCAGATTGCGGAGTTTGTAGGACAATTCCGAGACCAAGGCAAGCTCCCTAGCTCAACCATTGTCAATCCAAAGGGAGGGTTCGAAACCGCCAAGGCCATTACGTTGAGAAGTGGTAAGGAGCTTGGAAATCATCCAAAACCATCCAAACAAGGCCTTAATGAGGAGGAAAAGCTACTGCAAGAAGAAGAACATGGAGCAAAGGCCACGGCAAGGGAAGCCAAAACCATGCCGCAACCTTCTAGTGCACCAAAACCATCCCAAACCACCAAGGTGAGTCCAAATTCGAATTTGTCTAGTTCTATTCCACTAAATGTGCCCTTTCCTAGCAGGTTTATGAAATCTAAGACAGAGGAGGATGAAAAAGACATCCTGGAGACATTTAGGAAGGTGCATGTCAATATCCCGCTCCTTGATGCAATAAAGCAAATTCCGAAGTACGCTAAGTTTTTGAGGAAGATTTGTACAACAAGGAAACAGATTCGGGAGAAGGAGGTGGTACATGTAAGTGAGAATGTCTCTGCAATGTTGCAAAGAAAGTTGCCACCTAAATGCAAAGATCCAGGTAGTTTCACTATCCCTTGTGTAATTGGTAATACAAGGTTCGAACATGCTATGCTAGATTTAGGTGCATCAATTAATGTCATGCCATACTCTGTTTATGCATCTATGAATCTAGGAGAGCTTAAAAAAGATGGTGTTATTATTCAATTAGCCGATCGATCTAATGCATACCCGAGAGGAGTTTTGGAAGATGTTTTGGTGCAGGTAGACCACTTGATTTTTCCTGCAGATTTCTATGTGCTTGACATGGAGGATTCAACCCACTCTCCACCATCGCCACTCTTACTTGGACGACCTTTCATGAAAACAGCCCATACCAAGATTGACGTGGCCAGGGGAGCCTTAACTATGGAGTTTGGTGGTGATACGATTAACTTTAAAGTTTATGAATCCATTGAGAATACTGATGATGTTCGTTCTTGTTTTGCCATTGGTACAATTAAAAATATAGGGCAGGAACGTTCAACACCAATCAAGAAGGATACGTCTAGCACCACCATCGAGGAAGGAATTGGAGGAGAGCACAAGGAGCACGCCACTACCCTACAAACACCCAATCTGGCCATGCCTAAGGATAAAATTGGCGAGATGGTGGCTGCCCTAGGGGCATTGCCACAACATCCTAGTAAGTCTCCAATCCCAATTCCAATTCCCATTTCAACTAATAGGTTGTTACCTTCTTTGGTGCAGGTTCCAAATCAATTTCAAGGTGGTGGGAGCGTCTACATGGACTATAGGAACCAAAACACCACGATCAGGGAGGATCATTATCCCCTCCCATTCATTGAGCCATACTATGAGAACTTTGAGGAGCATGTCGTGGATGGTGCAAGCTTCCTGATAGGAGCATATTTATGCGCCTTAGTTAGCTAGTTCTTATGCATTTTTGTTATGTTTTCTTCGTTAAAGTAGTCTTTTAAGCTACTTTCATGTGTTTTCAGGTTTAAAGGACATATTACATGAAATGATGCAATTTGGAGCTTTTGGAGCAAAATTGAGCTGGAATGTGGTGTATGCAAATGGAGCACATGGAATGGACGAGGTTGAAGGTCAAAGGAGCTTAAGAAATGAAGAAATGAAAGTGAAGAGCAAAGAAGTCGGAATTGGCAACCAAAGTTTCTAAAGTTGGAAGTTTCTATTCTTGGAGGTTTCCATTTTCGTGAGTTTCTATTCTTGGCTTTGGGCTTTTAGATGACCTAAACCCTAACTCCTTGTGGACCCTAAGCCCATGCCGCACCCTAGGGCCTAATCATTTAATTTCTGCCAAGTTAAACCCTAATCCATCTACCCTAAGCCCATGCCGCACCTAATGTTCTAGAAACCCTATTTTCTGGTGGATTCTCAACCCTTGCCGCACCCAAACCCTAGCCCATTTGTCTAACCTGATTTCTTTAGGGTTTGGCTGCCTATATATATATGTTTTACCACCTTGCCGCAGATACAACCCTCTCCACAAATCAGAAATTCGTCAAAATAAATTCAGCCCCTTTGCCGCAACCCCCATGTCCCCTAAACACTACCATATCATTCCTTACCTACTCATCCATCTAAATAACCCCTAGAACCTGTCCTAGTTCTTGTGCCGCCGACAAGAGGAGGAGAAAAAGCTTGGGACGTTCATGCCATTCTATTGAGGATTGCTGGAACGTTTTAGGTGTTGTCTTTCCGTTGAATTCTATGTTTAATTTTGATATTCTTTGTGTTGTGAGTATGAGGAACTAAACCCCCTTGGTTAGGGGGGAATTCGAAACCATGTACATGCTTGCAATATGATTTGATTACATTCAGTTGTTATTTCATAAGTTGTGGATTAAATTCGTTCATCTATTTGATTGTTACCTTATTTGTGTATGTTGATTGAGAGTGCACGCTTAGTTTTCATGCATGAATATGATGCTAGATTATGAGGGAGTTTCACCTAATAGTTACAATCTTATAATCACAAGTAGTGAAGGTCGCTTGAAAACGATCGCGTTGAATGAATTCTTAGCATAAGTTTCATGCAATTCATAGTAACGAATGCTTCGTCAATGCTTATGTTTTTCATAGAACTTAATGATTCTTGCTTGTATCTCTATTATGCAATTCATGTAGGGAACTTGTAGGGAATGTTTTGAGTTGTCGTATGCAATCATCCAACTTAATAACTTGTGGAAAAACTGAGGGTTAATTAGTGCAATTCACGGTTAATCTGGGGCGTTGAGTATTTATAATTTATTGGAAGAACAACTGAAAATCGTTTTGTTTGCAAGTGTGACATGTGTGGAGAAGAACCTCCTAACTAGCTTTTTATCCATCCTTTTTATCCAAAAACATTCTACAATCTGTTTAGTTTAAAGTTTCTGTTTTATGTTAAATTTTCGTCCAAAACAAATCCCCCTTTAATTTGAAGTCTTAGATTAGTTAGAAAGTGTTTTGATTTATGTTTCTAAGTATTTAGATTCAAGTTTTCACCCAATTTCGTCCAAATTAGTGTAGGTGCTCAAAACTGCCCAGAAAGTGGTTTTTAGGCAGTTTTGAGTCTTCTAGTTGCTGTTTTGGGTTTTAGGTTTGTTTAAGTGTTTTAACTTTTAGTTTTGCATTCTTTGAGTCGAGTTTAGTGTTTTAAACTTTGTTTTTGAGTTTTTAAGTCAGTTTCCAAGTGTTTAGCAATCCCTCCTAATCCCCGGTCTAGAACGATCCCTACTTGCATCTTTACTACAATTTGACAAAAAGAGGGTTTAATTTGTGTGCTTATTTATTTCGCATCAAATTTTTGGCGCCGTTGCCGGGGATTAGCAACTTTGCTAATCCCTTGGATTGTTATTTTCTGTTTACTTTATTTTTGTTAAGTCTCTGACCTAGTTTTGTTTTCCTTATTTTAGGTATTAGTGTATGACTCGGAGTTCTCAACCGATTCGTGAGCATATCTTGGATTTTGACGACGATTTTGAGAGGACTTTGAGACGGACAAGGAAGCAACACGAACCAAATCCACCAAGCCCGGAATCTGACCTCGAGGAACAAGTCCTAGAGGAGGAGGAGGAACCCACGGCAAGAGTATTTGAAGAACCACAAGGCATGGCGGTGGACACCCGGACACTCAAGGAGCTTGCAGCTTCGGGATTGGGTAATGCCGCACCCTTGTGCATTCAATACCCCACGGCTGCCCAAGGTAAGACGGATGAGTTTGAATTAAAGTCAAGTTTGCTTCATCATATTCCTAAATACCATGGCTTGTCCATGGAAGATCCTAACAAACATTTGAAAGAATTTGAAGTAGTTTGCTCTAGTATGACTCCCGTCACTGTTGACGGAAACATCTTGAAGATGAAGGCTTTTCCATTCTCTTTGATGGATAAAGCCAAAGATTGGTTATATGAGTTAGCTCCCAGCACTGTCACTTCTTGGGAGAGTATGAAGAGAGCGTACTTGGAGAAGTTCTTTCCAACTTCTCGCATCATCCTCCTACGCAAAAAGATAAGCGGAATCCAGCAAGAAGAAGGTGAGTCTTTTCCTACATATTATGAACGATTTAAATCACTTGTTGCTTCTTGTCCACAGCATCAGATGAAGGAGGAGTTGCTCTTGCAATATTTCTACGAGGGTCTCCTACCTTTAGAACGTCAAATGCTTGATGCTTCGGCGGGTGGAGCATTGGTGGACAAGACGCCCAGGGATGCCAAGGTCTTGATCGCTAACCGAGCATTGAACACTCAACAGTATGAAGGAGTAGGCCAAAGAGGACCCCTACGGCAGCAAGTTCACGAGGTAAGTTCCACACCCGATATTCATTCACAATTAGCTAATCTTACTTCCATTGTGTCTCAGATGGCCGAAGGAATGAGGGTGCAAGGACCGATTGTATGCGGAGTGTGTTCTATCCAAGGACATGCTTCTGAGAAGTGCCCACAACTCATTGAAAATGGTGGATGGGAGAGTGCAAATGCAATTGGGTTTCAAGGCCAAAACCAACCGAGGAACGATCCGTATTCTAACACTTATAATCCAGGTTGGAGAGACCACCCGAACTTCAAGTGGAGGGAGCCACAACAACCACCACAACAAGGAGGCTTTAGGCAACAACCCCCGGGGTTCTTTCCCAAAACCTACGGCCCACCCCAAAATCAACCCCAATCCGGCCCAAGTGCCTCAGGTACGTCTCTTGACAATGATGCACTCCTTAAGATACTAACTAAGTTGTCTAATGGGCAGGAAGATCAAGCGAAGGCTATGCAAAACCAAGATAAGAGGGTGGATCAACTTGAGAAACAAATTGGGCAGATTGCCGAGTTTGTAGGTAAGTTTCGAGATCCCGGACAACTCCCTAGTTCCACCATTCCAAATCCGAAGGGAGGTTTCGAATCAGCCAAAGCAATCACCCTAAGAAGTGGTAAGGAAGTTGGGGCAGTTCCTACATCAAAAACAGGTCATAACGAGGATGAAATTTTGCAAATGGAAGAGGAAGAAACAAGGTTGCCCACGGCAAAGGTGATTCCACCTTTGCCGCAAGTCCCTATGGTCCCAAATCTGTCCAATTCGGCCAATAAAGGTAAAAATGGGTCAAATTCGGTTCATACTAATGTTTTCCCTTCAAATGTGCCTTTTCCTAGTAGGTTCATACAAACGAAGAAAGAAGAGGCAGAAAAGGATATCCTTGAAACCTTTAGGAAAGTTCAAGTTAACATACCTTTGTTAGATGCAATCAAGCAAGTTCCGAGGTATGCTAAGTTCTTGAAGGAGTTGTGTACCACTAGGAAGAGGATGTCGACTAAGGAAGTGGTAAAGGTAGGTGAGAATGTGTCCGCCATCTTGCAACGCAAACTACCTCCCAAATGCAAGGATCCAGGTAGCTTCACCATTCCTTGTGTTATTGGGAATACTAGATTTGAATCTGCCATGCTTGATTTAGGTGCTTCTATAAATGTTATGCCATATTCCATTTATGCATCTATGAACTTAGGAGCATTGAAAAATGATGGGGTAATAATACAATTGGCCGATAGATCTAACGCCTATCCAAAGGGAGTTTTGGAAGATGTTCTTGTGCAGGTTAATCATTTGGTCTTTCCGGCGGATTTCTATGTCCTCGAAATGGATGACTCGGACCATGCTCCTTCGCTGCCCATTCTACTTGGAAGGCCATTCATGAAGACGGCCCGGACGAAGATTGACGTGTATAGTGGAACTTTGTCCATGGAATTCGATGGGGAAGTTGTTAATTTTAATCTTTCTGATTCCATTAAATACCCTAGTGAGGACCATTCATGCTTTTCTATTGATATAATTGACTCTTTGGCGCAGGGATATCTCGACGATTTGAATGACGATGCGCTTGAAAAAGTCATTACACGAGGCATATAACTCAAAACAAAGGGGGCAGATTGCATGCATGCCCACGGCATACAAGAGTCATCCCATGCCGTGCCCCCTAGTGAGGAATTACTTGAAGTTGTGGCTGCCCTTGAGTCCTCACCTAAGATTGATGGTAAGTATACTAACTGTGAGTCCATTCCCATTTCGACTAACAAATTGCTTCCATCTATAGTTCAGGCACCTACCCTTGATCTCAAACCATTACCGGGCCATTTGAAGTACATTTTCTTGGGGGAAAAGGAGACATTACCGGCCATCATTTCTTCATCACTCACGGCACAAGAAGAGGAGAAACTAGTGCGTGTTTTGAAGGAATTCAAATCTGCCCTAGGTTGGACATTGGCCGATATCAAAGGTATTAGTCCCGCCACATGCATGCATCATATATTTCTTGAGGAGGGGGCCAAACCAACTAGAGAGGCTCAACGCCGTCTTAACCCTCCGATGATGGAAGTTGTGAAGAAGGAGATAATCAAGCTGTTAGATTGTGGAGTTATCTATCCTATCTCGGATAGTAAGTGGGTTTCACCGATCCAATGTGTGCCAAAGAAATCTGGAGTGACGGTTGTGGAAAACGCGGAGAATGAGTTAGTGCCCACTCGAATCCAAACCGGTTGGCGTGTATGCACTGATTATAGGAAGATAAACGCCACCACGAGGAAGGACCACTTCCCATTGCCGTTCCTAGATCAAATGTTGGAAAGGTTAGCGGGTCATTCATTTTATTGTTTTCTTGATGGATACTCTGGTTATAATCAAATTGTTATTGCCCCGGATGATCAAGAAAAGACCACTTTTACATGCCCCTTTGGTACATTTGCTTATCGTCGCATGCCATTTGGTTTATGTAATGCACCTGCTACATTTCAAAGATGCATGATGAGCATATTTTCAGATTATGTTGAGAAAATTATTGAGGTTTTTATGGATGATTTCAGTGTGTTTGGTAATTCATTTGATGTTTGTTTGAGTAATCTTAGTTTGATTTTGCAACGTTGTGTTGAAACAAATCTTGTGCTTAATTGGGAAAAATGTCACTTCATGGTTAAACAAGGTATTGTTCTAGGACATATTATTTCTGAAAAAGGCATTGAAGTAGATAAATCTAAGGTAGACCTTGTTCGTCACTTACCCGCTCCAACTTCGGTTAGAGAGGTTCGTTCGTTTCTTGGTCACGCAGGTTTTTATAGGCGGTTCATAAAGGATTTCTCAAAGATTGCACAGCCACTATGCCGATTGTTGCAAAAAGAGGTGGCGTTTGAGTTTGATGATGCATGCTCCACGGCATTCAAGCACCTCAAGGAGGCTCTCACTTCGGCTCCCATTATCACACCTCCAGATTGGAGCCTTCCATTCGAGTTGATGTGCGATGCTTCGGACTATGCGATTGGTGCTGTTTTGGGGCAGCGGAAGGACAAACAACCTCATGTTATTTATTATGCATCTAGAACACTAAATGATGCTCAATTAAATTACTCAACTACTGAAAAAGAATTACTTGCTGTAGTATTTGCATTAGATAAGTTTCGGTCATACTTACTTGGTACTAAAGTTATTATTTTTACTGATCATGCAGCTCTCAAGTATTTGCTCACAAAAAGGGAGGCCAAGCCTAGACTAATTCGATGGCTGTTGCTTCTACAAGAGTTTGACATTGAGATTCGGGATAAGAAGGGCGTGGAGAATGTGGTGGCTGACCACCTAAGCCGAATGGTGCATAATGAGGAGTCTTTACCCATTGCAGAGACATTCCCCGATGAACAATTGCTGTCCATAAAGGTTAGTACACCGTGGTATGCCGATATAGTTAATTTTTTGGTGTCAAAACGTATTCCAAGTGAGTTTAATAGGCACCAACGTGACAAACTTAGGCATGATGCACGGTTTTATGTGTGGGATGATCCATACTTATGGAAATTTTGTCCCGATCAGATTATACGTCGTTGTGTGCATGACTCTGAATGTCATTCAATTTTGAGTTTTTGTCATACATATGCATGTGGAGGGCACTTTGGCACACAACGCACGGCCCTCAAAGTGTTACAATGTGGATTTTATTGGCCTAGTATTTTTAAGGATGCTAGAACGTTTTGCTTAACATGTGATAAATGCCAAAGAATGGGTGGCATTAGTGCAAAGGACCAAATGCCGCAGGTTTCTATCCTAAATGTTGAAATTTTTGATGTTTGGGGTATTGATTTTATGGGTCCCTTCCCTTCATCGTATGGTTTCATGTATATTTTGCTTGCGGTTGATTATGTGTCAAAATGGGTGGAAGCCAAGGCCACCCGGACTAATGATTCTAAAGTGGTTGCAGATTTTATTAGAACTAACATTTTTGCAAGGTTTGGAATGCCACGAGTGATCATTAGTGATGGAGGGTCACACTTTTGCAATCGGACCATTGAAGCGTTATTGAGGAAATACCATGTCACCCATAAGGTTTCTACACCTTACCATCCTCAAACGAATGGCCAAGCCGAGGTTTCCAACCGAGAGATCAAGCAAATACTTGAGAAGACCGTTGGGCCAACAAGGAAGGATTGGAGCTTACGGTTAGATGATGCACTTTGGGCGTATCGTACGGCGTACAAAACCCCCATTGGGATGTCCCCCTTTCGACTTGTCTATGGCAAGGCGTGCCATCTTCCCGTTGAATTGGAGCACAAAGCACTTTGGGCCATCAAGAAGTTTAACATGAACCTCGGTGAAGCGGGAAGTCAAAGGAGATGGCAATTAAATGAGCTTGATGAGATAAGGCACGAGGCGTATGATAATGCAAGCATTTACAAGCAAAAGACTAAAGCGTTCCATGACAACATGATCCGTGGGAAATCATTCTCAATTGGGCAGAAAGTGTTATTGTTCAATTCCCGATTACGTTTGTTTCCCGGTAAGCTACGTTCTAAGTGGATTGGACCATTTGTTATTACTAATGTTTTTGTTCATGGTGCAGTCCAAATCCAAAGCTTGAAAACGGGACATGAATTCAAGGTGAACGGGCATCGTTTGAAGCCCTATTATGACACCTTTGTGGAGCATGCCGTGGATGACATACCCTTGGAAGCCGTGGGCCCTAGTAAGGAGTGAATGAGGTCTTCGTCCGGCTGTACGACGTAAAAGCAAGCGCTACTTGGGAGGCAACCCATGCATTCAACAAAGGAAGACCTAGAAAGCGCTCCACACTCAGATTTGCGTCCCTAAACCCTTTCCTTTGTTGCTTACTTTATGTTATGTGTAATGTGTTTAATTGTGTCTAAAACATTGAGGACAATGTTTAGTTTAAGTGTGGGGGGGTAACATTCTGTTTTGAGATATTTTTGCATGAAATTCGTAGGGTATTACCACCTAACATGTCTAAACTTGTTTCCCACTGTTTTTAAGTGTTTTTAAGCTATTTTAGAGTGTTTTAGAGTGTGTTGACTTAAAAATCCGAAAATACCATAAAAATTTGAAAAATTGTTTTGAAAAACCCAAAAAGAGTTGTTTTTGTGTGTTTGTTTGTGTCATAGGTCACCTTCCAACGCAATGATGAGGATTTGGTTTTTAATTGCATGATGGTTAAAGAATGTTACAAACATGGATGGACGTTTGATATACTCTTTGGTTTATGCTTGGTTGTAGTTATAATTTACGAATGCACATGTAATCACAAATGATAAAAATCAGTTTTTGTAACATGCTTGAAGGAATGAACTCAAACTAACGCTACATCCCTGTGAGACTTGAGCCTAAACGTTTATTTGGAGAGTTAAAATCTGTGCATTCTTTGTTTTCTAAAGTCGTTGCATGATCTCATTATTCGTTGCTTGGTTGCTACTTAGAAGGCGTTTCATCATTTAGTTCCAAATGCTAGAACTCATACCCATTTCATTCAAAGCATGTTATTGATTTGCATAACACACATTCAAGATGAAGTTGTGTAGTGACCACCACCTTAGCCAAAAAGCCGTGTGCCCTATGTCATTATGTTTTGTAGGTTTTTAACCCCATTGAGCCTTGTTAGCCTTCATTATTTGTTAACTCATGTTTTCTTCACCTAGCCTAGATTAGGACTATCCATACTCTTGTTCTTGAAGCATAGCAAAGCATGATTCAAATTGAAGTCCTTTTGATTTATGTTGGCAGAAAACAAGTGTGGGGGAAGTGTTTTTCATGAGGAATTGTGTGCTATAGGCACGGAAAAAAAAAAAAAAAAAAAAAATTTCGTGGAAAAAGAAAAAAAAAATGAAGAAAAAGTTGAAAAGTTGAGAAAAAGAGTTCCAAAGTATTGTGTGTTGAAGTAAGGGTCCAAAACAATGAATTCGGCCCTAAGGAGTTGTCTAAATCTTTCCCTTGTGATTTAAAGTTAATTTCTGCAATCTAAGTGAATTCTAAGTCTCAATTTCATTGCTTTGCTTACTATTGCTTGAAGAACGTTTGTTTTCCCTATCCTTTCCTTGTTAACCAACACCCCAAGCCCCATTACAACCTTTAACTTCTATCTTGAGTGTTATGTGTGTCAATTTGTGGAGTTTGGATTTGGTATGAGCATATGGTGTCACTAGTTCTCGCATCTAAGTAGTAGCATTCCATTCATGAGATCATATCTAAACATGCTTCTTAACTCTAGAAATTGCATTCGTTGTGAAACATATATGTGAGCATTCGTTTTCATATCTACATCAATCTTCTCACATATGACTAGTATAGGGTGTGGAGTTAGAAAATCTGAGTGAAAATAGAGTGTATATCTTGTAAGGAATTGAGGGAATTCTCTAAGGCATGTTACTACATTCAAAGCATTGTTTTAATTGATTACTTGTGAACAAGTGAGTAGTGGCTTTAATTAAGTATGTGCTTGTGTAGTGAGGACTCAAATCTGTGGGGATAACGATCTTTAACATATCATGTGCATTGGAAATCCCTGAGGCAAACGTTGGAAGGTTTAGATTTTGTTTTGGTTAGTTTGTTTCGTTTTGTTTTCTTTCTTTTGTTTGTTTTGCTCGAGGACTAGCAAAAGCTAAGTGTGGGGGAATTTGATAGGAGCATATTTATGCGCCTTAGTTAGCTAGTTCTTATGCATTTTTGTTATGTTTTCTTCGTTAAAGTAGTCTTTTAAGCTACTTTCATGTGTTTTCAGGTTTAAAGGACATATTACATGAAATGATGCAATTTGGAGCTTTTGGAGCAAAATTGAGCTGGAATGTGGTGTATGCAAATGGAGCACATGGAATGGACGAGGTTGAAGGTCAAAGGAGCTTAAGAAATGAAGAAATGAAAGTGAAGAGCAAAGAAGTCGGAATTGGCAACCAAAGTTTCTAAAGTTGGAAGTTTCTATTCTTGGAGGTTTCCATTTTCGTGAGTTTCTATTCTTGGCTTTGGGCTTTTAGATGACCTAAACCCTAACTCCTTGTGGACCCTAAGCCCATGCCGCACCCTAGGGCCTAATCATTTAATTTCTGCCAAGTTAAACCCTAATCCATCTACCCTAAGCCCATGCCGCACCTAATGTTCTAGAAACCCTATTTTCTGGTGGATTCTCAACCCTTGCCGCACCCAAACCCTAGCCCATTTGTCTAACCTGATTTCTTTAGGGTTTGGCTGCCTATATATATATGTTTTACCACCTTGCCGCAGATACAACCCTCTCCACAAATCAGAAATTCGTCAAAATAAATTCAGCCCTTTTGCCGCAACCCCCATGTCCCCTAAACACTACCATATCATTCCTTACCTACTCATCCATCTAAATAACCCCTAGAACCTGTTCTAGTTTGATGCGTGATTTATACGCACACAAATTAAACCCTCTTTTTGTCAATTGTAGTATAAGTATAAGTAGGGATCGTTCTGGACCGGGGATTAGGAGGGATTGTTAATCACTTGGATTTGACTCAAAAACATAAAAACAAAGTTAAAAACGTTCACAAAGACTCAAAGGACTCAAAACAAGTTCAAAAGACTCAAAACTGCCTAAAAACACTAACTAGGCAGTTTCTGACCTTAACCCCAATGTTGGACGAATTTAGGATTATGGCTTGATTCAAACGTAAAATAACAATATAAAACACTATACTAGACTCAAAGAATGCAAAACTAAACTTTAAAACACTAAAACAAACCAAAAGACTCAAACATCACCCAAAACACTCAAAACAGCCTTAAAATCACTTTCTGGGCAGTTTTGAGCACTTTGGTGAATTTGGACGAATTTTGGGAAATAAATTGAATCAAAACACTTTAAAACATAAACTAAACAAAGTCTAAACACTAAAGAACAAGAAAGTAAAGGGGGGGGGGGGTTAGGTTTTGACGAATTTAAACTAAAAGAACAGATTGTAAGTAAAAGCAAAATGTAAATGTGAATGTGTGATAGAATTGAATGGAATGAAGGCTAGCTAAGGGGTTCATCTCCATACATGTTATACTTGCATAATAAAATGATTTCCAATTGCATTTCAATAAACTATGATACTCAACACCCCAAGTTAACCGTGATGCACTAATTAACCTTCAAATCTTCCTAACGTTATTGAATTGGATGATGCATGCGACAATTCAAAACATTCCCCACAAGTTCTCAACATGAATGCATAGAAGAGGTACAAGCAAGAATCATTACGCTCTATGAAAATTATAAGTGTTGACGAGGCATTCGTTACTATGATTGCATGAAACTTATGCCAAGAATTTGTTTAACGCGATTGTTTATAAGCAACCTCCACTACTTGTGAATATAAGTTCGTAACTATTAGGTGAAACTCACTTATATTCTAGCGTCATATTCATGCATGAAAATTAAGCGCGCATTCTCAATGAACATACATAAATAAGTTATCAATCAAACGGTTAAACAAATTGAATCCACAACTTATGAAACGCAATTAGAAGTAATCAAATCAAAATGCAAGCATAAACATATATTTCGAATTCCCCCCTAGCCAAGGGGGGTTTAGTTGAATTTAAACATTGGAATCAAAGAAACACCTAAACATTCCAACAACTCAAACTTGAATTGTATGAACGTTTAGGCACTCTTCTCTTCCATTCCTCATACGTACAAAACAAAGAGTATTGAAATTAAACATTGAAATCAAAGAAACACCTAAACATTCCAACAACTCAAACTTGAATTGTATGAACGTTTAGGCACTCTTCTCTTCCTCTTCGTTCTAGCACAAGGTCTAAGGATAGTTTGATGGTGTGAATGGTTTGGGGAGTGGTTGGAGTGGCTGCAATGGAGGAGAAAAGTGTTTTGGTGGCTGCAATGAGGGTGTGGAGAGGTTTTGACGAATTTCTGGAATATGGAAGAGTGTATGAATGAAATGTGTATGCAATGGATGCTTATTTATAGGTGAAATGGGGGGAACATGACAGCTAGGAGGGAATGTGGCTGCATGTTTGAATGATTAAAGGATGCATGTGGGTTGGAATTGCATGTGCAATGAATATGTGGCTGCATGTGCAAGGGGACAATCTGAAAATGCATGTGAAAGCATGTGTTGGCTGCAATGATGAAATGGATGGGAGTGCATGTGGCTTAATTAATTAAAGGGAGTGCATGTGCAATGTTTTAAAGGATGGAATGCATGTGAATATGATGGAAATCTGATGGGAGATGGAATGGGATGTTTTGCATGTGAATTAAAGAGTGAATGCATGTGCAATGACAGCTAGGTTGAATATGCATGTGGAATGGCTGATTTATTTGAAGATGCATGTGCAATGAAGTGGAATGACAGCTAGGTTATGATGATGAATGCATGTGGCTGATTTAATTGAATAGGAAAGCATGTGGATTTAATGGTTTAAAGGGTTAATGCATGTGGATGCATGTGTTGATGAATGGGATTAGGAAAGGTTTAAATGTCCTAAAACTAAAGGGAACAAGGTTCCAACACTTTGGTCTTCAATTAGGTCTTCAATTTCGTCCAACACTTTGGCTCCAAGCATAAGCTATCCATCCTTAGTCCAAAAGTGCTCCAAAAGTCTCCAAAATGCATCTTTTTGCTCCTTTAGCCCTTTGGACCTACAAACACACGAAAATAGCTTAAAGTACTAAAATAACTAAAGAAACATAACGTAAATGCACGAGAACAAGCCATTTAAGTCGCATGAATATGCTCCTATCAAATACCCCCACACTTATCTTTTGCTAGTCCTCGAGCAAAACAAAACAAAAGAAACCAAAAACAAAACAAAACGAACAAAACACAACCTATACCTTCCAACAATCGTCTCAGGGATTTCCAATGCACATGACAAGTTAAAAATCATTATTCCCACAGATTTTAGCCATCTTTACACTTAAGTACATTTTTAATCATAGTCACCACATACTAGTTCACAATTAAGCATTTAAAACCATGTTTTGAATGTAGTAACATGCCTTAGAGAATTCCCTCAATTCCTTACTAGATGTACTCTCGTTTTTCACACAGATTTTCTAACTTCACACCCTACACTAGTTATATGTGAGAAGATTGATGTAAACATGAAAACGAACACTCACATATATGTATCATAAAGAGAGCAATTTCTGGAGTTAATAAGCATGTTTAGGTATGATCTCATGAATGGAATGCTACTACTTAGAAGCGAGAACCAGTGACACCATAAGCTTATACCAAGTTCAAACTCCACAAATTGAAACACATAACAATCAAGATAGAAGTCAAAGGGTTGTAACGAGGCTAGGCTATTGGCTAACAATGAAAGGTGAAGGATAAGCAAACATTCTTAAAGCAATAGTGAGCAAAGTATTGAATTAGGTACTTAGAATTCCCTTTAGAACGCAGAAGTCAACTTTGAACACCCAAGGGGAAGTCACAAAACTTAGGGCCATATTCAACTTTTTGGGCCCTTTCTTCAACAATCACACTTGTGAGTCCATTCTCACTTATTTTCACTCTTTTTCTTTCTTTTCTTCTTCTTTTTCTCACATTTTTTTTTTCTTTTTCCCGTGCCTCCTTTAAGACTTAGGCACATACATACACACAAAAATCCCTTCCCCCACACTTATTTTCTGCAACATATTAATCAAAAGGAATTCATTATTGATGCGAAAATTAACTTAACACACAAATTAACCCTCTTTTGACAATTGTAGCATATAAATAAGTAGGGATCGTTCTTACACCGGGGATTAGGAGGGCTTGCTAAACACTCTAAACTGACTCAAATAAATAAAACTAACCTTTAAAACACTTAAACTCACTTAAAAAGACTCAAACACGTTCACAAAACTCAAAATAGGCTAAAAACACTCAAAACTGCCTTAAAAACACAATCTGGGCAGTTTTGAGCCTAAACACAAATTTGGACGAATTTGGGTAACAACTTGAATCAAAACACTCAAAAACACAATCTAAAACATATTCTAACTAATTAGACACTCTAAGACACTTGGGGATTTGGTTTTTGACGAAAATCAAACAAACAAAACAAATATGTAAAATAGGCAGATTCTGACGAAATTGGTGGAATTAAATGGATGGTGAGATGGCTAGGAGGTTTTTCTCCACACATGGCATACTTGCATACAAAATAATCTCCAGTTGCTTATTCGATGAATTTATGAACCTCAACACCCCAAGTTAATTAGGTACGCTTAAATTAACTCTCAGATTTCCCTTAGGTCATTGAATTGAATGGAATTAGCGCATTGCAATCAAATTATTCCTTAAAGGTTTTCTATATGAAAGCGCATGATAGAAAGACAATCAAAGATCATTAGGTTCTATGGAAATCATAGGTGTGACGAGGCATTCGTAACTATGAAAGCGCATGATACTTATGCCAAGAATTCACTTATCATAATTGTGACCAACAATCTTAACTACTCATGGATGTGAGTTCCCAACGATTAGGTGAAGTTCCCTCATATCCTAGCATCATGTTTATGCATGCAAATCAAGCGTGCACTCTCAATTCATATACATAAGCAAGTTTTAATTAAAATAGATAAGTAAATTGAATTCATCATTCATGAAATCACAACTGAAAGTAATCAAATCATCATGCAAATATAACCATGGTTTCGAAATTCCCCCCTAGCCAAAGGGGGGATTAGTTCCTCATGCTTGCACAACAAAAAGTATTGAATTTAAACATTGAAATCATAAGAAAGAATACACCTAATTGCTCAGCGATTCCAAGATGAATTCGATGCACAGATTGGCTCCTCTTCCTCCTCCTTGCTGCGGCACAAAGTGTGGGTGATGGAATTGGTGGTTTTGGATGGTGTTTCCTTGTTTAGAGGGATGGAGGATGGTTGATTATGGTGGGGAAGGGTGCGGCAGAGATGTATGGATGTGTAGGGAGGTCTATGGATGTGTAGAATGGAGAATGGAGGTGCGGCACAAGGGTTTCTGAATAGCATAAGGGGGTGGTACGAATTTGTGGCTGAAAATATGTTTATATAGTCCTAGGGTTTATTAGATTAGGGTTTACTTAGCTGATTTGGTGGATTAGGGCCCTAGAATTCGGCCATGGTGATTCAAATCCACTTAGAAGAAGGTTTTGGCCCACATAGTTCTATAAACTGATTTGTATACCCAAATCCACAAGGATTAGGCCTTGGAATTCAGAATCCCAAAGGGATTGGGCCTAGGAAGGTGCGGCTGATTTAGGGGAGAGGGTAGCTTGCCTTGCAAGGCAAGGTAAAGCCTTCTAGAAAGGTTTGGGCGCCACTTTTCTAGGGTTTCTAGAAAGAATAGGTTTTGTGGCAGATTTGGCCCTTCTAGACTAGGATGCTTCTAGAAATAGGTTCTAGAATGATCCATTTAGGTCCCCATGTAATTAGGAGTAAGGCATGATAAGGTTTGGATAAGATAAGATGAGATAAGGTTTGGATAATGTTTTGGATAATTGGATAATGTTGGATAAGGTTGGATAATGTTTAGATAATGTTTTGGATAAGGTTTCCTCTTTTCTTGCACTTTCCTTATCCACTTTGTCCAAAGCTTAGTTCCTTCCTCTTCTTATCACATTTCCACCTTCTTGAAGTCCAAATTCGTCCATCCATGTTAGCCCACATGCAAGCTCACCACCTAGTGTCCAAAATAGCTCCAAAATGCATCAAAATGCACTTTCTTGATACTTTAACCCATAGGACCTACAAACACACGAAATTGAGTTGTAATACGACATTAACTAAGAAATAATAGCACAAATGCACAAGAATAAGCTAGTTAAGTCGCCTAAATATGCTCCTATCAAATTCCCCCACACTTATCTTTTGCTAGTCCTCGAGCAAAACAAATAAACAAAAGAAACAAAACATAACTCTAAACCTTCCAACGTTGCCTCAGGGATTTCCAATGAAACATAACATGTTAAAGGTCACTACTCACATAGATTTAAGCAATCCTTACCCTCGAGCATACTTAATCATAGTCACCATTCACTAGCTCGCATTTAATCAATTAAAACAACATTTTGAATGTAGTAACATGCCTTAGAGAATTCCCTCAATTCCTTACTAGATGTACTCTCAATTTTCACACAGATTTTCTAACTACACTCCCTACACTAGGTATATGTGAGAAGATTGATGTAAACATGTAGACGAACACTCACATATGTTAGAACAAGAAAAGCATTTTCTGGAATTATTAACATGTATGTATATGATCTCATGAATGGAACGCTACTACTTAGACGCGAGAACCAGGGATACCATATGCTCCAAACCCACTTTAAACTCCACATATTGAAACACATAACAATCAAGATAGAAGTCAAAGGGTTGTAACGAGGCTAGGGTATTGGCTAACAACGAAAGGTAAAGGATAACAAACATTCTTAAAGCAATAGTGAGCAAAGTATTGAATTAGGCACTTAGAATTCCCTTTAGAACGCGGAAGTCAACTTTGATCACCCAAGGGGGAAGTCACACAAAAATTAGGGCCATATTCAACTTTTTGGACCCTTTCTTCAACAATCTCACTTGTGAGTTCATTCTCACTTATTTTCATTCCTTTTCTTCTTCTTTTTCTTCTTTTTCACAAATTTTTTTTTTTTTTCGTTTTTTTTTTTCCTTTCTTTTTCTTGTGCCCCTTTCAAGACTTTGGCACACACACACTCACAAAATCCCTTCCCCCACACTCGTTTTCTGCACAATTGTCACTCAAAAGGAATTCCTTCTAAGTTATGCTCCACTATACTTTAAGAACAAGGGTATGGAAAGTCCTATTCTAGGCTAGGTAAGGATGATGTGGTTAACAAGAAAATAGGCTATATAAGGCTCAAAGGGGTTTAAACCTACAATACAAGTGACAAGGGTGGATTCGGCTGTTTGGCTATGGTGGTGACTACTACACAACTTCATCTTGTTATTTGTTATGCTAATCAATTTCATGCTTTGAATGAAACGGGTATGAGTTCTAGTATTTGGAACTATAGTGATGAAACGCACTCTAAGTAGCAACCAAGCAAAGAATAATGAGATCATGCAACGACTTTAGAAAACAAGAATGCACAGATTAACAACTCTCCAAATAAACGTTTAGGCTCAAATCTCTCAGGGATGTAGCGTTTGTTTGAGTTCCTTCCTTCAAGCATGTTACAAAAACTGATTTTATCCTTTGTGATTACATGTGAATTCGTAAACTATAACTACAACCAAGCATAAACCAAGGAGCAATTCACACGTCCATCATTGTTTGTAACTCTCTTTAACAGTCATGCATTAAAACCCAAATCCTCATCATTGTGTTGGAAGGTACCCTAAGACACAAACAAACACACAAAAACAACTCTTTTTGGCTTTTTCAAAACACTTTTTTCAAATTTTTTTCAAATTTTCGGATTTTTACTTCAACACACACCAAAACAGCTAAAAACGCACTAAAAACACTTAAAAACAGTGAGAAACAACATTGGAAGTGATAGGTGATAGAATCCCTCGAATTTTTGCATAAAAACACATGTTTACCCCCCCACACTTAAATCAAACATTGTCCTCAATGTTTCACACAAAGACTCACATAAAAGCAAACAAATAATAAGCAACTAAGCATGATAAAATAAACAGCAAGGAGAAGGGTTTAGAAACGCAAATCTGGGTTTGGAATGGAAGTTCCATCTTCTCCTTGTCGAATACATGGGTTGCCTCCCAAGAAGCGCTTGCTTTAACGTCTTCCAGCCGGACGAATACGCCGTCTTAAGCTTCACTAGTGGTACCCACGGCATGGAGGGATCTGTCCTCCACGGCATGCTTCCCAAAGTGTTCATAGCATGGCTCAATGAATGGGAGGGGATAGTGATCCTCCCGAATTGTGGTGTTTTGGTTCCTAAAGTCCATGTAAATGCTCCCACCACCTTGAAATCGACTGGGTACCTGCACCAAAGAAGGTAACAACCTATTAGTTGAAATGGGAATTGGAATTGGGATTGGAGACTTACTAGGATGTTGTGGCAATGCCCCTAGGGCAGCCACCATCTCGCCAATTTTATCACTAGGCACGGCCGTATTGGGTGTTTGTAGGGTAGTGGCGTGCTCCTTGTGCTCCACTCCAATTCCTTCCTCGATGGTGATTCTGGATGCATCCTTCTTGATTGGTGTTGAACGTTCCTGCCCTAAATTTTTAATTATACCAATGGCAAAACAAGAACGAACATCATTAGTATTCTTAATGGATTCAGAAACTTTAAAGTTAATCATATCACCACCAAATTCCATAGTTAAGGCTCCCTTGGCCACGTCAATCTTGGTGTGGGCTGTTTTCATGAAAGGTCGTCCAAGTAAGAGTGGCGATGGTGGAGAGTGGGTTGAATCCTCCATGTCAAGCACATAGAAATCTGCAGGAAAAATCAAGTGGTCTACCTGCACCAAAACATCTTCCAAAACCCCTCTTGGGTATGCATTAGATCGATCGGCTAATTGAATAATAACACCATCATTTTTAAGCTCTCCTAGATTCATAGATGCATAAACAGAATATGGCATGACATTAATTGATGCACCTAAATCTAGCATAGCATGTTCAAACCTTGTATCACCAATTACACAAGGGATAGTGAAACTACCTGGATCTTTGCATTTAGGTGGCAACTTTCTTTGCAAAATTGCAGAGACATTCTCACTTACATGTACCACCTCTTTCTCCCGAATCCGTTTCCTTGTTGTACAAATCTTCTTCAAAAACTTCGCATACTTCGGAATTTGCTTTATTGCATCAAGGAGCGGGATATTGACATGCACCTTCCTAAACGTCTCTAGGATGTCTTTTTCATCCTCCTCTATCTTAGATTGCATAAACCTGCTAGGAAAGGGTGCATTTGGAGGAATACCATTAGAAACAATCGAATTTGGAACCTCCTTACCCTTGGAAGCCAAATGGGGTTGTTTGGGTGGCTGCGGCATGGTTGGTGTTACCCTTGCCGTGGCTTGCTCTGGCTCCCCCTCCTCAAATTGCAACTTTTTGTCCTCCGTTGGGGCTGATTTAGAGGGTTGTGAGGCCGTGCCAACTTGTTTGCCACCTCTCAAGGTGATAGCCTTAGCGGTTTCAAAACCTCCTTTTGGATTGACGATGGTTGAGCTAGGCAACTTGCCTTGCTCTCTAAATTGGCCCATGAACTCAGCCATTTGTCCCACTTGTCTCTTCAATTCAGTCACCTCTCGAGCTTGATTTTGCACTTCATTGGCGTAATTGTGCATGTCCTTTGCTTGTTTTTCTTGCCCCTGCGCCAATGTAGTTAGTAATTGAATAACTTGAGAATTATCAAAAGACGAACCTAAGTTGTTTTGGAGCAATGGTGGTTGGTTGGATTGGTATGGCCGTGGGAACCCAGGGGGGTTTTGTTGAATTCCCCTTTGTGGTGCAGATTGTTGGGACTCTCTCCACTTGAAATTAGGGTGATCTCTCCATCCGGGGTTGTAGTTGTTGGAGTATGGATCATATTTGGGTTGGTTTTGGCCTTGGAAACCAATGGCGTTGGCAGATTCCCATCCTCCATTCTCTATCAATTGAGGGCATGTCTCGGATGGATGCCCTTGCATTGAGCATACGCCACATACTTGGTTTTCTTGTGGTTTTGACCCCATGACAACCTGAGACACAAGAGAAGTAAGATTAGCCAATTGTGATTGAATGTCGGAAATTGCACTTACCTCATTTACACTTTGTTGCTGCCGTGGCATGTCTCTTTGGCCAACTCCTTCGTATTGTTGAGCATTCAAAGCTCGGTTGGCAATGAGAGTCTTGGCGGCCATGGGTGTTTTGTCCACTAAAGCTCCACCCGCTGAGGCATCTAGCATTTGACGTTCAATTGGTAGAAGCCCTTCGTAGAAATATTGGAGAAGAAGCTCCTCCTTCATCTGGTGCTGTGGACATGAAGCAACAAGGGTTTTAAAACGTTCATAATAAGTTGGAAATGATTCACCTTGATCTTGCTGAATGCCACTAATTCTTTTACGTAAAAGAATGACACGAGAAGTTGGGAAAAACTTCTCCAAAAACGCCCTTTTCATACTCTCCCATGATGTGACAGTTCCGGGAGCCAGTTCATACAACCAATCTTTAGCCTTTTCCAAGAGAGAAAAGGGGAAAGCCTTCATCTTCAAAATGCTCCCATCAACATTTACCGGGGTCATACTTGAGCAAACAACCTCGAACTCCTTCAAGTGTTTATTAGGATCTTCCATAGACAAGCCATGGAACTTAGGAATATGATGCAATAAACTGGACTTGAGTTCGAACTCGTCAGTCTTGTCGGGGGCTGCCCTTGGATATTGAATGCATAGAGGCATGGCATTAACCAATCCCGAAGCGGAAAGCTCCTTGATTGTTCGGTTGTCGGCTGCCATAACTTGTTCTTCCTCAACAACCCTTGCCGTGGCCTCCTCCTCCACTTGTATTTCGTCCTCTTCAAGGTCTGGTGCAAGTGGAGGTGGTTGAGGCTCTTGTTGAT
Organism: Pyrus communis; assembly: GCF_041283825.1. NCBI lineage: Eukaryota > Viridiplantae > Streptophyta > Magnoliopsida > Rosales > Rosaceae > Pyrus > Pyrus communis. Next base: position 24,061,018 of record NC_142569.1, read on the forward strand.
TCTTCTTTCTTCTCAAGGCTCGCTCAAAATCGTCGTCAAAGTCTAAGATATGAGCATGAACCGGTTGAGAACTCCGAGTCATAAACTAGTGCCTAAAACAAGGAAACAAATAGGTCAGAAACTAAAATAAATAACAAACTAATAACACACGAAAATAACTAAAAAGAAATAACAAGGGATTAGCAAAGTTGCTAATCCCCGGCAACGGCGCCAAAATTTGATGCGAAAATTAACTTAACACACAAATTAACCCTCTTTTGACAATTGTAGCATATAAATAAGTAGGGATCGTTCTTACACCGGGGATTAGGAGGGCTTGCTAAACACTCTAAACTGACTCAAATAAATAAAACTAACCTTTAAAACACTTAAACTCACTTAAAAAGACTCAAACACGTTCACAAAACTCAAAATAGGCTAAAAACACTCAAAACTGCCTTAAAAACACAATCTGGGCAGTTTTGAGCCTAAACACAAATTTGGACGAATTTGGGTAACAACTTGAATCAAAACACTCAAAAACACAATCTAAAACATATTCTAACTAATTAGACACTCTAAGACACTTGGGGATTTGGTTTTTGACGAAAATCAAACAAACAAAACAAATATGTAAAATAGGCAGATTCTGACGAAATTGGTGGAATTAAATGGATGGTGAGATGGCTAGGAGGTTTTTCTCCACACATGGCATACTTGCATACAAAATAATCTCCAGTTGCTTATTCGATGAATTTATGAACCTCAACACCCCAAGTTAATTAGGTACGCTTAAATTAACTCTCAGATTTCCCTTAGGTCATTGAATTGAATGGAATTAGCGCATTGCAATCAAATTATTCCTTAAAGGTTTTCTATATGAAAGCGCATGATAGAAAGACAATCAAAGATCATTAGGTTCTATGGAAATCATAGGTGTGACGAGGCATTCGTAACTATGAAAGCGCATGATACTTATGCCAAGAATTCACTTATCATAATTGTGACCAACAATCTTAACTACTCATGGATGTGAGTTCCCAACGATTAGGTGAAGTTCCCTCATATCCTAGCATCATGTTTATGCATGCAAATCAAGCGTGCACTCTCAATTCATATACATAAGCAAGTTTTAATTAAAATAGATAAGTAAATTGAATTCATCATTCATGAAATCACAACTGAAAGTAATCAAATCATCATGCAAATATAACCATGGTTTCGAAATTCCCCCCTAGCCAAAGGGGGGATTAGTTCCTCATGCTTGCACAACAAAAAGTATTGAATTTAAACATTGAAATCATAAGAAAGAATACACCTAATTGCTCAGCGATTCCAAGATGAATTCGATGCACAGATTGGCTCCTCTTCCTCCTCCTTGCTGCGGCACAAAGTGTGGGTGATGGAATTGGTGGTTTTGGATGGTGTTTCCTTGTTTAGAGGGATGGAGGATGGTTGATTATGGTGGGGAAGGGTGCGGCAGAGATGTATGGATGTGTAGGGAGGTCTATGGATGTGTAGAATGGAGAATGGAGGTGCGGCACAAGGGTTTCTGAATAGCATAAGGGGGTGGTACGAATTTGTGGCTGAAAATATGTTTATATAGTCCTAGGGTTTATTAGATTAGGGTTTACTTAGCTGATTTGGTGGATTAGGGCCCTAGAATTCGGCCATGGTGATTCAAATCCACTTAGAAGAAGGTTTTGGCCCACATAGTTCTATAAACTGATTTGTATACCCAAATCCACAAGGATTAGGCCTTGGAATTCAGAATCCCAAAGGGATTGGGCCTAGGAAGGTGCGGCTGATTTAGGGGAGAGGGTAGCTTGCCTTGCAAGGCAAGGTAAAGCCTTCTAGAAAGGTTTGGGCGCCACTTTTCTAGGGTTTCTAGAAAGAATAGGTTTTGTGGCAGATTTGGCCCTTCTAGACTAGGATGCTTCTAGAAATAGGTTCTAGAATGATCCATTTAGGTCCCCATGTAATTAGGAGTAAGGCATGATAAGGTTTGGATAAGATAAGATGAGATAAGGTTTGGATAATGTTTTGGATAATTGGATAATGTTGGATAAGGTTGGATAATGTTTAGATAATGTTTTGGATAAGGTTTCCTCTTTTCTTGCACTTTCCTTATCCACTTTGTCCAAAGCTTAGTTCCTTCCTCTTCTTATCACATTTCCACCTTCTTGAAGTCCAAATTCGTCCATCCATGTTAGCCCACATGCAAGCTCACCACCTAGTGTCCAAAATAGCTCCAAAATGCACCAAAATGCACTTTCTTGATACTTTAACCCATAGGACCTACAAACACACGAAATTGAGTTGTAATACGACATTAACTAAGAAATAATAGCACAAATGCACAAGAATAAGCTAGTTAAGTCGCCTAAATATGCTCCTATCAATTATCCGTCATGCTTACTATGCTTCAAGAACAAGGGTACGGATGGTCCTAATCTAGGCTAGGTGAGGATGATATGGGTTAACAAAGAACATGGGCTAAACAAGGCTCAACGGGGTTAAAACTTACAACATATACGAAATATGGGAAGTAAGGCTATTTGGCTATGGTGGCAACTACACAACTTCATCTTGATATATGTTATGCAATTCAATGTCATGCTTTGAATGAAACGGATATAAGTTCTAGCATTTAGTTCTATCATGATACAATTGCATTCTAAGTAGCAACCAAGCAAGGATAATGAGATCATGCAACAACTTTAGAAAACAAAGAATCACAGAAAATAACTCTCCAAAGAAAGTAATGGCTCGAGTCTCACAGGGATGTAGCGTTATTATGAGTTTCTTCCTTCAAGCATGTTACAAAAACAAATTTTTCTTTTATGATTGCATGTGAAGTCATACATTATAACCATAACTAAGCATATACCAAGAGTAAATCAAACTTTCATCCATGTTTATAACTCTCTTTAACAGTCATGCAATTACAAACCAAATCCTTATCATTGTGTTGGAAGGTACCCTAAGACACAAACACACAAAAACGACTCAAAACACTCTTTTTAGGCTTTTCGAAACATGTTTTTCAAATTTTTATGTGATTTTCGGAGTTATAAAACAAAACATACTAAAACACTCTAAAACAACTTAAAAACACCTTAAAACAGCAAGGAACAACATTTGAAGTAATGGGTGATAAAATCCCACGAATTTGCATTAACAACATTAGTTACCCCCCCACACTTAAATCAAACATTGTCCTCAATGTTTTAAGCATAGATTTAAACAAAGCATAAGTAAACACACAAAAAGCATTTAAACATACTAAACATGGCAGAATGTAATTAACAAAGAGAAGAGTTTAGGGACGCAAATCTGGTTATGGAGTGTAAATTCCCTCTTCTCCTTGGTAATTGCATTGAGGCTTTGATCATAGTGACTCCACAGGCTTACTCTTGAACTGGTTTCCGCCCATCATTGATTTTCCTTTGTGCTACTGTTGAACTGGGCAGCAGGATTCTTTTGGTCTCCTCCACTTGTTGATTTTCCTTTGTGCTACTGGGCTGGAGGATTCTTTTGGTCTTCCCCGAAGGTCTGAGCTTACCCCTTTGGTCTGTTTCTTTGTTCAATCTTTCCAATTCGTATTGAAAAGGGTTGGAGGATAACTCAGCCTAAGTTTGTCTCCACATGCTTCAATGTATCATTTTCACTTGCCTTACTCGCTCCCCTTTGCAGAAGTGGTCCCTTCTCTGGAAGTGTATCAACCGTTGAAGATGACTACTCGAGAGCAACGCTAGGTAAGCAACCAGGAATAGATTCCAGGCAGTTGGCTCCAGATCGAAAGACTGACTCCAAGTGCCGGCTGATTGCTTCTTTCACTTTGCCATGCGAGTAAGAACAAGGACAAAGAAAAAGACAGGGAAAGAGCATGATATGAGATACTTTTGCTTTTGACCTTGATGATATGAGATACCTTTGCTTTTGAAGAAGCGGTGAATGAATCAGCACACTTCAATCCGCCGTTTCCTCCTGGGTCATCTGTACTCCAGGCATCTGGTATCATCTTTGGGGAAGAAGAAAGAATTGAGTATTTCGAAAGGCTTTGCTGGGAGTGCGCCCTCAGAGGTGAGAGAGAGTTGGGCATGGTTCTTCAGGTTTGCCTTGCCATAAAAGACGAAGGTCGACATATATAGAGATAATATCAAATGGTGGTACTATTCTTTTACCCTTGTCGACAAATGTCTCTTCGATTTCTGAGCAGGCGCCCCTTCGATTTCTGAACGACGCCCCTTTGCTTTCTGAACGACACGTGGTAGTGCGGATGCGGCTCCTTTGACAAAGCTGCACGCGTTTTCTGAAAAGCAGAGAAAGCGTCGCCGAACTTTGCGCTTGTCGGCTAAAGACGTGTAGTTGCGATGATGGCCTCCACGTGTTTTCAGCTTTGTCAGAAATCTTTTGACAAAGTTGAACGCGTTTTCTGAAAAGCCGAGAAAGCGTCGCCTAAATTTCGCCGGAAATTCCGGCTTTTTGAATCGGAGGACGCGTCGCCTTGGCTTCTTATAGAGGTATCGATCACCGCCAACAAACACACTCTGAAGACTTCCCATTCTTGAAAATCGACTCCGGCCCTTTGAAATTTAACTCCATCCCTTCTCTTTGAACACTTTTGAAAAATGGCAAACTCATCGAACCTTAGCTTGGAATTGAGCCTTAGCAGTGATACGGGCGCGCCGCGTCAAGGTAACGTATGGCGCCCTTCGTTCTTATCTTCTAACGGTCTTCTTACAGGTGAAGACTCCGTGATGCAGGACGCCACAACAGCTACAATAGTAGCTAGGAACCTCCTCACTCCAAAAGATAGTAGGCTGCTGTCAGGACGGTCCGATGAGTTAGCCGTTCAAGAGTCCCTCGCACTTAGTGTTCAGTGTGCGAGTTCTGTGTCCAACATGGGCCAACGCCTGCTTGCCCGCTCCCGTCTGGTGGAATCATTGATGGCAGAAGTGGAAAGTCTTAAGCAAGAGATCCAGCAGCTTAACTACGAGAATAGAAGTTTGCATGTGCTTGCAAACAACTATTCGACGGGCATGAAGAGGAAGCTTGATGAGCTGCAAGAGTCTGAAGGTCGGATTCACAGTGACCGTCAAAGGTTTTCGTCTTTCCTCCAGAGGCACCTTTTTCCTGGCTCATCCAGCGCTTGGCCAAGTATTGAGGCCTGGAATGCTCTAGCTCCGATGCCTTCCGCTCCGATGCCTTCCGCTCCGACGCCTTCCGCTTCGACGCCTTCCGCTTCGACGCCTCGTAGTGGGGCTTCACGTAAACAACCTTTGTGAAGCTCCACCTTTCTCCATGTTTAGTATTTTTTTTTTTTTTTTTTTTTTTTTTTTTTTTTTTTTTTTAAATGCATAAATAAAATCAAACGGCATGGAATTTGTCCTTGAATGGAGGGTGATACTTGAAGTGAACCGGCATTGGTTTGAATTCTAGTGTAGGTGCCTGATTCATAAAAAACAGTAAGTTAGTATAAAATGTAATGGAATTTGGAAAAGATAACTTACTTGTTTTGTCCGACAAGAACTCAATGACAAACACCACTCCTTTGAAAGTTTCAAGGATATTGGACTTGGCCAGATTGCATGTGATGGTTTCAAGAACGTCCTCTTTGATGAATTCATGACATTCTCTACTTTTCACCTTTGGAAGGGCTTCCGAGGTGTCTTTTTCACTTTCTTCTTCCTTGGAATTCATGAACCTGCAAGGAATAGGAATATTAGTTGGAACGGGGTTAGAACTAATTGGAACAACCTTACTTGAATTAGATGGCGTAGGAGCAATAGGTGCCTCCGGCAAAGGTGTTTCCACTCTTGCCGTGGGTTGGGTGTATTCCTCTTCCTTGTGATTTGATTTTGATGGTTGAGGGTCCGTTCCAACCTCCTCGTCACTGCTCAATATGATTTCCTTGGCAAGTTCAAATTCTCCCTTCGGATTTGCAATGGTTGAACTAGGGAGTTCGCCTTGGTCTTGAAACTGTCCTACGAACTCCGCGATCTGCCCTATTTGCTCTTCCAAGTGGTCCAACCTTTTGTCTTGATTTTGGCCCTCCTTGACTTGATTTTGTGATCCCTGCACCAAACAAATTAATTCATTAAGCTTTTGATTATAATCTATTGACGAACTTGAGTTTGGTTGGGCATATTGAATATGAGGTGGCTGCCAATATCCTTCTTGTTGAACATGTTGAGGTTCCCACCACATAGAAGTTGAATGATCACTCCAATCCGAATTGTAAGTATTGGAAAACACGTTATTCCTTGATTGAAGATCAAATATATCAACGCGTTGCAATTGGGACCTTTCCATGAGCTGTGACAAAAGAGAAGCATTGTCAAGTGCCATGTTGTTCTTTTCTAGTATTTGAAATCAACAAACAAAACACAAATCAAAAACAAAAACTAAAATACATAACAGAAACGAACAATCCAAGAGATTAGCAAATTTGCTAATCCCCGGCAACGGCGCCAAAATTTGATGCGTGATTTATACGCACACAAATTAAACCCTCTTTTTGTCAATTGTAGTATAAGTATAAGTAGGGATCGTTCTGGACCGGGGATTAGGAGGGATTGTTAATCACTTGGATTTGACTCAAAAACATAAAAACAAAGTTAAAAACGTTCACAAAGACTCAAAGGACTCAAAACAAGTTCAAAAGACTCAAAACTGCCTAAAAACACTAACTAGGCAGTTTCTGACCTTAACCCCAATGTTGGACGAATTTAGGATTATGGCTTGATTCAAACGTAAAATAACAATATAAAACACTATACTAGACTCAAAGAATGCAAAACTAAACTTTAAAACACTAAAACAAACCAAAAGACTCAAACATCACCCAAAACACTCAAAACAGCCTTAAAATCACTTTCTGGGCAGTTTTGAGCACTTTGGTGAATTTGGACGAATTTTGGGAAATAAATTGAATCAAAACACTTTAAAACATAAACTAAACAAAGTCTAAACACTAAAGAACAAGAAAGTAAAGGGGGGGGGGGGGGGGGGGGTTAGGTTTTGACGAATTTAAACTAAAAGAACAGATTGTAAGTAAAAGCAAAATGTAAATGTGAATGTGTGATAGAATTGAATGGAATGAAGGCTAGCTAAGGGGTTCATCTCCATACATGTTATACTTGCATAATAAAATGATTTCCAATTGCATTTCAATAAACTATGATACTCAACACCCCAAGTTAACCGTGATGCACTAATTAACCTTCAAATCTTCCTAACGTTATTGAATTGGATGATGCATGCGACAATTCAAAACATTCCCCACAAGTCCTCAACATGAATGCATAGAAGAGGTACAAGCAAGAATCATTACGCTCTATGAAAATTATAAGTGTTGACGAGGCATTCGTTACTATGATTGCATGAAACTTATGCCAAGAATTTGTTTAACGCGATTGTTTATAAGCAACCTCCACTACTTGTGAATATAAGTTCGTAACTATTAGGTGAAACTCACTTATATTCTAGCGTCATATTCATGCATGAAAATTAAGCGCGCATTCTCAATGAACATACATAAATAAGTTATCAATCAAACGGTTAAACAAATTGAATCCACAACTTATGAAACGCAATTAGAAGTAATCAAATCAAAATGCAAGCATAAACATATATTTCGAATTCCCCCCTAGCCAAGGGGGGTTTAGTTGAATTTAAACATTGGAATCAAAGAAACACCTAAACATTCCAACAACTCAAACTTGAATTGTATGAACGTTTAGGCACTCTTCTCTTCCATTCCTCATACGTACAAAACAAAGAGTATTGAAATTAAACATTGAAATCAAAGAAACACCTAAACATTCCAACAACTCAAACTTGAATTGTATGAACGTTTAGGCACTCTTCTCTTCCTCTTCGTTCTAGCACAAGGTCTAAGGATAGTTTGATGGTGTGAATGGTTTGGGGAGTGGTTGGAGTGGCTGCAATGGAGGAGAAAAGTGTTTTGGTGGCTGCAATGAGGGTGTGGAGAGGTTTTGACGAATTTCTGGAATATGGAAGAGTGTATGAATGAAATGTGTATGCAATGGATGCTTATTTATAGGTGAAATGGGGGGAACATGACAGCTAGGAGGGAATGTGGCTGCATGTTTGAATGATTAAAGGATGCATGTGGGTTGGAATTGCATGTGCAATGAATATGTGGCTGCATGTGCAAGGGGACAATCTGAAAATGCATGTGAAAGCATGTGTTGGCTGCAATGATGAAATGGATGGGAGTGCATGTGGCTTAATTAATTAAAGGGAGTGCATGTGCAATGTTTTAAAGGATGGAATGCATGTGAATATGATGGAAATCTGATGGGAGATGGAATGGGATGTTTTGCATGTGAATTAAAGAGTGAATGCATGTGCAATGACAGCTAGGTTGAATATGCATGTGGAATGGCTGATTTATTTGAAGATGCATGTGCAATGAAGTGGAATGACAGCTAGGTTATGATGATGAATGCATGTGGCTGATTTAATTGAATAGGAAAGCATGTGGATTTAATGGTTTAAAGGGTGAATGCATGTGGATGCATGTGTTGATGAATGGGATTAGGAAAGGTTTAAATGTCCTAAAACTAAAGGGAACAAGGTTCCAACACTTTGGTCTTCAATTAGGTCTTCAATTTCGTCCAACACTTTGGCTCCAAGCATAAGCTATCCATCCTTAGTCCAAAAGTGCTCCAAAAGTCTCCAAAATGCATCTTTTTGCTCCTTTAGCCCTTTGGACCTACAAACACACGAAAATAGCTTAAAGTACTAAAATAACTAAAGAAACATAACGTAAATGCACGAGAACAAGCCATTTAAGTCGCATGAATATGCTCCTATCATAGTTCTTGTGCCGCCGACAAGAGGAGGAGAAAAAGCTTGGGACGTTCATGCCATTCTATTGAGGATTGCTGGAACGTTTTAGGTGTTGTCTTTCCGTTGAATTCTATGTTTAATTTTGATATTCTTTGTGTTGTGAGTATGAGGAACTAAACCCCCTTGGTTAGGGGGGAATTCGAAACCATGTACATGCTTGCAATATGATTTGATTACATTCAGTTGTTATTTCATAAGTTGTGGATTAAATTCGTTCATCTATTTGATTGTTACCTTATTTGTGTATGTTGATTGAGAGTGCACGCTTAGTTTTCATGCATGAATATGATGCTAGATTATGAGGGAGTTTCACCTAATAGTTACAATCTTATAATCACAAGTAGTGAAGGTCGCTTGAAAACGATCGCGTTGAATGAATTCTTAGCATAAGTTTCATGCAATTCATAGTAACGAATGCTTCGTCAATGCTTATGTTTTTCATAGAACTTAATGATTCTTGCTTGTATCTCTATTATGCAATTCATGTAGGGAACTTGTAGGGAATGTTTTGAGTTGTCGTATGCAATCATCCAACTTAATAACTTGTGGAAAAACTGAGGGTTAATTAGTGCAATTCACGGTTAATCTGGGGCGTTGAGTATTTATAATTTATTGGAAGAACAACTGAAAATCGTTTTGTTTGCAAGTGTGACATGTGTGGAGAAGAACCTCCTAACTAGCTTTTTATCCATCCTTTTTATCCAAAAACATTCTACAATCTGTTTAGTTTAAAGTTTCTGTTTTATGTTAAATTTTCGTCCAAAACAAATCCCCCTTTAATTTGAAGTCTTAGATTAGTTAGAAAGTGTTTTGATTTATGTTTCTAAGTATTTAGATTCAAGTTTTCACCCAATTTCGTCCAAATTAGTGTAGGTGCTCAAAACTGCCCAGAAAGTGGTTTTTAGGCAGTTTTGAGTCTTCTAGTTGCTGTTTTGGGTTTTAGGTTTGTTTAAGTGTTTTAACTTTTAGTTTTGCATTCTTTGAGTCGAGTTTAGTGTTTTAAACTTTGTTTTTGAGTTTTTAAGTCAGTTTCCAAGTGTTTAGCAATCCCTCCTAATCCCCGGTCTAGAACGATCCCTACTTGCATCTTTACTACAATTTGACAAAAAGAGGGTTTAATTTGTGTGCTTATTTATTTCGCATCACTTCCATGCCGTGGGCCCAAATGAAGCTTAAGAGGAAGGATCGTCCGGCTGGAAGATGTTAAAGCAAGCGCTTCTTGGGAGGCAACCCATGCAAATAAAGAAGAACTAGGAAGCTCAACCACTCCATAACCAGATTTGCGTTCCTAAACCCTACTCTTTATTGCTTTTATTTTGCCATGATTGTCATGTTTGTTAGTTGTGTTATGTGTTTGTTTGTTTGTGAGTCTATACTTAAAACATTGAGGACAATGTTTGGTATAAGTGTGGGTGGGTAAACAAAGTGTTTTTCATGCAAATTCGTGGGATTTTATCACCTATCATTTCTAAAGTTGTTTTTCACTGTTTTGAAGTGTTTTTAATGTGTTTTGAAGTGTTTTTAATGTGTTTTGAAGTGTTTTTATGTGTCTTAAACAGAAAATCCGAAAATTTGAAAAAAATCGAAAAATAGTGTTTTAAAAACCCAAAAAGAGTTGTTTTTCGAGTCGTTTTGTTTTTGTGTTTGTGTCTTAGGGTACCTTCCAACACAATGATGAGGATTTGGTTTTTAATTGCATGACTATTAAAGAAAGTTACAAACATGGATGGAAGTTTGATATGCGTTTTGGTTTATGCTTGGTTATAGTTGACATGTACGAATTCACATGGAATCACAAAATAAAAAAATCAGTTTTTGTAACATGCTTGAAGGAAGAAACTCAAACTAACGCTACAACCCTGAGAGATTTGAGCCTAAACATTCTTTGGAGAGTTATTAATCTTGATTCCTTGTTTTCTAAACTCGTTGCGTGATCTCATCATTCTTTGCTTGGTTGCTACTTAGAATGCGTTTCATCACTATAGTTCCAAATACTAGAACTCACGCCCATTTCATTCAAAGCATAAAATTGATTAGCATAACAAATAATAAGATGAAGTTGGTTAGTTTAAACCCAGAGCCAAAAAGCCTTACCCCTTTACATATGTGATAGGAGCATATTCATGCGACTTAAATGGCTTGTTCTCGTGCATTTACGTTATGTTTATTTAGTTATTTTAGTACTTTAAGCTATTTTCGTGTGTTTGTAGGTCCAAAGGGCTAAAGGAGCAAAAAGATGCATTTTGGAGACTTTTGGAGCACTTTTGGGCTAAGGACGGATAGCTTATGCTTGAAGCCAAAGTGTTGGACGAAATTGAAGACCTAATTGGAGCCAAAGTGTTGGAACCTTGTTCTCTTTAGTTTTGGGACATTTAAACCTTTCCTAAATCCCAATCATGCCATGCATAACACACATCCATTCTAACACATTGTCATTGCACATGCATTTCCTTCATTAGTTAACCCACATGCACTTATCACTTATCATCACCACATATCATATCACTTAATCACTTATCACTTATCATCACCACTTAACCACTTATCATATCATAACCACATATCATATCACTTATCACTTATCACTTAACATATCATCCACCTACTTCACCTACAACATCCACCTACTTCACCTACAACATCCACTTCACCTACAACATCCACCTACTTCACCTACAACATCCACCTACTTCACCTACAACATCCACTTCACCTACAACATCCACCTACTTCACCTACAACATCCACCTACTTCACCTACAAATGACATAGTGATAGGAGCATATTCATGCGACTTAAATGGCTTGTTCTCGTGCATTTACGTTATGTTTCTTTAGTTATTTTAGTCCTTTAAGCTATTTTCGTGTGTTTGTAGGTCCAAAGGGCTAAAGGAGCAAAAAGATGCATTTTGGAGACTTTTGGAGCACTTTTGGGCTAAGGATGGATAGCTTATGCTTGGCGCCAAAATGTTGGACGAAATTGAAGACCAAAGTGTTGGAACTTTGTTCCCTTTAGTTTTAGGACATTTAAACCTTTCCAATTCCCTTATGCCGTGCATCTCCACCTTTCTCCCAAAACCATAACATGCATTCATTATTCATTCCCTCACATGCTCCCATTACTTATCATAATCACATATCATATCACTTATCATTCACCACTTATCATTCATCACTTATCATTCACCACTTATCACTTATCATATCATTCACCACTTATCATTCATCACTTATCATTCACCACTTATCACTTATCATATCATTCACCACTTATCATTCATCAAACACATGCATTCACATGTTTTCACAATCTGCCATCATTCCAACCAAAACCGTGCACATGCTATCACCATGCATTCACATGCACTTGTTCCTCCATCATTCCATCCTTTAAAACATTGCACATGCACTTTAATCATTCAACACATGCATTCACTTCATCATTGCAGCCACACATTCACCCACATGCTATCCCATTTCAGATTGCATTTCCATCATATTCACATGCATTTTCAGATTGTCCCCTTGCACATGCAGCCACTTATTCAAAGCACATGCATTTCCACCCTTTAATCACATGCATAAAGCAGCCACATGCATCTCCCATCACCATTTCAGATTTCTAGCATTTGCACATGCAACCTAGCTGTCATGTTCCCTCTCCCATCCATCCATCTCCCTATAAAAACCATACACACTTCATTCATTCTAATTCACTCTTCCATATTCCAGAAAATCGTCAAAACCTTTCCACACCCTTGTAGCAGCCACCAAAACACTTTTCTCCTCCATTGCAGCCACTCCAACCACTCCCCAAACCATTCACACCATCAAAACTCACCTTAGACCTTGTGATACAACAACGAGGAAGAGAAGAGTGCCTAAACGTTCATACAATTCAAGTTTGAGTTGTTGGAATGTTTAGGTGTTTCTTTGATTTCAATGTTTAAATTCAATTCTCTTTGTTTTGTACGTATGAGGAATGGAAGAGAAGAGTGCCTAAACGTTCATACAATTCAAGTTTGAGTTGTTGGAATGTTTAGGTGTTTCTTTGATTTCAAAGTTATGAGGAACTAAACCCCCCTTGGCTAGGGGGGGATTCGAAATAAATGTTTATGCTTGCATTTTGATTTGATTACTTCTAATTGCGTTTCATAAGTTGTGGATTCAATTTGTTTAACTATTTGATTGATAACTTATTTATGTATGTTTATTGAGAGTGCACACTTAATTTTCATGCATGAATTTGACGCTAGAATATAAGTGAGTTTCACCTAATAGTTACAAACTTATATTCACAAGTAGTGGAGGTTGCTTATAAACAATCGCGTTAAACGAATTCTTGGCATAAGTTTCATGCAATCATAGTAACGAATGCCCCGTCAACACTTATAATTTTCATAGAGCGTAATGATTCTTGCTTGTATCTCTATTATGCAATCATGTAGGGGACTTGTGGGGAATGTTTTGGGTTGTCGTATGCAATCATCCAATTCAATAACGTTAGGAAGATTTGAAGGTTAATTAGTGCATCACGGTTAACTTGGGGTGTTGAGTATCATAGTTTATTGAAATGCAATTGGAAATCATTTTATTATGCAAGTATAACATGTATGGAGATGAACCCCTTAGCCATTCTATCATCCATTCATTCCATTCCATCAAATTCGTTTTACAATCTGTTTAGTTTATTAACTTGTTTTGTTATTTCAATTTTCGTATAAATCTAAATCCCCCTTTACTTTAATGTCCAATTTAGTTAGAAATCAATTTAGTTTGTGCTTTTAAGTGTTTTGATTCATTTTATTTCCCAATTTCGTCCAGATTCACCAAAGTGCTCAAAACTGCCCAGAAAGTGATTTTAAGGCAGTTTTGAGTGTTTTGGGTGATGTTTGAGTCTTTTGGTTTGTTTTAATGTTTTAAGTGTTTAGTTTTACATTCTTTGAGTTAGTTTAGTGTTTTATATTGTGTTTTTACGTTCTTGAGTCAAGTTGTTACACAAATTCGTCCAAATTTGTGTTTGTGCTCAAATCTGCCCAGAAAGTGGTTTTTAGGCAGATTTGAGTGTGTTTGTGTAGTTTTGAGTCTTTTGAACTTGTTTTGAGTCCTTTGAGTCTTTGTGAACGTTTTTAACTTTGTTTCTATGTTTTTGAGTCAAATCCAAGTGATTAACAATCCCTCCTAATCCCCGGTCCAGAACGATCCCTACTTGCACCTATACTACAAATGATAAAAAGAGGGTTAATTTGTGTGCGTATAAATCTCGCATCAAATTTTGGCGCCGTTGCCGGGGATTAGCAAATTTGCTAATCTCTTGGATTGTTTGTTTCTGTTATGTATTTTAGTTTTAGTTTTTGATTTTTGTTTTGTTTGTTGAATTCAAATACTAGAGAAGAACAACATGGCACTTGATAATGCTTCTCTTTTGTCACAGCTCATGGAAAGGTCTCAAATGCAAAGAGTTGATATATTGAATCTTCAATCAAGGAATAACGTGTTTTCCAATACTTACAATTCGGATTGGAGTGATCATTCAAACTCTATGTGGTGGGAACCTCAAAATGCTCAACAAGGAGGATATTGGCAGCCACCACAACCTCATATTCAATATGCCCAACCAAACTTAAGTTCGTCAATAGATTATAATCAAAAGCTTAACGAATTAATTTGTTTGGTACAGGGCTCACAAAATCAAGACAATGAGGCTCGACAAGAAGACAAAAGGTTGGACCACTTGGAAAAGCAAATTGGGCAGATCGCGGAGTTCGTAGGACAATTTTGCGACCAAGGCAAACTCCCTAGTTCAACCATTGTAAAACCGAAGGGAGAATTTGAAGCACCTTTGCTGGAAGCACTTATTGCTCCTACGCCATCTAATTCAAGTAAGGTTGTTCCAATTAGTTCTAACCCCATTCCACCTAATATCCCTATTCCTTGCAGGTTCATGAATTCCAAGGAAGAAGAAAGTGAAAAAGACATCTTGGAAGACCTTCCAAAGGTGCAAAGTAGGGAATTTCATGAATTCATCAAAGAGGATTTACTTGAGACAACAATGCCCAAAGAAGTTGAATTTGATGACATTGGACAAGTCATAACCATCACATGCAATCTGGCCAAGTCCAATATCCCTGAAACTTTCAAAGGAGTGGTGTTTGTCATTGAGTTCTTGTCAGACAAAACAAGTAAGTCATTTTTTTCAAATTCCATTACATTTTATACTAACTTGTTGTTTTTTTTGAATCAGGCACCTACATTAGAATTCAAACCAATGCCGGTTCACTTCAAGTATCACCTTCCATTCAAGGACCAATTCCATGCCGTTTGATTTGATATATAAAAAAAAAAAATAAAAAAAAAAAAATATTTATTAAATAAATTACTAAACATGGAGAAAGATGGAGCCTTCACAGAGGTTGTTTACGTGAAGCCCCACTACGAGGCGTCGAAGCGGAAGGCATAGAAGCGGGAGGCATAGTAGCGGAAGGCATCGAAGCGGGAGGCATCGGAGCTAGAGCATTCCAGGCCTCAATACTTGGCCAAGCGCTGGATGAGCCAGGAAAAAGGTGCCTCTGGAGGAAAGATGAAAACCTTTGACGGTCACTGTGAATCCGACCTTCAGACTCTTGCAGCTCATCAAGCTTCCTCTTCATGCCCGTCGAATAGTTGTTGGCAAGCACGTGCAAACTTCTATTCTCGTACTTAAGCTGCTGGATCTCTTGCTTAAGACTTTCCACCTCTGCCATCAATGATTCCACCTGACGGGAGCGGGCAAGCAGGCGTTGGCCCATGTTGGACACAGAACTCGCACACTGAACACTAAGTGCGAGGGACTCTTGAACGGCCAACTCATCGGACCGTCCTGACAGCAGCCTACTATCTTTTGGAGTGAGGAGGTTCCTAGCTACTATTGTAGCTGTTGTGGCGTCCTGCATCACGGAGTCTTCACCTGAAAGAGGACCGTTAGAAGATAAGAAAGAAGGGCGCCATACGTTACCTTGACGCGGCGCGCCCGTATCACTGCTAAGGCTCAATTCCAAGCTAAGGTTCGATGAGTTTGCCATTTTTCAAAAGTGTTCAAAGAGAAGGGATGGAGTTAAATTTCAAAGGCCCGGAGTCGATTTTCAAGAATGGGAAATCTTCAGAGTGTGTTTGTTGTGGTGATCGATAGCTCAATAAAAAAGCCAAGGCGACGCGTCCACCAATTCAAAAAGCCGGAATTTCCGGCGTAATTTAGGCGACGCTTTCTCGGCTTTTCAGAAAACGCGTTCAACTTTGTCAAAAGATTTCTGACAAAGCTGAAAACACGTGGAGGCCATCATCGCAACTACACATCTTTAGCCGACAAGCGCAAAGTTCGGCGACGCTTTCTCTGCTTTTCAGAAAACGCGTGCAGCTTTGTCAAAAGGAGCCGCATCCGCACTACTACGTGTCGTTCAGAAAGCAAAGGGGCGTCGTTCAGAAATCGAAGGGGCGCCTGCTCAGAAATCGAAGAGGCGTCGTTCTGATATCGAAGAGACATTTGTCGACAAGGGTAAAAGAACAGTACCACCACTTGATATTATCTCTATATATGTCGACCTTCGTCTTTTATGGCAAGGCAGACCTGAAGAAAATGCCCAACTCTCCCTCACCTCTGAGGGCGCACTCCCAGCAAAGCCTTTCGAAATACTCAATTCTTTCTTCTTCCCCAAAGATGATACCAGATGCCTGGAGTACATATGACCCAGGAGGAAACGGCGGATTGAAGTGTGCTGATTCATTCACCGCTTCTTCAAAAGCAAAGGTATCTCATATCATCAAGGTCAAAAGCAAAAGTATCTCATATCATGCTCTTTCCCTGTCTTTTTCTTTGTCCTTGTTCTTACTCGCATGGCAAAGTAAAAGAAGCAATCAGCCGGCACTTGGAGTCAGTCTTCCGATCTGGAGCCAACTGCCTGGAATCTATTCCTGATTGCTTACCTAGCGTTGCTCTCGAGTAGTCATCTTCAACGGTTGATACACTTTCGGAGAAGGGACCACTTCTGCAAAGGGGAGCGAGTAAGGCAAGTGAAAATGATACATTGAAGCATGTGGAGACAAACATAGGCCGAGTTATCCTCCAACCCTTTTCAATACGAATTGGAAAGATTGAACAAAGAAACAGACCAAAGGGGTAAGCTCAGACCTTCGGGGAAGACCAAAAAAATCCTCCAGCCCAGTAGCACAAAGGAAAATCAACAAGTGGAGGAGACCAAAAGAATCATGCAGCCTAGTTCAAGAGTATGCCTGTGGAATCACCAAGATCAATGCCTCAATGCAATCACCAAGGAGAAGAGGGAATTTACACTCCATAACCAGATTTGCGTCCCTAAACTCTTCTCTTTGTTAATTACATTCTGCGATGTTTAGTATGTTTAAGTGCTTTTTGTGTGTTTACTTATGTTTTGTGTGAATCTATGCTTAAAACATTGAGGACAATGTTTGATTTAAGTGTGGGGGGGGTAACTAAGTATATTTGATGCAAATTCGTGGGATTTTATCGCCCATAACTTCAAATGTTGTTCCCTGCTGTTTTAAGGTGTTTTTAAATTGTTTTAGAGTGTTTTAGTGTGTTTTGTTTTATAACTCCGAAAATCACATAAAAATTTGAAAAAAAATGTTTTGAAAAGCCTAAAAAGAGTGTTTTGAGTCATTTTTGTGTGTTTGTGTCTTAGGGTACCTTCCAACAAAATGATAAGGATTTGGTTTGTAATTGCATGACTGTTAAAAAGAGTTATGAACATAGAGAAAAGTTTGAATTACTCTTGGTATATGCTTGGTTATGGTTATAATGTATGACTTCACATGCAATCATAAAAGAAAAATTCGTTTTTGTAACATGCTTGAAGGAAGGAACTCAAACAAACGCTACAACCCTGTGAGACTCGAGCCATTACCTTCTTTGGAGAGTTATTTTCTGTGATTCTTTGTTTTCTAAAGTTGTTGCATGATCTCATTATTCCTTGCTTGGTTGCTACTTAGAATGCAATTGTATCATGATAGAACTAAATGCTAGAACTTATATCCGTTTCATTCAAAGCATGACATTGAATTGCATAATATATATCAAGATGAAGTTGTGTTGTTGCCACCATAGCCAAATAGCCTTACTTCCCATATTTTGTATATATTAGTTTTAACCCCGTTGAGCCTCGTTTAGCCTATTTTCTTTGCTAACCACATCACCCCTTACCTAGCCTAGAGTAGGACTTTCCTATACCCTTGTTCTTGAAGTATAGTGAGCATGACTTAAATGAATTCCTTTTGATTAATATGTTGCAGAAAATAAGTGTGGGGGAAGGGATTTTTGTGTGTATGTATGTGCCTAAGTCTTAAAGGAAGCACGGGAAAAAGAAAAAAAAATGTGAGAAAAAGAAGAAGAAAAGAAAGAAAAAGAGTGAAAATAAGTGAGAATGGACTCACAAGTGTGATTGTTGAAGAAAGGGCCCAAAAAGTTTGAATATGGCCCTAAGTTTTGTGTGACTTCCCCTTGGGTGTTCAAAGTTGACTTCTGCGTTCTAAAGGGAATTCTAAGTGCCTAATTCAATACTTTGCTCACTATTGCTTAAAGAACGTTTGTTTTCCCTATCCTTTCTTTGTTAGCCAAACACCTTTAGCCCCGTTTCAACCCTTATGCTTCTATCTTGATCGTTATGTGTTCAATATGTGGAGTTTGGAATTGATATGAGCTTATGGAATCACTGGTTCTCATTCTAAGTAGTAGCATTCCATTCATGAGATCATATTCATGTCATTATCGTAAATCCAGAAAATGCTTTCTTTGTTATAACATATGTGAGATACTAGTCTTTCATGTTTACATCAATCTCTCACATATAACTAGTGTAGGGTGTATAGTCAGAAAATCTATGTGAAAATAGAGTGCATTCTAGTAAGGAATTGAGGAAATTCTCTAAGGCATGTTACTACATTCGAAATGGTTTTAAATGCTTAAATGTGAACTAGTATGTGGTGACTATGATTAAGAATGTACTTAAGTGTAAAGATGGCTAAAATCTGTGGGAATAATGATTTTTAACTTGTCATGAGCATTGGAAATCCGTGAGACGATTGTTGGAAGGTGTAGGTTGTGTTTTGTTCGTTTTCTCTAGTTTCGTGTTCTTTTATTGTTTTGTTTTGCTCGAGGACTAGCAAAAGATAAGTGTGGGGGTATTTGATAGGAGCATATTCATGCGACTTAAATGGCTTGTTCTCGTGCATTTACGTTATGTTTCTTTAGTTATTTTAGTCCTTTAAGCTATTTTCGTGTGTTTGTAGGTCCAAAGGGCTAAAGGAGCAAAAAGATGCATTTTGGAGACTTTTGGAGCACTTTTGGGCTAAGGATGGATAGCTTATGCTTGGCGCCAAAATGTTGGACGAAATTGAAGACCAAAGTGTTGGAACTTTGTTCCCTTTAGTTTTAGGACATTTAAACCTTTCCAATTCCCTTATGCCGTGCATCTCCACCTTTCTCCCAAAACCATAACATGCATTCATTATTCATTCCCTCACATGCTCCCATTACTTATCATAATCACATATCATATCACTTATCATTCACCACTTATCATTCATCACTTATCATTCACCACTTATCACTTATCATATCATTCACCACTTATCATTCATCAAACACATGCATTCACATGTTTTCACAATCTGCCATCATTCCAACCAAAACCGTGCACATGCTATCACCATGCATTCACATGCACTTGTTCCTCCATCATTCCATCCTTTAAAACATTGCACATGCACTTTAATCATTCAACACATGCATTCACTTCATCATTGCAGCCACACATTCACCCACATGCTATCCCATTTCAGATTGCATTTCCATCATATTCACATGCATTTTCAGATTGTCCCCTTGCACATGCAGCCACTTATTCAAAGCACATGCATTTCCACCCTTTAATCACATGCATAAAGCAGCCACATGCATCTCCCATCACCATTTCAGATTTCTAGCATTTGCACATGCAACCTAGCTGTCATGTTCCCTCTCCCATCCATCCATCTCCCTATAAAAACCATACACACTTCATTCATTCGAATTCACTCTTCCATATTCCAGAAAATCGTCAAAACCTTTCCACACCCTTGTAGCAGCCACCAAAACACTTTTCTCCTCCATTGCAGCCACTCCAACCACTCCCCAAACCATTCACACCATCAAAACTCACCTTAGACCTTGTGATACAACAACGAGGAAGAGAAGAGTGCCTAAACGTTCATACAATTCAAGTTTGAGTTGTTGGAATGTTTAGGTGTTTCTTTGATTTCAATGTTTAAATTCAATTCTCTTTGTTTTGTACGTATGAGGAATGGAAGAGAAGAGTGCCTAAACGTTCATACAATTCAAGTTTGAGTTGTTGGAATGTTTAGGTGTTTCTTTGATTTCAAAGTTATGAGGAACTAAACCCCCCTTGGCTAGGGGGGGATTCGAAATAAATGTTTATGCTTGCATTTTGATTTGATTACTTCTAATTGCGTTTCATAAGTTGTGGATTCAATTTGTTTAACTATTTGATTGATAACTTATTTATGTATGTTTATTGAGAGTGCACACTTAATTTTCATGCATGAATTTGACGCTAGAATATAAGTGAGTTTCACCTAATAGTTACAAACTTATATTCACAAGTAGTGGAGGTTGCTTATAAACAATCGCGTTAAACGAATTCTTGGCATAAGTTTCATGCAATCATAGTAACGAATGCCCCGTCAACACTTATAATTTTCATAGAGCGTAATGATTCTTGCTTGTATCTCTATTATGCAATCATGTAGGGGACTTGTGGGGAATGTTTTGGGTTGTCGTATGCAATCATCCAATTCAATAACGTTAGGAAGATTTGAAGGTTAATTAGTGCATCACGGTTAACTTGGGGTGTTGAGTATCATAGTTTATTGAAATGCAATTGGAAATCATTTT
This sequence comes from Pyrus communis, assembly GCF_041283825.1. NCBI lineage: Eukaryota > Viridiplantae > Streptophyta > Magnoliopsida > Rosales > Rosaceae > Pyrus > Pyrus communis. Next base: position 24,081,838 of record NC_142569.1, read on the forward strand.
ATTATGCAAGTATAACATGTATGGAGATGAACCCCTTAGCCATTCTATCATCCATTCATTCCATTCCATCAAATTCGTTTTACAATCTGTTTAGTTTATTAACTTGTTTTGTTATTTCAATTTTCGTATAAATCTAAATCCCCCTTTACTTTAATGTCCAATTTAGTTAGAAATCAATTTAGTTTGTGCTTTTAAGTGTTTTGATTCATTTTATTTCCCAATTTCGTCCAGATTCACCAAAGTGCTCAAAACTGCCCAGAAAGTGATTTTAAGGCAGTTTTGAGTGTTTTGGGTGATGTTTGAGTCTTTTGGTTTGTTTTAATGTTTTAAGTGTTTAGTTTTACATTCTTTGAGTTAGTTTAGTGTTTTATATTGTGTTTTTACGTTCTTGAGTCAAGTTGTTACACAAATTCGTCCAAATTTGTGTTTGTGCTCAAATCTGCCCAGAAAGTGGTTTTTAGGCAGATTTGAGTGTGTTTGTGTAGTTTTGAGTCTTTTGAACTTGTTTTGAGTCCTTTGAGTCTTTGTGAACGTTTTTAACTTTGTTTCTATGTTTTTGAGTCAAATCCAAGTGATTAACAATCCCTCCTAATCCCCGGTCCAGAACGATCCCTACTTGCACCTATACTACAAATGATAAAAAGAGGGTTAATTTGTGTGCGTATAAATCTCGCATCAAATTTTGGCGCCGTTGCCGGGGATTAGCAAAATTGCTAATCCCTTGTGTTTTTGCCGTAAGTTTTTAGTGTAATTTACCAAGTTTTCTCATTTTGTTTTGTTTTCTTGGTTTAGGTACTAGTGCATGACGCGGAGTTCTCAAACTGTGCATGCACATATCTTGGACTTTAACGACGATTTTGAACGTGATTTGAGAAGAAAGAGGAGGCATCCCGAACCTAGTGAACCTAGTGAACCTAGTTCAAGTTCAGAGGCCGAATCTGAGTTTGAAAGTGTGGAAGAAGAAGTTATGGCAGCAGACAATCGGACCATTAAAGAGCTTTCGGCCTCGGGGTTGGCCAATGCCGCACCATTATGCATTCAATACCCCGCGGCTGCCCAAGGCAAGACCGATGAATTCGAGTTGAAGTCAAGCTTGTTGCACCACATTCCGAAATACCATGGGCTTTCCATGGAAGATCCCAACAAGCATCTCAAGGAGTTCGAGGTTGTTTGTTCGAGCATGACACCCATAAATGTCGATGGGAACATTCTAATGATGAAAGCTTTTCCATTCTCTCTTGTGGAAAAGGCTAAGGATTGGCTTTATGAATTGGCACCCGGGACCGTTACTTCTTGGGAGAGCATGAAGAGAGCGTTCTTGGAGAAGTTCTTCCCTACTTCAAGAGTCATTCTCTTGAGGAAGAAAATTAGCGGAATCCAACAAAGTCAAGGAGAATCTTTTCCGGCATACTACGAGCGTTTTAAAGCCCTTGTTGCATCATGTCCTCAACATCAAATGAAGGAGGAGCTTCTCCTTCAATATTTCTATGAGGGCCTTCTTCCCATTGAAAGGCAAATGCTCGATGCTTCGGCGGGAGGTGCATTGGTGGACAAAACTCCTATGTCGGCCAAGACCCTAATTGCAAACCGTGCTCTAAATGCACAACAATATGAAGGACTTGGGCAAAGGGACCCCCCACGGCAACACTTGAATGAGGTAAGTTCTCAATCCGATATTCAATCTCAGATAGCTAATCTTACTTCTATTGTGTCTCAGATGGCCGAAGGAATGAAGATACAAGGACCGATTGTATGTGGTGTATGTTCTATCCAAGGACACCCTTCAGAAAAATGCCCTCAATTGATTGAGAATGGGGGATGGGAGAGTGCAAATGCCATGGGATTTCCGAGCCACAATCAACCAAGGAATGATCCATATTCCAACACATACAATCCGGGTTGGAGAGACCATCCAAACTTCAAGTGGAGGGAACCTCAACAACCTCAACAACAAGGAGGCTTTAGACAACAACCCCCGGGGTTCTACACCAAGCCATTCGGCCCCAATCCAAACCAAGCACAACCTGCCCAAAACAATCAAGGTACGTCGTTGGGCAATGAAACACTTCTTAAATTACTTACCAATTTGTCTCAGGGGCAAGAGGATCAAACCAAAGCCATGCAAAACCAAGACAAAAGGGTGGATCACTTGGAGAAACAAATTGGGCAGATTGCGGAATTTGTAGGACAATTCCGAGACAAAGGCAAGCTCCCTAGCTCAACCGTTGTCAATCCAAGGGGAGGATTCGAATCTGCCAAGGCAATCATGTTGAGAAGTGGTAAGGAGGTCGAAACCACCCCAAGCACGTCCAAAACAAGTCAAGAAGAGGACGTGTTGCTGCAAGAAGAGGAGGAACAAGGAATAAAGGCCACGGCAAGGGTGAAAGAATCTTTGCCGCAGCCCCCTATTGTGCCAAAACCGTCCAATATGCCTAAGGTAAGTCCAAATTCGACTTTGTCAAGTTCCATTCCACTAAACGTGCCCTTTCCTAGCAGGTTTAGGCAATCAAAGAAGGAGGAGAGTGAAAAGGACATTTTGGAAACCTTTAGGAAAGTTCAAGTTAACATTCCGCTCCTTGATGCAATCAAGCAAGTCCCTAAGTATGCCAAGTTCTTAAAAGAGCTTTGCACAACGAGGAAGAGGATTTCAAACAAGGAGGTGGTCCAGGTAAGTGAAAATGTCTCTGCTGTGTTACAAAGGAAATTACCCCCTAAATGCAAAGATCCGGGTAGTTTTACAATTCCGTGCGTTATTGGTAATACGAAGTTTGAACAATGCATGTTAGACTTAGGGGCTTCGATTAATGTTATGCCATACTCTATTTATGCATCTATGAACTTAGGTGAGCTTAAAAATGATGGTGTGATAATTCAATTAGCCGATCGTTCTAATGCATATCCAAAGGGTGTTTTGGAAGATGTTTTGGTACAGGTTGATAACTTGATTTTTCCAGCGGATTTCTACGTGCTTGACATGGAGGATTCACCCCATTCCACCCCATTACCGATTCTATTAGGGAGGCCCTTCATGAAAACAGCCCGCACCAAGATAGATGTGTTTAAAGGAACTTTAACGATGGAATTTGATGGGGAAGTCATTGATTTCAATCTTTCTGAAAGTATTAAATTTCCTAAGGACGATCATTCTTGCTTTTCTATTGATATAATTGATGATTTGGCGCAGGAATTTCTCGATTCTTTGGAGAGGGATACACTTGAAACAACAATTGCACAAGGAATTGGGCAAAAATCTGGTTTTGCCGTGCCTAGAAGTGAAGATGAGGCCGAGATGGTTGCTGCACTTGAGTCATTGCCACAACACTTTGGTAAGCCTCCAAAACCGAGTCCAATTCCTGTTTCGACTAACAAGTTGTTACCTTCAGTGATTCAGGCACCCATTCTTGAGCTTAAACCATTGCCGGATCATTTGAAGTATGTCTATTTGGGAGACAATGAGACGTTGCCTGTCATAGTTTCCTTATCCCTCACAGCAATGGAGGAGGAGAAATTGATTCGGGTGTTGAAAGAGCACAAGACGGCCATAGGATGGACCTTGGCCGACATAAAGGGTATTAGTCCTACAACTTGCATGCATCGCATACTTTTAGAGGAGGGGGCTAAACCAACCAGAGAGGCTCAACGCCGGCTCAACCCTCCAATGATGGAAGTTGTGAAAAAGGAGATTATCAAGCTTCTAGATTGTGGGGTGATCTATCCTATCTCGGATAGCCGTTGGGTTTCACCGGTTCAAGTTGTGCCAAAGAAATCCGGAGTGACTGTGGTGAAGAATGAAGAAGATGAACTTGTGCCTACACGCATTCAAACCGGTTGGAGGGTGTGCATTGACTATAGAAAGCTAAATGCCGCAACAAGGAAAGATCACTTCCCTTTGCCATTCATTGATCAAATGCTTGAAAGGTTAGCCGGTCATTCTTTTTATTGCTTTCTTGATGGTTATTCGGGTTATAATCAAATTGTCATAACGCCGGATGATCAAGAAAAGACCACCTTTACTTGTCCATTTGGTACTTTTGCATATCGTCGTATGCCATTTGGTTTATGCAATGCACCGGCCACTTTCCAACGATGCATGGTAAGTATCTTCTCTGATTATGTTGAAAAGATAATTGAAGTATTTATGGACGATTTTAGTGTGTTTGGAGACTCATTTGATGCTTGTTTGCATAATCTCACTTTAATCTTGAAAAGATGCATGGAAACTAACCTTGTTTTGAATTGGGAAAAATGTCATTTTATGGTTAAACAAGGTATAGTTTTGGGTCATATCATCTCTGAAAAAGGAATTGAAGTTGATAAGTCTAAAATAGATCTTGTACGTCACTTACCCTCTCCTACGTCGGTTAGAGAGGTCCGTTCTTTTCTTGGCCATGCAGGATTCTATCGACGATTTATCAAGGACTTTTCCAAGATTGCACAACCCCTATGCCGCCTACTCCAAAAGGATGTGTCTTTTGAGTTCAACGAGGCGTGTGAGAAGGCATTCAAGCATCTAAAAGACTTACTCACCACGGCACCCATCATAACTCCCCCGGATTGGTCCATTCCCTTTGAATTGATGTGTGATGCATCGGATTATGCACTTGGGGCTGTTTTGGGTCAAAGGAAAAATAAACAGCCACATGTTATTTATTATGCTTCACGCACTTTAAATGATGCTCAATTGAATTATTCTACAACCGAAAAAGAACTCTTGGCGGTTGTATTTGCTTTAGATAAGTTTAGATCATATCTTCTTGGTACTAAAGTAATTGTTTTCACTGACCATGCAGCCTTGAAGTATCTTCTCACCAAAAAGGAGGCTAAGCCAAGACTCATTCGTTGGATGCTCCTACTTCAAGAGTTCGATCTTGAAATCCGAGACAAGAAAGGGTGTGAAAACGTGGTGGCTGACCACCTAAGTAGAATGGTGCGTGAGGAAGAGTCCACCCCCATTTTAGAAACGTTTCCGGATGAGCAACTTCTGTCCATTGAGGTAAGAACCCCTTGGTATGCCGATTTGGTCAATTTCTTGGTGTCTAAGCAAGTTCCTAGTACCCTAAACAAGTTCCAACGTGATAAACTTGTTCATGATGCACGTTTTTATGTTTGGGATGATCCATATTTATGGAAATTCTGCCCAGATCAGATTGTGCGTAGATGTGTGCCCGAATCTGAATTTAATTCCATTCTTACATTCTGCCATACTTATGCATGTGGGGGACATTTTGGCACCCAAAGGACAGCCCTAAAGGTGTTACAATCTGGATTTTATTGGCCTAATCTCTTTAAAGATGCTAAAATGTTTTGTTTAACATGCGATAAGTGTCAAAGAACAGGTAACATAGGGCCTAAGGACCAAATGCCACAACAATCTCTCTCATTTGTGGAAATTTTTGATGTGTGGGGTATTGATTTCATGGGCCCCTTCCCTCCATCTTTTGGTTTCACTTATATCTTGCTAGCTGTCGATTATGTTTCCAAATGGGTGGAAGCCAAAGCCACCCGTACTAACGATTCTAAGGTTGTTGCAGATTTTGTGAAATCTAATATTTTTGCTAGGTTTGGGATGCCACGAGTTTTAATTAGTGATGGGGGTTCTCACTTTCGTAACCGCACCATTGAAGCTTTGCTCAAGAAGTACAACGTTACTCATAAGGTTTCCACACCTTATCACCCTCAAACCAATGGGCAAGCGGAGGTTTCAAATAGGGAGATCAAACAAGTCCTAGAGAAAACCGTGGGACCCTCAAGAAGAGATTGGAGTTTGCGCTTGGACGATGCATTGTGGGCCTATCGTACGGCTTACAAAACTCCCCTTGGCATGTCACCTTTTCGGCTTATATATGGTAAGCCATGTCATTTGCCCGTTGAGTTAGAGCACAAGGCACATTGGGCTGTGAAAACCTTCAATTTGGACATAGACGCTGCTGGAGTTCATAGGAAGCTCCAATTAGATGAACTTGAGGAGATTAGGAACGAGGCTTACGAGAATGCTCGCATCTACAAGGACAAGACGAAGGCTTATCATGATAAGATGCTTCGTACCAAAACGTTCTCCAAGGGGCAGAAAGTGTTGCTTTTTGATTCAAGACTTCGGTTATTCCCTGGTAAGTTACGTTCTAAATGGATTGGACCTCTTGTTGTTACTAATGTTTTTCCTCATGGTGCAGTCCAAGTCCAAAGCTTAAAAAGTGGCCACGAGTTCAAGGTGAACGGACATAGATTGAAGCCATACTATGAGAACTTTGTGGAGCATGTCGTGGAGGAGACCCCACTCCATGCCGTGGGCTCCAATGGAGCATGAACGTGTCTTCGTCCGGCTGCAAGACGTTAAAGAAAGCGCTACTTGGGAGGCAACCCATGCAATTCAACAAAGGAAGCTCAAGGAATCACTCCAATTCCAGATTTGCGTTCCTAACCCCTTCACTTTGTTGTTTATTTCGAATCTGCCTATTTAGTTGTTTTACTTGCTGTTTGTGTGTTTCTTTGTGTTTTGTGTGATTTTATGATTGAAACATTGAGGACAATGTTTGATTTAAGTGTGGGGGGGGGGGGGGGGTAACTAAGTGTTTTTGATGCAAATTCATGGGATTTTATCACCCTTTACTTATAGACTTGTTCCTTGCTGTTTTTAAGTGTTTTTAAGCAGTTTTGGTGTGTTTTAGTGTGTTTTGAAGTAAAAATCCGAAAATCACATAAAAATTTGAAAAATTTGTTTTAAAAACCCAAAAAGAGTTGTTTTCAAAGTGTTTTTGTGTGTTTGTTTTTGTTTTAGGGTACCTTCCAACACAATGATGAGGATTCGGTTTGTAATTACATGGCTGTTAAAGAGAGTGATTAACATGGATGAAAGTTTGATTTACTCTTTGTGTATGCTTGGTTGTGATTATAACTTATGACTTCACATGCAATCATAAAGAAAAAAAAAAAAAAAAAAAAAAAAAAAATCAGTTTTTGTAACATGCTTGAAGGAAGGAACTCAAATTAACGCTACAACCTTGTGAGACTTGAGCCTAAACGTTTATTTGGAGAGTTAGAATCTGTGCATTTTTGTTTTCTAAGTCGTTGCATGATCTCATTATTCTTTGCTTGGTTACTACTTAGAGGCGTTTCATCATTTAGTTCCAAATGCTAGAACTCATGCCCATTTCATTCAAAGCATGTTATTGATTTGCATAACACAGATTCAAGATGAAGTTGTGTAGTGACCACCACCTTAGCCATATTGCCGTGTATCCCATGTCATTTTATGTTCAAGTTAACCCACATTATCATCACCTAGCCTAGATTAGGACCATCCACACCCTTGTTCTTAAAGCTTAGTAAAGCATGATTCAAATTGAATTTCTTTTGATTTATGTTGGCAGAAAACAAGTGTGGGGGAAGTGTTCTTGTGTGAGAATTTGTGTGCCATAGGCACGGCATGAAAGAAAAGAAAAAGAAAAAAAAAAAAAAGGCGTGAAAAGTATGAAAAAGAGTTGAAAAGTTGTGAAAAAGAATTCCAAAGTATTGTTTGTTGAAGTAAGGGTCCAAAACAATGAATTCGGCCCTAAGGAGTTGTCTAAGTCTTCCCCTTGTGTTTTAAAGTTAATTTCTGCAATCTAAATGAATTCTAAGTCTTAAGTACACTACTTTGCTTACTATTACTTGAAGAACGCTTGTTCTCTTTATCTTTTCTTTGTTAACCACTACCCCAAGCCCCGTTACAACCCTTGACTTCATTCTTGAGTGTTATGTGTTTCAATTTGTGGAGTTTGAATTTGGTATGAGCATATGGTCATTAGTTCTCGCATCTAAGTAGTAGCATTCCATTCATGAGATCATTTCTAAACATGCTTATTAACTCCATAAATTGCGTTCTTTGTTATACGTATATGTGAGCATTCGTTTTCATATTTACATCAATCTTCTCACATATAACTAGTATAGGGTGTGTAGTTAGAAAATCTGAGTGAAAATTGAGTGCATATCTTGTAAGGATTGAGCAAATTCTCTAAGGCATGTTACTACATTCAAAACATTCTTTTAATCGATTAATTGTGAACTAGTAAGTGGTGTCTATGATTAAGTATGTTTTCAATTGTAAAGATGACTCAAATCTGTGGGGATGATGATTTTTAACTTGTCATGTACCATTGGAAATCCCTGAGGTGAACGTTGGAAGGTTTAGGTTATGTTTTGTTTCTTTGTTTTGCTCGAGGACTAGCAAAAGCTAAGTGTGGGGGAATTTGATAGAAGCATATTTATGCGCCTTAGTTAGCTAGTTCTTATGCATTTATGTTGTGTTTTCTTACTTAATTTAGTGTTTAAAGTCATTTTCGTGTGTTTATAGGTTCATATGGCTAAGGATGCAAAAGGATGCCTTTCGGAGCCTTTTGGAGCAAATTAGAGATTGGAATGGATTGCATATGCTTAAAGCCAAGTAGATGGACGAAATTGAAGACCAAAGGAATGAAAATGAAGAACAAAGAGTTCACATTCATCACCAACACAACCATGCATCCACACATTCTTTCTCCATCATTGCCGTGCAAAACACCATCATTGCAGCCACATGCACATTCCACTTCATCATTTCAGATTTCCACCATCAACAAAGAACCATTCATTAATCATTTACACTTTAATCATTCAACCACATTCACACATCACCCATTCACCTTTGTGCCATGCTTCTACCTTTGTTCAAGCCCTTCCACATAACCTGCCTTCATTCATTCAGAAAATGCATTCCTTGCCGTGGCTAACATGCACTTGTTCCCCTTTCATCATTCCCTTTATTCTTTCATCATTCCATCCACTCATTCATCAAACCACTCCCATCCATTTCATCATTGCAAACATTCAAACAAACACCACACAATGCCGTGGCTCCTATCCCATTTCCAGATTTCCCCTTTGCATTTCCCCTTCATAAATCAGCCACATGCACTTTAATCATTCAATCTCCAACCTTTCACATGCATTCCATCTTTTAATTTAATCACATGCACATTCACCTTGCCTTTGCAGAAAATCCACTTCATAACACATGCATCTTGGCAGATTTCACATGCACTCATGCACATTCACCTTAATCATTCACATAGCTTTAATCCACATGCATTTCCACCTAGATTTCCACCTCACAACCACCAGAAATCAACCAAAACCGTGCATTCCCTTTCATTTCTGTCAAAGCACATGCATTTCCACCCTTTAATCACATGCACAAACAGCCACATGCATCTCCCATCACCATTTCAGCTTTCCACCTAATTCCTAGTCATCATGTTCCCCCCATTTCACCTATAAATAAGCATGCATTGCAGCCACAAACAACACACTCTTCCATTTCAGAAAACCATCTCTCATACACATTCATTCACGCCAGAAATTCCTCCCCTCTCTCTAGCACTACCATACTTCACCATTCTTCATATTTTCTGCCCAAAAACACTCCTTACCTTCCCCTACATCCATCCCTACCCTAAACACATCATTCTACATCATCCATAACCCCCAAAACTCACCAAAACCCCTTGTGCCGCAGCAACTAGAGGAGAAGAGGCCTAAACGTTCATACAATTCAAGATTGAGTTGTTGGAATTTTTAGGTGTACTTCGATTCTTGTTTTCAATGTTTACTTTGTTATTACTCTCTAAGTTTGTTGTAATCATGAGTGGCTAAACCCCTAATTAGTTAGGGGAAAGTTTGAAGCCATGAACATGTTTGAAATATGAATTGATTTCTTCCAATTGTGATTTGTTAAGTTGTGATTGTAATTCAATTATCATGTTTATTAAAAACTTGTTTTTGTATGTTGATTAGGGATGCATACTTAGTCTTCATGCATAAACTCGATGCTAGTTTATAAACGAGTTTCACCTAATCGTCACAAGTTTATAAACATGAGTAGTGAAGGTTGCTAGTCACAACCGCGTTAATTGAATTCTTGGCAAAAGTATCATGCATTCATAGTTACAATTGCCTCGTCAACACTTATAATTCTCATAGAGCATAATGATCTCTCATTGTATCTCTTCTATGCATTCATGTTGAGAACCATTGGAGAATGATTTGAATTGTCGCATGCATCATCCAATTCAATAACATAAGGAAAATTTGAGAGTTAATTAGTGCATCACGGTTAACTTGGGGTGTTGAGCATCATAGATAATGAAAAGCAATTGGAGAATCGATTCATATATAAATGTGTCATGTGTGGAGAATGGACCTCTAACTAATCCATCCATCATCTTGTTTCTCAAATCCGTTTATACAATCTGCCTAGTTTATTAACTTGTTTTATTTAATTTAACTTCGTCAAAACCTTAATCCCCCTTTACTTTAATGTCCAATTTAGTTAGAAATCAATTTAGTTTGTGCTTTTAAGTGTTTTGATTCATTTTATTTCCCAATTTCGTCCAGATTCACCAAAGTGCTCAAAACTGCCCAGAAAGTGATTTTAAGGCAGTTTTGAGTGTTTTGGGTGATGTTTGAGTCTTTTGGTTTGTTTTAATGTTCTAAGTGTTTAGTTTTACATTCTTTGAGTTAGTTTAGTGTTTTATATTGTGTTTTTACGTTCTTGAGTCAAGTTATTACTTAATTTCGTCCAAATTTGTGTTTGTGCTCAAATCTGCCCAGAAAGTGGTTTTTAGGCAGATTTGAGTGTGTTTGTGTTGTTTTGAGTCTTTTGGTTTGTCTTAGTGTTTTAAAGTTTAGTTTTGCATTCTTTGAGTCTAGTATAGTGTTTCATATTGTTATTTTACGTTTTTGAGTCAAATCCAAGTGGTTAACAATCCCTCCTAATCCCCGGTCCAGAACGATCCCTACTTATACATATACTACAATTTGACGAAAAGAGGGTTTAATTTGTGTGCGTATAAATCTCGCATCAAATTTTGGCGCCGTTGCCGGGGATAATCGGTCAAAAGGACAGCCCTAAACATAACGTAAATGCACGAGAACAAGCCATTTAAGTCGCATGAATATGCTCCTATCAAATACCCCCACACTTATCTTTTGCTAGTCCTCGAGCAAAACAAAACAATAAAAGAACACGAAACTAGAGAAAACGAACAAAACACAACCTACACCTTCCAACAATCGTCTCACGGATTTCCAATGCTCATGACAAGTTAAAAATCATTATTCCCACAGATTTTAGCCATCTTTACACTTAAGTACATTCTTAATCATAGTCACCACATACTAGTTCACATTTAAGCATTTAAAACCATTTCGAATGTAGTAACATGCCTTAGAGAATTTCCTCAATTCCTTACTAGAATGCACTCTATTTTCACATAGATTTTCTGACTATACACCCTACACTAGTTATATGTGAGAGATTGATGTAAACATGAAAGACTAGTATCTCACATATGTTATAACAAAGAAAGCATTTTCTGGATTTACGATAATGACATGAATATGATCTCATGAATGGAATGCTACTACTTAGAATGAGAACCAGTGATTCCATAAGCTCATATCAATTCCAAACTCCACATATTGAACACATAACGATCAAGATAGAAGCATAAGGGTTGAAACGGGGCTAAAGGTGTTTGGCTAACAAAGAAAGGATAGGGAAAACAAACGTTCTTTAAGCAATAGTGAGCAAAGTATTGAATTAGGCACTTAGAATTCCCTTTAGAACGCAGAAGTCAACTTTGAACACCCAAGGGGAAGTCACACAAAACTTAGGGCCATATTCAGACTTTTTGGGCCCTTTCTTCAACAATCACACTTGTGAGTCCATTCTCACTTATTTTCACTCTTTTTCTTTCTTTTCTTCTTCTTTTTCTCACATTTTTTTTTTCTTTTTCCCGTGCCTCCTTTAAGACTTAGGCACATACATACACACAAAAATCCCTTCCCCCACACTTATTTTCTTTCATAATGTACTCAAAAGGAATTCATTTAAGTCATGCTCACTATCTTTCAAGAACAAGGGTATAGGAAAGTCCTACTCTAGGTTAGGTAAGGGGTGATGTGGTTAGCAAAGAAAATAGGCTAAACGAGGCTCAACGGGGTTAAAACTAATATATACGAAATATGGGAAGTAAGGCTATTTGGCTATGGTGGCAACTACACAACTTCATCTTGATATATGTTATGCAATTCAATGTCATGCTTTGAATGAAATGGATATAAGTTCTAGCATTTAGTTCTATCATGATACAATTGCATTCTAAGTAGCAACCAAACAAGGATAATGAGATCATGCAACAACTTTAGAAAGCAAAGAATCACAGAAAATAACTCTCCAAAGAAGGTAATGGCTCGAGTCTCACAGGGTTGTAGCGTTTGTTTGAGTTCCTTCCTTCAAGCATGTTACAAAAACGAATTTTTCTTTTATGATTGCATGTGAAGTCATACATTATAACCATAACCAAGCATATACCAAGAGTAAATCAAACTTTTCTCTATGTTTATAACTGTTTTTAACAGTCATGCAATTACAAATTAACCTTCAAATTTTGGAGACTTTTGGAGCACTTTTGGGCTAAGGATGGATAGCTTATGCTTGGCGCCAAAATGTTGGACGAAATTGAAGACCAAAGTGTTGGAACTTTGTTCCCTTTAGTTTTAGGACATTTAAACCTTTCCAATTCCCTTATGCCGTGCATCTCCACCTTTCTCCCAAAACCATAACATGCATTCATTATTCATTCCCTCACATGCTCCCATTACTTATCATAATCACATATCATATCACTTATCATTCACCACTTATCATTCATCACTTATCATTCACCACTTATCACTTATCATATCATTCACCACTTATCATTCATCACTTATCATTCACCACTTATCACTTATCATATCATTCACCACTTATCATTCATCAAACACATGCATTCACATGTTTTCACAATCTGCCATCATTCCAACCAAAACCGTGCACATGCTATCACCATGCATTCACATGCACTTGTTCCTCCATCATTCCATCCTTTAAAACATTGCACATGCACTTTAATCATTCAACACATGCATTCATCATCATTAACCACACCTTGCAGCCACATGCATCTTGGCAGATTTCACATGCACACACATGCAATTCTAGCTTTCACATGCTTTCCTAGCTGTCATGTTCCCCCCATTTCATCTATAAATAAGCATCCATTGCATTCATTCTCATTCACACTCATTCATAGACAATTTCAGTCACAAACTCTTCCATTTCAGAATGTAGACATCAAACACCCTTGCTGTGCTCTCCCTTACAATCCAAACACCATCCTTCCATTTTCACCACTACCCAAACCATTCACACCATCAACTATCCTTAGACCTTGTGCTACAACGAAGAGGAAGATAAGAGTGCCTAAACGTTCATACAATTCAAGTTTGAGTTGTTGGAATGTTTAGGTGTTTCTTTGATTTCTATGTTTAATTTCAATACTCTTTGTTTTGTACGAATGAGGCATGGAAGAGAAGAGTGCCTAAACGTTCATACAATTCAAGTTTGAGTTGTTGGAATGTTTAGGTGTTTCTTTGATTCTCTTTGTTTTGTATCATAAGGAACTAAACCCCCCTTGGCTAGGGGGTAATTTGAAATATATGTTTATGCTTGCATTTTGATTTGATTACTTCTAATTGCGTTTCATAAGTTGTGATTCAATTTGTTTAACCGTTTTATTGATAACTTATTTATGTATGTTTATTGAGAGTGCACGCTTAATTTTCATGCATGAATATGACGCTAGAATATAAGTGAGTTTCACCTAATAGTTACGAACTTATATTCATAAGTAGTGGAGGTTGCTTATAAACAATCGCGTTAAACGAATTCTTGGCAAGAGTTTCATGCATTCATAGTAACGAATGCCTCGTCAACACTTATAATTTTCATAGAGCGTAATGATTCTTGCTTGTACCTCTTCTATGCATTCATGTTGAGGACTTGTGGGGAATGTTTTGAATTGTCGCATGCATCATCCAATTCAATAACGTTAGGAAGATTTGAAGGTTAATTAGTGCATCACGGTTAACTTGGGGTGTTGAGAATTCATGGTTTATTGAAATGCAATTGGAAATCATTTAGTATGCAAGTATAACATGTATGGAGATGAACCCCTTGGCTAGCATCCATCCATTCATTCCATTTCATCACATTCATATATACTATCTGTCTTAATTCGAATCTGTACATTTTATTTAATTTCGTATAAAACTCAATCCCCCTTTACTTTATTGTCCAATTTAGTAGAAAGTGTTTTAGTTTATGTTTATAAGTGTTTTGATTCATTTTGTTACATAATTTCGTCCAAATTCACCAAAGTGCTCAAAACTGCCCAGAAAGTGATTTTAAGGCAGTTTTGAGTGTTTTGGGTGATGTTTGAGTCTTTTGGTTTGTTTTAATGTTTTAAGTGTTTAGTTTTACATTCTTTGAGTTAGTTTAGTGTTTTATATTGTGTTTTTACGTTCTTGAGTCAATTTATTACTTAATTTCGTCCAAATTTGTGGTTTTGCTCAAATCTGCCCAGAAAGTGGTTTTTAGGCAGATTTGAGTGTGTTTGTGTTGTTTTGAGTCTTTTGGTTTGTCTTAGTGTTTTAAAGTTTAGTTTTGCATTCTTTGAGTCTAGTATAGTGTTTCCTATTGTTATTTTACGTTTTTGAGTCAAATCCAAGTGGTTAACAATCCCTCCTAATCCCCGGTCCAGAACGATCCCTACTTATACATATACTACAATTTGACGAAAAGAGGGTTTAATTTGTGTGCGTATAAAATCTCGCATAGAAACATAGGCCGAGTTATCCTCCAACCCTTTTCAATACGAATTGGAAAGATTGAACAAAGAAACAGACCAAAGGGGTAAGCTCAGACCTTCGGGGAAGACCAAAAAAATCCTCCAGCCCAGTAGCACAAAGGAAAATCAACAAGTGGAGGAGACCAAAAGAATCATGCAGCCTAGTTCAAGAGTATGCCTGTGGAATCACCAAGATCAATGCCTCAATGCAATCACCAAGGAGAAGAGGGAATTTACACTCCATAACCAGATTTGCGTCCCTAAACTCTTCTCTTTGTTAATTACATTCTGCGATGTTTAGTATGTTTAAGTGCTTTTTGTGTGTTTACTTATGTTTTGTGTGAATCTATGCTTAAAACATTGAGGACAATGTTTGATTTAAGTGTGGGGGGGGTAACTAAGTATATTTGATGCAAATTCGTGGGATTTTATCGCCCATAACTTCAAATGTTGTTCCCTGCTGTTTTAAGGTGTTTTTAAATTGTTTTAGAGTGTTTTAGTGTGTTTTGTTTTATAACTCCGAAAATCACATAAAAATTTGAAAAAAAATGTTTTGAAAAGCCTAAAAAGAGTGTTTTGAGTCATTTTTGTGTGTTTGTGTCTTAGGGTACCTTCCAACAAAATGATAAGGATTTGGTTTGTAATTGCATGACTGTTAAAAAGAGTTATGAACATAGAGAAAAGTTTGAATTACTCTTGGTATATGCTTGGTTATGGTTATAATGTATGACTTCACATGCAATCATAAAAGAAAAATTCGTTTTTGTAACATGCTTGAAGGAAGGAACTCAAACAAACGCTACAACCCTGTGAGACTCGAGCCATTACCTTCTTTGGAGAGTTATTTTCTGTGATTCTTTGTTTTCTAAAGTTGTTGCATGATCTCATTATTCCTTGCTTGGTTGCTACTTAGAATGCAATTGTATCATGATAGAACTAAATGCTAGAACTTATATCCGTTTCATTCAAAGCATGACATTGAATTGCATAATATATATCAAGATGAAGTTGTGTTGTTGCCACCATAGCCAAATAGCCTTACTTCCCATATTTTGTATATATTAGTTTTAACCCCGTTGAGCCTCGTTTAGCCTATTTTCTTTGCTAACCACATCACCCCTTACCTAGCCTAGAGTAGGACTTTCCTATACCCTTGTTCTTGAAGTATAGTGAGCATGACTTAAATGAATTCCTTTTGATTAATATGTTGCAGAAAATAAGTGTGGGGGAAGGGATTTTTGTGTGTATGTATGTGCCTAAGTCTTAAAGGAAGCACGGGAAAAAGAAAAAAAAATGTGAGAAAAAGAAGAAGAAAAGAAAGAAAAAGAGTGAAAATAAGTGAGAATGGACTCACAAGTGTGATTGTTGAAGAAAGGGCCCAAAAAGTTTGAATATGGCCCTAAGTTTTGTGTGACTTCCCCTTGGGTGTTCAAAGTTGACTTCTGCGTTCTAAAGGGAATTCTAAGTGCCTAATTCAATACTTTGCTCACTATTGCTTAAAGAACGTTTGTTTTCCCTATCCTTTCTTTGTTAGCCAAACACCTTTAGCCCCGTTTCAACCCTTATGCTTCTATCTTGATCGTTATGTGTTCAATATGTGGAGTTTGGAATTGATATGAGCTTATGGAATCACTGGTTCTCATTCTAAGTAGTAGCATTCCATTCATGAGATCATATTCATGTCATTATCGTAAATCCAGAAAATGCTTTCTTTGTTATAACATATGTGAGATACTAGTCTTTCATGTTTACATCAATCTCTCACATATAACTAGTGTAGGGTGTATAGTCAGAAAATCTATGTGAAAATAGAGTGCATTCTAGTAAGGAATTGAGGAAATTCTCTAAGGCATGTTACTACATTCGAAATGGTTTTAAATGCTTAAATGTGAACTAGTATGTGGTGACTATGATTAAGAATGTACTTAAGTGTAAAGATGGCTAAAATCTGTGGGAATAATGATTTTTAACTTGTCATGAGCATTGGAAATCCGTGAGACGATTGTTGGAAGGTGTAGGTTGTGTTTTGTTCGTTTTCTCTAGTTTCGTGTTCTTTTATTGTTTTGTTTTGCTCGAGGACTAGCAAAAGATAAGTGTGGGGGTATTTGATAGGAGCATATTCATGCGACTTAAATGGCTTGTTCTCGTGCATTTACGTTATGTTTCTTTAGTTATTTTAGTCCTTTAAGCTATTTTCGTGTGTTTGTAGGTCCAAAGGGCTAAAGGAGCAAAAAGATGCATTTTGGAGACTTTTGGAGCACTTTTGGGCTAAGGATGGATAGCTTATGCTTGGCGCCAAAATGTTGGACGAAATTGAAGACCAAAGTGTTGGAACTTTGTTCCCTTTAGTTTTAGGACATTTAAACCTTTCCAATTCCCTTATGCCGTGCATCTCCACCTTTCTCCCAAAACCATAACATGCATTCATTATTCATTCCCTCACATGCTCCCATTACTTATCATAATCACATATCATATCACTTATCATTCACCACTTATCATTCATCACTTATCATTCACCACTTATCACTTATCATATCATTCACCACTTATCATTCATCAAACACATGCATTCACATGTTTTCACAATCTGCCATCATTCCAACCAAAACCGTGCACATGCTATCACCATGCATTCACATGCACTTGTTCCTCCATCATTCCATCCTTTAAAACATTGCACATGCACTTTAATCATTCAACACATGCATTCACTTCATCATTGCAGCCACACATTCACCCACATGCTATCCCATTTCAGATTGCATTTCCATCATATTCACATGCATTTTCAGATTGTCCCCTTGCACATGCAGCCACTTATTCAAAGCACATGCATTTCCACCCTTTAATCACATGCATAAAGCAGCCACATGCATCTCCCATCACCATTTCAGATTTCTAGCATTTGCACATGCAACCTAGCTGTCATGTTCCCTCTCCCATCCATCCATCTCCCTATAAAAACCATACACACTTCATTCATTCGAATTCACTCTTCCATATTCCAGAAAATCGTCAAAACCTTTCCACACCCTTGTAGCAGCCACCAAAACACTTTTCTCCTCCATTGCAGCCACTCCAACCACTCCCCAAACCATTCACACCATCAAAACTCACCTTAGACCTTGTGATACAACAACGAGGAAGAGAAGAGTGCCTAAACGTTCATACAATTCAAGTTTGAGTTGTTGGAATGTTTAGGTGTTTCTTTGATTTCAATGTTTAAATTCAATTCTCTTTGTTTTGTACGTATGAGGAATGGAAGAGAAGAGTGCCTAAACGTTCATACAATTCAAGTTTGAGTTGTTGGAATGTTTAGGTGTTTCTTTGATTTCAAAGTTATGAGGAACTAAACCCCCCTTGGCTAGGGGGGGATTCGAAATAAATGTTTATGCTTGCATTTTGATTTGATTACTTCTAATTGCGTTTCATAAGTTGTGGATTCAATTTGTTTAACTATTTGATTGATAACTTATTTATGTATGTTTATTGAGAGTGCACACTTAATTTTCATGCATGAATTTGACGCTAGAATATAAGTGAGTTTCACCTAATAGTTACAAACTTATATTCACAAGTAGTGGAGGTTGCTTATAAACAATCGCGTTAAACGAATTCTTGGCATAAGTTTCATGCAATCATAGTAACGAATGCCCCGTCAACACTTATAATTTTCATAGAGCGTAATGATTCTTGCTTGTATCTCTATTATGCAATCATGTAGGGGACTTGTGGGGAATGTTTTGGGTTGTCGTATGCAATCATCCAATTCAATAACGTTAGGAAGATTTGAAGGTTAATTAGTGCATCACGGTTAACTTGGGGTGTTGAGTATCATAGTTTATTGAAATGCAATTGGAAATCATTTTATTATGCAAGTATAACATGTATGGAGATGAACCCCTTAGCCATTCTATCATCCATTCATTCCATTCCATCAAATTCGTTTTACAATCTGTTTAGTTTATTAACTTGTTTTGTTATTTCAATTTTCGTATAAATCTAAATCCCCCTTTACTTTAATGTCCAATTTAGTTAGAAATCAATTTAGTTTGTGCTTTTAAGTGTTTTGATTCATTTTATTTCCCAATTTCGTCCAGATTCACCAAAGTGCTCAAAACTGCCCAGAAAGTGATTTTAAGGCAGTTTTGAGTGTTTTGGGTGATGTTTGTCTTTTGGTTTGTTTTAATGTTTTAAGTGTTTAGTTTTACATTCTTTGAGTTAGTTTAGTGTTTTATATTGTGTTTTTACGTTCTTGAGTCAAGTTGTTACACAAATTCGTCCAAATTTGTGTTTGTGCTCAAATCTGCCCAGAAAGTGGTTTTTAGGCAGATTTGAGTGTGTTTGTGTAGTTTTGAGTCTTTTGAACTTGTTTTGAGTCCTTTGAGTCTTTGTGAACGTTTTTAACTTTGTTTCTATGTTTTTGAGTCAAATCCAAGTGATTAACAATCCCTCCTAATCCCCGGTCCAGAACGATCCCTACTTGCACCTATACTACAAATGATAAAAAGAGGGTTAATTTGTGTGCGTATAAATCTCGCATCACATAGCCATATGTTCCCTCCACTACTCCTATAAATACCCTTGCATTCATTCATTCATCTCACATCTCATTTCATACACAACACATTACAAACACATTCTCCCTTCCCTAGCCGTGAGCTTCCCATCCATTCCCTTATAATCCAAACACCACTCCTCATCCATTTCCATAATCCCCCAAACCTCACCTTAGACCTTGTGCTACAACAACGAGGAAGATAAGAGGGCCTAAACGTTCATACAATTCAAGTGTGAGTTGTTGGAATGTTTAGGTGTTTCTTTGATTTCAAAGTTTAAATTCAATTCTCTTTGTTTTGTACGTATGAGGAATGGAAGAGAAGAGTGCCTAAACGTTCATACAATTCAAGTTTGAGTTGTTGGAATGTTTAGGTGTTTCTTTGATTTCAAAGTTATGAGGAACTAAACCCCCTTTAGCTAGGGGGTGATTCAAAATACATGTTTATGCTTGCATTATGAATTGATTACTTTTGGTTGGAATTTAATAAGTTGTGGATTCAATTTGTTTAACCGTTTGATTGATAACTTATTTATGAATGTTTATTAAGAATGCGCGCTTAATTTTCATGCATAAATATGACGCTAGAATATAAGTGAATTTCACCTAATCGTAATGAACTTATATTCACAAGTAGTGGAGGTTGCTTATAAACAATCGCGTTAAACGAATTCTTGGCATATAACTTCATGCGTATTCCATAGTAACGAATGCCTCGTCGATGTTTATGATTTCCGTTGAACTTAATGATCTTTGTTGAATGTCTCTATCATGCGTATTCCATAGTTAGGGACTTTGATTAAGAATAATTTGGTTGTAATGCGTATTCCATTCAATCCAACGAATCTAGGGAAATCTGAAAGTTAATTTAAGCGGACCTAATTAACTTGGAGCATTGAGTTTCATAATTTATCGAAAGACCAACTGAGAATCAATCTTGTATGCAAGTGTAACATGTGTGGAGAAGAACCCCTTGGCTATTCCATCATCCATATTTTATTCACATTCATATTTACATTCTGTTTTAATTGCAATTTGTTCATTTAGTTTAATTTTGTCAAAACCTAAATCCCCCTTTACATTAATGTCAAATTAGTTAGAAATCAATTTAGTTTGTGTTTTTAAGAGTTTTGAGTCTTTTGAACTTGTTAGAATCTGTTTAGTTTATGTTTTAAAGTATTTTTGAATTCTTTGAGTCTAGTTTAGTGTTTTATATTGTTTTTACGTTTTTAAGTCAGTTTCCAAGAGATCAACAATCCCTCCTAATCCCCGGTCCAGAACGATCCCTACTTGCACCTATACTACAATTTGACAAAAAGAGGGTTTAATTTGTGCGCGTATAAAACTCGCATCAATATGTATTGTAGGTTTAAACCCCTTTGAGCCTTATTTAGCCTATTTTCTTTGTTAACCACATAATCCTTACCTAGCCTAGATTAGGATTATCCAAACCCTTATTCTTAAAGGATAGTAAAGCATGACTTAGAGGGACTTCCTTTCGATCTAAAAGTTGCAGAAAAACAAGTGTGGGGGAAGGGATTTTCGTAGGAATTCATGAAGTAGTATGTTTGTGATGCGAGAATTATACGCACACAAATTAAACCCTCTTTTTGACAATTGTAGTATAAGTATAAGTAGGGATCGTTCTGGACCGGGGATTAGGAGGGATTGTTAACCACTTGGATTTGACTCAAAAACGTAAAATAACAATATGAAACACTATACTAGACTCAAGGAATGCAAAACTAAACTTTAAAACACTAAAACAAACCAAAAGACTCAAACATCACCCAAAACACTCAAAACTGCCTTAAAAACACTTTCTGGGCAGTTTTGAGCACTTTGGTGAATTTGGACGAATTTGTGTTGTAACTTGACTCAAGACTCTTAAAAACACAAACTAAATTGATTTCTAACTAATTTGACATTAAAGTAAAGGGGGATTTAGGTTTTGACGAAAATTAAAATAACAAAACAAGTTAATAAACTAAACAGATTGTAAAACGAATTTGATGGAATGGAATGAATGGATGATAGAATAGCTAAGGGGTTCATCTCCATACATGTTACACTTGCATAGTAAAACGATTTCCAATTGCATTTCAATAAACCATGAATTCTCAATGCTCCAAGTTAATTAGGTCCGCTTAAATTAACTTTCAGATTTCCCTAGATTCATTGGATTGAATGGAATACGCATTACAACCAAATTATTCCTAATCAAAGTCTCTAACTATGGAATACGCATGATAGAGACATTCAACAAAGATCATTAAGTTCAACGGAAATCATAAACATCGACGAGGCATTCGTTACTATGGAATACGCATGAAACTTATGCCAAGAATTCGTTTACCGCGATTGTTTATAAGCAACCTCCACTACTTGTGAATATAAGTTCATAACGATTAGGTGAAACTCACTTATATTATAGCGTCATATTCATGCATGAAAATTAAGCGCGCATTCTCAATAAACATACATAAATAAGTTATCAATCAAACGGTTAAACAAATTGAATCCACAACTTATGAAACGCAATTAGAAGTAATCAAATCAAAATGCAAGCATAAACATATATTTCGAATCCCCCCTAGCCAAGGGGGGTTTAGTTCCTCATAACTTTGAAATCAAAGAAACACCTAAACATTCCAACAACTCAAACTTGAATTGTATGAACGTTTAGGCACTCTTCTCTTCCATTCCTCATACGTACAAAACAAAGAGAATTGAATTTAAACATTGAAATCAAAGAAACACCTAAACATTCCAACAACTCAAACTTGAATTGTATGAACGTTTAGGCACTCTTCTCTTCCTCGTTGTTGTATCACAAGGTCTAAGGTGAGTTTTGGGATAGTGTGAAGTGTTTTGGAGGGATGGGGAATGGTTGGATTTTTGAAATGGAAGAATGAATGAGAATGAATGAATGTTGTGTGAAGTGTGTATGGTATTTATAGGGAGAAAGAGAGGGAACATGACAGCTAGGAACTTGGTGGAAATCTGAAATGGTGATGGGAGATGCATGTGGCTGATTTATGCATGTGATTAAAGGGTGGGAATGCATGTGCTTTGACAGAAATGAAAGGGAATGCATGTGCAATGAGTGTGGAGTGAATGATTGAATGCATGTGGCTGATTTATGAAGAGTGAATGCATGTGGCTGATAGGTATGAATGATTATGGTTGCATGTGGGTGAAGGTGTGGCTGCATGGTTGAATGATTAAAGTGCATGTGGGTGGAAATGCATGTGGAATTAAAACTAGAGTGAATGATGATGAATGCATGTGGATTAAAGAGAGAGAATGTGGTGTAATGATGAAGTGGAATAAGTGCATGTGGATGTGGCTGATTTGATTTATGGAAGATGCATGTGGATTAAAGATGAGTGAATGATTATGGGTGCATGTGGATGAATGTGCATGTGCAAGGTTGTTGTTGTGATAAGTGATAAGTGTGTGATATGATAAATGAATGATATGATAAGTGAATGATAAGATAAGTGAATGATATGATAAGTGGATGATAAGATAAGTGAATGATATGATAAGTGGTGAATGATATGTAATGATATGTGGGAGTGTGGCTGAAATGAAGGAGTGGAATGCTGGAATGTTATGCACGGCTAAGGATATAGGAAAGGTTTAAATGTCCTAAAACTAAAAGGAACAAGGTTCCAACACTTTGGTCTTCAATTAGGTCTTCAATTTCGTCCAACACTTTGGCTCCAAGCATAAGCTATCCATCCTAAGCCCAAAAGTGCTCCAAAAGTCTCCAAAATGCATCTTTTTTACTCCTTTAGCCCTTTGGACCTACAAACACACGAGAACAAGCCATTTAAGTCGCATGAATATGCTCCTATCAGTTTATGTGCCAAAGAAAAGAATAGGGCACGAAAGAAAGAAAAAAAAAAAATTCGTGAAGTAGAAGATGAAAAAGAAAGAAAAAGGAGTTGAAAATAAGTGAGAATGAACTCACAAGTGTTGATTGTTGAAGAAAGGGTCCAAAAGTTTGAATTTGACCCTAAGTTTTGTGTGATTCTTCCCTTGGTGTTCAAAGTTGGTTTTTGCATTCAAAAGTGAATTCTAAAGTGTTTATTACTTTGCTTACTATTGCTTTAAAAACTTTTGTTTATTGATAGGAGCATATTCATGCGATTTAAATGGCTTGTTCTCGTGCATTTACGTTATGTTTCTTTAGTTATTTTAGTACTTTAAGCTATTTTCGTGTGTTTGTAGGTCCAAAGGGCTAAAGGAGCAAAAAGATGCATTTTGGAGACTTTTGGAGCACTTTTGGGCTAAGGATGGATAGCTTATGCTTGGAGCCAAAGTGTTGGACGAAATTGAAGACCTAATTGAAGACCAAAGTGTTGAAATCTTGTTCCCTTTAGTTTTAGGACATTTAAACCTTTCCTAATCCCAATCATGCCATGCATTCACACCATTCTCTCCCAAAACCGTGCATCTCCACAATCCCATTCATCATCACATATCATATCACTTATCATTCACCACTTATCATTCATCACTTATCATTCACCACTTATCATTCATCAACACATGCATTCACATGTTTTCACAATCCAACTCACATGCACATTCATCCACCTTTCTCCCTAAAACCGTGCACATGCAAACACATTCACCCACATGCACCCTTTATTCTTTCATCATTTCCACCCCCACATGTCCCTTTAATCCACATGCATTTCCACCTAGCTTTGCACCTCACAACCACCAGAAATCAACCAAAACCGTGCACATGCTATCACCATGCATTCACATGCACTTGTTCCTCCATCATTCCATCCTTTAAAACATTCCACATGCCATTGTCATTCCACTTTAGCTTTAATTCACATGCACATTCATTCATTCAGAAAATACATCCTTTGCCATGCACATGCACTTCCCACTCTTTAATCATTCATCCACCTTTCCCCCTTCATCATTAAGCCACATTCACTCCCATTTCTCTCCCCTTAACAGCCCTAACCCGTGCATAATTAAAGGACACCATTCAACACACACATGCATCCAAAACACATCCATGCCGTGAGTTCCCATTGCATTTCCAGATTTACACATGCATTCATTCACCACAAACAAGTCACATGCATTCATCAACATATCTAGCTGTCATTCACATGCATTTCATTCATCATTTCCACCCCCACATGTCCCTTTAATCATTCAAACATGCAGCCACACCTTCACCCACATGCACCATTCAAACATACACCCAAACACCATCAGAAATCATCATTGCCGTGGGTACCTATCCCATTTCAGATTGTCATTCCACTTCATTGCACATGCATCTTCATAATTCAATGCATGCATTCATTATTTATTTACTTTGCATCCTTTAATTTAATCACATGCACTAAAACAAACCAAAAGATTCAAACATCACCCAAAACACTCAAAACTGCCTTAAAAACACTTTCTGGGCAGTTTTGAGCACTTTGGTGAATTTGTACGAATTTGTGAAACAAATTGAATCAAAACACTTATAAACACAAACTAATACACTTTCTAACTAAATTGGACATTAAAGTAAAGGGGGATTTAGGATTTGACGAAAATTGAAATAACGAAACAAGTTAATAAACTAGACAGAATGTAAATATGAAATTGATGAAATGGAATGAATGGATGATAGAATAGCTAAGGGGTTCATCTCCATACATGTTACACTTGCATAATAAAACGATTTCCAATTGCATTTCAATAAACCATTAATTCTCAACGCTCCAAGTTAATTAGGTCCGCTTAAATTAACTTTCAAATCTTCCTAACGTTATTGAATTGGATGATTGCATACGACAACCCAAAACATTCCCCACAAGTCCCCTACATGATTGCATAATAGAGATACAAGCAAGAATCATTACGCTCTATGAAAATTATAAGTGTTGACGAGGCATTCGTTACTATGGAATACGCATGAAACTTATGCCAAGAATTCGTTTAACGCGATTGTTTATAAGCAACCTCCACTACTTGCGAATATAAGTTCGTAACTATTAGGTGAAACTCACTTATATTCTAGCGTCATATTCATGCATGAAAATTAAGCGCGCATTCTCAATAAACATACATAAATAAGTTATCAATCAAACGGTTAAACAAATTGAATCCACAACTTATGAAACGCAATTAGAAGTAATCAAATCAAAATGCAAGCATAAACATATATTTCGAATTCCCCCCTAGCCAAGGGGGGGTTTAGTTCCTCATAACTTTGAAATCAAAGAAACACCTAAATATTCCAACAACTCAAACTTGAATTGTATGAACGTTTAGGCACTCTTCTCTTCCATTCCTCATACGTACAAAACAAAGAGAATTGAATTTAAACATTGAAATCAAAGAAACACCTAAACATTCCAACAACTCAAACTTGAATTGTATGAACGTTTAGGCACTCTTCTCTTCCTCGTTGTTGTAGTACAAGGTCTAAGGTGAGTTTTGGGGATTATGGATGCAATGGATTGATGGCTGAAATATGGATGGAATGGATGGAATTATGGTGTGATGGGCACGGCCCCAAGGGACCAATTTCTGTGGTGTTTTCGAATATGGAAGAGTGTGTTCAAATGAATGCAATGGATGCTTATTTATAGGTGAAATGGGGGGAACATGACAGCTAGGAGGGAATGTGGCTGAATGTTTGAATGATTAAAGGATGCATGTGGGTTGGAAATGCATGTGCAATGAATATGTGGCTGCATGTGCAAGGGGACAATCTGAAAATGCAAGTGAAAGCATGTGAAAGCTGGAATTGGGATGGGTAGCCACGGCAATGAGAGGTTTGTGCATGTGGAGTGCTTGATTGAATGAGTAATGCTCGGGTTGGCTGATTAGAACTAGGGTGAATGGTGTGTTGGATGTGCATGTGAATTAAAGCTAGGTTGAATTAATTAAAGGGATTGCATGTGAGTTGGATATGTGGCTGAAATAAACAAAGAGTGAGGGGAATGATATGCACGGTTTTGGGAGAAAGGTGAATGAATGTGCATGTTTTGCACGGCAAAGGGGAATGGGTGATGTGTGATTGAATGATTAAAGTGCATGTGGGTTGTTTTAAAGAATGGAATGCATGTGAATATGCTGGAAATGTAGGGAACTCACGGCATGGGCTTGTTGTTGGTGAAAATGTGGCTGAATGGTTTAATTAATGGGAGTGTATGTTTGAATGATTAAAGGGACATGTGGGGGTGGAAATGATGAATGAAATGCATGAGAATGACAGCTAGATATGTTGATGAATGCATGTGACTTGTTTGTGGTGAGTGAATGCATGTGCAAAGCTGGAAATGCAATGGGAACTCACGGCATTGGCAGATTTTGATGTGTGAATGGGAATTTGAATGTTTAAGAGTGCATGTGGGTGAATGTGTGGCTGAAATGCAAGGGGGAATGATGATGAATGCATGTGCATTAAAGAGTGAATGCATGTGGCTGATTTGTGGTGCAATGATGAAGGAATAATCTGGAAATGCAAAGTGAAATGAAGTGGAATGACAATGGCATGTGGAATGGCAAGAAAGTGGAATGGGATCTCACGGCATTGATGGTGTTTGTGTGAATGATGGCAGATTGTGTGGGTGAGTGATTAGGTTGGAAATGCATGTGGAGTGCATGGTTGTGTTGAATTAAAGAATGGGAATGCAATCTGAAATGCATGTGAATTATGTTGGAAAGAAGGGGAAGTCACGGCACAAAGGTGAATGGGTGATGTGTGAATGTGGTTGAATGATTAAAGTGTAAATGTGGGTTAATTAATTAAGTGTATGATATGATAAGTGAATGACAAGTGTATGATATGATAAGTGGTGAATGATAAGTAATGATATGTGGGAGTGTGGCTGAAATGAAGGAGTGGAATGTTGGAATGTTATGCACGACTAAGGATATAGGAAAGGTTTAAATGTCCTAAAACAAAAGGGAACAAGGTTCCAACACTTTGGTCTTCAATTAGGTCTTCAATTTCATCCAACACTTTGGCTCCAAGCATAAGCTATCCATCCTTAGCCCAAAAGTGCTCCAAAAGTCTCCAAAATGCATCTTTTTGCTCCTTTAGCCCTTTGGACCTACAAACACACGAAAATAGCTTAAAGTACTAAAATAACTAAAGAAACATAACGTAAATGCACGAGAACAAGCCATTTAAGTCACATGAATATGCTCCTATCAAGTGGGTTGAATCCTCCATGTCAAGCACATAGAAATCTGCAGGAAAAATCAAGTGGTCTACCTGCACCAAAACATCTTCCAAAACTCCTCTCGAGTATGCATTAGATCGATGATAGGAGCATATTTAGGCGACTTACTTAGCTTGTTTTCGTGCATTCATATTGTTAATTCATAGTTGTTTTAGTAGTTTAAGCCATTTTCGTGTGCTTTTAGGTTCATATGGCTAAGGAAGCAAAAAGATGCATTTTGGAGCATTTTGGAGCAAAATTGGACTTGGAATGGATAGCTTATGTTTGGAGCAAAAGGAATGGACGAAATTGAAGGATTCCTAATCCATTGCAGCCACATGCTCCCATAATCATTCACACCTTGCAGCCACATGCATTCACTCTTCATAAATCAGCCACATGCACATTCAATCATTCACACCAAAACCTTGCACATGCAATCCCTTTAATTAATTCAACCTAGCTGTCATTGCACATGCATTCACTCTTTAACCCACATGCATTTCCACCCACATGCACTCTCATTCTTTAATCCATTCAGCCACAAGACATTATCATTGCACCACATTCAGCCATTCCATCTCCCATTTCAGATTGCATTCCAATCATTCCAACCAAATCACATGCACTCCCACCCTTTAAATCACATGCATTCCCTTCATAAATCAGCCACATGCACTCATAATCATTCAACCAACCTAGCTGTCATGTTTCCCCTTTCATCATTCCCTCACATTCTTTAATTCAGCCAACACATGCTTACACATGCATTTCCAACCCACATGCATCCTTTAATCATTCAAACATGCAGCCACATTCCCTCCTAGCTGTCATGTTCCCCCCATTTCACCTATAAATAAGCATGCATTACACCTCAATTCATAAAATTCGTCCATATTCAGAAAATCATCCAAAACACCACCAGAAATCATCCCCTTGTGCCGTGAGTATCCCTACTAATCCAAACACCACTCCAACCACTCCCCATCCCTCCAAAACACTTCACACTATCCCAAAACACACCTTAGATCTTGTGATACAACAACGAGGAAGAGAAGAGTGCCTAAACGTTCATACAATTCAAGTTTGAGTTGTTGGAATGTTTAGGTGTTTCTTTGATCTCAATGTTTAAATTCAATTATCTTTGTTTTGTACGTATGAGGAATGGAAGAGAAGAGTGCCTAAACGTTCATACAATTCAAGTTTGAGTTGTTGGAATGTTTAGGTGTTTCTTTGATTTCAAAGTTATGAGGAACTAAACCCCCCCCCCCTTGGCTAGGGGGGGATTCGAAATATATGTTTATGCTTGCATTTTGATTTGATTACTTCTAATTGCGTTTCATAAGTTGTGGATTCAATTTGTTTAACCGTTTGATTGATAACTTATTTATGTATGTTTATTGAGAATGCACGCTTAATTTTCATGCATGAATATGACGCTAGAATATAAGTGAGTTTCACCTAATAGTTACGAACTTATATTCGCAAGTAGTGGAGGTTGCTTATAAACAATCGCGTTAAATGAATTCTTGGCATAAGTTTCATGCGTATTCCATAGTAACGAATGCCTCGTCGATGTTTATGATTTCCGTTGAACTTAATGATCTTTGTTGAATGTCTCTATCATGCGTATTCCATAGTTAGGGACTTTGATTAGGAATAATTTGGTTGTAATGCGTATTCCATTCAATCCAATGAATCTAGGGAAATCTGAAAGTTAATTTAAGCGGACCTAATTAACTTGGAGCGTTGAGAAGTCATGGTTTATTGAAATGCAATTGGAAATCATTTTATTATGCAAGTGTAACATATATGGAGATGAACCCCTTAGCTATTCTATCATCCATTCATTCCATTTCATCAATTTCATATTTACAATCTGTTTTAATTAGAATCTGTGCATTTAGTTTAAATTCGTCCAAAACTCAATCCCCCTTTACTTTATTGTCCAATTTAGTTAGAAAGTGTCTTAGTTTATGTTTCTAAGTGTTTTCATTCAATTTATTACACAAATTCGTCCAAATTCACCAAAGTGCTCAAAACTGCCCAGAAAGTGTTTTTAAGGCAGTTTTGAGTGTTTTGGGTGATGTTTGAGTCTTTTGGTTTGTTTTAGTGTTTTAAAGTTTAGTTTTGCATTCTTTGAGTCTAGTATAGTGTTTTATATTGTGTTCTTACGTTTTTGAGTCAAATCCAAGTGATTAACAATCCCTCCTAATCCCCGGTCCAGAACGATCCCTACTTATACTTATACTACAATTGTCAAAAAGAGGGTTTAATTTGTGTGCGTATAATTCTCGCATCAATCGATCGGCTAATTGAATAAGGACACCATCATTTTTAAGCTCTCCTACATTCATAGATGCATAAACAGAGTATGGCATGACATTAATTGATGCACCTAAATCTAGCATAGCATGTTCGAACCTTGTATTACCAATTACACAAGGGATAGTGAAACTACCTGGATCTTTGCATTTAGGTGGTAGCTTTCTTTGCAATATTGCAGAGACATTCTCACTTACATGTACCACCTCTTTCTCCCGAATCCGTTTCCTTGTTGTACAAATCTTCTTCAAAAACTTAGCGTACTTTGGAATTTGCTTTATTGCATCAAGGAGTGGGATATTGACATGCACCTTCCTAAACGTCTCCAGGATGTCGTTTTCATCCTCCTCTATCTTTGATTGCCTAAACCTGCTAGGGAAAGGCACATTTGGTGGAATCACATTAGAAACAATTGAGTTTGGACCTACCTTACATTTGTTGGACGGCCTAGGAGCTTGAAGTGGTTGCGGCAAAGGTTGCTCCTGATAGGAGCATATTCATGCGACTTAATTAGCTTGTTCTCGTGCATTTATGTTGTGTTTCCTTAGTGATTTTAGAGTTTAAAGTCACTTTTGTGTATTTTCAGATTATAAGGCCAAAGTGTGCAAGAAGATGCAAATTGGAGCCTTTTGGAGCAAAAGAGGAATGAATGAGTTGAAGACTTGAAGAAACGATGAATTCCTACCAAAACGAGGATTCCTACTCAAACAAGGATTCCTACTTGAAGTAGGAAAGTTAACCCTAGGTTTCCCGTTTCGGTAACCTTTCCTAATCTTAAACGTCCGTATTTTCTAGCCGCTTTGAAGACCTTGTAGGCACTTTAGGACATAAAACGAAGGCCCTAGGCCCCTTAAACACCCTTGCCGTGCCCTTTTCTCTTCTCCCCTTCCCTTGCCGTGCAAGGGGGGGTATTTAGGTCCAAAGTTATGTACTTAAACCCTATTTCCCTTCCTAAACTCAACCCTAGCCGCACCTTGCAGCCATCCCCTTTAATTTCTGATTTAATTCCCTAATTCTAGCAGCCTTTAAATTAATTTTAGTTAATAAAAATAAACTAGGGTTTGAATTTCTGAAACCCTAGGTTTTCCACCACCTAGCCGCACCCTATATTCTCATTTATTCATTCTTTTCATCTTGCAGCCACCACAAAACCTAATATTCACTCTAAGCCGTAGCCTCCCATTAATCATTCACCCTAATAAACCAAAAATCCATCTCAGCCGCACCTATTCTTAAACCCTAGCTCTCTCTTCTTTCACAGATTCATTATTCATATTATTCAGCCACCATAACCCTATTTTTTCCCACCTTGCCGCAGCCACCATTGATACGAGCATTATACGCATACAAATTAAACCCTATTTGTGACAAATGTAGTAATGATGTAAGTAGGGATCGTTCTAACCGGGGATTAACTAGGGATGCTAAACACTTGACTTAAATAAATAAAACTAACTTTTAAAACACTAAGACAAACTTAAAAGACTCAAAACAAGTTCAAAAGACTCCAAATACTTTAAAAACATAAAATAAGACAAATCAAATGATTAAGACTTAACAAAATAAGGGGGGGGAAGTTTGATTTGACGAAAATTGAAATAACAAAACAAGTTAATAAACTAAGCAAATTGTAAAACGAATAAACGTAAATATGAATGTGATGAAAATATGGATGATGGAATAGCCAAGGGGTTCTTCTCCACACATGTTACACTTGTAATACAAGATTGATTTTCGGTTGGTCTTTCGATAAATTATGAAACTCAATGCTCCAAGTTAATTAGGTTCGCTTAAATTAACTTTCAGATTTCCCTAGATTCATTGGATTGAATGGAATACGCATTACAACCAAATTATTCTTTAATCAAAGTCCCTAACTATGGAATACGCATGATAGAGACATTCAACAAAGATCATTAAGTCCAACGGAAATCATAAACATTGACGAGGCATTCGTTACTATGGAATACGCATGAAACTTATGCCAAGAATTCGTTTAACGCGATTCTTTATAAGCGTCATATTCATGCATGAAAATTAAGCTTGCAATCTCAATGAACATACATAAATACGTTATCAATCAAACAGTTAAACGAATTGAATCCACAACTTATGAAATTCCAACCAAAAGTAATCAATTCATATTGCAAATATAAACATAGTTTCGAATCACCCCCTAGCTAAAGGGGGTTTAGTTCCTCATAACCTTGAAATCAAAGAGACAACTAAACATTCCAACAACTCAAACTTGAATTGTATGAACGTTTAGGCACTCTTCTCTTCCATTACAAAACAAAGAAAATTGAATTTAAACTTTGAAATCAAAGAAACACCTAAACATTCCAACAACTCAAACTTGAATTGTATGAACGTTTAGGCACTCTTCTTCTTCGTTATTATGGCACAAGGTCTAAGGGATGTTGTTGGTGTGTTGAATGGATTGGGGAATTATGGAAATGGATGAGGAAAGATAGAAAATGGAAAGAAACCCACGGCAAGGCTTGGAATTTCAGGATGTAAAGATGGTGTGTGTTTGTGTTGTGGTGTGAGAAATGGAGAGATATGTAATGGGGAGTGAATGAGAATGAATTGAGGTGTGTTTATGAATGAGAATGCAAGGGTTTTTATAGGAGGAATGGAGGTGTGAATTAGTATTTGTTTAAGCATGCATGTGGATGGTTAATGATGAAAAACAACAAGGGAAGCATGTGAAAATGGAATTGCATGTGAAAGCCACGGCAAGAATGCTTTCTTGCTGAAAAATGCATGTGAATGCATGGCTTTTGCATGTGAAAGCCACGGCAATGATGTTTCCTTGCTGAAAATTCATGTGAATGCATGGCTTTTGCATGTGAAAGCCACGGCAATGAGAGGTTGTGCATGTGGTTGTAATGTTTGTTGGTTAAAGATGCATGTGGATGTATTATACAATGGGAAAGTATGTGTTTGAATTAAAGGATGCAAAGTGAATGAATCATGAATCATTGTGGATGAAAGGTGGAAGTGCATGTGTTGATGACTAGGTTAGTGGGTGGAAATCTGAAAATGGCATATAGGAAATGGGAACCCACGGCAATGAAGTTGTTTTGTGTTGTGAATTATGATGAATGCATGTGAGTTAAAGAGGGAGAATGTGGTGAAATGATGAAGTAGGAAGGTGGAAATGCATGTGAGATGTTTGGAAAGGAATAAAGAATATATGGTGGAAATGTGAGTGAATGATATGTTAAGTGATAAGTGAATGATATGTGGTG
This sequence comes from Pyrus communis, assembly GCF_041283825.1. Classification (NCBI taxonomy): domain Eukaryota; kingdom Viridiplantae; phylum Streptophyta; class Magnoliopsida; order Rosales; family Rosaceae; genus Pyrus; species Pyrus communis. Next base: position 24,114,938 of record NC_142569.1, read on the forward strand.
AGTGATAAGTGAATGGTTTGATAAGTGATAAATGAACTAGTTTAAAGGGCTAGGGTTTAAGTACATAGAATGGGCCTAAAATAGGTTGGTTTGTATGGCATAATGTGTTATGTGATTGGGCTAGGGCCATTGTTTTGTGTCTTCAAGTGCATACAAGGCCTTCAAATTCGTCCATCCTCTTGGCTCCATGGATAAGCTATCCAATCCATGCCCAAAAATGCTCCAAATGGCCTCAAAATGCACTTTCTTGCTCCCTAGGCCCTTAGAACCTGAAAACACACAAAAGAAGCATAAAGGACTAAAATAACGAGAGAAACATAACGTAAATGCACGAGAACAAGCCATTTAAGTCGCATGAATATGCTCCTATCAAATACCCCCACACTTAGCTTTTGCTAGTCCTCGAGCAAAACAGAATAAAAACAAATAAACAAAACGACACTAAACACGTAAAACACAACCTAAACCTTCCAACAAACGTCTCAGGGATTTCCAAAGCACATGACAAGTTAAAATTCATTATTCCCACAGATTTTAGCCATCTTCACACTTGAGTACATTCTTAATCATAGTAACCACATACTAGTTCACAATTAAGCATTTAAAACCATGATTTGAATGTAGTAACATGCCTTAGAGAATTTGCTCAAATCCTTACAAGATATGCACTCGTTTTTCACACAGATTTTCTGACTACACACCCTACACTAGTTATATGTGAGAAGATTGATGTAAATATGAATTCTAACACTCACATATGTTATATCAAAGAAAGCATTTTCTGGAATGTATATGAATATGATCTCATGAAAGGAATGCTACTAATTAGATGTGAGAACCAGGGACACCATAAGCTCATACCAAATTCAAACTCCACAAATTGAACACATAACATCAAGATAGAAGTTGAGGGTTGTAACGGGGCTAAGGGTAATGGTTTAACAAAGAAAGGTAAAGTAAAACAAAGGTTCTTAAAGTAATAGGAAGCGAAGTATTGAATTAGGCACTTAGAATTCCCTTTAGAACGCAGAAGTCAACTTTGAACACCCAAGGGGAAGTCACACAAAACATAGGGCCATATTCAAACTTTTTGGGCCCTTTCTTCAACAATCACACTTGTGAGTCCATTCTCACTTATTTTCACTCTTTTTCTTTCTTTTCTTCTTCTTTTTCTCACATTTTTTTTTTTTTTTTTTTTTTTTTTTTTTTTTTTTTTTTTTCCCGTGCCTCCTTTAAGACTTAGGCACATACATACACACAAAAATCCCTTCCCCCACACTTATTTTCTGCAACATATTAATCAAAAGGAATTCATTTAAGTCATGCTCCCTATACTTCAAGAACAAGGGTATAGGAAAGTCCTACTCTAGGCTAGGTAAGGGGTGATGTGGTTAGCAAAGAAAATAGGCTAAACGAGGCTCAATGGGGTTAAAACTAATATATACGAAATATGGGTAGTAAGGCTATTTGGTTCTGGTGGCAACTACACAACTTCATCTTGATATATATTATGCAATTCAATGTCATGCTTTGAATGAAACGGATATAAGTTCTAGCATTTGGAACTATATGATGAAACGCCATCTAAGTAGTAACCAAGCAAAGAATAATGAGATCATGCAATGACTTTAGAAAACAAGAAATCACAGATTATACTCTCCAAAGAACGTTATAGGCTCAAGTCTCTCAGGGTTGTAGCGTTTATTTGAGTTCCTTCCTTCAAGCATGTTACAAAAACGAATTTTTCTTTTATGATTGCATGTGAAGTCATACATTATAACCATAACCAAGCATATACCAAGAGTAAATCAAACTTTTCTCCATGTTAATAACTCTCTTTAACAGTCATGCAATTACAAACCAAATCCTTATCATTGTGTTGGAAGGTACCCTAAGACACAAAAACAACTCAAAACACTCTTTTTAGGCTTTTCAAAAAAAAGTTTTTCAAATTTTTATGTGATTTTCGGAGTTATAAAACAAAACACGCTAAAACAGTTTAAAAACACCTTAAAAATATTTAAAACAACAAGGAACAACACTTGAAGTTATGGGTGATAAAATTCAACGAATTTGCATCAACATACTTAGTTACCCCCCCACACTTAAATCAAACATTGTCCTCAATGTTTTAAGCATAGATTCACACAAAGCATAAGTAAATACACAAAAAGCACTTAAACATACTAAACATGGCAGAATGTAATTAACAAAGAGAAGAGTTTAGAGACGCAAATCTGGTTATAGAGTGTAAATTCCATCTTCTCCTTGATAATTGCATTGAGGCTTTATCTTGGTGATTCCACAGGCTTACTCTTGAACTGGTTTCTGCCCATCGTTGATTTTCCTTTGTGCTACTTCTTGAACTGGGCAGCAGGATGGTTCTTTTGGTCTCCCCCGAAGGTCTGAGCTTATCCCTTTTATCTGTTTCTTTGTTCAATCTGTGCAGGAGTGGTCCCTTCTCTGGAAGTGTATCAACCGTTGAAGATGACTACTCGAGAGCAACGCTAGGTAAGCAATCAGGAATAGATTCCAGGCAGTTGGCTCCAGATCGGAAGACTGACTCCAAGTGCCGGCTGATTGCTTCTTTCACTTTGCCATACGAGTAAGAACAAGGACAAAGAAAAGGACAGGGAAAGAGCATGATATGAGATACTTTTGCTTTTGACCTTGATGATATGAGATACCTTTGCTTTTGAAGAAGCGGTGAATGAATCAGCGTATTTCAATCCGCCGTTTCCTCCTGGGTCATCTGTACTCCAGGCATCTGGTATCATCTTTGGGGAAGAAGAAAGAATTGAGTATTTCGAAAGGCTTTGCTGGGAGTGCTCCCTCAGAGGTGAGGAAGAGTTGGGCATTTTCTTCAGGTTTTACTTTGCCAAAAACAAAATGAAGGTCGACATATATAGAGATAATAGCAAGTGGTGGTACTTTTTACCCTTGTCGACAAACGTTTTGATCCCGCAAATCCGTCTTTTTGAAATAGTGGCGCCTCTTCGATCTTTGAATACGCCTCTTCGATTTCTGAGCAGGCGCCCCTTCGATTTCTGAACGACGCCCCTTCGCTTTCTGAAAGACACGTGGTAGTGCAGATGCGGCTCCTTTTTACAAAGCTGCACGCGTTTTCTGAAAAGCAGAGAAAGCGTCGCCGAACTTTGCGCTTGTCGGCTAAAGAGGTGTAGTTGCGATGATGGCCTCCACGTGCGTCTTCTGAAAAGCCGAGAAAGCAACGCCTAAATTACGCCGGAAATTCCGGCTTCTTGAATCGGTGGACGCGTCGCCTTGGCTTTTTATAGAGCTATCGATCACCACAACAAACACACTCTGAAGACTTCCCATTCTTGAAAATCGACTCCGACCCTTTGAAATTTAACTCCATCCCTTCTCTTTGAACACTTTTGAAAAATGGCAAACTCATCGAACCTTAGCTTGGAATTGAGCCTTAGCAGTGATACGGGCGCGCCGCGTCAAGGTAACGTATGGCGCCCTTCTTTCTTTTCTTCTAACGGTCCTCTCACAGGTGAAGACTCCGTGATGCAGGACGCCACAACAGCTACAATAGTAGCTAAGAACCTCCTCACTCCAAAAGATAGTAGACTGCTGTCAGGACGGTCCGATGAGTTGGCCGTTCAAGAGTCCCTCGCACTTAGTGTTCAGTGTGCGAGCTCTGTGTCCAATATGGGCCAACGCCTGCTTGCCCGCTCCCGTCAGGTGGAATCTTTGATGGCTGAGGTGGAAAGTCTCAAGCAAGAGATCAAGCAGCTGAAGTATGAGAATAGAAGTTTGCATGTGCTTGCAAACAACTATTCGACGGGCATGAAGAGGAAGCTTGATGAGCTGCAAGAATCCAATGTTCGAATGCAAAGTGACCGTCAAAGTGACCGTCAAAGGCTTTCGGCTTACTTCCAGAGGCACATTTTTCCTGGCTCGTCCAGCGTTTGGCCAAGTATTGGGGCCTGGAATGCTCCCGCTCCGATGCCTTCCGCTCCAATGCCTTCCGCTCCGACGCCTTCCGCTCCGATGCCTTCCGCTCCGAGAGTTTTTCCTAGTAGTGGGGCTTCAAGTAAACGCCCTTTGTGAAGGCTCCATCTTTCTTTGTTTAGCAGTGCCTATCAATAAACAAAACATTTTCTTAATGTTATAATCATAGACTCACACAATTAATAAACAAACAAACAATAACAACTAAACAACCTAACAAGGCAGAAACGAAATATCAACAAAGAGAAGAGTTTTTAGGAATCTGGAATTGGAGTGCTTTCTAAGTCTTCCTTTGTTGAATGCATGGGTTGCCTCCCAAGTAGCGCTTTCTTTTACGTCTTGCAGCCGGACGGTACCTCCGTTTAAGCTTGACTAGGTTCCACGGCATGGAGGGGTACCTCCTCCACGACATGCTCCTCAAACGTCTCGTAATAGGGCTTCAATCGATGCCCATTCACTTTGAATTCTTGCTGCGTCCTTGAACTTTTGATTTGTACTGCACCATAAGGTAAAACGTTAGTAACAACAAACGGGCCAATCCATTTAGAACGCAACTTACCAGGAAACAAACGTAGGCGAGAGTTGAAAAGTAACACTTTCTGCCCAACTGTGAAGGTCTTGGTTCGAATCATTTTATCATGGAATGCTTTGGTCTTGGCTTTGTACACCCGGGCATTCTCATAGGCTTCATTCCGAATCTCCTCAAGTTCATTCAATTGGAGCTTCTTATGAACTCCCGCTGCATCTATGTCCATGTTGAAAGTCTTCACGGCCCAATGTGCCTTGTGTTCTAACTCTACGGGCAAATGACATGGCTTACCATAGACGAGCCGAAAAGGTGACATCCCAATGGGTGTTTTGTATGCCGTACGATATGCCCACAGTGCATCATCTAAACGTAAGCTCCAATCCCTCCTTGTTGGTCCAACGGTCTTCTCCAAAATTTGTTTGATTTCTCGGTTAGACACCTCGGCTTGGCCATTTGTTTGAGGATGGTAAGGTGTGGAGACCTTATGGTTGACATGGTACTTTCTTAGCAACGCCTCAATGGTCCGATTGCAAAAGTGAGACCCTCCATCACTTATGATTACCCTCGGCACTCCAAACCTAGCAAAAATGTTAGTTTTCACGAAATCTGCAACCACCTTAGAATCGTTAGTACGGGTGGCTTTTGCTTCCACCCATTTAGAAACATAATCAACGGCTAGCAAGATATAAGTGAAACCATAAGATGGAGGGAAAGGGCCCATGAAATCAATGCCCCAAACATCAAAAATTTCAACATTAAAGACAGGGGTTTGCGGCATTTGGTCCTTGGTACCTATGTTACCCATTCGTTGGCAACGATCACAAGACATACAAAAGGTTCTAGCATCCTTAAATATAGTCGGCCAATAAAAACCACACTCTAGAACCTTGAGGGCAGTGCGTTGTGTGCCAAAATGACCACCACATGCATATGTGTGACAAAAGCTTAGAATTGAGTGAAATTCAGAATCATGCACACATCTACGTACAATTTGATCTGAGCAATACTTCCACAAATAAGGGTCATCCCAAACATAGAAACGTGCATCATTTTTAAGCTTATCACGTTGGTGCTTATTTAGTTCATTTGGAAATTGTTTAGCCACCAAGTAATTCACTAAATCTGCATACCATGGTTCACTTACCTCAATGGATAGCAGCTGCTCATCGGGGAAAGTTTCAGGGATAGGTACGGCATGTTCATGCTCCTCGTGGACCATTCGGCTTAAATGGTCAGCCACTACATTCTCGCTTCCTTTCTTATCCCGGATTTCAATATCAAATTCTTGAAGAAGAAGAATCCAACGGATAAGCCTCGGCTTTGCTTCCTTTTTCGTGAGCAAGTACCTCAAAGCTGCATGATCAGAATAAACGATTACTTTAGTACCAATTAAATATGAACGGAATTTATCTAAAGCAAAAACCACAGCTAGAAGTTCTTTTTCCGTCGTGGAGTAGTTCAATTGGGCATCATTGAGAGTCCGAGAGGCATAGTATATGACATGCGGCCGCTTGTCTCTTCTTTGTCCTAGAACAGCTCCTAATGCATAGTCGGATGCATCGCACATGAGCTCGAACGGAAGGCTCCAATCTGGAGGTACAATAATGGGGGCCGAGACTAGCTTCTCCTTGAGTTGGTTAAATGCCGAATTACACTCTTCATCAAACTTGAATGGCACATCTTTTTGAAGCAATCGGCAAAGAGGGTTGGACATCTTGGAGAAGTCCTTGATAAAACGCCTATAGAACCCTGCATGGCCAAGAAACGAACGTACCTCTCTAACCGAAGTAGGAGAGGGTAAGTGACGTACAAGGTCTATTTTTGATTTATCTACTTCAATTCCTTTTTCTGAAACAATATGTCCTAAAACTATACCTTGTTTCACCATAAAATGACATTTCTCCCAATTCAAGACAAGGTTAGTTTCAACACATCGTTTCAAAATTAAGGTCAGATTATCCAAGCAATTATCAAATGAACTCCCAAATACACTGAAATCATCCATGAAAACCTCAATGATCTTTTCAACAAAATCGGAAAATATACTTACCATACACCTTTGGAAAGTGGCCGGTGCGTTGCATAAGCCAAATGGCATGCGACGATAAGCAAATGTTCCAAAGGGACATGTGAATGTGGTCTTCTCTTGATCATCCGGGGCTATCACAATTTGGTTATATCCAGAGTATCCATCAAGAAAACAGTAAAAAGCATGACCGGCTAACCTTTCGAGCATCTGGTCGATGAATGGCAAAGGAAAGTGATCTTTCCTAGTCATGGCATTTAGCTTCCGGTAATCGATACATACCCGCCATCCAGTCTGAATGCGTGTAGGCACGAGCTCATTCTCATCATTCTTGATAACAGTTACTCCGGACTTCTTGGGAATGACTTGAACTGGAGAGACCCAACGGCTATCGGAGATAGGGTAGATCACTCCGCAATCCAAAAGCTTGATTATTTCCTTCTTCACCACTTCCATCATCGGAGGGTTGAGACGGCGTTGAGCCTCTCGGGATGGCTTAGTCCCCTCCTCAAGAAGTATACGGTGCATGCATGTGGTAGGGCTTATTCCTTTAATGTCGGCCAAAGTCCACCCTATGGCCGTTTTGTGCTCTCGCAGCACCCTCACAAGCTTCTCCTCCTCCATTGCCGTGAGACTTGATGAAATGATGACGGGCAATGTTTCGCCTTCTCCCAAAAACACATACTTCAAATGGTCTGGCAACGGCTTAAGTTCAAGCGATGGTGCCTGAACAACAGAAGGTAGCATCTTAGTGGAAACTGAATTTGAAAGTGAGAGTGGAACCTTACCATATTGTTGTGGCAATGACTCAAGGGCTGCCACAACCTCAATTATTTCTTCACTAGAACCCATGGCAAAGAATTCCTCCTCCTTGCCATGGCCTTGCATTGACCAAAATCCTTCATTTTTGCGCTCTATGGCCTTAGTGATGGTTGTTTCCAGGGCGTCCTCGTTCAATTCTTCAAGGTATACCTGCGCCAAAGAATCGATAACATCAATGGAAAAACAAGAATGGTCATCAACGGGATATCTCATAGTTTCAGAAATATTAAAATCAATCACTTCCCCATCGAATTCCATTGTTAAAGTGCCTTTAAACACGTCTATCTTAGTTCGGGCCGTCTTCATGAATGGCCTCCCAAGAAGAATCGGCAAGGATGGAGCATGGGTGGTTTCCTCCATTTCAAGGACATAGAAATCCGCCGGAAAGATCAAATCATTCACCTGCACTAAGACATCTTCCAATACGCCCTTTGGATAGGCATTAGATCTATCGGCCAACTGAATAATCACACCATCATTTTTCAATTCACCAAGGTTCATTGAAGCATAAATAGAGTATGGCATGACGTTAATTGAAGCTCCTAAGTCTAACATAGCATGTTCGAACTTAGTTTGACCAATAATACAAGGGATTGTAAAGCTACCTGGATCTTTGCACTTTGGTGGTAACTTTCTTTGTAAAACAGCGGAAACGTTCTCACTTACCCTTACTACCTCTTTATGTGACGCCCTCTTCCTTGTAGTGCATAATTCCTTCAAGAACTTAGCGTATTTGGGCACTTGCTTTATGGCATCTAGGAGCGGAATATTGACTTGAACTTTCCGAAAGGTCTCTAGAATGTCCTTCTCGGCTTCTTCCTTCTTTGATTGTGCAAATCTGCGAGGGAAAGGAACATTGGGCAGATTAGTGTTCGAAATCACAACATTTGGGACAACATTACCTGAGATGGACGGATGGGAAGGTTTAGATGGTTGCGGCTTGGGTGGTGCTACACTCGCCGTGGGGTCGGATTGCTCATCTTCCTTGTTTTGGGCAGATTCATGTGATTTGCTTCCCGCTTCTTTTCCACTTCTTAGGGTGATAGCTTTTGCAGATTCGAAGCCACCCTTTGGATTGACCTCCGTAGTGCTTGGTAACTTACCATTCTCACGAAATTGTCCCAAAAATTCGGCCATTTGTCCCATTTGTTTCTTTAGTTCATTCACCTCCTTTGCTTGGTTCTGCATTCCCTGCGCCATTGTGGTTAATAATTGATATGTTTTATCATCATTCATTGACGTACCTGAGTTGGTTTGGGATGATTGTGCTTGAGGAGGTGGTTGTGGTGCCATTGGCCTTGGAAAGAAACCCGGAGGTTGTCGGAATCCACTTTGTTGGGCAGGTTGTTGTGCATCTCTCCATCTGAAATTTGGGTGATCTCTCCAACCTGGATTATATGTGTTAGAATATGGATCGTTCCTTGGTTGGTTTTGATTCCCATAGCCCATGGCATTGGCAGATTCCCACCCTCCGTTCTCAATTAATTGAGGGCATGTCTCGGATGGATGCCCTTGAATGGAGCATACACCACAGATTGTAGCTCCTTACGTTTTGGGGCCCTCCACAAACTGCGACAACATAGATTGAAGGTTAGCCATTTGGGATTGTAATTCGGAAATAGAACTTACCTCATTTACATGATGTGGCCGTGGGGCGTCTCTCTGCCCAACACCTTCATATTGTTGTGCATTTAGAGCACGGTTTGCAATTAGGGTCTTGGCTGCCATAGGTGTTTTGTCCACCAATGCACCTCCCGCCGAAGCGTCGAGCATTTGCCTTTCAATGGGAAGGAGGCCCTCATAGAAGTATTGAAGGAGAAGCTCCTCCTTCATTTGATGTTGAGGACATGATGCAACAAGGGCTTTAAAACGCTCGTAGTATGCCGGAAAAGATTCTCCTTGACTTTGTTGGATTCCGCTAATTTTCTTCCTTAAGAGAATGACTTTTGAAGTAGGGAAGAACTTCTCTAAGAACGCTCTCTTCATGCTCTCCCAAGAAGTAACGGTCCCGGGTGCTAATTCATAAAGCCAATCCTTAGCCTTTTCCACAAGAGAGAATGGAAAAGCCTTTATCATCAGAATGTTCCCATCAACATTTATGGGTGTCATGCTCGAACAAACAACCTCGAACTCCTTGAGATGCTTGTTGGGATCTTCCATGGAAAGCCCATGGTATTTCGGAATGTGGTGCAACAAGCTTGACTTCAACTCGAATTCATCAGTCTTGCCTTGGGCAGCCTCGGGGTATTGAATGTAAAGAGGGGCTATATTGGCCAAACCCGAGGCAGAAAGCTCTTTGATGGTTCGATTGTCCATGGCCATGGTTGGTATTTCTTCTTTAACCCAATCTGGGGCTTCCTCTTCTACTTCAGCTTCGGGACTAGGAGGATTAGACTCTTGCAATTTCTTGTTCCTTCTCAAAGTTCTCTCGAAATCACCGTCAAAGTCGGAGATATGCTCACGAACAGGTTGTGAGCTACGGGTCATAAACTAGCACCTACACACAAAAGTAAACAAGATAAATAACCAACTTAATAGACTTGGCACAAGTAAGAAAACAAGTTGCCACACACGGCACAAAAACAAAACACATACACACGGTGCCAAAAAAATTAAAACAAAATAGAAACTAAACAATTTAAACAAGACTCAAGACAGGGGATTAGCAATTTTGCCAATCCCCGGCAACGGCGCCAAAATTTGATACGAGCATTATACGCATACAAATTAAACCCTATTTGTGACAAATGTAGTAATGATGTAAGTAGGGATCGTTCTAACCGGGGATTAACTAGGGATGCTAAACACTTGACTTAAATAAATAAAACTAACTTTTAAAACACTAAGACAAACTTAAAAGACTCAAAACAAGTTCAAAAGACTCCAAATACTTTAAAAACATAAAATAAGACAAATCAAATGATTAAGACTTAACAAAATAAGGGGGGGGAAGTTTGATTTGACGAAAATTGAAATAACAAAACAAGTTAATAAACTAAGCAAATTGTAAAACGAATAAACGTAAATATGAATGTGATGAAAATATGGATGATGGAATAGCCAAGGGGTTCTTCTCCACACATGTTACACTTGTAATACAAGATTGATTTTCGGTTGGTCTTTCGATAAATTATGAAACTCAATGCTCCAAGTTAATTAGGTTCGCTTAAATTAACTTTCAGATTTCCCTAGATTCATTGGATTGAATGGAATACGCATTACAACCAAATTATTCTTTAATCAAAGTCCCTAACTATGGAATACGCATGATAGAGACATTCAACAAAGATCATTAAGTCCAACGGAAATCATAAACATTGACGAGGCATTCGTTACTATGGAATACGCATGAAACTTATGCCAAGAATTCGTTTAACGCGATTCTTTATAAGCGTCATATTCATGCATGAAAATTAAGCTTGCAATCTCAATGAACATACATAAATACGTTATCAATCAAACAGTTAAACGAATTGAATCCACAACTTATGAAATTCCAACCAAAAGTAATCAATTCATATTGCAAATATAAACATAGTTTCGAATCACCCCCTAGCTAAAGGGGGTTTAGTTCCTCATAACCTTGAAATCAAAGAGACAACTAAACATTCCAACAACTCAAACTTGAATTGTATGAACGTTTAGGCACTCTTCTCTTCCATTACAAAACAAAGAAAATTGAATTTAAACTTTGAAATCAAAGAAACACCTAAACATTCCAACAACTCAAACTTGAATTGTATGAACGTTTAGGCACTCTTCTTCTTCGTTATTATGGCACAAGGTCTAAGGGATGTTGTTGGTGTGTTGAATGGATTGGGGAATTATGGAAATGGATGAGGAAAGATAGAAAATGGAAAGAAACCCACGGCAAGGCTTGGAATTTCAGGATGTAAAGATGGTGTGTGTTTGTGTTGTGGTGTGAGAAATGGAGAGATATGTAATGGGGAGTGAATGAGAATGAATTGAGGTGTGTTTATGAATGAGAATGCAAGGGTTTTTATAGGAGGAATGGAGGTGTGAATTAGTATTTGTTTAAGCATGCATGTGGATGGTTAATGATGAAAAACAACAAGGGAAGCATGTGAAAATGGAATTGCATGTGAAAGCCACAGCAAGAATGCTTTCTTGCTGAAAAATGCATGTGAATGCATGGCTTTTGCATGTGAAAGCCACGGCAATGATGTTTCCTTGCTGAAAATTCATGTGAATGCATGGCTTTTGCATGTGAAAGCCACGGCAATGAGAGGTTGTGCATGTGGTTGTAATGTTTGTTGGTTAAAGATGCATGTGGATGTATTATACAATGGGAAAGTATGTGTTTGAATTAAAGGATGCAAAGTGAATGAATCATGAATCATTGTGGATGAAAGGTGGAAGTGCATGTGTTGATGACTAGGTTAGTGGGTGGAAATCTGAAAATGGCATATAGGAAATGGGAACCCACGGCAATGAAGTTGTTTTGTGTTGTGAATTATGATGAATGCATGTGAGTTAAAGAGGGAGAATGTGGTGAAATGATGAAGTAGGAAGGTGGAAATGCATGTGAGATGTTTGGAAAGGAATAAAGAATATATGGTGGAAATGTGAGTGAATGATATGTTAAGTGATAAGTGAATGATATGTGGTGAGTGATAAGTGAATGGTTTGATAAGTGATAAATGAACTAGTTTAAAGGGCTAGGGTTTAAGTACATAGAATGGGCCTAAAATAGGTTGGTTTGTATGGCATAATGTGTTATGTGATTGGGCTAGGGCCATTGTTTTGTGTCTTCAAGTGCATACAAGGCCTTCAAATTCGTCCATCCTCTTGGCTCCATGGATAAGCTATCCAATCCATGCCCAAAAATGCTCCAAATGGCCTCAAAATGCACTTTCTTGCTCCCTAGGCCCTTAGAACCTGAAAACACACAAAAGAAGCATAAAGGACTAAAATAACGAGAGAAACATAACGTAAATGCACGAGAACAAGCCATTTAAGTCGCATGAATATGCTCCTATCAACCATCACCCAAAACCCTTCAATCCGTAGCCATCTCCACCCATTCCAGCCACTTCCCACCTTTGCCGCAACCATCCCCACCTTTCCAGCCACCATTCAAACCTTCCTCCACCACTCACACACCTTGCCGCACCACCATATCCCCATAAACCCATCCCTAAACCAGAAAATCATCCAAAAACACCCCAAACCATCTCTGCCGCAGCAAGGAGAAGAAAGAGGAGCTTAAACGCACAGAAATTCAAGTGGATACGTTGGGCGTTCTAGGTGTAATCAATCCTTTGTTCTTGATGTTTAATTTCAATTTTATTTCTCTTTCTGTGAACATGAGAGGCTAAATCCCTAGTTAGCTAGGGGGTGATTCGAAACTATATTTATGCTTGCAATATGAATTGATTACCTTTGGTTGGAATTTCATGAGTTTTGGATTCAATTCGTTTAACTGCTTGATTGATAACTTATTTGTGTATGTTTATTGAGAGTGCACGCTTAATTTTCATGCATGAATATGATGCTAGAATATAAGTGAGTTTCACCTAATAGTTACAAACTTATATTCACAAGTAGTGGAGGTTGCTTATAAACAATCGCGTTAAATGAATTCTTGGCACTAGTTTCATGCTCATCATAGTAACGAATGCCTCGTCAACACTTATAGTTTTCATGTTGCTTAATGATCTTTGATTGTATCTTTATTGTGCTTTTCACGTAAAGGACTTTTGGAGAATGTTTTGAATTGTGTATGCGCTGTCCCATCCAATTCATTCACTTAAGGAAAACTTGAAGGTTAATTTAAGCGGACCTAATTAACCCGGAGTGTTGAGTTTCATAATTCATCGAAAGACCAACTAAAAATCATCTTGTATGCAAGTGTGACATGTGTGGAGAAGAACCTTCTAGCTAGCATTCCATCCATATTTTCATCACATTCATCTTTACAATCTGTTTTAATTACAATCTGTGCATTTTATTTAATTTCGTCAAAAACTAAATCCCCCTTTACTTTAGTGTCCAATTTAGTTTGAAAGTGTCTTAGTTTGTGTTTCTAAGTGTTTTGATTCAAGTTATTACCCAAATTCGTCCAATTTAGTGAAAGTGCTCAAAACTGCCCAGAAAGTGTTTTTAAGGCAGTTTTGAGTGTTTTGGGGCTGTTTTGAGTCTTTTGGTTTGTTTTAGTGTTTTATTGTTTAGTTTTGCATTCTTTGAGTCTAGTTTATTGTTTTAACCTTTGTTTTACGTTTTTGAGTCAGTTTCCAAGTGATTTAGCAATCCCTCCTAATCCCCGGTCTAGAACGATCCCTACTTATTCATATACTACAATTGTCAAAAGAGGGTTTTAATTTGTGTGCTTATATATTCCGCATCAGCTCCACCCTTGCCGTGGCTTTGCCCTTGCTCTCTTCCTCTTGCAGCAACCTTTCATCCTCTTCTTGGCTTGATTTTGGTGGTTGTGAGGTGGTTCCAACTTCCTTGCCACTTCTTAAGGTGATTGCATTGGCGGTTTCGAACCCTCCCTTTGGGTTTGGAATGGTTGAGCTTGGGAGCTTGCCTTGGTCTCGGAATTGCCCTACAAACTCCGCAATCTGCCCAATTTGTTTCTCCAATTGATCCACCCTTTTTTCTTGATTTTGCATTGCTTTGGTTTGATTCTCTTGCCCCTGAGACAAATTAGTTAGTAACTTAAGAAGTGTATCATTGTCTAGGGACGTACCTGAAGCATTTGGGCCAGATTGTTGTGGAGCATGTGTGGGTACGTATGGCTTAGTGAAGAAACCCGGGGGTTGTTGTCTAAAGCCTCCTTGTTTTGGTGGTTGTTGGGGCTCCCTCCACTTGAAGTTCGGGTGGTCTCTCCAACCTGGATTATAGGTGTTAGAATACGGATCGTTCCTTGGTTGGTTTTGGCCTTGAAATCCAATTGCATTTGCGCTTTCCCATCCACCATTTTCAATGAGTTGTGGGCACTTCTCAGAAGCATGTCCTTGGATAGAACACACTTCGCACACAATTGGTCCTTGCATCCTCATTCCTTCGGCCATCTGAGACACAATGGAAGCAAGACTAGTTAAATGTGAATGAAGATCGGGTGTGGAGCTTACCTCATTTACTTGCTGCCGTGGGGGTCCTCTTTGGCCTACTCCTTCGTATTGTTGAGCGTTCAACGCTCGGTTAGCAATCAAAACCTTGGCCGCCATGGGTGTCTTGTCCACCAATGCTCCACCCGCTGAGGCATCGAGCATTTGACGTTCAATTGGTAGGAGCCCCTCGTAGAAGTACTGAAGAAGTAACTCCTCCTTCATCTGATGCTGTGGACAAGAAGTAACAAGTGATTTAAAACGTTCATAATACGTAGGAAAAGACTCACCTTCTTCTTGTTGGATTCCACTTATCCTTTTACGTAAAAGGATGATTCGAGAAGTTGGGAAAAACTTCTCCAGATATGCCCTCTTCATGCTCTCCCATGATGTGACGGTTCCGGGAGCTAAGTCATACAACCAATCCTTGGCTTTGTCCATTGAAGAGAATGGAAAAGCCTTCATCTTCAATATACTTCCATCGACGTTGATGGGAGTCATGCTTGAACATACCACCTCGAATTCCTTCAGATGCTTGTTCGGATCCTCCATGGACATCCCATGGTATTTCGGAATATGGTGAAGCAAGCTTGACTTCAACTCGAACTCGTCGGTCTTCCCTTGGGCAGGTGGGGGATATTGGATACACAAAGGTGCGGCATTATCCAATCCCGAGGCCGAAAGCTCCTTGAGTGTCCGGTTGTCCATGGCCATGCCTTGGGGTTCTTCAAATATCCTTGCCGTGGGTTCCTCCTCCTCCTCTAGGACTTGTTCTTCGAGGTCAGGTTCCAGGCTTGGTGGATTTGATTCGTGTTGCTTCCTCTTTCGTCTCAAAATCCTCTCAAAATCGCTGTCAAAGTCCAAGATATTCTCACGAATCGATTGAGAACTCCGAGTCATACACTAGTACCTAAACAAAGAAAACAAAACAAGGTCAGAATCTTTAACAAATTAAACTAAACAGAAAGTAACAATCCAAGGGATTAGCAAAGTTGCTAATCCCTGGCAACGGCGCCAAAAATTTGATGCGAAATATTTAAGCACACAAATTAAAACCCTCTTTTGACAATTGTAGTATATGAATAAGTAGGGATCGTTCTTAACTGGGGATTAGGAGGGATTGCAAAATCACTTGGAAACTGACTCAAAAATGTAAAACACAAGTTAAAACACTAAACTAGACTCAAAGAATGCAAAACTAAACAATAAAACACTAAAACAAACCAAAAGACTCAAAACAGCCCCAAAACACTCAAAACTGCCTTAAAAACACAATCTGGGCAGTTTTGAGCACTTTGACTATTCTGGACGAATTTGGGTAATAAATTGAATCAAAACACTTAGAAACACAAACTAAGACACTTTCAAACTAAATTGGACACTAAAGTAAAGGGGGATTTAGTTTTTGACGAAATTAAATAAAATGCACAGATTGTAATTAAAACAGATTGTAAAGATGAATGTGATGAAAATATGGATGGAATGCTAGCTAGAAGGTTCTTCTCCACACATGTCACACTTGCATACAAGATGATTTTTAGTTGGTCTTTCAATGAATTATGAAACTCAACACTCCGGGTTAATTAGGTCCGCTTAAATTAACCTTCAAGTTTTCCTTAAGTTAATGAATTGGATGGGACAGCGCATACACAATTCAAAACATTCTCCAAAAGTCCTTTACGTGAAAAGCACAATAAAGATACAATCAAAGATCATTAAGCAACATGAAAACTATAAGTGTTGACGAGGCATTCGTTACTATGATGAGCATGAAACTAGTGCCAAGAATTCATTTAACGCGATTGTTTATAAGCAACCTCCACTACTTGTGAATATAAGTTTGTAACTATTAGGTGAAACTCACTTATATTCTAGCATCATATTCATGCATGAAAATTAAGCGTGCACTCTCAATAAACATACACAAATAAGTTATCAATCAAGCAGTTAAACGAATTGAATCCAAAACTCATGAAATTCCAACCAAAGGTAATCAATTCATATTGCAAGCATAAACATAGTTTCGAATCACCCCCTAGCTAACTAGGGATTTATGATGCGAAAATAGTTAAGCACACAAATTAAACCCTCTTTTTGTCATTTGTAGTATAGGTGCAAGTAGGGATCGTTTTGGACCGGGGATTAGGAGGGATTGCAAATCACTTGGAAACTGACTCAAAAACGTAAAATAAAGTTTAAAACACTAAAACAAACCAAAAGACTCAAACATCACCCAAAACACTCAAAATTGCCTTAAAAACACTTTCTGGGCAGTTTTGAGCACTTTGGTGAATATGGACGAAATTGGGAAATAAATTTAATCAAAACTCTTAAAAACACAAACTAAATGTAATTCTAACTAATCTAACACTTTAAAATAAATGGGGGATTGGTTTTGACGAATTTAAAACTAAAACAGAAACTTGGAATTAAAACAGATTCTACAAACGAAATTGATGGAATAGAATGATGAAAAACTAGTTAGAGGGTTCCTTATCCACACATGAACATAAGCATATAATTTGACTCCCAGTTATGACTTCAACAAACGATGAATGACAATGCTCCAAGTTAATTAGGTTCGCTTAAACTAACCTTCAGATTTCCCTAGATTCATTGGATTGAATGGAATACGCATTACAACCAAATTATTCCTTAATCAAAGTCCCTAACCATGGAATACGCATGATAGAGACATTCAACAAAGATCATTAAGGTCAACGGAAATCATGAACATCGACTAGGCATTCATAACTATGGAATACGCATGTTAATCCAGCCTAGGGTTTACTAAACATAATCGTGACTAGCGATCTTTACTACTCATGAATATAAGTTCATAACGATTAGGTGAAATTCCCTTATATCCTAGCATCAAGTTTAGACATGCAAATTAAGTGTCGACCCTCAACCCACATACATAAACAAGTTCTTAATCAAAACAGAAAAATAAACCACATCTAAAGTTCATGAATTCATAACTGGAGTAAATCAAATCATAACCAACATATGTAAATGGCTTCAAATTCACCTCTAACTAAAAAGAAATTAGTTCCACATGTTTAACATAATTGAACAACAAGTTAAATTAAACATGAAAACAGAAACAAGAAAAGAAAGAACAAATTGATGGAAAGTTAGCTACGGGGTTCATCTCCACATATGTTATACTTGCATAATAAAACGATTTCCAATTGCATTTCAACAAATCATTAATTCTCAACGCTCCAAGTTAATTAGGTCCGCTTAAATTAACCTTCAAATCTTCCTAACGTTATTGAATTGGATGATTGCATACGACAACCCAAAACATTCCCCACAAGTCCCCTACATGATTGCATAATAGAGATACAAGCAAGAATCATTACGCTCTATGAAAATTATAAGTGTTGACGAGGCATTCGTTACTATGGAATACGCATGAAACTTATGCCAAGAATTCGTTTAACGCGATTGTTTATAAGCAACCTCCACTACTTGTGAATATAAGTTCGTAACTATTAGGTGAAACTCACTTATATTCTAGCGTCATATTCATGCATGAAAATTAAGCACTCTCAATAAACATACATAAATAAGTTATCAATCAAACAGTTAAACGAATTGAATCCACAACTTATGAAACGCAATTAGAAGTAATCAAATCAAAATGCAAGCATAAACATATATTTCGAATTCCCTCATAACTTTGAAATCAAAGAAACACCTAAACATTCCAACAACTCAAACTTGAATTGTATGAACGTTTAGGCACTCTTCTCTTCCATTCCTCATACGTACAAAACAAAGAGAATTGAATTTAAACATTGAAATCAAAGAAACACCTAAACATTCCAACAGCTCAAACTTGAATTGTATGAACGTTTAGGCCCTCTTATCTTTCTCTTCGTTGTAGCACAAGGTCTAAGGATAGTTTGATGGTGTGAATGGTTTGGGGAGGTGAAAATGGAAGGATGGTGTTTGGATTGTAAGGGAGAGCACGGCAAGGGTGGTTTGATGTCTACATTCTGAAATGGAAGAGTGAATGAATGTTGTGTGAAGTGTGTATGGTTTTTATAGGGAGATGAATGGATGGGAGAGGGAACATGACAGCTAGGTTTGGATGGGAGAGGGAACATGACAGCTAGGTTAAGTGAATGCATGTGCAAAACAGCTAGGATGAATGCATGTGGATGTTTGGTGGCTGAAATGATGAAGTGGGAAGTGCATGTGCTGAAATGATAAAGGGGGAAGTGCATGTGGGTTGGAAATATAAAAGGGGAATGCATGTGGCTGCAAGGTGTGGTGAATGATGATGATGAATGCATGTGGATTAAAGAGTGAATGGTGGCTGCAAAGTGAATGAATAATGAAATGGGAAAGCATGTGCAAGGTTTTGGTGTGAATGATTGAATGTGCATGTGGCTGCAATGGATTAGGAATCCTTCAATTTCGTCCATTCCTTTTGCTCCAAACATAAGCTATCCATTCCAAGTCCAATTTTGCTCCAAAATGCATCTTTTTGCTTCCTTAGCCATATGAACACTTTGGTCTTCAATTAGGTCTTCAATTTCGTCCAACACTTTGGCTCCAAGCATAAGTTATCCATCCTAAGCCCAAAAGTGCTCCAAAAGTCTCCAAAATGCATCTTTTTGCTCCTTTAGCCCTTTGGACCTACAAACACACGAAAATAGCTTAAAGTACTAAAATAACTAAAGAAACATAACGTAAATGCACGAGAACAAGCCATTTAAGTCGCATGAATATGCTCCTATCAATTTAGCCTCTCATGTTCACAGAAAGAGAAATAAAATTGAAATTAAACATAAAGAACAAAAGATTGATTACACCTAAAACGCCCAACGAATCCACTTGAATTTCTGCGCGTTTAAGCTACTCTTTCTCCTTTCTTCTTGCTGCGCAGAGAGGTTTTATGGTGTTTGTGGATGGTTTTCTGGGTTATAGATGGGTTTAGGGTGATATGGTGGTGCGGCAAGGAGGTGGGAAGGTGTATGGAGGTGTATATGGTGTATGGAATGGTGGAGGAAGGGTGGAGTGGCTGCGGCAAGATGTGTTTGTGGCTGAAAAATATATTGAATGATGAAGAGTGTGAATGAATGAATAGGCTCTAGGGTGAAAATTAGGTGCGGTTGAGATGGATTTTTGGGTTATTAGGGTGAATGATAAAAATGGGAGGCTACGGCCTAAAGAGGGAAAAATAGGTTTTGTGGTGGCTGAATGAAAATTGAATAATAAACAATTTAGGGTGCGGCTAGGGTTTTGTTTTAGAGAGAAATAGGTTTAAATCAGAAATAAAAGGGAGAGTGGCTGCAAGGAAAAAGGGTTAGGGTTTAGATGCATAAAAGGGGACAAAAATGCCCCCCTTGCACGGCAAGGGAAGGGAGTTAGGGTTAAGGCACGGCAAAGGGTTTAAAGTGGCCTAGGGCCTTTGTTTTGTGTCCTAAAGTGCCTACAAAGCCTTCAAAGTGGCTAGAAAATACGAACGTTTAAGATTAAGAAAGGTTACCAAATCGGGAAACCTAGGGTTAACTTTCCTATTTCAAGTAGGAATCCTTGTTGGAGTAGGATTCCTCGTTTGAGTAGGAATTCAGGAATTCATCGTTTGAG
Organism: Pyrus communis; assembly: GCF_041283825.1. Lineage (NCBI taxonomy): Eukaryota > Viridiplantae > Streptophyta > Magnoliopsida > Rosales > Rosaceae > Pyrus > Pyrus communis. The sequence continues at coordinate 24,134,976 of NC_142569.1, forward strand.
TAGGAATTCATCGTTGGAGTAGGAATTCATCGTTTCTTCAAGTCTTCAACTCATTCATTCCTCTTTTGCTCCAAAAGACTCCAATTTGCATCTTCTTGCACACTTTGGCCTTATAATCTGAAAATACACAAAAGTGACTTTAAACACTAAAATAGCTAAGGAAACACAACATAAATGCACGAGAACAAGCTAATTAAGTCGCATGAATATGCTCCTATCAATCTGCAACCACTTTGGAATCATTAGTACGGGTGGCCTTTGCTTCCACCCATTTCGACACATAATCAACCGCAAGTAAAATATAAAGGAAACCATGAGATGAAGGAAAAGGACCCATAAAATCAATACCCCAAACATCAAAAATTTCGACACCATGGATAGGTGTCTGCGGCATTTGGTCCTTTGGACCTATATTTCCGGTTCTTTGGCATCTATCACATGTTATGCAAAAAGTTCTTGCATCTTTAAATATAGTAGGCCAATAAAAACCACATTCGAGTACTTTACGTGCCGTCCTTTGAGTGCCAAAGTGACCTCCACATGCATAAGTGTGACAAAACGTTAAAATTGAATTAAACTCCGATTCATGCACACACCTACGAATGATTTGATCCGCACAATATTTCCACAAATAAGGATCATCCCACACATAAAATCGAGCCTCCCTTTTAAGTTTATCACGTTGGTGTTTATTTAGATCGCTTGGAATTTGTTTAGACACCAAATAATTCACTAAATCGGCATACCATGGCTCACTTACCTCGACGGACATCAATTGCTCATCTAGGAATGTCTCTGGGATAGGTACGGCTTCTTCTTCATGTACCATACGGCTCAAGTGGTCAGCTACTGATAACTCACATATTGCATGCATTTATATCTTCCATATTTGGTGTCTTTGTGATGACTTTGTATTAAACTGGTTGCATTTTACACTATTTGGTGTCAGTGTGCAGCCAAGTGTGTAATAGGATCAATTGGAAGGCAAATGAAGTAAAAACACTTCTTTTGGTAGCTGAGCAGTATTCCAAACGTGGAGAGGATTCTGGGGAGTTAATTTGGAGTCCAAATGAGGAATCTAGGACTAATTTGGGCTGCTCGAATTTCAGGAAAAGATGTGGAAGGAAAGTGGTTTAATTCGGCCATATTTGGTGGTTCCACACAAGGCAAGAAGGTGTAAACCTGATTTGCAAGTTGTGAAAACAAGGAAAAAACGCTCAAAACACATGCCATATGTGGAAACACCATTTACATCAGTTTTGAGCCATTTAACTCACCTCAAACACTTACCTTGTTTGTCATTCTCTCAGCCGTGCAAACCTGATTTGGAGGTGGAAAATAAGGAAACAAAGTTCAAAACAAATGCCATTCTCAGAAATACCTTTAAATCAGATTCTAGCCTCTTATATCACCATCAATACTTAACTTTTATGCATCTTTTCAGCCCTATTTAAACCATGCGAATTAGGCATCAGAAACAACTTCTTCTCGGCCTCATTCCATTATTCATTCAACCCTAGCCGCTCCATCTCTGTCCATTTTCACTCCCATTTGCAGAAACCATTCAATCCTAGCCCTTTCACCCTTAAGGGATTTCAACATCAGTTTTGCTTCAAGGGTTCCTTCTCTTTAATTTTATGTTCACTCATGTTGTATATCTTTATGTCAAACATTTTGTAAACATGAGGTGTAACTAATCCCTTTCTAGGGATTCGATGTAGCCTTGCAAGATTTCCATGTAGTCAAGTTAGAATGCTCAGTTGATCCATCTATTTCTTGTTTCATTCTCTGATTTAATTGTGACTTTGTGTGTTGATTTTAATATTTGATCACCATTTGAATTAACCACAGGTTGTTTAGCCAAGATTAGAGTATACATCATGCATATTCTTGGTGGATATGTGAATGAATGAAGGGAATGTTTTGCAAACAACCTGCCGAGTGTTTCCTTTGGTTTTATGAAAGTTTCTTGTGCATGACACATTCTTGTTTAAGAACCGAAGTTGCACATCACAATTAGGTTCAAGATTAAGAACATTTGATCACATCCACACATCATATGGTTGATCATATCTAAGTGAAACAAACTCAAGAAATAGATAGATGACTGAGTATGAACTGACTTAACACACATGGACTTGGTTTAGCAATGGTGAAATCGAATCCCTAGTTTCATCTCCATTGGTACTACCCCATTTTATTATTTGTTGAGTCATTTTCTTATATTTACTTCATTTTCTTATGCTTTCAAGTTACAACAACAAATATGTCTAAATTGATTAGTTTTATTCTCTAATAGGTTTCTTGCATAACAAGTGGTTGTATAGGTCCAATTAGTCCATGTGGATTCAACACCCTTACTTGTGCCATTATACTAAACATATTTTAGCACTAGGAAGGAACACAACAACAAAAACTGGCGCCGTTGCCGGGGACTGATTTCAGTCCCTTATAATTGCTTGTTTTGGTTTTAAACCTTGCTCTTTTCATTTTAGGTAGATTTCTGATTTTTATTCAAACTTGTTTTATCTTGTTTCAGGTAGTATATGTCCAATAGACTTGCTGAATTAGGCCAAAGACTTGAACGGTTAAAGAGCAACACTTTGGAAAGCTTTGTGCCAATAAGTTCCTCCATTGTCCGTGAAGAAAAGGAAGAGAATTCGTCTAGTTCAACAAGTGAAGGATCTGAGCACTTTAATTGGGAAATAGAAGAAGAAATGGCGGGCAACCAAGATGATCTTCGAGCTTTGGAGGACTATGCTCAACCAATCATACCAAATTCACCTTCATGCATCTTGCTGCCCACAGAAGCTAGAAACTATGATCTTAAATCTTCACATTTCCATATGCTTCCTTCTTTTTATGGCTTACCTAATGAAGATCCTTTAGCTCATATTAAAGAATTTTACATGTTATGAGTGGTTTACCTTTGCAGGGAGTAAGTGAAGCAAATCTGAGGATGAGAGTGTTTCCTTACACCTTGAAAGATAGGGCCAAGAGTTGGTTGATGACTCTAGTACCTGGTTCCCTCACCACGTGGGATGCCGTGGCTAAGAAGTTTTTGGAGAAGTTCTTTTCCACTCAAAAGACAGCCACATTAAGGGGACAAATCTTCAATTTCAAACAAGATGATGGAGAACCTTTCAATGAGTGTTGGGAGCGTTTTAAAGGCCTTTTGCTGCAATGTCCACACCATGGGTTACCTCTTTACTTACAAATGCAAATTTTCTATGATGGACTAACCCAAACATGTCAATCAACTGTTGATAATGCAGCAGGTGGAGCTTTGAAGAAAAAGAATGCTTAAGAGTCGTATAACATTTATGAGATGTTGGGAGCTAATGCTCAACACAAAGATTTGAGGGGTAAGAGAGTTGGAGTATATGAAACAAGTTCTAATCATGATCTTTCTTTGCAGGTAGCTAACCTTGAAAAGAAGCTTGAATATGTGCTCAACATGGTGCCAAAAGAAAATGAAGTGTGTGCCATTTGCGACATTCCAAGCCACCCTACTCATCAATGTCCATCTAGGGAGGCTTACCCCGAGTTTGTCCAAGAACAAGTGAACCTCATGAATTCTTACAATCAAAGGCCAAGGAATGATGTGTATTCCAATACATATAACTCAAGTTGGAGAGATCATCCCAACCTTTCATGGAAGAACAACAATCAATTCCAAAACTTCCAACCAAAACCAGCCACTACACTTGAGGGTACGGTTAAGTTGTTAGCCCAAAATACCTTGCAATTCCAACAAACCACAAATAGCACCCTCCAACAACATTCAGTGGCTTTAACCAAAATGGAGACACAATTGGGGCAGATTGCAGATGCCTTGAACCAAAGAGAGGTTGGAAAGTTTCCAAGCCAACCCGTGATACTGATAGGAGCATATTCATGCGACTTAAATGGCTTGTTCTCGTACATTTACGTTATGTTTCTTTAGTTATTTTAGTACTTTAAGCTATTTTCGTGTGTTTGTAGGTCCAAAGGGCTAAAGGAGCAAAAAGATGCATTTTGGAGACTTTTGGAGCACTTTTGGGCTAAGGATGGATAGCTTATGCTTGGAGCCAAAGTGTTGGACGAAATTGAAGACCTAATTGAAGACCAAAGTGTTGGAACCTTGTTCTCTTTAGTTTTAGGACATTTAAACCTTTCCTAATCCCAATCATGCCATGCATAACACACATCCATTCTAACACATTGTCATTGCACATGCATTTCCTTCATTAGTTAACCCACATGCTCCCATTACTTATCATCACCACTCATTACTTATCATCACCACTTATCACTTATCCCATTACTTATCATCACCACTTATCACTTATCATAACCACATATCATATCACTTATCACTTATCATCATCACTTATCACTTAACATGCACCCATCACCTAACACAACACCTTTAATTCACATGCATACCTATTCTTTAAATCAGCCACATGCATTTCCATTCACACACCAACACATCCCTTTGTGCCGTGCACTTTAATCATTCAATTCAGCCATTCCACATGCCATTGTCATTCCACTTTAGCTTTAATTCACATGCACATTCATTCATTCAGAAAATACATCCTTTGCCATACGCATGCACTTCCCACTCTTTAATTCATTTCAGCCACATGCATTCCCCCTTTAAGCCACATGCACTCCCATCCATTTCATCATTGCAGCCACATATAGCTTTAATTCACATGCTTTCACATGCATTTTCAGCACATTTCCATTCACACACCAACACGTCCCATTTGTGCCGTGCAATAATCATTCAATTCAGCCATTCCACATGCTATTGCAGCCACATGCATTTCTCTTTTCATTTTCAGATTGTCCCCTTGCACATGCAATTCCAACCCACATGCATCTGATGCGGGAATTATACGCGCACAAATTAAACCCTCTTTTTATCAGTTGTAGTAAGTATGTAAGTAGGGATCGTTCTGGACCGGGGATTAGGAGGGATTGTTAATCACTTGGATTTGACTCAAAAACGTAAAATAACAATATGAAACACTATACTAGACTCAAGGAATGCAAAACTAAACTTTAAAACACTAAAACAAACCAAAAGACTCAAACATTACCCAAAACACGCAAAACTGCCTTAAAATCACTTTCTGGGCAGTTTTGAGCACTTTGAGTACTTTGGACGAATTTATGTAACAAATTGAATCACAACACTTATAAACACAAACTAAATTGATTTCTAACTAATTTGACAAGAAAGTAAAGGGGGATTTAGGTTTTGACGAATTTAAACTAAAAGAACAGATTGTAAGTAAAAGCAAAATGTAAATGTGAATGTGTGATAGAATTGAATGGAATGAAGGCTAGCTAAGGGGTTCATCTCCATACATGTTATACTTGCATAATAAAACGATTTCCAATTGCATTTCAATAAACCATGAATTCTCAATGCTCCAAGTTAATTAGGTCCGCTTAAATTAACTTTCAGATTTCCCTAGATTCATTGGATTGAATGGAATACGCATTACAACCAAATTATTCCTAATCAAAGTCCCTAACTATGGAATACGCATGATAGAGACATTCAACAAAGATCATTAAGTTCAACGGAAATCATAAACATCGACGAGGCACTCGTTACTATGGAATACGCATGAAACTTATGCCAAGAATTCGTTTAACGCGATTGTTTATAAGCAACCTCCACTACTTGTGAATATAAGTTCGTAACTATTAGGTGAAACTCAGTTATATTCTAGCGTCATATTCATGCATGAAAATTAAGTGTGCACTCTCAATAAACATACATAAATAAGTTATCAATCAAACGGTTAAACAAATTGAATCCACAACTTATGAAACGCAATTAGAAGTAATCAAATCAAAATGCAAGCATAAACATATATTTCGAATCCCCCCCCTAGCCAAGGGGGGGTTTAGTTCCTCATAACTTTGAAATCAAAGAAACACCTAAACATTCCAACAACTCAAACTTGAATTGTATGAAGGTTTAGGCACTCTTCTCTTCCATTCCTCATACGTCCAAAACAAAGAGAATTGAATTTAACCATTGAAATCAAAGAAACACCTAAACATTCCAACAACTCAAATTTGAATTGTATGAACGTTTAGGCGCTCTTCTCTTCCTCGTTGTTGTATCACAAGGAATAAGGATTTGTGAGGAGTGATAGGCACGGCAATGGATTGTTTTTGTGGTGTTTGGATTAGTAGGGAAGTGGTGGATTTGCACGGCAAAGGGGGAGGGGTTTTGGTGAATTTCTGAATATGGAAGAATGAATGAATGTTTGTGTGAAGTGTGTATGGTTTTTATAGGGAGATGGATGGATGGGAGAGGGAATATGACAGCTAGGTTGCATGTGCAAATGCTGGAATTCTGAAATGGTGATGGGAGATGCATGTGGCTGATTTATGCATGTGATTAAAGGGTGGGAGTGCATGTGCAATGAGTGGTGTTGTTGGTGTGTGAAAGTGGCTGAATTGGTGGTGCATGTGATTAAAGAGTGAATGCATGTGTTGAATGATTTCTTGGTGAGGGAATGCATGTGCAAATGCATGTGGAATTATTTATGAAGGGAATGCATGTGCAATGAAGTGGAATGACAGCTAGGTTGAATATATTTAAAGGGAGTGCATGTGGCTTGGTTGGAATGAATGAAATGCAATCTGAAATGGGAGATGGAATGGGATGCATGGCAATGATGGTGTTTGTTTGAATGATTGCAGATTGTGTGGGTGTGTGATTAGGTTGCATGTGGGTGAATGATTAAAGGGTGTGGAAGATGGCTGAAATGATGAAAGAATAAAGGGTGCATGTGCGTTAATTAATGAAGGAAATGCATGTGCAATGACAATGTGTTAGAATGGCTGTGCGTTATGCATGTTAAGTGATAAGTGATAAGTGATGATGATAAGTGATAAGTGATTATGATAAGTGATGATGATAAGTGATAAGTGATAAGTGATGAGTGATATGATATGTGGTTATGATATGATAAGTGGTGATGATAAGTAATGATATGTGGGAGTGTGGCTGAAATGAAGGAGTGGAATGTTGGAATGTTATGCACGGCTAAGGAAATTGGAAAGGTTTAAATGTCCTAAAACTAAAGGGAACAAGGTTCCAACACTTTGGTCTTCAATTAGGTCTTCAATTTTGTCCAACACTTTGGGGCCAAGCATAAGCTATCCATCCTTAGCCCAAAAGTGCTCCAAAAGTCTCCAAAATGCATCTTTTTGCTCCTTTAGCCCTTTGGACCTACAAACACACGAAAATAGCTTAAAGTACTAAAATAACTAAAGAAACATAACGTAAATGCACGAGAACAAGCCATTTAAGTCACATGAATATGCTCCTATCAAATACCCCCACACTTATCTTTTGCTAGTCCTCGAGCAAAACAAAACAACAAAAGAACACGAAACTAGACAAAACGAACAAAACACAACCTACACCTTCCAACAATCGTCTCAGGGATTTCCAATGCACATGACAAGTTAAAAATCATTATTCCCACAGATTTTAGCCATCTTTACACTTAAGTACATTCTTACTCATAGTCACCACATACTAGTTCACAATTAAGCATTTAAAACCATGATTTGAATGTAGTAACATGCCTTAGAGAATTTGCTCAATTCCTTACAAGCTATGCACTCAATTTTCACACAGATTTTCTGACTACACACCCTACACTAGGTATATGTGAGAAGATTGATGTAAACATGTAGACGAACACTCACATATGTTATAACAAGGAAAGCATGATAGGAGCATATTTAGGCGACTTACTTAGCTTGTTTTCGTGCATTTATATTGTTAATTCATAGTTGTTTTTGGCGTTTAAGCCATTTTCGTGTGTTTTTAGGTTCATGTGGCTAAGGAAGCAAAAAGATGCATTTTGGAGCATTTTGGAGCAAAATTGGACTTGGAAGGAATAACTTATACTTGGAGCAAAAGGAATGGACGAAATTGAAGAGTTGATGTCACAAGGATTCCTACTTGAAGTAGCCACACACCTTCCACATTTCAGCCACATGCACTTGTTCCTCCATCATTGCACCAACAACAACATTGCACATGCACTCCCTTTAATTAATTAACCCACATGCACCCTTTATTCTTTCATCATTCCAGCCACTCCACATCCCTCACCAAGAAATCATTCAACACATGCATCCATAATCATTTCTCCACACCAAAACCGTGCACATGCATTCCCCTTGTGCAATTCCATCATTCCACACCTCCATGGCAGCCACCAACCAACCTAGCTGTCATGTTTCCCCTTTAATCATTCAAACATTCACCCACATGCATTTCTAACCCACATGCACCCTAGATTCTAATCAGCCATTCACATTTAATCATTCATTCCCCTCAGATTTCTAGCATATTCACATGCATTCCATCCTTTAAAACATTGCACATGCACTCCACCTGCATTCATCCTAGTTGTCATGTTTCCCCTTTCATCATTCCCTCACATTCTTTAAATCAGCCAACACATGCATCCACCTTTCTCCCATCAGATTTCCAACATTGCACATGCATTCCCCTTACAATTTCAGCCATCCTAGCTGTTTTGCACATGCATTCACTTAACCTAGCTGTCATGTTCCCTCTCCCATCCATTCATCTCCCTATAAAAACCATACACACTTCACACAACATTCATTCACACTCATTCACACCTCAATTCATCCCACACTTCCATTTCAGAAATTCATCCATTGTACATACCACAAACACTTCCCCCTTTGTGCCGTGAGTCTCCCTACAAATCCAAACACCATCCTTCCATTTTCACCACTACCCAAACCATTCACACCATCAAACTATCCTTAGACCTTGTGCTACAACGAAGAGGAAGAGAAGAGTGCCTAAACGTTCATACAATTCAAGTTTGAGTTGTTGGAATGTTTAGGTGTTTCTTTGATTTCAATGTTTAATTTCAATACTCTTTGTTTTGTACGAATGAGGAATGGAAGAGAAGAGGACCTAAACGTTCATACAATTCAAGTTTGAGTTGTTGGAATGTTTAGGTGTTTCTTTGATTCTCTTTGTTTTGTACCATGAGGAACTAAATCCCCCTTGGTTAGGGGGTAATTCGAAATATATGTTTATGCTTGCATTTTGATTTGATTACTTCTAATTGCGTTTCATAAGTTGTGGATTCAATTTGTTTAACTGTTTGATTGATAACTTATTTATGTATGTTTATTGAGAGTGCACGCTTAATTTTCATGCATGAATATGACGCTAGAATATAAGTGAGTTTCACCTAATAGTTACGAAGTTATATTCACAAGTAGTGGAGGTTGCTTATAAACAATCGCGTTAAACGAATTCTTGGCATAAGTTTCATGCAATCATAGTAACGAATGCCCCGTCAACACTTATAATTTTCATAGAGCGTAATGATTCTTGCTTGTATCTCTATTATGCAATCATGTAGGGGACTTGTGGGGAATGTTTTGGGTTGTCGTATGCAATCATCCAATTCAATAACGTTAGGAAGATTTGAAGGTTAATTAGTGCATCACGGTTAACTTGGGGTGTTGAGAATTAATGATTTGTTGAAATGCAATTGGAAATCGTTTATTATGCAAGTATAACATGTATGGAGATGAACCCCTTAGCCATTCTATCATCCATTCATTCCATTCCATCAAATTCGTTTTACAATCTGTTTAGTTTATTAACTTGTTTTGTTATTTCAATTTTCGTATAAATCTAAATCCCCCTTTACTTTATTGTCCAATTTAGTTAGAAAGTGTCTTAGTTTATGTTTCTAAGTGTTTTGATTAAATTTGTTACATAAATTCGTCCAAATTCACCAAAGTGCTCAAAACTGCCCAGAAAGTGATTTTAAGGCAGTTTTGAGTGTTTTGGGTGATGTTTGAGTCTTTTCGTTTGTTTTAGTGTTTTAAAGTTTAGTTTTGCATTCTTTGAGTCTAGTATAGTGTTTCATATTGTTATTTTACGTTTTTGAGTCAAATCCAAGTGGTTAACAATCCCTCCTAATCCCCGGTCTAGAACGATCCCTACTTATACATATACTACAATTTGACGAAAAGAGGGTTTAATTTGTGTGCGTATAAATCACGCATCAAAGCATTTTCTGGATTTACGATAATGACATGAATATGATATCATGAATGGAATGCTACTACTTAGAATGAGAACCAGTGATTCCATAAGCTCATATCAATTCCAAACTCCACAAATTGAAACACATAACACTCAGGATAGAAGCATAAGGGTTGAAACGGGGCTAAAGGTGTTTGGCTAACAATGAAAGGTGAAGGATAAACAAACATTCTTAAAGCAATAGTGAGCAAAGTATTGAATTAGGCACTTAGAATTCCCTTTAGACCGCAGAAGTCAACTTTGAACACCCAAGGGGAAGTCACAAAACTTAGGGCCATATTCAAACTTTTTGGGCCCTTTCTTCAACAATCACACTTGTGAGTCCATTCTCACTTATTTTCACTCTTTTTTTTTTTTTTCTTTCTTTTCTTCTTCTTTTTCTCACATTTTTTTTTTCTTTTTTCCGTGCCTCCTTTAAGACTTAGGCACATACATACACACAAAAATCCCTTCCCCCACACTTATTTTCTGCAACATATTAATCAAAAGGAATTCATTATCCGTCATGCTTACTATGCTTCAAGAACAAGGGTACGGATGGTCCTAATCTAGGCTAGGTAAGGGGTGATGTGGTTAGCAAAGAAAAATAGGCTAAACGAGGCTCAACGGGGTTAAAACTAATAACAAATACGAAATATCGGAAGTAAGGCTATTTGGTTATGGTGGCAACTACACAACTTCATCTTGATATATGTTATGCAATTCAATGTCATGCTTTGAATGAAACGGATATAAGTTCTAGCATTTAGTTCTATCATGATACAATTGCATTCTAACTAGCAACCAAGCAAGGAATAATGAGATCATGCAACAACTTTAGAAAACAAAGAATCACAGAAAATAACTCTCCAACGAAGGTAATGGCTCGAGTCTCACAGGGTTGTAGCGTTTGTTTGAGTTCCTTCCTTCAAGCATGTTACAAAAACGAATTTTTCTTTTATGATTGCATGTGAAGTCATACATTATAACCATAACCAAGCATATACCAAGAGTAAATCAAACTTTTCTCTATGTTTATAACTTCTTTTTAACCGTCATGCAATTACAAACCAAATCCTTATCATTGTGTTGGAAGGTACCCTAAGACACAAACACACAAAAACGACTCACAACACTCTTTTTAGGTTTTTTTTAAAACATGTTTTTCAAATTTTTATGTGATTTTCGGAGTTATAAAAATAAAACATACTAAAACACTCTAAAACAACTTTAAAACGCCTTAAAACAGCAAGGAACAACATTTGAAGTAATGGGTGATAAAATCCCACGAATTTGCATCAAATATACTTAGTTACCCCTCCACACTTAAATCAAACATTGTCCTCAATGTTTTAAGCATAGATTCACACAAAGCATAAGTAAATACACAAAAAACACTTAAACATACTAAACATGGCAGAATGTAATTAACAAAGAGAAGAGTTTAGGGACGCAAATCTGGTTATGGAGTGTAAATTCCCTCTTCTCCTTGGTGATTGCATTGAGGCATTGATCTTGGTGATTCCACAGGCATACTCTTGAACTGGGCTGCATGATTCTTTTGGTCTCCTCCACTTGTTGATTTTCCTTTGTGCTACTGGGCTGGAGGATTCTTTTGGTCTTCCCCGAAGGTCTGAGCTTACCCCTTTGGTCTGTTTCTTTGTTCAATCTTTCCAATTCGTATTGAAAAGGGTTGGAGGATAACTCAGCCTATGTTTGTCTCCACATGCTTCAATGTATCATTTTCACTTGCCTTACTCGCTCCCCTTTGCAGAAGTGGTCCCTTCTCCGGAAGTGTATCAACCGTTGAAGATGACTACTCGAGAGCAACGCTAGGTAAGCAATCAGGAATAGATTCCAGGCAGTTGGCTCCAGATCGGAAGACTGACTCCAAGTGCCGGCTGATTGCTTCTTTTACTTTGCCATGCGAGTAAGAACAAGGACAAAGAAAAAGACAGGGAAAGAGCATGATATGAGATACTTTTGCTTTTGACCTTGATGATATGAGATACCTTTGCTTTTGAAGAAGCGGTGAATGAATCAGCACACTTCAATCTGCCGTTTCCTCCTGGGTTATCTGTACTCCAGGCATCCGGTATCATCTTTGGGGAAGAAGAGGAATTTGAGTATTTCGAAAGGCTTTGCTGGGAGTGCGCCCTCAGAGTTGAGGAAGAGTTGGGCATTTTCTTCATGTCTGCCTTGCCACAAAAGATGAAGGTCGACATATATAGAGATAATATCAAGTGGTGGTACTGTTCTTTTACCCTTGTCGACAAACGTCTCTTCGATCCCGCAAATCCGGCTTTTTGAAATAGTGGCGCCTCTTCGATTTCTGAATACGCCTCTTTGATTTCTGAACGACGCCTCTTCGATTTCTGAGCAGGCGCCCCTTCGTTTTCTGAACGACACGTGGTAGTGCAGATGCGGCTCCTTTTGACAAAGCTGCACGCGTTTTCTGAAAAGCAGAGAAAGCGTCGCCGAACTTTGCGCTTGTCAGCTAAAGACGTGTAGTTGCGATGATGGCCTCCACGTGTTTTCAGCTTTGTCAGATATCTTTTGACAAAGTTGAACGCGTTTCTGAAAAGCCGAGGGAGTGATAGGAGCATATTTAGGCGACTTACTTAGCTTGTTTTCGTGCATTTATATTGTTAATTCATAGTTGTTTTAGTAGTTTAAGCCATTTTCGTGTGTTTTTAGGTTCATATGGCTAAGGAAGCAAAAAGATGCATTTTGGAGCAAATTAGAGATTGGAATGGATATCATATGCTTGGAGCCAAGAGGATGGACGAAATTGAAGGATTCCTAATCCATTGCAGCCACATGCACATCATCATTCACCACACCTTGCAGCCACATGCATTCCCCTTTTATATTTCCAACCCACATGCACTTCCCACTTCACCATTTCAGCCACCAAACATCCACATGCATTCATCCTAGCTATTTTGCACATGCATTCATCAACATATCTAGCTGTCATTCACATGCATTTCATTCATCATTTCCACCTCCACATGTCCCTTTAATCATTCAAACATGCACTCCCTTTAATCACATGCATAAATCAGCCACATGCATCTCCCATCACCATATCAGATTTCCATCATTTCACATGCATTCCATCCTTTAAAACATTGCACATGCACTCCCTTTAATTAATTAAGCCACATGCACTCCCATCCATTTCATCATTGCAGCCAGCACATGCTTTCACATGCATTTTAAGATTGTCCCCTTGCACATGCAGCCACATATTCATTGCACATGCAATTCCAACCCACATGCATCCTTTAATCATTCAAACATGCAGCCACATTCCCTCCTAGCTGTCATGTTCCCCCCATTTCACCTATAAATAAGCATCCATTGCATTCATTCTCATTCACTCTTCCATATTCCAGAAATTCGTCAAAACCTCTCCACACCCTTGCAGCAGCTGATAGGAGCATATTCATGCGACTTAAATGGCTTGTTCTCGTGCATTTACGTTATGTTTCTTTAGTTATTTTAGTCCTTTAAGCTATTTTCGTGTGTTTGTAGGTCCAAAGGGCTAAAGGAGCAAAAAGATGCATTTTGGAGACATTTGGAGCACTTTTGGGCTAAGGATGGATAGCTTATGCTTGGCGCCAAAGTGTTGGAACCTTGTTCCCTGATGCAAAAATAGTTAAACACACAAATTAAACCCTATGGATGACAATTGTAGTAAATGAGCAAATAGGGATCGTTCTAGACCGGGGATTAACTAGGGATGCTAATCAATGTGAAATTGACTCAAAAACGTAAGAACACAATATAAAACACTTACTAGACTCAAAGAATGCAAAACTAAACTTTAAAACACTAAAACAAACCAAAAGACTCAAACATCACCCAAAACACTCAAAACTGCCTTAAAAACACTTTCTGGGCAGTTTTGGACACTTTGGTGAATTTGGACGAATTTGTGTAACAAATTGAATCAAAACACTTAAAAACACAAACTAAGACACTTTCTAACTAAGTTGGACACTAAAGTAAAGGGGGATTAAGGTTTTGACGAAATTAAATTAAATAAAACAAGTTAATAAACTAGGCAGATTGTATAAACGGATTTGAGAAACAAGATGATGGATGGATTAGTTAGAGGTCCATTCTCCACACATGACACATTTATATATGAATCGATTCTCCAATTGTTTTTCATTAACTATGATGCTCAACACCCCAAGTTAACCGTGATGCACTAATTAACTCTCAAATTTTCCTTAAGTTATTGAATTGGATGATGCATGCGACAATTCAAATCATTCTCCAATGGTTCTCAACATGAATGCATAGAAGAGATACAATGAGGGATCATTATGCTCTATGAAAATTATAAGTGTTGACGAGGCAATTGTAACTATGAATGCATGATACTTTTGCCAAGAATTCAATTAACGCGGTTGTGACTAGCAACCTTCACTACTCATGTTTATAAACTTGTGACGATTAGGTGAAACTCGTTTATAAACTAGCATCGAGTTTATGCATGAAGACTAAGTATGCATCCCTAATCAACATACAAAAACAAGTCTTTAATAAACATGATAATTGAATTGCAATCACAAATTAACAAATCACAATTGGAATAAATCAATTCATATTTCAAACATGTTCATGGCTTCAAACTTTCCCCTAACTAATTAGGGGTTTAGCCACTCATGATTACAACAAACTTAGAGAGTAATAACAAAGTAAACATTGAAAACAAGAATCGAAGTACACCTAAAAATTCCAACAACTCAATCTTGAATTGTATGAACGTTTAGGCCTCTTCTCCTCTAGTTGCTGCGGCACAAGGGGTTTTGGTGAGTTTTGGGGGTTATGGATGATGTAGAAGGATGTGTTTAGGGTAGGGATGGATGTAGGGGAAGGTAAGGAGTGTTTTTGGGCAGAAAATATGAAGAATGGTGAAGTATGGTAGTGCTAGAGAGAGGGGAGGAATTTCTGGCGTGAATGAATGTGTATGAGAGATGGTTTTCTGAAATGGAAGAGTGTGTGTTTTGTGGCTGCAATGCATGCTTATTTATAGGTGAAATGGGGGGAACATGATGACTAGGAATTAGGTGGAAAGCTGAAATGGTGATGGGAGATGCATGTGGCAGAAATGCATGTGATTAAAGGGTGGGAATGCATGTGTTTTGACAGAAAATAAAAGGGAATGCTGGAAATCTGGAATGGGAACCCACGTCATGGTTGTTTTCTGGTGGTGAATGGGTTTATGTTTGAATGGTGCATGTGGGTTGATTATTTAAAGGGAGTGCATGTGGAATAAAGGTTGGAATGAACATGAAATGCACGGTTTTGAGAGATGATTATGGATGCATGTGTTGAATGATTATGGGTGTATGTGGGTGGAAATGCATGTGGGAATGCATGTGATTTGGCTGAAATGAAAGGTAGTGGGAAGTGCATGTAAGCCACGGCAAGGAATGCATTTTCTGAATGAATGAAGGCAGGTTATGTGGAAGGGCTTGAACAAAGGTAGAAGCATGGCACAAAGGTGAATGGGTGATGTGTGAATGTGGTTGAATGATTAAAGTGTAAATGATTAATGAATGGTTCTTTGTTGATGGTGGAAATCTGAAATGATGAAGTGGAATGTGCATGTGGCTGCAATGATGGTGTTTTGCACGGCAATGATGGAGAAAGAATGTGTGGATGTATGGTTGTGTTGGTGATGAATGTGAACTCTTTGTTCTTCATTTTCATTCCTTTGGTCTTCAATTTCGTCCATCTACTTGGCTTTAAGCATATGCAATCCATTCCAATCTCTAATTTGCTCCAAAAGGCTCCGAAAGGCATCCTTTTGCATCCTTAGCCATATGAACCTATAAACACACGAAAATGACTTTAAACACTAAATTAAGTAAGAAAACACAACATAAATGCATAAGAACTAGCTAACTAAGGCGCATAAATATGCTTCTATCAAATTCCCCCACACTTAGCTTTTGCTAGTCCTCGAGCAAAACAAAGAAACAAAACATAACCTAAACCTTCCAACGTTCACCTCAGGGATTTCCAATGGTACATGACAAGTTAAAAATCATCATCCCCACAGATTTGAGTCATCTTTACAATTGAAAACATACTTAATCATAGACACCACTTACTAGTTCACAATTAATCGATTAAAAGAATGTTTTGAATGTAGTAACATGCCTTAGAGAATTTGCTCAATCCTTACAAGATATGCACTCAATTTTCACTCAGATTTTCTAACTACACACCCTATACTAGTTATATGTGAGAAGATTGATGTAAATATGAAAACGAATGCTCACATATACGTATAACAAAGAACGCAATTTATGGAGTTAATAAGCAAGTTTAGAAATGATCTCATGAATGGAATGCTACTACTTAGATGCGAGAACTAATGACCATATGCTCATACCAAATTCAAACTCCACAAATTGAAACACATAACACTCAAGAATGAAGTCAAGGGTTGTAACGGGGCTTGGGGTAGTGGTTAACAAAGAAAAGATAAGGAGAACAAGCGTTCTTCAAGTAATAGTAAGCAAAGTAGTGTACTTAAGACTTAGAATTCATTTAGATTGCAGAAATTAACTTTAAAACACAAGGGGAAGACTTAGACAACTCCTTAGGGCCGAATTCATTGTTTTGGACCCTTACTTCAACAAACAATACTTTGGAATTCTTTTTCACAACTTTTCAACTCTTTTTCATACTTTTCACGCCTTTTTTTTTTTTTCTTTTTCTTTTTCTTTTCTTTCATGCCGTGCCTATGGCACACAAATTCTCACACAAGAACACTTCCCCCACACTTGTTTTCTGCCAACATAAATCGAAAGAAATTCAATTTGAATCATGCTTTACTAAGCTTTAAGAACAAGGGTGTGGATGGTCCTAATCTAGGCTAGGTGAGGATAATGTGGGTTAACTTAAACATAAAATGACATGGGATACACGGCAATATGGCTAAG
The DNA here is from genome assembly GCF_041283825.1 of Pyrus communis. NCBI lineage: Eukaryota > Viridiplantae > Streptophyta > Magnoliopsida > Rosales > Rosaceae > Pyrus > Pyrus communis. Next base: position 24,152,076 of record NC_142569.1, read on the forward strand.
GTGGTGGTCACTACACAACTTCATCTTGAATCTGTGTTATGCAAATCAATAACATGCTTTGAATGAAATGGGCATGAGTTCTAGCATTTGGAACTAAATGATGAAACGCCTCTAAGTAGTAACCAAGCAAAGAATAATGAGATCATGCAACGACTTAGAAAACAAAAATGCACAGATTCTAACTCTCCAAATAAACGTTTAGGCTCAAGTCTCACAAGGTTGTAGCGTTAATTTGAGTTCCTTCCTTCAAGCATGTTACAAAAACTGATTTTTTTTTTTTTTTTTTTTTTTTTTTTTTTCTTTATGATTGCATGTGAAGTCATAAGTTATAATCACAACCAAGCATACACAAAGAGTAAATCAAACTTTCATCCATGTTAATCACTCTCTTTAACAGCCATGTAATTACAAACCGAATCCTCATCATTGTGTTGGAAGGTACCCTAAAACAAAAACAAACACACAAAAACACTTTGAAAACAACTCTTTTTGGGTTTTTAAAACAAATTTTTCAAATTTTTATGTGATTTTCGGATTTTTACTTCAAAACACACTAAAACACACCAAAACTGCTTAAAAACACTTAAAAACAGCAAGGAACAAGTCTATAAGTAAAGGGTGATAAAATCCCATGAATTTGCATCAAAAACACTTAGTTACCCCCCCCACACTTAAATCAAACATTGTCCTCAATGTTTCAAGCATAAAATCACACAAAACACAAAGAAACACACAAACAGCAAGTAAAACAACTAAATAGGCAGATTCGAAATAAACAACAAAGTGAAGGGGTTAGGAACCCAAATCTGGAATTGGAGTGATTCCTTGAGCTTCCTTTGTTGAATTGCATGGGTTGCCTCCCAAGTAGCGCTTTCTTTAACGTCTTGCAGCCGGACGAAGACACGTTCATGCTCCATTGGAGCCCACGGCATGGAGTGGGGTCTCCTCCACGACATGCTCCACAAAGTTCTCATAGTATGGCTTCAATCTATGTCCGTTCACCTTGAACTCGTGGCCACTTTTTAAGCTTTGGACTTGGACTGCACCATGAGGAAAAACATTAGTAACAACAAGAGGTCCAATCCATTTAGAACGTAACTTACCAGGGAATAACCGAAGTCTTGAATCAAAAAGCAACACTTTCTGCCCCTTGGAGAACGTTTTGGTACGAAGCATCTTATCATGATAAGCCTTCGTCTTGTCCTTGTAGATGCGAGCATTCTCGTAAGCCTCGTTCCTAATCTCCTCAAGTTCATCTAATTGGAGCTTCCTATGAACTCCAGCAGCGTCTATGTCCAAATTGAAGGTTTTCACAGCCCAATGTGCCTTGTGCTCTAACTCAACGGGCAAATGACATGGCTTACCATATATAAGCCGAAAAGGTGACATGCCAAGGGGAGTTTTGTAAGCCGTACGATAGGCCCACAATGCATCGTCCAAGCGCAAACTCCAATCTCTTCTTGAGGGTCCCACGGTTTTCTCTAGGACTTGTTTGATCTCCCTATTTGAAACCTCCGCTTGCCCATTGGTTTGAGGGTGATAAGGTGTGGAAACCTTATGAGTAACGTTGTACTTCTTGAGCAAAGCTTCAATGGTGCGGTTACGAAAGTGAGAACCCCCATCACTAATTAAAACTCGTGGCATCCCAAACCTAGCAAAAATATTAGATTTCACAAAATCTGCAACAACCTTAGAATCGTTAGTACGGGTGGCTTTGGCTTCCACCCATTTGGAAACATAATCGACAGCTAGCAAGATATAAGTGAAACCAAAAGATGGAGGGAAGGGGCCCATGAAATCAATACCCCACACATCAAAAATTTCCACAAATGAGAGAGATTGTTGTGGCATTTGGTCCTTAGGCCCTATGTTACCTGTTCTTTGACACTTATCGCATGTTAAACAAAACATTTTAGCATCTTTAAAGAGATTAGGCCAATAAAATCCAGATTGTAACACCTTTAGGGCTGTCCTTTGGGTGCCAAAATGTCCCCCACATGCATAAGTATGGCAGAATGTAAGAATGGAATTAAATTCAGATTCGGGCACACATCTACGCACAATCTGATCTGGGCAGAATTTCCATAAATATGGATCATCCCAAACATAAAAACGTGCATCATGAACAAGTTTATCACGTTGGAACTTGTTTAGGGTACTAGGAACTTGCTTAGACACCAAGAAATTGACCAAATCGGCATACCAAGGGGTTCTTACCTCAATGGACAGAAGTTGCTCATCCGGAAACGTTTCTAAAATGGGGGTGGACTCTTCCTCACGCACCATTCTACTTAGGTGGTCAGCCACTGATAGGAGCATATTTAGGCGACTTACTTAGCTTGTTTTCGTGCATTTATATTGTTAATTCATAGTTGTTTTAGTAGTTTAAGCCATTTTCGTGTGTTTTTAGGTTCATATGGCTAAGGAAGCAAATAGATGCATTTTGGAGCATTTTGGAGCAAATTAGAGATTGAAATGGATATCATATGCTTGGAGCCAAGAGGATGGACGAAATTGAAGGATTCCTAATCCATTGCAGCCACATGCACATTCAATCATTCACACCAAAACCTTGCACATGCTTTCCCATTTCATTATTCATTCACTTTGCAGCCACCATTCACTCTTTAATCCACATGCATTCATCATCATTCACCACACCTTGCAGCCACATGCATTCCCCTTTTATATTTCCAACCCACATGCACTTCCCCCTTTATCATTTCAGCACATGCACTTCCCACTTCATCATTTCAGCCACCAAACATTCACATGCATTTCATTCATCATTTCCACCCCCACATGTCCCTTTAATCATTCAAACATGCACTCCCTTTAATCACATGCATAAATCAGCCACATGCATCTCCCATCACCATTTCAGAATTCTAGCATTTGCACATGCAACCTAGCTGTCATGTTCCCTCTCCCATCCATCCATCTCCCTATAAAAACCATACACACTTCATTCATTCTCATTCATACACTCTTCCATATTCCAGAAATTCGTCAAAACCTCTCCACACCCTTGCAACAGCCACCAAAACACTTTTCTCCTCCATTACAGCCACTCCAACCACTCCCCAAACCATTCACACCATCAAACTATCCTTAGACCTTGTGCTACAACGAAGAGGAAGATAAGAGGGCCTAAACGTTCATACAATTCAAGTTTGAGTTGTTGGAATGTTTAGGTGTTTCTTTGATTTCAATGTTTAATTTCAATACTCTTTGTTTTGTACGAATGAGGAATGGAAGAGAAGAGGACCTAAACGTTCATACAATTCAAGTTTGAGTTGTTGGAATGTTTAGGTGTTTCTTTGATTCTCTTTGTTTTGTACCATGAGGAACTAAACCCCCCTTTGGTTAGGGGGTGATTCGAATATATGTTTATGCTTGCATTTTGATTTGAATACTTCTAATTGCGTTTCATAAATTGTGGATTCAATTCGTTTAACTGTTTGATTGATAACTTATTTATGTATGTTCATTGAGAGTGCACACTTAATTTTCATGCATGAATATGACGCTAGAATATAAGTGAGTTTCACCTAATCGTTATGAACTTATATTCACAAGTAGTGGAGGTTGCTTATAAACAATCGCGTTAAATGAATTCTTGGCATAAGTTTCATGCAATCCATAGTAACGAATGCCTCGTCAACACTTATAATTTTCATAGAGCGTAATGATTCTTGCTTGTACCTCTTCTATGCATTCATGTTGAGGACTTGTGGGGAATGTTTTGAATTGTCGCATGCATCATCCAATTCAATAACGTTAGGAAGATTTGAAGGTTAATTAGTGCATCACGGTTAACCCGGGGTGTTGAATATCATAGTTTATTGAAATGCAATTGGAAATCATTTTATTATGCAAGTATAACATGTATGGAGATGAACCCCTTAGCCATTCTATCATCCATTCATTCCATTCCATCAAATTCGTTTTACAATCTGTTTAGTTTATTAACTTGTTTTGTTATTTCAATTTTCGTATAAATCTAAATCCCCCTTTACTTTAATGTCCAATTTAGTTAGAAATCAATTTAGTTTGTGCTTTTAAGTGTTTGATTCATTTTATTTCCCAATTTCGTCCAAATTCACCAAAGTGCTCAAAACTGCCCAGAAAGTGATTTTAAGGCAGTTTTGAGTGTTTTGGGTGATGTTTGAGTCTTTTGGTTTGTTTTAATGTTTTAAGTGTTTAGTTTTGCATTCTTTGAGTCTAGTATAGTGTTTCATATTGTTATTTTACGTTTTTGAGTCAAATCCAAGTGGTTAACAATCCCTCCTAATCCCCGGTCTAGAACGATCCCTACTTATACATATACTACAATTTGACGAAAAGAGGGTTTAATTTGTGTGCGTATAAATCACGCATCAAATTTTGGCGCCGTTGCCGGGGATTAGCAATTTTGCTAATCTCTTGGATTGTTTGTTTCTGTTATGTATTTTAGTTTTAGTTTTTGATTTTTGTTTTGTTTGTTGAATTCAAATACTAGAGAAGAACAACATGGCACTTGATAATGCTTCTCTTTTGTCACAGCTCATGGAAAGGTCTCAAATGCAAAGTGTTGATATATTTGATCTTCAATCAAGGAATAACGTGTTTTCCAATACTTACAGTTCAGATTGGAGTGATCATTCAAACTCTATGTGGTGGGAACCTCAACATGTTCAAGAAGAAGGATATTGGCAGCCATATGAGGAGTTCTATTCAAGACCTATACACCCACCACAACCTCATATTCAATATGCCCAACCAAATTTAAGTTCGTCAATAGATTATAATCAAAAGCTTAACGAATTAATTTGTTTGGTGCAGGGCTCACAAAATCAAGACAATGAGGATCGACAAGAAGACAAAAGGTTGGACCACTTGGAAAAGCAAATTGGGCAGATAGCGGAGTTCGTAGGACAATTTTGCGACCAAGGCAAACTCCCTAGTTCAACCATTGTAAATCCGAAGGGAGGATTTGAAGCACCTTTGTCAGAAGCACTTATTGCTCCTACGCCATCTAATTCAAGTAAGGTTGTTCCAATTAGTTCTAACCCCATTCCAACAAATATCCCTATTCCTTGCAGGTTCATGAATTCCAAGGAAGAAGAAAGTGGAAAAGACATCTTGGAAGCCCTTCCAAAGGTGCAAAGTAGGGAATGTCATGAATTCATCAAAGAGGACGTTCTTGAAACCAAAAAATCCAAAGAAGTTAAATTTGATGACATTGGACAAGTCATAACCATCACTTGCAATCTGGCCAAGTCCAATATCCCTGAAACTTTGAAAGGAGTGGTGTTTGTCATTGAGTTCTTATCGGACAAAACAAGTAAGTTTTTTTTTCCAAATTCCATTACATTTTATACTAACTTGCTGTTTTTTATGAATCAGGCACCTACACTAGAATTCAAACCAATGCCGGTTCACTTCAAGTATCACCTTCCATTCAAGGACCAATTCCATGCCGTTTGATTTTATTTATGTTAAAAAAAAAAAAAAAAAAAAAAAAAAAAAAAAAAATTTATTTATTAAACATGGAGAAAGATGGAGCTTCACAAAGGTTGTTTACGTGAAGCCCTACTACGAGGCGTCGAAGCGGAAGGCATAGAAGCGGGAGGCATAGTAGCGGAAGGCATCGAAGCGGAAGGCTTTGGAGCGGAAGGCATCGGAGCGGAAGGCATCGGAGCGAGAGGCATCGGAGCTAGAGCATTGCAGGCCTCAATACTTGGCCAAGCGCTGGATGAGCCAGGAAAAAGGTGCCTCTGGAGGAAAGACGAAAACCTTTGACGGTCACTGTGAATCCGACCTTCAGACTCTTGCAGCTCATCAAGCTTCCTCTTCATGCCCGTCGAATAGTTGTTGGCAAGCACATGCAAACTTCTATTCTCGTACTTAAGCTGCTGGATCTCTTGCTTAAGACTTTCCACCTCTGCCATCAATGATTCCACCTGACGGGAGCGGGCAACCAGGCGTTGGCCCATGTTAGACACAGAACTCGCACACTGAACACTAAGTGCGAGGGACTCTTGAACGGCCAACTCATCGGACCGTCCTGACAGCAGCCTACTATCTTTTGGAGTGAGGAGGTTCCTAGCTACTATTGTAGCTGTTGTGGCGTCCTGCATCACGGAGTCTTCACCTGTAAGAAGACCGTTAGAAGATAAGAAAGAAGGGCGCCATACGTTACCTTGACGCGGCGCGCCCGTATCACTGCTAAGGCTCAATTCCAAGCTAAGGTTCGATGAGTTTGCCATTTTTCAAAAGTGTTCAAAGAGAAGGGATGGAGTTAAATTTCAAAGGGCCGGAGTCGATTTTCAAGAATGGGAAGTCTTCAGAGTGTGTTTGTTGGCGGTGATCGATACCTCTATAAGAAGCCAAGGCGACGCGTCCTCCGATTCAAAAAGCCGGAATTTCCGGCGAAATTTAGGCGACGCTTTCTCGGCTTTTCAGAAAACGCGTTCAACTTTGTCAAAAGATTTCTGACAAAGCTGAAAACACGTGGAGGCCATCATCGCAACTACACGTCTTTAGCCGACAAGCGCAAAGTTCGGCGACGCTTTCTCTGCTTTTCAGAAAACGCGTGCAGCTTTGTCAAAAGGAGCCGCATCCGCACTACCACGTATCGTTCAGAAAGCAAAGGGGCGTCGTTCAGAAATCGAAGGGGCGCCTGCTCAGAAATCGAAGAGGCGTCGTTCTGATATCGAAGAGACATTTGTCGACAAGGGTAAAAGAATAGTACCACCATTTGATATTATCTCTATATATGTCGACCTTCGTCTTTTATGGCAAGGCAAACCTGAAGAACCATGCCCAACTCTCCCTCACCTCTGAGGGCGCACTCCCAGTAAAGCCTTTCGAAATACTCAATTCTTTCTTCTTCCCCAAAGATGATACCAGATGCCTGGAGTACATATGACCCAGGAGGAAACAGCACAACAAATACATGTGCTGATTCATTCACCGCTTCTTCAAAAGCAAAGGTATCTCATATCATCAAGGTCAAAAGCAAAAGTATCTCATATCATGCTCTTTCCCTGTCTTTTTCTTTGTCCTTGTTCTTACTCGCATGGCAAAGTAAAAGAAGCAATCAGCCGGCACTTGTAGTCAATCTTCCGATCTGGAGCCAACTGCCTGGAATCTATTCCTGATTGCTTACCTAGCGCTGCTCTCGAGTAGTCATCTTCAACGGTTGATACACTTCCGGAGAAGGGACCACTTCTGCAAAGGGGAGCGAGTAAGGCAAGTGAAAATGATACATTGAAGCATGTGGAGACAAACATAGGCTGAGTTATCCTCCAACCCTTTTCAATACGAATTGGAAAGATTGAACAAAGAAACAGACCAAAGGGGTAGGCTCAGACCTTCGGGGTAAGCTCAGACCTTCGGGGAAGACCAAAAGAATCCTCCAGCCCAGTAGCACAAAGGAAAATCAATGATGGGCGGAAACCAGTTCAAGAGTAAGCCTGTGGAGTCACTATGATCAAAGCCTCAATGCAATTACCAAGGAGAAGAGGGAATTTACACTCCATAACCAGATTTGCGTCCCTAAACTCTTCTCTTTGTTAATTACATTCTGCCATGTTTAGTATGTTTAAATGCTTTTTGTGTGTTTACTTATGCTTTGTTTAAATCTATGCTTAAAACATTGAGGACAATGTTTGATTTAAGTGTGGGGGGGTAACTAATGTTGTTAATGCAAATTCGTGGGATTTTATCACCCATTACTTCAAATGTTGTTCCTTGCTGTTTTAAGATGTTTTTAAGTTGTTTTAGAGTGTTTTAGTATGTTTTATTTTTATAACTCCGAAAATCACATAAAAATTTGAAAAACATGTTTTAAAAAAAAGCCTAAAAAGAGTGTTTTGAGTCGTTTTTGTGTGTTTGTGTCTTAGGGTACCTTCCAACACAATGATAAGGATTTGGTTTGTAATTGCATGACGGTTAAAAAGAAGTTATAAACATAGAGAAAAGTTTGATTTACTCTTGGTATATGCTTGGTTATGGTTATAATGTATGACCTCACATGCAATCATAAAAGAAAAATTCGTTTTTGTAACATGCTTGAAGGAAGGAACTCAAACAAACGCTACAACCCTGTGAGACTCGAGCCATTACCTTCGTTGGAGAGTTATTTTCTGTGATTCTTTGCTTTCTAAAGTTGTTGCATGATCTCATTATTCCTTGCTTGGTTGCTACTTAGAATGCAATTGTATCATGATAGAACTAAATGCTAGAACTTATATCCGTTTCATTCAAAGCATGACATTGAATTGCATAACATATATCAAGATGAAGTTGTGTAGTTGCCACCATAACCAAATAGCCTTACTTCCCATATTTCGTACTTGTTGTAAGTTTTAACCCCGTTGAGCCTTGTTTAGCCCATGTTCTTTGTTAACCCATATCATCCTCACCTAGCCTAGATTAGGACCATCCGTACCCTTGTTCTTGAAGCATAGTGAGCATGACGGATAATGAATTCCTTTTGATTAATATGTTGCAGAAAATAAGTGTGGGGGAAGGGATTTTTGTGTTTATGTATGTGCCTAAGTCTTAAAGGAGGCACGGGAAAAAGAAAAAAAAATGTGAGAAAAAGAAGAAGAAAAGAAAGAAAAAGAGTGAAAATAAGTGAGAATGGACTCACAAGTGTGATTGTTGAAGAAAGGGCCCAAAAAGTTTGAATATGGCCCTAAGTTTTGTGTGACTTCCCCTTGGGTGTTCAAAGTTGACTTCTGCGTTCTAAAGGGAATTCTAAGTGCCTAATTCAATACTTTGCTCACTATTGCTTAAAGAACGTTTGTTTTCCCTATCCTTTCATTGTTAGCCAACTCCCCAAGCCCCGTTACAACCTTTGACTTCTATCTTGATCGTTATGTGTTCAATAATGTGGAGTTTGGAATTGATATGAGCTTATGGAATCACTGGTTCTCGTTCTAAGTAGTAGCATTCCATTCATGAGATCATATTCATGTCATTGTCGTAAATCCAGAAAATGCTTTCTTTGATATAACATATGTGAGTGTTAGAATTCATATTTACATCAATCTTCTCACATATAACTAGTGTAGGGTGTGTAGTCAGAAAATCTGTGTGAAAAACGAGTGCATATCTTGTAAGGATTTGAGCAATTTCTCTAAGGCATGTTACTACATTCAAAACATGGTTTTAAATGCTTAATTGTGAAATAGTACGTGGTGACTATGATTAAGAATGTACTTAAGTGTAAAGATGGCTAAAATATGTGGGAATAATGATTTTTAACTTGTCATGAGCATTGGAAATCCTTGAGACAATTGTTGGAAGGTGTAGGTTGTGTTTTGTTCGTTTCGTTTTGTTTTTGGTTTCTTTTGTTTTGTTTTGCTCGAGGACTAGCAAAAGCTAAGTGTGGGGGAATTTGATAGGAGCATATTTAGGCGACTTACTTAGCTTGTTTTCGTGCATTTATATTGTTAATTCATAGTTGTTTTAGTAGTTTAAGCCATTTTCGTGTGTTTTTAGGTTCATATGGCTAAGGAAGCAAATAGATGCATTTTGGAGCATTTTGGAGCAAATTAGAGATTGAAATGGATATCATATGCTTGGAGCCAAGAGGATGGACGAAATTGAAGGATTCCTAATCCATTGCAGCCACATGCACATTCAATCATTCACACCAAAACCTTGCACATGCTTTCCCATTTCATTATTCATTCACTTTGCAGCCACCATTCACTCTTTAATCCACATGCATTCATCATCATTCACCACACCTTGCAGCCACATGCATTCCCCTTTTATATTTCCAACCCACATGCACTTCCCCCTTTATCATTTCAGCACATGCACTTCCCACTTCATCATTTCAGCCACCAAACATTCACATGCATTTCATTCATCATTTCCACCCCCACATGTCCCTTTAATCATTCAAACATGCACTCCCTTTAATCACATGCATAAATCAGCCACATGCATCTCCCATCACCATTTCAGAATTCTAGCATTTGCACATGCAACCTAGCTGTCATGTTCCCTCTCCCATCCATCCATCTCCCTATAAAAACCATACACACTTCATTCATTCTCATTCATACACTCTTCCATATTCCAGAAATTCGTCAAAACCTCTCCACACCCTTGCAACAGCCACCAAAACACTTTTCTCCTCCATTACAGCCACTCCAACCACTCCCCAAACCATTCACACCATCAAACTATCCTTAGACCTTGTGCTACAACGAAGAGGAAGATAAGAGGGCCTAAACGTTCATACAATTCAAGTTTGAGTTGTTGGAATGTTTAGGTGTTTCTTTGATTTCAATGTTTAATTTCAATACTCTTTGTTTTGTACGAATGAGGAATGGAAGAGAAGAGGACCTAAACGTTCATACAATTCAAGTTTGAGTTGTTGGAATGTTTAGGTGTTTCTTTGATTCTCTTTGTTTTGTACCATGAGGAACTAAACCCCCCTTTGGTTAGGGGGTGATTCGAATATATGTTTATGCTTGCATTTTGATTTGAATACTTCTAATTGCGTTTCATAAATTGTGGATTCAATTCGTTTAACTGTTTGATTGATAACTTATTTATGTATGTTCATTGAGAGTGCACACTTAATTTTCATGCATGAATATGACGCTAGAATATAAGTGAGTTTCACCTAATCGTTATGAACTTATATTCACAAGTAGTGGAGGTTGCTTATAAACAATCGCGTTAAATGAATTCTTGGCATAAGTTTCATGCAATCCATAGTAACGAATGCCTCGTCAACACTTATAATTTTCATAGAGCGTAATGATTCTTGCTTGTACCTCTTCTATGCATTCATGTTGAGGACTTGTGGGGAATGTTTTGAATTGTCGCATGCATCATCCAATTCAATAACGTTAGGAAGATTTGAAGGTTAATTAGTGCATCACGGTTAACCCGGGGTGTTGAGTATCATAGTTTATTGAAATGCAATTGGAAATCATTTTATTATGCAAGTATAACATGTATGGAGATGAACCCCTTAGCCATTCTATCATCCATTCATTCCATTCCATCAAATTCGTTTTACAATCTGTTTAGTTTATTAACTTGTTTTGTTATTTCAATTTTCGTATAAATCTAAATCCCCCTTTACTTTAATGTCCAATTTAGTTAGAAATCAATTTAGTTTGTGCTTTTAAGTGTTTGATTCATTTTATTTCCCAATTTCGTCCAAATTCACCAAAGTGCTCAAAACTGCCCAGAAAGTGATTTTAAGGCAGTTTTGAGTGTTTTGGGTGATGTTTGAGTCTTTTGGTTTGTTTTAATGTTTTAAGTGTTTAGTTTTGCATTCTTTGAGTCTAGTATAGTGTTTCATATTGTTATTTTACGTTTTTGAGTCAAATCCAAGTGGTTAACAATCCCTCCTAATCCCCGGTCTAGAACGATCCCTACTTATACATATACTACAATTTGACGAAAAGAGGGTTTAATTTGTGTGCGTATAAATCACGCATCAGCCACCACGTTTTCACACCCTTTCTTGTCTCGGATTTCAAGATCGAACTCTTGAAGTAGGAGCATCCAACGAATGAGTCTTGGCTTAGCCTCCTTTTTGGTGAGAAGATACTTCAAGGCTGCATGGTCAGTGAAAACAATTACTTTAGTACCAAGAAGATATGATCTAAACTTATCTAAAGCAAATACAACCGCCAAGAGTTCTTTTTCGGTTGTAGAATAATTCAATTGAGCATCATTTAAAGTGCGTGAAGCATAATAAATAACATGTGACTGTTTATTTTTCCTTTGACCCAAAACAGCCCCAAGTGCATAATCCGATGCATCACACATCAATTCAAAGGGAATGGACCAATCCGGGGGAGTTATGATGGGTGCCGTGGTGAGTAAGTCTTTTAGATGCTTGAATGCCTTCTCACACGCCTCGTTGAACTCAAAAGACACATCCTTTTGGAGTAGGCGGCATAGGGGTTGTGCAATCTTGGAAAAGTCCTTGATAAATCGTCGATAGAATCCTGCATGGCCAAGAAAAGAACGGACCTCTCTAACCGACGTAGGAGAGGGTAAGTGACGTACAAGATCTATTTTAGACTTATCAACTTCAATTCCTTTTTCAGAGATGATATGACCCAAAACTATACCTTGTTTAACCATAAAATGACATTTTTCCCAATTCAAAACAAGGTTAGTTTCCATGCATCTTTTCAAGATTAAAGTGAGATTATGCAAACAAGCATCAAATGAGTCTCCAAACACACTAAAATCGTCCATAAATACTTCAATTATCTTTTCAACATAATCAGAGAAGATACTTACCATGCATCGTTGGAAAGTGGCCGGTGCATTGCATAAACCAAATGGCATACGACGATATGCAAAAGTACCAAATGGACAAGTAAAGGTGGTCTTTTCTTGATCATCCGGCGTTATGACAATTTGATTATAACCCGAATAACCATCAAGAAAGCAATAAAAAGAATGACCGGCTAACCTTTCAAGCATTTGATCAATGAATGGCAAAGGGAAGTGATCTTTCCTTGTTGCGGCATTTAGCTTTCTATAGTCAATGCACACCCTCCAACCGGTTTGAATGCGTGTAGGCACAAGTTCATCTTCTTCATTCTTCACCACAGTCACTCCGGATTTCTTTGGCACAACTTGAACCGGTGAAACCCAACGGCTATCCGAGATAGGATAGATCACCCCACAATCTAGAAGCTTGATAATCTCCTTTTTCACAACTTCCATCATTGGAGGGTTGAGCCGGCGTTGAGCCTCTCTGGTTGGTTTAGCCCCCTCCTCTAAAAGTATGCGATGCATGCAAGTTGTAGGACTAATACCCTTTATGTCGGCCAAGGTCCATCCTATGGCCGTCTTGTGCTCTTTCAACACCCGAATCAATTTCTCCTCCTCCATTGCTGTGAGGGATAAGGAAACTATGACAGGCAACGTCTCATTGTCTCCCAAATAGACATACTTCAAATGATCCGGCAATGGTTTAAGCTCAAGAATGGGTGCCTGAATCACTGAAGGTAACAACTTGTTAGTCGAAACAGGAATTGGACTCGGTTTTGGAGGCTTACCAAAGTGTTGTGGCAATGACTTAAGTGCAGCAACCATCTCGGCCTCATCTTCACTTCTAGGCACGGCAAAACCAGATTTTTGCCCAATTCCTTGTGCAATTGTTGTTTCAAGTGTATCCCTCTCCAAAGAATCGAGAAATTCCTGCGCCAAATCATCAATTATATCAATAGAAAAGCAAGAATGATCGTCCTTAGGAAATTTAATACTTTCAGAAAGATTGAAATCAATGACTTCCCCATCAAATTCCATCGTTAAAGTTCCTTTAAACACATCTATCTTGGTGCGGGCTGTTTTCATGAAGGGCCTCCCTAATAGAATCGGTAATGGGGTGGAATGGGGTGAATCCTCCATGTCAAGCACGTAGAAATCCGCTGGAAAAATCAAGTTATCAACCTGTACCAAAACATCTTCCAAAACACCCTTTGGATATGCATTAGAACGATCGGCTAATTGAATTATCACACCATCATTTTTAAGCTCACCTAAGTTCATAGATGCATAAATAGAGTATGGCATAACATTAATCGAAGCCCCTAAGTCTAACATGCATTGTTCAAACTTAGTATTACCAATAACGCACGGAATTGTAAAACTACCCGGATCTTTGCATTTAGGGGGTAATTTCCTTTGTAACACAGCAGAGACATTTTCACTTACCTGGACCACCTCCTTGTTTGAAATCCTCTTCCTCGTTGTGCAAAGCTCTTTTAAGAACTTGGCATACTTAGGGACTTGCTTGATTGCATCAAGGAGCGGAATGTTAACTTGAACTTTCCTAAAGGTTTCCAAAATGTCCTTTTCACTCTCCTCCTTCTTTGATTGCCTAAACCTGCTAGGAAAGGGCACGTTTAGTGGAATGGAACTTGACAAAGTCGAATTTGGACTTACCTTAGGCATATTGGACGGTTTTGGCACAATAGGGGGCTGCGGCAAAGATTCTTTCACCCTTGCCGTGGCCTTTATTCCTTGTTCCTCCTCTTCTTGCAGCAACACGTCCTCTTCTTGACTTGTTTTGGACGTGCTTGGGGTGGTTTCGACCTCCTTACCACTTCTCAACATGATTGCCTTGGCAGATTCGAATCCTCCCCTTGGATTGACAACGGTTGAGCTAGGGAGCTTGCCTTTGTCTCGGAATTGTCCTACAAATTCCGCAATCTGCCCAATTTGTTTTTCCAAGTGATCCACCCTTTTGTCTTGGTTTTGCATGGCTTTGGTTTGATCCTCTTGCCCCTGAGACAAATTGGTAAGTAATTTAAGAAGTGTTTCATTGCCCAACGACGTACCTTGATTGTTTTGGGCAGGTTGTGCTTGGTTTGGATTGGGGCCGAATGGCTTGGTGTAGAACCCCGGGGGTTGTTGTCTAAAGCCTCCTTGTTGTTGAGGTTGTTGAGGTTCCCTCCACTTGAAGTTTGGATGGTCTCTCCAACCCGGATTGTATGTGTTGGAATATGGATCATTCCTTGGTTGATTGTGGCTCGGAAATCCCATGGCATTTGCACTCTCCCATCCCCCATTCTCAATCAATTGAGGGCATTTTTCCGAAGGGTGTCCTTGGATAGAACATACACCACATACAATCGGTCCTTGTATCTTCATTCCTTCGGCCATCTGAGACACAATAGAAGTAAGATTAGCTATCTGAGATTGAATATCGGATTGAGAACTTACCTCATTCAAGTGTTGCCGTGGGGGGTCCCTTTGCCCAAGTCCTTCATATTGTTGTGCATTTAGAGCACGGTTTGCAATTAGGGTCTTGGCCGACATAGGAGTTTTGTCCACCAATGCACCTCCCGCCGAAGCATCGAGCATTTGCCTTTCAATGGGAAGAAGGCCCTCATAGAAATATTGAAGGAGAAGCTCCTCCTTCATTTGATGTTGAGGACACGATGCAACAAGGGCTTTAAAACGCTCGTAGTATGCCGGAAAAGATTCTCCTTGACTTTGTTGGATTCCGCTAATTTTCTTCCTCAAGAGAATGACTCTTGAAGTAGGGAAGAACTTCTCCAAGAACGCTCTCTTCATGCTCTCCCAAGAAGTAACGGTCCCGGGTGCCAATTCATAAAGCCAATCCTTAGCCTTTTCCACAAGAGAGAATGGAAAAGCTTTCATCATTAGAATGTTCCCATCGACATTTATGGGTGTCATGCTCGAACAAACAACCTCGAACTCCTTGAGATGCTTGTTGGGATCTTGCATGGAAAGCCCATGGTATTTCGGAATGTGGTGCAACAAGCTTGACTTCAACTCGAATTCATCGGTCTTGCCTTGGGCAGCCGCGGGGTATTGAATGCATAATGGTGCGGCATTGGCCAACCCCGAGGCCGAAAGCTCTTTAATGGTCCGATTGTCTGCTGCCATAACTTCTTCTTCCACACTTTCAAACTCAGATTCGGCCTCTGAACTTGAACTAGGTTCACTAGGTTCGGGATGCCTCCTCTTTCTTCTCAAATCACGTTCGAAATCGTCGTTAAAGTCCAAGATATGTGCATGCACAGTTTGAGAACTCCGCGTCATGCACTAGTACCTAAACCAAGAAAACAAAACAAAATGAGAAAACTAGGTAAATTACACTAAAAACATACGGCAAAAACACAAGGGATTAGCAATTTTGCTAATCCCCGGCAACGGCGCCAAAATTTGATGCAAAAATAGTTAAACACACAAATTAAACCCTATGGATGACAATTGTAGTAAATGAGCAAATAGGGATCGTTCTAGACCGGGGATTAACTAGGGATGCTAATCAATGTGAAATTGACTCAAAAACGTAAGAACACAATATAAAACACTTACTAGACTCAAAGAATGCAAAACTAAACTTTAAAACACTAAAACAAACCAAAAGACTCAAACATCATGATGCTAACTAAATAAACACACAAATTAAAACCCTCTTGTGACAATTGTAGTAAAGATGCAAGTAGGGATCGTTCTAGACCGGGGATTAGGAGGGATTGCTAAACACTTGGAAACTGACTTAAAAACTCAAAAACAAAGTTTAAAACACTAAACTCGACTCAAAGAATGCAAAACTAAAAGTTAAAACACTTAAACAAACCTAAAACCCAAAACAGCAACTAGAAGACTCAAAACTGCCTAAAAACCACTTTCTGGGCAGTTTTGAGCACCTACACTAATTTGGACGAAATTGGGTAAAAACTTGAATCTAAATACTTAGAAACATAAATCAAAACACTTTCTAACTAATCTAAGACTTCAAATTAAAGGGGGATTTGTTTTGGACGAAAATTTAACATAAAACAGAAACTTTAAACTAAACAGATTGTAGAATGTTTTTGGATAAAAAGGATGGATAAAAAGCTAGTTAGGAGGTTCTTCTCCACACATGTCACACTTGCAAACAAAACGATTTTCAGTTGTTCTTCCAATAAATTATAAATACTCAACGCCCCAGATTAACCGTGAATTGCACTAATTAACCCTCAGTTTTTCCACAAGTTATTAAGTTGGATGATTGCATACGACAACTCAAAACATTCCCTACAAGTTCCCTACATGAATTGCATAATAGAGATACAAGCAAGAATCATTAAGTTCTATGAAAAACATAAGCATTGACGAAGCATTCGTTACTATGAATTGCATGAAACTTATGCTAAGAATTCATTCAACGCGATCGTTTTCAAGCGACCTTCACTACTTGTGATTATAAGATTGTAACTATTAGGTGAAACTCCCTCATAATCTAGCATCATATTCATGCATGAAAACTAAGCGTGCACTCTCAATCAACATACACAAATAAGGTAACAATCAAATAGATGAACGAATTTAATCCACAACTTATGAAATAACAACTGAATGTAATCAAATCATATTGCAAGCATGTACATGGTTTCGAATTCCCCCCTAACCAAGGGGGTTTAGTTCCTCATACTCACAACACAAAGAATATCAAAATTAAACATGGAATTCAACGGAAAGACAACACCTAAAACGTTCCAGCAATCCTCAATAGACTGGCATGAACGTCCCAAGCTTTTTCTCCTCCTCTTGTCTGCGGCACAAGAACTAGGACAGGTTCTAGGGGTTATTTAGATGGATGAGTAGGTAAGGAATGATATGGTAGTGTTTAGGGGACATGGGAGTTGCGGCAAAGTGTGAAAATATGGCAGATTGGTGGAGGAAGGCTGCGGCAAGGGGGCTGAATATATTTTGACGAATTTCTGAGTTGTGGTGAGGGTTGTGTGTGCGGCATGGTGGTAAAACATATATATATAGGCAGCCAAACCCTAAAGAAATCAGGTTAGACAAATGGGCTAGGGTTTGGGTGCGGCAAGGGTTGGAAATCCACCAGAAAATAGGGTTTCTAGAACATTAGGTGCGGCATGGGCTTAGGGTAGATGGATTAGGGTTTAACTTGGCAGAAATTAAATGATTAGGCCCTAGGGTGCGGCTGATTAAGTGGGCTAGGATTAGGGTTTAGGTGCGGCATGGGCTTAGGGTTTAGGTCATCTAAAAGCCCAAAGCCAAGAATAGAAACTTACGATAATGGAAACCTCCAAGAATAGAAACTTCCAACTTTAGAAACTTTGGTTGCCAATTCCGACTTCTTTGCTCTTCACTTTCATTTCTTCATTTCTTAAGCTCCTTTTACCTTCAACCTCGTCCATTCCTCGTGCTCCATTTACATACACCACATTCCAGCTCAGTTTTTGCTCCAAAAGCTCCAAATTGCATCATTTCATGTAATATGTCCTTTAAACCTGAAAACACATGAAAGTAGCTTAAAAGACTACTTTAACGAAGAAAACATAACAAAAATGCATAAGAACTAGCTAACTAAGGCGCATAAATATGCTCCTATCAAATTCCCCCACACTTAGCTTTTGCTAGTCCTCGAGCAAAACAAACAAAAGAAAGAAAACAAAACGAAACAAACTAACCAAAACAAAATCTAAACCTTCCAACGTTTGCCTCAGGGATTTCCAATGCACATGACATGTTAAAGATCGTTATCCCCACAGATTTGAGTCCTCTTTACACAAGCACATACTTAATTAAAGCCACTACTCACTTGTTCACAAGTAATCAATTAAAACAATGCTTTGAATGTAGTAACATGCCTTAGAGAATTCCCTCAATTCCTTACAAGATATACACTCTATTTTCACTCAGATTTTCTAACTCCACACCCTATACTAGTCATATGTGAGAAGATTGATGTAGATATGAAAACGAATGCTCACATATATGTTTCACAACGAATGCAATTTCTAGAGTTAAGAAGCATGTTTAGATATGATCTCATGAATGGAATGCTACTACTTAGATGCGAGAACCAGTGACACCATATGCTCATACCAAATCCAAACTCCACAAATTGACACACATAACACTCAAGATAGAAGTTAAAGGTTGTAATGGGGCTTGGGGTGTTGGTTAACAAGGAAAGGATAGGGAAAACAAACGTTCTTCAAGCAATAGTAAGCAAAGCAATGAAATTGAGACTTAGAATTCACTTAGATTGCAGAAATTAACTTTAAAACACAAGGGAAAGATTTAGACAACTCCTTAGGGCCGAATTCATTGTTTTGGACCCTTACTTCAACAAACAATACTTTGGAACTCTTTTTCTTAACTTTTCAACTTTTTTTTTTTTTTTTTTCTTTTTTTTTTTTTTTTTTTTTTCTTTGCCGTGCCTCATTCAAGACTTTGGCACACCCGTATATCAAGAATCCTTCCCCCACACTTGTTTTCTACAATGCAATGATCAAAAGGAATTCATCTTTGAGTTATGCTTTTACTATGCTTCAAGAACAAAGGTATGGGTGGTCCTACTCTAGGCTAGGTGAGGATAATTGTGGGTTAACAAAGAAAGTAGGCTACACAAGGCTCAACGGGGTTAAATCCTACAAACAAATGAAATAAGGAAATATGGCAATTTGGCTATGGTGGTCACTACTAACTTCATCTTGAATATGTGTTATGCAATTCAATAACATGTTTTGAATGAAATTGACATGAGTTCTAGTATTTGGAACTAAATGATGAAACGCCTTCTAAGTAGCAACCAAGCAACGAATAATGAGATCATGCAACGACTTTAGAAAACAAAGAATGCACAGATTTTAACTCTCCAAATAAACATTTAGGTTCAAGTCTCACAAGGTTGTAGCGTTAATTTGAGTTCCTTCCTTCAAGCATGTTACAAAAACTGATTTTTTTCTTTTATGATTGCATGTGAATTCATAAGTTATAACCACAACCAAGCATAAACATAGAGTAAATCAAACTTTCATCCATGTTAATCACTCTCTTTAACAGCCATGTATTTAAAAACCAAATCCTCATCATTGTGTTGGAAGGTACCCTAAGACACAAACAAACACACAAAAACAACTCTTTTTTTTTGGGTTTTTTAAAACAAATTTTTCAAATTTTTCTTTGATTTTCGGATTTTTACTTCAAAACATACTAAAACACACCAAAACTGCTTAAAAACACTTAAAAACAGCAAGGAACAAGTTTTGAAATAATGGGTGATAAAATCCCACGAATTTGCATGAAAAACACTTAGTTACCCCCCCACACTTAAATCAAACATTGTCCTCAATGTTTTAAGCATAGAATCACACAAAGAAACACACAAATAGCAAGTAAAACAACTAAATAGGCAGATTAGAAAGAACCAACAAAGAGAAGGGTTTAGGAACGCAAATCTGGAATTGGAGTGCTTTCTCGGTCTTCCTTTGTTGAATGCATGGGTTGCCTCCCAAGTAGCGCTTGCTTTAACGTCGTACAGCCGGACGAAGACCTCATTCACTCCTTACTAGGGGCCACGGCTTCCAAGGGTATGTCATCCACGGCATGCTCCACAAAGGTGTCATAATAGGGCTTCAAACGATGCCCGTTCACCTTGAATTCGTGTCCCGTTTTCAAGCTTTGGATTTGGACTGCACCATGAACAAAAACATTAGTAATAACAAATGGTCCAATCCACTTAGAACGTAACTTACCGGGAAACAAACGTAAACGGGAATTGAACAATAGCACTTTCTGCCCAATTGAGAATGATTTCCCACGGATCATGTTGTCATGGAAGGCTTTGGTCTTTTGCTTGTAAATGCTTGCATTATCATATGCCTCGTGCCGTATTTCATCAAGCTCATTCAATTGGAATTTCCTAAGACTTCCCGCTTCATCTAAGTGCATGTTGAACTTCTTGACGGCCCAAAGAGCTTTATGCTCCAACTCCACGGGAAGATGGCACGCCTTGCCATAGACAAGTCGAAAGGGGGACATCCCAATGGGGGTTTTGTACGCCGTACGATACGCCCACAGTGCATCATCTAACCGTAAGCTCCAATCCTTCCTTGTTGGCCCAACGGTCTTCTCAAGTATTTGCTTGATCTCTCGATTGGAAACCTCGGCTTGGCCATTCGTTTGAGGATGGTAAGGTGTAGAAACCTTATGGGTGACATGGTATTTCCTCAATAACGCTTCAATGGTCCGATTGCAAAAGTGTGACCCTCCATCACTAATGATCACTCGTGGCATTCCAAACCTTGCAAAAATGTTAGTTCTAATAAAATCTGCAACCACTTTAGAATCATTAGTCCGGGTGGCCTTGGCTTCCACCCATTTTGACACATAATCAACCGCAAGCAAAATATACATGAAACCATACGATGAAGGGAAGGGACCCATAAAATCAATACCCCAAACATCAAAAATTTCAACATTTAGGATAGAAACCTGCGGCATTTGGTCCTTTGCACTAATTCCACCCATTCTTTGGCATTTATCACATGTTAAGCAAAACGTTCTAGCATCCTTAAAAATACTAGGCCAATAAAATCCACATTGTAACACTTTGAGGGCCGTGCGTTGTGTGCCAAAGTGCCCTCCACATGCATATGTATGACAAAAACTCAAAATTGAATGACATTCAGAATCATGCACACAACGACGTATAATCTGATCGGGACAAAATTTCCATAAGTATGGATCATCACACACATAAAACCGTGCATCATGCCTAAGTTTGTCACGTTGGTGCCTATTAAACTCACTTGGAATACGTTTTGACACCAAAAAATTAACTATATCGGCATACCACGGTGTACTAACCTTTATGGACAGCAATTGTTCATCGGGGAATGTCTCTGCAATGGGTAGGGACTCCTCATTATGCACCATGCGGCTTAGGTGGTCAGCCACCACATTCTCCACGCCCTTCTTATCCCGAATCTCAATGTCAAACTCTTGTAGAAGCAATAGCCATCGAATTAGTCTAGGCTTGGCCTCTTTTTTTGTGAGCAAATACTTGAGAGCTGCATGATCAGTAAAAATAATGACTTTAGTCCCAAGTAAATATGACCGAAACTTATCTAATGCAAATACCACAGCAAGTAATTCTTTTTCAGTTGTTGAGTAATTTAATTGAGCATCATTTAATGTTCTAGAAGCATAATAAATAACATGAGGTTGTTTGTCCTTTCGCTGCCCCAAAACAGCACCAATCGCATAGTCCGAAGCATCGCACATCAACTCGAATGGAAGGCTCCAATCTGGAGGTGTGATAATGGGAGCCGAAGTGAGAGCCTCCTTGAGGTGCTTGAATGCCGTGGAACATGCATCATCAAACTCAAACGCCACCTCTTTTTGCAGCAATCGACATAGTGGCTGTGCAATCTTCGAGAAATCCTTTATGAACCGCCTATAAAAACCTGCGTGACCAAGAAACGAACGAACCTCTCTAACCGAAGTTGGAGCGGGTAAGTGACGAACAAGGTCTACCTTAGATTTATCTACTTCAATGCCTTTTTCAGAAATAATATGTCCTAGAACAATACCTTGTTTAACCATGAAGTGACATTTTTCCCAATTAAGCACAAGATTTGTTTCAACACAACGTTGCAAAATCAAACTAAGATTACTCAAACAAACATCAAATGAATTACCAAACACACTGAAATCATCCATAAAAACCTCAATAATTTTCTCAACATAATCTGAAAATATGCTCATCATGCATCTTTGAAATGTAGCAGGTGCATTACATAAACCAAATGGCATGCGACGATAAGCAAATGTACCAAAGGGGCATGTAAAAGTGGTCTTTTCTTGATCATCCGGGGCAATAACAATTTGATTATAACCAGAGTATCCATCAAGAAAACAATAAAATGAATGACCCGCTAACCTTTCCAACATTTGATCTAGGAACGGCAATGGGAAGTGGTCCTTCCTCGTGGTGGCGTTTATCTTCCTATAATCAGTGCATACACGCCAACCGGTTTGGATTCGAGTGGGCACTAACTCATTCTCCGCGTTTTCCACAACCGTCACTCCAGATTTCTTTGGCACACATTGGATCGGTGAAACCCACTTACTATCCGAGATAGGATAGATAACTCCACAATCTAACAGCTTGATTATCTCCTTCTTCACAACTTCCATCATCGGAGGGTTAAGACGGCGTTGAGCCTCTCTAGTTGGTTTGGCCCCCTCCTCAAGAAATATATGATGCATGCATGTGGCGGGACTAATACCTTTGATATCGGCCAATGTCCAACCTAGGGCAGATTTGAATTCCTTCAAAACACGCACTAGTTTCTCCTCTTCTTGTGCCGTGAGTGATGAAGAAATGATGGCCGGTAATGTCTCCTTTTCCCCCAAGAAAATGTACTTCAAATGGCCCGGTAATGGTTTGAGATCAAGGGTAGGTGCCTGAACTATAGATGGAAGCAATTTGTTAGTCGAAATGGGAATGGACTCACAGTTAGTATACTTACCATCAATCTTAGGTGAGGACTCAAGGGCAGCCACAACTTCAAGTAATTCCTCACTAGGGGGCACGGCATGGGATGACTCTTGTATGCCGTGGGCATGCATGCAATCTGCCCCCTTTGTTTTGAGTTCTATGCCTCGTGTAATGACTTTTTCAAGCGCATCGTCATTCAAATCGTCGAGATATCCCTGCGCCAAAGAGTCAATTATATCAATAGAAAAGCATGAATGGTCCTCACTAGGGTATTTAATGGAATCAGAAAGATTAAAATTAACAACTTCCCCATCGAATTCCATGGACAAAGTTCCACTATACACGTCAATCTTCGTCCGGGCCGTCTTCATGAATGGCCTTCCAAGTAGAATGGGCAGCGAAGGAGCATGGTCCGATTCATCCATTTCGAGGACATAGAAATCCGCCGGAAAGACCAAATGATTAACCTGCACAAGAACATCTTCCAAAACTCCCTTTGGATAGGCGTTAGATCTATCGGCCAATTGTATTATTACCCCATCATTTTTCAATGCTCCTAAGTTCATAGATGCATAAATGGAATATGGCATAACATTTATAGAAGCACCTAAATCAAGCATGGCAGATTCAAATCTAGTATTCCCAATAACACAAGGAATGGTGAAGCTACCTGGATCCTTGCATTTGGGAGGTAGTTTGCGTTGCAAGATGGCGGACACATTCTCACCTACCTTTACCACTTCCTTAGTCGACATCCTCTTCCTAGTGGTACACAACTCCTTCAAGAACTTAGCATACCTCGGAACTTGCTTGATTGCATCTAACAAAGGTATGTTAACTTGAACTTTCCTAAAGGTTTCAAGGATATCCTTTTCTGCCTCTTCTTTCTTCGTTTGCATGAACCTACTAGGAAAAGGCACATTTGAAGGGAAAACATTAGTATGAACCGAATTTGACCCATTTTTACCTTTATTGGCCGAATTGGACAGATTTGGGACCATAGGGACTTGCGGCAAAGGTGGAATCACCTTTGCCGTGGGCAACCTTGTTTCTTCCTCTTCCATTTGCAAAATTTCATCCTCGTTATGACCTGTTTTTGATGTAGGAACTGCCCCAACTTCCTTACCACTTCTTAGGGTGATTGCTTTGGCTGATTCGAAACCTCCCTTCGGATTTGGAATGGTGGAACTAGGGAGTTGTCCAGGATCTCGAAACTTACCTACAAACTCGGCAATCTGCCCAATTTGTTTCTCAAGTTGATCCACCCTCTTATCTTGGTTTTGCATAGCCTTCGCTTGATCTTCCTGCCCATTAGACAACTTAGTTAGTATCTTAAGGAGTGCATCATTGTCAAGAGACGTACCTGAGGCACTTGGGCCGGATTGGGGTTGATTTTGGGGTGGGCCGTAGGTTTTGGGAAAGAACCCCGGGGGTTGTTGCCTAAAGCCTCCTTGTTGTGGTGGTTGTTGTGGCTCCCTCCACTTGAAGTTCGGGTGGTCTCTCCAACCTGGATTATAAGTGTTAGAATACGGATCGTTCCTCGGTTGGTTTTGGCCTTGAAACCCAATTGCATTTGCACTCTCCCATCCACCATTTTCAATGAGTTGTGGGCACTTCTCAGAAGCATGTCCTTGGATAGAACACACTCCGCATACAATCGGTCCTTGCACCCTCATTCCTTCGGCCATCTGAGACACAATGGAAGTAAGATTAGCTAATTGTGAATGAATATCGGGTGTGGAACTTACCTCGTGAACTTGCTGCCGTGGGGGTCCTCTTTGGCCTACTCCTTCATACTGTTGAGCGTTCAATGCTCGGTTAGCGATCAAGACCTTGGCATCCCTGGGCGTCTTGTCCACCAATGCTCCACCCGCCGAAGCATCAAGCATTTGACGTTCTAAAGGTAGGAGACCCTCGTAGAAATATTGCAAGAGCAACTCCTCCTTCATCTGATGCTGTGGACAAGAAGCAACAAGTGATTTAAATCGTTCATAATATGTAGGAAAAGACTCACCTTCTTCTTGCTGGATTCCGCTTATCTTTTTGCGTAGGAGGATGATGCGAGAAGTTGGAAAGAACTTCTCCAAGTACGCTCTCTTCATACTCTCCCAAGAAGTGACAGTGCCGGGAGCTAACTCATATAACCAATCTTTGGCTTTATCCATCAAAGAGAATGGAAAAGCCTTCATCTTCAAGATGTTTCCGTCAACAGTGACGGGAGTCATACTAGAGCAAACTACTTCAAATTCTTTCAAATGTTTGTTAGGATCTTCCATGGACAAGCCATGGTATTTAGGAATATGATGAAGCAAACTTGACTTTAATTCAAACTCATCCGTCTTACCTTGGGCAGCCGTGGGGTATTGAATGCACAAGGGTGCGGCATTACCCAATCCCGAAGCTGCAAGCTCCTTGAGTGTCCGGGTGTCCACCGCCATGCCTTGTGGTTCTTCAAATACTCTTGCCGTGGGTTCCTCCTCCTCCTCTAGGACTTGTTCCTCGAGGTCAGATTCCGGGCTTGGTGGATTTGGTTCGTGTTGCTTCCTTGTCCGTCTCAAAGTCCTCTCAAAATCGTCGTCAAAATCCAAGATATGCTCACGAATCGGTTGAGAACTCCGAGTCATACACTAATACCTAAAATAAGGAAAACAAAACTAGGTCAGAGACTTAACAAAAATAAAGTAAACAGAAAATAACAATCCAAGGGATTAGCAAAGTTGCTAATCCCCGGCAACGGCGCCAAAAATTTGATGCTAACTAAATAAACACACAAATTAAAACCCTCTTGTGACAATTGTAGTAAAGATGCAAGTAGGGATCGTTCTAGACCGGGGATTAGGAGGGATTGCTAAACACTTGGAAACTGACTTAAAAACTCAAAAACAAAGTTTAAAACACTAAACTCGACTCAAAGAATGCAAAACTAAAAGTTAAAACACTTAAACAAACCTAAAACCCAAAACAGCAACTAGAAGACTCAAAACTGCCTAAAAACCACTTTCTGGGCAGTTTTGAGCACCTACACTAATTTGGACGAAATTGGGTAAAAACTTGAATCTAAATACTTAGAAACATAAATCAAAACACTTTCTAACTAATCTAAGACTTCAAATTAAAGGGGGATTTGTTTTGGACGAAAATTTAACATAAAACAGAAACTTTAAACTAAACAGATTGTAGAATGTTTTTGGATAAAAAGGATGGATAAAAAGCTAGTTAGGAGGTTCTTCTCCACACATGTCACACTTGCAAACAAAACGATTTTCAGTTGTTCTTCCAATAAATTATAAATACTCAACGCCCCAGATTAACCGTGAATTGCACTAATTAACCCTCAGTTTTTCCACAAGTTATTAAGTTGGATGATTGCATACGACAACTCAAAACATTCCCTACAAGTTCCCTACATGAATTGCATAATAGAGATACAAGCAAGAATCATTAAGTTCTATGAAAAACATAAGCATTGACGAAGCATTCGTTACTATGAATTGCATGAAACTTATGCTAAGAATTCATTCAACGCGATCGTTTTCAAGCGACCTTCACTACTTGTGATTATAAGATTGTAACTATTAGGTGAAACTCCCTCATAATCTAGCATCATATTCATGCATGAAAACTAAGCGTGCACTCTCAATCAACATACACAAATAGGTAACAATCAAATAGATGAACGAATTTAATCCACAACTTATGAAATAACAACTGAATGTAATCAAATCATATTGCAAGCATGTACATGGTTTCGAATTCCCCCCTAACCAAGGGGGTTTAGTTCCTCATACTCACAACACAAAGAATATCAAAATTAAACATGGAATTCAACGGAAAGACAACACCTAAAACGTTCCAGCAATCCTCAATAGACTGGCATGAACGTCCCAAGCTTTTTCTCCTCCTCTTGTCTGCGGCACAAGAACTAGGACAGGTTCTAGGGGTTATTTAGATGGATGAGTAGGTAAGGAATGATATGGTAGTGTTTAGGGGACATGGGAGTTGCGGCAAAGTGTGAAAATATGGCAGATTGGTGGAGGAAGGCTGCGGCAAGGGGGCTGAATATATTTTGACGAATTTCTGAGTTGTGGTGAGGGTTGTGTGTGCGGCATGGTGGTAAAACATATATATATAGGCAGCCAAACCCTAAAGAAATCAGGTTAGACAAATGGGCTAGGGTTTGGGTGCGGCAAGGGTTGGAAATCCACCAGAAAATAGGGTTTCTAGAACATTAGGTGCGGCATGGGCTTAGGGTAGATGGATTAGGGTTTAACTTGGCAGAAATTAAATGATTAGGCCCTAGGGTGCGGCTGATTAAGTGGGCTAGGATTAGGGTTTAGGTGCGGCATGGGCTTAGGGTTTAGGTCATCTAAAAGCCCAAAGCCAAGAATAGAAACTTACGATAATGGAAACCTCCAAGAATAGAAACTTCCAACTTTAGAAACTTTGGTTGCCAATTCCGACTTCTTTGCTCTTCACTTTCATTTCTTCATTTCTTAAGCTCCTTTTACCTTCAACCTCGTCCATTCCTCGTGCTCCAATTACATACACCACATTCCAGCTCAGTTTTTGCTCCAAAAGCTCCAAATTGCATCATTTCATGTAATATGTCCTTTAAACCTGAAAACACATGAAAGTAGCTTAAAAGACTACTTTAACGAAGAAAACATAACAAAAATGCATAAGAACTAGCTAACTAAGGCGCATAAATATGCTCCTATCACATCACCCAAAACACTCAAAACTGCCTTAAAAACACTTTCTGGGCAGTTTTGGACACTTTGGTGAATTTGGACGAATTTGTGTAACAAATTGAATCAAAACACTTAAAAACACAAACTAAGACACTTTCTAACTAAGTTGGACACTAAAGTAAAGGGGGATTAAGGTTTTGACGAAATTAAATTAAATAAAACAAGTTAATAAACTAGGCAGATTGTATAAACGGATTTGAGAAACAAGATGATGGATGGATTAGTTAGAGGTCCATTCTCCACACATGACACATTTATATATGAATCGATTCTCCAATTGTTTTTCATTAACTATGATGCTCAACACCCCAAGTTAACCGTGATGCACTAATTAACTCTCAAATTTTCCTTAAGTTATTGAATTGGATGATGCATGCGACAATTCAAATCATTCTCCAATGGTTCTCAACATGAATGCATAGAAGAGATACAATGAGAGATCATTATGCTCTATGAAAATTATAAGTGTTGACGAGGCAATTGTAACTATGAATGCATGATACTTTTGCCAAGAATTCAATTAACGCGGTTGTGACTAGCAACCTTCACTACTCATGTTTATAAACTTGTGACGATTAGGTGAAACTCGTTTATAAACTAGCATCGAGTTTATGCATGAAGACTAAGTATGCATCCCTAATCAACATACAAAAACAAGTCTTTAATAAACATGATAATTGAATTGCAATCACAAATTAACAAATCACAATTGGAATAAATCAATTCATATTTCAAACATGTTCATGGCTTCAAACTTTCCCCTAACTAATTAGGGGTTTAGCCACTCATGATTACAACAAACTTAGAGAGTAATAACAAAGTAAACATTGAAAACAAGAATCGAAGTACACCTAAAAATTCCAACAACTCAATCTTGAATTGTATGAACGTTTAGGCCTCTTCTCCTCTAGTTGCTGCGGCACAAGGGGTTTTGGTGAGTTTTGGGGGTTATGGATGATGTAGAAGGATGTGTTTAGGGTAGGGATGGATGTAGGGGAAGGTAAGGAGTGTTTTTGGGCAGAAAATATGAAGAATGGTGAAGTATGGTAGTGCTAGAGAGAGGGGAGGAATTTCTGGCGTGAATGAATGTGTATGAGAGATGGTTTTCTGAAATGGAAGAGTGTGTGTTTTGTGGCTGCAATGCATGCTTATTTATAGGTGAAATGGGGGGAACATGATGACTAGGAATTAGGTGGAAAGCTGAAATGGTGATGGGAGATGCATGTGGCAGAAATGCATGTGATTAAAGGGTGGGAATGCATGTGTTTTGACAGAAAATAAAAGGGAATGCTGGAAATCTGGAATGGGAACCCACGGCATGGTTGTTTTCTGGTGGTGAATGGGTTTATGTTTGAATGGTGCATGTGGGTTGATTATTTAAAGGGAGTGCATGTGGAATAAAGGTTGGAATGAACATGAAATGCACGGTTTTGAGAGATGATTATGGATGCATGTGTTGAATGATTATGGGTGTATGTGGGTGGAAATGCATGTGGGAATGCATGTGATTTGGCTGAAATGAAAGGTAGTGGGAAGTGCATGTAAGCCACGGCAAGGAATGCATTTTCTGAATGAATGAAGGCAGGTTATGTGGAAGGGCTTGAACAAAGGTAGAAGCATGGCACAAAGGTGAATGGGTGATGTGTGAATGTGGTTGAATGATTAAAGTGTAAATGATTAATGAATGGTTCTTTGTTGATGGTGGAAATCTGAAATGATGAAGTGGAATGTGCATGTGGCTGCAATGATGGTGTTTTGCACGGCAATGATGGAGAAAGAATGTGTGGATGTATGGTTGTGTTGGTGATGAATGTGAACTCTTTGTTCTTCATTTTCATTCCTTTGGTCTTCAATTTCGTCCATCTACTTGGCTTTAAGCATATGCAATCCATTCCAATCTCTAATTTGCTCCAAAAGGCTCCGAAAGGCATCCTTTTGCATCCTTAGCCATATGAACCTATAAACACACGAAAATGACTTTAAACACTAAATTAAGTAAGAAAACACAACATAAATGCATAAGAACTAGCTAACTAAGGCGCATAAATATGCTTCTATCATTCCCTTTAGTTTTAGGACATTTAAACCTTTCCAATTTCCTTAGCCGTGCATAACATTCAAACATTCCACTCCTTCATTTCAGCCACACTCCCACATATCATTACTTATCATCACCACTTATCACTTATCATAACCACATATCATATCACTTATCACTTATCACTTATCATCATCACTTATCATATCACTTATCATAATCACTTATCACTTAACATGCACCCATCACCTAACACAAAACCTTGCAGCCACATGCATTCCCCTTTTGCACATGCTTTCCCATTTCATTATTCATTCACCTTAATCATTCCCTCACATGTTTTCCCAACCCATTGCAGCACATGCACATTCACCCTTCATTATTTCCATCCACATGCATTTATCATCATTCACCCTAGCTTTTAAGTCACATGCAAACACATTCATTTCAGCACATGCAGCCACTTATTCAAAGCACATGCATTTCCACCCTTTAATCACATGCATAAATCAGCCACATGCATCTCCCATCACCATTCCAGATTTCCACCACCCTCCTAGCTGTCATGTTCCCCCCATTTCACCTATAAATAACCCTTCATTGCAGCCACAAGAAGGGGGATCCATTCACCACAGAAATAAGGCCTTTGTGCCAAAAATTCATCCATTCCATAAACACTTCCATTCCGTTGTACATACCACCAACACTTCCCCCTTTGTGCCGTGAGTTTCCCTTACAATCCAAACACCATTCAATTCAAGTTTGAGTTGTTGGAATGTTTAGGTGTTTCTTTGATTTCAAAGTTATGAGGAAATTCGAAATATATGTTTATGCTTGCATTTTGATTTGATTACTTCTAATTGTGTTTCATAAGTTGTGATTCAATTTGTTTAACCGTTTGATTGATAACTTATTTATGTATGTTTATTGAGAGTGCACGCTTAATTTTCATGCATGAATATGACGCTAGAATATAAGTGAGTTTCACCTAATAGTTACGAACTTATATTCACAAGTAGTGGAGGTTGCTTATAAACAATCGCGTTAAACGAATTCTTGGCATAAGTTTCATGCGTATTCCATAGTAACGAATGCCTCGTCAACACTTATAATTTTCATAGAGCGTAATGATTCTTGCTTGTATCTCTATTATGCAATCATGTAGGGGACTTGTGGGGAATGTTTTGAATTGTTGTATGCGCTAACCCATCCAATTCAATAACGTTAGGAAGATTTGAAGGTTAATTAGTGCATCACGGTTAACTTGGGGTGTTGAGAATTCATGGTTTATTGAAATGCAATTGGAAATCATTTTATTATGCAAGTGTAACATGTGTGGAGAAGAACCTTCTAGCTAGCATTCATCCATTCATTTTCATCGCATTCATATTTACATTCTGTCTAGTTTATTAAACTTGTTTCGTTATTTCAATTTTCGTCAATTTAAAACCCCCCTTTACTTTCTTGTTCTTTAGTGTTTAGACTTTGTTTAGTTTATGTTTTAAAGTGTTTTGATTCAATTTATTTCCCAAAATCCGTCCAAATTCACCAAAGTGCTCAAAACTGCCCAGAAAGTGATTTTAAGGCTGTTTTGAGTGTTTTGGGTGATGTTTGAGTCTTTTGGTTTGTTTTATTGTTTTAAAGTTTAGTTTTGCATTCTTTGAGTCTAGTATAGTGTTTTATATTGTGTTTTTACGTTTGAATCAAACCATAATCTTAAATTCGTCCAACATTGGGTTTAAGGTCAGAAACTGCCTAGTTAGTGTTTTTAGGCAGTTTTGAGTCTTTTGAACTTGTTTTGAGTCCTTTGAGTCTTTGTGAACGTTTTTAACTTTATTTTACGTTTTTGAGTCAGTTTCCAAGTGATTTGCAATCCCTCCTAATCCCCGGTTAAGAACGATCCCTACTTATACTTATACTACAATTGACAAAAAGAGGGTTTAATTTGTGTGCGTATAATTCCCGCATCAGCAGCCACCAAAACACTTTTCTCCTCCATTGCAGCCACTCCAACCACTCCCCAAACCATTCACACCATCAAACTATCCTTAGACCTTGTGCTACAACGAAGAGGAAGATAAGAGGGCCTAAACGTTCATACAATTCAAGTTTGAGTTGTTGGAATGTTTAGGTGTTTCTTTGATTTCAATGTTTAATTTCAATACTCTTTGTTTTGTATGTTTGAGGAATGGAAGAAAAGAGTGCTTAAACGTTCATACAATTCAAGTTTGAGTTGTTGGAATGTTTAGGTGTTTCTTTGATTTCAATGTTATGAAGAACTAAACCCCCCTTAGCTAGGGGGTGATTCGAAATATATGTTTATGCTTGCATTTTGATTTGATTACTTCTAATTGCGTTTCATAAGTTGTGGATTCAATTCGTTTAACTGTTTGATTGATAACTTATTTATGTATGTTTATTGAGAGTGCACACTTAATTTTCATGCATGAATTCGACGCTAGAATATAAGTGAGTTTCACCTAATAGTTACGAACTTATATTCACAAGTAGTGGAGGTTGCTTATAAACAATCGCGTTAAATGAATTCTTGGCATAAGTTTCATGCGTATTCCATAGTAACGAATGCCTCGTCGATGTTTATGATTTCCGTTGAACTTAATGATCTTTGTTGAATATCTCTATCATGCGTATTCCATAGTTAGGGACTTTGATTAGGAATAATTTGGTTGTAATGCGTATTCCATTCAATCCAATGAATCTAGGGAAATCTGAAAGTTAATTTAAGTGGACCTAATTAACTTGGAGCGTTGAGAAGTCATGGTTTATTGAAATGCAATTGGAAATCATTTTATTATGCAAGTATAACATGTATGGAGATGAACCCCTTAGCTAGCCTTCATTCCATTCAATTCTATCACACATTCACATTTACATTTTGCTTTTACTTCCAATCTGTTCTTTTAGTTTAAATTCGTCAAAACCTAAATCCCCCTTTACTTTCTTGTCAAATTAGTTAGAAATCAAATTAGTTTGTGTTTATAAGTGTTGTGATTCAATTTGTTACATAAATTCGTCCAAAGTACTCAAAGTGCTCAAAACTGCCCAGAAAGTGATTTTAAGGCAGTTTTGAGTGTTTTGGGTAATGTTTGAGTCTTTTGGTTTGTTTTAGTGTTTTAAAGTTTAGTTTTGCATTCCTTGAGTCTAGTATAGTGTTTCATATTGTTATTTTACGTTTTTGAGTCAAATCCAAGTGGTTAACAATCCCTCCTAATCCCCGGTCCAGAACGATCCCTACTTATACTTATACTACAATTGACAAAAAGAGGGTTTAATTTGTGTGCGTATAAATCTCGCATCAGGGAGTGTCTGGATAATGATTCAAGAGAACATATTTGAAACTACAAAGGACTTTGTATAACAAGAAGAATGATTCAAGAGAAGGTAGTGGCTGGAGAAGATGTAGAAGGCATCAAAGAGGACATATTTGAAACTACAATTCCCAAAGAAGTTGTATAACAAGAAGAATTTGATAGGAGCATATTTAGGCGACTTACTTAGCTTGTTTTCGTGCATTTATATTGTTAATTCATAGTTGTTTTAGTAGTTTAAGCCATTTTCGTGTGTTTTTAGGTTCATATGGCTAAGGAAGCAAAAAGATGCATTTTGGAGCAAATTAGAGATTGGAATGGATATCATATGCTTTGAGCCAAGAGGATGGACGAAATTGAAGGATTCCTAATCCATTGCAGCCACATGCACATCATCATTCACCACACCTTGCAGCCACATGCATTCCCCTTTTATATTTCCAACCCACATGCACTTCCCACTTCATCATTTCAGCCACCAAACATCCACATGCATTCATCCTAGCTGTTTTGCACATGCATTCATCAACATATCTAGCTGTCATTCACATGCATTTCATTCATCATTTCCACCCCCACATGTCCCTTTAATCATTCAAACATGCACTCCCTTTAATCACATGCATAAATCAGCCACATGCATCTCCCATCACCATATCAGATTTCCATCATATTCACATGCATTCCATCCTTTAAAACATTGCACATGCACTCCCTTTAATTAATTAAGCCACATGCACTCCCATCCATTTCATCATTGCAGCCAACACATGCTTTCACATGCATTTTCAGATTGTCCCCTTGCACATGCAGCCACATATTCATTGCACATGCAATTCCAACCCACATGCATCCTTTAATCATTCAAACATGCAGCCACATTCCCTCCTAGCTGTCATGTTCCCCCCATTTCACCTATAAATAAGCATCCATTGCATTCATTCTCATTCACTCTTCCATATTCCAGAAATTCGTCAAAACCTCTCCACACCCTTGCAGCAGCCACCAATACACTTTTCTCCTCCATTGCAGCCACTCCAACCACTCCCCAAACCATTCACACCATCAAACTATCCTTAGACCTTGTGCTACAACGAAGAGGAAGATAAGAGGGCCTAAACGTTCATACAATTCAAGTTTGAGTTGTTGGAATGTTTAGGTGTTTCTTTGATTTCAATGTTTAATTTCAATACTCTTTGTTTTGTATGTTTGAGGAATGGAAGAAAAGAGTGCTTAAACGTTCATACAATTCAAGTTTGAGTTGTTGGAATGTTTAGGTGTTTCTTTGATTTCAATGTTATGAAGAACTAAACCCCCCTTAGCTAGGGGGTGATTCGAAATATATGTTTATGCTTGCATTTTGATTTGATTACTTCTAATTGCGTTTCATAAGTTGTGGATTCAATTCGTTTAACTGTTTGATTGATAACTTATTTATGTATGTTTATTGAGAGTGCACACTTAATTTTCATGCATGAATTCGACGCTAGAATATAAGTGAATTTCACCTAATAGTTACGAACTTATATTCACAAGTAGTGGAGGTTGCTTATAAACAATCGCGTTAAATGAATTCTTGGCATAAGTTTCATGCGTATTCCATAGTAACGAATGCCTCGTCGATGTTTATGATTTCCGTTGAACTTAATGATCTTTGTTGAATGTCTCTATAATGCGTATTCCATAGTTAGGGACTTTGATTAGGAATAATTTGGTTGTAATGCGTATTCCATTCAATCCAATGAATCTAGGGAAATCTGAAAGTTAATTTAAGCGGTGATGCGAGATTTATACGCACACAAATTAAACCCTCTTTTCGTCAAATTGTAGTATAAGTATAAGTAGGGATCGTTCTTAACCGGGGATTAGGAGGGATTGCAAATCACTTGGAAACTGACTCAAAAACGTAAAATAAAGTTAAAAACGTTCACAAAGACTCAAAGGACTCAAAACAAGTTCAAAAGACTCAAAACTGCCTAAAAACACTAACTAGGCAGTTTCTGACCTTAAACCCAATGTTGGACGAATTTAAGATTATGGTTTGATTCAAACGTAAAAACACAATATAAAACACTATACTAGACTCAAAGAATGCAAAACTAAACTTTAAAACACTAAAACAAACCAAAAGACTCAAACATCACCCAAAACACTCAAAACAGCCTTAAAATCACTTTCTGGGCAGTTTTGAGCACTTTGGTGAATTTGGACGAATTTTGGGAAATAAATTGAATCAAAACACTTTAAACCATAAACTAAACAAAGTCTAAACACTAAAGAACAAGAAAGTAAAGGGGGGTTTTAAATTGACGAGAATTGAAATAACGAAACAAGTTAATAAACTAGACAGAATGTAAAGATGAATTTGATGGAATTGAATGGATGGGAACCTAGCTAAGGGGTTCATCTCCATACATGTTATACTTGCATAATAAAATGATTTCCAATTGCATTTCAATAAACTATGATACTCAACACCCCAAGTTAACCGTGATGCACTAATTAACCTTCAAATCTTCCTAACGTTATTGAATTGGATGATGCATGCGACAATTCAAAACATTCCCCACAAGTCCTCAACATGAATGCATAGAAGAGGTACAAGCAAGAATCATTACGCTCTATGAAAATTATAAGTGTTGACGAGGCATTCGTTACTATGATTGCATGAAACTTATGCCAAGAATTTGTTTAACGCGATTGTTTATAAGCAACCTCCACTACTTGTGAATATAAGTTCGTAACTATTAGGTGAAACTCACTTATATTCTAGCGTCATATTCATGCATGAAAATTAAGCGTGCATTCTCAATAAACATACATAAATAAGTTATCAATCAAACAGTTAAATAAATTGAATCCACAACTTATGAAACGCAATTAGAAGTAATCAAATCAAAATGCAAGCATAAACACATATTTCGAATCCCCCCCTAGCCAAGGGGGGTTTAGTTGAATTTAAACATTGGAATCAAAGAAACACCTAAACATTCCAACAACTCAAACTTGAATTGTATGGACGTTTAGGCCCTCTTATCTTCCTCTTCGTTGTAGCACAAGGTCTAAGGATAGTTTGATGGTGTGAATGGTTTGGGGAGTGGTTGAATATGGAAGGATGGTGTTTGGATTAATAGGGAAAGCACGGCAAGGGTGTTTGATGTCTACATTCTGAAATGGAAGAGTGTTTATGAATGGAATGGATGGACTTGTGAAGGGCACGGCCCCAAGGGACCAATTTCTGTTGTGAAATGAATTGTGTATGAATGAGTGTGAATGAATGAGTATTTATAGGTGAAATGGGGGGAACATGACAGCTAGGTTGCATGTGCACATGTTGGTTGAATGATTATGAGTGCATGTGGCTGAAATAGCATGTGGAATGGCTGGAAATGCAAGGAGAAGGCATGTGCACGGTTTTGGGAGAGAATGGGAGTGCAAGTGGCTGAAATGTTAGAGGAACAAGTGCATGTGGCTGCATTGTGGTGCAATGATGGAGGAACAATCTGAAAATGCAAGGTATGGCTGGAATGATTGTGTTTGTTTGAATGTGCATGTGATTAAATTAAAGGATGCAAAGTAAATAAATAATGAATGCATGTGTTGAATTATGAAGATGCATGTGCAATGAAGTGGAATGACAATCTGAAATGGGATAGGTACCCACGGCAATGATGATTTCTGGTGGTGTTTTGGGTGCATGTGGAATGAATGATTTCTTGGTGAGTGGATGCATGTGTTGATTAAAGGGGGAATGCAAAGGAAAAGCTAGAAATGCATGTGGAGTGGCTGCAAGGTGAATGAATAATGAAATGGGAAAGCATGTGCAAGGTTTTGGTGTGAATGATTGAATGTGCATGTGGCTGCAATGGAGGAGGAATCCTTCAATTTCGTCCATCCTCTTGGCTCCAAGCATATGATATCCATTCCAATCTCTAATTTGCTCCAAAAGGCTCCAAAAGGCATCCTTTTGCATACTTTGCCCTTAGAACCTGAAAACACACAAAAGAAGCATAAAGGACTAAAATAACTAAAGAAACATAACGTAAATGCACGAGAACAAGCCATTTAAGTCGCATGAATATGCTCCTATCAAATACCCCCACACTTATCTTTTGCTAGTCCTCGAGCAAAACAAAACAACAAAAGAACACGAAACTAGACAAAACGAACAAAACACAACCTACACCTTCCAACAATCGTCTCACGGATTTCCAATGCACATGACAAGTTAAAAATCATTAGTCCCATAGATTTTTGTCATCTTCACACTTAAGTACATTCTTACTCATAGTCACCACATATTATTTCACAATTAAGCATTTAAAACTATGTTTTGAATGTAGTAACATGCCTTAGAGAATTTGCTCAAATCCTTACAAGATATGCACTCGTTTTTCACACAGATTTTCTGACTACACACCCTACACTAGGTATATGTGAGAAGATTGATGTAAACATGTAGACGAACACTCACATATGTTATAACAAGGAAAGCATTTTCTGGAATTATTAACATGTATATATATGATCTCATGAATGGAATGCTACTACTTAGAACGAGAACCAGTGATTCCATAAGCTCATATCAATTCCAAACTCCACATTATTGAACACATAATGATCAAGATAGAAGCATAAGGGTTGAAACGGGGCTAAAGGTGTTTGGCTAACAAAGAAAGGATAGGGAAAACAAATGTTCTTTAAGCAATAGTGAGCAAAGTATTGAATTAGGCACTTAGAATTCCCTTTAGAACGCAGAAGTCAACTTTGAACACCCAAGGGGAAGTCACACAAAACTTAGGGCCATATTCAAACTTTTTGGGCCCTTTCTTCAACAATCACACTTGTGAGTCCATTCTCACTTATTTTCACTCTTTTTCTTTCTTTTCTTCTTCTTTTTCTCACATTTTTTTTTTCTTTTTCCCGTGCCTCCTTTAAGACTTAGGCACATACATACACACAAAAATCCCTTCCCCCACACTTATTTTCTGCAACATATTAATCAAAAGGAATTCATTTAAGTCATGCTCACTATACTTCAAGAACAAGGGTATAGGAAAGTCCACCTCTAGGCTAGGTAAGGGGTGATGTGGTTAGCAAAGAAAATAGGCTAAACGAGGCTCAACGAGGTTAAAACTAATATATACGAAATATGGGAAGTAAGGCTATTTGGCTATGGTGGCAACTACACAACTTCATCTTGATATATGTTATGCAACTCAATGTCATGCTTTGAATGAAACGGATATAAGTTCTAGCATTTAGTTCTATCATGATACAATTGCATTCTAAGTAGCAACCAAGCAAGAAATAATGAGATCATGCAACAACTTTAGAAAACAAAGAATCATAGAAAATAACTCTCCAAAGAAAGTAATGGCTCGAGTCTCACAGGGATGTAGCGTTTGTTTGAGTTCCTTCCTTCAAGCATGTTACAAAAACGAATTTTTCTTTTATGATTGCATGTGAAGTCATACATTATAACCATATCCAAGCATATACCAAGAGTAAATCAAACTTTTCTCTATGTTTATAACTCTTTTTAACCGTCATGCAATTACAAACCAAATCCTTATCATTGTGTTGGAAGGTACCCTAAGATACAAACACACAAAAATGACTCAAAACACTCTTTTTAGGCTTTTTAAAACATGTTTTTCAAATTTTTATGTGATTTTCGGAGTTATAAAACAAAACACACTAAAAACACTCTAAAACAACTTAAAAACACCTTAAAACAGCAAGGAACAACATTTGAAGTAATGGGTGATAAAATCCCACGAATTTGCATTAAATATACTTAGTTACCCCCCCACACTTAAATCAAACATTGTCCTCAATGTTTTAAGCATAGATTCACACAAAACATAAGTAAACACACAAAAAAAAACAATTTAAACATACTAAACATGGCAGAATGTAATTAACAAAGAGAAGAGTTTAGGGACGCAAATCTGGTTATGGAGTGTAAATTCCCTCTTCTCCTTGGTAATTGCATTGAGGCTTTGATCATAGTGACTCCACAGGCATACTCTTGAACTGGGCTGCATGATTCTTTTGGTCTCCTCCACTTGTTGATTTTCCTTTGTGCTGTTGGGCTGGAGGATTCTTTTGGTCTTCCCCGAAGGTCTGAGCTTACCCCTTTGGTCTGTTTCTTTGTTCAATCTTTCCAATTCGTATTGAAAAGGGTTGGAGGATAACTCAGCCTATGTTTGTCTCCACATGCTTCAATGTATCATTTTCACTTGCCTTACTCGCTCCCCTTTGCAGAAGTGGTCCCTTCTCCGGAAGTGTATCAACCGTTGAAGATGACTACTCGAGAGCAACGCTAGGTAAGCAATCAGGAATAGGTTCCAGGCAGTTGGCTCCAGATCGGAAGACTGACTCCAAGTGCCGGCTGATTGCTTCTTTTACTTTGCCATGCGAGTAAGAACAAGGACAAAGAAAAAGACAGGGAAAGAGCATGATATGAGATACTTTTTCTTTTGACCTTGATGATATGAGATACCTTTGCTTTTGAAGAAGCGGTGAATGAATCAGCACACTTCAATCCGCCGTTTCCTCCTGGGTCATCTGTACTCCAGGCATCTGGTATCATCTTTGGGGAAGAAGAAAGAATTGAGTATTTCGAAAGGCTTTGCTGGGAGTGCGCCCTCAGAAGTGAGGGAGAGTTGGGCATTTTCTTCAGGTTTGCCTTGCCATAAAAGACGAAGGTCGACATATATAGAGATAATATCAAGTGGTGGTACTGTTCTTTTACCCTTGTCGACAAATGTCTCTTCGATATCAGAACGACGCCTCTTCGATTTCTGAGCAGGCGCCCCTTCGATTTCTGAACGACGCCCCTTCTCTTTCTGAACGACACGTGGTAGTGCAGATGCGGCTCCTTTTGACAAAGCTGCACGCGTTTTCTGAAAAGCAGAGAAAGCGTCGCCGAACTTTGCGCTTGTCGGCTAAAGACGTGTAGTTGCGATGATGGCCTCCACGTGTTTTCAGCTTTGTCAGAAATCTTTTGACAAAGTTGAACGCGTTTTCTGAAAAGCCGAGAACGCGTCGCCTAAATTACGCCGGAAATTCCGGTTTTTTGAATTGGTGGACGTGTCG
Organism: Pyrus communis; assembly: GCF_041283825.1. NCBI lineage: Eukaryota > Viridiplantae > Streptophyta > Magnoliopsida > Rosales > Rosaceae > Pyrus > Pyrus communis. The sequence continues at coordinate 24,192,078 of NC_142569.1, forward strand.
CCTTGGCTTCTTATAGAGCTATCGATCACCACAACAAACACACTCTGAAGAATTCCCATTCTTGAAAATCGACTCCGACCCTTTGAAAATTTACTCCATCAACCCTTATCTTTGAACACCTTTGAAAAATGGCAAACTCATCGAACCTTAGCTTGGAATTGAGCCTTAGCAGTGATACGGGCGCGCCGCGTCAAGGTAACGTATGGCGCCCTTCTTTCTTATCTTCTAACGGTCTTCTTACAGGTGAAGACTCCGTGATGCAGGACGCCACAACAGCTACAATAGTAGCTAGGAACCTCTTCACTCCAAAAGATAGTAGGCTGCTGTCAGGACGGTCCGATGAGTTGGCCGTTCAAGAGTCCCTCGCACTTAGTGTTAAGTGTGCGAGTTCTGTGTCCAACATGGGCCAACGCCTGCTTGCCCGCTCCCGTCAGGTGGAATCATTGATGGCAGAGGTGGAAAGTCTTAAGCAAGAGATCCAGCAGCTTAAGCATGAGAATAGAAGTTTGCACGTGCTTGCCAACAACTATTCGACGGGCATGAAGAGGAAGCTTGATGAACTGCAAGAGTCTGAAGGTCGGATTCAAAGTGACCGTCAAAGGTTTTCGTCTTTCCTCCAGAGGCACCTTTTTCCTGGATCATCCAGCGTTTGGCCAAGTATTGAGGCCTCGAATGCTCTATCTTCGATGCCTCCAGCTCCGATGCCTTCCGCTCCTATGTCTTCAGCCCCGATGCCTTCCGTCCCGATGCCTTCCGCTTCAAGAGTTTTGCCACGTAGTGGGTCTTTAAGTAAACAACCTTTGTGAAGCCTCCATCGTTCTGCCATGTTTTTTTTTTTTTTTTTTCAAAATGCATTGGGTTGCCTCCCAATTAGCGCTTTCTTTTACGTCTTGCAGCCGGACGAAGAACCCAATCACTCCAGGATACGTTCACGAATCGGATGAGAACTCCGAGTCATAAACTAGTACCTAGAACAAGAAACAAAATAACATAAGAATCTGGAATAAAATAAAAACAAACGAAATTAAAACAATCCAAGGGATTAGCAAATTTTCTAATCCCCGGCAACGGCGCCAAAATTTGATGCGAGATTTATACGCACACAAATTAAACCCTCTTTTCGTCAAATTGTAGTATAAGTATAAGTAGGGATCGTTCTTAACCGGGGATTAGGAGGGATTGCAAATCACTTGGAAACTGACTCAAAAACGTAAAATAAAGTTAAAAACGTTCACAAAGACTCAAAGGACTCAAAACAAGTTCAAAAGACTCAAAACTGCCTAAAAACACTAACTAGGCAGTTTCTGACCTTAAACCCAATGTTGGACGAATTTAAGATTATGGTTTGATTCAAACGTAAAAACACAATATAAAACACTATACTAGACTCAAAGAATGCAAAACTAAACTTTAAAACACTAAAACAAACCAAAAGACTCAAACATCACCCAAAACACTCAAAACAGCCTTAAAATCACTTTCTGGGCAGTTTTGAGCACTTTGGTGAATTTGGACGAATTTTGGGAAATAAATTGAATCAAAACACTTTAAAACATAAACTAAACAAAGTCTAAACACTAAAGAACAAGAAAGTAAAGGGGGGTTTTAAATTGACGAGAATTGAAATAACGAAACAAGTTAATAAACTAGACAGAATGTAAAGATGAATTTGATGGAATTGAATGGATGGGAACCTAGCTAAGGGGTTCATCTCCATACATGTTATACTTGCATAATAAAATGATTTCCAATTGCATTTCAATAAACTATGATACTCAACACCCCAAGTTAACCGTGATGCACTAATTAACCTTCAAATCTTCCTAACGTTATTGAATTGGATGATGCATGCGACAATTCAAAACATTCCCCACAAGTCCTCAACATGAATGCATAGAAGAGGTACAAGCAAGAATCATTACGCTCTATGAAAATTATAAGTGTTGACGAGGCATTCGTTATTATGATTGCATGAAACTTATGCCAAGAATTTGTTTAACGCGATTGTTTATAAGCAACCTCCACTACTTGTGAATATAAGTTCGTAACTATTAGGTGAAACTCACTTATATTCTAGCGTCATATTCATGCATGAAAATTAAGCGTGCATTCTCAATAAACATACATAAATAAGTTATCAATCAAACAGTTAAATAAATTGAATCCACAACTTATGAAACGCAATTAGAAGTAATCAAATCAAAATGCAAGCATAAACACATATTTCGAATCCCCCCCTAGCCAAGGGGTGTTTAGTTGAATTTAAACATTGGAATCAAAGAAACACCTAAACATTCCAACAACTCAAACTTGAATTGTATGAACGTTTAGGCCCTCTTATCTTCCTCTTCGTTGTAGCACAAGGTCTAAGGATAGTTTGATGGTGTGAATGGTTTGGGGAGTGGTTGAATATGGAAGGATGGTGTTTGGATTAATAGGGAAAGCACGGCAAGGGTGTTTGATGTCTACATTCTGAAATGGAAGAGTGTTTATGAATGGAATGGATGGACTTGTGAAGGGCACGGCCCCAAGGGACCAATTTCTGTTGTGAAATGAATTGTGTATGAATGAGTGTGAATGAATGAGTATTTATAGGTGAAATGGGGGGAACATGACAGCTAGGTTGCATGTGCACATGTTGGTTGAATGATTATGAGTGCATGTGGCTGAAATAGCATGTGGAATGGCTGGAAATGCAAGGAGAAGGCATGTGCACGGTTTTGGGAGAGAATGGGAGTGCAAGTGGCTGAAATGTTAGAGGAACAAGTGCATGTGGCTGCATTGTGGTGCAATGATGGAGGAACAATCTGAAAATGCAAGGTATGGCTGGAATGATTGTGTTTGTTTGAATGTGCATGTGATTAAATTAAAGGATGCAAATTAAATAAATAATGAATGCATGTGTTGAATTATGAAGATGCATGTGCAATGAAGTGGAATGACAATCTGAAATGGGATAGGTACCCACGGCAATGATGATTTCTGGTGGTGTTTTGGGTGCATGTGGAATGAATGATTTCTTGGTGAGTGGATGCATGTGTTGATTAAAGGGGGAATGCAAAGGAAAAGCTAGAAATGCATGTGGAGTGGCTGCAAGGTGAATGAATAATGAAATGGGAAAGCATGTGCAAGGTTTTGGTGTGAATGATTGAATGTGCATGTGGCTGCAATGGAGGAGGAATCCTTCAATTTCGTCCATCCTCTTGGCTCCAAGCATATGATATCCATTCCAATCTCTAATTTGCTCCAAAAGGCTCCAAAAGGCATCCTTTTGCATACTTTGCCCTTAGAACCTGAAAACACACAAAAGAAGCATAAAGGACTAAAATAACTAAAGAAACATAACGTAAATGCACGAGAACAAGCCATTTAAGTCGCATGAATATGCTCCTATCAAGCGGACCTAATTAACTTGGAGCGTTGAGAAGTCATGGTTTATTGAAATGCAATTGGAAATCATTTTATTATGCAAGTATAACATGTATGGAGATGAACCCCTTAGTTAGCCTTCATTCCATTCAATTCTATCACACATTCACATTTACATTTTGCTTTTACTTGCAATCTGTTCTTTTAGTTTAAATTCGTCAAAACCTAAATCCCCCTTTACTTTCTTGTCAAATTAGTTAGAAATCAATTTAGTTTGTGTTTATAAGTGTTGTGATTCAATTTGTTACATAAATTCGTCCAAAGTACTCAAAGTGCTCAAAACTGCCCAGAAAGTGATTTTAAGGCAGTTTTGAGTGTTTTGGGTAATGTTTGAGTCTTTTGGTTTGTTTTAGTGTTTTAAAGTTTAGTTTCGCATTCCTTGAGTCTAGTATAGTGTTTCATATTGTTATTTTACGTTTTTGAGTCAAATCCAAGTGGTTAACAATCCCTCCTAATCCCCGGTCTAGAACGATCCCTACTTATACTTATACTACAATTGACTGTGTGCGTATAAATCTCGCATCAGGGAGTGTCGCCTAACTTAAGCCGGAAATTCCGGCTTTTTTAATCGGTGGACGCGTTGCCTTGGCTTTTTATAGAGCTATCGATCACCACAACATACACACTCTGAAGATTGCCCATTCCTGAAAATCGACTCCGGCCCTTTGAGAATTAACTCCATCCTTCTCTTCTTATTGAACACCTTTGAAAAATGACTAACTCATCGAACCTTAGCTTAGATTTGAGTCTCAGCAGCGATCCGGTTGCGCCCCGTCAAGGTAATGTATGGCGCCCTTCTTTTTTATCTTCTAACTGTCTTCTTACAGGTGAAGACTCCGTGATGCAGGACGCCACAACAGCTACAATAGTAGCTAGGAACCTCCTCACTCCAAAAGATAGTACGCTGCTGTCAGGACGGTCCGATGAGTTGTGATGCGTGATTTATACGCACACAAATTAAACCCTCTTTTCGACAATTGTAGTAATGATGTAAGTAGGGATCGTTCTGGACCGGGGATTAGGAGGGATTGTTAATCACTTGGATTTGACTCAAAAACATAAAAACAAAGTTAAAAACGTTCACAAAGACTCAAAGGACTCAAAACAAGTTCAAAAGACTCAAAACTGCCTAAAAACACTAACTAGGCAGTTTCTGACCTTAAACCCAATGTTGGACGAATTTAAGATTATGGCTTGATTCAAACGTAAAATAACAATATAAAACACTATACTAGACTCAAAGAATGCAAAACTAAACTTTAAAACACTAAAACAAACCAAAAGACTCAAAACAACACAAACACACTCAAATCTGCCTAAAAACCACTTTCTGGGCAGATTTGAGCACAAACACAAATTTGGACGAATTTGTGTAACAAAATGACTCAAAACTCTTATAAACACAAACTAAGACACTTTCTAACTAAATTAGACAATAAAGTAAAGGGGGATTTTAATTTGACGAAAATTGAAATAACGAAACAAGTTTAATAAACTAGACAGAATGTAAATATGAATGCGATGAAAATGAATGGATGAATGCTAGCTAGAAGATTCTTCTCCACACATGTTACACTTGCATAATAAAATGATTTCCAAATGCATTTCAATAAACCATGAATTCTCAACACCCCAAGTTAACCGTGATGCACTAATTAACCTTCAAATCTTCCTAACGTTATTGAATTGGATGGGTTAGCGCATACAACAATTCAAAACATTCCCCACAAGTCCCCTACATGATTGCATAATAGAGATACAAGCAAGAATCATTACGCTCTATGAAAATTATAAGTGTTGACGAGGCATTCGTTACTATGGAATACGCATGAAACTTATGCCAAGAATTTGTTTAACGCGATTGTTTATAAGCAACCTCCACTACTTGTGAATATAAGTTCGTAACTATTAGGTGAAACTCACTTATATTCTAGTGTCATATTCATGCATGAAAATTAAGCGTGCACTCTCAATAAACATACATAAATAAGTTATCAATCAAACGGTTAAACAAATTGAATCACAACTTATGAAACGCAATTAGAAGTAATCAAATCAAAATGCAAGCATAAACATATATTTCGAATTTCCTCATAACTTTGAAATCAAAGAAACACCTAAACATTCCAACAACTCAAACTTGAATTGTATGAACGTTTAGGCACTCTTCTCTTCCATTCCTCATACGTACAAAACAAAGAGTATTGAAATTAACATTGAAATCAAAGAAATACCTAAACATTCCAACAACTCAAACTTGAATTGTATGAACGTTTAGGCACTCTTCTCTTCCTCTTCGTTGTGGCACAAGGTCTAGGGTGAGTTTGATGGTGTGAATGGTTTGGGGAGTGGTGGAGATGGAAGGATGGTGTTTGGATTGTAAGGGAAACTCACGGCACAAAGGGGGAAGTGTTGGTGGTATGTACAATTGAATGGAAGTGTTTATGGAATGGATGAATTTCTGGCACAAAGGCCTTATTTCTGTGGTGAATGGATCCCCCTCCTTGTGGCTGCAATGAAGGTTTATTTATAGGTGAAATGGGGGGAACATGACAGCTAGGAACTTGGTGGAAATCTGGAATGGTGATGGGAGATGCATGTGGCTGATTTATGCATGTGATTAAAGGGTGGAAATGCATGTGCAATGTTGGAAATCTGATGGGAGAAAGGTGGATGCATGTGTTGGCTGATTTAAAGAATGTGAGGGAATGATGAAAGGGGAAACATGACAGCTAGGATGAATGCATGTGAATATGCTAGAAATCTGATGGGAATGAATGATTAAATGTGAATGGCTGATTAGAATCTAGGGTGCATGTGGGTTAGAAATGCATGTGGGTGAATGTTTGAATGATTAAAGGGGAAACATGACAGCTAGGTTGGTTGGTGGCTGCCATGGAGGTGTGGAATGATGGAATTGCACAAGGGGAATGCATGTGCACGGTTTTGGTGTGGAGAAATGATTATGGATGCATGTGTTGAATGATTTCTTGGTGAGGGATGTGGAGTGGCTGGAATGATGAAAGAATAAAGGGTGCATGTGGGTTAATTAATTAAAGGGAGTGTGATAGGAGCATATTTAGGCGACTTAACTAGCTTATTCTTGTGCATTTGTGCTATTATTTCTTAGTTAATGTCGTATTACAACTCAATTTCGTGTGTTTGTAGGTCCTATGGGTTAAAGTATCAAGAAAAGTGCATTTTGGTGCATTTTGGAGCTATTTTGGACACTAGGTGGTGAGCTTGCATGTGGGCTAACATGGATGGACGAATTTGGACTTCAAGAAGGTGGAAATGTGATAAGAAGAGGAAGGAACTAAGCTAAGGACAAAGTGGATAAGGAAAGTGCAAGAAAAGAGGAAACATTATCCAAAACCTTATCCAACCTTATCCAACATTATCCAATTATCCAAAACATTATCCAAACCTTATCTCATCTTATCCTATCCAAACCTTATCATGTCTTACTCCTAATTACATGGGGACCTAAATGGATCATTCTAGAACCTATTTCTAGAAGCATCCTAGTCTAGAAGGCCCAAATCTGCCACAAAACCTATTCTTTCTAGAAACCCTAGAAAAGTGGCGCCCAAACCTTTCTAGAAGGCTTTACCTTGCCTTGCAAGGCAAGCTACCCTCTCCCCTAAATCAGCCGCACCTTCCTAGGCCCAATCCCTTTGGGATTCTGAATTCCAAGGCCTAATCCTTGTGGATTTGGGTATACAAATCAGTTTATAGAACTATGTGGGCCAAAACCTTCTCCTAAGTGGATTTGAATCACCATGGCCGAATTCTAGGGCCCTAATCCACCAAATCAGCTAAGTAAACCCTAATCTAATAAACCCTAGGACTATATAAACATATTTTCAGCCACAAATTCGTACGACCCCCTTATGCTATTCAGAAACCCTTGTGCCGCACCTCCATTCTCCATTCTACACATCCATACACCTCCCTACACATCCATACATCTCTGCCGCACCCTTCCCCACCATAATCAACCATCCTCCATCCCTCCAAACTAGAAAACACCATCCAAAACCACCAATTCCATCACCCTAACTTTGTGCCGCAGCAAGGAGGAGGAAGAGGAGCCAATCTGTGCATCGAATCCATCTTGGAATTGCTGAGCATTTAGGTGTATTCTTTCTTATGATTTCAATGTTTAAATTCAATACTTTTTGTTGTGCAAGCATGAGGAACTAATCCCCCCTTTGGCTAGGGGGGAATTTCGAAACCATGGTTATATTTGCATGATGATTTGATTACTTTCAGTTGTGATTTCATGAATGATGAATTCAATTTACTTATCTATTTTAATTAAAACTTGCTTATGTATATGAATTGAGAGTGCACGCTTGATTTGCATGCATAAACATGATGCTAGGGTATGAGGGAACTTCACCTAATCGTTGGGAACTCACATCCATGAGTAGTTAAGATTGTTGGTCGCAATTATGTTAAGTAAATTCTTGGTATAAGTATCATGCGCTTTCATAGTTACGAATGCCTCGTCAACACCTATGATTTCCATAGAACCTAATGATCTTTGATTGTCTTTCTATCATGCGCTTTCATATAGAAAACTTTTAAGGAATAATTTGATTGCAATGCGCTAATTCCATTCAATTCAATGACCTAAGGGAAATCTGAGAGTTAATTTAAGCGTACCTAATTAACTTGGGGTGTTGAGGTTCATAAATTCATCGAATGAGCAACTGGAGATTATTTTGTATGCAAGTATGCCATGTGTGGAGAAAAACCTCCTAGCCATCTCACCATCCACTTAATTTCACCAATTTCGTCAGAATCTGCCTATTTTACATATTTGTTTTGTTTGTTTGATTTTCGTCAAAAACCAAATCCCCAAGTGTCTTAGAGTGTCTAATTAGTTAGAATATGTTTTAGATTGTGTTTTTGAGTGTTTTGATTCAAGTTGTTACCCAAATTCGTCCAAATTAGTGAAAGTGCTCAAAACTGCCCAGAAAGTGTTTTTAAGGCAGTTTTGAGTGTTTTGGGGCTGTTTTGAGTCTTTTGGTTTGTTTTAGTGTTTTTATTGTTTAGTTTTGCATTCTTTGAGTCTAGTTTAGTGTTTTAACCTTTGTTTTACGTTTTTGAGTCAGTTTCCAAGTGATTTAGCAATCCCTCCTAATCCCCGGTTTAGAACGATCCCTACTTATTTATATGCTACAATTGTCAAAAGAGGGTTAATTTGTGTGTTAAGTTAATTTTCGCATCAAATTTTGGCGCCGTTGCCGGGGATTAGCAACTTTGCTAATCCCTTGGATTGTTATTTTCGTTTTTCTTATTAGATCAGATTCTTATGTTATTTTGTTTCTTGTTTTAGGTACTTGTTTATGACTCAGAGTTCTAATCCGGTTCACGAACATATTTTAGACTTTGACGACGATTTTGAGCGTGAGTTGAGACGTAAGAGGAAGAACCCGGAACCTAGTAAATCAAGTGCAAGTTCCGAGTCCGTTTCTGAATTTGAAGAAGAAGTGGAGGACATGGCAGCGGACAACCGAACAATCAAGGAGCTTTCCGCTTCGGGATTGGCCATTGCCGCACCCTTGTGCATCCAATACCCAAGGGCGGCTCAAGACAAGACTGCTGATAGGAGCATATTCATGCGACTTAATTAGCTTGTTCTCGTGCATTTATGTTGTGTTTACTTAGCTATTTTAGTGTTTAAGGCTACTTTTGTGTATTTTCAGATTATAAGGCCAAAGTGTGCAAGAAGATGCAAATTGGAGTCTTTTGGAGTGAAAGAGGAATGAATGAGTTGAAGATTTGAAGAAACTGATGCGAGATTTATACGCACACAAATTAAACCCTCTTTTTATCAATTGTAGTGAAGAATGTAAGTAGGGATCGTTCTGGACCGGGGATTAGGAGGGATTGTTAATCACTTGGAAACTGACTCAAATATGTAAAAACAAGTTTAAAACACTATACTAGACTCAAAGAATGCAAAACTAAACTTTAAAACACCAAAACAAACCAAAAGACTCAAAACAGCACCAAAACACTCAAAACTGCCTTAAAAACACAATCTGGGCAGTTTTGAACACTAGACACAACTTTAGACGAAAATTGGTTTTACTTTGACCTAAGACACTTAAAAACACAAACTAAAGTGATTTCTAACTACTATGACTCAACAAAGTAAAGGGGGATTGGTTTTGGACGAATTTAAAAACAAAACAAACTTTTTAAATTAGAACAGATTGTAAAAACGAATTTGATGGAATTGAATGGATGGGAAGCTAGCTAAGGGGTTCATCTCCACACATGTTATACTTGCATATAAAACGATTTCCAATTGCTTTTCAATAACCCATGAATTCTCAACGCACCAAGTTAATTAGGTTCGCTTAAATTAACCTTCAGATTTTCCTAACGTTATTGAATTGGATGATTGCATACGACAACCCAAAACATTCCCCACAAGTCCCCTACATGATTGCATAATAGAGATACAAGCAAGAATCATTAAGTTCTATGAAAACCATAAGCATTGACGAAGCACTTGTTACTATGATTGCATGAAACTTATGCCAAGAATTTACTTAACACGATTGAGATCATCAACCTTTACTACTTGTGAATATAATTCCATAACGATTAGGTGAAATTTCCTTATATCCTAGCATCCAATTTATGCATGATAATTAAGCGTGCACTCTCAACCAACACACACAAATCAATGTAATTCACATAGATAAGTAAATTGAATTCACAACTTATGAAACGCAATTAGAAGTAATCAAATCATATCGCAAGCATAAACATGTATTTCGAATCCCCCCCTAGCCAAGGGGGGGGTTTAGTTCCTCATACGCACAAAACAAAGAGAATTGAAATTAAACATTGAAATCAAAGGAAAAGAAACACCTAGAAATTCCAGCGACACGAACTTGAATTGCATGAACTTCCGAGCTTCCTTCTCCTCCTCCTTTGTGCGGCAAGGGTCTAGGGACAGGTTTAGGGCCTTAGGTGTATGGATGCATGGTTATGGAGGGATGTAGTAGTGTTTAGGGGAAGGGGATGGTGCGGCAAAGCTTAAAACTAAGGAGAAAGGTGTTTGATGGCTGCGGCAAGGGTGTGGAGAGGGTTGGATGAATTTCTGGAATTAATGAATGTGTATGAGAGGTGGTGATCTGATCTAGGGGTTAATATGAGTATATATAGGCACTTAAAACCCTAGGGTAATCAGATATGGAGTTGAATAACCCAAATCTACAAGGAAATAGGCTTAGAAATCAGAAATAGAAAGGGATAATGCTTCCTAGGTGCGGCGGGTAAGGAGATAAGGTGATAAGGCTTCTAGAATGCCTTGCAAGGCAAGGGAAATCAGCTTTCTAGAAGGATTTGGGGCGCCACTTTTGTAGGAGATAAGATAAGGTTCCTAGAATCATGTTTTAAGGGCCAAATTTGTAGTGAAAAAGGGATAAGGGTGCGGCACCTTTGTAGGGATAATGTTAGGGCTTCTAGAAAGCCTAAAAACTAAGGGGATTTGGATAAAACCCACGGCAAAGATAGGATAGGGCATCTAAGGCTTCTAGAAACCCTCCAAGATAAGGTAAAGTGCATGGCATCCCTATAGGATTAGGATAAGGTGTCCTAAATGGATAAGGACTCCTCATTGCACTTGGAAACTTTGCCTATTAGGATTAGGAAACCTTGTCTTCATCATTCCTTCTTCATCTTGGACTCCTTTTCCTTCTTGGACTTGGAAAACTTCTTTGTTGCTTCACTTGAGACCATTTGGATTTTGACTTTCCTTCATCAAGTAGGAAACCTTATTTGAGTAGGAATCTTCATTCTTCTAGGAATCCTAATTCAACTAGGAAACCCATCTTAACTAGGAATCCTAATTCAACTAGGAAACCATCTTCCATTTAGGGACTTTCCTACTTCAACTAGGAAACCTTGCTCAAGTAGGAATCATCATCTTCAAGTCTTCAATTTCGTCCATCCTCTTGGCTCCAAGCATATGATGTCCATTCCAAGCTCTAATTTGCTCCAAAAGGCTCCAAAATGCATCCTTTTGCATACTTTGTCCTTAAAACCTGAAAACACATAGAACTAGCTTAAAAGACTACTTTACTAAGGAAAAACACTATAAATGCACAAAAACAAGCTAAACTAAGGTGCGTAAATATGCTCCTATCAAATTCCCCCACACTTAGCTTTTGCTAGTCCTCGAGCAAAACAAAATGAAACAAAGTAAATAAACGAAGTAAAACGAGTAAAACACAACCTACACCTTCCAACAATCGCCTCAGGGATTTCCAATGCACATGACATGTTAAAAATCATCATTCCCACAGATTTTAGCCATCTTTACGCTTAAGCATTTACTTAATCATGGTCACTACTCATTAGTTCACAAATGACCAATTAAAACATGATTTTGAATGTAGTAACATGCCTTAGAGAATTTCCTCAATTCCTTACTAGATATGCACTCAATTTTCACACAGATTTTCTGACTACACACCCTATACTAGTTATATGTGAGAAGATAGATGTAAATATGAAAACGAATGCTCACATATATGTATGACAAAGAAAGCACTTTTCGGAGTTAATAACATGTTTAGATATGATCTCATGAATGGAACGCTACTACTTAGATGCGAGAACTAGTGACACCATATGCTCGTACCAATTTTAAACTCCACAAATTGAAACACATAACACTCAAGATTAAAGTCAAGGGTTGTAACGGGGCTAGGGGTATTGGCTAACAAAGAAAGGTAAAGGATAAAACAAACGTTCTTTAAACAATAGTAAGCAAAGCAATGAACTTGATACTTAGAATTCACTCTAGAGTGCAGAAAATAACTTTAAACACAAAGGGGAATACACGTGCATACTTAGGGTCATATGCAACGTTTTGGACCCTTCCTTCAATAACCAACAACTTAGAGCTCATTTTATGCTCTCTCAACTCCTTTTCATACTTTTCACAACTTTTTCTTTTTTTCTTTTTATTTTCCACGAATTTTTTTTTTTTTTTTTTTTTTTTCTTTTTTTTTTTTTTTTTTTCTTTTTTTTTTTTTTCTTTTCTCCTAACCCGTGCCTCAATATGAGTTTTGGCACATACCCATATCAAGAATCCTTCCCCCACACTCGTTTTCTGCCATACCATGATCCAAAGGAATTCATCATGAGTCATGCTTAACTACGTTCTAAGAACAAGGGTATGGATACTCCTAATCTAGGCTAGGTGAGGATAATGTGGGTTAACAAACAACATAGGCTAAACGAGGCTCAACGGGGTTAAACCTACAAAAACACATGCATGGAATGATGGCTTTTTGGCTATGGTGGTAACTACTAACTTCATCTTGAATATGAGTTATGCAATTCAATAACATGTTTTGAATGAAATTGGCATGAGTTCTAGTATTTGGAACTAAATGATGAAACGCCTTCTAAGTAGTAACCAAGCAAAGAAAAATGAGATCATGCAACGACTTTAGAAAACAAGAATGCACAGATTTTAACTCTCCAAATAAACGTTTAGGCTCAAGTCTCACAAGGTTGTAGCATTAGTTTGAGTTCCTTCTTTCAAGCATGTTACAAAAACTAATTTTTTTCTTTTTGATTACATGTGAAGTCATAAGTTATAACCACCACCAAGCATAAACAAAGAGTAAATCAAACTTTCATCCATGTTAATCATTCTCTTTAACAGTCATGCAATTACAAACCGAATCCTCATCATTGTGTTGGAAGGTACCCTAAGACACAAACAAACACACAAAAACAACTTAAAAACAACTCTTTTTGGGTTTTCAAAACAATTTTTTTCATTTTTTTCTGGGATTTTCGGATTTTTAGAACAACAAACTCTAAAACACTCTAAAACGGCTTAAAAACACTTAAAAACAGCAAGAAACAACATTTGAAATTATGGGTGACAAAACCCTACGAATTTGTATCAAAACACTTTGGTTACCCCCCCCCACACTTAAATCAAACATTGTCCTCAATGTTTCAAGCATAGACTCACACAAATAACAAACAAACAAACAAAACAACATCTAACAACCTAACATGGCAGAAACGAAATAGCAACAAAGAGAAGAGTTTAGGAACGCAAATCTGGAATTGGAGTGCTTTCTAGGTCTTCCTTTGTTGAATGCATGGGTTGCCTCCCAAGTAGCGCTTGCTTTAACGTCGTACAGCCGGACGAACATGCTTCATAGCCTCACTTGGAGCCCACGGCATGAAGTGGGATGTCCTCCACAACTTGCCCTTCAACACTTTCGTAATATGGCTCTATGAATGGGAGGGGATAGTGATCCTCCCTAATGGTGGTATTTTGGTTCCTATAGTTCATGTAGACGCTCCCACCACCTTTAAATTGATTAGTCACCTGCACCAAAGAAGGTAACAACCTATTAGTTGAAATGGGAATTGAAATTGGAATTGACGACTTACAAACATATTATGGTGAAGGCTCAAAATCGGCAGCCCTATCAACAATGTCACCATGGCTACTTTCGGCCATGTTGGGTGGTTGTAGGGCAATCACTCCAAGTTCTTCTCCAATGGTGGTTCTTGATACATCCTTCTTGATAAGTGTGGATCCTTTCGGCCCTATATCCTTATGCACATGTGATGCGTGATTTATACGCACACAAATTAAACCCTCTTTTTGTCAATTGTAGTATAAGTATAAGTAGGGATCGTTCTGGACCGGGGATTAGGAGGGATTGTTAATCACTTGGATTTGACTCAAAAACATAAAAACAAAGTTAAAAACGTTCACAAAGACTCAAAGGACTCAAAACAAGTTCAAAAGACTCAAAACTGCCTAAAAACACTAACTAGGCAGTTTCTGACCTTAACCCCAATGTTGGACGAATTTAGGATTATGGCTTGATTCAAACGTAAAATAACAATATAAAACACTATACTAGACTCAAAGAATGCAAAACTAAACTTTAAAACACTAAAACAAACCAAAAGACTCAAACATCACCCAAAACACTGATGCGGGAATTTATACGCACACAAATTAAACCCTCTTTTTGTCAATTGTAGTATAAGTATAAGTAGGGATCGTTCTGGACCGGGGATTAGGAGGGATTGTTAACCACTTGGATTTGACTCAAAAACGTAAAATAACAATATGAAACACTATACTAGACTCAAGGAATGCAAAACTAAACTTTAAAACACTAAAACAAACCAAAAGACTCAAACATTACCCAAAACACTCAAAACTGCCTTAAAATCACTTTCTGGGCAGTTTTGAGCACTTTGAGTACTTTGGACGAATTTATGTAACAAATTGAATCACAAACGTAAAAACGTAATATAAAACACTAAACTAGACTCAAAGAATGTAAAACTAAACTTTAAAACACTAAAACAAACCAAAAGACTCAAACAGTACCCAAAGCACTCGAAACTGCCTTAAAAACACTTTCTGGGCAGTTTTGAGCACCTTGAGTACTTTGGACGAATTTGGGAAACAAAATGAAACAAAACACTTATAAACACAAACTAAATGTATTTCTAACTAATTTGACATTAAAGTAAAGGGGGATTTAGGTTTATACGAAATTAAACTAAAATGTACAGATTGTAAATTAAAGCAAAATGTAAATGTGAATGTGATAGAATGAATGGAATGAAGGCTAGCTAAGGGGTTCATCTCCATACATGTTATACTTGCATAATAAAACGATTTCCAATTGCATTTCAATAAATCATTAATTCTCAACACCCCAAGTTAACCGTGATGCACTAATTAACCTTCAAATCATCCTAACGTTATTGAATTGGATGATGCATGCGACAATTCAAAACATTCCCCACAAGTCCTCAACATGAATGCATAGAAGAGGTACAAGCAAGAATCATTACGCTCTATGAAAATTATAAGTGTTGACGAGGCATTCGTTACTATGATTGCATGAAACTTATGCCCAGAATTTGTTTAACGCGATTGTTTATAAGCAACCTCCACTACTTGTGAATATAAGTTCGTAACTATTAGGTGAAACTCACTTATATTCTAGCGTCATATTCATGCATGAAAATTAAGCGTGCATTCTCAATAAACATACATAAATAAGTTATCAATCAAACAGTTAAATAAATTGAATCCACAACTTATGAAACGCAATTAGAAGTAATCAAATCAAAATGCAAGCATAAACATATATTTCGAATCCCCCCCTAGCCAAGGGGGGTTTAGTTGAATTTAAACATTGGAATCAAAGAAACACCTAAACATTCCAACAACTCAAACTTGAATTGTATGAACGTTTAGGCCCTCTTCTCTTCCATTCCTCATTCGTACAAAACAAAGAGTATTGAAATTAAACATTGAAATCAAAGAAACACCTAAACATTCCAACAACTCAAACTTGAATTGTATGAACGTTTAGGCCCTCTTATCTTCCTCTTCGTTGTAGCACAAGGTCTAAGGATAGTTTGATGGTGTGAATGGTTTGGGGAGTGGTTGGAGTGGCTGCAATGGAGGAGAAAAGTGTTTTGGTGGCTGCTGCAAGGGTGTGGAGAGGTTTTGACGAATTTCTGGAATATGGAAGAGTGAATGAGAATGAATGAGAATGAATGCTTATTTATAGGTGAAATGGGGGGAACATGACAGCTAGGATGGAATGTGGCTGCATGTTTGAATGATTAAAGGATGCATGTGGGTTGAAATTGCATGTGCAATGAATATGTGGCTGCATGTGCAAGGGGACAATCTGAAAATGCATGTGAAAGCATGTGTTGGCTGCAATGATGAAATGGATGGGAGTGCATGTGGCTTAATTAATTAAAGGGAGTGCATGTGCAATGTTTTAAAGGATGGAATGCATGTGAATATGATGGAAATCTGATATGGTGATGGGAGATGCATGTGGCTGATTTATGCATGTGAATGCATGTGGCTGCAATGGATTAGGAATCCTTCAATTTCGTCCATTCCTTTTGCTCCAAACATAAGCTATCCATTCCAAGTCCAATTTTGCTCCAAAATGCTCCAAAATGCATCTTTTTGCTTCCTTAGCCATATGAACCTAAAAACACACGAAAATGGCTTAAACGACTAAAACAACTATGAATTAACAATATAAATGCACGAAAACAAGCTAAGTAAGTCGCCTAAATATGCTTCTATCAAACACTCAAAACAGCCTTAAAATCACTTTCTGGGCAGTTTTGAGCACTTTGGTGAATTTGGACGAATTTTGGGAAATAAATTGAATCAAAACACTTTAAAACATAAACTAAACAAAGTCTAAACACTAAAGAACAAGAAAGTAAAGGGGGGTTTTAAATTGACGAGAATTGAAATAACGAAACAAGTTAATAAACTAGACAGAATGTAAAGATGAATTTGATGGAATTGAATGGATGGGAACCTAGCTAAGGGGTTCATCTCCATACATGTTATACTTGCATAATAAAATGATTTCCAATTGCATTTCAATAAACTATGATACTCAACACCCCAAGTTAACCGTGATGCACTAATTAACCTTCAAATCTTCCTAACGTTATTGAATTGGATGATGCATGCGACAATTCAAAACATTCCCCACAAGTCCTCAACATGAATGCATAGAAGAGGTACAAGCAAGAATCATTACGCTCTATGAAAATTATAAGTGTTGACGAGGCATTCGTTACTATGATTGCATGAAACTTATGCCAAGAATTTGTTTAACGCGATTGTTTATAAGCAACCTCCACTACTTGTGAATATAAGTTCGTAACTATTAGGTGAAACTCACTTATATTCTAGCGTCATATTCATGCATGAAAATTAAGCGCGCATTCTCAATAAACATACATAAATAAGTTATCAATCAAACGGTTAAACAAATTGAATCCACAACTTATGAAACGCAATTAGAAGTAATCAAATCAAAATGCAAGCATAAACATATATTTCGAATTCCCCCCTAGCCAAGGGGGGTTTAGTTGAATTTAAACATTGGAATCAAAGAAACACCTAAACATTCCAACAACTCAAACTTGAATTGTATGAACGTTTAGGCACTCTTCTCTTCCATTCCTCATACGTACAAAACAAAGAGTATTGAAATTAAACATTGAAATCAAAGAAACACCTAAACATTCCAACAACTCAAACTTGAATTGTATGAACGTTTAGGCCCTCTTATCTTCCTCTTCGTTGTAGCACAAGGTCTAAGGATAGTTTGATGGTGTGAATGGTTTGGGGAGTGGTTGGAGTGGCTGTAATGGAGGAGAAAAGTGTTTTGGTGGCTGTTGCAAGGGTGTGGAGAGGTTTTGACGAATTTCTGGAATATGGAAGAGTGAATGAATGTGGCTGCAAGGTGTGAATGATTATGGGTGCATGTGGCTGCAATGGATTAGGAATCCTTCAATTTCGTCCATTCCTTTTGCTCCAAACATAAGCTATCCATTCCAAGTCCAATTTTGCTCCAAAATGCTCCAAAATGCATCTTTTTGCTTCCTTAGCCATATGAACCTAAAAACACACGAAAATGGCTTAAACTACTAAAACAACTATGAATTAACAATATGAATGCATGAAAACAAGCTAAGTAAGTTGCCTAAATATGCTCCTATCAAATTCCCCCACACTTATCTTTTGATCGTCCTCGAGCAAAACAGAAAAACAAAACAAACAAAACGACACTAAACAAGTAAAACACAACCTAAACCTTCCAACAATCGTCTCCAAGATTTCCAATGCACATGACAAGTTAAAAATCATTATTCCCACAGATTTTAGCCATCTTTACACTTAAGTACATTCTTACTCATAGTCACCACATACTAGTTCACCATTAAGCATTTTAAAACCATGATTTGAATGTTGTAACATGCCTTAGAGAATTTCCTCAATTCCTTATTAGAATGCACTCTATTTTCACATAGATTTTCTGACTACACACCCTACACTAGTTATATGTGAGAGATTGATGTAAACATGTAGACGAACACTCACATATGTTATAACAAGGAAAGCATTTTCTGGATTTACGATAATGACATGAATATGATCTCATGAATGGAATGCTACTACTTAGAATGAGAACCAGTGATTCCATAAGCTCATATCAATTCCAAACTCCACATTATTGAACACATAACGATCAAGATAGAAGTCAAAGGTTGTAACGGGGCTTGGGGAGTTGGCTAACAATGAAAGGATAGGGAAAACAAACGTTCTTTAAGCAATAGTGAGCAAAGTATTGAATTAGGCACTTAGAATTCCCTTTAGAACCCAGAAGTCAACTTTGAACACCCAAGGGGAAGTCAAACAAAACTTAGGGCCATATTCAAACTTTTTGGGCCCTTTCTTCAACAATCACACTTGTGAGTCCATTCTCACTTATTTTCACTCTTTTTCTTTCTTTTCTTCTTCTTTTTCCCACATTTTTTTTTTCTTTTTTTTTTCCGTGCCTCCTTTAAGACTTGGGCACATACATACACACAAAAATCCCTTCCCCCACACTTATTTTCTGCAACATATTAATCAAAAGGAATTCATTTAAGTCATGCTCACTATACTTCAAGAACAAGGGTATAGGAAAGTCCTACTCTAGGTTAGGTAAGGGGTGATGTGGTTAGCAAAGAAAATAGGCTAAACGAGGCTCAACGGGGTTAAAACTAATATATACGAAATATGGGAAGTAAGGCTATTTGGTTATGGTGGCAACAACTTCATCTTGATATATATTATGCAATTCAATGTCATGCTTTGAATGAAACGGATATAAGTTCTAGCATTTAGTTCTATCATGATACAATTGCATTCTAAGTAGCAACCAAGCAAGGAATAATGAGATCATGCAACAACTTTAAAAAAACAAAGAATCACAGAAAATAGCTCTCCAAAGAAAGTAATGGCTCGAGTCTCACAGGGTTGTAGCGTTTGTTTGAGTTCCTTCCTTCAAGCATGTTACAAAAACGAATTTTCCTTTTATGATTGCATGTGAAGTCATACATTATAACCATAACCAAGCATATACCAAGAGTAAATCAAACTTTTCTCCATGTTTATAACTTTTTTTAACCGTCATGTAATTACAAACCAAATCCTTATCATTGTGTTGGAAGGTACCCTAAGACACAAACACACAAAAACGACTCAAAACACTCTTTTTAGGCTTTTCAAAACATGTTTTTTCAAATTTTTATGTGATTTTCGGAGTTATAAAACAAAACACACTAAAACACTCTAAAACAACTTAAAAACACCTTAAAACAGCAAGGAACAACATTAGAAGTTATGGTGGATAAAACCCTACGAATTTGTATCAAAACACTTTAGTTACCCCCCCACACTTAAATCAAACATTGTCCTCAATGTTTTAAGCATAGATTCACATGAAACATAAGTAAACACACAAAAAGCATTTAAACATACTAAACATGGCAGAATGTAATTAACAAAGAGAAGAGTTTAGGGACGCAAATCTGGTTATGGAGTGTAAATTCCCTCTTCTCCTTGGTGATTGCATTGAGGCTTTGATCTTTGTGATTCCACAGGCTTACTCTTGAACTGGTTGCCGCCCATCGTTGATTTTCCTTTGTGCTACTTCTTGAACTGGGCAGCAGGATTCTTTTGGTCTCCTCCACTTGTTGATTTTCCTTTGTGCTACTGGGCTGGATGATTCTTTTGGTCTTCCCCGAAGGTCTGAGCTTACCCCTTTGGTCTGTTTCTTTGTTCAATCTTTCCAATTCGTATTGAAAAGGGTTGGAGGATAACTCAGCCTAAGTTTGTCTCCACCTGCTTCAATGTATCATTTTCACTTGCCTTACTCGCTCCCCTTTGCAGAAGTGGTCCCTTCTCTGGAAGTGTATCAACCGTTGAAGATGACTACTCGAGAGCAACGCTAGGTAAGCAATCAGGAATAGATTCCAGGCAGTTGGCTCCAGATCGGAAGACTGACTCCAAGTGCCGGCTGATTGCTTCTTTTACTTTGCCATGCGAGTAAGAACAAGGACAAAGAAAAAGACAGGGAAAGAGCATGATATGAGATACTTTTGCTTTTGACCTTGATGATATGAGATACCTTTGCTTTTGAAGAAGCGGTGAATGAATCAGCATACTTCAATCCGTCGTTTCCTCCTGGGTCATCTGTACTCCAGGCATCTGGTATCATCTTTGGGGAAGAAGAAAGAATTGAGTATTTCGAAAGGCTTTGCTGGGAGTGCGCCCTCAGAGGTGAGAGAGAGTTGGGCATGGTTCTTCAGGTTTGCCTTGCCATAAAAGACGAAGGTCGACATATATAGAGATAATATCAAATGGTGGTACTATTCTTTTACCCTTGTCGACAAATGTCTCTTCGATATCAGAACGACGCCTCTTCGATTTCTGAGCAGGCGCCCCTTCGATTTCTGAACGACGCCCCTTTGCTTTCTGAACGACACGTGGTAGTGCGGATGCGGCTCCTTTTGACAAAGCTGCACGCGTTTTCTAAAAAGCAGAGAAAGCGTCGCCGAACTTTGCGCTTGTCGGCTAAAGACGTGTAGTTGCGATGATGGCCTCCACGTGTTTTCAGCTTTGTCAGAAATCTTTTGACAAAGTTGAACGCGTTTTCTGAAAAGCCGAGAAAGCGTCGCCTAAATTTCGCCGGAAATTCCGGCTTTTTGAATCGGAGGACGCGTCGCCTTGGCTTCTTATAGAGGTATCGATCACCGCCAACAAACACACTCTGAAGACTTCCCATTCTTGAAAATCGACTCCGGCCCTTTGAAATTTAACTCCATCCCTTCTCTTTGAACACTTTTGAAAAATGGCAAACTCATCGAACCTTAGCTTGGAATTGAGCCTTAGCAGTGATACGGGCGCGCCGCGTCAAGGTAACGTATGGCGCCCTTCTTTCTTATCTTCTAACGGTCTTCTTACAGGTGAAGACTCCGTGATGCAGGACGCCATGATGCGAGAATTATACGCACACAAATTAAACCCTCTTTTTGTCAATTGTAGTATAAGTATAAGTAGGGATCGTTCTTAACCGGGGATTAGGAGGGATTGCAAATCACTTGGAAACTGACTCAAAAACGTAAAATAAAGTTAAAAACGTTCACAAAGACTCAAAGGACTCAAAACAAGTTCAAAAGACTCAAAACTGCCTAAAAACACTAACTAGGCAGTTTCTGACCTTAAACCCAATGTTGGACGAATTTAAGATTATGGTTTGATTCAAACGTAAAAGCACAATATAAAACACTATACTAGACTCAAAGAATGCAAAACTAAACTTTAAAACACTAAAACAAACCAAAAGACTCAAACATCACCCAAAACACTCAAAACAGCCTTAAAATCACTTTCTGGGCAGTTTTGAGCACTTTGGTGAATTTGGACGAATTTTGGGAAATAAATTGAATCAAAACACTTTAAAACATAAACTAAACAAAGTCTAAACACTAAAGAACAAGAAAGTAAAGGGGGGTTTTAAATTGACGAGAATTGAAATAACGAAAGAAGTTAATAAACTAGACAGAATGTAAAGATGAATTTGATGGAATTGAATGGATGGGAACCTAGCTAAGGGGTTCATCTCCATACATGTTATACTTGCATAATAAAATGATTTCCAATTGCATTTCAATAAACTATGATACTCAACACCCCAAGTTAACCGTGATGCACTAATTAACCTTCAAATCTTCCTAACGTTATTAAATTGGATGATGCATGCGACAATTCAAAACATTCCCCACAAGTCCTCAACATGAATGCATAGAAGAGGTACAAGCAAGAATCATTACGCTCTATGAAAATTATAAGTGTTGACGAGGCATTCGTTACTATGATTGCATGAAACTTATGCCAAGAATTTGTTTAACGCGATTGTTTATAAGCAACCTCCACTACTTGCGAATATAAATTCGTAACTATTAGGTGAAACTCACTTATATTCTAGCGTCATATTCATGCATGAAAATTAAGCGCGCATTCTCAATAAACATACATAAATAAGTTATCAATCAAACGGTTAAACAAATTGAATCCACAACTTATGAAACGCAATTAGAAGTAATCAAATCAAAATGCAAGCATAAACATATATTTCGAATCCCCCCCTAGCCAAGGGGGGTTTAGTTGAATTTAAACATTGGAATCAAAGAAACACCTAAACATTCCAACAACTCAAACTTGAATTGTATGAACGTTTAGGCACTCTTCTCTTCCATTCCTCATACGTACAAAACAAAGAGTATTGAAATTAAACATTGAAATCAAAGAAACACCTAAACATTCCAACAACTCAAACTTGAATTGTATGAACGTTTAGGCACTCTTCTCTTCCTCTTCGTTGTAGCACAAGGTCTAAGGATAGTTTGATGGTGTGAATGGTTTGGGGAGTGGTTGGAGTGGCTGCAATGGAGGAGAAAAGAGTTTTGGTGGCTGCAATGAGGGTGTGGAGAGGTTTTGACGAATTTCTGGAATATGGAAGAGTGTATGAATGAGAATGAATGAAGTGTGTATGGTTTTTATAGGGAGATGGATGGATGGGAGAGGGAACATGACAGCTAGGTTGCATGTGCAAATGCTAGAATTCTGAAATGGTGATGGGAGATGCATGTGGCTGATTTATGCATGTGATTAAAGGGAGTGCATGTTTGAATGATTAAAGGGACATGTGGGGGTGGAAATGATGAATGAAATGCATGTGAATGTTTGGTGGCTGAAATGATGAAGTGGGAAGTGCATGTGCTGAAATGATAAAGGGGGAAGTGCATGTGGGTTGGAAATATAAAAGGGGAATGCATGTGGCTGCAAGGTGTGGTGAATGATGATGAATGCATGTGGATTAAAGAGTGAATGGTGGCTGCAAAGTGAATGAATAATGAAATGGGAAAGCATGTGCAAGGTTTTGGTGTGAATGATTGAATGTGCATGTGGCTGCAATGGATTAGGAATCCTTCAATTTCGTCCATCCTCTTGGCTCCAAGCATATGATATCCATTTCAATCTCTAATTTGCTCCAAAATGCTCCAAAATGCATCTATTTGCTTCCTTAGCCATATGAACCTAAAAACACACGAAAATGGCTTAAACTACTAAAACAACTATGAATTAACAATATAAATGCACGAAAACAAGCTAAGTAAGTCGCCTAAATATGCTCCTATCAAATTCCCCCACACTTAGCTTTTGCTAGTCCTCGAGCAAAACAAAACAAAAGAAACCAAAAACAAAAGAAAACGAACAAAACACAACCTACACCTTCCAACAATTGTCTCAAGGATTTCCAATGCTCATGACAAGTTAAAAATCATTATTCCCACATATTTTAGCCATCTTTACACTTAAGTACATTCTTAATCATAGTCACCACGTACTAGTTCACAATTAAGCATTTAAAACACATTTCGAATGTAGTAACATGCCTTAGAGAATTTGCTCAAATCCTTACAAGATATGCACTCGTTTTTCACACAGATTTTCTGACTACACACCCTACACTAGTTATATGTGAGAAGATTGATGTAAATATGAATTCTAACACTCACATATGTTATATCAAAGAAAGCATTTTCTGGATTTACGACAATGACATGAATATGATCTCATGAATGGAATGCTACTACTTAGAACGAGAACCAGTGATTCCATAAGCTCATATCAATTCCAAACTCCACATATTGAATACATAACATCAAGATAGAAGTTGAGGGTTGTAACGGGGCTAAGGGTAATGGTTTAACAAAGAAAGGTAAAGTAAAACAAAGGTTCTTAAAGTAATAGGAAGCGAAGTAATGAAATTGAAACTTAAACTCACTTTTAATGGCAGAAATCAACTTTCAAACACAAGGGAAGATTCATGCAACAACTAGGGTCAAATTCACTCTTTTGGACCCTTCCTTCAATAACCAATGCTTGTGAGATCATTCTCACTTATTTTTTTCAACTCTTTTTTTTTTTTTTTTTTTTTTTTTTCTTTCTTTTCAACAACAATTTTTTTTTTTTTTTTTTTTCTTTATTTCATTCTTTGGCCGTGCCCTATTATCTTCCCCACACTTATTTTCTGCAGTATATTGATCAAAAGGAGTTCATTCTAAGTCATGCTTCACTATCCTTTAAGAACAAGGGGTTAACAAAGAAAATAAGCTTGAAAAGGCTCAAAAGGGGTAATCCTACAATACATGTGAAAAGGGATAGGCTCTTTGGCTTTGGCTTGACTAACAACTTCATCTTATTGTATGTTATGCAATCAATATCATGCTTTGAATGAAACGGATATAAGTTCTAGCATTTAGTTCTATCATGATACAATTGCATTCTAAGTAGCAACCAAGCAAGGAATAATGAGATCATGCAACAACTTTAGAAAACAAAGAATCACAGAAAATAACTCTCCAAAGAAGGTAATGGCTCGAGTCTCACAGGGTCGTAGCGTTTGTTTGAGTTCCTTCCTTCAAGCATGTTACAAAAACGAATTTTTCTTTTATGATTGCATGTGAAGTCATACATTATAACCATAACCAAGCATATACCAAGAGTAAATCAAACTTTCATCTATGTTTATAACTCTTTTTAACCGTCATGCAATTACAAACCAAATCCATGTCATTTTGTTGGAAGGTACCCTAAGACACAAACACACAAAAACGACTCAAAACACTCTTTTTAAGTTTTTCAAAACACATTTTTCAAATTTTTATGTGATTTTCGGAGTTATAAAAACAAAACCTACTAAAACACTCTAAAACAACTTAAAAACACCTTAAAACAGCAAGGAACAACATTTGAAGTTATGGGTGATAAAATCCCACGAATTTGCATTAAATATACTTAGTTACCCCCCCACACTTAAATCAAACATTGTCCTCAATGTTTTAAGCATAGATTCACACAAAACATAAGTAAACACACAAAAAAACAACTAAACATACTAAACATGGCAGAATGTAATTAACAAAGAGAAGAGTTTAGGGATGCAAATCTGGTTATGGAGTGTAAATTCCCTCTTCTCCTTGGTGATTGCATTGAGGCATTGATCTTGGTGATTCCACAGGCATACTCTTGAACTGGGCTGCATGATTCTTTTGGTCTCCTCCACTTGTTGATTTTCCTTTGTGCTACTGGGCTGGAGGATTCTTTTGGTCTTCCCCGAAGGTCTGAGCTTACCCCTTTGGTCTGTTTCTTTGTTCAATCTTTCCAATTCGTATTGAAAAGGGTTGAAGTATAACTCAGCCTATGTTTGTCTCCACATGCTTCAATGTATCATTTTCACTTGCCTTACTCGCTCCCCTTTGC
The DNA here is from genome assembly GCF_041283825.1 of Pyrus communis. NCBI lineage: Eukaryota > Viridiplantae > Streptophyta > Magnoliopsida > Rosales > Rosaceae > Pyrus > Pyrus communis. The sequence continues at coordinate 24,217,762 of NC_142569.1, forward strand.
AGAAGTGGTCCCTTCTCCGGAAGTGTATCAACCGTTAAAGATGACTACTCGAGAGCAACGCTAGGTAAGCAATCAGGAATAGGTTCCAGGCAGTTGGCTCTAGATCGAAAGACTGACTCCAAGTGCCGGCTGATTACTTCTTTTACTTTGCCATGCGAGTAAGAACAAGGACAAAGAAAAAGACAGGGAAAGAGCATGATATGAGATACTTTTGCTTTTGACCTTGATGATATGAGATACCTTTGCTTTTGAAGAAGCGGTGAATGAATCAGCACACTTCAATCCGCCGTTTCCTCCTGGGTCATCTGTACTCCAGGCATCTGGTATCATCTTTGGGGAAGAAGAAAGAATTGAGTATTTCGAAAGGCTTTGCTGGGAGTGCGCCCTCAGAGGTGAGGGAGAGTTGGACATTTTCTTCAGGTTTGCCTTGCCATAAAAGACGAAGGTCGACATATATAGAGATAATATCAAGTGGTGGTACTGTTCTTTTACCCTTGTCGACAAATGTCTCTTCGATATCCGAACGACTCCTCTTCGATTTCTGAGCAGGAGCCCCTTCGATTTCTGAACGACGCCCCTTCTCTTTCTGAACGACACGTGGTAGTGCAGATGCGGCTCCTTTTGACAAAGCTGCACGCGTTTTCTGAAAAGCAGAGAAAGCGTCGCCGAACTTTGCGCTTGTCGGCTAAAGACGTGTAGTTGCGATGATGGCCTCCACGTGTTTTCAGCTTTGTCAGAAATCTTTTGACAAAGTTGAACGCGTTTTCTGAAAAGCCGAGAAAGCGTCGCCTAACTTACGCCGGAAATTCCGGCTCTTTGAATCGATGGACGCGTCGCCTTGGCTTTTTATAGAGCTATCGATCACCGCCAACATACACACTCTGAAGATTTCCCATTCTTGAACATCGTCTCCGGCCCTTTGAAATTTTAACTCCATCCACCCCTTCTCTTTGAACACTTTCGAAAATGGCAAACTCATCGAACCTTAGCTTAGATTTGAGTCTCAGCAGCAATCCGGTTGTGCCCCGTCAAGGTAATGTATGGCGCCCTTCTTTTTTATCTTCTAACGGTCCTCTTACAGGTGAAGACTCCGTGATGCAGGACGCCACAACAGCTACAATAGTAGCTAGGAACCTCCTTACTCCAAAAGATAGTAGGCTGCTGTCAGGACGGTCCGATGAGTTGGCCGTTCAAGAGTCCCTCGCACTTAGTGTTCAGTGTGCGAGTTCTGTGTCTAACATGGGCCAACGCCTGGTTGCCCGCTCCCGTCAGGTGGAATCATTGATGGCAGAGGTGGAAAGTCTTAAGCAAGAGATCCAGCAGCTTAAGTACGAGAATAGAAGTTTGCATGTGCTTGCCAACAACTATTCGACGGGCATGAAGAGGAAGCTTGATGAGCTGCAAGAGTCTGAAGGTCGGATTCACAGTGACCGTCAAAGGTTTTCGTCTTTCCACCAGAGGCACCTTTTTCCTGGCTCATCCAGCGCTTGGCCAAGTATTGAGGCCTGCAATGCTCTAGCTCCGATGCCTCTCGCTCCGATGCCTTCCGCTCCGATGCCTTCCGCTCCAAAGCCTTCCGCTTCGATGCCTTCCACTACTATGCCTCCCGCTTCTATGCCTTCCGCTTCGACGCCTCGTAGTAGGGCTTCACGTAAACAACCTTTGTGAAGCTCCATCTTTCTCCATGTTTAATAAATAAATTTTTTTTTTTTTTTTTTTTTTTTTTTTTTTTTTAACATAAATAAAATCAAACGGCATGGAATTGGTCCTTGAATGGAAGGTGATACTTGAAGTGAACCGGCATTGGTTTGAATTCTAGTGTAGGTGCCTGATTCATAAAAAACAGCAAGTTAGTATAAAATGTAATGGAATTTGGAAAAAAAAACTTACTTGTTTTGTCCGATAAGAACTCAATGACAAACACCACTCCTTTCAAAGTTTCAGGGATATTGGACTTGGCCAGATTGCAAGTGATGGTTATGACTTGTCCAATGTCATCAAATTTAACTTCTTTGGATTTTGTGGTTTCAAGAACGTCCTCTTTGATGAATTCATGACATTCCCTACTTTGCACCTTTGGAAGGGCTTCCAAGATGTCTTTTTCACTTTCTTCTTCCTTGGAATTCATGAACCTGCAAGGAATAGGGATATTTGTTGGAATGGGGTTAGAACTAATTGGAACAACCTTACTTGAATTAGATGGCGTAGGAGCAATAAGTGCTTCTGACAAAGGTGCTTCAAATCCTCCCTTCGGATTTACAATGGTTGAACTAGGGAGTTTGCCTTGGTCGCAAAATTGTCCTACGAACTCCGCTATCTGCCCAATTTGCTTTTCCAAGTGGTCCAACCTTTTGTCTTCTTGTCGATCCTCATTGTCTTGATTTTGTGAGCCCTGCACCAAACAAATTAATTCGTTAAGCTTTTGATTATAATCTATTGACGAACTTAAATTTGGTTGGGCATATTGAATATGAGGTTGTGGTGGGTGTATAGGTCTTGAATAGAACTCCTCATATGGCTGCCAATATCCTTCTTCTTGAACATGTTGAGGTTCCCACCACATAGAGTTTGAATGATCACTCCAATCTGAACTGTAAGTATTGGAAAACACGTTATTCCTTGATTGAAGATCAAATATATCAACACTTTGCATTTGAGACCTTTCCATGAGCTGTGACAAAAGAGAAGCATTATCAAGTGCCATGTTGTTCTTCTCTAGTATTTGAATTCAACAAACAAAACAAAAATCAAAAACTAAAACTAAAATACATAACAGAAACAAACAATCCAAGAGATTAGCAAAATTGCTAATCCCCGGCAACGGCGCCAAAATTTGATGCGAGAATTATACGCACACAAATTAAACCCTCTTTTTGTCAATTGTAGTATAAGTATAAGTAGGGATCGTTCTTAACCGGGGATTAGGAGGGATTGCAAATCACTTGGAAACTGACTCAAAAACGTAAAATAAAGTTAAAAACGTTCACAAAGACTCAAAGGACTCAAAACAAGTTCAAAAGACTCAAAACTGCCTAAAAACACTAACTAGGCAGTTTCTGACCTTAAACCCAATGTTGGACGAATTTAAGATTATGGTTTGATTCAAACGTAAAAACACAATATAAAACACTATACTAGACTCAAAGAATGCAAAACTAAACTTTAAAACACTAAAACAAACCAAAAGACTCAAACATCACCCAAAACACTCAAAACAGCCTTAAAATCACTTTCTGGGCAGTTTTGAGCACTTTGGTGAATTTGGACGAATTTTGGGAAATAAATTGAATCAAAACACTTTAAAACATAAACTAAACAAAGTCTAAACACTAAAGAACAAGAAAGTAAAGGGGGGTTTTAAATTGACGAGAATTGAAATAACGAAAGAAGTTAATAAACTAGACAGAATGTAAAGATGAATTTGATGGAATTGAATGGATGGGAACCTAGCTAAGGGGTTCATCTCCATACATGTTATACTTGCATAATAAAATGATTTCCAATTGCATTTCAATAAACTATGATACTCAACACCCCAAGTTAACCGTGATGCACTAATTAACCTTCAAATCTTCCTAACGTTATTAAATTGGATGATGCATGCGACAATTCAAAACATTCCCCACAAGTCCTCAACATGAATGCATAGAAGAGGTACAAGCAAGAATCATTACGCTCTATGAAAATTATAAGTGTTGACGAGGCATTCGTTACTATGATTGCATGAAACTTATGCCAAGAATTTGTTTAACGCGATTGTTTATAAGCAACCTCCACTACTTGCGAATATAAATTCGTAACTATTAGGTGAAACTCACTTATATTCTAGCGTCATATTCATGCATGAAAATTAAGCGCGCATTCTCAATAAACATACATAAATAAGTTATCAATCAAACGGTTAAACAAATTGAATCCACAACTTATGAAACGCAATTAGAAGTAATCAAATCAAAATGCAAGCATAAACATATATTTCGAATCCCCCCCTAGCCAAGGGGGGTTTAGTTGAATTTAAACATTGGAATCAAAGAAACACCTAAACATTCCAACAACTCAAACTTGAATTGTATGAACGTTTAGGCACTCTTCTCTTCCATTCCTCATACGTACAAAACAAAGAGTATTGAAATTAAACATTGAAATCAAAGAAACACCTAAACATTCCAACAACTCAAACTTGAATTGTATGAACGTTTAGGCACTCTTCTCTTCCTCTTCGTTGTAGCACAAGGTCTAAGGATAGTTTGATGGTGTGAATGGTTTGGGGAGTGGTTGGAGTGGCTGCAATGGAGGAGAAAAGAGTTTTGGTGGCTGCAATGAGGGTGTGGAGAGGTTTTGACGAATTTCTGGAATATGGAAGAGTGTATGAATGAGAATGAATGAAGTGTGTATGGTTTTTATAGGGAGATGGATGGATGGGAGAGGGAACATGACAGCTAGGTTGCATGTGCAAATGCTAGAATTCTGAAATGGTGATGGGAGATGCATGTGGCTGATTTATGCATGTGATTAAAGGGAGTGCATGTTTGAATGATTAAAGGGACATGTGGGGGTGGAAATGATGAATGAAATGCATGTGAATGTTTGGTGGCTGAAATGATGAAGTGGGAAGTGCATGTGCTGAAATGATAAAGGGGGAAGTGCATGTGGGTTGGAAATATAAAAGGGGAATGCATGTGGCTGCAAGGTGTGGTGAATGATGATGAATGCATGTGGATTAAAGAGTGAATGGTGGCTGCAAAGTGAATGAATAATGAAATGGGAAAGCATGTGCAAGGTTTTGGTGTGAATGATTGAATGTGCATGTGGCTGCAATGGATTAGGAATCCTTCAATTTCGTCCATCCTCTTGGCTCCAAGCATATGATATCCATTTCAATCTCTAATTTGCTCCAAAATGCTCCAAAATGCATCTATTTGCTTCCTTAGCCATATGAACCTAAAAACACACGAAAATGGCTTAAACTACTAAAACAACTATGAATTAACAATATAAATGCACGAAAACAAGCTAAGTAAGTCGCCTAAATATGCTCCTATCACGCCACAACAGCTACAATAGTAGCTAGGAACCTCCTCACTCCAAAAGATAGTAGGCTGCTGTCAGGACGGTCCGATGAGTTGGCCGTTCAAGAGTCCCTCGCACTTAGTGTTCAGTGTGCGAGTTCTGTGTCCAACATGGGCCAACGCCTGCTTGCCCGCTCCCGTCAGGTGGAATCATTGATGGCAGAAGTGGAAAGTCTTAAGCAAGAGATCCAGCAGCTTAAGTACGAGAATAGAAGTTTGCATGTGCTTGCAAACAACTATTCGACGGGCATGAAGAGGAAGCTTGATGAGCTGCAAGAGTCTGAAGGTCGGATTCACAGTGACCGTCAAAGGTTTTCGTCTTTCCTCCAGAGGCACCTTTTTCCTGGCTCATCCAGCGCTTGGCCAAGTATTGAGGCCTGGAAAGCTCTAGCTCCGATGCCTCCCGCTCCGATGCCTTCCGTTCCTATGTCTTCTGCTCCGATGCCTTCCATTCCGATGCCTTCTGTTCCTACACCTTCCGCTTCAAGAGTAAAGCCACGTAGTGGGGCCTCAAGCAAACAACCTCTCTGAAGGCTACATCTGCTTAATTTTATTTTTTTTTCTTTTTTTTTTTTTTTTTTTTTTTCTGAATCAATCGGCATGGAATTTATCTTTGAATGGGCGGTGATACTTGAAATGATCCGGTAATGGTTTAAATTCAAGATTGGATGCCTGAATCATTAACAACATGTTAGTATAAAAGAAAATTGAAATTGGAGGAGGTGGCTTACTTATGTGCTCCGACATGAACTCAAGGATAAACACATCTTCTTTGAACATTTCAGGAACTTTGCCCTTGGACAGATTTGATGTGAGGATTGGCCCTTGTCTTGTGTCATAAAATTCAACTTCTTTGGGGTTGTTTGCCTCAAGAACGTCCTCTTTGATGAATTCATGATATTCCCTACTTTGCACCTTTGGAAGGGCTTCCAAGATGTCTTTTTCACTTTCTTCTTCCTTGGAATTCATGAACCTGCAAGGAATAGGGATATTAGGTGGAATGGGGTTAGAATTAATTAAATTTGGAACAACCTTACTTGAATTAGATGGCGTAGGAGCAATAGGTGCCTCCGGCAAAGGTGTTTCGACCCTTGCCGTGGGTTGGGTGTATTCCTCTTCCTCAAATTGCAACTCCTCATCCACTTCTAGGCTATGTTTGGACATTTTTAGGTCAGCTCCAACCTCCATAGCACTTCCCAAAGTGATAGCATTATGGATTTCAAAATCTTCCTTCGAGTTTTCAATGGTTGAACTAGGGAGTTCGCCTTGGTCTCGAAACTGTCCTACGAACTCCGCGATCTGCCCAATTTGCTTTTCCAAGAGGTCCAACCTTTGTGGTGTCTGCATAGGCGTTGAATAGAACTCCTCATATGGCGGCCAATATCCTTCTTGTTGAGCCTCATTCTCTTGATTTTGTGAGCCCTGCACCAAACAAATTAATTCATTAAGCTTTTGATTATAATCTATTGACGAACTTGAATTTGGTTGGGCATATTGAATATGAGGTTGTGGTGGCTGCCAATATCCTTCTTCTTGAACATGTTGAGCTTCCCACCACATAGAGTTTGAATGATCACTCCAATCTGAATTGTAAGTATTGGAAAACACGTTATTCCTTGATTGAAGATCAAATATATCAACGCTTTGCATTTGGGACCGTTCCATGAGCTGTGACAAAAGAGAAGCATTATCAAGTGCCATGTTGTTCTTCTCCAGTACTTAAAATCAACAAACAAAACACAAATCAAAAACTAAAACTAAAATACAAAACAGAAACGAACAATCCAAGAGATTAGCAAATTTTCTAATCCCCGGCAACGGCGCCAAAATTTGATGCGTGATTTATACGCACACAAATTAAACCCTCTTTTTGTCAATTGTAGTATAAGTATAAGTAGGGATCGTTCTGGACCGGGGATTAGGAGGGATTGTTAATCACTTGGATTTGACTCAAAAACATAAAAACAAAGTTAAAAACGTTCACAAAGACTCAAAGGACTCAAAACAAGTTCAAAAGACTCAAAACTGCCTAAAAACACTAACTAGGCAGTTTCGGACCTTAACCCCAATGTTGGACGAATTTAGGATTATGGCTTGATTCAAACGTAAAATAACAATATAAAACACTATACTAGACTCAAAGAATGCAAAACTAAACTTTAAAACACTAAAACAAACCAAAAGACTCAAACATTACCCAAAACACTCAAAACAGCCTTAAAATCACTTTCTGGGCAGTTTTGAGCACTTTGGTGAATTTGGACGAATTTTGGGAAATAAATTGAATCAAAACACTTTAAAACATAAACTAAACAAAGTCTAAACACTAAAGAACAAGAAAGTAAAGGGGGGTTTTAAATTGACGAGAATTGAAATAACGAAACAAGTTAATAAACTAGACAGAATGTAAAGATGAATTTGATGGAATTGAATGGATGGGAACCTAGCTAAGGGGTTCATCTCCATACATGTTATACTTGCATAATAAAATGATTTCCAATTGCATTTCAATAAACTATGATACTCAACACCCCAAGTTAACCGTGATGCACTAATTAACCTTCAAATCTTCCTAACGTTATTGAATTGGATGATGCATGCGACAATTCAAAACATTCCCCACAAGTCCTCAACATGAATGCATAGAAGAGGTACAAGCAAGAATCATTACGCTCTATGAAAATTATAAGTGTTGACGAGGCATTCGTTACTATGATTGCATGAAACTTATGCCAAGAATTTGTTTAACGCGATTGTTTATAAGCAACCTCCACTACTTGTGAATATAAGTTCGTAACTATTAGGTGAAACTCACTTATATTCTAGCGTCATATTCATGCATGAAAATTAAGCGCGCATTCTCAATAAACATACATAAATAAGTTATCAATCAAACGGTTAAACAAATTGAATCCACAACTTATGAAACGCAATTAGAAGTAATCAAATCAAAATGCAAGCATAAACATATATTTCGAATTCCCCCCTAGCCAAGGGGGGTTTAGTTGAATTTAAACATTGGAATCAAAGAAACACCTAAACATTCCAACAACTCAAACTTGAATTGTATGAACGTTTAGGCACTCTTCTCTTCCATTCCTCATACGTACAAAACAAAGAGTATTGAAATTAAACATTGAAATCAAAGAAACACCTAAACATTCCAACAACTCAAACTTGAATTGTATGAACGTTTAGGCCCTCTTATCTTCCTCTTCGTTGTAGCACAAGGTCTAAGGATAGTTTGATGGTGTGAATTGTTTGGGGAGTGGTTGGAGTGGCTGTAATGGAGGAGAAAAGTGTTTTGGTGGCTGTTGCAAGGGTGTGGAGAGGTTTTGACGAATTTCTGGAATATGGAAGAGTGAATGAATGTGGCTGCAAGGTGTGAATGATTATGGGTGCATGTGGCTGCAATGGATTAGGAATCCTTCAATTTCGTCCATTCCTTTTGCTCCAAACATAAGCTATCCATTCCAAGTCCAATTTTGCTCCAAAATGCTCCAAAATGCATCTTTTTGCTTCCTTAGCCATATGAACCTAAAAACACACGAAAATGGCTTAAACTACTAAAACAACTATGAATTAACAATATGAATGCATGAAAACAAGCTAAGTAAGTTGCCTAAATATGCTCCTATCAACATGTATGACAAAACAAGAATGACTATCATTAGGATTCTTAATAGAGTCATAAACATTGAATTTAATTATATCACCACCAAACTCCATTGTTAGTGCTCCTTCGGCCACATCAATCTTTGTTTGGGCTGTTTTCATGAACGGTCTTCCAAGTAGGAGTGGCAAGGGTGGAGAATGAACCGAATCGTCCATTTCAAGTACATAAAAATCCGCCGGGAATATCAAGTTATTCACCTGCACTAAAACATCTTCCAAAACTCCCTTTGGATAGGCATTAGATCTATCGGCCAATTGAATAATCACACCATCATTTTTCAATTCACCAAGGTTCATTGAAGCATAAATAGAGTAGGGCATGACGTTAATTGAAGCCCCTAAGTCTAACATAGCATTTTCAAACTTAGTTTGACCAATAATACAAGGAATTGTAAAGCTACCTGGATCTTTGCATTTTGGTGGTAACTTCCTTTGTAAAACAGCGGAAACGTTTTCACTTACCCGTACTACCTCTTTATGCGACGCCCTCTTCCTCGTAGTGCACAATTCCTTCAAGAACTTAGCGTATTTGGGCACTTGCTTTATTGCATCCAAAAGGGGGATATTGACTTGAACTTTCCGAAACGTCTCCAAAATGTCCTTTTCCGCTTCTTCTTTCTTTGTTTGCTTAAACCTACTAGGAAAAGGAACATTCGCAGGAAAATCATTAGTAGGAACCGAACTTGACACGTTTTTACCTTTATTGGATGAATTGGGCGACTTGGGATCATTTGGAACTTGCGGCACATTTGGTTCCTCCTTGGCCGTGAGTGGCCTTTGCTCCTCCTCTTCAATTCTCAACTCGTCCTCCTCGTTGGAACGTGATTTGGATGGTTTGAGGTCAGATCCGACTTGCTTTCCACTTCGCAAATGTATAGCTTTTGCAGATTCGAATCCACCTCTCGGATTGACCACCGTTGAGCTAGGCAACCTTCCTTGCTCACGAAATTGCCCCATGAATTCGGCAATCTGTCCCACTTGCTTCTCCAAGTTGTCCACCCTCTTGTCTTGGATTTGCCTCTCTTTGTTTTGAGTTTGGACTTCCTGCGTCAAAGTAGTAAGTAATTGAAAAATCTTATCATTATCACTTGAATTACCTACATTGCTTTGGGCAGGTTGTGCTTGGGCTTGTGGTGGTGCCAACGGCTTTTGATAGAAACCCGGGGGTTGTTGCCTAAATCCGCTTTGTTGTTGACCTTGTTGGGGGTCTCGCCATTTGAAATTCGGATGATCACGCCAACCGGGATTGTAAGTATTAGAGAACGGATCACCACGTGATTGGTATTGGTTGCCATATCCCACGGCATTGAGTGTCTCCCACCCTCCATTCTCGATTAATTGTGGGCACTTGTCCGTAGGGTGTCCTTGCATGGAGCATACGCCACAAGAAGCTATGGTTTTGACTTTTGGACCTTCCACCACCTGAGAAAGCAACGTAGTAAGGTTAGCCATTTGATTTTGAAGTTCGGTTATGGTACTTACCTCATTGACTTGGTGTTGCCGTGGGGAACTCCTCTGTCCAACGCCTTCGTATTGTTGAGCATTCAATGCTCGATTAGCAATCAAGGTCTTTGCAGCCGTGGGGGTCTTGTCCACCAAGGCTCCTCCCGCTGAGGCATCTAGCATTTGACGTTCAATAGGTAGAAGTCCCTCGTAAAAGTATTGTAGAAGTAGTTCCTCCTTCATTTGATGCTGTGGACATGAAGCAACAAGAGATTTAAAACGTTAATAATAAGTAGGAAAGGATTCACCTTCATCTTGTTGAATTCCACTTATCCTTTTTCGTAGGAGGATGACTCGAGAAGTTGGGAAAAACTTCTCCAAGAAAGCCCGTTTCATGCTCTCCCATGATGTGACCGTTCCGGGAGCCAACTCGTACAACCAATCTTTCGCTTTCTCTTGGAGAGAAAAGGGAAAGGCCTTCATCTTCAAGATGCTCTCATCCACGTTCACCGGAGTCATGCTTGAGCAAACGACTTCAAACTCCTTCAAGTGCTTGTTCGGATCTTCCATGGATAGCCCATGGTACTTCGGAATGTGATGTAACAGGCTTGACTTCAATTCGAACTCGGCAGTCTTGTCTTGAGCCGCCCTTGGGTATTGGATGCACAAGGGTGCGGCATTGGCCAATCCCGAAGCGGAAAGCTCCTTGATTGTTCGGTTGTCCGCTGCCATGTCTTCCACTTCTTCAAATTCAGAAACGGACTCAGAACTTGCACTTGATTCACTAGGTTCCGGGTTCTTCCTCTTACGTCTCAACTCACGCTCAAAATCGTCGTCAAAGTCTAAAATATGTTCGTGAACCGGATTAGAACTCCGAGTCATAAACAAGTACCTAAAACAAGAAACAAAATAACATAAGAATCTGATCTAATAAGAAAAACGAAAATAACAATCCAAGGGATTAGCAAAGTTGCTAATCCCCGGCAACGGCGCCAAAATTTGATGCGAGATTTATACGCACACAAATTAAACCCTCTTTTTATCAATTGTAGTGAAGAATGTAAGTAGGGATCGTTCTGGACCGGGGATTAGGAGGGATTGTTAATCACTTGGAAACTGACTCAAATATGTAAAAACAAGTTTAAAACACTATACTAGACTCAAAGAATGCAAAACTAAACTTTAAAACACCAAAACAAACCAAAAGACTCAAAACAGCACCAAAACACTCAAAACTGCCTTAAAAACACAATCTGGGCAGTTTTGAACACTAGACACAACTTTAGACGAAAATTGGTTTTACTTTGACCTAAGACACTTAAAAACACAAACTAAAGTGATTTCTAACTACTATGACTCAACAAAGTAAAGGGGGATTGGTTTTGGACGAATTTAAAAACAAAACAAACTTTTTAAATTAGAACAGATTGTAAAAACGAATTTGATGGAATTGAATGGATGGGAAGCTAGCTAAGGGGTTCATCTCCACACATGTTATACTTGCATATAAAACGATTTCCAATTGCTTTTCAATAACCCATGAATTCTCAACGCACCAAGTTAATTAGGTTCGCTTAAATTAACCTTCAGATTTTCCTAACGTTATTGAATTGGATGATTGCATACGACAACCCAAAACATTCCCCACAAGTCCCCTACATGATTGCATAATAGAGATACAAGCAAGAATCATTAAGTTCTATGAAAACCATAAGCATTGACGAAGCACTTGTTACTATGATTGCATTAAACTTATGCCAAGAATTTACTTAACACGATTGAGATCATCAACCTTTACTACTTGTGAATATAATTCCATAACGATTAGGTAAAATTTCCTTATATCCTAGCATCCAATTTATGCATGATAATTAAGCGTGCACTCTCAACCAACACACACAAATCAATGTAATTCACATAAATAAGTAAATTGAATTCACAACTTATGAAACGCAATTAGAAGTAATCAAATCATATCGCAAGCATAAACATGTATTTCGAATCCCCCCCTAGCCAAGGGGGGGGTTTAGTTCCTCATACGCACAAAACAAAGAGAATTGAAATTAAACATTGAAATCAAAGGAAAAGAAACACCTAGAAATTCCAGCGACACGAACTTGAATTGCATGAACTTCCGAGCTTCATTCTCCTCCTCCTTGGTGCGGCAAGGGTCTAGGGACAGGTTTAGGGCCTTAGGTGTATGGATGCATGGTTATGGAGGGATGTAGTAGTGTTTAGGGGAAGGGGATGGTGCGGCAAAGCTTAAAACTAAGGAGAAAGGTGTTTGATGGCTGCGGCAAGGGTGTGGAGAGGGTTGGACGAATTTCTGGAATTAATGAATGTGTATGAGAGGTGGTGATCTGATCTAGGGGTTAATATGAGTATATATAGGCACTTAAAACCCTAGGGTAATCAGATATGGACTTGAATAACCCAAATCTACAAGGAAATAGGCTTAGAAATCAGAAATAGAAAGGGATAATGCTTCCTAGGTGCGGCGGGTAAGGAGATAAGGTGATAAGGCTTCTAGAATGCCTTGCAAGGCAAGGGAAATCAGCTTTCTAGAAGGATTTGGGGCGCCACTTTTGTAGGAGATAAGATAAGGTTCCTAGAATCATGTTTTAAGGGCCAAATTTGTAGGGAAAAAGGGATAAGGGTGCGGCACCTTTGTAGGGATAATGTTAGGGCTTCTAGAAAGCCTAAAAACTAAGGGGATTTGGATAAAACCCACGGCAAAGATAGGATAGGGCATCTAAGGCTTCTAGAAACCCTCCAAGATAAGGTAAAGTGCATGGCATCCCTATAGGATTAGGATAAGGTGTCCTAAATGGATAAGGACTCCTAAATGGATAAGGACTCCTCATTGCACTTGGAAACTTTGCCTATTAGGATTAGGAAACCTTGTCTTCATCATTCCTTCTTCATCTTGGACTCCTTTTCCTTCTTGGACTTGGAAAACTTCTTTGTTGCTTCACTTGAGACCATTTGGATTTTGACTTTCCTTCATCAAGTAGGAAACCTTATTTGAGTAGGAATCTTCATTCTTCTAGGAATCCTAATTCAACTAGGAAACTGATAGGAGCATATTCATGCGACTTAAATGGCTTGTTCTCGTGCATTTACGTTATGTTTCTTTAGTTATTTTAGTCCTTTAAGCTATTTTCGTGTGTTTGTAGGTCCAAAGGGCTAAAGGAGCAAAAAGATGCATTTTGGAGACTTTTGGAGCACTTTTGGGCTAAGGATGGATAGCTTATGCTTGGCGCCAAAATGTTGGACGAAATTGAAGACCAAAGTGTTGGAACTTTGTTCCCTTTAGTTTTAGGACATTTAAACCTTTCCAATTCCCTTATGCCGTGCATCTCCACCTTTCTCCCAAAACCATACACATGCATTCATTATTCATTCTCTCACATGCTCCCATTACTTATCATAATCACATATCATATCACTTATCATTCACCACTTATCATTCATCACTTATCACTTATCTTATCATTCACCACTTATCACTTATCATATCATTCACCACTTATCATTCATCAAACACATGCATTCACATGTTTTCACAATCTGCCATCATTCCAACCAAAACCGTGCACATGCTATCACCATGCATTCACATGCACTTGTTCCTCCATCATTCCATCCTTTAAAACATTGCACATGCACTTTAATCATTCAACACATGCATTCATTTCATCATTTCAGCCACTTCATCATTCCATCAGATTTCACAACCTAAGTCACATGTACATTCATCCACCTTTCTCCCAAAAAGCTTTGCACATGCATTCACTCACCACAAACAAGTCACATGCATTCATCAACATATCTAGCTGTCATTCACATGCATTCCATCTTTTAATTTAATCACATGCACATTCACCTTGCATTTGCAGAAAATCCACTTCATAACACATGCATCTTGGCAGATTTCACATGCACTCATGCACATTCACCTTAATCATTCACATAGCTTTAATCCACATGCATTTCCACCTAGATTTCCACCTCACAACCACCAGAAATCAACCAAAACCGTGCATTCCCTTTCATTTCTGTCAAAGCACATGCATTTCCTCCCTTTAATCACATGCACAAACAGCCACATGCATCTCCCATCACCATTTCAGATTTCCACCAAGTTCCTAGCTGTCATGTTCCCCCCATTTCACCTATAAATACTCATTCATTCATTCTCATTCATACACAATCCATTCACCACAGAAATAAGGCCTTTGTGCCAGAAATTCACCCATTCCAAACACTCTTCCATAAACTCATCCATTGCAGAAATGTAGACCATCAAACCACCCCCTTTGTGCCGTGAGTCTTCCCTACAAATCCAAACACCATCCTTCCATTCCTCCACCACTCCCCAAACCATTTACACCATCAAACTATCCTTAGACCTTGTGCTACAACGAAGAGGAAGAGAAGAGTGCCTAAACGTTCATACAATTCAAGTTTGAGTTGTTGGAATGTTTAGGTGTTTCTTTGATTTCAATGTTTAATTTCAATGCTCTTTGTTTTGTACGAATGAGGAATGGATGATAAGAGGGCCTAAACGTTCATACAATTCAAGTTTGAGTTGTTGGAATGTTTAGGTGTTTCTTTGATTCTCTTTGTTTTGTACCATGAGGAACTAAACTCCCCCTTGGTTGGGGGGTGATTCGAATATATGTTTATGCTTGCATTTTGATTTGATTACTTCTAATTGCGTTTCATAAGTTGTGATTCAATTTGTTTAACCGTTTTATTGATAACTTATTTATGTATGTTTATTGAGAGTGCACGCTTAATTTTCATGCATGAATATGACGCTAGAATATAAGTGAGTTTCACCTAATAGTTACGAACTTATATTCATAAGTAGTGGAGGTTGCTTATAAACAATCGCGTTAAACGAATTCTTGGCAAGAGTTTCATGCATTCATAGTAACGAATGCCTCGTCAACACTTATAATTTTCATAGAGCGTAATGATTCTTGCTTGTACCTCTTCTATGCATTCATGTTGAGGACTTGTGGGGAATGTTTTGAATTGTCGCATGCATCATCCAATTCAATAACGTTAGGAAGATTTGAAGGTTAATTAGTGCATCACGGTTAACTTGGGGTGTTGAGAATTCATGGTTTATTGAAATGCAATTGGAAATCATTTTATTATGCAAGTATAACATGTATGGAGATGAACCCCTTGGCTAGCATCCATCCATTCATTCCATTTCATCACATTCATATATACTATCTGTCTTAATTCGAATCTGTACATTTTATTTAATTTCGTATAAAACTCAATCCCCCTTTACTTTATTGTCCAATTTAGTAGAAAGTGTTTTAGTTTATGTTTATAAGTGTTTTGATTCATTTTGTTACATAATTTCGTCCAAATTCACCAAAGTGCTCAAAACTGCCCAGAAAGTGATTTTAAGGCAGTTTTGAGTGTTTTGGGTGATGTTTGAGTCTTTTGGTTTGTTTTAATGTTTTAAGTGTTTAGTTTTACATTCTTTGAGTTAGTTTAGTGTTTTATATTGTGTTTTTACGTTCTTGAGTCAAGTTATTACTTAATTTCGTCCAAATTTGTGGTTTTGCTCAAATCTGCCCAGAAAGTGGTTTTTAGGCAGATTTGAGTGTGTTTGTGTTGTTTTGAGTCTTTTGGTTTGTCTTAGTGTTTTAAAGTTTAGTTTTGCATTCTTTAAGTCTAGTATAGTGTTTCATATTGTTATTTTACGTTTTTGAGTCAAATCCAAGTGGTTAACAATCCCTCCTAATCCCCGGTCCAGAACGATCCCTACTTATACATATACTACAATTTGACGAAAAGAGGGTTTAATTTATGCGCGTATAATTCACGCATCAAATTTTGGCGCCGTTGCCGGGGATTAGCAACTTTGCTAATCCTTTGGATTGTTATTTTCGTTTTCTTATTAGTTTTAGTTTTAGTTTCTGTTATGTATTTTAGTTTTAGTTTTTGATTTGTGTTTTGTCCTAAAGAAGCACAACATGGCACTTGATAATGCTTCTCTTTTGTCACAGCTCATGGAAAGGTCCCAAATGCAAAGCATTGATATATTTGATCTTCAATCAAGGAATAACGTGTTTTCCAATACTTACAATTCGGATTGGAGTGATCATTCAACTTCTATGTGGTGGGAACCTCAAAATGTTCAACAAGAAGGATATTGGCAGCCACCTCATATTCAATATGCCCAACCAAACTCAAGTTCGTCAATAGATTATAATCAAAAGCTTAATGAATTAATTTGTTTGGTGCAGGGCTCACAAAATCAAGTCAAGGAGGGCCAAAATCAAGACAAAAGGTTGGACCACTTGGAAATGCAAATTGGGCAGATCGCGGAGTTCGTAGGACAGTTTCGAGACCAAGGCGAACTCCCTAGTTCAACCATTGCAAATCCGAAGGGAGAATTTGAAACTGCCAAGGAAATCATGTTGAGAAGTGACAAAGAGGTTGGAACGGACCCTCAACCATCAAAATCAAATCACAAGGAAGAGGAATACACCCAACCCACGGAAAGGGTGGAAACACCTTTACCGGAGGCACCTATTGCTCCTATGCCATCTAATTCAGGTATGGTTGTTCCAAATTTCATTATTTTTAACCCCGTTCCAACAAATATCCCTATTCCTTGCAGATTCATGACTTCCAAGGAAGAAGAAGGTGAAAAAGACATCTTGGAACCCCTTCCAAAGGTGCAAAATAGGGAATTTCATGAAGGTATCAAAGAGGACATATTTGCAACCACAATTCCCAAGGAAGTTGGATTTTATGACACGGGACAAGTCATAACTTTCGAAGGGGTGTTTATTCTTAAGTTCTTGTCGGAACACAAAGGTAAGACGCCTCCCCGAATTTCAATTTTCTTTTATACTAATATGTCGTTAATGATTCAGGCATCCACCCTAGAATTTAAACTATTACCGGATCATTTCAAGTATCACCGCCCATTCAAAGACCAATTCCAGGCCGTTTGATTTGAATAAAATAAAATAAAAAATAAAAAATAAAAAAAAAATAAAAAAAATAGAGATAAAAAGAAAAATAAAGCAGATGGAGCTTCACAAAGGTTGTTTACGTGAAGCCCCACTACAAGGCATCGGAGCGGAAGGCATAGTAGCGGAAGGCATCGGAGCGGAAGGCATCGAAGCGGAAGGCATCGAAGCGGAAGGCATCGGAGCTAAAGCATTCCAGGCCTCAATACTTGGCCAAGCGCTGGATGAGCCAGGAAAAAGGTGCCTTTGGAGGAAAGACGAAAACCTTTGACGGTCACTGTGAATCCGACCTTCAGACTCTTGCAGCTCATCAAGCTTCCTCTTCATGCCCGTCGAATAGTTGTTGGCAAGCACGTGCAAACTTCTATTCTCGTACTTAAGCTGCTGGATCTCTTGCTTAAGACTTTCCACTTCTGCCATCAATGATTCCACCTGACGGGAGCGGGCAAGCAGGCGTTGGCCCATGTTGGACACAGAACTCGCACACTGAACACTAAGTGCGAGGGACTCTTGAACGGCCAACTCATCGGACCGTCCTGACAGCAGCATACTATCTTTTGGAGTGAGGAGGTTCCTAGCTACTATTGTAGCTGTTGTGGCGTCCTGCATCACGGAGTCTTCACCTGTGAGAGGACCGTTAGAAGATAAGAAAGAAGGGCGCCATACGTTACCTTGACGCGGCGCGCCCGTATCACTGCTAAGGCTCAATTCCAAGCTAAGGTTCGATGAGTTTGCCATTTTTCAAAAGTTTTCAAAGAGAAGGGATGGAGTTAAATTTCAAAGGCCCGGAGTCGATTTTCAAGAATGGGAAATCTTCAGAGTGTGTTTGTTGTGGTGATCGATAGCTCAATAAAAAAGCCAAGGCGACGCGTCCACCCATTCCAAACACTCTTCCATAAACTCATCCATTGCAGAAATGTAGACCATCAAACCACCCCCTTTGTGCCGTGAGTCTTCCCTACAAATCCAAACACCATCCTTCCATTCCTCCACCACTCCCCAAACCATTTACACCATCAAACTATCCTTAGACCTTGTGCTACAACGAAGAGGAAGAGAAGAGTGCCTAAACGTTCATACAATTCAAGTTTGAGTTGTTGGAATGTTTAGGTGTTTCTTTGATTTCAATGTTTAATTTCAATGCTCTTTGTTTTGTACGAATGAGGAATGGATGATAAGAGGGCCTAAACGTTCATACAATTCAAGTTTGAGTTGTTGGAATGTTTAGGTGTTTCTTTGATTCTCTTTGTTTTGTACCATGAGGAACTAAACTCCCCCTTGGTTGGGGGGTGATTCGAATATATGTTTATGCTTGCATTTTGATTTGATTACTTCTAATTGCGTTTCATAAGTTGTGATTCAATTTGTTTAACCGTTTTATTGATAACTTATTTATGTATGTTTATTGAGAGTGCACGCTTAATTTTCATGCATGAATATGACGCTAGAATATAAGTGAGTTTCACCTAATAGTTACGAACTTATATTCATAAGTAGTGGAGGTTGCTTATAAACAATCGCGTTAAACGAATTCTTGGCAAGAGTTTCATGCATTCATAGTAACGAATGCCTCGTCAACACTTATAATTTTCATAGAGCGTAATGATTCTTGCTTGTACCTCTTCTATGCATTCATGTTGAGGACTTGTGGGGAATGTTTTGAATTGTCGCATGCATCATCCAATTCAATAACGTTAGGAAGATTTGAAGGTTAATTAGTGCATCACGGTTAACTTGGGGTGTTGAGAATTCATGGTTTATTGAAATGCAATTGGAAATCATTTTATTATGCAAGTATAACATGTATGGAGATGAACCCCTTGGCTAGCATCCATCCATTCATTCCATTTCATCACATTCATATATACTATCTGTCTTAATTCGAATCTGTACATTTTATTTAATTTCGTATAAAACTCAATCCCCCTTTACTTTATTGTCCAATTTAGTAGAAAGTGTTTTAGTTTATGTTTATAAGTGTTTTGATTCATTTTGTTACATAATTTCGTCCAAATTCACCAAAGTGCTCAAAACTGCCCAGAAAGTGATTTTAAGGCAGTTTTGAGTGTTTTGGGTGATGTTTGAGTCTTTTGGTTTGTTTTAATGTTTTAAGTGTTTAGTTTTACATTCTTTGAGTTAGTTTAGTGTTTTATATTGTGTTTTTACGTTCTTGAGTCAAGTTATTACTTAATTTCGTCCAAATTTGTGGTTTTGCTCAAATCTGCCCAGAAAGTGGTTTTTAGGCAGATTTGAGTGTGTTTGTGTTGTTTTGAGTCTTTTGGTTTGTCTTAGTGTTTTAAAGTTTAGTTTTGCATTCTTTAAGTCTAGTATAGTGTTTCATATTGTTATTTTACGTTTTTGAGTCAAATCCAAGTGGTTAACAATCCCTCCTAATCCCCGGTCCAGAACGATCCCTACTTATACATATACTACAATTTGACGAAAAGAGGGTTTAATTTATGCGCGTATAATTCACGCATCAGAAACCCATCTTAACTAGGAATCCTAATTCAACTAGGAAACCATCTTCCATTTAGGGACTTTCCTACTTCAACTAGGAAACCTTGCTCAAGTAGGAATCATCATCTTCAAGTCTTCAATTTCGTCCATCCTCTTGGCTCCAAGCATATGATGTCCATTCCAAGCTCTAATTTGCTCCAAAAGGCTCCAAAATGCATCCTTTTGCATACTTTGTCCTTAAAACCTGAAAACACATAGAACTAGCTTAAAAGACTACTTTACTAAGGAAAAACACTATAAATGCACAAAAACAAGCTAAACTAAGGTGCGTAAATATGCTCCTATCAGAAACGACGAATTCCTACTCCAACGATGAATTCCTACCAAAACGAGGAATCCTACTCAAACAAGGTTTCCTACTTGATGTGGGAAAGTTAACCCTAGGTTCTCGTTTTGGTAACCTTTCCTAAACTTAAACGTCCGTATTTTCTAGCCACTTTGAAGGCCTTGTAGGCACTTTAGGACACAAAACCAAGGCCCTAGCCCAATTACACAACCTTGCCGTGCCTTAACTCTAATTCCCTTCCCTTGCCGTGCAAGGGGGGGGGCACTTTTGTCCAATGTTGTGAAATTAAACCCTATTTCCCTCTCCTAACCTAACCCTAGCCGCACCCTTTAATTAATCCCTTTTAATTTCTGATTTTATTTCCTAATTCTAGAAGCTTTTAACTTAATTTTAATTAACAAAAAAATAAATTAGGTTTTAAATTTCAGAAAACCCTAGGCCTTACCACCTTAGCCGTACCTTAGGGGGATGATTATATTCCATTCAGCCACAAAACTTATTTGGCCTTTTTAGCCGTGGCCTTCCATTGAGAATGAACCCTAATAAACCAAAAAGGCTTAAAAAAAGCCGCAGCCACCATCCCATTTATTTTATTCCCTTTGCGGTGCATTCCATGATTTTTCATCCTAATATTCACCCATTTTTCCACCATAAGCCGTGGCTCCCATTATTAAAAAAAACCGAATACTCCCAAAAATACATGCTGCCGTGGCCTCCCATTAGCCATTAACCCTAATTCAGCCCTTTTTCACAGATATTCCTCTCTAAGCCGTGACCCCCCCTCTAATTGATTCCTCTCGAATTCGCAGCCACCATCACAGATTCTCCCCAAAAACCCGTGCATTCCATCACCCTTCTCCATTATTGCCGTGCCTTCCTCCACCTTCCCAGCCACTTTCCACACCTTCACACACCATTCACCAACCTTGCCGCACACCTTTACCTCCCTAAATCCATCTATAACCCAGAAACTCACCCCAAATCATCCAACACCATCTTGCCGCAGCAAGGAGAAGAGGAAAGAGGAACTTAGACGCGCAGAAATTCAAGTGGATTCGTTGGGCGTTCTAGGTGTAATCCATCCTTTGTTCTTTATGTTTAAATTCAATTTTATTTTTCTTGTTGTGAACATGAGAGGCTAAATCCCTATTTAGTTAGGGGGTGATTCGAAACCATGTTTATGCTTGCAATATGAATTGATTACTTTTGGTTGGAATTTCATGAATGGTGAATTCAATTTGTTTAACGGCTTGATCGATAACTTATTTATGTATGTTTATTGAGAGTGCACGCTTAATTTTCATGCATGAATATGACGCTAGAATATAAGTGAGTTTCACCTAATAGTTATGAACTTATATTCACAAGTAGTGGAGGTTGCTTATAAACAATCGCGTTAAATGAATTCTTGGCACTAGTTTCATGCTCATCATAGTAACGAATGCCTCGTCAACACTTATAGTTTTCATGATGTTTAATGATCTTTGATTGTATCTTTATTGTGCTTTTCACGTAAAGGACTTTTGGAGAATGTTTTGAATTGCGTTGCGCTAACCCATCCAATTCATTAACTTAAGGAAAACTTGACGGTTAATTTAAGCGGACCTAATTAACCCGGGGTGTTGAGTTTCATAATTCATCGAAAGACCAACTGAAAATCATCTTGTATGCAAGTGTAACATGTGTGGAGAAGAACCTTCTAGCTAGCATTCATCCATATTTTCATCACATTCATATTTACATTCTGTCTTTAAATTACAATTTGTGCATTTAGTTTAATTTCGTCAAAACCTCAATCCCCCTTTACTTTAGTGTCTTATTTAGTTAGAAAGTGTCTTAGTTTGTGTTTATAAGTGTTTTGTATTCTTTGAGTCTTTTGATTTGTTTTAGTGTTTTATTGTTTAGTTTTGCATTCTTTGAGTCTAGTTTAGTGTTTTTAACGTTTGTTTTACGTTTTTGAGTCAGTTTCCAAGTGATTTAGTAATCCCTCCTAATCCCCGGTCTAGAACGATCCCTACTTGCATCTTTACTACAATTGTCAAAAGAGGGTTTTAATTTGTGTGCTTAATTAGTTCGCACCAACTGCCGAGTTCAAATTGAAGTCAAGCCTGTTACATCACATTCCGAAGTACCATGGGCTATCCATGGAAGATCCGAACAAGCACTTGAAGGAGTTTGAAGTCGTTTGCTCAAGCATGACTCCGGTGAACGTGGATGAGAGCATCTTGAAGATGAAGGCCTTTCCCTTTTTGCTCCAAGAGAAAGCGAAAGATTGGTTGTACGAGTTGGCTCCCGGAACGGTCACATCATGGGAGAGCATGAAACGAGCTTACTTGGAGAAGTTTTTCCCAACTTCTCGAGTCATCCTCCTACGAAAAAGGATAAGTGGAATCCAACAAGATGAAGGTGAATCCTTTCCTACTTATTATGAACGTTTTAAATCTCTTGTTGCTTCATGTCCACAGCATCAAATGAAGGAGGAACTACTTCTACAATACTTTTACGAGGGACTTCTACCTATTGAACGTCAAATGCTAGATGCCTCAGCGGGAGGAGCATTGGTGGACAAGACCCCCACGGCTGCAAAGTCCTTGATTGCTAATCGAGCATTGAACGCAAAACAATACGAAGGCGTTGGACAGAGGAGTACCCCACGGCAACACCAAGTCAATGAGGTAAGTGCCATAACCGAACTTCAAAATCAAATGGCTAACCTTACTACGTTGCTTTCTCAGGTGGTGGAAGGTCCAAAAGTCAAAACCGTAGCTTCTTGTGGCGTATGCTCCATGCAAGAACACCCTACAGACAAGTGCCCACAATTAATCGAGAATGGAGGGTGGGAGACACTCAATGCCGTGGGATATGGCAACCAATACCAATCACGTGGTGATCCGTTCTCTAATACTTACAATCCCGGTTGGCGTGATCATCCGAATTTCAAATGGCGAGACCCCCAACAAGGTCAACAACAAAGCGGATTTAGGCAACAACCCCCGGGTTTCTATCAAAAGCCGTTGGCACCACCACAAGCCCAAGCACAACCTACCCAAAGCAATGTAGGTAATTCAAGTGAAAATGATAAGATTTTTCAATTACTTACTACTTTGACGCAGGAAGTCCAAACTCAAAACAAAGAGAGGCAAATCCAAGACAAGAGGGTGGACAACTTGGAGAAGCAAGTGGGACAGATTGCCGAATTCATGGGGCAATTTCGTGAGCAAGGAAGGTTGCCTAGCTCAACAGTGGTCAACCCGAAAGGAGGATTCGAATCTGCGAAAGCAATCATGTTGCGAAGTGGAAAACAAGTTGGAACGGCTTCACAACCCTCTAATTCAGCCCCAATGGAGGACGAAAAGTTGCAATTTGAAGAGGGGGAGCATGAGCAAGCCACGGCAAGGGTGGGAGACACCATGCCGCAGCCACCCAAAGTACACCACTCGGCTTCTAAGGGTAAGGATGTTCCAAATTCGGTTATTTCTAATGTTATTCCTCCAAATGTACCTTTTCCTCGTAGATTCATGCAAACAAAGAAGGAGGAGGCTGAAAAGGACATTTTAGAGACGTTTAGAAAAGTACAAGTCAATATACCACTTTTGGATGCAATTAAACAAGTTCCGAGGTATGCTAAGTTTTTAAAAGAACTTTGTACTACTAGGAAGAGAATTTCAAACAAAGAGGTTGTAAAGGTAAGTGAGAATGTCTCAGCCATCTTGCAACGTAAATTGCCCCCTAAATGCAAAGATCCGGGTAGTTTTACGATTCCTTGTGTTATTGGCAATAATCGGTTTGAACATGCTATGCTAGACTTAGGTGCATCTATTAATGTTATGCCTTACTCCATTTATGCATCTATGAACCTAGGTGAGTTAAAAAATGATGGTGTGATTATTCAATTGGCCGATAGATCTAATGCCTATCCAAGGGGTGTTTTGGAAGATGTTTTAGTGCAGGTTAATCATCTAATCTTTCCGGCGGATTTCTACGTGTTGGAAATGGAAGAATCAAACCATGCCCCGTCATTGCCAATTCTTCTTGGCCGCCCATTTATGAAAACAGCCCGCACGAAGATTGATGTGTTTAATGGGACTTTGACAATGGAATTTGATGGGGAAGTTATTAATTTCAATCTTTCTGAATCTATTAAGTACCCTCTTGATGATCATTCATGTTTTGCTATTGATGTAATTGATTCGTTGGTGCAGGACCATTTTGAACAATTGAACGAAGATGCACTTGAATTGGTCATTACAAGAGGAATGGAACTTAAAGACAAGGAAGTAGGGCAATTGCATACCCACGGCATGCATGGTGAGCACCATGCCGTGCCCCCTAGTGTTGACATGGTTGAGATAGTGGCTGCCCTTGAGTCATTGCCACTACAATCTGGTAAGTCTTCGGACCTAATTTCAATTCCAATTTCGACTAATAAGCCCATTCCTTCAGTTGTGCAGCCACCTTCCCTTGAACTTAAACCATTGCCAAGCCATTTGAAGTATGTTTTCTTGGGAGACCAAGAGACCTTGCCCGTCATCATATCCTCCTCACTCACGGCACAAGAAGAAGGTAAGTTAGTGAGGGTGTTAAAGGAGTACAAAACTGCGATTGGTTGGACGTTGGCCGACATCAAGGGAATAAGCCCAACCACGTGCATGCATCGTATACTTTTGGAGGAGGGGACCAAAGCATCTCGAGAGGCTCAACGCCGACTCAACCCTCCAATGATGGAAGTTGTGAAGAAGGAGATAATCAAGCTCTTGGATTGTGGAGTGATCTATCCAATTTCAGATAGTCGGTGGGTGTCTCCGGTGCAATGTGTTCCAAAGAAATCCGGAGTAACTGTGGTGACAAATGCCGAAAATGAGCTTGTTCCTACGCGAATCCAAACAGGTTGGAGGGTTTGTATTGACTATAGGAAGCTCAATGCCACGACAAGGAAAGATCATTTTCCCTTGCCATTCATTGATCAAATGCTTGAAAGGTTAGCGGGTTATGCGTTTTATTGTTTTCTTGATGGGTATTCAGGTTATAGTCAAATTGTGATAGCCCCAGAAGATCAAGAAAAAACCACTTTCACATGCCCTTTTGGTACATTTGCTTATCGTCGTATGCCATTTGGTTTATGTAATGCACCTGCCACATTTCAAAGATGCATGATGAGCATATTTTCATATTACGTTGAGAAAATTATTGAAGTTTTTATGGATGATTTCAGCGTTTTTGGTGATTCATTTGATGGTTGTTTGAATAATCTTAGTTTGATTTTAAAACGATGCATTGAAACTAACCTTGTGTTAAATTGGGAGAAATGTCATTTCATGGTTAAACAAGGCATAGTTTTAGGTCATATTATTTCTGAAAAAGGTATTGAGGTAGATAAATCAAAAATAGATCTTGTGCGTCACTTACCCTCTCCTACTTCGGTTAGAGAGGTTCGTTCGTTCCTTGGACATGCAGGTTTTTATAGGAGGTTCATCAAGGATTTCTCGAAGATCTCCCAACCTTTATGCCGCCTCCTACAAAAAGATGCACCTTTCGACTTCACCAAGGAATGCACGGCAGCTTTCCAACTCCTCAAGGACATGCTAACCACGGCACCCATCATTGTGCCACCAGATTGGAGTCTTCCGTTCGAGCTAATGTGTGATGCATCCGACTATGCGTTAAGGGCTGTTTTAGGCCAAAGGAAGGACAAGAAGCCGCATGTCATCTACTACGCATCTCGGACGTTGAATGACGCTCAATTGAACTATTCAACTACTAAAAAAGAACTTCTTGCCATTGTCTTTGCTTTAGAGAAATTTCGATCATATTTACTTGGTACTAAGGTTATTATTTTCACTGATCATGCAGCTTTAAAGTACTTGTTCACGAAGAAGGAAGCCAAACCACGGCTAATTCGATGGATGCTACTTCTTCAAGAGTTTGACATCGAAATCAAGGACAAAAAGGGAAGTGAAAATGTGGTGGCTGACCACCTAAGCCGCATGATACATGAGGAGGAGCCGTACCCTATTGTAGAAACATTCCCTGACGAGCAATTGTTATCCATTAAGGTAAGTGAGCCTTGGTATGCGGATTTGGTAAATTATTTGGTGACTAAACAAGTTCCTAACACTTTAAATAGAAACCAACGTGATAAATTGAAAAAAGACGCTAGGTTTTATGTTTGGGATGATCCATACTTGTGGAAATATTGCTCGGATCAGATTATACGTAAGTGTGTGCATGACATGGAATTCAATTCTATTTTAACATTTTGTCACACTTATGCATGTGGGGGACACTTTGGGACACAACGCACAGCCCTTAAGGTTTTAGAATGTGGATTCTATTGGCCAACTTTATTTAAGGATGCTAGAAACTTTTGTATGTCTTGTGATCGTTGCCAAAGAATGGGCAACATTAGTGCAAAGGATCAAATGCCGCAAAATGTTATTCTCCCGGTTGAAATTTTTGATGTTTGGGGTATTGATTTTATGGGTCCTTTTCCTTCCTCACATGGTTTCTTGTATATCTTACTTTCTGTGGATTATGTATCGAAATGGGTGGAAGCAAAAGCCACCCGAACTAATGATTCTCGAGTGGTTGCAGATTTCATTAGAACTAACCTATTTGCAAGGTTTGGAATGCCACGAGTGATCATAAGTGATGGAGGATCTCACTTTTGCAATCGAACCATTGAGGCTTTGCTCAAGAAGTACAACGTCACGCATAAGGTTTCAACACCTTATCATCCTCAGACCAATGGGCAAGCCGAGGTTTCAAATAGGGAGATTAAGCAGATTCTAGAAATAATCGTGGGCCCTACAAGGAAGGATTGGAGTGTACGATTGGAGGATGCGTTGTGGGCATATCGCACGGCTTACAAGACCCCCCTGGGCATGTCTCCATTTCGGCTCATTTATGGCAAACCATGCCATCTTCCCGTGGAATTGGAGCACAAGGCGCATTGGGCCATCAAGACATTCAACATGGACATTGATGCGGCTGGACTTCACAGTTTACTCCAATTGAATGAATTAGAAGAGATTAGGAACGAGGCGTATGACAACGCTCGAATTTACAAGGAAAAGACAAAGGCTTTTCATGATAAGATGATTCGAGACAAATCATTCTCCATTGGGCAGAAAGTGCTACTCTTTAATTCCCGCCTTCGCTTGTTTCCTGGTAAGTTGCGTTCTAAGTGGGTTGGCCCGTTTGTTATTACTAATGTTTTTCCTTATGGTGCAGTCCAAGTTCAAAGCTTGAAAACAGGACAAGAGTTCACGGTGAATGGCCATCGATTAAAGCCCTACTACAAGAACTTCGAGGAGCATGTGGTGGATGATGTACCCCTCCATGCCGTGGGTACTACTAGTGAAGCTTAACACGGCATATTCGTCCGGCTGGAAGACGTTAAAGCAAGCGCTTCTTGGGAGGCAACCCATGTATTCGACAAGGAGAAGATGGAACTTCCATTCCAAACCCAGATTTGCGTTTCTAAACCCTTCTCCTTGCTGCTTATTTTATCATGCTTAGTTGCTTATTATTTGTTTGCTTTTATGTGAGTCTTTGTGTGAAACATTGAGGACAATGTTTGATTTAAGTGTGGGGGGGTAAACATGTGTTTTTATGCAAAAATTCGTGGGATTTTATCACCTATCACTTCTAATGTTGTTTCTCACTGTTTTTAAGTGTTTTTAATGCATTTTGAGCTGTTTTGGTGTGTGTTGAAGTAAAAATCCGAAAATTTAAAAAAAAAAATTGAAAAAAGTGTTTTGAAAAAGCCAAAAAAGAGTTGTTTTTGTGTGTTTGTGTCTCTTAGGGTACCTTCCAACACAATGATGAGGTTTGGTTTTTAATGCATGACTGTTAAAGAGAGTTACAAACAATGATGGACGTTTGATTTGCTCCTTGGTTTATGCTTGGTTGTAGTTATAGTTTACGAATTCACATGTAATCACAAAGGATAAAATCAGTTTTTGTAACATGCTTGAAGGAAGGAACTCAAACTAACGCTACATCCCTGAGAGACTTGAGCCTAAACGTTTATTTGGAGAGTTATTAATCTGTGCATTCTTGTTTTCTAAAAGTCGTTGCATGATCTCATTATTCTTTGCTTGGTTGCTACTTAGAATGCGTTTCATCACTATAGTTCCAAATACTAGAACTCATACCCGTTTTATTCAAAGCATGAAATTGATTAGCATAACAAATAACAAGATGAAGTTGTGTAGTAGTCACCACCATAGCCAAATAGCCGAATCCACCCTTGTCACTTGTATTGTAGGTTTAAACCCCTTTGAGCCTTATTTAGCCTATTTTCTTGTTAACCACATCATCCTTACCTAGACTAGAATAGGACTTCCCATACCTTTGTTCTTAAGTATAGTGGAGCATAATGTAGAAGGAATTCCTTTTGAGTGACATTTGTGCAGAAAACGAGTGTGGGGGAAGGGATTTTGTGAGTGTGTGTGTGCCAAAGTCTTAAAAGGGGCACGAGAAAAGAAAGAAAAAAAAAAAAAAACGAAAAGAAAAAAAAAATTGTGAAAAAGAAGAAAAAAGAAGAAGAAAAGAAAGAAAAAGAGTGAAAATAAGTGAGAATGAACTCACAAGTGTTGATTGTTGAAGAAAGGGTCCAAAAAGTTTGAATATGGCCCTAAGTTTTGTGTGATTCCCCCTTGGGTGATCAAAGTTGACTTCCGCGTTATAAAGGGAATTCTAAGTGCCTAATTCAATACTTTGCTCACTATTGCTTTAAGAATGTTTGTTATCCTTTACCTTTCGTTGTTAGCCAATACCCTAGCCTCGTTACAACCCTTTGACTTCTATCTTGATTGTTATGTGTTTCAATATGTGGAGTTTAAAGTGGGTTTGGAGCATATGGTATCCCTGGTTCTCGTATCTAGGTAGTAGCATTCCATTCATGAGATCATATACATACATGTTAATAATTCCAGAAAATGCTTTTCTTGTTCTAACATATGTGAGTGCTCGTCTACATGTTTACATCAATCTTCTCACATATACCTAGTGTAGGGAGTGTAGTTAGAAAATCTGTGTGAAAATTGAGAGTACACCTAGTAAGGAATTGAGGGAATTCTCTAAGGCATGTTACTACATTCAAAATGTTGTTTAATTGATTAAATGCGAGCTAGTGAATGGTGACTATGATTAAGTATGCTTGAGGGTAAGGATTGCTTAAATCTATGTGAGTAGTGATCTTTAACATGTTATGTTTCATTGGAAATCCCTGAGGCAACGTTGGAAGGTTTAGAGTTATGTTTTGTTTCTTTTGTTTATTTGTTTTGCTCGAGGACTAGCAAAAGATAAGTGTGGGGGAATTTGATAGGAGCATATTTAGGCGACTTAACTAGCTTATTCTTGTGCATTTGTGCTATTATTTCTTAGTTAATGTCGTATTACAACTCAATTTCGTGTGTTTGTAGGTCCTATGGGTTAAAGTATCAAGAAAGTGCATTTTGGTGCATTTTGGAGCTATTTTGGACACTAGGTGGTGAGCTTGCATGTGGGCTAACATGGATGGACGAATTTGGACTTCAAGAAGGTGGAAATGTGATAAGAAGAGGAAGGAACTAAGCTAAGGACAAAGTGGATAAGGAAAGTGCAAGAAAAGAGGAAACATTATCCAAAACCTTATCCAACCTTATCCAACATTATCCAACCTTATCCAACATTATCCAATTATCCAAAACATTATCCAAACCTTATCTCATCTTATCCTATCCAAACCTTATCATGTCTTACTCCTAATTACATGGGGACCTAAATGGATCATTCTAGAACCTATTTCTAGAAGCATCCTAGTCTAGAAGGCCCAAATCTGCCACAAAACCTATTCTTTCTAGAAACCCTAGAAAAGTGGCGCCCAAACCTTTCTAGAAGGCTTTACCTTGCCTTGCAAGGCAAGCTACCCTCTCCCCTAAATCAGCCGCACCTTCCTAGGCCCAATCCCTTTGGGATTCTGAATTCCAAGGCCTAATCCTTGTGGATTTGGGTATACAAATCAGTTTATAGAACTATGTGGGCCAAAACCTTCTCCTAAGTGGATTTGAATCACCATGGCCAAATTCTAGGGCCCTAATCCACCAAATCAGCTAAGTAAACCCTAATCTAATAAACCCTAGGACTATATAAACATATTTTCAGCCACAAATTCGTACGACCCCCTTATGCTATTCAGAAACCCTTGTGCCGCACCTCCATTCTCCATTCTACACATCCATACACCTCCCTACACATCCATACATCTCTGCCGCACCCTTCCCCACCATAATCAACCATCCTCCATCCCTCCAAACTAGAAAACACCATCCAAAACCACCAATTCCATCACCCTAACTTTGTGCCGCAGCAAGGAGGAGGAAGAGGAGCCAATCTGTGCATCGAATCCATCTTGGAATTGCTGAGCATTTAGGTGTATTCTTTCTTATGATTTCAATGTTTAAATTCAATACTTTTTGTTGTGCAAGCATGAGGAACTAATCCCCTCTTTGGCTAGGGGGGAATTTCGAAACCATGGTTATATTTGCATGATGATTTGATTACTTTCAGTTGTGATTTCATGAATGATGAATTCAATTTACTTATCTATTTTAATTAAAACTTGCTTATGTATATGAATTGAGAGTGCACGCTTGATTTGCATGCATAAACATGATGCTAGGGTATGAGGGAACTTCACCTAATCGTTGGGAACTCACATCCATGAGTAGTTAAGATTGTTGGTCGCAATTATGCTAAGTAAATTCTTGGTATAAGTATCATGCGCTTTCATAGTTACGAATGCCTCGTCAACACCTATGATTTCCATAGAACCTAATGATCTTTGATTGTCTTTCTATCATGCGCTTTCATATAGAAAACTTTTAAGGAATAATTTGGTTGCAATGCGCTAATTCCATTCAATTCAATGACCTAAGGGAAATCTGAGAGTTAATTTAAGCGTACCTAATTAACTTGGGGTGTTGAGGTTCATAAATTCATCGAATAAGCAACTGGAGATTATTTTGTATGCAAGTATGCCATGTGTGGAGAAAAACCTCCTAGCCATCTCACCATCCACTTAATTTCACCAATTTCGTCAGAATCTGCCTATTTTACATATTTGTTTTGTTTGTTTGATTTTCGTCAAAAACCAAATCCCCAAGTGTCTTAGAGTGTCTAATTAGTTAGAATATGTTTTAGATTGTGTTTTTGAGTGTTTTGATTCAAGTTGTTACCCAAATTCGTCCAAATTAGTGAAAGTGCTCAAAACTGCCCAGAAAGTGTTTTTAAGGCAGTTTTGAGTGTTTTGGGGCTGTTTTGAGTCTTTTGGTTTGTTTTAGTGTTTTTATTGTTTAGTTTTGCATTCTTTGAGTCTAGTTTAGTGTTTTAACCTTTGTTTTACGTTTTTGAGTCAGTTTCCAAGTGATTTAGCAATCCCTCCTAATCCCCGGTTTAGAACGATCCCTACTTATTTATATGCTACAATTGTCAAAAGAGGGTTAATTTGTGTGTTAAGTTAATTTTCGCATCAGAGTGCATGTGCAATGTTGTTGTTGGTGCAATGATGGAGGAACAAGTGCATGTGGCTGAAATGTGGAAGGTGTGTGGCTACTTCAAGTAGGAATCCTTGTGACATCAACTCTTCAATTTCGTCCATTCCTTTTGCTCCAAGTATAAGTTATCCCTTCCAAGTCCAATTTTGCTCCAAAATGCTCCAAAATGCATCTTTTTGCTTCCTTAGCCACATGAACCTAAAAATACACGAAAATGGCTTAAACGCCAAAAACAACTATGAATTAACAATATAAATGCACGAAAACAAGCTAAGTAAGTCGCCTAAATATGCTCCTATCAAGTTGGCCGTTCAAGAGTCCCTCGCTCTTAGTGTTCAGTGTGCGAGCTCTGTGTCCAACATGGGCCAACGCCTGCTTGCTCGGTCCCGCCAAGTGGAATCGTTGATGGGAGAGGTGGAAAGTCTTAAGCAGGAGATCAAACAGCTTAAGTACGAGAATAGAAGTTTGCATGTGCTTGCAAATAACTATTCGGCGGGCATGAAGAGGAAGCTTGATGAGCTGCAAGAATCTGAAGGTCGGATTCAAAGTGACCGTCAAAAGCTTGCTGCTTATCTCCAGAGGCACCTTTTTCCTGGGTCATCCAGCGTTCCACCCAGTATTGAGGTCTGGAATGCTCTAGCTCCGATGCTTCCCGCTCCGATGCCTTCTGCTCCGATGCCTTCTGCTCCGACGCCTCGTAGTGGGGCTTCACGTAAACATCATTTGTGAAGGCTCCATCTTTCTCCATGTTTAGTATCTTTTTTTTTTTTTTTTTTTTTTTTTTTAACATAAATAAAATCAAACGGCATGGAATTGGTCCTTGAATGGAAGGTGATACTTGAAGTGAACCGGCATTGGTTTGAATTCTAGTGTAGGTGCCTGATTCATAAAAAATAGCAAGTTAGTATAAAATCTAATGGAATTTGGAAAAAAAAACTTACTTGTTTTGTCCGACAAGAACTCAATGACAAACACCACTCCTTTGAAAGTTTCAGGGATATTGAACTTGGCCAGATTGCAAGTGATGGTTATGACTTGTCCAATGTCATCAAATTTAACTTCTTTGGATTTTGTGGTTTCAAGAACGTCCTCTTTGATGAATTCATGACATTCCCTACTTGTCACCTTTGGAAGGGCTTCCAAGATGTCTTTTTTACCTTCTTCTTCCTTGGAAGTCATGAATCTGCAAGGAATAGGGATACTTGTTGGAACGGGGTTAAAAATAATGAAATTTGGAACAACCATACCTGAATTAGATGGCATAGGAGCAATAGGTGCCTCCGGTAAAGGTGTTTCCACCCTTTCCGTGGGTTGGGTGTATTCCTCTTCCTTGTGATTTGATTTTGATGGTTGAGGGTCCGTTCCAACCTCCTTGTCACTTCTCAACATGATTTCCCTGGCAGTTTCAAATTTTCCCTTCGGATTTGCAATGGTTGAACTAGGGAGTTCGCCTTGGTCTCGAAACTGTCCTACGAACTCCGCGATCTGCCCAATTTGCATTTCCAAATGGTCCAACCCTTGTGGTGGCTGCATAGGTGATGCGAGATTTATACGCACACAAATTAAACCCTCTTTTCGTCAAATTGTAGTATATGTATAAGTAGGGATCGTTCTGGACCGGGGATTAGGAGGGATTGTTAATCACTTGGAAACTGGCTCAAAAACGTAAAATAAAGTTTAAAACACTAAACTAGACTCAAAGAATGTAAAACTAAACTTTAAAACTCTAAAACAAATCAAAAGACTCAAAGAGTACCCAAAGCACTCGAAACTGCCTTAAAAACACTTTCTGGGCAGTTTTGAGCACCTTAAGTACTTTGGACGAATTTGGGAAACAAAATGAATCAAAACACTTATAAACACAAACTAAATGTATTTCTAAATAATCTAACACTTTAAAATAAATGGGGATTGGTTTTGAATGAATTTAAAAACAAAACAAGAACTTGGAAACAAAACAGATTGTAAAAACGAAATTAATGAAATAAAATGATGAGAAAACTAGTTAGAGGGTTCCTTATCCACACATGAACATAAGCATATAATTTGACTCCCAGTTATGACTTCAACAAACGATGAATGACAATGCTCCAAGTTAATTAGGTCCGCTTAAACTAACTCTCAGATTTCCCTAGATTCATTGGATTGAATGGAATACGCATTGCAACCAAATTATTCCTAATCAAAGTCCCTAACCATGGAATACGCATGATAGAGACATTCAACAAAGATCATTAAGTTCAACGGAAATCATAAACATCGACTAGGCATTCATAACTATAGAATACGCATGTTAATCCAGCCTAGGGTTTACTAAACACAATCGTGACTAGCGATTTTTACTACTCATGAATATAAGTTCATAACGATTAGGTGAAATTCCCTTATATCCTAGCATCAAGTTTAGGCATGCAAATTAAGTGTCGACCCTCAACCCACATACATAAACAAGTTCTTAATCAAAACAGAAAAGTAACCCACATCTAAAGTTCATGAATTCATAACTGGAGTAAACCAAATCATAACCAACATATGTCCATGGCTTCAAATTCTCCTCTAACTAAAAAGAAATTAGTTCCACATGTTTAACATAATTGAACAACAAGTTAAATTAAACATGAAAACAGAAACAAGAAAAGAAAGAACAAATTGATGGAATTGAAAGGATGGAAAGTTAGCTACGGGGTTCATCTCCACACATGTTACACTTACATAATAAAAAGATTTCCAATTGCATTTCAATAAATTATGAAACTCATCACCCCGGGTCAATTAGGTCCGCTTAAATTAACCGTCAAGTTTTCCTTAAGTTAATGAATCGGATGGGTTAGCGCAATGCAATTCATTACATTCTCCAAAAGTCCTTTACGTGAACAGCACAATAAAGATACAATCAAAGATCATTAAGCATGATGAAAACTATAAGTGTTGACGAGGCATTCGTTACTATGATGAGCATGAAACTCGTGCCAAGAATTCATTTAACGCGATTGTTTATAAGCAACCTCCACTACTTGTGAATATAAGTTCACAACGATTAGGTGAAACTCACTTATATTCTAGCGTCATATTCATGCATGAAAATTAAGCGTGCACTCTCAATAAACATACATAAATAAGTTACCAATCAAACGGTTAAACAAATTGAATCACAACTTATGAAACGCAATTAGAAGTAATCAAATCAAAATGCAAGCATAAACATATATTTCGAATTTCCTCATAACTTTGAAATCAAAGAAACACCTAAACATTCCAACAACTCAAACTTGAATTGTATGAACGTTTAGGCCCTCTTCTCTTCCATTCCTCATTCGTACAAAACAAAGAGAATTGAATTTAAACATTGAAATCAAAGAAACACCTAAACATTCCAACAACTCAAACTTGAATTGTATGAACGTTTAGGCACTCTTCTCTTCCTCTTCGTTGTAGCACAAGGTCTAAGGATAGTTTGATGGTGTGAATGGTTTGGGGAGTGGTGGAAATGGAAGGATGGTGTTTGGATTGTAAGGGAGAGTCACGGCAAGGGTGGTGTTATGGTCTACATTCTGAAATGGAGAGTGTGAATATGGAAGAGTGTATGATATGATAAGTGGTGAATGATATGTGATAAGTGATATGTGGTGTGTGATAAGTGGGAGTGTGGAATGTTGGAATGTTATGCACGGCTAAGGATAAAGGAAAGGTTTAAATGTCCTAAAACTAAAGGGAACAAGGTTCCAACACTTTGGTCTTCAATTAGGTCTTCAATTTCGTCCAACACTTTGGCTCCAAGCATAAGCTATCCATCCTTAGCCCAAAAGTGCTCCAAAAGTCTCCAAAATGCATCTTTTTGCTCCTTTAGTACTTTGGACCTACAAACACACGAAAATAGCTTAAAGTACTAAAAAAACTAAAGAAACATAACGTAAATGCACGAGAACAAGCCATTTAAGTCACATGAATATGCTCCTATCAAATACCCCCACACTTATCTTTTGCTAGTCCTCGAGCAAAACAAAACAAAAGAACACGAAACTAGACAAAACGAACAAAACACAACCTACACCTTCCAACAATCGTCTCACGGATTTCCAATGCACAAGACAAGTTAAAAATCATTATTCCCACAGATTTTAGCCATCTTTACACTTAAGTACATTCTTAATCATAGTCACCACATACTAGTTCACAATTAAGCATTTAAAACACACTTCGAATGTAGTAACATGCCTTAGAGAATTTCCTCAATTCTTTACTAGAATGCACTCTATTTTCACACAGATTTTCTGACTACACACCCTACACTAGTTATATGTGAGAGATTGATGTAAACATGAAAGACTAGCATCTCACATATGTTATAACAAAGAAAGCATTTTCTGGATTTACGATAATGACATGAATATGATCTCATGAATGGAATGCTACTACTTAGAATGAGAACCAGTGATTCCATAAGCTCATATCAATTCCAAACTCCACATATTGAATACATAACATCAAGATAGAAGTTGAGGGTTGTAACGGGGCTAAGGGTAATGGTTTAACAAAGAAAGGTAAAGTAAAACAAAGGTTCTTAAAGTAATAGGAAGCGAAGTAATGAAATTGACACTTAAACTCACTTTTAATGGCAGAAATCAACTTTTAAACACAAGGGAAGATTCATTCAACAACTAGGGTCAAATTCACTCTTTTGGACCCTTCCTTCAATAACCAATGCTTGTGAGATCATTCTCACTTATTTTTCAACTCTTTTTTTTTTTCTTTCTTTTCAACAATTTTTTTTTTTTCTTTATTTCATTCTTTGGCCGTGCCCTATTATCTTCCCCCACACTTATTTTCTGCAGTATATTGATCAAAAGGAGTTCATTCTAAGTCATGCTTCACTATCCTTTAATAACAAGGGGTTAACAAAGAAAATAAGCTTGAAAAGGCTCAAAAGGGGTAATCCAACAATACATGTGAAAAGGGATAGGCTTTTTGGCTTTGGCTTGACTAACAACTTCATCTTATTGTATGTTATGCAATCAATATCATGCTTTGAATGAAACGGATATAAGTTCTAGCATTTAGTTCTATCATGATACAATTGCATTCTAAGTAGCAACCAAGCAAGGAATAATGAGATCGTGCAACAACTTTAGAAAACAAAGTATCACAGAAAATAACTCTCCAAAGAAGGTAATGGCTCGAGTCTCACAGGGTCATAGCGTTTGTTTGAGTTCCTTCCTTCAAGCATGTTACAAAAACGAATTTTTCTTTTATGATTGCATGTGAAGTCATACATTATAACCATATCCAAGCATATACCAAGAGTAAATCAAACTTTTCTCTATGTTTATAACTCTTTTTAACCGTCATGCAATTACAAACCAAATCCTTATCACTGTGTTGGAAGGTACCCTAAGACACAAACACACAAAAATGACTCAAAACACTCTTTTTAGGCTTTTTAAAACATGTTTTTCAAATTTTTATGTGATTTTCGGAGTTATAAAAACAAAACATACTAAAACACTCTAAAACAACTTAAAAACACCTTAAAACAGCAAGGAACAACATTTGAAGTTATGGTGGATAAAACCCTACGAATTTGCATCAAAACACTTTAGTTACCCCCCCCACACTTAAATCAAACATTGTCCTCAATGTTTTAAGCATAGATTCACACAAAACATAAGTAAACACACAAAAAGCATTTAAACATACTAAACATGGCATAATGTAATTAACAAAGAGAAGAGTTTAGGGACGCAAATCTGGTTATGTGATAGGAGCATATTTAGGCGACTTACTTAGCTTGTTTTCGTGCATTTATATTGTTAATTCATAGTTGTTTTTGGCGTTTAAGCCATTTTCGTGTGTTTTTAGGTTCATGTGGCTAAGGAAGCAAAAAGATGCATTTTGGAGCATTTTGGAGCAAAATTGGACTTGGAAGGGATAACTTATACTTGGAGCAAAAGGAATGGACGAAATTGAAGAGTTGATGTCACAAGAATTCCTACTTGAAGTAGCCACACACCTTCCACATTTCAGCCACATGCACTTGTTCCTCCATCATTGCACCAACAACAACATTGCACATGCACTCCCTTTAATTAATTAACCCACATGCACCCTTTATTCTTTCATCATTCCAGCCACTCCACATCCCTCACCAAGAAATCATTCAACACATGCATCCATAATCATTTCTCCACACCAAAACCGTGCACATGCATTCCCCTTGTGCAATTCCATCATTCCACACCTCCATGGCAGCCACCAACCAACCTAGCTGTCATGTTTCCCCTTTAATCATTCAAACATTCACCCACATGCATTTCTAACCCACATGCACCCTAGATTCTAATCAGCCATTCACATTTAATCATTCATTCCCATCAGATTTCTAGCATATTCACATGCATTCATCCTAGCTGTCATGTTTCCCCTTTCATGATTCCCTCACATTCTTTAAATCAGCCAACACATGCATCCACCTTTCTCCCATCAGATTTCCAACATTGCACATGCATTTCCACCCTTTAATCACATGCATAAATTAGCCACATGCATCTCCCATCACCATTCCAGATTTCCACCAAGTTCCTAGCTGTCATGTTCCCCCCATTTCACCTATAAATAAACCTTCATTGCAGCCAAAAAGGGGGGATCCATTCACCACAGAAATAAGGCCTTTGTGCCAGAAATTCATCCATTCCATAAACACTTCCATTCCATTGTACATACCACCAACACTTCCCCTTTTGTGCCGTGAGTTTCCCTTACAATCCAAACACCATCCTT
The DNA here is from genome assembly GCF_041283825.1 of Pyrus communis. Lineage (NCBI taxonomy): Eukaryota > Viridiplantae > Streptophyta > Magnoliopsida > Rosales > Rosaceae > Pyrus > Pyrus communis. Next base: position 24,256,082 of record NC_142569.1, read on the forward strand.
CCATTTTCACCACTCCCCAAACCATTCACACCATCAAACTATCCTTAGACCTTGTGCTACAACGAAGAGGAAGAGAAGAGTGCCTAAACGTTCATACAATTCAAGTTTGAGTTGTTGGAATGTTTAGGTGTTTCTTTGCTTTCAATGTTAATTTCAATACTCTTTGTTTTGTACGTATGAGGAATGGAAGAGAAGAGTGCCTAAACGTTCATACAATTCAAGTTTGAGTTGTTGGAATGTTTAGGTGTTTCTTTGATTTCAAAGTTATGAGGAAATTCGAAATATATGTTTAAGCTTGCATTTTGATTTGATTACTTCTAATTGCGTTTCATAAGTTGTGATTCAATTTGTTTAACCGTTTGATTGATAACTTATTTATGTATGTTTATTGAGAGTGCACGCTTAATTTTCATGCATGAATATGACGCTAGAATATAAGTGAGTTTCACCTAATAGTTACGAACTTATATTCACAAGTAGTGGAGGTTGCTTATAAACAATCGCGTTAAACGAATTCTTGGCATAAGTTTCATGCGTATTCCATAGTAACAAATGCCTCGTCAACACTTATAATTTTCATAGAGCGTAATGATTCTTGCTTGTATCTCTATTATGCAATCATGTAGGGGACTTGTGGGGAATGTTTTGAATTGTTGTATGCGCTAACCCATCCAATTCAATAACGTTAGGAAGATTTGAAGGTTAATTAGTGCATCACGGTTAACTTGGGGTGTTGAGAATTCATGGTTTATTGAAATGCAATTGGAAATCATTTTATTATGCAAGTGTAACATGTGTGGAGAAGAACCTTCTAGCTAGCATTCATCCATTCATTTTCATCGCATTCATATTTACATTCTGTCAAGTTTATTAAACTTGTTTCGTTATTTCAATTTTCGTCAAATTAAAATCCCCCTTTGCTTTATTGTCTAATTTAGTTAGAACGTGTCTTAGTTTGTGTTTATAACAGTTTTGAGTCTTTTGAACTTGTTTTGAGTCCTTTGAGTCTTTGTGAACGTTTTTAACTTTGTTTTTATGTTTTTGAGTCAAATCCAAGTGATTAACAATCCCTCCTAATCCCCGGTCCAGAACGATCCCTACTTACATACTTACTACAATTGATAAAAAGAGGGTTTAATTTGTGTGCGTATAAATCCCGCATCATTATGGAGTGTAAATTCCCTCTTCTCCTTGGTGATTGCATTGAGGCATTGATCTTGGTGATTCCACAGGCATACTCTTGAACTGGGCTGCTTGATTCTTTTGGTGTCCTCCACTTGTTGATTTTCCTTTGTGCTATTGGGCTGGAGGATTCTTTTGGTCTTCCCCGAAGGTCTGAGCTTACCCCTTTGGTCTGTTTCTTTGTTCAATCTTTCCAATTCGTATTGAAAAGGGTTGGAGGATAACTCAGCCTATGTTTGTCTCCACATGCTTCAATGTATCATTTTCACTTGCCTTACTCGCTCCCCTTTGCAGAAGTGGTCCCTTCTCCGGAAGTGTATCAACCGTTGAAGATGACTACTCGAGAGCAACGCTAGGTAAGCAATTAGGAATAGATTCCAGGCAGTTGGCTCCAGATCGGAAGACTGACTCCAAGTGCCGGCTGATTGCTTCTTTTACTTTGCCATGCGAGTAAGAACAAGGACAAAGAAAAAGACAGGGAAAGAGCATGATATGAGATACTTTTGCTTTTGACCTTGATGATATGAGATACCTTTGCTTTTGAAGAAGCGGTGAATGAATCAGCACACTTCAATCTGCCGTTTCCTCCTGGGTCATCTGTACTCCAGGCATCTGGTATCATCTTTGGGGAAAAAGAAAGAATTGAGTATTTCGAAAGGCTTTGCTGGGAGTGCGCCCTCAGAGGTGAGGGAGAGTTGGGCATTTTCTTCAGGTTTGCCTTGCCATAAAAGACGAAGGTCGACATATATAGAGATAATATCAAGTGGTGGTACTGTTCTTTTACCCTTGTCGACAAATGTCTCTTCGATATCTGAACGACGCCTCTTCGATTTCTGAGCAGGCGCCCCTTCGATTTCTGAACGACGCCCCTTTGCTTTCTGAACGACACGTAGTCGTGCGGATGTGGCTCCTTTTGACAAAGCTGCACGCGTTTTCTGAAAAGCAGAGAAAGCGTCGCCGAACTTTGCGTTTGTCGGCTAAAGATGTGTAGTTGCGATGATGGCCTCCACGTGTTGTCTGAAAAGAAGAAATCTTTTGACAAAGTTGAACACGTCTTCTGAAAAGCCGAGAAAGCGTCGCCAAAATTACGCCGGAAATTCCGGCTTTTTCAATCGGTGGACGCGTCGCCTTGGCTTTTTATAGAGGTATCGATCACCGCCAACAAACACACTCTGAAGATTTCCCATTCTTGAAAATCGACTCCGGCCCTTTGAAATTTAACTCCATCCCTTCTCTTTGAACACTTTTGAAAAATGGCAAACTCATCGAACCTTAGCTTGGAATTGAGCCTTAGCAGTGATACGGGCGCGCCGCGTCAAGGTAACGTATGGCGCCCTTCTTTCTTATCTTCTAACGGTCTTCTTACAGGTGAAGACTCCGTGATGCAGGACGCCACAATAGCTACAATAGTAGCTAGGAACCTCCTCACTCCAAAAGATAGTAGGCTGCTGTCAGGACGGTTCGATAAGTTGGCCGTTCAAGAGTCCCTCGCTCTTACTGTTCAGTGTGCGAGTTCTGTGTCCAACATGGGCCAACGCCTGCTTGCCCGCTCCCGTCAGGTGGAATCATTGATGGCAGAGGTGGAAAGTCTTAAGCAAGAGGTCCAGCAGCTTAAGTACGAGAATAGAAGTTTGCATGTGCTTGCAAATAACTATTCGTCGGGCATGAAGAGGAAGCTTGATGAGCTGCAAGAATCTGAGGGTCGAATTCAAAGTGACCGTCAAAGGTTTGCGGCTTATCTCCAGAGGCACCTTTTTCCTGGGTCATCCAGCGTTTGGCCAAGTATTGAGGCCTGGAATGCTCTAGCTCCGATGCCTCCCGCTCCGATGTCTTCCGCCCCGATGCCTTCCGCTCCGATGCCTCCCGCTTCTATGCCTTCCGCTTCTGCGCCTCGTAGTGGGGCTTCACGTAAACAACCTTTGTGAAGCTCCACCTTTCTCCATGTTTAGTATCTTTTTTTTTTTTTTTTTTTTTTTCTTTTCTTTTCTTTTTTTTTATTTTTATGAACATGCTTTGTTTTATTCAGTGCATTGGGTTGCCTCCCAAGTAGCGCTTTCCTTTACGTCTTGCAGCCGGACGAAGAACCCAATCACTCCAGGATATGTTCACGAATCGGATGAGAACTCCGAGTCATGAACTAGTACCTAAAACAAGAAACAAAACAAGATTAAGAATCTAGAATAAAAACAAATGAAAATAAAACAATCCAAGGGATTAGCAAATTTTCTAATCCCCGGCAACGGCGCCAAAATTTGATGCGAGATTTATACGCACACAAATTAAACCCTCTTTTCGTCAAATTGTAGTATATGTATAAGTAGGGATCGTTCTGGACCGGGGATTAGGAGGGATTGTTAATCACTTGGAAACTGGCTCAAAAACGTAAAATAAAGTTTAAAACACTAAACTAGACTCAAAGAATGTAAAACTAAACTTTAAAACTCTAAAACAAATCAAAAGACTCAAAGAGTACCCAAAGCACTCGAAACTGCCTTAAAAACACTTTCTGGGCAGTTTGGAGCACCTTGAGTACTTTGGACGAATTTGGGAAACAAAACGAATCAAAACACTTATAAACACAAACTAAATGTATTTCTAAATAATCTAACACTTTAAAATAAATGGGGATTGGTTTTGAATGAATTTGAAAACAAAACAAGAACTTGGAAACAAAACAGATTGTAAAAACGAAATTAATGAAATAAAATGATGAGAAAACTAGTTAGAGGGTTCCTTATCCACACATGAACATAAGCATATAATTTGACTCCCAGTTATGACTTCAACAAACGATGAATGACAATGCTCCAAGTTAATTAGGTCCGCTTAAACTAACTCTCAGATTTCCCTAGATTCATTGGATTGAATGGAATACGCATTGCAACCAAATTATTCCTAATCAAAGTCCCTAACCATGGAATACGCATGATAGAGACATTCAACAAAGATCATTAAGTTCAATGGAAATCGTAAACATCGACTAGGCATTCATAACTATGGAATACGCATGTTAATCCAGCCTAGGGTTTACTAAACACAATCGTGACTAGCGATTTTTACTACTCATGAATATAAGTTCATAACGATTAGGTGAAATTCCCTTATATCCTAGCATCAAGTTTAGGCATGCAAATTAAGTGTCGACCCTCAACCCACATACATAAACAAGTTCTTAATCAAAACAGAAAAGTAACCCACATCTAAAGTTCATGAATTCATAACTGGAGTAAATCAAATCATAACCAACATATGTCCATGGCTTCAAATTCGCCTCTAACTAAAAAGAAATTAGTTCCACATGTTTAACATAATTGAACAACAAGTTAAATTAAACATGAAAACAGAAACAAGAAAAGAAAGAACAAATTGATGGAATTGAAAGGATGGAAAGTTAGCTACGGGGTTCATCTCCACACATGTTACACTTACATAATAAAAAGATTTCCAATTGCATTTCAATAAATTATGAAACTCATCACCCCGGGTCAATTAGGTCCGCTTAAATTAACCGTCAAGTTTTCCTTAAGTTAATGAATTGGATGGGTTAGCGCAATGCAATTCATTACATTCTCCAAAAGTCCTTTACGTGAACAACACAATAAAGATACAATCAAAGATCATTAAGCATGATGAAAACTATAAGTGTTGACGAGGCATTCGTTACTATGATGAGCATGAAACTCGTGCCAAGAATTCATTTAACGCGATTGTTTATAAGCAACCTCCACTACTTGTGAATATAAGTTCATAACGATTAGGTGAAACTCACTTATATTCTAGCGTCATATTCATGCATGAAAATTAAGCGTGCACTCTCAATAAACATACATAAATAAGTTATCAATCAAACGGTTAAACAAATTGAATCTACAACTTATGAAACGCAATTAGAAGTAATCAAATCAAAATGCAAGCATAAACATTTATTTCGAATCCCCCCCTAGCCAAGGGGGGTTTAGTTCCTCATGGTACAAAACAAAGAGAATCAAAGAAACACCTAAACATTCCAACAACTCAAACTTGAATTGTATGAACGTTTAGGCCCTCTTCTCTTCCATTCCTCATTCGTACAAAACAAAGAGAATTGAATTTAAACATTGAAATCAAAGAAACACCTAAACATTCCAACAACTCAAACTTGAATTGTATGAACGTTTAGGCACTCTTCTCTTCCTCTTCGTTGTAGCACAAGGTCTAAGGATAGTTTGATGGTGTGAATGGTTTGGGGAGTGGTGGAAATGGAAGGATGGTGTTTGGATTGTAAGGGAGAGTCACGGCAAGGGTGGTGTTATGGTCTACATTCTGAAATGGAGAGTGTGAATATGGAAGAGTGTATGATATGATAAGTGGTGAATGATATGTGATAAGTGATATGTGGTGTGTGATAAGTGGGAGTGTGGAATGTTGGAATGTTATGCACGGCTAAGGATAAAGGAAAGGTTTAAATGTCCTAAAACTAAAGGGAACAAGGTTCCAACACTTTGGTCTTCAATTAGGTCTTCAATTTCGTCCAACACTTTGGCTCCAAGCATAAGCTATCCATCCTTAGCCCAAAAGTGCTCCAAAAGTCTCCAAAATGCATCTTTTTGCTCCTTTAGCCCTTTGGACCTACAAACACACGAAAATAGCTTAAAGTACTAAAATAACTAAAGAAACATAACGTAAATGCACGAGAACAAGCCATTTAAGTCGCATGAATATGCTCCTATCAATAGGCGTTGAATAGAACTCCTCATATGGCTGCCAATATCCTTCTTGTTGAGCCTCATTGTCTTGATTTTGTGAGCCCTGCACCAAACAAATTAATTCATTAAGCTTTTGATTATAATCTATTGACGAACTTGAGTTTGGTTGGGCATATTGAATATGAGGTTGTGGTGGCTGCCAATATCCTCCTTGTTGAGCATTTTGAGGTTCCCACCACATAGAGTTTGAGTGATCACTCCAATCCGAATTGTAAGTATTGGAAAACACGTTATTCCTTGATTGAAGATCAAATATATCAACGCGTTGCATTTGGGACCTTTCCATGAGCTGTGACAAAAGAGAAGCATTATCAAGTGCCATGTTGTTCTTCTCTAGTACTTGAATTCAACAAACACAACACAAATAAAAAAACTAAAACTAAAATACATAACAGAAACAAACAATCCAAGAGATTAGCAAATTTGCTAATCCCCGGCAACGGCGCCAAAATTTGATGCGGGAATTATACGCGCACAAATTAAACCCTCTTTTTATCAGTTGTAGTAAGTATGTAAGTAGGGATCGTTCTGGACCGGGGATTAGGAGGGATTGTTAATCACTTGGATTTGACTCAAAAACGTAAAATAACAATATGAAACACTATACTAGACTCAAGGAATGTAAAACTAAACTTTAAAACACTAAAACAAACCAAAAGACTCAAACATTACCCAAAACACTCAAAACTGCCTTAAAATCACTTTCTGGGCAGTTTTGAGCACTTTGAGTACTTTGGACGAATTTATGTAACAAATTGAATCACAACACTTATAAACACAAACTAAATTGATTTCTAACTAATTTGACAAGAAAGTAAAGGGGGATTTAGGTTTTGACGAATTTAAACTAAAAGAACAGATTGTAAGTAAAAGCAAAATGTAAATGTGAATGTGTGATAGAATTGAATGGAATGAAGGCTAGCTAAGGGGTTCATCTCCATACATGTTATACTTGCATAATAAAACGATTTCCAATTGCATTTCAATAAACCATGAATTCTCAATGCTCCAAGTTAATTAGGTCCGCTTAAATTAACTTTCAGATTTCCCTAGATTCATTGGATTGAATGGAATACGCATTACAACCAAATTATTCCTAATCAAAGTCCCTAACTATGGAATACGCATGATAGAGACATTCAACAAAGATCATTAAGTTCAACGGAAATCATAAACATTGACGAGGCACTCGTTACTATGGAATACGCATGAAACTTATGCCAAGAATTCGTTTAACGCGATTGTTTATAAGCAACCTCCACTACTTGTGAATATAAGTTCGTAACTATTAGGTGAAACTCACTTATATTCTAGCGTCATATTCATGCATGAAAATTAAGTGTGCACTCTCAATAAACATACATAAATAAGTTATCAATCAAACGGTTAAACAAATTGAATCCACAACTTATGAAACGCAATTAGAAGTAATCAAATCAAAATGCAAGCATAAACATATATTTCGAATCCCCCCCTAGCCAAGGGGGGGTTTAGTTCCTCATAACTTTGAAATCAAAGAAACACCTAAACATTCCAACAACTCAAACTTGAATTGTATGAACGTTTAGGCACTCTTCTCTTCCATTCCTCATACGTACAAAACAAAGAGAATTGAATTTAACCATTGAAATCAAAGAAACACCTAAACATTCCAACAACTCAAACTTGAATTGTATGAACGTTTAGGCGCTCTTCTCTTCCTCGTTGTTGTATCACAAGGTCTAAGGATTTGTGAGGAGTGATAGGCACGGCAATGGATTGTTTTTGTGGTGTTTGGATTAGTAGGGAAGTGGTGGATTTGCACGGCAAAGGGGGAGGGGTTTTGGTGAATTTTTGAATATGGAAGAATGAATGAATGTTTGTGTGAAGTGTGTATGGTTTTTATAGGGAGATGGATGGATGGGAGAGGGAACATGACAGCTAGGTTGCATGTGCAAATGCTGGAATTCTGAAATGGTGATGGGAGATGCATGTGGCTGATTTATGCATGTGATTAAAGGGTGGGAGTGCATGTGCAATGAGTGGTGTTGTTGGTGTGTGAAAGTGGCTGAATTGGTGGTGCATGTGATTAAAGAGTGAATGCATGTGTTGAATGATTTCTTGGTGAGGGAATGCATGTGCAAATGCATGTGGAATTATTTATGAAGGGAATGCATGTGCAATGAAGTGGAATGACAGCTAGGTTGAATATATTTAAAGGGAGTGCATGTGGCTTGGTTGGAATGAATGAAATGAAATCTGAAATGGGAGATGGAATGGGATGCATGGCAATGATGGTGTTTGTTTGAATGATTGCAGATTGTGTGGGTGTGTGATTAGGTTGCATGTGGGTGAATGATTAAAGGGTGTGGAAGATGGCTGAAATGATGAAAGAATAAAGGGTGCATGTGGGTTAATTAATGAAGGAAATGCATATGCAATGACAATGTGTTAGAATGGATGTGTGTTATGCATGTTAAGTGATAAGTGATAAGTGATGATGATAAGTGATAAGTGATAAGTGATGATGATAAGTGATAAGTGATATGATAAGTGATGATGATAAGTGATAAGTGATAAGTGATGAGTGATATGATATGTGGTTATGATATGATAAGTGGTGATGATAAGTAATGATATGTGGGAGTGTGGCTGAAATGAAGGAGTGGAATGTTGGAATGTTATGCACGGCTAAGGAAATTGGAAAGGTTTAAATGTCCTAAAACTAAAGGGAACAAGGTTCCAACACTTTGGTCTTCAATTAGGTCTTCAATTTCGTCCAACACTTTGGGGCCAAGCATAAGCTATCCATCCTTAGCCCAAAAGTGCTCCAAAAGTCTCCAAAATGCATCTTTTTGCTCCTTTAGCCCTTTGGACCTACAAACACACGAAAATAGCTTAAAGTACTAAAATAACTAAAGAAACATAACGTAAATGCACGAGAACAAGCCATTTAAGTCGCATGAATATGCTCCTATCAGCATCCTTTAATCATTCAAACATGCAGCCACATTCCCTCCTAGCTGTCATGTTCCCCCCATTTCACCTATAAATAAGCATCCATTGCATTCATACTCATTCATACACATTTCAGTCACAAACACCTCAATTCTCTCTTCCATTTCAGAATGTAGACATCACAAACTGCCCTTGGTGCCGTGGCCTTGAGGAACCACTCCCTATCAATCCAAAAACCATCCCGATTCCATTTTCACCACTCCCCAAACCATTCACACCATCAAACTATCCTTAGACCTTGTGCTACGACGAAGAGGAAGAGAAGAGTGCCTAAACGTTCATACAATTCAAGTTTGAGTTGTTGGAATGTTTAGGTGTTTCTTTGATTTCTATGTTTAATTTCAATACTCTTTGTTTTGTACGAATGAGGCATGGAAGAGAAGAGGGCCTAAACTTTCATACAATTCAAGTTTGAGTTGTTGGAATGTTTAGGTGTTTCTTTGATTCTCTTTGTTTTGTACCATGAGGAACTAAAACTCCCCTTTAGCTAGGGGTTGATTTGAATATATGTTTATGCTTGCATTTTGATTTGATTACTTCTAATTGCGTTTCATAAGTTGTGGATTCAATTTGTTTAACCGTTTGATTGATAACTTATTTATGTATGTTTATTGAGAATGCGCGCTTAATTTTCATGCATGAATATGACGCTAGAATATAAGTGAGTTTCACCTAATAGTTACGAACTTATATTCGCAAGTAGTGGAGGTTGCTTATAAACAATCGCGTTAAACGAATTCTTGGCATAAGTTTCATGCGTATTCCATAGTAACGAATGCCTCGTCAATACTTATAATTTTCATGATGCTTAATGATCTTTGATTGTATCTTTATTGTGCTGTTCACGTAAAGGACTTTTGGAGAATGTTGTGGATTGCGTTGCGCTAACCCATCCAATTCATTAACTTAAGGAGAACTTGACGGTTAATTTAAGCGGACCTAATTAACCCGGGGTGTTGGGTTTCATGGTTTATTGAAATGCAATTGGAAATCATTTTATTATGCAAGTGTAACATGTGTGAGATGAACCCCTTAGCTAGCATTCATCCATTTCAATTCCATTCATTCTATTTCAATTTCATATTTACTTTCTGTCTAGTTTATTGACTTGTTTATGTTTTCATGTTTAATTTAACTTGTTGTTCAAATTATGTTAAACATGTGGAACTAATTTCTTTTTTTTAGTTAGAGGCGAATTTGAAGCCATTTACATATGTTGGTTATGATTTGATTTACTCCAGTTATGAATTCACGAACTTTAGATGTGGTTTACTTTTCTGTTTTGATTAAGAACTTGTTTATGTATGTGGGTTGAGGGTCGACACTTAATTTGCATGCCTAAACTTGATGCTAGGATATAAGGGAATTTCACCTAATCGTTATGAACTTATATTCATGAGTAGTAAAAATCGCTAGTCACGATTGTGTTTAGTAAACCCTAGGCTGGATTAACATGCGTATTGATGCGAAAATAGTTAAGCACACAAATTAAACCCTCTTTTCGTCAAATTGTAGTATATGTATAAGTAGGGATCGTTCTGGACCGGGGATTAGGAGGGATTGTTAACCACTTGGATTTGACTCAAAAACGTAAAATAACAATAGGAAACACTATACTAGACTCAAAGAATGCAAAACTAAACTTTAAAACACTAAGACAAACCAAAAGACTCAAAACAACACAAACACACTCAAATCTGCCTAAAAACCACTTTCTGGGCAGATTTGAGCAAAACCACAAATTTGGACGAAATTAAGTAATAAATTGACTCAAGAACGTAAAAACACAATATAAAACACTAAACTAACTCAAAGAATGTAAAACTAAACACTTAAAACATTAAAACAAACCAAAAGACTCAAACATCACCCAAAACACTCAAAACTGCCTTAAAATCACTTTCTGGGCAGTTTTGAGCACTTTGGTGAATTTGGACGAAATTATGTAACAAAATGAATCAAAACACTTATAAACATAAACTAAAACACTTTCTACTAAATTGGACAATAAAGTAAAGGGGGATTGAGTTTTATACGAAATTAAATAAAATGTACAGATTCGAATTAAGACAGATAGTATATATGAATGTGATGAAATGGAATGAATGGATGGATGCTAGCCAAGGGGTTCATCTCCATACATGTTATACTTGCATACTAAATGATTTCCAATTGCATTTCAATAAACCATGAATTCTCAACACCCCAAGTTAACCGTGATGCACTAATTAACCTTCAAATCTTCCTAACGTTATTGAATTGGATGATGCATGCGACAATTCAAAACATTCCCCACAAGTCCTCAACATGAATGCATAGAAGAGGTACAAGCAAGAATCATTACGCTCTATGAAAATTATAAGTGTTGACGAGGCATTCGTTACTATGAATGCATGAAACTCTTGCCAAGAATTCGTTTAACGCGATTGTTTATAAGCAACCTCCACTACTTATGAATATAAGTTCGTAACTATTAGGTGAAACTCACTTATATTCTAGCGTCATATTCATGCATGAAAATTAAGCGTGCACTCTCAATAAACATACATAAATAAGTTATCAATAAAACGGTTAAACAAATTGAATCACAACTTATGAAACGCAATTAGAAGTAATCAAATCAAAATGCAAGCATAAACATATATTTCAAATTACCCCCTAGCCAAGGGGGGTTTAGTTCCTTATGATACAAAACAAAGAGAATCAAAGAAACACCTAAACATTCCAACAACTCAAACTTGAATTGTATGAACGTTTAGGCACTCTTCTCTTCCATGCCTCATTCGTACAAAACAAAGAGTATTGAAATTAAACATAGAAATCAAAGAAACACCTAAACATTCCAACAACTCAAACTTGAATTGTATGAACGTTTAGGCACTCTTATCTTCCTCTTCGTTGTAGCACAAGGTCTAAGGATAGTTGATGGTGTGAATGGTTTGGGTAGTGGTGAAAATGGAAGGATGGTGTTTGGATTGTAAGGGAGAGCACAGCAAGGGTGTTTGATGTCTACATTCTGAAATGGAAGAGTTTGTGACTGAAATTGTCTATGAATGAGTGTGAATGAGAATGAATGCAATGGATGCTTATTTATAGATGAAATGGGGGGAACATGACAGCTAGGAAAGCATGTGAAAGCTAGAATTGCATGTGTGTGCATGTGAAATCTGCCAAGATGCATGTGGCTGCAAGGTGTGGTTAATGATGATGAATGCATGTGAAAGGAAGTGGATTTTCTGATGGGAACTCATGGCACAAAGGGGAATGAATGTGTGATGGTGTGATTGAATGATTAAAGTGCATGTGGGTGGAAATGCATGTGCAATGGCTGATTGTGGTGCAATGATAATGTCTTGTGGCTGAAATGATGAAATGGATGGGAGTGCATGTGGCTTGGGTGCATGTGCAATGTTTTAAAGGATGGAATGCATGTGAATATGATGGAAATCTGATATGGTGATGGGAGATGCATGTGGCTGATTTATGCATGTGAATGCATGTGGCTGCAATGGATTAGGAATCCTTCAATTTCGTCCATTCCTTTTGCTCCAAACATAAGCTATCCATTCCAAGTCCAATTTTGCTCCAAAATGCTCCAAAATGCATCTTTTTGCTTCCTTAGCCATATGAACCTAAAAACACACGAAAATGGCTTAAACGACTAAAACAACTATGAATTAACAATATAAATGCACGAAAACAAGCTAAGTAAGTCGCCTAAATATGCTTCTATCACGTATTCCATAGTTATGAATGCCTAGTCGATGTTTATGTTTCCGTTGAACTTAATGATCCTTGTTGAATGTCTCTATCATGCGTATTCCATGGTTAGGGACTTTGATTAGGAATAATTTGGTTGTAATGCGTATCCCATTCAATCCAATGAATCTAGGGAAATCTGAAAGTTAGTTTAAGCGAACCTAATTAACTTGGAGCATTGTCATTCATCGTTCGTTGAAGTCATAACTGGGAGTCAAATTATATGCTTATGTTCATGTGTGGATAAGGAACCCTCTAACTAGTTTCTCATCATTTTATTTCATCCATTTCGTTTTTAGAATCTGTTTTAATTCTAAGTTTCTGTTTTAATTTTAAATTCGTCAAAACCTTTCCCCCATTTCTTTTAAAGTGTTAGATTAGTTAGAAATACATTTAGTTTGTGTTTCTAAGTGTTTTGAATCAATTTATTTCCCAATTTCGTCCAAATTCACCAAAGTGCTCAAAACTGCCCAGAAAGTGTTTTTAAGGCAGTTTTGAGTGTTTTGGGTGATGTTTGAGTCTTTTGGTTTGTTTTAGAGTTTTAAAGTTTAGTTTTACATTCTTTGAGTCTAGTTTAGTGTTTTATATTGCGTTTCTACGTTTTTGAGTCAGTTTCCAAGTGATTAACAATCCCTCCTAATCCCCGGTCCAGAACGATCCCTACTTGCACCTATACTACAATTGATAAAAAGAGGGTTTAATTTGTGTGCGTACAAAATCTCGCATCAAATACTTCAAAGGAACCAAGAGCAAGCCAAAGCGATTACTACACTTAGAAGTGGTAAGGTTATCAATAATAGAGTTGGCAATGAAGTTACTAATGAATCTGATCATGTGAATGCAGGGGTTACTCAAGGAGAAAATGAGAAAGCAAATGAGGAACCAAGCCATGCTACGTCCTCATTTGAAGCACCAAATCTTCACAAGGCCGAGAAACCTTACACTCCACCAATACCATTCCCTGGAAGACTTGCCAAGAGCAAGCAGGATAAGTCATTTAAAGAAATTTTTGATATTCTAAGTAAAGTGAATGTTAATTTACCTTTGCTTGATGTCATTAGGAACATGCCGGCTTATGGGAAGTTCTTCAAGGAGTTAAACAACTACAAAAGGAAGTATGGACCACATGAGAAGGTAGTGGTGTCCGAGAATGTAAGTGCCGTGTTGCAAAGAAAACTTCCACCAAAGCTCAAGGATCCAGGAAGTTTTTCTATCAACATCACCATAGGGGACAAGAAAGTAGAGAAGGCGATGCTTGACTTGGGTGCTAGCATCAACTTAATGCCTTATTCTATGTACCTTCAACTAGGTTTGGGGGAATTGAAGGCCACTACCATCCCATTACAACTTGCGGACAGATCCGTGAAATATCCAAGAGGTATAGTTGAGGATATTCTAGTTCAAATTGATAAACTAATCTTACCTGCGGACTTTGTAGTGTAGGACATGGAAGAAGCTCCTATACATGACCGAGAGTTGCCTATTTTGCTTGGGAGACCTTTTATGGCCACGGCCAAGACCATCATTGATGTGCAAAATGGACTCCTCACAATGACAGTGTTAGGAGAGACCGTTCAATTCAAAGTGTTTGAATCTCTTTCTCATCCTTCCTCATCTCTTGATTGTTATGCCATTGATGTGCTTGATCCGCTTATTTTCTCTAAGTTCTTGCAGGCACAATCTAACGAACCATTACAAACTGTTTTGAGTCAATCTCAAGACGAGTTTGATGAAGAGGATGCACTCATGGAAGAGGTAGCTGCCTTGGAAGCATTGGCACCGTATCCTTTGAATGTTTCACCTCTTTTGGAGCCTTTAGAACCATCAATGTCACATCTAACCCCTTCCACTGTTAAGGCACCAAAACTTGAACTTAAACCACTTCCACCACATCTAAAATATGCATATCTAGCTGAATTTGAAACTCTTCCAGTTATTATAGCTTCTGACCTCACCCCAAATGAAGAAGATAAGCTAATTAGGGTGTTAAAAGAGTTCAAATCAGCTATTGGTTGGTCTATTGCAGATATCAAGGGAATAAGCCCTACCATGTGCATGCATAGGATTCTTTTGGAGGAAGGAGCAAAGCCAACCCGTGAACCACAAAGAAGGCTCAATCCACACATGAAGGAAGTTGTGAGGAATGAAGTGTTGAAGTTGTTAGATGTGGGGATCATATATCCCATTTCTGATAGCAAATGGGTGAGTGCTATTCAGGTAGTACCTAAGAAGGTGGGAATCAGGGTGATGAAGAATGACAACAAAGAGCTTGTGCCCACAAGACCCACGGCTAGTTGGCGTGTTTGCACCGATTACAGGAAGTTGAATTCTAGTACTAGAAAAGATTACTTTCCTATGCCTTTTATAGATCAAATGCTTGAGAGATTGGCAGGTCACTCACACTATTGTTTTCTTTATGGTTACTCAGGTTACAATCAAATTGCAATTGCTCCGGAGGATCAAGAGAAAACTACCTTTACTTGCCCCTTTGGCACATTTGCAGATAGGAGAATGCCTTTTGGACTTTGCAATGCTCCAGCAACATTCCAAAGATGCATGTTGGCAATCTTTTCCGACATGGTAGAAAGGTTTATTAAAGTATTTATGGATGACTTTTCTGTGTTTGGTTCCTCTTTTGATGAATGTCTTAACCATCTCTCTTTAGTACTTCAAAGATGTCAGGAAACAAATTTGGTTCTTGATGCGAAATATATTAAGCACACAAATTAAACCCTCTTCTGACAATTGTAGCAAAGTATGTAAGTGATGCGAAAATAGTTAAACACACAAATTAACCCTATGGATGACAATTGTAGTAAATGAGCAAATAGGGATCGTTCTAGACCGGGGATTAACTAGGGATGCTAATCAATGTGAAATTGACTCAAAAGACTCAAAACAACACAAACACACTCAAATCTGCCTAAAAACCACTTTCTGGGCAGATTTGAGCACAAACACAAATTTGGACGAAATTAAGTAATAACTTGACTCAAGAACGTAAAAACACAATATAAAACACTAAACTAACTCAAAGAATGTAAAACTAAACACTTAAAACATTAAAACAAACCAAAAGACTCAAACATCACCCAAAACACTCAAAACTGCCTTAAAATCACTTTCTGGGCAGTTTTGAGCACTTTGGTGAATCTGGACGAAATTGGGAAATAAAATGAATCAAAACACTTAAAAGCACAAACTAAATTGATTTCTAACTAAATTGGACATTAAAGTAAAGGGGGATTAAGGTTTTGACGAAGTTAAATTAAATAAAACAAGTTAATAAACTAGGCAGATTGTATAAACGGATTTGAGAAACAAGATGATGGATGGATTAGTTAGAGGTCCATTCTCCACACATGACACATTTATATATGAATCGATTCTCCAATTGCTTTTCATTATCTATGATGCTCAACACCCCAAGTTAACCGTGATGCACTAATTAACTCTCAAATTTTCCTTATGTTATTGAATTGGATGATGCATGCGACAATTCAAATCATTCTCCAATGGTTCTCAACATGAATGCATAGAAGAGATACAATGAGAGATCATTATGCTCTATGAGAATTATAAGTGTTGACGAGGCAATTGTAACAATGAATGCATGATACTTTTGCCAAGAATTCAATTAACGCGGTTGTGACTAGCAACCTTCACTACTCATGTTTATAAACTTGTGACGATTAGGTGAAACTCGTTTATAAACTAGCATCGAGTTTATGCATGAAGACTAAGTATGCATCCCTAATCAACATACAAAAACAAGTTTTTAATAAACATGATAATTGAATTACAATCACAACTTAACAAATCACAATTGGAAGAAATCAATTCATATTTCAAACATGTTCATGGCTTCAAACTTTCCCCTAACTAATTAGGGGTTTAGCCACTCATGATTACAACAAACTTAGAGAGTAATAACAAAGTAAACATTGAAAACAAGAATCGAAGTACACCTAAAAATTCCAACAACTCAATCTTGAATTGTATGAACGTTTAGGCCTCTTCTCCTCTAGTTGCTGCGGCACAAGGGGTTTTGGTGAGTTTTGGGGGTTATGGATGATGTAGAATGATGTGTTTAGGGTAGGGATGGATGTAGGGGAAGGTAAGGAGTGTTTTTGGGCAGAAAATATGAAGAATGGTGAAGTATGGTAGTGCTAGAGAGAGGGGAGGAATTTCTGGCGTGAATGAATGTGTATGAGAGATGGTTTTCTGAAATGGAAGAGTGTGTTGTTTGTGGCTGCAATGCATGCTTATTTATAGGTGAAATGGGGGGAACATGATGACTAGGAATTAGGTGGAAAGCTGAAATGGTGATGGGAGATGCATGTGGCTGTTTGTGCATGTGATTAAAGGGTGGAAATGCATGTGCTTTGACAGAAATGAAAGGGAATGCACGGTTTTGGTTGATTTCTGGTGGTTGTGAGGTGGAAATCTAGGTGGAAATGCATGTGGATTAAAGCTATGTGAATGATTAAGGTGAATGTGCATGAGTGCATGTGAAATCTGCCAAGATGCATGTGTTATGAAGTGGATTTTCTGCAAAGGCAAGGTGAATGTGCATGTGATTAAATTAAAAGATGGAATGCATGTGAAAGGTTGGAGATTGAATGATTAAAGTGCATGTGGCTGATTTATGAAGGGGAAATGCAAAGGGGAAATCTG
The DNA here is from genome assembly GCF_041283825.1 of Pyrus communis. NCBI lineage: Eukaryota > Viridiplantae > Streptophyta > Magnoliopsida > Rosales > Rosaceae > Pyrus > Pyrus communis. The sequence goes on from NC_142569.1 coordinate 24,273,442, forward strand.
GAAATGGGATAGGAGCCACGGCATTGTGTGGTGTTTGTTTGAATGTTTGCAATGATGAAATGGATGGGAGTGGTTTGATGAATGAGTGGATGGAATGATGAAAGAATAAAGGGAATGATGAAAGGGGAACAAGTGCATGTTAGCCACGGCAAGGAATGCATTTTCTGAATGAATGAAGGCAGGTTATGTGGAAGGGCTTGAACAAAGGTAGAAGCATGGCACAAAGGTGAATGGGTGATGTGTGAATGTGGTTGAATGATTAAAGTGTAAATGATTAATGAATGGTTCTTTGTTGATGGTGGAAATCTGAAATGATGAAGTGGAATGTGCATGTGGCTGCAATGATGGTGTTTTGCACGGCAATGATGGAGAAAGAATGTGTGGATGCATGGTTGTGTTGGTGATGAATGTGAACTCTTTGTTCTTCATTTTCATTCCTTTGGTCTTCAATTTCGTCCATCTACTTGGCTTTAAGCATATGCAATCCATTCCAATCTCTAATTTGCTCCAAAAGGCTCCGAAAGGCATCCTTTTGCATCCTTAGCCATATGAACCTATAAACACACGAAAATGACTTTAAACACTAAATTAAGTAAGAAAACACAACATAAATGCATAAGAACTAGCTAACTAAGGCGCATAAATATGCTTCTATCAGTAAGTAGGGATCGTTCAAAACCGGGGATTAGGAGGGATTGCTAAACTCTTGAAAACTGACCTAAGAACTCCAAAACAAAGTTAAAAACACTAATTTGGACTCAAAGAATGAAAAACCAAAGTTAAAACACTAAAACAAAACAAAAACTCAAAACAGCAACTAGAAGACGCAAAACTGCCTAAAAACCACTTTCTGGGCAGTTTTGAGCACCTACACTAATTTGGACGAAATTGGTTGAAAACTTGACTCAAAACACTTAAAAACATGAACCAAAACAATTTCTAACTAAATTGAGACTTCAAAGTAAAGTGGGATTTGATTTGGACGAAATTAAAGTTGAGAAAACAGATTGCAAAGTAAAACTGATTTTGAAACGTTTTTTGGGGTTTTTAATGGATGATGAACTAGTTAGGGGTTCTTTCTCCACACATGACAAGTATGCAAATGACTCGATTTCCAGTTATTCCTTCATAGAATTATGAATGACAATGCCCCAAATTAACCGTGACATCACTAGTTAATTCTCAAGTTTTCCTTGTGTTATTGAATTGGATGACATCATACGACAACCCAAAGCATTCTTCAAAAGTTCCTTACATGACATCATAATAAAGATACAATCAAAGATCATTACGTTCAATGAAAACTATAAGCATTGACAAAGCACTTGTGACGATGACAACATGACACTTATGCTAGGAATTGAACTTAACGCGATTGTGACTAGCAACCTTCACTACTTGTGAATATAAGTGTGTGACAATTATGTGAAACAAACTTATATTCTAGCATCATATTCATGCAAGCCAATTAAGTGTCGACCCCTAATTAACAAACACAAATACGTTATTACTCGCACAGTTAAGCCAATTGCATTCACGATTCAAGAACTCAAAACTGGAATTTATCAAATCAACTTGCACACATAGTTATGGCTTCGAAATCACCCCTAATCAATAGGGGTTTAGCCACTCATGTTCATAGCAAAATGAAAGGAAAATAAATTAAACATTGAAATCATAAAACGAATTACACCTAGAATGCACCAACGACGAAGCTTGAGCATCCAAGAGTCTTTCCTTCTTTCTCCTTGCTACGGCACAAAGGTGGATGGGATGGTTGGGATGTGTTTTAGGATCAGGGATTATGGAATTGGATGGAGGATAGGCACGGCAAGGTGTAGTGTTTGGCTGGAATTGTGTTTTTAGGATTTTAGGATGTGTAGAGTGGTGTGGCTAGATGAATGGACGAAAATTGGGTGAATGAGTGATCCCCAAAGTGCCTAGCTGCAAAGCCTTATTTATAGGGCTAGGAAAGGTTTTGAACTTAGTTGAAACCAAAAGGTTTTTTGTACCAGAAATTCTATACATGAAACACTTAAAGGATATATGTGTGTAGCTTGGACAAGGTAGGAGACAAGATAGGACGGCTAGGAGACAAGGTAGGACGGCTAGTGACGGCTAGTGACGGCTAGGAGACAAGGTAGGACGGCTAGTAGACAAGGTAGGACGGCTAGTGACGGCTAGGAGACAAGGTAGGACGGCTAGTGACAAGCTAGGACGGCTAGGAGACAAGCTAGAAATTAGGCACCATGTGTGAATAGATAAAGCCTTCTAGAAATAAGGTTTTTTTAGGCCCCCTTGTAGCTCCCTAACTGAATTCAAGCCTTCAAATTCGTCCATCCTCATGCCTCCATGCTTGCACTATCCAATCTTGGCCCAAAAATGCTCTAGAATGCTCCAAATTGCTTCTTTTTGCATACTTTGACACTAAAACCTGAAATTGCACGAAAATGACTTTAAACACTTAAACTAACTAAGGAAAAACAACATAAACGCATGAGAACAAGCCAATTAAGTCGCATAAAAATGCTCCTATCAAATTCCCCCACACTTAGCTTTTGCTAGTCCTCGAGCAAAACAAAGAAATAAAACAAGACAAAACAAACAAACATAATCTAAACCTTCCAACGTTTGCCTCAGGGATTTCCAATGCACACGACATGTTAAAGATTATCATTCCCACAGATTTGAGTCAATTTAACACTTAAGCACATGCTTAATCATAGTCACTACTTACTAGTTCACAATTAACCAATTAACCAATTAAATCTGCTTAATCATAGATTTGCACTCTATTTTCACTCAGATTTTCTAACTACACACCCTATACTAGTTATATGTGAGAGAATTGATGTAGATATAAAAACGAATGCTCACATATATGTATCACAAAGAACGCAATTTCCGGAGTTAATAGGCATGTTTAGATATGATCTCATGAATGGAATGCTACTACTTAGATGCGAGAACCAGTGACACCATATGCTCATACAAAATTCAAACTCAACAAATTGAAACACATAACACTCAAGATAGAAGTTTAAGGGTTGCAACGGGGCTTGGGGTATTGGTTAACAAAGAAAGGATAGGGGAAACAAATGTTACTTCAAGCATTAGTAAGCAAAGTAATGAAATTAAGACTTAGAATTCACTTAGTTTGCAGAAATTAACTTAAAAACACAAGGGGAAGACTTTAAACAACTTCTTGGGGCCGAATTCAACTTTTTGGACCCTTTCTTCAACAAACAACACCTTAGAACTCTTTTTCTCATGTTGTTCAACTCTTTTCATACTTTTTTTTTCTTTTTTTACGAATTTTTCTTTTCTTTTCTTTCTACTTCCCCCACACTTGGTTTCTGCCATAAAGGAATTCCATTTGAATCATGCTTACTATACTTTAAGAACGAGGGTATGGATAGTCCTAATCTGGGCTAGGTGAGGGTAATGTGGGTTAACAAAGAAAAGGCTAAACAAGGCTCAATGGGGTTAACACCTAAACATATAATGGAGTAGGGCACACGGCTTTTTGGCTAAAGTGGTGGTCACTACACAACTTCATCTTGAAAATGTGTTATGCTCATCAATACCATGCTTTGAATGAAATGGGCATGACTTCTAGTGTTTGGAACTAAATGATGAAACGCCTTCTAAGTAGCAACCAAGCAAAGAATAATGAGATCATGCAACGATTTTAGAAAACAAAGAATGCACAGATTTTAACTCTCCAAATAAACGTTTAGGTTCAAGTCTCACAAGGTTGTAGTGTTAATTTGAGTTCCTTCCTTCAAGCATGTTACAAAAACTGATTTTTTTCTTTTATGATTGCATGTGAATTCATAAGTTATAACCACAACCAAGCATAAACATAGATGATAGGAGCATATTTAGGCGACTTACTTAGCTTGTTTTCGTGTATTCATATTGTTAATTCATAGTTGTTTTAGTAGTTTAAGCCATTTTCGTGTGTTTTTAGGTTCATATGGCTAAGGAAGCAAAAAGATGCATTTTGGAGCATTTTGGAGCAAAATTGGACTTGGAATGGATAGCTTATGTTTGGAGCAAAAGGAATGGACGAAATTGAAGGATTCCTAATCCATTGCAGCCACATGCACATTCAATCATTCACACCAAAACCTTGCACATGCAATCCCTTTAATTAATTCAACCTAGCTGTCATTGCACATGCATTCACTCTTTAACCCACATGTATTTCCACCCACATGCACTCTCATTCTTTAATCCATTCAGCCACAAGACATTATCATTGCACCACATTCAGCCATTCCATCTCCCATTTCAGATTGCATTCCAATCATTCCAACCAAATCACATGCACTCCCACCCTTTAAATCACATGCATTCCCTTCATAAATCAGCCACATGCACTCATAATCATTCAACCAACCTAGCTGTCATGTTTCCCCTTTCATCATTCCCTCACATTCTTTAATTCAGCCAACACATGCTTACACATGCATTTCCAACCCATATGCATCCTTTAATCATTCAAACATGCAGCCACATTCCCTCCTAGCTGTCATGTTCCCCCCATTTCACCTATAAATAAGCATGCATTACACCTCAATTCATTCAATTCGTCCATATTCAGAAAATCATCCAAAACACCACCAGAAATCATCCCCTTGTGCCGTGAGTATCCCTACTAATCCAAACACCACTCCAACCACTCCCCATCCCTCCAAAACACTTCACACTATCCCAAAACACACCTTAGACCTTGTGATACAACAACGAGGAAGAGAAGAGTGCCTAAACGTTCATACAATTCAAGTTTGAGTTGTTGGAATGTTTAGGTGTTTCTTTGATCTCAATGTTTAAATTCAATTATCTTTGTTTTGTACGTATGAGGAATGGAAGAGAAGAGTGCCTAAACGTTCATACAATTCAAGTTTGAGTTGTTGGAATGTTTAGGTGTTTCTTTGATTTCAAAGTTATGAGGAACTAAACCCCCCCTTGGCTAGGGGGGGATTTGAAATATATGTTTATGCTTGCATTTTGATTTGATTACTTCTAATTGCGTTTCATAAGTTGTGGATTCAATTTGTTTAACCGTTTGATTGATAACTTATTTATGTATGTTTATTGAGAATGCGCGCTTAATTTTCATGCATGAATATGACGCTAGAATATAAGTGAGTTTCACCTAATAGTTACGAACTTATATTCACAAGTAGTGGAGGTTGCTTATAAACAATCGCGTTAAATGAATTCTTGGCATAAGTTTCATGCGTATTCCATAGTAACGAATGCCTCGTCGATGTTTATGATTTCCGTTGAACTTAATGATCTTTGTTGAATGTCTCTATCATGCGTATTCCATAGTTAGGGACTTTGATTAGGAATAATTTGGTTGTAATGCGTATTCCATTCAATCCAATGAATCTAGGGAAATCTGAAAGTTAATTTAAGCGGACCTAATTAACTTGGAGCGTTGAGAAGTCATGGTTTATTGAAATGCAATTGGAAATCATTTTATTATGCAAGTGTAACATATATGGAGATGAACCCCTTAGCTATTCTATCATCCATTCATTCCATTTCATCAATTTCATATTTACAATCTGTTTTAATTAGAATCTGTGCATTTAGTTTAAATTCGTCCAAAACTCAATCCCCCTTTACTTTATTGTCCAATTTAGTTAGAAAGTGTCTTAGTTTATGTTTCTAAGTGTTTTCATTCAATTTATTACACAAATTCGTCCAAATTCACCAAAGTGCTCAAAACTGCCCAGAAAGTGTTTTTAAGGCAGTTTTGAGTGTTTTGGGTGATGTTTGAGTCTTTTGGTTTGTTTTAGTGTTTTAAAGTTTAGTTTGCATTCTTTGAGTCTGGTATAGTGTTTTATATTGTGTTCTTACGTTTTTGAGTCAAATCCAAGTGATTAACAATCCCTCCTAATCCCCGGTCCAGAACGATCCCTACTTATACTTATACTACAATTGTCAAAAAGAGGGTTTAATTTGTGTGCGTATAATTTACGCATCAATAGAGTAAATCAAACTTTCATCCATGTTAATCACTCTCTTTAACAGCCATGTATTTAAAAACCAAATCCTCATCATTGTGTTGGAAGGTACCCTAAGACACAAACAAACACACAAAAACAACTCTTTTTTGGGTTTTTTAAAACAAATTTTTCAAATTTTTCTTTGATTTTCGGATTTTTGCTTCAAAACATACTAAAACACACCAAAACTGCTTAAAAACAGCAAGGAACAAGTTTTGAAATAATGGGTGATAAAATCCCACGAATTTGCATGAAAAACACTTAGTTACCCCCCCACACTTAAATCAAACATTGTCCTCAATGTTTTAAGCATAGAATCACACAAAGAAACACACAAACAGCAAGTAAAACAACTAAATAGGCAGATTAGAAAGAATCAACAAAGAGAAGGGTTTAGGAACGCAAATCTGGAATTGGAGTGCTTTCTAGGTCTTCCTTTGTTGAATGGCATGGGTTGCCTCCCAAGTAGCGCTTTCTTTAACGTCTTGCAGCCGGACGAAGAACACGTTCAGGCACCATTGGTGCCCACGGCATGGAGTGAGATCTCCTCCACAACCTGCCCCACGGCATTCTCATAATATGGCTTCAATCTATGTCCGTTGACCTTGAATTCCACCCCATTCCTTAAGCTTTGGACTTGAACTGCACCATGTGGAAAAACATTAGTAACAACAAAAGGTCCAATCCATTTAGAACGTAACTTTCCGGGAAATAAATGTAGACGAGAATTAAAAAGTAAAACTTTCTGCCCAATTGTGAAGGTTTTGCCCCTAATCATCTTGTCATGAAACGCCTTCGTCTTTTTCTTGTAAATGCGGGCATTCTTGTAGGCTTCATTCCTTAGTTCCTCAAGCTCATTCAATTGGAGCTTCCGATGTATTCCAGCAGCATCTAAGTCCAAATTGAACGTTTTGATGGCCCAATGTGCCTTATGCTCTAGCTCCACGGGTAAGTGACAAGGTTTTCCATAAACTAGCCGAAATGGAGACATCCCTAGGGGTGTTTTGTAGGCAGTGCGATATGCCCATAGTGCATCGTCTAAACGCATGCTCCAATCCTTCCGGTTAGGCCCCACGGTCTTCTCCAAGATTTGCTTGACCTCTCTATTTGATACTTCGGCTTGGCCACTTGTTTGTGGGTGATAAGGTGTTGAAACCTTATGCTTGACATTGTACTTCTTGAAGAGTGCCTCAATGGTCCTATTGCAGAAATGTGAACCTCCATCACTTATAAATACCCGCGGCATTTTTCTTTTTTCTTTATTTCATTCTTTGGCCGTGCCCTATTATCTTCCCTCACACTTATTTTCTGCAATATATTGATCAAAAGGAGTTCATTCTAAGTCATGCTTCACTATCCTTTAAGAACAAGGGTATGGAAAGTCCTAATCTAGGCTAGGTGAGGATAATGTGGTTAACAAAGAAAATAAGCTTGAAAAGGCTCAAAAGGTGAAAATCCTACAATACATGTGAAAAGGGATAGGCTTTTTGGCTTTGGCTTGACTAACAACTTCATCTTATTGTATGTTATGCAATCAATATCATGCTTTGAATGAATTGGGCATGAGTTCTAGTATTTGGAACTACAATGAAATGCATTCCAAGTAGCAACCAAGCAAAGAATGATGAGATCATGCAACGACTTTAGAAAACAAGAAATCACAGATTTATACTCTCCAAAGAACGTTATAGGCTCAAGTCTCACAAGGATGTAGCTTTAGTTTAAGTTCCTTCGTTCAAGCATGTTACAAAAACAGATTTTCTCTTTGTAATATGTGAATTCCTAAGCTATAACCATAACCAAGCATAAACCAAAGCATAAATCAACTTCCAGCCATGTTTACAACATTCTTTAATAGTCATGTAATTTAAAACCAAATCCTCATCATTGTGTTGGAAGGTGACCTAAGACCCAAACAAACACACAAAAACAACTTTAAAACAACTCTTTTTGGGGTTTTTCAAAACTCTTTTGCAATTTTTTTTTTGTAAATTTTCGGATTTTCTGATCCAAACACATAAAAACACTTCAAAACACACTAAAAACACTTAAAAACAGTGAGAAACAACATTATAAGTGATAGGTGATAAAATCCCACGAAAATCATGTAAAATTATACAAAAACACTTGTTTACCCCCCCACACTTAAATCAAACATTGTCCTCAATGTTTCAAGCATAGACTCACACAATTAACAAATAAACAAACAAAACAACAACTAAACAACCTAACATGGCAGAAACAAAATAGCAACAAAGCGAAGAGTTTAGGAACGCAAATCTGGAATTGGAGTGCTTTCTAGGTCTTCCTTTGTTGAATGCATGGGTTGCCTCCCAAGTAGCGCTTGCTTTAACGTCGTACAGCCGGACGAAGAACCCAATCACTCCAGATTGGAGCCCACGGCACCCAAGGGAAGCTCTTCCACAACATGCTCCACAAAGTTCTCATAGTATGGCTTCAATCTATGTCCGTTCACCTTGAACTCGTGGCCACTTTTTAAGCTTTGGACTTGGACTGCACCATGAGGAAAAACATTAGTAACAACAAGAGGTCCAATCCATTTAGAACGTAACTTACCAGGGAATAACCGAAGTCTTGAATAAAAAAGCAACACTTTCTGCCCCTTGGAGAACGTTTTGGTACGAAGCATCTTATCAAGATAAGCCTTCGTCTTGTCCTTGTAGATGCGAGCATTCTCGTAAGCCTCGTTCTTTATCTCCTCAAGTTCATCTAATTGGAGCTTCCTATGAACTCCAGCAGCGTCTATGTCCAAATTGAAGGTTTTCACAGCCCAATGTGCCTTGTGCTCTAACTCAACGGGCAAATGACATGGCTTACCATATATAAGCCGAAAAGGTGACATGCCAAGGGGAGTTTTGTAAGCCGTACGATAGGCCCACAATGCATCGTCCAAGCGCAAACTCCAATCTCTTCTTGAGGGTCCCACGGTTTTCTCTAGGACTTGTTTGATCTCCCTATTTGAAACCTCCGCTTGCCCATTAGTTTGAGGGTGATAAGGTGTGGAAACCTTATGAGTAACGTTGTACTTCTTGAGCAAAGCTTCAATGGTGCGGTTACGAAAGTGAGAACCCCCATCACTAATTAAAACTCGTGGCATCCCAAACCTAGCAAAAGTATTAGATTTCACAAAATCTGCAACAACCTTAGAATCGTTAGTACGGGTGGCTTTGGCTTCCACCCATTTGGAAACATAATCGACAGCTAGCAAGATATAAGTGAAACCAAAAGATGGAGGGAAGGGGCCCATGAAATCAATACCCCAAACATCAAAAATTTCCACAAAGGAGAGAGATTGTTGCGGCATTTGGTCCTTAGGCCCTATGTTACCTGTTCTTTGACACTTATCGCATGTTAAACAAAACATTTTAGCATCTTTAAAGAGATTAGGCCAATAAAATCCAGATTGTAACACCTTTAGGGCTGTCCTTTGGGTGCCAAAATGTCCCCCACATGCATAAGTATGGCAGAATGTAAGAATGGAATTAAATTCAGATTCGGGCACACATCTACACACAATCTGATCTGGGCAGAATTTCCATAAATATGGATCATCCCAAACATAAAAACGTGCATCATGAACTAGTTTATCACGTTGGAACTTGTTTAGGGTACTAGGAACTTGCTTAGACACCAAGAAATTGACCAAATCGGCATACCAAGGGGTTCTTACCTCAATGGACAGAAGTTGCTCATCCGGAAACGTTTCTAAAATGGGGGTGGACTCTTCCTCACGGACCATTCTACTTAGGTGGTCAGCCACCACGTTTTCACAGCCTTTCTTGTCTCGGATTTCAAGATCAAACTCTTGAAGTAGGAGCATCCAACGAATGAGTCTTGGCTTAGCCTCCTTTTTGGTGAGAAGATACTTCAAGGCTGCATGGTCAGTGAAAACAATTACTTTAGTACCAAGAAGATATGATCTAAACTTATCTAATGCAAATACAATAGCCAAGAGTTCTTTTTCCGTTGTGGAATAATTAAGTTGAGCATCATTCAACGTCCGTGAGGCGTAGTAGATGACATGCGGCCTCTTGTCCTTTCTTTGTCCTACAACTGCTCCTAAAGCATAGTCGGACGCATCACACATGAGCTCGAAAGGTAGGCTCCAATCCGGCGGAACAATGATGGGTGTCATGCTCGAACAAACAACCTCGAACTCCTTGAGATGCTTGTTGGGATCTTCCATGGAAAGCCCATGGTATTTCGGAATGTGGTGCAACAAGCTTGACTTCAACTCGAATTCATCGGTCTTGCCTTGGGCAGCCGCGGGGTATTGAATGCATAATGGTGCGGCATTGGTCAACCCCGAGGCCGAAAGCTCTTTAATGGTCCGATTGTCCGCTGCCATAACTTCTTCTTCCACACTTTCAAACTCAGATTCGGCCTCTGAACTTGAACTAGGTTCACTAGGTTCGGGATGCCTCCTCTTTCTTCTCAAATCACGTTCAAAATCGTCGTTAAAGTCCAAGATATGTGCATGCACAGTTTGAGAACTCCGCGTCATGCACTAGTACCTAAACCAAGAAAACAAAACAAAATAAGAAAACTAGGTAAATTACACTAAAAACATACGGCAAAAACACAAGGGATTAGCAATTTTGCTAATCCCCGGCAACGGCGCCAAAATTTGATGCGAGATTTATACGCACACAAATTAAACCCTCTTTTTATCAATTGTAGTAAGTATGTAAGTAGGGATCGTTCTGGACCGGGGATTAGGAGGGATTGTTAATCACTTGGATTTGACTCAAAAACGTAAAAACACAATATAAAACACTAAACTAGACTCAAAGAATGTAAAACTAAACACTTAAAGCACTAAACAAACCAAAAGACTCAAAACAGCACCAAAACACTCAAAACTGCCTTAAAAACACAATCTGGGCAGTTTTGAGCACTTTGACTACTTTGGACGAAATTGGGTAATAAATTGATTCAAAACACTTAGAAACACAAACTAAGACACTTTCTAACTAAATTGGACACTAAAGTAAAGGGGGATTGAGGTTTTGACGAATTTGAAAACAAAACTTAAAACTTTGTAAAATTAGAACAGATTGTAAAAATGAATATGATGAAAGTATGGATGAATGGATGCTAGTTAGAGGTCCATTCTCCACACATGACACATTTATATATGAATCGATTCTCCAATTGCTTTTCATTAACTATGATGCTCAACACCCCAAGTTAACCGTGATGCACTAATTAACTCTCAAATTTTCCTTATGTTATTGAATTGGATGATGCATGCGACAATTCAAATCATTCTCCAATGGTTCTCAACATGAATGCATAGAAGAGATACAATGAGAGATCATTGATGCGAGATTTATACGCACACAAATTAAACCCTCTTTTCGTCAAATTGTAGTATAGGTGCAAGTAGGGATCGTTCTGGACCGGGGATTAGGAGGGATTGTTAATCACTTGGATTTGACTCAAAAACATAAAAACAAAGTTAAAAATGTTCACAAAGACTCAAAGGACTCAAAACAAGTTCAAAAGACTCAAAACTGCCTAAAAACACTAACTAGGCAGTTTCTGACCTTAAACCCAATGTTGGACGAATTTAAGATTATGGCTTGATTCAAACGTAAAATAACAATATAAAACACTATACTAGACTCAAAGAATGCAAAACTAAACTTTAAAACACTAAAACAAACCAAAAGATTCAAAACAACACAAACACACTCAAATCTGCCTAAAAACCACTTTCTGGGCAGATTTGAGCACAAACACAATTTTGGACGAATTTGTGTAACAAAATGACTCAAAACTCTTATAAACACAAACTAAGACACTTTCTAACTAAATTAGACAATAAAGTAAAGGGGGATTTTAATTTGACGAAAATTGAAATAACGAAACAAGTTTAATAAACTAGACATAATGTAAATATGAATGCGATGAAAATGAATGGATGAATGCTAGCTAGAAGGTTCTTCTCCACACATGTTACACTTGCATAATAAAATGATTTCCAATTGCATTTTCAATAAACCATTAATTCTCAACACCCCAAGTTAACCGTGATGCACTAATTAACCTTCAAATCTTCCTAACGTTATTGAATTGGATGGGTTAGCGCATACAACAATTCAAAACATTCCCCACAAGTCCTCAACAAGAATGCATAGAAGAGGTACAAGCAAGAATCATTACGCTCTATGAAAATTAAAAGTGTTGACGAGGCATTCGTTACTATGATTGCTTGAAACTTATGCCAAGAATTCGTTTAACGCGATTGTTTATAAGCAACCTCCACTACTTGTGAATATAAGTTCGTAACTATTAGGTGAAACTCACTTATATGCTAGCGTCATATTCATGCATGAAAATTAAGCGTGCACTCTCAATAAACATACATAAATAAGTTATCAATCAAACGGTTAAACAAATTGAATCACAACTTATGAAACGCAATTAGAAGTAATCAAATCAAAATGCAAGCATAAACATATATTTCGAATTACCCCCTAACCAAGGGGGATTTAGTTCCTCATGGTACAAAACAAAGAGAATCAAAGAAACACCTAAACATTCCAACAACTCAAACTTGAATTGTATGAACGTTTAGGTCCTCTTCTCTTCCATTCCTCATTCGTACAAAACAAAGAGTATTGAAATTAAACATTGAAATCAAAGAAACACCTAAACATTCCAACAACTCAAACTTGAATTGTATGAACGTTTAGGCACTCTTCTCTTCCTCTTCGTTGTAGCACAAGGTCTAAGGATAGTTTGATGGTGTGAATGGTTTGGGTAGTTGATGAAAATGGAAGGATGGTGTTTGGATTGTAAGGGAAACTCACGGCACAAAGGGGGAAGTGTTGGTGGTATGTACAATGGAATGGAAGTGTTTATGGAATGGATGAATTTCTGGCACAAAGGCCTTATTTCTGTGGTGAATGGATCCCCCCCTTTGTGGCTGCAATGAAGGTTTATTTATAGGTGAAATGGGGGGAACATGACAGCTAGGAACTTGGTGGAAATCTGGAATGGTGATGGGAGATGCATGTGGCTGATTTATGCATGTGATTAAAGGGTGGAAATGCATGTGCAATGTTGGAAATCTGATGGGAGAAAGGTGGATGCATGTGTTGGCTGATTTAAAGAATGTGAGGGAATGATGAAAGGGGAAACATGACAGCTAGTATGAATGCATGTGAATATGCTAGAAATCTGATGGAAATGAATGATTAAATGTGAATGGTTGATTAGAATCTAGGGTGCATGTGGGTTAGAAATGCATGTGGGTGAATGTTTGAATGATTAAAGGGGAAACATGACAGCTAGGTTGGTTGGTGGCTGCCATGGAGGTGTGGAATGATGGAATTGCACAAGGGGAATGCATGTGCACGGTTTTGGTGTGGAGAAATGATTATGGATGCATGTGTTGAATGATTTCTTGGTGAGGGATGTGGAGTGGCTGGAATGATGAAAGAATAAAGGGTGCATGTGGGTTAATTAATTAAAGGGAGTGCATGTGCAATGTTGTTGTTGGTGCAATGATGGAGGAACAAGTGCATGTGGCTGAAATGTGGAAGGTGTGTGGCTACTTCAAGTAGGAATCCTTGTGACATCAACTCTTCAATTTCGTCCATTCCTTTTGCTCCAAGTATAAGTTATCCCTTCCAAGTCCAATTTTGCTCCAAAATGCATCTTTTTGCTTCCTTAGCCACATGAACCTAAAAACACACGAAAATGGCTTAAACGCCAAAAACAACTATGAATTAACAATATAAATGCACGAAAACAAGCTAAGTAAGTCGCCTAAATATGCTCCTATCAATCATGATGCTCTATGAAAATTATAAGTGTTGACGAGGCAATTGTAACTATGAATGCATGATACTCTTGCCAAGAATTCAATTAACGCGGTTGTGACTAGCAACCTTCACTACTTATGTTTATAAACTTGTGACGATTAGGTGAAACTCGTTTATAAACTAGCATCGAGTTTATGCATGAAGACTAAGTATGCATCCCTAATCAACATACAAAAACAAGTTTTTAATAAACATGATAATTGAATTACAATCACAACTTAACAAATCACAATTGGAAGAAATCAATTCATATTTCAAACATGTTCATGGCTTCAAACTTTCCCCTAACTAACTAGGGGTTTAGCCACTCATGATTACAACAAACTTAGAGAGTAATTGATGCGAAAATTAGCTTAACACACAAATTAACCCTCTTTTGACAATTGTAGCATATAAATAAGTAGGGATCGTTCTTACACCGGGATTAGGAGGGCTTGCTAAACACTCTAAATTGACTCAAATAAATAAAACTAACCTTTAAAACACTTGTACTCACTTAAAAAGACTCAAACACGTTTACAAAACTCAAAATAGGCTAAAAACACTCAAAACTGCCTTAAAAACACAATCTGGGCAGTTTTGAGCCTAAACACAAACTTGGACGAAAATTGATTCTAACTTGACTCAAAACTCTAAAAAACACAATCTAAAGCATATTTGAACTAATTAGACACTCTAAGACAATTGGGGATTTGGTTTTTGACGAAAATCAAACAAACAAAACAAATATGTAAACTAGGCAGATTTTGACGAAATTGGTGGAATTAAATGGATGGTGAGATGGCTAGGAGGTTTTTCTCCACACATGGCATACTTGCATACAAAATAATCTCCAGTTGCTTATTCGATGAATTTATGAACCTCAACACCCCAAGTTAATTAGGTACGCTTAAATTAACTCTCAGATTTCCCTTAGGTCATTGAATTGAATGGAATTAGCGCATTGCAATCAAATTATTCCTTAAAAGTTTTCTATATGAAAGCGCATGATAGAAAGACAATCAAAGATCATTAGGTTCTATGGAAATCATAGGTGTTGACGAGGCATTCGTAACTATGAAAGCGCATGATACTTATGCCAAGAATTTACTTAACATAATTGCGACCAACAATCTTAACTACTCATGGATGTGAGTTCCCAACGATTAGGTGAAGTTCCCTCATATCCTAGCATCATGTTTATGCATGCAAATCAAGCGTGCACTCTCAATTCATATACATAAGCAAGTTTTAATTAAAATAGATAAGTAAATTGAATTCATCATTCATGAAATCACAACTGAAAGTAATCAAATCATCATGCAAATATAACCATGGTTTCGAAATTCCCCCCTAGCCAAAGGGGGGATTAGTTCCTCATGCTTGCACAACAAAAAGTATTGAATTTAAACATTGAAATCATAAGAAAGAATACACCTATACGTTCAGCAATTCCAAGATGGATTTGATGCACAGATTGGCTCCTCTTCCTCCTCCTTGCTGCGGCACAAAGTGTGGGTGATGGAATTGGTGGTTTTGGATGGTGTTTTCTTGTTTGGAGGGATGGAGGATGGTTGATTATGGTGGGGAAGGGTGTGGCAGAGGTGTATGGATGTGTAGGGAGGTGTGTGGATGTGTAGAATGGAGAATGGAGGTGCGGCACAAGGGTTTCTGAATAGCATAAGGGGGTGGTCCGAATTTGTGGCTAAAAATATGTTTATATAGTCCTAGGGTTTATTAGATTAGGGTTTACTTAGCTGATTTGGTGGATTAGGGCCCTAGAATTCGGCCATGGTGATTCAAATCCACTTAGGAGAAGGTTTTGGCCCACATAGTTCTATAAACTGATTTGTATACCCAAATCCACAAGGATTAGGCCTTGGAATTCAGAATCCCAAAGGGATTGAGCCTAGGAAGGTGTGGCTGATTTAGGGGAGAGGGTAGCTTGGCTTGCAAGGCAAGGTAAAGCCTTCTAGAAAGCTTTGGGGCGCCACTTTTCTAGGGTTTCTAGAAAGAGTAGGTTTTGTGGCAGATTTGGGCCTTCTAGAATAGAATGCTTCTAGAAATAGGTTCTAGAATGATCCATTTAAGTCCCCATGTAATTAGGAGTAAGACATGATAAGGTTTGTATAGGATAAGATGAGATAAGGTTTGGATAATGTTTTGGATAATCGGATAATGTTGGATAAGGTTGGATAATGTTTTGGATAATGTTTCCTCTTTTCTTGCACTTTCCTTATCCACTTTGTCCAAAGCTTAGTTCCTTCCTCTTCTTATCACATTTCCACCTTCTTGAAGTCCAAATTCGTCCATCCATGTTAGCCCACATGCAAGCTCACCACCTAGTGTCCAAAATAGCTCCAAAATGCACCAAAATGCACTTTCTTGATACTTTAACCCATAGGACCTACAAACACACGAAATTGAGTTGTAATACGACATTAACTAAGAAATAATAGCACAAATGCACAAGAATAAGCTAGTTAAGTCGCCTAAATATGCTCCTATCAGTAATAACAAAGTAAACTGATAGGAGCATATTTATGCTACTTAGTTGTGTTGTTTCCTTACACTTAGTGAGTTAATTACTATGTATTTCAGTCTTTTAAAGTATTTTCGTGTGTTTTTAGGTCCTAATGGCAAAAGGAGCAAGAAAGTGCATTTTGAGGCTATTTGGAGCATTTTTGGGCATGGATTGGATAGCTTAATCATGTAGCAATGAGGATGGACGAAATTGAAGACTAGAAGAGCTAGGAAAGGCTACAAATCTGGTGGAAGAAGTTCTACTCCAATGAAGATAAGGAAGAAGCAAGAAACAAGGAACCTTATCCAACCTTATCCAACCTTATCTTATCCTATCCTAGAAACCCTATCCTATCCTATCTCTATCATTATCCTATTCTATCCTATCCAAATCAGATTGGGACCTAAACCTAGCTACTTAGGGAGAATCAATTACACATTTAAACACCTATTTCAGTTTCTAGAAGACTCATCCATACCATTGCCGCAAATCACCATTCCTTGTAGGTTTAGGAATCACAATCCTTTTCCTACTCCTATATCACATGTCCTAGGCCCTTTAGGATTAGGAAATCTGCCTTAAACACAGTTTCTAGAACTCCCTAATTCCTAGCCGAAATTCCTATTCCCATTCCCATTTAATTTCTGCCTTGAGTTAACCTTTTTACAATGGGATTAGGCAATCCTTTTCCTTCACTAAGTGTGCCAAAATAGCCTATATAAACAGCCTTGCCGTGCCATTTAATCACCATCCCTTCACACAACATTCATACATCCCTTCAGAAATCAACCCTTGCCGTGACCTTGCAACCACCCATCCATCATTCCCCTACTTCCATACATCCATCCCAACCTCCATACACCACCATAACCCCTTGCCGCACCACCATATATACCTAAAACCATCCAAAATCCAGAAAATCGTCCACAAACTCACCATAGACCTTTGTGCCGTGACCTAGCAAGGAGAAGGAGAAGGAAGACCAACCCTTGGGCGTTTGTACATTCAAGTTGGAGTGTTGGACGTGTCTAGGTGTAATCTATCTTTTATTTTCAATGTTTAAATCTATATTGCTTTGTTTTGTCATGAACATGAGAGGCTAAACTCGTTTTAGCCTAGGGATGCTTTGAAACCATGATTACAATTATAATATGATTTGATTAATTCCAGTTGTGATTTCATAAATTGCGAATGCAATTTACTTAACCGTTTGATGGATAACTTGTTCTTGTATGTTTATTAAGGAGGCCTACTTAATTTGCATGCTTGAATTTGGGGCTAGAATATAAGGGTGTTTCACATAATCGTCATAAACTTATATTCACAAGTAGTTAAGGTTGTTTTCACAATCATGTTAAGTAAATTCCTAGCATGCGTATCATGATGTCATAGTTACAAGTGCTTTGTCAATACTTATGGTTTCCATTGAACGTAATGATCTTTAACCGTATCTCTATTATGATGTCATGTAGGGGACTTTTTGAAGAATGCTTTGGGTTGTCGTATGATGTCATCCAATCCACTAACTTAAGGGAAATCTGAGGGTTAATTAGTGATGTCACGGTTAATCTGGGGTGTTGAGGTTCATGGTTTATCGGAAAAGCAACTGGAAATCAATTTATGTTAGAAAGTATCATGTGTGGAGAAGTATCCCTTGGCTATCCCATCATCCATTAGTTTTTCTTATTTTCGTCCAAAATCTGTTTTAAAGTTTTAAGTCACTTGTTTTCTTTTAAATTCGTCCAAAATCAAAACCCCCTTTCTTATTTGTTCCAAATCTGTCCAAAAGAGTCTTTTTGAGTCTTTAGAGTCAAAACCAAGCGTATTTTCGTCCAAATTAAGTCATAGAGTCTAAATTGAGTCTTTTTGGTTGTTTTTGGTTGTTTTGAGTCTTTAAAGTTTGTTTTGAGTCATATAAGTTAGTAAGAGTCTTGTGAGTCTATTTAAAGTGTTTTAAAACATATTTTCACATCTTTTAGTCAATTTTCATTAGATTAGCAATCCCTCCTAATCCCCAGCCTAGAACGATCCCTACTTATATCTATACTACAATTGTCGAAAAGAGGGTTTAATTTGTGTGCTTATATATTTCGCATCAAATTTTTGGCGCCGTTGCCGGGGATTAGCAATTTTGCTAATCCCCCGTTGTTTCTTTTTGTTTCTTTGTATTTTCTTTTTGTTTTAGCTACTGACCTAATTTCTTTTCTTGTTTATAGGTACTAGTTTATGACTCGTAGTTCTCAACCCCTTAGTGCGAACATCTTGGATTTCGACGACGATTTTGAGCGCACTTTGAGGAAGAAGAAGAAGAACCCAGAATCTAGTACGGCTCCCAACCTTGAGGAGGAGGAAGAGCCAACGCCAAGGGAGGAAGAAGAACCCACGGCACAAGAGGAAGAAACCATGGCAGTGGACAACCGTACAATCAAGGAGCTTTCGGCTTCGGGAATGGCCAATGCTGCACCCTTGTGCATCCAATACCCAAGGGCGGCTCAACACAAGACCGACGAATTTGAATTGAAGTCAAGCTTGTTGCACCACATTCCAAAATTCCATGGATTATCCATGGAAGATCCCAACAAGCATTTGAAGGAGTTCGAGGTAGTGTGTTCAAGCATGACTCCAGTTAACGTTGATGGTAGCATTTTGAAGATGAAGGATTTCCCGTTCTCACTTTTGGAGAAGGCCAAAGATTGGTTATACGAGCTAGCACCCGGAACGGTCACCTCTTGGGAGAGCATGAAGAGGGCGTTTCTTGAAAAGTTCTTTCCTACTTCAAGAGTCATTCTCTTGAGAAAGAAGATTAGTGGAATTCAACAAAGTCAAGGGGAGTCTTTTCCAACATACTATGAGCGTTTTAAAACCCTTGTTGCATCATGTCCTCAACATCAAATGAAAGAGGAGCTTCTACTTCAATACTTCTATGAAGGTCTTCTTCCCATTGAAAGACAAATGCTTGATGCTTCGGCGGGAGGAGCGTTGGTGGATAAAACCCCTATGGCAGCCAAGAACCTTATTGCAAACCGGGCTCTCAATGCACAACAATACGAAGGAATTGGGCAAAGGGACCCCCCACGGCAACAAGTGAATGAGGTAAGTTCTCAATCCGATATTCAAACTCAATTAGCTAATCTTACTTCTCTTGTGTCTCAGATGGCCGAAGGAATGAAGATCCAAAGTCCAATTGTATGTGGCGTATGTTCTATTCAAGGTCATCCTTCGGAAAAGTGCCCTCAATTGATTGAGAATGGGGGATGGGAGAGTGCAAACGCCATTGGATTTCCAAGCCAAAATCAGCCAAGGAATGATCCATATTCCAATACATACAATCCGGGTTGGAGAGACCATCCAAATTTCAAATGGAGGGAGCCTCAACAACCTTACCAACAAGGAGGCTTTAGGCAGCAACCCCCGGGGTTTTACACCAAACCCCACGGCCAAGACCAAAACCAACCCCAATCCGCCCAAAACCATCAAGGTACATCTTTAGATAATGCTACAATTCTTAAGTTACTTACTAGTTTGTCTCAGGGGCAAGAAAATCAAAACAAGGCAATGCAAAACCAAGACAAAAGGGTGGACCACTTAGAAAAGCAAATAGGGCAGATTGCGGAGTTTGTGGGACAATTCCGAGACCAAGGCAAGCTTCCAAGTTCAACCATTGTCAATCCAAAGGGAGGGTTCGAATCTGCCAAAGCAATTACTTTGAGGAGTGGAAAAGAAGTTGGCACTACATCCACACCACCCAAAACAAGTCCTAATGAAGATGAGACGTTGCAACATGAAGAGAAGGCTCCAAACATGCCCACGGCAAGGACACAACATCTATTGCCGCAAGCATCTAAGGACACTACTTCATCCAATACATCCCATTCGGCCACCAAAGGTAAGTTAAGTTCAAATTTGATTGATTCTAACCCCGTTCCACCCAATGTTCCTTTTCCTCACAGATTTTTGCAAACAAAGAAGGAGGAGCATGAGAAGGACATTCTTGAGACATTTAGGAAAGTTCAAGTCAATATCCCGCTCCTAGATGCCATAAAGCAAGTGCCCAAATACGCTAAGTTCTTGAAAGAATTGTGCACTACAAGGAAGAGGCCATCACATAAAGAGGTAGTAAGGGTAAGTGAGAATGTTTCCGCTGTTTTACAAAGAAAATTACCACCAAAGTGCAAAGATCCAGGTAGCTTTACAATCCCTTGTATTATTGGTCAAACTAAGTTCGAACATGCTATGTTAGACTTAGGAGCTTCAATTAACGTCATGCCATACTCTATTTATGCTTCAATGAACCTTGGTGAATTGAAAAATGATGGTGTGATTATTCAATTAGCCGATAGATCTAATGCCTATCCAAAGGGAGTATTGGAAGATGTCTTAGTGCAGGTGAATAATTTGATCTTCCCGGCGGATTTCTATGTCCTTGAAATGGAGGAAACTACCCATGCTCCATCCTTGCCGATTCTTCTTGGGAGGCCATTCATGAAGACAGCACGAACTAAGATAGACGTGTTTAAAGGCACTTTAACAATGGAATTCGATGGGGAAGTGATTGATTTTAATATTTCTGAAACTATGAGATTTCCTAATGATGATCACTCATGTTTCTCTATTGATATTCTTGATTCTTTGGCGCAGGCACACCTTGATCAATTACATGGCGATGCACTTGAAACAGTCATTACAAATGGCATAGAATTGAAGGATCACATGGCTGCCACCATAGCAACCCACGGCACACAATTGAACACCCATGCCGTGGCCTTTGATGAAGATGTAATTGAGACCGTGGCAGCCCTAGAGTCATTGCCACGGCTCCAAGGTAAGCACCCTAGTCCAATTTCAATTCCAATTACGACTAATAAGTTGCTCCCTTCTATAGAACAACCACCTACACTTGAGCTCAAACCGTTGCCAAATCACTTGAAGTATGTGTTTTTGGGCGAGCAAGACACATTGCCCGTCATTATAGCTTCATCACTCACGGCACAAGAGGAGGAGAAATTGGTGAGGGTTCTCAAAGAGCACAAGACGGCCATTGGGTGGACTTTGGCCGATATCAAGGGTATAAGTCCTACCACATGCATGCATCGAATTCTCATGGAAGAAGGCGCCAAACCATCAAGGGAAGCCCAACATCGACTCAACCCACCAATGATGGAAGTAGTGAAGAAGGAAATCATCAAATTGCTTGATTGTGGCGTCATCTATCCCATCTCGGATAGTTGTTGGGTTTCACCGGTCCAAGTGGTTCCCAAGAAGTCCGGAGTCACGGTGGTGAAGAATGAAGAAGATGAACTTGTGCCTACACGTATTCAAACCGGTTGGAGGGTGTGCATTGACTATAGGAAGCTAAATGCCGCAACAAGGAAAGATCACTTCCCTTTACCATTCATTGATCAAATGCTTGAAAGGTTAGCAGGTCATTCTTTTTATTGCTTTCTTGATGGTTACTCGGGATATAATCAAATTGTCATAGCACCGGATGATCAAGAAAAGACCACCTTTACTTGTCCATTTGGTACTTTTGCATATCGTCGTATGCCATTTGGTTTATGCAATGCACCCGCCACTTTCCAACGATGCATGGTAAGTATCTTCTCCGATTATGTTGAAAAGATAATTGAAGTATTTATGGACGATTTTAGTGTCTTTGGGGACTCATTTGATGATTGCTTGCATAATCTTACTTTAATCTTGCAAAGATGTACGGAAACTAACCTTGTTTTGAATTGGGAAAAATGTCATTTTATGGTTAAACAAGGCATAGTTTTGGGCCATATCATCTCTGAAAAAGGAATTGAAGTTGATAAGTCTAAAATAGATCTTGTACGCTACTTACCCTCTCCTACTACGGTTAGAGAGGTTCGTTCTTTTCTTGGCCATGCAGGATTCTATAGGCGATTTATCAAGGATTTCTCCAAGATTGCACAACCCCTATGCCGTCTCCTACAAAAAGAAGTGGCGTTCGAGTTCAACGAGGAGTGTGAGAAGGCATTCAAGCTTCTCAAGGACAAGCTTACCACGGCACCTATCATCCTTCCACCTGATTGGACGTTGCCTTTTGAGCTCATGTGTGATGCATCCGATTATGCAATAGGGGCTGTTTTGGGTCAAAGGAAGAACAAGCATTCCCACGCCATCTACTATGCTTCTAGGACCTTGAACGATGCTCAATTAAACTATTCTACCACTGAAAAAGAACTTCTTGCCGTTGTATTTGCTTTAGATAAGTTTCGTTCATATTTACTTGGCACTAAAGTGATTGTATTTTCTGATCATGCAGCTCTTAGGTACTTATTCACTAAAAAGGAGGCTAAACCACGGCTCATTAGATGGATGCTTCTTCTCCAAGAGTTTGATATTGAAATTCGAGACAAGAAAGGGAGTGAGAACGTAGTTGCTGACCATTTAAGTCGTTTGGTGTGCAATGAGGACTCCTTACCCATCCAAGAGACTTTCCCCGATGAACAATTGCTGTCCATTAAGGTATGTGAGCCTTGGTATGCCGATTTGGTCAATTTTTTGGTGTCAAAACGTGTTCCAAGTACCCTAGCAAGGCACCAACGTGATAAATTAAAGAAAGAGGCACGGTTTTATGTATGGGATGACCCATATTTGTGGAAGTTTTGTGCAGATCAGATTGTGCGTCGTTGTGTGCATGATTGTGAGTTTAATTCGATTCTAACATTTTGTCATACTTATGCTTGTGGTGGACACTTTGGCACACAACGCACTGCCCTTAAAGTATTAGAATGTGGTTTTTATTGGCCAACAATCTTTAAAGATGCTAGAACATTTTGTTTAACTTGTGATCGTTGCCAACGAATGGGAAATATTGGTGCAAGGGACCAAATGCCGCAAACACCTATCTTTAACGTTGAAATTTTTGATGTTTGGGGCATTGATTTCATGGGTCCTTTCCCATCTTCGTTTGGCTTTACTTATATTTTGCTTGCGGTGGATTATGTCTCAAAATGGGTGGAAGCCAAAGCCACCCGTACTAATGATTCTAGAGTTGTTGCAGATTTTATAAAGACTAACATTTTTGCTAGATTTGGGATGCCTCGAGCGCTTATTAGTGATGGAGGCTCTCACTTTTGTAATCGTACCATTGAAGCACTACTCAAGAAGTATCAAGTCACACATAAGGTTTCAACACCTTACCATCCCCAAACCAATGGCCAAGCCGAGGTGTCCAATAGAGAAATCAAGCAAATCTTGGAGAAGACCGTTGGACCAACAAGAAAAGATTGGAGTGTGCGTTTGGAGGATGCTTTATGGGCTTATAGGACGGCATACAAGACACCAATAGGCATGTCCCCTTTTCGGCTAGTGTATGGCAAGCCATGTCATCTCCCCGTGGAATTAGAGCACAAGGCTCATTGGGCGATCAAGACATTCAATATGGACATAGATGCGGCTGGAATGCATAGAAAGTTGCAATTGAATGAACTTGAGGAACTTAGGCGTGAAGCATATGAGAATGCGTGCATTTACAAGGAAAAGACCAAAGCTTTTCATGACAAGATGATCCGAAGCAAAACATTCTCCATAGGGCAAAAAGTTTTACTTTTTAATTCCCGCCTTCGTTTATTCCCTGGTAAGTTACGT
The DNA here is from genome assembly GCF_041283825.1 of Pyrus communis. NCBI lineage: Eukaryota > Viridiplantae > Streptophyta > Magnoliopsida > Rosales > Rosaceae > Pyrus > Pyrus communis. The sequence continues at coordinate 24,297,441 of NC_142569.1, forward strand.
TCTAAATGGATTGGACCTTTTGTTGTTACTAATGTTTTTTCACATGGCGCAGTTCAAATCCAAAGCTTGAGGAATGGCCAAGAATTCAAGGTGAACGGGCACCGTTTGAAGCCCTATTATGCAAATGTTGAAGGGCAAGTTGTGGAGGATATCACACTCCATGCCGTGGGCTCCAAATGAGGATAAGAAGAAGGTTCGTCCGGCTGCACGATGTTAAAAGCAAGCGCTTCTTGGGAGGCAACCCATGCATTCAACGAGAGAGGATGTGGGCAATTCACCAATTCAAGCTACAAAATCAGATTTGCGTTCCTCAATCTCTATCTCTTTATTATTTTTATTTTGTCATGATAGTTCGTTTATATTGTTTGTTTGGATGTGAGTCTTTGTGTGAAACATTGAGGACAATGTTTGATTTAAGTGTGGGGGGGTAAACAAAGAATTTTTCATGCAAATTCGTGGGATTTTATCACCCATCATTTCTAATGTTGTTTCACACTGTTTTTAAGTGTTTTTAGAGTGTTTTGAAGTGTTTTTATGTCTTTTGGTCAGAAAATCCGAAAATTTACAAAACAATTACAAAATAGTTTTGAAAAACCCAAAAAGAGTTGTTTTTAAGTTGTTTTTGTGTGTTTGTTTGTGTCTTAGGTCACCTTCCAACACAATGATGAGGATTTGGTTTTTAATTGCATGACTATTAAAGAATGTTGTAAACATGGCTGGAAGTTGATTTATGCTTTGATTTATGCTTGGTTATGGTTATAATTTATGAATTCACATGTAATTACAAAGATAAAATCAGTTTTTGTAACATGCTTGAAGGAAGAAACTCAAACTAACGCTACATCCTTGAGAGACTTGAGCCTATAACGTTCTTTGGAGAGTATAATCTATGATTTCTTGTTTTCTAAAGTCGTTGCATGATCTCATCATTCTTTGCTTGGTTGCTATTTAGAATGCATTTCATTATAGTTCCAAATACTAGAACTCATGCCCATTTCATTCAAAGCATGATATTGATTGCATAACATACAATAAGATGAAGTTGTTAGTCAAGCCAGAGCCAAAAAGCCTATCCCTTTTCATATGTATTGTAGGATTAACCCTCTTGAGCCTTTTCAAAACCTATTTTCGTTGTTAGCCACATTATCCTCACCTAGCCTAGAATAGGACTTTCCATACCTTGGTTCTTAAAGGATAGTGAAGCACGACTTAGAGTGAACTCCTTTGGTCAATATATGGTGGAAAACGAGTGTGGGGGAAGATGATAGGGCACGAAAAAAAAAAAAGAAAGAGAAAAAAAAAAAAAAAAAAAAAAGAAAAAAGAGAAGGAAAAAAGAGAAATTCGTAGAAAAATCAAAAGAAAATAGAAAAGTGTTCAAAAGAAAGAAAAGGAGTTGAAAAATAAGTGAGAATGAACTCACAAGTGTTGGTTGTTGAAGGAAGGGTCCAAAAGAGTGAATTTGACCCTAAATGTTGCATGAATCTTCCCTTGTGTTTAAAAGTTAGTTTTTTGCCATTAGAAGTGAGTTTAAGTGTCAATTTCATTACTTTGCTTACTATTGCTTTAAGAACGTTTGTTTATCCTTACCTTTCTTTGTTAGCCAATACCTTAGCCTCGTTACAACCCTCAACTTCTATCTTGATGTTATGTGTTCAATATGTGGAGTTTGAATTTGGTATGAGCATATGGAATCACTGGTTCTCGTTCTAAGTAGTAGCATTCCATTCATGAGATCATATTCATGTCATTGTCGTAAATCCAGAAAATGCTTTCTTTGATATAACATATGTGAGTATTAGTCTTCATATTTACATCAATCTTCTCACATATAACTTGTGTAGGGTGTGAAGTTAGAAAATCTGTGTGAAAATAGAGTGCATTCTAGTGAGGAATTGAGGGAATTCTCTAAGGCATGTTACTACATTCGAAACATTGTTTTAATTGATTATATGTGAACTAATAGGTAGTAACTATGATTAAGTGTTTATTGAAGTATAAAGAAAGCTAAAAACCGTGGGGATGATGTTCTCTAATGTGTCATGTTTGTTGGGAATCCCTGAGATACATGTTGGAAGGTTTAGAATGTGTTTTGTTTTGTTTTTGATTTATTTCGTTTTGCTTGAGGACTAGCAAAAGCTAAGTGTGGGGGAATTTGATAGGAGCATATTTATGCTACTTAGTTGTGTTGTTTCCTTACACTTAGTGAGTTAATTACTATGTATTTCAGTCTTTTAAAGTATTTTCGTGTGTTTTTAGGTCCTAATGGCAAAAGGAGCAAGAAAGTGCATTTTGAGGCTATTTCGAGCATTTTTGGGCATGGATTGGATAGCTTAATCATGTAGCAATGAGGATGGACGAAATTGAAGACTAGAAGAGCTAGGAAAGGCTACAAATCTGGTGGAAGAAGTTCTACTCCAATGAAGATAAGGAAGAAGCAAGAAACAAGGAACCTTATCCAACCTTATCCAACCTTATCTTATCCTATCCTAGAAACCCTATCCTATCCTATCTCTAACATTATCCTATTCTATCCTATCCAAATCAGATTGGGACCTAAACCTAGCTACTTAGGGAGAATCAATTACACATTTAAACACCTATTTCAGTTTCTAGAAGACTCATCCATACCATTGCCGCAAATCACCATTCCTGTAGGTTTAGGAATCACAATCCTTTTCCTACTCCTATATCACATGTCCTAGGCCCTTTAGGATTAGGAAATCTGCCTTAAACACAGTTTCTAGAACACCTAATCCTATCCCTACATGTGTGCCGCACCTAGCCTTCTAGAACTCCCTAATTCCTAGCCGAAATTCCTATTCCCATTCCCATTTAATTTCTGCCTTGAGTTAACCTTTTTACAATGGGATTAGGCAATCCTTTTCCTTCACTAAGTGTGCCAAAATAGCCTATATAAACAGCCTTGCCGTGCCATTTAATCACCATCCCTTCACACAACATTCATACATCCCTTCAGAAATCAACCCTTGCCGTGACCTTGCAACCACCCATCCATCATTCCCCTACTTCCATACATCCATCCCAACCTCCATACACCACCATAACCCCTTGCCGCACCACCATATATACCTAAAACCATCCAAAATCCAGAAAATCGTCCACAAACTCACCATAGACCTTTGTGCCGTGACCTAGCAAGGAGAAGGAGAAGGAAGACCAACCCTTGGGCGTTTGTACATTCAAGTTGGAGTGTTGGACGTGTCTAGGTGTAATCTATCTTTTATTTTCAATGTTTAAATCTATATTGCTTTGTTTTGTCATGAACATGAGAGGCTAAACTCGTTTTAGCCTAGGGATGCTTTGAAACCATGATTACAATTATAATATGATTTGATTAATTCCAGTTGTGATTTCATAAATTGCGAATGCAATTTACTTAACCGTTTGATGGATAACTTGTTCTTGTATGTTTATTAAGGAGGCCTACTTAATTTGCATGCTTGAATTTGGGGCTAGAATATAAGGGTGTTTCACATAATCGTCACAAACTTATATTCACAAGTAGTTAAGGTTGTTTTCACAATCATGTTAAGTAAATTCCTAGCATGCGTATCATGATGTCATAGTTACAAGTGCTTTGTCAATACTTATGGTTTCCATTGAACGTAATGATCTTTAACCGTATCTCTATTATGATGTCATGTAGGGGACTTTTTGAAGAATGCTTTGGGTTGTCGTATGATGTCATCCAATCCACTAACTTAAGGGAAATCTGAGGGTTAATTAGTGATGTCACGGTTAATCTGGGGTGTAGAGGTTCATGGTTTATCGGAAAAGCAACTGGAAATCAATTTATGTTAGAAAGTATCATGTGTGGAGAAGTATCCCTTGGCTATCCCATCATCCATTAGTTTTTCTTATTTTCGTCCAAAATCTGTTTTAAAGTTTTAAGTCACTTGTTTTCTTTTAAATTCGTCCAAAATCAAAACCCCCTTTCTTATTTGTTCCAAATTTGTCCAAAAGAGTCTTTTTGAGTCTTTAGAGTCAAAACCAAGTGTATTTTCGTCCAAATTAAGTCATAGAGTCTAAATTGAGTCTTTTTGGTTGTTTTTGGTTGTTTTGAGTCTTTAAAGTTTGTTTTGAGTCATATAAGTTAGTAAGAGTCTTGTGAGTCTATTTAAAGTGTTTTAAAACATATTTTCACATCTTTTAGTCAATTTTCATTAGATTAGCAATCCCTCCTAATCCCCAGCCTAGAACGATCCCTACTTATATCTATACTACAATTGTCGAAAAGAGGGTTTAATTTGTGTGCTTATATATTTCGCATCATAAACATTGAAATCAAGGAAAGGAAGTACACCTAAAAATTCCAACAACTCAAACTTGATTTGTATGAACGTTTAGGCCTCTTCTCCTCCTCTTTGTTGTTGCGGCACAAGGGGTTTTGGTGAGTTTTGGGGGTTATGGATGATGTAGAATGATGTGTTTAGGGTAGGGATGGATGTAGGGGAAGGCAAGGAGTGTTTTTGGGCAGAAAATATGAAGAATTCAACAAACAAAACACAAATAAAAAACTAAAACTAAAATACATAACAGAAACAAACAATCCAAGAGATTAGCAAATTTGCTAATCCCCGGCAACGGCGCCAAAATTTGATGCGAGATTTATACGCACACAAATTAAACCCTCTTTTCGTCAAATTGTAGTATATGTATAAGTAGGGATCGTTCTGGACCGGGGATTAGGAGGGATTGTTAATCACTTGGATTTGACTCAAAAACGTAAAAACGTAATATAAAACACTAAACTAGACTCAAAGAATGTAAAACTAAACTTTAAAACACTAAAACAAACCAAAAGACTCAAAACAACACAAACACACTCAAATCTGCCTAAAAACCACTTTCTAGGCAGATTTGAGTACAAACACAAATTTGGACGAAATTGGGAAATAAATTTAATCAAAACTCTTAAAAACACAAACTAAGATACTTTCTAACTAATTTGACATTAAAGTAAAGGGGGATTGAGTTTTATACGAAATTAAGCTAAAATGTACAGATTGTAAATTAAAGCAAAATGTAAATGTGAATGTGATAGAATGAATGGAATGAAGGCTAGCTAAGGGGTTCATCTCCATACATGTTATACTTGCACAATAAAACGATTTCCAATTGCATTTCAATAAATCATTAATTCTCAACACTCCAAGTTAACCGTGATGCACTAATTAACCTTCAAATCTTCCTAACGTTATTGAATTGGATGATTGCATACGACAACCCAAAACATTCCCCACAAGTCCCCTACATGATTGCATAATAGAGATACAAGCAAGAATCATTACGCTCTATGAAAATTATAAGTGTTGACGGGGCATTCGTTACTATGATTGCATGAAACTTATGCCAAGAATTCGTTTAACGCGATTGTTTATAAGCAACCTCCACTACTTGTGAATATAAGTTCGTAACTATTAGGTGAAACTCACTTATATTCTAGCGTCATATTCATGCATGAAAATTAAGCGCGCATTCTCAATAAACATACATAAATAAGTTATCAATCAAACGGTTAAACAAATTGAATCCACAACTTATGAAACGCAATTAGAAGTAATCAAATCAAAATGCAAGCATAAACATATATTTCGAATCTCCCCCCTAGCCAAGGGGGGTTTAGTTGAATTTAAACATTGGAATCAAAGAAACACCTAAACATTCCAACAACTCAAACTTGAATTGTATGAACGTTTAGGCCCTCTTCTCTTCCATTCCTCATTCGTACAAAACAAAGAGTATTGAAATTAAACATTGAAATCAAAGAAACACCTAAACATTCCAACAACTCAAACTTGAATTGTATGAACGTTTAGGCCCTCTTATCTTCCTCTTCGTTGTAGCACAAGGTCTAAGGATAGTTTGATGGTGTGAATGGTTTGGGGAGTGGTTGGAGTGGCTGCAATGGAGGAGAAAAGTGTTTTGGTGGCTGCTGCAAGGGTGTGGAGAGGTTTTGACGAATTTCTGGAATATGGAAGAGTGAATGAGAATGAATGGAATGGATGCTTATTTATAGGTGAAATGGGGGGAACATGACAGCTAGGAGGGAATGTGGCTGCATGTTTGAATGATTAAAGGATGCATGTGGGTTGGAAATGCATGTGCAATGAATATGTGGCTGCATGTGCAAGGGGACAATCTGGAAATGAAAAGAGAAATGCATGTGGCTGCAATAGCATGTGGAATGGATGGGAGTGCATGTGGCTTAAAGGGGGAATGCATGTGGCTGAAATGAATTAAAGAGTGGGAAGTGCATGTGCATGGCAAAGGATGTATTTTCTGGATGAATGAATGTGCATGTGAATTAAAGCTAAAGTGGAATGACAATGGCATGTGGAATGGCTGAATTGAATGATTAAAGTGCACGGCACAAAGGGATGTGTTGGTGTGTGAATGGAAATGCAATCTGAAATGGGAGAGCATGTGGGTGGAAATGCATGTGGGTGAATGTGTGGCTGCATGGATTAAAGAATGGGAGTGCATGTGTTGAATGATTAAAGTGCATGTGCAATGTTTTAAAGGATGGAATGATGGAGGAACAAGTGCATGTGAATGCATGGTGATAGCATGTGCACGGTTTTGGTTGGAATGCAAGGGAATGTGCTGAAATGATGGTTTCTTTGATGATGAATGTGGCTGCAAGGTGTGAATGATTATGGGTATGATAAGTGATAAGTGTATGGTTATAAGTGATATGATATGTGGTTATTATAAGTGATAAGTGGTGATGATAAGTGTATGATATGATAAGTGTATGATATGTGGTGAATGATATGTTAAGTGAATGGTTTAAGTGTTTAAAATAGGGAACAAAGCCCTTCCTTGCATGGCAAGGAAGGTGATGCGTGATTTATACGCACACAAATTAAACCCTCTTTTCGTCAAATTGTAGTATATGTATAAGTAGGGATCGTTCTGGACCGGGGATTAGGAGGGATTGTTAACCACTTGGATTTGACTCAAAAACGTAAAATAACAATATGAAACACTATACTAGACTCAAAGAATGCAAAACTAAACTTTAAAACACTAAGACAAACCAAAAGACTCAAAACAACACAAACACACTCAAACTGCCTAAAAACCACTTTCTGGGCAGATTTGAGCAAAACCACAAATTTGGACGAAATTAAGTAATAACTTGACTCAAGAACGTAAAAACACAATATAAAACACTAAACTAACTCAAAGAATGTAAAACTAAACACTTAAAACATTAAAACAAACCAAAAGACTCAAACATCACCCAAAACACTCAAAACTGCCTTAAAATCACTTTCTGGGCAGTTTTGAGCACTTTGGTGAATTTGGACGAAATTATGTAACAAAATGAATCAAAACACTTATAAACATAAACTAAAACACTTTCTACTAAATTGGACAATAAAGTAAAGGGGGATTGAGTTTTATACGAAATTAAATAAAATGTACAGATTCGAATTAAGACAGATAGTATATATGAATGTGATGAAATGGAATGAATGGATGGATGCTAGCCAAGGGGTTCATCTCCATACATGTTATACTTGCATAATAAAATGATTTCCAATTGCACTTCAATAAACCATGAATTCTCAACACCCCAAGTTAACCGTGATGCACTAATTAACCTTCAAATCTTCCTAACGTTATTGAATTGGATGATGCATGCGACAATTCAAAACATTCCCCACAAGTCCTCAACATGAATGCATAGAAGAGGTACAAGCAAGAATCATTACGCTCTATGAAAATTATAAGTGTTGACGAGGCATTCGTTACTATGAATGCATGAAACTCTTGCCAAGAATTCGTTTAACGCGATTGTTTATAAGCAACCTCCACTACTTATGAATATAAGTTCGTAACTATTAGGTGCAACTCACTTATATTCTAGCGTCATATTCATGCATGAAAATTAAGCGTGCACTCTCAATAAACGTACATAAATAAGTTATCAATAAAACGGTTAAACAAATTGAATCACAACTTATGAAACGCAATTAGAAGTAATCAAATCAAAATGCAAGCATAAACATATATTTCAAATTACCCCCTAGCCAAGGGGGATTTAGTTCCTTATGATACAAAACAAAGAGAATCAAAGAAACACCTAAACATTCCAACAACTCAAACTTGAATTGTATGAACGTTTAGGTACTCTTCTCTTCCATGCCTCATTCATACAAAACAAAGAGTATTGAAATTAAACATAGAAATCAAAGAAACACCTAAACATTCCAACAACTCAAACTTGAATTGTATGAACGTTTAGGCACTCTTATCTTCCTCTTCGTTGTAGCACAAGGTCTAAGGATAGTTTGATGGTGTGAATGGTTTGGGTAGTAGTGGAGGAATGGAAGGATGGTGTTTGGATTTGTAGGGAAGACTCACGGCATAAAGGGGGTGGTTTGATGGTCTACATTTCTGCAATGGATGAGTTTATGGAAGAGTGTTTGGAATGGGTGAATTTCTGGCACAAAGGCCTTATTTCTGTGGTGAATGGATTGTGTATGAATGAGAATGAATGAATGAGTATTTATAGGTGAAATGGGGGGAACATGACAGCTAGGAACTTGGTGGAAATCTGAAATGGTGATGGGAGATGCATGTGGCTGTTTGTGCATGTGATTAAAGGGTGGAAATGCATGTGCTTTGACAGAAATGAAAGGGAATGCACGGTTTTGGTTGATTTCTGGTGGTTGTGAGGTGGAAATCTAGGTGGAAATGCATGTGGACTAAAGCTATGTGAATGATTAAGGTGAATGTGCATGAGTGCATGTGAAATCTGCCAAGATGCATGTGTTATGAAGTGGATTTTCTGCAAATGCAAGGTGAATGTGCATGTGATTAAATTATAAGATGGAATGCATGTGAATGACAGCTAGATATGTTGATGAATGCATGTGACTTGTTTGTGGTGAGTGAATGCATGTGCAAAGCTTTTTGGGAGAAAGGTGGATGAATGCACATGTGACTTAGGTTGTGAAATCTGATGGAATGATGAAGTGGCTGAAATGATGAAAGAATGAGGGTATGCACGGCACAAGGGAAGTGTTGGGTGATGGATGCATGTGGGTTAATTAATTAAGTGTATGATATGATAAGTGATTGATAAGATAAGTGAATGATATGATAAGTGGTTGATAAGATAAGTGGTGAATGATATGTGGTAAGTGATAAGTGATAAGTGATAGGTGATGATGATAAGTGGTTATGATAAGTGATAAGTGGTGATGATAAGTAATGGAAGCATGTGAGGGAATGAATAATGAATGCATGTGATAAGGGAATTGGAAAGGTTTAAATGTCCTAAAACTAAAGGGAACAAGGTTCCAACACTTTGGTCTTTCAATTTCGTCCAACATTTTGGCGCCAAGCATAAGCTATCCATCCTTAGCCCAAAAGTGCTCCAAAAGTCTCCAAAATGCATCTTTTTGCTCCTTTAGCCCTTTGGACCTACAAACACACGAAAATAGCTTAAAGGACTAAAATAACTAAAGAAACATAACGTAAATGCACGAGAACAAGCCATTTAAGTCGCATGAATATGCTCCTATCAGAAGGGAGACACAAGGAAACATACGATAATGTCCTAAGGTTGCAAGGAATGTTGTTTTTGAGTTCTAAAATGCGTAGGAGTCTTCAATGATGCTCAAACATGAGGTCTTTTAGGATTTAACTTTCCTACTTCAAGTCTTCAATTTCGTCCATCCTCTTGGCTCCAAGCATATGATATCCATTCCAATCTCTAATTTGCTCCAAAAGGCACCAAAAGGCATCTGATGCGTGATTTATACGCACACAAATTAAACCCTCTTTTCGTCAATTATAGTATAGGTGCAAGTAGGGATCGTTCTGGACCGGGGATTAGGAGGGATTGTTAATCACTTGGATTTGACTCAAAAACGTAAAAACACAATATAAAACACTAAGCTAGACTCAAATATTGCAAAACTAAACTTTAAAACACTAAAACAAACCAAAAGACTCAAAACAACACAAACACACTCAAATCTGCCTAAAAACCACTTTCTGGGCAGATTTGAGCAAAACCACAAATTTGGACGAAATTAAGTAATAACTTGACTCAAGAACGTAAAAACACAATATAAAACACTAAACTAACTCAAGGAATGTAAAACTAAACACTTAAAACATTAAAACAAACCAAAAGACTCAAACGTCACCCAAAACACTCAAAACTGCCTTAAAATCACTTTCTGGGCAGTTTTGAGCACTTTGGTGAATTTGGACGAAATTATGTAACAAAATCAATCAAAACACTTATAAACATAAACTAAAACACTTTCTACTAAATTGGACAATAAAGTAAAGGGGGATTGAGTTTTATACGAAATTAAATAAAATGTACAGATTCGAATTAAGACAGATAGTATATATGAATGTGATGAAATGGAATGAATGGATGGATGCTAGCCAAGGGGTTCATCTCCATACATGTTATACTTGCATACTAAATGATTTCCAATTGCATTTCAATAAACCATGAATTCTCAACACCCCAAGTTAACCGTGATGCACTAATTAACCTTCAAATCTTCCTAACGTTATTGAATTGGATGGGTTAGCGCATACAACAATTCAAAACATTCCCCACAAGTCCCCTACATGACTGCATAATAGAGATACAAGCAAGAATCATTACGCTCTATGAAAATTATAAGTATTGACGAGGCAATTGTAACTATGAATGCATGATACTCTTGCCAAGAATTCATTTAACGCGATTGTTTATAAGCAACCTCCACTACTTGTGAATATAAGTTCGTAACTATTAGGTGAAACTCACTTATATTCTAGCGTCATATTCATGCATGAAAATTAAGTGTGCACTCTTAATAAACATACATAAATAAGTTATCAATCAAATAGTTAAACAAATTGAATCCACAACTGATAGGAGCATATTCATGCGACTTAAATGGCTTGTTCTCGTGCATTTACGTTATGTTTCTTTAGTTATTTTAGTCCTTTAAGCTATTTTCGTGTGTTTGTAGGTCCAAAGGGCTAAAGGAGCAAAAAGATGCATTTTGGAGACTTTTGGAGCACTTTTGGGCTAAGGATGGATAGCTTATGCTTGGCGCCAAAATGTTGGACGAAATTGAAGACCAAAGTGTTGGAACTTTGTTCCCTTTAGTTTTAGGACATTTAAACCTTTCCAATTCCCTTATGCCGTGCATCTCCACCTTTCTCCAAAACCATACACATGCATTCATTATTCATTCCCTCACATGCTCCCATTACTTATCATAATCACATATCATATCACTTATCATTCACCACTTATCACTTATCGTATCATTCACCACTTATCATTCATCACTTATCATTCACCACTTATCACTCATCAAACACATGCATTCACATGTTTTCACAATCTGCCATCATTCCAACCAAAACCGTGCACATGCTATCACCATGCATTCACATGCACTTGTTCCTCCATCATTCCATCCTTTAAAACATTGCACATGCACTTTAATCATTCAACACATGCATTCACTTCATCATTGCAGCCACACATTCACCCACATGCTATCCCATTTCAGATTGCATTTCCATCATATTCACATGCATTTTCAGATTGTCCCCTTGCACATGCAGCCACTTATTCAAAGCACATGCATTTCCACCCTTTAATCACATGCATAAAGCAGCCACATGCATCTCCCATCACCATTTCAGATTTCTAGCATTTGCACATGCAACCTAGCTGTCATGTTCCCTCTCCCATCCATCCATCTCCCTATAAAAACCATACACACTCATTCACACACAATACACTCTTCCATATTTCAGAAATTCGTCAAAACCTCTCCACACCCTTGCAGCAGCCACCAAAACACTTTTCTCCTCCATTGCAGCCACTCCAACCACTCCCCAAACCATTCACACCATCAAACTATCCTTAGACCTTGTGCTACAACGAAGAGGAAGATAAGAGGGCCTAAACGTTCATACAATTCAAGTTTGAGTTGTTGGAATGTTTAGGTGTTTCTTTGATTTCAATGTTTAATTTCAATACTCTTTGTTTTGTACGAATGAGGAATGGAAGAGAAGAGGGCCTAAACGTTCATACAATTCAAGTTTGAGTTGTTGGAATGTTTAGGTGTTTCTTTGATTCCAATGTTTAAATTCAACTAAACCCCCCCTTGGCTAGGGGGGGATTCGAAATATATGTTTATGCTTGCATTTTGATTTGATTACTTCTAATTGCGTTTCATAAGTTGTGGATTCAATTTATTTAACTGTTTGATTGATAACTTATTTATGTATGTTTATTGAGAATGCACGCTTAATTTTCATGCATGAATATGACGCTAGAATATAAGTGAGTTTCACCTAATAGTTACGAACTTATATTCACAAGTAGTGGAGGTTGCTTATAAACAATCGCGTTAAACAAATTCTTGGCATAAGTTTCATGCAATCATAGTAACGAATGCCTCGTCAACACTTATAATTTTCATAGAGCGTAATGATTCTTGCTTGTACCTCTTCTATGCATTCATGTTGAGGACTTGTGGGGAATGTTTTGAATTGTCGCATGCATCATCCAATTCAATAACGTTAGGAAGATTTGAAGGTTAATTAGTGCATCACGGTTAACTTGGGGTGTTGAGTATCATAGTTTATTGAAATGCAATTGGAAATCATTTTATTATGCAAGTATAACATGTATGGAGATGAACCCCTTAGCTAGGTTCCCATCCATTCAATTCCATCAAATTCATCTTTACATTCTGTCTAGTTTATTAACTTGTTTCGTTATTTCAATTCTCGTCAATTTAAAACCCCCCTTTACTTTCTTGTTCTTTAGTGTTTAGACTTTGTTTAGTTTATGTTTTAAAGTGTTTTGATTCAATTTATTTCCCAAAATTCGTCCAAATTCACCAAAGTGCTCAAAACTGCCCAGAAAGTGATTTTAAGGCTGTTTTGAGTGTTTTGGGTGATGTTTGAGTCTTTTGGTTTGTTTTAGTGTTTTAAAGTTTAGTTTTGCATTCTTTGAGACTAGTATAGTGTTTTATATTGTGTCTTTACGTTTGAATCAAACCATAATCTTAAATTCGTCCAACATTGGGTTTAAGGTCAGAAACTGCCTAGTTAGTGTTTTTAGGCAGTTTTGAGTCTTTTGAACTTGTTTTGAGTCCTTTGAGTCTTTGTGAACGTTTTTAACTTTATTTTACGTTTTTGAGTCAGTTTCCAAGTGATTTGCAATCCCTCCTAATCCCCGGTTAAGAACGATCCCTACTTATACTTATACTACAATTGACAAAAAGAGGGTTTAATTTGTGTGCGTATAAATCTCGCATCAACAACTTATGAAACGCAATTAGAAGTAATCAAATCAAAACGCAAGCATAAACATATATTTAAAATTACCCCCTAGCCAAGGGGGGTTTAGTTCCTTATGATACAAAACAAAGAGAATCAAAGAAACACCTACACATTCCAACAACTCAAACTTGAATTGTATGAACGTTTAGGCACTCTTTTCTTCCATGCCTCATTCGTACAAAACAAAGAGTATTGAAATTAAACATAGAAATCAAAGAAACACCTAAACATTCCAACAACTCAAACTTGAATTGTATGAACGTTTAGGCACTCTTATCTTCCTCTTCGTTGTAGCACAAGGTCTAAGGATAGTTTGATGGTGTGAATGGTTTGGGTAGTGGTGGAGGAATGGAAGGATGGTGTTTGGATTTGTAGGGGAGACTCACGGCACAAAGGGGGTGGTTTGATGGTCTACATTTCTGCAATGGATGAGTTTATGGAAGAGTGTTTGGAATGGGTGAATTTCTGGCACAAAGGCCTTATTTCTGTGGTGAATGGATTGTGTATGAATGAGAATGAATGAATGAGTATTTATAGGTGAAATGGGGGGAACATGACAGCTAGGAACTTGGTGGAAATCTGAAATGGTGATGGGAGATGCATGTGGCTGTTTGTGCATGTGATTAAAGGGTGAAAATGCATGTGCTTTGACAGAAATGAAAGGGAATGCACGGTTTTGGTTGATTTCTGGTGGTTGTGAGGTGGAAATCTAGGTGGAAATGCATGTGGATTAAAGCTATGTGAATGATTAAGGTGAATGTGCATGAGTGCATGTGAAATCTGCCAAGATGCATGTGTTATGAAGTGGATTTTCTGCAAATGCAAGGTGAATGTGCATGTGATTAAATTAAAAGATGGAATGCATGTGAATGACAGCTAGATATGTTGATGAATGCATGTGACTTGTTTTGTGGTGAGTGAATGCATGTGCAAAGCTTTTTGGGAGAAAGGTGGATGAATGTACATGTGACTTAGGTTGTGAAATCTGATGGAATGATGAAGTGGCTGAAATGATGAAAGAATGAGGGTATGCACGGCACAAGGGAAGTGTTGGGTGATGGATGCATGTGGGTTAATTAATTAAGTGTATGATATGATAGGTGATTGATAAGATAAGTGAATGATATGATAAGTGGTTGATAAGATAAGTGGTGAATGATATGTGGTGAATGATATGTGATAAGTGATAAGTGATAAGTGATAAGTGATGATGATAAGTGGTTATGATAAGTGATAAGTGGTGATGATAAGTAATGGAAGCATGTGAGGGAATGAATAATGAATGCATGTGATAAGGGAATTGGAAAGGTTTAAATGTCCTAAAACTAAAGGGAACAAGGTTCCAACACTTTGGTCTTCAATTTCGTCCAACATTTTGGCGCCAAGCATAAGCTATCCATCCTTAGCCCAAAAGTGCTCAAAAAGTCTCCAAAATGCATCTTTTTGCTCCTTTAGCCCTTTGGACCTACAAACACACGAAAATAGCTTAAAGGACTAAAATAACTAAAGAAACATAACGTAAATGCACTAGAACAAGCCATTTAAGTCGCATGAATATGCTCCTATCAAATACCCCCACACTTATCTTTTGCTAGTCCTCGAGCAAAACAAAACAACAAAAGAACACGAAACTAGACAAAACGAACAAAACACAACCTACACCTTCCAACAATCGTCTCACGGATTTCCAATGCTCATGACAAGTTAAAAATCATTATTCCCACAGATTTTAGCCATCTTTACACTTAAGTACATTCTTAATCATAGTCACCATATACAAGTTCACAATTAAGCATTTAAAACACATTTCGAATGTAGTAACATGCCTTAGAGAATTTCCTCAATTCTTTACTAGAATGCACTCTATTTTCACACAGATTTTCTGACTACACACCCTACACTAGTTATATGTGAGATATTGATGTAAACATGAAAGACTAGCATCTCACATATGTTATAACAAAGAAAGCATTTTCTGGAGTTAATAAGCATGTTTAGATATGATCTCAAGAATGGAATGCTCCTACTTAGATGCGAGAACCAGTGACACCATAAGCTCATATCAATTCCAAACTCCACATTATTGAACACATAACGATCAAGATAGAAGCATACGGGTTGAAACGGTGCTAAAGGTGTTTGGCTAACAAAGAAAGGATAGGGAAAACAAACGTTCTTTAAGTAATAGTGAGCAAAGTATTGAATTAGGCACTTAGAATTCCCTTTAGAACGCAGAAGTCAACTTTGAACACCCAAGGGGAAGTCACACAAAACTTAGGGCCATATTCAGACTTTTTGGGTCCTTTCTTCAACAATCACACTTGTGAGTCCATTCTCACTTATTTTCACTCTTTTTCTTTCTTTTCTTCTTCTTTTTCCCACATTTTTTTTTCTTTTTCCCGTGCCTCCTTTAAGACTTAGGCACATACATACACACAAAAATCCCTTCCCCCACACTTATTTTCTTTCATAATGTACTCAAAAGGAATTCATTTAAGTCATGCTCACTATCTTTTAAGAACAAGGGTGTGGACAGTCCTAAACTAGGCTAGGTTAGGATAATGTGGGTTTACAAAGAAAATAGGCTAAACGAGGCTCAATGGGGTTAAAACTAATATATACGAAATATGGGAAGTAAGGCTATTTGGCTAGGTGGCAACAACACAACTTCATCTTGATATATATTATGCAATTCAATGTCATGCTTTGAATGAAACGGATATAAGTTCTAGCATTTAGTTCTATCATGATACAATTGCATTCTAAGTAGCAACCAAGCAAGGAATAATGAGATCATGCAACAACTTTAGAAAACAAAGAATCACAGAAAATAACTCTCCAAAGAAGGTAATGGCTCGAGTCTCACAGGGTTGTAGCGTTTGTTTGAGTTCCTTCCTTCAAGCATGTTACAAAAACGAATTTTTCTTTTATGATTGCATGTGAAGTCATACATTATAACCATATCCAAGCATATACCAAGAGTAAATCAAACTTTTCTCTATGTTTATAACTCTTTCTAACCGTCATGCAATTATAAACCAAATCCTTATCATTGTGTTGGAAGGTACCCTAAGACACAAACACACAAAAACAACTCAAAACACTCTTTTTAGGCTTTTTTAAAACATGTTTTTCAAATTTTTATGGTATTTTCGGAGTTATAAAAACAAAACATACTAAAACACTCTAAAACAACTTAAAAACACCTTAAAACGGCAAGGAACAACATTTGAAGTTATGGGTGATAAAATCGCACGAATTTGCATTAACAACATTAGTTACCCCCCCACACTTAAATCAAACATTGTCCTCAATGTTTTAAGCATATGGTTCACACAAAACATAAGTAAACACACAAAAAGCAATTTAAACAAACTAAACATGGCAGAATGTAATTAACAAAGAGAAGAGTTTAGGGACGCAAATCTGGTTATGGAGTGTAAATTCCATCTTCTCCTTGGTAATTGTATTGAGGCTTTGATCATAGTGACTCCACAGGCTTACTCTTGAACTGGTTTCCGCCCATCATTGATTTTCCTTTGTGCTACTCTTGAACTGGGCAACAGGATTCTTTTGGTCTCCCCCGAAGGTCTGAGCTTACTCCTTTGGTCTGTTTCTCTGTTCAATCTTTCCAATTCGTATTGAAAAGGGTTGGAGGATAACTCAGCCTAAGTTTGTCTCCACATGCTTCAATGTATCATTTTCACTTGCCTTACTCGCTCCCCTTTGCAGAAGTGGTCCCTTCTCCGGAAGTGTATCAACCGTTGAAGATGACTACTCGAGAGCAACGCTAGGTAAGCAATCAGGAATAGATTCCAGGCAGTTGGCTCCAGATCGGAAGACTGACTCCAAGTGCCGGCTGATTGCTTCTTTTACTTTGCCATGCGAGTAAGAACGAGGACAAAGAAAAAGACAGGGAAAGAGCATGATATGAGATACTTTTGCTTTTGACCTTGATGATATGAGATACCTTTGCTTTTGAAGAAGCGGTGAATGAATCAGCACACTTCAATCCGCCGTTTCCTCCTGGGTCATCTGTACTCCAGGCATCTGGTATCATCTTTGGGGAAGAAGAAAGAATTGAGTATTTCGAAAGCCTTTGCTGGGAGTGCGCCCTCAGAGGTGAGGGAGAGTTGGGCATTTTCTTCAGGTTTGCCTTGCCATAAAAGACGAAGGTCGACATATATAGAGATAATATCAAGTGGTGGTACTATTGTTTTACCCTTGTCGACAAATGTCTCTTCGATATCAGAACGACGCCTCTTCGATTTCTGAGCAGGCGCCCCTTCGATTTCTGAACGACACGTAGTAGTGCGGATGCGGCTCCTTTTGACAAAGCTGCACGCGTTTTCTGAAAAGCAGAGAAAGCGTCGCCGAACTTTGCGCTTGTCGGCTAAAGATGTGTAGTTGCGATGATGGCCTCCACGTGTTGTCTGAAAAGAAGAAATCTTTTGACAAAGTTGAATGCGCCTTCTGAAAAGCCGAGAAAGCGTCGCCTAAATTACGCCGGAAATTCCGGCTTTTTGAATCGGTGGACGCGTCGCCTTGGCTTTTTTATTGAGCTATCGATCACCACAACAAACACACTCTGAAGAATTCCCATTCTTGAAAATCGAAATTTTGGCGTATTTCGAAAGCCTTTGTTTTGATGCGTATAAATCACGCATCAAATTTTGAAGCCGTTGCCGGGGATTAGGAGGGATTGTTAATCACTTGGATTTGACTCAAAAACGTAAAAACACAATATAAAACACTAAGCTAGACTCAAATATTGCAAAACTAAACTTTAAAACACTAAAACAAACCAAAAGACTCAAAACAACACAAACACACTCAAATCTGCCTAAAAACCACTTTCTGGGCAGATTTGAGCAAAACCACAAATTTGGACGAAATTAAGTAATAACTTGACTCAAGAACGTAAAAACACAATATAAAACACTAAACTAACTCAAAGAATGTAAAACTAAACACTTAAAACATTAAAACAAACCAAAAGACTCAAACGTCACCCAAAACACTCAAAACTGCCTTAAAATCACTTTCTGGGCAGTTTTGAGCACTTTGGTGAATTTGGACGAAATTATGTAACAAAATCAATCAAAACACTTATAAACATAAACTAAAACACTTTCTACTAAATTGGACAATAAAGTAAAGGGGGATTGAGTTTTATACGAAATTAAATAAAATGTACAGATTCGAATTAAGACAGATAGTATATATGAATGTGATGAAATGGAATGAATGGATGGATGCTAGCCAAGGGGTTCATCTCCATACATGTTATACTTGCATACTAAATGATTTCCAATTGCATTTCAATAAACCATGAATTCTCAACACCCCAAGTTAACCGTGATGCACTAATTAACCTTCAAATCTTCCTAACGTTATTGAATTGGATGGGTTAGCGCATACAACAATTCAAAACATTCCCCACAAGTCCCCTACATGACTGCATAATAGAGATACAAGCAAGAATCATTACGCTCTATGAAAATTATAAGTATTGACGAGGCAATTGTAACTATGAATGCATGATACTCTTGCCAAGAATTCATTTAACGCGATTGTTTATAAGCAACCTCCACTACTTGTGAATATAAGTTCGTAACTATTAGGTGAAACTCACTTATATTCTAGCGTCATATTCATGCATGAAAATTAAGTGTGCACTCTTAATAAACATACATAAATAAGTTATCAATCAAATAGTTAAACAAATTGAATCCACAACTTATGAAACGCAATTAGAAGTAATCAAATCAAAACGCAAGCATAAACATATATTTAAAATTACCCCCTAGCCAAGGGGGGTTTAGTTCCTTATGATACAAAACAAAGAGAATCAAAGAAACACCTAAACATTCCAACAACTCAAACTTGAATTGTATGAACGTTTAGGCACTCTTTTCTTCCATGCCTCATTCGTACAAAACAAAGAGTATTGAAATTAAACATAGAAATCAAAGAAACACCTAAACATTCCAACAACTCAAACTTGAATTGTATGAACGTTTAGGCACTCTTATCTTCCTCTTCGTTGTAGCACAAGGTCTAAGGATAGTTTGATGGTGTGAATGGTTTGGGTAGTGGTGGAGGAATGGAAGGATGGTGTTTGGATTTGTAGGGGAGACTCACGGCACAAAGGGGGTGGTTTGATGGTCTACATTTCTGCAATGGATGAGTTTATGGAAGAGTGTTTGGAATGGGTGAATTTCTGGCACAAAGGCCTTATTTCTGTGGTGAATGGATTGTGTATGAATGAGAATGAATGAATGAGTATTTATAGGTGAAATGGGGGGAACATGACAGCTAGGAACTTGGTGGAAATCTGAAATGGTGATGGGAGATGCATGTGGCTGTTTGTGCATGTGATTAAAGGGTGGAAATGCATGTGCTTTGACAGAAATGAAAGGGAATGCACGGTTTTGGTTGATTTCTGGTGGTTGTGAGGTGGAAATCTAGGTGGAAATGCATGTGGATTAAAGCTATGTGAATGATTAAGGTGAATGTGCATGAGTGCATGTGAAATCTGCCAAGATGCATGTGTTATGAAGTGGATTTTCTGCAAATGCAAGGTGAATGTGCATGTGATTAAATTAAAAGATGGAATGCATGTGAATGACAGCTAGATATGTTGATGAATGCATGTGACTTGTTTTGTGGTGAGTGAATGCATGTGCAAAGCTTTTTGGGAGAAAGGTGGATGAATGTACATGTGACTTAGGTTGTGAAATCTGATGGAATGATGAAGTGGCTGAAATGATGAAAGAATGAGGGTATGCACGGCACAAGGGAAGTGTTGGGTGATGGATGCATGTGGGTTAATTAATTAAGTGTATGATATGATAAGTGATTGATAAGATAAGTGAATGATATGATAAGTGGTTGATAAGATAAGTGGTGAATGATATGTGGTGAATGATATGTGATAAGTGATAAGTGATAAGTGATAAGTGATGATGATAAGTGGTTATGATAAGTGATAAGTGGTGATGATAAGTAATGGAAGCATGTGAGGGAATGAATAATGAATGCATGTGATAAGGGAATTGGAAAGGTTTAAATGTCCTAAAACTAAAGGGAACAAGGTTCCAACACTTTGGTCTTCAATTTTGTCCAACATTTTGGCGCCAAGCATAAACTATCCATCCTTAGCCCAAAAGTGCTCAAAAAGTCTCCAAAATGCATCTTTTTGCTCCTTTAGCCCTTTGGACCTACAAACACACGAAAATAGCTTAAAGGACTAAAATAACTAAAGAAACATAACGTAAATGCACGAGAACAAGCCATTTAAGTCGCATGAATATGCTCCTATCAGCATCCTTTTGCATACCTTGCCCTTAGAACCTACAAACACACGAAAATAGCTTAAAGTACTAAAATAACTAAAGAAACATAACGTAAATGCACGAGAACAAGCCATTTAAGTCGCATGAATATGCTCCTATCAATCCCCTTGGCCGTGAGTTTCCCTACAAATCCAAACACCACTCCTCTTCCATTTCCATCACTCCCCAAACCATTCACACCATCAAACTATCCTTAGACCTTGTGCTACAATAAAGAGGAAGAGAAGAGGGCCTAAACGTTCATACAATTCAAGTTTGAGTTGTTGGAATGTTTAGGTGTTTCTTTGATTTCAATGTTTAAATTCAATTCTCTTTGTTTTGTATGTTTGAGGAATGGAAGAAAAGAGTGCTTAAACGTTCATACAATTCAAGTTTGAGTTGTTGGAATGTTTAGGTGTTTCTTTGATTTCAATGTTATGAAGAACTAAACCCCCCTTAGCTAGGGGGTGATTCGAAATATATGTTTATACTTGCATTTTGATTTGATTACTTCTAATTACGTTTCATAAGTTGTGAATTCAATTTGTTTAACTGTTTTATTGATAACCTATTTATGTATGTTTATTGAGAGTGTACGCTTAATTTTCATGCATGAATATGACGCTAGAATATAAGTGAGTTTCACCTAATAGTTATGAACTTATATTCACAAGTAGTGGAGGTTGCTTATAAACAATCGCGTTAAATAAATTCTTGGCATAAGTTTCATGCAATCATAGTAACGAATGCCTCGTCAACACTTATAGTTTTCAAAGAACTTAATGATTCTTGCTTGTATCTCTATTATGCAATTCATGTAGGGAACTTGTGGGGAATGCTTTGGGTTGTCGTATGCAATCATCCAATTCATTAACTTAAGGAAAACTTGACGGTTAATTTAAGCGGACCTAATTAACCCGGGGTGTTGAGAATTCATGGTTTATTGAAATGCAATTGGAAATCGTTTTATTATGCAAGTGTAACATGTGTGGAGATGAACCCCTTGGCTAGCATCCATTCATCCATACTTTCATCATATTCATTTTTACAATCTGTTCTAATTTTACAAAGTTTTAAGTTTTGTTTTCAAATTCGTCAAAACCTCAATCCCCCTTTACTTTAATGTCAAATTAGTTAGAAAGTGTCTTAGTTTGTGTTTCTAAGTGTTTTGAATCAATTTATTACCCAATTTCGTCCAAAGTAGTCAAAGTGCTCAAAACTGCCCAGATTGTGTTTTTAAGGCAGTTTTGAGTGTTTTGGTGCTGTTTTGAGTCTTTTGGTTTGTTTAGTGCTTTAAGTGTTTAGTTTTACATTCTTTGAGTCTAGTTTAGTGTTTTATATTGTGTTTTTACGTTTTTGAGTCAAATCCAAGTGATTAACAATCCCTCCTAATCCCTAGTCCAGAACGATCCCTACTTACATACTTACTACAATTGATAAAAAGAGGGTTTAATTTGTGTGCGTATAAATTTACGCATCAACCACTTGATATTATCTCTATATATGTCGACCTTCGTCTTTTATGGCAAGGCAAACCTGAAGAATATGCCCAACTCTCCCTCACCTCTGAGGGCGCACTCCCAGCATAGCCTTTCGAAATACTCAATTCCTTCTTCTTCCCCAAAGATGATACCAGATGCCTGGAGTACAGATGACCCAGGAGGAAACGGCGGATTGAAGTGTGCTTATTCATTCACCGCTTCTTCAAAAGCAAAGGTATCTCATATCATCAAGGTCAAAAGCAAAAGTATCTCATATCATGCTCTTTCCCTATCTTTTTCTTTGTCCTTGTTCTTACTCGCATGGCAAAGTAAAAGAAGCAATCAGCCTGCACTTGGAGTCAGTCTTCCGATCTGGAGCCAACTGCCTGGAATCTATTCCTGGTTGCTTACCTATCGTTGCTCTCGAGTAGTCATCTTCAACGGAGCAAGTAAGGCAAGTGAAAATGATACATTGAAGCATGTGGAGACAAGGAACAACTGCATATGCTGAGCTATCCTCTAACCCTCTTCAATACGAATTGGAAAGATTGAACAAAGAAACAGATAAAAGGAGGAAGCTCAGACCTTCGGGGAAGACCAAAAGAATCCTGCTGCCCAGTTCAAGAGTAGCACAAAGGAAAATCAACGATGGGCAGAAACCAGTTCAAGAGAAAGCCTGTGGAATCACCAAGATCAATGCCTCAATGCAATTACCAAGGAGAAGATGGAATTTACACTCCATAACCAGATTTGCGTCCCTAAACTCTTCTCTTTGTTAAGTGACATTCTGCCATGTTTAGTATGTTTAGTTGCTTTTTGTGTGTTTACTTATGTTTTGTGTGAATCTATGCTTAAAACATTGAGGACAATGTTTGATTTAAGTGTGGGGGGGGGGGGGGGGGGGGGGGGGGGGTAACTAAGTATATTTAATGCAAATTCGTGGGATTTTATCACCCATTACTTCAAATGTTGTTCCTTGCTGTTTTAAGGTGTTTTTAAGTTGTTTTAGAGTGTTTTTAGTATGTTTTGTTTTATAACTTCGAAAATCACATAAAAATTTGAAAAACATGTTTTAAAAAGCCTAAAAAGAGTGTTTTGAGTCGTTTTTGTGTGTTTGTGTCTTAGGGTACCTTCCAACATAATGATAAGGATTTGGTTTGTAATTGCATGACGGTTAAAAAGAGTTATAAACATAGAGAAAAGTTTGATTTACTCTTGGTATATGCTTGGTTATGGTTATAATGTATGACTTCACATGCAATCATAAAAGAAAAATTCGTTTTTGTAACATGCTTGAAGGAAGAAACTCATAATAACGCTACATCCCTGTGAGACTCGAGCCATTACTTTGTTTGGAGAGTTATAATCTGTGATTCTTTGTTTTCTAAAGTCGTTGCATGATCTCATTATTCCTTGCTTGGTTGCTACTTAGAATGCAATTGTATTATGATAGAACTAAATGCTAGAACTTATATCCGTTTCATTCAAAGCATGACATTGAATTGCATAACATATATCAAGATGAAGTTGTGTAGTTGTCACCATAGCCAAATAGCCTTACTTCCCATATTTCGTATATATTAGTTTTAACCCTGTTGAGCCTCGTTTAGCCTATTTTCTTTGTTAACCACATCACCCCTTACCTAGCTTAGAGTAGGACTTTCCCATACCCTTGTTCTTGAGTATAGTGGAGCATGACTTAGAAGGAATTCTTTTTGAGTGACATTATTACAGAAAACAAGTGTGGGGGAAAGGATTTTTGTGTGTATGTATGTGCCTAAATCTTAAAGGAGGCACGAAAAAAAAAAAAAGAAAAAAAAAATTGTGAAAGAAAAAAAGAAGAAGAAAAGAAAGAAAAAGAGTGAAAATAAGTGAGAATGGACTCACAAGTGTGATTGTTGAAGAAAGGGCCCAAAAAGTTTGAATATGGCCCTAAGTTTTGTGTGACTTCCCCTTGGGTGTTCAAAGTTGACTTCTGCGTTCTAAAGGGAATTCTAAGTGCCTAATTCAATACTTTGCTCACTATTGCTTAAAGAACGTTTGTTTTCCCTATCCTTTCATTGTTAGCCAACTCCCCAAGCCCCATTACAACCCGTGACTTCTATCTTGAGTGTTATGTGTTTCAATTTGTGGAGTTTGAACTTGGTATGAGCTTATGGTGTCACTGGTTCTCGCTTCTAAGTAGTAGCATTCCATTCATGAGATCATACCTAAATGATGCGAATTAAACCCTCTTTTTATCAATTGTAGTATAGGTGCAAGTAGGGATCGTTCTGGACCGGGGATTAGGAGGGATTGTTAATCACTTGGAAACTGACTCAAAAACGTAGAAACGCAATATAAAACACTAAACTAGACTCAAAGAATGTAAAACTAAACTTTAAAACTCTAAAACAAACCAAAAGACTCAAACATCACCCAAAACACTCAAAACTGCCTTAAAAACACTTTCTGGGTAGTTTTGAGCACTTTGGTGAATTTGGACGAAATTGGGAAATAAATTGATTCAAAACACTTAGAAACACAAACTAAATGTATTTCTAACTAATCTAACACTTTAAAAGAAATGGGGGAAAGGTTTTGACGAATTTAAAATTAAAACAGAAACTTAGAATTAAAACAGATTCTAAAAACGAAATGGATGAAATAAAATGATGAGAAACTAGTTAGAGGGTTCCTTATCCACACATGAACATAAGCATATAATTTGACTCCCAGTTATGACTTCAACAAACGATGAATGACAATGCTCCAAGTTAATTAGGTTCGCTTAAACTAACTTTCAGATTTCCCTAGATTCATTGGATTGAATGGGATACGCATTACAACCAAATTATTCCTAATCAAAGTCCCTAACCATGGAATACGCATGATAGAGACATTCAACAAAGATCATTAAGTTCAACGGAAATCATAAACATCGACTAGGCATTCATAACTATGGAATACGCATGTTAATCCAGCCTAGGGTTTACTAAACACAATCGTGACCAGCGATCTTTACTACTCATGAATATAAGTTCATAACGATTAGGTGAAATTCCCTTATATCCTAGCATCAAGTTTAGGCATGCAAATTAAGTGTCGACCCTCAACCCACATACATAAACAAGTTCTTAATCAAAACAGAAAAGTAAACCACATCTAAAGTTCATGAATTCATAACTGGAGTAAATCAAATCATAACCAACATATGTAAATGGCTTCAAATTCGCCTCTAACTAAAAAAAGAAATTAGTTCCACATGTTTAACATAATTGAACAACAAGTTAAATTAAACATGAAAACATAAACAAGTTAATAAACTAGACAGAAAGTAAATATGAAATTGAAATAGAATGAATGGAATTGAAATGGATGAATGCTAGCTAAGGGGTTCATCTCACACATGTTACACTTGCATAATAAAATGATTTCCAATTGCATTTCAATAAACCATGAAACCCAACACCCCGGGTTAATTAGGTCCGCTTAAATTAACCGTCAAGTTCTCCTTAAGTTAATGAATTGGATGGGTTAGCGCAACGCAATCCACAACATTCTCCAAAAGTCCTTTACGTGAACAGCACAATAAATATACAATCAAAGATCATTAAGCATCATGAAAATTATAAGTATTGACGAGGCATTCGTTACTATGGAATACGCACGAAACTTATGCCAAGAATTCGTTTAACGCGATTGTTTATAAGCAACCTCCACTACTTGCGAATATAAGTTCGTAACTATTAGGTGAAACTCACTTATATTCTAGCGTCATATTCATGCATGAAAATTAAGCGCGCATTCTCAATAAACATACATAAATAAGTTATCAATCAAACGGTTAAACAAATTGAATCCACAACTTATGAAACGCAATTAGAAGTAATCGAATCAAAATGCAAGCATAAACATATATTCAAATCACCCCCTAGCTAAAGGGGAGTTTTAGTTCCTCATGG
Source organism: Pyrus communis (assembly GCF_041283825.1). NCBI lineage: Eukaryota > Viridiplantae > Streptophyta > Magnoliopsida > Rosales > Rosaceae > Pyrus > Pyrus communis. The sequence goes on from NC_142569.1 coordinate 24,323,569, forward strand.
TACAAAACAAAGAGAATCAAAGAAACACCTAAACATTCCAACAACTCAAACTTGAATTGTATGAACGTTTAGGCCCTCTTCTCTTCCATGCCTCATTCGTACAAAACAAAGAGTATTTAAATTAAACATAGAAATCAAAGAAACACCTAAACATTCCAACAACTCAAACTTGAATTGTATGAACGTTTAGGCACTCTTCTCTTCCTCTTCGTCGTAGCACAAGGTCTAAGGATAGTTTGATGGTGTGAATGGTTTGGGGAGTGGTGAAAATGGAAGGGGGATGGTGTTTGGATTGATAGGGAGTGGTTCCTCAAGGGAGTTTTGATGTCTACATTCTGAAATGTGGAAGGATTTTATGAATGGAATGGATGGACTTTGTGAAGGGCACGGCCCCAAGGGACCAATTTCTGTTGTGAATGAATGAATGTATTGGAAGAGTGTGTGAATGAGTATTTATAGGTGAAATGGGGGGAACATGACAGCTAGGTTGCATGTGCAAATGCTGGAATGGTATGGTGAGTGAATGTGCACGGTTTTGAGTATTGTTGGTGCTGGAATGGTATGGGTTGTGCACGGTATTGAGTGTGGATGAGCTGGAAATGCATGTGTGTGCATGTGAAAGCTGCCAAGATGCATGTGAAAGTGTATGAATGCATGTGAATGAAGTGGATTTTCTGATGGAATATGCACGGCAATGAGTGGTGGATGGGAGTGTATGTTTGAATGATTAAAAGGACATGTGGGGGTGGAAATGATGAATGAAATGCATGTGAATGACAGCTAGATATGTTGATGAATGCATGTGACTTGTTTGTGGTGAGTGAATGCATGTGCAAAGCTTGGAAATGCAATGGGAACTCACGGCATTGAGTGATTTCTGGGTGCATGTGGAATGAATGATTTCTTGGTGAGTGGATGCATGTGTTGATTAAAGGGGGAATGCAAAGGAAAAGCTGGAAATGGGAGTGAAGAGTCACGGCAAAGGTAAGTGTTTGGTGATGGGTGCATGTGTTGGTGGTTTTGCATGTGAATTAAAACTAGAGTGATGATGATGAATGCATGTGCAAAGGAAGTGGATTTTCTGCAAATGCAATGATGAAATGGATGGGAATGCATGTGGATTAAAGGTTGGAATGACAATGAGTGCATGTGGAATGGCTGAAATGTAAAGGGGATGCACGGCATGGTTATGATGAATGCATGTGCAAAGTTGGTTGAATGATAAGTGGTGAATGATATGTGATAAGTGATATGTGTTAAGTGATATGTGATAAGTGATATGTGGTTGAGTGTATGATATGATAAGTGTATGAAATGATAAGTGGTGAATGATATGTGATAAGTGATATGTGGTGATGATATGTGGTGATGATAAATGGGAGTGTGGCTGAAATGAAGGAGTGGAATGTTGGAATGTTATGCACGGCTAAGGATAAAGGAAAGGTTTAAATGTCCTAAAACTAAAGGGAACAAGGTTCCAACACTTTGGTCTTCAATTAGGTCTTCAATTTCGTCCAACACTTTGGCTCCAAGCATAAGCTATCCATCCTTAGCCCAAAAGTGCTCCAAAAGTCTCCAAAATGCATCTTTTTGCTCCTTTAGCCCTTTGGACCTACAAACACACAAAAATAGCTTAAAGTACTAAAATAACTAAAGAAACATAACGTAAATGCACGAGAACAAGCCATTTAAGTCGCATGAATATGCTCCTATCACTAAACATGCTTATTAACTCCAGAAATTGCTCTCTTTATGATACATATATGTGAGTGTTCGTCTACATGTTTACATCAATCTCTCACATATAACTAGTGTAGGGTGTGTAGTCAGAAAATCTGTGTGAAAATAGAGTGCATTCTAATAAGGAATTGAGGAAATTCTCTAAGGCATGTTACAACATTCAAATCATGGTTTTAAAATGCTTAATTGTGAAGTATGTGGTGACTATGAGTAAGAATGTACTTAAGTGTAAAGATGGCTAAAATCTGTGGGAATAATGATTTTTAACTTGTCATGTGCATTGGAAATCCCTGAGACGGTTGTTGGAAGGTTTAGGTTGTGTTTTACTTGTTTAGTGTCGTTTTGTTTGTTTTGTTTTTCTGTTTTGCTCGAGGACGAGCAAAAGATAAGTGTGGGGGAATTTGATAGGAGCATATTTAGGCGACTTACTTAGCTTGTTTTCGTGCATTCATATTGTTAATTCATAGTTGTTTTAGTAGTTTAAGCCATTTTCGTGTGTTTTTAGGTTCATATGGCTAAGGAAGCAAAAAGATGCATTTGGGAGCATTTTGGAGCAAAATTGGACTTGGAATGGATAGCTTATGTTTGGAGCAAAAGGAATGGACGAAATTGAAGGATTCCTAATCCATTGCAGCCACATGCACCCATAATCATTCACACCTTGTGATGCGTGATTTATACGCACACAAATTAAACCCTCTTTTTGTCAATTGTAGTATAAGTATAAGTAGGGATCGTTCTGGACCGGGGATTAGGAGGGATTGTTAATCACTTGGATTTGACTCAAAAACATAAAAACAAAGTTAAAAACGTTCACAAAGACTCAAAGGACTCAAAACAAGTTCAAAAGACTCAAAACTGCCTAAAAACACTAACTAGGCAGTTTCTGACCTTAACCCCAATGTTGGACGAATTTAGGATTATGGCTTGATTCAAACGTAAAATAACAATATAAAACACTATACTAGACTCAAAGAATGCAAAACTAAACTTTAAAACACTAAAACAAAGATACTTTCTAACTAAATTGGACATTAAAGTAAAGGGGGATTGAGGTTTATACGAAATTAAATTAAATGAACAAATTAAACTTAAAACAGAATGTAACTATGAAATTGATGAAATGGAATGAATGGATGATAGAATAGCTAAGGGGTTCATCTCCACATATGTTATACTTGCATAATAAAATGATTTCCAATTGCATTTCAATAAACCATGAATTCTCAACACCCCAAGTTAACCGTGATGCACTAATTAACCTTCAAATCTTCCTAACGTTATTGAATTGGATGATGCATGCGACAATTCAAAACATTCCCCACAAGTCCTCAACATGAATGCATAGAAGAGGTACAAGCAAGAATCATTACGCTCTATGAAAATTATAAGTGTTGACGAGGCATTCGTTACTATGAATGCATGAAACTCTTGCCAAGAATTCGTTTAACGCGATTGTTTATAAGCAACCTCCACTACTTATGAATATAAGTTCGTAACTATTAGGTGAAACTCACTTATATTCTAGCGTCATATTCATGCATGAAAATTAAGCGTGCACTCTCAATAAACATACATAAATAAGTTATCAATAAAACGGTTAAACAAATTGAATCACAACTTATGAAACGCAATTAGAAGTAATCAAATCAAAATGCAAGCATAAACATATATTCGAATCACCCCCCAACCAAGGGGAAATTTAGTTCCTTATGATACAAAACAAAGAGAATCAAAGAAACACCTAAACATTCCAACAACTCAAACTTGAATTGTATGAACGTTTAGGCACTCTTCTCTTCCATGCCTCATTCGTACAAAACAAAGAGTATTGAAATTAAACATAGAAATCAAAGAAACACCTAAACATTCCAACAACTCAAACTTGAATTGTATGAATGTTTAGGCACTCTTATCTTCCTCTTCGTTGTAGCACAAGGTCTAAGGATAGTTTGATGGTGTGAATGGTTTGGGTAGTGGTGGAGGAATGGAAGGATGGTGTTTGGATTTGTAGGGGAAACTCACGGCACAAAGGGGGTGGTTTGATGGTCTACATTTCTGCAATGGATGAGTTTATGGAAGAGTGTTTGGAATGGGTGAATTTCTGGCACAAAGGCCTTATTTCTGTGGTGAATGGATTGTTATGTGAATGAGAATGAATGAATGAGTATTTATAGGTGAAATGGGGGGAACATGACAGCTAGGAACTTGGTGGAAATCTGAAATGGTGATGGGAGATGCATGTGGCTGTTTGTGCATGTGATTAAAGGGTGGAAATGCATGTGTTTTGACAGAAATGAAAGGGAATGCACGTTTTTGGTTGATTTCTGGTGGTTGTGAGGTGGAAATCTAGGTGGAAATGCATGTGGATTAAAGCTATGTGAATGATTAAGGTGAATGTGCATGAGTGCATGTGAAATCTGCCAAGATGCATGTGTTATGAAGTGGATTTTCTGCAAAGCAAGGTGAATGTGCATGTGATTAAATTAAAAGATGGAATGCATGTGAATATGATGGAAATCTGATTTCTTTGAAGATGCATGTGCAATGAAGTGGAATGACAGCTAGGTTATGATGATGAATGCATGTGAATATGATGGAAATCTGATTTCTTTGAAGATGCATGTGCAATGAAGTGGAATGACAGCTAGGTTATGATGATGAATGCATGTGGCTGATTTAATTGAATAGGAAAGCATGTGAAATGTTTGTGGTGAGTGAATGTTCATGTGAATTAAAGCTAAAGTGATGATGATAAGTGATAAGTGATAAGTGATATGATATGTGGTTATGATGTGATAAGTGGTTATGATAAGTGATAAGTGATATGATAAAGTGATGATGATAAGTGATAAGTGATAAGTGATATGATATGTGGTTATGATAAGTAATGGGAGCATGTGGGTTAATTAATGAAGGAAATGCATGTGCAATGACAATGTGTTAGAATGGATGTGTGTTATGCATGGCATGATTGGGATTAGGAAAGGTTTAAATGTCCTAAAACTAAAGAGAACAAGGTTCCAACACTTTGGCTCCAATTAGGTCTTCAATTTCGTCCAACACTTTGGCTCCAAGCATAAGCTATCCATCCTTAGCCCAAAAGTGCTCCAAAAGTCTCCAAAATGCATCTTTTTGCTCCTTTAGCCCTTTGGACCTACAAACACACGAAAATAGCTTAAAGTACTAAAATAACTAAAGAAACATAACGTAAATGCACGAGAACAAGCCATTTAAGTCGCATGAATATGCTCCTATCAAATACCCCCACACTTATCTTTTGCTAGTCCTCGAGCAAAACAAAACAAAAGAAACCAAAAACAAAACAAAACGAACAAAACACAACCTATACCTTCCAACAATCGTCTCAGGGATTTCCAATGCACATGACAAGTTAAAAATCATTATTCCCACAGATTTTAGCCATCTTTACACTTAAGTACATTTTTAATCATAGTCACCACATACTAGTTCACAATTAAGCATTTAAAACCATGTTTTGAATGTAGTAACATGCCTTAGAGAATTCCCTCAATTCCTTACTAGATGTACTCTCGTTTTTCACACAGATTTTCTAACTTCACACCCTACACTAGTTATATGTGAGAAGATTGATGTAAACATGAAAACGAACACTCACATATATGTATCATAAAGAGAGCAATTTCTGGAGTTAATAAGCATGTTTAGGTATGATCTCATGAATGGAATGCTACTACTTAGAAGCGAGAACCAGTGACACCATAAGCTTATACCAAGTTCAAACTCCACAAATTGAAACACATAACAATCAAGATAGAAGTCAAAGGGTTGTAACGAGGCTAGGCAATTGGCTAACAATGAAAGGTGAAGGATAAGCAAACATTCTTAAAGCAATAGTGAGCAAAGTATTGAATTAGGTACTTAGAATTCCCTTTAGAACGCAGAAGTCAACTTTGAACACCCAAGGGGAAGTCACAAAACTTCGGGCCATATTCAACTTTTTGGGCCCTTTCTTCAACAATCACACTTGTGAGTCCATTCTCACTTATTTTCACTCTTTTTCTTTCTTTTCTTCTTCTTTTTCTCACATTTTTTTTTTCTTTTTCCCGTGCCTCCTTTAAGACTTAGGCACATACATACACACAAAAATCCCTTCCCCCACACTTATTTTCTGCAACATATTAATCAAAAGGAATTCATTATCCGTCATGCTTACTATGCTTCAAGAACAAGGGTACGAATGGTCCTAATCTAGGCTAGGTAAGGGGTGATGTGGTTAGCAAAGAAAATAGGCTAAACGAGGTTCAACGGGGTTAAAACTAATAACAAATACGAAATATGGGAAGTAAGGCTATTTGGTTAGGGTGGCAACTACACAACTTCATCTTGATATATGTTATGCAATTCAATGTCATGCTTTGAATGAAACGGATATAAGTTCTAGCATTTAGTTCTATCATGATACAATTGCATTCTAAGTAGTAACCAAGCAAGGAATAATGAGATCATGCAACAACTTTAGAAAACAAAGAATCACAGAAAATAACTCTCCAAACAAAGTAATGGCTCGAGTCTCACAGGGATGTAGCGTTATTATGAGTTTCTTCCTTCAAGCATGTTACAAAAACGAATTTTTCTTTTATGATTGCATGTGAAGTCATATATTATAACCATAACCAAGCATATACCAAGAGTAAATCAAACTTTTCTCCATGTTTATAACTCTTTTTAACAGTCATGCAATTACAAACCAAATCCTTATCATTGTGTTGGAAGGTACCCTAAGACACAAACACACAAAAACGACTCAAAACACTCTTTTTAGGCTTTTCAAAACATGTTTTTCAAATTTTTATGTGATTTTCGGAGTTATAAAACAAAACACTCTAAAACAACTTAAAAACATCTTAAAACAGCAAGGAACAACATTTGAAGTAATGGGTGATAAAATCCCACGAATTTGCATTAACAACATTAGTTACCCCCCCACACTTAAATCAAACATTGTCCTCAATGTTTTAAGCATAGATTTAAACAAAGCATAAGTAAACACACAAAAAGCATTTAAACATACTAAACATGGCAGAATGTAATTAACAAAGAGAAGAGTTTAGGGACGCAAATCTGGTTATGGAGTGTAAATTCCCTCTTCTCCTTGGTAATTGCATTGAGGCTTTGATCATAGTGACTCCACAGGCTTACTCTTGAACTGGTTTCCGCCCATCATTGATTTTCCTTTGTGCTACTCTTGATCTGGTCAGCAGGATTCTTTTGGTCTCCCCCGAAGGTCTGAGCTTACTCCTTTGGTCTGTTTCTTTGTTCAATCTTTCCAATTCGTATTGAAAAGGGTTGGAGGATAACTCAGCCTAAGTTTGTCTCCACATGCTTCAATGTATCATTTTCACTTGCCTTACTCGCTCCCCTTTGCAGAAGTGGTCCCTTCTCTGGAAGTGTATCAACCGTTGAAGATGACTACTCGAGAGCAACGCTAGGTAAGCAATCAGGAATAGATTCCAGGCAGTTGGCTCCAGATCGGAAGACTGACTCCAAGTGCCGGCTGATTGCTTCTTTTACTTTGCCATGCGAGTAAGAACAAGGACAAAGAAAAAGACAGGGAAAGAGCATGATATGAGATACTTTTGCTTTTGACCTTGATGATATGAGATACCTTTGCTTTTGAAGAAGCGGTGAATGAATCAGCACACTTCAATCCGCCATTTCCTCCTGGGTCATCTGTACTCCAGGCATCTGGTATCATCTTTGGGGAAGAAGAAAGAATTGAGTATTTCGAAAGGCTTTGCTGGGAGTGCGCCCTCAGAGGTGAGGGAGAGTTGGGCATTTTCTTCAGGTTTGCCTTGCCATAAAAGACGAAGGTCGACATATATAGAAATAATATCAAGTGGTGGTACTGTTTTTTTACCCTTGTCGACAAACGTTTTGATCCCGCCAATCCGGCTTTTTGAAATAGTGGCGCCCCTTCGATTTCTGAACGACGCCTCTTCGATTTCTGAGCGGACGCCCCTTCGATTTCTGAACGACGCCCCTTCTCTTTCTGAACGACACGTGGTAGTGCAGATGCGGCTTCTTTTGACAAAGCTGCACGCGTTTTCTGAAAAGCAGAGAAAGCGTCGCCGAACTTTGCGCTTGTCGGCTAAAGACGTGTAGTTGCGATGATGGCCTCCACGTGTTTTCAGCTTTGTCAGAAATCTTTTGACAAAGTTGAACGCGTCTTCTGAAAAGCCGAGAAAGCGTCGCCAAAATTACGCAGGAAATTCCGGCTTTTTGAATCGGTGGACGCGTCGCCTTGGCTTTTTTATTAAGCTATCGATCACCACAACAAACACACTCTGAAGATTTCCCATTCTTGAAAATCGACTCCGGCCCTTTGAAATTTAACTCCATCCCTTTTCTTTGAACACTTTTGAAAAATGGCAAACTCATCGAACCTTAGCTTGGAATTGAGCCTTAGCAGTGATACGGGCGCGCCGCGTCAAGGTAACGTATGACGCCCTTCTTTCTTATCTTCTAACGGTCTTCTTACAGGTGAAGACTCCGTGATGCAGGACGCCACAACAGCTACAATAGTAGCTAGGAACCTCCTCACTCCAAAAGATAGTAGGCTGCTGTCAGGACGGTCTGATGAGTTGGCCGTTCAAGAGTCCCTCGCACTTAGTGTTCAGTGTGCGAGCTCTGTGTCCAACATGGGCCTACGCCTGCTTGCCCGCTCTCGTCAGGTGGAATCGTTGATGGCAGAGGTGGAAAGACTTAAGCAAGAGATCCAGCAGCTTAAGTACGAGAATAGAAGTTTGCATGTGCTTGCAAATAACTATTCGTCGGGGATGAAGAGGAAGCTTGATGAGCTGCAAGAATCTGAGGGTCGAATTCACAGTGACCGTCAAAGGTTTGCGTCTTATCTCCAGAGGCGCCTTTTTCCTGGGTCATCCAGCGCTTGGCCAAGTATTGAGGCCTGGAATGCTCTAGCTCCGATGCCTCCCGCTCCGATGGCTTCCGCTCCGATGCCTCCCGCTTCTATGCCTCCCGCTTCTATGCCTCCCGCTTCTGCGCCTCGTAGTGGGGCTTCACGCAAACAACCTTTGTGAAGCTCCACCTTTCTCCATGTTTAGTATCTTTCTTTCATTTTTTTTTTTTTTTTTTTTTTTTTTTTTTTTTTTTTTAACATAAATAAGATCAAACGGCATGGAATTGGTCCTTGAATGGAAGGTGATACTTGAAGTGAACCGACATTGGTTTGAATTCTAATGTAGGTGCCTGATTCATAAAAAACAAGAAGTTAGTATAAAATGTAATGGAATTTGAAAAAAATGACTTACTTGTTTTGTCTGACAAGAACTCAATGACAAACACCACTCCTTTGAAAGTTTCAGGGATATTGGACTTGGCCAGATTGCATGTGATGGTTATGACTTGTCCAATGTCATCAAATTCAACTTCTTTGGGCATTGTTGTCTCAAGTATATCCTCTTTGATGAATTCATGAAATTCCCTACTTTGCACCTTTGGAAGGTCTTCCAAGATGTCTTTTTCACTTTCTTCTTCCTTGGAATTCATGAACCTGCAAGGAATAGGGATATTAGGTGGAATGGGGTTAGAACTAATTGGAACAACCTTACTTGAATTAGATGGCGTAGGAGCAATAAGTGCTTCCAGCAAAGGTGCTTCAAATTCTCCCTTCGGTTTTACAATGGTTGAACTAGGGAGTTTGCCTTGGTCGCAAAATTGTCCTACGAACTCCGCGATCTGCCCAATTTGCTTTTCCAAGTGGTCCAACCTTTTGTCTTCTTGTCGAGCCTCATTGTCTTGATTTTGTGAGCCCTGCACCAAACAAATTAATTCGTTAAGCTTTTGATTATAATCTATTGACGAACTTAAGTTTTGTTGGGCATATTGAATATGAGGTTGTGGTGGCTGCCAATATCCTCCTTGTTGAGCATTTTGAGGTTCCCACCACATAGAGTTTGAATGATCACTCCAATCCGAATTGTAAGTATTGGAAAACACGTTATTCCTTGATTGAAGATTCAATATATCAACTCTTTGCATTTGAGACCTTTCCATGAGCTGTGACAAAAGAAAAGCATTATCAAGTGCCATGTTGTTCTTCTCTAGTATTTGAATTCAACAAACAAAACACAAATCAAAAACTAAAACTAAAATACATAACAGAAACAAACAATCCAAGAGATTAGCAAATTTGCTAATCCCCGGCAACGGCGCCAAAATTTGATGCGTGATTTATACGCACACAAATTAAACCCTCTTTTTGTCAATTGTAGTATAAGTATAAGTAGGGATCGTTCTGGACCGGGGATTAGGAGGGATTGTTAATCACTTGGATTTGACTCAAAAACATAAAAACAAAGTTAAAAACGTTCACAAAGACTCAAAGGACTCAAAACAAGTTCAAAAGACTCAAAACTGCCTAAAAACACTAACTAGGCAGTTTCTGACCTTAACCCCAATGTTGGACGAATTTAGGATTATGGCTTGATTCAAACGTAAAATAACAATATAAAACACTATACTAGACTCAAAGAATGCAAAACTAAACTTTAAAACACTAAAACAAAGATACTTTCTAACTAAATTGGACATTAAAGTAAAGGGGGATTGAGGTTTATACGAAATTAAATTAAATGAACAAATTAAACTTAAAACAGAATGTAACTATGAAATTGATGAAATGGAATGAATGGATGATAGAATAGCTAAGGGGTTCATCTCCACATATGTTATACTTGCATAATAAAATGATTTCCAATTGCATTTCAATAAACCATGAATTCTCAACACCCCAAGTTAACCGTGATGCACTAATTAACCTTCAAATCTTCCTAACGTTATTGAATTGGATGATGCATGCGACAATTCAAAACATTCCCCACAAGTCCTCAACATGAATGCATAGAAGAGGTACAAGCAAGAATCATTACGCTCTATGAAAATTATAAGTGTTGACGAGGCATTCGTTACTATGAATGCATGAAACTCTTGCCAAGAATTCGTTTAACGCGATTGTTTATAAGCAACCTCCACTACTTATGAATATAAGTTCGTAACTATTAGGTGAAACTCACTTATATTCTAGCGTCATATTCATGCATGAAAATTAAGCGTGCACTCTCAATAAACATACATAAATAAGTTATCAATAAAACGGTTAAACAAATTGAATCACAACTTATGAAACGCAATTAGAAGTAATCAAATCAAAATGCAAGCATAAACATATATTCGAATCACCCCCCAACCAAGGGGAAATTTAGTTCCTTATGATACAAAACAAAGAGAATCAAAGAAACACCTAAACATTCCAACAACTCAAACTTGAATTGTATGAACGTTTAGGCACTCTTCTCTTCCATGCCTCATTCGTACAAAACAAAGAGTATTGAAATTAAACATAGAAATCAAAGAAACACCTAAACATTCCAACAACTCAAACTTGAATTGTATGAATGTTTAGGCACTCTTATCTTCCTCTTCGTTGTAGCACAAGGTCTAAGGATAGTTTGATGGTGTGAATGGTTTGGGTAGTGGTGGAGGAATGGAAGGATGGTGTTTGGATTTGTAGGGGAAACTCACGGCACAAAGGGGGTGGTTTGATGGTCTACATTTCTGCAATGGATGAGTTTATGGAAGAGTGTTTGGAATGGGTGAATTTCTGGCACAAAGGCCTTATTTCTGTGGTGAATGGATTGTTATGTGAATGAGAATGAATGAATGAGTATTTATAGGTGAAATGGGGGGAACATGACAGCTAGGAACTTGGTGGAAATCTGAAATGGTGATGGGAGATGCATGTGGCTGTTTGTGCATGTGATTAAAGGGTGGAAATGCATGTGTTTTGACAGAAATGAAAGGGAATGCACGTTTTTGGTTGATTTCTGGTGGTTGTGAGGTGGAAATCTAGGTGGAAATGCATGTGGATTAAAGCTATGTGAATGATTAAGGTGAATGTGCATGAGTGCATGTGAAATCTGCCAAGATGCATGTGTTATGAAGTGGATTTTCTGCAAAGCAAGGTGAATGTGCATGTGATTAAATTAAAAGATGGAATGCATGTGAATATGATGGAAATCTGATTTCTTTGAAGATGCATGTGCAATGAAGTGGAATGACAGCTAGGTTATGATGATGAATGCATGTGAATATGATGGAAATCTGATTTCTTTGAAGATGCATGTGCAATGAAGTGGAATGACAGCTAGGTTATGATGATGAATGCATGTGGCTGATTTAATTGAATAGGAAAGCATGTGAAATGTTTGTGGTGAGTGAATGTTCATGTGAATTAAAGCTAAAGTGATGATGATAAGTGATAAGTGATAAGTGATATGATATGTGGTTATGATGTGATAAGTGGTTATGATAAGTGATAAGTGATATGATAAAGTGATGATGATAAGTGATAAGTGATAAGTGATATGATATGTGGTTATGATAAGTAATGGGAGCATGTGGGTTAATTAATGAAGGAAATGCATGTGCAATGACAATGTGTTAGAATGGATGTGTGTTATGCATGGCATGATTGGGATTAGGAAAGGTTTAAATGTCCTAAAACTAAAGAGAACAAGGTTCCAACACTTTGGCTCCAATTAGGTCTTCAATTTCGTCCAACACTTTGGCTCCAAGCATAAGCTATCCATCCTTAGCCCAAAAGTGCTCCAAAAGTCTCCAAAATGCATCTTTTTGCTCCTTTAGCCCTTTGGACCTACAAACACACGAAAATAGCTTAAAGTACTAAAATAACTAAAGAAACATAACGTAAATGCACGAGAACAAGCCATTTAAGTCGCATGAATATGCTCCTATCACCTTGCAGCCACATGCATTCACTCTTCATAAATCAGCCACATGCACATTCAATCATTCACATGCAACCAAATCACATGCACTCCCACCCTTTAAATCACATGCATTCCCTTTATAAATCAGCCACATGCACTCATAATCATTCAACCAACCTAGCTGTCATGTTTCCCCTTTCATGATTCCCTCACATTCTTTAATTCAGCCAACACATGCTTACACATGCATTTCCAACCCACATGCATCCTTTAATCATTCAAACATGCAGCCACATTCCCTCCTAGCTGTCATGTTCCCCCCATTTCACCTATAAATAAGCATGCATTACACCTCAATTCATTCAATTCGTCCATATTCAGAAAATCATCCAAAACACCACCAGAAATCATCCCCTTGTGCCGTGAGCATCCCTACTAATCCAAACACCACTCCAACCACTCCCCATCCCTCCAAAACACTTCACACTATCCCAAAACACACCTTAGACCTTGTGATACAACAACGAGGAAGAGAAGAGTGCCTAAACGTTCATACAATTCAAGTTTGAGTTGTTGGAATGTTTAGGTGTTTCTTTGATCTCAATGTTTAAATTCAATTATCTTTGTTTTGTACGTATGAGGAATGGAAGAGAAGAGTGCCTAAACGTTCATACAATTCAAGTTTGAGTTGTTGGAATGTTTAGGTGTTTCTTTGATTTCAAAGTTATGAGGAACTAAACCCCCCCTTGGCTAGGGGGGGATTCGAAATATATGTTTATGCTTGCATTTTGATTTGATTACTTCTAATTGCGTTTCATAAGTTGTGGATTCAATTTGTTTAACCGTTTGATTGATAACTTATTTATGTATGTTTATTGAGAATGCGCGCTTAATTTTCATGCATGAATATGACGCTAGAATATAAGTGAGTTTCACCTAATAGTTACGAACTTATATTCACAAGTAGTGGAGGTTGCTTATAAACAATCGCGTTAAATGAATTCTTGGCATAAGTTTCATGCGTATTCCATAGTAACGAATGCCTCGTCGATGTTTATGATTTCCGTTGAACTTAATGATCTTTGTTGAATGTCTCTATCATGCGTATTCCATAGTTAGGGACTTTGATTAGGAATAATTTGGTTGTAATGCGTATTCCATTCAATCCAATGAATCTAGGGAAATCTGAAAGTTAATTTAAGCGGACCTAATTAACTTGGAGCGTTGAGAAGTCATGGTTTATTGAAATGCAATTGGAAATCATTTTAGTATGCAAGTGTAACATATATGGAGATGAACCCCTTAGCTATTCTATCATCCATTCATTCCATTTCATCAATTTCATATTTACAATCTGTTTTAATTAGAATCTGTGCATTTAGTTTAAATTCGTCCAAAACTCAATCCCCCTTTACTTTATTGTCCAATTTAGTTAGAAAGTGTCTTAGTTTATGTTTCTAAGTGTTTTCATTCAATTTATTACACAAATTCGTCCAAATTCACCAAAGTGCTCAAAACTGCCCAGAAAGTGTTTTTAAGGCAGTTTTGAGTGTTTTGGGTGATGTTTGAGTCTTTTGGTTTGTTTTAGTGTTTTAAAGTTTAGTTTGCATTCTTTGAGTCTGGTATAGTGTTTTATATTGTGTTCTTACGTTTTTGAGTCAAATCCAAGTGATTAACAATCCCTCCTAATCCCCGGTCCAGAACGATCCCTACTTATACTTATACTACAATTGTCAAAAAGAGGGTTTAATTTGTGTGCGTATAATTTACGCATCAATAGAGTAAATCAAACTTTCATCCATGTTAATCACTCTCTTTAACAGCCATGTATTTAAAAACCAAATCCTCATCATTGTGTTGGAAGGTACCCTAAGACACAAACAAACACACAAAAACAACTCTTTTTTGGGTTTTTTAAAACAAATTTTTCAAATTTTTCTTTGATTTTCGGATTTTTACTTCAAAACATACTAAAACACACCAAAACAGCTTAAAAACAGCAAGGAACAAGTTTTGAAATAATGGGTGATAAAATCCCACGAATTTGCATGAAAAACACTTAGTTACCCCCCCACACTTAAATCAAACATTGTCCTCAATGTTTTAAGCATAGAATCACACAAAGAAACACACAAACAGCAAGTAAAACAACTAAATAGGCAGATTAGAAAGAATCAACAAAGAGAAGGGTTTAGGAACGCAAATCTGGAATTGGAGTGCTTTCTAGGTCTTCCTTTGTTGAATGGCGTGGGTTGCCTCCCAAGTAGCGCTTTCTTTAACGTCTTGCTGCCGGACGAAGAACACGTTCAGGCACCATTGGTGCCCACGGCATGGAGTGAGATCTCCTCCACAACCTGCCCCACGGCATTCTCATAATATGGCTTCAATCTATGTCCGTTGACCTTGAATTCCACCCCATTCCTTAAGCTTTGGACTTGAACTGCACCATGTGGAAAAACATTAGTAACAACAAAAGGTCCAATCCATTTAGAACGTAACTTTCCGGGAAATAAATGTAGACGAGAATTAAAAAGTAAAACTTTCTGCCCAATTGTGAAGGTTTTGCCCCTAATCATCTTGTCATGAAACGCCTTCGTCTTTTTCTTGTAAATGCGGGCATTCTTGTAGGCTTCATTCCTTAGTTCCTCAAGCTCATTCAATTGGAGCTTCCGATGTATTCCAGCAGCATCTAAGTCCAAATTGAACGTTTTGATGGCCCAATGTGCCTTATGCTCTAGCTCCACGGGTAAGTGACAAGGTTTTCCATAAACTAGCCGAAATGGAGACATCCCTAGGGGTGTTTTGTAGGCAGTGCGATATGCCCATAGTGCATCGTCTAAACGCATGCTCCAATCCTTCCGGTTAGGCCCCACGGTCTTCTCCAAGATTTGCTTGACCTCTCTATTTGATACTTCGGCTTGGCCACTTGTTTGTGGGTGATAAGGTGTTGAAACCTTATGCTTGACATTGTACTTCTTGAAGAGTGCCTCAATGGTCCTATTGCAGAAATGTGAACCTCCATCACTTATAAATACCCGCGGCATCCCAAATCTAGA
Organism: Pyrus communis; assembly: GCF_041283825.1. Taxonomy (NCBI): domain Eukaryota; kingdom Viridiplantae; phylum Streptophyta; class Magnoliopsida; order Rosales; family Rosaceae; genus Pyrus; species Pyrus communis. The sequence goes on from NC_142569.1 coordinate 24,339,158, forward strand.
GAAAATGTTAGTCTTGATGAAATCTGAAACCACTCTAGAATCGTTAGTACGGGTAGCTTTTGCTTCTACCCATTTAGAAACATAATCAACCGCAAGCAAAATATAAGTGAAACCAAATGAAGAAGGAAAAGGACCCATGACATCAATACCCCAAACATCAAAGATTTTAACATTGAAGATGGGTGTTTGCAACATTTGGTCTTTTGCACCAATAGAACCTGTTCTTTGACATCTATCACATGTTAAGCAAAACATTCTAGCATCTTTGAACAATGTAGGCCAATAAAAACCAGATTCTAACACTTTACGAGCTGTCCTTTGGGTACCAAAATGGCCTCCACATGCATAAGAATGACAAAATGCTAGAATTGAGTTAAAATCAGAAGTTGGCACACATCTTCTAATAATCTGATCTGGGCAATATTTCCATAGATATGGATCATCCCACACATAAAATCTTGCATCATGTATCAATTTATCACGTTGGACCTTGCTTAGGGTGTTAGGAACTTGCTTAGTCACCAAGAAATTGACCAAATCGGCATACCAAGGGGTACTTACCTCAATGGACAGAAGTTGTTCATCCGGAAACGTCTCAGAAATGGGGAGGGATTCTTCTTCACGCACCAATCTACTCAAGTGGTCAGCCACCACGTTTTCACAACCTTTCTTGTCCCTAATTTCAATATCGAACTCTTGAAGTAGGAGCATCCAACGAATGAGCCTTGGTTTGGCCTCCTTTTTGGTGAAAAGATACTTCAAGGCTGCATGGTCAGTGAAAACAATTACTTTAGTGCCAATAAGATATGATCTAAACTTATCTAAAGCAAATACAACCGCCAAGAGTTCTTTTTCGGTTGTAGAATAATTCAATTGAGCATCATTTAAAGTGCGGGAAGCATAATAAATAACATGTGACTGTTTATTTTTCCTTTGACCCAAAACAGCCCCAAGTGCATAATCCGAGGCATCACACATCAATTCAAATGGAATGGACCAATCCGGGGGAGTTATGATGGGTGCCGTGGTTAGGAGCTCTTTGAGATGCTTGAATGACTTCTCGCATGCCTCGTTGAACTCAAAAGACACATCTTTTTGGAGGAGGCGGCATAGGGGTTGTGCAATCTTGGAAAAGTCCTTGATAAATCGTCTATAGAATCCTGCATGACCAAGAAAAGAACGAACCTCTCTAACCGAAGTAGGAGAGGGTAAGTAGCGTACAAGATCTACTTTAGACTTATCAACTTCAATTCCTTTTTCAGAAATTGTATGACCCAAAACAATACCTTGTTTAACCATAAAATGGCATTTTTCCCAATTTAAAACAAGGTTTGTTTCAACACAGCGTTTCAAGATTAAAGTGAGATTATCCAAGCATTTATCAAAAGAATCACCAAAAACACTAAAGTCATCCATGAATATCTCAATAATCCTTTCAACATAATCAGAAAATATGCTTACCATACACCTTTGAAACGTGGCAGGGGCATTGCACAAACCAAATGGCATGCGTCGATATGCAAATGTACCAAAGGGACAAGTAAAAGTGGTCTTTTCTTGATCATCTGGGGCAATGACAATTTGATTATAACCTGAATATCCATCAAGAAAGCAATAAAAGAATGACCCGCTAACCTTTCCAACATTTGATCTAGGAACGGCAATGGGAAGTGGTCCTTCCTTGTGGTGGCATTTATCTTCCTATAATCGATGCATACACGCCAACCGGTTTGGATTCTCATGGGTACAAGCTCATTCTCGGCATTCTCCACAACCGTCACTCCGGATTTCTTAGGCACACATTGGATAGGTGAAACCCAACGACTATCGGAGATAGGATAAATGACTCCACAATCAAGAAGTTTGATTATCTCCTTTTTCACAACTTCCATCATTGGAGGGTTAAGACGGCGTTGAGCCTCTCTAGTTGGTTTGGTCCCCTCCTCAAGAAATATGTGATGCATACAAGTTGTGGGGCTTATACCTTTGATATCGGCCAATGTCCATCCTAGGGCAGATTTGTACTCCTTCAACACATGCATGAGTTTTTCCTCCTCTTGTGCCGTGAGGGATGATGATATGATGGCAGGCAGTGTCTCATTTTTTTCCAAGAAAATGTACTTCAAATGGCTTGGCAAAGGTTTGAGTTCAAGGATAGGTGCCTGAATTATGGGTGGAAGCAACTTGTTAGTCGAAATGGGAATGGACTCTTTGTTAGGAAACTTACCATCATGTATTGGTGATGACTCAAGGGCAGCAACTACTTCAAGAAAATCCTCACTAGGAGGCACGGCATAGGATAGTGTATTTGTGCCGTGGGGTTGCATAGATGTTGCTCCCTTGGTTTTGACTTCTACACCACTTGTAATGACTTTTTCAAGCATATCATCATTCAAATCTTCAAGGTATCCCTGCGCCAAAGAGTCAATAGTATCAATAGAGAAACATGAATGATCTTCACTAGGATACTTAATAGAATCGGAAAGATTGAAATTAACAACTTCCCCATCAAATTCCATGGACAAAGTTCCATTAAACACGTCAATCTTAGTCCGGGCCGTTTTCATGAATGGCCTTCCAAGTAGAATGGGCAGCGAGGGTGCATGATCCGATTCATCCATCTCAAGGACATAGAAATCCGCCGGAAAGATCAAATGATTAACCTGCACCAAAACATCTTCCAAAACTCCCTTTGGATAGGCATTAGATCTATCGGCCAATTGTATGATAACACCATCCTTTTTCAATGCTCCTAGGTTCATAGATGCATATATGGAATATGGCATAACATTTATAGAAGCACCTAAGTCAAGCATGGCAGATTCAAATCTAGTGTTACCTATGACACAAGGAATGGTGAAACTACCCGGATCTTTGCATTTGGGAGGTAGTTTGCGTTGCAAGATGGTGGACACATTCTCACCTACTTTTACCACTTCCTTGGTCGACATCCTCTTCCTAGTGGTGCACAACTCCTTCAAAAACTTGGCGTATCTAGGGACTTGCTTGATTGCATCCAACAAGGGTATGTTCACTTGAACTTTCCTAAATGTCTCAAGGATGTCCTTTTCAGCTTCTTCCTTCCTTGTTTGCATAAACCTACTAGGAAAAGGAGCATTCGAAGGAAAAACATTAGTAGAAACCGAATTTGACACATTCTTACCCTTTTTGTCCGAATTAGACAGTTTTGGGGCACTAGGAACTTGCGGCAAAGACTCTCCCACCTTTGCCGTGGGTTTGCTTGATTCTTCCTCTTCAATTTGCAAGTTTTCATCACCTTTTGGACCTGATTGTGATGGTGTAGGATCTGCCCCAATCTCTTTTCCACTTCTCAAGGTTATGGCCTTTGCACTTTCGAAGCTTCCCTTTGGATTTGGAACGGTGGAACTAGGGAGCTTTCCTTGTTCACGAAACTGCCCCATAAACTCGGCAATTTGCCCCATTTGTTTCTCCAATTGATCCACCCTTTTGTCTTGGTTTTGCATAGCCTTAGCTTGATCGTCCTACCCATTAGACAACTTAGTTAGTATCTTAAGAAGTGCATCATTGTCAAGAGACGTACCTGAGGCACTTGGGCCGGATTGGGCTTGATTTTGGGGTGGGCCGTAGGTTTTGGGAAAGAACCCAGGGGGTTGTTGCCTAAAGCCTCCTTGGTTTTGAGATTGTTGGGGCTCCCTCCATTTGAAATTTGGGTGGTCTCTCCAACCGGGATTATATGTGTTGGAATAAGGATCGTTCCTTGGTTGGTTTTGGCCTTGAAACCCAATTGCATTGGCGCTTTCCCATCCACCATTTTCAATCAACTGTGGACATTTTTCAGAGGCATGTCCATGCATAGAACATACGCCACATACAATTGCTCCTTGCATCTTCATGCCCTCGGCCAACTGAGACACAATAGAAGTAAGATTAGCCAATTGTGAATTAATGTCGGAAGTAGAACTTACCTCATGAACATGTTGCCGTGGGGGTCTTCTTTGGCCTACTCCTTCGTATTGTTGATCGTTCAACGCTCGATTAGAAATCAAGGTCTTGGCAGCCATACGTGTTTTGTCCACTAATGCTCCACCTGCCGAGGCATCGAGCATTTGACGTTCTAATGGTAGGAGGCCCTCGTAGAAGTATTGCAAAAGTAGCTCCTCCTTCATCTGATGCTGTGGACAAGAAGCAACAAGTGATTTAAAACGTTCATAGTATGCAGGAAAAGACTCACCTTCACCTTGTTGAATTCCACTTATTTTTTTACGAAGAAGAATGATGCGAGAAGTGAAGGAAAATTTGTGAAAAACAAGTTCATTTGAGCAACATCAACAACATGCAATTAACAATTAAAAGGCGGAATCATGTTTATATGCACTCAAAAACAAAACTTAACCCATGAACTTCAAAGCCTAGTAGATAGGTGAACCAAGACTCAACTCAAAACAAAGTGAGTTGAGAAATCAATACCTTTGTAGATTCCTCTTTGCATAAGCAAAGGCTAATCACCCAAAGAGAGGGCCTTCATTCCTTGCATCTTAGATCCATGGATTTGGATGGATGAAAAGGTTTCTCCAAGTTCCCAAAATTGAAAACCTCTAAGTCTCCACACCAAGGCATATTGTAGAAGAAATGAGTGACCTTAGAGGAGTTTGATTGCTAGATGATCCCTCCAAGGTGGCTGAAATTTTAGAGAGAAAGGAGAGCTTGTGTTCTCATCCTTTCCCCAAAAATTACCCTTAATAAATTTTGGCTATAAAGTCATACTTATTCCTTAATTCATTTGAGTGGCAAACTTGTAAATAAGTCCAAAACCACTCCTTCTTTAACATGGGATTTATTGGGCTATTTGGGCCTTTGTGAATCATTATTCATTAAGTTGTCACACAACTTAAGTCAATGGACTTGACGTTCGAAGCCCATTGGGCCTTAAGGTCCAAAACTATCCCGTGGTCTTTTAACGAACTTATTCGTTTGATTAATAATCATATTAATTAATCCTTGCCATAAATAATTAAACCATTTAATTATTCTTACTCATCTCCGTTGAATCTTCAATCTCTACCTTACACGGTGTACGATCCATTAGGTTCCTTTTAGCGAGGCAGTGGGCGATTCAAACTCTTTCAAATCGATTGTGAATTGAAACTTACTTTCAATTCTCCCGTTAGTGATAATACACTTTTAGGGCTTCCACAAACCATGGTTGACGCCTAGCAGCATGTCATGGTTACCCAAGCTAATCAGAAGAGGTGGAGAACCTATTCAGTTTTAGGATTACAAATGCAATACGGTCTTTCTCTAATACAATACTCTTGACCACATTGTTTGGTTTGATAGTTTATTCATGTCTACTATCCAATGTGAGTCTTGTGCTTATATGATTACCTTGAATGTGATTTGGAACACATTCCTAAATCTCATTCATACTCTGGCCAGAGATTCTAAATCATATCATAGAGTATTCTCCCTCAAACAGTTTGAAGGTTAGAGATCCCTTGTTGCGCATTCACTTGTCTCCATGGCTAAGTGGCTTAACCCCAACGATGCCGTGGACACCCTCCTGATGGAGTGACTTTGACATAATCAAAGATTAAGGACCTAACCACAAGACAACTGTGATGCCTCAGGTCAAAAGACTAATTTGCATTATCCCAACCATGAGTTCTCATGTGACATGAATATGAGAACTCTTCGTTGATCGTGTTCAGTGAACTCATTCTCTATTGAGCACCTACGTACTTGTCTTGATGTCACACACACCAATGACTCGAGACTAGTCACTCTCCCTGAGAGAAGACATAGCACGTACTGATCTTAACGGACTGTCAATGCCCAATTGACAATCCTATGATCAGGAACGTTTAGGATGTGTCAACGAAAGAATGGTCTCATGAATCTAACTTCTTTAGATCGCATTCTTCCAATCACATATTCCTTGGACTTATCGTTTAAGCATATAACATTTATATGAGACGGCTCAAACAATAATCTTTGCCCTTTACATTAAACTAGATTAGTTTAACATGTGAAATGTCCATAAAGTATCATCATATGATTGGTTTTAGGGCACATTTCCAACAATCTCCCACTTGCACTAGAGCCAATCAGCTTAGTCATCAGTGATGATACCTCTTCTGTAGTCATTTCATAAATGGCTGAGTAGTAGGCCTAGACAATGGATATCTATATGTTATCCATAGAAGCAACCTTGAGAATAACGACGTCACCATTATACATGATTCTTAATCATGTGGTTCAGTCTCTCATTTGAGTTCGGACCTTGATGAGACCTTGATTCCCTGGCTTGAGCTATCGCCCCATTAGTGTCATACACTTTCTGGTTGGAACCGAATGGAGAGTTCATAAATGAACTTTCCCATCCAAACAACAATATTGTAAGCTTCTATATGGCAATATATTTTGCATACATGATGGAACACATTAAAGTCATTACTTTTAACGTTTCCACCCAAATATCTCTTTAGTCATAATAAAGAGATATCTCATTATCACTTCATTCATAATGAAGAGATATTCTATGATGGATTAGATTCATAATCTAATACATTTACGCTTCCATTACGTTACTCTAATTCTTCCTCATTCTTGAGGAATCCATCCTTAGTATTTCTTAAATACCTAATGATTCACTTGACAGTTGCCATGGTTCTGATCCTGGGCTTGCACTGATATCATCTTGTACCGTTCTAGGTACAACTTATATCAATGTTTTCATACAATATGAAATACATAAATCACCTTTCTGCGTATGCATAAAGGATTCTATTTACGCATTATTTCTTTGGGAGTCAAAGGGTACATTCCCTTTGAGAAGAACAACTTCCTAGTCTCACTAGAATTGTCATTCTAATTGAAGTTTATCATCATATGAGAAACTTCCTAGCATCTCTTGTCTATTTTAGGGATTGATATAATCCAATTATATCTTGAAATATATCATTATAGATTTCCATCCCATAGACTATATCTCCCATATACATTCTATCATTATAGAATGTTTAAAGTCATAACTTTAACGATGAAGAATTCCTTTCATTTTCAAAATTAATATATATCATGTATATATATATTCAAATTTAGGAATATGATTAACTCCCACTAATCTTTTGTAAACCTAGTAAACAAAAGATTCATTTACATCTTTATGAGAAATCAAACGATTTGATCATTTTTCTCATAAGATGCTTATAGCTCCCACTAAGTGTAGTCATAAGGATTTTCATTCTTATTTCTTTCGAATTAAGAGGTGTAACTCTATGACATAGTCATAAAGTTCAAACCATTCAACTGAGACGATTTATAAATCCTTCTCGACTACCTTGGAGCTTGTGGTGTAGGAACTGGTTGTTATATTTGTTGATCATATCAAACAAATATTGCTTATTAGCACACAACCCCAAATCTTAACATGTTTAAGATTTGTCTTTCTTTCCAACTACATCTTATGGAGTTATGAAAATTTTGGAAGATCTTCTAATTGACAATCATATTGTTTTAGAAGTATATATATCCTATATATGGGTAATAGATAACATCCAACGAACTAAATTTTATTCAAGTTCGTTCTTCTCCTAATGGAGAAATTCATTATCTTATGATGCTATTTTCCTTGATATCTTTCAAGGAAACTCATCTAAAGTGTTATCTTTCCTTGGATCAAATCTAAGGAGGTAAATACTTTAGACGTCTTACTCATCTACTTACATTTCTTGAATTCTTTGAAACCTTTTGCAAAGTATTCGGACTTGTGTTTATTCAAAATAAACTATAGTCCAACCGAGAGTGATCTTCGGTGAATGTCATACAGCATGAGTAGTATTATGTTGTGGACAAGTGCCACTAATATCTAAGTGAATTAACCTCAACAACTTTGTGATTCTTTCTTCTTTCCAAAAGAATAAAGATTCGAACATTTCGCCTCTATACAATTTTAACAAGAAGGTATTGGATCCGGATCTAACGATCCAAAGCATCCATCTATGACCAACTCGTAACTTATGTTTTAGAGGTATCACAACTTAGTTGGGATTAGTCACTACCTTGCAACCTTTTGGGTTTTAAGCATCATCGTATTCTAAACAGTTAAACTACCACATCATCTCTACTATAGAGACAACCAATTAAATTACAATAATCTAATTATTGATTAATAAAGAACAATGTTTTGTCAAACAAAACATTTATCCATCTCTACTATAGTGACGGATTTAAGTTCCTTAAAATTGGAATGTAAAGACAATCTTTAGTATTTTCCAATTTCTTTGGTAGTTCATATGAGGAAATAAGTACAATCCGCTTTCGCAGAGATCTATATTTTATTCACTTTCCGAATGTGAAGTACTTTCTCTTCTCTCATTAATCTTCTTCTTTTTATTAGCACATTTTTACAACAATTGTAAAACATAGTTACTAATACAGAATCAAACATTCAAGTAGAAGAACCAACTGTTTTGAACTATTCAAGAACATTTTACAATACCTTCGAAAGGTGCGTTCTTGACACTTGCAAGACATTTCTTGCAAATACCCCTTCCAATGTCCATCCTTTCATAAAGAAAGTTTGTTCCCTTGGAGTTATTTTGCCTTCTTCATTTGAATTCCTTTTTGACTACAATAGTCATGGTCCCTAAACTCCCACTATCTCTCTTAAAACTTATTTCAAATGTGTTATACACATCAAACGATTTGGAGAGCGTGCGGTTATTGTTCACTATATAGTTTACAATAAACTTAGTGAACCATTAGGATAGGGACACAAAGGTGAAGTCCTTGCTTAGTTTCCATCTCGTTAAGTGTTTTGACACTTCAACATTCAATGATTCAAAATCATCATAAGTCCATGTTGATGGACTATTTTTGTCAACCAACCATTATGTTCTCAACATAATTACAAACTTTCAAGAGTTGTTCAAGGCAACTCTCATTTCTTCATACAACAATTTGTAAGTGAAGAATCATGGCACATAAAGTGTCCATGCCCTTGTGCTTACTTCTCAAGTTCCTTGTTCGTGTAACAAAGAGACAAGCACTAGAGTTTGCATTGTCCTCTTCATGGTAGACTTATCTAACATGTTCTTCCATTGATACATTATCAATAGGAAGATTGTGAGGATGAGACTACTTAGGCACTTTTACAATCCATTCAAGACAATCTATGGGATTGTGGTACCAAGTTCGGAAACTAAAGCGTTCGGTTTTTCTTTGTCAAGTTTTGGATAGCGTTTGCAAATATATTGGTAAACAAATACATAACGAATATAAATTGATTGATTTTAAGCTATTTGATCCGGGTCTTTAAATCAAAATAGCACCACCCACTATTTTTGGCAAATTCCATATCCCTCATCGGAATTCGAGAGTTTTGTTGAACTCTTAGCGGGGTATGGGAGACTCACCATTACCAAGCCCACCTCAGAATTATATCATGTTGGTTAGCAAAAATAATGATGAGAGAATAACACTTTAGTCATTTACAACTCTTGTAATTACCCATCTAGTTTGGCCTCTAGAGAATGAATGCCTCAGAATTATATCATGTTGGCACCATTGCACTTAGTTAAGTTATTCCCACCATGCTTAGTTTATGTAGAGGTTCAAGCACAACCTCAGAATTATATCATGTTGGTCATACTCGTTGTCTACACTCACCTCATCATATGTTTATGGACTCCTCCTGGATGTAAGCACATACTTTGTACTTCCCCATTATAGGGTGAAGCCGGTGCATGAGTCACAAACGATTGGAGCCCACCACGGTGGAAGGCCTACGAAGAGATATTCAAAGCATCTCTCGCTTATCAACTTAATAATGGTTTGTTGAGGGTTTTAGGTCTCATCACATATAAACATACATTTTAATCCAATTAAAACATTTTGGTCCTATTACAACTATTGGTCCATATGATTGATTTAGTAGTATATAATACTCCCACTATGCTTTTAAAACGGTTTTTAAAGCAAGACTATATGGTACTACTAACATAAGATTTGCATTCATTGATGGACTATATAGTTGCCTTAGGGCCTTAGGATGACTATGAACCTTTGATTTGATTCAACACGAGCCTAGTGTTGAATCTCGGTCTAGGGATGGTGATTGATTTTAGTTACGCGTTTAATCACATTAAGGCGTGTTGTCTTATTGGGCGTTGGACCCAACTACTCCAATTTCATGCATATCGAATAAAACAAGAAAAGAGTACTTCAAAGTAAATAAGAGCTTATGCTCTTTTACAACAATTGATCAAATCAAATTACTTTAAAGTAAAGAAGAGCTTATGCTCTTTTACAACAATTGATCATATCAAATTACAACCAAAACTTAATCTACACATTCCCATGGTTCAAACAAATTTGAAACGGCCTTTCACATAGCTCAATTATAGTAGGCTTAGGTTCATAATCACCCTTTCTTTAATTAATTAACGCTTTAACTAATTAAACTTGAATGCAACATTTTCATTTGGTTTTTGTATCCATAGAATTGATTTAAATGGAGCTAAATGAAATGAAAATCCAATTCTCATTTAAAGAGACAAAACAATTTTTGTTCTCATTTTGTTTTGGGCCAAAAACAATGACCACAACAATTTGGGTCACTATGTTAAAACAAAAAACTTTTGGGGTCACTTTGTAAAAACACAAAAGTCCACTACTTCATGTAATTACAACTAGAACCTAAAAATTTCCACAAAAGCTAAAACTTCATTAAAGGAGCAAAACAATTTGTCCTTTTAGTGATTTTGGACCTTTACGTAAAAACGTAAACTTTTGGGTCAAACTACAAATACACAAAAGTATCAAAACTTTATGTAATTGCATAAAAGCCCCACAAGGACCCTAATTGAGTAGGGTGGCCGGCCATTGAAGCAAAGTATTAAAAAAAATTTCAAAGTTTTTGTAAGTGGGGTGGGTGAAATGGAATAAATCATTACACACCTACCCACTAAAATTTCTTTAATTTTTCAAAACAAATATCTAAGATATTTAAACATAAGAAATATTTCAAAACAAAAACTTTATGAAATAAATCAAAACTTTGAATCAAAACACCAAACCTTTTGTTCTTGGCAAGAACATATCAAGAACAATGAAGAACATCCATTAAAACCCATAAGAGCTCCATGAACATTCTTCACCCAAAAACATACCAAAACCACTCAAACTTAAGGGAAATAACATACAACCATACTAGGGTACATAGGGGTTCCAAAAGTCACTTTAAAACACTTTTAACAAGTCAAACAAGAACCCAAAAATCCACCCTTTGGATTTGGCCGAATTTCCCCAAAAACATGGCACCAAATTTTAGCTCCAAAATTCATGCTCATATGAACTACATCTACAACATTTGAGATGGCAAATTTTCTAACAAAATTTACATTCAAAAAAGCAAGAATAAAGCTTGTAACAATTACAACATTCAAATCACAAACTATGAACTACAAAACCCAAAAGGATTCACCAACTACTAGACCTAGGCTCTTGATACCACTTGAAGGAAAATTTGTGAAAAACAAGTTCATTTGAGCAACATCAACAACATGCAATTAACAATTAAAAGGCGGAATCATGTTTATATGCACTCAAAAACAAAACTTAACCCATGAACTTCAAAGCCTAGTAGATAGGTGAACCAAGACTCAACTCAAAACAAAGTGAGTTGAGAAATCAATACCTTTGTAGATTCCTCTTTGCATAAGCAAAGGCTAATCACCCAAAGAGAGGGCCTTCATTCCTTGCATCTTAGATCCATGGATTTGGATGGATGAAAAGGTTTCTCCAAGTTCCCAAAATTGAAAACCTCTAAGTCTCCACACCAAGGCATATTGTAGAAGAAATGAGTGACCTTCGAGGAGTTTGATTGCTAGATGATCCCTCCAAGGTGGCTGAAATTTTAGAGAGAAAGGAGAGCTTGTGTTCTCATCCTTTCCCCAAAAATTACCCTTAATAAATTTTGGCTATAAAGTCATACTTATTCCTTAATTCATTTGAGTGGCAAACTTGTAAATAAGTCCAAAACCACTCCTTCTTTAACATGGGATTTATTGGGCTATTTGGGCCTTTGTGAATCATTATTCATTAAGTTGTCACACAACTTAAGTCAATGGACTTGACGTTCGAAGCCCATTGGGCCTTAAGGTCCAAAACTATCCCGTGGTCTTTTAACGAACTTATTCGTTTGATTAATAATCATATTAATTAATCCTTGCCATAAATAATTAAACCATTTAATTATTCTTACTCATCTCCGTTGAATCTTCAATCTCTACCTTACACGGTGTACGATCCATTAGGTTCCTTTTAGCGAGGCAGTGGGCGATTCAAACTCTTTCAAATCGATTGTGAATTGAAACTTACTTTCAATTCTCCCGTTAGTGATAATACACTTTTAGGGCTTCCACAAACCATGGTTGACGCCTAGCAGCATGTCATGGTTACCCAAGCTAATCAGAAGAGGTGGAGAACCTATTCAGTTTTAGGATTACAAATGCAATACGGTCTTTCTCTAATACAATACTCTTGACCACATTGTTTGGTTTGATAGTTTATTCATGTCTACTATCCAATGTGAGTCTTGTGCTTATATGATTACCTTGAATGTGATTTGGAACACATTCCTAAATCTCATTCATACTCTGGCCAGAGATTCTAAATCATATCATAGAGTATTCTCCCTCAAACAGTTTGAAGGTTAGAGATCCCTTGTTGCGCATTCACTTGTCTCCATGGCTAAGTGGCTTAACCCCAACGATGCCGTGGACACCCTCCTGATGGAGTGACTTTGACATAATCAAAGATTAAGGACCTAACCACAAGACAACTGTGATGCCTCAGGTCAAAAGACTAATTTGCATTATCCCAACCATGAGTTCTCATGTGACATGAATATGAGAACTCTTCGTTGATCGTGTTCAGTGAACTCATTCTCTATTGAGCACCTACGTACTTGTCTTGATGTCACACACACCAATGACTCGAGACTAGTCACTCTCCCTGAGAGAAGACATAGCACGTACTGATCTTAACGGACTGTCAATGCCCAATTGACAATCCTATGATCAGGAACGTTTAGGATGTGTCAACGAAAGAATGGTCTCATGAATCTAACTTCTTTAGATCGCATTCTTCCAATCACATATTCCTTGGACTTATCGTTTAAGCATATAACATTTATATGAGACGGCTCAAACAATAATCTTTGCCCTTTACATTAAACTAGATTAGTTTAACATGTGAAATGTCCATAAAGTATCATCATATGATTGGTTTTAGGGCACATTTCCAACAAGAAGTTGGGAAAAACTTCTCCAAAAACGCTCTTTTCATACTCTCCCATGAAGTGACAGTGCCAGGAGCCAACTCGTATAACCAATCCTTAGCTTTATCCATTAAAGAGAACGGAAAAGCTTTCATCTTCAAAATACTTCCGTCAACATTGACGGGAGTCATGCTTGAACAAACTACTTCAAACTCTTTAAGATGCTTGTTTGGATCTTCCATGGAAAGCCCATGGTATTTAGGAATGTGGTGCAACAAGCTTGACTTCAACTCGAATTCATCGGTTTTGCCTTGGGCAGCCGCGGGGTATTGAATGCATAATGGTGCGGCATTGGCCAACCCTGAGGTCGAAAGCTCTTTAATGGTCCGATTGTCCGCTGCCATAACTTCTTCTTCCACTTCTTCAAACTCAGATTCGGCCTCTGAACTTGAACTAGGTTCACTACGTTCGGGATGCCTCCTCTTTCTTCTCAAATCACGTTCAAAATCGTCGTTAAAGTCTAAGATATGTGCATGCACAGTTTGAGAACTCCGCGTCATGCACTAGTACCTAAAAAAACAAGAAACAAAAATAGGTCAGAAACTACAACAAAATCAGAAACAAAGTGAAATAAATGAAACAAAAACAATCCAAGGGATTTAGCAAAGTTGCTAATCCCTGGCAACGGCGCCAAAAATTTGATGCAAAATATATTAAGCACACAAATTAAACCCTCTTCTGACAATTGTAGCAAAGTATGTAAGTAGGGATCGTTCAAAACCGGGGATTAGGAGGGATTGCTAAACTCTTGAAAACTGACCTAAGAACTCCAAAACAAAGTTAAAAACATTAATTTGGACTCAAAGAATGAAAAACCAAAGTTAAAACACTAAAACAAAACAAAAACTCAAAACAGCAACTAGAAGACTCAAAACTGCCTAAAAACCACTTTCTGGGCAGTTTTGAGCACCTACACTAATTTGGACGAAATTGGTTGAAAACTTGACTCAAAACACTTAAAAACATGAACCAAAACAATTTCTAACTAAATTGAGACTTCAAAGTAAAGGGGGATTTGATTTGGACGAAATTAAAGTTGAGAAAACAGATTGCAAAGTAAAACTGATTTTGAAACGTTTTTGGGGTTTTTAATGGATGATGGACTAGTTAGGGGTTCTTTCTCCACACATGACAAGTATGCAAATGACTCGATTTCCAGTTATTCCTTCATAGAATTATGAATGACAATGCCCCAAATTAACCGTGACATCACTAGTTAATTCTCAAGTTTTCCTTGTGTTATTGAATTGGATGACATCATACGACAACCCAAAGCATTCTTCAAAAGTTCCTTACATGACATCATAATAAAGATACAATCAAAGATCATTACGTTCAATGAAAACTATAAGCATTGACAAAGCACTTGTGACTATGACATCATGACACTTATGCTAGGAATTGAACTTAACGCGATTGTGACTAGCAACCTTCACTACTTGTGAATATAAGTGTGTGACAATTATGTGAAACAAACTTATATTCTAGCATCATATTCATGCAAGCCAATTAAGTGTCGACCCCTAATTAACAAACACAAATACGTTATTACTCGCACAGTTAAGCCAATTGCATTCACGATTCAAGAACTCATAACTGGAATTTATCAAATCAACTTGCACACATAGTTATGGCTTCGAAATCACCCCTAACCAATAGGGGTTTAGCCACTCATGTTCAAAGCAAAATGAAAGGAAAATAAATTAAACATTGAAATCATAAAACGAATTACACCTAGAATGCACCAACGACGAAGCTTGAGCATCCAAGAGTCTTTCCTTCTTTCTCCTTGCTACGGCACAAAGGTGGATGGGATGGTTGGGATGTGTTTTAGGATCAGGGATTATGGAATTGGATGGAGGATAGGCACGGCAAGGTGTAGTGTTTGGCTGGAATTGTGTTTCTAGGATTTTAGGATGTGTAGAGTGGTGTGGCTAGATGAATAGACGAAAATTGGGTGAATGAGTGATCCCCCCAAGTGCCTTGCTGCAAAGCCTTATTTATAGGGCTAGGAAAGGTTTTGAACTTAGTTGAAACCAAAAGGTTTTTTGTACCAGAAATTCTATACATGAAACACTTAAAGGATATATGTGTGTAGCTTGGACAAGGTAGGAGACAAGATAGGACGGCTAGTGACGGCTAGGAGACAAGGTAGGACGGCTAGTGACGGCTAGGAGACAAGGAAGGACGGCTAGTGACAAGCTAGGACGGCTAGTAGACAAGGTAGGACGGCTAGTGACGGCTAGGAGACAAGGTAGGACGGCTAGTGACAAGCTAGGACGGCTAGTAGACAAGGTAGGATGGCTAGTGACAAGCTAGGACGGCTAGGAGACAAGCTAGGACGGCTAGGAGACAAGGTAGAAATTAGGCACCATGTGTGAATAGATAAAGCCTTCTAGAAATAAGGTTTTTTTAGGCCCCCTTGCAGCTCCCTAACTGAATTCAAGCCTTCAAATTCGTCCATCCTCATGCCTCCATGCTTGCACTATCCAATCTTGGCCCAAAAATGCTCTAGAATGCTCCAAATTGCTTCTTTTTGCATACTTTGACACTAAAACCTGAAATTGCACGAAAATGACTTTAAACACTTAAACTAACTAAGGAAAAACAACATAAATGCATGAGAACAAGCCAATTAAGTCGCATAAAAATCCTCCTATCACCCCCTAGCCAAGGGGGGGTTTAGTTCCTCATAACTTTGAAATCAAAGAAACACCTAAACATTCCAACAACTCAAACTTGAATTGTATGAACGTTTAGGCACTCTTCTCTTCCATTCCTCATACGTACAAAACAAAGAGAATTGAATTTAAACATTGAAATCAAAGAAACACCTAAACATTCCAACAACTCAAACTTGAATTGTATGAACATTTAGGCACTCTTCTCTTCCATTCCTCATACATACAAAACAAAGAGAATTGAATTTAAACATTGAAATCAAAGAAACACCTAAACATTCCAACAACTCAAACTTGAATTGTATGAACGTTTAGGCACTCTTCTCTTCCTCGTTGTTGTAGTACAAGGTCTAAGGTGAGTTTTGGGGATTATGGATGCAATGGATTGATGGCTGAAATATGGATGGAATGGATGGAATTATGGTGTGATGGGCACGGCCCCAAGGGACCAATTTCTGTGGTGTTTTCGAATATGGAAGAGTGTGTTCAAATGAATGCAATGGATGCTTATTTATAGGTGAAATGGGGGGAACATGACAGCTAGGAGGGAATGTGGCTGCATGTTTGAATGATTAAAGGATGCATGTGGGTTGGAAATGCATGTGCAATGAATATGTGGCTGCATGTGCAAGGGGACAATCTGAAAATGCATGTGAAAGCATGTGAAAGCTGGAATTGGGATGGGTAGCCACGGCAATAAGAGGTTTGTGCATGTGGAGTGCTTGATTGAATGAGTAATGCACGGGTTGGCTGATTAGAACTAGGGTGAATTGTGGGTTGGATGTGCATGTGAATTAAAGCTAGGTTGAATTAATTAAAGGGATTGCATGTGAGTTGGATATGTGGCTGAAATAAACAAAGAGTGAGGGGAATGATATGCACGGTTTTGGGAGAAAGGTGAATGAATGTGCATGTTTTGCACGGCAAAGGGGAATGGGTGATGTGTGATTGAATGATTAAAGTGCATGTGGGTTGTTTTAAAGGATGGAATACATGTGAATATGTTGGAAATGTAGGGAACTCACGGCATGGGCTTGTTGTTGGTGAAAATGTGGCTGAATGGTTTAATTAATGGGAGTGTATGTTTGAATGATTAAAGGGACATGTGGGGGTGGAAATGATGAATGAAATGCGTGTGAATGACAGCTAGATATGTTGATGAATGCATGTGACTTATTTGTGGTGAGTGAATTAAAGAATGGGAATGCAATCTGAAATGCATGTGAATTATGTTGGAAAGAAGGGGAAGTCACGGCACAAAGGTGAATGGGTGATGTGTGAATGTGGTTGAATGATTAAAGTGTAAATGTGGGTTAATTAATTAAGTGTATGATATGATAAGTGAATGACATAATATGATAAGTGGTGAATGATAAGTAATGATATGTGGGAGTGTGGCTGAAATGAAGGAGTGGAATGTTGGAATGTTATGCACGACTAAGGATATAGGAAAGGTTTAAATGTCCTAAAACTAAAGGGAACAAGGTTCCAACACTTTGGTCTTCAATTAGGTCTTCAATTTCGTCCAACACTTTGGCTCCAAGCATAAGCTATCCATCCTTAGCCCAAAAGTGCTCCAAAAGTCTCCAAAATGCATCTTTTTGCTCCTTTAGCCCTTTGGACCTACAAACACACGAAAATAGCTTAAAGTACTAAAATAACTAAAGAAACATAACGTAAATGCACGAGAACAAGCCATTTAAGTCGCATGAATATGCTCCTATCAAATACCCCCACACTTATCTTTTGCTAGTCCTCGAGCAAAACAAAACAACAAAAGAACACGAAACTAGACAAAACGAACAAAACACCACCTACACCTTCCAACAATCGTCTCACGGATTTCCAATGCACATGACAAGTTAAAAATCATTAGTCCCATAGATTTTAGTCATCTTCACACTTGAATACATTCTTAATCATAGTCACCACATACTATTTCACAATTAAGCATTTAAAACCATGTTTTGAATGTAGTAACATGCCTTAGAGAATTTGCTCAAATCCTTACAAGATATGCACTCGTTTTTCACACAGATTTTCTGACTACACTCCCTACACTAAGTATATGTGAGAAGATTGATGTAAATATGAATTCTAACACTCACATATGTTATATCAAAGAAAACATTTTCTGGATTTACGATAATGACATGATTATGATCTCATGAATGGAATGCTACTACTTAGAACGAGAACCAGTGATTCCATAAGCTCATATCAATTCCAAACTCCACATTATTGAACACATAACGATCAAGATAGAAGCATAAGGGTTGAAACGGGGCTAAAGGTGTTTGGCTAACAAAGAAGGGATATGGAAAACAAAGGTTCTTAAAGAAATAGCTAGCAAAGCATTTGAATGAACGTAGAATTCACTTTTGAATGAAAACTCAATCTTTTGAACAACAAGGGGGGACAAGCTCTTTTTCCTTTCTTTCTTTTCTTTTCTGTTTTTCTTTTTCATATGTTTTTCACAATTTTTTTTTTTTTTCTTTTGACTCTCAAAACATACATAAACACTTAAGAACAGAACATTCTCTCCCCCACACTCATTTTCTTTCATAATGTAACTCAAAAGGAATTCATTTAAGTCATGCTCACTATCATTTAAGAACAAGGGTGTGGATTGTCCAAAATTAGGCTGGGTAAGGATAATGTGGGTTAACAAAGAATAAAGGCTAAACGAGGCTCAACGGGGTTAAAACTTACAACAAATACGAAATATGGGAAGTAAGGCTATTTGGTTATGGTGGCAACTACACAACTTCATCTTGATATATGTTATGCAATTCAATGTCATGCTTTGAATGAAACGGATATAAGTTCTAGCATTTAGTTCTATCATGATACAATTGCATTCTAAGTAGCAACCAAGCAAGGAATAATGAGATCATGCAACAACTTTAGAAAACAAAGAATCACAGAAAATAACTCTCCAAAGAAGGTAATGGCTCGAGTCTCACAGGGTTGTAGCGTTTGTTTGAGTTCCTTCCTTCAAGCATGTTACAAAAACGAATTTTTCTTTTATGATTGCATGTGAAGTCATACATTATAACCATAACCAAGCATATACCAAGAGTAAATCAAACTTTTCTCTATGTTTATAACTCTTTTTAACAGTCATGGAATTACAAACCAAATCCTTATCATTGTGTTGGAAGGTACCCTAAGACACAAACACACAAAAACGACTCAAAACACTCTTTTTAGGCTTTTTAAAACATGTTTTTCAAATTTTTATGTGATTTTCGGAGTTATAAAACAATAAAACATACTAAAACACTCTAAAACAACTTAAAAACACCTTAAAACAGCAAGGAACAACATTTGAAGTAATGGGTGATAAAATCCCACGAATTTGCATTAAATATACTTAGTTACCTGATAGGAGCATATTCATGCGACTTAAATGGCTTGTTCTCGTGCACTTACGTTATGTTTCTTTAGTTATTTTAGTACTTTAAGCTATTTTCGTGTGTTTGTAGGTCCAAAGGGCTAAAGGAGCAAAAAGATGCATTTTGGAGACTTTTGGAGCACTTTTGGGCTAAGGATGGATAGCTTATGCTTGGAGCCAAAGTGTTGGACGAAATTGAAGACCTAATTAAAGACCAAAGTGTTGGAACCTTGTTCCCTTTAGTTTTAGGACATTTAAACCTTTCCTAATCTCATTCATCCACCACACATTCCAGCCCATTCCTACACATGTGCCGTGCATCTCCACAATCCCATTCATCAACACATGCATTCACATGCTTTCACATGCATTCACATGCTTTCACATGCATTTTCACATGCATTCCCTTGCACACTCCAACCATTGTCGTCCACATTCACATCAACACATGCACCACAGAAAACTCCTTTTGTGCCGTGCCTAATTCCATGCATTCCATCCATATTTCAGCCATGCACATTTAATCATTTCACTCCACTTAATGCCGTGAGTTCCCATCAGATTTCCAACCTAATTCACATGCATTCCATCCTTTAATTCACCCACATGCACTCATAATCATTCACACCTTGCATTCACATGCATTTCCAACCTAATCACACACCCACACAATCTGCAATCATTCAAACAAACACCATCATTGCCATGCATCCCATTCCATCTCCCATTTCAGATTGCATTTCATTCATTCCAACCAAGCCACATGCACTCCCTTTAAATATATTCAACCTAGCTGTCATTCCACTTCATTGCACATGCATTCCCTTCATAAATAATTCACATGCATTCATCATCATTCCCCCTTTAATCCACATGCTCTCCCATTTCAGATTACATTATCATTCACCACAGAAAAACACCATCATTGCCGTGGCTTACATGCACTCCCATCCTTTACCATTTCAGCCACATGCATTCATACAAAGCTTTAATCCACATGCATTTCCACCTAGCTTTCCACCTCACAACCACCAGAAATCAACCAAAACCGTGCATTCCCTTTCATTTCTGTCAAAGCACATGCACTCCCACCCTTTAATCACATGCATAAATCAGCCACTTGCATCTCCCATCACCATTTCAGATTTCCACCCACCTCCTAGCTGTCATGTTCCCTCTTATTTACCTATAAATAAGCATGCATTTCAGCCACAATGGATTCATTCTCATTCACTCATTCATACACTCTTCCATATTCACTCATCCATTGCAGAAATGTAGACCATCAAACCATCTTTGTGCCGTGACTCTCCCTTACAATCCAAACACCATCCTTCCATTTTCACCACTCCCCAAACCATTCACACCATCAAACTATCCTTAGACCTTGTGCCACAACGAAGAGGAAGATAAGAGGGCCTAAACGTTCATACAATTCAAGTTTGAGTTGTTGGAATGTTTAGGTGTTTCTTTGATTTCAATGTTTAAATTCAATACTCTTTGTTTTGTACGTATGAGGAATGGAAGAGAAGAGTGCCTAAACGTTCATACAATTCAAGTTTGAGTTGTTGGAATGTTTAGGTGTTTCTTTGATTTCAAAGTTATGAGGAAATTCGAAATATATGTTTATGCTTGCATTTTGATTTGATTACTTCTAATTGCATTTCATAAGTTGTGGGTTCAATTTGTTTAACCGTTTGATTGATAACTTATTTATGTATGTTTATTGAGAATGCGCGCTTAATTTTCATGCATGAATATGACGCTAGAATATAAGTGAGTTTCACCTAATTGTTATGAACTTATATTCACAAGTAGTGGAGGTTGCTTATAAACAATCGCGTTAAATGAATTCTTGGCACGAGTTTCATGCTCATCATAGTAACGAATGCCTCGTCAACACTTATAGTTTTCATAATGCTTAATGATCTTTGATTGTATCTTTATTGTGCTGTTCACGTAAAGGACTTTTGGAGAATGTAGTGAATTGCGTTGCGCTAACCCATCCAATTCATTAACTTAAGGAAAACTTGACGGTTAATTTAAGCGTACCTAATTAACTTGGGGTGTAGAGAATTCATGGTTTATTGAAATGCAATTGGAAATCTTTTTATTATGTAAGTGTAACATGTGTGGAGAAGAACCCCTTAGCTAACTTTCCATCCATTCAATTCCATCAATTTGTTCTTTCTTTTCTTGTTTCTGTTTTCATGTTTAATTTAACTTGTTGTTCAATTATGTTAAACATGTGGAACTAGTTTCTTTTTAGTTAGAGGCGAATTTGAAGCCATGGACATATGTTGGTTATGATTTGATTTACTCCAGTTATGAATTCATGAACTTTAGATGTGGTTTACTTTTCTGTTTTGATTAAGAACTTGTTTATGTATGTGGGTTGAGGGTCGACACTTAATTTGCATGCCTAAACTTGATGCTAGCATATAAGGAAATTTCACCTAATCGTTATGAACTTATATTCATTAGTAGTAAAGATCGCTAGTCACAATTGTGTTTAGTAAACCCTAGGCTGGATTAACATGCGTATTCCATAGTTATGAATGCCTAGTCGATGTTTATGATTTCCGTTGAACTTAATGATCTTTGTTGAATGTCTCTATCATGCGTATTCCATGGTTAGGGACTTTGATTAGGAATAATTTGGTTGTAATGCGTATCCCATTCAATCCAATGAATCTAGGGAAATCTGAAGGTTAATTTAAGCGGACCTAATTAACTTGGAGCATTGTCATTCATCGTTTGTTGAAGTCATAACTGGGAGTCAAATTATATGCTTATGTTCATGTGTGGAGAAGGAACCCTCTAACTAGTTTTTCATCATTCTATTTTATCAATTTCGTTTTTATAATTTGTTTTAATTAGAATCTGTGCATTTAGTTTAAATTCATCCAAAACCAATCCCCCATTTATTTTAAAGTGTTAGATTAGTTAGAAATACATTTAGTTTGTGTTTCTAAGTGTTTTGTTTCATTTTGTTTCCCAAATTCGTCCAAAGTACTCAAGGTGCTCAAAACTGCCCAGAAAGTGTTTTTAAGGCAGTTTCGAGTGCTTTGGGTACTGTTTGAGTCTTTTGGTTTGTTTTAGTGTTTTAAAGTTTAGTTTTACATTCTTTGAGTCTAGTTTAGTGTTCTATATTACGTTTTTACGTTTTTGAGTCAAATCCAAGTGATTAACAATCCCTCCTAATCCCCGGTCCAGAACGATCCCTACTTATACTTATACTACAATTTGACGAAAAGAGGGTTTAATTTGTGTGCGTATAAATCTCGCATCAAATTTTGGCGCCGTTGCCGGGGATTAGAAAATTTGCTAATCCCTTGGATTGTTTTATTTTCGTTTGTTTTTATTTTATTCCAGATTCTTATGTTATTTTGTTTCTTGTTCTAGGTACCAGTTTATGACTCGGAGTTCTCATCCGATTCGTGAACATATCCTGGAGTGATTGGGTTCTTTGTCCGGCTGCAAGACGTAAAAGAAAGCGCTACTTGGGAGGCAACCCAATGCATGTTGATTAAAAAAAAAAAAAAAAAAAAAAAAAAAAAATCATATATTAAATAAAATAAAAAAAGAAGATACTAAACATGGAGAAAGATGGAGCCTTCACAGAGGTTGTTTGCGTGAAGCCCCACTACGAGGCGTCAGAGCGGAAGGCATAGAAGCGGAAGGCATAGAAGCGGGAGGCATCGGAGCGGAAGGCATCGGAGCGGGAGGCATCGGAGCTAGAGCATTCCAGGCCTCAATACTTGGCCAAGCGCTGGATGACCCAGGAAAAAGGTGCCTCTGGAGATAAGCAGCAAGCTTTTGACGGTCACTTTGAATCCGACCTTCAGATTCTTGCAGCTCATCAAGTTTCCTCTTCATGCCCGCCGAATAGTTATTTGCAAGCACATGCAAACTTCTATTCTCGTACTTAAGCTGTTTGATCTCCTGCTTAAGACTTTCCACCTCTCCCATCAACGATTCCACTTGGCAGGACCGAGCAAGCAGGCGTTGGCCCATGTTGGACACAGAGCTCGCACACTGAACACTAAGTGCGAGGGACTCTTGAACGGCCAACTCATCGGACCGTCCTGACAGCAGCCTACTATCTTTTGGAGTGAGGAGGTTCCTAGCTACTACTGTAGCTGTTGTGGCATCCTGCATCACAGAGTCTTCACCTGAAAGAGGACCGTTAGAAGATAAGAAAGAAGGGCGCCATACGTTACCTTGACGTGGCGCGGCCGTATCACTGCTGAGACTCAATTCTAAGCTAAGGTTCGATGGGTTTGCCATTTTTCAAAAGTGTTCAAAGAGAAGGGGTGGATGGAGTTAAAATTTCAAAGGGCCGGAGACGATGTTCAAGAATGGGAATTCTTCAGAGTGTGTATGTTGGCGGTGATCGATACCTCTATAAGAAGCCAAGGCGACGCGTCCACCGATTCAAAAAGCCGGAATTTCCGGCGTAATTTTGGCGACGTGTTCTCGGCTTTTCAGAAGACGTGTTCAACTTTGGCAAAAGATTTCTTCTTTTCAGAAAACACGTGGAGGCCATCATCGCAACTACACATCTTTAGCCGACAAGCGCAAAGTTCGGCGACGCTTTCTCTGCTTTTCAGAAAACGCGTGCAGCTTTGTCAAAAGAGCCGCATCCGCACTACTACGTGTCGTTCAGAAAGCGAAAGGGCGTTGTTCAGAAATCGAAGGGGCGCCTGCTCAGAAATCGAAGAGGCGTCTTCAAAGATCGAAGAGGCGCCACTATTTCAAAAAGCCGGATTTGCGAGGTCAAAACGTTTGTCGACAAGGGTAAAAGAACAGTACCACCACTTGATATTATCTCTATATATGTCGACCTTCATCTTGTATGGCAAGACAGACCTGAAGAAAATGCCCAAACTCTCCCTCACCTCTGAGGGCGCACTCCCAGCAAAGCCTTTCGAAATACTCAATTTTTTCTTCTTCCCCAAAGATGATACCAGATGCCTGGAGTAAAGTTAACCCAGGAGGAAATACATGTGCTGATTCATGCACCGCTTCTTCAAAAGCAAAGGTATCTCATATCATCAAGGTCAAAAGCAAAAGTATCTCATATCATGCTCTTTCCCTGTCTTTTTCTTTGTCCTTGTTCTTACTCGCATGGCAAAGTGAAAGAAGCAATCAGCCGGAACTTGGAGTCAGTCTTTCAATCTGGAGCCGACTGCCTGGAATCTATTCCTGGTTGCTTACCTAGCGTTGCTCTCGAGTAGTCATCTTCAACGGTTGATACACTTCCAGAGAAGGGACCACTCCTGCAAAGATTGAACAAAGAAACAGATAACCGGGGTAAGCTCAGACCTTCGGGGGAGAACAAAAGAATCCTGCCTGCTGCCCAGTTCAAGAGTAGCACAAAGGAAAATCAACGATGGGAGGAAACCAGTTCAAGATTAAGCCTGTGGAATCACCGAGATCAATGCCTCAATGCAATCACCAAGGAGAAGAAGGAATTTACACACCATAACCAGATTTGCGTCCCTAAACTCTTCTCTTTGTTAATTACATTCTGCCATGTTTAGTATGTTTAGTTGCTTTTTGTGTGTTTACTTATGTTTTGTGTGAATCTATGCTTAAAAACATTGAGGACAATGTTTGATTTAAGTGTGGGGGGGTAACTAATGTTGTTGATGCAAATTCGTGAGATTTTATCACCCATAACTTCAAGTGTTGTTCCTTGCTGTTTTAAGGTGTTTTAGAGTGTTTTAGTATGTTTTGTTCTTATAACTCCGAAAATCACATAAAAATTTGAAAAACATGTTTTGAAAAGCCTAAAAAGAGTGTTTTGAGTCGTTTTTGTGTGTTTGTGTCTTAGGGTACCTTCCAACACAATGATAAGGATTTGGTTTGTAATTGCATGACTGTTAAAAAGAGTTATAAACATAGAGAAAAGTTTGATTTACTCTTGGTATATGCTTGGTTATGGTTATAATGTATGACTTCACATGCAATCATAAAAGAAAAATTCGTTTTTGTAACATGCTTGAAGGAAGGAACTCAAACAAACGCTACAACCCTGTGAGACTCGAGCCATTACCTTCGTTGGAGAGTTATTTTCTGTGATTCTTTGTTTTCTAAAGTTGTTGCATGATCTCATTATTCCTTGCTTGGTTGCTACTTAGAATGCAATTGTATCATGATAGAACTAAATGCTAGAACTTATATCCGTTTCATTCAAAGCATGACATTGAATTGCATAACATATATCAAGATGAAGTTGTGTAGTTGCCACCATAACCAAATAGCCTTACTTCCCATATTTCGTATTTGTTATTAGTTTTAACCCCGTTGAGCCTCGTTTAGCCTATTTTTCTTTGCTAACCACATCACCCCTTACCTAGCCTAGATTAGGACCATCCGTACCCTTGTTCTTGAAGCATAGTAAGCATGACGGATAATGAATTCCTTTTGATTAATATGTTGCAGAAAATAAGTGTGGGGGAAGGGATTTTTGTGTGTATGTATGTGCCTAAGTCTTAAAGGAGGCACGGAAAAAAAGAAAAAAAAATGTGAGCAAAAGAAGAAGAAAAGAAAGAAAAAATAAAAAGAGTGAAAATAAGTGAGAATGGACTCACAAGTGTGATTGTTGAAGAAAGGGCCCAAAAAGTTTGAATATGGCCCTAAGTTTTGTGACTTCCCCTTGGGTGTTCAAAGTTGACTTCTGCGTTCTAAAGGGAATTCTAAGTGCCTAATTCAATACTTTGCTCACTATTGCTTTAAGAATGTTTGTTTATCCTTCACCTTTCATTGTTAGCCAAACACCTTTAGCCCCGTTTCAACCCTTATGCTTCTATCTTGAGTGTTATGTGTTTCAATTTGTGGAGTTTGGAATTGATATGAGCTTATGGAATCACTGGTTCTCATTCTAAGTAGTAGCATTCCATTCATGAGATCATATTCATGTCATTATCGTAAATCCAGAAAATGCTTTCCTTGTTATAACATATGTGAGTGTTCGTCTACATGTTTACATCAATCTTCTCACATATACCTAGTGTAGGGTGTGTAGTCAGAAAATCTATGTGAAAATTGAGTGCATATCTTGTAAGGAATTGAGCAAATTCTCTAAGGCATGTTACTACATTCAAATCATGGTTTTAAATGCTTAATTGTGAACTAGTATGTGGTGACAATGAGTAAGAATGTACTTAAGTGTAAAGATGGCCAAAATCTGTGGGAATAATGATTTTTAACTTGTCATGTGCATTGGAAATCCCTGAGACGATTGTTGGAAGGTGTAGGTTGTGTTTTGTTCGTTTTGTCTAGTTTTGTGTTCTTTTGTTGTTTTGTTTTGCTCGAGGACTAACAAAAGATAAGTGTGGGGGTATTTGATAGGAGCATATTCAAGCGACTTAAATGGTTTGTTCTCGTGCATTTACGTTATGTTTCTTTAGTTATTTTAGTACTTTAAGCTATTTTCGTGTGTTTGTAGGTCCAAAGGGCTAAAGGAGCAAAAAGATGCATTTTGGAGACTTTTGGAGCACTTTTGGGCTAAGGATGGATAGCTTATGCTTGGAGCCAAAGTGTTGGACGAAATTGAAGACCTAATTAAAGACCAAAGTGTTGGAACCTTGTTCCCTTTAGTTTTAGGACATTTAAACCTTTCCTAATCTCATTCATCCACCACACATTCCAGCCCATTCCTACACATGTGCCGTGCATCTCCACAATCCCATTCATCAACACATGCATTCACATGCTTTCGCATGCATTTTCACATGCATTCCCTTGCACACTCCAACCATTGTCGTCCACATTCACATCAACACATACACCACAGAAAACTCCTTTTGTGCCGTGCCTAATTCCATGCATTCCATCCATATTTCAGCCATGCACATTTAATCATTTCACTCCACTTAATGCCGTGAGTTCCCATCAGATTTCCAACCTAATTCACATGCATTCCATCCTTTAATTCACCCACATGCACTCATAATCATTCACACCTTGCATTCACATGCATTTCCAACCTAATCACACACCCACACAATCTGCAATCATTCAAACAAACACCATCATTGCCATGCATCCCATTCCATCTCCCATTTCAGATTGCATTTCATTCATTCCAACCAAGCCACATGCACTCCCTTTAAATATATTCAACCTAGCTGTCATTCCACTTCATTGCACATGCATTCCCTTCATAAATAATTCACATGCATTCATCATCATTCCCCCTTTAATCCACATGCTCTCCCATTTCAGATTACATTATCATTCACCACAGAAAAACACCATCATTGCCGTGGCTTACATGCACTCCCATCCTTTACCATTTCAGCCACATGCATTCATACAAAGCTTTAATCCACATGCATTTCCACCTAGCTTTCCACCTCACAACCACCAGAAATCAACCAAAACCGTGCATTCCCTTTCATTTCTGTCAAAGCACATGCACTCCCACCCTTTAATCACATGCATAAATCAGCCACATGCATCTCCCATCACCATTTCAGATTTCCACCCACCTCCTAGCTGTCATGTTCCCTCTTATTTACCTATAAATAAGCATGCATTTCAGCCACAATGGATTCATTCTCATTCACTCATTCATACACTCTTCCATATTCACTCATCCATTGCAGAAATGTAGACCATCAAACCATCTTTGTGCCGTGACTCTCCCTTACAATCCAAACACCATCCTTCCATTTTCACCACTCCCCAAACCATTCACACCATCAAACTATCCTTAGACCTTGTGCCACAACGAAGAGGAAGATAAGAGGGCCTAAACGTTCATACAATTCAAGTTTGAGTTGTTGGAATGTTTAGGTGTTTCTTTGATTTCAATGTTTAAATTCAATACTCTTTGTTTTGTACGTATGAGGAATGGAAGAGAAGAGTGCCTAAACGTTCATACAATTCAAGTTTGAGTTGTTGGAATGTTTAGGTGTTTCTTTGATTTCAAAGTTATGAGGAAATTCGAAATATATGTTTATGCTTGCATTTTGATTTGATTACTTCTAATTGCATTTCATAAGTTGTGGATTCAATTTGTTTAACCGTTTGATTGATAACTTATTTATGTATGTTTATTGAGAATGCGCGCTTAATTTTCATGCATGAATATGACGCTAGAATATAAGTGAGTTTCACCTAATTGTTATGAACTTATATTCACAAGTAGTGGAGGTTGCTTATAAACAATCGCGTTAAATGAATTCTTGGCACGAGTTTCATGCTCATCATAGTAACGAATGCCTCGTCAACACTTATAGTTTTCATAATGCTTAATGATCTTTGATTGTAACTTTATTGTGCTGTTCACGTAAAGGACTTTTGGAGAATGTAGTGAATTGCGTTGCGCTAACCCATCCAATTCATTAACTTAAGGAAAACTTGACGGTTAATTTAAGCGTACCTAATTAACTTGGGGTGTAGAGAATTCATGGTTTATTGAAATGCAATTGGAAATCTTTTTATTATGTAAGTGTAACATGTGTGGAGCAGAACCCCCTTAGCTAACTTTCCATCCATTCAATTCCATCAATTTGTTCTTTCTTTTCTTGTTTCTGTTTTCATGTTTAATTTAACTTGTTGTTCAATTATGTTAAACATGTGGAACTAGTTTCTTTTTAGTTAGAGGCGAATTTGAAGCCATGGACATATGTTGGTTATGATTTGATTTACTCCAGTTATGAATTCATGAACTTTAGATGTGGTTTACTTTTCTGTTTTGATTAAGAACTTGTTTATGTATGTGGGTTGAGGGTCGACACTTAATTTGCATGCCTAAACTTGATGCTAGCATATAAGGAAATTTCACCTAATCGTTATGAACTTATATTCATTAGTAGTAAAGATCGCTAGTCACGATTGTGTTTAGTAAACCCTAGGCTGGATTAACATGCGTATTCCATAGTTATGAATGCCTAGTCGATGTTTATGATTTCCGTTGAACTTAATGATCTTTGTTGAATGTCTCTATCATGCGTATTCCATGGTTAGGGACTTTGATTAGGAATAATTTGGTTGTAATGCGTATCCCATTCAATCCAATGAATCTAGGGAAATCTGAAGGTTAATTTAAGCGGACCTAATTAACTTGGAGCATTGTCATTCATCGTTTGTTGAAGTCATAACTGGGAGTCAAATTATATGCTTATGTTCATGTGTGGAGAAGGAACCCTCTAACTAGTTTTTCATCATTCTATTTTATCAATTTCGTTTTTATAATTTGTTTTAATTAGAATCTGTGCATTTAGTTTAAATTCATCCAAAACCAATCCCCCATTTATTTTAAAGTGTTAGATTAGTTAGAAATACATTTAGTTTGTGTTTGTAAGTGTTTTGTTTCATTTTGTTTCCCAAATTCGTCCAAAGTACTCAAGGTGCTCAAAACTGCCCAGAAAGTGTTTTTAAAGCAGTTTCGAGTGCTTTGGGTACTGTTTGAGTCTTTTGGTTTGTTTTATTGTTTTAAAGTTTAGTTTTACATTCTTTGAGTCTAGTTTAGTGTTTTATATTATGTTTTTACGTTTTTGAGTCAAATCCAAGTGATTAACAATCACTCCTAATCCCCGGTCCAGAACGATCCCTACTTATACTTATACTACAATTTGACGAAAAGAGGGTTTAATTTGTGTGCGTATAAATCTCGCATCATTACCCCCCCCCACACTTAAATCAAATAGATTCACACAAAACATAAGTAAACACACAAAAAGCAACTAAACATACTAAACATGGCAAAATGTAACTTAACAAAGAGAAGAGTTTAGGGACGCAAATCTGGTTATGGAGTGTAAATTCCATCTTCTCCTTGGTAATTGCATTGAGGCATTGATCTTGGTGATTCCACAGGCTTTCTCTTGAACTGGTTTCCGCCCATCATTGATTTTCCTTTGTGCTACTCTTGAACTGGGCAGCAGGATTCTTTTGGTCTTCCCCCGAAGGTCTGAGCTTCCTCCTTTTATCTGTTTCTTTGTTCAATCTTTCCAATTCGTATTGAAGAGGGTTAGAGGATAGCTCAGCATATGCAGTTGTTCCTTGTCTCCACATGCTTCAATGTATCATTTTCACTTGCCTTACTTGCTCCGTTGAAGATGACTACTCGAGAGCAACGCTAGGTAAGCAATCAGGAATAGATTCCAGGCAGTTGGCTCCAACTCGGAAGACTGACTCCAAGTGCCGGCTGATTGCTTCTTTCACTTTGCCATGCGAGTAAGAACAAGGACAAAGAAAAAGATAGGGAAAGAGCATGATATGAGATACTTTTGCTTTTGACCTTGATGATATGAGATACCTTTGCTTTTGAAGAAGCGGTGAATGAATCAGCATATGTATTTGTTGTGCTGTTTCCTCCTGGGTCATCTGTACTCCAGGCATCTGGTATCATCTTTGGGGAAGAAGAAAAAAATGAGTATTTCGAAAGGCTATGCGGCCTCAGAGGTGAGGAAGAGTTGGGCATTTTCTTCAGGTTTGCCTTGCCATAAAAGACGAAGGTCGACATATATAGAGATAATATCAAGTGGTGGTACTGTTCTTTTACCCTTGTCGACAAACGTTTTGATCCCGCAAATCCGGCTTTTTGAAATAGTGGCGCCTCTTCGATTTCTGAAGGACGCCCCTTCCATTTCTGAACGACGCCCCTTCGCTTTCTGAACGACACGTAGTAGTGCGGATGCGGCTCCTTTTTGACAAAGCTGCACGCGTTTTCTGAAAAGCAGAGAAAGCGTCGCCGAACTTTGCGCTTGTCGGCTAAAGATGTGTAGTTGCGATGATGGCCTCCACGTGTTTTCTGAAAAGAAGAAATCTTTTGACAAAGTTGAACGCGTCTTCTGAAAAGCCGAGAAAGCGTCGCCTAAATTACGCCGGAAATTCCGGCTTTTTGAAACGGTGGACGCGTCGCCTTGGCTTCTTATAGAGGTATCGATCACCGCCAACATACACATTCTGAAGATTTCCCATTCTTGAACATCGTCTCCGGCCCTTTGAAATTTTAACTCCATCCACCCCTTATCTTTGAACACTCTTGAAAAATGGCAAACCCATCGAACCTTAGCTTAGAATTGAGTCTCAGCAGTGATACGGGCGCGCCGCGTCAAGGTAACGTATGGCGCCCTTCTTTCTTATCTTCTAACGGTCCTCTTACAGGTGAAGACTCCGTGATGCAGGACGCCACAACAGCTACAATAGTAGCTAGGAACCTCCTCACTCCAAAAGATAGTAGGCTGCTGTCAGGACGGTCCGATGAGTTGGCCGTTCAAGAATCCCTCGCTCTTAGTGTTCAGTGTGCAAGCTCTGTGTCCAACATGGGCCAACGCCTGCTTGCCCGCTCCCGTCAGGTGGAATCATTGATAGCAGAGGTGGAAAGTCTTAAGCAAGAGATCCAGCAGCTTAAGTACGAGAATAGAAGTTTGCATGTGCTTGCAAATAACTATTCGTCGGGCATGAAGAGGAAGCTTGATGAGCTGCAAGAATCTGAGGGTCGAATTCAAAGTGACCGTCAAAGGCTTGCGGCTTGTCTCCAGAGGCACCTTTTTCCTGGGTCATCCAGCGTTTGACCAAGTATTGAGGCCTGGAATGCTCTAGCTCCGATGCCTCCCGCTCCGATGCCTTCCGCTCCTATGTCTTCTGCTCCGATGCCTTCCGCTTCGAAGCCTTCCGTTCCGATGCCTTCTGCTCCTATGCCTTCCACTTCAAGAGTATTGCCACGTAGTGGGGCTTCAAGCAAACAACCTCTGTGAAGGCTACATCTGCTTTTTTTATTTTTTTCTCTTTTTATTTTTTATTTTTTATTTTTTTATTTTTTTTTATTTTTTATTTTTATTCTGAATCAATCGGCATGGAATTTATCTTTGAATGGGCGGTGATACTTGAAATGATCCGGTAATGGTTTAAATTCAAGATTGGATGCCTGAATCATTAACAACATGTTAGTATAAAAGAAAATTGAAATTGGAGGAGGTGGCTTACTTATGTGCTCCGACATGAACTCAAGGATAAACACATCTTCTTTGAACATTTCAGGAACTTTGCCCTTGGACAGATTTGATGTGAGGATTGGTCCTTGTCTTGTGTCATAAAATTCAACTTCTTTGGGGTTGTTTGCCTCAAGAACGTCCTCTTTGATGAATTCATGATATTCCCTACTTTGCACCTTTGGAAGGGCTTCCAAGATGTCTTTTTCACTTTCTTCTTCCTTGGAATTCATGAACCTGCAAGGAATAGGGATATTTGTTGGAACGGGGTTAAAAATAATGAAATTTGGAACAACCATACCTGAATTAGATGGCATAGGAGCAATAGGTGCCTCCGGTAAAGGTGTTTCCACCCTTTCCGTGGGTTGGGTGTATTCCTCTTCCTTGTGATTTGATTTTGATGGTTGAGGGTCCGTTCCAACCTCCTTGTCACTTCTCAACATGATTTCCTTGGCAGTTTCAAATTCTCCCTTCGAATTTGCAATGGTTGAACTAGGGAGTTCGCCTTGGTCTCGAAACTGTCCTACGAACTCCGCGATCTGCCCAGTTTGCATTTCCAAGTGGTCCAACCTTTTGTCTTCTTGTTGAGCCTCATTGTCTTGATTTTGTGAGCCCTGCACCAAACAAATTAATTCATTAAGCTTTTGATTATAATCTATTGACGAACTTGAGTTTGGTTGGGCATATTGAATATGAGGTGGCTGCCAATATCCTTCTTGTTGAACATTTTGAGGTTCCCACCACATAGAAGTTGAATGATCACTCCAATCCGAATTGTAAGTATTGGAAAACATATTATTCCTTGATTGAAGATCAAATATATCAACGCTTTGCATTTGGGACCGTTCCATGAGCTGTGACAAAAGAGAAGCATTATCAAGTGCCATGTTGTTCTTCTCTAGTACTTGAATTCAACAAACAAAACACAAATCAAAAATTAAAACTAAAATACATAACAGAAACGAACAATCCAAGAGATTAGCAAAGTTGCTAATCCCCGGCAACGGCGCCAAAATTTGATGCGAGATTTATACGCACACAAATTAAACCCTCTTTTTGTCAATTGTAGTAAGTATGTAAGTAGGGATCGTTCTTAACCGGGGATTAGGAGGGATTGCAAATCGCTTGGAAACTGACTCAAAAACGTAAAAACACAATATAAAACACTAAACTAGACTCAAAGAATGAAAAACTAAATACTTGAAACACTAAAACAAACCAAAAGACTCAAACATCACCCAAAACACTCAAAACTGCCTTAAAAACACTTTCTGGGCAGTTTTGAGCACTTTGGTGAATTTGGACGAATTTGTGAAACAAATTGAATCAAAACACTTATAAACACAAACTAATACACTTTCTAACTAAATTGGACATTAAAGTAAAGGGGGATTTAGGATTTGACGAAAATTGAAATAACGAAACAAGTTAATAAACTAGACAGAATGTAAATATGAAATTGATGAAATGGAATGAATGGATGATAGAATAGCTAAGGGGTTCATCTCCACACATGTTACACTTGCATAATAAAACGATTTCCAATTGCATTTCAATAAATTATGAAACTCATCACCCCGGGTTAATTAGGTCCGCTTAAATTAACCTTCAAATCTTCCTAACGTTATTGAATTGGATGATTGCATACGACAACCCAAAACATTCCCCACAAGTCCCCTACATGATTGCATAATAGAGATACAAGCAAGAATCATTACGCTCTATGAAAATTATAAGTGTTGACGAGGCATTCGTTACTATGGAATACGCATGAAACTTATGCCAAGAATTCGTTTAACGCAATTGTTTATAAGCAACCTCCACTACTTGCGAATATAAGTTCGTAACTATTAGGTGAAACTCACTTATATTCTAGCGTCATATTCATGCATGAAAATTAAGCGCGCATTCTCAATAAACATACATAAATAAGTTATCAATCAAACGGTTAAACAAATTGAATCCACAACTTATGAAACGCAATTAGAAGTAATCAAATCAAAATGCAAGCATAAACATATATTTCGAATCCCCCCCTAGCCAAGGGGGGTTTAGTTCCTCATAACTTTGAAATCAAAGAAACACCTAAACATTCCAACAACTCAAACTTGAATTGTATGAACGTTTAGGCACTCTTCTCTTCCATTCCTCATACGTACAAAACAAAGAGAATTGAATTTAAACATTGAAATCAAAGAAACACCTAAACATTCCAACAACTCAAACTTGAATTGTATGAACGTTTAGGCACTCTTCTCTTCCTCGTTGTTGTAGTACAAGGTCTAAGGTGAGTTTTGGGGATTATGGATGCAATGGATTGATGGCTGAAATATGGATGGAATGGATGGAATTATGGTGTGATGGGCACGGCCCCAAGGGACCAATTTCTGTGGTGTTTTCGAATATGGAAGAGTGTGTTCAAATGAATGCAATGGATGCTTATTTATAGGTGAAATGGGGGGAACATGACAGCTAGGAGGGAATGTGGCTACATGTTTGAATGATTAAAGGATGCATGTGGGTTGGAAATGCATGTGCAATGAATATGTGGCTGCATGTGCAAGGGGACAATCTGAAAATGCATGTGAAAGCATGTGAAAGCTGGAATTGGGATGGGTAGCCACGGCAATGAGAGGTTTGTGCATGTGGAGTGCTTGATTGAATGAGTAATGCACGGGTTGGCTGATTAGAACTAGGGTGAATGGTGTGTTGGATGTGCATGTGAATTAAAGCTAGGTTGAATTAATTAAAGGGATTGCATGTGAGTTGGATATGTGGCTGAAATAAACAAAGAGTGAGGGGAATGATATGCACGGGTTTGGGAGAAAGGTGAATGAATGTGCATGTTTTGCACGGCAAAGGGGAATGGGTGATGTGTGATTGAATGATTAAAGTGCATGTGGGTTGTTTTAAAGGATGGAATGCATGTGAATATGCTGGAAATGTAGGGAACTCACGGCATGGGCTTGTTGTTGGTGAAAATGTGGCTGAATGGTTTAATTAATGGGAGTGTATGTTTGAATGATTAAAGGGACATGTGGGGGTGGAAATGATGAATGAAATGCATGTGAATGACAGCTAGATATGTTGATGAATGCATGTGACTTGTTTGTGGTGAGTGAATTAAAGAATGGGAATGCAATCTGAAATGCATGTGAATTATGTTGGAAAGAAGGGGAAGTCATGGCACAAAGGTGAATGGGTGATGTGTGAATGTGGTTGAATGATTAAAGTGTAAATGTGGGTTAATTAATTAAGTGTATGATATGATAAGTGAATGATAAGTGTATGATATGATAAGTGGTGAATGATAAGTAATGATATGTGGGAGTGTGGCTGAAATGAAGGAGTGGAATGTTGGAATGTTATGCACGACTAAGGATATAGGAAAGGTTTAAATGTCCTAAAACTAAAGGGAACAAGGTTCCAACACTTTGGTCTTCAATTAGGTCTTCAATTTCGTCCAACACTTTGGCTCCAAGCATAAGCTATCCATCCTTAGCCCAAAAGTGCTCCAAAAGTCTCCAAAATGCATCTTTTTGCTCCTTTAGCCCTTTGGACCTACAAACACACGAAAATAGCTTAAAGTACTAAAATAACTAAAGAAACATAACATAAATGCACGAGAACAAGCCATTTAAGTCGCATGAATATGCTCCTATCACAACCCAAAGCATTCTTCATAAGTCCCCTACATGACATCATAATAGAGATACAATCAAAGATCATTACGTTCAATGGAAATCATAAGTATTGACAAAGCACTTGTAACTATGACATCATGATACTCATGCTAGGAATTTACTTAACATGATTGTGAAAACAACCGTAACTACTTGTGAATATAAGTTTGTAACGATTATGTGAAGCACCCTTATATTCTAGCACCAAATTCAAGCATGCAAATTAAGTAGGCCTCCCTAATCAACATACAAGAATAAGTTATCCATCAAACGGTTAAGTAAATTGCATTCACAATTTATGAAATCACAACTGGAATTTATCAACTCATATTATTAACGTAATCATGGCTTTAAAGCATCCCTAGGCTAAAACGAGTTTAGCCTCTCATTTTCATAACAAAACAAAGGAAATTAGAACTAAACATTGAAAACAAAAGATAGATTACACCTAGAAGCGTTTCAACAATCCAACTTGAATGCATAAACGTCCAAGGCTTCGTCTTCCTTCTCCTTCTCCTTGCTAAGTCACGGCACAAGGCCTAGGGTGGTTTTATGGATGATTTTCTGGGTTTTGGATGGGTTTATGGAGGTATGGTGGTGCGGCAAGGCTTAGTGGTGGTGTATGGAAGTTGGTATGAATGTTTGGAAGTAGGGGAATGGTGGAAATTTGGATGGGAAGCTGCGGCAAAGGATGGATGTGTTTGTGAATGAAGGCAGGTTGTATGGAAGAGAGATTAGCTTCATAAGGATGCGGCATAAGGGTATTTATAAGGAAGAAAGAACCCTAAGGCTTTATTTCTTAGTTTAGGAAAGGAATTAACTCTAAATCTTTCAAGAATAGGAAACACAAAATCAGAAATTGAAGGGAATAGGAAGGTGACTTGCGGCAAAGGTTTGTAAGAAAGAGAATGTCATTTATTTTCTGAAATTAGGCAAGGACTTAAGAATATAAAAGGGTATGTGAGTTATGGCTGAGTTTGGTATGACAAAGGAAGGTGTTTAAGTAGTTAGAATAGGGAACAAGGCCCTTCCTTGCACGGCAAGGAAGGGAAACATAAAGGGGACACACGGCATGACTTAAGGTTGCAAGGGATATTGTTTTGTGAACTAGAATAGGTAGGAGCCTTTGATATTGCTGAAATATGGAGTCCTTAAGGATTAGGAAAGATTAAACCAAAATAGGAAACCTTGGCTTAACTTTCCTACTTCAAGTAGGAAACCTTCTTTGACTAGGATTTCTCATTTGATTAGGAATCCTTTTGTGATTAGGAATCCTCTGGTGATTAGGAATCCTCTTGTGATTAGGATTTCTCAATTTCGTCCATTCCTTTTGCTCCAAACATAAGCTATCCATTCCAAGTCCAATTTTGCTCCAAAATGCTCCAAAATGCACCTTTTTGCTTCCTTAGCCATATGAACCTAAAAACACACGAAAATGGCTTAAACTACTAAAACAACTATGAATTAACAATATGAATGCACGAAAACAAGCTAAGTAAGTCGCCTAAATATGCTCCTATCAATAGCCGAACTCTAGGGCCCTAATCCACTAAATCTGTTAAGTGTAACCCTAATCTACTTAACCCTAGGACTATATCAACATAAAATCAGCCAAAAATTCGTACCACCCTTTATGGTATTCAGAAACCCTATTGCCGCAACCCCTATTCTCCATTCTCCTTCCTCCATCCACTCCATACACCTCCATACACACCTGCCACACCCGTACCACCATAATCAGCCATCCTTCATCCCTCTAAACAAGAACACACCATTCAAAACCCCCAAATCCACCACCCACACCTTGTGCCGCAGCAAGGAGGAGGAAGAGAAGCCCTAGCCGTGCATCAAATTCATCCTGGAATTGCTGAAACGTTTAGGTGTAATCTTTCTTATGATTTCAATGTTTAAATTCAATAATCTTTGTTTTGCGAGTATGAGGAACTAATCCCCTTTTTGGCTAGGGGGAATTTCGAAACCATGGCTATATTTGCATGATGATTTGATTACTTTCCATTGTGATTTCATGAATGGTGAATTCAATTTACATATCTGTTTGAATTAAAACTTGTTTATGTATATGAATTGAGAGTGCACACTTAATTTGTATGCATAAATCTGATGCTAGGATATAAGGAAACTTCACCTCATCGTTGGGAACTTATATTCATGAGTAGTTAAGATTCTTGGTCACAATTATGTTAAGTAAATTCTTGGCATAAGTATCATGCGCTTTCATAGTTACGAATGCCTCGTCAACACCTATGATTTCCATAGAACCTAATGATCTTTGATTGTTTTTCTATTATGTGCTTTCATATAGAGAACTTTTAAGGAATAATTTGATTGCAATGCGCTAATTCCATTCAATTCAATGACCTAAGGGAAATCTGAGAGTAATTTAAGCGTACCTAATTAACTTGGGGTGTTGAGTTTCATAATTCATTGAATAAGCAACTGGAGATTGTGTTGTATGCAAGTATGCCATGTGTGGAGAAAAACCTCCTAGTGATACGAGCATATTTAGGCGACTTAGTTAGCTTGTTTTCGTACATTTATGTTGTTAGTTCATAGTTATTTTAGTAGTTTAAGCTCTTTTCGTGTGTTTTTAGGTTCATATGGCTAAGGAAGCAAAAAGGTGCATTTTGGAGCATTTTGGAGCAAAATTGGGCTTCGAATGGATAGCTTATGCTTGGAGCAAAAAGAATGGACGAAATTGAAGACCTAAAGGTGTTAGGATTCCTAATCAAAGAAGGATTCCTAATCTAAGAAGGATTCCTAATCAAAGAAGGATTCCTAATCAAAGAAGGATTCCTACTTGAAGTAGGAAAGTTAAGCCAAGGTTTCCTATTTTTGTTTGACCTTTCCTAATCTTAATCTTTCCTACTTAATTTCCATCTATCAAAAGGGGTTCTTAATCAATTTGGGACACTTAAATATATGTCCTAAAAGCTCTAATCCCAGTCCAAGATGGAGCCGCACCTTTCTTACCCTTTTCTTCCAAAATCTGCCATATATCTTCTTTCCCCTTTTATTCTAGTCAATGCCGCAACTTTCCTTTCCTTTTCCTCTTAGAATTCTGATTTGTTACCCTTTTTCCTTGAGGATTTGGAGCTAAAAACCTTCCCAAATTAATTACTTATTGCCTTAACCTTTCTCCCTCTATATATACATAATCTGCTGCACATATTGGAGATTCTAGACAGCCATACACATCCATACGAATTTTCTCTCATTCTCTACAATCATTCAGCCATCATCCACCCCCTACCACCATCCAACCTATCCATCCATCACCATAATTCATACCCAAACACCCTTGTGCCGCAACAAAGAAGGAGAAAGAAGAGAGGAGAAGCCTTGGACGTTTTGGCCATTCAAGCTTGGATTGTTTGAGCGTTTCTAGGTGCATTCAATCTTTGTTTTCAATGTTTAATTTATATTCTCTTTGTTTTGTTGTAAACATGAGGAACTAATTTTGTTTTGGCTAGGGGAGACTTTGAAACCATGATTATATTTGCAATATGAATCGATTAATTCCAGTTGTGATTTCATAAATTGTGAATGCAATTTACTTAACCGTTTGATGGATAACTTATTCTTGTTTGTTGATTAAGGGTGCACACTTAATTTGCATGCTTGAATTTGGTGCTAGAATATAAGGGAGTTTCACATAATCATTTCAAACTTATATTCACAAGTAGTTAAGGTTGTTTTCACAATCATGTTAAGTAAATTCCTAGCATGAGTATCATGATGCCATAGTTACAAGTGCTTTGTCAATGCTTATGATTTTCATAGAACGTAATGATCTTTGATTGTATCTCTATTATGATGTCATGTAGGGGACTTTTGAAGAATGCTTTGGGTTGTTGATAGGAGCATATTTAGGCGACTTAACTAGCTTATTCTTGTGCATTTGTGCTATTATTTCTTAGTTAATGTCGTATTACAACTCAATTTCGTGTGTTTGTAGGTCCTATGGGTTAAAGTATCAAGAAAGTGCATTTTGGTGCATTTTGGAGCTATTTTGGACACTAGGTGGTGAGCTTGCATGTGGGCTAACATGGATGGACGAATTTGGACTTCAAGAAGGTGGAAATGTGATAAGAAGAGGAAGGAACTAAGCTTTGGACAAAGTGGATAAGGAAAGTGCAAGAAAAGAGGAAACCTTATCCAAAACATTATCTAAACATTATCCAACCTTATCCAACATTATCCAATTATCCAAAACATTATCCAAACCTTATCTCATCTTATCTTATCCAAACCTTATCATGTCTTACTCCTAATTACATGGGGACCTAAATGGATCATTCTAGAACCTATTTCTAGAAGCATCCTAGTCTAGAAGGGCCAAATCTGCCACAAAACCTATTCTTTCTAGAAACCCTAGAAAAGTGGCGCCCAAACCTTTCTAGAAGGCTTTACCTTGCCTTGCAAGGCAAGCTACCCTCTCCCCTAATTCAGCCGCACCTTCCTAGGCCCAATCCCTTTGGGATTCTGAATTCCAAGGCCTAATCCTTGTGGATTTGGGTATACAAATCAGTTTATAGAACTATGTGGGCCAAAACCTTCTTCTAAGTGGATTTGAATCACCATGGCCGAATTCTAGGGCCCTAATCCACCAAATCAGCTAAGTAAACCCTAATCTAATAAACCCTAGGACTATATAAACATATTTTCAGCCACAAATTCGTACCACCCCCTTATGCTATTCAGAAACCCTTGTGCCGCACCTCCATTCTCCATTCTACACATCCATACACCTCCCTACACATCCATACATCTCTGCCGCACCCTTCCCCACCATAATCAACCATCCTCCATCCCTCCAAACTAGAAAACACCATCCAAAACCACCAATTCCATCACCCTAACTTTGTGCCGCAGCAAGGAGGAGGAAGAGGAGCCAATCTGTGCATCGAATCCATCTTGGAATTGCTGAGCATTTAGGTGTATTCTTTCTTATGATTTCAATGTTTAAATTCAATACTTTTTGTTGTGCAAGCATGAGGAACTAATCCCCCCTTTGGCTAGGGGGGAATTTCGAAACCATGGTTATATTTGCATGATGATTTGATTACTTTCAGTTGTGATTTCATGAATGATGAATTCAATTTACTTATCTATTTTAATTAAAACTTGCTTATGTATATGAATTAAGAGTGCACGCTTGATTTGCATGCATAAACATGATGCTAGGATATGAGGGAACTTCACCTAATCGTTGGGAACTCACATCCATGAGTAGTTAAGATTGTTGGTCGCAATTATGTTAAGTAAATTCTTGGTATAAGTATCATGCGCTTTCATAGTTACGAATGCCTCGTCAACACCTATGATTTCCATAGAACCTAATGATCTTTGATTGTCTTTCTATCATGCGCTTTCATATAGAAAACTTTTAAGGAATAATTTGATTGCAATGCGCTAATTCCATTCAATTCAATGACCTAAGG
Source organism: Pyrus communis (assembly GCF_041283825.1). Classification (NCBI taxonomy): domain Eukaryota; kingdom Viridiplantae; phylum Streptophyta; class Magnoliopsida; order Rosales; family Rosaceae; genus Pyrus; species Pyrus communis. Next base: position 24,380,661 of record NC_142569.1, read on the forward strand.
GAAATCTGAGAGTTAATTTAAGCGTACCTAATTAACTTGGGGTGTTGAGGTTCATAAATTCATCGAATAAGCAACTGGAGATTATTTTGTATGCAAGTATGCCATGTGTGGAGAAAAACCTCCTAGCCATCTCACCATCCACTTAATTTCACCAATTTCGTCAGAATCTGCCTATTTTACATATTTGTTTTGTTTGTTTGATTTTCGTCAAAAACCAAATCCCCAAGTGTCTTAGAGTGTCTAATTAGTTAGAATATGTTTTAGATTGTGTTTTTGAGTGTTTTGATTCAAGTTGTTACCCAAATTCGTCCAAATTAGTGAAAGTGCTCAAAACTGCCCAGAAAGTGTTTTTAAGGCAGTTTTGAGTGTTTTGGGGCTGTTTTGAGTCTTTGGGTTTGTTTTAGTGTTTTTATTGTTTAGCTTTGCATTCTTTGAGTCTAGTTTAGTGTTTTAACCTTTGTTTTACGTTTTTGAGTCAGTTTCCAAGTGATTTAGAAATCCCTCCTAATCCCCGGTTTAGAACGATCCCTACTTATTTATATGCTACAATTGTCAAAAGAGGGTTAATTTGTGTGTTAAGTTAATTTTCGCATCAAATTTTGGCGCCGTTGCCGGGGAATTGGAGTGGTTGCCCTAAAACCATCCAATCTGGCCGAGAGTAGCCATAGTGACTTTGTTGATATGGCTGCCACTTTTGAGCCTCCATCACAATATGTTTGTAAGTCTCCAACCCCAATTCCAATTCCCATGTCAACTAATACGGTGTTACCTTCTTTGGTGCAGGTACCCAATCGATTTCAAGGTGGTGGGAGCATTTACATGGACTTTAGGAACCAAAACACCACAATCCGGGAGGATCACTATCCCCTCCCATTCATTGAGCCATGCTATGAACACTTTGGGAAGCATGCCGTGGAGGATGGATCCCTCCATGCCGTGGGTACTACTAGTGAAGCTTAACACGGCATATTCGTCCGGCTGGAAGACGTTAAAGCAAGCGCTTCTTGGGAGGCAACCCATGTATTCGACAAGGAGAAGATGGAACTTCCATTCCAAACCCAGATTTGCGTTTCTAAACCCTTCTCCTTGCTGTTTATTTTATCATGCTTAGTTGCTTATTATTTGTTTGCTTTTATGTGAGTCTTTATGTGAAACATTGAGGACAATGTTTGATTTAAGTGTGGGGGGGTAAACAAGTGTTTTTATGCAAAATTCGTGGGATTCTATCACCTATCACTTCTAATGTTGTTTCTCACTGTTTTTAAGTGTTTTTAATGCATTTTGAGCTGTTTTGGTGTGTGTTGAAGTAAAAATCCGAAAATTTAAAAAAAAAAAATGAAAAAAGTGTTTTGAAAAAGCCAAAAAAGAGTGTTTTTGTGTGTTTGTGTGTCTTAGGGTACCTTCCAACACAATGATGAGGTTTGGTTTTTAATGCATGACTGTTAAAGAGAGTTACAAACAATGATGGACGTTTGATTTGCTCCTTGGTTTATGCTTGGTTGTAGTTATAGTTTACGAATTCACATGTAATCACAAAGGATAAAATCAGTTTTTGTAACATGCTTGAAGGAAGGAACTCAAACAAACGCTACATCCCTGAGAGACTTGAGCCTAAACGTTTATTTGGAGAGTTATTAATCTGTGCATTCTTGTTTTCTAAAAGTCGTTGCATGATCTCATTATTCTTTGCTTGGTTGCTACTTAGAATGCGTTTCATCACTATAGTTCCAAATACTAGAACTCATACCCGTTTTATTCAAAGCATGAAATTGATTAGCATAACAAATAACAAGATGAAGTTGTGTAGTAGTCACCACCATAGCCAAATAGCCGAATCCACCCTTGTCACTTGTATTGTAGGTTTAAACCCCTTTGAGCCTTATTTAGCCTATTTTCTTGTTAACCACATCATCCTTACCTAGCCTAGAATAGGACTTCCCATACCTTTGTTCTTAAAGTATAGTGGAGCATAATGTAGAAGGAATTCCTTTTGAGTGACATTTGTGCAGAAAACGAGTGTGGGGGAAGGGATTTTGTGAGTGTGTGTGTGCCAAAGTCTTAAAAGGGGCACGAGAAAAGAAAGGAAAAAAAAAAAAAAAAACGAAAAGAAAAACAAATTGTGAAAAAGAAGAAAAAAAGAAGAAGAAAAGAAAGAAAAAGAGTGAAAATAAGTGAGAATGAACTCACAAGTGTTGATTGTTGAAGAAAGGGTCCAAAAAGTTTGAATATGGCCCTAAGTTTTGTGTGATTCCCCCTTGGGTGATCAAAGTTGACTTCCGCGTTATAAAGGGAATTCTAAGTGCCTAATTCAATACTTTGCTCACTATTGCTTTAAGAATGTTTGTTATCCTTTACCTTTCGTTGTTAGCCAATACCCTAGCCTCGTTACAACCCTTTGACTTCTATCTTGATTGTTATGTGTTTCAATATGTGGAGTTTAAAGTGGGTTTGGAGCATATGGTATCCCTGGTTCTCGTATCTAGGTAGTAGCATTCCATTCATGAGATCATATACATACATGTTAATAATTCCAGAAAATGCTTTTCTTGTTCTAACATATGTGAGTGTTCGTCTACATGTTTACATCAATCTTCTCACATATACCTAGTGTAGGGAGTGTAGTTAGAAAATCTGTGTGAAAATTGAGAGTACACCTAGTAAGGAATTGAGGGAATTCTCTAAGGCATGTTACTACATTCAAAATGTTGTTTAATTGATTAAATGCGAGCTAGTGAATGGTGACTATGATTAAGTATGCTTGAGGGTAAGGATTGCTTAAATCTATGTGAGTAGTGATCTTTAACATGTTATGTTTCATTGGAAATCCCTGAGGCAACGTTGGAAGGTTTAGAGTTATGTTTTGTTTCTTTTGTTTATTTGTTTTGCTCGAGGACTAGCAAAAGATAAGTGTGGGGGAATTTGATAGGAGCATATTTAGGCGACTTAACTAGCTTATTCTTGTGCATTTGTGCTATTATTTCTTAGTTAATGTCGTATTACAACTCAATTTCGTGTGTTTGTAGGTCCTATGGGTTAAAGTATCAAGAAAGTGCATTTTGGTGCATTTTGGAGCTATTTTGGACACTAGGTGGTGAGCTTGCATGTGGGCTAACATGGATGGACGAATTTGGACTTCAAGAAGGTGGAAATGTGATAAGAAGAGGAAGGAACTAAGCTAAGGACAAAGTGGATAAGGAAAGTGCAAGAAAAGAGGAAACATTATCCAAAACCTTATCCAACCTTATCCAACATTATCCAAAACCTTATCTAACATTATCCAATTATCCAAAACATTATCCAAACCTTATCTCATCTTATCCTATCCAAACCTTATCATGTCTTACTCCTAATTACATGGGGACCTAAATGGATCATTCTAGAACCTATTTCTAGAAGCATCCTAGTCTAGAAGGCCCAAATCTGCCACAAAACCTATTCTTTCTAGAAACCCTAGAAAAGTGGCGCCCAAACCTTTCTAGAAGGCTTTACCTTGCCTTGCAAGGCAAGCTACCCTCTCCCCTAAATCAGCCGCACCTTCCTAGGCCCAATCCCTTTGGGATTCTGAATTCCAAGGCCTAATCCTTGTGGATTTGGGTATACAAATCAGTTTATAGAACTATGTGGGCCAAAACCTTCTCCTAAGTGGATTTGAATCACCATGGCGGAATTCTAGGGCCCTAATCCACCAAATCAGCTAAGTAAACCCTAATCTAATAAACCCTAGGACTATATAAACATATTTTCAGCCACAAATTCGTACCACCCCCTTATGCTATTCAGAAACCCTTGTGCCGCACCTCCATTCTCCATTCTTGACCTCCATAGACCTTCCTCCACATCCATACACCTCTGCCGCACCCTTCCCCACCATAATCAACCATCCTCCATCCCTCCAAACAAGAAAACACCACCCAAAACCACCAATTCCATCACCCAACTTTGTGCCGCAGCAAGGAGGAGGAAGAGGAGCCAATCTGTGCATCGAATTCATCTTGGATCGCTGAGCAATTAGGTGTATTCTTTCTTATGATTTCAATGTTTAAATTCAATACTTTTTGTTGTGCAAGCATGAGGAACTAATCCCTCCTTTGGCTAGGGGGGAAATTCGAAACCATGGTTATATTTGCATGATGATTTGATTACTTTCAGTTGTGATTTCATGAATGATGAATTCAATTTACTTATCTATTTTAATTAAAACTAGTTTATGTATATGAATTGAGAGTGCACGCTTGATTTGCATGCATAAACATGATGCTAGGATATGAGGGAACTTCACCTAATCGTTGGGAACTCATATCCATGAGTAGTTAAGATTGTTGGTCGCAATTATGTTAAGTAAATTCTTGGCATAAGTATCATGCGCTTTCATAGTTACGAATGCCTCGTCAACACCTATGATTTCCATAGAACCTAATGATCTTTGATTGTCTTTCTATCATGCACTTTCATATAGAAAACTTTTAAGGAACAATTTGATTGCAATGCGCTAATTCCATTCAATTCAATGACCTAAGGGAAATCTGAGAGTTAATTTAAGCGTAATTAACTTGGGGTGTTGAGGTTCATAAATTCATCGAATAAGCAACTAGAGATTATTTTGTATGCAAGTATGCCATGTGTGGAGAAAAACCTCCTAGCCATCTCACCATCCATTTAATTCCACCAATTTCGTCAAAATCTGCCTATTTTACATATTTGTTTTGTTTGTTTGATTTTCGTCAAAAACCAAATCCCCAAGTGTCTTAAAGTGTCTAATTAGTTAGAATATGTTTTAGATTGTGTTTTTGAGTGTTTTGATTCAAGTTGTTACCCAAATTCGTCCAAACTAGTGGAAGTGCTCAAAACTGCCCAGAAAGTGTTTTTAAGGCAGTTTTGAGTGTTTTGGGGCTGTTTTGAGTCTTTTGGTTTGTTTTAGTGTTTTTATTGTTTGTTTCTCACTGTTTTTAGGTGTTTTTAATGCATTTTGAGCTATTTTGGTGTGTGTTGAAGTAAAAATCCGAAAATTTGAAAAAGAAATTGAAAAAAGTGTTTTGAAAAAGCCAAAAAGAGTTGTTTTTGTGTGTTTGTTTGTGTCTTAGGGTACCTTCCAACACAATGATGAGGATTTGGTTTTTAATGCATGACTGTTAAAGAGAGTTACAAACAATGATGGAAGTTTGATTTGCTCTTTGGTTTATGCTTGGTTGTAGTTATAGTTTACGAATTCACATTTAATCACAAAGGATAAAATCAGTTTTTGTAACATGCTTGAAGGAAGGAACTCAAACAAACGCTACATCCCTGAGAGACTTGAGCCTAAACGTTTATTTGGAGAGTTATTAATCTGTGCATTCTTGTTTTCTAAAAGTCGTTGCATGATCTCCTTATTCTTTGCTTGGTTGCTACTTAGAATGCGTTTCATCACTATAGTTCCAAATACTAGAACTCATACCCATTTCATTCAAAGCATGAAATTGATTAGCATAACAAATAACAAGATGAAGTGGTGTAGTAGTCACCACCATAGCTAAATAGCCGAATCCACCCTTGTCACTTGTATTGTAGGTTTAAACCCCTTTGAGCCTTATTTAGCCTATTTTCTTGTTAACCACATCATCCTTACCTAGCCTAGAATAGGACTTCCCATACCTTTGTTCTTAAAGTATAGTGGAGCATAATGTAGAAGGAATTCCTTTTGAGTGACATTTGTGCAGAAAACGAGTGTGGGGGAAGGGATTTTGTGAGTGTGTGTGTGCCAAAGTCTTAAAAGGGGCACGAGAAAAGAAAGAAAAAAAAAAACGAAAAGAAAAAAAAAATTGTGAAAAAGAAGAAAAAAGAAGAAGAAAAGAAAGAAAAAGAGTGAAAATAAGTGAGAATGAACTCACAAGTGTTGATTGTTGAAGAAAGGGTCCAAAAAGTTTGAATATGGCCCTAAGTTTTGTGTGATTCCCCCTTGGGTGATCAAAGTTGACTTCCGCGTTATAAAGGGAATTCTAAGTGCCTAATTCAATACTTTGCTCACTATTGCTTTAAGAATGTTTGTTATCCTTTACCTTTCGTTGTTAGCCAATACCCTAGCCTCGTTACAACCCTTTGACTTCTATCTTGATTGTTATGTGTTTCAATATGTGGAGTTTAAAGTGGGTTTGGAGCATATGGTATCCCTGGTTCTCGTATCTAGGTAGTAGCATTCCATTCATGAGATCATATACATACATGTTAATAATTCCAGAAAATGCTTTTCTTGTTCTAACATATGTGAGTGTTCGTCTACATGTTTACATCAATCTTCTCACATATACCTAGTGTAGGGAGTGTAGTTAGAAAATCTGTGTGAAAATTGAGAGTACACCTAGTAAGGAATTGAGGGAATTCTCTAAGGCATGTTACTACATTCAAAATGTTGTTTAATTGATTAAATGCGAGCTAGTGAATGGTGACTATGATTAAGTATGCTTGAGGGTAAGGATTGCTTAAATCTATGTGAGTAGTGATCTTTAACATGTTATGTTTCATTGGAAATCCCTGAGGCAACGTTGGAAGGTTTAGAGTTATGTTTTGTTTCTTTTGTTTATTTGTTTTGCTCGAGGACTAGCAAAAGATAAGTGTGGGGGAATTTGATAGGAGCATATTTAGGCGACTTAACTAGCTTATTCTTGTGCATTTGTGCTATTATTTCTTAGTTAATGTCGTATTACAACTCAATTTCGTGTGTTTGTAGGTCCTATGGGTTAAAGTATCAAGAAAGTGCATTTTGGTGCATTTTGGAGCTATTTTGGACACTAGGTGGTGAGCTTGCATGTGGGCTAACATGGATGGACGAATTTGGACTTCAAGAAGGTGGAAATGTGATAAGAAGAGGAAGGAACTAAGCTTTGGACAAAGTGGATAAGGAAAGTGCAAGAAAAGAGGAAACCTTATCCAAAACATTATCTAAACATTATCCAACCTTATCCAACATTATCCAATTATCCAAAACATTATCCAAACCTTATCTCATCTTATCTTATCCAAACCTTATCATGTCTTACTCCTAATTACATGGGGACCTAAATGGATCATTCTAGAACCTATTTCTAGAAGCATCCTAGTCTAGAAGGGCCAAATCTGCCACAAAACCTATTCTTTCTAGAAACCCTAGAAAAGTGGCGCCCAAACCTTTCTAGAAGGCTTTACCTTGCCTTGCAAGGCAAGCTACCCTCTCCCCTAAATCAGCCGCACCTTCCTAGGCCCAATCCCTTTGGGATTCTGAATTCCAAGGCCTAATCCTTGTGGATTTGGGTATACAAATCAGTTTATAGAACTATGTGGGCCAAAACCTTCTTCTAGGTGGATTTGAATCACCATGGCCGAATTCTAGGGCCCTAATCCACCAAATCAGCTAAGTAAACCCTAATCTAATAAACCCTAGGACTATATAAACATATTTTCAGCCACAAATTCGTACCACCCCCTTATGCTATTCAGAAACCCTTGTGCCGCACCTCCATTCTCCATTCTAAGCCTCCATAGACCTCCCTACACATCCATACATCTCTGCCGCACCCTTCCCACCATAATCAACCATCCTCCATCCCTCCAAACTAGAAAACACCATCCAAAACCACCAATTCCATCACCCTAACTTTGTGCCGCAGCAAGGAGGAGGAAGAGGAGCCAATCTGTGCATCGAATCCATCTTGGAATTGCTGAGCATTTAGGTGTATTCTTTCTTATGATTTCAATGTTTAAATTCAATACTTTTTGTTGTGCAAGCATGAGGAACTAATCCCCCCTTTGGCTAGGGGGGAATTTCGAAACCATGGTTATATTTGCATGATGATTTGATTACTTTCAGTTGTGATTTCATGAATGATGAATTCAATTTACTTATCTATTTTAATTAAAACTTGCTTATGTATATGAATTGAGAGTGCACGCTTGATTTGCATGCATAAACATGATGCTAGGATATGAGGGAACTTCACCTAATCGTTGGGAACTCACATCCATGAGTAGTTAAGATTGTTGGTCGCAATTATGTTAAGTAAATTCTTGGTATAAGTATCATGCGCTTTCATAGTTACGAATGCCTCGTCAACACCTATGATTTCCATAGAACCTAATGATCTTTGATTGTCTTTCTATCATGCGCTTTCATATAGAAAACTTTTAAGGAATAATTTGATTGCAATGCGCTAATTCCATTCAATTCAATGACCTAAGGGAAATCTGAGAGTTAATTTAAGCGTACCTAATTAACTTGGGGTGTTGAGGTTCATAAATTCATCGAATAAGCAACTGGAGATTATTTTGTATGCAAGTATGCCATGTGTGGAGAAAAACCTCCTAGCCATCTCACCATCCACTTAATTTCACCAATTTCGTCAGAATCTGCCTATTTTACATATTTGTTTTGTTTGTTTGATTTTCGTCAAAAACCAAATCCCCAAGTGTCTTAGAGTGTCTAATTAGTTAGAATATGTTTTAGATTGTGTTTTTGAGTGTTTTGATTCAAGTTGTTACCCAAATTCGTCCAAATTAGTGAAAGTGCTCAAAACTGCCCAGAAAGTGTTTTTAAGGCAGTTTTGAGTGTTTTGGGGCTGTTTTGAGTCTTTGGGTTTGTTTTAGTGTTTTTATTGTTTAGCTTTGCATTCTTTGAGTCTAGTTTAGTGTTTTAACCTTTGTTTTACGTTTTTGAGTCAGTTTCCAAGTGATTGAGAAATCCCTCCTAATCCCCGGTTTAGAACGATCCCTACTTATTTATATGCTACAATTGTCAAAAGAGGGTTAATTTGTGTGTTAAGTTAATTTTCGCATCAGTTGTCGTATGATGTCATCCAATCCAATAACTTAAGGAAAATCTGAGGGTTAATTAGTGATGTCACGGTTAATCTGGGGTGTTGAGGTTCATGGTTTATCGAAAAGCAACTGGAAATCAATTTGTATGCAAGTGTGTCATGTGAGGAGAAGGACCCTCTAGCTAGCTAATTGATGTGAAATATTCTAACACTCAAATTAAAACCCTCTTTTTGACAATTGTAGTATAGATATAAGTAGGGATCGTTCTAGGCCGGGGATTAGGAGGGATTGCTAATCTAATGAAAACTGACTCAAAGATACAAAAATATGCTTAAAAACACGTAAATAAACTCAAAGACTCTTAACTAAACTTATATGACTCAAAACAAACTCAAAAGACTCAAAACAACACAAAATAGTAAAGAAGACTAAAACTAGACTCTAGGACTTACTTTGGACGAAAATTGAATTAGTTTTGACTCAAAACACTTAAAAACACACAATAGCTCAGATTCTAACCTAATTGACACTTAAAACAAAGGAGGGTTTTGGTTTTAACGAATTTGAATTAAAACAAAACAGAAACTAAACTAGACAAAGTTATGAACGAATTTAGGGAATATGGATGGGTGATTAGCTAGCTAGAGGGTTCCTCTCCACACATGACACACTTGCATACAAATTGATTTCCAGTTGCTTTTCGATAAACCATGAACCTCAACACCCCAGATTAACCGTGACATCATTAATTAACCCTCAGATTTTCCTTAAGTTATTGGATTGGATGACATCATACGACAACCCAAAGCATTCTTCAAAAGTCCCCTACATGACATCATAATAGAGATACAATAAAAGATCATTACGTTCTATGAAAATCATAAGTATTGACAAAGCATTTGTAACTATGACATCATGATACTCATGCTAGGAATTTACTCAACATGATTGTGAAAACAACCTTAACTACTTGTGAATATAAGTTTGTAACGATTATGTGAAACTCCCTTATATTCTAGCCCCAAATTCATGCATGCAAACTAAGTGTGCACCCTTAATCAACAAACAAGAATAAGTTATCCATCAAACGGTTAAGTAAATTGCATTCACAATTTATGAAATCACAACTGGAATTAATCAATTCATATTGCAAATATAATCATGGTTTCAAAGTCTCCTCTAGCTAAAACAAGTTTAGCTCCTCATGTTTACAAAACAAAGATAATTAATCTCAAACATTAAAAACAAAGATAGAATACACCTATAAACACTCCAGGTGGCTCCTCCTTCCTTCCTTGCTTCCAACAATGGGGATTTGTGTGAATTTAGGCTCTTGAGGTGTGGTGTGAATTTGTGGTAGAGGGTGGTGGTTTTTTAGTATTGTGGCATCATGTATTTATAGGGTGAAGGGGAGGCACGAATTTGGGCTGAAAAGGAGAGGAATTAGGACTCCAAATCACCAAAGAACAAGGATACTTTCAATCAGATTCCAAGAAGGACAAGGAATGGTCCTTGTGGCAGATTCTAGAACTTCTAGAAGGGTTACATGTGGCATAAACTTAATGCACGAAAATAGGGTTTCTAGAACTTGATATTTAGGTGATTTAATGTGAAAAGGAGTCCTCTTTGAAGTGGGAATTAAGGTAGGAAAAGATTAGGATAGGATAAGATAAGGTTGGATAAGGTTTGGATAAGATGAGGAAATTTGGATAAGGTTCCTTATTTCTTGCTCTTTCCTTATCTTCTTTGCATTTGGACTTCTTTCTCCAGATTTTTAGCCTTTCCTAGCATCTCTTGACTTCAATTTCGTCCATCCACATTGCTCCATAGTTAAGCTATCCAATCCATGCCCAAAACTGCTCCAAATAGCCTCAAAATGCACTTTCTTGCTCCTTTTGCCATTAGGACCTAAAAACATACGAAAATAGCTTAAAAGACTAAAGTAGATAGTAATTAAGTAACTAAATGCAAGGAAACAACATAACTAAATAGCATAAATATGCTCCTATCACTAATCACCCATCCATATACCCAAATTCGTTCATAACTTTGTCTAGTTTAGTTTCTGTTTTGTTTTAATTCAAATTTGTCAAAACCAAAACCCCCCTTTGTTTTAAGTGTCAATTAGGTTAGAATCTGTCCTAATTAGTGTTTTTGAGTATTTTGAGTCAAAACCAAACCTATTTTCGTCCAAAGTAAGTCCTAGAGTCTAGTTTGAGTCTTTTTCATTGTTTTGTGTTGTTTTGAGTCTTTTGAGTTTGTTTTGAGTCATATAAGTTTAGTTAAGAGTCTTTGAGTTTATTTAAGTGTTTTTAAGCATATTTTTGTATCTTTGAGTCAGTTTTCATTAGATTAGCAATCCCTCCTAATCCCCGGCCTAGAACGATCCCTACTTATATCTATACTACAATTGTCAAAAAGAGGGTTTAATTTGAGTGCTATTATATATCACATCGCCTAGCTATCTCACCATCTACTTAATTCCATCAAATTCGTCCAAATATGCCTAGTTTAATTTCTTGTTTTGTTTGTTTGATTTTCGTCCAAAACCAAATCCCCATGTGTTTTAGAGTGTCTAATTAGTTCAAATATGTTTTAGATTGTGTTTTTAAGAGTTTTGAGTCAAGTTAGAACCAAATTTCGTCCAAGGCCCAATTTGTGTTTTTAGCTTATTTTGAGTCTTGTGAACTTGTTTTGAGTCTTTTTAAGTTGAGTTAAGTGTTTTAAAGGTTAGTTATATTTATTTGAGTCAGTTTAAAGTGTTTAGGAATCCCTTCTAATCCCCGGTGTAAGAACGATCCCTACTTATTTATATGCTACAATTGTCAAAAGAGGGTTAATTTGTGTGTTAAGCTAATTTTCACATCACTCAACCCTTTTCCCATTGGATTGTGCATAAATTAGCCTATAAATACAACCCTATGCCGCACCATTCAATCCATCCATTCACTCATTCATACTTTCAGCCATCAAACACCACAATTCACCATACACCACCCTAGTGCCACAAGCAAGGAAGGAAGGAGCAGAAGACTTGTGCAATCTGCCATCCAAGGAGGGTTCGAAATCAGCCATTGGAGTGTGGAGCGTTTCTAGGTGTATTCTATCCTTAGTCTTTTAAATTTAATTATCTTTGTTTTGCGAACATGAGGAACTAACTTCTTTTTAGTTGGAGGTGAATTCGAAGCCATGATTATATGTTTTATATGAATTGATTACGTCCGGTTATTATTTCTTAAGGCATGAATGTGATTTGCTTATCTAAGTTATTAAAACTGGTTTATGTATGTGGGTTGAGGGTTAACACTTAATTTGCATGCATGAATTTGATGCTAGAATATAAGGGGGTTTCACGTAATAGTTATTCACTTATATTCACAAGTAGTGGAGGTTGCTAGTCACAATCGTGTTAAGTAAATCCTTGGTATGAGTCTCATGTGTTTCATAATGATGAATGCCTTGTCAATGCTTATAGTTTTCACAAAACTTAATGACTTTTGATATGTATCTTTGTTATGCGTCTCATATAAAGAACTTGAAAAGGATAATTTGTTTTAGATGCGTATTCCATCTAATTCAATGAAATAAGGAAAACTTGAGGGTTAGTTGTGCGATGCAACTAATTTGGGGCGTTGTCATTCATAGTCTAAAGGAATAATAACTGGAAATTCGTTCGTATGCATATATCATGTGTGGAGAATGACCCTTTAACTAGCCTTTCACCCATTTATTTTACCTAAATTCGTTTTTCAAAAGTGTTTTCTATAGAGTTTTTGTTTTAAGTTTGGAATTCGTCAAAAACAATCCCCATTTTACTTTGTCTTCATACTTGAGTCAAAACTTGTTTTCCTTGAGTCTTTTGAGTCAAGTCAAGTCCTATTTTCGTCCAAAACACTTATTGAGTCTAAAATTGAGTCTTTTTTATTATTGGTTGCTGTTTTAAGTGTCTAAAGTTAATTTTGAGTCTATAGAGTCTAGTTTAGTGTTTTTAAGTCTTATTTATATAGATTAGCATCCCTAGTTAATCTCCGGTCTAGAACGATCCCTACTTACATATCTACTACAATTGTCATAAATAGGGTTTAATTTGTGTGTCAAGTTAATTTTCACATCAAATTTTGGCGCCGTTGCCGGGGATTAGCAAAATTGCTAATCCCTTTTGTTTGTGTCATGTCAAAGTGAGTCTTAAGGTCAAGTGTGCCGTGTGTTTTCTTTTCTGTCTTTTTGTGGTGTTTGCCGTGCCCTTTAAAGTGGTTACTGAATTTTTTTTGTTATTTGTCTTAGGTACTAGTTTATGACTCGTCATTCAAACATATTGGAATTTGATGACGATTTTGAATGAAATTTGAGAAGAAAGAGGAAACAACCAGAACCTAATCCACCTAGTTTGAGTTCAGAGTCTGAATCTGAATTTGAAGAAGAAGAAAGCATGGTGGTGGACAATCGAACAATCAAAGAACTTTCGGCCTCGGGGTTGGACAATGTCGTGCCTATTTGCATTCAATATCCTAGGGCAGCCTCGGACAAGACCGATGAGTTTGAATTAAAGTCAAGCTTGCTGCATCATATTCCCAAATACCATGGGCTGTCCATGGAAGATCCAAACAAGCATTTGAAGGAGTTTGAAGTTGTATGCTCAAGCATGACACCCATTAACGTGGATGGGAATATTTTGAAGATGAAAACCTTTCCATTCTCTCTTTTGGAAAAGGCTAAAGATTGGCTATACGAATTGGCGCCCGAAACCGTTACTTCTTGGGAAAGTATGAAACAAGCGTTCTTGGAGAAATTCTTTCCAACTTAAAGAGTAATTCTTTTGAGAAAGAAAATTAGTGGCATTCAACAAAACCAAGGGGAGTCTTTTCCAACATATTATGAGTGTTTCAAAGCCCTTTGTTGCATCTTGCCCACAACACCAAATGAAGGAAGAGCTTCTAATTCAATACTTTTACGAAGGACTCCTTCCAATTAAGAGACAAATGCTAGATGCTTCAGCGGGAGGTGCTTTGGTTGACAAAACACAGGTGGCTGCCAAGGTCCTAATTGCAAATTGAGCCTTGAATGCACAACAATAAGAGGGAGTTGGACAAAGAGACCCCCCACGGCAACAAGTGAATGAGGTAAGTGCAATTTCTGAAATTCATTCTCAATTAGCTAATCTCACTATACTTGTGTCTCAGGTTGTTGAAGGATCCAAAATGCAAGGTGCGGCCATATGTGGAGTGTGCTCTATGCAAGGATGATGCGAAAATTAACTTAACACACAAATTAACCCTCTTTTGACAATTGTAGCATATAAATAAGTAGGGATCGTTCTTACACCGGGGATTAGGAGGGATTGCTAAACACTTTAAACTGACTCAAATAAATAAAACTAACCTTTAAAACACTTAACTCAACTTAAAAAGACTCAAAACAAGTTCACCAGACTCAAAATAAGCTAAAAACACTCAAAACTGCCTAAAAACACAAAGTGGGCAGTTTTGACTCTAAACACAAACTTGGACGAAAATTGGTTCTAACTTGACTCAAAACTCTTAAAAACACAATCTAAAACATATTTGAACCAATTAGACACTCTAAGGCAATTGGGGATTTGGTTTTGGACGAATTTGATGGAATTAAGTGGATGGTGAGATAGCTAGGAGGTTTTTCTCCACACATGGCATACTTGCATACAAAACAATCTCCAGTTGCTTATTCAATGAATTATGAACCTCACCACCCCAAGTTAATTAGGTACGCTTAAATTAACTCTCGGATTTCCCTTAGGTCATTGAATTGAATGGAATTAGCGCATTGCAATCAAATTATTCCTTAAAAGTTCTCTATATGAAAGCGCATAATAGAGAAACAATCAAAGATCATAAAGTTCTATGGAAATCATAGGTGTTGACGAGGCATTCGTAACTATGAAAGCGCATGATACTTATGCCAAGAATTTACTTAACATAATTGTGACCAAGAATCTTAACTACTCATGAATATAAGTTCCCAACGATTAGGTGAAGTTTCCTTATACCCTAGCATCAGATTTATGCATGCAAATTAAGTGTGCACTCTCAATTCATATACATAAACAAGTTTTAATTAAAACAGATCAGTAAATTGAATTCACCATTCATGAAATCACGACTGAAAGTAATCAAATCATCATGCAAATATAGCCATGGTTTCGAAATTCCCCCTAGCCAAAAAGGGGATTAGTTCCTCACACTCGCAAAACAAAGATTATTGAATTTAAACATTGAAATCATAAGAAAGATTACACCTAAACGTTCAGCACTTCCAGGATGAAATTGATGCACGGCTAAGGCTCCTCTTCCTCCTCCTTGTTGCGGCACAAGGTGTGTGTGGTGGATTTGGGGGTTTTGAATGGTGTGTTTTTGTTTAGAGGGATGGAGGATGGCTGATTATGGTAGTAGGGGTGCGGCAGGTGTGTATGGAGGTTGAAGAATGGAGAATAGCGATTACAGCAATAGGGTTCTGAATAGCATAAAGGGTGGTTGATAGGAGCATATTTAGGCGACTTACTTAGCTTGTTTTCGTGCATTTATGTTGTTAGTTCATAGTTGTTTTAGTAGTTTAAGCCATTTTCGTGTGTTTTTAGGTTCCCATGGCTAAGGAAGCAAAAAGATGCATTTTGGAGCATTTTGGAGCAAAATTGGACTTGGAATGGATAGCTTATGCTTGGAGCAAAAGGAATGGACGAAATTGAAGACCTAAAAGAGTTAGGATTCGTAATCACAAGAGGATTCCTAATCAAATGAGGAATCTTAGTCAAAGAAGGTTTCCTACTTGAAGTAGGAAAGTTAAGCCAAGGTTTCCTATTTTGGTTTAATCTTTCCTAATCCTTAAAGACTCCATGTTTCAACAATATCAAGGACTTCTACCTATTCTAGGACACAAGACAATGTTCCCTTGCAAACCAAAATCCTTGCCGTGTATCCCCTTAGTATTTCCCTTTCTTGCCGTGCAAGGAAGGGTCTTCTTTCCTATTTTAAAGCATTCAAAAACATTCCCTTTTCATACCAAACTCAGCCATAACTCACTTACCCTTTTCTATTCCAAAGTTCTTGCCTAATTTCAGAAATAAATGACATTCTCCTTCTCACAATTGAATGCCGCAAGTCACTTCCCTTTTCCTTCAATTTCTGAATTTGTGTTTCCTATTCTTGAAGGATTTGGAGTTATTTCTTTCCCTAAACTAAGTAATAAAGCCTTAGGATTCTTTCTTCCATATAAATACCCTATGCCGCACCCTTAGGGACCCTAATCACCCCTCCATACAATCTGCCTTCCTTCACTCAGAAAACCTTCCTTTGCCGCAGCCTTCCATCCAACTTTCCACCATTCCCCTACTTCCAAACCTTCATCCAAGCCTCCATACACCACCCATAACCCTTGCCGCACCACCCTACTTTCCTAAATCCATTCAAAACCCAGAAAATCATCCACAAAACTACCCTAGACTCTTGTGTCGTGACTTAGCAAGGAGGAGGAGAAGGAAGACGAAGCCTTGGACGTTTATGCATTCGAGTTGGAGTGTTGGAACGTTTTTAGGTGTAATCTATCTTTTATTTTCAATGTTTAATTCTATTCTCCTTTGTTTTGTTATGAACATGAGAGGCTAAACTCGTTTTAGCCTAGGGATGCTTTGAAACCATGATTACGTTTATAATATGAGTTGATAAATTCCAGTTGTGATTTCATAAATTGTGAATGCAATTTACTTAACCGTTTGATGGATAACTTATTCTCGTATGTTGATTGGGGAGGCCTACTTAATTTGCATGCTTGAATTTGGTGCTAGAATATAAGGGTGTTTCACATAATCGTTACAAACTTATATTCACAAGTAGTTACTGTTGTTTTCACAATCATGTTAAGTAAATTCCTAGCATGGCTATCATGATGTCATAGTTACAAGTGCTTTGTCAATACTTATGATTTCCATTGAACGTAATGATCTTTGATTGTATCTCTACTATGATGTCATGTAGGGGACTTTTGAAGAATGCTTTGGGTTGTCCTATGATGTCATCCAATCCAATAACTTAAGGGAAATCTGAGGGTTAATTAGTGATGTCACGGTTAATCTGGGGTGTTGAGGTTCATGGTTTATCGGAAAAGCAACTGGAAATCAATTTATGTTTGAATGTATCATGTGTGGAGAAGTATCCCTTGGGTAGTTCATCATCCATTGGTTTTTCTTAAATTCGTCCAAAATCTGTTTTAAAGTTTTAAGTTACTTGTTTTTCTTTTCAATTCGTCCAAAATCAAACCCGCCTTTTCTTACTTGTTCTAAATCTGTCCAAAAGTGTCTTTTTAAGTCTTTTGAGTCAAAACTAATTGTATTTTCGTCTAAATTGAGTCTTAGAGTCTAAATTGAGTCTTTTTTATTGTTTTGAGTTGTTTTGAGTCATACAAGTTTAGTTAGAGTCTTTTGAGTGTGTTTAAGTGTTTTAAAGCATATTTTTAAATCTTTGAGTCAATTTTCATTAGATTAGCAATCCCTCCTAATCGCCGGCCTAGAACGATCCCTACTTATATCTATACTACAATTGCCAAAAAGAGGGTTTAATTTGAGTGCTATCTTTTATCACATCAAATTTTTGGCGTGATAGGAGCATATTCATGCGACTTAAATGGCTTGTTCTCGTGCATTTACGTTATGTTTCTTTAGTTATTTTAGTACTTTAAGCTATTTTCGTGTGTTTGTAGGTTCTAAGGGCAAGGTATGCAAAAGGATGCCTTTTGGAGCCTTTTGGAGCAAATTAGAGATTGGAATGGATATCATATGCTTGGAGCCAAGAGGATGGACGAAATTGAAGACTTGAAGTAGGAAAGTTAAATCCTAAAAGACCTCATGTTTAAGCATCATTGAAGACTCCTATGCATTTTAGAACACAAAAACAACATTCCTTGCAACCTTAGGACATTGTCGTGTGTTTCCTTGTGTCTCCCTTCCTTGCCATGCAAGGAAGGGCTTTGTTCCCTATTTTAAACACTTAAACCATTCACCACATATCATTCACTTATCATATCATTCACTTAACATATCATTCACTTATCATATCATTACTTATCATCACCACTCATCACTTATCATAATCACATATCATTACTTATCATCACCACTCATCACTTATCATAATCACATATCATTACTTATCATCACCACTTATCACCTTTCTCCCAAAACCATTCACATGCATTCCATCCTTTAAAACATTGCACATGCACTCATAATCAATCACACCTTGCACCCACATGCACTCCCTTTAATTAATTAACCCACATGCACCCTTTATTCACTTCATCATTGCAGCCACCCACATCCATTTAATTCACATGCTTTCACATGCATTTTCAGCCATGCACATTCATCTTGCATTTGCAGAAAATCCACTTCCTTTGCACATGCATTCATCATCATCACTCTAGCTTTAATCACATGCATAAATCAGCCACATGCATCTCCCATCACCATTTCAGATTTCCACCCACCTCCTAGCTGTCATGTTCCCTCTTATTTACCTATAAATAAGCATGCATTTCAGCCACAATTCATTCACACTCATTCATACACATTTCAATTCATCCCACACTTCCATTTCAGAAATTCATCCATTGTACATACCACAAACACTTCCCCCTTTGTGCCGTGAGTCTCCCTTACGATCCAAACACCATCCTTCCATTTCCACCACTCCTCTTCCATTCCTCCACCACTCCCCAAACCATTCACACCATCAAACTATCCTTAGACCTTGTGCTACAACGAAGAGGAAGATAAGAGGGCCTAAACGTTCATACAATTCAAGTTTGAGTTGTTGGAATGTTTAGGTGTTTCTTTGATTTCAATGTTTAATTTCAATACTCTTTGTTTTGTACGAATGAGGAATGGAAGAGAAGAGGGCCTAAACGTTCATACAATTCAAGTTTGAGTTGTTGGAATGTTTAGGTGTTTCTTTGATTCTCTTTGTTTTGTACCATGAGGAACTAAATCCCCCTTGGCTAGGGGGGAATTCGAAATATATGTTTATGCTTGCATTTTGATTTGATTACTTCTAATTGCGTTTCATAAGTTGTGGATTCAATTCGTTTAACTGTTTGATTGATAACTTATTTATGTATGTTTATTGAGAGTGCACACTTAATTTTCATGCATGAATATGACGCTAGAATATAAGTGAGTTTCACCTAATAGTTACGAACTTCTATTCACAAGTAGTGGAGGTTGCTTATAAACAATCGCGTTAAACGAATTCTTGGCATAAGTTTCATGCGTATTCCATAGTAACGAATGCCTCGTCAACACTTATAGTTTTCATAATGCTTAATGATCTTTGATTGTATCTTTATTGTGCTTTTCACGTAAAGGACTTTTGGAGAATGTGGTGAATTGCGTTGCGCTAACCCATCCAATTCATTAACTTAAGGAGAAGTTGATGGTTAATTTAAGCGGACCTAATTAACTTGGAGCGTTGAGAATTAATGGTTTATTGAAATGCAATTGGAAATCGTTTTATTATGCAAGTATAACATATGTGGAGATGAACCCCGTAGCTAACTTTCCATCCATTCAATTCCATCAATTTGTTCTTTCTTTTCTTGTTTCTGTTTTCATGTTTAATTTAACTTGTTGTTCAATTATGTTAAACATGTGGAACTAATTTCTTTTTAGTTAGAGGCGAATTTGAAGCCATGGACATATGTTGGTTATGATTTGATTTACTCCAGTTATGAATTCATGAACTTTAGATGTGGTTTACTTTTCTGTTTTGATTAAGAACTTGTTTATTTATGTGGGTTGAGGGTCGACACTTAATTTGCATGCCTAAACTTGATGCTAGGATATAAGGGAATTTCACCTAATCGTTATGAACTTATATTCATGAGTAGTAAAGACCGCTAGTCACGATTGTGTTTAGTAAACCCTAGGCTGGATTAACATGCGTATTCCATAGTTATGAATGCCTAGTCGATGTTTATGATTTCCGTTGAACTTAATGATCTTTGTTGAATGTCTCTATCATGCGTATTCCATGTTAGGGACTTTGATTAGGAATAATTTGGTTGTAATGCTTATCCCATTCAATCCAATGAATCTAGGGAAATCTGAAAGTTAATTTAAGCGGACCTAATTAACTTGGAGCATTGTCATTCATCGTTCGTTGAAGTCATAACTGGGAATCAAATTATATGCATATGTTCATGTGTGGATAAGGAACCCTCTAACTAGTTTCTCATCTTTCTATTTCATCAATTTCGTTTTTAGAATCTGTTTTGTTTCCAAGTTTTTGTTTTAATTTTAAATTCGTCAAAACCAATCCCCCATTGCTTTTAAAGTGTTAGATTAGTTAGAAATACATTTAGTTTGTGTTTATAAGTGTTTTGATTCATTTTGTTTCCCAAATTCGTCCAAAGTACTCAAGGTGCTCAAAACTGCCCAGAAAGTGTTTTTAAGGCAGTTTCAAGTGCTTTGGGTACTGTTTGAGTCTTTTGGTTTGTTTTAGAGTTTTAAAGTTTAGTTTTACATTCTTTGAGTCTAGTTTAGTGTTTTATATTGCGTTTTTACGTTTTTGAGTCAGTTTCCAAGTGATTAACAATCCCTCCTAATCCCCGGTCCAGAACGATCCCTACTTATACTTATACTACAATTTGACAAAAAGAGGGTTTAATTTGTGCGCGTATAATTCTCGCACCAAATTTTGGCGCCGTTGCCGGGGATTAGCAAATTTGCTAATCCCTTGGATTGTTTTATTTTCGTTTGTTTTTATTTTATTCTAGATTCTTAATCTTGTTTTGTTTCTTGTTCTAGGTACTAGTTTATGACTCGGAGTTCTCGTCCGATTCGTGAACATATCCTGGAGTGATTGGGTTCTTCGTCCGGCTGCAAGACGTAAAAGAAAGCGCTACTTGGGAGGCAACCCAATGCACTGAATAAAACAAAGCATGTTCGTTAAAAAAAAAAAAAAAAAAAAAAAAAAAAAAAAAAAAAAAAAAAAAAAGATACTAAACATGGAGAAAGATGGAGCTTCACAAAGGTTGTTTACATGAAGCCCCACTACGAGGCGTCGGAGCGGAAGGCATCGGAGCGGCAGGCGTCGGAGCAGAAGGCATCGGAGCGGAAGACATCGGAGCGGGAGGCATCGGTGCTAGAGCATTCCAGGCCTCAATACTTGGCCAAACGCTGGATGACCCAGGAAAAAGGTGCCTCTGGAGATAAGCCGCAAACCTTTGACGGTCACTTTGAATTCGACCCTCAGATTCTTGCAGCTCATCAAGCTTCCTCTTCATGCCCGACGAATAGTTATTTGCAAGCA
The DNA here is from genome assembly GCF_041283825.1 of Pyrus communis. Lineage (NCBI taxonomy): Eukaryota > Viridiplantae > Streptophyta > Magnoliopsida > Rosales > Rosaceae > Pyrus > Pyrus communis. The sequence continues at coordinate 24,401,756 of NC_142569.1, forward strand.
CATGCAAACTTCTATTCTCGTACTTAAGCTGCTGGACCTCTTGCTTAAGACTTTCCACCTCTGCCATCAATGATTCCACCTGACGGGAGCGGGCAAGCAGGCGTTGGCCCATGTTGGACACAGAGCTCGCACACTGAACACTAAGAGCGAGGGACTCTTGAACGGCCAACTCATCGGACCGTCCGGACAGCAGCCTACTATCTTTTGGAGTGAGGAGGTTCCTAGCTACTATTGTAGCTGTTGTGGCGTCCTGCATCACGGAGTCTTCACCTGTAAGAGGACCGTTAGAAGATAAGAAAGAAGGGCGCCATACGTTACCTTGACGCGGCACGCCCGTATTACTGCTGAGACTTAATTCTAAGCTAAGGTTCGATGGGTTTGCCATTTTTCAAAAGTATTCAAAGAGAAGGGGTGGATGGAGTTAAAATTTCAAAGGGCCGGAGACGATGTTCAAGAATGGGAATTCTTCAGAGTGTGTATGTTGGCGGTGATCGATACCTCTATAAGAAGCCAAGGCGACGCGTCCACCCATTCAAAAAGCCGGAATTTCCGGCGTAATTAAGGCGACGCTTTCTCGGCTTTTCAGAAGACGTGTTCAACTTTGTGGAAAGATTTCTCTTTTCAGAAAACACGTGGAGGCCATCATCGCAACTACACATCTTTAGCCGACAAGCGCAAAGTTCGGCGACGCTTTCTCTGCTTTTAAGAAAACGCGTGCAGCTTTGTCAAAAGGAGCCGCATCCGCACTACTACGTGTCGGTCAGAAATCGGAGGGGCGTCTGCTCAGAAATCGAAGAGGCGTTTTCAAAGATCGAAGAGGCGCCATTATTTCAAAAAGCCGGATTTGCGGGATCAAAACGTTTGTCGACAAGGGTAAAAGAACAGTACCACCACTTGATATTATCTCTATATATGTCGACCTTCGTCTTTTATGGCAAGGCAGACCAGAAGAAAATGCCCAACTCTTCCTCACCTCTGAGGCCGCAAAGCCTTTCGAAATACTCATTTTTTTCTTCTTCCCCAAAGATGATACCAGATGCCTGGAGTACAGATGACCCAGGAGGAAACAGCACAACAAATACATGTGCTGATTCATTCACCGCTTCTTCAAAAGCAAAGGTATCTCATATCATCAAGGTCAAAAGCAAAAGTATCTCATATCATGCTCTTTCCCTGTCTTTTTCTTTGTCCTTGTTCTTACTCGCATGGCAAAGTGAAAGAAGCAATCAGCCGGCACTTGGAGTCAGTCTTTCGATCTGGAGCCAACTGCCTGGAATCTATTCCTGGTTGCTTACCTAGCGTTGCTCTCGAGTTGTCATCTTCAACGGAGCAAGTAAGGCAAGTGAAAATGATACATTGAAGCATGTGGAGACAAGGAACAACTGCATATGCTGAGCTATCCTCTAACCCTCTTCAATACGAATTGGAAAGATTGAACAAAGAAACAGATAAAAGGAGGAAGCTCAGACCTTCGGGGGAAGACCAAAAGAATCCTGCTGCCCAGTTCAAGAGTAGCACAAAGGAAAATCAACGATGGGCGGAAACCAGTTCAAGAGAAAGCCTGTGGAATCACCAAGATCAATGCCTCAATGCAATTACCAAGGAGAAGATGGAATTTACACTCCATAACCAGATTTGCGTCCCTAAACTCTTCTCTTTGTTAGTTACATTCTGCCATGTTTAGTATGTTTAGTTGCTTTTTGTGTGTTTACTTATGTTTTGTGTGAATCTATGCTTAAAACATTGAGGACAATGTTTGATTTAAGTGTGGGGGGGGGGGGGGGGGGGGGGGGGGGGGGGTAACTAAGTATATTTAATGCAAATTCGTGGGATTTTATCACCCATTACTTCAAATGTTGTTCCTTGCTGTTTTAAGGTGTTTTTAAGTTGTTTTAGAGTGTTTTGTTTTATAACTTCGAAAATCACATAAAAATTTGAAAAACATGTTTTGAAAAGCCTAAAAAGAGTGTTTTGAGTCGTTTTTGTGTCTTAGGGTACCTTCCAACACAATGATAAGGATTTGGTTTGTAATTGCATGACTGTTAAAAAGAGTTATAAACATGGATGAAAGTTTGATTTACTCTTGGTATGTGCTTGGTTATGGTTATAATGTATGACTTCACATACAATCATAAAAGAAAAATTCGTTTTTGTAACATGCTTGAAGGAAGAAACTCATAATAACGCTACATCCCTGTGAGACTCGAGCCATTACTTTCTTTGGAGAGTTATTTTCTGTGATTCTTTGTTTTCTAAAGTTGTTGCATGATCTCATTATTCCTTGCTTGGTTGCTACTTAGAATGCAATTGTATCATGATAGAACTAAATGCTAGAACTTATATCCGTTTCATTCAAAGCATGACATTGAATTGCATAACATATATCAAGATGAAGTTGTGTAGTTGCCACCATAGCCAAATAGCCTTACTTCCCATTTTTCGTACTTGTTGTAAGTTTTAACCCCGTTGAGCTTTGTTAGCCTTTATTCATTGTTAACCCACATTATCCTAACCTAGCCTAGTTTAGGACTGTCCACACCCTTGTTCTTAAAAGATAGTGAGCATGACTTAAATGAATTCCTTTTGAGTTACATTATGCAAGAAAATGAGTGTGGGGGAAGGAATGTTTGTTCTTAAGTTTATATGTATGTTTTGAGATTCAAAAGAAAAAAAAAAAAAAAAAAAAAAAAGAAAAAAAAAAGAAAGAAAAACATTTGAAAAAGAAAAACAGAAAAGAAAGGAAAAAGAGCTTGTTCCCCCTTGTTGTTCAAAAGTTGAGTTTTCATTCAAAAGTGAATTCTAAGTTAATTCAAATGCTTTGCTCGCTATTTCTTTAAGAACCTTTGTTTTCCATATCCCTTCTTTGTTAGCCAAACACCTTTAGCCCCGTTTCAACCCTTATGCTTCTATCTTGATCGTTATGTGTTCAATAATGTGGAGTTTGGAATTGATATGAGCTTATGGAATCACTAGTTCTCATTCTAAGTAGTAGCATTCCATTCATGAGATCATATTCATGTCGTTATCGTAAATCCAGAAAATGCTTTCCTTGTTATAACCTATGTGAGTGTTCGTCTACATGTTTACATCAATCTTCTCACATATACCTAGTGTAGGGAGTGTAGTGATAGGAGCATATTTATGCGACTTAAATGGCTTGTTCTCGTACATTTACGTTATGTTTCTTTAGTTATTTTAGTTCTTTATGCTTCTTTTGTGTGTTTTCAGGTTCTAAGGGCAAAGTATGCAAAAGGATGCCTTTTGGAGCCTTTTGGAGCAAATTAGAGATTGGAATGGATATCATATGCTTGGAGCCAAAAGGATGGATGAAATTGAAGACTTGAAGTAGGAAAGTTAAATCCTAAAAAGACCTCATGTTTGAGCATCATTGAAAACTCCTACGCATTTTAGAACACAAAAACAACATTCCTAGCAACCTTAGGACATTGTCGTGTGTTTCCTTGTGTCTCCCTTCCTTGCATGGCAAGGAAGGGCTTTGTTCCCTATTTTAAATACTTAAACACTACCACTTATCATTCACCACATATCATTCACCACTTATCATATCATACATTCATTTATCACTTATCATAATCATTCACTTATCACTTAACATATCATACACTTATCACTTATCACTCATAATCATCTACACATTTCAACCATTTAAACACATGTACTTCACCTACAACATCCACCTACTTCACCTACAAATGACATAGCCATATGTTCCCTCCACTACTCCTATAAATACCCTTGCATTCATTCATTCAATTCACATCTCATTTTCATACACAACACACCACAAATACCTCCATTCTTGCCGTGCATATCCCTTCATTTTCTGCATATTTTCTCTTCATTCCAACCACTCCAACCACTCCTCATCCCCCAAAAAAACTCACCTTAGACCTTGTGCTACAACAACGAAGAAGAGAAGAGTGCCTAAACGTTCATACAATTCAAGTTTGAGTTGTTGGAATGTTTAGGTGTTTCTTTGATTTCAATGTTTAAATTCAATTTTCTTTGTTTTGTAATGGAAGAGAAGAGTGCCTAAACGTTCATACAATTCAAGTTTGAGTTGTTGGAATGTTTAGATGTTTCTTTGATTTCAAAGTTATGAGGAACTAAACCCCCCTTTAGCTAGGGGGTGATTCAAAATACATGTTTATGCTTGCAATATGAATTGATTACTTTTGGTTGGAATTTCATAAATTGTGGATTCAATTTGTTTAACCATTTGAATGAATATGACGCTAGAATATAAGTGAGTTTCACCTAATAGTTACAAACTTATATTCACAAGTAGTGGAGGTTGCTTATAAACAATCGCGTTAAACGAATTCTTGGCATAAGTTTCATGCGTATTCCATAGTAACGAATGCCTCGTCGATGTTTATGATTTCCGTTGAACTTAATGATCTTTGTTGAATGTCTCTATCATGCGTATTCCATAGTTAGGGACTTTGATTAAGAATAATTTGGTTGTAATGCGTATTCCATTCAATCCAACGAATCTAGGGAAATCTGAAAGTTAATTTAAGCGGACCTAATTAATTCGGAGCGTTGAGTTTCATAATTTATCGAAAGACCAACTGAGAATCAATCTTGTATGCAAGTGTAACATGTGTGGAGAAGAACCCCTTGGCTATTCCATCATCCATATTTTATTCACATTCATATTTACATTCTGTTTTAATTGCAATTTGTTCATTTAGTTTAATTTTGTCAAAACCTAAATCCCCCTTTACTTTAATGTCAAATTAGTTAGAAATCAATTTAGTTTGTGTTTTTAAGAGTTTTGAGTCTTTTGAACTTGTTAGAATCTGTTTAGTTTATGTTTTAAAGTATTTTTGAATTCTTTGAGTCTAGTTTAGTGTTTTATATTGTTTTTACGTTTTTAAGTCAGTTTCCAAGAGATTAACAATCCCTCCTAATCCCCGGTCCAGAACGATCCCTACTTGCACCTATACTACAATTTGACAAAAAGAGGGTTTAATTTGTGCGCGTATAAAACTCGCATCATGTAGTCAGAAAATCTGTGTGAAAAACGAGTGCATATCTTGTAAGGATTTGAGCAAATTCTCTAAGGCATGTTACTACATTCAAAACATGGTTTTAAATGCTTAATTGTGAAATAATATGTGGTGACTATGATTAAGAATGTATTTAAGTGTGAAGATGACTAAAATCTATGGGACTAATGATTTTTAACTTGTCATGTGCATTGGAAATCCCTGAGACGATTGTTGGAAGGTTTAGGTTGTGTTTTTCTTGTTCAGTGTCGTTTTGTTTTTGGTTTCTTTTGTTTTGTTTTGCTCGAGGACTAGCAAAAGATAAGTGTGGGGGTATTTGATAGGAGCATATTCATGCGACTTAAATGGCTTGTTCTCGTGCATTTACGTTATGTTTCTTTAGTTATTTTAGTACTTTAAGCTATTTTCGTGTGTTTGTAGGTTCTAAGGGCAAGGTATGCAAAAGGATGCCTTTTGGAGCCTTTTGGAGCAAATTAGAGATTGGAATGGATATCATATGCTTGGAGCCAAGAGGATGGACGAAATTGAAGACTTGAAGTAGGAAAGTTAAATCCTAAAAGACCTCATGTTTGAGCATCATTGAAGACTCCTACGCATTTTAGAACACAAAAACAACATTCCTTGCAACCTTAGGACATTGTCGTGTGTTTCCTTGTGTCTCCCTTCCTTGCCATGCAAGGAAGGGCTTTGTTCCCTATTTTAAACACTTAAACCATTCACCACATATCATTCACTTATCATATCATTCACTTAACATATCATTCACCACATATCATTCACTTATCATATCATTACTTATCATCACCACTCATCACTTATCATAATCACATATCATTACTTATCATCACCACTTATCACCTTTCTCCCAAAACCATTCACATGCATTCCATCCTTTAAAACATTGCACATGCACTCATAATCATTCACACCTTGCACCCACATGCACCCTTTATTCACTTCATCATTGCAGCCACCCACATCCATTTAATTCACATGCTTTCACATGCATTTTCAGCCATGCACATTCATCTTGCATTTGCAGAAAATCCACTTCCTTTGCACATGCATTCATCATCATCACTCTAGCTTTAATCACATGCATAAATCAGCCACATTGATGCGTGATTTATGCGCACACAAATTAAACCCTCTTTTTGACGATTTGTAGTATAAGTGCAAGTAGGGATCGTTCTAGACCGGGGATTAGGAGGGCTTGCTAAAACCTTCTAAATTGACTTAAAAACATAAAAACACAATATAAAACACTATTTAATGCTCGAAGAAAGCAAAACTAAAAATAAGAAAGATTAAGACTAAGACTTCAACGAAATAGGGGGGAATTGGATTTGGACGAATTTAAACTAAAATGAATACTTGGAAACAAAACAAATTGTAAATATGGATTTGACGGAAATGAATTGATGGGAAGCTAGCTAAGGGGTTCATCTCTATACATGTTATACTTGCATACAAAACGATTTCTAATTGCTTTTCAATAAACCATGAATTCTCAACGCCCCGGGTTAATTAGGTCCGCTTAAATTAACCGTCAAGTTTTCCTTAAGTTAATGAATTGGATGATTGCATACGACAATCCAAAGCATTCCTCACAAGTTCCCTACATGAATTGCATAATAGAGATACAAGCAAGAATCATTAAGCAACATGAAAACTATAAGTGTTGACGAGGCATTCGTTACTATGATTGCATGAAACTTATGCCAAGAATTTGTTTAACGCGATTGTTTATAAGCAACCTCCACTACTTGTGAATATAAGTTCATAACTATTATGTGAAACTCACTTATATTCTAGCGTCATATTCATGCATGAAAATTAAGCGTTCATTCTCAATAAACATACATAAATAGGATATCAATCAAATAGTTAAACAAATTGAATTCACAACTTATGAAACGTAATTAAAAGTAATCAAATCATATTGCAAGCATAAACATATATTTCGAATCACCCCCTAGCTAAAGGGGGTTTTAGTTCCTCATACAAAACAAAGAGAATTAAAATTAAACATTGAAATCAAAGAAACACCTAAACATTCCAACAACTCAAACTTGAATTGTATGAACGTTTAGGCCCTCTTCTCTTCCTCTTTATTGTAGCATAAGGTCTAAGGATAGTTGGTTTGGGGGAATGGAAGTGTGGAATGGAGTGAGGAGTGATGGAAATGGAAAGATGGTTTTTTGGATTCTAAGGGAGACTCACGGCTAAGAGAGAAAGGGATGTGTTTGTGGTGTGTTGTGTATGAAATGAGATGTTTTTGAATGAATGAATGCAAGGGTATTTATAGGAGTAGTGGAGGGAACATATGGCTATGTCATTTGTAGGTGAAGTAGGTGGATGTTGTAGGTGAAGTAGGTGAAGTAGGTGGATGTTGTAGGTGAAGTAGGTGGATGTTGTAGGTGATTATGAGTGATAAGTGATAAGTGTATGATATGTTAAGTGATAAGTGAATGATTATGATAAGTGATAAATGAATGTATGATATGATAAGTGGTGAATGATATGTGGTGAATGATAAGTGGTAGTGTTTAAGTATTTAAAATAGGGAACAAAGCCCTTCCTTGCATGGCAAGGAAGGGAGACACAAGGAAACACACGACAATGTCCTAAGGTTGCTAGGAATGTTGTTTTTGTGTTCTAAAATGCGTAGGAGTTTTCAATGATGCTCAAACATGAGGTATTTTTAGGATTTAACTTTCCTACTTCAAGTCTTCAATTTCGTCCATCCTTTTGGCTCCAAGCATATGATATCCATTCCAATCTCTAATTTGCTCCAAAAGGCTCCAAAAGGCATCCTTTTGCATACTTTGCCCTTAGAACCTGAAAACACACAAAAGAAGCATAAAGAACTAAAATAACTAAAGAAACATAACGTAAATGTACGAGAACAAGCCATTTAAGTCGCATAAATATGCTCCTATCAAATACCCCCACACTTAGCTTTTGCTAGTCCTTGAGCAAAACAGAAAAACAAAACAAAAAGAACAAAACACAACCTACACCTTCCAACAATCGTATCAGGGACTTCCAATGCACATGACAAATTAAAAATCATTATTCTCACAGATTTGAGCCATCTTTACACTTAAGTACATTCTTACTCATAGTCACCACATACTAGTTCACAATTAAGCATTTAAAACCATGTTTTGAATGTAGTAACATGCCTTAGAGAATTCCCTCAATTTCTTACTAGATGTACTCTCGTTTTTCACACAGATTTTCTGACTACACACCCTACACTAGGTATATGTGAGAAGATTGATGTAATCATAAAAACGAACACTCACATATATGTATTTCAAAGGAAGCAATTTCTGGAGTTAATAAGCATGTTTAGATATGATCTCATGAATGGAATGCTACTACTTAGACGCGAGAACCAGTGATACCATAAGCTCATACCAAGTTCAAACTCCACAAATTGAAATACACAACACTCAAGATAGAAGTCAAGGGTTGTAACGGGGCTTGGGGTATGTGGATAACAAAGAAGGGATATGGAAAACAAAGGTTTTTAAAGAAATAGTGAGCAAAGCATTTGAATCAACTTAGAATTCACTTTTGAATGAAAACTCAACTTTTGAACAAAAAGGGAGAATTTAGACAATTTACGCCCATAATTGGTGTTTTGGAACCTTTCTTCAATCACTTATTCTTTCATTTTTTTTTTTTTTCTTTCTTTTCTCTTTTTTTTTTTTTTTTTTTTTTTTCTTTTTCTTTTCTTTTGAATCTCAAAACATAAACACTTAAACATTCTCTCCCCCACACTTATTTTCTTTCATAATGTAACTCAAAAGGAATTCAATTAAGTCATGCTCACTATCTTTTAAGAACAAGGGTGGGGATTGTCCTAAACTAGGCTAGGTGAGGAAAATGTGGGTAAACAAAGAATAAAGGCTAAACAAGGCTCAACGGGGTTAAAACTTACAACATATACGAAGTATGGGAAGTAAGGCTATTTGGCTATGGTGGTGGTCACTACACAACTTCTTCTTGAATATGTGTTATGCAAATCAATAACATGCTTTGAATGAAATGGGCATGAGTTCTAGCATTTAGTTCTATCATGATACAATTGCATTCTAAGTAGCAACCAAGCAAGGAATAATGAGATCATGCAACAACTTTAGAAAATAAAGAATCACAGAAAATAACTCTCCAAAGAAAGTAATGGCTCGAGTCTCACAGGGATGTAGCGTTTGTTTGAGTTTCTTCCTTCAAGCATGTTACAAAAACGAATTTTTCTTTTATGATTGCATGTGAAGTCATACATTATAACCATAACCAAGCATATACCAAGAGTAAATCAAACTTTTCTCTATGTTTATAACTCTTTCTAACCGTCATGCAATTATAAACCAAATCCTTATCATTGTGTTGGAAGGTACCCTAAGACACAAACACACAAAAACGACTTTTAAAACAACTCTTTTTGGGTTTTTCAAAACAATTTTTCAAATTTTTATGGGATTTTCGAATTATAAAACAAAACACACTAAAACACTCTAAAACAACTTAAAAACACCTTAAAACAGCAAGGAACAACATTAGAAGTTATGGTGGATAAAACCCTACGAATTTGCATCAAAACACTTTAGTTTAGTTACCCCCCCCACACTTAAATCAAACATTGTCCTCAATGTTTTAAGCATAGATTCACACAAAACATAAGTAAACACACAAAAAGCAACTAAACATATTAAACATGGCATAATGTAATTAACAAAGAGAAGAGTTTAGAGACGCAAATCTGGTTATAGAGTGTAAATTCCATCTTCTCCTTGGTAATTGCATTGAGGCTTTGATCTTTGTGATTCCACAGGCTTACTCTTGAACTGGTTTCTGCCCATCGTTGATTTTCCTTTGTGCTACTTCTTGAACTGGGCAGCAGGATGGTTCTTTTGGTCTCCCCCGAAGGTCTGAGCTTATCCCTTTTATCTGTTTCTTTGATCAATCTTTCCAATTCGTATTGAAAAGGGTTGGAGGATAACTCAGCCTATGTTTGTCTCCACATGCTTCAATGTATCATTTTCACTTGCCTTACTCGCTCCCCTTTGCAGAAGTGGTCCCTTCTCCGGAAGTGTATCAACCGTTGAAGATGACTACTCGAGAGCAACGCTAGGTAAGCAATCAGGAATAGGTTCCAGGCAGTTGGCTCCAGATCGGAAGATTGACTCCAAGTGCCGGCTGATTGCTTCTTTTACTTTGCCATGCGAGTAAGAACAAGGACAAAGAAAAAGACAGGGAAAGAGCATGATATGAGATACTTTTGCTTTTGACCTTGATGATATGAGATACCTTTGCTTTTGAAGAAGCGGTGCATGAATCAGCACGTGTATTTCCTCCTGGGTCATCTTTACTCCAGGCATCTGGTATCATCTTTGGGGAAGAAGAAAAAATTTAGTATTTCGAAAGGCTTTGCTGGGAGTGCGCCCTCAGAGGTGAGGGAGAGTTGGGCATTTTCTTCAGGTTTGCCCTGCCATAAAAGACGAAGGTCGACATATATAGAGATAATATCAAGTGGTGGTACTTTTTACCCTTGTCGACAAACGTTTTGATCCCGCAATTCCGGCTTTTTGAAATAGTGGCGCCTCTTCGATCTCTGAATACGCCTCTTCGATTTCTGAGCAGGCGCCCATTCGATTTCTGAACGACGCCCCTTCGCTTTCTGAACGACACGTGGTAGTGCAGATGCGGCTCCTTTTGACAAAGCTGCACGCGTCTTCTGAAAAGCAGAGAAAGCGTCGCCGAACTTTGCGCTTGTCGGCTAAAGATATGTAGTTGCGGTGATGGCCTCCACGTGTTGTCTGAAAAGAAGAAATCTTTTGACAAAGTTGAACGCGTCTTCTGAAAAGCCGAGAAAGCGTCGCCAAAATTACGCCGGAAATTCCGGCTTTTTGAATCGATGGACGCGTCGCCTTGGCTTTTTTATTGAGCTATCGATCACCACAACAAACACACTCTGAAGATTTCCCATTCTTGAAGATCGACTCCGGCCCTTTGAAATTTAACTCCATCCCTTTTCTTTGAACACTTTTGAAAAATGGCAAACTCATCGAACCTTAGCTTGGAATTGAGCCTTAGCAGTGATACGGGCGCACCGCGTCAAGGTAACGTATGGCGCCCTTCTTTCTTATCTTCTAACGGCCTTCTTACAGGTGAAGACTCCGTGATGCAGGACGCCACAACAGCTACAATAGTAGCTAGGAACCTCCTCACTCCAAAAGATAGTAGGCTGCTGTCAGGACGGTCCGATGAGTTGGCCGTTCAAGAGTCCCTCGCACTTAGTGTTCAGTGTGCGAGTTCTGTGTCCAACATGGGCCAACGCCTGCTTGCCCGCTCCCGTCAGGTGGAATCATTGATGGCAGAGGTGGAGAGTCTTAAGCAAGAGATCCAGCAGCTTAAGTACGAGAATAGAAGTTTGCATGTGCTTGCAAATAACTATTCGTCGGGCATGAAGAGAAAGCTTGATGAGCTGCAAGAATCTGAGGGTCGAATTCACAGTGACCGTCAAAGGCTTGCGGCTTGTCTCCAGAGGCACCTTTTTCCTGGGTCATCCAGCGCTTGGCCAAGTATTGAGGCCTGGAATGCTCTAGCTCCGATGGCTTCCGCTCCGATGCCTCCTGCTTCTGCGCCTTCCGCTCCGATGCCTTCCGCTTCTATTCCTTCTGCTTCGACGCCTCGTAGCGGGGCTTCACGTAAACATCCTCTGTGAAGGCTTCATCTTTCTCCATGTTTAGTATCTTTTTTTTTTTTTTTTTTTTTTTTTTTTTTTTTTTTTACATAAATAAAATCAAACGGCATGGAATTTATCTTTGAATGGGCGGTGATACTTGAAATGATCTGGTAATAGTTTAAATTCCAGATTGGGTGCCTGAATCATTAACCACATGTTAGTATAAAAGAAAATTGAAATTCGGGGAGGCGGCTTACCTGTGTGCTCCAAAATGAACTCCAGAATAAACACCCCTTCGAAAGTTATGACTTGTCCCGTGTCATAAAATCCAACTTCCTTGGGAATTGTGGTTTCAAATATGTCCTCTTTGATGCCTTCTACATCTTCTCCAGCCACTACCTTCTCTTGAATCATTCTTCTTGGTGTACAAAGTCCTTTGAAGAATTCAACACCATCTAAAACTTGCTGTGTTGCACCAAGAATTTGAATAGCATTTTGCACCTTTGGGAAGGCTTCCACGATGTCCTTTTTACTCTCTTCTTGGTTGGGAATCAAAAACCTGCTAGGAAAAGGGACATTGGGTGGAATAACATCAGAATAACATGGAATTGGGACATCCTTACTGGTGGTGGGTGGTTTAGAGGGCTTAGGGGGCTGCGGCAAGGGTTGTTCTACCCTTGCCGTGTGCATGTCTTCTTCCTCCTCCTCAATTAGCAGCTCTTCCACTTCTAGGCTATGTTTGGACATTTTTAGGTCAGCTCCAACCTCCATAGCACTTCCCAAAGTGATAGCATTATGGATTTCAAAATCTTCCTTCGAGTTTTCAATAGTTGAGCTGGAAAGTTCACTTTGCTCTTGAATTTGTTTCATGAACTCCATAATCTGCCCAAATTGCTCGTCCAACTTCTTGTCTTGATTTTGTTCGTCCTGCGTCAAAGAGGTTAGTAATTGAAAATTTTTATCATTATCCATGGACATACTTGAACTTGATTGGAATTGTTGTGGGGGAGGTTGTGGTGGCTGCATAGGTGTTGTATTGAACTCCTCATATGGTTGCCAATATGCTTCTTGTTGAGCCTCCTTGGCTTGATTTTGTGACCCCTGCGCCAAAGAATTTATTTCATTGAGAATTTGAATATAATCTATTGGCGAACTTGAATTTAATTGAGCATATTGCATATGAAGTTGTGGTGGCTGCATAGGTCTTGAATAGAACTCCTCATATGGTTGCCAATATGCTTCACGTTGAACTTGTTGATCTTCCCACCATATAGAGTTTGAATGATCCCTCCAATCTCTTTGTGGACATTGATTGGCTTGAAATCCTTGCCTATATGAAGCACCAAATGTAGGGACACTCTGCATTGTGGTCCTTTCGGCATACGGCGACAATTTAGAAGTAAGATTTGCCAATTGAGCTTGAATGCTAGCAAAATCCATATCTTACTTCTCTAGTACCTAAAATCAAAGAAAGAGAACTAAATCAAATATCAAAAGTAACAACAAACAAAGAAAACAACACTAAGTTAGAAACTAAAACGAAAACAACTAAACAAAAAAAAAGAAAAGAACCAAGGGATTAGCAAAGTTGCTAATCCCCGGCAACGGCGCCAAAATTTGATGCGTGATTTATGCGCACACAAATTAAACCCTCTTTTTGACGATTTGTAGTATAAGTGCAAGTAGGGATCGTTCTAGACCGGGGATTAGGAGGGCTTGCTAAAACCTTCTAAATTGACTTAAAAACATAAAAACACAATATAAAACACTATTTAATGCTCGAAGAAAGCAAAACTAAAAATAAGAAAGATTAAGACTAAGACTTCAACGAAGTAGGGGGGAATTGGATTTGGACGAATTTAAACTAAAATGAATACTTGGAAACAAAACAAATTGTAAATATGGATTTGACGGAAATGAATTGATGGGAAGCTAGCTAAGGGGTTCATCTCTATACATGTTATACTTGCATACAAAACGATTTCTAATTGCTTTTCAATAAACCATGAATTCTCAACGCCCCGGGTTAATTAGGTCCGCTTAAATTAACCGTCAAGTTTTCCTTAAGTTAATGAATTGGATGATTGCATACGACAATCCAAAGCATTCCTCACAAGTTCCCTACATGAATTGCATAATAGAGATACAAGCAAGAATCATTAAGCAACATGAAAACTATAAGTGTTGACGAGGCATTCGTTACTATGATTGCATGAAACTTATGCCAAGAATTTGTTTAACGCGATTGTTTATAAGCAACCTCCACTACTTGTGAATATAAGTTCATAACTATTATGTGAAACTCACTTATATTCTAGCGTCATATTCATGCATGAAAATTAAGCGTTCATTCTCAATAAACATACATAAATAGGATATCAATCAAATAGTTAAACAAATTGAATTCACAACTTATGAAACGTAATTAAAAGTAATCAAATCATATTGCAAGCATAAACATATATTTCGAATCACCCCCTAGCTAAAGGGGGTTTTAGTTCCTCATACAAAACAAAGAGAATTAAAATTAAACATTGAAATCAAAGAAACACCTAAACATTCCAACAACTCAAACTTGAATTGTATGAACGTTTAGGCCCTCTTCTCTTCCTCTTTATTGTAGCATAAGGTCTAAGGATAGTTGGTTTGGGGGAATGGAAGTGTGGAATGGAGTGAGGAGTGATGGAAATGGAAAGATGGTTTTTTGGATTCTAAGGGAGACTCACGGCTAAGAGAGAAAGGGATGTGTTTGTGGTGTGTTGTGTATGAAATGAGATGTTTTTGAATGAATGAATGCAAGGGTATTTATAGGAGTAGTGGAGGGAACATATGGCTATGTCATTTGTAGGTGAAGTAGGTGGATGTTGTAGGTGAAGTAGGTGAAGTAGGTGGATGTTGTAGGTGAAGTAGGTGGATGTTGTAGGTGAAGTAGGTGGATGTTGTAGGTGATTATGAGTGATAAGTGATAAGTGTATGATATGTTAAGTGATAAGTGAATGATTATGATAAGTGATAAATGAATGTATGATATGATAAGTGGTGAATGATATGTGGTGAATGATAAGTGGTAGTGTTTAAGTATTTAAAATAGGGAACAAAGCCCTTCCTTGCATGGCAAGGAAGGGACACACAAGGAAACACACGACAATGTCCTAAGGTTGCTAGGAATGTTGTTTTTGTGTTCTAAAATGCGTAGGAGTTTTCAATGATGCTCAAACATGAGGTATTTTTAGGATTTAACTTTCCTACTTCAAGTCTTCAATTTCGTCCATCCTTTTGGCTCCAAGCATATGATATCCATTCCAATCTCTAATTTGCTCCAAAAGGCTCCAAAAGGCATCCTTTTGCATACTTTGCCCTTAGAACCTGAAAACACACAAAAGAAGCATAAAGAACTAAAATAACTAAAGAAACATAACGTAAATGTACGAGAACAAGCCATTTAAGTCGCATAAATATGCTCCTATCACACATGCATCTCCCATCACCATTTCAGATTTCCACCCACCTCCTAGCTGTCATGTTCCCTCTTATTTACCTATAAATAAGCATGCATTTCAGCCACAATTCATTCACACTCATTCATACACATTTCAATTCATCCCACACTTCCATTTCAGAAATTCATCCATTGTACATACCACAAACACTTCCCCCTTTGTGCCGTGAGTCTCCCTTACGATCCAAACACCATCCTTCCATTTCCACCACTCCTCTTCCATTCCTCCACCACTCCCCAAACCATTCACACCATCAAACTATCCTTAGACCTTGTGCTACAACGAAGAGGAAGATAAGAGGGCCTAAACGTTCATACAATTCAAGTTTGAGTTGTTGGAATGTTTAGGTGTTTCTTTGATTTCAATGTTTAATTTCAATACTCTTTGTTTTGTACGAATGAGGAATGGAAGAGAAGAGGGCCTAAACGTTCATACAATTCAAGTTTGAGTTGTTGGAATGTTTAGGTGTTTCTTTGATTCTCTTTGTTTTGTACCATGAGGAACTAAATCCCCCTTGGCTAGGGGGAATTCGAAATATATGTTTATGCTTGCATTTTGATTTGATTACTTCTAATTGCGTTTCATAAGTTGTGGATTCAATTCGTTTAACTGTTTGATTGATAACTTATTTATGTATGTTTATTGAGAGTGCACACTTAATTTTCATGCATGAATATGACGCTAGAATATAAGTGAGTTTCACCTAATAGTTACGAACTTATATTCACAAGTAGTGGAGGTTGCTTATAAACAATCGCGTTAAACGAATTCTTGGCATAAGTTTCATGCGTATTCCATAGTAACGAATGCCTCGTCAACACTTATAGTTTTCATAATGCTTAATGATCTTTGATTGTATCTTTATTGTGCTTTTCACGTAAAGGACTTTTGGAGAATGTGGTGAATTGCGTTGCGCTAACCCATCCAATTCATTAACTTAAGGAGAAGTTGACGGTTAATTTAAGCGGACCTAATTAACTTGGAGCGTTGAGAATTAATGGTTTATTGAAATGCAATTGGAAATCGTTTTATTATGCAAGTATAACATATGTGGAGATGAACCCCGTAGCTAACTTTCCATCCATTCAATTCCATCAATTTGTTCTTTCTTTTCTTGTTTCTATTTTCATGTTTAATTTAACTTGTTGTTCAATTATGTTAAACATGTGGAATTAATTTCTTTTTAGTTAGAGGCGAATTTGAAGCCATGGACATATGTTGGTTATGATTTGATTTACTCCAGTTATGAATTCATGAACTTTAGATGTGGTTTACTTTTCTGTTTTGATTAAGAACTTGTTTATTTATGTGGGTTGAGGGTCGACACTTAATTTGCATGCCTAAACTTGATGCTAGGATATAAGGGAATTTCACCTAATCGTTATGAACTTATATTCATGAGTAGTAAAGATCGCTAGTCACGATTGTGTTTAGTAAACCCTAGGCTGGATTAACATGCGTATTCCATAGTTATGAATGCCTAGTCGATGTTTATGATTTCCGTTGAACTTAATGATCTTTGTTGAATGTCTCTATCATGCGTATTCCATGTTATGGACTTTGATTAGGAATAATTTGGTTGTAATGCGTATCCCATTCAATCCAATGAATCTAGGGAAATCTGAAGGTTAATTTAAGCGTACCTAATTAACTTGGAGCATTGTCATTCATCGTTTGTTGAAGTCATAACTGGGAATCAAATTATATGCATATGTTCATGTGTGGATAAGGAACCCTCTAACTAGTTTCTCATCTTTCTATTTCATCAATTTCGTTTTTAGAATCTGTTTTGTTTCCAAGTTTTTGTTTTAATTTTAAATTCGTCAAAACCAATCCCCCATTGCTTTTAAAGTGTTAGATTAGTTAGAAATACATTTAGTTTGTGTTTATAAGTGTTTTGATTCATTTTGTTTCCCAAATTCGTCCAAAGTACTCAAGGTGCTCAAAACTGCCCAGAAAGTGTTTTTAAGGCAGTTTCAAGTGCTTTGGGTACTGTTTGAGTCTTTTGGTTTGTTTTAGAGTTTTAAAGTTTAGTTTTACATTCTTTGAGTCTAGTTTAGTGTTTTATATTGCGTTTTTACGTTTTTGAGTCAGTTTCCAAGTGATTAACAATCCCTCCTAATCCCCCGTCCAGAACGATCCCTACTTATACTTATACTACAATTTGACAAAAAGAGGGTTTAATTTGTGCGCGTATAATTCTCGCTTCATGGCGCCGTTTGGTAGGAGCATATTTATGCTACTTAGTTATGTTGTTTCCTCGCATTTAGTGAGTTAATTACTATTTATTTCAGTCTTTTAAGTGATTTTCATATGTTTTTAGGTCCTAATGGCAAAAGGGGCAAGAAAGTGCATTTTGAGGCTATTTGGAGCATTTTTGGGCATGGATTGGATGGCTTAACCATGGAGTAAAGAGGATGGACGAAATTGAAGTCAAGAAGGGCTAGGAAAGGCTACAAATCTGGTGGAGGAAGTCCAAATGCAAAGAAGATAAGGAAGAAGCAAGAAACAAGGAACCTTATTGATGCGAGAATTATACGCACACAAATTAAACCCTCTTTTTATCAATTGTAGTGAAGAATGTAAGTAGGGATCGTTCTGGACCGGGGATTAGGAGGGATTGTTAATCACTTGGATTTGACTCAAAAACGTAAAAACACAATATCAAACACCAAACTAGACCCAAAGAATGCAAAACTAAAGTTTAAAACACTAAGACAAACCAAAAGACTCAAAACAGCAAGAAAACACTCAAAACTGCCTTAAAACTACTTTCTGGGCAGTTTTGAGCACTAGAGAAGAATTTGGACGAAAATAGTTATAACTTGACTCAAGATACTTTAAAAACACAAACTAAATTGATTTCTAACTAATTTGACACTCCAAGTAAAGGGGGATTTTGATTTTGACGAATTTGAAAACAAAACTTAAAACTTTGTAAAACGAACAGATTTTGGACGAAAATAAGAAAAACTAATGGATGATGGGATAGCCAAGGGATACTTCTCCACACATGATACTTTCTAACATAAATTGATTTCCAGTTGCTTTTCCGATAAACCATGAACCTCAACACCCCAGATTAACCGTGAATTGCACTAATTAACCCTCAGATTTTCCTCACGTTATTGAATTGGATGATTGCATACGACAACTCAAAGCATTCCCCACAAGTTCCCTACATGAATTGCATAATAGAGATACAAGCAAGAATCATTAAGTTCTTTGAAAACCATAAGCATTGACGAAGCACTCGTTACTATGAATTGCATGAAACTTATGCCAAGAATTTACTTAACATGATTGTGAAAACAACCTTAACTACTTGTGAATATTAGTTTGTGACGATTATGTGAAACACCCTAATATTCTAGCCCCAAATTCAAGCATGCAAATTAAGTAGGCCTCCCTAATAAACATACAAGAATAAGTTATCCATCAAACGGTTAAGTAAATTGCGTTCACAATTTATGAAATCACAACTGGACTTAATCAACTCATATTATAAATGTAATCATGGTTTCAAAGCATCCCTAGGCTAAAATGAGTTTAGCCTCTCATGTTCATGACAAAACAAAGCAACATAGATTTAAACATTAACAATAAAGGATAGATTACACCTAGAAACGTCCAACACTCCAACTCGAACGCACAAACGCCCAAGGCTTGGTCTTCCTTCTCCTCTTCTTTGCTAAGTCACGGCACAAGGTCTATAATGGGTTGTGGATGATTTTCTGGGTTTTGGATGGATTTAGGTATGTATGGTGGTGCGGCAAGGGTAGATGGAGGTGTATGGAGGTTGGGATGGAGGTATGGAAGTAGGGGAATGATGGATGGGTGGTTGCAAGGTCACGGCAAAGGATGGTTGTGTTTATGAATGAATGATTGTTGTGTGAAGGGTGGTGGTGATTAAATGGCACGGCAAAGGAGTTTATATAGGCTAGTTTGGCACACTTAGTGAAGGAAAAGGATTGCCTAATTCCATTGGAAAAAGGTTAACTCAAGGCAGAAATCAAGTGGGATTTGGAATAGGAATTTCGGCTAGGATTTAGGGAGTTCTAGAAGGCTAGGTCCGGCACACATGTAGGGATAGGATTAGGTGTTCTAGAAACTGTGTTTAAGGCAGATTTCCTAATCCTAAAGGGCCTAGGACATGTGATATAGGAGTAGGAAAAGGATTGTGATTCCTAAACCTACAAGGAATGGTGATTTGCGGCAATGGTATGGATGAGTCTTCTAGAAACTGAAATAGGTGTTTAAATGTGTAATTGATTCTCCCTAAGTAGCTAGGTTTAGTGATGCGAGAATTATACGCGCACAAATTAAACCCTCTTTTTGTCAAATTGTAGTATAAATATAAGTAGGGATCGTTCTGGACCGGGGATTAGGAGGGATTGTTAATCACTTGGATTTGACTCAAAAAAAACGTAAAAACACAAAATAAAATACTATACTAGACTCAAATATTGCAAAACTAAACTTTAAAACACTAAAACAAACCAAAAGACTCAAACAGTACCCAAAGCACTCGAAATTGCCTTAAAAACACTTTCTGGGCAGTTTTGAGCACCTTGAGTACTTTGGACGAATTTGGGAAACAAATTGAATCAAAACACTTATAAACACAAACTAAATGTATTTCTAACTAATCTAACACTTTAAAAGCAATGGGGGATTGGTTTTGACGAATTTGAAAACAAAACAAAAACTTGGAAACAAAACAGATTCTAAAAACGAAAATGATGAAATAGAAAGATGAGAAACTAGTTAGAGGGTTCCTTATCCACACATGAACATATGCATATAATTTGATTCCCAGTTATGACTTCAACAAACGATGAATGACAATGCTCCAAGTTAATTAGGTCCGCTTAAATTAACCTTCAGATTTCCCTAGATTCATTGGATTGAATGGGATACGCATTACAACCAAATTATTCCTAATCAAAGTACCTAACATGGAATACGCATGATAGAGACATTCAACAAAGATCATTAAGTTCAACGGAAATCATAAACATCGACTAGGCATTCATAACTATGGAATACGCATGTTAATCCAGCCTAGGGTTTACTAAACACAATCGTGACTAGCGATTTTTACTACTCATGAATATAAGTTCATAACGATTAGGTGAAATTCCCTTATATCCTAGCATCAAGTTTAGGCATGCAAATTAAGTGTCGACCCTCAACCCACATACATAAACAAGTTCTTAATCAAAACAGAAAAGTGATAGGAGCATATTCATGCGACTTAAATGGCTTGTTCTCGTGCATTTACGTTATGTTTCTTTAGTTATTTTAGTACTTTAAGCTATTTTCGTGTGTTTGTAGGTTCTAAGGGCAAGGTATGCAAAAGGATGCCTTTTGGAGCCTTTTGGAGCAAACTAGAGATTGGAATGGATATCATATGCTTGGAGCCAAGAGGATGGACAAAATTGAAGACTTGAAGTAGGAAAGTTAAATCCTAAAAGACCTCATGTTTGAGCATCATTGAAGACTCCTACGCATTTTAGAACACGAAAACAACATTCCTTGCAACCTTAGAACAATGCCGTGTGTTTCCTTGTGTCTCCCTTCCTTGCCATGCAAGGAAGGGCTTTGTTCCCTATCTTAAACACTTCCACTTATCATTCATCACATATCATTCACCACTTATCATTCATCACATATCATACACTTATCATCACCACTTATCACTTATCATAATCACATATCATTACTTATCATCACCACTTATCACCTAATTCACATGCACATTCATCCACCTTTCTCCCTAAAACCGTGCACATGCAAACACATTCACCCACATGCACCCTTTATTCTTTCATCATTCCATCCACTCATTCATCAAACCACTCCCATCCATTTCATCATTGCAAACATTCAAATAAACACCACACATTGCCGTGACTCTTCACTCCCATTTCTAGCTTTTCCTTTGCATTCCCCCTTTAATCAACACATGCATCCCCTCACCAAGAAATCATTCATTCCACATGCACCCAGAAATCACTCAATGCCGTGAGTTCCCATTGCATTTCCAGCTTTGCACATGCATTCACTCACCACAAACAAGTCACATGCATTCATCAACATATCTAGCTGTCATTCACATGCATTTCATTCATCATTTCCACCCCCACATGTCCCTTTAATCCACATGCATTTCCACCTAGCTTTCCACCTCACAACCACCAGAAATCAACCAAAACCGTGCATTCCCTTTCATTTCTGTCAAAGCACATGCAATCCCACCCTTTAATCACATGCATAAATCAGCCACATGCATCTCCCATCACCATTTCAGATTTCCACCCACCTCCTAGCTGTCATGTTCCCTCTTATTTACCTATAAATAAGCATGCATTTCAGCCACAATGGACACATTCTCATTCATACACATTTCAGTCACAACACTCTTCCATTTCAGAATGTAGACCATCACAAACTGCCCTTGGTGCCGTGGCCTTAAGGCACCATTCCCTACTAATCCAAACACCATCCCCCTTCCATTTTCACCACTCCCCAAACCATTCACACCATCAAACTATCCTTAGACCTTGTGCTACAACGAAGAGGAAGAGAAGAGTGTCTAAACGTTCATACAATTCAAGTTTGAGTTGTTGGAATGTTTAGGTGTTTCTTTGATTCTCTTTGTTTTGTACCATGAGGAACTAAACTCCCCTTTAGCTAGGGGGTGATTTGAATATATGTTTATGCTTGCATTTTGATTTGATTACTTCTAATTGCGTTTCATAAGTTGTGGATTCAATTTGTTTAACCGTTTGATTGATAACTTATTTATGTATGTTTATTGAGAATGCGCGCTTAATTTTCATGCATGAATATGACGCTAGAATATAAGTGAGTTTCACCTAATCGTTATGAACTTATATTCACAAGTAGTGGAGGTTGCTTATAAACAATCGCGTTAAACGAATTCTTGGCATAAGTTTCATGCGTATTCCATAGTAACGAATGCCTCGTCAATACTTATAATTTTCATGATGCTTAATGATCTTTGATTGTATCTTTATTGTGCTGTTCACGTAAAGGACTTTTGGAGAATGTTGTGGATTGCGTTGCGCTAACCCATCCAATTCATTAACTTAAGGAGAACTTGACGGTTAATTTAAGCGGACCTAATTAACCCGGGGTGTTGAGTTTCATGGTTTATTGAAATGCAATTGGAAATCATTTTATTATGCAAGTGTAACATGTGTGAGATGAACCCCTTAGCTAGCATTCATCCATTTCAATTCCATTCATTCTATTTCAATTTCATATTTACTTTCTGTCTAGTTTATTAACTTGTTTATGTTTTCATGTTTAATTTAACTTGTTGTTCAATTATGTTAAACATGTGGAACTAATTTCTTTTTTTAGTTAGAGGCGAATTTGAAGCCATTTACATATGTTGGTTATGATTTGATTTACTCCAGTTATGAATTCATGAACTTTAGATGTGGTTTACTTTTCTGTTTTCATTAAGAACTTGTTTATTTATGTGGGTTGAGGGTCGACACTTAATTTGCATGCCTAAACTTGATGCTAGGATATAAGGGAATTTCACCTAATCGTTATGAACTTATATTCATGAGTAGTAAAGATCGCTAGTCACGATTGCGTTTAGTAAACCCTAGGCTGGATTAACATGCGTATTCCATAGTTATGAATGCCTCGTCGATGTTTATGATTTCCGTTGAACTTAATGATCTTTGTTGAATGTCTCTATGATGCGTAAATTAACTTGACACACAAATTAAACCCTATGGATGACAATTGTAGTATATGAGCAAATAGGGATCGTTCTAACCGGGGATTAACTAGGGGTGCTAATCTATTTTGAATTGACTTGAAAACACAAAAACTAAATGTAAAGACTCTTAACAAGACTACTATGACTCAGAATAGCTTTGAAAGGCTTAAACTGCTTAAAACAATCAAATTGACTCAAATAGAAGCTAGAACTTGATTTAGACGAATTTGCAAGTGTTTATGACTCCAAAAGCTTAAAGATACAAAAATAAAACAAATACGAATGATTAAGACTCAACGAAATATGGGGGAAATGTGTTTGGACGATATTAAATTAAAAAGAAAGAATATAATTAAAGGCAAAATGTAAATATGAATGTGATGAAAATATGGATGATGGAATAGCCAAGGGGTTCTTCTCCACACATGTTACACTTGCATACAATATTGATTCTCAGTTGGTCTTTCGATAAGTTGTGAAACTCAATGCTCCAAGTTAATTAGGTCCGCTTAGATTAACTTTCAGATTTCCCTAAATTCGTTGGATTGAATGGAATACGCATTACAACCAAATTATTCTTAATCAAAGTCCCTAACTATGGAATACGCATGATAGAGACATTCAACAAAGATCATTAAGTTCAATGAAAATTATAAGTGTTGACGAGGCATTCGTTACTATGGAATACGCATGAAACTTATGCCAAGAATTCGTTTAACGCGATTGTTTATAAGCAACCTCCACTACTTGTGAATATAAGTTCATAACGATTAGGTGAAACTCACTTATATTCTAGCGTCATATTCATGCATGAAAATTAAGCTTGCAATCTCAATGAACATACATAAATAAGTTATCAATCAAACAGTTTAAACGAATTGAATCCACAACTTATGAAATTCCAACGAAAGTTAATCAATTCATATTGCAAATATAAACATAGTTTCGAATCACCCCCTAGCTAAAGGGGGTTTAGTTCCTCATAACTTTGAAATCAAAGAAACACCTAAACATTCCAACAACTCAAACTTGAATTGTATGAACGTTTAGGCACTCTTCTCTTCCATTACAAAACAAAGAAAATTGAATTTAAACATTGAAATCAAAGAAACACCTAAACATTCCAACAACTCAAACTTGAATTGTATGAACGTTTAGGCACTCTTCTCTTCTTCGTTATTATGGCACAAGGTCTAAGGGATGTTGTTGGTGTGTTGAATGGATTGGGGACTTATGGAAATGGATGAGGAAAGATAGAAAATGGAAAGAAACCCACGGCAAGGAAGGGAATTTCAGGATGTGAAGATGGTGTGTGTTTGTGTTGTGGTGTGAGAAATGGAGAGATGTCAATTCAATGAATGAATGCTAGGGTATTTATAGGGGTAGTGGAGGGAACATATGGCTGTTTGTTTAAGCATTTGTGTGGAGGAATGATGGAAAAACAGCTAGGACACATGTGAAAACTGGAATTGCACAAGGGGAGCAAAGGGAACCCACGACATGGATGGATTTGTGCATGTGTTGGCTGATTAAGATTGTGGAAATGCAAGGGAATGCACGGGTTAGGTTTGAAGAAAAGGTGTGTGAATGGGGTAATTGAATGATTAAAGTGCATGTGGATTTAAAGAATGAGTGGTGGTGTAATGATGAAGTGAATGCATGTGACTTGTGAATACAAAGAGAAGGGGAAAAACTGGAAATGCTCAAGGAGTGCACGGCATTGGGGGGGGAAAAATGATGGCATGAAAGTGAAGGGATTAGTGGTGCATGTGCATGTGTTTTAGGTTGTGAAAGCATGTGGATTAGGTGGAAAGAGGTGGATGTGCATGTGAGTTGAAATGCATATGTTTAAATGGTTGAAATGTGTAGATGATTATGAGTATGATAAGTGATAAGTGAATGATATGTTAAGTGATAAATGAATGATATGTGGTGAGTGATAAGTGAATGAAAGTGATAAGTGATAATAGGGCTAGTTTAAAGGGCTAGGGTTTAAGTACATAGAATGGGCCTAAAATAGGTTGGTTTGCATGGCATAATATGTTTGATTGGGCTAGAGGTTTTCCATGGCTCAAAGGATTTGTTTGATTGGGCTAGGCCCTTTGTTTGATGTCCCCAAAGAGCATACAAGGCTTCAATTTCGTCCATCCTCTTTGCTCCATGATTAAGCTATCCAATCCTTGCCCAAAAGTGCCCCAAATAGCCTCAAAATGCACTTTCTTGCTCCCTAAGCCCTTAGAACCTGAAAACACACAAAAGAAGCATAAAGGACTAAAATAACTAGAGAAACATAACGTAAATGCACGAGAACAAGCCATTTAAGTCGCATGAATATGCTTCTATCACTCTATCATGCGTATTCCATGGTTAGGGACTTTGATTAGGAATAATTAGGTTGTAATGCGTATTCCATTCAATGCAATGAATCTAGGGAAATCTGAAAGTTAGTTTAAGCGAACCTAATTAACTTGGAGCATTGTCATTCATCGTTCGTTGAAGTCATAATTGGGAGTCAAATTATATGCTTATGTTCATGTGTGGATAAGGAACCCTCTAATTAGTTTCTCATCATTTTATTTCATCCATTTCGTTTTTAGAATCTGTTTTAATTCTAAGTTTCTGTTTTAATTTTAAATTCGTCAAAACCTTTCCCCCATTTCTTTTAAAGTGTTAGATTAGTTAGAAATACATTTAGTTTGTGTTTCTAAGTGTTTTGAATCAATTTATTTCCCAAATTCGTCCAAAGTACTCAAGGTGCTCAAAACTGCCCAGAAAGTGGTTTTTAGGCAGATTTGAGTGTGTTTGTGTTGTTTTGAGTCTTTTGGTTTGTTTGAGTGTTTTAAAGTTTAGTTTTGCATTCTTTGAGTCTAGTATAGTGTTTTATATTGTGTTTTTACGTTTTTGAGTCAAATCCAAGTGATTAACAATCCCTCCTAATCCCCGGTCCAGAACGATCCCTACTTATACATATACTACAATTGACGAAAAGAGGGTTTAATTTGTGTGCGTATAAATCTCGCGCCAAAAAGTAAACCACATCTAAAGTTCATGAATTCATAACTGGAGTAAATCAAATCATAACCAACATATGTCCATGGCTTCAAATTCGCCTCTAACTAAAAAGAAATTAGTTCCACATGTTTAACATAATTGAACAACAAGTTAAATTAAACATGAAAACAGAAACAAGAAAAGAAAGAACAAATTGATGGAATTGAATGGATGGAAAGTTAGCTACGGGGTTCATCTCCACATATGTTATACTTGCATAATAAAACGATTTCCAATTGCATTTCAATAAACCATTATATCTCAACGCTCCAAGTTAATTAGGTCCGCTTAAATTAACCGTCAAGTTCTCCTTAAGTTAATGAATTGGATGGGTTAGCGCAACGCAATTCATCACATTCTCCAAAAGTCCTTTACGTGAAAAGCACAATAAAGATACAATCAAAGATCATTAAGCATTATGAAAACTATAAGTGTTGACGAGGCATTTGTTAGTATGGAATACGCATGAAACTTATGCCAAGAATTCGTTTAACGCGATTGTTTATAAGCAACCTCCACTACTTGTGAATATAAGTTCGTAACTATTAGGTGAAACTCACTTATATTCTAGCGTCATATTCATGCATGAAAATTAAGTGTGCACTCTCAATAAACATACATAAATAAGTTATCAATCAAACGGTTAAACAAATTGAATCCACAACTTATGAAACGCAATTAGAAGTAATCAAATCAAAATGCAAGCATAAACATATATTTCGAATTTCCTCATAACTTTGAAATCAAAGAAACACCTAAACATTCCAACAACTCAAACTTGAATTGTATGAACGTTTAGGCACTCTTCTCTTCCATTCCTCATACGTACAAAACAAAGAGAATTGAATTTAAACATTGAAATCAAAGAAACACCTAAACATTCCAACAACTCAAACTTGAATTGTATGAACGTTTAGGCCCTCTTATCTTTCTCTTCGTTGTAGCACAAGGTCTAAGGATAGTTTGATGGTGTGAATGGTTTGGGGAGTGGTGGAGGAATGGAAGAGGAGTGGTGGAAATGGAAGGATGGTGTTTGGATTGTAAGGGAGACTCACGGCACAAAGGGGGAAGTGTTTGTGGTATGTACAATGGAATGGAAGTGTTTGTGACTGAAATGTGTATGAATGAGTGTGAATGAGAATGAATGCAATGGATGCTTATTTATAGGTGAAATGGGGGGAACATGACAGCTAGGAGGGAATGTGGCTGCATGTTTGAATGTTTAAAGGATGCATGTGGGTTGGAATTGCATGTGCAATGAATATGTGGCTGCATGTGCAAGGGGACAATCTGAAAATGCATGTGAAAGCATGTGTTGGCTGCAATGATGAAATGGATGGGAGTGCATGTGGCTTAATTAATTAAAGGGAGTGCATGTGCAATGTTTTAAAGGATGGAATGCATGTGAATATGATGGAAATCTGTTGGGAACTCACGGCAAGGATGATTTCTGGTGGTGAATGGGTGTATGTTTGAATGATTAAAGGGACATGTGGGTTGGAAATGATGAAGGAAATGCATGTGAGTGACAACTAGATATGTTGATGAATGCATGTGGAATGTTTGTGGTGAGTGAATGTGCACGGCAATGAGTGAATGTGGTGGTGAATGTGGCTGATTTGATTTATGGAAGATGCATGTGGATTAAAGGTGAGTGAATGATTATGGAATGCAATCTGAAATGGGAGATGGAATGGGATGCACGGCAATGATGGGCTGTTTTGTGTTGGTGGATGATTAAAAGTGCATGTGGGTGAATGTGTGGCTGCATGGGTGAATGATTATAAATGCATGTGAATTGTGGCTGGAATGAAGGTGTTTTGCATGTGAATTAAAGAGTAAATGCATGTGAATTAAAGAGTGAATGCATGTGCAATGACAGCTAGGTTGAATATGCATGTGGAATGGCTGATTTATTTGAAGATGCATGTGCAATGAAGTGGAATGACAGCTAGGTTATGATGATGAATGCATGTGGCTGATTTAATTGAATAGGAAAGCATGTGGATTTAATGGTTTAAAGGGTGAATGCATGTGGATTCATGTGTTGATGAATGGGATTGTGGAGATGCACGGTTTTGGGAGAGAATGGTGTGAATGCATGGCATGATTGGGATTAGGAAAGGTTTAAATGTCCTAAAACTAAAGGGAACAAGGTTCCAACACTTTGGTCTTCAATTAGGTCTTCAATTTCGTCCAACACTTTGGCTCCAAGCATAAGCTATCCATCCTTAGCCCAAAAGTGCTCCAAAAGTCTCCAAAATGCATCTTTTTGCTCCTTTAGCCCTTTGGACCTACAAACACACGAAAATAGCTTAAAGTACTAAAATAACTAAAGAAACATAACGTAAATGCACGAGAACAAGCCATTTAAGTCGCATGAATATGCTCCTATCATTTAGGTCCCAATCTGATTTGGATAGGATAGAATAGGATAATGTTAGAGATAGGATAAGATAAGGTTTCTAGGATAGGATAAGATAAGGTTGGATAAGGTTCCTTGTTTCTTGCTTCTTCCTTATCTTCATTGTATTAGGACTTCTTCCACCAGATTTGTAGCTTTTCCTAACTCTTCTAGTCTTCAATT
Organism: Pyrus communis; assembly: GCF_041283825.1. Classification (NCBI taxonomy): domain Eukaryota; kingdom Viridiplantae; phylum Streptophyta; class Magnoliopsida; order Rosales; family Rosaceae; genus Pyrus; species Pyrus communis. The sequence goes on from NC_142569.1 coordinate 24,430,395, forward strand.
TCGTCCATCCTCTTTGCTCCATGGTTAAGCTATCCAATCCATGCCCAAAAATGCTCCAAATAGCCTCAAAATGCACTTTATTGCTCCCTTTGCCATTAGAACCTAAAAACACACGAAAATACTTTAAAAGACTAAAACAACTATGAATTAATAACATAAATGCATGAAAACAAGCTAAGTAAGTTGCCTAAATATGCTCCTATCACTTATCCAACCTTATCTTATCCTATGCTAGAAACCTTATCCTTTCCTAACTCTAACATTATCCTATCTTATCCTATCCAAATTAGGTTAGGACTTAAACCTAGCTAATTAGAGGGAATTAATTACACATTTAAACACCTTTTTCAGTTTCTAGAAGCCGTATCCATTTGAATGCCGCATGAACAGCATTCCTTGAAGGTTTAGGAATTGCAATCCTTCTCCTACACTTATATCATATATTCTTGTCCCTTTAGGTTTAGGAATCTGCCCTAAACATTCCTTCTAGAATTCCCTAAATCCTAGCCACACTACCTATTCCATTTCCCATTTGGTTTCTGCCTTGAATTAACCCTTTTTCAATGGGATTGTGCAATCCTTCTCCTTCACTAAGTGTGCCTAATTAGCGTATATAAACAGCCCTATGCCGCACCATTCATTCATCCACTCACTCATTCATTCATTCATACTTTCTTCCATCAAACACCACAATCCATTCTAAACCACCCTAGTGCCGCAAGCAAGGAAGCAAGGAGAGGAGGACTTGTGCAATCTGCCATCCAAGGGAGTGCCGTGCATGCCATTGGAGTTTGGAGCGTTTTCTTGGTGCTTTCTATCCTTAGTCTTAGTTCAATGTTTAAATTTAATTATCTTTGTTTTGCGAACATGAGGAACTAACTTCTTTTTAGTTAGAGGAGAATTTGAAGCCATGATTATATGTTTTATATGAATTGATTACGTCCGGTTATTATTTCTTAAGGCATGAATGTGATTTGCTTATCTAAGCTATTAAAACTGGTCTATGTATGTGGGTTGGGGGTTAACACTTAATTTGCATGCATAAACTTTATGCTAGAGTATAGGGGGGGTTTCACGTAATTGTTATTCACTTATATTCACAAGTAGTGGAGGTTGCTAGTCTCAATCGCGTTAAGTAAATCCTTGGTATGAGTCTCATGCGTTTCATAGTGATGAATGCCTTGTCAATGCTTATAGTTTTCACGAAACTTAATGACTTTTGATATGTATCTTTGTTATGCATCTCATATAAAGAACTTGAAAAAGATAATTTGGTTGTAATGCGTTTTCATTCAATTCAATGAAATAAGGAAAACTTGAGGGTTAGTTGTGCGATGCAACTAATTTGGGGCATTGTCATTCATAGTCTAAAGGAGTAATAACTGGACATTGGTTCGTATGCATATATCATGTGTGGAGAAAGACCCTCTAACTAGCCTTCCACCCATTTACTTTACTTAAATTCGTTTTTCAAAAGTGTTTTATACAAAGTTTTTGTTTTGAGTCTAAAAATTCGTCAAAAACAATCCCCATTTTGTTTAGTCTTCATATTTGAGTCAAAACCTGTTTTCTTTTAGTCTTTTGAGTCAAGTCAAGTCCTATTTTCGTCCAAAACCTTTATTGAGTCTAAAATTGAGTCTTTTTGAGTACTGGTTGCTGTTTTAAGTGTCTAAAGTTAGTTTTGAGTCCATAGAGTCTAATTTAGTGTTTTTGAGTCTTATTTACATAGATTAGCATCCCTAGTTAATCCCCGGTCTAGAACGATCCCTACTTACATATCTACTACAATTGTCACAAATAGGGTTTAATTTGTCTGTCAAGTTAATTTTCACATCAAATTTTGGCGCCGTTGCCGGGGATTAGCAAACTTGCTAATCCCTTTTGTTTGTGTAGTGTCTTTTTGTTGTCTTTGTGTTTTTTTTAAGTGTGCCGTGCCTTTTAAATAGGTTGTGTTCTTTATTTTCAGGTACTAGTTTATGACTCGTCATTCTCAACCTATTCGTGCAAACATATTGGATTTTGACGACGATTTTGAACGAACTTTGAGAAGAAAGAGGAAGCAACCAGAACCTTATCCACCTAGTTCAAGTTCAGATTCCGAATCTGAAATGGAAGAAGAAGAAAGCATGGCGGCGAACAATCGAACAATCAAAGAACTTTCGGCCTCGGGACTAGGCAATGCCGTACCTTTGTGCATTCAATATCCTATGGCTGCCCAAGGCAAGACCGATGAGTTCGAATTGAAGTCTAGCTTGTTGCATCACATTCCCAAATACCATGGTTTGTCCATGGAAGATCCAAACAAGAATCTTAAGGAGTTTGAAGTGGTATTTTCGAATATGACACCCATCAATGTCGATGGGAACATTTTGAAGATGAAGGCTAAAGATTGGCTATACGAATTGGCACCTGGAACCGTCACTTCTTGGGAAAGCATGAAGCGGGCATTCTTAGAGAAATTCTTCCCAACTTCAAGAGTGATTCTTTTGAGGAAGAAAATAAGTGGCATTCAACAAAACCAAGGGAAGTCTTTTCTGGCATATTATGAACGTTTCAAGACTCTAGTTGCATCGTGCCCTCAACATCAAATGAAGGAAGAACTTTTAATTCAATATTTCTACGAGGGGCTTCTTCCAATAGAGAGACAAATGCTAGATGCCTCGGCGGGAGGCGCTTTGGTTGACAAAACACCCATGGCGACCAAGGTTTTAATTGCAAATAGAGCGTTGAATGCACAACAATATGAAGGTGTTGGTCAAAGAGACACCCCACGGCAGCAAGTGAATGAGGTAAGTTCCCAATCCAACATTCAATCTCAATTAGCTAATCTTACTTCTATTGTGTCTCAGATGGCCGAAGGAATGAGGATACAAGGACCAAGTGTATGTGGCGTATGTTCTATCCAATGACATCATTCGGACAAGTGCCCTCAAGTGATTGAGAATGGGGGATGGGAAAGTGCAAATGCCATTGGATTTCCAAGCCAAAATCAGCCAAGGAATGATCCATATTCCAACATATACAATCCGGGTTGGAGAGGCCATCCAAATTTCAAGTGGAGGGAGCCTCAACAACCTCCACAACAAGGAGGCGTTAGACAACAACCCCCGGGGTTTTACACCAAAACCTACGGCAATGATCCAACCCCACCCCAATTTGCCCAAAACAATCAAGGTACGTCTTTAGATAATGCTACACTTCTTAAGTTACTTACCAATTTGTCTCAGGGGCAAGAAAATCAAAACAAAGCATTGCAAAACCAAGACAAAAGGATGGACCACTTAGAGAAGCAAATTGGGCAGATTGCGGAGTTTGTAGGACAATTCCGAGACCAAGGCAAGCTCCCCAGCTCAACCATTGTCAATCCAAAGGGAGGGTTTGAAACCGCCAAGGCCATTACGTTGAGAAGTGGTAAGGAGCTTGGAAATCATCCAAAACCATCCAAACAAAGCCTTAATGAGGAGAAAGAACTGCTGCAAGAAGAAGAGCAGGGAGCAAAGGCCACAGCAAGGGAAGCCAAACCCTTGCCGCAAGGACACCAAAACCATCCCAAACCACCAAGGTGAGTCCAAATTCGAATTTGTCTAGTTCTATTCCACTAAATGTGCCCTTTCCTAGCAGGTTTCTGCAATCTAAGACAGAGGAGGATGAAAAAGACATCCTGGAGACGTATAGGAAGGTGCATGTCAATATCCCGTTCCTTGATGCAATAAAGCAAATTCCGAAGTACGCTAAGTTTCTGAGGAAGATTTGTACAACAAGGAAACGAATTCGGGAGAAGGAGGTGGTACATGTAAGTGAGAATGTCTCTGCAATGTTGCAAAGAAAGCTGCCACCTAAATGCAAAGATCCAGGTAGTTTTACTATCCCTTGTGTAATTGGTAATACAAGGTTCGAACATGCTATGCTGGATTTTAGGTACATCAATTAATGTCATGCCATACTCTGTTTATGCATCTATGAATCTAGGAGAGCTTAAAAATGATGGTGTTATTATTCAATTAGCCGATCGATCTAATGCATACCCGAGAGGAGTTTTGGAAGATGTTTTGGTGCAGGTAGACCACTTGATTTTTCCTGCAGATTTCTATGTGCTTGACATGGAGGATTCAACCCACTCTCCACCATCGCCACTCTTACTTGGACGACCTTTCATGAAAACAGCCCATACCAAGATTGACGTGGCCAAGGGAGCCTTAACTATGGAGTTTGGTGGTGATACGATTAACTTTAAGGTTTCTGAATACATTGAGAATCCTAATGATGTTCATTCTTGTTTTGCCATTGGTACAATTAAAAATATAGGGCAGGAACTGATAGGAGCATATTTATGCTACTTAGTTATGTTGTTTCCTTGCATTTGGGGAGTTAATTACTATTTATTTCAGTCTTTTAAGTTATTTTCGTATGTTTTTAGGTCCTAATGGCAAAAGGAGCAACAAAGTGCATTTTGAGGCTATTTGGAGCATTTTTGGGCATGGATTGGATAGCTTAACCATGGAGTAAAGAGGATGGACGAAATTGAAGTCAAGAAGGGCTAGGAAAGGCTACAAATCTGGTGGAGGAAGTCCAAATGCAAAGAGGATAAGGAAGAAGCAAGAAACAAGGAACCTTATCCAACCTTATCTTATCCTATCCTAGAAACCTTATCCTATCCTAACTCTAACATTATCCTATTCTATCCTATCCAAATCAGGTTAGGACTTAAACCTAGCTAATTAGAGGGAATTAATTACACATTTAAACACCTATTTCAGTTTCTAGAAGCCTTATCCACTTAAATGCCACATGAACACCATTCCTTGTAGGTTTAGGAATTGTAATCCTCCTTCTACACAACTATCATGTGTCCTAGGCCCTTTAGGTTTAGGAATCTGCCCTAAACCATCCCTTCTAGAAACCTTATCTCATCCCTATAAACATGCCGCACCAAAACCTTCTAGAATTCCCTAAATCCTAGCCGCACTACCTAATCCATTTCCCATTTGGTTTCTGCCTTGAATTAACCCTTTTTCAATGGGATTGTGCAATCCTTTTCCTTCACTAAGTGTGCCTAAATAGCCTATATAAACAGCCCTATGCCGCACCATTCATTCATCCACTCACACATTCATTCATTCATACTTTCATCCATTAAACACCACAATCCATTCTACACCACCCTAGTGCCGCAAGCAAGGAGAGGAGGACTTGTGCAACCTACCATCCAAGGGAGTGTCGTGCATGCTATTGGAGAGTGGAGCATTTTTCTTGGTTCTTTCTATCCTTAGTCTTAGTTCAATGTTTAAATTTAATGATCTTTGTTTTGCGAACATGAGGAACTAACTTCTTTTTAGTTAGAGGAGAATTTGAAGCCATGATTATAAGTTTTATATGAATTGATTACGTCCAGTTATTATTTCTTAAGACATGAATGTGATTTGCTTATCTAAGTTATTAAAAATGGTTTATGTATGTGGGTTGGGGGTTAACACTTAATTTGCATGCATAAACTTGATGCTAGAGTATAGGGGGGTTTCACGTAATTGTTATTCACTTATATTCACAAGTAGTGGAGGTTGCTAGTCACAATTGGGTTAAGTAAATCCTTGGTACGAATCTCATGCGTTTCATAGTGATGAGTGCCTTGTCAACGCTTATAGTTTTCACAAAGCGTAATGACTTTTGATATGTATCTTTGTTATGCATCTCATACAAAGAACTTGAAAAAGATAACTTGGTTGCAATGCGTTTTCATTCAATTCAATGAAATAAGGAAAACTTGAGGGTTAGTTGTGCAATGCAACTAATTTGGGGCGTTGTCATTTATAGTCTAAAGGAGTAATAACTGGACATTGGTTCGTATGCATATATCATGTGTGGAGGACCCTCTAACTAGCCTTCTACCCATTTATTTAAATTCGTTTTTCAAAAGTATTTCCTACAAAGTTTTTGTTTTGAGTCTAAAATTCGTCAAAAACAATCCCCATGTTATTTAGTCTTCATATTTGAGTCAAAACTTGTTTTCCTTGAGTCTTTTGAGTCAAGTCAAGTCCTATTGTCGTCCAAAACCTTTATTGAGTCTAAAATTGAGTCTTTTTGAGTATTGGTTGTTGTTTTAAGTGTCTAAAGTTAGTTTTGAGTCCATAGAGTCTAATTTAGTGTTTTTGAGTCTTATTTACATAGATTAGCATCCCTAGTTAATCCCCGGTCTAGAACGATCCCTACTTACATATCTACTACAATTGTCACAAATAGGGTTTAATTTGTGTGTCAAGTTAATTTTCACATCAAATTTTGGCGCCGTTGCCGGGGATTAGCAAACTTGCTAATCCCTTTTTGTTTGTGTAGTGTCTTTTTAGTGTCTTTTTGTTGTCTTTGTGTTTTTGTTTTTTTTTTAGTGTGCCGTGCCTTTTAAATAGATTGCTGATTTGGTTGTGTTCTTTATTTTCAGGTACTAGTTTATGACTCGTCATTCTCAACGTATTCGTGCAAATATATTGGATTTTGACGACGATTTTGAACGAACTTTGAGAAGAAAGAGGAAGCAACCGGAACCTTATCCAAGTTCAAGTTCAGATTCCGAATCTGAATTTGAAGAAGAAGAAAGCATGGCGGCGGACAATAGAACAATCAAAGAACTTTCGGCCTCGGGACTAGACAATGCCGTACCTTTGTGCATCCAATATCCAATGGCTGCCCAAGGCAAGACCGATGAGTTCGAATTGAAGTCTAACTTGTTGCATCACATTCCCAAATACCATGGGTTGTCCATGGAAGATCCAAACAAGCATCTTAAGGAGTTTAAAGTGGTATGTTCGAGTATGACACCCATCAATGTCGATGGGAACATTTTGAAGATGAAGGCCTTTCCATTCTCTCTTCTAGAAAAGGCTAAAGATTGGCTATACGAATTGGCACCCGGAACCGTCACTTCTTGGGAAAGCATGAAGCGGGCATTCTTAGAGAAATTCTTCCCAACTTCAAGAGTGATTCTTTTGAGGAAGAAAATAAGTGCCATTCAACAAAACCAAGGGGAGTCTTTTCCGGCATATTATGAACGTTTCAAGACTCTAGTTGCATCATGCCCTCAACATCAAATGAAGGAAGAACTTTTAATTGAATATTTCTACGAGGGGCTTCTTCCAATAGAGAGACAAATGCTAGATGCCTCGGCGGGATGTGCTTTGGTTGACAAAATGCCCTTGGCTGCCAAGGTTTTAATTGCAAATAGAGCGTTGAATGCACAACAATATGAAGGTGTTGGACAAAGAGACACCCCACGGCAGCAAGTGAATGAGGTAAGTTCCCAATCCGACATTCAATCTCAATTAGCTAATCTTACTTCTATTGTGTCTCAGATGGCCGAAGGAATGAGGATACAAGGACCAAGTGTATGTGGCGTATGTTCTATCCAAGGACATCCTTCGGACAAGTGCCCTCAATTGATTGAGAATGGGGGATGGGAAAGTGCAAATGCCATTGGATTTCCAAGCCAAAATCAGCCAAGGAATGATCCATATTCCAACACATACAATCCGGGTTGGAGAGACTGATAGGAGCATATTTATGCGACTTAATTGGCTTGTTCTCGTGCATTTACGTTGTGTTTCCTTAGTTATTTTAGTCCTTTATGCTTCTTTTGTGTGTTTTTAGGTTCATATGGCTAAGGAAGCAAAATGGTGCATTTTGCAGCATTTTGGAGCAAAATTGGACTTGGAATGGATAGCTTATGTTTGGAGCAAAAGAAATGGACGAAATTGAAGGCCAAATTGAGTTAGGATTCCTAATCACAAGAGGATTCCTAATCACAAGAGGATTCCTAATCACAAGACGATTCCTAATCAAATGAGGGATCCTAGTCAAAGAAGGTTTCCTATTTTGGTTTAATCTTTCCTAATCTTTATGGACTCCATATTTCAGCAATATCAAAGGCTCCTACCTATTCTAGGTCATAAAACAATGTCCCTTGCAAACCTAAAGTCATTGCCGTGTGTCCCCTTTGTGTTTCCCTTCCTTGCCGTGCAAGGAAGGGCCTTGTTTCCTGTTTTAAACCATTTAAACACATTCCTTTTTCATACCAAGCTCAGCCATAACTCACATACCCTTTTCTATTCCAAAATTCTTGCCTAATTTCAGAAATAAAAAACATTCCTTTTCTTACAAACCCTTGCCGTGCAAGGGAACCTTGTTTCCTTTATTTTTAGGACATTTAAACCTTTCCTATATCACATCCGCACCTCCCTTGACCTTTCCTCTTCCTTGCCGTGCAAGGGAGATGGTTCTTTCCTATTTCCTTGCATTTAAACACATTCCTTTTGTGTTTTATGCCATTGCCGCAACTTTTAATTAAGTTTCCTTTAAATTTCTGATTTGATTTCCTATTTCTAGAAGCTTTTGACTTAATTTCTGTTTACCTAAATAACCTAGGGTTTTAATTCCTGAAATCCTATAAATAAACATCCTTGTTGCAGCCACAAAGTTTCATTCATTCACCATTCACGCCAGAAAATCATCCCATCCCTCTAACACATCCATACTTCACCATTCTCCATATTTTCTGCCCAAAACCAACCCTTGCCGTCCCCTACATCCATCCCAAACCTAAATCCATCATTCTACATCATCCATAACCCCCTAAACTCACCAGAACCTCTTGTGCCGTAGCAAATGAGAGGAAGAAGATTGCTTGAAGATTCTAGCTATTCAACATTGGATCGTTGGAGTATTTAGGTGTTCTCTTTCTTATATTTACACTGTATAAATCTGTTTTCCTTTGTTTTGTGAACATGAGGAACTAAGCCTTTTGGCTAGGGGGCTATTCAATACCATGATTATGCTTGCAAGATGAATTGATTACATCCAATTGTTATTTCATAAGTTGTGAATTCAATTTGCTTAACTGGTTGATTGATAACTCATTCTTGTGTGTTGATTAAGGTGGCCACTTAGTTTTCATGCAGGGATTTGAAACTAAAATATAAGGGAATTTCACCTAATAGTTATAACCTTATATTTGCTAGTAGTGGAGGTCGTTTATCGACGATCGCGTTAAGTGAATTCTTGGCAAAAGTTTCATGCTTTTCATAGTAACAATTGCCTCGTCAATACTTATAGTTTTCATGAAACTTAATGATCTTTGATTGTACCTTTATTGTGCTTTTCACGTAAGGGACTTTTAGAGAATGTTTTGAGTTGTTGTATGCGCATTCCCATCCAATTCAATAACTTAAGGAAAACTTGAAAGTTAAAAAAGTGCTGTTCACGGTTAACTTGGGGTATTGAGTTTCATGATTTATTGAAAGAAGCAATTGGAAATCAATTTGAATGCAAGTGTGTCATGTGTGGAGAAGAACCCTCTAGTTAGCCCATCATTCATCAATTCACCTAATTTAGTCTAAAGAATCTGTTTTCTTTGTCCTTGTCTTAATTTACTTAATTTTCGTCAAAACCAATTCCCCCATTAATTTAAAGTGTTAGATTAGTTAGAAATCAATTTAGTTGATGTTTTTAAGTGTTTGGAGTCAAGTGATAAGTTAATTTCGTCCAGATTTGAGTATAGTGTTCAAAACTGCCCAGAAAGTGTTTTTAAGGCAGTTTTGAGTGTTTGTTTGCTGTTTTGAGTCTTTTGGTTTGTTTTGGTGTTTTATAGTTGAGTTTTGCATTTTTTGAGTCTAGTTTAGTGTTTAAACTTTGTTTTTACGATTTTGAGTCAGTTTAGAGTGTTTAGCAATCCCTCCTAATCCCCGGTTTAAGAACGATCCCTACAATTGTCAACAAGAGGGTTTAATTTGTGTGTTAAGTAATTTTCGCATCAAATTTTGGCGCCGTTGCCAGGGATTAGCAACTTTGCTAATCCCTCGTTATTTTATTTATTTATTTTTCGTTTGTTTTCTATCTTAGTTACTGATTTGTTTGTTTCATTGTTTTTAGGTACTAGTGTATGACTCGAAGTTCCCAACCTGTTCATAAGAATATTTTGGACTTTGACGACGATTTTGAGAGGACTTTGAGACGACAAAAGAACCAGCAAGAGTCTAACCCACCTAGCTCTGAACCTGACCTCGAAGAACAAGTTTTAGAAGAGGAAGAAAGGGGCACGGCAGAGACTTTTGAGGAAGTACCCATCATGGCAGCCGACAATCGAACAATCAAGGAACTTTCGGCTTCGGGAATGGACAATGCCACACCTTTATGTATTCAATATCCCGTGGCAGCTCAAGGCAAGACCGAGGAGTTTGAATTGAAGTCTAGCTTGTTGCACCACATCCCAAAGTTCCATGGGCTGTCCATGGAAGACCCTAACAAGCACTTGAAGGAATTTGAAGTGGTTTTTTCAAGCATGACCCCTGTCAATGTCGATGGTAGCATCTTAAAGATGAAGGCTTTTCCATTCTCTCTAATGGCCAAAGCTAAAGATTGGTTATATGAGCTAGCACCAGGGACAGTGACATCTTAGGAAAGTATGAACCGAGCGTTCTTGGAGAAAATTTTCCCCACTTCAAGAATCATTCTCCTGAGGAAACAAATAAGTGGCATACAACAAAAGCAAGGTGAATCCTTTCCTACTTATTATGAATGTTTTAAATCACTTGTTGCTTCTTGTCTGATAGGAGCATATTCATGCGACTTAATTAGCTTGTTCTCGTGCATTTATGTTGTGTTTCCTTAGTTATTTTAGTGTTTAAAGTCACTTTTGTGTATTTTCAGATTATAAGGCCAAAGTGTGCAAGAAGATGCAAATTGGAGTCTTTTGGAGCAAAAGAGGAATGAATGAGTTGAAGACTTGAAGAAACGATGAATTCCTACTCCAACGAACATTCCTACTCCAACGAGGATTCCTACTCCAACAAGGATTCCTACTCCAACAAGGATTCCTACTTGAAGTAGGAAAGTTAACCCTAGGTTTCCCGTTTTGGTAACCTTTCCTAATCTTAAACGTCCGTATTTTCTAGCCACTTTGAAGGCCTTGTAGGCACTTTAGGACACAAAACAAAGGCCCTGGGCCCCTTAAACCCCTTTGCCGTGGCCTCTCCCTTTCTTTCCTTCCCTTGCCGTGCAAGGGGGGGCAATTTTGTCCTAGGTTAGGCAATTAAACACATGCTCCTCTCCTAAACTAAACCCTAGCCGCACCTTGCAGCCACTCCCCTTTAATTTCTGATTTAATTTCCTAATTCTAGATACCTTTGATTAAATTTTAATTAACCAAAATAAGCTAGGGTTTTGTTTTCTGAAACCATATATATTTTAAACCCTAGCCGCACCCTATATTCTCTATTATTCATTCTTTCATATTTCAGCCACATTCTCTCCCTAAGCCGTGATAGGAGCATATTCATGCGACTTAAATGGCTTGTTCTCGTGCATTTACGTTATGTTTCTTTAGTTATTTTAGTCCTTTAAGCTATTTTCGTGTGTTTGTAGGTCCAAAGGGCTAAAGGAGCAAAAAGATGCATTTCGGAGACTTTTGGAGCACTTTTGGGCTAAGGATGGATAGCTTATGCTTGGCGCCAAAATGTTGGACGAAATTGAAGACCAAAGTGTTGGAACCTTGTTCCCTTTAGTTTTAGGACATTTAAACCTTTCCAATTCCCTTATCACATGCATTCATTATTCATTCCCTCACATGCTTCCATTACTTATCATCACCACTTATCACTTATCATAACCACTTATCATCATCACCTATCACTTATCACTTATCACTTATCACATATCATTCACCACATATCATTCACCACTTATCTTATCAACCACTTATCATATCATTCACTTATCTTATCAATCACTTATCATATCATACACTTAATTAATTAACCCACATGCATCCATCACCCAACACTTCCCTTGTGCCGTGCATACCCTCATTCTTTCATCATTTCAGCCACTTCATCATTCCATCAGATTTCACAACCTAAGTCACATGTGCATTCATCCACCTTTCTCCCAAAAAGCTTTGCACATGCATTCACTCACCACAAACAAGTCACATGCATTCATCAACATATCTAGCTGTCATTCACATGCATTCCATCTTTTAATTTAATCACATGCACATTCACCTTGCATTTGCAGAAAATCCACTTCATAACACATGCATCTTGGCAGATTTCACATGCACTCATGCACATTCACCATAATCATTCACATAGCTTTAGTCCACATGCATTTCCACCTAGATTTCCACCTCACAACCACCAGAAATCAACCAAAACCGTGCATTCCCTTTCATTTCTGTCAAAGCACATGCATTTCCAACCTTTAATCACATGCACAAACAGCCACATGCATCTCCCATCACCATTTCAGATTTCCACCAAGTTCCTAGCTGTCATGTTCCCCCCATTTCACCTATAAATACTCATTCATTCATTCTCATTCATACACAATCCATTCACCACAGAAATAAGGCCTTTGTGCCAGAAATTCACCCATTCCAAACACTCTTCCATAAACTCATCCATTGCAGAAATGTAGACCATCAAACCACCCCCTTTGTGCCGTGAGTCTTCCCTACAAATCCAAACACCATCCTTCCATTCCTCCACCACTCCCCAAACCATTTACACCATCAAACTATCCTTAGACCTTGTGCTACAACGAAGAGGAAGAGAAGAGTGCCTAAACGTTCATACAATTCAAGTTTGAGTTGTTGGAATGTTTAGGTGTTTCTTTGATTTCAATGTTTAATTTCAATGCTCTTTGTTTTGTACGAATGAGGAATGGATGATAAGAGGGCCTAAACGTTCATACAATTCAAGTTTGAGTTGTTGGAATGTTTAGGTGTTTCTTTGATTCTCTTTGTTTTGTACCATGAGGAACTAAACTCCCCCTTGGTTGGGGGGTGATTCGAATATATGTTTATGCTTGCATTTTGATTTGATTACTTCTAATTGCGTTTCATAAGTTGTGATTCAATTTGTTTAACCGTTTTATTGATAACTTATTTATGTATGTTTATTGAGAGTGCACGCTTAATTTTCATGCATGAATATGACGCTAGAATATAAGTGAGTTTCACCTAATAGTTACGAACTTATATTCATAAGTAGTGGAGGTTGCTTATAAACAATCGCGTTAAACGAATTCTTGGCAAGAGTTTCATGCATTCATAGTAACGAATGCCTCGTCAACACTTATAATTTTCATAGAGCGTAATGATTCTTGCTTGTACCTCTTCTATGCATTCATGTTGAGGACTTGTGGGGAATGTTTTGAATTGTCGCATGCATCATCCAATTCAATAACGTTAGGAAGATTTGAAGGTTAATTAGTGCATCACGGTTAACTTGGGGTGTTGAGAATTCATGGTTTATTGAAATGCAATTGGAAATCATTTTATTATGCAAGTATAACATGTATGGAGATGAACCCCTTGGCTAGCATCCATCCATTCATTCCATTTCATCACATTCATATATACTATCTGTCTTAATTCGAATCTGTACATTTTATTTAATTTCGTATAAAACTCAATCCCCCTTTACTTTATTGTCCAATTTAGTAGAAAGTGTTTTAGTTTATGTTTATAAGTGTTTTGATTCATTTTGTTACATAATTTCGTCCAAATTCACCAAAGTGCTCAAAACTGCCCAGAAAGTGATTTTAAGGCAGTTTTGAGTGTTTTGGGTGATGTTTGAGTCTTTTGGTTTGTTTTAATGTTTTAAGTGTTTAGTTTTACATTCTTTGAGTTAGTTTAGTGTTTTATATTGTGTTTTTACGTTTGAATCAAGCCATAATCTTAAATTCGTCCAACATTGGGTTTAAGGTCAGAAACTGCCTAGTTAGTGTTTTTAGGCAGTTTTGAGTCTTTTGAACTTGTTTTGAGTCCTTTGAGTCTTTGTGAACGTTTTTAACTTTGTTTTTATGTTTTTGAGTCAAATCCAAGTGATTAACAATCCCTCCTAATCCCCGGTCCAGAACGATCCCTACTTACATACTTACTACAATTGATAAAAAGAGGGTTTAATTTGTGTGCGTATAAATCTCGCATCAAATTTTGGCGCCGTTGCCGGGGATTAGAAAATTTGCTAATCCCTTGGATTGTTTTATTTTTGTTTGTTTTTATTCCAAATTCTTAATCTTGTTTTGTTTCTTGTTTTAGGTACTAGTTCATGACTCGGAGTTCTCATCCGATTCGTGAACATATCCTGGAGTGATTGGGTTCTTCGTCCGGCTGCAAGACGTAAAAGAAAGCGCTACTTGGGAGGCAACCCAATGCACTGAATAAAACAAAGCATGTTCAAAAAAAAAAAAAAAAAAAAAAAAAAAAAAAAAAAAAAAAAAGATACTAAACATGGAGAAAGATGGAGCTTCACAAAGGTTGTTTACGTGAAGCCCCACTACGAGGCGTCGGAGCAGAAGGCATAGTAGCGGAAGGCATCGAAGCGGAAGGCTTTGAAGCGGAAGGCATCGGAGCGGAAGGCGTCGAAGCGGGAGGCATCGGAGCTAGAGCATTCCAGGGTTCAATACTTGGCCAAGCGCTGGATGAGCCAGGAAAAAGGTGCCTCTGGAGGAAAGACGAAAACCTTTGACGGTCACTGTGAATCCGACCTTCAGACTCTTGCAGCTCATCAAGCTTCCTCTTCATGCCCGTCGAATAGTTGTTGGCAAGCACGTGCAAACTTCTATTCTTGTACTTAAGCTGCTGGATCTCCTGCTTGAGACTTTCCACCTCTTCCTTCAATGATTCCACCTGACGGGAGCGGGCAAGCAGGCGTTGGCCCATGTTGGACACAGAACTCGCACACTGAACACTAAGTGCGAGGGACTCTTGAACGGCCAACTCATCGGACCGTCCTGACAGCAGCCTACTATCTTTTGGAGTGAGGAGGTTCCTAGCTACTATTGTAGCTGTTGTGGCGTCCTGCATCACGGAGTCTTCACCTGAAAGAGGACCGTTAGAAGATAAGAAAGAAGGGCGCCATACGTTACCTTGACGCGGCGCGCCCGTATCACTGCTAAGGCTCAATTCCAAGCTAAGGTTCGATGAGTTTGCCATTTTTCAAAAGTGTTCAAAGAGAAGGGATGGAGTTAAATTTCAAAGGGCCGGAGTCGATTTTCAAGAATGGGAATTCTTCAGAGTGTGTTTGTTGTGGTGATCGATAGCTCAATAAAAAAGCCAAGGCGACGCGTCCACCAATTCAAAAAGCCGGAATTTCCGGCGTAATTTAGGCGACGCTTTCTCGGCTTTTCAGAAGGCGCGTTCAACTTTGTCAAAAGATTTCTTCTTTTCAGACAACACGTGGAGGCCATCATCACAACTACACATCTTTAGCCGACAAGCGCAAAGTTCGGCGACGCTTTCTCTGCTTTTCAGAAAACGCGTGCAGCTTTGTCAAAAGGAGCCGCATCCGCACTACTACGTGTCGTTCAGAAAGCAAAGGGGAGTCGTTCAGAAATCGAAGGGGCG
This sequence comes from Pyrus communis, assembly GCF_041283825.1. Taxonomy (NCBI): domain Eukaryota; kingdom Viridiplantae; phylum Streptophyta; class Magnoliopsida; order Rosales; family Rosaceae; genus Pyrus; species Pyrus communis. The sequence goes on from NC_142569.1 coordinate 24,445,786, forward strand.
CCTGCTCAGAAATCGAAGAGGTGTCGTTCTGATATCGAAGAGACATTTGTCGACAAGGGTAAAAGAACAATACCATCACTTGATATTATCTCTATATATGTCGACCTTCGTCTTTTATGGCAAGGCAAAACCTGAAGAACCATGCCCAACTCTCTCTCACCTCTGAGGGCGCACTCCCAGCAAAGCCTCTTGAAATACTCAATTTTTTCTCCCCAAAGAAGATACCAGAAAACTGGAGTACAAATGAGGCAGAAGGAAACGGTCGATCGAAGCATGTGGAGACAACCACAACAAATACATGTGCTGCTTCGTTCACCGTTTCTTCAAAAGCAAAGGTATCTCATATCATCAAGGTCTAAAGCAAAAGTATCTCATATCATGCTCTTTCCCTGTCTTTTTCTTTGTCCTTGTTCTTACTCGCATGGCAAAGTGAAAGAAGCAATCAGCCGGCACTTGGAGTCAGTCTTCCGAGTTGGAGCCAACTGCCTGGAATCTATTCCTGATTGCTTACCTAGCGTTGCTCTCGAGTAGTCATCTTCAACGGTTGATACACTTCCAGAGAAGGGACCACTTCTGCAAAGGGGAGCGTGTAAGGCAAGTGAAAATGATACATTGAAGCATGTGGAGACAAACTTAGGCGGAGTTATCCTCCAACCCTTTTCAATACGAATTGGAAAGATTGAACAAAGAAACAGACCAAATGAGGAAGCTCAGACCTTCGGGGGAGACACTAAAGGGATTCCTGCTGCCCAGTTCAAGAGTAGCACAAAGGAAAATCAATGATGGGCGGCAACCAGTTCGAGAGTAAGCCTGTGGAATCATCAAGATCAAGCCTCAATGCAATCAACAAAGAGAAGATGGAATTTACACTCCATAACCAGATTTGCGTCCCTAAACTCTTCTCTTTGTTAATTACATTTTGCCATGTTTAGTATGTTTAAATGCTTTTTGTGTGTTTACTTATGTTTTGTGTGAATCTATGCTTAAAACATTGAGGACAATGTTTGATTTAAGTGTGGGGGGGTAACTAAGTATATTTGATGCAAATTCGTGGGATTCTATCACCCATTACTTCAAATGTTGTTCCTTGCTGTTTTAAGGTGTTTTTAAATTGTTTTAGGGTGTTTTAGTGTGTTTTGTTTTATAACTCCGAAAATCACATAAAAATTTGAAAAAAAATGTTTTGAAAAGCCTAAAAAGAGTGTTTTGAGTCGTTTTTGTGTGTTTGTGTCTTAGGGTACCTTCCAACACAATGATAAGGATTTGGTTTATAATTGCATGACGGTTAAAAAGAGTTATTAACATGGATGAAAGTTTGATTTACTCTTGGTATATGCTTGGTTATGGTTATAATGTATGACTTCACATGCAATCATAAAAGAAAAATTCGTTTTTAACATGCTTGAAGGAAGAAACTCATAATAACGCTACATCCCTGTGAGACTCGAGCCATTACTTTCTTTGGAGAGTTATTTTCTGTGATTCTTTGTTTTCTAAAGTTGTTGCATGATCTCATTATTCCTTGCTTGGTTGCTACTTAGAATGCAATTGTATCATGATAGAACTAAATGCTAGAACTTATATCCATTTCATTCAAAGTATGACATTGTTTTGCATAACATATATCAAGATGAAGTTGTGTAGTTGCCACCATAACCAAATAGCCTTACTTCCCATATTTCGTATTTGTTGTAAGTTTTAACCCCGTTGAGCCTCGTTTAGCCTTTATTCTTTGTTAACCCACATTATCCTTACCTAGCCTAGTTTAGGACAATCCACACCCTTGTTCTTAAATGATAGTGAGCATGACTAAAATGAATTCCTTTTGAGTACATTATGAAAGAAAATGAGTGTGGGGGAGAGAATGTTTTGTTCTTAAGTGTTTATGTATGAGAGGCAAAAGAAAAGAAAAAATTGTGAAAAAACATATGAAAAAAAAGAAAAACAGAAAAGAAAAGAAAGAAAGAAAGAAAAAAAGAAAAAAGAGCTTGTTCCCCCTTGTTGTTCAAAAGTTGAGTTTTCATTCAAAAGTGAATTCTATGTTAATTCAAATGCTTTGCTCGCTATTTCTTTAAGAACCTTTGTTTTCCATATCCCTTCTTTGTTAGCCAAACACCTTTAGCCCCGTTTCAACCCTTATGCTTCTATCTTGATCGTTATGTGTTCAATAATGTGGAGTTTGGAATTGATATGAGCTTATGGTGTCACTGGTTCTCGCATCTAAGTAGGAGCATTCCATTCTTGAGATCATATCTAAACATGCTTATTAACTCCAGAAAATGCTTTCTTTGTTATAACATATGTGAGATGCTAGTCTTTCATGTTTACATCAATCTCTCACATATAACTAGTGTAGGGTGTGTAGTCAGAAAATCTGTGTGAAAATAGAGTGTATTCTAGTAAAGAATTGAGGAAATTCTCTAAGGCATGTTACTACATTCGAAATGTGTTTTAAATGCTTAATTGTGAACTTGTATATGGTGACTATGATTAAGAATGTACTTAAGTGTAAAGATGGCTAAAATCTGTGGGAATAATGATTTTTAACTTGTCATGAGCATTGGAAATCCGTGAGACGATTGTTGGAAGGTGTAGGTTGTGTTTTGTTCGTTTTGTCTAGTTTCGTGATCTTTTGTTGTTTTGTTTTGCTCGAGGACTAGCAAAAGATAAGTGTGGGGGTATTTGATAGGAGCATATTCATGCGACTTAAATGGCTTGTTCTCGTGCATTTACGTTATGTTTCTTTAGTTATTTTAGTCCTTTAAGCTATTTTCGTGTGTTTGTAGGTCCAAAGGGCTAAAGGAGCAAAAAGATGCTTTTCGGAGACTTTTGGAGCACTTTTGGGCTAAGGATGGATAGCTTATGCTTGGCGCCAAAATGTTGGATGAAATTGAAGACCAAAGTGTTGGAACCTTGTTCCCTTTAGTTTTAGGACATTTAAACCTTTCCAATTCCCTTATCACATGCATTCATTATTCATTCCCTCACATGCTTCCATTACTTATCATCACCACTTATCACTTATCATAACCACTTATCATCATCACCTATCACTTATCACTTATCACTTATCACATATCATTCACCACATATCATTCACCACTTATCTTATCAACCACTTATCATATCATTCACTTATCTTATCAATCACTTATCATATCATACACTTAATTAATTAACCCACATGCATCCATCACCCAACACTTCCCTTGTGCCGTGCATACCCTCATTCTTTCATCATTTCAGCCACTTCATCATTCCATCAGATTTCACAACCTAAGTCACATGTGCATTCATCCACCTTTCTCCCAAAAAGCTTTGCACATGCATTCACTCACCACAAACAAGTCACATGCATTCATCAACATATCTAGCTGTCATTCACATGCATTCCATCTTTTAATTTAATCACATGCACATTCACCTTGCATTTGCAGAAAATCCACTTCATAACACATGCATCTTGGCAGATTTCACATGCACTCATGCACATTCACCTTAATCATTCACATAGCTTTAGTCCACATGCATTTCCACCTAGATTTCCACCTCACAACCACCAGAAATCAACCAAAACCGTGCATTCCCTTTCATTTCTGTCAAAGCACATGCATTTCCAACCTTTAATCACATGCACAAACAGCCACATGCATCTCCCATCACCATTTCAGATTTCCACCAAGTTCCTAGCTGTCATGTTCCCCCCATTTCACCTATAAATACTCATTCATTCATTCTCATTCATACACAATCCATTCACCACAGAAATAAGGCCTTTGTGCCAGAAATTCACCCATTCCAAACACTCTTCCATAAACTCATCCATTGCAGAAATGTAGACCATCAAACCACCCCCTTTGTGCCGTGAGTCTTCCCTACAAATCCAAACACCATCCTTCCATTCCTCCACCACTCCCCAAACCATTTACACCATCAAACTATCCTTAGACCTTGTGCTACAACGAAGAGGAAGAGAAGAGTGCCTAAACGTTCATACAATTCAAGTTTGAGTTGTTGGAATGTTTAGGTGTTTCTTTGATTTCAATGTTTAATTTCAATGCTCTTTGTTTTGTACGAATGAGGAATGGATGATAAGAGGGCCTAAACGTTCATACAATTCAAGTTTGAGTTGTTGGAATGTTTAGGTGTTTCTTTGATTCTCTTTGTTTTGTACCATGAGGAACTAAACTCCCCCTTGGTTGGGGGGTGATTCGAATATATGTTTATGCTTGCATTTTGATTTGATTACTTCTAATTGCGTTTCATAAGTTGTGATTCAATTTGTTTAACCGTTTTATTGATAACTTATTTATGTATGTTTATTGAGAGTGCACGCTTAATTTTCATGCATGAATATGACGCTAGAATATAAGTGAGTTTCACCTAATAGTTACGAACTTATATTCATAAGTAGTGGAGGTTGCTTATAAACAATCGCGTTAAACGAATTCTTGGCAAGAGTTTCATGCATTCATAGTAACGAATGCCTCGTCAACACTTATAATTTTCATAGAGCGTAATGATTCTTGCTTGTACCTCTTCTATGCATTCATGTTGAGGACTTGTGGGGAATGTTTTGAATTGTCGCATGCATCATCCAATTCAATAACGTTAGGAAGATTTGAAGGTTAATTAGTGCATCACGGTTAACTTGGGGTGTTGAGAATTCATGGTTTATTGAAATGCAATTGGAAATCATTTTATTATGCAAGTATAACATGTATGGAGATGAACCCCTTGGCTAGCATCCATCCATTCATTCCATTTCATCACATTCATATATACTATCTGTCTTAATTCGAATCTGTACATTTTATTTAATTTCGTATAAAACTCAATCCCCCTTTACTTTATTGTCCAATTTAGTAGAAAGTGTTTTAGTTTATGTTTATAAGTGTTTTGATTCATTTTGTTACATAATTTCGTCCAAATTCACCAAAGTGCTCAAAACTGCCCAGAAAGTGATTTTAAGGCAGTTTTGAGTGTTTTGGGTGATGTTTGAGTCTTTTGGTTTGTTTTAATGTTTTAAGTGTTTAGTTTTACATTCTTTGAGTTAGTTTAGTGTTTTATATTGTGTTTTTACGTTCTTGAGTCAAGTTATTACTTAATTTCGTCCAAATTTGTGGTTTTGCTCAAATCTGCCCAGAAAGTGGTTTTTAGGCAGATTTGAGTGTGTTTGTGTTGTTTTGAGTCTTTTGGTTTGTCTTAGTGTTTTAAAGTTTAGTTTTGCATTCTTTGAGTCTAGTATAGTGTTTCATATTGTTATTTTACGTTTTTGAGTCAAATCCAAGTGGTTAACAATCCCTCCTAATCCCCGGTCGAGAACGATCCCTACTTATACTTACTACAATTGTCATCCATAGGGTTTAATTTGTGTGTTTAACTATTTTCGCATCAAGCCGCAGCCACCATCACCCAAAAACCCTTCAATCGGTAGCCTCCCATCCATTCCAGCTATTTTCCCATCTCTGCCGCAACCATCCGCACCCTTCCAGCCACCATACAAACCTCCATACACCTTCCACAACCCTTGCCGCAACCCTTCACCTCCCTAAATCCATTCCCAAACCAGAAAAACATCCAAAAATCCATAAAACCATCTTTACCGCAGCAAGAAGAAGAAGAAGAAGGAGGAGCGTGCAGAAATTCAAAGTGGATTCATTGGGCGTTTTAGGTGTAATCAATCTTTTGTTCTCTATGTTTAATTTGAATTTTGTTTCTCTTTCTGTGAACATGAGAGGCTAAACCCCTAGTTAGCTAGGGGGTGATTCGAAACCATGTTTATGCTTGCAATATAAATTGATTACCTTTGGTTGGAATTTCATGAGTTGTGGATTCAATTCGTTTAACTGCTTGATTGATAACTTATTTGTGTATGTTTATTGAGAGTGCACGCTTAGTGATAGGAGCATATTTAGGCGACTTACTTAGCTTGTTTTCGTGCATTTATATTGTTAATTCATAGTTGTTTTAGTAGTTTAAGCCATTTTCGAGTGTTTTTAGGTTCATATGGCTAAGGAAGCAAAAAGATGCATTTTGGAGCATTTTGGAGCAAAATTGGACTTGGAATGGATAGCTTATGTTTGGAACAAAAGGAGTGGACGAAATTGAAGGATTCCTAATCCATTGCAGCCACATGCACCCATAATCATTCACACCTTGCAGCCACATGCATTCACTCTTCATAAATCAGCCACATGCACATTCAATCATTCACACCAAAACCTTGCACATGCTTTCCCATTTCATTATTCATTCACTTTGCAGCCACCATTCACTCTTTAATCCACATGCATTCATCATCATTCACCCTAGCTTTAATTCACATGCTTTCCCAACAAATAAAACAGCCAACACATGCACTCCCTTTAATTAATTCAACCTAGCTGTCAAAGCACATGCACATTCACCCTTCATTCCAGCCATTCCACATGCATTTCCAACCCACATGCACCCTTTAATCATTCAACCATGCAGCCACACATTCACCCACATGCATTCCCCCTTTAATCCACATGCTCTTCCATTTCAGATTGCATTCCCACTCACCACAAATCAGCTGATGCGAGATTTACTTGACACTCAAATTAAACCCTCGTTTGACAATTGTAGTAGAATGGATAAGTGAGGGATCGTTCTAGACCGGGGATTAGGAGGGCTTGCTAAAACCTTCTAAATTGACTTAAAAACATAAAAACTAAATTAAAATACTCTTAACAAGACTACTATGACTCAGAATGGCTTTGAAAAACTCAAATTGTCTAAAACAATCAAATTGACTCAAATAGAAGCTAGAACTTGATTTAGACGAATTTGCAAATGTTTATGACTCCAAAAGCTTAAAGTTACAAAAATAAAACAAATACGAATGATTAAAACTTAACAAAATAGAGGGGGGGAATTGTGTTTGGACGATATTAAATTAAAAAGACAGAATATAATTAAAGGCAAAATGTAAATATGAATGTGATGAAAATATGGATGATGGAATAGCCAAGGGGTTCTTCTCCACACATGTTACACTTGCAAACAAAATTGATTCTCAGTTGGTCTTTCGATAAGTTCTGAAACTCAATGCTCCAAGTTAATTAGATCCGCTTAGATTAACTTTCAGATTTCCCTAAATTCGTTGGATTGAATGGAATACGCATTACAACCAAATTATTCTTAATCAAAGTCCCTAACTATGGAATACGCATGATAGAGACATTTAACCAAGATCATTAAGTTCAACGGAAATCATAAACATCGACGAGGCATTCGTTACTATGGAATACGCATGAAACTTATGCCAAGAATTCGTTTAACGAGATTGTTTATAAGCAACCTCTACTACTTGTGAATATAAGTTCATAACGATTAGGTGAAATTCACTTATATTCTAGCGTCATATTTATGCATGAAAATTAAGCTTGCAATCTCAATGAACATACATAAATAAGTTATCAATCAAACAGTTAAACGAATTGAATCCACAACTTATGAAATTCCAACCAAACGTAATCAATTCAAAATGCAAATATAAACATAGTTTCGAATCACCCCCTAGCTAAAGGGGGGTTTAGTTCCTCATAACTTTGAAATCAAAGAAACACCTAAACATTCCAACAACTCAAACGTGAATTGTATGAACGTTTAGGCACTCTTCTCTTCCCTTCTCATACGTACAAAACAAAGAGAATTAAATTTAAACTTTGAAATCAAAGAAACACCTAAACATTCCAACAACTCAAACTTGAATTGTATGAACGTTTAAGCACTCTTTTCTTCCTCGTTGTTGTAGCACAAGGTCTAAGGTGAGCTTAAGGGCTTTAGGTGTATGTGGAATGGAGTAGGGAGTGGTTGGAGATGGAAGAATGAAGAGAAAATATGCAGAAAATGAAATGGGACTCACGGCAATGGAATGGTATTTGTGTTGTGTGAAGTGTTGTGAATGGAAATATATGAGATATGAATTGAATGGGTGCAAGGGTATTTATAGGAGTAGTGGAGGGAACATATGGTTGTTTGTTTAAGATGCAAGTGGCTAATTAATGATGGAAAAGTATGTGATTTAAAGGATGCAAAGTGAATGAATCATGAATCATTGTGGATGAAAGGTGGAAGTGCATGTGTTGATGACTAGGTTAGTGGGTGGAAATATGAAAATGGCATATAGGAATGGGAGCTCACGGTTTGAATGTGTAAAGTGTGTGTGAATGCATGTGAAGATGCAATAAATAATGCATGTAGGGTTAGGAAATAATGAAGAAATGCATGTGAGATGTTTGGAAAGGAAATGGGAACCCACGGCAATGAAGTTGTTTTGTGTTGTGAATTATGATGAATGCATGTGAGTTAAAGAGGGAGAATGTGGTGAAATGATGAAGTAGGAAGGTGGAAATGCATGTGAGATGTTTGGAAAGGAATAAAGAATGAATGGTGGAAATGTGAGTGAATGATGTGCATGTGTGAGAATGCATGTGGAATTAAAAGGAGTATGGAAGTGAAATAAATGAATGATATGTTAAGTGATAAGTGAATGATATGTGGTGAGTGATAAGTGAATGGTTTGATAAGTGATCAATGAATTAGTTTAAAGGGCTAGGGTTTAAGTACATAGAATGGGCCTAAAATAGGTTGGTTTGTATGGCATAATGTGTTTGATTGGGCTAGAGCCATTGTTTTGTGTCTTCAAGTGCATACAAGGCCTTCAAATTCGTCCATTCTCTTGGCTCCATGGATAAGCTATCCAATCCATGCCCAAAAATGCTCCAAATGGCCTCAAAATGCACTTTCTTGCTCCCTAGGCCCTTAGATCCTGAAAACACACAAAAGAAGCATAAAGGACTAAAATAACGAGAGAAACATAACGTAAATGCACGAGAACAAGCCATTTAAGTCGCATGAATATGCTCCTATCAAATACCCCCACACTTAGCTTTTGCTAGTCCTCGAGCAAAACAGAATAAAAACAAATAAACAAAACGACACTAAACACGTAAAACACAACCTAAACCTTCCAACAACCGTCTTAGGGATTTCCAATGCACATGACAAGTTAAAAATCATCATTCTCACAGATTTTAGTCATCTTCACATTTAAGTACATTCTTAATCATAGTCACCATATACTAGTTCACAATTAAGCATTTAAAACCATGTTTTGAATGTAGTAACATGCCTTAGAGAATTTGCTCAATTCCGTTCAAGATATGCACTCAATTTTTACTCAGATTTTCTAACTACACACCCTAATCTAGTCATATGTGAGAAGATTGATGTAAACATGAAAACGACACTCACATATATGTATCACAAAGAACGCAAATTCTGGAGTTAATAATCAAGTTTAGATATGATCTCATGAATGGAATGCTACTACTTAGACGCGAGAACCAGTGACACCATAAGCTCATACCAAGTTCAAACTCCACAAATTGAAATACACAACACTCAAGATAGAAGTCAAGGGTTGTAACGGGGCTTGGGGTATGTGGATAAAGAAGGGATATGGAAAACAAAGGTTCTTAAAGAAATAGTGAGCAAAGCATTTTAATCAACTTAGAATTCACTTTTGAATGAAAACTCAACTTTTGAACAAAAAGGGAGAATTTAGACAATTTACGCCCAGAATTGGTGTTTTGGAACCTTTCTTCAATCACTTATTCTTTTCTCTTTTTTTTTTTTTTTTTTTTTTTTTTTTTTTTTTTTTTTTTTTTTTTTTTTTTTTTTTTTGAATCTCAAAACAAAACACTTAAACATTCTCTCCCCCACACTTATTTTCTTTCATAATGTAACTCAAAAGGAATTCAATTAAGTCATGCTCACTATCTTTTAAGAACAAGGGTAAGGACGGTCATATTCTAGGTTAGGTGAAGATAAAGTGGGTAAACAAAGAACATGGGTTAACATGGCTCAACGGGGGTAAAACTTACAACATATACGAAATATGGGAAGCGAGGCTATTTGGCTATGGTGGCAACTACACAACTTCATCTTGATATATGTTATGCAAATCAATAACATGCTTTGAATGAAATGGGCATGAGTTCTAGCATTTGGAACTATATGATGAAACGCCTTCTAAGTAGTAACCAAGCAAAGAATAATGAGATCATGCAACGATTTTAGAAAACAAGAAATCACAGATTATACTCTCCAAAGAACGTTATAGGCTCAAGTCTCTTAGGGTTGTAGCATTTGTTTGAGTTCCTTCCTTCAGGCATGTTACAAAAACTAAATTTTCTTTTATGATTGCATGTGAAGTTATACATTATAACCATAACCAAGCATATACCAAGAGTAAATCAAACTTTTCTCTATGTTAATAACTCTTTTTAACAGTCATGCAATTACAAACCAAATCCTTATCATTGTGTTGGAAGGTATCCTAAGACACAAACACACACACAAAAACAACTTTAAAACAACTCTTTTTGGGTTTTTCAAAACAATTTTTCAAATTTTTATGGGATTTTCGAATTTTTAAGACAAAACACACTAAAACAGTTTTAAAACAGTGAGAAACAACATGTGAAGTGATAGGTGATAAAATCCAACTAATTTGCATCAAATATACTTAGTTACCCCCCCACACTTAAATCAAACATTGTCCTCAATGTTTTAAGCATAGATTCACACAAAGCATAAGTAAATACACAAAAAGCACTTAAACATACTAAACATGGCATAATGTAATTAACAAAGAGAAGAGTTTAGAGACGCAAATCTGGTTATAGAGTGTAAATTCCATCTTCTCTTTGTTGATTGCATTGAGGCTTGATCTTGATGATTCCACAAGCTTACTCTCGAACTGGTTTCCGCCCATCGTTGATTTTCCTTTGTGCTACTTCTTGAACTGGGCAGCATGATGGTTCATTTGGTCTCCCCCGAAGGTCTGAGCTTACCCCTTTGGTCTGTTTCTTTGTTCAATTTTTCCAATTCGTATTGAAAAGGGTTGGAGGATAACTCAGCCTATGTTTGTCTCCACATGCTTCAATGTATCATTTTCACTTGCCTTACTCGCTCCCCTTTGCAGAAGTGGTCCCTTCTCCGGAAGTATATCAACCGTTGAAGATGACTACTCGAGAGCAACGCTAGGTAAGCAATCAGGAATAGATTCCAGGCAGTTGGCTCCAGATCGGAAGACTGACTCCAAGTGCCGGCTGATTGCTTGTTTTACTTTGCCATGCGAGTAAGAACAAGGACAAAGAAAAAGATAGGGAAAGAGCATGATATGAGATACTTTTGCTTTTGACCTTGATGATATGAGATACCTTTGCTTTTGAAGAAGCGGTGAATGAATCAGCACATGTATTTGTTGTGCTGTTTCCTCCTGGGTCATATGTACTCCAGGCATCTGGTATCATCTTTGGGGAAGAAGAAAGAATTGAGTCTTTCGAAAGGCTTTGCTGGGAGTACGCCCTCAGAGGTGAGGGAGAGTTGGGCATTTTTCTTCAGGTTTGCCCTGCCATAAAAGACGAAGGTCGACATATATAGAGATAATATCAAGTGGTGGTACTTTTTACCTTTGTCGACAAACGTTTTGATCCCGCAAATCTGGCTTTTTGAAATAGTGGCGCCTCTTCGATCTCTGAACACGCCTCTTCGATTTCTGAACACACCTCTTCGATTTCTGAACACACCTCTTCGATTTCTGAGCAGGCGCCCCTTCGCTTTCTGAACGACACGTGGTAGTGCAGATGCGGCTCCTTTTGACAAAGCTGCACGCGTCTTCTGAAAAGCAGAGAAAGCGTCGCCGAACTTTGCGCTTGTCGGCTAAAGATGTGTAGTTGCGGTGATGGCCTCCACGTGTTGTCTGAAAAGAAGAAATCTTTTGACAAAGTTGAACGCGCCTTCTGAAAAGCCGAGAAAGCGTCGCCGAACTTACGCCGGAAATTCCGGCTTTTTGAATTGGTGGACGCGTCGCCTTGGCTTTTTTTATTGAGCTATCGATCACCACAACAAACACACTCTGAAGAAAATCGACTCCGGCCCTTTGAAATTTAACTCCATCCCTTCTCTTTGAACACTTTTGAAAAATGGCAAACTCATCGAACCTTAGCTTGGAATTGAGCCTTAGCAGTGATACGGGCGCGCCGCGTCAAGGTAACGTATGGCGTCCTTCTTTCTTTTCTTCTAACGGTCCTCTTTCAGGTGAAGACTCTGTGATGCAGGACGCCACAACAGCAACAATAGTAGCTAGGAACCTCCTCACTCCGAAAGATAGTAGGCTGCTGTCAGGACGGTCCGATGAGTTGGCCGTTCAAGAGTCCCTCGCACTTAGTGTTCAGTGTGCGAGTTCTGTGTCCAACATGGGCCAACGCCTGCTTGCCCGCTCCCGTCAGGTGGAATCATTGATGGCAGAGGTGGAAAGTCTCAAGCAGGAGATCCAGCAGCTGAAGTATGAGAATAGAAGTTTGCACGTGCTTGCAAACAACTACTCGACGGGCATGAAGAAGAAGCTTGATGAGCTGCAAGAGTCTGAAGGTCGGATTCACAGTGACCGTCAAAGGTTCTCGTCTTTCCTCCAGAGGCACCTTTTTCCTGGCTCATCCAGCGCTTGGCCAAGTATTGAGGCCTGGAATGCTCTATCTTCGATGCCTCCTGCTCCGATGCCTTCTGCTCCTACGCCTTCCGCTCCGATGCCTTCTGTTCCTACGCCTTCCGCTCCGATGCCTTCTGTTCCTACGCCTTCCGCTTCAAGAGTAAAGCCACGTAGTGGGGCCTCAAGCAAACAACCTTTGTGAAGCACCATCTTTCTTTGTTTAGCAGTGCCTATCAATAAATCAAACATTTTCTCAATGTTACAATCATAGACTCACACAATTAATAAACAAACAAACAATAACAACTAAACAACCTAACAAGGCAGAAACGAAATAGCAACAAAGAGAAGAGTTTTTTTTTTTTTTTTTTTTTTTTTTTTTTTTTTTTTTTATTTTTTATCAAATTTTCGAAGTTTTATACCAAGACACTATAAAACACTCTAAAAACGCTTAAAACAGCAAGAAACAACATTCTAAGTGATAGGTGAATAAATCCCACGAAATTCATGCAAATACAAATTGTTTACCCCCCCACACTTAAATCAAACTTTGTCCTCAATGTTTTAAGCAGAAAGTCACAACAGAGCAAGCAAATAAACAAATACGAGAAAGAAAGCAAAGTAAAGGCAGTAAAGAAAAAGAAAGGAATAAAAATAAGTCTCTTAAAGGGGTTTCCAAGTTCTTCTCTATTCGGATGCATGGGTTGCCTCCCACGAAGCGCTTTCTTTTACGTCTTGCAGCCGGACGGTACCTCCGTTTAAGCTTGACTAGGTTCCACGGCATAGAGGGGTACCTCCTCCACGACATGCTCCTCAAACATCTCGTAATAGGGCTTCAATCGATGCCCATTCACTTTGAATTCTTGCTGCGTCCTTGAACTTTTGATTTGCACTGCACCATGAGGGAAAACATTAGTAACAACAAACGGGCCAATCCATTTAGAACGCAACTTACCAGGAAACAAACGTAGGCGAGAGTTAAAAAGTAACACTTTCTGCCCAACTGTGAAGGTCTTGGTTCGAATCATTTTATCATGGAATGCTTTGGTCTTGGCTTTGTACATCCGGGCATTCTCATAGGCTTCATTCCGAATCTCCTCAAGTTCATTCAATTGGAGCTTCCTATGAACTCCCGCTGCATCTATGTCCATGTTGAAAATCTTCACGGCCCAATGTGCCTTGTGTTCTAACTCTACGGGCAAATGACATGGCTTACCATAGACGAGCCGAAAAGGTGACATCCCAATGGGTGTTTTGTATGCCGTACGATACGCCCACAGTGCATCATCTAAACGTAAGCTCCAATCCCTCCTTGTTGGTCCAACGGTCTTCTCCAAAATTTGTTTGATTTCTCGGTTAGACACCTCGGCTTGGCCATTTGTTTGAGGATGGTAAGGTGTGGAGACCTTATGGTTGACATGGTACTTTCTTAGCAACGCCTCAATGGTCCGATTGCAAAAGTGAGACCCTCCATCACTTATGATTACTCTCGGCATTCCAAACCTAGCAAAAATGTTAGTTTTCACAAAATCTGCAACCACCTTAGAATCGTTAGTACGGGTGGCTTTTGCTTCCACCCATTTAGAAACATAATCAACGGCTAGCAAGATATAAGTGAAACCATAAGATGGAGGAAAAGGGCCCATGAAATCAATGCCCCAAACATCAAAAATTTCAACATTAAAGACAGGGGTTTGCGGCATTTGGTCCTTGGTACCTATGTTACCCATTCGTTGGCAACGATCACAAGACATACAAAAGGTTCTAGCATCCCTAAATATAGTCGGCCAATAAAAACCACACTCTAGAACCTTGAGGGCAGTGCGTTGTGTGCCAAAATGACCACCACATGCATATGTGTGACAAAAGCTTAGAATTGAGTGAAATTCAGAATCATGCACACATCTACGTACAATTTGATCTGAGCAATACTTCCACAAATAAGGGTCATCCCAAACATAGAAACGTGCATCATTTTTAAGCTTATCACGTTGGTGCTTGTTTAGTTCATTTGGAATTTGTTTAGTCACCAAGTAATTCACTAAATCTGCATACCATGGTTCACTTACCTCAATGGATAGCAGCTGCTCATCGGGAAAAGTTTCAGGGATAGGTACGGCATGTTCATGCTCCTCGTGGATCATTCGGCTTAAATGGTCAGCCACTACATTCTCGCTTCCTTTCTTATCCCGGATTTCAATATCAAATTCTTGAAGAAGAAGAATCCAACGGATAAGCCTCGGCTTTGCTTCCTTTTTCGTGAGCAAGTACCTCAAAGCTGCATGATCAGAATAAACGATTACTTTAGTACCAATTAAATATGAACGAAATTTATCTAAAGCAAAAACCACAGCTAGAAGTTCTTTTTCCGTCGTGGAGTAGTTCAATTGGGCATCATTGAGAGTCCGAGAGGCATAGTATATGACATGCGGCCGCTTGTCTCTTCTTTGTCCTAGAACAGCTCCTAATGCATAGTCGGATGCATCGCACATGAGCTCGAACGGAAGGCTCCAATCTGGAGGTACAATAATGGGGGCCGAGACTAGCTTCTCCTTGAGTTGGTTAAATGCCGAATTACACTCTTCATCAAACTTGAATGGCACATCTTTTTGAAGCAATCGGCAAAGAGGGTTGGACATCTTGGAGAAGTCCTTGATAAAACGCCTATAGAACCCTGCATGGCCAAGAAACGAACGTACCTCTCTAACCGAAGTAGGAGAGGGTAAGTGACGTACAAGGTCTATTTTCGATTTATCTACTTCAATTCCTTTTTCTGAAACAATATGTCCTAAAACTATACCTTGTTTCACCATAAAGTGACATTTCTCCCAATTCAAGACAAGGTTAGTTTCAACACATCGTTTCAAAATTAAGGTCAGATTATCCAAGCAATTATCAAATGAACTCCCAAATACACTGAAATCATCCATGAAAACCTCAATGATCTTTTCAACAAAATCGGAAAATATACTTACCATACACCTTTGGAAAGTGGCCGGTGCGTTGCATAAGCCAAATGGCATGCGACGATAGGCAAATGTTCCAAAGGGACATGTGAATGTGGTCTTCTCTTGATCATCCGGGGCTATCACAATTTGGTTATATCCAGAGTATCCATCAAGAAAACAGTAAAAAGCATGACCGGCTAACCTTTCGAGCATCTGGTCGATGAATGGCAAAGGAAAGTGATCTTTCCTAGTCATGGCATTTAGCTTCCGGTAATCGATACATACTCGCCATCCAGTCTGAATGCGTGTAGGTACGAGCTCATTCTCATCATTCTTGATAACAGTTACTCCGGACTTCTTGGGAACGACTTGAACTGGAGAGACCCAACGGCTATCGGAGATAGGGTAGATCACTCCGCAATCCAAAAGCTTGATTATTTCCTTCTTCACAACTTCCATCATTGGAGGGTTGAGACGGCGCTGAGGCTCTCGAGTTGGCTTAGCCCCCTCCTCAAGAAGTATACGGTGCATGCATGTGGTAGGGCTTATTCCTTTAATGTCGGCCAAAGTCCACCCTATGGCCGTTTTGTGTTCTCGCAGCACCCTCACAAGCTTCTCCTCCTCCATTGCCGTGAGACTTGATGAAATGATGACGGGCAATGTTTCGCCTTCTCCCAAGAACACATACTTCAAATGGTCCGGCAACGGCTTAAGTTCAAGCGATGGTGCCTGAACAACAGAAGGTAGCATCTTAGTGGAAACTGAATTTGAAAGTGAGAGTGGAACCTTACCATATTGTTGTGGCAATGACTCAAGGGCTGCCACAACCTCAATTATTTCTTCACTAGAACCCATGGCAAAGAATTCCTCCTCCTTGCTGTGGCCTTGCATTGGCCCAAATCCTTCATTTTTGCGCTCTATGGCCTTAGTGATGGTTGTTTCCAGGGCGTCCTCGTTCAATTCTTCAAGGTATACCTGCGCCAAAGAATCGATAACATCAATGGAAAAACAAGAATGGTCATCAACGGGATATCTCATAGTTTCAGAAATATTAAAATCAATCACTTCCCCATCGAATTCCATTGTCAAGGTGCCTTTGTATACATCAATCTTCGTTCGGGCCGTCTTCATGAATGGCCTACCAAGGAGAATCGGCAAAGATGTAGAATGGGCTGAATCCTCCATGTCTAGGACGTAGAAATCAGCCGGAAAAATTAAATGGTTCACCTGCACAAGCACATCTTCCAAAACTCCTTTTGGATACGCGTTAGAACGATCGGCCAATTGTATAATTACACCATCTTGTTTTAATTCACCCAAATTCATAGATGCATAAATAGAATAAGGCATGACATTTATGGATGCACCTAAATCAAGCATGGCATGTTCAAAACGATTATGTCCAATCACACAAGGAATCGTGAAACTACCGGGGTCTTTGCACTTGGTAGGCAGTTTACGTTGCAAAACAGCGGACACATTCTCGCTTACCTTCACTACCTCTTTGTTTGCCCTTCTTCTCTTTGTATTGCATAGGTCCTTGAGGAATTTAGCATACTTTGGAACCTGTTTGATTGCATCGAGAAGCGGTATGTTCACTTGCACTTTCCGGAACGTTTCAAGAATGTCCTTCTCGCTTTCTTCCTTTTTTTCTTGCATGAACCTGCGAGGAAAAGGTACATTGGGCAGATTAGGACGTGAAGTACATGAATTTGAACTTAAATTACCTGATTTGGCCGAGTTAGGGTGATCTGCCTCAGGTTGTGTCGTCTCTTCATCTACTTTCTGGGCAGATTTGGGATTGTTTGGCTCGGTCCCTACTTCTTTTCCACCCCTTAGGGTGATGGCCTTGGCGGATTCGAATCCTCCCTTTGGATTGACTGTGGTTGAGCTAGGAAGCTTTCCTTGCTCTCTAATCTGTCCAAGGAACTCAGAAATCTGCCCTATTTGTTTCTTCATATCCATCATCTCCTTCTCGTTATTTTCTATTCGGTTGTTTTGATTTTGCAACCCCTGCGAAATAGAGGTTAGTAATTGCATAGCTTGATTACTTTCCAAAGACGTACCTGAATGAGATGATGCCGAAGGTTGTTGGGATTGTTGGGGTGCATACGGCTTGGAATAAAAACCAGGGGGGTTTGGCCTAAATCCTCCTTGTTGGGCAGCTTGTTGTGGCTCCCTCCATTTGAAGTTTGGATGGTCCCTCCATCCGGCATTGTAAGTGTTCGAGTATGGGTTGTTTTGATTTTGTCCTTGGAAACCAATTGCATTGGCAGATTCCCACCCACCATTCTCGATTAGTTGAGGGCACTTGTCGGATGGATGCCCTTGAATTGAGCACACGCCACAAACTTGGTGTTCTTGTGCTTTTGGACCAATCACAACCTGAGAAACAAGAGAAGTAAGATTAGCAAGTTGTGATTGAATTTCAGAAATAGCACTCACCTCATTTACACTTTGTTGCCGTGGGGCTTCCCTTTGGCCCACTCCTTCATATTGTTGAGCGTTGAGCGCTCGGTTGGCTATGAGAATCTTGGCATCCCTTGGTGTTTTGTCCACCAATGCTCCTCCCGCTGATGCATCAACCATTTGACGTTCGATAGGAAGGAGGCCCTCATAGAAATATTGAAGGAGAAGTTCCTCCTTCATTTGATGTTGGGGACATGAAGCTACAAGGCCCTTGAAGCGCTCATAATAAGCCGGGAATGTCTCACCATGATTCTGTTGAATACCACTAATTTTCTTCCGTAGGAGAATCACTCTCGAAGTAGGGAAGAATTTCTCCAAGAAAGCACGCTTCATACTCTCCCACGAAGTCACAGTTCCCGGGGCTAGTTCGTAGAGCCAATCTTTGGCCTTGTCCATAAGTGAAAATGGAAAGGCCTTCATCTTCAATATACTCCCATCCACATTGACGGGGGTCATGCTCGAACAAACCACCTCGAACTCCTTCAAGTGTTTGTTGGGGTCTTCCATAGACAAGCCATGGAACTTCGGAATATGGTGTAACAAACTGGATTTGAGTTCAAATTCCTCAGTCTTCCCCTCTGCTGCCGTGGGGTATTGGATACAAAGAGGCAATGCATTATCCAAACCCGAGGCCGAAAGCTCCTTGATGGTTCTATTATCTGCTGCCATGGCTTGTTCTTCTTCAAAAATCTGATCCGTGGGCTTTTCTTCTACACCTACTTCGTCTTCTTCAAGCCCAGGTTGTGGTGGAGGTTGTTGACTCCTCGTTCTCCTCAAAGTGCGTTCAAAATCACCGTCAAAGTCGGAGATGTTCTCTATAATAGGCCGAGAGCGACGAGTCATACACAGTACCTAAAAAACAAGGAAACAAACAAACTAAGAATCTGAAATAAGAATGCACGAAAAACTAAAAAAAAATATAAAAATAAAGACAAAGGATTAGCAAAGTTGCTAATCCCCGGCAACGGCGCCAAAATTTGATGCGAGATTTACTTGACACTCAAATTAAACCCTCGTTTGACAATTGTAGTAGAATGGATAAGTGAGGGATCGTTCTAGACCGGGGATTAGGAGGGCTTGCTAAAACCTTCTAAATTGACTTAAAAACATAAAAACTAAATTAAAATACTCTTAACAAGACTACTATGACTCAGAATGGCTTTGAAAAACTCAAATTGTCTAAAACAATCAAATTGACTCAAATAGAAGCTAGAACTTGATTTAGACGAATTTGCAAATGTTTATGACTCCAAAAGCTTAAAGTTACAAAAATAAAACAAATACGAATGATTAAAACTTAACAAAATAGAGGGGGGGAATTGTGTTTGGACGATATTAAATTAAAAAGACAGAATATAATTAAAGGCAAAATGTAAATATGAATGTGATGAAAATATGGATGATGGAATAGCCAAGGGGTTCTTCTCCACACATGTTACACTTGCAAACAAAATTGATTCTCAGTTGGTCTTTCGATAAGTTCTGAAACTCAATGCTCCAAGTTAATTAGATCCGCTTAGATTAACTTTCAGATTTCCCTAAATTCGTTGGATTGAATGGAATACGCATTACAACCAAATTATTCTTAATCAAAGTCCCTAACTATGGAATACGCATGATAGAGACATTTAACCAAGATCATTAAGTTCAACGGAAATCATAAACATCGACGAGGCATTCGTTACTATGGAATACGCATGAAACTTATGCCAAGAATTCGTTTAACGAGATTGTTTATAAGCAACCTCTACTACTTGTGAATATAAGTTCATAACGATTAGGTGAAATTCACTTATATTCTAGCGTCATATTTATGCATGAAAATTAAGCTTGCAATCTCAATGAACATACATAAATAAGTTATCAATCAAACAGTTAAACGAATTGAATCCACAACTTATGAAATTCCAACCAAACGTAATCAATTCAAAATGCAAATATAAACATAGTTTCGAATCACCCCCTAGCTAAAGGGGGGTTTAGTTCCTCATAACTTTGAAATCAAAGAAACACCTAAACATTCCAACAACTCAAACGTGAATTGTATGAACGTTTAGGCACTCTTCTCTTCCCTTCTCATACGTACAAAACAAAGAGAATTAAATTTAAACTTTGAAATCAAAGAAACACCTAAACATTCCAACAACTCAAACTTGAATTGTATGAACGTTTAAGCACTCTTTTCTTCCTCGTTGTTGTAGCACAAGGTCTAAGGTGAGCTTAAGGGCTTTAGGTGTATGTGGAATGGAGTAGGGAGTGGTTGGAGATGGAAGAATGAAGAGAAAATATGCAGAAAATGAAATGGGACTCACGGCAATGGAATGGTATTTGTGTTGTGTGAAGTGTTGTGAATGGAAATATATGAGATATGAATTGAATGGGTGCAAGGGTATTTATAGGAGTAGTGGAGGGAACATATGGTTGTTTGTTTAAGATGCAAGTGGCTAATTAATGATGGAAAAGTATGTGATTTAAAGGATGCAAAGTGAATGAATCATGAATCATTGTGGATGAAAGGTGGAAGTGCATGTGTTGATGACTAGGTTAGTGGGTGGAAATATGAAAATGGCATATAGGAATGGGAGCTCACGGTTTGAATGTGTAAAGTGTGTGTGAATGCATGTGAAGATGCAATAAATAATGCATGTAGGGTTAGGAAATAATGAAGAAATGCATGTGAGATGTTTGGAAAGGAAATGGGAACCCACGGCAATGAAGTTGTTTTGTGTTGTGAATTATGATGAATGCATGTGAGTTAAAGAGGGAGAATGTGGTGAAATGATGAAGTAGGAAGGTGGAAATGCATGTGAGATGTTTGGAAAGGAATAAAGAATGAATGGTGGAAATGTGAGTGAATGATGTGCATGTGTGAGAATGCATGTGGAATTAAAAGGAGTATGGAAGTGAAATAAATGAATGATATGTTAAGTGATAAGTGAATGATATGTGGTGAGTGATAAGTGAATGGTTTGATAAGTGATCAATGAATTAGTTTAAAGGGCTAGGGTTTAAGTACATAGAATGGGCCTAAAATAGGTTGGTTTGTATGGCATAATGTGTTTGATTGGGCTAGAGCCATTGTTTTGTGTCTTCAAGTGCATACAAGGCCTTCAAATTCGTCCATTCTCTTGGCTCCATGGATAAGCTATCCAATCCATGCCCAAAAATGCTCCAAATGGCCTCAAAATGCACTTTCTTGCTCCCTAGGCCCTTAGATCCTGAAAACACACAAAAGAAGCATAAAGGACTAAAATAACGAGAGAAACATAACGTAAATGCACGAGAACAAGCCATTTAAGTCGCATGAATATGCTCCTATCATCAGCCACATGCATTCACTCTTCATAAATCAGCCACATGCATTCATCATCATAACCTAGCTGTCATGTTCCCTCTCCCATCCATTAATCTCCCTATAAAAACCATACACACTTCACACAACATTCATTCATTCTTCCATTTCAAAAATTCACCCATTCACACCATCAAACTATCCTTAGACCTTGTGCTACAACGAAGAGGAAGATAAGAGGGCCTAAACGTTCATACAATTCAAGTTTGAGTTGTTGGAATGTTTAGGTGTTTCTTTGATTTCAATGTTTAATTTCAATACTCTTTGTTTTGTACGAATGAGGAATGGAAGAGAAGAGAGCCTAAACGTTCATACAATTCAAGTTTGAGTTGTTGGAATGTTTAGGTGTTTCTTTGATTCTCTTTGTTTTGTACGTATGAGGAACTAAACCCCCCTTGGCTAGGGGGGAATTCGAAATATATGTTTATGCTTGCATTTTGATTTGATTACTTCTAATTGCGTTTCATAAGTTGTGGATTCAATTTGTTTAACCGTTTGATTGATAACTTATTTATGTATGTTTATTGAGAGTGCACGCTTAATTTTCATGCATGAATATGACGCTAGAATATAAGTGAGTTTCACCTAATAGTTACGAACTTATATTCACAAGTAGTGGAGGTTGCTTATAAACAATCGCGTTAAACGAATCCTTGGCATAAGTTTCATGCGTATTCCATAGTTATGAATGCCTTGTCGATGTTTATGATTTCCGTTGAACTTAATGATCCTTGTTGAATGTCTCTATCATGTGTATTTCATAGTTAGGGACTTTGATTAGGAATAATTTGGTTGGAATGCGTATTCCATTCAATCCAATGAATCTAGGGAAATCTGAAAGTTAATTTAAGCGGACCTAATTAACTTGGAGCATTGAGAATTCATGGTTTATTGAAATGCAATTGGAAATCATTTTATTATGCAAGTGTAACATGTATGGAGATGAACCCCTTAGCTATTCTATCATCCATTCATTCCATTTCATCAATTTCATATTTACATTCTGTTTTAATTGCAAGTTGTTCATTTTATTTAATTTCGTCAAATCTAAATCCCCCTTTACTTTATTGTCCAATTTAGTTAGAAAGTATCTTAGTTTGTGTTTTTAAGAGTTTTGATTAAATTTATTTCCCAATTTCGTCCAAATCCACCAAAGTGCTCAAAACTGCCCAGAAAGTGTTTTTAAGGCAGTTTTGAGTGTTTTGGGTGATGTTTGAGTCTTTTGGTTTGTTTTAGTGTTTTAAAGTTTAGTTTTGCATTCTTTGAGTCTATTGTAGTGTTTTATATTGTGTTTTTACGTTTTTGAGTCAAATCCAAGTGATTAACAATCCCTCCTAATCCCCGGTCTAGAACGATCCCTACTTACATACTTACTACAATTGTCAAAAAGAGGGTTTAATTTGTGTGCGTATAAATTCTCGCATCACTTAGTTTTCATGCATGAATATGATGCTAGAATATATGTGAGTTTCTGATAGGAGCATATTCGTGCGACTTAAATGGCTTGTTCTCGTACATTTACGTTATGTTTCTTTAGTTATTTTAGTCCTTTATGCTTCTTTTGTGTATTTTCAGGATAATAAGACGTGTTTGACGAAAGGGTGCATTGTGGAGTGTTTTGGAGCACTATTGGGCTAAGGATGGATAGCTTATACTTGGAGCCCAAGTGTTGGATGAAATTGAAGGCCTTGTATGCACTTGAGGACACAAAACAATGGCCCTAACCCAATCACATAACACCTTGCCATGGGCTTAACACAAACACCATTCCTTGCCATGCAAGGGGGAGCAATTTGGGTCCATTTCATGCACTTAAACCCTAGCCCAATTACACACCAATTTCAGCCACATGAACACAATCATTCCCTCATTGCCGTGGCCCTTGCAAATCCATCCCATTTTCAGCCATTACACTTAATCATTGCACCACAAATCAACACATGCACTCCCATCCATTTCATCATTGCAACCATTGCACATTTACACCAACAAACATCTCTTTGTCGTGCCTTTCCCTTAGATTTTTAGCCATTTCACTTCATCATTACACCACCATTCATTCTTTAATCCACATGCACATACAATCATTCACTCAAGCACCCTTGTGCCTTGCTTCCCCCTTTTGTTCCCACCAATCACATGCATTATCATCATTCAACCAAGCCTAACCCGTGTATCCCCTCCTACATTCCACAAACAAGCCACATGCATTACACCCCACATGTCCCTTTAATCCTTCAAACATGCACCCTTTATTCTTTCATTAATTAAACCACAAATCAGCCACACATTCACCCCTTTCTCCACACCAAAACCGTGCACATCAACAATTCAAGCATCTTCACATGCTTTCCAGCTTTCCACCTTGCATTTCCAGATTATTCCTTCATCATTGCATCCATTCCTCATGCATTCTTCATCATTGCACCACAAATCACTCATCCCACACTCAATGCCGTGCAATCCCATTACCTTTCCAGATTCCTTATGCAATTCCAGCATGCATTCACATGCATTTTCAGCACCATTAACACCTTTGCCGTGGCATTCATTTACCTTTCCAGCTTTCCCTTTCATTTCCAGCTCTAATTCTTCATCATTGCTGCCACCTACATGCATTATTCATTAACCTTTCATCATGTAGCCAGAAAATTAGCAAGAAAACATCAATGCCATGGGCTTTCAATGCAATTCCAGCATCTTCACATGCAATTCCAGCTTTCACATGCTTTCCTAGTTGTTTGTTCATCATTAATTAGCCACTTGCATGCTTAAACAAACAGCCATTTACACCTTCATTCTCCTATAAAAGCCCTTGCATTCACTCCCCATAACATCGGATTTTTCCATTCACAACACAAACACAACCCTTGTGCCGCAAATCCCCTTCCATTTCTGTGCAGTTTTTCTCCTCCATTGCAGCCACTATCCAACCACTTCCCATCCCTCCAAAACACTTCACATAATCCCCAAAGCTCACCTTAGACCTTGTGCTACAACAACGAGGAAGAAAAGAGTGCCTAAACGTTCATACAATTCAAGTTTGAGTTGTTGGAATGTTTAGGTGTTTCTTTGATTTCAAAGTTTAAATTTAATTCTCTTTGTTTTGTACGTATGAGAATGGAAGAGAAGAGTGCCTAAACATTCATACAATTCACGTTTGAGTTGTTGGAATGTTTAGGGGTTTCTTTGATTTCAAAGTTATGAGGAACTAAACCCCATTTAGCTAGGGGGTGATTCGAAACTATGTTTATATTTGCAATATGAATTGATTAACTTTCGTTGGAATTTCATAAGTTGTGGATTCAATTTGTTTAACCGTTTGATTGATAACTTATTTATGAATGTTTATTAAGAATGCGCGCTTAATTTTCATGCATGAATATGACGCTAGAATATAAGTGAATTTCACCTAATCGTTATGAACTTATATTCACAAGTAGTGGAGGTTGCTTATAAACAATCGCGTTAAATGAATTCTTGGCACGAGTTTCATGCTCATCATAGTAACGAATGCCTCGTCAACACTTATAGTTTTCATAATGCTTAATGATCTTTGATTGTATCTTTATTGTGCTTTTCACGTAAAGGACTTTTGGAGAATGTGGTGAATTGCGTTGCGCTAACCCATCCAATTCATTAACTTAAGGAGAACTTGACGGTTAATTTAAGCGGACCTAATTAACCCGGAGTGTTGAGTTTCATAATTTATCGAAAGACCAAGTGAGAATCAATCTTGTATGCAAGTGTAACATGTGTGGAGAAGAACCCCTTGGCTATTCCATCATCCATATTTTCATCACATTCATATTTACGTTTTGCCTTTAATTACAATTTGTCCATTTAATTTAATCTCGTCCAAGCACAATCCCCCCCCATCTTTTGTTAAGTCTTAATCATTCGTATTTGTTTTATTTTTGTGTTTTCAAGTATTTGAAGTCTTGTGTACTTGTTTTGAGTTCTTGTTAAGTAAGTTAAGTGTTTTAAAAATTAGTTTTATTTATTTGAATCAAGTGTTTAGCACCCCTAGTTAATCCCCGGTTAGAACAATCCCTACTTACATCATTACTACAATTGTCACAAATAGGGTTTAGTTTGTGTGCGTATAATCTACGTACCAGTTTCACCTAATAGTTACAAACTTATATTCACAAGTAGTGGAGGTTGCTTATAAACAATCGCGTTAAATGAATTCTTGGCACTAGTTTCATGCTCATCATAGTAACGAATGCCTCGTCAACACTTATAGTTTTCATGTTGCTTAATGATCTTTGATTGTATCTTTATTGTGCTTTTCACGTAAAGGACTTTTGGAGAATGTTTTGAATTGTGTATGCGCTGTCCCATCCAATTCATTAACTTAAGGAGAACTTGAAGGTTAATTTAAGCGAACCTAATTAACCTGGGGTGTTGAGTTTCATGATTCATCGAAAGACCAACTGAAAATCATCTTGTATGCAAGTGTGACATGTGTGGAGAAGAACCTTCTAGCTAGCATTCCATCCATATTTTGATCAAATTCGTATTTACATTCTGTTTTATTACAATCTGTGCATTTTGTTTAATTTCGTCAAAAACTCAATCCCCCTTTACTTTAGTGTTCAATTTAGTTAGAAAGTGTCTTAGTTTGTGTTTCTAAGTGTTTTGATTCAATTTATCACCCAAATTCGTCCAAATTAGTGTAAGTGCTCAAAAGTGCCCAGATTGTGTTTTTAAGGCAGTTTTGAGTGTTTTGGTGCTGTTTTGAGTCTTTTGGTTTGTTTTAGTGTTTTAAGTGTTTAGTTTTGCATTCTTTGAGTTTAGTTTAGTGTTTTAACCTTTGTTTTACGTTTTTGAGTCAGTTTTCAAGTGATTTAGCAATCCCTCCTAATCCCCGGTTTAGAACGATCCCTACTTATTCATATACTACAATTGTCAAAAGAGGGTTTTAATTTGTGTGCTTATATATTTTGCATCAAATTTTTGGCGCCGTTGCCGGGAATTAGCAACTTTGCTAATCCCTTTGATTGTTTTTTTCTGTTTATTTTAGTTTGTTAAAGTTTCTGACCTTGTTTTATTTAAGTATGACTGGGAGTTCTCAACCGATTCGTGAGCATATTGATAGGAGCATATTCATGCGACTTAAATGGCTTGTTCTCGTGCATTTACGTTATGTTTCTTTAGTTATTTTAGTACTTTAAGCTATTTTCGTGTGTTTGTAGGTCCAAAGGGCTAAAGGAGCAAAAAGATGCATTTTGGAGACTTTTGGAACACTTTTGGGCTAAGGATGGATAGCTTATGCTTGGCGCCAAAGTGTTGGACGAAATTGAAGACCTAATTGAAGACCAAAGTGTTGGAACCTTGTTCCCTTTAGTTTTAGGACATTTAAACCTTTCCAATTTCCTTAGCCGTGCATAACATTCCAACATTCCACTCCTTCATTTCAGCCACACTCCCACATATCATTACTTATCATCACCACTTATCATATCATATCACTCATCACTTATCACTTATCACTTATCATCATCACTTATCATATCATTTATCATCATCACTTATCACTGATCACTTATCATCATCACTTATCACTTAACATGCATAACACACATCCATTCTAACACATTGTCATTGCACATGCATTTCCTTCATTAATTAACCCACATGCACCCTTTATTCTTTCATCATTTCAGCCATCTTCCACACCCTTTAATCATTCAACACATGCATTTTCAGCCACATGCAAACACATTCATAAACAACACCCAATCTGCCCACTTTGCCGTGCATAACCATTCATCCCATTTCCAGGTTGTCCATTTCATCCTTGCAGCCATTCCACATGCATTTCCACCCACATGCACTTTAATCATTCACCCACATGCACTTTTAATCATCCACCAACACAAAACAGCCCATCATTGCCGTGCACATTCCTTCCCATTTCCAGCTTTCTATTTCATTGCAGCCACATTCCACATGCATTTGCACATGCATTCCCTCACCAAGAAATCATTCAACACATGCATTCACTCTTTAATCACATGCACCACCAATTCAGCCACTTTCACACACCAACAACACCACTCATTGCACATGCACTCCCACCCTTTAATCACATGCATAAATAAGCCACATGCATCTCCCATCACCATTTCAGAATTCCAGCATTTGCACATGCAACCTAGCTGTCATGTTCCCTCTCCCATCCATCCATCTCCCTATAAAAACCATACACACTTCACACAACATTCATTCATTCTTCCATATTCAGAAATTCACCAAAA
This sequence comes from Pyrus communis, assembly GCF_041283825.1. Lineage (NCBI taxonomy): Eukaryota > Viridiplantae > Streptophyta > Magnoliopsida > Rosales > Rosaceae > Pyrus > Pyrus communis. The sequence continues at coordinate 24,473,350 of NC_142569.1, forward strand.
CCCCTCCCCCTTTGCCGTGCAAATCCACCACTTCCCTACTAATCCAAACACCACAAAAACAATCCATTGCCGTGCCTATCACTCCTCACAAATCCTTAGACCTTGTGATACAACAACGAGGAAGAGAAGAGTGCCTAAACGTTCATACAATTCAAGTTTGAGTTGTTGGAATGTTTAGGTGTTTCTTTGATTTCAATGGTTAAATTCAATTCTCTTTGTTTTGTACGTATGAGGAATGGAAGAGAAGAGTGCCTAAACGTTCATACAATTCAAGTTTGAGTTGTTGGAATGTTTAGGTGTTTCTTTGATTTCAAAGTTATGAGGAACTAAACCCCCCCTTTAGCTAGGGGGTGATTCGAAATATATGTTTATGCTTGCATTTTGATTTGATTACTTCTAATTGCGTTTCATAAGTTATGGATTCAATTTGTTTAACCGTTTGATTGATAACTTATTTATGTATGTTTATTGAGAGTGCACACTTAATTTTCATGCATGAATATGACGCTAGAATACAAGTGAGTTTCACCTAATAGTTACGAACTTATATTCACAAGTAGTGGAGGTTACTTATAAACAATCGCGTTAAACGAATTCTTGGCATAAGTTTCATGCGTATTCCATAGTAACGAATGCCTCGTCGATGTTTATGATTTCCGTTGAACGTAATGATCTTTGTTGAATGTCTCTATCATGCGTATTCCATAGTTAGGGACTTTGATTAGGAATAATTTGGTTGTAATGCGTATTCCATTCAATCCAACGAATCTAGGGAAATCTGAAAGTTAATTTAAGCGGACCTAATTAACTTGGAGCGTTGAGAATTAATGATTTATTGAAATGCAATTGGAAATCGTTTTATTATGCAAGTATAACATGGATGGAGATGAACCCCTTAGCTAGCCTTCATTCCATTCAATTCTATCACACATTCACATTTACATTTTGCTTTTACTTACAATCTGTTCTTTTAGTTTAAATTCGTCAAAACCTAAATCCCCCTTTACTTTCTTGTCAAATTAGTTAGAAATCAATTTAGTTTGTGTTTATAAGTGTTGTGATTCAATTTGTTACATAAATTCGTCCAAAGTACTCAAAGTGCTCAAAACTGCCCAGAAAGTGATTTTAAGGCAGTTTTGAGTGTTTTGGGTAATGTTTGAGTCTTTTGGTTTGTTTTAGTGTTTTAAAGTTTAGTTTTGCATTCTTTGAGTCTAGTATAGAGTTTTATATTGTGTTTTTACATTTTTAAGTCAAATCCAAGTGATTAACAATCCCTCCTAATCCCCGGTCCAGAACGATCCCTACTTACATACTTACTACAATTTGACAAAAAGAGGGTTTAATTTGTGTGCGTATAAATCTCGCATCACATATCTTGGACTTTGACGGCGATTTTGAGAGGACTTTGAGACGGAAGAGGAAGCAACACGAATCAAATCCACCAAGCCCGGAACCTGACCTTGAAGAACAAGTCCTAGAAGAGGAAGAGGAGGCCATGGCAAGGATTTTTGAAGAGCCACAAGGCATGGCCATGGACAACCGGACACTCAAGGAGCTTTCTGCTTCGGGATTGGATAATGCCGCACCTTTGTGTATCCAATATCCCCCACCTGCCCAAGGTAAGACCGAGGAGTTCGAGTTGAAGTCAAGTTTGCGACCACATTCCAAAATACCATAGGTTGTCCATGGAGGATCCGAACAAGCATCTGAAGGAATTCGAGGTGGTGTGTTCAAGCATGACTCCCGTCAACGTCGATGGAAGTATTTTGAAGATGAAGGCTTTTCCATTCTCTTTAATGGACAAAGCCAAAGATTGGTTGTATGAATTAGCTCCCGGAACCGTCACATCATGGGAGAGTATGAAGAAGGCATTTCTGGAGAAGTTTTTCCCAACTTCGCGAATCATCCTTTTACGTAAAAGGATAAGTGGAATTCACCAAGAAGAAGGTGAGTCTTTTCCTACGTATTATGAACGTTTTAAATCCCTTGTTGCTTCTTGTCCACAGCATCAGATGAAGGAGGAGTTACTTCTACAATACTTCTACGAGGGGCTCCTACCAATTGAACGTCAAATGCTCGATGCCTCGGCGGGTGGAGCATTGGTGGACAAGACACCCATGGCTGCCAAGGTCTTGATTGCTAACCGAGCGTTGAATACTCAACAATACGAAGGAGTAGGCCAAAGAGGACCCCCACGGCAGCAAGTTCATGAGGTAAGTTCCACACCCGACATTCATTCACAATTAGCTAATCTTACTTCCATTGTGTCTCAGATGGCCGAAGGAATGAGGATGCAAGGACCAATTGTATGCGGAATGTATTCTATCCAAGGACATGCTTCTGAGAAGTGCCCACAACTAATCGAAAATGGTGGATGGGAAAGCGCAAATGCAATTGGATTTCAAGGCCAAAACCAACCAAGGAACGATCCCTATTCTAACACCTATAATCCAGGTTGGAGAGACCACCCAAACTTCAAGTGGAGGGAGCCCCAACAACCACCACAACAAGGAGGCTTTAGAGAACAACCCCCGGGGTTCTTCACTAAGCCATACGCACCCACACATGCTCCACAACAATCTGCCCTAAATGCTTCAGGTACGTCCCTAGACAATGATACACTTCTTAAGTTACTAACTAATTTGTCTCAGGGGCAAGAAAATCAAGCCAAAGCCATGCAAAACCAAGACAAGAGGGTGGAGCAATTGGAGAAACAAATTGGGCAGATTGCAGATTTTGTAGGGAAATTTCGTGATCAAGGCCAACTTCCTAGTTCTACCATTCCAAACCCAAAGGGAGGCTTCGAAAGTGCAAAGGCCATACTCTTGAGAAGTGGAAAAGAAGTCGGGGCAGGTCCTACACCATCACCATCAGGTCCTAACGAGGACGAAAAACTGAGAATTGAAGAGGAGGAATCAAGCCAACCCACGGCAAAGGTGGAAACACCTTTGCCGCAAGCTTTAAGTGACCCCAAATTGTCCAATTCGTCCAAAAAGGGTAAGAATGTGTCAAATTCGGTTCCTACTAATGTATTTCCTTCGAATGTGCCTTTTCCTAGTAGGTTCATGCAAACAAAGAAAGAAGAAGCCGAGAAAGACATCCTTGAGACATTTCGGAAAGTTCAAGTAAACATACCCCTTTTGGATGCAATCAAGCAAGTCCCGAGGTACGCCAAGTTCTTAAAGGAGCTTTGCACCACTAAGAAGAGGATGTCGACCAAAGAGGTGGTAAAGGTAGGTGAAAATGGCTCCGCCATCTTGCAACGCAAACTACCCCCCAAATGCAAAGATCCGGGTAGTTTTACCATTCCTTGTGTGATAGGTAACACTCGTTTTGAATCTGCCATGTTAGACCTAGGTGCCTCTATAAATGTCATGCCATATTCAATTTATGCATCTATGAACCTAGGAGTATTGAAAAATGATGGTGTAATCATACAATTGGCCGATAGATCTAATGCCTATTGATAGGAGCATATTTAGGCGACTTACTTAGCTTGTTTTCGTGCATTTATATTGTTAATTCATAGTTGTTTTAGTAGTTTAAGCCATTTTCGTGTGTTTTTAGGTTCATATGGCTAAGGAAGCAAAAAGATGCATTTTGGAGGATTTTGGAGCAAAATTGGACTTGGAATGGATAGCTTATGTTTGGAGCAAAAGGAATGGACGAAATTGAAGGATTCCTAATCCATTGCAGCCACATGCACATTTAATCATTCACACCAAAACCTTGCACATGCACTCCCTTTAATCAATTAAGCCACATGCACTCCCATCCATTTCATCATTGCAGCCAACACATTCTTTCACATGCATTTTCAGATTGTCCCCTTGCACATGCAGCCACATATTCATTGCACATGCAATTCCAACCCACATGCATCCTTTAATCATTCAAACATGCAGCCACATTCCCTCCTAGCTGTCATGTTCCCCCCATTTCACCTATAAATAAGCATCCATTGCATTCATTCTCATTCATACACATTTCAGTCACAAAACACTTCCATATTCAGAATGTAGACCATCAAACTCCCTTGTGCCGTGCCCTCCCTTACAATCCAAACACCATCCTTCCATTTTCACCACTCCCCAAACCATTCACACCATCAAACTATCCTTAGACCTTGTGCTACAACGAAGAAGAAGAGAAGAGTGCCTAAACGTTCATACAATTCAAGTTTGAGTTGTTGGAATGTTTAGGTGTTTCTTTGATTTCAATGTTTAATTTCAATACTCTTTGTTTTGTACGTATGAGGAATGGAAGAGAAGAGTGCCTAAACGTTCATACAATTCAAGTTTGAGTTGTTGGAATGTTTAGGTGTTTCTTTGATTTCAAAGTTATGAGGAAATTCGAAATATATGTTTATGCTTGCATTTTGATTTGATTACTTCTAATTGCATTTCATAAGTTGTGGATTCAATTTGTTTAACCGTTTGATTGATAACTTATTTATGTATGTTTATTAAGAATGCGCGCTTAATTTTCATGCATGAATATGACGCTAGAATATAAGTGAGTTTCACCTAATCGTTATGAACTTATATTCACAAGTAGTGGAGGTTGCTTATAAACAATCGCGTTAAATGAATTCTTGGCACGAGTTTCATGCTCATCATAGTAACGAATGCCTCGTCAACACTTATAGTTTTCATAATGCTTAATGATCTTTGATTGTATCTTTATTGTGCTGTTCACGTAAAGGACTTTTGGAGAATGTAGTGAATTGCGTTGCGCTAACCCATCCAATTCATTAACTTAAGGAAAACTTGACGGTTAATTTAATCGGACCTAATTAACTTGGGGTGTTGAGAATTCATGGTTTATTGAAATGCAATTGGAAATCTTTTTATTATGCAAGTATAACATATGTGGAGATGAACCCCGTAGCTAACTTTCCATCCATTCAATTCCATCAATTTGTTTTTTCTTTTCTTGTTTCTGTTTTTATGTTTAATTTAACTTGTTGTTCAATTATGTTAAACATGTGGAACTAATTTCTTCTTAGTTAGAGGGGAATTTGAAGCCATGTATATATGTTGATTTGATTTGATTTACTCCAGTTATGAATTCATGAACTTTAGATGTGGTTTACTTTTCTGTTTTGATTAAGAACTTGTTTATGTATGTGGGTTGAGGTTCGACACTTAATTTGCATGCCTAAACTTGATGCTAGGATATAAGGGAATTTCACTTAATCGTTATGAACTTATATTCATGAGTAGTAAAGATCGCTAGTCACGATTGTGTTTAGTAAACCCTAGGATGGATTAACATGCGTATTCCATAGTTATGAATGCCTAGTCGATGTTTATGATTTCCGTTGAACTTAATGATCTTTGTTGAATGTCTCTATCATGCGTATTCCATGGTTAGGGACTTTGATTAGGAATAATTTGGTTGTAATGCGTATCCCATTCAATCCAATGAATCTAGGGAAATCTGAAAGTTAGTTTAAGCGAACCTAATTAACTTGGAGCATTGTCATTCATCGTTTGTTGAAGTCATAACGGGGAATCAAATTATATGCATATGTTCATGTGTGGATAAGGAACCCTCTAACTAGTTTCTTATCATTCTTTGTTTTACAATCTGTTTTGTTTCCAAGTTTCTGTTTTAATTTTAAATTCATCCAAAACCAATCCCCCATTTATTTTAAAGTGTTAGATTAGTTGGAAATACATTTAGTTTGTGTTTATAAGTGTTTTGATTCATTTTGTTTCCCAAATTCGTCCAAAGTACTCAAGGTGCTCAAAACTGCCCAGAAAGTGTTTTTAAGGCAGTTTCGAGTGCTTTGGGTACTGTTTGAGTCTTTTGGTTTGTTTTAGTGTTTTAAAGTTTAGTTTTGCAATATTTGAGTCTAGTATAGTATTTTATTTTGTGTTTTTACGTTTTTGAGTCAGTTTCCAAGTGATTAACAATCCCTCCTAATCCCCGGTCCAGAACGATCCCTACTTATACATATACTACAATTTGACGAAAAAAGGGTTTAATTTGTGTGCGTATAAATTATCGCATCAAATTTTGGCGCCGTTGCCGGGGATTAGAAAATTTGCTAATCCCTTGGATTGTTTTATTTTCGTTTGTTCTTTTTATTTTATTCCATATTCTTAATCTTGTTTTGTTTCTTGTTTTAGGTACTAGTTTATGACTCGGAGTTCTCATCCGATTCGTGAACATATTCTGGAGTGATTGGGTTCTTCGTCCGGCTGCAAGACGTAAAAGAAAGCGCTACTTGGGAGGCAACCCAATGCACTGAATAAAACAAAGCATGTTCATAAAAAATAAAAATTAAAAAAAAAAATAATAAAAATAAAAAAAATTTTAAAATACTAAACATGGAGAAAGATGGAGCCTTCACAGAGGTTGTTTACGTGAAGCCCCACTACGAGGCGTCGAAGCAGAAGGCATAGAAGCGGAAGGCATAGAAGCAGGAGGCATAGAAGCGGAAGGCATTGGAGCGGAAGGCATCAGAGCGGGAGGCATCGGAGCTAGAGCATTCCAGGCCTCAATACTTGGCCAAGCGCTGGATGACCCAGGAAAAAGGTGCCTCTGGGGATAAGCAGCAAGCTTTTGACGGTCACTTTGAATCCGACCTTCAGATTCTTGCAGCTCATCAAGCTTCCTCTTCATGCCCGCCGAATAGTCATTTGCAAGCACATGCAAACTTCTATTCTCGTACTTAAGCTGTTTGATCTCCTGCTTAAGACTTTCCACCTCTCCCATCAACGATTCCACTTGGCGGGACCGAGCAAGCAGGCGTTGGCCCATGTTGGACACAGAGCTCGCACACTGAACACTAAGTGCGAGGGACTCTTGAACGGCCAACTCATCGGACCGTCCTGACAGCAACCTACTATCTTTTGGAGTGAGGAGGTTCCTAGCTACTATTGTAGCTGTTGTGGCGTCCTGCATCACAGAGTCTTCACCTGAAAGAGGACTGTTAGAAGATAAGAAAGAAGGGCGCCATACGTTACCTTGACGCGGCGCGCCCGTTTCACTGCTGAGACTCAATTCTAAGCTAAGGTTCGATGGGTTTGCCATTTTTCAAAAGTTTTCAAAGAGAAGGGGTGGATGGCGTTAAATTTCAAACGGCCGGAGACGATGTTCAAGAATGGGAATTCTTCAGAGTGTGTTTGTTGGGGTGATCGATACCTCTATAAAAAGCCAAGGCGACGCGTCCACCGATTCAAAAAGCCGGAATTTCCGGCGTAATTTTGGCGACGCTTTCTCGGCTTTTCAGAAGACGTGTTCAACTTTGTCAAAAGATTTCTTCTTTTCAGAAAACACGTGGAGGCCATCATCGCAACTACACGTCTTTAGCCGACAAGCGCAAAGTTCGGCGACGCTTTCTCTGCTTTTCAGAAAACGCGTGCAGCTTTGTCAAAGGAGCCGCATCTGCACTACCACGTGTCGTTCAGAAAACGAAGGGGCGCCTGCTCAGAAATCGAAGAGGCGTCGTTCAGAAATCAAAGAGGCGTATTCAGAAATCGAAGAGGCGCCACTATTTCAGAAAGCCTGATTTGCGGGATCGAAGAGACGTTTGTCGACAAGGGTAAAAGAACAGTACCACCACTTGATATTATCTCTATATATGTCGACCTTCATCTTTTGTGGCAAGGCAGACATGAAGAAAATGCCCAACTCTTCCTCACCTCTAAGGGCGCACTCCCAGCAAAGCCTTTTGAAATACTCAATTTCTTCTTCTTCCCCAAAGATGATACCGGATGCCTGGAGTACAGATGACCCAGGAGGAAACGGCAGATTGAAGTGTGCTGATTCATTCACCGCTTCTTCAAAAGCAAAGGTATCTCATATCATCAAGGTCAAAAGCAAAAGTATCTCATATCATGCTCTTTCCCTGTCTTTTTCTTTGTCCTTGTTCTTACTCGCATGGCAAAGTAAAAGAAGCAATCAGCCGGCACTTGGAGTCAGTCTTCCGATCTGGAGCCAACTGCCTGGAATCTATTCCTGATTGCTTACCTAGCGTTGCTCTCGAGTAGTCATCTTCAACGGTTGATACACTTCCGGAGAAGGGACCACTTCTGGAAAGGGGAGCGAGTAAAGCAAGTGAAAATGATACATTGAAGCATGTGGAGACAAACATAGGCTGAGTTATCCTCCAACCCTTTTCAATACGAATTGGAAAGATTGAACAAAGAAACAGACCAAAGGGGTAAGCTCAGACCTTCGAGGAAGACCAAAAGAATCCTCCAGCCCAGTAGCACAAAGGAAAATCAACAAGTGGGGGAGACCAAAAGAATTCCTGCTGCCCAGTTCAAGAGTAGCACAAAGGAAAATCAACGAGTGGAGGAGACCAAAAGAATCCTCCAGCCCAGTTCAAGAGTAGCCTGTGGAAAATCAACGATGGGTGAAAACCAGTTCAAGATTAAGCCTGTGGAATCACCTAGATCAACCCATGCATTCAACAAAGGAAGACCGAGAAAGCACTCCAATTCCAGATTTGCGTCTCTAAACTCTTCTCTTTGTTAGTTACATTCTGCCATGTTTAGTATGTTTAGTTGCTTTTTGTGTGTTTACTTATGTTTTGTGTGAATCTATGCTTAAAACATTGAGGACAATGTTTGATTTAAGTGTAGGGGGGTAACTAAGTATATTTAATGCAAATTCGTGGGATTTTATCACCCATTACTTCAAATGTTGTTCCTTGCTGTTTTAAGGTGTTTTTAAGTTGTTTTAGAGTATTTTAGTATGTTTTGTTTTTATAACTCCGAAAATCACATAAAAATTTGAAAAACACGTTTTGAAAAGCCTCAAAAGAGTGTTTTGAGTCGTTTTTGTGTGATTGTGTCTTAGGGTACCTTCCAACACAATGATAAGGATTTGGTTTGTAATTGCATGACTGTTAAAGAGAGTTATAAACATGGATGAAAGTTTGATTTACTCTTGGTATATGCTTGGTTATGGTTATAATGTATGACTTCACATGCAATCATAAAAGAAAAAAATTTGTTTTTGTAACATGCTTGAAGGAAGGAACTCAAACAAACGCTACAACCTTGTGAGACTTGAGCCTAAATGTTCTTTGGAGAGTTATTTTCTGTGATTCTTTGTTTTCTAAAGTTGTTGCATGATCTCATTATTCCTTGCTTGGTTGCTACTTAGAATGCAATTGTATCATGATAGAACTAAATGCTAGAACTTATATCTGTTTCATTCAAAGCATGACATTGAATTGCATAACATATATCAAGATGAAGTTGTGTAGTTGCCACCATAGCCAAATAGCCTTACTTCCCATATTTCGTATTTGTTGTAAGTTTTAACCCCGTTGAGCCTTGTTTAGCCTTTATTCTTTGTTTACCCACATTATCCTCACCTAGCCTAGTGTAGGACAGTCCACACCCTTGTTCTTAAATGATAGTGAGCATGACTTAAATGAATTCCTTTTGAGTACATTATGAAAGAAAATAAGTGTGGGGGAGAATGTTTTGTTCTTAAGCATTTATGTATGTTTTGAGAGTCAAAAGAAAAGAAAAAAAATTGTGAAAAACATATGAAAAAGAAAAACAGAAAAGAAAAGAAAGAAAGAAAGAAAAAAGATCTTGTTCTCCCTTTTTGTTCAAAAGTTGAGTTTTCATTCAAAAGTGAATTCTAAGTTAATTCAAATGCTTTGCTCGCTATTTCTTTAAGAACCTTTGTTTTCCATATCCCTTCTTTGTTAGCCAAACACCTTTAGCCCCGTTACACCCCTTTGACTTCTATCTTGATCGTTATGTGTTCAATAATGTGGAGTTTGGAATTGATATGAGCTTATGGAATCACTGGTTCTCATTCTAAGTAGTAGCATTCTATTCATGAGATCATATTCATGTCATTATCGTAAATCCAGAAAATGCTTTCTTTGTTATAACATATGTGAGATACTAGTCTTTCATGTTTACATCAATCTCTCACATATAACTAGTGTAGGGTGTGTAGTCAGAAAATCTGTGTGAAAATAGAGTGCATTCTAGTAAGGAATTGAGGAAATTCTCTAAGGCATGTTACTACATTCGAAATGTGTTTTAAATGCTTAAAAGCGAACTAGTATGTGGTGACTATGAGTAAGAATGTACTTAAGTGTAAAGATGGCTAAAATCTGTGGGAATAATGATTTTTAACATGTCATGTGCATTGGAAATCCTTGAGACGATTGTTGGAAGGTTTAGGTTGTGTTTTACTTGTTTAGTGTCGTTTTGTTTGTTTTGTTTTTCTGTTTTGCTCGAGGACGAGCAAAAGATAAGTGTGGGGGAATTTGATAGGAGCATATTTAGGCGACTTACTTAGCTTGTTTTCGTGCATTTATATTGTTAATTCATAGTTGTTTTAGTAGTTTAAGCCATTTTCGTGTGTTTTTAGGTTCATATGGCTAAGGAAGCAAAAAGATGCATTTTGGAGCATTTTGGAGCAAAATTGGACTTGGAATGGATAGCTTATGTTTGGAGCAAAAGGAATGGACGAAATTGAAGGATTCCTAATCCATTGCAGCCACATGCACATTTAATCATTCACACTAAAACCTTGCACATGCACTCCCTTTAATTAATTAAGCCACATGCACTCCCATCCATTTCATCATTGCAGCCAACACATGCTTTCACATGCATTTTCAGATTGTCCCCTTGCACATGCAGCCACATATTCATTGCACATGCAATTCCAACCCACATGCATCCTTTAATCATTCAAACATGCAGCCACATTCCCTCCTAGCTGTCATATTCCCCCCATTTCACCTATAAATAAGCATCTATTGCATTCATTCTCATTCATACACATTTCAGTCACAAAACACTTCCATATTCAGAATGTAGACCATCAAACTCCCTTGTGCCGTGCCCTCCCTTACAATCCAAACACCATCCTTCCATTTTCACCACTCCCCAAACCATTCACACCATCAAACTATCCTTAGACCTTGTGCTACAACGAAGAGGAAGAGAAGAGTGCCTAAACGTTCATACAATTCAAGTTTGAGTTGTTGGAATGTTTAGGTGTTTCTTTGATTTCAATGTTTAATTTCAATACTCTTTGTTTTGTACGTATGAGGAATGGAAGAGAAGAGTGCCTAAACGTTCATACAATTCAAGTTTGAGTTGTTGGAATGTTTAGGTGTTTCTTTGATTTCAAAGTTATGAGGAAATTCGAAATATATGTTTATGCTTGCATTTTGATTTGATTACTTCTAATTGCATTTCATAAGTTGTGGATTCAATTTGTTTAACCGTTTGATTGATAACTTATTTATGTATGTTTATTAAGAATGCGCGCTTAATTTTCATGCATGAATATGACCCTAGAATATAAGTGAGTTTCACCTAATCGTTATGAACTTATATTCACAAGTAGTGGAGGTTGCTTATAAACAATCGCGTTAAATGAATTCTTGGCACGAGTTTCATGCTCATCATAGTAACGAATGCCTCGTCAACACTTATAGTTTTCATAATGCTTAATGATCTTTGATTGTATCTTTATTGTGCTGTTCACGTAAAGGACTTTTGGAGAATGTAGTGAATTGCGTTGCGCTAACCCATCCAATTCATTAACTTAAGGAAAACTTGACGGTTAATTTAATCGGACCTAATTAACTTGGGGTGTTGAGAATTCATGGTTTATTGAAATGCAATTGGAAATCTTTTTATTATGCAAGTATAACATATGTGGAGATGAACCCCGTAGCTAACTTTCCATCCATTCAATTCCATCAATTTGTTCTTTCTTTTCTTGTTTCTGTTTTCATGTTTAATTTAACTTGTTGTTCAATTATGTTAAACATGTGGAACTAATTTCTTCTTAGTTAGAGGCGAATTTGAAGCCATGTATATATGTTGATTTGATTTGATTTACTCCAGTTATGAATTCATGAACTTTAGATGTGGTTTACTTTTCTGTTTTGATTAAGAACTTGTTTATGTATGTGGGTTGAGGTTCGACACTTAATTTGCATGCCTAAACTTGATGCTAGGATATAAGGGAATTTCACTTAATCGTTATGAACTTATATTCATGAGTAGTAAAGATCGCTAGTCACGATTGTGTTTAGTAAACCCTAGGATGGATTAACATGCGTATTCCATAGTTATGAATGCCTAGTCGATGTTTATGATTTCCGTTGAACTTAATGATCTTTGTTGAATGTCTCTATCATGCGTATTCCATGGTTAGGGACTTTGATTAGGAATAATTTGGTTGTAATGCGTATCCCATTCAATCCAATGAATCTAGGGAAATCTGAAAGTTAGTTTAAGCGAACCTAATTAACTTGGAGCATTGTCATTCATCATTTGTTGAAGTCATAACGGGGAATCAAATTATATGCATATGTTCATGTGTGGATAAGGAACCCTCTAACTAGTTTCTTATCATTCTTTGTTTTACAATCTGTTTTGTTTCCAAGTTTCTGTTTTAATTTTAAATTCATCCAAAACCAATCCCCCATTTATTTTAAAGTGTTAGATTAGTTGGAAATACATTTAGTTTGTGTTTATAAGTGTTTTGATTCATTTTGTTTCCCAAATTCGTCCAAAGTACTCAAGGTGCTCAAAATTGCCCAGAAAGTGTTTTTAAGGCAGTTTCGAGTGCTTTGGGTACTGTTTGAGTCTTTTGGTTTGTTTTAGTGTTTTAAAGTTTAGTTTTGCAATATTTGAGTCTAGTATAGTATTTTATTTTGTGTTTTTACGTTTTTGAGTCAAATCCAAGTGATTAACAATCCCTCCTAATCCCCAGTCCAGAACGATCCCTACTTATACATATACTACAATTTGACGAAAAGAGGGTTTAATTTGTGTGCGTATAAATCACGCATCACCTATCCAAAATGAGTTTTGGAAGATGTGTTAGTGCAGGTAAATCATTTAATCTTTTCGGCGGACTTCTATGTTCTCGAGATGGATGAATCTGACCATGCCCCTTCGTTGCCAATCCTCCTTGGGCGGCCATTCATGAAGACGGCTCGAACGAAGATTGATGTGTTTAATGGAACTTTGTCCATGGAATTTGATGGGGAAGTTGTTAATTTTAGTCTTTCTGATTCTATTAAGTATCCTAGTGAGGATCATTCATGTTTCTCCATTGACATAATTGACTCGTTGGCGCAGGGATACCTTGAAGATTTGAACGCCGATGCACTTGAAAACGTTATTACAAGAAGCATGGAACTCAAAATCAAGGGAGGGGGGATTGTTGCTAGGCCACGGCACACGCACTCCATTGCAAGCCGTGCATCATAGTGAGGAATGTATCGAGTTGGTTGCTGCCCTTGAGTTATTGCCTAAGCACGAGGGTAAGTTTTCTAACTTTGAGTCAATTTCCATTTCGACTAACAAGTTGCTTCCATCCATAGTTCAGTGATGCGAGATTTATACGCACACAAATTAAACCCTCTTTTCGTCAAATTGTAGTATATGTATAAGTAGGGATCGTTCTAGACCGGGGATTAGGAGGGATTGTTAACCACTTGGATTTGACTCAAAAACGTAAAATAACAATATGAAACACTATACTAGACTCAAAGAATGCAAAACTAAACTTTAAAACACTAAAACAAACGAAAAGACTCAAACATCACCCAAAACACTCAAAACTGCCTTAAAATCACTTTCTGGGCAGTTTTGAGCACTTTGGTGAATTTGGACGAATTTATGTAACAAATTTAATCAAAACACTTAGAAACATAAACTAAGACACTTTCTAACTAAATTGGACAATAAAGTAAAGGGGGATTTAGATTTATACGAAAATTGAAATAACAAAACAAGTTAATAAACTAAACAGATTGTAAAACGAATTTGATGGAATGGAATGAATGGATGATAGAATGGCTAAGGGGTTCATCTCCATACATGTTATACTTGCATAATAAACGATTTCCAATTGCATTTCAACAAATCATTAATTCTCAACACCCCAAGTTAACCGTGATGCACTAATTAACCTTCAAATCTTCCTAACGTTATTGAATTGGATGATTGCATACGACAACCCAAAACATTCCCCACAAGTCCCCTACATGATTGCATAATAGAGATACAAGCAAGAATCATTACGCTCTATGAAAATTATAAGTGTTGACGGGGCATTCGTTACTATGATTGCATGAAACTTATGCCAAGAATTCGTTTAACGCGATTGTTTATAAGCAACCTCCACTACTTGTGAATATAACTTCGTAACTATTAGGTGAAACTCACTTATATTCTAGCGTCATATTCATGCATGAAAATTAAGCGTGCACTCTCAATAAACATACATAAATAAGTTATCAATCAAACAGTTAAACAAATTGAATCCACAACTTATGAAACGCAATTAGAAGTAATCAAATCAAAATGCAAGCATAAACATATATTTCGAATTACCCCCTAACCAAGGGGGATTTAGTTCCTCATGGTACAAAACAAAGAGAATCAAAGAAACACCTAAACATTCCAACAACTCAAACTTGAATTGTATGAACGTTTAGGTCCTCTTCTCTTCCATTCCTCATTCGTACAAAACAAAGAGTATTGAAATTAAACATTGAAATCAAAGAAACACCTAAACATTCCAACAACTCAAACTTGAATTGTATGAACGTTTAGGCACTCTTCTCTTCCTCTTCGTTGTAGCACAAGGTCTAAGGATAGTTTGATGGTGTGAATGGTTTGGGTAGTGGTGAAAATGGAAGGATGGTGTTTGGATTTGTAGGGAGACTCACGGCACAAAGGGGGAAGTGTTTGTGGTATGTACAATGGATGAATTTCTGAAATGGAAGTGTGGGATGAATTGAGGTGTGAATGAGTGTGAATGAATGTTGTGTGAAGTGTGTATGGTTTTTATAGGGAGATGAATGGATGGGAGAGGGAACATGACAGCTAGGTTAAGTGAATGCATGTGCAAAACAGCTAGGATGGCTGAAATTGTAAGGGGAATGCATGTGCAATGTTGGAAATCTGATGGGAGAAAGGTGGATGCATGTGTTGGCTGATTTAAAGAATGTGAGGGAATGATGAAAGGGGAAACATGACAGCTAGGATGAATGCATGTGGAGTGCATGTGCAATGTTTTAAAGGATGGAATGCATGTGAATATGCTAGAAATCTGATGGGAATGAATGATTAAATGTGAATGGCTGATTAAAATCTAGGGTGCATGTGGGTTAGAAATGCATGTGGGTGAATGTTTGAATGATTAAAGGGGAAACATGACAGCTAGGTTGGTTGGTGGCTGCCATGGAGGTGTGGAATGATGGAATTGCACAAGGGGAATGCATGTGCACGGTTTTGGTGTGGAGAAATGATTATGGATGCATGTGTTGAATGATTTCTTGGTGAGGGATGTGGAGTGGCTGGAATGATGAAAGAATAAAGGGTGCATGTGGGTTAATTAATTAAAGGGAGTGCATGTGCAATGTTGTTGTTGGTGCAATGATGGAGGAACAAGTGCATGTGGCTGAAATGTGGAAGGTGTGTGGCTACTTCAAGTAGGAATCCTTGTGACATCAACTCTTCAATTTCGTCCATTCCTTTTGCTCCAAGTATAAGTTATTCCTTCCAAGTCCAATTTTGCTCCAAAATGCTCCAAAATGCATCTTTTTGCTTCCTTAGCCACATGAACCTAAAAACACACGAAAATGGCTTAAACGCCAAAAACAACTATGAATTAACAATATAAATGCACGAAAACAAGCTAAGTAAGTCGCCTAAATATGCTCCTATCATTCAGGCACCTACCTTTGATCTCAAACCACTACCTAGCCATTTGAAGTACATTTTCTTGGGGGAAGCTGAGACCTTACCTGCCATTATTTCTTCATCACTCACGGCACAAGAAGAAGAGAAACTAGTGCGTGTTTTGAAGGAGTACAAATCTGCCCTAGGTTGGACCTTGGCTGATATCAAAGGTATTAGTCCCGCCACATGTATGCATCACATATTTCTTGAGGAGGGGGCCAAACCAACTAGAGAGGCTCAACGCCGTCTCAACCCTCCGATGATGGAAGTGGTGAAAAAGGAGATAATCAAACTCCTTGATTGTGGAATGATTTACCGCATCTCTGATAGTCGTTGGGTTTCACCTATCCAATGTGTTCCCAAGAAATCTGGAGTGACTGTTGTGGAGAATGCGGAGAACGAGCTTGTGCCCACCCGAATCCAAACCGGTTGGCGTGTATGCATTGATTATAGGAAGATAAACGCCACCACAAGGAAGGACCACTTCCCATTGCCGTTCCTAGATCAAATGCTTGAGAGGTTAGCGGGTCATTTATTTTATTGTTTTCTTGATGGATATTCTGGTTATAATCAAATTGTTATTGCCCCGGATGATCAAGAAAATACCACTTTTACTTGTCCCTTTGGAACGTTTGCATATCGACGCATGCCATTCGGTTTGTACAATGCTCCTGCCACGTTTCAAAGGTGTATGGTTAGCATATTTTCTGATTATGTTGAGAGGATTATTGAAATATTCATGGATGACTTTAGTGTGTTTGGGGATTCTTTTGATCATTTTTTACATAATCTGACCTTAATTTTGAAACGTTGTGTTGAAACAAATTTTGTGCTTAATTGGGAAAAATGTCACTTCATGGTTAAGCAAGGTATTGTTCTAAGACATATTATTTCTGAAAAAGGCATTGAAGTAGATAAATCTAAGGTAGACCTTGTTCGTCACTTACCCTCTCTAACTTCGGTTAGAGAGGTTCGTTCGTTTCTTGGTCATGCAGGTTTTTATAGGCGTTTCATAAAGGATTTCTCCAAGATTGCGCAGCCACTATGCCTTTTGCTTCAAAAAGAGGTGGTTTTCGAGTTCAACGAGGCGTGTGAGAAAGCATTCAACCATCTCAAGGACCTCCTCACCACGGCACCAATCATCACTCCACCAGATTGGTCCATTCCCTTTGAGTTGATGTGTGATGCATCGGATTATGCCCTTGGAGCTGTTTTGGGCCAAAGGAAAAACAAACAGCCACATGTTATTTATTATGCTTCACGCACTTTAAATGATGCTCAATTGAATTATTCTACAACCGAAAAAGAACTTTTGGTGGTTGTATTTGCATTAGATAAGTTTAGATCATATTTAATTGGTACTAAAGTAATTGTTTTCACTGACCACGCAGCCTTGAAGTATCTTTTCACCAAAAAGGAGGCCAAACCAAGGCTCATTCGTTGGATGCTCCTACTTCAAGAATTCGACATTGAAATTAGGGACAAGAAAGGATGTGAAAACGTGGTGGCTGACCACCTAAGTCGAATGGTGCGTGAAGAAGAAGCCCTCCCCATTTCAGAAACGTTTCCGGATGAACAACTTCTGTCCGTTGAGGTAAGTACCCCTTGGTATGCCGATTTGGTTAATTTTTTGGTGTCTAAGCAAGTTCCTAACACCTTAAGCAAGGCCCAACGTGATAAACTAAAAAAGGATGCACATTTTTATGTTTGGGACGACCCTTATTTATGGAAAATATGCCCAGATTAGATTGTGCGTCGTTGTGTTCATGAATCTGAGTTTAATTCCATTTTGAGTTTTTGCCATACATATGCATGTGGTGGACACTTTGGCACACAACGCACAGCGTTTAAGGTTCTTGAAAGTGGTTTTTATTGGCCTACATTGTTTAGAGATGCTAGGGTTTTTTGCTTAACATGTGATCGATGTCAAAAGACCGGAAGTTTAGGCCAAAGACACCAAATGCCGCAAACCCCACTCCTTGTTGTCGAAATCTTTAATGTTTGGGGTATTGATTTTGTGGGTCCTTTCCCTATGTCGTTTGGTTATACTTACATTTTACTTGCCGTTGATCATGTGTCAAAGTGGGTGGAAGCTAAAGCCACCCGAACTAACGATTCTAGAGTTGTTGCAGATTTTGTAAAATCTAACATTTTCTCTAGATTTGGGATGCCTCGAGTGCTCATAAGCGATGGTGGGTCTCATTTTTGCAACCGGACCATTGCGGCGTTGCTCAAGAAGTACAACGTGATGCATAAGGTTTCCACACCTTATCACCCCCAAACAAGTGGCCAAGCCGAAGTTTCAAATCGAGAAATAAAGCAAATCCTGGAAAAGACCGTTGGGCCGAATAGAAAAGATTGGAGCTTGCGTTTGGAGGATGCATTGTGCGCGTATCGAACGGCTTACAAAACGCCCATTGGTATGTCCCCATTTCGGTTAATCTATGGCAAGCCATGCCATTTACCCATGGAGCTTGAACACAAGGCACATTGGGCGGTCAAGACCTTTAATATGGATGTGGACACGACTAGAACCCATAGGAAGCTACAATTGAACGAGCTTGAAGAGATGAGGCATGAGGCGTATGAGAATGCCCGGATTTACAAGGAGAAGACCAAGGCCGTCCATGACAAGATGATTAGAGGCAAAACCTTCTCAATCGGGCATAAAGTGTTGTTATTCAATTCCCGTCTTCGGTTATTCCCCGGTAAGTTACGTTCTAAGTAGGTTGGTCCATTTGTTATCACTAATGTTTTTGTGCATGGTGCTGTCCAAATACAAAGTTTGAAAACTGGACAAGAATTCAAAGTGAATGGCCATAGGTTGAAACCCTACTACGAGAACTTTGTTGAGCATGTTGTGGAGGAAATCCCATTGCATGTCGTGGGCTCCAATGGGGAATGAGGGTTTTAATTTGTGTGCTTATATATTTCGTATCATTGTCCACAACATCAAATGAAGGAAGAGTTGCTCCTTCAATATTTCTATGAAGGCCTTCTACCAATCGAATGTCAAATGCTAGATGCCTCGGCGGGAAGAGCTTTGGTAGATAAAACACCCATGGCAGCCAAGACACTCATTGCAACCCATGCATTGAATGCACAACAATACGAAGGCATGGGACAAAGGGATAACCCACGGCCACAAGTTAATGAGGTAAGCTCTTCATCCGATATTCAATCTCAATTAGCTAATCTTACTTCTATTGTGTCTCAAATGGCCGAAGGTATGAAGATCCAAGGACCAATGGTGTGTGGAGTATGTTCTATTCAAGGACATGATTCTGACAAGTGTCCTCAACTTATTGAGAATGGTGGATGGGAGACCGCGAATGCAATTGGATTTCAAAGCCAAAGTCAACCAAGGAACAATCCATATTCCAACACCTACAATCCCGGTTGGAGAGATCACCCAAACTTCAAGTGGAGGGAGCCACAACAACCCCAATCACAAGTTAGGCAACAACCCTCGGGCTTCTACAACAAGCCATACGCACCAACACAAGCACCTCCACAATCTGCCCAAACAAGTTCAGGTAACACTTTAGACAATGATACACTTCTTAAATTGCTAACTAACTTGTCTTAGGGGCAAGAAAATCAAGCCAAGGCAATGCAAAACATTGACAAAAGGGTGGATCATTTGGAGAAACAAATTGGGCAGATTGCAGATTTTGTAGGGAAATTTCGAGACCAAGGCCAACTCCCTAGTTCTACCATTCCAAATCCAAAAGGAGGGTTCGAAAGTGCAAAAGCCATATTGTTGAGAAATGGAAAAGAAGTTGGGGCAGGTTCTTCATCAAAAACAGGTCACAAAGAGGATGAAAAACTGCACTTTGAAGAGGGGAAAGCAACCAAACCCACGGCAAGGGTGGAACTCCCTTTGCCACAAGTTTCTAATGACCCTAAACCATCCAATCTGTCCAATAAAGGTAAGAATGTGTCAAATTCAGTTCCTACTAATGTTTTTCCTTCGAATGTTCCTTTTCCTAGTAGGTTCATGCAAACAAAGAAGGAGGAAGCTGAAAAAGACATTCTTGAGACATTTAGGAAAGTTCAAGTTAACATACCCCTTTTGGATGCAATCAAGCAAGTTCCACGCTATGCCAAGTTTTTAAAGGTGTTAAAAAATGATGGTGTAATCATACAATTGGCCGATAGATCTAACGCCTATCCAAAGGGAGTTTTGGAAGATGTTTTAGTGCAGGTTAATCATTTAATCTTCCCGGCGGATTTCTATGTTCTCGACATGGATAAATCAGATCATGCCACTTCATTACCCATCCTCCTTGGAAGACCATTCATGAAAACGGCCCGGACCAAGATTGACGTGTTTAATGGAACTTTGTCCATGGAATTTGATGGGGAAGTTGTTAATTTCAATCTTTCTGATTCTATTAAGTACCCTAGTGATAGGAGCGTATTTATGCTACTTAGTTATGTTGTTTCCTTGCATTTAGTTACTTAATTACTATCTATTTTAGTCTTTTAAGCTATTTTCGTATGTTTTTAGGTCCTAATGGCAAAAGGAGCACGAAAGTACATTTTGAGGCTATTTGGAGCAGTTTTGGGCATGGATTGGATAGCTTAACTATGGAGCAATGTGGATGGACGAAATTGAAGTTAAGAGAAGCTAGGAAAGGCTAAAAATCTGGAGAAAGAAGTCCAAATGCAAAGAAGATAAGGAAAGAGCAAGAAATAAGGAACCTTATCCAAATTTCCTTATCTTATCCAAACCTTATCCAACCTTATCTTATCTTATCCTATCCTAATCTTTTCCTACCTTAATTCCAACTTCAAAGAGGACTCCTTTTCACATTAAATCACCTAAATATCAAGTTCTAGAAGCCCTATTTTCGTGCATTAAGTTTATGCCACATGTAACCCTTCTAGAAGTTCTAGAATCTGCCACAAGGACCATTCATTGTCCTCCTTGGAATCTGATTGAAAGTATCCTTGTTCTTTGGTGATTTGGAGTCCTAATTCCTCTCCTTTTCAGCCCAAATTCGTGCCTCCCCTTCACCCTATAAATACTTGATGCCACAACACTCAAAAACCACCACCCTCTACCACAAATTCACACCACACCATCCACCACACCTCAAGAGCCTTAATTCACATAAATCCCCATTGTTGGCAGCAAGGAAGGAAGGACGAGCCACCTGGAGTGTTTCTAGGTGTATTCTATCTTTGTTTTTAATGTTTAAGATTAATTATCTTTGTTTTGTAAACATGAGGAGCTAAACTTGTTTTAGCTAGAGGAGACTTTGAAACCATGATTATATTTGCAATATGAATTGATTAATTCCAGTTGTTATTTCATAAATTGTGAATGCAATTTACTTAATCGTTTGATGGATAACTTATTCTTGTTTGTTGATTAAGGGTGCACACTTAGTTTGCATGCATGAATTTGGGGCTAGAATATAAGGAAGTTTCACATAATCGTTACAAACTTATATTCACAAGTAGTTAAGGTTGTTTTCACAATCATGTTAAGTAAATTCCTAGCATGAGTATCATGATGTCATAGTTACAAGTGCTTTGTCAATACTTATGATTTTCATAGAACGTAATGATCTTTGATTGTATCTCTATTACGATGTCATTGATAGGAGCATATTTAGGCAACTTACTTAGCTTGTTTTCGTGCATTTATGTTGTTAATTCATAGTTGTTTTAGTAGTTTAAGCTATTTTCGTGTGTTTTTAGGTCCTAATGGCAAAAGGAGCAAGAAAGTGCATTTTGAGGCTATTTGGAGCATTTTTGGGCATGGATTGGATAGCTTAACAATGGAGCAAAGAGGATGGACGAAATTGAAGACTAGAAGAGCTAGGAAAGGCTACAAATCTGGTGGAAGAAGTCCTAATACAATGAAGATAAGGAAGAAGCAAGAAACAAGGAACCTTATCCAACCTTATCCAACCTTATCCAACCTTATCCAACCTTATCTTATCCTATCCTAGAAACCCTATCCTATCCTATCTCTAACATTATCCTATTCTATCCTATCCAAATCAGATTGGGACCTAAACCTAGCTACTTAGGGAGAATCAATTACACATTTAAACACCTATTTCAGTTTCTAGAAGACTCATCCATACCATTGCCGCAAATCACCATTCCTTGTAGGTTTAGGAATCACAATCCTTTTCCTACTCTTATATCACATGTCCTAGGCCCTTTAGGATTAGGAAATCTGCCTTAAACACAGTTTCTAGAACACCTAATCCTATCCCTACATGTGTGCCGCACCTAGCCTTCTAGAACTCCCTAATTCCTAGCCGAAATTCCTATTCCCAATCCCACTTGATTTCTGCCTTGAATTAACCCTTTTTCAATAGGATTAGGCAATCCTTTTCCTTCACTAAGTGTGCCAAACTAGCCTATATAAACTCCTTGCCGTGCCATTTAATGACCACCACCCTTCACACAACAATCATTCATTCATAAACACAACCATCCTTTGCCGTGACCTTACAACCACCCATCCATCATTCCCCTACTTCCACACCTCCATCCCAACC
The DNA here is from genome assembly GCF_041283825.1 of Pyrus communis. Classification (NCBI taxonomy): domain Eukaryota; kingdom Viridiplantae; phylum Streptophyta; class Magnoliopsida; order Rosales; family Rosaceae; genus Pyrus; species Pyrus communis. Next base: position 24,495,593 of record NC_142569.1, read on the forward strand.
TCCATACACCACCATAGACCCTTTGCCGTGACTTAGCAAGGAGGAGGAGAAGGAAGACCAAGCCTTGGGCGTTTGTGCATTCAAGTTGGAGTGTTGGACGTTTCTAGGTGTAATCTATCCTTTATTGTTAATGTTTAAATCTATGTTGCTTTGTTTTGTCATGAACATGAGAGGCTAAACTCGTTTTAGCCTAGGGATGCTTTGAAACCATGATTACATTTATAATATGAGTTGATTAAGTCCAGTTGTGATTTCATAAATTGTGAACGCAATTTACTTAACCGTTTGACGGATAACTTATTCTTGTATGTTTATTAGGGAGGCCTACTTAATTTGCATGCTTGAATTTGGGGCTAGAATATTAGGGTGTTTCACATAATCGTCACAAACTAATATTCACAAGTAGTTAAGGTTGTTTTCACAATCATGTTAAGTAAATTCTTGGCATAAGTTTCATGCAATTCATAGTAATGAGAGCTTCGTCAATGCTTATGGTTTTCAAAGAACTTTATGATTCTTGCTTGTATCTCTATTATTCAATTCATGTAGGGAACTTGTGGGGAATGCTTTGAGTTGTCGTATGCAATCATCCAATTCAATAACGTGAGGAAAATCTGAGGGTTAATTAGTGCAATTCACGGTTAATCTGGGGTGTTGAGGTTAATGGTTTATCAGAAAAGCAACTGGAAATCAATTTATGTTAGAACGTATCATGTGTGGAGAAGTATCCCTTGGTTATCCCATCATCCATTAGTTTTTCTTATTTTCGTCCAAAATCTGTTTTAAAGTTTTAAGTCACTTGTTTTCTTTTAAATTCGTCCAAAATCAAAGCCCCCTTTCTTATTTGTTCCAAATCTGTCCAAAAGAGTCTTTTTGAGTCTTTAGAGTCAAAACCAAGTGTATTTTCGTCCAAATTAAGTCCTAGAGTCTAAATTGAGTCTTTTTGGTTGTTTTGAGTTGTTTTGAGTCATATAAGATAGTAAGAGTCTTGTGAGTCTATTTAAAGTGTTTTAAAACATATTTTTACATCTTTGAGTCAATTTTCATTAGATTAGCAATCCCTCCTAATCCTCGGCCTAGAACGATCCCTACTTATATCTATACTACAATTGTCAAAAAGAGGGTTTAATTTGAGTGCTATCTTTTATCACATCAGTCATGTAGGGGACTTTTGAAGAATGCTTTGGGTTGTCGTATGATGTCATCCAATCCAATAACTTAAGGAAAATCTGATGGTTAATTAGTGATGTCACAGTTAATCTAGGGTGTTGAGGTTCATGGTTTATCGAAAAGCAACTGGAAATCAATTTGTATGCAAGTGTGTCATGTGTGGAGAAGAATCCTCTAGCTATCTAATCATCCATCGTTTTTCCCAAATTCGTCCAAATCCTATTCAAGTCTTTTAGTTACTTGTTTTTATCTTAAATTCGTCAAAAACCCAATCCCCTTTATTTAGTTGTGTCAAATCTGTCCTAATTAGTGTTTTTGAGTGTTTTGAGTCAAAACCAAACCTATTTTCGTCCAAGTTGAGTCTTAGAGTCTAGTTTGAGTCTTTTTGATTGTTTTGTGTTGTTTAGAGTCTTTTAAGTTTGTTTTGAGTCATATAAGTTTAGTTAAGAGTCTTTTGAGTTTGTTTAAGTGTTTTGAAGCATATTTTTGTATCTTTGAGTCAGTTTTCATTAGATTAGCAATCCCTCCTAATCCCCGGCCTAGAACTATCCCTACTTATATCTATACTACAATTGTCAAAAAGAGGGTTTTAATTTGAGTGTTAGAATATTTCACATCACCTAGTGAGGACCATTCATGTTTCTCTATTGATATAATTGACTCTTTGGCGCAGGGATATCTTGACGATTTGAATGATGATGCGCTTGAAAAAGTCATTACAAGAGGCATGGAACGTAACAACGAGGGGGTAGCACCTATGTTAACCCACGGCACACCTAAAGCACTTCATGCCGTGTCTCCTAGTGAGGAAGTTAGTGAGATGGTTGCTGCCCTAGAGTTGTTGCCTATGCATGATGGTAAGTTTCCTAATCGTGAGTCAATTCCTATTTCGACTAACAAGTTGCTTCCGTCCATAATTCAGGCACCCGTCCTTGAACTAAAACCATTACCAAGCCATTTGAAATACATTTTCTTGGGAGAAAATGAGACCCTACCTGCCATCATCTCCTCATCCCTCACGACACAAGAAAAGGAGAAACTAGTTCAAGTTTTGAAAGAGTTTAAATCTACCCTAGGATGAACATTGGCCGATATCAAAGGTATAAGCCCTACAACATGCATGCATCACATATTTCTTGAGGAGGGGGCCAAACCAACTAGAGAGGCTCAACGCCGTCTTAACCCTCCGATGATGGAAGTTGTGAAAAAGGAGATAATCAAACTTCTAGATTGTGGAGTCATCTATCCAATCTCGGATAGTAAGTGGGTTTCACCTATCCAATGTGTGCCTAAGAAATCCGGTGTGATGGTTGTGGAAAATGCCAAGAATGAGCTTGTACCTACTCGCATTCAAACCGGTTGGAGAGTATGCATTGATTATAGGAAGATAAATGCCACCACAAGGAAGGATCACTTCCCATTGCCGTTCTTGGATCAAATGCTTGAAAGGTTAGCAGGTTATTCCTTTTATTGTTTTCTTGATGGATACTTTGGTTATAATCAAATTGTTATTGCCCCGGATGATCAAGAAAAGACCACTTTTACTTGTCCCTTTGGAACGTTTGCATATCGACGCATGTCATTCGGTTTGTGCAATGCTCCGGCCACGTTTCAAAGGTGTATGGTTAGCATCTTTTCTGATTATGTTGAAAGGATTATTGAAATATTCATGGATTATTTTAGTGTATTTGGTAGTTCATTTGATAATTGCTTGGATAATCTCACTTTAATCTTGAAACGATGTGTTGAAACAAACCTTGTGTTAAATTGGGAGAAATGCCATTTTATGGTTAAACAAGGTATTGTTTTGGGTCATATAATCTCTGAAAAAGGAATTGAAGTTGATAAGTCTAAAATAGATCTTGTACGCTACTTACCCTCTCCTACTTCGGTGACAGAGGTTCGTTCTTTTCTTGGTCATGCAGGATTCTATCGACGATTTATCAAGGACTTTTCCAAGATTGCACAGCCCCTATGCCGTCTCCTCCAAAAGGAAGTGCCTTTCGAGTTCAACGAGGCGTGTGAGAAAGCATTCAACCATCTCAAAGAACTCCTCACCACGGCACCAATTATAACTCCACCAGATTGGTCCATTCCCTTCGAACTAATGTGTGATGCATCGGATTATGCACTTGGAGCTGTTTTGGGCCAAAGGAAAAACAAGCAGCCACATGTTATTTATTATGCTTCACGCACTTTAAATGATGCTCAATTGAATTATTCTACAACTGAAAAAGAACTTTTGGCGGTTGTATTTGCATTAGATAAGTTTAGATCATATCTACTTGGCACTAAAGTAATTGTTTTCACTGACCATGCAGCCTTGAAGTATCTTCTCACCAAAAAGGAGGCCAAACTTATGTGATAAAAGATAGCATTGATAGGAGCATATTTAGGCGACTTAGTTGGCTTGTTCTTGTGCATTTATGTTGTTGTTTCTTAGTTCTTTAAGTCTTTTAAGCCAATTTCGTATGTTTTCAGGTTCTAAGGGCTAAAGGAGCAAAGAAGTGCATTTTGGAGCCTTTTGGAGCACTTTTGGGCTAAGGATGGATAGCTTATGCTTGGAGCCAAAGCATTGGACGAAATTGAAGACCAAGTGAGCCTAGAATTGAAGGAAGAAGGAGGAATCAAGAATTGGAAACTAGTTTCCATTATGGGGAGTTTCTATTCTTGAAAGGTTTCCAATTATGCAAGTTTCCATATAATGTGGTTGCCTAAATCACATGTTCTAGAAGCCCTAGACATGTGCCACACCTTACCTTCCTCTTCTCTCCTAAAATCTGCAAGATTATGTCACAATCCCTTTCTTAAAAGCCTTAGCCGAACCTATACATTCCTTTTCTCCAAAAATCTGCAAGTTTTGCACTTTCCCTTTCTTTTCCTCCCTTGTGCCGCAAGACTTAGCCTTTTTCCCCTAATTCCTGATTTCAATTACCTATTCTAAAGGGATTTAACTTAATTCCTGATTCTTAGAATTGATTTAGGGAATTAAACACTTACCTATTTCTGAAAAGCCTTGCCGTGCACTTCCTTTGACCCTTCCTCTTCCTTGCTGTGCAAGGGGGAGGATTCTTTCCTATTTCTAGAGTCTTTGACTTAATTTCTGTTTACCTAAATAACCTAGGGTTTTAATTCCTGAAATCCTATTAATAAACCTCCTTGTTGCAGCCATAAAACATTCATTCACTCACCATTCACGCCAGAAATTCATCCCCTCCCTCTAACACATCCATACTTCACCATTCTTCATACTTTCTGCCCAAAAACAACCCTTGCCGTCCCCTACATCCATCCCTATCCTAAACACATCATTCTACATCATCCATAATCCCCAAAACTCACAATAACCCCTTGTGCCGCAGCAATTAGGGGAGGAAGGAAGCCTTGAACGTTTCATGCTTGCAGATTGGAGTGTTCTTAGGTGTACTTCGTTCTTGTTTTCAATGTTTACTTTGTTATTAATCTCTGAGTTTGCTGTAATCATGAGTGGCTAAACCCCTAATTAGTTAGGGGAAAGTTTGAAGCCATGAACATGTTTGAAATATGAATTGATTTCTTCCAATTGTGATTTGTTAAGTTGTGATTGCAATTCAATTATCTGTTTATTAAAAACTTGTTTTTGTATGTTGATTAGGGATGCATACTTAGTCTTCATGCATAAACTCGATGCTAGTTTATAAACGAGTTTCACCTAATCGTCACAAGTTTATAAACATGAGTAGTGAAGGTTGCTAGTCACAACCGTGTTAATTGAATTCTTGGCAAGAGTATCATGCATTCATAGTTACAATTGCCTCGTCAACACTTATGATTTTCATGGAGCATAATGATCTCTCACTGTATCTCTTCTATGCATTCATGTTGAGGACCGTTGGAGAATGATTTGAATTGTCGCATGCATCATCCAATTCAATGACATAAGGAAATTTGATGGTTAATTAGTGCATCACGGTTAACTTGGGGTGTTGAGCATCATAGTTAGTGAAAAGCAATTGGAAAGTCGATTCATATACAAATATGTCATGTGTGGAGAATGGACCTCTAACTAATCCATCCATCATCTTGTTTTCAAAATTCGTTTTACAATCTGCCTAGTTCTATACTTTGTTTTGTTATTTCAATTTTCGTCAAATCAAAACCCCCCCTTTACTTTCTTGTTCTATATTGTTTAGAATCTGTTTAATTTGTGTTTTAAAGTGTTTTGAATCAAACCATAACCTTAAATTCGTCCAAAATTGTGTTTAAGGTCAGAAACTGCCTATTTAGTGTTTTTAGGCAGTTTTGAGTCTTTTGAACCTGTTTTGAGTCCTTTGAGTCTTTGTGAACGTTTTTAACTTTGTTTTTATGTTTTTGAGTCAGTTTAGAGGTTTTAGCAAGCCCTCCTAATCCCCGGTCCAGAACGATCCCTACTTGCATCCTTAGTACAATTTGACAACAAGAGGGTTAATTTGTGTGCTTAACTATTTTCGCATCAAGCACTCAAATTAAACCCTCTTTTTGACAATTGTAGTATAGATATAAGTAGGGATCGTTCTAGGCCGGGGATTAGGAGGGATTGCTAATCTAATGAAAATTGACTCAAAGATGTGAAAATATGCTTTAAAACACTTTAAATAAACTCACAAGACTCTTACTAACTTGTATGACCAAAAACAAACTTTAAAGACTCAAAACAACTCAAAACAACCAAAAAGACTCAATTTAGACTCTAGGACTTAATTTGGACGAAAATACACTTAGTTTTGACTCTAAAGACTCAAAAAGACTCTTTCGGACAGATTTGGAACAAGTAAGAAAAGGGGTTTTGATTTTGGACGAATTTAAAAGAAAACAAGTAACTTAAAACTTTAAAACAGATTTTGGACGAATTTAAGAAAAACTAATGGATGATGGGATAGCCAAGGGATACTTCTCCACACATGATACTTTCAAACATAAATTGATTTCCAGTTGCTTTTCCGATAAACCATGAACCTCAACACCCCAGATTAACCGTGACATCACTAATTAACCCTCAGATTTCCCTTAAGTTAGTGGATTGGATGACATCATACGACAACCCAAAGCATTCTTCAAAAGTCCCCTACATGACATCATAATAGAGATACGGTCAAAGATCATTACGTTCAATAGAAATCATAAGTATTGACAAAGCACTTGTAACTATGACATCATGATACTCGTGCTAGGAATTTACTTAACATGATTGCGAAAACAACCTTAACTACTTGTGAATATAAGTTTGTGACGATTACGTGAAACACCGTTATATTCTAGCCCCAAATTCAAGCATGCAAATTAAGTAGGCCTCCCTAATAAACATACAAGAATAAGTTATCCATCAAACGGTTAAGTAAATTGCGTTCACAATTTATGAAATCACAACTGGACTTTATCAACTCATATTATAAATGTAATCATGGTTTCAAAGCATCCCTAGGCTAAAATGAGTTTAGCCTCTCATGTTCATGACAAAACAAAGCAACATAGAATTAAACATTGAAAACAAAAGATAGATTACACCTAAAAACGTCTAACACTCCAACTCGAATGCACAAACGCCCAAGGCTTGGTCTTCCTTCTCCTCTTCCTTGCTAAGTCACGGCACAAGGTCTAGGGTGGTTTTGTGGATGATTTTCTGGGTTTTGGATGGATTTAGGCAGGTGGGGTGGTGCGGCAAGGTTTGATGGTGGTGTATGGAGGTTGGGATGGAGGTGTGGAAGTAGGGGAATGATGTAGAGTTGGTTGTAAGGTCACGGCAAGGGATGGTTCTCTGAATGAATGTATGAATGTTGTGTGAAGGGTGGTGATCTAAATGGTGCGCCAAGGGCTGTTTATATAGGCTAGTTTGGCACACTTAGTGAAGGAAAAGGATTGCATAATACCATTGAAAAAGGGTTAATTCAAGGCAGAAATCAAGTGGGATTTGGAATAGGTAGTGCGGCTAGGATTTATGGAGTTCTAGAAGGTTAGGTGCGGCACACATGTAGGGAGAGGATAAGGTGTTCTAGAAGAAGTGTTTAAGGCAGATTCCTAATCCTAAAGGGCCTAGGACATGTGATATAAGAGTAGGAGAAGGATTGTAATTCCTAAACCTACAAGGAATGGTGTTTTGCGGCATTGGAATGGATAAAGCTTCTAGAAACTTGATAGGAGCATATTCATGCGACTTAAATGGCTTGTTCTCGTGCATTTACGTTATGTTTCTTTAGTTATTTTAGTACTTTAAGCTATTTTCGTGTGTTTGTAGGTCCAAAGGGCTAAAGGAGCAAAAAGATGCATTTTGGAGACTTTTGGAGCACTTTTGGGCTAAAGATGGATAGCTTATGCTTGGAGCCAAAGTGTTGGACGAAATTGAAGACCTAATTAAAGACCAAAGTGTTGGAACCTTGTTCCCTTTAGTTTTAGGACATTTAAACCTTTCCTAATCTCATTCATCCACCACACATTCCAGCCCATTCCTACACATGTGCCGTGCATCTCCACAATCCCATTCATCAACACATGCATTCACATGCTTTCACATGCATTTTCACATGCATTCCCTTGCACACTCCAACCATTGTCGTCCACATTCACATCAACACATGCACCACAGAAAACTCCTTTTGTGCCGTGCCTAATTCCATGCATTTCATCCATATTTCAGCCATGCACATTTAATCATTTCACTCCACTTAATGCCGTGAGTTCCCATCAGATTTCCAACCTAATTCACATGCATTCCATCCTTTAATTCACCCACATGCACTCATAATCATTCACACCTTGCATTCACATGGATTTCCAACCTAATCACACACCCACACAATCTGCAATCATTCAAACAAACACCATCATTGCCATGCATCTCATTCTATCTCCCATTTCAGATTGCATTTCATTCATTCCAACCAACCCACATGCACTCCCTTTAAATATATTCAACCTAGCTGTCATTCCACTTCATTGCACATGCATTCCCTTCATAAATAATTCACATGCATTCATCATCATTCCCCCTTTAATCCACATGCTCTCCCATTTCAGATTACATTATCATTCACCACAGAAAAACACCATCATTGCCGTGGCTTACATTCACTCTCATCCTTTACCATTTCAGCCACATGCATTCATACAAAGCTTTAATCCACATGCATTTCCACCTAGCTTTCCACCTCACAACCACCAGAAATCAACCAAAACCGTGCATTCCCTTTCATTTCTGTCAAAGCACATGCACTCCCACCCTTTAATCACATGCATAAATCAGCCACATGCATCTCCCATCACCATTTCAGATTTCCACCCACCTCCTAGCTGTCATGTTCCCTCTTATTTACCTATAAATAAGCATGCATTTCAGCCACAATTGATTCATTCTCATTCTCATTCATACACATTTCAGTCACAAACACTCTTCCATATTCAGAATGTAGACCATCAAACTCACTTGTGCCGTGCCCTCCCTTACAATCCAAACACCATCCTTCCATTTTCACCACTCCCCAAACCATTCACACCATCAAACTATCCTTAGACCTTGTGCTACAACGAAGAGGAAGATAAGAGGGCCTAAACGTTCATACAATTCAAGTTTGAGTTGTTGGAATGTTTAGGTGTTTCTTTGATTTCAATGTTTAACTTCAATACTCTTTGTTTTGTACGAATGAGGAATGGAAGAGAAGAGGGCCTAAACGTTCATACAATTCAAGTTTGAGTTGTTGGAATGTTTAGGTGTTTCTTTGATTCTCTCTGTTTTGTACGTATGAGGAACTAAAACCCCCCTTGGCTAGGGGGGAATTCGAAATATATGTTTATGCTTGCATTTTGATTTGATTACTTCTAATTGCGTTTCATAAGTTGTGGATTCAATTTGTTTAACCGTTTGATTGATTGATAACTTATTTATGTATGTTTATTGAGATTGCACACTTAATTTTCATGCATGAATATGACGCTAGAATATAAGTGAGTTTCACCTAATAGTTACGAACTTATATTCATTAGTAGTGGAGGTTGCTTATAAACAATCGCGTTAAATGAATTCTTGGCATAAGTTTCATGCGTATTCCATAGTAACGAATGCCTCGTCAACACTTATAGCTTTCATAATGCTTAATGATCTTTGATTGTATCTTTATTGTGCTTTTCACGTAAAGGACTTTTGGAGAATGTGGTGAATTGCATTGCGCTAACCCATCCAATTCATTAACTTAAGGAGAACTTGACGGTTAATTTAAGCGGACCTAATTAACTTGGAGCGTTGAGAATTAATGGTTTATTGAAACGCAATTGGAAATCGTTTTATTATGCAAGTATAACATATGTGGAGATGAACCCCGTAGCTAACTTTCCATTCAATTCCATCAATTTGTTCTTTCTTTTCTTGTTTCTGTTTTCATGTTTAATTTAACTTGTTGTTCAATTATGTTAAACATGTGGAACTAATTTCTTTTTAGTTAGAGGTGAATTTGAAGCCATGGACATATGTTGGTTATGATTTGATTTACTCCAGTTATGAATTCATGAACTTTAGATGTGGGTTACTTTTCTGTTTTGATTAAGAACTTGTTTATGTATGTGGGTTGAGGATCGACACTTAATTTGCATGCCTAAACTTGATGCTAGGATATAAGGGAATTTCACCTAATCGTTATGAACTTATATTCATGAGTAGTAAAAATCGCTAGTCACGATTGTGTTTAGTAAACCCTAGGCTGGATTAACATGCGTATTCCATAGTTATGAATGCCTAGTCAATGTTTATGATTTCCGTTGAACTTAATGATCTTTGTTGAATGTCTCTATCATGCGTATTCCATGTTAGGGACTTTGATTAGGAATAATTTGGTTGTAATGCGTATCCCATTCAATCCAATGAATCTAGGGAAATCTGAAGGTTAATTTAAGTGTACCTAATTAACTTGGAGCATTGTCATTCATCGTTTGTTGAAGTAATAATTGGGAGTCAAATTATATGCTTATGTTCATGTGTGGATAAGGAACCCTCTAACTAGTTTTTCATCATTCTATTCCATCAATTTCGTTTGTACAATCTGTTTTGTTTCCAAGTTTCTGTTTTAGTTTTAAATTCGTCAAAACCAATCCCCCATTTATTTTAAAGTGTTAGATTAGTTAGAATTACATTTAGTTTGTGTTTTTAAGAGTCTTGAGTCAAGTCTTAACTTAATTTCGTCCAAATTTGTGTTTGTACTCAAAACTGCCCAGAAAGTGGGTTTTAGGCAGTTTTGACTGTTTTGGGTGATGTTTGAGTCTTTTGGTTTGTTTTAGTGTTTTAAAGTTTAGTTTTGCATTCTTTGAGTCTAGTATAGTGTTTTATATTGTGGTTTTACGTTTTTGAGTCAAATCCAAGTGATTAACAATCCCTCCTAATCCCCGGTCCAGAACGATCCCTACTTATACTTATACTACAATTGTCCAAAAGAAGGTTTAATTTGTGTGTCAAGTTAATTTTCACTTCAAAACTGAAATAGGTGTTTAGATGTGCAATTAATTCCCTATAATTAGCTAGGTTTAAGTCCCAACCTGATTTGGATAGGATAGAATAGGATAATGTTAGAGATAGGATAGGATAAGGTTTCTAGGATAGGATAAGATAAGGTTGGATAAGGTTCCTTGTTTCTTGCTTCTTCCTTATCTTCATTGCATTAGGACTTCTTCCACCAGATTTGTAGCCTTTCCTAGCTCTTCTTGTCTTCAATTTCGTCCATCCTCCTTGCTCCATGGTTAAGCTATCCAATCCATGCCCAAAAATGCTCCAAATAGCCTCAAAATGCACTTTCTTGCTCCTTTTGCCATTAGGACCTAAAAACATACGAAAATAGCTTAAACTACTAAAACAACTATGAATTAACAACATAAATGCACGAAAACAAGCTAAGTAAGTCGCCTAAATATGCTTCTATCAAATTCCCCCACACTTAGCTTTTGGTAGTCCTCGAGCAAAACGAAATAAACAAAACAAACAAAACACATTCTAGACCGTCCAACATGTACCTCAGGGATTTCCAACGAACATGACACATTAAAGAACATCATTCCCACGGTTTTTAGCTTTCTTTACACTTCAACAAACATCATTCCCTCAATTCCTCACTAGAATGTACTCTATTTTCACACAGATTTTCTAACTTCACACCCTACACTAGGTATATGTGAGAAGATTGATGTAGATATGAAGACTAACACTCACATATGTTATATCAAAGAAAGCATTTTCTGGATTTACGACAATGATATGAATATGATCTCATGAATGGAATGCTACTACTTAGAACGAGAACCAGTGATTCCATATGCTCATACCAAATTCAAACTCCACATATTGAACACATAACATCAAGATAGAAGTTGAGGGTTGTAACGAGGCTAAGGTATTGGCTAACAAAGAAAGGTAAGGATAAACAAAAGTTCTTAAAGCAATAGTAAGCAAAGTAATGAATTTGACACTTAAACTCACTTCTAATGGCAAAAACCAACTTTTAAACACAAGGGAAGATTCATGCAACATTTAGGGTCAAATTCACTCTTTTGGACCCTTTCTTCAACAACCAACACTTGTGAGTTCATTCTGATGCGAGAATTACTTGACACTCAAATTAAACCCTCGTTTGACAATTGTAGTAGAATGGATAAGTGAGGGATCGTTCTAGACCGGGGATTAGGAGGGCTTGCTAAAACCTTCTAAATTGACTTAAAAACATAAAAACTAAATTAAAATACTCTTAACAAGACTACTATGACTCAGAATGGCTTTGAAAAACTCAAATTGTCTAAAACAATCAAATTGACTCAAATAGAAGCTAGAACTTGATTTAGACGAATTTGCAATTGTTTATGACTCCAAAAGCTTAAAGATACAAAAATAAAACAAATACGAATGATTAAGACTTAACAAAATAGGGGGGGGGGGGAATTGTGGTTGGACGATATTAAATTAAAAAGACAGAATATAATTAAAGGCAAAATGTAAATATGAATGTGATAAAAATATGGATGATGGAATAGCCAAGGGGTTCTTCTCCACACATGTTACACTTGCAAACAAAATTGATTCTCAGTTGGTCTTTCGATAAGTTGTGAAACTCAATGCTCCAAGTTAATTAGATCCGCTTAGATTAACTTTCAGATTTCCTTAAATTCGTTGGATGGAATGGAATACGCATTACAACCAAATTGTTCTTAATCAAAGTCCCTAACTATGGAATACGCATGATAGAGACATTTAACCAAGATCATTAAGTTCAACGGAAATCATAAACATCGACGAGGCATTCGTTACCATGGAATACGCATGAAACTTATGCCAAGAATTCGTTTAACGCGATTGTTTATAAGCAACCTTTACTACTTGTGAATATAAGTTCATAACGATTAGGTGAAATTCACTTATATTCTAGCGTCATATTTATGCATGAAAATTAAGCTTGCAATCTCAATGAACATACATAAATAAGTTATCAATCAAACAGTTAAACGAATTGAATCCACAACTTATGAAATTCCAACCAAACGTAATCAATTCAAAATGCAAATATAAACATAGTTTCGAATCACCCCCTAGCTAAAGGGGGTTTAGTTCCTCATAACTTTGAAATCAAAGAAACACCTAAACATTCCAACAACTCAAACGTGAATTGTATGAACGTTTAGGCACTCTTCTCTTCCCTTCTCATACGTACAAAACAAAGAGAATTAAATTTAAACTTTGAAATCAAAGAAACACCTAAACATTCCAACAACTCAAACTTGAATTGTATGAACGTTTAAGCACTCTTTTCTTCCTCGTTGTTGTAGCACAAAGTCTAAGGTGAGCTTAAGGGCTTTAGGTGTATGTGATTGGGTTAGGGCCATTGTTTTGTGTCTTCAAGTGCATACAAGGCCTTCAAATTCGTCCATCCTCTTGGCTCCATGGATAAGCTATCCAATCCATGCCCAAAAATGCTCCAAATGGCCTCAAAATGCACTTTCATGCTCCCTAGGCCCTTAGAACCTGAAAACACACAAAAGAAGCATAAAGGACTAAAATAACGAGAGAAACATAACGTAAATGCACGAGAACAAGCCATTTAAGTCGCATGAATATGCTCCTATCACATTCTCACTTATTTTTCAACTCCTTTTCTTTCTTTTGAACACTTTTCTATTTTCTTTTCTTCTTCTTCTTTTTTTTTTTTTTTTCTTCTTCGTGCCCTATCATCTTCCCCCACACTCGTTTTTCGCCATATATTGACCAAAGGAGTTCACTCTAAGTCGTGCTTCACTATCCTTTAAGAACCAAGGTATGGAAAGTCCTAATCTAGGCTAGGTGAGGATAATGTGGCTAACAACAAAAATAGGCTTTGAAAAGGCTCAAGAGGGTTAATCCTTGATGCGGAATATATAAGCACAGAAATTAAAACCCTCTTTTGACAATTGTAGTATATGAATAAGTAGGGATCGTTCTAGACCGGGGATTAGGAGGGATTGCTAAATCACTTGAAAACTGACTCAAAAACGTAAAACAAAGGTTAAAACACTAAACTAGACTCAAAGAATGCAAAACTAAACAATAAAACACTAAAACAAACCAAAAGACTCAAAACAGCCCCAAGACACTCAAAACTGCCTTAAAAACACAATCTGGGCAGTTTTGAGCACTTACACTAATTTGGACGAAATTGGGTGATAAATTGAATCAAAACACTTAGAAACACAAACTAAGACACTTTCTAACTAAATTGGACACTAAAGTAAAGGGGGATTTAGTTTTTGACGAAATTAAATAAAATGCACAGATTGTAAAGATGAATTTGATGAAAATATGGATGGAATGCTAGCTAGAAGGTTCCTCTCCACACATGTCACACTTGCATACAAGATGATTTTCAGTTGGTCTTTCGATGAATCATGAAACTCAACACCCCGGGTTAATTAGGTCCGCTTAAATTAACCTTCAAGTTTTCCTTAAGTTAATGAATTGGATGGGACAGCGCATACACAATTCAAAACATTCTCCAAAAGTCCTTTACGTGAAAAGCACAATAAAGATACACTCAAAGATCATTAAGCAACATGAAAACTATAAGTGTTGACGAGGCATTCGTTACTATGATGAGCATGAAACTAGTGCCAAGAATTCATTTAACGCGATTGTTTATAAGCAACCTCCACTACTTGTGAATATAAGTTTGTAACTATTAGGTGAAACTCACTTATATTCTAGCATCATATTCATGCATGAAAACTAAGCGTGCACTCTTAATAAACATACACAAATAAGTTATCAATCAAGCAGTTAAACGAATTGAATCCACAACTCATGAAATTCCAACCAAAGGTAATCAATTTATATTGCAAGCATAAACATGGTTTTGAATCAGCCCCTAGCTAACTAGGGATTTAGCCTCTCATGTTCACAGAAAGAGAAACAAAATTGAATTTAAACATAGAGAACAAAAGATTGATTACACCTAAAACGCCCAACGAATCCACTTTGAATTTCTGCATGTTTCAAGCTCCTCTTTCTCCTTTCTTCTTGCTGTGGCAGAGAAGGTTTTATGGGTTTTTGGATGATTTTCTGGGTTATAGATGGGTTTAGGGTAGTAAAGGGTTGCGGCAAGGGGTGTGGGTGGTGTATGGAGGTGTGGAATGGTGGGGGGAATGGATGGTGGTGCTGCGGCAGAGAGTGGAAGGTGGCTGCAATGGATGGTTGTTGCGGATGAAGGTGGGAGAAAGGATGGTGGCTGCGGCAGAGATGTGTTTGTGGCTGAAAATATGAAGAATGAATGAATGAAAAATAGAGAGCTAGGGTGCGGCTTAGGGTTTAGTTTATATAGGGTTTTAGAAAATAAAACCCTAGCTTATTTTTATTAACTAAAATAAAATCAAAGGCTTCTAGAAAAAGGAAATAAAATCAGAAATTAAAGAGGGAATGGCTGCAAGGTGCGGCTAGGGTTTTAAATTAGGAGAGGAGCATGTGTTTATTTGCACAACCTAGGACAAAACAACCCCCCCTTGCACGGCAAGGGAAGGGAATTAGGGGAAAGGCACGGCAAAGAGGTTTAAGGGGGCTAAGGCCTTTGTTTTGTGTCCTAAAGTGCCTACAAGGCCTTCAAAGTGGCTAGAAAATACGGACGTTTAAGATTAGGAAAGGTTACCAAAACGGGAAACCTAAGGTTAACTTTCCTACTTCAAGTAGGAATCCTTGTTGAAGTAGGAATTCATCGTTGGAGTACGAATTCATCGTTGGAGTAGGAATTCATCGTTTCTTCAAGTCTTCAACTCATTCATTCCTCTTTTGCTCCAAAAGACTCCAATTTGCATCTTCTTGCACACTTTGGCCTTATAATCTGAAAATACACAAAAGTGACTTTAAACACTAAAATAACTAAGGAAACACAACATAAATGCACGAGAACAAGCTAATTAAGTTGCATGAATATGCTCCTATCAATCCTACAATACATATGAAAAGGGATAGGCTTTTTTGGCTTTGGCTTGACTAACAACTTCATCTTATTGTATGTTATGCAATCAATACCATGCTTTGAATGAAATGGGCATGAGTTCTAGTATTTGGAACTATAATGAAATTCATTCTAAATAGCAACCAAGCAAAGAATGATGAGATCATGCAACAACTTTAGAAAACAAGAAATCACAGATTATACTCTCCAAAGAACGTTATAGGCTCAAGTCTCTCAAGGATGTAGCGTTAATTTGAAAACCAAATCCTCATCATTTCTCTCTTTAATTATATGTGAATTCATAAGCTATAACCATAACCAAGCATAAACGAAAGCATAAATCAACTTCCAGCCATGTTTACAACATTCTTTAATAGTCATGCAATTAAAAACCAAATCCTCATCATTGTGTTGGAAGGTGACCTAAGACACAAACAACCACACAAAAACAACTTAAAAACAACTCTTTTTGGGTTTTTCAAAACTGTTTTGTAATTTTTTTTGTAAATTTTCGGATTTTCTGACCAAAAGACATGAAAACACTTCAAAACACTCTAAAAACACTTAAAAACAGTGAGAAACAACACTATAAGTGATAGGTGATAAAATCCAACGAAAATCATGTAAAATCATGCAAAAGCAATTTGTTTACCCCCCCACACTTAAATCAAACATTGTCCTCAATGTTTCACACAAAGACTCACATCCAAACAAACAATATAAACGAACTAACATGACAAAATAAAAATAATAAAGAGATAGAGATTGAGGAACGCAAATCTGATTTTGTAGCATGAATTGATGAATTGCCCACATCCTCTCTCGTTGAATGCATGGGTTGCCTCCCAAGAAGAGCTTGCTTTAACGTCGTGCAGCCGGACGAACATTCTTCTTATCCTCACTTGGAGCCCACGGCATGGAGTGGGATGTCCTCCACAACTTGCCCTTCAACATTTGCATAATAGGGCTTTAAACGATGCCCGTTCACCTTGAATTCTTGGCCATTCCTCAAGCTTTGGATTTGAACTGCGCCATGTGAAAAAACATTAGTAACAACTGATAGGAGCATATTTAGGCGACTTAGTTGGCTTGTTCTTGTGCAGTTACGTTGTTATTTCTTAGTTCTTTAAGTCTTTTAAGCCATTTTCGTATGTTTTCAGGTTCTAAGGGCTAAAGGAGCAAAAAGGTGCATTTTGGAGCAAAATTGGGCTTGGAATGGATAGCGTATGTTTGGAGCAAAAGGGATGGACGAAATTGAAGACCTAATGAAGTTAGGATTCCTAATCACAAGAGGATTCCTAATCAAATGAGGAATCCTAGTCAAAGAAGGTTTCCTACTTGAAGTAGGAAAGTTAAGCCCAGGGTTTCCTATCTTGGTTTGACATTTCCTAAATTCTAATTGTCCTTATGTCCCAAACACTTTGAAGACTTCATATGCATTCTAGGACACAAAACAAAGGTCCCTTGACCTTTCCTCTTCCTTGCCGTGCACCATTTCAAACTTTCCCTTTAGCATCATCCCTTGCCGTGAAAGGGAACCTTGTTTCCTTTAGTTTTAGGACATTTAAACCTTTCCTATATCACAGCCACACCTCCCTTGACCTTTCCTCTTCCTTGCCGTGCAAGGGAGATGGTTCTTTCCTATTTCATTGCATTAAAACACATTCCTTTTGTGTTTTATGCCATTGCCGCAACTTTTAGGTAGTTTCCTTTAAATTTCTGATTTGATTTCCTATTTCTAAAAGTTTTTGACTTAAATTCTGATTACCTAAATAACCTAGGGTTTTAATTCCTGAAATCCTATAAATAAACCTCCTTGTTGCAGCCACAAATTATTGGGGGGATTCACCATTCACGCCAGAAAATCATCCCATCCCTCTAACACATCCATACTTCACCATTCTCCATATTTTCTGTCCAAAACCAACCTTTGCTGTCCCCTACATCCATCCCAACCCTAAATCCATCATTCTACATCATCCATAACCCCCTAAACTCACAATAACCTCTTGTGCCGCAGTAATTAAGAGAGGAAGGAGGCCTTGAACGTTTCATGCTTGCAGATTGGAGCGTTTTTAGGTGTACTTCGTTCTTGTTTTCAATGTTTACTTTGTTATTAATTTCTGAGTTTGCTGTAATCATGAGTGGCTAAACCCCTAGTTGGTTAGGGGAAAGTTTGAAGCCATGAACATGTTTGAGATATGAATTGATTTCTTCCAATTGTGATTTGTTAAGTTGTGATTGTAATTCAATTATCTGTTTTATTCAAAACTTGTTCTTGTATGTTGATTAAGGATGCATACTTAGTTTTCATGCATGAACTCGATGCTAGTTTATAAACGAGTTTCACCTAATCGTCACAAGTTTATAAACATGAATAGTGAAGGTTGCTAGTCACAACCGCGTTAATTGAATTCTTGGCAAGAGTATCATGCATTCATAGTTACAATTGCCTCGTCAACACTTATGATTTTCATAGAGCATAATGATCTCTCACTGTATCTCTTCTATGCATTCATGTTGAGGACCGTTGGAGAATAATTTGAATTGTCGCATGCATCATCCAATTCAATGACATAAGGATATCTGAGGGTTAATTAGTGCATCAGGGTTAACTTGGGGTGTTGAGCATCATAGTTAGTGAAAAGCAATTGGAAAATCGATTCATATACAAATGTGTCATGTGTGGAGAATGGACCTCTAACTAATCCATCCATCATCTTGTTTCCAAAAATTCGTTTTACAATCTGCCTAGTTTTATAACTTGTTTTTTTATTTCAATTTTCGTCAAATCAAAACCCCCCTTTACTTTCTTGTTCTATAGTGTTTAGAATCTGTTTAGTTTGTGTTTTAAAGTGTTTTGAATCAAACCATAATCTTAAATTCGTCCAAAATTGTGTTTAGAGTCAGAAACTGCCTAGTTAGTGTTTTTAGGCAGTTTTGAGTCTTTTGAACTTGTTTCGAGTCCTTTGAGTCTTTGTGAACGCTTTTAACTTTGTTTTTATGTTTTTAAGTCAGTTTAGAGGTTTTAGCAAGCCCTCCTAATCCCCGGTCCAGAACGATCCCTACTTGCATGCTTACTACAATTTGACAACAAGAGGGTTAATTTGTGTGCTTAACTATTTTCGCATCAAATTTTGGCGCCGTTGCCGGGGATTAGCAACTTTGCTAATCCCTCGTTAATTCTTTTATTTCTTTTTCATATATTTTCGTTTTAGTTACTGACATTATTTTTATTTTTGTTTCTAGGTCCTAGTTTATGACTAGGAGTTCAAAACCTGTTAGTGATGCGAAAATAGTTAAGCACACAAATTAACCCTCTTGTTGTCAAATTGTAGTAAGGATGCAAGTAGGGATCGTTCTGGACCGGGGATTAGGAGGGCTTGCTAAAACCTCTAAACTGACTCAAAAACATAAAAACAAAGTTAAAAACGTTCACAAAGACTCAAAGGACTCAAAACAGGTTCAAAAGACTCAAAACTGCCTAAAAACACTAACTAGGCAGTTTCTGACCTTAAACACAATTTTGGACGAATTTAAGATTATAGGGTGATTCAAAACACTTTAAAACACAAACTAAACAGATTCTAAATACTCTAGAACAAGAAAGTAAAGGGGGGTTTTGATTTGACGAAAATTGAAATAACAAAACAAATTATAAAACTAGGCAGATTGTAAAACGAATTTGTGAAACAAGATGATGGATGGATTAGTTAGAGGTCCATTCTCCACACATGACATATTTGTATACGAATCGATTTTCCAATTGCTTTTCACTAACTATAATGCTCAACACCCCAAGTTAACTGTGATGCACTAATTAACCATCAGATTTCCTTATGTCATTGAATTGGATGATGCATGCGACAATTCAAATCATTCTCCAACGGTCCTCAACATGAATGCATAGAAGAGATACAGTGAGAGATCATTATGTTCCATGAAAATCATAAGTGTTGACGAGGCAATTGTAACTATGAATGCATGATACTCTTGCCAAGAATTCAATTAACGCGGTTGTGACTAGCAACCTTCACTACTCATGTTTATAAACTTGTGACGATTAGGTGAAACTTGTTTATAAACTAGCATCAAGTTCATGCATGAAAACTAAGTATGCATCCTTAATCAACATACAAGAACAAGTTTTTAATAAACAGATAATTGAATTGCAATCACAACTTAACAAATCACAATTGGAAGAAATCAATTCATATTTCAAACAAGTTCATGGCTTCAAACTTTCCCCTAACTAATTAGGGGTTTAGCCACTCATGATTACAGCAAACTCAGAGATTAATAACAAAATAAACATTGAAAACAAGAACGAAGTACACCTAAGAACGCTCCAATCTGCGAGCATGAAACGTTCAAGGCCTCCTTCCTCTCCTAATTGCTGCGGCACAAGGGTTTTTGGTGAGTTTTGGGGGTTATGGATGATGTAGAATGATGTGTTTAGGGTAGGGATGGATGTAGGGGATGGCAAGGGAAGTTTTTGGGCAGAAAATATGCAGAATGGTGAAGTATGGATGTCTTAGAGGGAAGGGATGAATTTCTGGCGTGAATGGTGAATGAATGAATGTTTTGTGGCTGCAACAAGGAGGTTTATTAATAGGATTTCAGGAATTAAAACCCTAGGTTATTTAGGTAATCAGAATTTAAGTCAAAAGCTTTTAGAAATAGGAAATCAAATCAGAAAAGTGAAGGAAACTACCTAAAAGTTGCAGCAAAGGAATTAAACACAAGAGGAATGTGTTTAAATGCAATGAAATAAGAAAGAATCATCTCCCTTGCACGGCAAGGAAGAGGAAAGATCAATGGAGGTGCACGGCAAGGCTTCTAAGAAATAGGTAAGTGTTTAATTCCTTAAATCAATTCTAAGAATCAGGAATTAAGTTAAATCCCTTTAGAATAGGCAATTGAAATCAGGAATTAGGGGAAAAAGGCTAAGTCTTGCGGCACAAGGGAGGAGAAGAAAGGGGAAGTCAATTAAACTTGCAGATTTTGGGAGAAAAGGAATGTATCTCACGGCAAGAAAAGAGAAAGGATTTAAAGTCAGAAATTTGGAGAGAAAAGGAAGGTAAGGTGCGGCACAATTTAGGACGTGTCTAGGGCTTCTAGAACATGTGATTTAGGCAACCAACATTATTTGGAAACTTCCACAATTGGAAACCTTTCAAGAATAGAAACTCCCCATAATGGAAACTGGTTTCCAATTGTTGATTCCTCCTTCTTCCTTCGATTCTAGGCTCACTTGGTCTGTGATTTCGTCCAACACTTTGGCTCCAAGCACAAGCTATCCATCCTTAGCCCAAAAATGCTCCAAAAGGCTCCAAAATGCACTTCTTTGCTCCTTTAGCCCTTAGAACCTGAAAACATACAAAAATGACTTAAAAGACTTAAAGAACTAAGAAATAACAACGTAAATGCACAAGAACAAGCCGACTAAGTCGCCTAAATATGCTCCTATCAGTTAGTAAGCACATCCTTTACTTTGACGACGATTTTGAGCGGACCTTGAGGAAGCAAAAGAATCAACAAAACCCTAACCCACCGTCTTCTAGCTCTACATCCGAGTTTGACGAAGGAGGTGAGGAAGGGGAGGCCACGGCACAGGTTGTGGAGGAAGTACAAACCATGGCCGTGGACAATCGAACCATCAAAGAGCTCTCTGCCTCAGGTATGGGCAATGCCGTTCCTTTATGCATACAATACCCCGTGGCAGCTCAAGGTAAGACGGAAGAATTTGAACTTAAGTCTAGTTTATTACATCATATTCCTAAATTCCATGGGCTATCCATGGAAGATCCTAACAAACATCTTAAGGAATTTGAAGTAGTTTGCTCAAGTATGACACCCATCAACGTGGATGGGAGTATTTTGAAGATGAAGGCCTTTCCATTCTCCCTCGTGGACAAGGCCAAAGATTGGTTGTATGAATTGGCCCCCGGAACTGTCAATTCTTGGGAAAGTATGAAACGTGCATTCTTAGAGAAATTCTTTCCCACTGCAAAGATCATTCTCTTGAGGAAACGAATTAGTGGCATCCAACAAAATCAAGGTGAGTCGTTTCCATCTTATTATGAACGTTTTAAATCACTTGTTGCTTCATGTCCACATCATCAAATGAAGGAGGAGCTACTCATTCAATATTTCTACAAGGGACTCCTTCCTATGGAACGTCAAATGCTAGATGCCTCAGCGGGTGGTGCATTAGTGGACAAGACTCCGGTGGATGCCAAAACTCTAATTGCAAACCGAGCACACAATGCTCAACAATATGAAGGTGTTGGACAAAGAGAGGGGCCACGGCAACAAAGTGTAAATGAGGTAAGTGCAATTTCTGACATTCAATCACAATTGGCTAATCTTACTTCTCTTGTGTCTCAGGTTGTCAAGGGGTCAAAATTGATAGGAGCATATTCATGCGACTTAATTAGCTTGTTCTCGTGCATTTATGTTGTGTTTCCTTAGCTATTTTAGTGTTTAAAGTCACTTTTGTGCATTTTCAGATTATAAAGCCAAAGTGTGCAAGAAGATGCAAATTGGAGTCTTTTGGAGCAAAAGAGGAATGAATGAGTTGAAGACTTGAAGAAACGATGAATTCCTACTTAAACGATGAATTCCTACTCAAACGAGGATTCCTACTCAAACAAGGTTTCCTACTTGAAGTAGGAAAGTTAACCCTAGGTTTCCCATTTTGGTAACCTTTCCTAATCTTAAACGTCCGTATTTTCTAGCCACTTTGAAGGCCTTGTAGGCACTTTAGGACACAAAACAATGGCCCTAGCCCCCTTAAACCCCTTTGCCGTGCCTTAACCCTAATTCCCTTCCCTTGCCGTGCAAGGGGGGGGTAGTTTTGTCCTAGGTTTGCACTTAAAACACATGCTCCTAACCCTAGCCGCACCTTGCAGCCAATCCCTCTTTAATTTCTGATTTTATTTCCTAATTCTAGCAGCCTTTGAATTAATTTTAGTTAATAAAAATTAGCTAGGGTTTTATTTTCTGAAACCATACATAACCTAAACCCTAGCCGCACCCTATTCTATTCATTCACAATTATCATTCCAGCCATTATCCAACCTTGCCGCAGCCACTCCATCCATTCCCAACCTCCATACACCATCCCACCTCCTTGCCGCACCACCATACCACCCTAAACCCATCTATAACCCAGAAAACCATCCAAAAACACCATAAAACCTCTCTGCCACAGCAAGAAGAAAGGAGAAAGAGGAGCTTAAACGCGCAGAAATTCAAGTGGATTCGTTGGGCGTTCTAGGTGTAATCAATCTTTTGTTCTTTATGTTTAATTTCAATTTTATTTCTCTTTCTGTGAACATGAGAGGCTAAATCCCTAGTTAGCTAGGGGGTGATTCGAAACTATGTTTATGCTTGCAATATGAATTGATTACCTTTGGTTGGAATTTCATGAGTTGTGGATTCAATTCGTTTAACTGTTTGATTGATAACTTATTTGTGTATGTTTCTTGAGAGTGCACGCTTAGTTTTCATGCATGAATATGACGCTAGAATATAAGTGAGTTTCACCTAATAGTTACAAACTTTTATTCACAAGTAGTGGAGGTTGCTTATAAACAATCGCGTTAAATGAATTCTTGGCACTAGTTTCATGCTCATCATAGTAACGAATGACTCGTCAACACTTATAGTTTCATATTGCTTAATGATCTTTGATTGTATCTTTATTGTGCTTTTCACGTAAAGGACTTTTGGAGAATGTTTTGAATTGTGTATGCGCTGTCCCATCCAATTCATTAACTTAAGGAGAACTTGAAGGTTAATTTAAGCGGACCTAATTAACCCGGGGTGTTGAGTTTCATAATTCATCGAAAGACCAACTGAAAATCATCTTGTTTGCAAGTGTGACTGTGTGGAGAAGAACCTTCTAGCTAGCATTCCATCCATATTTTCATCAAATTCATCTTTACAATCTGTTTTAATTACAATCTGTGCATTTTATTTAATTTCGTCAAAAACTAAATCCCCCTTTACTTTAGTGTACAATTTAGTTAGAAAGTGTCTTAGTTTGTGTTTCTAAGTGTTTTGATTCAAGTTATTACCCAAATTCGTCCAAATTAGTGAAAATGCTCAAAACTGCCCAGAAAGTGTTTTTAAGGCTGTTTTGAGTGTTTTGGTGCTGTTTTGAGTTTTTGGTTTGTTTTAGTGCTTTTATTGTTTAGTTTTGCATTCTTTGAGTCTAGTTTAGTGTTTTAACTTTTGTTTTACGTTTTTGAGTCAGTTTTCAAGTGATTTAGCAATCCCTCCTAATCCCCGGTCTAGAACGATCCCTACTTATTCATATACTACAATTGTCAAAAGAGGGTTTTAATTTGTGTGCTTATATATTTCACATCAAAAACCACAAAAAAACCAAGTATGTGGCGTGTGTTCAATGCACGGGCATCCATCCGAGACATGCCCTCAGTTGATAGAGAATGGAGGATGGGAATCTGCCAATGCCATTGGTTTCCAAGGCCAAAACCAACCCAAATATGATCCGTACTCCAACACCTACAACCCCGGGTGGAGAGATCACCCTAATTTCAAGTGGAGAGAGCCCCAACAATCTGCACAACAAAGGGGATTTCAACAAAATCCCCCTGGGTTTCCACGGCCATACCAATCCAACCAACCACCATCGTCCCAAAACAACTCAGGTTCGTCTTTTGATAATTCTCAAGTTATTCAATTGCTAACTACATTGGCGTAGGGGCAAGAAAAACAAACAAAGGACATGCACAATTACGCCAATGAGGTGCAAAATCAAGCTCGAGAGGTGACTGAGTTGAAGAGACAAGTGGGACAAA
Organism: Pyrus communis; assembly: GCF_041283825.1. Lineage (NCBI taxonomy): Eukaryota > Viridiplantae > Streptophyta > Magnoliopsida > Rosales > Rosaceae > Pyrus > Pyrus communis. The sequence continues at coordinate 24,520,047 of NC_142569.1, forward strand.
TGGCTGAATTCATGGGGCAATTTAGTAGAGAACAAGGTAAGTTACCAAGTTCAACGCAGGTGAATCCGAAAGGTGGATTCGAATCTGCAAAAGCCATAAGTTTGCGATGTGGGAAGCAAGTTGGATCTGACCACGTGATAGGAGCATATTTATGCTACTTAGTTATGTTGTTTCCTTGCATTTAGTTACTTAATTACTATCTATTTTAGTCTTTTAAGCTATTTTCGTCTTTTAAGCTATTTTCGTATGTTTTTAGGTCCTAATGGCAAAAGGAGCAAGAAAGTGCATTTTGAGGCTATTTGGAGCAGTTTTGGGCATGGATTGGATAGCTTAACTATGGAGCAATGTGGATGGACGAAATTGAAGTTAAGAGTTGCTTGGAAAGGCTAAAAATCTGGAGAAAGAAGTCCAAATGCAAAGAAGATAAGGAAAGAGCAAGAAATAAGGAACCTTATCCAAATTTCCTTATCTTATCCAAACCTTATCCAACCTTATCTTATCTTATCCTATCCTAATCTTTTCCTACCTTAATTCCAACTTCAAAGAGGACTCCTTTTCACATTAAATCACCTAAATATCAAGTTCTAGAAGCCCTATTTTCGTGCATTAAGTTTATGCCACATGTAACCCTTCTAGAAGTTCTAGAATCTGCCACAAGGACCATTCCTTGTCCTCCTTGGAATCTAATTGAAAGTATCCTTGTTCTTTGGTGATTTGGAGTCCTAATTCCTCTCATTTTCAGCCCAAATTCGTGCCTCCCCTTCACCCTATAAATACTTGATGCCACAACACTCAAAAACCACCACCCTCTACCACAAATTCACACCACACCATCCACCACACCTCAAGAGCCTAAATTCACACAAATCCCCATTGTTGGCAGCAAGGAAGGAAGAAGGAGCCACCTGGAGCGTTCTAGGTGTATTCAATCTTTGTTTTCAATGTTTAATTTATATTCTCTTTGTTTTGTCGTAAACATGAGGAACTAATTTTGTTTTGGCTAGGGGAGACTTTGAAACCATGATTATATTTGCAATATGAATTGATTAATTCTAGTTGTGATTTCATAAATTGTGAATGCAATTTACTTAACCGTTTGATGGATCACTTATTCTTGTTTGTTGATTAAGGGTGCAGACTTAGTTTGCATGCATGAATTTGGGGCTAGAATATAAGGGAGTTTCACATAATCGTTACAAACTTATATTCACAAGTAGTTAAGGTTGTTTTCACAATCATGTTAAGTAAATTCCTAGCATGAGTATCATGATGTCATAGTTACAAGTGCTTTGTCAATACTTATGATTTTCATAGAACCTAATGATCTTTGATTGTATCTCTATTATGATGTCATGTAGGGAACTTTTGAAGAATGCTTTGGGTTGTCGAATGATGTCATCCAATCCAATAACTAAAGGAAAATCTGAAGGTTAATTAGTGATGTCATGGTTAATCTGGGGTGTTGAGGTTCATGGTTTATCGGAAAAGCAACTGGAAATCAATTTGTATGCAAGTGTGTCATGTGTGGAGAAGAATCCTCTAGCTATCTAATCATCCATCGTTTTTCCCAAATTCGTCCAAAGCCTATTCAAGTCTTTTAGTTACTTGTTTTTATCTTAAATTCGTCAAAAACCCAATCCCCTTTATTTAGTTGTGTCAAATCTGTCCTAATTAGTGTTTTTGAGTGTTTTGAGTCAAAACCAAACCTATTTTCGTCCAAGTTGAGTCTTAGAGTCTAGTTTGAGTCTTTTTGATTGTTTTGTGTTGTTTTGAGTCTTTTGAGTTTGTTTTGAGTCATATAAGTTTAGTTAAGAGTCTTTGAGTTTATTTAAGTGTTTTGAAGCATATTTTTATATCTTTGAGTCAATTTTCATTAGATTAGCAGTCCCTCATAATCCCCGGCCTAGAACGATCCCTACTTATATCTATACTACAATTGTCAAAAAGAGGGTTTTAATTTGTGTGCTATTATATATCACATCACCACGGACCACCCAAACCACGGTCCAATGAGGAGGAAGAGTTGAGAATCGAAGAAGAGGAACAAAGCCTACCCACGGCAAAGGTGGAAACACCTTTGCCGCAAGCCTTGAATGATTCTAAGACCTCAAATCGGTCCATTAAAGGAAAAAACGTGTCAAGTTCAGTTCCCACTAATGTTTTTCCTCCGAATGTGCCTTTTCCTAGCAGGTTCATGCATACAAAGAAAGAGGAAGCAGAAAAGGACATTCTCGAGACGTTTCGGAAAGTTCAAGTCAATATCCCTCTTTTGGATGCAATTAAGCAAGTCCCGAGGTACGCCAAGTTCTTGAAGGAACTTTGCACTAATAAGAGGAAGATTTCAACCAAGGAGGTTGTAAAAGTGGGTGAAAACGTCTCAGCCATCTTGCAAAGAAAACTGCCCCATAAATGCAAGGATCCGGGTAGTTTTACAATTCCATGTGTCATTGGTAACACTCGTTTTGAATCTGCCATGTTAGATTTAGGTGCATCAATAAACGTCATGCCATATTCAATTTATGCATCTTTGAATCTAGGAGCATTGAGAAACGATGGTGTTATTATACAATTGGCCGATAGATCTAATGCCTATCCAAAGGGAGTTTTGGAAGATGTGTTAGTGCAGGTCAATCATGTAATCTTTCCGGCAGATTTCTATGTGCTTGAAATGGATGAATCCGACCATACCCCTTCATTGCCCATCCTCCTTGGAAGGCCATTCATGAAAACTGCTCGTACGAAGATTGACGTATATAATGGCACTTTGACAATGGAATTTGATGGGGAAGTTATTAATTTCAATCTTTCTGATTCTATGAAGTACCCTAGTGAGAATCATTCGTGTTTTGCTATTGATATAATTGACTCTTTGGCGCATGACCATTTGGACAATTTGAAGGACGATGCACTTGAATTGGTCATTGCACAAGGAAGGGACATGCAAAACATCGAAACACCCACCAAGGAACCCCACGGCATGCATGAGGAATCCTTGGCCGTGCCCCCTAGTGAGGATATGATTGAGATGGTGGTTGCCCTCGAGTCATTGCCATCACATTCAGGTAAGTTTTTGGACCCTATTTTAAGTTCAGTTCCGGCTAATAAAATGCTTCCCTCAGTTGTGCAGCCACCTACACTTGAACTTAAGCCATTGCCTTGTCACTTGAAGTACGTGTTCTTGGGCGAGGATGAGACATTGCCCGTCATCATCTCATCCTCACTCACGGCACAAGAGGAGAACAAATTGGTGCGAGTGCTTAAAGAGTACAAAACGGCAATTGGATGGACTTTGGCCGACATAAAGGGAATCAGCCCTACTATGTGCATGCATCGCATGCTTCTAGAGGAGGGGTCCAAAACATCTCGAGAGGCTCAACGCCGTCTTAACCCTCCGATGATGGAAGTAGTGAAGAAAGAGGTAATCAAATTACTTGATTGTGGAGTGATTTATCCTATTTCTGATAGCAGGTGGGTTTCGCCCGTGCAATGCATTCCAAAGAAGTCCGGAGTGACTGTGGTTGCAAATCCCGAGAATGAGCTTGTTCCTACGCGCATTCAAACTGGTTGGAGGGTGTGCATCGACTATAGGAAGCTAAATGCCACCACAAGGAAGAACCACTTCCCATTGCCGTTCATTGACCAAATGCTTGAAAGGTTAGCGGGTTATGCTTTCAATTTTTTTTCTTGATGGTTACTCTGGTTATAATCAAATTGTCATAGCACCCGAGGACCAAGAAAAAACAACTTTCACATGCCCTTTTGGTACATTTGCATATCGTCGCATGCCTTTTGGTTTATGTAATGCACCTGCCACATTTTAAAGATGCATGATGAGCATATTTTCTGATTATGTTGAGAAAATCATTGAAGTTTTTATGGATGATTTCAGCGTCTTTGGTGATTCTTTTGATGGTTGCTTGCATAATCTTAGTTTGATTCTAAAACGTTGTGTTGAAACTAACCTTGTTCTTAATTGGGAAAAGTGTCATTTCATGGTTAAACAAGGCATAGTTTTAGGTCATATCATCTCTGAAAACGGCATTGAAGTTGATAAATCCAAAATAGATCTTGTACGTCACTTACCCTCTCCGACTTCGGTTAGAGAGGTTCGTTCTTTTCTTGGCCATGCAGGATTTTATCGTAGGTTTATCAAAGATTTCTCAAAAGTTGTGATAGGAGCATATTTAGGCGACTTACTTAGCTTGTTTTCGTGCATTTATGTTATTAATTCATAGTTGTTTTAGTATTTTAAGACATTTTCGTATGTTTTTAGGTTCTAATGGCAAAGGGAGCAAGAAAGTGCATTTTGAGGCTATTTGGAGCATTTTTGGGCATGGATTGGATAGCTTAACCATGGAGCAAAGAGGATGGACGAAATTGAAGGCAAGAAGAGCTAGGAAAGGCTACAAATCTGGTGGAAGAAGTTCTCTTCCAATGAAGATAAGGAAGAAGCAAGAAACAAGGAACCTTATCCAACCTTATCCAAACCTTATCTTATCCTATCCTAGAAACCTTATCCTATCCTAACTCTAACATTATCCTATTCTATCCTATCCAAATCAGATTGGGACTTAAACCTAGCTAATTAGGGGGAATCAATTACACATCTAAACACCTATTTCAGTTTCTAGAAGACTTATCCATACCAATGCCGCAAAACACCATTCCTTGTAGGTTTAGGAATCACAATCCTTTTCCTACTCTTATATCACATGTCCTAGGCCCTTTAGGATTAGGAATCTGCCTTAAACACAGTTTCTAGAACACCTTATCCTATCCCTACATGTGTGCCGCACCTAGCCTTCTAGAACCCCCTAAATCCTAGCCGAAATTCCTATTCCCAATCCTACTTGATTTCTACCTTGAATTGATCCTTTTTCAATAGGATTAGGCAATCCTTTTCCTTCACTAAGTATGCCAAACTAGCCTATATAAGCAGCCCTTGCCGCACCATTTAGTTCACCACCCCTTCACACAACATTCATACATTCCTTCAGAAATCAACCCTTTGCCGTGACCTTGCAACCACCCATCCATCATTCCCCTACTTCCACACCTCCATCCAAACCTCCATACACCACCATCATCCCTTGCCGCACCACCATACATACCTAAATCCATCCAAAACCCAGAAAATCATCCAAAAACCCATCATAGACCTTGTGCCGTGACTTAGCAAGGAGGAGGAGAAGGAAGACCAAGCCTTGGGCGTTTGTGCATTCAAGTTGGAGTGTTGGACGTTTTTAGGTGTAATCTATCTTTTATTTTCAAAGTTTAAATCTATATTGCTTTGTTTTGTCATGAACATGAGAGGCTAAACTCGTTTTAGCCTAGGCATGCTTTGAAACCATGATTACAATTATAAGATGAGTTGATTAAGTCCAGTTGTGATTTCATAAGTCGTGAACGCAATTTGCTTAACCGTTTGATGGATAACTTATTCTTGTATGTTTATTAGGGAGGCCTACTTAATTTGCATGCTTGAATTTGGGGCTAGAATATAAGGGTGTTTCACATAATCGTCACAAACTTATATTCACAAGTAGTTAAGGTTGTTTTCACAATCATGTTAAGTAAATTCCTAGCATGCGTATCATGATGTCATAGTTACAAGTGCTTTGTCAATACTTATGATTTCCATTGAACGTAATGATCTTTGACCGTATCTCTATTATGATGTCATGTAGGGGACGTTTTGAAGAATGCTTTGGGTTGTCGTATGATGTCATCCAATCCACTAACTTAAGGGAAATCTGAGGGTTAATTAGTGATGTCACGGTTAATCTGGGGTGTTGAGGTTCATGGTTTATCGGAAAAGCAACTGGAAATCAATTTATGTTAGAAAGTATCATGTGTGGAGAAGTATCCCTTGGCTATCCTATCATCCATTAGTTTTTCTAAAATTCGTCCAAAATCTGTTTTAAAGTTTTAAGTTACTTGTTTTCTTTTAAATTCGTCCAAAATCAAAACCCCCTTTCTTATTTGTTCCAAATCTGTCCAAAAGAGTCTTTTTGAGTCTTTAGAGTCAAAACCAAGTGTATTTTCGTCCAAATTAAGTCCTAGAGTCTAAATTGAGTCTTTAAAGTTTGTTTTTGGTCATATAAGTTAGTAAGAGTCTTGTGAGGTCATTTAAAGTGTTTTAAAGCATATTTTCACATCTTTGAGTCAATTTTCATTAGATTAGCAATCCCTCCTAATCCCCGGCGTAGAACGATCCCTACTTATAACTATACTACAATTGTCAAAAAGAGGGTTTAATTTGAGTGCTATCTTATTTCACATCAAATTTTTGGCGCCGTTGCCGGGGATTAGCAAGTTTGCTAATCCCCCGTTGTTTCTTTTTGTTTCTTTTTGTTTTCTTTTTGTTTTAGCTACTGACCTAGTTCCTTTTCTTGTTTGTAGGTACTAGTTTATGACTCATAGTTCTCAACCTATAAGTGCAAACATCTTGGATTTTGACGACGATTGTGAGCTCACTTTGAGAAAGAAGAAGAAGAACCCAGAACTTCACCCATCAAGTTCTAGTTCGGCTTCCAACCTTGAGGAGGAAGGAGAACCCACGGCAAGGGAGGAAGTGATAGGAGCATATTCATGCGACTTAATTAGCTTGTTCTCGTGCATTTATGTTGTGTTTATTTAGTTATTTTAGTGTTTAAGGCCACTTTTGTGTATTTTCAGATTATAAGGCCAAAGTGTGCAAGAAGATGCAAATTGGACTCTTTTGGAGCGAAAGAGGAATGAATGAGTTGAAGACTTGAAGAAACGACGAATTCCTACTCCAACGATGAATTCTTACCAAAACGAGGAATCCTACTCAAACAAGGTTTCCTATTTGAAGTAGGAAAGTTAACCCTAAGTTTCCCGTTTTGGTAACCTTTCCTAATCTAAACGTCCGTATTTTCTAGCCACTTTGTAGGCCTTGTATGCACTTTAGGACACAAAACCAAGGCCCTAGCCCAATTACATAGCCTTAGCCGTGACTTTTCCCTTCTCCCCTTGATGCGAGATTTATACGCACACAAATTAAACCCTCTTTTTGTCAATTGTAGTATAAGTATAAGTAGGGATCGTTCTGGACCGGGGATTAGGAAGGATTGTTAACCACTTGGATTTGACTCAAAAACGTAAAATAACAATATGAAACACTATACTAGACTCAAGGAATGCAAAACTAAACTTTAAAACACTAAGACAAACCAAAGACTCAAAATGCTTTAAAACATAAACTAAATTGATTTCTAACTAAATTGAACAATAAGGTAAAGGGGGATTTAGGTTTTGATGAAATTAAACTAAATGACAGATTGTAAATTAAAGCATAATGTAAATATGAATGTGATGGAATTGAATGGATGGGAAGCTAGCTAAGGGGTTCATCTCCATACATGTTATACTTGCATAATAAAAAGATTTCCAATTGCATTTCAATAAATTATGAAACTCATCACCCCGGGTCAATTAGGTCCGCTTAAATTAACCGTCAAGTTTTCCTTAAGTTAATGAATTGGATGGGTTTGCGCAACGCAATTCACTACATTCTCCAAAAGTCCTTTACGTGAACAGCACAATAAAGATACAATCAAAGATCATTAAGCATTATGAAAACTATAAGTGTTGACGAGGCATTCGTTACTATGATGAGCATGAAACTCGTGCCAAGAATTCATTTAACGCGATTGTTTATAAGCAACCTCCACTACTTGTGAATATAAGTTCATAACGATTAGGTGAAACTCACTTATATTCTAGCGTCATATTCATGCATGAAAATTAAGCGTGCACTCTCAATAAACATACATAAATAGGTTATCAATCAAACAGTTAAACAAATTGAATCCACAACTTATGAAACGCAATTAGAAGTAATCAAATCAAAATGCAAGCATAAACATTTATTTCGAATCCCCCCCTAGCCAAGGGGGGTTTAGTTCCTCATAACTTTGAAATCAAAGAAACACCTAAACATTCCAACAACTCAAACTTGAATTGTATGAACGTTTAGGCACTCTTCTCTTCCATTCCTCATACATACAAAACAAAGAGAATTGAATTTAAACTTTGAAATTAAAGAAACACCTAAACATTCCAACAACTCAAACTTGAATTGTATGAACGTTTAGGCACTCTTTTCTTCCTCGTTGTTGTAGCACAAGGTCTAAGGAGATGTTTAGGGCTTTAGGTGTATGTGGAATGGAGTGGGGAATGGTTGGATAGTGGCTGCAATGGAGGAGAAAAACTGCACAGAAATGGAAGGGGATTTGCGGCACAAGGGTTGTGTTTGTGTTGTGTGAAGTGTTGTGAATGGAATGAATGAATTGTGGCTGCAATGCATGCTTATTTATAGGTAAATGAGAGGGAACATGACAGCTAGGAATAGGTGGAAATGTGGCTGCAAGTTTGGTGAATGATTATGAATGAATGCATGTGAATGTGGCTAGGTGGGAAAGCTGGAATTGCATGTGGAGTGTGCTGAAATGGAGATGTGAAAGCCACGGCAAGGGTTGGTGTTTGTGTGGCTGCATGTTTGGGTTTGTTTAAAGGGTGCATGTGGGTGAATGTTAGGTTGAAATAATGATGGAAAAACAGCTAGGAAAAGAGGGAATGCATGTGGAAGTGCAAGGGGGAAAGATGGGATTGCCAAGGTTATACACGGCAATGGATTTGTGTTAGGTGATGGGTGCATGTGTTGGCTTTATTTGTTGTGCAATGATGAAAGGCAAAGTGCATGTGCAATGTTGGAGGATGAATGTGTGATGGTGTGATTGAATGATTTAAAGGGGCATGTGGGTGAATTAAAGGATGGAATGCATGTGAATTAGGTTGAAAGAGGTGGGTGTGCATGTGAGTTTGAAATGCATGTGTTTAAAAGGTTGAAATGTGTAGATGATTATGAGTATGATAAGTGATAAGTGTATGGTTATGATAAGTGATAAATGAATGATATGTTAAGTGATAAATGAATGATATGTTAAGTGATAAATGAATGATATGTGGTGATGATAAGTTGGTCTTCAATTTCGTCCATTCCTTTTGCTCCAAACATAAGCTATCCATTCCAAGTCCGATTTTGCTCCAAAATGCTCCAAAATGCATCTTTTTGCTTCCTTAGCCATATAAACCTAAAAACACACGAAAGAAGCATAAAGGACTAAAATAACTAAAGAAACATAACGTAAATGTATGAGAACAAGCCATTTAAGTCGCATGAATATGCTCCTATCAAATACCCCCACACTTAGCTTTTGCTAGTCCTCGAGCAAAACAGAAAAACAAAACAAAACGAAACGAAACAAAATAAACCAAAGACAATCTTAAACCTTCCAACGTTGCCTCAGGGATTTCCAATGCACATGACAAGTTAAAAATCATTATTCCCACAGATTTTAGCCATCTTTACACTTAAGTACATTCTTAATCATAGTCACCACATACTAGTTCACAATTAAGCATTTAAAACACATTTCGAATGTAGTAACATGCCTTAGAGAATTTCCTCAATTCCTTACTAGAATGCACTCTATTTTCACACAGATTTTCTGACTACACACCCTACACTAGTTATATGTGAGAGATTGATGTAAACATGAAAGACTAGTATCTCACATATGTTATAACAAAGAAAGCATTTCCTGGATTTACGATAATGACATGAATATGATCTCATGAATGGAATGCTACTACTTAGAATGAGAACGAGTGAGTCCATAAGCTCATATCAATTCCAAACTCCACATTATTGAACACATAACGATCAAGATAGAAGCATAAGGGTTGAAACGGGGCTAAAGGTGTTTGGCTAACAAAGAAGGGATATGGAAAACAAAGGTTCTTAAAGAAATAGCGAGCAAAGCATTTGAATTAACTTAGAATTCACTTTTGAATGAAAACTCAACTTTTGAACAAAAAGGGAGAACAAGCTCTTTTTTTTTCTTTTCTTTCTTTCTTTCTTTTCTTTTCTGTTTTTCTTTTTCATATGTTTTTCACAATTTTTTTTTTCTTTTCTTTTGACTCTCAAAACATACATAAACACTAAAGAACAAAACATTCTCTCCCCCACACTCATTTTCTTTCATAATGTAACTCAAAAGGAATTCATTTAAGTCATGCTCACTATCATTTAAGAACAAGGGTGTGGATTGTCCTAAACTAGGCTAGGTAAGGATAATGTGGGTTAACGAAGAACATAGGCTAAACAAGGCTCAAAGGGGTTAAAACTTACAACAAATACGAAATATGGGAAGTAAGGCTATTTGGCTATGGTGGCAACTACACAACTTCATCTTGATATATGTTATGCAATTCAATGTCATGCTTTGAATGAAACGGATATAAGTTCTAGCATTTAGTTCTATCATGATACAATTGCATTCTAAGTAGCAACCAAGCAAGAAATAATGAGATCATGCAACAACTTTAGAAAACAAAGAATCACAGATTATAACTCTCCAAAGAAGGTAATGGCTCGAGTCTCACAGGGTTGTAGCGTTTGTTTGAGTTCCTTCCTTCAAGCATGTTACAAAAACGAATTTTTCTTTTATGATTGCATGTGAAGTCATACATTATAACCATAACCAAGCATATACCAAGAGTAAATCAAACTTTTCTCTATGTTTATAACTCTTTTTAACCGTCATGCAATTACAAACCAAATCCTTATCATTGTGTTGGAAGGTACCTTAAGACACAAACACACAAAAACGACTCAAAACACTCTTTTTAGGCTTTTCAAAACATTTTTTTCAAATTTTTATGTGATTTTCGGAGTTATAAAACAAAACACACTAAAACACTCTAAAACAATTTAAAAACACCTTAAAACAGCAAGGAACAACATTTGAAGTTATGGGTGATAAAATCCCACGAATTTGCATTAACAACATTAGTTACCCCCCCCCCCCCCCCCCCCCCCACACTTAAATCAAACATTGTCCTCAATGTTTCAAGCATAGATTCACACAAAACATAAGTAAACACACAAAAAGCAACTAAACATACTAAACATGGCAGAATGTAATTAACAAAGAGAAGAGTTTAGGGACGCAAATCTGGTTATGGAGTGTAAATTCCCTCTTCTCCTTGGTGATTGCATTGAGGCTTTGATCTTTGTGATTCCACAGGCTTACTCTTGAACTGGTTTCTGCCCATCGTTGATTTTCCTTTGTGCTACTTCTTGAACTGGGCAGCAGGATTCTTTTGGTCTTCCCCGAAGGTCTGAGCTTCCTCCTTTTATCTGTTTCTTTGTTCAATCTTTCCAATTCGTATTGAAGAGGGTTAGAGGATAGCTCAGCATATGCAGTTGTTCCTTGTCTCCACATGCTTCAATGTATCATTTTCACTTGCCTTACTTGCTCTGTTGAAGATGACTACTCGACAGCAACGCTAGGTAAGCAACCAGGAATAGATTCCAGGCAGTTGGCTCCAGATCGAAAGACTGACTCCAAGTGCCGGCTGATTGCTTCTTTCACTTTGCCATGCGAGTAAGAACAAGGACAAAGAAAAAGACAGGGAAAGAACATGATATGAGATACTTTTTCTTTTGACCTTGATGATATGAGATACCTTTGTTTTTGAAGAAGCGGTGAATGAATCAGCACATGTATTTGTTGTGCTGTTTCCTCCTGGGTCATCTGTACTCCAGGCATCTGGTATCATCTTTGGGGAAGAAGAAAAAAATGAGTATTTCGAAAGGCTTTGCGACCTCAGAGGTGAGGAAGAGCTAGGCATTTTCTTCAGGTCTGCCTTGCCATAAAAGATGAAGGTCGACATATATAGAGATAATAGCAAGTGGTGGTACTGTTCTTTTACCCTTGTCGACAAACGTTTTGATCCCGCAAATCCGGCTTTTTGAAATAGTGGCGCCTCTTCGATCTTTGAAGACGCCTCTTCGATTTCTGAGCAGGCGCCCCTTCGCTTTCTGAACGACACGTAGTAGTGCGGATGCGGCTACTTTTGACAAAGCTGCACGCGTCTTCTGAAAAGCAAAGAAAGCGTCGCCGAACTTTGCGCTTGTCGGCTAAAGATGTGTAGTTGCGATGATGGCCTCCACGTGTTTTCAGCTTTGTCAGAAATCTTTTGACAAAGTTGAACGCGTTTTCTGAAAAGCCGAGGGAGCGTCGCCTAACTTACGCCGGAAAATCCGGCTCTTTGAATCGGTGGACGCGTCGCCTTGGCTTTTTATAGAGCTATCGATCACCGCCAACATACACACTCTGAAGATTTTCCATTCTTGAACATCGTCTCCGGCCCCTTTGAAATTTTAACTCCATCCACCCCTTCTCTTTGAACACTTTTGAAAAAATGGCAAACTCATCGAACCTTAGCTTAGATTTGAGTCTCAGCAGCGATCCGGTTGCGCCCCGTCAAGGTAATGTATGGCGCCCTTCTTTTTTATCTTCTAACGGTCTTCTTACAGGTGAAGACTCCGTGATGCAGGACGCCACAACAGCTACAATAGTAGCTAGGAACCTCCTCACTCCAAAAGATAGTAGGCTGCTGTCAGGACGGTCCGATGAGTTGGCCGTTCAAGAGTCCCTCGCACTTAGTGTTCAGTGTGCGAGTTCTGTGTCCAACATGGGCCAACGCCTGCTTGCCCGCTCCCGTCAGGTGGAATCATTGATGGCAGAGGTGGAAAGTCTTAAGCAAGAGATCCAGCAGCTTAAGTACGAGAATAGAAGTTTGCATGTGCTTGCAAATAACTATTCGTCGGGCATGAAAAGGAAGCTTGATGAGCTGCAAGAATCTGAGGGTCGAATTCACAGTGACCGTCAAAGGCTTGCGGCTTATCTCCAGAGGCACCTTTTTCCTGGGTCATCCAGCGTTTGGCCAAGTATTGAGGCCTGGAATGCTCTAGCTCCGATGCCTTCCGCTCCGATGCCTTCCCCTTCTATGCCTCCCGCTTCTATGCCTTCCGCTTCTATGCCTTCTACTTCGACGCCTCGTAGTGGGGCTTCACGTAAACATCCTCTGTGAAGGCTCCATCTTTCTGCCATGTTTATTTTTATTTTTTTTATTTTTTATTTTTTATTTTATTTTTTATTTTTTTTAATCAAATCAAACGGCATGGAATTGATCTTTGAATGGAAGGTGATACTTGAAATGATCCGGTAATGGTTTAAATTCTAGAGTGGATGCCTGAATCATTAACAACATATTAGTATAAAAGAAAATTGAAATTCGGGGAGGCGGCTTACCTTTGTGCTCCGACATGAACTTAAGAATAAACACCCCTTCGAAAGTTATGACTTGTCCCGTGTCATAAAATCCAACTTCCTTGGGAATTGTGGTTTCAAATATGTCCTCTTTGATGCCTTCAACACCATCTAAGACTTGCTGTGTTGCACCACGAATTGGAATAGCATTTTGCACCTTTGGGAAGGCTTCCACGATGTCCTTTTTACTCTCTTCTTGGTTGGGAATCAAAAACCTGCTAGGAAAAGGGACATTGGGTGGAATAACATCAGAATAACATGGAATTGGGACGTCCTTACTTGTGGTGGGTGGTTTAGAGGGCTTAGGGGGCTGCGGCAAGGGTTGTTCTACCCTTGCCGTGTGCATGTCTTCTTCCTCCTCCTCAATTAGCAGCTCCTCATCCACTTCTAGGCTATGTTTGGACATTTTTAGGTCAGCTCCAACCTCCATAGCACTTCCCAAAGTGATAGTATTATGGATTTCAAAATCTTCCTTCGAGTTTTCAATAGTTGAGTTGGAGAGTTCACTTTGCTCTTGAATTTGTTTCATGAACTCCATAATCTGCCCAATTTGCTCCTCCAATTTACCCAACTTCTTGTCTTGATTTTGTTCGTCCTGCGTCAAAGAGGTTAGTAATTGAAAATTTTTATCATTATCCATGGACATACTTGAACTTGATTGGAATTGTTGTGGGGGAGATTGTGGTGGCTGCATAGGTGTTGTATTGAACTCCTCATATGGTTGCCAATATGCTTCTTGTTGAGCCTCCTTGGCTTGATTTTGTGACCCCTGCGCCAAAGAATTTAATTCATTAAGAATTTGATTATAATCTATTGGCGAACTTGAATTTAATTGAGCATATTGCATATGAAGTTGTGGTGGCTGCATAGGTCTTGAATAGAATTCCTCATATGGTTGCCAATATGCTTCACGTTGAACTTGTTGATCTTCCCACCACATAGAGTTTGAATGATCCCTCCAATCTCTTTGTGGACATTGATTGGCTTGAAATCCTTGCCTAAATGGAGCACCAAATGTAGGGACACTCTGCATTGTGGTCCTTTCGGCATACGGTGACAATTGAGAAGTAAGATTTGCCAATTGAGCTTGAATGCTAGCAAAATCCATATCTTACTTCTCTAGTACCTAAAATCAAAGAAAGAGAACTAAATCAAATATCAAAAGAAACAACAAACAAAGAAAACAACACTAAGTTAGAAACTAAAACGAAAGCAACTAAACCAAAAAAAAGAAAAGAACCAAGGGATTAGCAAAGTTGCTAATCCCCGGCAACGGCGCCAAAATTTGATGCGAGATTTATACGCACACAAATTAAACCCTCTTTTTGTCAATTGTAGTATAAGTATAAGTAGGGATCGTTCTGGACCGGGGATTAGGAGGGATTGTTAACCACTTGGATTTGACTCAAAAACGTAAAATAACAATATGAAACACTATACTAGACTCAAGGAATGCAAAACTAAACTTTAAAACACTAAGACAAACCAAAGACTCAAAATGCTTTAAAACATAAACTAAATTGATTTCTAACTAAATTGAACAATAAGGTAAAGGGGGATTTAGGTTTTGATGAAATTAAACTAAATGACAGATTGTAAATTAAAGCATAATGTAAATATGAATGTGATGGAATTGAATGGATGGGAAGCTAGCTAAGGGGTTCATCTCCATACATGTTATACTTGCATAATAAAAAGATTTCCAATTGCATTTCAATAAATTATGAAACTCATCACCCCGGGTCAATTAGGTCCGCTTAAATTAACCGTCAAGTTTTCCTTAAGTTAATGAATTGGATGGGTTTGCGCAACGCAATTCACTACATTCTCCAAAAGTCCTTTACGTGAACAGCACAATAAAGATACAATCAAAGATCATTAAGCATTATGAAAACTATAAGTGTTGACGAGGCATTCGTTACTATGATGAGCATGAAACTCGTGCCAAGAATTCATTTAACGCGATTGTTTATAAGCAACCTCCACTACTTGTGAATATAAGTTCATAACGATTAGGTGAAACTCACTTATATTCTAGCGTCATATTCATGCATGAAAATTAAGCGTGCACTCTCAATAAACATACATAAATAGGTTATCAATCAAACAGTTAAACAAATTGAATCCACAACTTATGAAACGCAATTAGAAGTAATCAAATCAAAATGCAAGCATAAACATTTATTTCGAATCCCCCCCTAGCCAAGGGGGGTTTAGTTCCTCATAACTTTGAAATCAAAGAAACACCTAAACATTCCAACAACTCAAACTTGAATTGTATGAACGTTTAGGCACTCTTCTCTTCCATTCCTCATACATACAAAACAAAGAGAATTGAATTTAAACTTTGAAATTAAAGAAACACCTAAACATTCCAACAACTCAAACTTGAATTGTATGAACGTTTAGGCACTCTTTTCTTCCTCGTTGTTGTAGCACAAGGTCTAAGGAGATGTTTAGGGCTTTAGGTGTATGTGGAATGGAGTGGGGAATGGTTGGATAGTGGCTGCAATGGAGGAGAAAAACTGCACAGAAATGGAAGGGGATTTGCGGCACAAGGGTTGTGTTTGTGTTGTGTGAAGTGTTGTGAATGGAATGAATGAATTGTGGCTGCAATGCATGCTTATTTATAGGTAAATGAGAGGGAACATGACAGCTAGGAATAGGTGGAAATGTGGCTGCAAGTTTGGTGAATGATTATGAATGAATGCATGTGAATGTGGCTAGGTGGGAAAGCTGGAATTGCATGTGGAGTGTGCTGAAATGGAGATGTGAAAGCCACGGCAAGGGTTGGTGTTTGTGTGACTGCATGTTTGGGTTTGTTTAAAGGGTGCATGTGGGTGAATGTTAGGTTGAAATAATGATGGAAAAACAGCTAGGAAAAGAGGGAATGCATGTGGAAGTGCAAGGGGGAAAGATGGGATTGCCAAGGTTATACACGGCAATGGATTTGTGTTAGGTGATGGGTGCATGTGTTGGCTTTATTTGTTGTGCAATGATGAAAGGCAAAGTGCATGTGCAATGTTGGAGGATGAATGTGTGATGGTTGATAGGAGCATATTCATGCGACTTAAATGGCTTGTTCTCGTGCATTTACGTTATGTTTCTTTAGTTATTTTAGTACTTTAAGCTATTTTCGTGTGTTTGTAGGTCCAAAGGGCTAAAGGAGCAAAAAGATGCATTTTGGAGACTTTTGGAGCACTTTTGGGCTTAGGATGGATAGCTTACGCTTGGAGCCAAAGTGTTGGACGAAATTGAAGACCTAATTGAAGACCAAAGTGTTGGAACCTTGTTCCCTTTAGTTTTAGGACATTTAAACCTTTCCTATATCCTTAGCCGTGCATAACATTCCAACATTCCACTTCTTCATTTCAGCCACACTCCCACATATCATTACATATCATTCACCACTTATCATTCACCACTTATCATATCATCCACTTATCATATCATTCACTTATCTTATCATTCACTTATCATATCATACACTTATCATAACCATACACTTATCATTTATCACAACAACAACCTTGCACATGCACATTCATCCACATGCACCCATAATCATTCACTCATCTTTAATCCACATGCATCTTCCATAAATCAAATCAGCCACATCCACATGCACTTATTCCACTTCATCATTACACCACATTCTCTCTCTTTAATCCACATGCATTCATCATCATTCACTCTAGTTTTAATTCCACATGCATTTCCAGCTTTGCACATGCATTCCCACATGCATTTCCACCCACATGCAACCATAATCATTCATACCTATCAGCCACATGCATTCACTCTTCATAAATCAGCCACATGCATTCAATCATTCACTCCACACTCATTGCACATGCATTCCCTTTCATTTCTGTCAAAGCACATGCATTCCCACCCTTTAATCACATGCATAAATCAGCCACATGCATCTCCCATCACCATTTCAGATTTCCACCAAGTTTCTAGCTGTCATGTTCCCTCTCTTTCTCCCTATAAATACCATACACACTTCACACAACATTCATACATTCTCATTCATTCTTCCACATTTCAGAAAATCATCCATTCACACCAAGAAACATCCCCTTGGCCGTGAGTTTCCCTACAAATCCAAACACCACTCCTCTTTCATTTCCATCACTCCCCAAACCATTCACACCATCGAACTATCCTTAGACCTTGTGCTACAATAAAGAGGAAGAGAAGAGGGCCTAAACGTTCATACAATTCAAGTTTGAGTTGTTGGAATGTTTAGGTGTTTCTTTGATTTCAATGTTTAAATTCAATTCTCTTTGTTTTGTATGTTTGAGGAATGGAAGAAAAGAGTGCTTAAACGTTCATACAATTCAAGTTTGAGTTGTTGGAATGTTTAGGTGTTTCTTTGATTTCAATGTTATGAAGAACTAAACCCCCCTTAGCTAGGGGGTGATTCGAAATATATGTTTATACTTGCATTTTGATTTGATTACTTCTAATTACGTTTCATAAGTTGTGAATTCAATTTGTTTAACTGTTTTATTGATAACCTATTTATGTATGTTTATTGAGAGTGCACGCTTAATTTTCATGCATGAATATGACGCTAGAATATAAGTGAGTTTCACCTAATAGTTATGAACTTATATTCACAAGTAGTGGAGGTTGCTTATAAACAATCGCGTTAAATAAATTCTTGGCATAAGTTTCATGCAATCATAGTAACGAATGCCTCGTCAACACTTATAGTTTTCAAAGAACTTAATGATTCTTGCTTGTATCTCTATTATGCAATTCATGTAGGGAACTTGTGGGGAATGCTTTGGGTTGTCGTATGCAATCATCCAATTCATTAACTTAAGGAAAACTTGACGGTTAATTTAAGCGGACCTAATTAACCCGGGGTGTTGAGAATTCATGGTTTATTGAAATGCAATTGGAAATCATTTTATTATGCAAGTGTAACATGTATGGAGATGAACCCCTTAGCTAGCTTCCCATCCATTCATTTTCATCAAATTCATATTTACATTCTGTTTTAAATTACAATCTGTCCATTTAATTTAGTTTCATCAAAACCTTAATCCCCCTTTACTTTAATGTCCAATTTAGTTAGAAATCAATTTAGTTTGTGTTTATAAGTGTTTTGATTCAATTTGTTACACAAATTCGTCCAAATTCACCAAAGTGCTCAAAACTGCCCAGAAAGTGTTTTTAAGGCAGTT
Organism: Pyrus communis; assembly: GCF_041283825.1. NCBI lineage: Eukaryota > Viridiplantae > Streptophyta > Magnoliopsida > Rosales > Rosaceae > Pyrus > Pyrus communis. Next base: position 24,538,456 of record NC_142569.1, read on the forward strand.
TTGAGTGTTTTGGGTGATGTTTGAGTCTTTTGGTTTGTTTTAGTGTTTTAAAGTTTCGTTTTGCATTCTTTGAGTCTAGTATAGTGTTTTATATTGTGTTTCTACGTTTTTGAGTCAAATCCAAGTGATTAACAATCCCTCCTAATCCCCGGTCCAGAACGATCCCTACTTACATACTTACTACAATTTGACAAAAAGAGGGTTTAATTTGTGTGCGTATAATTCTCGCATCAATGGTGTGATTGAATGATTTAAAGGGGCATGTGGGTGAATTAAAGGATGGAATGCAAGTGAATTAGGTTGAAAGAGGTGGGTGTGCATGTGAGTTTGAAATGCATGTGTTTAAATGGTTGAAATGTGTAGATGATTATGAGTATGATAAGTGATAAGTGTATGGTTATGATAAGTGATAAATGAATGATATGTTAAGTGATAAATGAATGATATGTGGTGATGATAAGTTGGTCTTCAATTTCGTCCATTCCTTTTGCTCCAAACATAAGCTATCCATTCCAAGTCCGATTTTGCTCCAAAATGCTCCAAAATGCATCTTTTTGCTTCCTTAGCCATATAAACCTAAAAACACACGAAAGAAGCATAAAGGACTAAAATAACTAAAGAAACATAACGTAAATGTACGAGAACAAGCTATTTAAGTCGCATGAATATGCTCCTATCACCCCTTCCCTTGCCGTGCAAGGGGGGCAATTTTGTCCCCTTTTATGCACTTAAACCCTAGCCCTTTTTCCTTGCAGCCACTCTCCCTTTTATTTCTGAATTTTAACCTATTTCTCTCCAAAACTAAACCTAGCCGCACCTTAGGGGTTCCAATCATCCATTATTTTCAGCCACAAAAACATCTCAGCCACAAGTCCTGATAGGAGCATTTTTATGCGACTTAATTGGCTTGTTCTCATGCATTTATGTTGTTTTTCCTTAGTTAGTTTAAGTGTTTAAAGTCATTTTCGTGCAATTTCAGGTTTTAGTGTCAAAGTATGCAAAAAGAAGCAATTTGGAGCATTTTAGAGCATTTTTGGGCCAAGATTGGATAGTGCAAGCATGGAGGCATGAGGATGGACGAATTTGAAGGCTTGAATTCAGTTAGGGAGCTGCAAGGGAGCCTAAAAAAACCTTATTTCTAGAAGGCTTTATCTATTCACACATGGTGCCTAATTTCTAGCTTGTCTCCTAGCCGTCCTAGCTTGTCTCCTAGCCATCCTAGCTTGTCACTAGCCGTCCTACCTTCTCTACTAGCCGTCCTACCTTGTCTCCTAGCCGTCACTAGCCGTCCTACTGATAGGAGCATATTTAGGCGACTTACTTAGCTTGTTTTCGTGCATTCATATTGTTAATTCATAGTTGTTTTAGTAGTTTAAGCCATTTTCGTGTGTTTTTAGGTTCATATGGCTAAGGAAGCAAAAAGTTGCATTTTGGAGCATTTTGGAGCAAAATTGGACTTGGAATGGATAGCTTATGTTTGGAGCAAAAGGAATGGACGAAATTGAAGGATTCCTAATCCATTGCAGCCACATGCACCCATAATCATTCACACCTTTAACCCACATGCATTTCCACCCACATGCACTCTCATTCTTTAATCCATTCAGCCACAAGACATTATCATTGCACCACATTCAGCCATTCCATCTCCCATTTCAGATTGCATTCCAATCATTCCAACCAAATCACATGCACTCCCACCCTTTAAATCACATGCATTCCCTCCATAAATCAGCCACATGCACTCATAATCATTCAACCAACCTAGCTGTCATGTTTCCCCTTTCATCATTCCCTCACATTCTTTAATTCAGCCAACACATGCTTACACATGCATTTCCAACCCACATGCATCCTTTAATCATTCAAACATGCAGCCACATTCCCTCCTAGCTGTCATGTTCCCCCCATTTCACCTATAAATAAGCATGCATTACACCTCGATTCATTCATATACACTCTTCCATATTCGAAAACACCACAGAAATTGGTCCCTTGGGGCCGTGCCCATCACACCATAATTCCATCCATTCCATCCATATTTCAGCCATCAATCCATTGCATCCATAATCCCCAAAACTCACCTTAGACCTTGTACTACAACAACGAGGAAGAGAAGAGTGCCTAAACGTTCATACAATTCAAGTGTGAGTTGTTGGAATGTTTAGGTGTTTCTTTGATTTCAAAGTTATGAGGAACTAAACCCCCCCTTGGCTAGGGGGGGATTCGAAATATATGTTTATGCTTGCATTTTGATTTGATTACTTCTAATTGCGTTTCATAAGTTGTGGATTCAATTTGTTTAACCGTTTGATTGATAACTTATTTATGTATGTTTATTGAGAATGCGCGCTTAATTTTCATGCATGAATATGACGCTAGAATATAAGTAAGTTTCACCTAATAGTTACGAACTTATATTCGCAAGTAGTGGAGGTTGCTTATAAACAATCGTGTTAAACGAATTCTTGGCATAAGTTTCATGCGTATTCCATAGTAACGAATGCCTCGTCGATGTTTATGATTTCCGTTGAACTTAATGATCTTTGTTGAATGTCTCTATCATGCGTATTCCATAGTTAGGGACTTTGATTAAGAATAATTTGGTTGTAATGCGTATTTCATTCAATCCAATGAATCTAGGGAAATCTGAAAGTTAATTTAAGCGGACCTAATTAACTTGGAGCATTGAGAATTCATGGTTTATTGAAATGCAATTGGAAATCGTTTTATTATGCAAGTGTAACATGTATGGAGATGAACCCCTTTGCTATTCTATCATCCATTCATTCCATTTCATCAATTTCATATTTACATTCTGTCTAGTTTATTAACTTGTTTCGTTATTTCAATTTTCGTCAAATCCTAAATCCCCCTTTACTTTATTGTCCAAATTAGTTAGAAAGTGTCTTAGTTTGTGTTTATAAGTGTTTTATTTCAATTTGTTGCACAAATTCGTCCAAATTCACCAAAGTGCTCAAAATTGCCCCGAAAGTGTTTTTAAGGCAGTTTTGAGTGTTTTGGGTGATGTTTGAGTCTTTTGGTTTGTTTTAGTGTTTTAAAGTTTAGTTTTGCATTCCTTGAGTCTAGTATAGTGTTTCATATTGTTATTTTACGTTTTTGAGTCAAATCCAAGTGGTTAACAATCCCTCCTAATCCCCGGTCCAGAACGATCCCTACTTATACTTATACTACAATTGTCAAAAAGAGGGTTTAATTTGTGTGCGTTTAAATCTCGCATCAAATTTTGGCGCCGTTGCCGGGGATTAGCAAATTTGCTAATCTCTTGGATTGTTCGTTTCTGTTATGTATTTTAGTTTTAATTTTTGATTTGTGTTTTGTTTGTTGAATTCAAGTACTAGAGAAGAACAACATGGCACTTGATAATGCTTCTCTTTTGTCACAGCTCATGGAACGGTCCCAAATGCAAAGCGTTGATATATTTGATCTTCAATCAAGGAATAATATGTTTTCCAATACTTACAATTCGGATTGGAGTGATCATTCAACTTCTATGTGGTGGGAACCTCAAAATGTTCAACAAGAAGGATATTGGCAGCCACCTCATATTCAATATGCCCAACCAAACTCAAGTTCGTCAATAGATTATAATCAAAAGCTTAATGAATTAATTTGTTTGGTGCAGGGCTCACAAAATCAAGACAATGAGGCTCAACAAGAAGATAAAAGGTTGGACCACTTGGAAATGCAAATTGGGCAGATCGCGGAGTTCGTAGGACAGTTTCAAGACCAAGGCGAACTCCCTAGTTCAACCATTGCAAATCCGAAGGGAGAATTTGAAACTGCCAAGGAAATCATGTTGAGAAGTGACAAGGAGGTTGGAACGGACCCTCAACCATCAAAATCAAATCACAAGGAAGAGGAATACACCCAACCCACGGCAAGGGTGGAAACACCTTTACCGGAGGCACCTATTGCTCTTATGCCATCTAATACAGGTATGGTTGTTCCAAATTTCATTATTTTTAACCCCGTTCCAACAAGTATCCCTATTCCTTGCAGATTCATGACTTCCAAGGAAGAAGAAGGTGAAAAAGACATCTTGGAAGCCCTTCCAAAGGTGACAAGTAGGGAATGTCATGAATTCATCAAAAAGGACGTTCTTGAAACCACAAAATCCAAAGAAGTTAAATTTGATGACATTGGACAAGTCATAACCATCACTTGCAATCTGGCCAAGTCCAATATCCCTGAAAATTTCAAAGGAGTGGTGTTTGTCATTGAGTTCTTGTCGGACAAAACAAGTAAGTCCTCTTTTCCAAATTCCATTACATTTTATACTAACTTGTTGTTTTTTATGAATCAGGCACCTACACTAGAATTCAAACCAATGCCGGTTCACTTCAAGTATCACCTTCCATTCAAGGACCAATTCCATGCCGTTTGATTTTATTTATGTTCATAAAAAAAAAAAAAAAAAAAAAAAAAAAATTTATTTAGTAAATAAAATACTAAACATGGAGAAAGATGGAGCCTTCACAGAGGTTGTTTACGTGAAGCCCCACTACGAGGCATCGAAGCAGAAGGCATAGAAGCGGAAGGCATAGAAGCGGAAGGCATAGAAGCAGAAGGCATCGGAGCAGAAGACATAGGAGCGGAAGGCATCGGAGCGGGAGGCATCGGAGCTAGAGCATTCCAGGCCTCAATACTTGGCCAAACGCTGGATGACCCAGGAAAAAGGTGCCTCTGGAGATAAGCCGCAAACCTTTGACGGTCACTTTGAATTCGACCCTCAGATTCTTGCAACTCATCAAGCTTCCTCTTCATGCCCGACGAATAGTTATTTGCAAGCACATGCAAACTTCTATTCTCGTACTTAAGCTGCTGGATCTCTTGCTTAAGACTTTCCACCTCTGCCATCAATGATTCCACCTGACGGGAGCGGGCAAGCAGGCGTTGGCCCATGTTGGACACAGAGCTCGCACACTGAACACTAAGTGCGAGGGACTCTTGAACGGCCAACTCATCGGACCGTCCTGACAGCAGCCTACTATCTTTTGGAGTGAGGAGGTTCCTAGCTACTATTGTAGCTATTGTGGCGTCCTGCATCACGGAGTCTTCACCTGTAAGAAGACCGTTAGAAGATAAAAAAGAAGGGCACCATACATTACCTTGACGGGGCGCAACCGGATCGCTGTTGAGACTCAAATCTAAGCTAAGGTTCGAGGAGTTAGTCATTTTTCAAAGGTGTTCAAAGATAAGGGTTGATGGAGTAAATTTTCAAAGGGCCGGAGTCGATTTTCAAGAATGGGCAATCTTCACAGTGTGTATGTTGGCGGTGATCGATAGCTCTATAAAAAGCCAAGGCGACGCGTCCACTGATTCAAAGAGCCAGATTTTCCGGCGTAAGTTAAGCGACGTTCCCTCGGCTTTTCAGAAAACGCGTTCAACTTTGTCAAAAGATTTCTGACAAAGCTGAAAACACGTGGAGGCCATCATCGCAACTACACGTCTTTAGCCGACAAGCGCAAAGTTCGGCGACGCTTTCTCTGCATTTCAGAAAACGCGTGCAGCTTTGTCAAAAGGAGCCGCATCTGCACTACCACGTGTCGTTCAGAAAACGAAGGGGCGCCTGCTCAGAAATCGAAAAGGCGTCGTTCAGAAATCAAAGAGGCGTATTCAGAAATCGAAGAGTGGTACGTAGATTATACGCACACAAACTAAACCCTATTTGTGATAATTGTAGTAATGATGTAAGTAGGGATCGTTCTAACCGGGGATTAACTAGGGGTGCTAAACACTTGATTCAAATAAATAAAACTAATTTTTAAAACACTTAACTTACTTAACAAGAACTCAAAACAAGTACACAAGACTTCAAATACTTGAAAACACAAAAATAAAACAAATACGAATGATTAAGACTTAACAAAAGATGGGGGGGATTGTGTTTGGACGAGATTAAATTAAATGGACAAATTGTAATTAAAGGCCAAACGTAAATATGAATGTGATGAAAATATGGATGATGGAATAGCCAAGGGGTTCTTCTCCACACATGTTACACTTGCATACAAGATTGATTCTCAGTTGGTCTTTCGATAAATTATGAAACTCAACACTCCAGGTTAATTAAGTCCGCTTAAATTAACCGTCAAGTTTTCCTTAAGTTAATGAATTGGATGGGTTAGCGCAACGCAATTCACCACATTCTCCAAAAGTCCTTTTACGTGAAAAGCACAATAAAGATACAATCAAAGATCATTAAGCATTATGAAAACTATAAGTGTTGACGAGGCATTCGTTACTATGATGAGCATGAAACTCGTGCCAAGAATTCATTTAACGCGATTGTTTATAAGCAACCTCCACTACTTGTGAATATAAGTTCATAACGATTAGGTGAAATTCACTTATATTCTAGCGTCATATTCATGCATGAAAATTAAGCGCGCATTCTTAATAAACATTCATAAATAAGTTATCAATCAAACGGTTAAACAAATTGAATCCATAACTTATGAAATTCCAACGAAAGTTAATCAATTCATATTGCAAATATAAACATAGTTTCGAATCACCCCCTAGCTAAAGGGGGTTTAGTTCCTCATAACTTTGAAATCAAAGAAACCCCTAAACATTCCAACAACTCAAACTTGAATTGTATGAACGTTTAGGCACTCTTCTCTTCCATTCTCATACGTACAAAACAAAGAGAATTAAATTTAAACTTTGAAATCAAAGAAACCCCTAAACATTCCAACAACTCAAACTTGAATTGTATGAACGTTTAGGCACTCTTCTCTTCCTCGTTGTTGTAGCACAAGGTCTAAGGTGAGCTTTGGGGATTATGTGAAGTGTTTGGAGGGATGGGAAGTGGTTGGATAGTGGCTGCAATGGAGGAGAAAAACTGCACAGAAATGGAAGGGGATTTGCGGCACAAGGGTTGTGTTTGTGTTGTGAATGGAAAAATGAGATATGGAGAGATGGAGTGGGGAGTGAATGAATGACAAATGAATGAGAATGCAAGGGTTTTTATAGGAGGAATGGAGATGTATATGGCTGATTGTTTAGGATGCAAGTGGCTAATTAATGATGGAAAATAGTTAGGAAAGCATGTGAAAGCTGGAAATGCATAAGGGGTACACGGCAATGATGCTTGTTGGTGCTGAAATTGCATGTGTGTGAGGTGTGTAGGTGCTGAAAATGCATGTGAAGATGTTGGAAATGGGAATGAAGGCCACGGCAAAGGAGGAATGTTGTGGTGCAATGATGATGTTTTGTGGCTGAATTGGTGGTGGAATTATGATGGGAATGCTAGATTGGAAAGCATGTGTTTGCTGAAATTGGATTAAAGAATGGGAATGCTAGGTTGGAGAAATGATTATGGATGCATTTGTTGAATGATTTGTGGTGCAATGATGAAGAGAAGTTGCTGAAAATCTAAGGGGAAGGCACGGCAAAAAGGATTTCAGGATGCATGTGTGTGTAGGCCACGGCATGGTTGAATGATTATATGTGTTAAATGAATTAAAGGGTGCATGTGTTGATTTGAATGTGCATGTGGGTGAAAGTGAAGGGAATGCATGTGAAGATGCTAATAAATAATGCATGTAGGGTTAGGAAATAAAAACATAACTTAAAGGGGAATGATTAAAGGGTGTTGAAAGGTTTTGCATGGCTTTGAAGTGATTGTGGATTGGGCTAGGGTTTAAGTACATGAAATGGACCCAAATTGCCCCCCCTTGCATGGCAAGGAATGGTGTTTGTGTTAAGCCCAAGGCAAGGTGAATGTAATTGGGTTAGGGCCATTGTTTTGTGTCCTCAAGTGCTTACAAGGCCTTCAATTTCATCCAACACTTGGGCTCCAAGCATAAGCTATCCATCCTTAGCCCAATAGTGCTCCAAAACACTCCACAATGCATCCTTTCGTCAAACACGTCTTATTATCCTGAAAACACACAAAAGAAGCATAAAGGACTAAACTAACTAAAGAAACATAACGTAAATGTACGAGAACAAGCCATTTAAGTCGCATGAATATGCTCCTATCAAAGAGGCGCCACTATTTCAAAAAGCCGGATTTGCGGGATCGAATAGACGTTTGTCGACAAGGGTAAAAGAACAGTACCACCACTTGATATTATCTCTATATATGTCGATCTTCATCTTTTGTGGCAAGGCAGACCTGAAGAAAAAGCCCAACTCTTCCTCAACTCTGAGGGCGCACTCCCAGCAAAGCCTTTCGAAATACTCAAATTCCTCTTCTTCCCCAAAGATGATACCGGATGCCTGGAGTACAGACGACCCAGGAGGAAACAGCACAACAAATACATGTGCTGATTCATTCACCGCTTCTTCAAAAGCAAAGGTATCTCATATCATCAAGGTCAAAAGCAAAAGTATCTCATATCATGCTCTTTCCCTGTCTTTTTCTTTGTCCTTGTTCTTACTCGCATGGCAAAGTAAAAGAAGCAATCAGCCGGCACTTGGAGTCAGTCTTCCAATCTGGAGCCAACTGCCTGGAATCTATTCTTGATTGCTTACCTAGCGTTGCTCTCGAGTAGTCATCTTCAACGGTTGATACACTTCCGGAGTAGGGACCACTTCTGCAAAGGGGAGCGAGTAAGGCAAGTGAAAATGATACACTGAAGCATGTGGAGACAAACATAGGCTGAGTTATCCTCCAATCTTTTTCAATACGAATTGGAAAGATTGAACAAAGAAACAGACCAAAGGGGTAAGCTCAGACCTTCGGGGAAGACCAAAAGAATACTCCAGCCCAGTAGCACAAAGGAAAATCAACAAGTGGAGGAGACCAAAAGAATCATGCAGCCCAGTTCAAGAGTATGCCTGTGGAATCACCAAGATCAATGCCTCAATGCAATCACCAAGGAGAAGAGGGAATTTACACTCCATAACCAGATTTGCGTCCCTAAACTCTTCTCTTTGTTAATTACATTCTGCCATGTTTAGTATGTTTAAGTGTTTTTTGTGTATTTACTTATGCTTTGTGTGAATCTATGCTTAAAACATTGAGGACAATGTTTGATTTAAGTGTGGGGGGGGGGGGGGGGGGGGGGGGGTAACTATGTATATTTGATGCAAATTCGTGGGATTTTATCACCCATTACTTCAAATGTTGTTCCTTGCTGTTTTAAGGCGTTTTTAAGTTGTTTTAGAGTGTTTTAGTATGTTTTATTTTTATAACTCCGAAAATCACATAAAAATTTGAAAAACATGTTTTAAAAAAGCCTAAAAAGAGTGTTTTGAGTCGTTTTTGTGTGTTTGTGTCTTAGGGTACCTTCCAACACAATGATAAGGATTTGGTTTGTAATTGCATGACGGTTAAAAAGAAGTTATAAACATAGAGAAAAGTTTGATTTACTCTTGGTATATGCTTGGATATGGTTATAATGTATGACTTCACATGCAATCATAAAAGAAAAATTCGTTTTTATAACATGCTTGAAGGAAGGAACTCAAACAAACGCTACAACCCTGTGAGACTCGAGCCATTACCTTCTTTGGAGAGTTATTTTCTGTGATTCTTTGTTTTCTAAAGTTGTTGCATGATCTCATTATTCCTTGCTTGGTTGCTACTTAGAATGCAATTGTATCATGATAGAACTAAATGCTAGAACTTATATCCGTTTCATTCAAAGCATGACATTGAATTGCATAACATATATCAAGATGAAGTTGTGTAGTTGCCACCATAGCCAAATAACCTTACTTCCCATTTTCGTATTTGTTGTAAGTTTTAACCCCGTTGAGCCTTGTTTAGCCTTTATTCTTTGTTTACCCACATTATCCTCACCTAGCCTAGTGTAGGACAGTCCACACCCTTGTTCTTAAATGATAGTGAGCATGACTTAAATGAATTCCTTTTGAGTACATTATGAAAGAAAATGAGTGTGGGGGAGAATGTTTTGTTCTTAAGCGTTTATGTATGTTTTGGGAGTCAAAAGAAAAGAAAAAAATTGTGAAAAACATATGAAAAAGAAAAACAGAAAAGGAAAGAAAGAAAGAAAAAAGAGCTTGTTCTCCCTTTTTGTTCAAAAGTTGAGTTTTCATTCAAAAGTGAATTCTAAGTTAATTCAAATGCTTTGCTCGCTATTTCTTTAAGAACCTTTGTTTTCCATATCCCTTCTTTGTTAGCCAAACACCTTTAGCCCCGTTACACCCCTTTGACTTCTATCTTGATCGTTATGTGTCCAATAATGTGGAGTTTGGAATTGATATGAGCTTATGGAATCACTGGTTCTCATTCTAAGTAGGAGCATTCTATTCATGAGATCATATTCATGTCATTATCGTAAATCCAGAAAATGCTTTCTTTGTTATAACATATGTGAGATACTAGTCTTTCATGTTTACATCAATCTCTCACATATAACTAGTGTAGGGTATGTAGTCAGAAAATCTGTGTGAAAATAGAGTGCATTCTTGTAAGGATTTGAGCAAATTCTCTAAGGCATGTTACTACATTCAAAACATGGTTTTAAATGCTTAATTGTGAAATAGTATGTGGTGACTATGATTAAGAATGTACTCAAGTGTGAAGATGACTAAAATCTATGGGACTAATGATTTTTAACTTGTCATGTGCATTGGAGATCCGTGAGACGATTGTTGGAAGGTGTAGGTTGTGTTTTGTTCGTTTTGTCTAGTTTCGTGTTCTTTTGTAGTTTTGTTTTGCTCGAGGACTAGCAAAAGATAAGTGTGGGGGAATTTGATAGGAGCATATTTAGGCGACTTACTTAGCTTGTTTTCGTGCATTCATATTGTTAATTCATAGTTGTTTTAGTAGTTTAAGCCATTTTCGTGTGTTTTTAGGTTCATATGGCTAAGGAAGCAAAAAGATGCATTTTGGAGCATTTTGGAGCAAAATTGGACTTGGAATGGATAGCTTATGTTTGGAGCAAAAGGAATGGACGAAATTGAAGGATTCCTAATCCATTGCAGCCATATGCACCCATAATCATTCACACATTTAACCCACATGCATTTCCACCCACATGCACTCTCATTCTTTAATCCATTCAGCCACAAGACATTATCATTGCACCACATTCAGCCATTCCATCTCCCATTTCAGATTGCATTCCAATCATTCAAACCAAATCACATGCACTCCCACCCTTTAAATCACATGCATTCCCTTCATAAATTAGCCACATGCACTCATAATCATTCAACCAACCTAGCTGTCATGTTTCCCCTTTCATCATTCCCTCACATTCTTTAATTCAGTCAACACATGCTTACACATGCATTTCCAACCCACATGCATCCTTTAATCATTCAAACATGCAGCCACATTCCCTCCTAGCTGTCATGTTCCCCCCATTTCACCTATAAATAAGCATGCATTACACCTCGATTCATTCATATACACTCTTCCATATTCGAAAACACCACAGAAATTGGTCCCTTGGGGCCGTGCCCATCACACCATAATTCCATCCATTCCATCCATATTTCAGCCATCAATCCATTGCATCCATAATCCCCAAAACTCACCTTAGACCTTGTACTACAACAACGAGGAAGAGAAGAGTGCCTAAACGTTCATACAATTCAAGTTTGAGTTGTTGGAATGTTTAGGTGTTTCTTTGATTTCAATGTTTAAATTCAATTCTCTTTGTTTTGTACGTATGAGGAATGGAAGAGAAGAGTGCCTAAACGTTCATACAATTCAAGTTTGAGTTGTTGGAATGTTTAGGTGTTTCTTTGATTTCAAAGTTATGAGGAACTAAACCCCCCCTTGGCTAGGGGGGGATTCGAAATATATGTTTATGCTTGCATTTTGATTTGATTACTTCTAATTGCGTTTCATAAGTTGTGGATTCAATTTGTTTAACCGTTTGATTGATAACTTATTTATGTATGTTTATTGAGAATGCGCGCTTAATTTTCATGCATGAATATGACGCTAGAATATAAGTAAGTTTCACCTAATAGTTACGAACTTATATTCGCAAGTAGTGGAGGTTGCTTATAAACAATCGTGTTAAACGAATTCTTGGCATAAGTTTCATGCGTATTCCATAGTAACGAATGCCTCGTCGATGTTTATGATTTCCGTTGAACTTAATGATCTTTGTTGAATGTCTCTATCATGCGTATTCCATAGTTAGGGACTTTGATTAAGAATAATTTGGTTGTAATGCGTATTCCATTCAATCCAATGAATCTAGGGAAATCTGAAAGTTAATTTAAGCGGACCTAATTAACTTGGAGCATTGAGAATTCATGGTTTATTGAAATGCAATTGGAAATCGTTTTATTATGCAAGTGTAACATGTATGGAGATGAACCCCTTTGCTATTCTATCATCCATTCATTCCATTTCATCAATTTCATATTTACATTCTGTCTAGTTTATTAACTTGTTTCGTTATTTCAATTTTCGTCAAATCCTAAATCCCCCTTTACTTTATTGTCCAAATTAGTTAGAAAGTGTCTTAGTTTGTGTTTATAAGTGTTTTAATTCAATTTGTTGCACAAATTCGTCCAAATTCACCAAAGTGCTCAAAACTGCCCAGAAAGTGTTTTTAAGGCAGTTTTGAGTGTTTTGGGTGATGTTTGTGTCTTTTGGTTTGTTTTAGTGTTTTAAAGTTTAGTTTTGCATTCCTTGAGTCTAGTATAGTGTTTCATATTGTTATTTTATGTTTTTGAGTCAAATCCAAGTGGTTAACAATCCCTCCTAATCCCCGGTCCAGAACGATCCCTACTTATACTTATACTACAATTGTCAAAAAGAGGGTTTAATTTGTGTGCGTTTAAATCTCGCATCACCTACCTTGTCTCCTAGCCGTCATATCTTGTCTCCTACCTTGTCCAAGCTACACACATATATCCTTTAAGTGTTTCATGTATAGAATTTCTGGTACAAAAAACCTTTTGGTTTCAACTAAGTTCAAAACCTTTCCTAGCCCTATAAATAAGGCTTTGCAACAAGGCACTTGGGGGATCACTCATTCACCCAATTTTCGTCCATTCATCTAGCCACACCACTCTACACATCCTAAAATCCTAAAAACACAATTCCAGCCAAACACTACACCTTGCCGTGCCTATCCTCCATCCAATTCCATAATCCCTGATCCTAAAACACATCCCAACCATCCCATCCACCTTTGTGCCGTAGCAAGGAGAAAGAAGGAAAGACTCTTGGATGCTCAAGCTTCGTCGTTGGTGCATTCTAGGTGTAATTCATTTTATGATTTCAATGTTTAATTTATTTTCCTTTCATTTTGCTATGAACATGAGTGGCTAAACCCCTATTGGTTAGGGGTGATTTTGAAGCCATAACTATGTGTGCAAGTTGATTTGATAAATTCCAGTTTTGAGTTCTTGAATCGTGAATGCATTTGGCTTAACTGTACGAGTAATAACGTATTTGTGTTTGTTAATTAGGGGTCGACACTTAATTGGCTTGCATGAATATGATGCTAGAATATAAGTTTGTTTCACATAATTGTCACACACTTATATTCACAAGTAGTGAAGGTTGCTAGTCACAATCGCGTTAAGTTCAATTCCTAGCATAAGTGTCATGTTGTCATCGTCACAAGTGCTTTGTCAATGCTTATAGTTTTCAATGAACGTAATGATCTTTGATTGTATCTTTATTATGATGTCATGTAAGGAACTTTTGAAGAATGCTTTGGGTTGTCGATGATGTCATCCAATTCAATAACACAAGGAAAACTTGAGAATTAACTAGTGATGTCACGGTTAATTTGGGGCATTGTCATTCATAATTCTATGAAGGAATAACTGGAAATCGAGTCATTTGCATACTTGTCTTGTGTGGAGAAAGAACCCCTAACTAGTTCATCATCCATTAAAAACCCCAAAAAAACGTTTCAAAATCAGTTTTACTTTGCAATCTGTTTTCTCAACTTTAATTTCGTCCAAATCAAATCCCCCTTTACTTTGAAGTCTCAATTTAGTTAGAAATTGTTTTGGTTCATGTTTTTAAGTGTTTTGAGTCAAGTTTTCAACCAATTTCGTCCAAATTAGTGTAGGTGCTCAAAACTGCCCAGAAAGTGGTTTTTAGGCAGTTTTGAGTCTTCTAGTTGCTGTTTTGAGTTTTTGTTTTGTTTTAGTGTTTTAACTTTGGTTTTTCATTCTTTGAGTCCAAATTAGTGTTTTTAACTTTTTTTTGGAGTTCTTAGGTCTGTTTTCAAGAGTTTAGCAATCCCTCATAATCCCCGGTTTTGAACGATCCCCACTTACATACTTTGCTACAATTGTCAGAAGAGGGTTTAATTTGTGTGCTTAATATATTTCGCACCAAGTCCCCAGTCATTCACCCTAATCACCCTAATTACATCTCATCCGCAAGTTCCCATCCATATTTAACCCTAAGCCTTCTAATCTCAGCCGCACCTAATACTCTCTATTCACCCTAATATTCTACTCCAGCCGTTACTCCCATCATCAATTCACCCTAATACACACATTCTTTTCCAAAAACCGTACACACCATTCACCCTAGATTCTAATCAGCCAATCACTCATAAACCCAAAACTACAACCTTGCAGCCGCACCATATTCACTCTCATTCATTCACATATTTTCATTCAGCCACCATTCTCTTCGTTTTCCTCCCTAAGCCGTAATAACTCTCCCATTCTCTCCCTTGTGCCGCAGCCACCATCACCCAAAAAAACCACCCATTCCAGCCACTTTCCAATCTGTCCGCAGCCTTCCCACCATTGCAGCCACCATTCCACACCATTCCACACCTCCCACAACCCTTGCCGCACCACCAAACCTTCTTAAATCCATCCCCAACTCAGAAAACCATCCAAAAACACCATAAAACTTCTCTGCCGCAGCAAGGAGAAGAGGAAAGAGGAGCTTCGACGCGCAGAAATTCAAGTGGATTCGTTGGGCGTTCTAGGTGTAATCAATCCTTTGTTCGTTATGTTTAAATTCAATTTTATTTCTCTTTCTGTGAACATGAGAGGCTAAACCCCCTAGTTAGTTAAGGGGTGATTCAAAACCATGTTTATGTTTGCAATATGATTTGATTACCTTTTGTTGGAATTTCATGAATGGTGAATTCAATTTGTTTAACTGCTTGATCGATAACTTATTTATGTATGTTGATTGAGAATGCACGCTTAATTTTCATGCATGAATATGACACTAGAATATAAGTGAGTTTCACCTAATAGTTATGAACTTATATTCACAAGTAGTGGAGGTTGCTTATAAACAATCGCGTTAAATGAATTCTTGGCACTAGTTTCATGCTCATCATAGTAACGAATGCCTCGTCAACACTTATAGTTTTCATGATGCTTAATGATCTTTGATTGTATCTTTATTGTGCTGTTCACGTAAAGGACTTTTGGAGAATGTTTTGAATTGCGTTGCGCTAACCCATCCAATTCATTAACTTAAGGAAAACTTGACGGTTAATTTAAGCGGACCTAATTACCCCGGGGTGTTGAGTTTCATAATTTATCGAAAGACCAATTGAAAATCAAATTGTATGCAAGTGTAACATGTGTGGAGAAGAACCTTCTAGCTAGCATTCATCCATATTTTCATCACATTCATATTTACATTCTGCCTTTAAATTACAATCTGTGCATTTATTTTAATTTCGTCAAAACCTCAATCCCCCTTTACTTTAGTGTCCAATTTAGTTAGAAAGTGTCTTAGTTTGTGTTTATAAGTGTTTTGATTCAATTTGTTACACAAATTCGTCCAAATTCACCAAAGTGCTCAAAACTGCCCAGAAAGTGTTTTTAAGGCAGTTTTGAGTGTTTTGGGGCTGTTTTGAGTCTTTTGATTTGTTTTAGGGTTTTAAGTGTTTAGTTTCGCATTCTTTGAGTCTAGTTTAGTGTTTCAAACTTTATTTTACGTTTTTGAGTCAGTTTCCAAGTGATTTTGCAATCCCTCCTAATCCCCGGTTAAGAACGATCCCTACTTATACATATACTACAATTGTCACAAGAGGGTTTTAATTTGTGTGCTTACTTAGTTCGCATCAAATTTTTGGCGCCGTTGCCGGGGATTAGCAACTTTGCTAATCCCTTGGATTGTTTACTTTTTGTTTATTTAGTTATTTTGTTAAAGATTCTGACCTTGTGTTCTTTTTCTTGTTTTAGGTACTAGTGTATGACTCGGAGTTCTCAACCGATTCGTGAGCATATCTTGGACTTTGACAGCGATTTTGAGAGGACTTTGAGACGAAAGAAGAAGAAACACGAATCAAATCCACCAAGCCCGGAACCTGACCTTGAAGAACAAGTCTTAGAAGAAGAAGAAGAGGCCACGGCAGGTGTATTTGAGGAGGCCACGACAAGGGTATTTGAAGAACCACAAGCTATGGCCGTAGACACCCGGACACTCAAGGAGCTTTCGGCATCGGGATTGGATAATGCCGCACCCTTGTGTATCCAATATCCCCCACCTGCCGAAGGGAAGACCGATGAGTTTGAGTTGAAGTCAAGCTTGCTTCACCATATTCCGAAGTACCATGGGTTGTCCATGGAGGATCCGAACAAGCACCTGAAGGAATTCGAGGTGGTATGTTCAAGCATGACTCCCATCAATGTCGATGGAAGTATATTGAAGATGAAGGCTTTTCCATTCTCTTTAATGGACAAAGCCAAGGATTGGTTGTACGACTTAGCTCCCGGAACCGTCACATCATGGGAGAGCATGAAGAGGGCATATCTGGAGAAGTTTTTCCCAACTTCTCGAATCATCCTTTTACGAAAAAGGATAAGTGGAATCCAACAAGAAGAAGGTGAGTCATTTCCTACGTATTATGAACGTTTTAAATCTCTTGTTGCTTCGTGTCCACAGCATCAGATGAAGGAGGAGTTACTTCTTCAGTACTTCTACGAAGGGCTCCTACCAATCGAACGTCAAATGCTCGACGCCTCGGCGGGTGGAGCATTGGTGGACAAGACACCCAGGGATGCTAAGGTTTTGATCGCTAACCGAGCATTGAACGCTCAGCAGTACGAAGGAGTAGGCCAAAGAGGACCCCCACGACAGCAAGTACATGAGGTAAGTTCCACACCCGACATTCATTCACAATTAGCTAATCTTACTTCCATTGTGTCTCAGATGGCCGAAGGAATGAGGGTGCAAGGACCAATTGTGTGCGGAGTGTGTTCTATCCAAGGACATGCTTCTGAGAAGTGCCCACAACTCATTGAAAATGGTGGATGGGAGAGCGCAAATGCAATTGGGTTTCAAGGCCAAAACAACCCGAGGAACGATCCATATTCCAACACCTACAATCCCGGTTGGAGAGACCACCCGAACTTCAAATGGAGGGAGCCCCAACAACCACCACAACAAGGAGGCTTTAGACAACAACCCCCGGGTTTCTTCACTAAACCATTCGCACACACACATGCTCCACAACAATTTGCCCAAACAAGTTCAGGTAACACCCTAGACAATGATACACTTCTTAAGTTACTAACTAATTTGTCTCAGGGGCAAGAGAATCAAGCCAAGGCGATGCAAAATCAAGAAAAAAGGGTGGATCAATTGGAGAAACAAATTGGGCAGATTGCAGATTTTGTAGGAAAGTTTTGTGAGCAAGGCCAACTCCCAAGCTCAACCATTCCAAACCCAAAGGGAAGGTTCGAAACGGCCAAGGCAATCATGATGCGAAAATTAACTTAACACACAAATTAACCCTCTTTTGACAATTGTAGCATATAAATAAGTAGGGATCGTTCTTACACCGGGGATTAGGAGGGCTTGCTAAACACTCTAAACTGACTCAAATAACTAAAATTAACCTTTCAAACACTTAAACTCACGTAAAAAGACTCAACTACGTTCACAAGACTCAAAATAGGCTAAAAACACTCAAAACTGCCTTAAAAACACAATCTGGGCAGTTTTGAACCTAAACACAAACTTGGACGAAAATTTGTTCTAACTTGACTCAAAACTCTAAAAAAAACAATCTAAACATATTTGGACCAATTAGACACTCTAGAATAAAAGGGGATTTGGTTTTGGACGAAAATAAACAAAACAAAACAAATATGTAAACTAGGCAGATTTTGACGAAATTGGTGGAATTAAATGGATGGTGAGATGGCTAGGAGGTTTTTCTCCACACATGGCATACTTGCATACAAAATAATCTCCAGTTGCTTATTCGATGAATTTATGAACCTCAACACCCCAAGTTAATTAGGTACGCTTAAATTAACTCTCAGATTTCCCTTAGGTCATTGAATTGAATGGAATTAGCGCATTGCAATCAAATTATTCCTTAAAAGTTTTCTATATGAAAGCGCATGATAGAAAGACAATCAAAGATCATTAGGTTCTATGGAAATCATAGGTGTTGACGAGGCATTCGTAACTATGAAAGCGCATGATACTTATGCCAAGAATTCACTTATCATAATTGCGACCAACAATCTTAACTACTCATGAATATAAGTTCCCAACAATTAGGTGAAGTTCCCTCATACCCTAGCATCATGTTTATGGATGCAAATTAAGCGTGCACTCTCAATTCATATACATAAGCAAGTTTTAATTAAAACAGATAAGCAAATTGAATTCATCATTCATGAAATCACAACTAAAAGTAATCAAATCATCATGCAAATATAACCATGGTTTCGAAATTCTGATGCGAGATTTACTTGACACTCAAATTAAACCCTCGTTTGACAATTGTAGTAGAATGGATAAGTGAGGGATCGTTCTAGACCGGGGATTAGGAGGGCTTGCTAAAACCTTCTAAATTGACTTAAAAACATAAAAACTAAATTAAAATACTCTTAACAAGACTACTATGACTCAGAATGGCTTTAAAACTAACTTTTAAAACACTAAGACAAACTAAAAGACTCAAAACAAGTTCCAAAGACTCCAAATACTTAAAAACATAAAATAAGACAAATCAAATGATTAAGACTTAACAAAATAGAGGGGAGAATTGTGTTTGGACGATATTAAATTAAACGGACAGATTATAATTTAAAACAGATAGTAAAGATGAATGTGATAAAAATATGGATGATGGAATAGCCAAGGGGTTCTTCTCCACACATGTTACACTTGCATACAAAATTGATTCTCAGTTGGTCTTTCGATAAGTTGTGAAACTCAATGCTCCAAGTTAATTAGATCCGCTTAGATTAACTTTCAGATTTCCCTAAATTCGTTGGATTGAATGGGATACTTATTACAACCAAATTATTCTTAATCAAAGTCCCTAACTATGGAATACGCATGATAGAGACATTCAACAAAGATCATTAAGTTCAATGAAAATTTTAAGTGTTGACGAGGCATTCGTTACTATGGAATACGCATGAAACTTATGCCAAGAATTCGTTTAACGCGATTGTTTATAAGCAACCTCCACTACTTGTGAATATAAGTTCGTAACGTTTAGATGAAGCTCACTTATATTCTAGCGTCATATTCATGCATGAAAATTAAGCTTGCAATCTCAATGAACATACATAAATAAGTTATCAATCAAACAGTTAAACGAATTGAATTCACAACTTATGAAATTCCAACCAAAAGTAATCAATTCATATTGCAAATATAAACATAGTTTCGAATCACCCCCTAGCTAAAGGGGGGTTTAGTTCCTCATAACTTTGAAATCAAAGAAACCCCTAAACATTCCAACAACTCAAACTTGAATTGTATGAACGTTTAGGCACTCTTCTCTTCCATTCTCATACGTACAAAACAAAGAGAATTAAATTTAAACTTTGAAATCAAAGAAACACCTAAAAATTCCAACAACTCAAACTTGAATTGTATGAACGTTTAGGCACTCTTTTCTTCCTCGTTGTTGTAGCACAAGGTCTAAGTGAGCTTTGGGGATTATGTGAAGTGTTTTGGAGGGATGGGAAGTGGTTGGATAGTGGCTGCAATGGAGGAGAAAAACTGCACAGAAATGGAAGGGGATTTGCGGCACAAGGGTTGTGTTTGTGTTGTGTGAAGTGTATGAAATGAGATGATTTCCTTGTGGCTAGGTTGCATGCTTATTTATAGGTAAATGAGAGGGAACATGACAGCTTGGAATAGGTGGAAATGTGGCTGCAAGTTTGGTGAATGATTATGAGTGAATGCATGTGAATGTGGCTAGGTTGGAAAGCTGGAATTTCTGGAATTGTAATGTACCCCACGGCATTGATTGTGTTTGAGTGTTTGTGGCTGCAATGTTTGTTGGTTAAAGATGCATGTGGATGTATTATACAATGGGAAAGTATGTGATTGACAATTAGGGTGAATGGTGGCTGCAATGATGAAGTGTGATGGCTGAAAATGCAAGGGAAGTGCACGGCATTGATTAGTTTTAGGTGCATGTGGCTGCAATGTTTGTTGGTTAAAGATGCATGTGGATGGGTGGGAACAAAGGGGGAAACATGGCACAAGGGTGCTTGAGTGAATGATTGAATGTGCATGTGGATTAAAGAATGAGTGGTGGTGTAATGATGAAGTGAATGCATGTGTTGATGACTAGGTTAGTGGGTGGAAATCTGAAAATGGCATAAGGGAATGGGAGCTAATAAATAATGCATGTAGGGTTAGGAAATAAAATCATAACTTAAAGGGGGATGATTAAAGGGTGTTGAAAGGTTTTGCATGGCTTTGAAGTGATTTGTGGATTGGGCTAGAGTTTAAGTACATGAAATGGACCCAAATTGCTCCTCCTTGCATGGCAAGGAATGGTGTTTGTGTTAAGCCCATGGCAAGGTGTTATGTGATTGGGTTAGGGCCATTGTTTTGTGTCTTCAAGTGCATACAAGGCCTTCAAATTCGTCCATCCTCTTGGCTCCATGGATAAGCTATCCAATCCATGCCCAAAAATGCTCCAAATGGCCTCAAAATGCACTTTCTTGCTCCCTAGGCCCTTAGAACCTGAAAACACACAAAAGAAGCATAAAGGACTAAAATAACGAGAGAAACATAACGTAAATGCACGAGAACAAGCCATTTAAGTCGCATGAATATGCTCCTATCAAATTCCCCCCTAGCGAAAGGGGGGATTAGTTCCTCATGCTTGCACAACAAAAAGTATTGAATTTAAACATTGAAATCATAAGAAAGAATACACCTAAATGCTCAGCAATTCCAAGATGGATTCGATGCACAGATTGGCTCATCTTCCTCCTCCTTGCTGCGGCACAAAGTGTGGGTGCTGGAATTGGTGGTTTTGGATGGTGTTTTCTTGTTTGGAGGGATGGAGGATGGTTGATTATGGTGGGGAAGGGTGCGGCAGAGATGTATGGATGTGTAGGGAGGTCTATGGAGGCTTAGAGTGGAGAATGGAGGTGCGGCACAAGGGTTTTCTGTCTAGCATAAGGGGTGTTACGAATTTATGGCTGAAAATATGTTTATATAGTTCTAGGGTTAATTAGATTAGGGTTAGGCTTAACAGATTTGGTGGATTAGGGCCCTAGAATTCGGCCATGGGTTGTCAAATCCACTTAGGAAGAGGTTTTTTTTGGCCCACATAGTTTTATAAACTGATTTGTATACCCAAATCCACAAGGATTAGGCCTTGGAATTCAGAATCCCAAAGGAATTGGGCCTAGGAAGGTGCGGCTGATTTAGGGGAAGGGTTTCTTGGCTTACAAGACAAGGTAAAGCCTTCTAGAAAGGTTTGGGCGCCACTTTTCTAGGGTTTCTAGAAAGAATAGGTTTTGTGGCAGATTTGGGCCTTCTAGACTAGGGTGCTTCTAGAAATAGGTTCTAGAATGATCCATTTAGGTCCCCATGCAATTAGGAGTAAGACATGATAAGGTTTGGATAGGATAAGATGAGATAAGGTTTGGATAATGTTTTGGATAATTGGATAATGTTGGATAAGGTTGGATAATGTTTTGGATAATGTTTCCTCTTTTCTTGCACTTTCCTTATCCACTTTGTCCTTAGCTTAGTTCCTTCCTCTTCTTATCACATTTCCACCTTCTTGAAGTCCAAATTCGTCCATCCATGTTAGCCCACATGCAAGCTCACCACCTAGTGTCCAAAATAGCTCCAAAATGCACTTTCTTGATACTTTAACCCATAGGACCTACAAACACACGAAATTGAGTTGTAATACGACATTAACTAAGAAATAATAGCACAAATGCACAAGAATAAGCTAGTTAAGTCGCCTAAATATGCTCCTATCAAATCACCTTGAGAAGTGGAAAAGAAGTTGGCATTACATCCAAACCATCACCATCAAGCCCCGAAGAGGATGAAAAACGGAGAATTGAAGAGGAGGAAGCAAGACAACCCACGGCAAAGGTGGACATATCTTTGCCGCAAGCTTCTAAAGATCCCAACTTGTCCAAGTTGTCCAAAAAGGGTAAGAATGTGTCAAATTCAGTTCCTACTAATGTTTTTCCTTTGAATGTGCCTTTTCCTAGTAGGTTCATGCAAACAAAGAAAGAGGAAGCCGAGAAGGACATTCTTGAGACGTTTAGGAAGGTCCAAGTAAACATTCCTTTACTTGATGCCATAAAGCAAGTCCCTGATGCGAGATTTACTTGACACTCAAATTAAACCCTCGTTTGACAATTGTAGTAGAATGGATAAGTGAGGGATCGTTCTAGACCGGGGATTAGGAGGGCTTGCTAAAACCTTCTAAATTGACTTAAAAACATAAAAACTAAATTAAAATACTCTTAACAAGACTACTATGACTCAGAAAGGCTTTGAAAAACTCAAATTGTCTAAAACAATCAAATTGACTCAAATAGAAGCTAGAACTTGATTTAGACGAATTTGCAATTGTTTATGACTCAAAAAGCTTAAAGATACAAAAATAAAACAAATACGAATGATTAAGACTTAACAAAATAGGGGGGGGGGAATTGTGGTTGGACGATATTAAATTAAAAAGACAGAATATAATTAAAGGCAAAATGTAAATATGAATGTGATAAAAATATGGATGATGGAATAGCCAAGGGGTTCTTCTCCACACATGTTACACTTGCAAACAAAATTGATTCTCAGTTGGTCTTTCGATAAGTTGTGAAACTCAATGCTCCAAGTTAATTAGATCCGCTTAGATTAACTTTCAGATTTCCCTAAATTCGTTGGATTGAATGGAATACGCATTACAACCAAATTATTCTTAATCAAAGTCCCTAACTATGGAATACGCATGATAGAGACATTCAACAAAGATCATTAAGTTCAACGGAAATCATTAACATCGACGAGGCATTCGTTACTATGGAATACGCATGAAACTTATGCCAAGAATTCGTTTAACGCGATTGTTTATAAGCAACCTCCACTACTTGTGAATATAAGTTCATAGCGATTAGGTGAAATTCACTTATATTCTAGCGTCATATTTATGCATGAAAATTAAGCTTGCAATCTCAATGAACATACATAAATAAGTTATCAATCAAACAGTTAAACGAATTGAATCCACAACTTATGAAATTCCAACCAAACGTAATCAATTCAAATTGCAAATATAAACATAGTTTCGAATCACCCCCTAGCTAAAGGGGGTTTAGTTCCTCATAACTTTGAAATCAAAGAAACACCTAAACATTCCAACAACTCAAACGTGAATTGTATGAACGTTTAGGCACTCTTCTCTTCCCTTCTCATACGTACAAAACAAAGAGAATTAAATTTAAACTTTGAAATCAAAGAAACACCTAAACATTCCAACAACTCAAACTTGAATTGTATGAACGTTTAAGCACTCTTTTCTTCCTCGTTGTTGTAGCACAAGGTCTAAGGTGAGCTTAAGGGCTTTAGGTGTATGTGGAATGGAGTAGGGAGTGGTTGGAGATGGAAGAATGAAGAGAAAATATGCAGAAAATGAAGTGGGACTCACGGCAATGCAATGGGTTTGTTGCTTGGTGTTTGTAACTGAAAATGTGTATGGAAGAGTAAGTGAATTTTGAGGAGTGTTGGATGCTTATTTATAGGTGAAATGGGGGAACAAAAGAGGGAATATTGCAGCTAGGAGGGGATGAATGATTATGGGTGCATGTGTTTGGAATAATGAAGGGGGAATGTATGTAATAAAACAACTAGGAAAAGTTATGAAAAGCTGGAAATGGGAGTGGGAACTCACGGCAAAGTGTTTTGGGGATGGTTCTTTGTGGTTGTGATGCATGTGATTGCATGTGTTGATTGCTAAGGTGTGTGATGATGAGTGTAAGTGGAATAAAGAATGAATGAAGGCATGTGAATTAGGTGGGAAAGAGGTGGAAATGGAATGTTATGCAATGATAATGTCTTGTAAAGATACTAATAAATAATGCATGTAGGGTTAGGAAATAAAATCATAACTTAAAGGGGGAAGATTAAAGGGTGTTGAAAGGTTTTGCATGGCTTTGAAGTGATTGTGGATTGGGCTAGAGTTTAAGTACATGAAATGGACCCAAATTGCTCCCCCTTGCATGGCAAGGAATGGTGTTTGTGTTAAGCCCAAGGCAAGGTGAATGTAATTGGGTTAGGGCCATTGTTTTGTGTCTTCAAGTGCATACAAGGCCTTCAAATTCGTCCATCCTCTTGGCTCCATGGATAAGCTATCCAATCCATGCCCAAAAATGCTCCAAATGGCCTCAAAATGCACTTTCTTGCTCCCTAGGCCCTTAGAACCTAAAAACACACAAAAGAAGCATAAAGGACTAAAATAACGAGAGAAACATAACGTAAATGCACGAGAACAAGCCATTTAAGTCGCATGAATATGCTCCTATCAAATACCCCCACACTTAGCTTTTGCTAGTCCTCGAGCAAAACAGAATAAAAACAAATAAACAAAACGACACTAAACACGTAAAACACAACCTAAACCTTCCAACAACCGTCTTAGGGATTTCCAATGCACATGACAAGTTAAAAATCATCATTCTCACAGATTTTAGTCATCTTCACACTTAAGTACATTCTTAATCATAGTCACCATATACTAGTTCACAATTAAGCATTTAAAACCATGTTTTGAATGTAGTAACATGCCTTAGAGAATTTGCTCAATTCCTTACAAGATATGAACTCGATTCTCACTCAGATTTTCTGACTACACACCCTAAACTAGTTATATGTGAGAAGATTGATGTAAACATAAAAACGAACACTCACATATATGTATTTCAAAGGAAGCAATTTCTGGAGTTAATAAGCATGTTTAGATATGATCTCATGAATGGAATGCTACTACTTAGACGCGAGAACCAGTGACACCATATGCTCATACCAAGTTCAAACTCCACAAATTGAAATACACAACACTCAAGATAGAAGTCAAGGGTTGTAACGGGGCTTGGGGTATGTGGATAACAAAGAAGGGATATGGAAAACAAAGGTTCTTAAAGAAATAGTGAGCAAAGCATTTGAATCAACTTAGAATTCACTTTTGAATGAAAACTCAACTTTTGAACAAAAAGGGAGAATTTAGACAATTTACGCCCAGAATTGGTGTTTTGGAACCTTTCCTCAATCACTTATTCTTTTTTTTTTTTTTTTTTTTTTTTTTTTGAATCTCAAAACATAAACACTTAAACATTCTCTCCCCCACACTTATTTTCTTTCATAATGTAACTCAAAAGGAATTCAATTAAGTCATGCTCACTATCTTTTAAGAACAAGGATGGGGATTGTCCTAAACTAGGCTAGGTGAGGAAAAAGTGGGTTAACAAAGAACATGGGCTAACACGGCTCAACGGGGGTACAACTTACAACATATACGAAATATGGGAAGTGAGGCTATTTGGCTATGGTGGCAACTACACAACTTCATCTTGAATATGTGTTATGCAAATCAATAACATGCTTTGAATGAAATGGGCATGAGTTCTAGCATTTGGAACTATATGATGAAACGCCTTCTAAGTAGTAACCAAGCAAAGAATAATGAGATCATGCAACGACTTTAGAAAACAAGAAATCACAGATTATACTCTCCAAAGAACGTTATAGGCTCAAGTCTCTCAGGGTTTTAGCATTTGTTTGAGTTCTTTCCTTCAGGCATGTTACAAAAACTAAATTTTCTTTTATGATTGCATGTGAAGTCATACATTATAACCATAACCAAGCATATACCAAGAGTAAATCAAACTTTTCTCTATGTTAATAACTCTTTTTAACAGTCATGCAATTACAAACCAAATCCTTATTATTGTGTTGGAAGGTATCCTAAGACACAAACACACACACAAAAACAACTTTAAAACAACTCTTTTTGGGTTTTTCAAAACAATTTTTCAAATTTTTATGGGCTTTTCGAATTTTTAAGACAAAACACACTAAAACAGTTTTAAAACAGTGAGAAACAACATGTGAAGTGATAGGTGAATAAATCCCACGAATTTGCATCAAATATACTTAGTTACCCCCCCACACTTAAATCAAACATTGTCTTCAATGTTTTAAGCATAGATTCACACAAAGCATAAGTAAATACACAAAAAGCACTTAAACATACTAAACATGGCATAATGTAATTAACAAAGAGAAGAGTTTAGAGACGCAAATCTGGTTATAGAGTGTAAATTCCATCTTCTCCTTGGTAATTGCATTGAGGCTTTTGATCTTTGTGATTCCACAGGCTTACTCTTGAACTGGTTTCTGCCCATCGTTGATTTTCCCTTGTGCTACTTCTTGAACTGGGCAGCAGGATGGTTCTTTTGGTCTCCCCCGAAGGTCTGAGCTTATCCCTTTTATCTGTTTCTTTGTTCAATCTTTCCAATTCGTATTGAAAAGGGTTGGAGGATAACTCAGCCTATGTTTGTCTCCACATGCTTCAATGTATCATTTGCACTTGCCTTACTCGCTCCCCTTTGCAGAAGTGGTTCCTTCTCCGGAAGTGTATCAACCGTTGAAGATGACTACTCGAGAGCAACGCTAGGTAAGCAATCAGGAATAGATTCCAGGCAGTTGGCTCCAGAACGGAAGACTGACTCCAAGTGCCGGCTGATTGCTTGTTTTACTTTGCCATGCGAGTAAGAACAAGGACAAAGAAAAAGACAGGGAAAGAGCATGATATGAGATACTTTTGCTTTTGACCTTGATGATATGAGATACCTTTGCTTTTGAAGAAGCGGTGAATGAATCAGCACATGTATTTGTTGTGCTGATTCCTCCTGGGTCATCTGTACTCCAGGCATCTGGTATCATCTTTGGGGAAGAAGAAAGAATTGAGTATTTCGAAAGGCTTTGCTGGGAGTGCGCCCTCAGAGGTGAGAGAGAGTTGGGCATTTTCTTCAGGTTTGCCCTGCCATAAAAGACGAAGGTCGACATATATAGAGATAATATCAAGTGGTGGTACTTTTTACCTTTGTCGACAAACGTTTTGATCCCGCAAATCCGGCTTTTTGAAATAATGGCGCCTCTTCGATCTCTGAACACGCCTCTTCGATTTCTGAGCAGGCGCCCCTTCGATTTCTGAACGACGCCCCTTCGATTTCTGAACGACGCCCCTTGGCTTGCTGAACGACACGTGGTAGTGCAGATGCGGCTCCTTTTGACAAAGCTGCACGCGTCTTCTGAAAAGCAGAGAAAGCGTCGCCGAACTTTGCGCTTGTCGGCTAAAGATGTGTAGTTGTGATGATGGCCTCCACGTGTTGTCTGAAAAGAAGAAATCTTTTGACAAAGTTGAACGCGCCTTCTGAAAAGCCGAGAAAGCGTCGCCTAAATTACGCCGGAAATTCCGGCTTTTTGAATTGGTGGACGCGTCGCCTTGGCTTTTTTATTGAGCTATCGATCACCACAACAAACACACTCTGAAGATTTCCCATTCTTGAAAATCGACTCCGGCCCTTTGAAATTTAACTCCATCCCTTCTCCTTGAACACTTTTGAAAAATGGCAAACTCATCGAACCTTAGCTTGGAATTGAGCCTTAGCAGTGATGCGGGCGTGCCGCGTCAAGGTAACGTATGGCGCCCTTCTTTCTTTTCTTCTAACGGTCCTCTCACAGGTGAAGACTCCGTGATGCAGGACGCCACAACAGCTACAATAGTAGCTAGGAACCTCCTCACTCCGAAAGATAGTAGGCTGCTGTCAGGACGGTCCGATGAGCTGGCCGTTCAAGAGTCCCTCGCACTTAGTGTTCAGTGTGCGAGTTCTGTGTCCAACATGGGCCAACGCCTGCTTGCCCGCTCCCGTCAGGTGGAATCATTGATGGCAGAGGTGGAAAGTCTCAAGCAGGAGATCCAGCAGCTGAAGTATGAGAATAGAAGTTTGCACGTGCTTGCAAACAACTATTCGACGGGCATGAAGAGGAAGCTTGATGAGCTGCAAGAGTCTGAAGGTCGGATTCACAGTGACCGTCAAAGGTTCTCGTCTTTCCTCCAGAGGCACCTTTTTCCTGGCTCATCCAGCGCTTGGCCAAGTATTGAGGCCTGGAATGCTCTATCTTCGATGCCTCCCTCTCCGATGCCTTCTGTTCCTACGCCTTCCGCTCCTACGCCTTCTGTTCCTACGCCTTCTGTTCCTACGCCTTCCGCTTCAAGAGTAAAGCCACGTAGTGGGGCCTCAAG
Organism: Pyrus communis; assembly: GCF_041283825.1. NCBI lineage: Eukaryota > Viridiplantae > Streptophyta > Magnoliopsida > Rosales > Rosaceae > Pyrus > Pyrus communis. The sequence goes on from NC_142569.1 coordinate 24,566,925, forward strand.
CAAACACCCTTTGTGAAGCACCATCTTTCTTTGTTTAGCAGTGCCTATCAATAAATCAAACATTTTCTCAATGTTACAATCATAGACTCACACAATTAATAAACAAACAAACAATAACAACTAAACAACCTAACAAGGCAGAAACGAAATAGCAACAAAGAAAAGAATTTTTTTTTTTTTTTTTTTTTTTTTTTTTTAATCAAATTTTCGGAGTTTTATACCAAGAAACTATAAAACACACTAAAACACTCTAAAAACGCTTAAAACATCAAGAAACAACATTCTAAGTGAAAGGTGAATAAATCCCACGAAATTCATGCAAATACAAATTGTTTACCCCCCCACACTTAAATCAAACTTTGTCCTCAATGTTTTAAGCAGAAAGTCACAACAGAGCAAGCAAATAAACAAATTCGAGAAAGAAAGCAAAGTAAAGGCAGTAAAGAAAAAGAAAGGAATAAAAATAAGTCTCTTAAAGGGTTTTCCAAGTTCTTCTCTATTCGGATGCATGGGTTGCCTCCCACGAAGCGCTTTCTTTTACGTCTTGCAGCCCGACGGTACCTCCGTTTAAGCTTGACTAGGTTCCACGGCATGGAGGGGTACCTCCTCCACGACATGCTCCTCAAACATCTCGTAATAGGGCTTCAATCGATGCCCATTCACTTTGAATTCTTGCTGCGTCCTTGAACTTTTGATTTGCACTGCACCATGAGGGAAAACATTAGTAACAACAAACGGGCCAATCCATTTAGAACGCAACTTACCAGGAAACAAACGTAGGCGAGAGTTGAAAAGTAACACTTTCTGCCCAACTGTGAAGGTCTTGGTTCGAATCATTTTATCATGGAATGCTTTGGTCTTGGCTTTGTACATCCGGGCATTCTCATAGGCTTCATTCCGAATCTCCTCAAGTTCATTCAATTGGAGCTTCCTATGAACTCCCGCTGCATCTATGTCCATGTTGAAAATCTTCACGGCCCAATGTGCCTTGTGCTCTAACTCTACGGGCAAATGACATGGCTTACCATAGACGAGCCGAAAAGGTGACATCCCAATGGGTGTTTTGTATGCCGTACGATATGCCCACAGTGCATCATCTAAACGTAAGCTCCAATCCCTCCTTGTTGGTCCAACGGTCTTCTCCAAAATTTGTTTGATTTCTCGGTTAGACACCTCGGCTTGGCCATTTGTTTGAGGATGGTAAGGTGTGGAGACCTTATGGTTGACATGGTACTTTCTTAGCAACGCCTCAATGGTCCGATTGCAAAAGTGAGACCCTCCATCACTTATGATTACTCTCGGCATTCCAAACCTAGCAAAAATGTTAGTTTTCACGAAATCTGCAACCACCTTAGAATCGTTAGTACGGGTGGCTTTTGCTTCCACCCATTTAGAAACATAATCAACGGCTAGCAAGATATAAGTGAAACCATAAGATGGAGGGAAAGGGCCCATGAAATCAATGCCCCAAACATCAAAAATTTCAACATTAAAGACAGGGGTTTGCGGCATTTGGTCCTTGGTACCTATGTTACCCATTCGTTGGCAACGATCACAAGACATACAAAAGGTTCTAGCATCCCTAAATATAGTCGGCCAATAAAAACCACACTCTAGAACCTTGAGGGCAGTGCGTTGTGTGCCAAAATGACCACCACATGCATATGTGTGACAAAAGCTTAGAATTGAGTGAAATTCAGAATCATGCACACATCTACGTACAATTTGATCTGAGCAATACTTCCACAAATAAGGGTCATCCCAAACATAGAAACGTGCATCATTTTTAAGCTTATCACGTTGGTGCTTGTTTAGTTCATTTGGAATTTGTTTAGCCACCAAGTAATTCACTAAATCTGCATACCATGGTTCACTTACCTCAATGGATAGCAGCTGCTCATCGGGAAAAGTTTCAGGGATAGGTACGGCATGTTCATGCTCCTCGTGGATCATTCGGCTTAAATGGTCAGCCACTACATTCTCGCTTCCTTTCTTATCCCGGATTTCAATATCAAATTCTTGAAGAAGAAGAATCCAACGGATAAGCCTCGGCTTTGCTTCCTTTTTCGTGAGCAAGTACCTCAAAGCTGCATGATCAGAATAAACGATTACTTTAGTACCAATTAAATATGAACGGAATTTATCTAAAGCAAAAACCACAGCTAGAAGTTCTTTTTCCGTCGTGGAGTAGTTCAATTGGGCATCATTGAGAGTCCGAGAGGCATAGTATATGACATGCGGCCGCTTGTCTCTTCTTTGTCCTAGAACAGCTCCTATTGCATAGTCGGATGCATCGCACATGAGCTCGAACGGAAGGCTCCAATCTGGAGGTACAATAATGGGGGCCGAGACTAGCTTCTCCTTGAGTTGGTTAAATGCCGAATTACACTCTTCATCAAACTTGAATGGCACATCTTTTTGAAGCAATCGGCAAAGAGGGTTGGACATTTTGGAGAAGTCCTTGATAAAACGCCTATAGAACCCTGCATGGCCAAGAAACGAACGTACCTCTCTAACCGAAGTAGGAGAGGGTAAGTGACGTACAAGGTCTATTTTCGATTTATCTACTTCAATTCCTTTTTCTGAAACAATATGTCCTAAAACTATACCTTGTTTCACCATAAAGTGACATTTCTCCCAATTCAAGACAAGGTTAGTTTCAACACATCGTTTCAAAATTAAGGTCAGATTATCCAAGCAATTATCAAATGAACTCCCAAATACACTGAAATCATCCATGAAAACCTCAATGATCTTTTCAACAAAATCGGAAAATATACTTACCATACACCTTTGGAAAGTGGCCGGTGCGTTGCATAAGCCAAATGGCATGCGACGATAGGCAAATGTTCCAAAGGGACATGTGAATGTGGTCTTCTCTTGATCATCCGGGGCTATCACAATTTGGTTATATCCAGAGTATCCATCAAGAAAACAGTAAAAAGCATGACCGGCTAACCTTTCGAGCATCTGGTCGATGAATGGCAAAGGAAAGTGATCTTTCCTAGTCATGGCATTTAGCTTCCGGTAATCGATACATACTCGCCATCCAGTCTGAATGCGTGTAGGCACGAGCTCATTCTCATCATTCTTGATAACAGTTACTCCGGACTTCTTGGGAACGACTTGAACTGGAGAGACCCAACGGCTATCGGAGATAGGGTAGATCACTCCGCAATCCAAAAGCTTGATTATTTCCTTCTTCACCACTTCCATCATTAGAGGGTTGAGACGGCGTTGAGCCTCTCGAGTTGGTTTAGCCCCCTCCTCAAGAAGTATACGGTGCATGCATGTGGTAGGGCTTATTCCTTTAATGTCGGCCAAAGTCCACCCTATGGCCATTTTGTGCTCTCGCAGCACCCTCACAAGCTTCTCCTCCTCCATTGCTGTGAGACTTGATGAAATGATGACGGGCAATGTTTCGCCTTCTCCCAAAAACACATATTTCAAATGGTCCGGCAACGGCTTAAGTTCAAGCGATGGTGCCTGAACAACAGAAGGTAGCATCTTAGTGGAAACTGAATTTGAAAGTGAGAGTGGAACCTTACCATATTGTTGTGGCAATGACTCAAGGGCTGCCACAACCTCAATTATTTCTTCACTAGAACCCATTGCAAAGAATTCCTCCTCCTTGCCGTGGCCTTGCATTGGCCCAAATCCTTCATTTTTGCGCTCTATGGCCTTAGTGATGGTTGTTTCCAGGGCGTCCTCGTTCAATTCTTCAAGGTATACCTGCGCCAAAGAATCGATAACATCAATGGAAAAACAAGAATGGTCATCAACGGGATATCTCATAGTTTCAGAAATATTAAAATCAATCACTTCCCCATCGAATTCCATTGTCAAGGTGCCTTTGTATACATCAATCTTCGTTCGGGCCGTCTTCATGAATGGCCTACCAAGGAGAATCGGCAAAGATGTAGAATGGGCTGAATCCTCCATGTCTAGGACGTAGAAATCAGCCGGAAAAATTAAATGGTTCACCTGCACAAACACATCCTCCAAAACTCCTTTTGGATACGCGTTAGAACAATCAGCCAATTGTATAATTACACCATCTTGTTTTAATTCACCCAAATTCATAGATGCATAAATAGAATAAGGCATGACATTTATGGATGCACCTAAATCAAGCATGGCATGTTCAAAACGATTATGTCCAATCACACAAGGAATCGTGAAACTACCGGGGTCTTTGCACTTGGTAGGCAGTTTACGTTGCAAAACAGCGGACACATTCTCGTTTACCTTCACTACCTCTTTGTTTGCCCTTCTTCTCTTTGTATTGCATAGGTCTTTGAGGAATTTAGCATACTTTGGAACCTGTTTGATTGCATCGAGAAGCGGTATGTTCACTTGCACCTTCCGGAACGTTTCAAGAATGTCCTTCTCGCTTTCTTCCTTTTTTTCTTGTATGAACCTGCGAGGAAAAGGTACATTGGGCAGATTAGGACGTGAAGTACATGAATTTGAACTTAAATTACCTGATTTGGCCGAGTTAGGGTGATCTGCCTCAGGTTGTGTCGTCTCTTCATCTACTTTCTGGGCAGATTTGGGATTGTTTGGCTCGGTCCCAACTTCTTTTCCACCCCTTAGGGTGATGGCCTTGGCGGATTCGAATCCTCCCTTTGGATTGACTGTGGTTGAGCTAGGAAGCTTTCCTTGCTCTCTAATCTGTCCAAGGAACTCAGAAATCTGCCCTATTTGTTTCTTCATATCCATCATCTCCTTCTCGTTATTTTCTATTCGGTTGTTTTGATTTTGCAACCCCTGCGAAATAGAGGTTAGTAATTGCATAGCTTGATTACTTTCCAAAGACGTACCTGAATGAGATGATGCCAAAGGTTGTTGGGATTGTTGGGGTGCATACGGCTTGGAATAAAAACCAGGGGGGTTTGGCCTAAATCCTCCTTGTTGGGCAGCTTGTTGTGGCTCCCTCCATTTGAAGTTTGGATGGTCCCTCCATCCGGCATTGTAAGTGTTCGAGTATGGGTTGTTTTGATTTTGTCCTTGGAAACCAATTGCATTGGCAGATTCCCACCCACCATTCTCGATTAGTTGAGGGCACTTGTCGGATGGATGCCCTTGAATTGAGCACACGCCACAAACTTGGTGTTCTTGTGCTTTTGGACCAATCACAACCTGAGAAACAAGAGAAGTAAGATTAGCAAGTTGTGATTGAATTTCAGAAATAGCACTCACCTCATTTACACTTTGTTGCCGTGGGGCTTCCCTTTGGCCCACTCCTTCATATTGTTGAGCGTTGAGGGCTCGGTTGGCTATGAGAATCTTGGCATCCCTTGGTGTTTTGTCCACCAATGCTCCTCCCGCTGACGCATCAACCATTTGACGTTCGATAGGAAGGAGGCCCTCATAGAAATATTGAAGGAGAAGTTCCCCCTTCATTTGATGTTGAGGACATGAAGCTACAAGGCCCTTGAAGCGCTCATAATAAACCGGGAATGTCTCACCATGATTCTGTTGAATACCACTAATTTTCTTCCGTAGGAGAATCACTCTCGAAGTAGGGAAGAATTTTTCCAAGAAAGCACGCTTCATACTCTCCCACGAAGTCACAGTTCCCGGGGCTAGTTCGTAGAGCCAATCTTTGGCCTTGTCCATAAGTGAAAATGGAAAGGCCTTCATCTTCAATATACTCCCATCCACATTGACGGGGGTCATGCTCGAACAAACCACCTCGAACTCCTTCAAGTGTTTGTTGGGGTCTTCCATAGACAAGCCATGGAACTTCGGAATATGGTGTAACAAACTGGATTTGAGTTCAAATTCCTCAGTCTTCCCCTCTGCAGCCGTGGGGTATTGGATACAAAGAGGCAATGCATTATCCAAACCTGAGGCCGAAAGCTCCTTGATGGTTCTATTATCTGCTGCCATGGCTTGTTCTTCTTCAAAAATCTGATCCGTGGGCTTTTCTTCTACACCTACTTCGTCTTCTTCAAGCCCAGGTTGTGGTGGCTCTTGTTGACTCCTCGTTCTCCTCAAAGTGCGTTCAAAATCACCGTCAAAGTCGGAGATGTTCTCTACAATAGGCCGAGAGCGACGAGTCATACACAGTACCTAAAAAACAAGGAAACAAACAAACTAAGAATCTAAAATAAGAATGCACGAAAAACAAAAAAAAAAAAAAAAAAAAAAAATATAAAAATAAAGACAAAGGATTAGCAAAGTTGCTAATCCCCGGCAACGGCGCCAAAATTTGATGCGAGATTTACTTGACACTCAAATTAAACCCTCGTTTGACAATTGTAGTAGAATGGATAAGTGAGGGTTCGTTCTAGACCGGGGATTAGGAGGGCTTGCTAAAACCTTCTAAATTGACTTAAAAACATAAAAACTAAATTAAAATACTCTTAACAAGACTACTATGACTCAGAAAGGCTTTGAAAAACTCAAATTGTCTAAAACAATCAAATTGACTCAAATAGAAGCTAGAACTTGATTTAGACGAATTTGCAATTGTTTATGACTCCAAAAGCTTAAAGATACAAAAATAAAACAAATACGAATGATTAAGACTTAACAAAATAGGGGGGGGGGAATTGTGGTTGGACGATATTAAATTAAAAAGACAGAATATAATTAAAGGCAAAATGTAAATATGAATGTGATAAAAATATGGATGATGGAATAGCCAAGGGGTCCTTCTCCACACATGTTACACTTGCAAACAAAATTGATTCTCAGTTGGTCTTTCGATAAGTTGTGAAACTCAATGCTCCAAGTTAATTAGATCCGCTTAGATTAACTTTCAGATTTCCCTAAATTCGTTGGATTGAATGGAATACGCATTACAACCAAATTATTCTTAATCAAAGTCCCTAACTATGGAATACGCATGATAGAGACATTCAACAAAGATCATTAAGTTCAACGGAAATCATTAACATCGACGAGGCATTCGTTACTATGGAATACGCATGAAACTTATGCCAAGAATTCGTTTAACGCGATTGTTTATAAGCAACCTCCACTACTTGTGAATATAAGTTCATAACGATTAGGTGAAATTCACTTATATTCTAGCGTCATATTTATGCATGAAAATTAAGCTTGCAATCTCAATGAACATACATAAATAAGTTATCAATCAAACAGTTAAACGAATTGAATCCACAACTTATGAAATTCCAACCAAACGTAATCAATTCAAATTGCAAATATAAACATAGTTTCGAATCACCCCCTAGCTAAAGGGGGTTTAGTTCCTCATAACTTTGAAATCAAAGAAACACCTAAACATTCCAACAACTCAAACGTGAATTGTATGAACGTTTAGGCACTCTTCTCTTCCCTTCTCATACGTACAAAACAAAGAGAATTAAATTTAAACTTTGAAATCAAAGAAACACCTAAACATTCCAACAACTCAAACTTGAATTGTATGAACGTTTAAGCACTCTTTTCTTCCTCGTTGTTGTAGCACAAGGTCTAAGGTGAGCTTAAGGGCTTTAGGTGTATGTGGAATGGAGTAGGGAGTGGTTGGAGATGGAAGAATGAAGAGAAAATATGCAGAAAATGAAGTGGGACTCACGGCAATGCAATGGGTTTGTTGCTTGGTGTTTGTAACTGAAAATGTGTATGGAAGAGTAAGTGAATTTTGAGGAGTGTTGGATGCTTAGTTATAGGTGAAATGGGGGAACAAAAGAGGGAATATTGCAGCTAGGAGGGGATGAATGATTATGGGTGCATGTGTTTGGAATAATGAAGGGGGAATGTATGTAATAAAACAACTAGGAAAAGTTATGAAAAGCTGGAAATGGGAGTGGGAACTCACGGCAAAGTGTTTTGGGGATGGTTCTTTGTGGTTGTGATGCATGTGATTGCATGTGTTGATTGCTAAGGTGTGTGATGATGAGTGTAAGTGGAATAAAGAATGAATGAAGGCATGTGAATTAGGTGGGAAAGAGGTGGAAATGGAATGTTATGCAATGATACTGTCTTGTAAAGATACTAATAAATAATGCATGTAGGGTTAGGAAATAAAATCATAACTTAAAGGGGGAAGATTAAAGGGTGTTGAAAGGTTTTGCATGGCTTTGAAGTGATTGTGGATTGGGCTAGAGTTTAAGTACATGAAATGGACCCAAATTGCTCCCCCTTGCATGGCAAGGAATGGTGTTTGTGTTAAGCCCAAGGCAAGGTGAATGTAATTGGGTTAGGGCCATTGTTTTGTGTCTTCAAGTGCATACAAGGCCTTCAAATTCGTCCATCCTCTTGGCTCCATGGATAAGCTATCCAATCCATGCCCAAAAATGCTCCAAATGGCCTCAAAATGCACTTTCTTGCTCCCTAGGCCCTTAGAACCTAAAAACACACAAAAGAAGCATAAAGGACTAAAATAACGAGAGAAACATAACGTAAATGCACGAGAACAAGCCATTTAAGTCGCATGAATATGCTCCTATCAGTCCCAAGGTATGCAAAGTTTTTAAAAGAGTTATGCACAACTAGGAAAAGAATTCCAAACAAAGAAGTTGTGAAAGTGAGTGAAAATGTATCGGCGGTTTTGCAACGAAAGTTGCCTCCAAAATGTAAGGATCCAGGGAGCTTTACTATCCCATGCACAATTGGAAACACTAGATTTAAACAATGCATGTTAGATTTAGGTGCTTCTATTAATGTCATGCCATATTCCATTTATGCATCTATGAACCTGGGTGAGTTAAAACAAGATGGCGTTATAATTCAATTGGCCGATCGTTCTAATGTTTATCCCAAGGGAGTCCTTGAGGATGTTTTAGTGCAGGTCAATCATCTCATCTTTCCTGCAGATTTTTATGTCCTAGAAATGGAGGATTCGAGCGATGCTCCATCATTGCCACTCTTGCTAGGCCGTCCGTTCATGAAAACAGCCCAAACAAAGATTGATGTGGCCAAGGGAGCACTAACAATGAGGTTTGGTGATGATATAATTAAATTCAATGTTTATGACTCTATTAAGAATCCTAACGATAGTCATTCTTGTTTTGTCATAGATGTGCATAAGGACATAGGGCCGAAAGGATCCACACTTATCACGAAGGATGTATCAAGCACCACCATTGGAAAAGAACTTGGAGTGATTGCCCTACAACCACCCAATATGGCCGAAACTTCAAATGGGGACATTGTTGATAGGGCTGCCGATTTTGAGCCTTCAATACAATATGTTTGTAAGTCGCTAAGCCCAATTCCAATTCCCATTTCAACTAATAGGTTGTTACCTTCTTTGGTGCAGGTACCCAATCAATTTCAAGGTGGTGGGAGCATTTATATGGATTTTAGGAACCCAACCACCAAAATCAGGGAGGATCACTATCCCCTCCCATTCATTGAGCCGTACTACGAAAACTGTGTTGAGCATGTTGTGGAGGAGATCCCATGGCATGCCATGGGTCCTAAGTGAGAAAAGAAGGACTCGTCCGGCTGGAAGACGTAAAAGAAAGCGCTACTTGGGAGGCAACCCATGCAATCACCAAGGAGAAGATGGAATCTACACTCCATACCCAAATTTGCGTCCCTAACCTCTTCTCTTTGTTATTTACATTCTGCCATGTTTAGTGTGTTTAGTTGCTGTTTTTATGTTTACTTTTGTTTGGTATGATTTTAAGCTTAAAATATTGAGGACAATGTTTGATTTAAGTGTGGGGGGGTAACTAATGTTGTTAATGCAAATTCGTGGGATTTTATCACCCACAATTTCCAATGTTGTTCCTTGCTGTTTTTAAGTGTTTTTAAGCCATTTTAGAGTGTTTTAGTGTGTGTTGACTTAAAAATCCGAAAATCCCCTAAAAATTTGAAAAATTGTTTTGAAAAACCCAAAAAGAGTTGTTTTTGTGTGTTGTTTGTGTCATAGGTTACCTTCCAACACAATGATGAGGATTTGGTTTTTAATTGCATGATGGTTAAAGAAAGTTACAAACATGGATGGACGTTTGATATACTCTTTGGTTTATGCTTGTTTATAGTTATAGTTTACGAATTCACATGTAATCACAAAGAAAAAAATTAGTTTTTGTAACATGCTTGAAGGAAGGAACTTAAACAAACGCTACATCCCTGTGAGACTTGAGCCTAAACGTTATTTGGAGAGTTAAAAATCTGTGCATTATTGTTTTCTAAAGTCGTTGCATGATCTCATTATTCATTGCTTGGCTACTACTTAGAAGGCATTTCATCACTTAGTTCCAAATGCTAGAACTCATGCCCATTTCATTCAAAGCATGTTATTGAAGTGCATACCACATATTCAAGATGAAGTTGTGTAGTGACCACCATAAAAACCAAATAGCCGTGTGCCCTTCACTCATTTTGTGTTTAAGTTTAACCCCATTGAGCCGTGTTAGCCATGTTCTTTGTTAACCCATATCATCCTCACCTAGCCTAGATTAGGACCATCCGTACCCTTGTTCTTGAAGCATAGTAAGTATGAATGAATTCCTTTTGATTAATGTGTCGCAGAAAATAAGTGTGGGGGAAGGATTATTGATGTGAGTTATGTGCCATAGGCACGGGAAAAAAAAAGAGAAAAGAAAAGAAAAAAAAAAGAAGTGAAAAAAAAAAGAAAAGAGGTGAAAAAGAGTTCCAAAGTATGGTTGGTTGAAGTAAGGGCCCAAAACAATGAATTAGGCCCTAAGAGTTGCTTGAATCCTACCTATGTGTCTAAAAGTTGATTTCTGCATTCTAAGTGAATTCTAAGTCTTAATTTCATTACTTTGCTTGCTATTGCTTAAAGAACTTTTGTTTATCCCTATCTTTCCTTGTTAGCCATTACCCAAAGCCCCGTTACAACCCTTGACTTCTATCTTGAGTGTTGTGCATTTCAATTGTGGAGTTTGAATTTGGTATGAGCATATGGTGTCATTGGTTCTCGCATCTAAGTAGTAGCATTCCATTCATGAGATCATATCTAAACACGTTTAATTACTCCAGAAATTGCGTTCTTTGTTATAACATATGTGAGTATTAGTCTTTCATGTTTACATCAATCTTCTCACATATAACTAGTGTAGGGTGTGTAGTCAGAAAATCTGAGTGAAAATTGAGTGCATAACTAGTGAGGAATTGAGGGAATTCTCTAAGGCATGTTACTACATTCAAAATGTGTTTTCATTGATTAAATGCGAACTAGTGAATGGTGACTATGATTAAGTATGTGCTTGAGGGGAAGGAAGACTAAAAGCTATGTGAGTAATGATCTTTGACATGTCATGTTTCATTGGAAATCCCTGAGGCAAACGTTGGAAGGTTTAGGTTATGTTTTGTTTGTTTTGTTTGTTTTGTTTCGTTTTGTTTAGTTTAGTTGTTTTGTTTTGCTCGAGGACTAGCAAAAGTTAAGTGTGGGGGAATTTGATAGGAGCATATTCATGCGACTTAATTAGCTTGTTCTCGTGCATTTATGTTGTGTTTATTTAGTTATTTTAGTGTTTAAGGCCACTTTTGTGTATTTTCAGATTATAAGGCCAAAGTGTGCAAGAAGATGCAAATTGGAGTCTTTTGGAGCAAAAGAGGAATGAATGAGTTGAAGACTTGAGGAAACGACGAATTCCTACTCCAACGATGAATTCTTCCCAAAACGAGGAATCCTACTCAAACAAGGTTTCCTATTTGAAGTAGGAAAGTTAACCCTAAGTTTCCCGTTTTGGTAACCTTTCCTAATCTAAACGTCCGTATTTTCTAGCCACTTTGTAGGCCTTGTATGCACTTTAGGACACAAAACCAAGGCCCTAGCCCAATTACATAGCCTTAGCCGTGACTTTTCCCTTCTCCCCTTCCCTTGCCGTGCAAGGGGGGGCAATTTTGTCCCCTTTTATGCACTTAAACCCTAGCCCTTTTTCCTTGCAGCCACTCTCCGTTTTATTTCTGAATTTTAACCTATTTCTCTCCAAAACTAAACCTAGCCGCACCTTAGGGGTTCCAATCATCCATTATTTTCAGCCACAAAAACATCTCAGCCACAAGTCCCCATTCATTCACCCTAATCACCCTAATTACATCTCATCCGCAAGTTCCCATCCATATTTAACCCTAAGCCTTCTAATCTCAGCCGCACCTAATACTCTCTATTCACCCTAATATTCTACTCCAGCCGTCACTCCCATCATCAATTCACCCTAATACACACATTCTCTTCCAAAAACCGTACACACCATTCACCCTAGATTCTAATCAGCCAATCACTCATAAACCCAAAACTACAACCTTGCAACCGCACCATATTCACTCTCATTCATTCACATATTTTCATTCAGCCACCATTCTCTTCCTTTTCCTCCCTAAGCCGCAATAACTCTCCCATTCTCTCCCTTGTGCCATAGCCACCATCACCCAAAAAAACCACCCATTCCAGCCACTTTCCAATCTGTCTGCAGCCTTCCCACCATTGCAGCCACCATTCCACACCATTCCACACCTCCCACAACCCTTGCCGCACCACCAAACCTTCTTAAATCCATCCCCAACCCAGAAAACCATCCAAAAACACCATAAAACTTCTCTGCCGCAGCAAGGAGAAGAGGAAAGAGGAGCTTCGACGCGCAGAAATTCAAGTGGATTCGTTGGGCGTTCTAGGTGTAATCAATCCCTTGTTTGTTATGTTTAAATTCAATTTTATTTCTCTTTCTGTGAACATGAGAGGCTAAACCCCCTAGTTAGCTAGGGGGTGATTCAAAACCATGTTTATGTTTGCAATATGATTTGATTACCTTTTGTTGGAATTTCATGAATGGTGAATTCAATTTGTTTAACTGCTTGATCGATAACTTATTTATGTATGTTGATTGAGAGTGCACGCTTAATTTTCATGCATGAATATGACACTAGAATATAAGTGAGTTTCACCTAATAGTTATGAACTTATATTCACAAGTAGTGGAGGTTGCTTATAAACAATCGCATTAAATGAATTCTTGGCACTAGTTTCATGCTCATCATAGTAACGAATGCCTCGTCAACACTTATAGTTTTCATGATGCTTAATGATCTTTGATTGTATCTTTATTGTGCTGTTCACGTAAAGGACTTTTGAAGAATGTTTTGAATTGCGTTGCGCTAACCCATCCAATTCATTAACTTAAGGAAAACTTAACGGTTAATTTAAGCGGACCTAATTACCCCGGGGTGTTGAGTTTCATAATTTATCGAAAGACCAATTGAAAATCAAATTGTATGCAAGTGTAACATGTGTGGAGAAGAACCTTCTAGCTAGCATTCATCCATATTTTCATCACATTTATATTTACATTCTGCCTTTAAATTACAATCTGTGCATTTATTTTAATTTCGTCAAAACCTCAATCCCCCTTTACTTTAGTGTCCAATTTAGTTAGAAAGTGTCTTAGTTTGTGTTTATAAGTGTTTTGATTCAATTTGTTACACAAATTCGTCCAAATTCACCAAAGTGCTCAAAACTGCCCAGAAAGTGTTTTTAAGGCAGTTTTGAGTGTTTTGGGGCTGTTTTGAGTCTTTTGATTTGTTTTAGGGTTTTAAGTGTTTAGTTTTGCATTCTTTGAGTCTAGTTTAGTGTTTTAAACTTTATTTTACGTTTTTGAGTCAGTTTCCAAGTGATTTTGCAATCCCTCCTAATCCCCGGTTAAGAACGATCCCTACTTATACATATACTACAATTGTCACAAGAGGGTTTTAATTTGTGTGCTTGCTTAGTTCGCATCAGGAAGAAGAAGTTCGCACCATGGCAGCGGACAATCGTACAATCAAGGAGCTTTCCGCCTCGGGAATGGACAATGCCGCACCCTTGTGCATCCAATACCCAAGGGCGGCTCAAGACAAGACCGATGAATTTGAATTGAAGTCAAGTTTGTTGCAGCACATTCCGAAGTTCCATGGACTGTCCATGGAGGATCCCAACAAACATTTGAAAGAGTTCGAGGTGGTATGTTCGAGCATGACTCCAATCAACGTTGATGGGAGTATTTTGAAGATGAAGGCCTTCCCGTTCTCACTATTGGAGAAGGCCAAAGATTGGTTATATGAGTTAGCACCCGGAACGGTCACTTCTTGGGAGAGCATGAAGAGGGCGTTTCTTGAAAAGTTCTTTCCTACTTCAAGAGTCATTCTCTTGAGAAAGAAGATTAGCGGAATTCAACAAAGTCAAGGGGAGTCTTTTCCAACATACTACGAGCGTTTTAAAACCCTTGTTGCATCATGTCCTCAACATCAAATAAAGGAGGAGCTTCTACTTCAATACTTCTATGAAGGTCTTCTTCCCATTGAAAGGCAAATGCTTGATGCTTCGGCGGGAGGAGCGTTGGTGGATAAAACCCCTATGGCAGCCAAGAACCTTATTGCGAACCGGGCTCTCAATGCACAACAATACGAAGGAATTGGGCAAAGGGACCCCCCACGGCAACAAGTGAATGAGGTAAGTTCTCAATCCGACATTCAAACTCAATTAGCTAATCTTACTTCTCTTGTGTCTCAGATGGCCGAAGGAATGAAGATCCAAAGTCCAATTGTATGTGGCGTATGTTCTATTCAAGGTTATCCTTCGGAAAAGTGCCCTCAATTGATTGAGAATGGGGGATGGGAGAGTGCAAACGCCATTGGATTTCCAAGCCAAAATCAGCCAAGGAATGATCCATATTCCAAGACATACAATCCGGGTTCGAGAGACCATCCAAATTTCAAGTGGAGGGAGCCTCAACAACCTTATCAACAAGGAGGCTTTAGGCAGCAACCCCCGAGGTTTTACACCAAAACCCACGGCCAAGACCAAAACCAACCCCAATCCGCCCAAAACCATCAAGGTACGACTTTAGATAATGCTACAATTCTTAAGTTACTTACTAGTTTGTCTCAGGGGCAAGAAAATCAAAACAAAGTATTGCAAAACCAAGAAAAGGCATTGCAAAACCAAGACAAAAGGGTGGACCACTTAGAGAAGCAAATAGGGCAGATTGCGGAGTTTGTGGGACAATTCCGAGACCAAGGCAAGCTTCCAAGTTCAACCATTGTCAATCCAAAGGGAGGGTTCGAATCTGCCAAAGCAATCACTTTAAGGAGTGGAAAAGAAGTTGGCACCACATCCACGCCACCCAAAACAAGTCCTAACGAAGAAGAAACATTGCAACATGAAGAGGAGGATGAAGGGAAGCCCACAGCAAGGACACAACATCCATTGCTGCAAGCCCAAAAGGACAAAAACTCATCCATGCCATCCCATTCGGCCACCAAAGTTAAGTTGGGTTCAAATTTGATTAATTCTAACCCCGTTCCACCCAATGTTCCTTTTCCTCACAGATTTTTGCAAACAAAGAAAGAGGAGCATGAGAAGGACATTCTTGAGACGTTTAGGAAAGTTCAAGTCAATATCCCGCTCCTAGATGCCATAAAGCAAGTGCCCAAATACGCTAAGTTCTTGAAGGAATTGTGCACTACAAGGAAAAGGGCGTCACATAAAGAGGTAGTAAGGGTAAGTGAGAATGTTTTCGCTGTTTTACAAAGAAAGTTACCACCAAAGTGCAAAGATCCAGGTAGCTTTACAATCCCTTGTATTATTGGTCAAACTAAATTCGAACATGCTATGTTAGACTTAGGAGCTTCAATTAACGTCATGCCATACTCTATTTATGCTTCAATGAACCTTGGTGAATTGAAACATGATGGTGTGATTATTCAATTAGCCAATAGATCTAATGCCTATCCAAAGGGCGTATTGGAAGATGTCTTAGTGCAGGTGAATAATTTGAATTTCCCGGCGGATTTCTATGTCCTTGAAATGGAGGAAACCACCCATGCTCCATCCTTGCCGCTTCTTCTTGGGAGGCCATTCATGAAGACGGCACGAACTAAGATAGACGTGTTTAAAGGCACTTTAACAATGGAATTCGATGGGGAAGTGATTGATTTTAGTATTTCTGAAACTATGAGATTTCCTAATGATGATCACTCATGTTTCTCTATTGATATTCTTGATTCTTTGGCGCAGGCACACCTTGATCAATTACATGGCGATGCACTTGAAATGGTCATTACAAATGGCATAGAATTGAAGGATCACACGACTGCCACCATAGCAACCCACGGCACACATTTGAACACCCATGCCGTGGCCTTTGATGAAGATGTAATTGAGACCGTGGCAGCCCTAGAGTCATTGCCACGGCTCCAAGGTAAGCCCCCTAGTCCAATTTCAATTCCAATTTCGACTAATAAGTTGCTTCCTTCTATAGAACAACCACCTACACTTGAGCTCAAACCGTTGCCAAATCACTTGAAGTATGTGTTTTTGGGCGAGCAAGACACATTGCCCGTCATTATAGCTTCATCACTCACGGCACAAGAGGAGGAGAAATTGGTGAGGGTTCTCAAACAGCACAAGACGGCCATTGGGTGGACTTTGGCCGATATCAAGGGTATTAGTCCTATCACGTGCATGCATCGAATTCTCATGGAAGAAGGCGCCAAACCATCAAGGGAAGCCCAACGTCGACTCAACCCACCAATGATGGAAGTAGTGAAGAAGGAAATCATCAAATTGCTTGATTGTTGCGTCATCTATCCCATCTCGAATAGTTGTTGGGTTTCACCGATCCAAGTGGTTCCCAAGAAGTCCGGAGTCACGGTGGTGAAGAATGAAGAAGATGAACTTGTGCCTACACGCATTCAAACCGGTTGGAGGGTGTGCATTGATTATAGGAAGCTAAATGCCGCAACAAGGAAAGATCACTTCCCTTTGCCATTCATCGATCAAATGCTTGAAAGGTTAGTTGGTCATTCTTTTTATTGCTTTCTTGATGGTTATTCAGGATATAATCAAATTGTCATAGCGCCGGATGATCAAGAAAAGACCACCTTTACTTGTCCATTTGGTACTTTTGCATATCGTCGTATGCCATTTGGTTTATGCAATGCACCGGCCACTTTTCAACGATGCATGGTAAGTATATTCTCCGATTATGTTGAAAAGATAATTGAAGTATTATGGACGATTTTAGTGTTTTTGGGGACTCATTTGATGATTGCTTGCATAATCTTACCTTAATCTTGAAAAGATGCATGGAAACTAACCTTGTTTTGAATTGGGAAAAATGTCATTTTATGGTTAAACAAGGCATAGTTTTGGGTCATATCATCTCTGAAAAACGAATTGAAGTTGATAAGTCTAAAATAGATCTTGTACGCTACTTACCCTCTCCTACTTCAGTTAGAGAGGTTCGTTCTTTTCTTGGCCATGCAGGATTCTATAGGCGATTTATCAAGGATTTCTCCAAGATTGCACAACCCCTATGCCGTCTCCTACAAAAAGAAGTGGCGTTTGAGTTCAACGAGGAGTGTGAGAAGGCATTCAAGCTTCTCAAGGACAAGCTTACCACGGCACCTATCATCCTTCCACCTGATTGGACGTTGCCTTTTGAGCTCATGTGTGATGCATCCGATTATGCAATAGGGGCTGTTTTGGGTCAAAGGAAGAATAAGCAATCCCACGCCATCTACTATGCTTCTAGGACCTTGAATGATGCTCAATTAAACTACTCTACCACGGAAAAAGAACTTCTTGCCGTTGTGTTTGCTTTAGATAAGTTTCGTTCATATTTACTTGGCACTAAAGTGATTGTATTTTCTGACCATGCAGCTCTTAGGTACTTATTCACTAAAAAGGAGGCTAAACCACGGCTCATTAGATGGATGCTTCTTCTCCAAGAGTTTCATTTTGAAATTCGAGACAAGAAAGGGAGTGAGAACGTAGTGGCTGACCATTTAAGTCGTTTGGTGTGCAATGAGGACCCCTTACCCATCCAAGAGACTTTCCCTGATGAACAATTGTTGTCCATTAAGGTATGTGAACCTTGGTATGCCGATTTGGTCAATTTTTTGGTGTCAAAACGTGTTCCAAGTACCCTAGCAAGGCACCAACGTGATAAGTATGTAAGTAGGGATCGTTCTGGACCGGGGATTAGGAGGGATTGTTAATCACTTGGATTTGACTCAAAAACGTAAAAACGCAATATAAAACACTAAACTAGACTCAAAGAATGTAAAACTAAACTTTAAAACACTAAAACAAACCAAAAGACTCAAACATCACCCAAAACACTCAAAACTGCCTTAAAAACACTTTCTGGGCAGTTTTGAGCACTTTGGTGAATTTGGACGAATTTGTGTAATAAATTGAATCAAAACACTTAGAAACATAAACTAAGACACTTTCTAACTAAATTGGACAATAAAGTAAAGGGGGATTTAGGTGTTGACGAAATTAAACTAAATGAACAAATTGTAATTAAAACAGAATGTAAATATGAAATTGATGAAATGGAATGAATGGATGATAGAATAGCTAAGGGGTTCATCTCCATACATATTACACTTGCATAATAAAATGATTTCCAATTGCATTTCAATAAACCATGACTTCTCAACGCTCCAAGTTAATTAGGTCCGCTTAAATTAACTTTCAGATTTCCCTAGATTCATTAGATTGAATGGAATACGCATTACAACCAAATTATTCCTAATCAAAGTCC
This sequence comes from Pyrus communis, assembly GCF_041283825.1. Lineage (NCBI taxonomy): Eukaryota > Viridiplantae > Streptophyta > Magnoliopsida > Rosales > Rosaceae > Pyrus > Pyrus communis. The sequence continues at coordinate 24,585,410 of NC_142569.1, forward strand.
CTAACTATGGAATACGCATGATAGAGACATTCAACAAAGATCATTAAGTTCAACGGAAATCATAAACATCGACGAGGCATTCGTTACTATGGAATACGCATGAACTTATGCCAAGAATTCATTTAACGCGATTGTTTATAAGCAACCTCCACTACTTGTGAATATAAGTTCGTAACTATTAAGTGAAACTCACTTATATTCTAGCGTCATATTCATGCATGAAAATTAAGCGTACACTCTCAATAAACATACATAAATAAGTTATCAATCAAACAGTTAAACAAATTGAATCCACAACTTATGAAACGCAATTAGAAGTAATCAAATCAAAATGCAAGCATAAACATATATTTCGAATCCCCCCCTAGCCAAGGGGGGTTTAGTTCCTCATACGTACAAAACAAAGAGAATCAAAGAAACATTGAAATCAAAGAAACATCTAAACATTCCAACAACTCAAACTTGAATTGTATGAACGTTTAGGCACTCTTCTCTTCCTCGTTGTTGTACTAATTGTTGTAGTACATCATAAAAGAAAAATTCGTTTTTGTAACATGCTTGAAGGAAGGAACTCAAACAAACGCTACAACCCTGTGAGACTCGAGCCATTACCTTCTTTGGAGAGTTATTTTCTGTGATTCTTTGTTTTCTAAAGTTGTTGAATGATCTCATTATTCCTTGCTTGGTTGCTACTTAGAATGCAATTGTATCATGATAGAACTAAATGCTAGAACTTATATCCGTTTCATTCAAAGCATGATATTGAGTTGCATAACATATATCAAGATGAAGTTGTGTAGTTGCCACCATAGCCAAATAGCCTTACTTCCCATATTTCGTATATATTGTAAGTCTTAACACCGTTGAGCCTCGTTTAACCTATTTTCTTTGCTAACCATATCACCCCTTACCTAGCCTAGATTAGGACCATCCGTACCCTTGTTCTTAAAAGATAGTGAGCATGACTTAAATGAATTCCTTTTGAGTACATTTTGCAAGAAAATGAGTGTGGGGGAGTAAAAGTTTGTTCTTAAGTTTGTATGTTTTGAGAGTCAAAAGAAAAAAAAAAAAAAAAAAAAAATTGTGAAAAACATATGAAAAAGAAAAACAGAAAAGAAGAGAAAAGAAAGAAAAAAAAAAAAAAAAAAAAAAAAGAGCTTGTTCCCCCTTGTTGTTCAAAAGTTGAGTTTTCATTCAAAAGTGAATTCTACGTTAATTCAAATGCTTTGCTCGCTATTTCTTTAAGAACCTTTGTTTTCCATATACCTTCTTTGTTAGCCAAACACCTTTAGCCCCGTTACACCCCTTTGACTTCTATCTTGATCGTTATGTGTTCAATAATGTGGAGTTTGAAATTGATATGAGCTTATGGAATCACTGGTTCTCATTCTAAGTAGTAGCATTCCATTCATGAGATCATATTCATGTCATTATCGTAAATCCAGAAAATACTTTCCTTGTTATAACATATGTGAGTGTTCGTCTACATGTTTACATCAATCTTCTCACATATAACTAGTGTAGGGTGTGTAGTCAGAAAATCTGTGTGAAAAACGAGTGCATATCTTGTAAGGATTTGAGCAATTTCTCTAAGGCATGTTACTACATTCGAAATGTGTTTTAAATGCTTAATTGTGAACTAGTATGTGGTGACTATGATTAAGAATGTACTTAAGTGTAATGATGGCAAAAATCTGTGGGAATGATGATTTTTAACTTGTCATGTGCTTTGGAAATCCCTAAGACGGTTGTTGGAAGGTTTAGGTTGTGTTTTACTTGTTTTGTTTCGTTTGGTTTTGTTTTGTTTTTCTTTCTGTTTTGCTCGAGGACTAGCAAAAGATAAGTGTGGGGGTATTTGATAGGAGCATATTCATGCGACTTAAATGGCTTGTTCTCGTGCATTTACGTTATGTTTCTTTAGTTATTTTAGTACTTTAAGCTATTTTCGTGTGTTTATAGGTCCAAAGGGCTAAAGGAGCAAAAAGATGCATTTTGGAGACTTTTGGAGCACTTTTGGGCTAAGGATGGATAGCTTATGCTTGGAGCCAAAGTGTTGGACGAAATTGAAGACCTAATTGGAGCCAAAGTGTTGGAACCTTGTTCTCTTTAGTTTTAGGACATTTAAACCTTTCCTAATCCCAATCATGCCATGCATAACACACATCCATTCTAACACATTGTCATTGCACATGCATTTCCTTCATTAGTTAACCCACATGCACTTATCACTTATCATCACCACATATCATATCACTTATCACTTATCACTTAACATATCATCCACCTACTTCACCTACAACATCCACTTCACCTACAACATCCACCTACTTCACCTACAACATCCACTTCACCTACAACATCCACCTACTTCACCTACAACATGCACCTACTTCACCTACAACATCCACCTACTTCACCTACAAATGACATAGCCATATGTTCCCTCCACTACTCCTATAAATACCCTTGCATTCATTCATTCATGGACATCTCATTTGCTAATCCCTTGGATTGTTTGTTTCTGTATTGTCTTTTAGATTTAGTTTTTTTTTATTTGTGTTTTGTTTGTTAAGAACAAGATGGCACTTAATAATGCTTCTCTTTTGTCACAACTCATGGAAAGGTCCCAAATGCAAAGAGTTGATATATTTAATCTTCAATCAAGGAATAACGTGTTTTCCAATACTTACAATTCGGATTGGAGTGATCATTCAAACTCTATGTGGTGGGAACCTCAAAATGCTCAACAAGGAGGATATTGGCAGCCACCACAACCTCATATTCAATATGCCCAACCAAATTTAAGTTCGTCAATAAATTATAACCAAAAGCTTGATGAATTAATTTGTTTGGTGCAGGGCTTACAAAATCAAGACAATGAGGCTCAACAAGAAGGATATTGGCAGCCGTATGAGGAGTTCTATTCAACGCCTATGCAGCCACCACAACCTGCCCAAAGTAATGTAGGTAATTCAAATGATAATGATACGATTTTTCAATTACTTACTACTCTGGAAAAGCAAATCGGGCAGATAACGGAGTTCGAAGGACAATTTTGCGACCAAGGCGAACTCCCTAGTTCAACCATTGCAAATCAGAAGAGAGATTTTGAAACTGCCAAGGAAATCATGTTGAGAAGTGACAAGGAGGTTGGAACGGACCCTCAACCATCAAAATCAAATCACAAGGAAGAGGAATACACCCAACCCAAGGAAAGGGTGGAAACACCTTTACCGGAGGCTCCTATTGCTCCTATGCCATCTAATACAGGTATGGTTGTTCCAAATTTCATTATTTTTAACCCTATTCCTTGCAGATTCATGACTTCCAAGGAAGAAGAAGGTGAAAAAGACATCTTGGAAGCCCTTCCAAAGGTGACAAGTAGGGAATGTCATGAATCCATCAAAGAGGACGTTCTTGAAACCACAAAATCCAAAGAAGTTAAATTTGATGACATTGGACAAGTAATAACCATCACTTGCAATCTGGCCAAGTCCAATATCCCTGAAACTTTCAAAGGAGTGGTATTTGTCATTGAGTTCTTGTCGGACAAAACAAGTAAGTATTTTTTTCCAAATTCCATTAGATTTTATACTAACTTGCTATTTTTTTTGAATCAGGCACCTACACTAGAATTCAAACCAATGCCGGTTCACTTCAAGTATCACCTTCCATTCAAGGACCAATTCCATGCCGTTTGATTTTATTTATGTTAATAAAAAATAAAAAAATAAAAAAAAATAAAAAAAAAAAAAGAAAAAGAAAAAAAGAAAGATACTAAACATGGAGAAAGGTGGAGCTTCACAAAGGTTGTTTGCGTGAAGTCCCACTACGAGGCGCAGAAGCGGAAGGCGCAGAAGCGGAAGGCGCAGAAGCGGGAGGCATAGAAGCGGGAGGCATCGAAGCGGAAGGCATCGGAGCGGGAGGCATCGGAGCTAGAGCATTCCAGGCCTCAATACTTGGCCAAGCGCTGGATGACCCAGGAAAAAGGTGCCTCTGGAGATAAGACGCAAGCCTTTGACGGTCACTGTGAATTCGACCCTCAGATTCTTGCAGCTCATCAAGCTTCCTCTTCATCCCCGACGAATAGTTATTTGCAAGCACATGCAAACTTCTATTCTCGTACTTAAGCTGCTGGATCTCTTGCTTAAGTCTTTCCACCTCTGCCATCAACGATTCCACCTGACGGGAGCGGGCAAGCAGGCGTAGGCCCATGTTGGACACAGAGCTCGCACACTGAACACTAAGTGCGAGGGACTCTTGAACGGCCAACTCATCGGACCGTCCTGACAGCAGCCTACTATCTTTTGCAGTGAGGAGGTTTTTAGCTACTATTGTAGCTGTTGTGGCGTCCTGCATCACAGAGTCTTCACCTGAAAGAGGACCGTTAGAAGATAAAAAAGAAGGGCGCCATACATTACCTTGACGGGGCGCAACCGGATCGCTGCTGAGACTCAAATCTAAGCTAAGGTTCGATGAGTTTGCCATTTTTTTTCAAAAGTGTTCAAAGAGAAGGGGTGGATGGAGTTAAAAATTTCACAAAGGGCCGGAGTCGAGTTTCAGGAATGGGAAATCTTCAGAGTGTGTATGTTGGCGGTGATCGATAGCTCTATAAAATGCCAAGGCGACGCGTCCACCGATTCAAAGAGCCGGATTTTCCGGCGTAAGTTAGGCGACGCTCCCTCGGCTTTTCAGAAAACGCGTTCAACTTTGTCAAAAGATTTCTGACAAAGCTGAAAACACGTGGAGGCCATCATCGCAACTACACGTCTTTAGCCGACAAGCGCAAAGTTCGGCGACGCTTTCTCTCCTTTTCAGAAAACGCGTGCAGCTTTGTCAAAAGGAGCCGCATCTGCACTACCACGTGTCGTTCAGAAAGAGAAGGGGCGTCGTTCAGAAATCGAAGGGGCGCCTGCTCAGAAATCGAAGAGGCGTATTCAAAGATCGAAGAGGCGCCACTATTTCAAAAAGCCGAAATTGCGGGATCAAAACGTTTGTCGACAAGGGTAAAAAGTACCACCACTTGATATTATCTCTATATATGTCGACCTTCGTCTTTTATGGCAAGGCAAACCTGAAGAAAATGCCCAACTCTCCCTCACCTCTGAGGGCGCACTCCCAGCAAAGCCTTTCGAAAGACTCAATTCTTTCTTCTTCCCCAAAGATGATACCAGATGCCTGGAGTACATATGACCCAGGAGGAAGCAGCACAACAAATACATGTGCTGATTCATTCACCGCTTCTTCAAAAGCAAAGGTATCTCATATCATAAAGGTCAAAAGCAAAAGTATCTCATATCATGCTCTTTCCCTGTCTTTTTCTTTGTCCTTGTTCTTACTCGCATGGCAAAGTAAAAGAAGCAATCAGCCGGCACTTGGAGTCAATCTTCCGATCTGGAGCCAACTGCCTGGAATCTATTCCTGATTGCTTACCTAGCGTTGCTCTCGAGTAGTCATCTTCAACGGTTGATACACTTCCGGAGAAGGGACCACTTCTGCAAGGGGGAGCGAGTAAGGCAAGTGAAAATGATACATTGAAGCATGTGGAGACAAACATAGGCTGAGTTATCCTCCAACCCTTTTCAATACGAATTGGAAAGATTGAACAAAGAAACAGACCAAAAGGGTATGCTCAGACCTTCGGGGGAGACCAAATGAACCATCCTGCTGCCCAGTTCAAGAAGTAGCACAAAGGAAAATCAACGATGGGCAGAAACCAGTTCAAGAGTAAGCCTGTGGAATCACAAAGATCAAAAGCCTCAATGCAATTACCAAGGAGAAGATGGAATTTACACTCTATAACCAGATTTGCATCTCTAAACTCTTCTCTTTGTTAATTACATTATGCCATGTTTAGTATGTTTAGTTGTTGTTTGTGTGTTTACTTATGTTTTGTGTGAATCTATGCTTAAAACATTGAGGACAATGTTTGATTTAAGTGTGGGGGGGGTAACTAAGTATGTTGATGCAAATTCGTTGAATTTTATCACCCATAACTTCAAGTGTTGTTCCTTGCTGTTTTAAATGTTTTTAAGGTGTTTTTAAACTGTTTTAGCGTATTTTGTTTTATAACTCCGAAAATCACATAAAAATTTGAAAAACATTTTTTTGAAAAGCCTAAAAAGAGTGTTTTGAGTTGTTTTTGTGTCTTAGGGAACCTTCCAACGTTATGATGAGGATTTGGTTTGTAATTGCATGACTGTTAAAAAGAGTTATATACATAAATAAAAGTTTGATTTACTCTTGGTTTATGCTTAGTTATGGTTATAATGTATGACTTCACATGCAATCATAAAAGAAAAATTCGTTTTTGTAACATGCTTGAAGTAAGGAACTCAAACAAACGCTACAACCCTGTGAGACTCGAGCCATTACCTTCTTTGGAGAGTTATTTTCTGTGATTCTTTGTTTTCTAAAGTTGTTGAATGATCTCATTATTCCTTGCTTGGTTGCTACTTAGAATGCAATTGTATCATGATAGAACTAAATGCTAGAACTTATATCCGTTTCATTCAAAGCATGATATTGAGTTGCATAACATATATCAAGATGAAGTTGTGTAGTTGCCACCATAGCCAAATAGCCTTACTTCCCATATTTCGTATATATTGTAAGTCTTAACACCGTTGAGCCTCGTTTAACCTATTTTCTTTGCTAACCATATCACCCCTTACCTAGCCTAGATTAGGACCATCCGTACCCTTGTTCTTAAAAGATAGTGAGCATGACTTAAATGAATTCCTTTTGAGTACATTTTGCAAGAAAATGAGTGTGGGGGAGTAAAAGTTTGTTCTTAAGTTTGTATGTTTTGAGAGTCAAAAGAAAAAAAAAAAAAAAAAAAAAAAATTGTGAAAAACATATGAAAAAGAAAAACAGAAAATAAGAGAAAAGAAAGAAAAAAAAAAAAAAAAAAAAAAAGAGCTTGTTCCCCCTTGTTGTTCAAAAGTTGAGTTTTCATTCAAAAGTGAATTCTACGTTAATTCAAATGCTTTGCTCGCTATTTCTTTAAGAACCTTTGTTTTCCATATACCTTCTTTGTTAGCCAAACACCTTTAGCCCCGTTACACCCCTTTGACTTCTATCTTGATCGTTATGTGTTCAATAATGTGGAGTTTGAAATTGATATGAGCTTATGGAATCACTGGTTCTCATTCTAAGTAGTAGCATTCCATTCATGAGATCATATTCATGTCATTATCGTAAATCCAGAAAATACTTTCCTTGTTATAACATATGTGAGTGTTCGTCTACATGTTTACATCAATCTTCTCACATATAACTAGTGTAGGGTGTGTAGTCAGAAAATCTGTGTGAAAAACGAGTGCATATCTTGTAAGGATTTGAGCAATTTCTCTAAGGCATGTTACTACATTCGAAATGTGTTTTAAATGCTTAATTGTGAACTAGTATGTGGTGACTATGATTAAGAATGTACTTAAGTGTAATGATGGCAAAAATCTGTGGGAATGATGATTTTTAACTTGTCATGTGCTTTGGAAATCCCTAAGACGGTTGTTGGAAGGTTTAGGTTGTGTTTTACTTGTTTTGTTTCGTTTGGTTTTGTTTTGTTTTTCTTTCTGTTTTGCTCGAGGACTAGCAAAAGATAAGTGTGGGGGTATTTGATAGGAGCATATTCATGCGACTTAAATGGCTTGTTCTCGTGCATTTACGTTATGTTTCTTTAGTTATTTTAGTACTTTAAGCTATTTTCGTGTGTTTATAGGTCCAAAGGGCTAAAGGAGCAAAAAGATGCATTTTGGAGACTTTTGGAGCACTTTTGGGCTAAGGATGGATAGCTTATGCTTGGAGCCAAAGTGTTGGAACCTTGTTCTCTTTAGTTTTAGGACATTTAAACCTTTCCTAATCCCAATCATGCCATGCATAACACACATCCATTCTAACACATTGTCATTGCACATGCATTTCCTTCATTAGTTAACCCACATGCACTTATCACTTATCATCACCACATATCATATCACTTATCACTTATCACTTAACATATCATCCACCTACTTCACCTACAACATCCACCTACTTCACCTACAACATCCACTTCACCTACAACATCCACCTACTTCACCTACAACATGCACCTACTTCACCTACAACATCCACCTACTTCACCTACAAATGACATAGCCATATGTTCCCTCCACTACTCCTATAAATACCCTTGCATTCATTCATTCATGGACATCTCATTTCATACACAACACATTACAAACACATTCTCCCTTCCCTAGCCGTGAGCTTCCCATCTTTCCCCTTATAATCCAAACACCATTTTTCCATTCCCCTTCCACTTCTCCACCACTCCTCTTCCATTCCACACTTCCATCCCCCAAACCAATTATCCCTAGACCTTATGCTACAATAAAGAGGAAGAGAAGAGAGCCTAAACGTTCATACAATTCAAGTTTGAGTTGTTGGAATGTTTAGGCGTTTCTTTGATTTCAATGTTTAATTTCAATTCTCTTTGTTTTGTATGAGGAACTAAACCCCCCTTTAGCTAGGGGGTGATTCGAAATATATGTTTATGCTTGCATTTTGATTTGATTACTTCTAATTACGTTTCATAAGTTGTGAATTCAATTTGTTTAACTGTTTTATTGATAACCTATTTATGTATGTTTATTGAGAGTGCACACTTAATTTTCATGCATGAATTTGACGCTAGAATATAAGTGAATTTCACCTAATCGTTATGAACTTATATTCACAAGTAGTGGAGGTTGCTTATAAACAATCGCGTTAAACGAATTCTTGGCATAAGTTTCATGCAATCATAGTAACGAATGCCTCGTCAACACTTATAGTTTTCAAAGAACTTAATGATTCTTGCTTGTATCTCTATTATGCAATTCATGTAGGGAACTTGTGAGGAATGCTTTGGGTTGTCGTATGCAATCATCCAATTCATTAACTTAAGGAAAACTTGACGGTTAATTTAAGCGGACCTAATTAACTTGGAGTGTTGAGAATTAATGGTTTATTGAAGTGCAATTGGAAATCATTTTATTATGCAAGTGTAACATGTATGGAGATGAACCCCTTAGCTAGCCATACCATCCATTCATTTCCGTCAATTTCATATTTACAATTTGTTTTCTTTACAATCTATCCATTTTAGTTTAAATTCGTCCAAAATCAATCCCCCCATATTTCGTTTAAGTCTTAGTCTTAATCTTTCTTATTTTTAGTTTTGAATTCTTCGAGTTTAGTATAGCATTTTAGTTTGTGTTTTTAAAAGCATTTTGAGTCTTTTGATTTGTTTTAGTGTTTTAAAGTTTAGTTTTACATTCTTTGAGTCTAGTTTAGTGTTTTATATTATGTTTTTACGTTTTTAAGTCAAATCCAAGTGATTAACAATCCCTCCTAATCCCCGGTCCAGAACGATCCCTACTTGCACCTATACTACAATTGATAAAAAGAGGGTTTAATTTGTGTGCGTATAAACCACGCATCAAAATGTGGGTTAATTAATTAAGTGTATGATATGATAAGTGAATGATATGATAAGTAATGATATGTGGGAGTGTGGCTGAAATGAAGGAGTGGAATGTTGGAATGTTATGCACGACTAAGGATATAGGAAAGGTTTAAATGTCCTAAAACTAAAGGGAACAAGGTTCCAACACTTTGGTCTTCAATTAGGTCTTCAATTTCGTCCAACACTTTGGCTCCAAGCATAAGCTATCCATCCTTAGCCCAAAAGTGCTCCAAAAGTCTCCAAAATGCATCTTTTTGCTCCTTTAGCCCTTTGGACCTACAAACACACGAAAATAGCTTAAAGTACTAAAATAACTAAAGAAACATAACGTAAATGCACGAGAACAAGCCATTTAAGTCGCATGAATATGCTCCTATCAAATACCCCCACACTTATCTTTTGCTAGTCCTCGAGCAAAACAAAACAACAAAAGAACACGAAACTAGACAAAACGAACAAAACACCACCTACACCTTCCAACAATCGTCTCACGGATTTCCAATGCACATGACAAGTTAAAAATCATTAGTCCCATAGATTTTAGTCATCTTCACACTTGAATACATTCTTAATCATAGTCACCACATACTATTTCACAATTAAGCATTTAAAACCATGTTTTGAATGTAGTAACATGCCTTAGAGAATTTGCTCAAATCCTTACAAGATATGCAATCGTTTTTCACACAGATTTTCTGACTACACTCCCTACACTAAGTATATGTGAGAAGATTGATGTAAATATGAATTCTAACACTCACATATGTTATATCAAAGAAAGCATTTTCTGGATTTATGATAATGACATGATTATGAACTCATGAATGGAATGCTACTACTTAGAACGAGAACCAGTGATTCCATAAGCTCATATCAATTCCAAACTCCACATTATTGAACACATAACGATCAAGATAGAAGCATAAGGGTTGAAACGGGGCTAAAGGTGTTTGGCTAACAAAGAAGGGATATGGAAAACAAAGGTTCTTAAAGAAATAGCGAGCAAAGCATTTGAATTAACGTAGAATTCACTTTTGAATGAAAACTCAATCTTTTGAACAACAAGGGGGGACAAGCTCTTTTTCCTTTCTTTCTTTTCTTTTCTGTTTTTCTTTTTCATATGTTTTTCACAATTTTTTTTTTTTCTTTTGACTCTCAAAACATACATAAACACTTAAGAACATAACATTCTCTCCCCCACACTCATTTTCTTTCATAATGTAACTCAAAAGGAATTCATTTAAGTCATGCTCACTATCATTTAAGAACAAGGGTGTGGATTGTCCTAAACTAGGCTAGGTAAGGATAATGTGGGTTAACAAAGAATAAAGGCTAAACGAGGCTCAACGGGGTTAAAACTTGCAACAAATACGAAATATGGGAAGTAAGGCTATTTGGTTATGGTGGCAACTACACAACATCATCTTGATATATGTTATGCAATTCAATGTCATGCTTTGAATGAAACGGATATAAGTTCTAGCATTTAGTTCTATCATGATACAATTGCATTCTAAGTAGCAACCAAGCAAGGAATAATGAGATCATGCAACAACTTTAGAAAACAAAGAATCACATAAAATAACTCTCCAAAGAAAGTAATGGCTCGAGTCTCACAGGGTTGTAGCGTTTGTTTGAGTTCCTTCCTTCAAGCATGTTACAAAAACGAATTTTTCTTTTATGATTGCATGTGAAGTCATACATTATAACCATAACCAAGCATATACCAAGAGTAAATCAAACTTTTCTCTATGTTTATAACTCTCTTTAACAGTCATGCAATTACAAACCAAATCCATGTCATTTTGTTGGAGGTACCCTAAGACACAAACACACAAAAACGACTCAAAAACGACTCTTTTTGGTATTTTTCAAACTTTTTCGCATTTTTCTAAAGTTTTCTGTTATATGACACTAAAACACATCAAAACACACTAAAAACACTTTAAAACAGCAAGGAACAACATTTTGAAGTTATGGGCGACAAAATCCAACGAATTTGCATTAAATATACTTAGTTACCCCCCCCCCCCCCCACACTTAAATCAAACATTGTCCTCAATGTTTTAAGGATAGATTCACACAAAACATAAGTAAACACACAAAAAACAACTAAACATACTAAACATGGCAGAATGTAACTAACAAAGAGAAGAGTTTAGGGACGCAAATCTGGTTATGGAGTGTAAATTCCATCTTCTCCTTGGTAATTGCATTGAGGCATTGATCTTGGTGATTCCACAGGCTTTCTCTTGAACTAGTTTCCGCCCATCATTGATTTTCCTTTGTGCTACTCTTGAACTGGGCAGCAGGATTCTTTTGGTCTTCCCCCGAAGGTCTGAGCTTCCTCCATTTATCTGTTTCTTTGTTCAATCTTTCCAATTCGTATTGAAGAGGGTTAGAGGATAGCTCAGCATATGCAGTTGTTCCTTGTCTCCACATGCTTCAATGTATCATTTTCACTTGCCTTACTTGCTCCGTTGAAGATGACTACTCGAGAGCAACGCTAGGTAAGCAATCAGGAATATATTCCAGGCAGTTGGCTCCAACTCGGAAGACTGACTCCAAGTGCCGGCTGATTGCTTCTTTCACTTTGCCATGCGAGTAAGAACAAGGACAAAGAAAAAGACAGGGAAAGAGCATGATATGAGATACTTTTGCTTTTGACCTTGATGATATGAGATACCTTTGCTTTTGAAGAAGCGGTGAATGAATCAGCATATGTATTTGTTGTGCTGTTTCCTCCTGGGTCATCTGTACTCCAGGCATCTGGTATCATCTTTGGGGAAGAAGAAAAAAATGAGTATTTCGAAAGGCTTTGCGGCCTCAGAGGTGAGGAAGAGTTGGGCATTTTCTTCAGGTTTGCCTTGCCATAAAAGACGAAGGTTGACATATATAGAGATAATATCAAGTGGTGGTACTGTTCTTTTACCCTTGTCGACAAACGTTTTGATCCCGCAAATCCGGCTTTTTGAAATAGTGGTGCCTCTTCGATTTCTGAACGACGCCCCTTCGCTTTCTGAACGACACGTAGTAGTGCGGATGCGGCTCCTTTTTGACAAAGCTGCACGCGTTTTCTGAAAAGCAGAGAAAGCGTTGCCGAACTTTGCGCTTGTCGGCTAAAGATGTGTAGTTGCGATGATGGCCTCCACGTGTTTTCTGAAAAGAAGAAATCTTTTGACAAAGTTGAACGCGTCTTCTGAAAAGCCGAGAAAGCGTCGCCTAAATTACGCCGGAAATTCCAGCTTTTTGAATCGGTGGACGCGTTGCCTTGGCTTCTTATAGAGGTATCGATCACCGCCAACATACACATTCTGAAGATTTCCCATTCTTGAACATCGTCTCCGGCCCTTTGAAATTTTAACTCCATCCACCCCTTATCTTTGAACACTCTTGAAAAATGGCAAACCCATCGAACCTTAGCTTAGAATTGAGTCTCAGCAGTGATGCGAGCGCGCCGCGTCAAGGTAACGTATGGCGCCCTTCTTTCTTATCTTCTAACGGTCCTGTTACAGGTGAAGACTCCGTGATGCAGGATGCCACAACAGCTACAATAGTAGCTAGGAACCTCCTCACTCCAAAAGATAGTAGGCTGCTGTCAGGACGGTCCGATGAGTTGGCCGTTCAAGAATCCCTCGCTCTTAGTGTTCAGTGTGCGAGCTCTGTGTCCAACATGGGCCAACGCCTGCTTGCCCGCTCCCGTCAGGTGGAATCATTGATGGCAGAGGTGGAAAGTCTTAAGCAAGAGATCCAGCAGCTTAAGTACGAGAATAGAAGTTTGCATGTGCTTGCAAATAACTATTCGTCGGGCATGAAGAGGAAGCTAGATGAGCTGCAAGAATCTGAGGGTCGAATTCAAAGTGACCGTCAAAGGCTTGCGGCTTGTCTCCAGAGGCACCTTTTTCCTGGGTCATCCAGCGTTTGGCCAAGTATTGAGGCCTGGAATGCTCTAGCTCCGATGCCTCCCGCTCCGATGCCTTCCGCTCCTATGTCTTCTGCTCCGATGCCTCCCGCTTCGATGCCTTCCGTTCCGATGCCTTCTGCTCCTATGCCTTCCGCTTCAAGAGTATTGCCACGTAGTGGGGCTTCAAGCAAACAACCTCTGTGAAGGCTACATCTGCTTTTTATTTTATTTTTTCTCTTTTTTATTTTTTATTTTTTATTTTTTTTATTTTATTTATTTATTTTATTTTTATTCTGACTCAATCGGCATGGAATTTATCTTTGAATGGGCGGTGATACTTGAAATGATCCGGTAATGGTTTAAATTCAAGATTGGATGCCTGAATCCTTAACAACACGTTAGTATAAAAGAAAATTGAAATTGGAGGAGGTGGCTTACTTATGTGCTCCGACATGAACTCAAGGATAAACACATCTTCTTTGAACATTTCAGGAACTTTGCCCTTGGACAGATTTGATGTGAGGATTGGTCCTTGTCTTGTGTCATAAAATTCAACTTCTTTGGGGTTGTTTGCCTCAAGAACGTCCTCTTTGATGAATTCATGATATTCCCTACTTTGCACCTTTGGAAGGGCTTCCAAGATGTCTTTTTCACTTTCTTCTTCCTTGGAATTCATGAACCTGCAAGGAATAGGGATATTTGTTGGAACGGGGTTAGAAATAATGAAATTTGGAACAACCATACCTGAATTAGATGGCATAGGAGCAATAGGTGCCTCCGGTAAAGGTGTTTCCACCCTTTCCGTGGGTTGGGTGTATTCCTCTTCCTTGTGATTTTATTTTGATGGTTGAGGGTCCGTTCCAACCTCCTTGTCACTTCTCAACATGATTTCCTTGGCAGTTTCAAATTCTCCCTTCGAATTTGCAATGGTTGAACTAGGGAGTTCGCCTTGGTCTCGAAACTGTCCTACGAACTCCGCGATCTGCCCAATTTGCATTTCCAAGTGGTCCAACCTTTTGTCTTCTTGTTGAGCCTCATTGTCTTGATTTTGTGAGCCATGCACCAAACAAATTAATTCATTAAGCTTTTGATTATAATCTATTGACGAACTTGAGTTTGGTTGGGCATATTGAATATGAGGTGGCTGCCAATATCCTTCTTGTTGAACATTTTGAGGTTCCCACCACATAGAAGTTGAATGATCACTCCAATCCGAATTGTAAGTATTGGAAAACATATTATTCCTTGATTGAAGATCAAATATATCAACGCTTTGCATTTGGGACCGTTCCATGAGCTGTGACAAAAGAGAAGCATTATCAAGTGCCATGTTGTTCTTCTCTAGTACTTGAATTCAACAAACAAAACACAAATAAAAAATTAAAACTAAAATACATAACAGAAATGAACAATCCAAGAGATTAGCAAAGTTGCTAATCCCCGGCAACGGCGCCAAAATTTGATGCGAGAATTATACGCACACAAATTAAACCCTCTTTTTGACAATTGTAGTAAGTATGTAAGTAGGGATCGTTCTGGACCGGGGATTAGGAGGGATTGTTAATCACTTGGATTTGACTCAAAAACGTAAAAACACAATATAAAACACTAAACTAGACTCAAAGAATGTAAAACTAAACTTTAAAACACTAAAACAAACCAAAAGACTCAAACATCACCCAAAACACTCAAAACTGCCTTAAAAACACTTTCTGGGCAGTTTTGAGCACTTTGGTGAATTTGGACGAATTTGTGTAATAAATTGAATCAAAACACTTAGAAACATAAACTAAGACACTTTCTAACTAAATTGGACAATAAAGTAAAGGGGGATTTAGGTGTTGACGAAATTAAACTAAATGAACAAATTGTAATTAAAACAGAATGTAAATATGAAATTGATGAAATGGAATGAATGGATGATAGAATAGCTAAGGGGTTCATCTCCATACATATTACACTTGCATAATAAAATGATTTCCAATTGCATTTCAATAAACCATGACTTCTCAACGCTCCAAGTTAATTAGGTCCGCTTAAATTAACTTTCAGATTTCCCTAGATTCATTGGATTGAATGGAATACGCATTACAACCAAATTATTCCTAATCAAAGTCCCTAACTATGGAATACGCATGATAGAGACATTCAACAAAGATCATTAAGTTCAACGGAAATCATAAACATCGACGAGGCATTCGTTACTATGGAATACGCATGAAACTTATGCCAAGAATTCATTTAACGCGATTGTTTATAAGCAACCTCCACTACTTGTGAATATAAGTTCGTAACTATTAGGTGAAACTCACTTATATTCTAGCGTCATATTCATGCATGAAAATTAAGCGTACACTCTCAATAAACATACATAAATAAGTTATCAATCAAACAGTTAAACAAATTGAATCCACAACTTATGAAACGCAATTAGAAGTAATCAAATCAAAATGCAAGCATAAACATATATTTCGAATCCCCCCCTAGCCAAGGGGGGTTTAGTTCCTCATACGTACAAAACAAAGAGAATCAAAGAAACATTGAAATCAAAGAAACACCTAAACATTCCAACAACTCAAACTTGAATTGTATGAACGTTTAGGCACTCTTCTCTTCCTCGTTGTTGTAGTACAAGGTCTAAGGTGAGTTTTGGGGATTATGGATGCAATGGATTGATGGCTGAAATATGGATGGAATGGATGGAATTATGGTGTGATGGGCACGGCCCCAAGGGACCAATTTCTGTGGTGTTTTTGAATATGGAAGAGTGTGTTAAAATGAATGCAATGGATGCTTATTTATAGGTGAAATGGGGGGAACATGACAGCTAGGAGGGAATGTGGCTGCATGTTTGAATGATTAAAGGATGCATGTGGGTTGGAAATGCATGTGCAATGAATATGTGGCTGCATGTGCAAGGGGGAATGATGATGAATGCATGTGGCTGATTTGTGGTGCAATGATGAAGGAATAATCTGGAAATGCAAAGTGAAATGAAGTGGAATGACAATGGCATGTGGAATGGCTAGAAAGTGGAATGGGATCTCACGGCACAAAGGTGAATGGGTGATGTGTGAATGTGGTTGAATGATTAAAGTGTAAATGTGGGTTAATTAATTAAGTGTATGATATGATAAGTGGTGAATGATAAGTAATGATATGTGGGAGTGTGGCTGAAATGAATGAGTGGAATGTTGGAATGTTATGCACGACTAAGGATATAGGAAAGGTTTAAATGTCCTAAAACTAAAGGGAACAAGGTTCCAACACTTTGGTCTTCAATTAGATCTTCAATTTCATCCAACACTTTGGCTCCAAGCATAAGCTATCCATCCTTAGCCCAAAAGTGCTCCAAAAGTCTCCAAAATGCATCTTTTTGCTCCTTTAGCCCTTTGGACCTACAAACACACGAAAATAGCTTAAAGTACTAAAATAACTAAAGAAACATAACGTAAATGCACGAGAACAAGCCATTTAAGTCGCATGAATATGCTCCTATCAGTGGACAAGACTCTAGTGGATGCCAAAGCTCTAATTGCCAACCGAGCACACAACGCTCAACAATATGAAGGTGTTGGACAAAGAGAGGGGCCACGACAACAAAGTGTGAATGAGGTAAGTGCAATTTCTGATATTCAATCACAATTGGCTAATCTTACTTCTCTCGTGTCTCAGGTTGTCAAGGGGTCAAAACCACAAGAAAACCAAGTGTGTGGCGTGTATTCAATGCAAGGGCATCCATCCGAGACATGCCCTCAGTTGATAGAGAATGGAGGATGGGAATCTGCCAATGCCATTGGTTTCCAAGGCCAAAACCAACCCAAACATGATCCATACTCCAACACCTACAACCCCGGATGGAGAGATCACCCTAATTTCAAGTGGAGAGAGCCCCAACAATCTGCACCACAAAGGGGATTTCAACAAAACCCCCCTGGGTTCCCACAGCCATACCAATCTAACCAACCACCATCGTCCCAAAACAACTCAGGTTCGTTTTTTGATAATTCTCAAGTTATTCAATTACTAACTACATTGGCACAGGGGCAAGAAAAACAAGCCAAGGACATGCAAAACTACGCCAATGAGGTACAAAATCAAGCTCGAGAGGTGAATGAGTTGAAGAGATAAGTGGGACAAATGGCTGAATTCATGGGGCAATTTAGTAGAGAACAAGGTAAGTTACCAAGTTCAACGCAAGTGAATCCGAAAGGTGGATTCGAATCTGTACAAGCCATAAGTTTGCGAAGTGGGAAGCAAGTTGGATCTGACCACGGACCATTCAAACCACGTTCCAATGAGGAGGAAGAGTTGAGAATCGAAGAAGAAGAAGCAACCAAACCCACGGCAAAGGTGTTTCCACCTTTGCCGCAAGCATTGGATGAGTCTAAGACCTCAAATCGGTCCATTAAAGGTAAAAACGTGTTAAGTTCAGTTCCTACTAATGTTTTTCCTTCGAATGTGCCTTTTCCTAGCAGGTTTATGCAAACAAAGAAAGAGGAAGCCGAAAAGGACATTCTCGAGACGTTTCGGAAAGTTCAAGTCAATATCCCTCTTTTGGATGCAATAAAGCAAGTCCCGAGGTACGCCAAGTTCTTGAAGGAACTTTGCACTAATAAGAGGAAGATTTCGACCAAGGAGGTTGTGAAAGTGGGTGAAAACGTCTCAGCCATCTTGCAAAGGAAACTACCCCCTAAATGCAAGGATCCGGGTAGTTTTACTATCCCATGCATAATTGGAAACACTAGATTTGAACAATGCATGTTAGATTTAGGTGCTTCTATTAATGTCCTGCCATATTCCATTTATGCATCTATGAACCTTGGTGAGTTAAAACAAGATGGCGTTATAATTCAATTGGCCGATCGTTCTAATGTTTATCCCAAGGGAGTCCTTGAGGATGTTTTTGTGCAGGTTAATCATCTCATCTTTCCTGTAGATTTTTATGTCTTAGACATGGAGGATTCGAGCCATGCTCCATCATTGCCAATCTTGCTAGGCCGTCCGTTCATGAAAACAGCCCAAACAAAGATTGATGTGGCCAAGGGAGCACTAACAATGGAGTTTGGTGATGATATAATTAAATTCAATGTTTATGACTCTATTAAGAATCCTAACGATAGTCATTCTTGTTTTGTCATAGATGTGCATAAGGACATAGGGCCGAAAGGATCCACACTTATCACGAAGGATGTATCAAGAACCACCATTGGAGAAGAACTTGGAGTGATTGCCCTACAACCACCCAATATGGCCGAAAGTAGCCATGGTGACATTGTTGAAAGGGCTGCAGATTTTGAGCCTTCACCACAATATGTTTGTAAGTCTTCAATCCCAATTTCAATTCCCATTTCAATTAATCGGTTGTTACCTTCTTTGGTGCAGGTGCCCAACCGATTTCAAGGTGGTGGGAACATTTACATGGACTTTCGGAACCAAAACACCACAATTAGGGAGGATCACTACTCCCTCCCATTCATTGAGCCATATTATGAAAGTGTTGAAGGGCATGTTGTGGAATAGATTCCCTTACATGCCGTGGGTTCCAACTTGGAGTGAAAGTGTTCTTCGTCCGGCTGTACGACGTTAAAGCAAGCACTATGTGGGACGCAACCCATCCATTCAACAAAGGAAGCCATAGGAATCCCTCAAATTCCAGATTTGCGTTCCTAAAACCCTTCTCTTTGTTGTTGTTTCTAATCTGCCATGATTTGTTGTTTAGTTGCTGTTTGTGTGTTTATTTTTGTTTTGTGTGAATTTATGTTTAAAACATTGAGGCCAATGTTTGATTTAAGTGTGGGGGGGTAACTAAGTATATTTGATGCAAATTCGTGGGATTTTATCACCCATAACTTCAAGTGTTGTTCCTTGCTGTTTTAAAGTGTTTTTAAGCTGTTTTGAAGTGTTTTAGTGTGTTTTGTTTTATAACTCCGAAAATCACATAAAAATTTGCAAAACATGTTTTGAAAAGCCTAAAAAGAGTGTTTTGAGTCGTTTTTGTGTGTTTGTGTCTTAGGATACCTTCCAACACAATGATGAGGATTTGGTTTGTAAGTGCATGACTGTTAAAAAGAGTTATAAACATAGGAGAAAAGTTTGATTTACTCTTGGTATATGCTTGGTTATGGTTATAATGTATGACTTCACATGCAATCATAAAAGATAAAATACGTTTTTGTAACATGCTTGAAGGAAGGAACTCGAACAAACGCTACAACCTTGTGAGACTTGAGCCTAAACATTATTTGGAGAGTTAAAAATCTGTGCATTATTGTTTTCTAAAGTCGTTGCATGATCTCATTATTCTTTGCTTGGTTATTACTTAGAAGGCGTTTCATCATATAGTTCCAAATGCTAGAACTCATGCCCATTTCATTCAAAGCATGTTATTGATTTGCATAACACATATTCAAGAAGAAGTTGTGTAGTGACCACCACTTAAGCCAAATTGCCGTGTATCCTACTTCATTTTATGTTTAAGTTAACCCCGTTGAGCCTTGTTTAGCCTTTATTCTTTGTTAACCCACATTATCCTCACCTAGCCTAGTTTAGGACAGTCCAAACCTTTGTTCTTAAAAGATAGTGAGCATGACTTAAATGAATTCCTTTTGAGTTACATTATGCAAGAAAATGAGTGTGGGGGAGAGAATGTTTGTTCTTAAAGTTTATATGTATGTTTGAGAGTCAAAAGAAAAGAAAAAGTTGTGAAAAACGTATGAAAAAGAAAAACAGAAAAGAAAAGAAAGAAAGAAAGGAAAAACGTATTAAGTGTTGAATGTTGAAAAAAGGGTCCAAAACACCAAATCTGGCCCTAAATTGTTTACATTCTCCCCTTTTGTTCAAAAGTTGAGTTTGCATTCGAAAGTGAATTCTAAGTTGATTCAAATGCTTTGCTCACTATTTCTTTCAGAACCTTTGTTTTCCATATCACTTCTTTGTTAGCCAAACACCCCAAGCCCCATTACAACCCTTGACTTCAATCTTGAGTGTTATGTGTTTCAATTTGTGGAGTTTGAACTTGGTATGAGCATATGGTGTCATTGGTTCTCACATCTAAGTAGTAGCATTCCATTCATGAGATCATATCTAAACATGCTTATTAACTCCAGAAATTGCTTTCTTTGTGATACATATATGTGAGTGTTCGTTTTCATGTTTACATCAATCTTCTCACATATAACTAGATTAGGGTGTGTAGTTAGAAAATCTGAGTGAAAATTGAGTGCATATCTTGTAAGGAATTGAGCAATTTCTCTAAGGCATGTTACTACATTCAAAACATGGTTTTAAATGCTTAATTGTGAACTAGTATGTGGTGACTATGATTAAGAATGTATTTAAGTGTGAAGATGACTAAAATCTGTGGGAATGATGATTTTTAACATGTCATGTGCATTGGAAAGCCCTGAGGCAAATGTTGGAAGTTTTAGGTTTTGTTTTGTTCGTTTTGTCTAGTTTTGTGTTCTTTTGTTGTTTTGTTTTGCTCGAGGACTAGCAAAAGCTAAGTGTGGGGGAATTTGATAGGAGCATATTTAGGCGACTTAGTTGGCTTGTTCTTGTGCATTTACGTTGTTATTTCTTAGTTCTTTAAGTCTTTTAAGCCAATTTCGTATGTTTTCAGGTTCTAAGGGCTAAAGGAGCAAAGAAGTGCATTTTGGAGCCTTTTGGAGCATTTTTGGGCTAAGGATGGATAGCTTATGCTTGGAGCCAAAGCATTGGACGAAATTGAAGACCAAGTGAGCCTAGAATCGAAGGAAGAAGGAGGAATTAAGAATTGGAAACTAGTTTCCATTATGGGGAGTTTCTATTCTTGAAAGGTTTCCAATTATGCAAGTTTCCATTTAATGTGGTTGCCTAAATCACATGTTCTAGAAGCCCTAGACATGTGCCGCACCTTACCTTCCTCTTCTCTCCTAAAATCTGCAAGATTATGTCACAATCCCTTTCTTAAATGCCTTAGCCGAACCTATACATTCCTCTTCTCCCAAAATCTGCAAGTTTTGCACTTTCCCCTTCTTTTCCTCCCTTGTGCCGCAAGACTTAGCCTTTTTCCCCTAATTCCTGATTTCAATTACCTATTCTAAAGGGATTTAACTTAATTCCTGATTCTTAGAATTGATTTAGGGAATTAAACACTTACCTATTTCTGAAAACAACCCTTGCCGTGCACTTCCTTGGACCATTCCTCTTCCTTGCCGTGCAAGGGGGGAGGATTCTTTCCTATTTCTAGAGTCTTTGACTTAATTTCTGATTACCTAAATAACCTAGGGTTTTATTTCCTAAAATCCTATTAATAAACCTCCTTGTTGCAGCCACAAAACATTCATTCATTCACCATTCATGCCAGAAATTCTTCCCTTCCCTCTCACACATCCATAGTTCACCATTCTCCATATTTTCTGCCCAAAAACATCCCTTGCCGTCCCCTACATCCATCCCAACCTTAAACCTATCATTCTACATCATCCATAATCCCAAAAACTCACCATAACCCTTGTGCCGCAGCAACTAGGAAAGGAAGGAGGCCTAAAACGTTTCATGCTTGCAGATTGGAGGGTTTTAGGTGTACTTCGTTCTTGTTTTCAATGTTTACTTTGCTATTACTTTCTAAGTTTGCTGTAATCATGAGTGGCTAAACCCCTAATTAGTTAGGGGAAAGTTTGAAGCCATGAACATGTTTGAAATATGAATTGATTTCTTCCAATTGTGATTTGTTAAGTTGTGATTGCAATTCAATTATCTGTTTATTAAAAACTTGTTTTTGTATGTTGATTAGGGATGCATACTTAGTATTCATGCATAAACTCGATGCTAGTTTATAAACGAGTTTCACCTAATCGTCACAAGTTTATAAACATGAGTAGTGAAGGTTGCTAGTCACAACCGTGTTAATTGAATTCTTGGCAAGAGTTTCATGCTTTTCATAGTAACAATTGCCTCGTCAATACTTATAGTTTTCACTAAACTTAATGATCTTTGATTGTACCTTTATTGTGCTTTTCACGTAAGGGACTTTTAGAGAATGTTTTGAGTTGTTGTATGCGCATTCCCATCCAATTCAATAACTTAAGGAAAACTTGAAAGTTAGAAAAGTGCTGTCCACGGCTAACTTGGGGTGTTGAGCATCATAGTTAATGAAAAGCAATTGGAAAATCGATTCATATATAAATGTGTCATGTGTGGAGAATGGACCTCTAACTAATCCATCCATCATCTTGTTTTCAACAAATTCGTTTTACAATCTGCCTAGTTTGATAATTTGTTTTGTTATTTCAATTTTCGTCAAATCAAAACCCCCCTTTACTTTCTTGTTCTATATTGTTTAGAATCTGTTTAATTTGTGTTCTAAAGTGTTTTGAATCAAACCATAACCTTAAATTCGTCCAAAATTGTGTTTAAGGTCAGAAACTGCCTATTTAGTGTTTTTAGGCAGTTTTGAGTCTTTTGAACCTGTTTTGAGTCCTTTGAGTATTTGTGAACGTTTTTAACTTTGTTTTTATGTTTTTGAGTCAGTTTAGAGGTTTTAGCAAGCCCTCCTAATCCCCGGTCTAGAACGATCCCTACTTGCATCCTTACTACAATTTGACAACAAGAGGGTTAATTTGTGTGCTTAACTATTTTCGCATCAATGGGTGGAAGCAAAAGCCACCTGTACTAACGATTCTAAGGTTGTTGCAGATTTGTGAAATCTAATATTTTTGCTAGGTTTGGGATGCCACGAGTTTTAATCAGTGATGGGGGTTCTCACTTTTGTAACCGCACCATTGAAGCTTTGCTCAAGAAGTACAACGTTACGCATAAGGTTTCAACACCTTATCACCCTCAAACTAATGGGCAAGCTGAGGTTTCAAATAGGGAGATCAAACAAGTCCTAGAGAAAACCGTGGGACCCTCAAGAAGAGATTGGAGTTTGCGCTTGGACGATGCATTGTGGGCCTATCGTACGGCTTACAAAACTTCCCTTGGCATGTCACCTTTTCGGCTTATCTATGGTAAGCCATGTCATTTGCCTGTTGAGTTAGAGCACAAGGCACATTGGGCTGTGAAAACCATCAATATAGACATAGACGCTGCTGGAGTTCATAGGAAGCTCCAGTTAGATGAACTTGAGGAGATTAGGAACGAGGCTTACGAGAATGCTCGCATATACAAGGACAAGACGAAGGCTTATCATGATAAGATGCTTCGTACCAAAACATTCTCCAAGGGGCAGAAAGTGTTGCTTTTTTATTCAAGACTTCGGTTATTCCCTAGTAAGTTACGTTCTAAATGGATTGGACCTCTTGTTGTTACTAATGTTTTTCCTCATGGTGCAATCCAAGTCCAAAGCTTAAAAAGTAGCCATGAGTTCAAGGTAAATGGGCATCGATTGAAGCCTTATTACACTCTGTTTGAGGAGCATGTCGTGGAGGAAACACCCCTCTGATGCGAAAATTAACTTAACACACAAATTAACCCTCTTTTGACAATTGTAGCATATAAATAAGTAGGGATCGTTCTAAACCGGGGATTAGGAAGGATTGCTAAATCACTTGGAAACTGACTCAAAAACGTAAAACAAAGGTTAAAACACTAAACTAGACTCAAAGAATGCAAAACTAAACAATAAAAACACTAAAACAAACCAAAAGACTCAAACCAGCCCCAAAACACTCAAAACTGCCTTAAAAACACGTTCTGGGCAGTTTTGAGCACTTTCACTAATTTGGCCGAATTTGGGTAACAACTTGAATCAAAACACTCAAAAACACAATCTAAAACATATTCTAACTAATTAGACAGTCTAAGACACTTGGGGATTTGGTTTTTGACAAAAATCAAACAAACAAAACAAATATGTAAAATAGGCAAATTCAGGCGAAATTGATAGAATTAAGTGGATGGTGAGATGGCTAGGAGGTTTTTCTCCACACATGGCATACTTGCACATAATACAATTTCTAGTTGCTTAATCAATGAATTCATGAACCTCAACACCCCAAATTAATTAGGTACGCTTAAATTAACTATCAGATTTCCCTTAGGTCATTGAATTGAATGGAATTAGCGCATTGCAATCAAATTATTCCTTAAAAGTTTTCTATATGAAAGCGCATAATAGAAAGACAATCAAAGATCATTAGGTTCTATGGAAATCATAGGTGTTGACGAGGCATTCGTAACTATGAAAGCGCATGATATTTATGCCAAGAATTTACTTAACATAATTGCGACCAACAATCTTAACTACTCATGGATATGAGTTCCCAACGATTAGGTGAAGTTCCCTCATATCCTAGCATCATGTTTATGCATGCAAATCAAGCGTGCACTCTCAATTCATATACATAAGCAAGTTTTAATTAAAATAGATAAGTAAATTGAATTCATCATTCATGAAATCACAACTGAAAGTAATCAAATCATCATGCAAATATAACCATGGTTTCGAAATTCCCCCCTAGCCAAAGGGGGGATTAGTTCCTCATGCTTGCACAACAAAATAGTATTGAATTTAAACATTGAAATCATAAGAAAGAATACACCTAAATGCTCAGCAATCCGAGATGAATTCGATGCACAGATTGGCTCCTCTTCCTCCTCCTTGCTGCGGCACAAAGTGTGGGTGCTGGAATTGGTGGTTTTGGATGGTGTTTTCTTGTTTGGAGGGATGGAGGATGGTTGATTATGGTGGGGAAGGGTGCGGCAGAGGTGTATGGATGTGTAGGGAGATGTGTGGATGTGTAGAATGGAGAATGGAGGTGCGGCACAAGGGTTTCTGAATAGCATAAGGGGGTGGTACGAATTTGTGGCTGAAAATATGTTTATATAGTCCTAGGGTTTATTAGATTAGGGTTTACTTAGCATATTTGGTGGATTAGGGCCCTAGAATTCGGCCATGGGTTGTCAAATCCACCTAGGAAGAGGTTTTTGGCCCACATAGTTTTATAAAACGAATTGTATACCCAAATCCACAAGGATTAGGCCTTGGAAATCAGAATCCCAAAGGGATTGGGCCTAGGGAGGTGCGGCTGACTTAGGGGAGAGGGTTGCTTGGCTTGCAAGGCAAGCCAAAGCCTTCTAGAATGGATTGGGGCGCCACTTTTCTAGGGCTTATAGAAAGAATAGGTTTTGTGGCAGATTTGGGCCTTCCAGAATAGGATGCTTTTAGAAATAGGTTCTAGAATTATCCATTTAGGTCCCCATGCAATTAGGATTAAGACATGATAAGGTTTGGATAAGATAAGATGAGATAAGGTTTGGATAATGTTTTGGATAATTGGATAATGTTGGATAAGGTTGGATAATGTTTAGATAATGTTTTGGATAAGGTTTCCTCTTTTGAGCTCCTTCCTTATCCACTTTGTCCTTAGCTTAGTTCCTTCCTCTTCTTATCACATTTCCAACTTCTTGAAATCCAAATTCGTCCATCCATGTTAGCCCACATGCAAGCTCACCACCTAGTGTCCAAATGTTTTGGATAAGGTTTCCTCTTTAACCCATAGGACCTACAAACACACGAAATTGAGTTGTAATACGACATTAACTAAGAAATAATAGCACAAATGCACAAGAATAAGCTAGTTAAGTCGCCTAAATATGCTCCTATCACCCTCTATGCCGTGGTCTCCCCTGAGGCTTGATGGAGGTGTTCGTCCGGCTGCACGACGTTAAAGCAAGCGCTTCTTGGGAGGCAACCCATGCGTTCGACAAAGGAGGAGCTTAAACATCGCTTCACATCCAGATTTGCGTTCCTCAACTCTTCTCTTTGTTATTTATATTCTGTTATTTGTGCTCAGTTTGTTGATTTGTTTGTTTATGTGTTTGCATGTTAGTTTATGCTTGAAACATTGAGGACAATGTTTGATTTAAGTGTGGGGGGGTGAACAATTTGTTTTTGTTTGAAATTCGTGGGAGTTATTCACCTATCACTTATAATGTTGTTTCTTGCTGTTTTAAGTGTTTTTAGAGTGGTTTAGTGTGTTTTATGATGTCTTGAAGTAAAACTCCGAAAATGTGATAAAAATTTGAAAAATTGTTTTGAAAAACCCAAAAACAGTTGTTTTTGTGTGTTTGTTTGTGTCTTAGGGTACCTTCCAACACAATGATGAGGATTCGGTTTGTAATTACATGGCTGTTAAAGAGAGTTATAAACATGGATGAAAGTTTGATTTACTCTTTGGGTTATGCTTGGTTGTGGTTATAATTTATGAATTCACATGCAATCATAAAGGAAAAATCAGTTTTTGTAACATGCTTGAAGGAAGGAACTCATAATAACGCTACATCCCTGTGAGACTCGAGCCATTACTGATGCGAAATATATAAGCACACAAATTAAAACCCTCTTTTAACAACTGTAGTATATGAATAAGTAGGGATCGTTCTAGACCGGGGATTAGGAGGGATTGCTGAATCACTTGAAAATTGACTCAAAAACGTAAAACACAAGTTAAAACACTAAACTAGACTCAAAGAATGCAAAACTAAACAATAAAACACTAAAACAAACCAAAAGACTCAAAACTGCCCCAAAACACTCAAAACTGCCTTAAAAACACTTTCTGGGCAGTTTTGAGCACTTTCACTAAATTGGACGAATTTGGGTAATAACTTGAATCAAAACACTTAAAAACACAAACTAAGACACTTTCTAACTAAATTGGACACTAAAGTAAAGGGGGATTTGGTTTTTGACGAAATTAAATAAAATTCACAGATTGTAATTAAAACAGATTGTAAAGATGAATTTGATGAAAATATGGAGGGAATGCTAGCTAGAAGGTTCTTCTCCACACATGTCACACTTGCATACAATTTGATTTTCAGTTGGTCTTTCGATGAATTATGAAACTCAACACTCCGGGTTAATTAGGTCCGCTTAAATTAACCTTCAAGTTTTCCTTAAGTTAATGAATTGGATGGGAAAGCGCATACACAATTCAAAACATTCTCCAAAAGTCCTTTACGTGAAAAGCACAACAAAGATACAATCAAAGATCATTAAGCAACATGAAAACTATAAGTGTTGACGAGGCATTCGTTACTATGATGAGCATGAAACTAGTGCCAAGAATTCATTTAACGCGATTGTTTATAAGCAACCTCCACTACTTGTGAATATAAGTTTGTAACTATTAGGTGAAACTCACTTATATTCTAGCATCATATTCATGCATGAAAATTAAGCGTGCACTCTCAATAAACATACACAAATAAGTTATCAATCAAGCAGTTAAACGAATTGAATCCAAAACTCATGAAATTCCAACCAAAGGTAATCAATTCATATTGCAAGCATAAACATAGTTTCGAATCACCCCCTAGCTAACTAAGGATTTAGCCTCTCATGTTCACAGAAAGAGAAATAAAATTGAAATTAAACATAAAGAACGAAAGATTGATTACACCTAGAACGCCCAATGAATCCACTTGAATTTCTGCGCGTTTAAGCTCATTTTTCTCCTTTCTTCTTGCTGCGCAGAGAGGTTTTATGGTGTTTTTGGATGGTTTTCTGGGTTATAGATGGGTTTAGGGTGATATGGTGGTGCGGCAAGGAGGTGGGAAGATGTATGGAGGTGTGGATGGTGTATGGAATGGTGGAGGAAGGGTGGAGTGGCTGCGGCAAGGTTGGGAAGTGGCTGGAATGGAGGGAATAGGCTGCGGCAGAGAAGAATAATGGGATGGTGGCTGTGGCTTAGGGTGAATAGGGTGAATGATGATGAGTGAATGAATGAAAAAGGCTCTAGGGTGAAAATAATAGGTGCGGCTTAGGGGGTATTCAAGAATGATCACAGAAAAGGGATGTATTTGCGGCTGATATGGATGATAGATCAATGGGAGGCTACAGATTCAAGGGAGAGTATGGAAGGGTGGCTGCAAGATGAAAAGAATGAATAATAGAGAGTCTAGGGTGCGGCTAGGGGTTTAAAATATATATGGTTCCAGAAATTAACCCTAGCTTATTTTTATTAACTAAAATAAATTCAAAGGCTTCTAGAATTAGGAAATAAAATCAGAAATTAAAGAGGGAATGAGGGTGCGGCTAGGGTTTATTTGAAAGGGAAATAGGTTTAAGTTTCAGAAATAAAAGGGAGAGTGGCTGCAAGGAAAAAGGGTTAGGGTTTAGATGCATAAAAGGGGACAAAAATGCCCCCCCTTGCAAGGCAAGGGAAGGGAATTAGGGTTAAGGCACGGCAAAGGGTTTAAAGTGGCCTAGGGCCTTTGTTTTGTGTCCTAAAGTGCCTACAAGGCCTTCAAAGTGGCTAGAAAATACGGACGTTTAAGATTAGGAAAGGTTACCAAAACGGGAAACCTAGGGTTAACTTTCTTATTTCAAGTAGGAATCCTTGTTGGAGTAGGATTCCTCGTTTGAGTAGGAATTCATCGTTTCTTCAAGTCTTCAACTCATTCATTCCTCTTTTGCTCCAAAAGACTCCAATTTGCATCTTCTTGCACACTTTGGCCTTATAATCTGAAAATACACAAAAGTGACTTTAAACACTAAAATAACTAAGGAAACACAACATAAATGCACGAGAACAAGCTAATTAAGTCGCATGAATATGCTCCTATCAAATTCCCCCACACTTAACTTTTGCTAGTCCTCGAGCAAAACAAAACAACTAAAGAAAACAAAACGAAACAAAACAATCAAAACATAACCAAAACGAAACAAAACAATCAAAACATAACCTAAACCTTCCAATGAAACATGACATGTCAAAGATCATTATTGTCTTCCTTCCCCTCGAGCACATACTTAATCATAGTCACCATTCACTAGTTCGCATTTAATCAATTAAAACACATTTTGAATGTAGTAACATGCCTTAGAGAATTCCCTCAATTCCTCACTAGTTATGCACTCAATTTTCACTCAGATTTTCTGACTACACACCCTACACTAGTTATATGTGAGAAGATTGATGTAAACATGAAAGACTAGTACTCACATATGTTATAACAAAGAACACAATTTCTGGAGTAATTAAACATGTTTAGATATGATCTCATGAATGGAATGCTACTACTTAGATGCGAGAACCAGTGACACCATATGCTCATACCAAATTCAAACTCCACAATTGAAATGCACAACACTCAAGATAGAAGTCAAGGGTTGTAACGGGGCTTGGGGTATTGGCTAACAAGGAAAGATAGGGATAAACAAAAGTTCTTTAAGCAATAGCAAACAAAGTCATGAAAAGACTTAGAATTCACGTAGAATGCAGAAATCAACTTTTAGACAAATAGGGAGGATTCAAGCAACTCTTAGGGCCAAATTCATTGTTTTGGACCCTTACTTCAACAACCAATACTTTGGAATTCTTTTTTACCACTTTTCAACTCTTTTTCACTGTTTTTTTTTCTTTTTTTCTTCTAGCCGTGCCTATGGCACATAACTCACATCAATAATCCTTCCCCCACACTTATTTTCTGCAACACATTAATCAAAAGGAATTCATTCATGCTTACTATGCTTCAAGAACAAGGGTACGGATGGTCCTACTCTAGGCTAGGTGAGGATGATATGGGTTAACAAAGAACATGGCTAACACGGCTCAATGGGGTTAAACTTAAACACAAAATGAGTGAAGGGCACACGGCTATTTGGTTTTTATGGTGGTCACTACACACTTCATCTTGAATATGTGTTATGCAATTCAATAACATGCTTTGAATGAAATGGGCATGAGTTCTAGCATTTGGAACTAAGTGATGAAACGCCTTCTAAGTAGTAACCAAGCAAAGAATAATGAGATCATGCAACGACTTTAGAAAAAAATAATGCACAGATTTTAACTCTCCAAATAACGTTTAGGCTCAAGTCTCACAGGGATGTAGCGTTAGTTTGAGTTCATTCCTTCAAGCATGTTACAAAAACTAATTTTTCTTTGTGATTACATGTGAATTCGTAAACTATAACTACAAACAAGTGTAAACCAAAGAGTATATCAAACGTCCATCCATGTTTGTAACTTTCTTTAACCATCATGCAATTAAAAACCAAATCCTCATCATTGTGTTGGAAGGTGACCTAAGACACAAAAGTACACACAAAAACAACTTTTTTGGGTTTTTCAAAACAAATTTTCAAATTTTTATGGGATTTTCGGATTTTTAAGTCAACACACACTAAAACACTCTGAAATGGCATAAAAACACTTAAAAACAGCAAGGAACAACATTGGAAGTTATGGGTGATAAAATTCCACGAATTTGCATCAACAACATTAGTTACCCCCCTACACTTAAATCAAACATTGTCCTTAATGTTTCAAGCCTAAAATCACAACAAACAAAAGTACACACAAAAACAGCAACTAAACACACTAAACATTGCAGAATGTAAATAACAAAGAGAAGAGGTTAGGGACGCAAATCTGGTTATGGAGTGTAAATGCCATCCTCTCCTTGGTGATTGCATGGGTTGCCTCCCACGAAGCGCTTTCTTTAACGTCTTGCAGCCGGACGATGGTGTGCTCATTCCCCATTGGAGCCCACGACATGCAATGGGAGCTTCTCCACAACATGCTCAACAAAGTTCTCGTAGTAGGGTTTCAACCTATGGCCATTCACCTTGAATTCTTGTCCAGTTTTCAAACTTTGTATTTGGACTACACCATGCACAAAAATATTAGTGATAACAAATGGACCAACCCACTTAGAACGTAACTTACCGGGGAATAACCGAAGACGGGAATTGAATAACAACACTTTCTGCCCGATTGAGAAGGTTTTGCCTCTAATCATCTTGTCATGGACGGCCTTGGTCTTCTCCTTGTAAATCCGGGCATTCTCATACGCCTCATGCCTAATCTCTTCAAACTCGCTCAATTGTAGCTTCCTATGGTTTCTAGCCGTGTCCACATCCATATTGAAGGTCTTGACCGCCCAATGTGCCTTGTGTTCAAGCTCCACGGGTAGATGGCACGGCTTGCCAGACTAGCCGAAATGGGGACATACCAATGGGCGTTTTGTAAGCCGTTCGATAGGCCCACAGTGCATCCTCCAAACGCAAGCTCCAATCTTTTCTATTCGGCCCAACGGTCTTTTCCAGGATTTGCTTTATTTCTCGATTTGAGACTTCGGCTTGGCCACTTGTTTGGGGGTGATAAGGTGTGGAAACCTTATGCATCACGTTGTACTTCTTGAGCAACGCCGCAATGGTGCAGTTGCAAAAATGAGATCCACCATCGCTTATGAGCACTTAAGGTATCCCAAATCTAGAGAAAATGTTAGATTTTACAAAATCTGCAACAACTCTAGAATCGTTAGTTCGGGTGGCTTTAGCTTCCACCCACTTCGACACATAATCAACGGCAAGTAAAATGTAAGTATAACCAAACGACATAGGGAAAGGACCCATAAAATCAATACCCCAAACATCAAAGATTTCAACAACAAGGATTGGGGTTTGCGGCATTTGGTCTCTTTGGCCTAAATTTCCGGTCTTTTGACATCGATCACATGTTAAACTAAAAACCCTAGCATCTCTAAACAATGTAGGCCAATAAAAACCACTTTCAAGAACCTTAAACGCAGTGCGTTGTGTGCCAAAGTGTCCACCACATGCATATGTATGGCAAAAACTCAAAATGGAATTAAATTCAGATTCATGAACACAACGACGCACAATCTGATCCGGGCATATTTTCCACAAATAAGGGTCGTCCCAAACATAAAAACGTGCATCCTTTTTTAATTTATCACGTTGAGCCTTGCTTAAGGTGTTAGGAACTTGCTTAGACACCAAAAAATTAACCAAATCGGCATACCAAGGGGTACTTACCTCAACAGACAGAAGTTGTTCATCCGGAAACGTTTCTAAAATGGGAAGGTCCTCTTCTTCACGCACCATTCGACTTAGGTGGTCAGCCACCACGTTTTCACATCCCTTCTTGTCCCTAATTTCAATGTCGAATTCTTGAAGTAGGAGCATCCAACGAATGAGCCTTGGTTTGGCCTTCTTTTTGGTGAGAAGATACTTCAAGGCTTGATAGGAGCATATTCATGCGACTTAATTAGCTTGTTCTCGTGCATTTATGTTGTGTTTCCTTAGCTATTTTAGTGTTTAAAGTCACTTTTGTGCATTTTCAGATTATAAGGCCAAAGTGTGCAAGAAGATGCAAATTGGAGCCTTTTGGAGCAAAAGAGGAATGAATGAGTTGAAGACTTGAAGAAACGATGAATTCCTACTCCAACGATGAATTCCTACCAAAACGAGGATTCCTACTCAAACAAGGATTCCTACTTGAAGTAGGAAAGTTAACCCTAAGTTTCCAGTTTTGGTAACCTTTCCTAATCTAAACGTCCATATTTTCTAGCCACTTTATAGGCCTCGTATGCACTTTAGGACACAAAACAAGGGCCCTAGCCCAAATTCCAGCCCTTGCCGTGCCTTTCCCCTTCTTTCCTTCCCTTGCCGTGTAAGGGGGGGCACTTTGGTCCCATTTTTATGCACAAAAACCCTAACCCTAAACCCTAGCCGCACCTATTAAGCCATCCCCTTTAATTTCTTATTTAATTCCCTAATTCTAGCAGCCTTTTGATAGGAGCATATTCATGCGACTTAAGTAGCTTGTTCTCGTGCATTTATGTTGTGTTTACTTAGTTATTTTTGTGTTTAAGACCACTTTTGTGTATTTTCAGATTATAAGGCCAAAGTGTGCAAGAAGATGCAAATTGGAGTATTTTGGAGCGAAAGAGTAATGAAAGAGTTGAAGACTTGAAGAAACGACGAATTCCTACTCCAACGATGAATTCTTACCAAAACGAGGAATCCTACTCAAACAAGGTTTCCTACTTGAAGTTGGAAAGTAACCCTAGGTTTCCCGTTTTGGTAACCTTTCCTAATCTTAAACGTCCGTATTTTCTAGCCACTTTGAAGACCTTGTAGGCACTTTAGGACACAAAACGAAGGCCCTAGGCCCCTTAAACACCTTTGCAGTGCCCTTGTATCTTCTCCCCTTCCCTTGCCGTGCAAGGGAGGGCAATTTTGTCCTAGGTTAGCATTTAAACACATGCTTCTAAACCCTAGCCGCACCTTGCCCTTTTATTTCTGAATTAAACCTATTTCTCTCCCAAATTCAATCCTAGCCGCACCTTTAAATTTCTGATTTTAATTCCCTAATTTTGTGAGCCTTTGATTTAATAAGCTAGGGTTTTATTTTCTATAACCCTATATAAACTAACTTCCAGCCGCACCCTAGCTCTATTATTCATTCCATCTCAGATTTTCACCCTTTATTTCACCCTAGCCGACCTAATTCATGCCATCCATTCATTCATCAAACCATCTCAGCCATTCACTCATAAACCCTAAGCTTAAGCCGTCACTCATCAACCTTATTTTCTCTATTCTCCCATTCATTCTATTCGGCCTTCACACACAAAACTTAGCAGCCGCAAGAATCACTCCCATTCTCTCCCAAAAACCGTGCATACCATTCACCTTATTTTCTCATCAGCCACATTCACATTTTAACCTAAGCCGTAGCCATTCACTCACTCTCTCCCATAAGCCGCAGCCACCATATTATTATTCTCTCCATTCTCCATTCAATCCGTGCATCCACCATCCATTCCATCCCTTCCTACCACCTTGCCGCATCAAATTTTTGGCGTCGTTGCCGGGGATTAGCAACTTTGCTAATCCCTTGGATTGTTACTTTCTGTTTAATTTAGTTTTTGTTAAAGATTCTGACCTTGTTTTGTTTTCCTTGTTTTAGGTACTAGTGTATGACTCGGAGTTCTCAACCGATTCATGAGCATATCTTGGACTTTGACAGCGATTTTGAGAGGACTTTGAGACGGAAGAGGAAGCAACACGAACCAAATCCACAAAGCCCGGAATCTGACCTCGAAGAACAAGTCCTAGAAGAGGAGAAGGAACCCACGGCAAGGGTATTTGAAGAACCACAAGTCATGCCCGTGGACACCCGGACACTCAAGGAGCTTTCGGCCTCGGGATTGGATAATGCAGCACCCTTGTGTATCCAATATCCCCCACCTGCCGAAGGGAAGACCAACGAGTTCGAGTTGAAGTCCAGTTTGCTCCACCATATTCCGAAGTACCATGGGTTGTCCATAGAGGATCCGAACAAGCACCTGAAGGAATTTGAGGTGGTGTGTTCAAGCATGACTCCCATCAATGTCGATGGAAGTATATTGAAGATGAAGGCTTGTCCATTCTCTTTAATGGACAAAGCCAAGGATTGGTTATATGACTTAGCTCCCGGAACCGTCACATCATGGGAGAGCATGAAGAGGGCTTTTCTGGAGAAGTTTTTCCCAACTTCTCGCATCATCCTTTTGCGTAAAAGGATAAGTGGGATCCAACAAGAAGAAGGTGAGTCCTTTCCTACGTATTATGAACATTTTAAATCTCTTGTTGCTTTGTGTCCACAGCATCAGATGAAGGAGGAGTTGCTTCTACAATACTTCTACGAGGGGCTCCTACCAATTGAACGTCAAATGCTCGATGCTTCGGCGGGTGGAGCATTGGTGGACAAGACACCCAGGGATGCCAAGGTCTTGATTGCTAACCGAGCGTTGAACGCTCAACAATACGAAGGAGTAGGCCAAAGAGGACCCCCACGGCAGCAAGTAAATGAGGTAAGTTCCACACCCGACATTCATTCACAATTAGCTAATCTTACTTCCATTGTGTCTCAGATGGCCGAAGGAATGAGGATGCAAGGACCAATTGTATGCGGGGTGTGTTCTATCCAAGGACATGCTTCTGAGAAGTGCCCGCAACTCATTGAAAATGGTGGATGGGAAAGCGCAAATGCAATTGGATTTCAAGGCCAAAACCAACCAAGGAACGATCCGTATTCCAACACCTACAATCCCGGTTGGAGAAACCACCCGAACTTCAAATGGAGGGAGCCCCAACAACCACCACAACAAGGAGGCTTTAGACAACAATGATAGGAGCATTTTTATGCGACTTAATTGGCTTGTTCTCATGCATTTATGTTGTTTTTCCTTAGTTAGTTTAGTGTTTAAAGTCATTTTCGTGCAATTTCAGGTTTTAGTGTCAAAGTATGCAAAAAGAACCAATTTGGAGCATTCTAGAGCATTTTTGGGCCAAGATTGGATAGTGCAAGCATGGAGGCATGAGGATGGACGAATTTGAAGGCTTGAATTCAGTTAGGGAGCTGCAAGGGGGCCTAAAAACCTTATTTCTAGAAGGCTTTATCTATTCACACATGGTGCCTAATTTCTGTATTGGAAGAACTAGCCGTCCTAGCTTGTCACTAGCCGTCCTAGCTTGTCTCCTAGCCGTCCTAGCTTGTCACTAGCCGTCCTAGCTTGTCACTAGCCGTCCTAGCTTGTCTCCTAGCCGTCCTAGCTTGTCTCCTAGCCGTCCTACCTTGTCTCCTACCTTGTCCAAGCCGTCCTAGCTTGTCACAAGCCGTCCTACCTTGTCCCCTAGCCGTCACAAGCCGTCCTACCTTGTCCAAGCTACACACATATATCCTTTAAGTGTTTCATGTATAGAATTTCTGGTACAAAAAACCTTTTGGTTTCAACTAAGTTCAAAACCTTTCCTAGCCCTATAAATAAGGCTTTGCAGCAAGGCACTTAGGGGATCACTCATTCACCCAATTTTCGTCCATTCATCTAGCCACACCACTCTACACATCCTAAAATCCTAGAAACACAATTCCAGCCAAACACTACACCTTGCCGTGCCTATCCTCCATCCAATTCCATAATCCCTGATCCTAAAACACATCCCAACCATCCCATCCACCTTTGTGCCGTAGCAAGGAGAAAGAAGGAAAGACTCTTGGATGCTCAAGCTTCGTCGTTGGTGCATTCTAGGTGTAATTCGTTTTATGATTTCAATGTTTAATTTATTTTCCTTTCATTTTGCTATGAACATGAGTGGCTAAACCCCTATTGGTTAGCGGTGATTTCGAAGACATAACTATGTGTGCAAGTTGATTTGATAAATTCCAGTTATGAATTCTTGAATCGTGAATGCAATTGGCTTAACTGTGCGAGTAATAACGTATTTGTGTTTGTTAATTAGGGGTCGACACTTAATTGGCTTGCATGAATATGATGCTAGAATATAAGTTTGTTTCACATAATTGTCACACACTTATATTCACAAGTAGTGAAGGTTGCTAGTCACAATCGCGTTAAGTTCAATTCCTAGCATAAGTGTCATGATGTCATAGTCACAAGTGCTTTGTCAATGCTTATAGTTTTCATTGAACGTAATGATCTTTGATTGTATCTTTATTATGATGTCATGTAAGGAACTTTTGAAGAATACTTTGGGTTGTCGTATGATGTCATCCAATTCAATAACACAAGGAAAACTTGAGAATTAACTAGTGATGTCACGGTTAATTTAGGGCATTGTCATTCATAATTCTATGAAGGAATAACTGGAAATCGAGTCATTTGCATACTTGTCATGTGTGGAGAAAGAACCCCTAACTACTCCATCATCCATTAAAAACCCCAAAAACGTTTCAAAATCAGTTTTACTTTGCAATCTGTTTTCTCAACTTTAATTTCGTCCAAATCAAATCCCCCTTTACTTTGAAGTTTCAATTTAGTTAGAAATTGTTTTGGTTCATGTTTTTAAGTGTTTTGAGTCAAGTTTTCAACCAATTTCGTCCAAATTAGTGTAGGTGCTCAAAACTGCCCAGAAAGTGGTTTTTAGGCAGTTTTGAGTCTTCTAGTTGCTGTTTTGAGTTTTTGTTTTGTTTTAGTGTTTTAACTTTGGTTTTTCATTCTTTGAGTCCAAATTAGTGTTTTTAGCTTTGTTTTGGAGTTCTTAGGTCAGTTTTCAAGAGTTGAGCAATCCCTCCTAATCCCCGGTTTTGAACGATCCCTACTTACATACTTTGCTACAATTGTCAGAAGAGGGTTTAATTTGTGTGCGTATAAATCTCGCATCAAACAACCCCCGGGTTTCTTCACTAAGCCATTCGCACCCACACATGCTCCACAACAATCTGCCCCAAATGCTTCAGGTACGTCCCTAGACAATGATACACTTCTTAAGTTACTAACTAATTTGTCTCAGGGGCAAGAGAATCAAGCCAAGGCGATGCAAAATCAAGAAAAAAGGGTGGATCAATTGGAGAAACAAATTGGGCAGATTGCAGATTTTGTAGGAAAGTTTCGTGAGCAAGGCCAACTACCAAGCTCAACCATTCCAAACCCAAAGGGAGGGTTCGAAACGGCCAACGCAATCACCTTGAGAAGTGGAAAAGAAGTTGGCATTACATCCAAACCATCACCATCAAGCCCCGAAAAGGATGAAAAACGGAGAATTGAAGAGGAGGAAGCAAGACAACCCACGGCAAAGGTGGACATACCTTTGCCGTAAGTTTTTATTGATCCAAAAATGTCCAATTCGGCCAAAAAGGGTAAGAATGTGTCAAATTCGGTTCCTACTAATGTTTTTCCTTTGAATGTGCCTTTTCCTAGTAGGTTCATGCAAACAAAGAAGGAGGAGCAGGAGAAAGACATTCTTGAGACGTTTAGGAAGGTCCAAGTAAACATTCCTTTACTTGATGCCATTAAGCAAGTGCCCAGGTATGCAAAGTTTTTAAAACAGTTATGCACAACTAGGAAAAGAATTTCAAACAAAGAAGTTGTGAAAGTAAGTGAAAATGTATTGATAGGGGCATATTTATGCACCTTAGTTTAGCTTGTTCTTGTGCATTTATAGTGTTTTTCCTTAGTAAAGTAGTCTTTTAAGCTAGTTTTATGTATTTTCAGGATTTAAGGGCAAAGTATGCAAAAGGATGCATTTTGGAGCCTTTTGGAGCAAATTAGAGCTTGGAATGGATATCATATGCTTGGAGCCAAGAGGATGGACGAAATTGAAGACTTGAAGATGATGATTCCTACTTGAGCAAGGTTTCCTACTTGAAGTAGGAAAGTTAAATCCCAATGGCCTCAAGTTGCAGCAACAAAGAAGTTTTCCAAGTCCAAGAAGGAGAAGAATTCCAAGATGAAGAAGGATTAGCTTTCCTAATCCTAATGCACAAGGTTTTCAACCACAAAGAGGAGTCCTAAACACTTTAGGACACCTTATCCTAATCCTATAGGGATGCCATGCACTTTACCTTATCTTGGAGGGTTTCTAGAAGCCTTAGATGCCCTATCCTATGTTTGCCGTGGGTTTTTATCCAAATCCCCTTAGTTTTTAGGCTTTCTAGAAGCCCTAACATTATCCCTACAAAAGTGCCACACTCTTATCTCTTTTTCCCTATAAATTTGGCCCTTAAAACATGATTCTAGGAACCTTATCTTATCTCCTACAAAAGTGGCGCCCCAAATCCTGCTAGAAGTGCTAATTTCTGCCCTATCCTTTAGTGCCGCACTTATCCCTTCTAGAAAGCTGCTTTCCCTTGCCTTGCAAGGCATTCTAGAAGCCTTATCACCTCATCTCCTTACCTGCCGCACCTAGGAAGCATTATCCCTTTGTATTTCTGATTTCTAAGCCTATTTCCTTGTGGATTTGGGTTATTCAAGTCCATATCTGATTACCCTAGGGTTTTAAGTGCCTATATATACTCATATTAACCCCTAGATCAGATCACCACCTCTCATACACATTCATTCATTCCAGAAATTCGTCCAACCCTCTCCACACCCTTGCCGCAGCCACTAAACACCTTTCTCCTTAGTTTTAAGCTTTGCCGCACCATCCCCTTCCCCTAAACACTACTACATCCCTCCATAACCATGCATCCATGCACCTAAGGCCCTAAACCTGTCCTTAGACCTTGTGCCGCAACAAAGAGGAGGAGAAGAGGGCTTGGAAGTTCATGCAATTCAAGTTCGAGTGGTTGGAATATTTAGGTGTTTCCTCTCCTTTGATTTCAATGTTTAAATTTATTTCTCTTTGTCTTGTACGTATGAGGAACTAAACCCCCCCTTGGCTAGGGGGGGATTCGAAACCATGAACATACTTGCTATATGATTTGATTACTTCTAAT
This sequence comes from Pyrus communis, assembly GCF_041283825.1. Classification (NCBI taxonomy): domain Eukaryota; kingdom Viridiplantae; phylum Streptophyta; class Magnoliopsida; order Rosales; family Rosaceae; genus Pyrus; species Pyrus communis. Next base: position 24,624,774 of record NC_142569.1, read on the forward strand.
TGCGTTTCATAAGTTGTGAATTCAATTTACTTATCTATGTGAATTACATTGATTTGTGTGTGTTGGTTGAAAGTGCACGCTTAATTATCATGCATAAATTGGATGCTAGGATATAAGGAAATTTCACCTAATCGTTATGGAATTATATTCACAAGTAGTAAAGGTTGATGATCTCAATCGCGTTAAGTAAATTCTTGGCATAAGTTTCATGCAATCATAGTAACAAGTGCTTCGTCAATGCTTATGGTTTTCATAGAACTTAAAGATTCTTGCTTGTATCTGTATTATGCAATCATGTAGGGGACTGGTGGGGAATGTTTTGGGTTGTCATATGCAATCATCCAATTCAATAACGTTAGGAAAATCTGAAGGTTAATTTAAGCGAACCTAATTAACTTGGGGCGTTGAGAATTCATGGGTTATAGAAAAGCAATTGGAAATCGTTTTATATGCAAGTATAACATGTGTGGAGATGAACCCCTTAGCTAGCTTCCCATCCATTCAACTCCATCGAATTCGTTTTTACAATCTGTTCTAATTTAAAAAGTTTGTTTTGTTTTTAAATTCGTCAAAAACCAATCCCCCTTTACTTTGTTGAGTCATAGTAGTTAGAAATCACTTTAGTTTGTGTTTTTAAGTGTCTTCGGTCAAAGTAAAACCAATTTTCGTCAAAAGTTGTGTCTAGTGTTCAAAACTGCCCAGATTGTGTTTTTAAGGCAGTTTTGAGTGTTTTGGTGCTGTTTTGAGTCTTTTGGTTTGTTTTGGTGTTTTAAAGTTTAGTTTTGCATTCTTTGAGTCTAGTATAGTGTTTTAAACTTGTTTTTACGTATTTGAGTCAGTTTCCAAGTGATTAACAATCCCTCCTAATCCCCGGTCCAGAACGTTCCCTACTTACATTCTTCACTACAATTGATAAAAAGAGGGTTTAATTTGTGTGCTTATAAAGTATCACATCATGTATCTGCGGTTTTGCAACGAAAGTTACCTCCAAAATGTAAGGATCCAGGGAGCTTTACTATCCCATGCATAATTGGAAACACTAAATTTGAACAATGCATGTTAGATTTAGGTGCTTCTATTAATGTCATGCCATATTCCATTTATGCATCTATGAACCTTGGTGAGTTAAAACAAGATGGCGTTGTAATTCAATTGGCCGATTGTTCTAATGTTTATCCCAAGGGAGTCCTTGAGGATGTTATAGTGCAGGTCAATCATCTCATCTTTCCTGAAGATTTCTGTCTTAGAAATGGAGGATTCGAGCGATCCTCCATCATTGCCACTCTTGCTAGGCCGTCCGTTCATGAAAACGGCCCAAACCAAGATTGATGTGGCCAAAGGAGCACTAACAATGGAGTTTGGTGGTGATGTAATTAAATTCAATGTTTATGACTCTGTTAAGAATCCTAACGATAGTCATTCTTGTTTTGTCGTAGATGTGCATAAGGATAAAGGGCCGAAAGGATCCACACTTACCACGAAGGATGTATCAAGCACCACCATTGGAAAAGAACTTGGAGTGATTGCCCTACAACCACCCAATATGGCCGAAACTTCAAATGGGGACATTGTTGATAGGGCTGCCGATTTTGAGCCTTCAATACAATATGTTTGTAAGTCGCCAAGCCCAATTCCAATTCCCATTTCAACTAATAGGTTGTTACCTTCTTTGGTGCATGTACCCAATCAATTTCAAGGTGGTGGGAGCAGTTATATGGATTTTAGGAACCCAACCACCAAAATCAGGGAGGATCACTATCCCCTCCCATTCATTGAGCCGTACTACGAAAACTTTGTTGAGCATGTGTGGAGGAGATCCCATGGCATGCAGTGGGTCCTAAGTGAGAAAAGAAGGACTCGTCCGGCTGGAAGACGTTAAAGAAAGCGCTTCGTGGGAGGCAACCCATGCAATCACCAAGGAGAAGATGGAATCTACACTCCATACCCAGATTTGCGTCCCTAACCTCTTCTCTTTGTTATTTACATTCTGCCATGTTTAGTGTGTTTAGTTGCTGTTTTTATGTTTACTTTTGTTTGGTGTGATTTTAAGCTTAAAACATTGAGGACAATGTTTGATTCAAGTGTGGGGGGGTAACTAATGTTGTTGATGCAAATTCGTGGGATTTTATCACCCATAACTTCCAATGTTGTTCCTTGATGTTTTTAAGTGTTTTTAAGCTATTTTAGAATGTTTTAGAGTCTGTTGACTTAAAAATCCGAAAAACCCATAAAAATTTGAAAAATTGTGTTGAAAAACCCAAAAAAGAGTTGTTTTTGTGTGTTTGTTTGTGTCGTAGGTTACCTTCCAACACAATGATGAGGATTTGGTTTTTAATTGCATGATGGTTAAAGAAAGTTACAAACATGGATGGATGTTGGATATACTCTTTGGTTTATGCTTGTTTGTAGTTATAGTTTACGAATTCACATGTAATCACAAAAGAAAAAATTAGTTTTTTGTAACATGCTTGAAGGAAGGAACTTAACAAATGCTACATCCCTGTGAGACTTGAGCCTAAACGTTGTTTGGAGAGTTAAAATCTGTGCATTATTGTTTTCTAAAGTCGTTGCATGATCTCATTATTCTTTGCTTGGGTACTACTTAGAAGGCGTTTCATCACTTAGTTCCAAATGCTAGAACTCATGCCCATTTCATTCAAAGCATGTTATTGAATTGCATACCACATATTCAAGATGAAGTTGTGTAGTGACCACCATCAAAGCCAAATAGCCGTGTCCCCTTCACTCATTTTGTGTTTAAGTTTAACCCCATTGAGCCGTGTTAGCCATGTTCTTTGTTAACCCATATCATCCTCACCTAGCCTAGATTAGGACCATCCGTACCCTTGTTCTTGAAGCATAGTAAGCATGAATGAATTCCTTTTGATTAATGTGTTGCAGAAATAAGTGTGGGGGAAGGATTATTGATGTGAGTTATGTGCCATAGGCACGGATAAAAAAAAAAAAGAAAGAAAGAAAAAAAAAAAGTGAAAAAGAGTTGAAAAGTATTGGTTGTTGAAGTAAGGGCCCAAAACAATGAATTAGGCCCTAAGAGTTGTTTGAATCTCCCCTATTTGTCTAAAAGTTGATTTCTGCACTTTAAGTGAATTCTAAGACTCAATTTCATTACTTTGCTTGCTATTGCTTAAAGAACTTTTGTTTACCCTTATCTTTCCTTGTTAGCCAATACCCTCAGCCCCGTTACAACCCTTGACTTCTATCTTGAGTGTTGTGCATTTCAATTGTGGAGTTTGAATTTGGTATGAGGATATGGTGTCACTGGTTCTCGCATTTAAGTAGTAGCATCCCATTCATGAGATCATATCTAAACATGTTTAATTACCCCAGAAATTGCGTTCTTTGTTATAACATATGTGAGTACTAGTCTGTCATGTTTACATCAATCTTCTCACATATAACTAGTGTAGGGTGTGTAGTCAGAAAATCTGAGTGAAAATTGAGTGCATAACTAGTGAGGAATTGAGGGAATTCTCTAAGGCATGTTACTACATTCAAAATGTGTTTTAAGTGATAAATGCGAATTAGTGAATGGTGACTATGATTAAGTATATGCTTGAGGGGAGGGAAGACTAAAAGCTATGTGAGTAATGATCTTTGACATGTCATGTTTCATTGGAAATCCCTGAGGCAAATGTTGGAAGGTTTAGGTTTTGTTTTGTTTGTTTCGTTTCGTTTTGTTTATTTTAGTTGTTTTGTTTTGCTCGAGGACAAGCAATAGTTAAGTGTGGGGGAATTTGATAGGAGCATATTCATGCGACTTAAGTAGCTTGTTCTCGTGCATTTATGTTGTGTTTACTTAGTTATTTTTGTGTTTAAGGCCACTTTTGTGTATTTTCAGATTATAAGGCCAAAGTGTGCAAGAAGATGCAAATTGGAGTATTTTGGAGCGAAAGAGTAATGAAAGAGTTGAAGACTTGAAGAAACGACGAATTCCTACTCCAACGATGAATTCCTACCAAAACGAGGAATCCTACTCAAACAAGGTTTCCTACTTGAAGTAGGAAAGTAACCCTAGGTTTCCCGTTTTGGTAACCTTTCCTAATCTTAAACGTCCGTATTTTCTAGCCACTTTGAAGACCTTGTAGGCACTTTAGGACACAAAACGAAGGCCCTAGGCCCCTTAAACACCTTTGCCGTGCCCTTGTATCTTCTCCCCTTCCCTTGCCGTGCAAGGGAGGGCAATTTTGTCCTAGGTTAGCATTTAAACACATGCTTCTAAACCCTAGCTGCACCTTGCCCTTTTATTTCTGAATTAAACCTATTTCTCTCCCAAATTCAATCCTAGCCGCACCTTTAAATTTCTGATTTTAATTCCCTAATTTTGTGAGCCTTTGATTTAATAAGCTAGGGTTTTATTTTCTATAACCCTATATAAACTAACTTCCAGCCGCACCCTAGCTCTATTATTCATTCCATCTCAGATTTTCACCCTTTATTTCACCCTAGCCGACCTAATTCATGCCATCCATTCATTCATCAAACCATCTCAGCCATTCACTCATAAACCTTAAGCTTAAGCCGTCACTCATCAACCTTATTTTCTCTATTCTCCCATTCATTCTATTCGGCCTTCACACACAAAACCTAGCAGCCGCAAGAATCACTCTCATTCTTTCCCAAAAACCGTGCATACCATTCACCTTATTTTCTCATCAGCCACATTCACATTTTAACCTAAGCCGTAGCCATTCACTCACTCTCTCCCATAAGCCGCAGCCACCATATTATTATTCTCTCCATTCTCCATTCAATCCGTGCATCCACCATCCATTCCAGCCCTTCCTACCACCTTGCCGCAGCCATCTCTACCATTCCAGCCATCTTCCACACCCCTTGCCGCACCACCAAACCACCCTAAACCCATCTATAACCCAGAAACTCACCCCAAATCATCCAAAACCATCTCTGCCGCAGCAAGGAGAAGAAGAAAGAGGAGCTTGGACGCGCAGAAATTCAAGTGGATTCGTTGTGCGTTCTAGGTGTAATCAATCCTTTGTTCTTTATGTTTAAATTCAATTTTATTTCTCTTTCTGTGAACATGAGAGGCTAAACCCCTAATTAGCTAGGGGGTGATTCGAAACCATGTTTATGCTTACAATATGAATTGATTACCTTTGGTTGGAATTTCATGAGTTGTTGATTCAATTTGTTTAACTGTTTGATTGATAACTTATTTGTGTATGTTTATTGAGAGTGCACGCTTAATTTTCATGCATGAAAGTGACGCTAGAATATAAGTGAGTTTCACCTAATAGTTATGAATTTATATTCACAAGTAGTGGAGGTTGCTTATAAACAATCGCGTTAAATGAATTCTTGGCACTAGTTTCATGCTCATCATAGTAACGAATGCCTCGTCAACACTTATAGTTTTCATGATGCTTAATGATCTTTGATTGTATCTTTATTGTGCTTTTCACGTAAAGGACCTTTGGAGAATGTTTTGAATTGTGTATGCGCTAACCCATCCAATTCATTAACTTAAGGAGAACTTGACGGTTAATTTAAGCGGACCTAATTAACCCGGGGTGTTGAGTTTCATAATTCATCGAAAGACCAACTGAAAATCAAATTGTATGCAAGTGTGACATGTGTGGAGAAGAACCTTCTAGCTAGCATTCCATCCATATTTTCATCATATTCATCTTTACAATCTGTTAGAATCTGTGCATTTTCGTTAATTTCGTCCAAAACCAAATTCCCCTTTACTTTAGTGTCCAATTTAGTTAGAAAGTGTCTTAGTTTGTGTTTCTAAGTGTTTTGAATCAATTTATTTCCCAAATTCGTCCAAAGTAGTCAAAGTGCTTAGAACTGCCCAGAAAGTGTTTTTAAGGCAGTTTTGAGTGTTTTGGTGCTGTTTTGAGTCTTTTGATTTGTTTTAGTGTTTTAAGTGTTTAGTTTTGCATTCTTTGAGTCTAGTTTAGTATTTTAACCTTTGTTTTAAGTTTTTGAGTCAGTTTCCAAGTGATTTAGTAATCCCTCCTAATCCCCGGTTTAGAACGATCCCTACTTATACATATACTACAATTGTCACAAGAGGGTTTTAATTTGTGTGCTTATTTAGGTCGCATCAAATTTTTGGCGCCGTTGCCGGGGATAAGCAACTTTGCTAATCCCTTGGATTGTTGCTTTCTGTTTAATTTAGGTTTTGTTAAAGATTCTGACCTTGTTTTGTTTTCCTTGTTTTAGGTATTAGTGTATGACTCGGAGTTCTCAACCGATTCGTGAGCATTGATGCGAACTAATTAAGCACACAAATTAAAACCCTCTTTTGACAATTGTAGTAAAGATGCAAGTAGGGATCGTTCTAGACCGGGGATTAGGAGGGATTACCAACTCACTTGGAAACTGACTCAAAAACGTAAAACAAACGTTAAAAACACTACACTAGACTCAAAGAATGCAAAACTCTTATAAACACAAACTAAGACACTCTCTAACTAAATTGGACACTAAAGTAAAAGGGGATTGAGGTTTTGACTAAATTAAACTAAATGCACAGATTGTAATTAAGGGCAGACTGTAAATATGAATTGAATGAAAATATGGATGGAATGCTAGCTAGAAGGTTCTTCTCCACACATGTTATACTTGCATACAATTTGATTTTCAGTTGGTCTTTCGATAAATTATGAAACTCAACACCCCGGGTTAATTAGGTCCGCTTAAATTAACCGTCAAGTTTTCCTTAAGTTAATGAATTGGATGGGTTAGTGCAACGCAATTCAAAACATTCTCCAAAAGTCCTTTACGTGAAAAGCACAATAAAGATACAATCAAAGATCATTAAGCATCATGAAAACTATAAGTGTTGACGAGGCATTCGTTACTATGATGAGCATGAAACTAGTGCCAAGAATTCGTTTAACGCGATTGTTTATAAGCAACCTCCACTACTTGTGAATATAAGTTCATTACTATTAGGTGAAACTCACTTATATTCTAGCGTCATATTCATGCATGAAAATTAAGCGTGCACTCTCAATAAACATACATAAATAAGTTATCGATCAAACAGTTAAACAAATTGAATCCATGATGCGAGAATTATACGCACACAAATTAAACCCTCTTTTTGACAATTGTAGTAAGTATGTAAGTAGGGATCGTTCTGGACCGGGGATTAGGAGGGATTGTTAATCACTTGGATTTGACTCAAAAACGCTAAAAACACAATCTAAAACACTATACTAGACTCAAAGAATGCAAAACTAAACTTTAAAACACTAAGACAAACCAAAGACTCAAAATGCTTTAAAGCATAAACTAAATTGATTTCTAACTAAATTGAACAATAAGGTAAAGGGGGATTTAGGTTTTGATTAAACTAAATGACAAATTGTAAATTAAAGCATAAGGAAATGAAGTAAACACAAAATGAATGAATCAACAGCTAACAAAAAGAGATAGCACAAATGGAGATGAAGCTAGAGATTCGATTTCACCATTGCTAAGCCAAGTCCATGCTTGTTAAGTCAGATTATACTCATCCCTCTACTTATTTCTTGGGTTTGTTTCACTTAGATATGATCAGCCATATGATGTGTGGATTTGATCAAATGTCTCTAATCATGAGCCTAATTGTGATGTGCAACTTTGGTTCCTAATCAAGACTATGTAGTGCACAAGAAACTTTCACAAAACCAAAGGGAACACTCGGCAGGATGTTTGCAAAACATTCCCTTCATTCATTCACATATCTACCAAGATTATGCATGATGTGTGCTTTAATCTTGGCTAAACAACCTGTGGTTAATTCAAATGATGATCAAGCATTAAAATCAACACACTAAGTCACAATTAAATCGGAGAATGAAACAAGAAATAGATAGATTAAATGAGAATTCCGAATTAACTACATGGCAATCTTGCAAGGCTACATCGAATCCTTAGAGAGAGATTAGTTACACTTCATGTTTACAAAAGGTTTGACATAAAAATATATAACATGAGTGAACATAGGATTAAGAAGAAAGAACCCTTGAAGCAAAACTGATGTCGAAATCCTTTAAGAAATGGGAGAGTGTATCTAATGGAATGAAGCCGAGAGGAAGTTCCTCATGGTACAAAACAAAGAGAATCAAAGAAACACGTAAACATTCCAACAACTCAAACTTGAATTGTATGAACGTTTAGGCCCTCTTATCTTCCTCTTCGTCGTAGCACAAGGTCTAAGGGATGTTGTTGGTGTGTTGAATGGATTGGGGAATTATGGAAATGGATGAGGAGTGGTGTTTGGATTATAAGGGAATGGTAGCTCAAGGCAATGAGGGAAGATTGGATGTGTTTGTGATGTGTTGTGTATGAAAATGAGATGTGATTTTTGTGTATGAATGCATGGGTTTTTATAGGGGGAATGGGAGAATATGTGGGTGATTGTTTAAGAGTGAATGTGGTTGTTATGATTGAGAGTGCATGTGGATGAAATGATGAAGTAGGAAGGTGGAAATGCATGTGTATGTGGGTGATTGTTTAAGAGTGAATGTGGTTGTTATGATTGAGAGTGCATGTGGATGAAATGATGAAGTAGGAAGGTGGAATTGCATGTGTTGAATTGGTGGTGCAATGATGAAAGAGTAAGTGCATGTGTGTGTGAATGGTGGTGCAATGATGAAAGAGTAAGTGCATGTGTGTGTGAATGGTGTTTCTTGATGGTTTTGGGGTTGTGATGCATGTGAATGCATGTGGCTAAGGGTTGTTGATTGGGCTAGAGGTTTTGCATGGCTCAAAGGATTGTTTGATTGGGCTAGGCCCTTTGTTTTATGTCCAAAGTGCATACAAGGCTTTCAAATTCGTCCAACACTTTGGCTCCAAGCATATGCTATCCATTCCAAGCCCAATTTTGCTCCAAAATGCTCCAAAATGCATCTTTTTGCTTCCTTAGCCATATGAACCTAAAAACACACGAAAATGGCTTAAACTACTAAAACAATTATGAATTAACAACATAGATGCACGAAAACAAGCTAAGTAAGTCGCCTAAATATGCTCCTATCAATCCACAACTCATGAAATTCCAACCAAATGTAATCAATTCATATTGCAAGCATAAACATGGTTTCGAATCACCCCCTAGCTAATTAGGGATTTAGCCTCTCATGTTCACAGAAAGAGAAATACAATTGAATTTAAACATAAAGCACAAAGGATTGATTACACCTAGAACGCCCAATGAATCCACTTGAATTTCTGCGCGTCCACGCTCCTCTTTCTCCTTTCCTTGCTGCGGCAGTGAGGTTAAATGGTGTTTTTTGATGATTTTCTGGGTTATAGATGGGTTTAGGGAAGTGTGGTGGTGCGGCAAGGTAGTAGGGAGGTGTATGGAGGTGTGGAAGGTGGCTGGAAGGGATATGGTGGCTGCGGCAAGGATGGGGGAATGCTGGAATTGATGTGGTGGCTGCGGCTTATGGGAGAAAGCTGGAATGGGTGGTGAAGGCACGGCAGAGAAGAATAATAGGATATGGTGGCTGCGGCTGGGATTTCTTTTTGGTTTATTAGGGTCAAAAATAAATGGGGGGCCACGGCTTAGAAGAATAATGGGATATGTTGCTGCGGCAAGAGGGATTAATTAGATTTTTAGGTGGCTGCATGATATGAATGAAAAGTAGGGGAGTTAGGGTGAATTAGTGGTACGGCTGAGATGTTGAATTAGAGGGATTAGGGTCTTTTTGAAAGGGAATAACGGCTGAGATCATTTTTGTGGCTGAAAAATATGAAAAGAAATGATGAGAGGTCCCTAGGGTGCGGCTAAATGGTGGAAACCCTAGGGTTTTAGAAATTCAAACCCTAGTTTATTTTTATTAACTAAAATTCACCTAAAGGCTACTAGAATTAGGGAATAAAATCAGAAATTGAGAGGGAATAATTAAAGAGTGCGGCTAGGGTTAGGTTAGGAGAAGGAAATAGGGTTTAATTGCACAACATTGGACAAAAGTGCCCCCCCTTGCACGGCAAGGGAAGGGAATTAAGGTTAAGGCACAGCAAGGTTGTGTAATTGGGCTAGGGCCTTGGTTTTGTGTCCTAAAGTGCCTACAAGGCCTTCAAAGTGGCTAGAAAATACAGACGTTTAAGTTTAGGAAAGGTTACCAAAACGAGAAACCTAAGGTTAACTTTCATACTTCAAGTAAGAATCCTTGTTTGAGTAAAAATCCTCGTTTTGGTAGGAATTCATCGTTTCTTCAAGTCTTCAACTCATTCATTCCTCTTTTGCTCCAAAAGGCTCCAATTTGCATCTTCTTGCACACTTTGGCCTTATAATCTGAAAATACACAAAAGTGGCCTTAAACACTAAAATAACTAAGTAAACACAACATAAATGCACGAGAACAAGCTAATTAAGTCGCATGAATATGCTCCTATCAAGCATATCTTGGACTTTGACAGCGATTTTGAGAAGACTTTGAGACGGAAGAGGAAGCAACACGAACCAAATCCACAAAGCCCGGAATCTGACCTCGAAGAACAAGTCCTAGAAGAGGAGGAGGAACCCACGGCAAGGGTATTTGAAGAACCACAAGTCATGGCCGTGGACACCCGGACACTCAAGGAGCTTTCGGCCTCGGGATTGGATAATGCAGCACCCTTGTGTATCCAATATCCCCCACCTGCCGAAGGGAAGACCGACGAGTTCGAGTTGAAGTCCAGTTTGCTCCACCATATTCCGAAGTACCATGGGTTGTCCATGGAGGATCCGAACAAGCACCTGAAGGAATTTGAGGTGGTGTGTTCAAGCATGACTCCCATCAACGTCGATGGAAGTATATTGAAGATGAAGGCTTTTCCATTCTCTTTAATGGACAAAGCCAAGGATTGGTTATATGACTTAGCTCCCGGAACCGTCACATCATGGGAGAGCATGAAGAGTGCTTTTCTGGAGAAGTTTTTCCCAACTTCTCGCATCATCCTTTTGCGTAAAAGGATAAGTGGGATCCAATAAGAAGAAGATGAGTCCTTTCCTACGTATTATGAACGTTTTAAATCTCTTGTTGCTTCGTGTCCACAGCATCAGATGAAGGAGGAGTTGCTTCTACAATACTTCTACGAGGGGCTCCTACCAATTGAACGTCAAATGCTCGATGCCTCAGCGAGTGGAGCATTGGTGGACAAGACACCCAGGGATGCCAAGGTTTTGATTGCTAACCGAGCGTTGAACGCTCAACAATACGAAGGAGTAGGCCAACGAGGACCCCACGGCAGCAAGTACATGAGGTAAGTTCCACACCCGACATTCATTCACAATTAGCTAATCTTACTTCCATTGTGTCTTAGATGGCCGAAGGAATGAGGGTGCAAGGGCCAATTGTATGCGGAGTGTGTTCTATCCAAGGACATGCTTTGGAGAAGTGCCCACAACTCATTGAAAATGGTGGATGGGAGAGCGCAAATGCAATTGGGTTTCAAGGCCAAAACCAATCGAGGAACGATCCATATTCGAACACGTATAATCCAGGTTAGAGAGACCACCTAAACTTCAAATGGAGGGAGCCCCAACAACCACCACAACAAGGAGGCTTTAGGCAACAACCCCCGGGCTTCTACAACAAGCCATACGTACCCACACAAGCACCTCCACAATCTGCCCAAACAAGTTCAGGTAACACATTAGACAATGATACACTTCTTAAGTTACTAACGAATTTGTCTCAGGGGCAAGAAAACCAAGCCAAAGCCATGCAAAACCAAGACAAGAGAATGGAGCAATTGGAGAAACAAATTGGGCAGATTGCAGATTTTGTAGGGAAGTTTCGTGAGCAAGGCCAACTTCCTAGTTCTACCATTCCAAACCCCAGGGGAGGCTTCGAAAGTGCGAAGGCCATACTCTTGAGAAGTGGAAAAGAAGTCGGGGCAGGTCCTACACCATCACCATCAGGTCTTAACGAGGACGAAAAACTGAGGATTGAAGAGGAGGAGATAGGACAACCCACGGCAAAGGTGGAAACACCTTTGCCGCAAGCTTCAAGTGACTCCAACATGTTAAATTCGGCCAAAAAGGGTAAGAATGTGTCAAATTCGGTTCCTACTAATGTTTTTCCTCCGAATGTGCCTTTTCCTAGTACGTTTATGCAATCGAAGAAAGAAGAAGCCGAGAAGGACATACTTGAAACATTTCGGAAAGTTCAACTAAACATACCCCTTTTGGATGCAATCAAGCAAGTCCCGAGGTACGCCAAGTTCTTAAAGGAGCTTTGCACCACTAGGAAGAGGATGTCAACCAAAGAGGTGGTAAAGGTAGGTGAAAATGTCTCCACCATCTTGCAACGCAAACTACCCCCCAAATGCAAAGATCCGGGTAGTTTTACTATTCCTTGTGTCATTGGAAACACTAAATTTGAATCTGCCATGCTAGACCTAGGTGCTTCTATAAATGTTATGCCATATTCAATTTATGCATCTATGAACCTAGGAGCATTAAAAAATGATGGTGTAATCATACAATTGGCCGATAGATCTAATGCCTATCCAAAGGGAGTTTTGGAAGATGTGCTTGTGCAGGTTAATCATTTAATTTTTCCGGCGGACTTCTATGTGCTAAAGATGGATGAATCTGACCATGCCCCTACGTTGCCAATCCTCCTTGGATGGCCATTCATGAAGACGGCTTGGACAAAGATTGATGTGTTTAATGGAACTTTGTCCATGGAATTTGATGGGGAAGTTGTTAATTTTAGTCTTTCTGATTCCATTAAGTATCCTAGTGAGGATCATTCATGTTTTTCCATTGATATAATTGACTCTTTGGCGCAGGGATATTTTGAAGATTTGAACGCCGATGCACTAGAAAATGTCATTACACGAAGCATGGAAGTCAAAACCAAAGGAGGAGAACCTTTGCTAGGCCATGGCACACACACTCCATTGCATGCCGTGCCTTTTAGTGAGGAATGCTTGGAGTTGGTTGCTGCCCTTGAGTCATTGCCTAAGCACGAGGGTAAGTTTTCTAACTTTGAGTCAATTCCCATTTCGACTAATAAGTTGCTTCCATCCATAGTTCAGGCACCCATCCATGATCTCAAACCACTACCAAGCCATTTGAAATACATTTTCTTGGGGGAAGAGGAGACACTACCGGCCATTATTTCTTCATCACTCACGGCACAAGAAGAGGAGAAACTAGTGCGTGTTTTGAAGGAGTTCAAATCTGCCCTAGGTTGGACGTTGGCCGATATCAAAGGTATTAGTCCCGCCATATGCATGCATCATATATTTCTTGAGGAGGGGACCAAACCAACTAGAGAGGCTCAACGCCGTCTTAACCCTCCAATGATGGAAGTAGTGAAGAAGGAGATAATCAAACTCCTTGATTGTGGAGTCATCTATCCAATCTCGGATAGTAAGTGGGTGTCACCTATCCAATGTGTGCCGAAGAAATCTGGAGTGACGGTGGTGGAAAATGCGGAGAATGAGCTTGTGCCCACCCGAATCCAAACCGGTTGGCGTCTATGCACTGATTATAGGAAGATAAACGCCACCACGAGGAAGGACCACTTCCCATTGCCGTTTCTAGAGCAAATGCTTGAAAGGTTAGCGGGTCATTCATTTTATTGTTTTCTTGATGGATATTCTGGTTATAATCAAATTGTTATTGCCCCGGATGATCAAGAAAAGACTACTTTTACATGCCCCTTTGGTACATTTGCTTATCGTCGCATGCCATTTGGTTTATGTAATGCACCTGCCACATTTCAAAGATGCATGATGAGCATATTTTCAGATTATGTTGAGAAAATTATTGAGGTTTTTATGGATGATTTCAGTGTTTTTGGTAATTCATTTGATGGTTGCTTGAATAATCTTAGTTTAATTTTGAACCGTTGTGTTGAAACAAATCTTGTGTTAAATTGGGAGAAATGTCACTTCATGGTTAAGCAAGGTATTGTTCTAGGACATATTATTTCTGAGAAAGGCATTGAAGTAGATAAATCTAAGGTAGACCTTGTACGTCACTTACCCTCTCCAACTTCGGTTAGAGAGGTTCGTTCGTTTCTTGGTCATGCAGGTTTTTATAGGCGGTTCATAAAGGATTTCTCCAAGATTGCACAGCCACTATGCCGATTGCTTCAAAAAGAGGTGGTTTTCGAGTTCAACGAGGCATGTGAGAAAGCATTCAACCACCCTCAAGGACCTCCTCACCACGACACCAATCATCACTCCACCAGATTGGTCCATTCCATTTGAGTTGATGTGTGATGCATCGGATTACGCCCTTGGAGCTGTTTTGGGCCAAAGGAAAAACAAACAGCCACATGTTATTTATTATGCTTCACGCACTTTAAGTGATGCACAATTGAATTATTCTACAACCGAAAAAGAACTTTTGGCGGTTGTATTTGCATTAGATAAGTTTAGATCATATTTAATTGGTACTAAAGTAATTGTTTTCACTGACCACGCAGCCTTGAAGTATCTTCTCACAAAAAAGGAGGCCAAACCAAGGCTCATTCGTTGGATGCTCCTACTTCAAGAATTCGACATTGAAATTAGGGACAAGAAGGGATGTGAAAACGTGGTGGCTGACCACCTAAGTCGAATGGTGCGTGAAGAAGAGGACCTTCCCATTTTAGAAACGTTTCCGGATGAACAACTTCTGTCCGTTGAGGTAAGTACCCCTTGGTATGCCGATTTGGTTATTTTTTTGGTGTCTAAGCAAGTTCCTAACACCTTAAGCAAGGCTTAACGTGATAAATTAAAAAAGGATGCACGTTTTTATGTTTGGGATGACCCTTATTTGTGGAAAATATGCCCGGATCAAATTGTACGACGTTGTGTGAATGAATCTGAGTTTCAATCTATTTTAACATTCTGTCATTCATATGCATGTGGGGGACATTTTGGCACCCAACGCACTGCCCTTAAGGTCTTAGAATGTGGGTTTTATTGGCCAACCATTTTTAGGGATGCTAGGACATTTTGCCTTACATGTGATCGTTGTCAACGAATGGGTAATATAAGTGTTAAGGATCAAATGCCACAAAACCCTATACTTTCTGTTGAAATATTTGATGTGTGGGGAATTGATTTTATGGGTCCTTTTCTTTCATCACATGGTTTTCTCTATATCTTGTTGGCGGTGGATTATGTTTCCAAATGGGTGGAAGCAAAAGCCACTCGTACTAACGATTCCAAAGTGGTTGCAGATTTTGTGAAGTCTAACATTTTTGCTAGGTTCGGAATGCCTCGAGTCCTGATAAGTGATGGAGGTTCACATTTTTGTAATCGCACAATCGAGGCACTGCTCAAGAAGTATAACGTTACACATAGGGTTTCGACACCCTATCATCCTCAAACAAGCGGGCAAGCCGAGGTGTCGAATCGGGAGGTTAAACAGATTCTTGAGAAGACGGTTGGGCCAACGAGAAAAGATTGGAGCTTGAGGTTAGAGGACGCATTGTGGGCTTATAGGACCGCCTACAAAACACCCATAGGAATGTCCCCCTTTCGGCTTGTTTATGGCAAATCATGTCACTTACCTGTGGAGTTGGAGCACAAGGCTCATTGGGCCGTGAGGAAGTTCAACATGGATGTAGATGAGGCGGGAATTCATCGTAAGCTTCAATTGAATGAACTTGAGGAGATACGGAATGAAGCTTACGAGAATGCCCGCATTTACAAGGAAAAGACAAAGGCCTTTCATGACAAGATGATTCGCACCAAGTCCTTCTCTGTTGGACAGAAAGTGTTGTTATTTAATTCTCGTCTTCGTCTATTTCTGGGTAAGTTACGTTCACGTTGGATTGGACCCTTTGTTATTACTAATGTTTTTCCTCATGGTGCAGTCCAAGTTCGTAGTTTCAAAACAGGTCAAGAGTTCAAGGTGAATGGGCACCGATTGAAGCCTTACTACGAGAGCTTTGTAGAACATGATGTGGAGGAGACCACCCACTATGCCGTGGGTTCCCATGAAGGATGATCAAGGTGGCATCGTCCGGCTGCAAGACGTAAAAGAAAGCGCTTCGTGGGAGGCAACCCATGCAATCACCAAGGAGAAGATGGCATTTACATTCCATACCCAGATTTGCGTCCCTAACCTCTTCTCTTTGTTATTTACATTCTGCCATGTTTAGTGTGTTTAGTTGCTGTTTTTATGTTTACTTTTGTTTGGTGTGATTTTAAGCTTAAAACATTGAGGACAATGTTTGATTTAAGTGTAGGGGGGGTAACTAATGTTGTTAATGCAAATTCGTGGGATTTTATCACCCATAACTTCCAATGTTGTCCTTTGCTGTTTTTAAGTGTTTTTAAGCTAATTTAGAGTGTTTTAGAGTGTGTTGACTTAAAAATCCGAAAAACCCATAAAAATTTGAAAAATTGTTTTGAAAAACCCAAAAAGAGTTGTTTTTGTGTGTTTGTTTGTGTCGTAGGTTACCTTCCAACACAATGATGAGGATTTGGTTTTTAATTGCATGATGGTTAAAGAAAGTTACAAACATGGATGGACGCTTGATATACTCTTTGGTTTATGCTTGTTTGTAGTTATAGTTTACGAATTCACATGTAATCACAAAAGAAAAAAATTAGTTTTTGTAACATGCTTGAAGGAAGGAACTTAAACAAACGCTACATCCCTGTGAGACTTGAGCCTAAACGTTATTTGGAGAGTTAAAATCTGTGCATTATTGTTTTCTAAAGTCGTTGCATGATCTCATTATTCTTTGCTTGGTTACTACTTAGAAGGCGTTTCATCACTTAGTTCCAAATGCTAGAACTCATGCCCATTTCATTCAAAGCATGTTATTGAATTGCATACCACATATTCAAGATGAAGTTGTGTAGTGACCACCACCAAAGCCAAATAGCCATGTACCCTTCACTCATTTTGTGTTTAAGTTAACCCCATTGAGCCGTGTTAGCCATGTTCTTTGTTAACCCATATCATCCTCACCTAGCTTAGATTAGGACCATCTGTACCCTTGTTCTTGAAGCATAGTAAGCATGAATGAATTCATTTTGATTATTTTGTTGCAGAAAATAAGTGTGGGGGAAGGATTAGTGATGTGAGTTATGTGCCATAGGCACGGCTAGAAAAAAAAAAGAAAAGAAAAGAAAAAAAAAAGTGAAAAAGAGTTGAAAAGAAGAAAAAAGAGTTCCAAAGGATTGGTTGTTGAAGTAAGGGTCCAAAACAATGAATTAGGCCCTAAGAGTTGTTTGAATTTCCCCTATTTGTTTAAAAGTTGATTTCTGCACTCTAAGTGAATTCTAAGTCTCAATTTCATTACTTTGCTTGCTATTGCTTAAGGAACTTTTGTTTATCCCTATCTTTCCTTGTTAGCCAATACCCAAAGCCCCGTTACAACCCTTGACTTCTATCTTGAGTGTTGGGCATTTCAATTGTGGAGTTTGAATTTGGTATGAGCATATGGTGTCACTGGTTCTCGCATCTAAGTAGTAGTATTCCATTCATGAGATCATATCTAAACACGTTTAATTACTCCAGAAATTGCGATCTTTGTTATAACATATGTGAGTACTAGTTTTTCTTGTTTACATCAATCTTCTCACATATAACTAGTGTAGGGTGTGTAGTCAGAAAATCTGAGTGAAAATTGAGTGCATAACTAGTGAGGAATTGAGGGAATTCTCTAAGGCATGTTACTACATTCAAAATGTGTTTTAATTGATTAAATGCGAACTAGTGAATGGTGACTATGATTAAGTATGTGCTCGAGGGGAAGGAGGACTCAAAGCTATGTGAGTAATGATCTTTGACATGTCATGTTTCATTGGAAATCCCTAAGGCAAACGTTGGAAGGTTTAGGTTTTGTTTTGTTTGTTTTGTTTCGTTTTATTTTCTTTAGTTGTTTGGTTTTGCTCGAGGACTAGCAAAAGTTAAGTGTGGGGGAATTTGATAGGAGCATATTCATGCGACTTAATTAGCTTGTTCTCGTGCATTTATGCTGTGTTTCCTTAGCTATTTTAGTGTTTAAAGTCACTTTTGTGCATTTTCAGATTATAAGGCCAAAGTGTGCAAGAAGATGCAAATTGGAGCCTTTTGGAGCAAAAGAGGAATGAATGAGTTGAAGACTTGAAGAAACGATGAATTCCTACTCCAACGATGAATTCCTACCAAAACGAGGATTCCTACTCAAACAAGGATTCCTACTTGAAGTAGGAAAGTTAACCCTAAGTTTCCAGTTTTGGTAACCTTTCCTAATCTAAACGTCCATATTTTCTAGCCACTTTATAGGCCTCGTATGCACTTTATGACACAAAACAAGGGCCCTAGCCCAAATTCCAGCCATTGCCGTGCACAAAACAAGGGCCCTAGCCCAAAGGGGGGGCACTTTGGTCCCATTTTTATGCACAAAAACCCTAACCCTAAACCCTAGCCGCACCTCTTAAGCCATCCCCTTTAATTTGTGATTTAATTCCCTAATTCTAGCAGCCTTTGAATTAACTTTAATCTAATTTTAATAAGCTAGGGTTTATTTTCTGAAACCCTACACATTTTACAACCTAGCCGCACCCTTCTATACACTCCCTTGAATCCGTAGCCATTCATTCATTCAAAACCCATCTTAGCCGCAAGTCCCCACCCAATTCACCCTAATTCTTCTCCTCCCATCTCAGCCGCACCTATTATTCACCCTAGCTCCTTCACATTTTATTCATTCTTCATTCTATTCAGCCACCATCATTCACATATTCACCCTAAGCCGCAACCATTCTCTCCCATTCTCTCCCAAAACCGTGCATCCTGATGCGTGATTTATACGCACACAAATTAAACCCTCTTTTTATCAATTGTAGTATAGGTGCAAGTAGGGATCGTTCTGGACCGGGGATTAGGAGGGATTGTTAATCACTTGGATTTGACTTAAAAACGTAAAAACATAATATAAAACACTAAACTAGACTCAAAGAATGTAAAACTAAACTTTAAAACATTAAAACAAATCAAAAGACTCAAAATGCTTTTAAAAACACAAACTAAAATGCTATACTAAACTCGAAGAATTCAAAACTAAAAATAAGAAAGATTAAGACTAAGACTTAAACGAAATATGGGGGGATTGATTTTGGACGAATTTAAACTAAAATGGATAGATTGTAAAGAAAACAAATTGTAAATATGAAATTGACGGAAATGAATGGATGGTATGGCTAGCTAAGGGGTTCATCTCCATACATGTTACACTTGCATAATAAAATGATTTCCAATTGCACTTCAATAAACCATGAATTCTCAACACCCCGGGTTAATTAGGTCCGCTTAAATTAACCGTCAAGTTTTCCTTAAGTTAATGAATTGGATGATTGCATACGACAACCCAAAGCATTCCTCACAAGTTCCCTACATGAATTGCATAATAGAGAAACAAGCAAGAATCATTAAGCATCATGAAAACTATAAGTGTTGACGAGGCATTCGTTACTATGATTGCATGAAACTTATGCCAAGAATTCGTTTAACGCGATTGTTTATAAGCAACCTCCACTACTTGTGAATATAAGTTCATAACGATTAGGTGAAACTCACTTATATTCTAGCGTCATATTCATGCATGAAAATTAAGCGCGCATTCTTAATAAACATACATAAATAAGTTATCAATCAAACGGTTAAACAAATTGAATCCACAACTTATGAAACGCAATTAGAAGTAATCAAATCAAAATGCAAGCATAAACATATATTTCGAATCCCCCCCTAGCTAAAGGGGGGGTTTAGTTCCTCATACAAAACAAAGAGAATTGAAATTAAACATTGAAATCAAAGAAACGCCTAAACATTCCAACAACTCAAACTTGAATTGTATGAACGTTTAGGCCCTCTTCTCTTCCTCTTTATTGTAGCATAAGGTCTAGGGATAATTGGTTTGGGGGATGGAAGTGTGGAATGGAAAAGGAGTGGTGGAGAAAATGGTGCAGAAAATGGAGAGAAACTCACGGCTAGAGAAGGAATGGAGTGTTTGTGTTGTGGTATCTACAATGGAATGAGATGATTTGAATGATGGGAATGCAAGGGTATTTATAGGAGGAGTGGAGATGTATATGGCTATTTGTTTAAGGTGTTTGTGTGGAGGAATGATGGAGAATTGCATGTGGAATGGCTGCAATGATGAAGAATGAAAGCTGGAAAATAAAAGGGAAAGCTGGAAATCTGAAAATGCAAATGGGAATCCTGAAATGCAAAGGTGGCCACGGTTTTGAGTGTGTTTTGTGTTGGAAATGCATGTGAATGCATGTGAATGTTGTTTGTGTGAAGTGTGTGTGGGTTAAAGAGTGAATGGTGGTGTAATGATGAAGTGTGATGGCTGAAAATGTCAAGGGAAATGCATGTGATTGCATGGCAAAGAATTTCAGGATGCATGTGTGTTGGTGTGTTGTGTGATTGTTTTGTGGTTTAAGTGGCTTAATTAAAGAATGGGAGTGCATGTGGCTTAGGTGGTGTAATGATGAAGTGGGAATTGAAAGAATGTGGTTGGAAAGTGGAAGGGAAGGCACGACACAAAGGGGGAAGTGTTGGAAATGCATGTGATGCATGCCAATGTTGTCTTTTGGTGCATGTGTGTGTTGAATGGTGTCCTTTAATTATGCACGGTTTAGGGCTGTTAAGGGGAGAGAAATGGGAGTGAATGTGGCTTAATGATGAAGGGGGAAAGCTTGGAAAGCATGTGGCAAGGTTGGTTGCATGATGATGATGCATGTGAGTTGAAATGCATATGTTTAAATGGTTGAATTGTGTAGATGATTATGAGTATGATAAGTGATAAGTGAATGATGTATTAAGTGATAAATGAATGATATGTTAAGTGATAAATGAATGATATGTGGTGAGTGATAAGTGAATGGAAGTAATAAGTGATAAGTGAATGGAAGTGATAAGTGATAAGTGAATGGAAGTGATAAGTGAATGGTTTGATAAGTGAATGATATGATAAGTGAATGCTTATAATAAGTGAATGATATGATAAGTGAATGATTTAAGTGTTTAAAATAGGGAACAAAGCCCTTCCTTGCATGGCAAGGAAGGGAGACACAAGGAAACACACGACAATGTCCTAAGGCTGCAAGGAATGTTGTTTTTGTGTTCTAAAATGCGTAGGAGTCTTCAATGATGCTTAAACATGAGGTCTTTTAGGATTTAACTTTCCTACTTCAAGTCTTTAATTTCGTCCATCCTCTTGGCTCCAAGCATATGATATCCATTCCAATCTCTAATTTGCTCCAAAAGGCTCCAAAAGGCATCCTTTTGCATACCTTGCCCTTAGAACCTGAAAACACACAAAAGAAGCATAAAGGACTAAAATAACTAGAGAAACATAACGTAAATGCACGAGAACAAGCCATTTAAGTCGCATGAATATGCTCCTATCAAATACCCCCACACTTATCTTTTGCTAGTCCTCAAGCAAAACAGAAAGAAAAACAAAACAAAACCAAACGAAACAAAACAAGTAAAACACAACCTAAACCTTTCAACAACCGTCTTAGGGATTTCCAATGCACATGACACGTTAAAAATCATCATTCCCACAGATTTTAGTCATCTTCACACTTAAGTACATTCTTAATCATAGTCACCATATACCAGTTCACAATTAAGCATTTAAAACCATGTTTTGAATGTAGTAACATGCCTTAGAGAATTTGCTCAATTCCTTACAAGATATGCACTCGATTTTTACTCAGATTTTCTAACTACACACCCTAATCTAGTCATATGTGAGAAGATTGATGTAAACATGAAAACGAACACTCACATATATGTATCACAAAGAATGCAATTTCTGGAGTTAATAAGCATGTTTAGATATGATCTCATGAATGGAATGCTACTACTTAGATGCGAGAACCAGTGACACCATAAGCTCATACCAAGTTCAAACTCCACAAATTGAAACCCATAACACTCAAGATAGAAGTCAAGGGTTGTAACGGGGCTAGGGTATTGGCTAACAATGAAAGGTGAAGGATAAACAAACATTCTTAAAGCAATAGTGAGCAAAGTATTGAATCAGGCACTTAGAATTCCCTTAAGAACGCAGAAGTCAACTTTGAACACCCAAGGGAAAGTCACACAAAACTTAGGGCCATATTCACTTTTTGGACCCTTTCTTCAATCACTCATTCACTTATCATATTTTTTTACTTTTTTATTTTTCAAGCTCTTTTTTTTTTTTTTTTTCTTTCTATCTTTCTTTTCTTTTGAATCTCAAACATACTTAAGAACAAGCATTCCTTCCCCCACACTCATTTTCTTGCATAATGTAACTCAAAAGGAATTCATTTAAGTCATGCTCACTATCTTTTAAGAACAAGGGTGTGGATTGTCCTAAACTAGGCTAGGTGAGGAAAATATGGGTAAACAAAGAATAGAGGCTAAACAAGGCTCAACGGGGTTAAAACTTACAACAAATACGAAATATGGGAAGTGAGGCTATTTGACTATGGTGGCAACTACACAACTTCATCTTGATATATGTTATGCAAATCAATAACATGCTTTGAATGAAATGGGCATGAGTTCTAGCATTTGGAACTATATGATGAAACGCCTTCTAAGTAGTAACCAAGCAAAGAATAATGAGATCATGCAACGACTTTAGAAAACAAGAAATCACAGATTATACTCTCCAAAGAACGTTATAGGCTCAAGTCTCTCAGGGTTGTAGCGTTTGTTTGAGTTCCTTCCTTCAAGCATGTTACAAAAACGAATTTTTTTCTTTTATGATTGTATGTGAAGTCATACATTATAACCATAACCAAGCATATACCAAGAGTAAATCAAACTTTTCTCTATGTTCATAACTCTTTTTAACAGTCATGCAATTAGAAACCAAATCCTTATCATTGTGTTGGAAGGTAACCTACGACACAAAAACGACTCAAAACACTCTTTTTAGGCTTTTCAAAACATTTTTTTCAAATTTTTATGTGTTTTTCGGAGTTATAAAACAAAACACGCTAAAACAGTTTAAAAACACCTTCAAAACATTTAAAACAGCAAGGAACAACACTTGAAGTTATGGGTGATAAAATTCAACGAATTTGCATCAACATACTTAGTTACCCCCCCACACTTAAATCAAACATTGTCCTCAATGTTTTAAGCATAGATTCACACAAAGCATAAGTAAATACACAAAAAGCACTTAAACATACTAAACATGGCAGAATGTAATTAACAAAGAGAAGAGTTTAGGGACGCAAATCTGGTTATGGAGTGTAAATTCCCTCTTCTCTTTGTTGATTGCATTGAGGCTTGATCTTGATGATTCCACAGGCTTACTCTCGAACTGGTTTCTGCCCATCATTGATTTTCCTTTGTGCTACTTCTTGAACTGGGCAGCAGGATGGTACTTTTGGTCTCCCCCGAAGGTCTGAGCTTACCCTTTTGGTCTGTTTCTTTGTTCAATCTTTCCAATTCGTATTGAAAAGGGTTGGAGGATAACTCAGCCTATGTTTGTCTCCACATGCTTCAATGTATCATTTTCACTTGCCTTACTCGCTCCCCTTTGCAGAAGTGGTCCCTTTTCCGGAAGTATATCAACCGTTGAAGATGACTACTCGAGAGCAACGCTAGGCAAGCAATCAGGAATAGATTCCAGGCAGTTGGCTCCAGATCGGAAGATTGACTCCAAGTGCCGGCTGATTGCTTCTTTTACTTTGCCATGCGAGTAAGAACAAGGACAAAGAAAAAGACAGGGAAAGAGCATGATATGAGATACTTTTGCTTTTGACCTTGATGATATGAGATACCTTTGCTTTGAAGAAGCGGTGAATGAATCAGCACATGCTTCAATCCGCCGTTTCCTCCTGGGTCATATGTACTCCAGGCATCTGGTATCATCTTTGGGGAAGAAGAAAGAATTGAGTATTTTGAAAGGCTTTGCTGGGAGTGCGCCCTCAGAGGTGAGGGAGAGTTGGGCATTTTCTTCAGGTTTGCCCTGCCATAAAAGACGAAGGTCGACATATATAGAGATAATATCAAGTGGTGGTACTTTTTACCTTTGTCGACAAACGTTTTGATCCCGCAACTCCGGCTTTTTGAAATAGTGGCGCCTCTTCGATCTTTGAATTCGGCTCTTCGATTTCTGAGCAGGCGCCCCTTCGATTTCTGAACGACGCCCCTTCGCTTTCTGAACGACACTTGGTAATGCAGATGCGGCTCCTTTTGACAAAGCTGCACGCGTTTTCTGAAAAGCAGAGAAAGCGTCGCCGAACTTTGCGCTTGTCGGCTAAAGAGGTGTAGTTGCGATGATGGCCTCCACGTGCGTCTTCTGAAAAGCCGAGAAAACGTCGCCTAAATTACGCCGAAAAATCCGGCTCTTTGAATCGGTGGATGCGTTGCCTTGGCTTTTTATAGAGCTATCAATCACCCCAACATACACACTCTGAAGATTTCCCATTCCTGAAACTCGACTCCGGCCCTTTGTGAAATTTTTAACTCCATCCACCCCTTCTCTTTGAACACTTTTGAAAAAAATGGCAAACTCATCGAACCTTAGCTTAGATTTGAGTCTCAGCAGCGATCCGGTTGCGCCCCGTCAAGGTAATGTATGGCGCCCTTCTTTTTTATCTTCTAACGGTCCTCTTTCAGGTGAAGACTCTGTGATGCAGGACGCCACAACAGCTACAATAGTAGCTAAAAACCTCCTCACTCCAAAAG
This sequence comes from Pyrus communis, assembly GCF_041283825.1. NCBI lineage: Eukaryota > Viridiplantae > Streptophyta > Magnoliopsida > Rosales > Rosaceae > Pyrus > Pyrus communis. Next base: position 24,649,405 of record NC_142569.1, read on the forward strand.
ATAGTAGGCTGCTGTCAGGACGGTCCGATGAGTTGGCCGTTCAAGAGTCCCTCGCACTTAGTGTTCAGTGTGCGAGCTCTGTGTCCAACATGGGCCTACGCCTGCTTGCCCGCTCCCGTCAGGTGGAATCGTTGATGGCAGAGGTGGAAAGACTTAAGCAAGAGATCCAGCAGCTTAAGTACGAGAATAGAAGTTTGCATGTGCTTGCAAATAACTATTCGTCGGGGATGAAGAGGAAGCTTGATGAGCTGCAAGAATCTGAGGGTCGAATTCACAGTGACCGTCAAAGGCTTGCGTCTTATCTCCAGAGGCACCTTTTTCCTGGGTCATCCAGCGCTTGGCCAAGTATTGAGGCCTGGAATGCTCTAGCTCCGATGCCTCCCGCTCCGATGCCTTCCGCTTCGATGCCTCCCGCTTCTATGCCTTCCGCTTCTGCGCCTTCCGCTTCTGCGCCTCGTAGTGGGACTTCACGCAAACAACCTTTGTGAAGCACCACCTTTCTCCATGTTTAGTATCTTTTTTTTTTTTTTTTTTTTTTTTTTTTTTTTTTTTTTTATTAACATAAATAAAATCAAACGGCATGGAATTGGTACTTGAATGGAAGGTGATACTTGAAGTGAACCGGCATTGGTTTGAATTCTAGTGTAGGTGCCTGATTAAAAAAAAATAGCAAGTTAGTATAAAATCTAATGGAATTTGGAAAAAAATACTTACTTGTTTTGTCCGACAAGAACTCAATGACAAATACCACTCCTTTGAAAGTTTCAGGGATATTGGACTTGGCCAGATTGCAAGTGATGGTTATTACTTGTCCAATGTCATCAAATTTAACTTCTTTGGATTTTGTGGTTTCAAGAACGTCCTCTTTGATGGATTCATGACATTCCCTACTTGTCACCTTTGGAAGGGCTTCCAAGATGTCTTTTTCACCTTCTTCTTCCTTGGAAGTCATGAATCTGCAAGGAATAGGGTTAAAAATAATGAAATTTGGAACAACCATACCTGTATTAGATGGCATAGGAGCAATAGGAGCCTCCGGTAAAGGTGTTTCCACCCTTTCCGTGGGTTGGGTGTATTCCTCTTCCTTGTGATTTGATTTTGATGGTTGAGGGTGCGTTCCAACCTCCTTGTCACTTCTCAACATGATTTCCTTGGCAGTTTCAAATTCTCCCTTCTGATTTGCAATGGTTGAACTAGGGAGTTCGCCTTGGTCGCAAAATTGTCCTTCGAACTCCGCTATCTGCCCAATTTGCTTTTCCAGAGTAGTAAGTAATTGAAAAATCGTATCATTATCATTTGAATTACCTACGTTACTTTGGGCAGGTTGTGGTGGCTGCATAGGCGTTGAATAGAACTCCTCATACGGCTGCCAATATCCTTCTTGTTGAGCCTCATTGTCTTGATTTTGTAAGCCCTGCACCAAACAAATTAATTCATCAAGCTTTTGGTTATAATTTATTGACGAACTTAAATTTGGTTGGGCATATTGAATATGAGGTTGTGGTGGCTGCCAATATCCTCCTTGTTGAGCATTTTGAGGTTCCCACCACATAGAGTTTGAATGATCACTCCAATCTGAACTGTAAGTATTGGAAAACACGTTATTCATTGATTGAAGATCAAATATATCAACTCTTTGCATTTGGGACCTTTCCATGAGCTGTGACAAAAGAGAAGCGTTATCAAGTGCCATGTTGTTCTTCTCTAGTACTTGAATTCAACAAACAAAACACAATTCAAAAACTAAAACTAAAATACATAACAGAAACGAACAATCCAAGAGATTAGCAAATTTGCTAATCCCCGGCAACGGCGCCAAAATTTGATGCGTGATTTATACGCACACAAATTAAACCCTCTTTTTATCAATTGTAGTATAGGTGCAAGTAGGGATCGTTCTGGACCGGGGATTAGGAGGGATTGTTAATCACTTGGATTTGACTTAAAAACGTAAAAACATAATATAAAACACTAAACTAGACTCAAAGAATGTAAAACTAAACTTTAAAACATTAAAACAAATCAAAAGACTCAAAATGCTTTTAAAAACACAAACTAAAATGCTATACTAAACTCGAAGAATTCAAAACTAAAAATAAGAAAGATTAAGACTAAGACTTAAACGAAATATGGGGGGATTGATTTTGGACGAATTTAAACTAAAATGGATAGATTGTAAAGAAAACAAATTGTAAATATGAAATTGACGGAAATGAATGGATGGTATGGCTAGCTAAGGGGTTCATCTCCATACATGTTACACTTGCATAATAAAATGATTTCCAATTGCACTTCAATAAACCATGAATTCTCAACACCCCGGGTTAATTAGGTCCGCTTAAATTAACCGTCAAGTTTTCCTTAAGTTAATGAATTGGATGATTGCATACGACAACCCAAAGCATTCCTCACAAGTTCCCTACATGAATTGCATAATAGAGAAACAAGCAAGAATCATTAAGCATCATGAAAACTATAAGTGTTGACGAGGCATTCGTTACTATGATTGCATGAAACTTATGCCAAGAATTCGTTTAACGCGATTGTTTATAAGCAACCTCCACTACTTGTGAATATAAGTTCATAACGATTAGGTGAAACTCACTTATATTCTAGCGTCATATTCATGCATGAAAATTAAGCGCGCATTCTTAATAAACATACATAAATAAGTTATCAATCAAACGGTTAAACAAATTGAATCCACAACTTATGAAACGCAATTAGAAGTAATCAAATCAAAATGCAAGCATAAACATATATTTCGAATCCCCCCCTAGCTAAAGGGGGGGTTTAGTTCCTCATACAAAACAAAGAGAATTGAAATTAAACATTGAAATCAAAGAAACGCCTAAACATTCCAACAACTCAAACTTGAATTGTATGAACGTTTAGGCCCTCTTCTCTTCCTCTTTATTGTAGCATAAGGTCTAGGGATAATTGGTTTGGGGGATGGAAGTGTGGAATGGAAAAGGAGTGGTGGAGAAAATGGTGCAGAAAATGGAGAGAAACTCACGGCTAGAGAAGGAATGGAGTGTTTGTGTTGTGGTATCTACAATGGAATGAGATGATTTGAATGATGGGAATGCAAGGGTATTTATAGGAGGAGTGGAGATGTATATGGCTATTTGTTTAAGGTGTTTGTGTGGAGGAATGATGGAGAATTGCATGTGGAATGGCTGCAATGATGAAGAATGAAAGCTGGAAAATAAAAGGGAAAGCTGGAAATCTGAAAATGCAAATGGGAATCCTGAAATGCAAAGGTGGCCACGGTTTTGAGTGTGTTTTGTGTTGGAAATGCATGTGAATGCATGTGAATGTTGTTTGTGTGAAGTGTGTGTGGGTTAAAGAGTGAATGGTGGTGTAATGATGAAGTGTGATGGCTGAAAATGTCAAGGGAAATGCATGTGATTGCATGGCAAAGAATTTCAGGATGCATGTGTGTTGGTGTGTTGTGTGATTGTTTTGTGGTTTAAGTGGCTTAATTAAAGAATGGGAGTGCATGTGGCTTAGGTGGTGTAATGATGAAGTGGGAATTGAAAGAATGTGGTTGGAAAGTGGAAGGGAAGGCACGGCACAAAGGGGGAAGTGTTGGAAATGCATGTGATGCATGCCAATGTTGTCTTTTGGTGCATGTGTGTGTTGAATGGTGTCCTTTAATTATGCACGGTTTAGGGCTGTTAAGGGGAGAGAAATGGGAGTGAATGTGGCTTAATGATGAAGGGGGAAAGCTTGGAAAGCATGTGGCAAGGTTGGTTGCATGATGATGATGCATGTGAGTTGAAATGCATATGTTTAAATGGTTGAATTGTGTAGATGATTATGAGTATGATAAGTGATAAGTGAATGATGTATTAAGTGATAAATGAATGATATGTTAAGTGATAAATGAATGATATGTGGTGAGTGATAAGTGAATGGAAGTAATAAGTGATAAGTGAATGGAAGTGATAAGTGATAAGTGAATGGAAGTGATAAGTGAATGGTTTGATAAGTGAATGATATGATAAGTGAATGCTTATAATAAGTGAATGATATGATAAGTGAATGATTTAAGTGTTTAAAATAGGGAACAAAGCCCTTCCTTGCATGGCAAGGAAGGGAGACACAAGGAAACACACGACAATGTCCTAAGGCTGCAAGGAATGTTGTTTTTGTGTTCTAAAATGCGTAGGAGTCTTCAATGATGCTTAAACATGAGGTCTTTTAGGATTTAACTTTCCTACTTCAAGTCTTTAATTTCGTCCATCCTCTTGGCTCCAAGCATATGATATCCATTCCAATCTCTAATTTGCTCCAAAAGGCTCCAAAAGGCATCCTTTTGCATACCTTGCCCTTAGAACCTGAAAACACACAAAAGAAGCATAAAGGACTAAAATAACTAGAGAAACATAACGTAAATGCACGAGAACAAGCCATTTAAGTCGCATGAATATGCTCCTATCACATCCCATCACCCAAAAACCTACCAGCCGCAGCCTTCACCACCCATTCCAGCCACTTCCCACCATTGCCGCAGCCACCATAACCCTTTCAGCCACCTTCCACACCTTCATACACCATTCCACCACCTTGCCGCACCACCACACTTCCATAAATCCATCCCAAAACCAGAAAATCATCCAAATCAACCCTACACCATCTCTGCCGCAACAAGGAGAAGAAGAAAGAGGACCTTAAACGTGCAGAAATTCAAGTGGATTCCTTGGGCGTTTTAGGTGTAATCAATCCTTTGTTCTTTATGTTTAAATTCAATTTTATTTCTCTTTCTGTGAACATGAGAGGCTAAACCCCTATTTAGCTAGGGGGTGATTCGAAACCATGTTTATGCTTGCAATATGATTTGATTACCTTTGGTTGGAATTTCATGTATTGTGGATTCAATTTGTTTAACTGTTTGATTGATAACTTATTTATGTATGTTTATTGAGAGTGCACGCTTGATTTTCATGCGTGAATATGACGCTAGAATATAAGTGAGTTTCACCTAATAGTTATGAACTTATTTTCACAAGTAGTGGACGTTGCTTATAAACAATCGCGTTAAATGAATTCTTGGCACTAGTTTCATGCTCATCATAGTAACGAATGCCTCGTCAACACTTATAGTTTTCATGATGCTTAATGATCTTTGATTGTATCTTTATTGTGCTTTTCACGTAAAGGACTTTTGGAGAATGTTTTGAATTGTGTATGCGCTAACCCATCCAATTCATTAACTTAAGGAGAACTTGACGGTTAATTTAAGCGGACCTAATTAACCCGGGGTGTTGAGTTTCATAATTAATCGAAAGACCAACTGAAAATCAAATTGCATGCAAGTGTGACATGTGTGGAGAAGAACCTTCTAGCTAGCATTCCATCCATATTTTCATCAAAGTCATCTTTACAATCTGTTTTAAATTAGAATCTGTGCATTTTAGTTAATTTCATCCAAAACCAAATCCCCCTTTACTTTAGTGTCCAATTTAGTTAGAAAGTGTCTTAGTTTGTGTTTCTAAGTGTTTTGAATCAATTTATTTCCCAAATTCGTCTAAAGTAGTCAAAGTGCTCAAAACTGCCCAGAAAGTGTTTTTAAGGTAGTTTTGAGTGTTTTGGTGCTGTTTTGAGTCTTTTAATTTGTTTTAGTGTTTTAAGTGTTTAGTTTTGCATTCTTTGAGTCTAGATTAGTGTTTTAACCTTTGTTTTAAGTTTTTGAGTCAGTTTCCAAGTGATTTAGTAATCCCTCCTAATCCCCGGTTTAGAACGATCCCTACTTATACATATACTACAATTGTCACAAGAGGGTTTTAATTTGTGTGCTTATTTAGTTCGCATCAAGGCTGCATGGTCAGTGAAAACAATTACTTTAGTACCAATTAAATATGATCTAAACTTATCTAATACAAATACAACCGCCAAAAGTTCTTTTTCGGTTGTAGAATAATTCAATTGAGCATCATTTAAAGTGCGTGAAGCATAATAAATAACATGTGGCTGTTTGTTTTTCCCTTGGCCCAAAACAGCTCCAAGGGCATAATCCGATGCATCACACATCAACTCAAAAGGAATGGACCAATCTGGTGGAGTGATGATTGGTGCCATGGTGAGGAGGTCCTTGAGGTGGTTGAATGCTTTCTCACACGCCTCGTTGAACTCGAAAATCACCTCTTTTTGAAGCCTGCTGCGCAATCTTGGAGAAATCCTTTATGAACCGCCTATAAAAACCTGCATGACCAAGAAACGAACGAATCTCTCTAACCGAAGTTGGAGAGGGTAATTGAAGAACAAGGTCTACCTTAGATTTATCTACTTCAATGCCTTTTTCAGAAATAATATGTCCTAGAACAATACCTTGCTTAACCATGAAGTGACATTTTTCCCAATTAAGCACAAGATTTGTTTCAACACAACGCTTCAAAATTAAGGTCAGATTATGTAAACAATGATCAAAAGAATCCCCAAACACACTAAAGTCATCCATGAATATTTCAATAATCTTTTCAACATAATCAGAAAATATGCTAACCATACACCTTTGGAACATGGCAGGAGCATTGCACAAGCCGAATGGCATGCGTCGATATGCAAACGTTCCAAAGGGACAAGTAAAAGTGGTCTTTTCTTGATCATCCGGGGCAATAACAATTTGATTATAACCAAAATATCCATCAAGAAAACAATAAAATAAATGACCCGCTAACCTCTCAAGCATTTGATCTAGGAACGGCAATGGGAAGTGGTTCTTCCTTGTGGTGGCGTTTATCTTCCTATAATCAGTGCATACACGCCAACCAGCTTGGATTCGGGTGGGCACCAGCTCATTCTCCGCATTCTCCACAACCGTCACTCCAGATTTCTTGGGAACACATTGGATAGGTGAAACCCAACGGCTATCGGAGATGGGGTAAATCACTCCACAATCAAGGAGTTTGATTATCTCCTTCTTCACTACTTCCATCATCGGAGGGTTGAGACGGCGTTGAGCCTCTCTAGTTGGTTTGGCCCCCTCCTCAAGAAATATGTGATGCATACATGTGGCGGGACTAATACCTTTTATATCGGCCAAGGTCCACCCTAGGGCAGATTTGAACTCCTTCAAAACACGCACTAATTTCTCTTCTTCTTGTGCCGTGAGTGATGAAGAAATAATGGCAGGTAAGGTCTCCTCTTCCCCCAAGAAAATGTACTTCAAATGGCTAGGTAGTGGTTTGAGATCAAGGGTAGGTGCCTGAACTATGGATGGAAGCAACTTGTTAGTCGAAATGGGAATTGACTCAAAGTTAGAAAACTTACCCTCGTGCTTAGGCAATGACTCAAGGGCAGCAACCAACTCGATACACTCTTCACTAGGATGCACGGCATGCAATGGAGTGTGTATGCCGTGGCCTAGTAACAATCCCCCTCCCTTGGTTTTGAGTTCCATGCTTCTTGTAATGACGTTTTCAAGCGCATCGGCGTTCAAATCTTCAAGGTATCCCTGCGCCAAAGAGTCAATTATATCAATGGAGAAACATGAATAATCCTCACTAGGATACTTAATAGAATCAGAAAGACTAAAATTCACAACTTCCCCATAAAATTCCATGGACAAAGTTCCATTAAACACATCAATCTTCGTTCAAGCCGTCTTCATGAATGGCCGTCCAAGGAGGATTGGCAATGAAGGGGCATGGTCAGATTCATCCATCTCGAGCACATAGAAGTCCGCCGGAAAGATTAAATGATTTACCTGCACTAACACATCTTCCAAAACTCCCTTTGGATAGGCATTAGATCTATCGGCCAATTGTATGATTACACCATCATTTTTCAATACTCCTAGGTTCATAGATGCATAAATTGAATATGGCATGACATTTATAGAATCACCTAGGTCTAACATGGCAGATTCGAAACGAGTGTTACCTATCACACAAGGAATGGTAAAACTACCCGGATCTTTGCATTTGGGGGGTAGTTTGCGTTGCAAGATGGCGGAGACATTTTCACCCACCTTTACCACTTCTTTGGTCGACATCCTCTTCCTAGTGGTGCAAAGCTCCTTTAAGAACTTGGCGTACCTCGGGACTTGCTTGATTGCATCCAAAAGGGGTATGTTTACTTGAACTTTCCGAAATGTTTCAAGTATGTCCTTCTCGGCTTCTTCTTTCTTCGTTTGCATAAACCTACTCGGAAAAAGCACATTCGGAGGAAAAACATTAGTAGGAACCGAATTTGACACATTCTTACCCTTTTTGGCCGAATTGGACATTTTTGGATCAATAAAAGCTTGCGGCAAAGGTGTTTCCACCTTTGCCGTGGGTTGGCTTAATTCCTCCTCTTCAATTCTCAGTTTTTCGTCCTCGTTAGGACCTGATGGTGATGGTGTAGGACCTGCCCCGACTTCTTTTCCACTTCTCAAGAGTATGGCCTTTGCACTTTCGAAGCCTCCCTTGGGGTTTGGAATGGTAGAACTAGGAAGTTGGCCTTGCTCACGAAACTTCCCTACAAAATCTGCAATCTGCCCAATTTGTTTCTCCAATTGCTCCACCCTCTTATCTTGGTTTTGCATGGCTTTGGCTTGATTTTCTTGCCCCTGAGACAAATTAGTTAGTAACTTAAGAAGTGTATCATTGTCTAGGGACGTACCTGAACTTGTTTGGGCAGATTGTGGAGGTGCTTGTGTGGGTGCGTTGATAGGAGTATATTTATGCGACTTAATTGGCTTGTTCTCATGCATTTACGTTGTGTTTCTTTAGTTATTTTAGTCCTTTATGCCATTTTCGTGTGTTTCTAGGTTCATATGGCTAAGGAAGCAAAAAGGTGCATTTTGGAGCATTTTGGAGCAAAATTGGGCTTGGAATGGATAGCTTATGTTTGGAGCCAAGGTGTTGGACGAAATTGAGGCACTTTAGGACACAAAACAATGGCCCTAGCCCAATTACATAACCTTGCCATGGCTTATCCCTTTTCCCCTTCCCTTGCCATGCAAACCACCCTATTTTAGGCCCATTCTATGCACTTAAACCCTAGCCCTTTAACCTTGCAGCCCCATTCCATCATTTCAGCACATTCACTTCCACCATTCACTCTTTAATCCACATGCATTCATCATCATTCACCCTAGCTTTAATTCACATGCTTTCCCATTCTTTAAATCAGCCACATGTACTCTTAAACATTCATCACATGCACTCCCATCCTTTACCATTGCAGCCACACTTCCACATGCATTTCCAACCCACATGTACCCTTTAATCATTCAACCATGCAGCCACACATTCACCCACATGCATGATGCGAGATTTATACGCACACAAATTAAACCCTCTTTTCGTCAAATTGTAGTATATGTATAAGTAGGGATCGTTCTGGACCGGGGATTAGGAGGGATTGTTAATCACTTGGAAACTGACTCAAAAACGTAAAATAAAGTTTAAAACACTAAACTAGACTCAAAGAATGTAAAACTAAACTTTAAAACTCTAAAACAAATCAAAAGACTCAAACAGTACCCAAAGCACTCGAAACTGCCTTAAAAACACTTTCTGGGCAGTTTTGAGCACCTTGAGTACTTTGGACGAATTTGGGAAACAAAATGAATCAAAACACTTATAAACACAAACTAAATGTATTTCTAACACTTTAAAATAAATGGGGGATTGGTTTTGACGAATTTAAAACTAAAACAGAAACTTGGAAACAAAACAGATTGTACAAACGAAATTGATGGAATAGAATGATGAAAAACTAGTTAGAGGGTTCCTTATCCACACATGAACATAAGCATATAATTTGACTCCCAATTATGACTTCAACAAACGATGAATGACAATGCTCCAAGTTAATTAGGTACGCTTAAATTAACCTTCAGATTTCCCTAGATTCATTGGATTGAATGGGATACGCATTACAACCAAATTATTCCTAATCAAAGTCCATAACATGGAATACGCATGATAGAGACATTCAACAAAGATCATTAAGTTCAACGGAAATCATAAACATCGACTAGGCATTCATAACTATGGAATACGCATGTTAATCCAGCCTAGGGTTTACTAAACACAATCGTGACTAGCGATTTTTACTACTCATGAATATAAGTTCATAACGATTAGGTGAAATTCCCTTATATCCTAGCATCAAGTTTAGGCATGCAAATTAAGTGTCGACCCTCAACCCACATACATAAACAAGTTCTTAATCAAAACAGAAAAGTAAACCACATCTAAAGTTCATGAATTCATAACTGGAGTAAATCAAATCATAACCAACATATGTCCATGGCTTCAAATTCGCCTCTAACTAAGAAGAAATTAGTTCCACATGTTTAACATAATTGAACAACAAGTTAAATTAAACATGAAAACAGAAACAAGAAAAGAAAGAACAAATTGATGGAATTGAATGGATGGAAAGTTAGCTACGGGGTTCATCTCCACACATGTTACACTTGCATAATAAAAAGATTTCCAATTGCATTTCAATAAACCATTAATTCTCAACGCTCCAAGTTAATTAGGTCCGCTTAAATTAACCGTCAAGTTCTCCTTAAGTTAATGAATTGGATGGGTTAGCGTAACGCAATTCACCACATTCTCCAAAAGTCCGTTACGTGAAAAGCACAATAAAGATACAATCAAAGATCATTAAGCATTATGAAAACTATAAGTGTTGACGAGGCATTCGTTACTATGGAATACGCATGAAACTTATGCCAAGAATTCGTTTAACGCGATTGTTTATAAGCAACCTCCACTACTAATGAATATAAGTTCGTAACTATTAGGTGAAACTCACTTATATTCTAGCGTCATATTCATGCATGAAAATTAAGTGTGCATTCTCAATAAACATACATAAATAAGTTATCAATCAAACGGTTAAACAAATTGAATCCACAACTTATGAAACGCAATTAGAAGTAATCAAATCAAAATGCAAGCATAAACATATATTTCGAATTCCCCCCTAGCCAAGAGGGGTTTAGTTCCTCATACGTACAAAACAAAGAGAATCAAAGAAACACCTAAACATTCCAACAACTCAAACTTGAATTGTATGAACGTTTAGGCCCTCTTCTCTTCCATTCCTCATTCGTACAAAACAAAGAGTATTGAAATTAAACATTGAAATCAAAGAAACACCTAAACATTCCAACAACTCAAACTTGAATTGTATGAACGTTTAAGCCCTCTTATCTTCCTCTTCGTTGTAGCACAAGGTCTAAGGATAGTTTGATGGTGTGAATGGTTTGGGGAGTGGTGAAAATGGAAGAGGAGTGGTGGAAATGGAAGGATGGTGTTTGGATTGTAAGGGAGAGTCACGGCACAAAGATGGTTTGATGGTCTACATTTCTGCAATGGATGAGTGAATATGGAAGAGTGTATGAATGAGTGAATGAGAATGAATCCATTGTGGCTGAAATGCATGCTTATTTATAGGTAAATAAGAGGGAACATGACAGCTAGGAGGTGGGTGGAAATCTGAAATGGTGATGGGAGATGCATGTGGCTGATTTATGCATGTGATTAAAGGGTGGGAGTGCATGTGCTTTGACAGAAATGAAAGGGAATGCACGGTTTTGGTTGATTTCTGGTGGTTGTGAGGTGGAAAGCTAGGTGGAAATGCATGTGGATTAAAGCTTTGTATGAATGCATGTGGCTGAAATGGTAAAGGATGGGATGCATGTAAGCCACGACAATGATGGTGTTTTTTCTATGGTGAATGATAATGTAATCTGAAATGGGAGAGCATGTGGATTAAAGGGGGAATGATGATGAATGCATGTGAATTATTTATGAAGGGAATGCATGTGCAATGAAGCGGAATGACAGCTAGGTTGAATATATTTAAAGGGACATGTGGGTTGGAAATGCATGTGAATGCATGTGTTGATGAATGGGATTGTGGAGATGCACGGCACATGTGTAGGAATGATTATGGATGCATGTGTTGAATGATTTCTTGGTGAGGGATGTGGAGTGGCTGGAATGATGAAAGAATAAAGGGTGCATGTGGGTTAATTAATTAAGTGAATGATATGATAAGTGAATGATAAGATAAGTGAATGATATGATAAGTGAATGATATGATAAGTGAATGATATGATAAGTGGTGATGATAAGTAATGATATGTGGGAGTGTGGCTGAAATGAAGGAGTGGAATGTTGGAATGTTATGCACGGCTAAAGATATAGGAAAGGTTTAAATGTCCTAAAACTAAAGGGAACAAGGTTCCAACACTTTGGTCTTCAATTAGGTCTTCAATTTCGTCCAACACTTTGGCTCGAAGCATAAGCTATCCATCCTTAGCCCAAAAGTGCTCCAAAAGTCTCCAAAATGCATCTTTTTGCTCCTTTAGCCCTTTGGACCTACAAACACACGAAAATAGCTTAAAGTACTAAAATAACTAAAGAAACATAACGTAAATGCACGAGAACAAGCCATTTAAGTCGCATGAATATGCTCCTATCAATGCACTCTTAAACAATCAGCCACATATTCTCCCATTTCCCCTATAAAAACCCATGCATTCACCACCTCTAAGACACATTCATTCACGCCAGAAATTCATTCCCTCTCTCTAACACAACCATACTTCACCATTCTTCATATTTTCTGCCCAAAAACACTCCTTGCCTTCCCCTACATCCATCCCTACCCTAAACACATCATTCTACTTCATCCATAACCCCCAAAACTCACCAAAACCCCTTGTGCCGCAACAACAAAGAGGAGGAGAAGAGGCCTAAACGTTCATACAATTCAAGTTTGAGTTGTTGGAATTTTTAGGTGTACTTCCTTTCCTTGATTTCAATGTTTACTTTGTTATTACTCTCTAAGTTTGTTGTAATCATGAGTGGCTAAACCCCTAATTAGTTAGGGGAAAGTTTGAAGCCATGAACATGTTTGAAATATGAATTGATTTCTTCCAATTGTGATTTGTTAAGTTGTGATTGCAATTCAATTATCATGTTTATTAAAAACTTGTTTTTGTATGTTGATTAGGGATGCATACTTAATCTTCATGCATAAACTCGATGCTAGTTTATAAACGAGTTTCACCTAATCATCACAAGTTTATAAACATGAGTAGTGAAGGTTGCTAGTCACAACCGCGTTAATTGAATTCTTGGCAAGAGTATCATGCATTCATAGTTACAATTGCCTCGTCAACACTTATAATTTTCATAGAGCATAATGATCTCTCATTGTATCTCTTCTATGCATTCATGTTGAGAACCATTGGAGAATGATTTGAATTGTCGCATGCATCATCCAATTCAATAACATAAGGAAAATTTGAGAGTTAATTAGTGCATCACGGTTAACTTGGGGTGTTGAGCATCATAGTTAATGAAAAGCAATTGGAGAATCGATTCATATATAAATGTGTCATGTGTGGAGAATGGACCTCTAACTAATCCATCCATCATCTTGTTTCTCAAATCCGTTTATACAATCTGCCTAGTTTATTAACTTGTTTTGTTAATTCACTTTTCGTCAAATCAAAACCCCCCTTTACTTTCTTGTTCGTTGGTGCTTAGAATCTGTTTAGTTTATGTTTTAAAAGTGTTTTGAATCAAGCCATAATCTTAAATTCGTCCAACATTGGGTTTAAGGTCAGAAACTGCCTAGTTAGTGTTTTTAGGCAGTTTTGAGTCTTTTGAACTTGTTTTGAGTCCTTTGAGTCTTTGTGAACGTTTTTAACTTTGTTTTTATGTTTTTGAGTCAATTTAGAGGTTTTAGCAAGCCCTCCTAATCCCCGGTCTAGAACGATCCCTACTTGCATCCTTACTACAATTTGACAACAAGAGGGTTAATTTGTGTGCTTAACTATTTTCGCATCAAATTTTGGCGCCGTTGCCGGGGATTAGCAAAATTGCTAATCCCTTGTGTTTTTGCCGTATGTTTTTAGTGTAATTTACCTAGTTTCTTATTTTGTTTTGTTTAGGTACTAGTGCATGACGCGGAGTTCTCAAACTGTGCATGCACATATCTTGGACTTTAATGACGATTTTGAACGTGATTTGAGAAGAAAGAGGAGGCATCCCGAACCTAGTGAACCTAGTGAACCTAGTTCAAGTTCAGAGGCCGAATCTGAGTTTGAAAGTGTGGAAGAAGAAGTTATGGCAGCGGACAATCGGACCATTAAAGAGCTTTCGGCCTCGGGGTTGGCCAATGCCGCACCATTATGCATTCAATACCCCGCGGCTGCCCAAGGCAAGACCAATGAATTCGAGTTGAAGTCAAGCTTGTTGCACCACATTCCGAAATACCATGGGCTTTCCATGGAAGATCCCAACAAGCATCTCAAGGAGTTCGAGGTTGTTTGTTCGAGCATGACACCCATAAATGTCGATGGGAACATTCTAATGATGAAAGCTTTTCCATTCTCTCTTGTGGAAAAGGCTAAGGATTGGCTTTATGAATTGGCACCCGGGACCGTTACTTCTTGGGAGAGCATGAAGAGAGCGTTCTTGGAGAAGTTCTTCCCTACTTCAAGAGTCATTCTCTTGAGGAAGAAAATTAGCGGAATCCAACAAAGTCAAGGAGAATCTTTTCCGGCATACTACGAGCGTTTTAAAGCCCTTGTTGCATCATGTCCTCAACATCAAATGAAGGAGGAGCTTCTCCTTCAATATTTCTATGAGGGCCTTCTTCCCATTGAAAGGCAAATGCTCGATGCTTCGGCGGGAGGTGCATTGGTGGACAAAACTCCTATGGCAGCCAAGACCCTAATTGCAAACCGTGCTCTAAATGCACAACAATATGAAGGACTTGGGCAAAGGGACCCCCCACGGCAACACTTGAATGAGGTAAGTTCTCAATCCGATATTCAATCTCAGTTAGCTAATCTTACTTCTATTATGTCTCAGATGGCTAAAGGAATGAAGATACAAGGACCGATTGTATGTGGTGTATGTTCTATCCAAGGACACCCTTCGGAAAGATGCCCTCAATTGATTGAGAATGGGGGATGGGAGAGTGCAAATGCCATTGGATTTCCGAGCCACAATCAACCAAGGAATGATCCATATTCCAACACATACAATCCAGGTTGGAAAGACCATCCAAACTTCAAGTGGAGGGAGCCTCAACAACCTCAACAACAAGGAGGCTTTAGACAACAACCCCCGGGGTTCTACACCAAGCCATTCGGCCCCAATTCAAACCAAGCACAACCTGCCCAAAACAATCAAGGTACGTCGTTGGACAATGAAACACTTCTTAAGTTACTTACCAATTTGTCTCAGGGGCAAGAGAATCAAACCAAAGCCATGCAAAACCAAGACAAAAGGGTGGATCACTTGGAGAAACAAATTGGGCAGATTGCGGAGTTTGTAGGACAATTCCGAGACAAAGGCAAGCTCCCTAGCTCAACCATTGTCAATCCAAAGGGAGGGTTCGAATCTGCCAAGGCAATCATGTTGAGAAGTGGTAAGGAGGTCGGAACCACCCCAATGTCGTCCAAAACAAGTCAAGAAGAGGACATGTTGCTGTAAGAAGAGGAGGAACAAGCAAAGAAGGCCATGGCAAGGGTGAAAGAAACTTTGCCGCAGCCCCCTATTGTGCCAAAACTGTCCAACATGCCTAAGGTAAGTCCAAATTCGACTTTGTCAAGTTCTATTCCACTAAACGTGCCCTTTCCTAGCAGGTTTAGGCAAACAAAGAAGGAGGAGCATGAGAAGGACATTCTTGAGACGTTTAGGAAAGTTCAAGTCAATATCCCGCTCCTAGATGCCATAAAGCAAGTGCCCAAATACGCTAAGTTCTTGAAGGAATTGTGCACTACAAGGAAGAGGGCGTCACATAAAGAGGTAGTAAGGGTAAGTGAGAACGTTTCCGCTGTTTTACAAAGAAAGTTACCACCAAAGTGCAAAGATCCAGGTAGCTTTACAATCCCTTGTATTATTGGTCAAACTAAGTTCGAACATGCTATGTTAGACTTAGGAGCTTCAATTAACGTCATGCCATACTCTATTTATGCTTCAATGAACCTTGGTGAATTGAAAAATGATGGTGTGATTATTCAGTTGGCCGATAGATCTAATGCCTATCCAAAGGGCGTATTGGAAGATGTCTTAGTGCAGGTGAATAATTTGATCTTCCCGGCGGATTTCTATGTCCTTGAAATGGAGGAAACCACCCATGCTCCATCCTTGCCGATTCTTCTTGGGAGGCCATTCATGAAGACGGCCCGAACTAAGATAGACGTGTTTAAAGGCACTTTAACAATGGAATTCGATGGGGAAGTGATTGATTTTAATTAGGTCCGCTTAAATTAACCTTCAAGTTTTCCTTAAGTTAATGAATTGGATGGGACAGCGCATACACAATTCAAAACATTCTCCAAAAGTCCTTTACGTGAATGATACGAGCATATTTATGCTACTTAGTTATGTTGTTTCCTTGCATTTAGTTACTTAATTACTATCTATTTTAGTCTTTTAAGCTATTTTCGTATGTTTTTAGGTCCTAATGGCAAAAGGAGCAAGAAAGTGCATTTTGAGGCTATTTGGAGCAGTTTTGGGCATGGATTGGATAGCTTAACTATGGAGCAATGTGGATGGACGAAATTGAAGTCAAGAGATGCTAGGAAAGGCTAAAAATCTGGAGAAAGAAGTCCAAATGCAAAGAAGATAAGGAAAGAGCAAGAAATAAGGAACCTTATCCAAATTTCCTTGTCTTATCCAAACCTTATCCAAACCTTATCCAACCTTATCTTATCCTATCCTAATCTTTTCCTACCTTAATTCCAACTTCAAAGATGACTACTTTTCACATTAAATCACCTAAATATCAAGTTCTAGAAGCCCTATTTTCGTGCATTAAGTTTATGCCACATGTAACCCTTCTAGAAGTTCTAGAATCTGCCACAAGGACCATTCCTTGTCCTCCTTGGAATCTAATTGAAAGTATCCTTGTTCTTTGGTGATTTGGAGTCCTAATTCCTCTCCTTTTCAGCCCAAATTCGTGCCTCCCCTTCACCCTATAAATACATGATGCCACAATGATAAGTCTCATTTTGCATGCATTTATATATTCCTTATTTGGCGTCTTTGTGATGTTTTTTGGATTGAACTAGTTGCATTTTACATTATTTGGTGTTAGTGTGCAGTCAAGTGTGTTTTAGGATCAAAGGGAAGGCAAATGAAGTAAAAACCATTCCTTTTGGTTGCTGAGCATTATTCCAAACGTGGAGAAGATTCGAGGGAGTTAAATTGAAGTCCAAATGAAGAACCTAGGAAACTTTTGACTGCTGGAATTTCAGGAAATGATGTGGAAGTGTTAAGTGGTGCAATTCGGCCACATTGGGTGGTTCTAAACAAGGCAAAAACATGCGGACACCTTGTTATTCCACATAACTTGTGCCGTGTATTCCCTTGCTTTGTCCAGCTCCATTTTGCACCAAAAACACCCATTCCCATTAACTAAAACATTCAGCCATATTTCCACCAACAAACACAATCATGTCATGCAAATCCCATGTGGTTCCAAGTCAGATTATGCACTTGTAAAACATCAAAACATGCATTCACATGCATGTCCACAACCTGACCGTGCATTCCATTACCTTTCTCCATTTCATCTTTGCAGAAATCCACATGCATCTTGATTAAATAAACCACACCCCTGCAGATCATGTCCATTCCTTGCACCCATCATTCCAGAAATCCATTCATCCCATCACTCCATGTGATTTCAACTCCCTCATGCCCATACCGTGCACTTCCATTCCCATTTGTAGATGTCCACTCCCTTGTGGCAGACATTGCACATGTATCTTGGATTAAATAGACCACATACCTGCAAATTATGTCCATGCTTTGCATCCATCACTCCAGAAATCCACTCATCCCACCATTTCATGCGATTCCAGCTCCTTCTTGTCTTTGCCGTGCACTTTCATATTCTTTTCCAGATTTGAACAACCAATTCCAGGTTGTCCATTTCAGCTTTGCAGCAAACACACATGCATGTTCAATTAAAATAGCCAAATACATGCATATTTCCCTAGTGCCGTGCATCCACCACCTCAGAAACCCACTCATTCCAGCTCACTTATGCACTGCCATCTGACTTGTGAAATTCCAGCTCCATTCTTAATGATGGCAGTGACATTTCCTCTCTATAAAAACCGTGCAAACTCACTTCATGGGGTTCGGTTGGTTCATTCCATTATTCACACACATAGCCGCTGCATTCCCACTCCATTTTCTGTCCATTTCTGTCCCAAGGGCAGAAACCATTCAACCATAACCAATCTACCTTCATCCGCACCACATTTGGAAAACCAACACCGAAGGCACTCTTCAAGGAATTCAACATCAGTTTTGCTTCAAGGGTTTCTTCTTATTAATTCTATGTTCATTCATGTTTTATATTTTCATGTTAAATCTTTTGTAAACATGAATTGTAACTAATCCTCCTATAGGGATTCGATGTAACCTTGCAAAGTTTGCCATGTAATTAAGTTATAATGCTCAGTTTGTCCATCTATTTCTTGTTTCATTCTCTGATTTAATGGTGACTTAGTGTGTTGATTTTAATGTTTGATCATCATTTGAATTAATCACTAAGTTGTGTAGCCAAGATTAAAACACACATCATGCATAATCTTGGTAGATATGTGAATGAATGAAGGGAATGTTTAGCAAACATCCTGCCGAGTTATTCCCTTTGGTTTTATGAAAGTTTCTTGTGCATTACATACTCTTGATTATGAACCAAAGTTGCACATCACAACTAGGTTCATGATTAGAGACATTTGATCAAATCCACACATCATATGGTTGATCATGTCCAAGTGAAACAAACTCAAGAAATAGGTAGATGAATGAGTATAAACTAACTTAACAAACATGGACTTAGTTGAGCAATGGTGAAACCGAATCCCTAGCTTCATTTCCATTGGTACTATCCCATTTTGTTAGTTGTTGATTCATTTATTTGTGTTTACTTCATTTTCTTATGCTTTCAAGTTACAACAACAAATCTGCCTATTCTGTTTAGTTTGATTCATTTCATAGAGTTCTTGCAAAACAAGTCATTACATAGGTCCAATTAGTCCCTGAGGATTCGACACCCTTGCTTGTGCCATTATACTAAATATATTCTAGCATTAGGAAGGAATAATACTTCAACAAAAATGGCGCCGTTGCCGGGGACTGATTTCAGTCCCTTGTAATTGCTTGTTTGCTATTTAAAATTTGTTCATTTCATTGTTGTTTGCTAGTTAAACTTTGTTCTTTTCATTGTAGGTAGATTCTTGATTTTCATTCAAACTTGTGTTACTTTGTTCCAGGTAGTATATGTCAAATAGACTTGTTGAGTTAGGCCAAAGAATTGAACGGTTGAAGGGCCACACTTTGGACAACTTTGTGCCATCAAGTTCATCCATTATCCGTGCAGAAGAGGAAGGGAATTCACCTAGTTCAACAAGTAAAGAATCTGAGCAATTTAATTGGGAAGGAGAAGAGGAGATGGCGGGCAACGAAGATGAGCTTCGAGCTTTGGAGGACTTTGCTCAACCAATCATACCAAATTCACCTTCATGCATCTTGCTGCCCACAGAAGCTAGAAACTATGATCTCAAATCTTCACATTTCCATATGTTTCCTTCATTTTATGGCTTACCTAATGAAGACCCTTTAGCTCATATTAAAGAGTTTTACAATGTTGTGAGTGGTTTACCTTTGCAGGGAGTAAGTGAAGCAAATTTGAGGATGAGAGTGTTTCCTTACACCTTGAAAGATAAGGCCAAGAGTTGGTTGATGACTCTAACACCAGGTTCCCTCACTACATGGGATGTCGTGGCTAAGAAGTTCTTGGAGAAGTTCTTTTCCACTCAAAAGACAGCCACATTAAGGGGACAAATCTTCAACTTCAAACAAGATGATGGAGAACCTTTCAATGAGTGTTGGGAGCGTTTTAAAGGCCTCTTGATACAATGTCCACACCATGGGTTACCTTTTCACTTACAAATGCAAATTTTCTATGATGGACTAACCCAAACTTGTCAATCAACTGTTGATAATGCAGCAGGTGGAGCATTGAAGAAAAAGAATGCTCAAGAGTCATATAACATTTATGAGATGTTGGGGTCTAATGCTCAACACAAAGATTTGAGGGGTAAGAAAGTTGGAGTCTATGAAACAAGTTCTAATCATGAGCTTTTGTTGCAGGTAGCTAACCTAGAAAGGAAGCTTGAATCCGTGCTCAACATGGTGCCAAAAGCAAATGAAGTGTGTGCCATTTGCAACATACCAAGCCATCCTACTCACCAATGTCCATCTAGGGAGGCTTACCCTGAGTATGTTCAAGAGCAAGTGAACCTAATGAATTCTTACAATCAAAGACCAAGGAATGATATGTATTCCAATACATATAACCCGAGTTGGAGAGATCATCCCAACCTTTCATGGAAGAACAACAATCAATTCCAAAATTTCCAACCAAAACCTGCCACTACCCTTGAGGATACGGTTAAGTTGTTAGCCCAAAACACTTTGCAATTCCAACATTCCACAAATAGCACTCTCCAACAACATTCAGCAGCCCTAACCAAAATGGAGACACAATTGGGGCAGATTGCAGATGCCTTGAACCAAAGAGAGGTTGGGAAGTTTCCAAGCCAACCCGTGATACTCCAAAGGAACCAAGAGCAAGCCAAAGCAATCACTACACTTAGAAGTGGTAAGGTTATTGATAATAGAGTTGGCAATGAAGTTACTAATGAATATGATCATGTGAATGCAGGTGTTACTCAAGGAGACAATGAGAAACCAAATGAGGAACCAAGCCATGCTACTTCATCATTTGAAGCACCAAATCTTCATAAGGCCGAGAAACCATACACTCCACCAATACCATTCCCTGGAAGACTTGCCAAGAGCAAGCAGGATAAGTCATTTAAGGAGATTTTTGATATACTAAGCAAAGTGAATGTTAATTTACCTTTGCTTGATGTCATTAGGAACATGCCGGCATATGGGAAGTTCTTCAAGGAGTTAAACAGCTACAAAATGAAGTATGGACCACATGAGAAGGTTGTGGTGTCTGAGAATGTGAGTGCAGTTTTGCAAAGAAAACTTCCACCAAAGCTCAAGGATCCAGGAAGTTTCTCTATCAACATCACCATAGGGGACAAGAAAGTAGAGAAGGCAATGCTTGATTTGGGTGCTAGCATCAACTTAATGCCTTATTCAGTGTACCTTCAACTAGGATTGGGAGATTTGAAAGCCACCACCATTTCATTACAACTTGCAGACAGATCCGTGAAATATCCAAGAGGTATAGTAGAAGATATTCTAGTTCAAGTTGATAAACTAATCTTGCCTGCAGATTTTGTAGTGTTGGACATGGAAGAAGCTCCTATACATGATCGTGAGTTGCCTATATTGCTTGGGAGACCTTTCATGGCCACGGCCAAAACCATCATTGATGTGCAAAATGGACTCCTCACTATGACAGTGTTAGGAGAGACAGTTCAATTCAAAGTGTTTAAGTCTCTTTCTCATCCTTCTTCCTCTCTTGATTGTTATGTCATTGATGTGCTTGATTCACTTGTTTTCTCTAAGTTCTTGCAGGCACAATCTAATGAACCATTACAAACTGTTTTAAGTCAATCTCAAGATGAGTTTGATGAAGATGATGCACTCATGGAAGAAGTAGCTGCCTTGGAAGCATTGGCACCATATCCTTTGAATGTTTCACCTCTTTTAGAGCCTTTAGAATCATCAATGTCACATCTAACTCCTTCTACTGTTAAAGCACCCAAGCTTGAACTTAAACCACTTCCACCACATCTAAAATATGTATATCTAGCTGAATTTGAAACTCTTCCAGTTATCATAGCTTCTGACCTCACCCCAATTGAAGAAGATAAACTAATTAGGGTGTTAAAAGAGTTCAAATCAGTTTTTGGTTGGTCTATTGCAGATATCAAGGGAATAAGCCCTACCATGTGCATGCATAGGATTCTTTTGGAGGAAGGGGCAAAGTCAACCCGTGAGCCACAAAGAAGACTCAATCCACACATGAAGGAGGTTGTTAGGAATGAGGTGTTGAAATTGTTAGATGTGGGGATCATATATCCCATTTCTGATAGCAAATGGGTGAGTGCTATTCAGGTGGTGCCTAAGAAGGTGGGAATCACTGTGATGAGGAATGAAAACAATGAGCTTGTGCCCACAAAGCCCACAGCTAGTTGGCGTGTTTGCACCGATTACAGGAAGTTGAATTCTAGCACTAGAAAAGATTACTTTCCTATGCCTTTCATAGATCAAATGCTTGAAAGATTGGTAGGTTACTCACACTATTGTTTTCTTGATGGTTACTCAGGTTACAATCAAATTGCGATCGCTCTGGAGGATCAAGAGAAAACAACCTTTACTTGCCCCTTTGGCACATTTGCATATAGGAGAATGCCTTTTGGACTCTGCAATGCTCCAGCAACATTCCAAAGATGCATGTTGGCCATCTTTTCTGACATGGTAGAAAGATTCATTGAGGTATTTATGGATGACTTCTCAGTGTTTGGTTCCTCTTTTGATGAATGTCTTAACCATCTCTCTTTAGTACTTCAAAGATGTCAGGAAACAAATTTGGTTCTCAATTGGGAAAAGTGCCAATTTATGGTGAAACAAGGAATTGTGTTGGGACATGTAATCTCTAGCAAAGGAATGGAGGTGGACAAAGCCAAAATTGACGTCATCACCAATATGGTAGCCCCCACCACTGTGAAGGGAGTAAGAAGTTTTTTGGGCCATGCGGGTTTTTATCGTCGTTTCATTAAGAACTTTTCAATGATCACTCGTCCATTATGCAATCTGTTAGCTAAAGATGTTGTATTTCATTTTGATAAGGCTTGTATGGATGCATTCAATACTTTGAAATATGAACTAACCTCGACCCCTATTATTATGGCACCAGATTGGTCGTTACCTTTTGAATTAATGTGTGATGCCTCTGACTATGCTATTGGTGCAGTTTTAGGGCAAAGGGTGAACAAGCTTCCGCATGTGATCTACTATGCAAGCAGGACTCTGCATGATGCTCAACTCAACTATTCCACAACTGAAAAGGAGTTGCTTGCTGTTGTTTTTGCCTTAGAAAAGTTTAGGTCATATCTTGTGGGATCTAAAGTTATTGTGTTTTCTGATCATGCAGCCCTTAGGTACTTGATGACAAAGAAGGATGCTAAACCACGCTTGATTAGATGGATACTCTTACTACAAGAGTTTGACTTGGAAATTCGAGATAAGAAGGGCAGTGATAATGTTGTGGCTGACCATTTGTCCAGGCTTAATGAAAACCATGGAGTTGGACAACCTTTGCCCCTAAATGAATCATTTCCAGATGAACAACTCCTTGTTGTTCAAGAAAAAGAACCATGGTATGCAGATTTTGTTAATTATCTTGCTTGTGGTATAATGAGAAATGACCTTTCTTTTCAGGAAAGAAAAAAGTTCCTTGCCATGGTAAAGCACTACGTTTGGGACGAACCATATTTGTTTAAATATTGCCCTGATCAAATCATTAGGAGATGTGTCCCAGAGAGTGAGCAACAAAGCATCCTAACATTTAGCCACACATTGGCATATGGAGGCCATTTTGGTGCCAAAAAGACATCTCTAAAGGTTTTACAATCTGGTTTCTTTAGGCCTACTTTATTCAAAAATGCTTTTGATTTTTGCTCCAAGTGTGATAGGTGCCAGAAAATGGGGAACATTAGCCGAAGAAATGAGATGCCATTGAACAACATTTTGGTGGTGGAACTCTTTGATGTTTGGGGAATCGATTTCATGGGACCATTTCCATCCTCTTTTGGCTACTTATACATATTAGTGGCAGTGGATTACGTATCCAAATGGGTTGAAGCCATTGCTACAAGAACTAATGATCATAAGGTTGTGTTGAATTTTCTTAAAGTTGTGATTTTTTGTAGGTTTGGAACCCCAAAAGCTATTATTAGTGATGGTGGCAGCCATTTCTGCAACAAACCTTTTGAATCCTTGATGAAGAAGTACAACATCAACCACAAAGTGGCAACCCCGTACCATCCTCAAACCTCAGGACAAGTGGAAATTAGCAATAGGGAGATCAAGAACATTTTGATGAAGACTGTGAGCCCTACAAGGAAGGATTGGTCATTGAGGTTAAATGATGCACTATGGGCATATAGAACAGCATACAAGACCCCCATTGGCATGAGTCCTTATCGCCTTGTGTTTGGGAAAGCTTGTCATTTGCCAATGGAGCTTGAACACCGTGCATATTGGGCCATCAAGAAGTTCAACTTTGATTACAAGGATGCTGGAATAGCAAGGAAACTCCAACTTAATGAGTTGGAAGAACTTAGAAATGAGGCATATGAGAATGCCAAAATCTACAAGGAACGGACTAAGCTCTATCATGACAAGGCCATCCTAAGGAAGGAGTTTCACCAAGGTATGAAAGTACTTTTGTATGACTCACGTTTGAGACTTTTTCCAGGTAAATTGAAGTCTAGGTGGGTGGGACCATTCAAAGTGTTACAAACATTTCCCCACGGAGCTGTGGAGATAGAGAACATGAAGAATGACACCTTTTTTAAAGTCAATGGGCAGCGATTGAAACTGTACTTGGAGAAAGTGGAGGAAGAGCCAGTGTATCAAGTTGTAGATTTTCTTAAGTTTACAACACCATGAACAAGCTACCATGTCTTGCCTAGACATTAAATAAAGCGCTTGCTAGGAGGCAACCTAGTGTGGTTTGTGTTCTTTCCTTATTTTGTGTTTATGTTATTTCCATGCCATATTCTTTGCCTATTAACTTTGCATACAATTTTAAGCATCGAGGACAATGCTTAGGTTAGGTTTGGGGGTGTGGGATGGAAGGTTTGTGTTTTGTGTTTGTTTTATGTGTTAGTTTTGGTTAAAGGTGTTTTGCTTACTAATATGAATGTATATGAGGGCTATGTTTGAAAACAAACGATTGGGTTGCTATGAAAAAGTGTTGCATCTTGTTGTCATGTATAAAGCTTTAAATCTTGAAATTATGATCATGGAGGTACCATACTCAAATTCTGGAAGAAGAATAGTGGAGACTACCCTAGTGAGTTATTTTGAGCCTAATTGTTTCTTTGAGAGGGTTTAAAGAGTTTCTACTCCTATCTTTTTCTTTCAATTTCACTTTAAATGATCTCATTAATTCTATTTCGTTTGGATGCTAAGAATCATTCTCCTTTGCAGATACCATGTCTTTAGTATCATTCATGAATGAACTCAATGAGATGATGTTAGGCTATGCATGTTTAACTACTAAAAGGCTTAAATCCTACCCATTTGTGTGCTCCATTCACCCTTGTTGCAGCCAAACACTTTAACCTAACTCTTTCATCACCCACACCATAATCTACCCATTCTAGCCCATTACAAGCCATACCTTATAGTTTGGGGAATACCGATGTGATGAAGACTAAGGGCAGATTGAGTTATAGAGCAAGATTGTGGCGTGTACCGAGGGCACCTATGTTGAAAATGTTTCTACAAAAAAAAAAAAAAAAAAAAAAAACAGAGGATCAAAGTGGATACAAATTCCAAATCGCCTCATTATAAAGCATAGGGCCTGGACACCAAAAACAAAAGAAGACAAATGCTAGTGAAGAGCCTCAAAGACACTTTGGTATGCCCCAAACTCTAGTATTTCATATCAAATCTTTCATAACATATACCCTAAGCCTTGCATTACAACCTTGAAGAAGACCTAACTGATCATTGAGGATGTATTCATGGGTGATGATAAGTGTGTGTATTTCTATATTCTTAGCATTTGATTCATTTCATGAGATCTACTCAGAAACTGTGCTTCCATTTCAGATTTCATATGTGAGAATTTTGATTCCCTTTACATAATTTCACTCATATATGTTGTTGAGAGACTAAACCTTAAGATCTGAGTGAGAACTTGAGTGGAAGCTGTGAGGAGTAGAGTTGAGGCGAATTCTATCTTAAACATTTGGGTATGGTGACTTTGAAGTTGTAAGATATGGAGAAATATCTTTATACGTTACAATTGATACGATTCTTTGAAGTGGCAATCTTTTGAGTTGAATGAATGACAAAATCTTCATTGGTTCTTATTAGTTTGTTTAAAGCATGTATTAGCCAAATTGTTTGCAGTATTTGTAGATGTTTGTGGGTGTCATCACTGTAAACCCTCAGGAGACACATCTCCTCCAACTAGGGACACCTAGGGGTTCAAAGGCTTGTTGCACATGCTCAGTGCAATCGTTTAGCCAGCGAAAGTGGTTTAGTTAAATGTTTGTGTTTTGTGTGTTTTAGTTTTAAGTTTGCTCGAGGACTAGCAAAAACCAGGTTTGGGGGTATTTGATAAGTCTCATTTTGCATGCATTTATATATTCCTTATTTGGCGTCTTTGTGATGTTTTTTGGATTGAACTAGTTGCATTTTACATGAATTGTAACTAATCCTCCTCTAGGGATTCGATGTAACCTTGCAAAGTTTGCCATGTAATTAAGTTATAATGCTCAGTTTGTCCATCTATTTCTTGTTTCATTCTCTGATTTAATGGTGACTTAGTGTGTTGATTTTAATGTTTGATCATCATTTGAATTAATCACTAAGTTGTGTAGCCAAGATTAAAACACACATCATGCATAATCTTGGTAGATATGTGAATGAATGAAGGGAATGTTTAGCAAACATCCTGCCGAGTTATTCCCTTTGGTTTTATGAAAGTTTCTTGTGCATTACATACTCTTGATTATGAACCAAAGTTGCACATCACAACTAGGTTCATGATTAGAGACATTTGATCAAATCCACACATCATATGGTTGATCATGTCCAAGTGAAACAAACTCAAGAAATAGGTAGATGAATGAGTATAAACTAACTTAACAAACATGGACTTAGTTGAGCAATGGTGAAACCGAATCCCTAGCTTCATTTCCATTGGTACTATCCCATTTTGTTAGTTGTTGATTCATTTATTTGTGTTTACTTCATTTTCTTATGCTTTCAAGTTACAACAACAAATCTGCCTATTCTGTTTAGTTTGATTCATTTCATAGAGTTCTTGCAAAACAAGTCCAATTAGTCCCTGAGGATTCGACACCCTTGCTTGTGCCATTATACTAAATATATTCTAGCATTAGGAAGGAATAATACTTCAACAAAAATGGCGCCGTTGCCGGGGACTGATTTCAGTCCCTTGTAATTGCTTGTTTGCTATTTAAAATTTGTTCATTTCATTGTTGTTTGCTAGTTAAACTTTGTTCTTTTCATTGTAGGTAGATTCTTGATTTTCATTCAAACTTGTGTTACTTTGTTCCAGGTAGTATATGTCAAATAGACTTGTTGAGTTAGGCCAAAGAATTGAACGGTTGAAGGGCCACACTTTGGACAACTTTGTGCCATCAAGTTCATCCATTATCCGTGAAGAAGAGGAAGGGAATTCACCTAGTTCAACAAGTAAAGAATCTGAGCAATTTAATTGGGAAGGAGAAGAGGAGATGGCGGGCAACGAAGATGAGCTTCGAGCTTTGGAGGACTTTGCTCAACCAATCATACCAAATTCACCTTCATGCATCTTGCTGCCCACAGAAGCTAGAAACTATGATCTCAAATCTTCACATTTCCATATGTTTCCTTCATTTTATGGCTTACCTAATGAAGACCCTTTAGCTCATATTAAAGAGTTTTACAATGTTGTGAGTGGTTTACCTTTGCAGGGAGTAAGTGAAGCAAATTTGAGGATGAGAGTGTTTCCTTACACCTTGAAAGATAAGGCCAAGAGTTGGTTGATGACTCTAACACCAGGTTCCCTCACTACATGGGATGTCGTGGCTAAGAAGTTCTTGGAGAAGTTCTTTTCCACTCAAAAGACAGCCACATTAAGGGGACAAATCTTCAACTTCAAACAAGATGATGGAGAACCTTTCAATGAGTGTTGGGAGCGTTTTAAAGGCCTCTTGATACAATGTCCACACCATGGGTTACCTTTTCACTTACAAATGCAAATTTTCTATGATGGACTAACCCAAACTTGTCAATCAACTGTTGATAATGCAGCAGGTGGAGCATTGAAGAAAAAGAATGCTCAAGAGTCATATAACATTTATGAGATGTTGGGGTCTAATGCTCAACACAAAGATTTGAGGGGTAAGAAAGTTGGAGTCTATGAAACAAGTTCTAATCATGAGCTTTTGTTGCAGGTAGCTAACCTAGAAAGGAAGCTTGAATCCGTGCTCAACATGGTGCCAAAAGCAAATGAAGTGTGTGCCATTTGCAACATACCAAGCCATCCTACTCACCAATGTCCATCTAGGGAGGCTTACCCCGAGTATGTTCAAGAGCAAGTGAACCTAATGAATTCTTACAATCAAAGACCAAGGAATGATATGTATTCCAATACATATAACCCGAGTTGGAGAGATCATCCCAACCTTTCATGGAAGAACAACAATCAATTCCAAAATTTCCAACCAAAACCTGCCACTACCCTTGAGCAATGGTGAAACCGAATCCCTAGCTTCATTTCCATTGGTACTATCCCATTTTGTTAGTTGCTGATTCATTTATTTGTGTTTACTTCATTTTCTTATGCTTTCAAGTTACAACAACAAATCTGCCTATTCTGTTTAGTTTGATTCATTTCATAGAGTTCTTGCAAAACAAGTCATTACATAGGTCCAATTAGTCCCTGAGGATTCGACACCCTTGCTTGTGCCATTATACTAAATATATTCTAGCATTAGGAAGGAATAATACTTCAACACACAACACTCAAAAACCACCACTCTCTACCACAAATTTACACCACACCATCCACCACACCTCAAGACCCTAAATTCACACAAATCCCCATTGTTGGCAGCAAGGAAGGAAGGAGGAGCCACCTGGAGTGTTTCTAGGTGTATTCTATCTTTGTTTTTAATGTTTAAGTTTAATTATCTTTGTTTTGCGAACATGTGGAACTAACTTCTTTTTAGTTAGAGGTGAATTTGAAGCCATGATTATATGTTTTATATGAATTGATTACGTCCAGTTATTGTTTCTCAAGGCCTGAATGTGATTTGCTTATCTAAGTTATTAAAACTTGTTTATGTATGTGGGTTGGGGGTCGACACTTAATTTGCATGCATGAATTTGATGCTAGAGTATACAGGGGTTTCACGTAATAGTTATTCACTTATATTCACAAGTAGTGGAGGTTGCTAGTCACAATCGTGTTAAGTAAATCCTTGGTATGAGTCTCATGCGTTTCATAGTGATGAATGCCTTGTCAATGTTTATGATTTTCACAAAACTTAATGACTTTTGATATGTATCTTTATCATGCGTTTCATATAGGGAACTTGAGAAAGATAATTTGGTTTAGATGCGTATTCCATCTAATTCAATGAAAAAAGGAAAATCTGATGGTTAGTTGTGCGATGCAATTAACTTGGGGCGTTGTGATTCATAGTCTAAAGGAATAATAACTGGAAATTGGTTCGTATGCATATATCATGTGTGGAGAAGGACCCTCTAACTAGCCTTTCACCCATTTATTTCACTTAAATTCGTTTTTCCAAAGTATTTTCTACAAAGTTTTTGTTTTAAGTTTTAAATTCGTCAAAAACAATCCCCCTTTCATTTAGTCTTGTTATTTGAATCAAAATCTGTTTTCTTTGAGTCTTTTGAGTCAAGTTAAGGTTTATTTTCGTCCAAAACACTTGTTAGGTCTAAAATTGAGTCTTTTTGAGTGTTTGTTGCTGTTTTGAGTGTTTTAAGTTAGTTTAGAGTCTATAGAGTCTATTTTAGTGTTTTTTTGAGTCTTAATTGTGTTGATTAGCATCCCTTCTAATCCCTGGCCTAAAACGATCCCTACTTTCATATACTACAATCATAGGGTTTTAATTTGAGTGTTAGAATATTTCACATCTGTGAAAAGCACAATAAAGATACAATCAAAGATCATTAAGCAACATGAAAACTATAAGTGTTGACGAGGCATTCGTTACTATGATGAGCATGAAACTAGTGCCAAGAATTCATTTAATGCGATTGTTTATAAGCAACCTCCACTACTTGTGAATATAAGTTTGTAACTATTAGGTGAAACTCACTTATATTCTAGCATCATATTCATGCATGAAAATTAAGCGTGCACTCTCAATAAACATACACAAATAAGTTATCAATCAAGCAGTTAAACGAATTGAATCCAACATGAAATTCCAACCAAAGGTAATCAATTCATATTGCAAGCATAAACATAGTTTCGAATCACCCCCTAGCTAACTAGGGATTTAGCCTCTCATGTTCACAGAAAGAGAAATAAAATTGAAATTAAACATAAAGAACAAAAGATTGATTACACCTAGAACGCCCAACGAATCCACTTGAATTTCTGCGCGTTTAAGCTCCTCTTTCTCCTTTCTTCTTGTTGCGCAGAGAGGTTTTATGGTGTTTTTGGATGGTTTTCTGGGTTATAGATGGGTTTAGGGTGATATGGTGGTGCGGCAAGGAGGTGGGAAGATGTATGGAGGTGTGGATGGTGTATGGAATGGTGGAGGAAGGGTGGAGTGGCTGCGGCAAGGTTGGGAAGTGGCTGGAATGGAGGGAATAGGCTGCGGCAGAGAAGAATAATGGGATGGTGGTTGCGGCTTAGGGTGAATAGGGTGAATGATGATGAGTGAATGAATGAAAAAGGCTCTAGGGTGAAAATAATAGGTGCGGCTTAGGGGGAATTAGGGTTATTCAAGAATGATCACAGAAAAGGGATGTATTTGCGGCTGATATGGATGATAGATCAATGGGAGGCTACGGATTCAAGGGAGAGTATGGAAGGGTGGCTGCAAGATGAAAAGAATGAATAATAGAGAGTCTAGGGGTTTAAAATATATATGGTTCCAGAAATTAACCCTAGCTTATTTTTATTAACTAAAATAAATTCAAAGGCTTCTAGAATTAGGAAATAAAATCAGAAATTAAAGAGGGAATGATTAAAGGGTGCGGCTAGGGTTTATTTGAAAGGGAAATAGGTTTACGTTTCAGAAATAAAAGGGAGAGTGGCTGCAAGGAAAAAGGGTTAGGGTTTAGATGCATAAAAAGGGACAAAAATGCCCCCCCTTGCACGGCAAGGGAAGGGAATTAGGGTTAAGGCACGACAAAGGGTTTAAAGTGGCCTAGGGCCTTTGTTTTGTGTCCTAAAGTGCCTACAAGGCCTTCAAAGTGGCTAGAAAATACGGACGTTTAAGATTAGGAAAGGTTACCAAAACGGGAAACCTAGGGTTAACTTTCCTATTTCAAGTAGGAATTCTTGTTGGAGTAGGATTCCTCGTTTGAGTAGGAATTCATCGTTTCTTCAAGTCTTCAACTCATTCATTCCTCTTTTGCTCCAAAAGACTCCAATTTGCATCTTCTTGCACACTTTGGCCTTATAATCTGAAAATACACAAAAGTGACTTTAAACACTAAAATAACTAAGGAAACACAACATAAATGCACGAGAACAAGCTAATTAAGTCGCATGAATATGCTCCTATCAATTACCTTCTTTGGAGAGTTATAATCTGTGATTCTTTGTTTTCTAAAGTTGTTGCATGATCTCATTATTCCTTGCTTGGTTGCTACTTAGAATGCAATTGTATCATGATAGAACTAAATGCTAGAACTTATACCCGTTTCATTCAAAGCATGACATTGAGTTGCATAACACATATCAAGATGAAGTTGTGTAGTTGCCACCATAGCCAAATAGCCTTACTTCCCATATTTCGTTTATTTTGTAAGTTTTAACCCCGTTGAGCCTTGTTTAGCCTTTATTCTTTGCTAACCCACATTATCCTCACCTAGCCTAGTTTAGGACAGTCCACACCCTTGTTCTTAAAAGATTGTGAGCATGACTTAAATGAATTCCTTTTGAGTTACATTATGCAAGAAAATGAGTGTGGGGGAGGGAATGTTTGTTCTTAAGTTTATATGTATGTTTTGAGATTCAAAAGAAAAGAAAAAGTTGTGAAAAACGTATGAAAAAGAAAAACAGAAAAGAAAAGAAAGAAAGAAAGGAAAAAGAGCTTGAAAAGATGTAAGAATGAGTGATTAAGTGTTGAATGTTGAAGAAAGGGTCCAAAACACCAAATCTGGCCCTAAATTGTCTAAATTTTCCCTTTTTGTTCAAAAGTTGAGTTTTCATTCAAAAGTGAATTCTAAGTTGATTCAAATGCTTTGCTCACTATTTCTTTAAGAACCTTTGTTTTCCATATCCCTTCTTTGTTAGCCAAACACCTTTAGCCCCGTTTCAACCCTTATGCTTCAATCTTGATCGTTATGTGTTCAATAATGTGGAGTTTGGAATTGATATGAGCATATGGTGTCAATGGTTCTTGCATCTAAGTAGTAGCATTCCTTTCATGAGATCTTATTCATACATTCACTTATAACTCCAGAAAAGTGCTTTCTTTGTTAAAACATATGTGAGTATTAGTTTTCATATCTACATTAATCTTCTCACATATAACTAGTATAGGGAGTGTAGTTAGAAAATCTGAGTGAAAATTGAGTGCATATCTAGTAAGGACTTGAGGGAATTCTCTAAGGCATGTTACTACATTCAAAATGTTGTTTTAATCGATCAATTGTGAACTAGTAAGTGGTGACTGTGATTAAGTATGTGCTCAAGTGTAAAGATGACCAAAATCTGTGGAAATGATGATTTTTAACATGTCATGTGCATTGGAAATCCCTGAGGCAAATGTTGGAAGGTTTAGGTTGTGTTTTGTTCGTTTTGTCTCGTTTCGTGTTCCGTTGTTTGTTTTGTTTTGCTCGAGGACTAGCAAAAGCTAAGTGTGGGGGAATTTGATAGGAGCACATTTAGGCGACTTAGTTGGCTTGTTCTTGTGCAGTTACGTTGTTATTTCTTAGTTCTTTAAGTCTTTTAAGCCATTTTCGTATGTTTTCAGGTTCTAAGGGCTAAAGGAGCAAAAATGTGCATTTTGGAGCAAAATTGGGCTTGGAATGGATAGCGTATGTTTGGAGCAAAAGGGATGGACGAAATTGAAGACCTAATGAAGTTAGGATTCCTAATCACAAGAGGATTCCTAATCAAATGAGGAATCCTAGTCAAAGAAGGTTTCCTACTTGAAGTAGGAAAGTTAAGCCCAGGGTTTCCTATCTTGGTTTGACATTTCCTAAATTCTAATTGTCCTTATGTCCCAAACACTTTGAAGACTTCATATGCATTCTAGGATACAAAACAAAGGTCCCTTGACCTTTCCTCTTCCTTGTCGTGCACCATTTCAAACTTTCCCTTTAGCATCATCCCTTGCCGTGCAAGGGAACCTTGTTTCCTTTAGTTTTAGGACATTTAAACCTTTCCTATATCACAGCCGCACCTCCCTTGACCTTTCCTCTTCCTTGCCGTGCAAGGGAGATGGTTCTTTCCTATTTCATTGCATTAAAACACATTCCTTTTGTGTTTTATGCCATTGCCGCAACTTTTAGGTAGTTTCCTTTAAATTTCTGATTTGATTTCCTATTTCTAAAAGTTTTTGACTTAAATTCTGATTACCTAAATAACCTAGGGTTTTAATTCCTGAAATCCTATAAATAAACCTCCTTGTTGCAGCCACAAATTATTGGGGGGATTCACCATTCACGCCAGAAAATCATCCCATCCCTCTAACACATCCATACTTCACCATTCTCCATATTTTCTGTCCAAAACCAACCTTTGCTGTACCCTACATCCATCCCAACCCTAAATCCATCATTCTACATCACCCATAACCCCCTAAACTCACAATAACCTCTTGTGCCGCAGCAATTAGGAGAGGAATGAGGCCTTGAACGTTTCATGCTTGCAGATTGGAGCGTTTTTAGGTGTACTTCGTTCTTGTTTTCAATGTTTACTTTGTTATTAATTTCTGAGTTTGCTGTAATCATGAGTGGCTAAACCCCTAATTGGTTAGGGGAAAGTTTGAAGCCATGAACATGTTTGAGATATGAATTGATTTCTTCCAATTGTGATTTGTTAAGTTGTGATTGTAATTCAATTATCTGTTTTATTCAAAACTTGTTCTTGTATGTTGATTAAGGATGCATACTTAGTTTTCATGCATGAACTCAATGCTAGTTTATAAACGAGTTTCACCTAATCGTCACAAGTTTATAAACATGAGTAGTGAAGGTTGCTAGTCACAACCGCGTTAATTGAATTCTTGGCAAGAGTATCATGCATTCATAGTTACAATTGCCTCGTCAACACTTATGATTTTCATAGAGCATAATGATCTCTCACTGTATCTCTTCTATGCATTCATGTTGAGGACCGTTGGAGAATAATTTGAATTGGCGCATGCATCATCCAATTCAATGACATAAGGAAATCTGAGGGTTAATTAGTGCATCAAGGTTAACTTAGGGTGTTGAGCATCATAATTAGTGAAAAGCAATTGGAAAATCGATTCATATACAAATGTGTCATGTGTGGAGAATGGACCTCTAACTAATCCATCCATCATCTTGTTTCCAAAAATTCGTTTTACAATCTGCCTAGTTTTATAACTTGTTTTTTTATTTCAATTTTCGTCAAATCAAAACCCCCCTTTACTTTCTTGTTCTATAGTGTTTAGAATCTGTTTAGTTTGTGTTTTAAAGTGTTTTGAATCAAACCATAATCTTAAATTCGTCCAAAATTGTGTTTAGAGTCAGAAACTGCCTAGTTAGTGTTTTTAGGCAGTTTTGAGTCTTTTGAACTTGTTTCGAGTCCTTTGAGTCTTTGTGAACGTTTTCAACTTTGTTTTTATATTTTTAAGTCAATTTAGAGGTTTTAGCAAGCCCTCCTAATCCCCGGTCCAGAACGATCCCTACTTGCATCCTTACTACAATTTGACAACAAGAGGGTTAATTTGTGTGCTTAACTATTTTCGCATCAACAACAAAAGGTCCAATCCACGTAGAACGTAACTTACCAGGAAATAAACGAGGGCGGGAATTAAAAAGTAAAACTTTTTGCCCTATGGAGAATGTTTTGCTTCGGATCATCTTGTCATGGAAAGCTTTGGTCTTTTCCTTGTAAATGCAAGCAATCTCATATGCTTCACGCCTAAGTTCCTCAACTTCATTCAATTGCAACTTTCTCTGCATTCCAGCTGCATCTATGTCCATGTTGAATGTCTTGATCGCCCAATGAGCCTTGTGCTCGAACTCCACGGGGAGATGACATGGCTTGCCATACACTAGCCGAAAAAGGGACATGCCTATTGGTGTCTTGTATGCCGTCCTATAGACCCATAGTGCATCCTCCAAACGCACACTCCAATCTTTTCTTGTTGGTCCAACGGTCTTCTCCAAGATTTGCTTGATTTCTCTATTGGATACCTCGGCTTGGCCATTGGTTTGGGGATGGTAAGGTGTTGAAACCTTATGTGTGACTTGATACTTCTTGAGTAGTGCTTCAATGGTACGATTACAAAAGTGAGAGCCTCCATCACTAATAAGCACTCGAGGCATCCCAAATCTAGCAAAAATGTTAGTCTTTATAAAATCTGCAACAACTCTAGAATCATTAGTACGGGTGGCCTTGGCTTCCACCCATTTTAAGACATAATCCACCGCAAGCAAAGTATAAGTAAAACCAAACGAAGATGGGAAAGGGCCCATGAAATCAATGCCCCAAACATCAAAAATTTCAACGTTAAAGATAGGTGTTTGCGGCATTTGGTCCCTTGCACCAATATTTCCCATTTGTTGGCAACGATCACAAGTTAAACAAAATGTTCTAGCATCTTTAAAGATTGTTGGCCAATAAAAACCACATTCTAACACTTTAAGGGCAGTGCGTTGTGTGCCAAAATGCCCACCACAAGCATAAGTATGACAAAAGGTTAGAATCGAATTAAACTCACAATCATGCACACAACGACGCACAATCTGATCTGCACAAAACTTCCACAAATAGAGGTCATCCCATACATAAAACCGTGCCTCTTTCTTTAACTTATCACGTTGGTGCCTAGCTAAGGTACTTGGAACACGTTTTGACACCAAAAAATTGACCAAATCGGCATACCAAGGTTCACATACCTTAATGGACAGCAATTGTTCATCAGGGAAAGTCTCTTGGATGGGTAAGGAGTCCTCATTGCACACCAAACGACTTAAATGGTCAGCAACTACATTCTCACTCTCTTTCTTGTCTCGAATTTCAATATCAAACTCTTGGAGAAGAAGCATCCATCTAATGAGCCGTGGTTTAGCCTCCTTTTTAGTGAATAAGTACCTAAGAGCTGCATGGTCAGAAAATACAATCACTTTAGTGCCAAGTAAATATGAACGAAACTTATCTAAAGCAAATACAACGGCAAGAAGTTCTTTTTCAGTGGTAGAATAGTTTAATTGAGCATCATTCAAGGTCCTAGAAGCATAGTAGATGGCGTGGGATTGCTTATTCTTCCTTTGACCCAATACAGCCCCTATTGCATAATCGGATGCATCACACATGAGCTCAAAAGGTAACGTCCAATCAGGTGGAAGGATGATAGGTGCCGTGGTAAGCTTGTCCTTGAGAAGCTTGAATGCCTTCTCACACTCCTCGTTGAACTCAAACGCCACTTCTTTTTGTAGGAGACGGCATAGGGGTTGTGCAATCTTGGAGAAATCCTTGATAAATCGCCTATAGAATCCTGCATGGCCAAGAAAAGAACGAACCTCTCTAACCGAAGTAGGAGAGGGTAAGTAACGTACAAGATCTATTTTAGACATATCAACTTCAATTCCTTTTTCAGAGATGATATGACCCAAAACTATGCCTTGTTTAACCATAAAATGACATTTTTCCCAATTCAAAACAAGGTTAGTTTCCATGCATCTTTTCAAGATTAAAGTAAGATTATGCAAACAATCATCAA
Source organism: Pyrus communis (assembly GCF_041283825.1). Taxonomy (NCBI): domain Eukaryota; kingdom Viridiplantae; phylum Streptophyta; class Magnoliopsida; order Rosales; family Rosaceae; genus Pyrus; species Pyrus communis. Next base: position 24,686,279 of record NC_142569.1, read on the forward strand.
ATGAGTCCCCAAAGACACTAAAATCGTCCATAAATACTTCAATTATCTTTTCAACATAATCTGAGAAGATACTTACCATGCATCGTTGGAAAGTGGCCGGTGCATTGCATAAACCAAATGGCATATGACGATATGCAAAAGTGCCAAATGGACAAGTAAAGGTGGTCTTTTCTTGATCATCCGGCTATGACAATTTGATTATAACCCGAATAACCATCAAGAAAGCAATAAAAAGAATGACCGGCTAACCTTTCAAGCATTTGATCGATGAATGGCAAAGGGAAGTGATCTTTCCTTGTTGCGGCATTTAGCTTCCTATAGTCAATGCACACCCTCCAACCGTTTTGAATGCGTGTAGGCACAAGTTCATCTTTGATAGGAGCATATTCATGCGACTTAATTAGCTTGTTCTCATGCATTTATGTTGTGTTTCCTTAGTTATTTTAGTGTTTAAACTCACTTTTGTGTATTTTCAGATTATAAGGCCAAAGTGTGCAAGAAGATGCAAATTGGAGTCTTTTGGAGCAAAAGAGGAATGAATGAGTTGAAGACTTGAAGAAACGATGAATTCCTACTCCAACGATGAATTCCTACTCCAACAAGGATTCCTACTTGAAGTAGGAAATTTAACCCTAGGTTTCCCGTTTTGGTAACCTTTCCTAATCTAAACGTCCGTATTTTCTAGCCACTTTGTAGGCCTTGTATGCACTTTAGTAAACAAGACAAAGGCCCTAGCCCACTTTCCAACCTATGCCGTGGCCTTTCCCCTTCTCCCCTTCCCTTGCCGTGCAAGGGGGGGCATTTTTGTCCCATTTTATGCACCTAAACCCTAACCCTTCTTCTTAGCCGCACGTTGCAGCCACTTTCCCTTTAATTTCTGAACTTAAACCTATTTCCCTTTGAAATAAACCCTAGCCGCACCTATTAATCAATTCCCTTTTAATTTATGATTTTATTCCCTAATTCTAGCAGCCTTTGAATTAATTTTAGTTAATAAAAATAAGCTAGGGTTGGATTTTCTGAAAACCCTAGGTATTCCACCACTTAGCCGCACCCTAGGGAGATTATTCATTCATTCTTCATATTTCAGCCACAAAAGCATCTCAGCCGCAACTCCCATCCATTCACCCTAAGCCCTCTAATTCCACATCTCAGCCGTACCCTTTATTTCACCCTAGAGCCTATTCTTTCATTCATTCTCTTCATCATTCACCCTAAGCTCCCCTTGCCGCAGCCACCATCCCATTCTCTCCTTTTGCCGCAGCCACCATAACCCAAAAACCCCTAAGCCGCAGCCTTCTCCATCCATTCTAGCCACCTTCCCACCATTGCAGCCACTTCAAACCATCAATCCACACCTCCATACACCTTCCACAATCCTTGCCGCAACCCTTCACCTCCCTAAATCCATTCCCAAACCAGAAAAACATCCAAATCATCCATAAAACCTCTCTGCCGCAGCAAGAAGAAAGGAGAAAGAGGAGCTTGAAACGTGCAGAAATTCAAAGTGGATTCGTTGGGCGTTTTAGGTGTAATCAATCTTTTGTTCTCTATGTATAATTTCAATTTTGTTTCTTTTTCTGTGAACATGAGAGGCTAAACCCCTAGTTAGCTAGGGGGTGATTCGAAACCATGTTTATGCTTGCAATATGAATTGATTACCTTTGGTTGGAATTTCATGAGTTGTGGATTCAATTCGTTTAACTGCTTGATTGATAACTTATTTGTGTATGTTTATTGAGAGTGCATGCTTAGTTTTCATGCTTGAATATGATGCTAGAATATAAGTGAGTTTCACCTAATAGTTACAAACTTATATTCACAAGTAGTGGAGGTTGCTTATAAACAATCGCGTTAAATGAATTCTTGGCACTAGTTTCATGCTCATCATAGTAACGAATGCCTCGTCAACACTTATAGTTTTCATGTTGCTTAATGATCTTTGATTGTATCTTTATTGTGCTTTTCACGTAAAGGACTTTTGGAGAATGTTTTGAATTGTGTATGCGCTGTCCCATCCAATTCATTAACTTAAGGAGAACTTGAAGGTTAATTTAAGCGAACCTAATTAACCCGGGGTGTTGAGTTTCATGATTCATCGAAAGACCAACTGAAAATCATCTTGTATGCAAGTGTGACATGTGTGGAGAAGAATCTTCTAGCTAGCATTCCATCCATATTTTCATCAAATTCATCTTTACAATCTGTTTTAATTACAATCTGTGCATTTTATTTAATTTCGTCAGAAACTAAATCCCCCTTTACTTTAGTGTCCAATTTAGTTAGAAAGTGTCTTAGTTTGTGTTTCTAAGTGTTTTGATTCAATCTATCACCCAAATTCGTCCAAATTAGTGTAAGTGCTCAAAACTGCCCAGATTGTGTTTTTAAGGCAGTTTTGAGTGTTTTGGGGCTGTTTTGAGTCTTTCGGGTTGTTTTAGCGTTTTAAGTGTGTGGTTTTGCATTCTTTGAGTCTAGTTTAGTGCTTTAACCTTTGTTTTACGTTTTTGAGTCAGTTTCCAAGTGATTTAGCAATCCCTCCTAATCCCCGGTTAAGAACGATCCCTACTTATACATATACTACAATTGTCAAAAGAGGGTTTTAATTTGTGTGCTTATATATTTCGCATCAAATTTTTGGCGCCGTTGCCGGGGATTAGCAACTTTGCTAATCCCTTGGATTGTTATTTTCTATTTATTTTAGTTTGTTTAAGTTTCTAACCTTGTTTTGTTTTTCTTGTTTTAGGTACTAGTGTATGACTCGGAGTTCTCAATCGATTCGTGAGCATATCTTGGACTTTGACAGCGATTTTGAGAGGACTTTGAGACGAAAGAGAAAGCAACACAAATCAAATCCACCAAGCCTGGAACCTGACCTCGAAGAACAAGTCCTAGAAGAGGAAGAGGAGGCCACGGCAAGGATTTTTGAAGAACCACAAGGCATGGCCATGGACAACCGGACACTCAAGGAGCTTTCTGCCTCGGGATTGGATAATGCCGCACCTTTGTGTATCCAATATCCCCCGCCTGCCCAAGGGAAGACCGAAGAGTTCGAGTTGAAGTCAAGTTTGCTCCACCACATTCCAAAATACCATGGGTTGTCCATGAAGGATCCGAACAAGCATCTGAAGGAATTCGAGGTGGTGTGTTCAAGCATGACTCCCGTCAACGTCGATGGAAGTATTTTGACGATGAAGGCTTTTCCATTCTCTTTAATGGACAAAGCCAAAGATTGGTTGTATGAATTAGCTCCCGGAACCGTCACATCATGGGAGAGTATGAAGAGGGCATTTCTGGAGAAGTTTTTCCCAACTTCTCGAATCATCCTTTTACGTAAAAGGATAAGTGGAATGCAGCAAGAAGAAGGTGAGTCTTTTCCTACGTATTATGAGCGTTTTAAATCACTTGTTACTTCTTGTCCACAGCATCAGATGAAGGAGGAGTTACTTCTACTAGGGGTGGAAAAAGTTCCCAAAAATCCCGAATCGAACCGAAAAATTCCCGATCCCAAACCAAAAATTTCCCAAACCGAAATTCCCAAAATTTTCGGGATGTTATCCCGAACCGATCCCAAAATTTCGGTATGGGATTCGGGATTGGCTTCTCAATATTTCGGGAATCCCATACCGAACCGAAAATATATAATGTTAATTATTATATATATATTTATACATATATATATATATTATTCTTTTATAATTGATGCTAGTAGTTTCTAATTCATGCTCTGCAACCTGGAATGCCCTACACCTTGCATATTTTTCATGTTCTGTTTGATATTCATGTGGATTTTATTATTGCTGCTACCATGGCTGATGATTTCAGAAGACCTGATTCTTTTGTCTCTCAACAGATTGCAAAAAGGGTTTAATTAATTTGAATTTTGACTATGATAAAAACAATCAAGCATGCCAATGTTCAATTAAATGGTAGTGTGAATGAAATGAAATTCCTAGTTCATGAATGTGTTCTTGAATTATATATTTGAAGAACAATTCATAATTTCATATTTCAATTTGGGATTCCCGATTTGTCCCAAAATCCCGAAAATATTTCGGGATTCCCGAAAATTTGGTTTGGGATTGGTCTTCAAATTCCCGTCCCAAAAAATTTTGGTTTGGGATTCGGGATACTAGTTTTGGTATGGTATCCCATACCAAACCACCCTTAACTTCTACAATACTTCTACGAGGGGCTCCTACCAATTGAACGTCAAATGCTCGATGCCTCGGCGGGTGGAGCATTGGTGGACAAGACACCCATGGCTGCCAAGGTCTTGATTGCTAACCGAGCGTTGAACGCTCAACAATACGAAGGAGTAGGCCAAAGAGGACCCCCACGGCAGCAAGTTCATGAGGTAAGTTCCACACCTGACATTCATTCACAATTAGCTAATCTTACTTCCATTGTGTCTCAGATGGCCGAAGGAATGAGGATGCAAGGACCAGTTGTATGTGGAGTGTGTTCTATCCAAGGACATGCTTCTGAGAAGTGCCCACAACTCATCGAAAATGGTGGATGGGAAAGCGCAAATGCAATTGGATTTCAAGGCCAAAACCAACCAAGGAACGATTCGTATTCTAACACCTATAATCCAGGTTGGAGAGACCACCCAAACTTCAAGTGGAGGGAGACCCAACAACCACCACAACAAGGAGGTTTTAGACAACAACCCCCGGGGTTCTTCACTAAGCCATACGCACCCACACATGCTCCGCAACAATCTACCCCAAATGCTTCAGGTACGTCCCTAGACAATGATACACTTCTTAAGTTACTAACTAATTTGTCTCAGGGGCAAGAGAATCAAGCCAAAGCCATGCAAAACCAAGACAAGAGGGTGGAGCAATTAGAGAAACAAATTGGGCAGATTGCAGATTTTGTAGGGAAGTTTCGTGATCAAGGCCAACTTCCTAGTTCTACCATTCCAAACCCAAAGGGAGGCTTCGAAAGTGCAAAGGCCATACTCTTGAGAAGTGGAAAAGAAGTTGGGGCAGGTCCTACACCATCACCATCAGGTCCTAACGAGGACGAAAAACTGAGAATTGAAGAGGAGGAATCAAGCCAACCCACGGCAAAGGTGGAAACACCTTTGCCGCAAGCTTTAAGTGACTCCAAATTGTCCAATTTGTCCAAAAAGGGTAAGAATGTGTCAAATTCGGTTCCTACTAATGTATTTCCTTCGAATGTGCCTTTTCCTAGTAGGTTCATGCAAACAAAGAAAGAAGAAGCCGAGAAGGACATCCTTGAGACATTTCGGAAAGTTCAAGTCAACATACCCCTTTTGGATGCAATCAAGCAAGTCCCGAGGTACGCCAAGTTTTTAAAGGAGCTTTGCACCACTAGGAAGAGGATGTCGACCAAGGAGGTGGTAAAGGTAGGTGAAAATGTCTCCGCCATCTTGCAACGCAAACTACCCCCCAAATGCAAAGATCCGGGTAGTTTTACCATTCCTTGTGTGATAGGTAACACTCGTTTTGAATCTGCCATGTTAGACCTAGGTGCCTCTATAAATGTCATGCCATATTCAATTTATGCGTCTATGAACCTAAGAGTATTGAAAAATGATGGTGTAATCATACAATTGGCCGATAGATCTAATGCCTATCCAAAGGGAGTTTTGGAAGATGTGTTAGTGCAGGTAAGTCATTTAATCTTTCCGGCGGACTTCTATGTGCTCGAGATGGATGAATCTGACCATGCCCCTTCGTTGCCAATCCTCCTTGGATGGCCATTCATGAAGACGGCTCGAACGAAGATTGATGTGTTTAATGGAACTTTGTCCATGGAATTTGATGGGGAAGTTGTTAATTTTAGTCTTTCTGATTCTATTAAGTATCCTAGTGAGGATCATTCATATTTCTCCATTGACATAATTGACTCGTTGGCGCAGGGATACCTTGAAGATTTGAACGCCGATGCACTTGAAAACGCCATTACAAGAAGCATGGAACTCAAAACCAAGGGAGGGGGATTGTTGCTAGGCCACGGCACACACACTCCATTACATGCCGTGCATCCTAGTGAGGAATGTATCGAGTTGGTTGCTGCCCTTGAGTCATTGCCTAAGCACAAGGGTAAGTTTTCTAACTTTGAGTCAATTCCCATTTCGACTAACAAGTTGCTTCCATCCATAGTTCAGGCACCTACCCTTGATCTCAAACCACTACCTAGCCATTTGAAGTACATTTTCTTGGGGGAAGAGGAGACCTTACCTGCCATTATTTCTTCATCACTCACGGCACAAGAAGAAGAGAAACTAGTGCGTGTTTAGAAGGAGTACAAATCTGCCCTAGGTTGGACCTTGGCCGATATCAAAGGTATTAGTCCCGCCACATGTATGCATCACATATTTCTTGAGGAGGGGGCCAAACCAATTAGAGAGGCTCAACGCCGTCTCAACCCTCCGATGATGGAAGTGGTGAAAAAAGAGATAATCAAACTCCTTGATTGTGGAGTGATTTACCCCATCTCCGATAGTCGTTGGGTTTCACCTATCCAATGTGTTCCCAAGAAATCTGGAGTGACGGTTGTGGAGAATGCGGAGAACGAGCTTGTGCCCACCCGAATCCAAACCGGTTGGCGCGTATGCATTGATTATAGGAAGATAAACGCCACCACAAGGAAGGACCACTTCCCATTGCCATTCCTAGATCAAATGCTTGAGAGGTTAGCGGGTCATTTATTTTATTGTTTTCTTGATGGATATTCTGGTTATAATCAAATTGTTATTGCCCCAGATGATCAAGAAAAAACCACTTTTACTTGTCCCTTTGGAACGTTTGCATATCGACGCATGCCATTCGGTTTGTGCAATGCTCCTGCCACGTTTCAAAGGTGTATGGTTAGCATATTTTCTGATTATGTTGAGAGGATTATTGAAATATTCATGGATGACTTTAGTGTGTTTGGTGATTCCTTTGATCATTGTTTAAATAATATGACCTTAATTTTGAAACGTTGCGTTGAAACAAATCTTGTTGTTAATTGGGAAAAATGTCACTTCATGGTTAAGCAAGGTATTGTTCTAGGACATATTATTTCTGAAAAAGGCATTGAAGAAGATAAATCTAAGGTAGACCTTGTTCGTCACTTACCCTCTCCAACTTCGGTTAGAGAGGTTCGTTCGTTTCTTGGTCATGCAGGTTTTTATAAGCGTTTCATAAAGGATTTCTCCAAGATTGCGCAGCCACTATGCCGATTGCTTCAAAAAGAGGTGGTTTTCGAGTTCAACGAGGCGTGTGAGAAAGCATTCAACCACCTCAAGGACCTCCTCACCACGGCACCAATCATCACTCCACTAGATTGGTCCATTCCTTTTGAGTTGATGTGTGATGCATCGGATTATGCCCTTGGAGCTGTTATGGGCCAAAGGAAAAACAAACAGCCACATGTTATTTATTATGCTTCACGCACTTTAAATGATGCTCAATTGAATTATTCTACAACCGAAAAAGAACTTTTGGCGGTTGTATTTGCATTAGATAAGTTTAGATCATATTTAATTGGTACTAAAGTAATTGTTTTCATTGACCATGCAGCCTTGAAGTATCTTCTCACCAAAAAGGAGGCCAAACCAAGGCTCATTCGTTGGATGCTTCTACTTCAAGAATTTGACATTGAAATTAGGGACAAGAAGGGATGTGAAAACGTGGTGGCTGACCACCTAAGTCGAATGGTGCGTGAAGAAGAGGACCTTCCCATTTTAGAAACATTGAGGTAAGTACCCCTTGGTATGCCGATTTGGTTAATTTCTTGGTGTCTAAGCAAGTTCCTAACACCTTAAGCAAGGCCCAACGTGATAAATTAAAAAAGGATGCACGTTTTTATGTTTGGGATGACCCTTATTTGTGGAAAATATGCCCGGATCAGATTGTGCGTCGTTGTGTTCATGAATCTGAGTTTAATTCCATTTTGAGTTTTTGCCATACATATGCATGTGGTGGACACTTTGGCACACAACGCACAGCGTTTAAGGTTCTTGAAAGTGGTTTTTATTGGCCTACATTGTTTAGAGATGCTAAGGTTTTTTGCTTAACATGTGATCGATGTCAAAAGACCGGAAGTTTAGGCCAAAGAGACCAAATGCCGCAAACCCCAATCCTTGTTGTTGAAATCTTCGATGTTTGGGGTATTGATTTTATGGGTCCTTTCCCTATGTCGTTTGGTTATACTTACATTTTACTTGCCGTTGATTATGTGTCAAAGTGGGTGGAAGCTAAAGCCACCCAAACTAACGATTCTAGAGTTGTTGCAGATTTTGTAAAATTTAACATTTTCTCTAGATTTGGGATGCCTCGAGTGCTCATAAGCGATGGTGGGTCTCATTTTTGCAACCACACCATTGCGGCGTTGCTCAAGAAGTACAACGTGATGCATAAGGTTTCCACACCCTAGCACCCCCCTGATGCGAAATATTTAAGCACACAAATTAAAACCCTCTTTTGACAATTGTAGTATATGAATAAGTAGGGATCGTTCTAGACCGGGGATTAGGAGGGATTGCTAAATCACTTGAAAACTGACTCAAAAACGTAAAACACAAGTTAAAACACTAAACTAGACTCAAAGAATGCAAAACTAAACAATAAAACACTAAAACAAACCAAAAGACTCAAAACAGCCCCCAAACACTCAAAACTGCCTTAAAAACACTTTCTGGGCAGTTTTGAGCACTTTCACTAATTTGGACGAATTTGGGTAATAACTTGAATCAAAACACTTAGAAACACAAACTAAGACACTTTCTAACTAAATTGGACATTAAAGTAAAGGGGAATTTAGTTTTTGATGAAATTAAATAAAATGCACAGATTGTAATTAAAACAGATTTTAAAGATGAATTTGATGAAAATATGGATGGAATGCTAGCTAGAAGGTTCTTCTCCACACATGTCACACTTGCATACAAGATGATTTTCAGTTGGTCTTTCGATGAATCATGAAACTCAACACCCCGGGTTAATTAGGTCCGCTTAAATTAACCTTCAAGTTTTCCTTAAGTTAATGAATTAGATGGGACAGCGCATACACAATTCAAAACATTCTCCAAAAGTCCTTTACGTGAAAAGCACAATAAAGATACAATCAAAGATCATTAAGCAACATGAAAACTATAAGTATTGACGAGGCATTCGTTACTATGATGAGCATGAAACTAGTGCCAAGAATTCATTTAACGGGATTGTTTATAAGCAACCTCCACTACTTGTGAATATAAGTTTGTAACTATTAGGTGAAACTCACTTATATTCTAGCATCATATTCATGCATGAAAATTAAGCGTGCACTCTCAATAAACATACACAAATAAGTTATCAATCAAGCAGTTAAACGAATTGAATCCAAAACTCATGAAATTCCAACCAAAGGTAATCAATTCATATTGCAAGCATAAACATAGTTTCGAATCACCCTCTAGCTAACTAGGGATTTAGCCTCTCATGTTCACAGAAAGAGAAATAAAATTGAAATTAAACATAAAGAACAAAGGATTGATTACACCTAGAACGCCCAACGAATCCACTTGAATTTCTGCGCATTTAAGCTCCTCTTTCTTCTTCTCCTTGCTGCGGCAGAGATGGTTTTGGATGATTTGGGATGATTTCTGGGTTGTAGATGGGTTTATGGGGATTTGGTGGTGCGGCAAGGGGTTGTGGAAGGTGTATGGAGGTTTGTATGGTGGCTGGAAGGGTGGGGATGGATGCGGCAAGGTTGGATGGTGGCTGGAATTGATGGAGAAGCTACGGATTGAAGGGTTTTGGGTGATGGAGGCTGCGACAAGGGAGTGAATGTGGCTGAATGTGAGAGAATGAATAATAAATGAATGAAGAGAGACTAGGGTGGAATAAAGGGTACGGCTCAGATTAGAAGGCTTAGGGTTTATGGATGGGAATTGCGGCTGAGATGATTTTGTGGCTGAAAGCCACAAAGAATGAATCAAAGAAGAGAATATAGGGTGCGGCTAGGTGGTGGAAAACCTAGGGTTTCAGAAATTCAAACCCTAGTTTATTTTTATTAACTAAAATTAATTTAAAGGCTGCTAGAATTAGGGAATTAAATCAGAAATTAAAGGTGATGGCTGCAAGGTGCGACTAGGGTTGAGTTTAGGAAGGGAAATAGGGTTTAAGTACATAACTTTGGACCTAAATACCCCCCCTTGCATGGCAAGGGAAGGGGAGAAGAGAAAAGGGCACGGGAAGGGTGTTTAAGGGCCCTAGGGCCTTCGTTTTGTGTCCTAAAGTGCCTACAAGGCCTTCAAAGTGGCTAGAAAATACGGACGTTTAAGATTAGGAAAGGTTACCAAAACGGGAAGCCTAGGGTTAACTTTCCTACTTCAAGTAGGAATCCTTGTTTGAGTAGGAATCCTCGTTTTGGTAGGAATTCATCGTTGGAGTAGGAATTCATCGTTTCTTCAAGTCTTCAACTCATTCATTCCTCTTTTGCTCCAAAAGGCTCCAATTTGCATCTTCTTGCACACTTTGGCCTTATAATCTGAAAATACACAAAAGTGACTTTAAACACTAAAATCACTAAGGAAACACAACATAAATGCACGAGAACAAACTAATTAAGTCGCATGAATATGCTCCTATCACCCCCAAACAAGTGGCCAAGCCGAAGTTTCAAATCGAGAAATAAAGCAAATCCTGGAAAAGACCGTTGGGCCGAATAGAAAAGATTGGAGCTTGCGTTTGGAGGATGCATTGTGGGCGTATCGAACGGCTTACAAAACGCCCATTGGGCGGTCAAGACCTTCAATATGGATGTGGACACGGCTGGAAACCATAGGAAGCTACAATTAAACGAGCTTGAAGAGATTAGGCATGAGGCGTATGAGAATGCCCGGATTTACAAAGAGAAGACCAAGGCCGTCCATGACAAGATGATTAGAGGCAAAACCTTCTCAATCGGGCAGAAAGTGTTGTTATTCAATTCCCGTCTTCGGTTATTCCCTGGTAAGTTACGTTCCAAGTGGGTTGGTCCATTTGTTATCACTAATGTTTTTGTGCATGGTGCAGTCCAAATACAAAGTTTGAAAACTGGGCAAGAGTTCAAGGTGAATGGCCATAGGTTGAAACCCTACTACGAGAACTTTGTTGAGCATGTTGTGGAGGAGATCCCATTGCATGCCGTGGGCTCCAATGGGGAATGAGCATACCATCGTCCGGCTGCACGACGTTAAAGCAAGCGCTTCGTGGGAGGCAACCCATGCAATCACCAAGGAGAGGATGGCATTTACACTCCATAACCAGATTTGCGTCCCTAACCTCTTCTCTTTGTTATTTACATTCTGCCATGTTTAGTGTGTTTAGTTGCTGTTTGTGTGTTTACTTTTATTTGGTGTGATTTTAGGCTTGAAACATTGAGGACAATGTTTGATTTAAGTGTGGGGGGTTAACTAATGTTGTTGATGCAAATTTGTGGGATTTTATCACCCATAACTTCCAATGTTGTTCCTTGCTGTTTTTAAGTGTTTTTAAGCCATTTCAGAGTGTTTTAGTGTGTGTTGACTTAAAAATCCGAAAAACCCTTAAAAATTTGAAAAATTGTTTTAAAAAACCCAAAAAGAGTTGTTTTTGTGTGTTTGTATGTGTCGTAGGGTACCTTCCAACACAATGATGAGGATTTGGTTTTTAATTGCATGATGGTTAAAGAAAGTTACAAACATGGATGGACGTTTGATAGCAGCATATTTATGCTACTTAGTTATGTGATTTCCTTGCATTTAGTTACTTAATTACTATCTATTTTAGTCTTTTAAGCTATTTTCGTATGTTTTTAGGTCCTAATGGCAAAAGGAGCAAGAAAGTGCATTTTGAGGCTATTTGGAGCAGTTTTGGGCATGGATTGGATAGCTTAACAATGGAGCAAAGAGGATGGACCAAATTGAAGTCAAGAAGGGCTAGAAAAGGCTACAAATCTGGAGAAAGAAGTCCAAATGCAAAGAAGATAAGGAAATAGCAAGAAATAAGGAACCTTATCCAACCTTATCTTATCCTATCCTAACCAACCTTATCCTTTCCTAACTCTAACATTATCTTATCTTATCCTATCCTAATCTTTTCCTACCTTAATTCCAACTTCAAAGAGGACTCCTTTTCACATTAAATCACCTAAATATCAAGTTCTAGAAGCCCTATTTTCGTGCATTAAGTTTATGCCACATGTAACCCTTCTAGAAGTTCTAGAATCTGCCACAAGGACCATTCCTTGTCCTCCTTGGAATCTGATTGAAAGTATCCTTGTTCTTTGGTGATTTGGAGTCCTAATTCCTCTCCTTTTCAGCCCAAATTCGTGCCTCCCCTTCACCCTATAAATACTTGATGCCACAACACTCAAAAACCACCACCCTCTACCACAAATTCACACCACACCATCCACCACACCTCAAGAGCCTAAATTCACACAAATCCCCATTGTTGGCAGCAAGGAAGGAAGAAGGAGCCACCTGGAGCGTTTCTAGGTGTATTCAATCTTTGTTTTCAATGTTTAATTTATATTCTCTTTGTTTTGTTGTAAACATGAGGAACTAATTTTGTTTTGGCTAGGGGAGACTTTGAAACCATGATTATATTTGCAATATGAATTGATTAATTCCAGTTGTGATTTCATAAATTGTGAATGCAATTTACTTAACCGTTTGATGGATAACTTATTCTTGTTTGTTGATTAAGGGTGCACACTTAGTTTGCATGCATGAATTTGGGGCTAGAATATAAGGGAGTTTCACATAATCGTTACAAACTTATATTCACAAGTAGTTAAGGTTGTTTTCACAATCATGTTAAGTAAATTCCTAGCATGAGTATCATGATGTCATAGTTACAAGTGCTTTGTCAATACTTATGATTTTCATAGAACGTAATGATCTTTGATTGTATCTCTATTATGATGTCATGTAGGGGACTTTTGAAGAATGCTTTGGGTTATCGTATGACGTCATCCAATCCAATAACTTAAGGAAAATCTGAGGGTTAATTAGTGATGTCACAGTTAATCTGGGGTGTTGAGGTTCATGGTTTATCAGAAAAGCAACTGGAAATCAATTTGTATGCAAGTGTGTCATGTGTGGAGAAGAATCCTCTAGCTATCTAATCATCCATCGTTTTTCCCAAATTCGTCCAAATCCTATTCAAGTCTTTTAGTTACTTGTTTTTATCTTAAATTCGTCAAAAACCCAATCCCCTTTATTTAGTTGTGTCAAATCTGTCCTAATTAGTGTTTTTGAGTGTTTTGAGTCAAAACCAAACCTATTTTCGTCCTAGTTGAGTCTTAGAGTCTAGTTTGAGTCTTTTTTATTGTTTTGTGTTGTTTAGAGTCTTTTAAGTTTGTTTTGAGTCATATAAGTTTAGTTAAGAGTCTTTTGAGTTTGTTTAAGTGTTTTGAAGCATATTTTTGTATCTTTGAGTCAGTTTTCATTAGATTAGCAATCCCTCCTAATCCCCGGCCTAGAACGATCCCTACTTTTATCTATACTACAATTGTCAAAAAGAGGGTTTAATTTGTGTGCTATTATATATAACATCAAATTTTTGGTGCCGTTGCCGGGGATTACTAAAATTGCTAATCCCTCTGTTTGTTTGTTTATTTTTCTTTTGATATTTGATTTAGTTTTATTTCTTTGATTTCAGGTACTAGAGAAGCACGACATGGCACTTGATAATGCCTCTCTTTTGACACAGCTCATGGAAAGGTTCCAAATGCAAAGAGTTGGTACATTTGGTGTGTCCCCTAGGCAAGAATATCCAACTAATCAACATCCTCAATTAATTGAGAATGGAGGTTGGGATAATATCAATACCTGGGGTTATCAAGATCCTAATCAATCAAGGAACGACGTGTTTTCCAACACTTACAATTCAGATTGGAGTGATCATTCAAACTCTATGTGGTGGGAACCTCAAAATGTTGAACATAAAGGATATTGGCAGCCATATGAGGAGTTCTATTCAACGCCTATGCAGCCACCACAACCTCATATACAATATGCCCAACCAAACTCAGGTTCATCAATAGATTATAATCAAGTTCTTAATGAATTAATTTCTTTGGTGTAGGGCTCACAAAACCAAGTCAAGGAGGCTCAACAATGAGAATATTGGCAGCCACGTGAGGAGTTCTATACAACACCTATGCAGCCACCACAACCTGCCCAAACAAATTCAAGTACGTCTTTGTATAATGATATGCTTATTAAGTTACTCACCACTTTGTCTCAGGGGCAAGAAAATCAAAACAAAGTAATGCAAAATCGAGACAAAAGGTTGGACCACTTGGAAAAGCAAATTGGGCAGATAACGGAGTTCGTAGGACAATTTCGAGACCAAGGCAAACTCCCTATTTCAACCATTGCAAATCCGAAGGGAGGATTTGAAACTGCCAAGGAAATCATCTTGAGAAGTAGCAAGGAGGTTGGAACAGACCCTAAACCATTAAAATCAAATTACAAGGAAGATGAAAGATTGCAATTTGAGGAAGAGGAACACACCCAACCCATGGCAAGGGTGGAAACACCTTTGCCGCAGGCACCTATTGCTCCTACGCCATCCAATTCAGGTAAGGTTGTTCCAAGTTTAATTATTTTTAACCTCGTTCCACCAAATGTCCTTATTCCTTGCAGGTTCATGAATTCCAAGGAAGAAGAAAGTGAAAAAGGCATCTTGGAAGCCCTTCCAAAGGTGCAAAGTATGGAATATCAAGAATTCGTCAAAGAGGATGTTCTTGAGGCAAACAACCCCAAAGAAGTTGAATTTTATGACACAGGACAAGGACCAATCCTCACACCGAATCTGGCCGAGTGCAAAGTCCCTAAAATGTTCAAAGAAGGGGTGTTTATTCTTGAGTTCATGTCGGAGCACATAGGTAAGCCACCTCCCCAAATTTCAATTTTGTTTTATACTAATACGTTGTTAATGATTCAGGCACCCACTCTAGAATTTAAACCATTACCAGATCATTTCAAGTATCACCTCCCATTCAAAGATCACCTCCATGCCGTGGGCACTAGGGGAGTTTAAAAGGAGGTATCGTCCGGCTGGAAGACGTTAAAACAAGCGCTTCTTGGGAGGCAACCCATGCATTCAAATAAAGAAAACCTAGGAATCTCCGGCTCCATAACCAGATTTGCGTTCCTAAACCCTACTCTTTATTGCTTTTATTTTTCCATGTTTGTCATGTTTGTTAGTTGTGTTATTTGGGTGTTTGTTTGTGAGTCTATGCTTAAAACATTGAGGACAATGTTTGATTTAAGTGTGGGGGGGTAAACAAAGTGTTTTTCATGCAAATTCGTGGGATTTTATCACCCATCATTTCTAAAGTTGTTTTTCACTGTTTTTAAGTGTTTTTAGTGTATTTTGAAGTGTTTTTATGTGTCTTAAACAGAAAATCCGAAAATTTGAAAAAAAATCGAAAAAGAGTGTTTTAAAAACCCAAAAAGAGTTGTTTTGAGAGTCATTTTTGTTTGTGTCTTAGGATACCTTCCAACACAATGATGAGGATTTGGTTTTTAATTGCATGACTAATAAAGAAAGTTACAAACATGGATGGAAGTTTGATATACTCTTTGGTTTATGCTTAGTAGTAGTTGACATTTACTAATTCACATGTAATCACAAAGAAAAAAAATCAGTTTTTGTAACATGCTTGAAGGAAGGAACTCAAACTAACGCTACAACCCTGAGATACTTGAGCCTAAACTTTATTTGGAGTTATTAATCTTGATTTCTTGTTTTCTAAGTCGTTGCATGATCTCATTATTTCTTTGCTTGGTTGCTACTTAGAATGCATTTTATCACTATAGTTCCAAATACTAGAACTCATGCCCATTTCATTCAAAGCATAAAATTGAGTGCATAACATAAAACAAGATGAAGTTGTTTAGTTAAAACGAGAGCCAAAAAGCCTTACCCTTTGCATATGTATTGTATGTTAACCCCTTTGAGCCTTAGTTAGCCTAATTTTCTTTGTTAACCATATTATCCTTACCTAGCCTAGAATAGGACTTTCCATACCCTTGTTCTTAAAGTATAGTAAAGCATGACTTAGAGGGAATTCCTTTTGTTCTACAATTTGCAGAAAAACAAGTGTGGGGGAAGGATTTTCGTGGGAATCTAGGGGGATGGATGATTTATGTGCCAAAGAAAAGAATAGGGCACGAAAAAAAAAAAAAAAAAAGGAAAAAAAACGTGAAAAAGAAGGAAAAGAAAGAAAAAGGAGTTGAAAATAAGTGAGAATGAACTCACAAGTGCTGATTGTTGAAGAAAGGGTCCAAAAGTTTGAATTTGACCCTGAGTTTTGTTTCCCTTGGTGTTCAAAGTCGATTTCTACATTCAAAAGTGAATTCTAAGTGTTTATTTCATTACTTTGCTTACTATTTGCTTTAAGAACTTTTGTTTATCCTTACCTTTCTTTGTTAGCCAATACCTTAGCCCCGTTACAACCCTTTGACTTCGATCTTGATTGTTATGTGTTTCAATATGTGGAGTTTAAAATTGGTTTGAGCATATGGTATCCCTAGTTCTCGCGTCTAAGTAGTGGCATTCCATTCATGAGATCATATACAAGTTAATAAATTCCGGAAATTGCCTTCTTTGTTATGACATATGTGAGTATTAGTTTACATATTTACATCAATCTTCTCACATATACCTAGTGTAGGGAGTGTAGTCAAAAAATCTGTGTAAAAATAGAGTGTATCCAGTGAGGAATTGGGGGATTCTTTTAAGGCATGTTACTACATTCAAAATCATGTTTTAATTGATTAAATGGGAGCTAGTGTGTGGTAACTATGGTTAAGTATACGCTCAAGGGTAGGGATAACTAAAATCTAAGTATGTGGTGTTCTTTAATATGTCATGTTGCAGTGGAAATCCCCGAGGTACATGTTGGAAGGTCTAGATTGTGTTTTGTTCATTTCGTTTTGCTCGAGGACTAGCAAAAGCTAAGTGTGGGGGAATTGTTTTTGTGTGTTTGTATGTGTCGTAGGGTACCTTCCAACACAATGATGAGGATTTGGTTTTTAATTGCATGATGGTTAAAGAAAGTTACAAACATGGATGGACGTTTGATATACTCTTTGGTTTATGCTTGTTTGTAGTTATAGTTTACGAATTCACATGTAATCACAAAGGAAAATTAGTTTTTGTAACATGTGATGCGAGATTTACTTGACACTCAAATTAAACCCTCGTTTGACAATTGTAGTAGAATGGATAAGTGAGGGATCGTTCTAGACCGGGGATTAGGAGGGCTTGCTAAAACCTTCTAAATTGACTTAAAAACATAAAAACTAACTTTTAAAACACTAAGACAAACTAAAAGAATCAAAACAAGTTTAAAAGACTCCAAATACTCAAAAACATAAAATAAGACAAATCAAATGAATAAGACTTAACAAAATAAGGGGGGTGATTGTGGTTGGACGAGATTAAATTAAATGGACAAATTGTAATTAAAGGCAAAACGTAAATATGAATGTGATGAAAATATGGATGATGGAATAGCTAAGGGGTTCTTCTCCACACATGTTACACTTGCATACAAAATTGATTCTCAGTTGGTCTTTCGATAAATTATGAAACTCAATGCTCCAAGTTAATTAGGTCCGCAAATTAACTTTCAGATTTCCCTAGATTCGTTGGATTGAATGGAATACGCATTACAACCAAATTATTCTTAATCAAAGTCCCTAACTATGGAATACGCATGATAGAGACATTCGACAAAGATCATTAAGTTCAACGGAAATCATAAACATCGACGAGGCATTCGTTACTATGGAATACGCATGAAACTTATGCCAAGAATTCGTTTAACGCGATTGTTTATAAGCAACCTCCACTACTTGTGAATATAAGTTCATAACGATTAGGTGAAATTCACTTATATTCTAGCGTCATATTTATGCATGAAAATTAAGCTTGCAATCTCAATGAACATACATAAATAGGTTATCAATCAAACAGTTAAACGAATTGAATCCACAACTTATGAAATTCCAACCAAACGTAATCAATTCAAATTGCAAATATAAACATAGTTTCGAATCACCCCCTAGCTAAAGGGGGTTTAGTTCCTCATAACTTTGAAATCAAAGAAACCCCTAAACATTCCAACAACTCAAACTTGAATTGTATGAACGTTTAGACAGTCTTCTCTTCCATTCTCATACGTACAAAACAAAGAGAATTAAATTTAAACTTTGAAATCAAAGAAACACCTAAAAATTCCAACAACTCAAACTTGAATTGTATGAACTTTTAGGCACTCTTTTCTTCCTCGTTGTTGTAGCACAAGGTCTAAGTGAGCTTTGGGGATTATGTGAAGTGTTTTGGAGGGATGGGAAGTGGTTGGATAGTGGCTGCAATGGAGGAGAAAAACTGCACAGAAATGGAAGGGGATTTGCGGCACAAGGGTTGTGTTTGTGTTGTGTGAAGTGTATGAAATGAGATATGCATGAATGAATGAATGCTAGGGTATTTATAGGGGTAGTGGAGGGAACATATGGCTGTTTGTTTAAGCATTTGTGTGGAGGAATGATGGAAAAACATGGTGGAAAGCTGGAATGTGGAATGGTGCCCACGGCAAAGTGTTTTGGGGATGGTTCTTTGTGGTTGTGATGCATGTGATTGCATGTGTTGATTGCTAAGGTGTGTGATGATGAGTGTAAGTGGAATAACGAATGAATGAAGGCATGTGAATTAGGTGGAATGCTGGAATGATGAAGGAATAATCTGAAAATGCATGTGAATGCATGCTGGAAATGGGAGTGAATGCCACGGGTTAGGGTGTTTGTTTGATGATAATGCATGTGATGGGTGGGAACAAAGGGGGAAACATGGCACAAGGGTGCTTGAGTGAATGATTGAATGTGCATGTGGAATTAGAGAATGAGTGGTGTGTAATGATGAAGTGAATGCATGTGGAAATGCAAGGTGGAAAGCTGGAAATGTGAGTGAAGGCCACGGCAAGGGGGATGGTGCTGTTTTGTGTGTGAATGATTGTTGTTTTGCATGTGACATTGTTTGTGGAATGTAAGATGGATAGGGTGAATGATTATGTGTGAATGCATGTGACTTGTGGCTGCAAAGAGAAGGAGAAAAGCTGGAATGTGTTGATGTGTATTGCACGGCAAAGGGGGGGGTGAGAAATGATGGCATGAAAGTGAAGGGATTAGTGGTGCATGTGCATGTGTTTTAGGTTGTTGTTGTGATAAGTGATAAATGAATGATATGTTAAGTGATAAATGAATGATATGTGGTGAGTGATAAGTGAATGGAAGTGATAAGTGAATGGTTTGATAATTGATAAATGAATGATATGCTAAGTGATAAATGAATGATATGTTAAGTGATAAGTGAATGGAAGTGATAAGTGATTGGTTTGATAAGTGAATGATATGATAAGTGAATGCTTTAAGTGTTTAAAATAGGGAACAAAGCCCTTCCTTGCATGGCAAGGAAGGGAGACACAAGGAAACACACGACAATGTCCTAAGGTTGCAAGGAATGTTGTTTTTGTGTTCTAAAATGCGTAGGAGTCTTCAATGATGCTTAAACATGAGGTCTTTTAGGATTTAACTTTCCTACTTCAAGTCTTTAATTTCGTCCATCCTCTTGGCTCCAAGCATATGATATCCATTCCAATCTCTAATTTGCTCCAAAAGGCTCCAAAAGGCATCCTTTTGCATACCTTGCCCTTAGAACCTGAAAACACACAAAAGAAGCATAAAGGACTAAAATAACTAAAGAAACATAACGTAAATGCACGAGAACAAGCCATTTAAGTCGCATGAATATGCTCCTATCAACATGCTTGAAGGAATGAACTCAAACTAACGCTACATCCTTGTGAGACTTGAGCCTAAACGTTATTTGGAGAGTTATAATCTGTGCATTATTGTTTTCTAAAGTCGTTGCATGATCTCATTATTCATTGCTTGGTTACTACTTTGAAGGCGTTTCATCACTTAGTTCCAAATGCTAGAACTCATGCCCATTTCATTCAAAGCATGTTATTGATTTGCATAACACATATTCAAGATGAAGTTGTGTAGTGACCACCATGATGCGAACTAAATAAGCACACAAATTAAAACCCTCTTTTGACAATTGTAGTATATGAATAAGTAGGGATCGTTCTTAACCGGGGATTAGGAGGGATTGCAAAATCACTTGGAAACTGACTCAAAAACGTAAAACACAAGTTAAAACACTAAACTAGACTCAAAGAATGCAAAACTAAACAATAAAACACTAAAACAAACCAAAAGACTCAAAACAGCCCCAAAACACTCAAAACTGCCTTAAAAACACAATCTGGGCAGTTTTGAGCACTTTGACTATTTTGGACGAATTTGGGTAATAAATTGAATCAAAACACTTAGAAACACAAACTAAGACACTTTCTAACTAAATTGGACACTAAAGTAAAGGGGGATTGAGGTTTTGACGAAATTAAACAAATAGCACAGAATGTAATTCAAACAGATTTTAAATATGAATTTGATGAAAATATGGATGGAATGCTAGCTAGAAGGTTCTTCTCCACACATGTCACACTTGCATACAATTTGATTTTCAGTTGGTCTTTCGATGAATTATGAAACTCAACACCCCGGGTTAATTAGGTCCGCTTAAATTAACCTTCAAGTTCTCCTTAAGTTAGTGAATTGGATGGGACAGCGCATACACAATTCAAAACATTCTCCAAAAGTCCTTTACGTGAAAAGCACAATAAAGATACAATCAAAGATCATTAAGCAACATGAAAACTATAAGTGTTGACGAGGCATTCGTTACTATGATG
Source organism: Pyrus communis (assembly GCF_041283825.1). NCBI lineage: Eukaryota > Viridiplantae > Streptophyta > Magnoliopsida > Rosales > Rosaceae > Pyrus > Pyrus communis. The sequence goes on from NC_142569.1 coordinate 24,707,084, forward strand.
AGCATGAAACTAGTGCCAAGAATTCATTTAACGCGATTGTTTATAAGCAACCTCCACTACTTGTGAATATAAGTTCGTAACTATTAGGTGAAACTCACTTATATTCTAGCATCATATTCATGCATGGAAATTAAGCGTGCACTCTCAATAAACATACACAAATAAGTTATCAATCAAACAGTTAAACGAATTGAATCCACAACTCATGAAATTCCAACCAAAGGTAATCAATTCATATTGCAAGCATAAACATGGTTTCGAATCACCCCCTAGCTATCTAGGGATTTAGCCTCTCATGTTCACAGAAAGAGAACTAAAATTGAATTTAAACATAAAGATTAAAAGATTGATTACACCTAGAACGCCCAACAAATCCACTTGAATTTCTGCGCTTCTAAACTCCTCTTTCTTCTTCTCCTTGTTGCGGCAGAGATGGTGTGGGTGGTTTTTGGATGATTTTCTGGTTTGGGAATGGGTTTAGGGAAGTGTGGTGGTGCGGCAAGGTGGTAGGAAGGTGTATGGAAGTGTGGAAGGTGGCTGGAAGGGTTGGTAGTGCTGCGGCAATGGTGGGGAGTGGCTGGAATGGAGGGGGAAGGCACGGCAGAGAAGAATTTGGGTGATGGTGGCTGCGGATTGAAGGGAGAGAATGGGAGAGAATGGTTGCGGCTTAGAGCTTAGGGTTTATGAGTGAATGGCTGAATAGAATAAATGAGAGAATAGGCTCTAGGGTCAATTAAAGGTTACGGCTGAGATTAGAATTAGAAGGATTTAAGAAGAAAAATGGAAGGGTTGGTGCGGTTTATAGGTGTGTGGCTGAAAAAATATGGAAAGTGAATCAAGAGAGCAGCCCTAGGGTGCGGCTAAGTGTGTAATACCTAGGGTTTTCTAAAATTCCAACCCTAATTTATTTTGGTTAATTAAAATTAAGTTAAAAGCTTCTAGAATTAGGAAATAAAATCAGAAATTAAAAAGGGATGGCTGCAAGGTGCAGCTAGGGTTAGGTTAGGAGAGGGAACTAGGGTTTAAGTGAATGACATTGGACCTAAATACCCCCCCTTGCACGGCAAGGGAAGGAAAGAAAGGGATTGGGCACGGCAAAGGGTTTTAAGGGCCCTAGGGCCTTCGTTTTGTGTCCTAAAGTGCCTACAAGGCCTTCAAATACGGACGTTTAAGATTAGGAAAGGTTACCAAAACGGGAAACTTAGGGTTAACTTTCCTACTTCAAGTAGGAATCCTTGTTTGAGTAGGAATCCTCGTTTTGGTAGGAATTCATCGTTGGAGTAAGAATTCATCGTTTCTTCAAGTCTTCAACTCATTCATTCCTCTTTTGCTCCAAAAGGCTCCAATTTACATCTTCTTGCACACTTTGGCCTTATAATCTAAAAATACACAAAAATGACTTGAAACACTAAAATAACTAAGGAAACACAACATAAATGCACGAGAACAAGCTAATTAAGTCGTATGAATATGCTCCTATCAAATTCCCCCACACTTAATTTTTGCTAGTCCTCGAGCAAAACAAAACAACTAAAATAACAAGACGAAGCAAAACAAACAAAACAAAACCTAAACCTTCCAACGTTTGCCTCAGGGATTTCCAATGAAACATGACATGTCAAAGATCATTACTCACATAGCTTTTAGTCTTCCTTCCCCTCGAGCACATACTTAATCATAGTCACCATTCACTAGTTCGCATTTAATCAATTAAAACACATTTTGAATGTAGTAACATGCCTTAGAGAATTCCCTCAATTCCTCACTAGTTATGCACTCGATTTTCACTCAGATTTTCTGACTACACACCCTACACTAGTTATATGTGAGAAGATTGATGTAAACATGAAAGACTAGTACTCACATATGTTATAACAAAGAACGCAATTTCTGGAGTAATTAAACATGTTTAGATATGATCTCATGAATGGGATGCTACTACTTAGATGCGAGAACCAGTGACACCATATGCTCATACCAAATTCAAACTCCACAAATTGAAATGCAAAACACTCAAGATAGAAGTCAAGGGTTGTAACGGGGCTTGGGGTATTGGCTAACAACGAAAGGTAAAGGAAACAAACATTCTTAAAGCAATAGTGAGCAAAGTAATGAATTAGGCACTTAGAATTCCCTTTAGAATGCAGAAAACTACCTTTTAGACAAATAGGGGAGATTCAAACAACTCTTAGGGCCTAATTCATTGTTTTGGGCCCTTACTTCAACAACCAATACTTTGGAACTCTTTTCACTTCTTTTCAACTTTTTTTTTTTTTTTTTTTTTTTTTTTCTCGCCGTGCCTATGGCACATAAACTCACATAAATACTCCTTCCCCCACACTTATTTTCTGCAACATATTAATCAAAAGGAATTCATTTTCAGTCATGCTTACTATGCTTCAAGAACAAGGGTACGGATGGTCCTAATCTAGGCTAGGTGAGGATGATATGGGTTAACAAAGAACATGGCTAACACGGCTCAATAGGGTTAACTTAAACACAAAATGAGTGAAGGGCACACGGCTTATTTGGCTTTGATGGTGGTCACTACACAACTTCATCTTGAATATGTGGTATGCAATTCAATAACATGCTTTGAATGAAATGGGCATGAGTTCTAGCATTTGGAACTAAGTGATGAAACGCCTTCTAAGTAGTAACCAAGCAAAGATTAATGAGATCATGCAACGACTTTAGAAAACAATAATGCACAGATTTTAACTCTCCAAATAACGTTTAGGCTCAAGTCTCACAGGGATGTAACGTTAGTTTGAGTTCATTCCTTCAAGCATGTTACAAAAACTAATTTTTTCTTTGTGATTACATTTGAATTCGTAAACTATAACTACAAACAAGCATAAACCAAAGAGTATATCCAACGTCCATCCATGTTTGTAACTTTCTTTAACCATCATGCAATTAAAAACCAAATCCTCATCATTGTGTTGGAAGGTAACCTACGACAAAAACAAACACACAAAAACAACTCTTTTTTGGGTTTTTCAAAACAATTTTTCAAATTTTTAGGGGATTTTCGGATTTTTAAGTCAACTAAAACACTCTGAAATGGCTTAAAAACACTTAAAAACAGCAAGGAACAACATTGGAAGTTATGGGTGATAAAATCCCACGAATTTGCATCAACAACATTAGTTACCCCCTCACACTTGAATCAAACATTGTCTTCAATGTTTTAAGCTTAAAATCACACCTAACAAAAACAAACACACAAACAGCAACTAAACACACTAAACATGGCAGAATGTAAATAACCAAGAGTAGAGGTTAGGGACGCAAATCTGGTTATGGAGTGTAAATTCCATCTTCTCCTTGGTGATTGCATGGGTTGCCTCCCACGAAGCGCTTTCTTTATCGTCTTGCAGCCGGACGATGGTATGCTCATGCCCCATTGGAGCCCACGGCATGCAATGGAATCTCCTCCCCAACATGCCCTTCAACACTTTCATGATATGGCTCAATGAATGGGAGGGGATAGTGATCCTCCCTGATGGTGGTGTTTTGGTTCCGAAAGTCCATGTACATGCTCCCACCACCTTCAAATCGGTTGGTCACCTGCACCACAGAAGGTAACAACGTATTATTTGAAATGGGAATTGAAATTGGGCTTGACGACTTACAAACATATTGTAGTGAAGGCTCAAGATCGGCAGCCCTATCAACAATGTCACCATGGCTACTTTCGGCCATATTGGGTGGTTGTAGGGCAATCACTCCAAGTTCTTCTCTAATGGTGGTTCTTGATACATCCTTCGTGATAAGTGTGGATCCCTTCGCCCCTATGTCCTTATGCACATCTATGACAAAACAAGAATGACTATCGTTAGGATTCTTAATAGAGTCATAAACATTGAATTTAATTACATCACCACCAAACTCCATTGTTATTGCTCCTTTGGCCACATCGATCTTTGTTTGGGCTGTTTTCATGAACGGACGGCCTAGCAAGAGTGGCAGTGATGGAGCATGGCTCGAATCCTCCATTTCTAAGACATAGAAATCTGCAGGAAAGATGAGATGATTGACCTGCACCAAAACATCCTCAAGGACTCCTTTGGGATAAACATTAGAACGATCGGCCAATTGAATTACAACGCCATCTTGTTTTAACTCACCAAGGTTCATAGATGCATAAATGGAATATGGCATGACATTAATAGAAGCACCTAAATCTAACATGCATTGTTCAAATTTAGTGTTTCCAATTATGCATGGGATAGTAAAGCTCCCTGGATCCTTACATTTTGGAGGTAACTTTCGTTGCAAAACCGCGGATACATTTTCACTTACTTTCACAACTTCTTTGTTTGCAATTCTTTTCCTAGTTGTGCATAACTCTTTTAAAAACTTTGCATACCTGGGCACTTGCTTAATGGCAACAAGTAAAGGAATGTTTACTTGGACCCTCCTAAACGTCTCAAGAATGTCTTTCTCCTACTCCTCCTTCTTTGTTTGCATGAACCTACTAGGAAAAGGCACATTCGGAGGAATCACATTAGAAACAATTGAGTTTGGACCTACCTTACATTTGTTGGACGGCCTAGGAGCTTGAAGTGGTTGCGGCAAAGGTTGCTCCACCCTTGCCGTGGCTTTGCCCTTCCTCTCTTCCTCTTGCAACAGCCTTTCATCCTCTTCTTGGCTTGATTTTGGTGGTTGTGGGGTGGTTCCAACTTCCTTGCCACTTCTTAAGGTGATTGCATTGGCAGTTTCAAAGCCTCCCTTCGGGTTTGGAATGGTTGAGCTTGGGAGCTTGCCTTGGTCTCGGAATTGGCCTACAAACTCCGCAATCTGCCCAATTTGTTTCTCCAATTGATCCACCCTTTTTTCTTGATTTTGCATTGCCTTGGCTTGATTCTCTTGCCCCTGAGACAAATTAGTTAGTAACTTAAAAAGTGTATCATTGTCTAGGGACGTGCCTGAAGCATTTGGGGCAGATTGTTGTGGAGTATGTGTGGGTGCGAATGGCTTAGTGAAGAAACCCGGGGGTTGTTGTCTAAAGCCTCCTTGTTGTGGTGGTTGTTGGGGCTCCCTCCATTTGAAGTTTGGGTGGTCTCTCCAACCTGGATTATATGTGTTAGAATATGGATCGTTCCTCGGTTGGTTTTGGCCTTGAAACCCAATTGCATTTGTGCTTTCCCATCCACCATTTTCAATGAGTTGTGGGCACTTCTCAGAAGCATGTCCTTGGATAGAACACACTCCGCACACAATTGGTCCTTGCATCCTCATTCCTTCGGCCATCTGAGACACAATGGAAGTAAGATTAGCTAATTGTGAATGAATGTCGGGTGTGGAACTTACCTCATTTACTTGCTGCCGTGGGGGTCCTCTTTGGCCTACTCCTTCGTATTGTTGAGCGTTCAACGCTCGTTTAGCAATCAAGACCTTGGCCGCCATGGGTGTCTTGTCCACCAATGCTCCACCCGCCGAGGCATCGAGCATTTGACGTTCGATTGGTAGGAGCCCCTCGTAGAAGTACTGTAGAAGTAACTCCTCCTTCATCTGATGCTGTGGACAAGAAGCAACAAGTGATTTAAAACGTTCATAATACGTAGGAAAAGACTCACCTTCTTCTTGTTGGATTCCACTTATCCTTTTACGTAAAAGGATGATTCGAGAAGTTGGGAAAAACTTCTCCAGATATGCCCTCTTCATGCTCTCCCATGATGTGACGGTTCCGGGAGCTAACTCGTACAACCAATCTTTGGCTTTGTCCATTAAAGAGAATGGAAAAGCCTTCATCTTCAGAATACTTCCATCAACGTTGATGGGAGTCATGCTTGAACACACCACCTCAAATTCCTTCAGGTGCTTGTTCGGATCCTCCATGGACAACCCATGGTACTTCGGAATATGGTGGAGCAAACTGGACTTCAACTCGAACTCGTCGGTCTTCCCTTGGGCAGGTGGGGGATATTGGATACACAAGGGTGCGACATTATCCAATCCCGAGGCCGAAAGCTCCTTGAGTGTCCGGTTGTCCATGGCCATGCCTTGGGGTTTTTCAAATATCCTTGCCATAGGTTCCTCCTCCTCTTCTAGAACTTGTTCTTCGAGGTCAGGTTCCGGGCTTGGTGGATGTGATTGGTGTTGCTTCCTCTTTCGTCTCAAAGTCCTCTCAAAATCGCTGTCAAAGTCTAAGATATGCTCATGAATCGATTGAGAACTCCGAGTCATGCACTAGTACCTAAAACAAGAAAAACAAAACAAGGTCAGAATCTTTAACAAATAATTAAATAAACAGAAAGTAAACAATCCAAGGGATTAGCAAAGTTGCTAATCCCCGGCAACGGCGCCAAAAATTTGATGCGAACTCAATAAGCACACAAATTAAAACCCTCTTTTGACAATTGTAGTATATGAATAAGTGATAGGAGCATATTTACGCACCTTAGTTTAGCTTGTTTTTGTGCATTTATAGTGTTTTTCCTTAGTAAAGTAGTCTTTTAAGCTAGTTCTATGTGTTTTCAGGTTTTAAGGGCAAAGTATGCAAAAGGATGCATTTTGGAGCCTTTTGGAGCAAATTAGAGCTTGGAATGGACATCATATGCTTGGAGCCAAGAGGATGGACGAAATTGAAGACTTGAAGATGATGATTCCTACTTGAGCAAGGTTTCCTAGTTGAAGTAGGAAAGTCCCTAAATGGAAGATGGTTTCCTAGTTGAATTAGGATTCCTAGTTAAAATGGGTTTCCTAGTTGAATTAGGATTCCTAGAAGAATGAAGATTCCTACTCAAATAAGGTTTCCTACTTGATGAAGGAAAGTCAAAATCCAAATGGTCTCAAGTGAAGCAACAAAGAAGTTTTCCAAGGCCAAGAAGGAAAAGGAGTCCAAGATGAAGAAGGAATGACAAAGACAAGGTTTCCTAATCCTAATAGGCAAAGTTTCCATGTGCAATGAGGAGTCCTTATCCATTTAGGGCACTTTATCCATTTAGGAAACCTTATCCTTGTTCTAGAACCCTTATCCATCCTTGCCGTGAGTTTTCCTTGCATTAGAGGGTTTCTAGAAGCCCTAATCTGCCCTATCCTTTAGTGCCGCACCTATCCCTTCTAGAAAGCTGATTTCCCTTGCCTTGCAAGGCATTCTAGAAGCCTTATCACCTCATATCCTTACCTGCCGCACCTAGGAAGCATTATCCCTTTTTATTTCTGATTTCTAAGCCTATTTCCTTGTGGATTTGGGTTATTCAAGTCCATATCTGATTACCCTAGGGTTTTAAGTGCCTATATATACTCATATTAACCCCTAGATCAGAGCACCACCTCTCATACACATTCATTCATTCCAGAAATTCGTCCAACCCTCTCCACACCCTTGCCGCAGCCACCAAATACCTTTCTCCTTAGTTTTAAGCTTTGCCGCACCATCCCATCCCTCCTAAACACTACCCTACCATCACACATCCATTCCTCCATACAAATACCACCCAAAACCTGTCCTTAGACCTTGTGCCGCAACAAAGAGGAGGAGAAGAGGGCTTGGAAGTTCATGCAATTCAAGTTCGAGTGGCTGGAATATTTAGGTGTTTCCTCTCCTTTGATTTCAATGTTTAAATTTATTTCTCTTTGTCTTGTACGTATGAGGAACTAAACCCCCCCTTGGCTAGGGGGGGATTCGAAATACATGTTTATGCTTGCGATATGATTTGATTACTTCTAATTGCGTTTCATAAGTTGTGAATTCAATTTACTTATCTATGTGAATTACATTGATTTGTGTGTGTTGGTTGAGAGTGCACGCTTAATTATCATGCATAAATTGGATGCTAGGATATAAGGAAATTTCACCTAATCGTTATGGAATTATATTCACAAGTAGTAAAGGTTGATGATCTCAATCGCGTTAAGTAAATTCTTGGCATAAGTTTCATGCAATCATAGTAACAAGTGCTTCGTCAATGCTTATGGTTTTCATAGAACTTAATGATTCTTGCTTGTATCTCTATTATGCAATCATGTAGGGGACTGGTGGGGAATGTTTTGGGTTGTCGTATGCAATCATCCAATTCAATAACGTTAGGAAAATCTGAAGGTTAATTTAAGCGAACCTAATTAACTTGGGGCGTTGAGAATTCATGGGTTATTGAAAAGCAATTGGAAATCGTTTATTATGCAAGTATAACATGTGTGGAGATGAACCCCTTAGCTAGCTTCCCATCCATTCAACTCCATCAAATTCGTTTTTACAATCTGTTCTAATTTAAAAAGTTTGTTTTGTTTTTAAATTCGTCCAAAACCAATCCCCCTTTACTTTGTTGAGTCATAGTAGTTAGAAATCACTTTAGTTTGTGTTTTTAAGTGTCTTAGGTCAAAGTAAAACCAATTTTCGTCCAAAGTTGTGTCTAGTGTTCAAAACTGCCCAGATTGTGTTTTTAAGGCAGTTTTGAGTGTTTTGGTGCAGTTTTGAGTCTTTTGGTTTGTTTTGGTGTTTTAAAGTTTAGTTTTGCATTCTTTGAGTCTAGTATAGTGTTTTAAACTTGTTTTTACGTATTTGAGTCAGTTTCCAAGTGATTAACAATCCCTCCTAATCCCCGGTCCAGAACGATCCCTACTTACATTCTTCACTACAATTGATAAAAAGAGGGTTTAATTTGTGTGCGTATAATTCTCACATCAAATTTTGGTGCCGTTGCCGGGGATTAGCAACTTTGCTAATCCCTTGGATTGTTATTTTCGTTTTTCTTATTAGATCAGATTCTTATGTCATTTTGTTTCTTGTTTTAGGTACTAGTTTATGACTCGGAGTTCTCATCCGATTCGTGAACATATCTTGGACTTTGACGACGATTTCGAGCGAGAGTTGAGACGAAAGAGAAAGAACCCAGAACCTAGCGAATCAAGTGAAAGTTCCGAGTCCGTTTCTGAATTTGAAGAAGAGGAACCCACGGCAAGAGTGGGTGAAGTAGACATGGCAGCGGACAACCGAACAATCAAGGAGCTTTCCGCTTCGGGATTGGCCAATGCCGCACCCTTGTGCATCCAATACCCAAGGGCGGTTCAAGACAAGGCTGCCGAGTTCGAATTGAAGTCAAGCCTGTTACATCACATTCCAAAGTACCATGGGCTATCCATGGAAGATCCGAACAAGCACTTGAAGGAGTTTGAAGTCGTTTGCTCAAGCATGACTCCGGTGAACGTGGATGAGAGCATCTTGAAGATGAAGGCCTTTCCCTTTTCTCTCCAAGAGAAAGCAAAAGATTGGTTGTACGAATTAGCTCCCGGAACTGTCACATCATGGGAGAGCATGAAACGAGCTTTCTTGGAGAAGTTTTTCCCAATTTCTCGAGTCATCCTCCTACGAAAAAGGATAAGTGGAATTCAACAAGATGAAAGTGAATCCTTTCCTACTTATTATGAACGTTTTAAATCTCTTGTTGCTTCATGTCCACAACATCAAATGAAGGAGGAACTACTTCTACAATACTTTTATGAGGGACTTCTACCTATTGAATGTCAAATGCTAGATGCCTCAGCGGGAGGAGCCTTGGTGGACAAGACCCCCACGGCTGCAAAGACCTTGATTGCTAATCGAGCATTGAATGCTCAACAATACGAAGGCGTTGGACAGAGGAGTACCCCACGGCAACACCAAGTCAATGAGGTAAGTACCATAACCGAACTTCAAAATCAAATGGCTAACCTTACTACGTTGCTTTCTCAGGTGGTGGAAGGTCCAAAAGTCAAAATCGTAGCTTCTTGTGGCGTATGCTCCATGCAAGGACACCCTACGGACAAGTGCCCACAATTGATCGAGAATGGAGGGTGGGAGACACTCAATGCCGTGGGATATGGCAACCAATACCAAACACGTGGTGATCCGTTTTCTAATACTTACAATCCCGGTTGGCGTGATCATCCGAATTTCAAATGGCGAGACCCCCAACAAGGTCAACAACAAAGCGGATTTAGCCAATGATGCGAGATTTACTTGACACTCAAATTAAACCCTCGTTTGACAATTGTAGTAGAATGGATAAGTGAGGGATCGTTCTAGACCGGGGATTAGGAGGGCTTGCTAAAACCTTCTAAATTGACTTAAAAACATAAAACTAACTTTTAAAACACTAAGACAAACTAAAAGAATCAAAACAAGTTTAAAAGACTCCAAATACTCAAAAACATAAAATAAGACAAATCAAATGAATAAGACTTAACAAAATAAGGGGGGTGATTGTGGTTGGACGAGATTAAATTAAATGGACAAATTGTAATTAAAGGCAAAACGTAAATATGAATGTGATGAAAATATGGATGATGGAATAGCCAAGGGGTTCTTCTCCACACATGTTACACTTGCATACAATATTGATTCTCAGTTGGTCTTTCGATAAGTTGTGAAACTCAATGCTCCAAGTTAATTAGGTCCGCTTAGATTAACTTTCAGATTTCCCTAAATTCGTTGGATTGAATGGAATACGCATTACAACCAAATTATTCTTAATCAAAGTCCCTGACTATGGAATACGCATGATAGAGACATTCAACAAAGATCATTAAGTTCAATGAAAATTATAAGTGTTGACGAGGCATTCGTTACTATGGAATACGCATGAAACTTATGCCAAGAATTCGTTTAACGCGATTGTTTATAAGCAACCTCCACTACTTGTGAATATAAGTTCATAACGATTAGGTGAAACTCACTTATATTCTAGCGTCATATTCATGCATGAAAATTAAGCTTGCAATCTCAATGAACATACATAAATAAGTTATCAATCAAACAGTTAAACGAATTGAATCCACAACTTATGAAATTCCAACCAAAAGTAATCAATTCATATTGCAAATATAAACATAGTTTTGAATCACCCCCTAGCTAAAGGGGGTTTAGTTCCTCATAACTTTGAAATCAAAGAAACCCCTAAACATTCGAACAACTCAAACTTGAATTGTATGAACGTTTAGGCACTCTTCTCTTCCATTACAAAACAAAGAAAATTGAATTTAAACATTGAAATCAAAGAAACACCTAAAGATTCCAACAACTCAAACTTGAATTGTATGAACGTTTAGGCACTCTTCTCTTCTTCGTTATTATGGCACAAGGTCTAAGGGATGTTGTTGGTGTGTTGAATGGATTGGGGAATTATGGAAATGGATGAGGAAAGATAGAAAATGGAAAGAAACCCACGGCAAGGCTTGGAATTTCAGGATGTGAAGATGGTGTGTGTTTGTGTTGTGGTGTGAGAAATGGAGAGATTTGAATGGGGAATGAATGAATGCAAATGAATGAAGTGTGTGTGGTTTATATAGGGAGAGAGTGGGTGAGAATGTGGCTGCAATGCATGTGAAAATCAGCTAGGAAAGTGGGAGGAAAGCTGGAATTGCACAAGGGAAATGCTGGAAAGGCAAGGGAACCCACGACATGGAGGTTTTGGTGCATGTGTTTGGTGAAATTGTTTGTTGGGAAAAGTTTTGTGAATTAGGTGGATTGTAGGTGGGTTATGATGATGAAAGCATGTGGAATTGCAAGGAGGAAAGGTGCAGAAAATGGAGGGATACACGGCTAGAATGGAAGTGTTTGGTGATGTATGCAATGATGAAGAGTGAATAAAAAATGCATGTAGGGTTAGCTAAGTTGGCTTTGTTTGAGTGCATGTGTTTGGTGGAAACAAAGGGGGGTAGCACGACTTTGATGGTGTTTTGTAATTGCATGTGTGTGAATGTGATAGCTAAGGTGAATTATATGTGGAATAAAGATGGAGAAGGTGGTGTAATGATGCATGGTTGTAGTTTAAGGTGTTGAATATGGATTTGCATGGACTTTGAAGTGATTGTGGGTTTTGGAATTGGAAGGAAATGCATGGCCATAAGGGAGAGAATAAGAGAGAATGGGCTAGGCCCTTTGTTTTATGTCCAAAGTGAATACAAGGCCTTCAAATTCGTCCATCCTCTTGGCTCCATGGATAAGCTATCCAATCCATGCCCAAAAATGCTCCAAATGGCCTCAAAATGCACTTTCTTGCTCCCTAAGCCCTTAGAACCTGAAAACACACAAAAGAAGCATAAAGGACTAAAATAACTAGAGAAACATAACGTAAATGCACGAGAACAAGCCATTTAAGTCGCATGAATATGCTCCTATCAGCCAACAACCCCCGAGTTTCTATCAAAAGCCGTTGGCACCACCACAAGCCTAAGCACAACCTGCCCAAAGCAATATAGGTAATTCAAGTGATAATGATAAGATTTTTCAATTACTTACAACTTTGACGTAGGAAGTCCAAACTCAAAACAAAGAGAGGCAAATCCAAGACAAGAAGGTGGACAACTTGGAGAAGCAAGTGGGACAGATTGCCGAGTTCATGGGGCAATTTCGTGAGCAAGGAAGGTTGCCTAGCTCAACGGTGGTCAATCCGAAAGGTGGATTCGAATCTGCAAAAGCTATGCATTTGTGAAGTGGAAAGCAAGTCGGATATGACCTCAAACCATCCAAATCACGTTCCAACGTGGAAGACGAGTTGAGAATTGAAGAGGAGAAGCAAGGGCCACTCACGGCCAAGGTGGAACCAAATGTGCCACAAGTTCCAAGTGATCCCAAGTCGTCCAATTCGTCCAATAAAGGTAAAAACGTGTCAAGTTCAGTTCCTACTAATGAATTTCCTGCGAATGTTCCTTTTCCTAGTAGGTTTAAGCAAACAAAGAAAGAAGAAGCGGAAAAGGACATTTTGGAGATGTTTCGGAAAGTTCAAGTCAATATCCCCCTTTTGGATGCAATCAAGCAAGTCCCGAGGCACGCCAAGTTCTTGAAGGAACTTTGCACCAATAGGAGGAGGATTTCGACCAAGGAGGTGGTCAAAGTAGGTGAAAACGTCTCAGCCATCTTACAACGCAAGCTGCCCCCAAAATGCAAAGATCCGGGTAGTTTTACAATTCCGTGTGTTATTGGTAATTCTAGGTTTGAATCTGCCATGTTAGACCTAGGTGCATCTATAAATGTCATGCCATATTCAATTTATGCATCTATGAACCTAGGAGCGTTGAAAAACGATGGTGTGATCATACAATTAGCCGATAGATCTAATGCCTATCCAAAGGGAGTTTTGGAAGATGTGTTAGTGCAGGTTAATCATTTGATCTTCCCGGCGGACTTTTACATACTTGAGATGGATGACTCGGACCATGCCCCTTCATTGCCCATCCCCCTCGGAAGGCCATTCATGAAAACTGCTCGGACAAAGATTGACGTCTATAATGGCACGTTGACGATGGAATTTGATGGGGAAGTTATTAATTTTAATCTTTCTGATTCTATGAAGTACCCTAGTGAGAATCATTCATGTTTTGCTATTGATGTAATTGACTCTTTGTCGCAGGACTATTTTGACAAATTGAACAACGATGCACTTGAATTGGTCATTGCACAAGGCATGGACAAGAAAAACATTGAAGCCACAACCATGGGAACCTACGGCATGCATGATCATTCTTTTTCCATGCCCCCTAATGATGAGGTCATTGAGATGGTAGCTGCCCTCGAGTCATTGCCATCACAACCGGGTAAGTATTCGGACCCTATTTTAAGTTCAGTTTCGGCTAATAAAATGCTTCCCTCAGTTATGCAGCCACCCACACTAGAACTTAAGTCGTTGCCTAGTCATTTGAAGTACGTTTTCTTGGGCGAGGATGACACGTTGCCCGTCATTATTTCATCCTCACTCACGGCACAAGAAGAGAGCAAATTGGTGCGAGTGCTTAAGGAGTACAAAACGGCAATTGGATGGACCTTGGCCGACATCAAGGGAATTAGCCCTACTACATGCATGCATCGCATACTTCTAGAGGAGGGGTCCAAAACATCCCGAGAGGCTCAACGCCGTCTCAACCCTCCGATGATGGAAGTTGTGAAGAATGAGGTAATCAAGCTTTTGGATTGTGGAGTAATCTATCCAATCTCGGATAGTAAGTGGGTCTCACCCGTTCAATGCGTTCCGAAGAAATCTGGAGTGACTGTGGTTGCAAATGCCGAGAATGAACTTGTTCCTCAACGCATTCAAACCGGTTGGAGGGTGTGCATCGATTATAGGAAGCTAAACGCCGCAACAAGGAAGGATCACTTCCCACTGCCATTCATCGACCAAATGCTTGAGAGGTTAGCCGGTTATGCTTTCTATTGTTTTCTTGATGGTTATTTTGGTTATAATCAAATTGTCATAACACCCCAAGATCAAGAAAAAACCACTTTTACATGCCCCTTCGGTACTTTTGCATATCGTCGCATGCCTTTTGGTTTATGTAATGCACCTACTACATTTCAACGATGCATGATGAGCATATTTTCTGATTATGTTGAGAAAATCATTGAAGTATTTATGGATGATTTTAGCGTGTTTGGTGATTCTTTTGATGGTTGCTTGCATAATCTTAGTTTAATCTTAAAACGTTGCGTTGAAACTAACCTTGTTCTTAATTGGGAAAAATGCCATTTCATGGTTAAACAAGGCATAGTTTTAGGTCATATAGTCTCTGAAAACGGTATTGAGGTTGATAAGTCGAAAATAGATCTTGTACGTCACTTACCCTCTCCAACTTCGGTTAGAGAGGTTCGTTCTTTTCTTGGCCATGCAGGATTTTATCGTAGGTTTATCAAGGATTTCTCGAAGGTTGCACAACCTCTTTGCCATCTCTTACAAAAAGACGTGACGTTTGAATTCACCAAGGAGTGCACGGCATCATTCAACCAACTTAAGGAGTTGTTGACCACGGCACCCATCATTGTTCCACCGGATTGGAGTCTACCTTTCGAGCTCATGTGTGATGCGTCCGACTATGCTTTAGGAGCATTTTTAGGACAAACAAAGGACAAGAGGCCGCATGTCATCTACTACGCCTCACGGACATTGAACGATGCACAATTGAACTACTCCACTACGGAAAAAGAACTTCTTGCCGTTGTCTTTGCTTTAGATAAATTTCGATCATATCTAATTGGCACTAAAGTAATTGTTTTCACTGATCATTCAGCTCTGAAGTACTTGCTCACTAAAAAGGAGGCCAAGCCACGCCTAATTCGATGGATGTTGTTACTTCAAGAGTTCGACATAGAGATTCGGGACAAGAAGGGAAGTGAAAACATGGTGGCTGACCACCTAAGCCGAATGGTGCACAATGAAGAGGCCCTACCCATTGCCGAGACATTCCCCGATGAACAATTGCTGTCCATTAAGGTTAGTGCACCTTGGTATGCCGATATTGTTAATTTTTTGGTGTCAAAACGTATTCCAAGTGAGTTCACTAGGCAGCAACGTGATAAACTTAGGCATGATGCACGGTTTTATGTGTGGGATGATCCGTACTTTTGGAAATTTTGCCCCGATCAGATTATACGTCGTTGTGTGCATGATTCTGAATGTCATTCAATTTTGAGTTTTTGTCATACATATGCATGTGGAGGGCACTTTGGCACACAACGCACGGCCCTCAAAGTGTTACAATGTGGATTTTATTGGCCTAGTATTTTTAAGGATGCTAGAACGTTTTGCCTAACATGTGATAAATGCCAAAGAATGGGTGGTATTAGTGCAAAGGACCAAATGCCGCAGGTTTCTATCTTAAATGTTGAAATTTTTGATGTTTGGGGTATTGATTTTATGGGTCCCTTCCCTTCATTGTATGGTTTCATGTATATTTTGCTTGCGGTTGATTATGTGTCAAAATGGGTGGAAGCCAAGGCCACCCGGACTAATGATTCTAAAGTGGTTGCAGATTTTATTAGAACTAACATTTTTGCAAGGTTTGGAATGCCACGAGTGATCATTAGTGATGGAGGGTCACACTTTTGCAATCGGACCATTGAAGCGTTATTGAGGAAATACCATGTCACCCATAAGGTTTCTACACCTTACCATCCTCAAACGAATGGCCAAGCCGAGGTTTCCAACCGAGAGATCTAGCAAATACTTGAGAAGACCGTTGGGCCAACAAGGAAGGATTGGAGCTTACGGTTAAATGATGCACTTTGGGCGTATCGTACGACATACAAAACCCTCATTGGGATGTCCCCTTTTCGACTTGTCTATGGCAAGGCGTGCCATCTTCCCGTGGAGTTGGAGCATAAAGCTCTTTGGGCCGTCAAGAAGTTCATCATGCACTTAGATGAAGCGGGAAGTACTAGGAAATTCCAATTGAATGAGCTTGATGAAATACGGCACGAGGCGTACGATAATGCAAGCATTTACAAGCAAAAGACCAAAGCTTTCCATGACAACATGATCCGTGGGAAATCATTCTCAATTGGGCAGAAAGTGCTATTGTTCAATTCCCGTTTACGTTTGTTTCCCGGTAAGTTACGTTCTAAGTGGATTGGACCATTTGTTATTACTAATGTTTTTGTTCATGGTGCAGTCCAAATCCAAAGCTTTAAAACGGGACAAGAATTCAAGGTGAACGGGCATCGTTTGAAGCCCTATTATGACACCTTTGTGGAGCATGCCGTGGAAGACATACCCTTGGAAGCCGTGGGCCCTAGTAAGGAGTGAATGAGGTCTTCGTCCGGCTGTACGACGTTAAAGCAAGCGCTACTTGGGAGGCAACCCATGCATTCAACAAGGGAAGACCGAGAAAGCACTCCAATTCCAGATTTGCGTTCCTAAACTCTTCTCTTTGTTGTTATTTCGTTTCTGCCATGTTAGGATGTTTAGTTGTTGTTTTGTTTGTTTGTTTGTTAATTGTGTGAGTCTATGCTTGAAACATTGAGGACAATGTTTGATTTAAGTGTGGGGGGGTAACCAAAGTGTTTTGATGCAAATTCGTAGGGTTTTATCACCCATAATTTCAAATGTTGTTTCTTGCTGTTTTTAGGTGTTTTTAGGCTGTTTTGGTGTGTTTTAGTATTTGTTGTTCTAAAAATCCGAAAATCTCAAAAAAATTACAAAATAGTTTTGAAAAACCCAAAAAGAGTTGTTTTTAAGTTGTTTTTGTGTGTTTGTTTGCGTCTTAGGTCACCTTCCAACACAATGATGAGGATTCGGTTTGTAATTGCATGACTGTTAAAGAGAATGATTAACATGGATGAAAGTTTGATTTACTCTTTGTTTATGCTTGGTTGTGGTTATAACTTATGACTTCACATGTAATCAAAAAGAAAAAAAATTAGTTTTTGTAACATGCTTGAAGGAAGGAACTCAAACAAATGCTACAACCTTGTGAGACTTGAGCCTAAACGTTTATTTGGAGAGTTAAAATCTGTGCATTCTTGTTTTCTAAAGTCGTTGCATGATCTCATTATTCTTTTGCTTGGTTACTACTTAGAAGGCGTTTCATCATTTAGTTCCAAATACTAGAACTCATGCCAATTTCATTCAAAACATGTTATCGAATTGCATAACACATATTCAAGATGAAGTTAGTAGTTACCACCATAGCCAAAAAGCCATCATTCCATGCATGTGTTTTTGTAGGTTTAACCCCATTGAGCCTCGTTTAGCCTATGTTGTTTGTTAACCCACAATTATCCTCACCTAGCCTAGAGTAGGACCACCCATACCTTTGTTCTTGAAGCATAGTAAAAGCATAACTCAAAGATGAATTCCTTTTGATCATTGCATTGCGGAAAACAAGTGTGGGGGAAGGATTCTTGATATATGGGTGTGCCAAAGTGTTGAATGAGGCACGGCAAAGAAAAGAAAAAAAAAAAAGAGAGAGAGAGAGAAAAAAAATTCGTGGAAAATAAGAAGAAAAAAAGAAAAAGTTGTGAAAAGTATGAAAAGGAGTTGAAAGAGCATAAAATGAGCTCTAAGTTGTTGGTTATTGAAGAAAGGGTCCAAAACTTTGCATTTGACCCTAAGTATGCACGTGTATTCCCCTTTGTGTTTAAAGTCATTTTCTGCACTCTAAAGTGAATTCTAAGTATCAAGTTCATTGCTTTGCTTACTATTGTTTAAAGAACGTTTGTTTTATCCTTTACCTTTCTTTGTTAGCCAATACCCCTAGCCCCGTTACAACCCTTGACTTTAATCTTGAGTGTTATGTGTTTCAATTTGTGGAGTTCAAAATTGGTACGAGCATATGGTGTCATTGGTTCTCGCATCTAAGTAGTAGCGTTCCATTCATGAGATCATATCTAAACATGTTATTAACTCCGGAAAGTGCTTCTTTGTCATACATATATGTGAGCATTCGTTTTCATATTTACATCTATCTTCTCACATATAACTAGTATAGGGTGTGTAGTCAGAAAATCTGTGTGAAAATTGAGTGCGTATCTAGTAAGGAATTGAGGAAATTCTCTAAGGCATGCTACTACGTTCAGAATCATGTTTTAAGTGGTTATTTGTGAACTAATGAGTAGTGACTATGATTAAGTAAAGGCTTAAGCGTAAAGATGGCTAAAATCTGTGGGAATGA
Source organism: Pyrus communis (assembly GCF_041283825.1). Classification (NCBI taxonomy): domain Eukaryota; kingdom Viridiplantae; phylum Streptophyta; class Magnoliopsida; order Rosales; family Rosaceae; genus Pyrus; species Pyrus communis. The sequence continues at coordinate 24,725,453 of NC_142569.1, forward strand.
TGATTTTTAACATGTCATGTGCATTGGAAATCCTTGAGGCGATTGTTGGAAGGTGTAGGTTGTGTTTTACTCGTTTTACTTCGTTTATTTACTTTGTTTCATTTTGTTTTGCTCGAGGACTAGCAAAAGCTAAGTGTGGGGGAATTTGATAGGAGCATATTTACGCACCTTAGTTTAGCTTGTTTTGTGCATTTATAGTGTTTTTCCTTAGTAAAGTAGTCTTTTAAGCTAGTTCTATGTGTTTTCAGGTTTCCAGGGCAAAGTATGCAAAAGGATGCATTTTGGAGCCTTTTGGAGCAAATTAGAGCTTGGAATGGACATCATATGCTTGGAGCCAAGAGGATGGACGAAATTGAAGACTTGAAGATGATGATTCCTACTTGAGCAAGGTTTCCTAGTTGAAGTAGGAAAGTCCCTAAATGGAAGATGGTTTCCTAGTTGAATTAGGATTCCTAGTTAAAATGGGTTTCCTAGTTGAATTAGGATTCCTAGAAGAATGAAGATTCCTACTCAAATAAGGTTTCCTACTTGATGAAGGAAAGTCAAAATCCAAATGGTCTCAAGTGAAGCAACAAAGAAGTTTTCCAAGACCAAGAAGGAAAAGGAGTCCAAGATGAAGAAGGAATGACAAAGACAAGGTTTCCTAATCCTAATAGGCAAAGTTTCCATGTGCAATGAGGAGTCCTTATCCATTTAGGGCACTTTATCCATTTAGGAAACCTTATCCTTGTTCTAGAACCCTTATCCATCCTTGCCGTGAGTTTTCCTGGCATTAGAGGGTTTCTAGAAGCCCTAATCTGCCCTATCCTTTAGTGCCGCACCTATCCCTTCTAGAAAGCTGATTTCCCTTGCCTTGCAAGGCATTCTAGAAGCCTTATCACCTCATATCCTTACCTGCCGCACCTAGGAAGCATTATCCCTTTTAATTTCTGATTTCTAAGCCTATTTCCTTGTGGATTTGGGTTATTCAAGTCCATATCTGATTACCCTAGGGTTTTAGGTGCCTATATATACTCATATTAACCCCTAGATCAGAGCACCACCTCTCATACACATTCATTCATTCCAGAAATTCGTCCAACCCTCTCCACACCCTTGCCGCAGCCACCAAACACCTTTCTCCTTAGTTTTAAGCTTTGCCGCACCATCCCATCCCTCCTAAACACTACCCTACCATCACACATCCATTCCTCTATACAAATACCACCCAAAACCTGTCCTTAGACCTTGTGCCGCAACAAAGAGGAGGAGAAGAGGGCTTGGAAGTTCATGCAATTCAAGTTCGAGTGGCTGGAATATTTAGGTGTTTCCTCTCCTTTGATTTCAATGTTTAAATTTATTTCTCTTTGTCTTGTACGTATGAGGAACTAAACCCCCCCTTGGCTAGGGGGGGATTCGAAATACATGTTTATGCTTGCGATATGATTTGATTACTTCTAATTGCGTTTCATAAGTTGTGAATTCAATTTACTTATCTATGTGAATTACATTGATTTGTGTGTGTTGGTTGAGAGTGCACGCTTAATTATCATGCATAAATTGGATGCTAGGATATAAGGAAATTTCACCTAATCGTTATGGAATTATATTCACAAGTAGTAAAGGTTGATGATCTCAATCGCGTTAAGTAAATTCTTGGCATAAGTTTCATGCAATCATAGTAACAAGTGCTTCGTCAATGCTTATGGTTTTCATAGAACTTAATGATTCTTGCTTGTATCTCTATTATGCAATCATGTAGGGGACTGGTGGGGAATGTTTTGGGTTGTCGTATGCAATCATCCAATTCAATAACGTTAGGAAAATCTGAAGGTTAATTTAAGCGAACCTAATTAACTTGGGGCGTTGAGAATTCATGGGTTATTGAAAAGCAATTGGAAATCGTTTATTATGCAAGTATAACATGTGTGGAGATGAACCCCTTAGCTAGCTTCCCATCCATTCAACTCCATCAAATTCGTTTTTACGATCTGTTCTAATTTAAAAAGTTTGTTTTGTTTTTAAATTCGTCCAAAACCAATCCCCCTTTACTTTGTTGAGTCATAGTAGTTAGAAATCACTTTAGTTTGTGTTTTTAAGTGTCTTAGGTCAAAGTAAAACCAATTTTCGTCCAAAGTTGTGTCTAGTGTTCAAAACTGCCCAGATTGTGTTTTTAAGGCAGTTTTGAGTGTTTTGGTGCTGTTTTGAGTCTTTTGGTTTGTTTTGGTGTTTTAAAGTTTAGTTTTGCATTCTTTGAGTCTAGTATAGTGTTTTAAACTTTTTTTTACGTATTTGAGTCAGTTTCCAAGTGATTAACAATCCCTCCTAATCCCCGGTCCAAAACGATCCCTACTTACATTTTTCACTACAATTGATAAAAAGAGGGTTTAATTTGTGTGCGTATAATTCTCACATCAATAAGTAGGGATCGTTCTTAACCGGGGATTAGGAGGGATTGCAAAATCACTTGGAAACTGACTCAAAAACGTAAAACACAAGTTAAAACACTAAACTAGACTCAAAGAATGCAAAACTAAACAATAAAACACTAAAACAAACCAAAAGACTCAAAACAGCCCCAAAACACTCAAAACTGCCTTAAAAACACAATCTGGGCAGTTTTGAGCACTTTGACTATTTTGGACGAATTTGGGTAATAAATTGAATCAAAACACTTAGAAACACAAACTAAGACACTTTCTAAGTAAATTGGACACTAAAGTAAAGGGGGATTGAGGTTTTGACGAAATTAAACAAATAGCACAGAATGTAATTCAAACAGATTTTAAATATGAATTTGATGAAAATATGGATGGAATGCTAGCTAGAAGGTTCTTCTCCACACATGTCACACTTGCATACAATTTGATTTTCAGTTGGTCTTTCGATGAATTATGAAACTCAACACCCCGGGTTAATTAGGTCCGCTTAAATTAACCTTCAAGTTCTCCTTAAGTTAGTGAATTGGATGGGACAGCGCATACACAATTCAAAACATTCTCCAAAAGTCCTTTACGTGAAAAGCACAATAAAGATACAATCAAAGATCATTAAGCAACATGAAAACTATAAGTGTTGACGAGGCATTCGTTACTATGATGAGCATGAAACTAGTGCCAAGAATTCATTTAACGCGATTGTTTATAAGCAACCTCCACTACTTGTGAATATAAGTTCGTAACTATTAGGTGAAACTCACTTATATTCTAGCATCATATTCATGCATGGAAATTAAGCGTGCACTCTCAATAAACATACACAAATAAGTTATCAATCAAACAGTTAAACGAATTGAATCCACAACTCATGAAATTCCAACCAAAGGTAATCAATTCATATTGCAAGCATAAACATGGTTTCGAATCACCCCCTAGCTATCTAGGGATTTAGCCTCTCATGTTCACAGAAAGAGAACTAAAATTGAATTTAAACATAAAGATTAAAAGATTGATTACACCTAGAACGCCCAACAAATCCACTTGAATTTCTGCGCGTCTAAACTCCTCTTTCTTCTTCTCCTTGCTGCGGCAGAGATGGTGTGGGTGGTTTTTGGATGATTTTCTGGTTTGGGAATGGGTTTAGGGAAGTGTGGTGGTGCGGCAAGGTGGTAGGAAGGTGTATGGAGGTGTGGAAGGTGGCTGGAAGGGTTGGTAGTGCTGCGGCAATGGTGGGGAGTGGCTGGAATGGAGGGGGAAGGCACGGCAGAGAAGAATTTGGGTGATGGTGGCTGCATATTGAAGGGAGAGAATGGGAGAGAATGGTTGCGGCTTATAGGTGTGTGGCTGAAAAAATATGGAAAGTGAATCAAGAGAGCAGCCCTAGGGTGCGGCTAAGTGTGTAATACCTAGGGTTTTCTGAAATTCCAACCCTAATTTATTTTGGTTAATTAAAATTAAGTTAAAAGCTTCTAGAATTAGGAAATAAAATCAGAAATTAAAAAGGGATGGCTGCAAGGTGCGGCTAGGGTTAGGTTAGGAGAGGGAACTAGGGTTTAAGTGAATGACATTGGACCTAAATACCCCCCCTTGCACGGCAAGGGAAGGAAAGAAAGGGATTGGGCACGGCAAAGGGTTTTAAGGGCCCTAGGGCCTTCGTTTTGTGTCCTAAAGTGCCTACAAGGCCTTCAAAGTGGCTAGAAAATACAGACGTTTAAGATTAGGAAAGGTTACCAAAACGGAAAACTTAGGGTTAACTTTCCTACTTCAAGTAGGAATCCTTGTTTGAGTAGGAATCCTCGTTTTGGTATGAATTCATCGTTGGAGTAAGAATTCATCGTTTCTTCAAGTCTTCAACTCATTCATTCCTCTTTTGCTCCAAAAGGCTCCAATTTACATCTTCATGCACACTTTGGCCTTATAATCCGAAAATACACAAAAATTACTTTAAACACTAAAATAACTAAGGAAACACAACATAAATGCACGAGAACAAGCTAATTAAGTCGCATGAATATGCTCCTATCACACCATCAAAGCCAAATAAGCCGTGTGCCTTTCATTCATTATGTGTTTAAGTTTAACCCCATTGAGCCATGTTAGCCCATGTTCTTTGTTAACCCATATTATCCTCACCTAGCCTAGATTAGGACCATCCATACCCTTGTTCTTGAAGCATAGTAAGTGATGTGAAAATTATGTTAACACACAAATTAAACCCTATTTGTGACAATTGTAGTATATATGCAAGTAGGGATCGTTCTAACCGGGGATTAACTAGGGATGCTAATCAACTCTAAACTGACTTTAAAAACACAAAACAAAGGTTAAAACACTAAACTAGACTCAAAGAATGCAAAACTAAACACTTAAAACACTAAAACAAACCAAAAGACTCAAAACAGCACCAAAACACTCAAAACTGCCTTAAAAACACTTTCTGGGCAGTTTTGAGCACTTTCACTAATTTGGACGAATTTGGGTAATAACTTGAATCAAAACACTTAGAAACACAAACTAAGACACTTTCTAACTAAATTGGACACTAAAGTAAAGGGGGATTTAGTTTTTGACGAAATTAATTAAAATGGACAGATTGCAATTTAAACAGATTAGGCACTAAACTAGGTGAATTGAATGGGAAAAAGGCTAGTTAGGGGGTTCTTCTCCACACATGCACATATGTAACATAAATTGATTTCCAGATTTCATTCTTTTTAAATCATGAATGACAATGCCCCAAATTAATTGTGAAAAGCACAAATTAACTCTCAGATTTTCCTAGTTTCATTGAATTGGATGGAATACGCATCGACAATCAAATTATTCTTATCAAATTCCCTATATGAACTGCATAATAGAGATAAAATCAAAGATCATTAAGCTTTTTGAAAACCCTAAGCATTGACTAGGCATTCGTAACTATGAATTGCATGATACTCTTGCCTAGAATTTACTTAATACAATCATGACTAGTGATTTCCACTACTTATGAATATAAGGTCATAACGATTAGGTGAGATTTCCTTATATCCTAGCATCAAGTTCATGTATGCAAACTAAGTATGCATCCTTAATCAACACACAAGAACAAGTTCTCAATAAATCAATTAAGTAAATCACATCCACAATTCAAGAAACAAAATCTGGAGGAAATCAAATCATATAAAACATATGCCCATGGTTTCGAATTCACCCCTAACTAAGAAAAACTTAGTTACACATGTTCATAACAATTGAAAAGCAAATTAAAATAAACATGGAAACGAAACAAGGGAAGAAAGAACTCTGAAACTCTCCAATGGTTGTAGATTGCTTGCGGCACTTCTTCTCCTCCCTAGAACTTGCGGCACAAAGTGTGGATGATGGAATTGGGGGTTTTTTATGGTGTTTTCGTGTTTAGAGGGATGGAGGATGGTTGATTATGGTGGGGAAGGGTGCGGCAGAAGTGTATGGATGTGTAGGGAGGTTCGTGGAGGCTTAGAATGGAGAATGGAGGTGCGGCACAAGGGTTTCTGAATAGCATAAGGGGGTGTACGAATTTTTGGCTGAAATTATGTTTATATAGTCCTAGGGTTAAGTAGATTAGGGTTAGACTTAACAGATTTGGTGCATTAGGGCCCTAGAATTCGGCTATGGTTAATCAGATCCACTTAGGAGGAGGTTTTGGCCCACATAGTTTTATAAACTGATTTGTATACCCAAATCCACAAGGATTAGGCCCTAGAAATCAGAATCCAAAGGGAATTGGGCTTAGGAAGGTGCGGCACAAGGGTGGGAAGGGTTGGCTTGGCTTGCAAGGCAAGGTAAAGCCTTCTAGAAAGGTTTGGGGCGCCACTTTTCTAGGGTTTCTAGAAAGAATGGTTTTTGTGTCTGATTTGGGCCTTCTAGACTAGGATGCTTCTAGAAATAGGTTCTAGAATCATCCATTTAGGTCCCCTTGCAATTAGGATTAAGACATGATAAGGTTTGGATAGGATAAGATGAGATAAGGTTTGGATAATGTTTTGGATAATGTTGGATAAGGTTTTGGATAATGTTTCCTCTTTTGAGCTCCCTCCTTATCCACTTTGTCCTTAGCTTAGTTCCTTCCTCTTCTTATCACATTTCCAACTTCTTGAAGTCCAAATTCGTCCATCCATGTTAGCCCATATGTAAGCTATCCACATAGTGTCCAAAATAGCTCCAAAATGCACCAAAATGCACTTTCTTGATACTTTACCCCATAGGACCTACAAACACACGAAATTGATTTGTAATACGACATTAACTAAGAAATAATAGCACAAATGCACAAGAATAAGCTAGTTAAGTCGCCTAAATATGCTCCTATCAGTAAGCATGACTGAAAATGAATTCCTTTTGATTAATGTGTTGCAGAAAATAAGTGTGGGGGAAGGAGTAATTATGTGAGTTTATGTGCCATAGGCACGGCTAGAAGAAGAAAAAAAAAAAGAAAAGTTGTGAAAAAAAAAAAGAAAAAAAAAAGAAGAAAGAAAAGAGGTGAAAAAAGAGTTCCAAAGTATGGTTTATTGAAGTAAGGGCCCAAAACAATGAATTAAGCCCTAAGAGTTGTTTGAATCTCCCCTATTTGTCTAAAAGTTGACTTCTGCATTCTAAGTGAATTCTAAGTCTCAATTTCATTACTTTGCTTGCTATTGCTTAAGGAACTTTTGTTTATCCCTATCTTTCCTTGTTAGCCAATACCCCAAGCCCCGTTACAACCCTTGACTTCTATCTTGAGTGTGTGCATTTCATTTTGTGGAGTTTGAATTTGGTATGAGCATATGGTGTCACTGGTTCTCGCATCTAAGTAGTAGCATTCCATTCATGAGATCATATCTAAACATGTTTTATTACTCCAGAAATTGCGTTCTTTGTTATAACATATGTGAGTACTAGTCTTTCATGTTTACATCAATCTTCTCACATATAACTAGTGTAAGGTGTGTAGTCGGAAAATTTGAGTGAAAATTGAGTGCATAACTAGTGAGGAATTGAGGGAATTCTCTAAGGCATGTTACTACATTCAAAATGTGTTTTAATTGATTAAATGCGAACTAGTGAATGGTGACTATGATTAAGTATGTGCTTGAGGGGAAGGAAGACTAAAAGCTATGTGAGTAATGATCTTTGACATGTCATGTTTCATTGGAAATCCCTGAGGCAAACGTTGGAAGGTTTAGGTTATGTTTTGATTGTTTTGTTTCGTTTTGTTTTCTTTAGTTGTTTTGTTTTGCTCGAGGACTAGCAAAAGCTAAGTGTGGGGGAATTTGATAGGAGCATATTCATGCGACTTAATTAGCTTGTTCTCGTGCATTTATGTTGTGTTTCCTTAGTTATTTTAGTGTTTAAAGTCACTTTTGTGTATTTTCAGATTATAAGGCCAAAGTGTGCAAGAAGATGCAAATTGGAGTCTTTTGGAGCAAAAGAGGAATGAATGAGTTGAACACTTGAAGAAACAATGAATTCCTACTCCAACGATGAATTCCTACTCCAACAAGGATTCCTACTTGAAGTAGGAAAGTTAACCCTAGGTTTCCCGTTTTGGTAACCTTTCCTAATCTAAACGTCTGTATTTTCTAGCCACTTTGTAGGCCTTGTATGCACTTTAGTACACAAGACAAAGGCCCTAGCCCACTTTTCAACCTATGCCGTGGCCTTTCCCCTTCTCCCCTTCCCTTGCCGTGCAAGGGGGGCATTTTTGTCCCATTTTATGCACCTAAACCCTAACCCTTCTTCTCAGCCGCACCTTGCAGCCACTTTCCCTTTAATTTCTGAACTTAAACCTATTTCCCTTTGAAATAAACCCTAGCCGCACCTATTAATCAATTCCCTTTTAATTTCTGATTTTATTCCCTAATTCTAGCAGCCTTTGAATTAATTTTAGTTAATAAAAATAAGCTAGGGTTGGATTTTCTGAAAACCCTAGGTATTCCACCACTTAGCCGCACCCTAGGGAGATTATTCATTCATTCTTCATATTTCAGCCACAAAAGCATCTCAGCCGCAACTCCCATCCATTCACCCTAAGCCCTCTAATTCCACATCTCAGCCGTACCCTTTATTTCACCCTAGAGCCTATTCTTTCATTCATTCTCTTCATCATTCACCCTAAGCTCCCTTTGCCGCAGCCACCATCCCATTCTCTCCCCTTGCCGCAGCCACCATCACCCAAAAACCCCTAAGCCGCAGCCTTCTTCATCCATTCCAGCCACCTTCCCACCATTGCAGCCACTTCAAACCATCAATCCACACCTCCATACACCTTCCACAATCCTTGCCGTAACCCTTCACCTTCCTAAATCCATTCCCGAACCAGAAAAACATCCAAATCATCCATAAAACCTCTCTGCCGCAGCAAGAAGAAAGGAGAAAGAGGAGCTTGAAACTTGCAGAAATTCAAAGTGGATTCGTTGGGCGTTTTAGGTGTAATCAATCTTTTGTTCTCTATGTATAATTTCAATTTTGTTTCTTTTTCTGTGAACATGAGAGGCTAAACCCCTAGTTAGCTAGGGGGTGATTTGAAACCATGTTTATGCTTGCAATATGAATTGATTACCTTTGGTTGGAATTTCATGAGTTGTGGATTCAATTTGTTTAACTGCTTGATTGATAACCTATTTGTGTATGTTTATTGAGAGTGCACGCTTAGCTTTCATGCATGAATATGATGCTAGAATATAAGTGAGTTTCACCTAATAGTTACAAACTTATATTCACAAGTAGTGGAGGTTGCTTATAAACAATCGCGTTAAATGAATTCTTGGCACTAGTTTCTTGCTCATCACAGTAACCAATGCCTCGTCAACACTTATAGTTTTCATGTTGCTTAATGATCTTTGATTGTATCTTTATTGTGCTTTTCACGTAAAGGACTTTTGGAGAATGTTTTGAATTGTGTATGCGCTGTCCCATCCAATTCATTAACTTAAGGAGAACTTGGAGGTTAATTTAAGCGAACCTAATTAACCCGGGGTGTTGAGTTTCATGATTCATCGAAAGGCCAACTGAAAATCATCTTGTATGCAAGTGTGACATGTGTGGAGAAGAATCTTCTAGCTAGCATTCCATCCATATTTTCATCAAATTCATCTTTACAATCTGTTTTAATTACAATCTGTGCATTTTATTTAATTTCGTCAAAAACTAAATCCCCCTTTACTTTAGTGTCCAATTTAGTTAGAAAGTGTCTTAGTTTGTGTTTCTAAGTGTTTTGATTCAATTTATCACCCAAATTCGTCCAAATTAGTGTAAGTGCTCAAAACTGCCCAGATTGTGTTTTTAAGGCAGTTTTGAGTGTTTTGGGGTTGTTTTGAGTCTTTTGAGTTGTTTTAGCGTTTTAAGTGTGTGGTTTTGCATTCTTTGAATCTAGTTTAGTGTTTTAACCTTTGTTCTATGTTTTTGAGTCAGCTTCCAAGTGATTTAGCAATCCCTCCTAATCCCTGGTTAAGAACGATCCCTACTTATACATATACTACAATTGTCAAAAGAGGGTTTTAATTTGTGTGCTTATATATTTCGCATCAATCTTCTTCATTCTTCACCACCGTGACTCCGGATTTCTTGGGAACCACTTGGACCGGTGAAACCCAACAACTATCCGAGATGGGATAGATGACGCCACAATCAAGCAATTTGATGATTTCCTTCTTCACTACTTCCATCATTGGTGGGTTGAGTCGACGTTGGGCTTCCCTTGATGGTTTGGCGCCTTCTTCCATGAGAATTCGATGCATGCACTTGGTAGGACTTATACCCTTGATATAGGCCAAAGTCCACCCAATGGCTGTTTTGTGCTCTTTGAGAACCCTCATGATAGGAGCATATTTAGGCGACTTACTTAGCTTGTTTTCATGCATTTATGTTATTAATTCATAGTTGTTTTAGTATTTTAAGCCATTTTCGTATGTTTTTAGGTTCTAATGGCAAAGGGAGCAAGAAAGTGCATTTTGAGGCTATTTGGAGCATTTTTGGGCATGGATTGGATAGCTTAACCATGGAGCAAAGAGGATGCACGAAATTGAAGACAAGAAGAGCTAGGAAAGGCTACAAATCTGGTGGAAGAAGTTCTATTCCAATGAAGATAAGGAAGAAGCAAGAAACAAGGAACCTTATCCAACCTTATCCAACCTTATCTTATCCTATCCTAGAAACCTTATCCTATCCTAACTCTAACATTATCCTATTCTATCCTATCCAAATCAGATTGGGACTTAAACCTAGCTAATTAGGGGGAATCAATTACACATCTAAACACCTATTTCAGTTTCTAGAAGACTTATCCATACCAATGCCGCAAGACACCATTCCTTGTAGGTTTAGGTATCACAATCCTTTTCCTACTCTTATATCACATGTCCTAGGCCCTTTAGGATTAGGAATCTGCCTTAAACATAGTTTCTAGAACACCTTATCCTATCCCTACATATGTGCCGCACCTAGCCTTCTAGAACTCCCTAATTCCTAGCCGCACTACCTATTCCAAATCCCACTTGATTTCTACCTTGAGTTAACCCTTTTTCTAGGGGATTATGCAATCCATTTCCTTTACTAAGTGTGCCAAACTAGCCTATATAAACAGCCCTTGCCGCACCATTTAGAAAACCACCCCTTCACACAACATTCATACATTCCCAACCCTTTGCCGCAGCCATCCTTCACCATTCTCCATATTTTCCCACCTTGCCGCACTCCCCATCCCTCCTAAACACTACCCTACCATCACACATCCATTCCTCCATACAAATACCACCCAAAACCTGTCCTTAGACCTTGTGCCGCAAATAAGAGGAGGAGAAGAGGGCTTGGACGTTCATGCAATTCAAGTTCGAGTTGCTGGAATTTTTAGGTGTTTCCTCTCCTTTGATTTCAATGGTTAAATTTACTTTTCTTTGTCTTGTACGTATGAGGAACTAAACACCCCGTTGGCTAGGGGGGGATTCGAAACCATGATCATGCTTGCTATATGATTTAATTACCTCTAATTGCGTTTCATAAGTTGTGAATTCAATTCACTTATCTATTTGAATTAAACTGATTTGTGTGTGTTGGTTGAGAGTGCACGCTTAATTATCATGCGTAAATCTAATGCTAGGATATAAGGAAGTTTCACCTAATCGTTACAAACTTATATTCACAAGTAGTAAAAGTTGATGATCTCAATTGCGTTAAGTAAATTCTTGGCATAAGTTTCATGCAATTCAGAGTAACGAGTGCTTCGTCAATGCTTATGGTTTTCAAAGAACTTAATGATTCTTGCTTGTATCTCTATTATGCAATTCATGTAGGGAACTTGTGGGGAATGCTTTGGGTTGTCGTATGCAATCATCCAATTCAATAACGTTAGGAAAATCTGAGGGTTAATTAGTGCAATTAACGGTTAATCTGGGGCGTTGAGAATTCATGGTTTATTGAAAAGCAATTAGAAATCGTTTTGTGTGCAAGTATGGCATGTGTGGAGATGAACCCCTTAGCTAGCCTTCATTCCATTCATTAAATCCAAATTCGTTTTAAAATCTGTTCGTTTTACAAAGTTTTAAGTTTTGTTTTCAAATTCGTCAAAATCAAAATCCCCCTTTACTTGGAGTGTCAAATTAGTTAGAAATCAATTTAGTTTGTGTTTTTAAAGTATCTTGAGTCAAGTTATAACTATTTTCGTCCAAATTCTTCTCTAGTGCTCAAAACTGCTCAGAAAGTAGTTTTAAGGCAGTTTTGAGTGTTTTCTTGCTATTTTGAGTCTTTTGGTTTGTCTTAGTGTTTTAAACTTTAGTTTTGCGTTCTTTGGGTCTAGTTTGGTGTTTTATATTGTGTTTTTACGTTTTTGAGTCAAATCCAAGTGATTAACAATCCCTCATAATCCCCGGTCCAGAACGATCCCTACTTACATTCTTCACTACAATTGATAAAAAGAGGGTTTAATTTGTGTGCGTATAATTCTCACATCAAATTTTGGCGCCGTTGCCGGGGATTAGCAACTTTGCTAATCCCTTGGATTGTTTTATTTTCGTTTGTTTTGTTTTATTCCAGATTCTTAATCTTGTTTTGTTTCTTGTTTTAGGTACTAGTTTATGACTCGGAGTTCTCATCCGATTCATGAACATATCTTGGACTTTGACGACGATTTCGAGCGAGAGTTGAGACGAAAGAGAAAGAACCCAGAACCTAGCGAATCAAGTGAAAGTTTCGAGTACATTTCTGAATTTGAAGAAGAGGAACCCACGGCAAGAGTGGGTGAAGTAGACATGGCAGCGGACAACCTAACAATCAAGGAGCTTTCCGCTTCGGGATTGGACAATGTCGCACCCCTATGTATTCAATATCCTAGGGCGGCTCCAGATAAGACTGCCGAGTTCGAATTGAAGTCAAGTTTGTTACATCACATTCCGAAGTACCATGGGCTGTCCATGGAGGATCCAAACAAACACTTAAAGGAGTTCGAAGTTGTTTGTTCGAGCATGACCCTGGTGAATGTCGATGGAAGCATCTTGAAGATGAAAGCTTTTCCATTCTCTCTAATGGATAAAGCTAAAGATTGGTTGTATGAATTGGCTCCCGGAACTGTCACATCTTGGGAGAGCATGAAACGGGCTTTCTTGGAGAAGTTTTTCCCAACTTCTCGAGTCATCCTCCTACGAAAAAGGATAAGTGGAATTCAACAAGATGAAGGTGAATCTTTTCCTACTTATTATGAACGTTTTAAATCTCTTGTTGCTTCATGTCCACAGCATCAGATGAAGGAGGAACTTCTCTTACAATACTTCTACGAGGGACTTCTACCAATCGAACGTCAAATGCTAGATGCCTCAGCGGGAGGAGCCTTGGTGGACAAGACCCCCACGGCTGCAAAGACCTTGATTGCTAATCGAGCATTGAACGCTCAACAATACGAAGGCGTTGGACAGAGGAGTACCCCACGGCAACACCAAGTCAATGAGGTAAGTGCCATAACCGAACTTCAAAATCAAATGGCTAACCTCACTACTTTGCTTTCTCAGGTGATGGACGGTCCAAAAGTCCAAATCGTAGCTTCTTGTGGTGTGTGCTCCATGCAAGGACATCCCACGGATAGGTGCCCACAATTGATTGAGAATGGAGGGTGGGAGACACTCAATGCCGTGGGATATGGGAATCAATACCAAAATCGTGGTGACCCCTTCTCCACTACCTACAATCCCGGTTGGCGTGATCATCCAAATTTCAAATGGCGGGATCCTCAACAACCCCAACAACAAGGAGGATTTAGGCAGCAACCACCGGGCTTTTATACAAAGCCATTCGTCCCCAATCAAACTCAATCGCAATCTACCCCAACAAGTTCAGGTATGTCTTTGGATAATGATCAAGTTGTTAAGTTACTTACTACTTTGACGCAGGAAGTACAAACTCAAACTAAGGAGAGACAAATCCAAGACAAAAGGGTGGACAATTTGGAGAAGCAATTGGGGCAAATTGCCGAGTTCATGGGACAATTTCGAGAGCAAGGTAGGTTGCCAAGTTCAACCGTGGTCAATCCGAAAGGTGGATTCGAATCTGCAAAAGCTATGAGTTTGTGAAGTGGAAAGCAAGTTGGATCTGATCCTAGACCACCCACATCACATACCAACGAGGAGGAAGAATTGAGAATTGAAGAGGAGGAACAAAGCTCACTCACGGCCAAGGTGGAAACACCTTTGCCGCAAGCCTCATGTGATCCTAAACCGTCCAATTCACCCAATAAAGGTAAAAACGTGTCAAGTTCAGTTCCTACTAATGCTTTTCCTTTGAATGTTCCTTTTCCTAGTAGGTTTAAGCAAACAAAAAAAGAGGAAGCGGAAAAGGACATTCTCGAGACAAAAAAAGAGGAAGCAGAAAAGGACATTCTCGAGACGTTTCGCAAAGTTCAAGTCAATATCCCTCTTTTGGATGCAATCAAGCAAGTCCCGAGGTACGCCAAGTTCTTGAAGGAACTTTGCACTAATAGGAGGAGGATTTCGACCAAGGAGGTTGTAAAAATGGGTGAAAACGTCTAAGCCATCTTGCAACGCAAACTGCCCCCTAAATGCAAAGATCCGGGTAGTTTCACAATTCCGTGTGTTATTGGTAATTCTAGGTTTGAATCTGCCATGTTAGACTTAGGTGCATCCATAAATGTCATGCCATATTCAATTTATGCATCTATGAACCTAGGAGCGTTGAAAAATGATGGTGTTATTATACAACTGGCCGATAGATCTAATGCCTATCCAAAGGGAGTTTTGGAAGATGTTTTAGTGCAGGTTAATCATTTGATCTTTCCGGCGGATTTCTACGTACTTGAGATGGATGACTCGGACCATGCCCCGTCATTACCCATTCTCCTTGGAAGGCCATTCATGAAAACTGCTCGTACGAAGATTGATGTCTATAATGGCACTTTGACGATGGAATTTGATGGGGAAGTTATTAATTTCAATCTTTCTGATTCTATGAAGTACCCTAGTGAGAATCATTCATGTTTTGCTATTGATATAATTGACTTTTTGGCGCAGAACCATTTGGACAATTTGAAGGACGATGCACTTGAATTGGTCATTGCACAAGGAAGGGACATGCAAAACATGGAAACAACCACCAAGGAACCCCACGGCATGCATGAGGAATCCTTGGCCGTGCCCCCTAATGAGGATATTATTGAGATGGTGGCTGCCCTCGAGTCATTGCCATCACAATCGGGTAAGTTTTTGGACCCTATTTTAAGTTCAGTTTCGGCTAATAAAATGCTTCCCTCAGTTGTGCAGCCACCTACACTTGAACTTAAGCCGTTGCCTAGTCATTTGAAGTATATTTTCTTGGGCGAGGATGAGACATTGCCCGTCATTATCTCATCCTCACTCACGGCACAAGAAGAAAACAAATTGGTGCGAGTGCTTAAAGAGTACAAAACGGCAATTGGATGGACATTGGCCGACATAAAGGGAATTAGCCCTACTACGTGCATGCATCGCATACTTCTAGAGGAGGGGTCCAAAATATCTCGAGAGGCTCAACGCCGTCTCAACCCTCCGATGATGGAAGTTGTGAAGAATGAGATAATCAAGCTTTTGGATTGTGGAGTAATCTATCCAATCTCGGATAGTAGGTGGGTTTCGCCCGTGCAATGCGTTCCAAAGAAATCCGGAGTAACTGTGGTTGCAAATGCCGAGAATGAGCTTGTTCCTACACGCATTCAAACTGGTTGGAGGGTGTGCATCGACTATAGGAAGCTAAATGCCACCACGAGGAAGGATCACTTCCCATTGCCGTTCATTGACCAAATGCTTGAGAGGTTAGCCGGTTATGCTTTCTATTGTTTTCTTGATGGTTATTCCGGTTATAATCAAATTGTCATTGCACCCGAGGACCAAGAAAAAACCACTTTCACATGCCCTTTTGGTACATTTGCATATCGTCGCATGCCTTTTGGTTTATGTAATGCACCTGCCACATTTCAAAGATGCATGATGAGCATATTTTCCGATTATGTTGAGAAAATAATTGAAGTTTTTATGGATGATTTCAGTGTCTTTGGAGATTCCTTTGATGGTTGCTTGCATAATCTAAGTTTGATTCTAAAACGTTGTGTTGAAACTAACCTTGTTCTTAATTGGGAAAAATGTCATTTCATGGTTAAACAAGGCATAGTTTTAGGTCATATCATCTCTGAAAACGGCATTGAAGTTGATAAGTCAAAGATAGATCTTATACGTCACTTACCCTCTCCGACTTCGGTTAGAGAGGTTCGTTCGTTTCTTGGCCATGCAGGTTTCTATCGTAGGTTTATCAAAGATTTCTCAAAAGTTGCACAACCTCTTTGCCGCCTCCTACAAAAAGACGTGGCGTTTGAATTCACTAAGGAGTGCACGGCATCATTCAACCAACTCAAGGAGTTGTTGACCACGACACCCATTATTGTTCCCCCGGATTGGAGCCTCCCGTTCGAGCTTATGTGTGATGCGTCCGATTATGCTTTAGGGGCTGTTTTGGGACAAAGAAAGGACAAGAGGCCGCATGTCATCTACTATGCCTAACAGACGTTGAACGATGCCCAGTTGAACTACTCCACTACGGAAAAAGAACTTCTTGCCGTTGTCTTTCGTTTAGATAAATTTCGATCATATCTAATTGGTACTAAAGTAATTGTTTTCACTGATCATGCAGCTCTAAAGTACTTGCTCACCAAAAAGGAGGCCAAGCCCCTGCTAATTCGGTGGATGTTGTTACTTCAAGAGTTCGACATCGAGATTCGTGACAAGAAGGGAAGTGAAAACGTGGTGGCTGACCACCTAAGCCGAATGGTGCATAATGAGGAGTCCCTACCCATTGCAGAGACATTCCCCGATGAACAATTGCTGTCCATAAAGGTTAGTACACCTTGGTATGCCGATATAGTGAATTTTTTGGTGTCAAAACGTATTCCAAGTGAGTTCAATAGGCACCAACATGACAAACTTAGGCATGACGCACGGTTTTATGTGTGGGATGATCCATACTTATGGAAATTTTGTCCCGATCAGATTATACGTCGTTGTGTGCATGATTCTGAATGTCATTCAATTTTGAGTTTTTGTCATACATATGCATGTGGAGGGCAGTTTGGCACACAATGCACGGCCCTCAAAGTGTTACAATGTGGATTTTATTGGCCTAGTATTTTTAAGGATGCTAGAACGTTTTGCTTAACATGTGATAAATGCCAAAGAATGGGTGGTATTAGTGCAAAGGACCAAATGCCGCAGGTTTCTATCCTAAATGTTGAAATTTTTGATGTTTGGGGTATTGACTTTATGGGTCCCTTTCCATCATCATATGGTTTTATGTATATTTTGCTTGCGGTTGATTATGTGTCGAAGTGGGTGGAAGCAAAAGCCACCTGGACTAATGATTCTAAAGTGGTTGCAGATTTTATTAGAACTAACATTTTTGCAAGGTTTGGCATGCCACGAGTGATCATTAGTGATGGAGGGTCCCATTTTTGCAACCGGACCATTGAGGCATTATTGAGGAAATACAGTGTCAACCATAAGGTTTCTACACCTTACCATCCTCAAACAAATGGCCAAGCCGAGGTTTCCAACCGAGAGATCAAGCAAATCCTAGAAAAGACCGTTGGTCCAACAAGAAAGGATTGGAGTTTACGGTTAGATGATGCACTTTGGGCGTATCGTACGGCATACAAAACCCCCATTGGGATGTCCCCTTTTTGACTTGTCTATGGCAAGGCGTGCCATCTTCCCGTGGAGTTGGAGCATAAAGCTCTTTGGGCCGTCAAGAAGTTCAACATGCACTTAGATGAAGCGGGAAGTCATAGGAAATTCCAATTGAATGAGCTTGATGAAATACGGCACGAGGCGTACGAGAATGCAAGCATTTACAAGCAAAAGACCAAAGCTTTCCATGACAACATGATCCGTGGGAAATCCTTCTCCATTGGGCAGAAAGTGTTATTGTTCAATTCCCGTTTACGTTTGTTTCCCGGTAAGTTACGTTCCAAGTGGATTGGACCGTTTGTTATTACTAATGTTTTTGATCATGGTGCAGTCCAAATCCAAAGCTTGAAAACGGGACATGAATTTAAGGTGAACGGGCATCGTTTGAAGCCCTATTATGAGAACTTTGTGGAGCACATCGTGGATGACACCCCCTTGGCTGCCGTGGGCTCCAATCTGGAGTGATTGGGTTCTTCATCCGGCTGTACGACGTTAAAGCAAGCGCTACTTGAGAGGCAACCCATGCATTCAACAAAGGAAGACCTAGAAAGCACTCCAATTCCAGATTTGCGTTCCTAAACTCTTCTCTTTGTTGCTATTTCGTTTCTGCCATGTTAGGTTGTTTAGTTGTTGTTTTGTTTGTTTGTTTGTTAATTGTGTGAGTCTATGCTTGAAACATTGAGGACAATGTTTGATTTAAGTGTGGGGGGGTAACTAAAGTGTTTTCATGCAAATTCGTAGGGTTTTATCCACCATAACTTCTAATGTTGTTTCTTGCTGTTTTTAAGTGTTTTTAAACTGTTTTAGTGTGTTTTGACTTAAAAATTCGAAAATCCCATAAAAATTTGAAAAAGTGTTTCAAAAAACCCAAAAAGAGTTGTTTTTGTGTCTTAGGGTACCTTCCAACACAATGATGAGGATTCGGTTTGTAATTGCATGACTATTAAAGAGAGTTGTAAACATGGATGAAAGTTTGATTTACTCTTTGGTTCATGCTTGGTTGTGGTTATAACTTATGAATTCATATGCAATCATAAAAGAAAAAAAATCTGTTTTTGTAACATGCTTGAAGGAAGGAACTCAAACTAACGCTACAACCTTGTGAGACTTGAGCCTAAACATTTATTTGGAGAGTTAATAATCTGTGCATTGTTGTTTTCTAAAAGTCGTTGCATGATCTCATTATTCTTTGCTTGGTTGCTACTTAGAAGGCGTTTCATCATTTAGTTCCAAACACTAGAACTCATGCCCAATTCATTCAAAGCATGTTATTGATTTGCATAACACATATTCAAGATGAAGTTGTGTAGTGACCACCATAGCCAAATTGCCATATTTCCCTATTTCATTTGTTTTGTAGGATTTAACCCCGTTGAGCCTTGTGTAGCCTACTTTCTTTGTTAACCCACAATTATCCTCACCTAGCCTAGAGTAGGACCACCCATACCTTTGTTCTTGAAGCATAGTAAAAGCATAACTCAAGAAGAATTCCTTTTGATCATTGCATTGCAGAAAACAAGTGTGGGGGAAGGATTCTTGATATATGGGTGTGCCAAAGTCTTGAATGAGGCACGGCAAAGAAAAAAAAAATTTCGTGGAAAATAAGAAGAAAAAAAAAAGAAAAGTTGTGAAAAGAATGAAAAAGGAGTTGAAAAGATGTGAAAAAGTGTTCTCAAGTGTTGTTTGTTGAAGGAAGGGTCCAAAACATTGAATTCGGCCCTAATTGATTGCTTGAACCTTCCCTTTGAGTTTAAAAGTTGATTTCTGCATTCTAAGGGGAATTCTAAGTTCAATTTCATTATGTTGCTTACTATTGCTTTAAAGAACGTTTGTTTTCCCTATCCTTTCGTTGTTAGCCAACTTCCCAAGCCCCATTACAACCCTTTACTTTAATCTTGAGTGTTGTGTGTTTCAATTTGTGGAGTTTGAATTTGGTTTGAGCATATGGTGTCACTGGTTCTCGCATCTAAGTAGTAGCATTCCATTCATGAGATCATATCTAAACATGTTATTAACTCCGGAAATTGCGTTCTTTGTTATACATATATGTGAGCATTCGTTTTTATATTTACATCAATCTTCTCACATATAACTAAGTGTAGGGTGTGTAGTTAGAAAATCTGAGTGAAAATAGAGTGCATATCTTGTAAGGAATTGAGGAAATTCTCTAAGGCATGTTACTACATTCAAAACATCGTTTTAAATGGTTATTTGTGAACTAGTAAGTAGTGACTATGATTAAGCATGTGCTCGAGTGTAAAGATGGCTAAAATCTGTGGGAATAATGATTTTTAACATGTCATGTGCATTGGAAATCCCTGAGACGATTTTTGGAAGGTTTAGGTTGTGTTTTACTTGTTTAGTGTCGTTTTGTTTGTTTGTTTTCGTTTTGTTTTGCTCGAGGACTAGCAAAAGCTAAGTATGGGGGAATTTGATAGGAGCATATTTAGGCGACTTACTTAGCTTGTTTTCATGCATTTATGTTATTAATTCATAGTTGTTTTAGTATTTTAAGCCATTTTCGTATGTTTTTAGGTTCTAATGGCAAAGGGAGCAAGAAAGTGCATTTTGAGGCTATTTGGAGCATTTTTGGGCATGGATTGGATAGCTTAACCATGGAGCAAAGAGGATGGACGAAATTGAAGACAAGAAGAGCTAGGAAAGGCTACAAATCTGGTGGAAGAAGTTCTATTCCAATGAAGATAAGGAAGAAGCAAGAAACAAGGAACCTTATCCAACCTTATCCAACCTTATCTTATCCTATCCTAGAAACCTTATCCTATCCTAACTCTAACATTATCCTATTCTATCCTATCCAAATCAGATTGGGACTTAAACCTAGCTAATTAGGGGGAATCAATTACACATCTAAACACCTATTTCAGTTTCTAGAAGACTTATCCATACCAATACCGCAAGACACCATTCCTTGTAGGTTTAGGAATCACAATCCTTTTCCTACTCTTATATCACATGTCCTAGGCCCTTTAGGATTAGGAATCTGCCTTAAACACAGTTTCTAGAACACCTTATCCTATCCCTACATATGTGCCGCACCTAGCCTTCTAGAACTCCCTAATTCCTAGCCGCACTACCTATTCCAAATCCCACTTGATTTCTGCCTTGAGTTAACCCTTTTTCAATGGGATTATGCAATCCTTTTCCTTTACTAAGTGTGCCAAACTAGCCTATATAAACAGCCCTTGCCACACCATTTAGAAAACCACCCCTTCACACAACAGTCATACATTCCCAACCCTTTGCCGCAGCCATCCTTCACCATTCTCCATATTTTCCCACCTTGCCGCACTCCCCATCCCTCCTAAACACTACCCTACCATCACACATCCATTCCTCCATACAAATACCACCCAAAACCTATCCTTAGACCTTGTGCCGCAAATAAGAGGAGGAGAAGAGGGCTTGGACGTTCATTCAATTCAAGTTCGAGTTGCTGGAATTTTTAGGTGTTTCCTCTCCTTTGATTTCAATGGTTAAATTTACTTTTCTTTGTCTTGTACGTATGAGGAACTAAACCCCCCGTTGGCTAGGGGGGGATTCGAAACCATGATCATGCTTGCTATATGATTTAATTACCTCTAATTGCGTTTCATAAGTTGTGAATTCAATTCACTTATCTATTTGAATTAAACTGATTTTTGTGTGTTGGTTGAGAGTGCACGCTTAATTATCATGCGTAAATCTAATGCTAGGATATAAGGAAGTTTCACCTAATCGTTACAAACTTATATTCACAAGTAGTAAAAGTTGATGATCTCAATTGCGTTAAGTAAATTCTTGGCATAAGTTTCATGCAATTCATAGTAACGAGTGCTTCGTCAATGCTTATGGTTTTCAAAGAACTTAATGATTCTTGCTTGTATCTCTATTATGCAATTCATGTAGGGAACTTGTGGGGAATGCTTTGGGTTGTCGTATGCAATCATCCAATTCAATAACGTTAGGAAAATCTGAGGGTTAATTAGTGCAATTCACGGTTAATCTGGGGCGTTGAGAATTCATGGTTTATTGAAAAGCAATTAGAAATCGTTTTGTGTGCAAGTATGGCATGTGTGGAGATGAACCCCTTAGCTAGCCTTCATTCCATTCATTAAATCCAAATTCGTTTTAAAATCTGTTCGTTTTACAAAGTTTTGAGTTTTGTTTTCAAATTCGTCAAAATCAAAATCCCCCTTTACTTGGAGTGTCAAATTAGTTAGAAATCAATTTAGTTTGTGTTTTTAAAGTATCTTGAGTCAAGTTATAACTATTTTCGTCCAAATTCTTCTCTAGTGCTCAAAACTGCTCAGAAAGTAGTTTTAAGGCAGTTTTGAGTGTTTTCTTGCTGTTTTGAGTCTTTTGGTTTGTCTTAGTGTTTTAAACTTTAGTTTTGCATTCTTTGGGTCTAGTTTGGTGTTTTATATTGTGTTTTTACGTTTTTGAGTCAAATCCAAGTGATTAACAATCCCTCCTAATCCACTGTCCAGAACGATCCCTACTTACATTCTTCACTACAATTGATAAAAAGAGGGTTTAATTTGTGTGCGTATAATTCTCACATCACCTCACCAATTTCTCCTCCTCTTGTGCCGTGAGTGATGAAGCTATAATGACGGGCAATGTGTCTTTCTCGCCCAAAAACACATACTTCAAGTGATTTGGCAACGGTTTGAGCTCAAGTGTAGGTGGTTGTTCTATAGAAGGAAGCAACTTATTAGTCGAAATTGGGATTGAAATTGGACTAGGGGACTTACCTTGGAGCCGTGGCAATGACTCTAGGGCTACCACGGTCTCAATTACATCTTCATCAAAGGCCACGACATAGGTGTTCAATTGTGTGTCGTGGTTTGTTATGGTGACTTCCATGTGATCCTTCATTTCGATGCCATTTGTAAAGATCGTTTCAAGTGCATCGCCATGTAATTGATCAAGGTGTGCCTGCGCCAAAGAATCAAGAATATCAATAGAGAAACATGAGTGATCATTAGGAAATCTCATAGTTTCAGAAATATTGAAATCAATCACTTCCCCATCGAATTCCATTGTTAAAGTGCCTTTAAACACGTCTATCTTAGTTCGGGCCGTCTTCATGAATGGCCTCCCAAGAAGAATCAGCAAGGATGGAGCATGGGTGGTTTCCTCCATTTCAAGGACATAGAAATCCGCCGGGAAGATCAAATTATTCACCTGCACTAAGACATCTTCCAATACGCCCTTTGGATAGGCATTAGATCTATCGGCCAACTGAATAATCACACCATCATTTTTCAATTCACCAAGGTTCATTGAAGCATAAATAGAGTATGGCATGACGTTAATTGAAGCTCCTAAGTCTAACACAGCATGTTCGAACTTAGTTTGACCAATAATACAAGGGATTGTAAAGCTACTTGGATCTTTGCACTTTGGTGGTAACTTTCTTTGTAAAACAGCGGAAACATTCTCACTTACCCTTACAACCTCTTTATGTGACGCCCTCTTCCTTGTAGTGCACAATTCCTTCAAGAACTTAGCGGATTTGGGCACTTGCTGATAGGAGCATATTTACGCACCTAAGTTTAGCTTGTTTTTGTGCATTTATAGGGTTTTTCCTTAGTAAAGTAGTCTTTTAAGCTAGTTCTATGTGTTTTCAGGTTTTAAGGGCAAAGTATGCAAAAGGATGCATTTTGGAGCCTTTTGGAGCAAATTAGAGCTTGGAATGGACATCATATGCTTGGAGCCAAGATGATGGACGAAATTGAAGATTTGAAGATGATGTTTCCTACTTGAACAAGGTTTCCTAGTCGAAGTAGGAAAGCGCCTAATTAAAAGATGAAATCCTAGTCAACAAAGGATTCTTAATTGAAGAAGGATTCCTAATCAACAAGGGGTTCCTAGAAGAATGAAGATTCCTACTCAAATAAGGTTTCCTACTTGATGAAGGAAAGTCAAAATCCAAATGGTCTCAAGTGAAGCAACAAAGAAGTTTTCCAAGTCCAAGATGAAGAAGGAATGACGAAGACAAGGTTTCCTAATCCTAATAGGCAAAGTTTCCAAGTGCAATGAGGAGTCCTTATCCATTTAGGGCACTTTATCCATTTAGGATACCTTATCCTTGTTCTAGAAACCTTATACATCCTTGCCGTGAGTTTTCCTTGCATTAGAGGGTTTCTAGAAGCCCTAATCTGCCCTATCCTTTAGTGCCGCACCTATCCCTTCTAGAAAGCTGCTTTCCCTTGCCTTGCAAGGCATTCTAGAAGCCTTATCACCTCATCTCCTTACCTGCCGCACCTAGGAAGCATTATCCCTTTTTTTTTTTTTCTGATTTCTAAGCCTATTTCCTTGTGGATTTGGGTTATTCAAGTCCATATCTGAATACCTTAGGGTTTTAAGTGCCTATATATACTCATATTAACCCCTAGATCAGAATACCACCTCTCATACACATTCATTCATTCCAGAAATTCGTACAACCCTCTCCACACCCTTGCCCCAGCCACCAAACACCTTTCTCCTTAGTTTTAAGCTTTGCCGCACCATCCCCTTCCCCTAAACACTACTACATCCCTCCATGACCATGCATCCATACACCTAAGGCCGTAAACCTGTCCCTAGACCCTTGCCGCACCAAGGAGGAGGAGAAGGAAGCCCGGAAGTTCATGCAATTCGAGTTCACGTCGCTGGAATTTCTAGGTGTTTCTTTTCCTTTGATTTCAATGTTTAATTTCAATTCTGTTTGTTTTGTACGTATGAGGAACTAAACCCCCCCCCTTGGCTAGGGGCAGATTCGAAATACATGTTTATGCTTGCGATATGATTTGATTACTTCTAATTGCGTTTCATAAGTTGTGAATTCAATTTACTTATCTATGTGAATTACATTGATTTGTGTGTGTTGGTTGAGAGTGCACGCTTAATTATCATGCATAAATTGGATGCTAGGATATAAGGAAATTTCACCTAATCGTTATGGAATTATATTCACAAGTAGTAAAAGTTGATGATCTCAATTGCGTTAAGTAAATTCTTGGCATAAGTTTCATGCAATTCATAGTAACGAGTGCTTCGTCAATGCTTATGGTTTTCAAAGAACTTAATGATTCTTGCTTGTATCTCTATTATGCAATTCATGTAGGGAACTTGTGGGGAATGCTTTGGGTTGTCGTATGCAATCATCCAATTCAATAACGTTAGGAAAATCTGAGGGTTAATTAGTGCAATTCACGGTTAATCTGGGGCGTTGAGAATTCATGGGTTATTGAAAAGCAATTGGAAATCGTTTTATATGCAAGTATAACATGTGTGGAGATGAACCCCTTAGCTAGCTTCCCATCCATTCAATTCCATCAAATTCGTTTTTACAATCTGTTCTAATTTAAAAAGTTTGTTTTGTTTTTAAATTCGTCCAAAACCAATCCCCCTTTACTTTGTTGAGTCATAGTAGTTAGAAATCACTTTAGTTTGTGTTTTTAAGTGTCTTAGGTCAAGTTAAAACCAATTTTCGTCCAAAGTTGTGTCTAGTGTTCAAAACTGCCCAGATTGTGTTTTTAAGGCAGTTTTGAGTGTTTTGGGTGCTGTTTTGAGTCTTTTGGTTTGTTTTGGTGTTTTAAAGTTTAGTTTTGCATTCTTTGAGTCTAGTATAGTGTTTTAAACTTGTTTTTACGTATTTGAGCCAGTTTTCAAGTGATTTTGCAATACCTCCTAATCCCCGGCCTAGAACGATCCCTACTTACATACTTACTACAATTGATAAAAGAGGGTTAATTTGTGTGCTTATAAATCTCGCATCACTTGCTTTATGGCATCTAGGAGCGGGATATTGACTTGAACTTTCCTAAACGTCTCAAGAATGTCCTTGTCATGCTCCTCCTTCTTTGTTTGCAAAAATCTGTGAGGAAAAGGAACATTGGGTGGAACGGGGTTAGAATTAATCAAATTTGAACCCAACTTACGTTTGGTGTCTGAATGGAATGGCACGGATGAGTTTTGGTCCTTTTGGGCTTGCGGCAATGGAAGTTGTGTCCTTGCCGTGGGCTTCCTTTCAGCCTCCTCTTCATGTTGCAATGTTTCTTCTTCGTTAGGACTTGTTTTGGGTGGTGTGGATGTGGTGCCAACTTCTTTTCCACTCCTCAAAGTGATTGCTTTGGCAGATTCGAACCCTCCCTTTGGATTGACAATGGTTGAACTTGGAAGCTTGCCTTGGTCTCGGAATTGTCCCACAAACTCCGCAATCTGCCTATTTACTTCTCTAAGTGGTCCACCCTTTTGTCTTGGTTTTGCATTGCCTTTTCTTGGTTTTGCAATACTTTGTTTTGATTTTCTTGCCCCTGAGACAAACTAGTAAGTAACTTAAGAATTGTAGCATTATCTAAAGACGTACCTTGATGGTTTTTGGGCGGATTGGGGTTGGTTTTGGTCTTGGCCGTGGGTTTTGGTGTAAAACCCCGGGGGTTGCTGCCTAAAGCCTCCTTGTTGGTAAGGTTGTTGAGGCTCCCTCCACTTGAAATTTGGATGGTCTCTCCAACCCGGATTGTATGTATTGGAATATGGGTCATTCCTTGGCTGATTTTGGCTTGGAAATCCAATGGCGTTTGCACTCTCCCATCCCCCATTCTCAATCAATTGAGGGCACTTTTCCGAAGGATGACCTTGAATAGAACATACGCCACTTACAATTGGACTTTGGATCTTCATTCCTTCGGCCATCTGAGACACAAGAGAAGTAAGATTAGCTAATTGAGTTTGAATGTCGGATTGAGAACTTACCTCATTCACTTGTTGTCGTGGGGGGTCCCTTTGCCCAATTCCTTCGTATTGTTGTGCATTGAGAGCCCGGTTCGCAATGAGGTTCTTGGCTGCCATAGGGGTTTTATCCACCAACACTCCTCCCGCCGAAGCATCAAGCATTTTCCTTTCAATGGGAAGAAGACCTTCATAGAAGTATTGAAGTAGAAGCTTCTCCTTCATTTGATGTTGAGGACATGATGCAACAAGGGTTTTAAAACGCTCATAGTATGTTGGAAAAACTCCCCCTGACTTTGTTGAATTCCGCTAATCTTCTTTCTCAAGAGAATGACTCTTGAAGTAGGAAAGAACTTTTCAAGAAACGCCCTCTTCATGCTTTCCCAAGAAGTGACCGTTCCAGGTGCTAACTCATATAACCAATCTTTGGCCTTTTCCAATAGTGAGAACGAGAAAGCCTTCATCTTCAAAATACTACCATCAACGTTGATTGGAGTCATGCTCGAACATACCACCTCGAACTCTTTCAAATGCTTGTTGGGATCCTCCATGGACAATCCATGGAACTTCGGAATGTGGTGCAACAAACTTGACTTCAATTCAAATTCATCGGTTTTGTCTTGAGTTGCCCTTGGGTATTGGATGCATAAGGGTGCAGCATTGTCCATTCCCGAGGCGGAAAGCTCCTTGATTGTACGATTGTCCGCTGCCTTGGTTTGGACCTGTTCTTCCTCCCTTGCCGTGGGCTCTTCTTCCTTCTCAAGGTTGGAAGCCGAACTAGCACTTGATGGGTGAAGTTCTGGGTTCTTCTTCTTCTTTCTCAAAGTGCGCTCAAAATCTTCGTCAAAATCCTAGATGTTTGCACTTATAGGTTGAGAACTACGAGTCATAAAATAGTACCTACAAACAAGAAAAGAAACTAGGTCAGTAGCTAAAACAAAAAGAAAACAAAAAGAAACAAAAAGAAACAACGGGGGATTAGCAAAATTGCTAATCCCCGGCAACGGCGGCAAAAATTTGATGTGATAAAAGATAGCACTCAAATTAAACCCTCTTTTTGACAATTGTAGTATAGATATAAGTAGGGATCGTTCTAGGCCGGGGATTAGGAGGGATTGCTAATCTAATGAAAATTGACTCAAAGATGTGAAAATATGCTTTAAAACACTTTAAATAAACTCACAAGACTCTTACTAACGTGTATGACCAAAAACAAACTTTAAAGACTCAAAACAACTCAAAACAACCAAAAAGACTCAATTTAGACTCTAGGACTTAATTTGGACGAAAATACACTTAGTTTTGACTCTAAAGACTCAAAAAGACTCTTTTGGACAGATTTGGAACAAGTAAGAAAAGGGGTTTTGATTTTGGACGAATTTAAAAGAAAACAAGTAACTTAAAACTTTAAAACAAATTTTGGACGAATTTAAGAAAAACTAATGGATGATGGCATAGCCAAGGGATACTTCTCCACACATGATACTTTCAAACATAAATTGATTTCCAGTTGCTTTTCCGATAAACCATGAACCTCAACACCCCAGATTAACCGTGACATCACTAATTAACCCTCAGATTTCCCTTAAGTTAGTGGATTGGATGACATCATACGACAACCCAAAGCATTCTTCAAAAGTCCCCTACATGACATCATAATAGAGATACGGTCAAAGATCATTACGTTCAATAGAAATCATAAGTATTGACAAAGCACTTGTAACTATGACATCATGATACTCGTGCTAGGAATTTACTTAACATGATTGTGAAAACAACCTTAACTACTTGTGAATATAAGTCTGTGACGATTATGTGTAACACCCTTATATTCTAGCCCCAAATTTAAGCATGCAAATTAAGTAGGCCTCCCTAATAAACATACAAGAATAAGTTATCCATCAAACGGTTAAGTAAATTGCGTTCACAATTTATGAAATCACAACTGGACTTTATCAACTCATATTATAAATGTAATCATGGTTTCAAAGCATCCCTAGGCTAAAACGAGTTTAGCCTCTCATGTTCATGACAAAACAAAGCAACATAGAATTAAACATTGAAAACAAAAGATAGATTACACCTAAAAACGTCCAACACTCCAACTCAAATGCACAAACGCCCAAGGCTTGGTCTTCCTTCTCCTCTTCCTTGCTAAGTCACGGCACAAGGTCTAGGGTGGTTTTGTGGATGATTTTCTGGGTTTTGGATGGATTTAGGCAGGTGGGGTGGTGCGGCAAGGTTTGATGGTGGTGTATGGAGGTTGGGATGGAGGTGTGGAAGTAGGGGAATGGTGTAGAGTTGGTTGTAAGGTCACGGCAAGGGATGGTTCTCTGAATGAATGTATGAATGTTGTGTGAAGGGTGGTGATCTAAATGGTGCGGCAAGGGCTGTTTATATAGGCTAGTTTGGCACACTTAGTGAAGGAAAAGGATTGCATAATCCCATTGAAAAAGGGTTAATTCAAGGCAGAAATCAAGTGGGATTTGGAATAGGTAGTGCGGCTAGGATTTAGGGAGTTCTAGAAGGTTAGGTGCGGCACACATGTAGGGAGAGGATAAGGTGTTCTAGAAGAAGTGTTTAAGGCAGATTCCTAATCCGAAAGGGCCTAGGACATGTGATATAAGAGTAGGAGAAGGATTGTAATTCCTAAACCTACAAGGAATGGTGTTTTGCGGCATTGGAATGGATAAAGCTTCTAGAAACTGAAATAGGTGTTTAGATGTGCAATTAATTCCCTATAATTAGCTAGGTTTAAGTCCCGACCTGATTTGGATAGGATAGAATAGGATAATGTTAAAGATAGGATAGGATAAGGTTTCTAGGATAGGATAAGATAAGGTTGGATAAGGTTCCTTGTTTCTTGCTTCTTCCTTATCTTCATTGCATTAGGACTTCTTCCACCAGATTTGTAGCCTTTCCTAGCTCTTCTTGTCTTCAATTTCGTCCATCCTCTTTGCTCCATGGTTAAGCTATCCAATCCATGCCCAAAAATGCTCCAAATAGCCTCAAAACGCACTTTCTTGCTCCTTTTGCCATTAGGACCTAAAAACATACGAAAATAGCTTAAACTACTAAAACAACTATGAATTAACAACATAAATGCACGAAAACAAGCTAAGTAAGTCGCCTAAATATGCTTCTATCACAAACCAAGACTCATTCGTTGGATGCTCCTACTTCAAGAGTTCGATATTGACATTAGGGACAAGAAAGGGTGTGCAAACGTGGTGGCTGACCAAAGTAAGTAGAATGGTGCATGAGGAAGAGCCCATCCCCATTTTAGAAACGTTTCCAGATGAGCAACTTCTGTCCATTCAGGTAAGTACCCCTTGGTATGCCGATTTGGTCAATTATTTGGTATCTAGGCAAGTTCCTAGCACCCTAAACAAATTCCAACGTGATAAACTTAAAAAGGATGCTAGATTTTATGTTTGGGATGACCCATACTTGTGGAAACATTGCCCAGATCAGATTATAAGGAGATGTGTGCATGAATCAGATTTTCATTCAATTTTAAGTTTTTGTCACACATATGCTAGTGGGGGTCATTTTGGCACCCAAATGACAGCTTTAAAAGTTCTTGAATGTGGTTTTTATTGGCCTACTTTGTTTAAAGATGCAAGAACCTTTTGTTTAGCTTGTGATCGATGCCAAAGGACAGGTAATATAGGCCAAAGAGATCAATTGCCGCAGGTACCCATTGTTGTTGTTGAAATTTTTGATGTGTGGGGAATTGATTTTATGGGTCCGTTTCCTTCATCTTTTGGTTTCAATTACATATTACTTGTAGTTGATTATGTTTCAAAGTGGGTGGAAGCGAAAGCTACTCGAACTAATGATTCTAAAGTTGTGGCAGATTTTGTGAAAACTAATATCTTTTCAAGATTTGGGATGCCTAGGGTGCTAATCAGTGATGGGGGGTCTCACATTTGCAATCGTACCATTGAAGCCTTACTCAAGAAGTACCATGTGACGCATAAGGTTTCCACACCTTACCATCCCCAAACCAATGGCCAAGCCGAGGTGTCCAATAGAGAGATCAAACAGATTTTGGAGAAGACCGTTGGGCCAAATAGAAAAGATTGGAGCTTGCGTTTGGATGATGCTCTTTGGGCATATAGAACAGCGTACAAAACTCCCCTTGGTATGTCTCCTTTTCGTCTTGTTTATGGTAAACCATGTCATCTCCTTGTGGAATTAGAACATAGAGCTCATTGGGCTATCAAAACATTCAATTTGAATGTGGACCAAGCTGGAATTCATAGGAAGCTTCAATTATGTGAACTTGATGAAATACGGCATGAAGCTTATGAGAATGCTAGAATTTACAAAGAGAAGACCAAGGCATTCCATGATAAGATTATTAGAGGCAAGACTTTTACAATAGGGTAGAAAGTGTTGTTGTTCAACTCCCGTCTTCGTCTCTTCCCTGGTAAGTTACGTTCAAAGTGGGTTGGTCCTTTTGTTATTACTAATCTTTTTGTGCATGGTGCAGTCCAAATTAAGAGTTTGAGAACAGGGCAAGAATTCAAGGTGAACGGACATAGATTGAAGCCATATTATGAGAACTTTGTGGAGCATGTTGTGGAAGAGATTCCCTTGCATGCCGTGGGTTCCAAATTGGAGTGAAGATGTTCTTCGTCCGGCTGTAAGACGTTAAAGCAAGCGCTATGTGGGAGGCAACTGATAGGAGCATATTTAGGCGACTTAATTGGCTTGTTCTTGTGCATTTACGTTGTTATTTCTTAGTTATTTAAGTCTTTTAAGCCATTTTCGTATGTTTTCAGGTTCTAAGGGCTAAAGGAGCAAAGAAGTGCATTTTGGAGCCTTTTGGAGCATTTTTGGGCTAAGGATGGATAGCTTGTGCTTGGAGCCAAAGTGTTGGACGAAATTGAAGACCAAGTGAGCCTAGAATCGAAGGAAGAAGGAGGAATCAAGATTTGGAAACCAGTTTCCATTACGGGGAGTTTCTATTCTTGAAAGGTTTCCAATTGTACAAGTTTCCAAATAATGTTGGTTGCCTAAATTACATGTTCTAGAAGCCCTAGACATGTCCTAAATTGTGCCGTGAGTTACCTTCCTTTTCTCTCCAAATTTCTGGCTTTAAATCCTTTCTCTTTTCTTGCCGTGAGTTACCTTCCTTTTCTCTCCCAAAATCTGCAAGATTATGTCACAATCCCTTTCTTAAAAGCCTTGCCGGGCACTTCCCTTGACTTTTCCTCTTCCTTGCCGTGCAAGGAGGGGCCTTGTTCCCTGTTTTAAACCATTTAAACACATTCCTCTTTCATACCTAGCTCAGCCATAACTCACATACCCTTTCTATACCAAAATTCTTGCCTAATTTCATAAATAAAAAGCATCCCTTTTCTTACAAACCCTTGCCGTGCAAGGGAGATAGTTCTTTCCTATTTCCTTGCATTAAAACACATTCCTTTTGTGTTTTATTCCCTTGCCGCACCTATTCACCACTTTCCCTTAAATTTCTGATTTGATTTCCTATTTCAAAGAGCTTTTGACTTAATTTCTGATTACCTAAATAACCTAGGGTTTTAATTCCTGAAATCCTATTAATAAACCTCCTTGTTGCAGCCACAAAACATTCATTCATTCACCATTCACGCCAGAAATTCATCCCTTCCCTCTAACACATCCATACTTCACCATTCTCCATATTTTCTGCCTAAAAACTTCCCTTGCCGTCCCCTACATCCATCCCAAACCTAATTCCATCATTCTACATCATCCATAACCCCCAAAACTCACAAAAAACCCTTGTGCCGCAGCAATTAGGAGAGGAAGGAGGCCTTGAACGTTTCATGCTCGCAGCTTGGAGTGTTCTTAGGTGTACTTCGTTCTTGTTTTCAATGTTTACTTTGTTATTACTTTCTGTGGTTGCTGTAATCATGAGTGGCTAAACCACTAAATTAGTTAGGGGAAAGTTTGAAGCCATGAACATGTTTGAGATATGAATTGATTTCTTCCAATTGTGATTCGTTAAGTTGTGATTGCAATTCAATTATCTGTTTTATTCAAAACTTGTTCTTGTATGTTGATTAAGGATGCATACTTAGTTTTCATGCATGAACTCGATGCTAGTTTATAAACGAGTTTCACCTAATCGTTACGAGTTTATAAACATGAGTAGTGAAGGTTTCTAGTCACAACCGCGTTAATTGAATTCTTGGCAAGAGTTTCATGCTTTTCATAGTAACAATTGCCTCGTCAATACTTATAGTTTTCATGAAACTTAATGATCTTTGATTGTACCTTTATTGTTCTTTTCACGTAAGGGACTTTTAGAGAATGTTTTGAGTTGTTGTATGCGCATTCCCATCCAATTCAATAACTTAAGGAAAACTTGAAAATTAAAAAAGTGCTGTTCACGGTTAATTTGGGGTGTTGAGCATCATAGTTAGTGAAAAGCAATTGGAAAATCGATTCATATACAAATATGTCATGTGTGGAGAATGGACCTCTAACTAATACATCCAACATCTTGTTTCCAAAATTCGTTTTACAATCTGCCTAGTTTTATAACTTGTTTTGTTATTTCAATTTTTGTCAAATCAAAACCCCCCTTTACTTTCTTGTTCTGTAGTGTTTAGAATCTGTTTAGTTTGTGTTTTAAAGTGTTTTGAATCAACCTATAATCTTAAATTCGTCCAAAATTGTGTTTAAGGTCAGAAACTGCCTAGTTAGTGTTTTTAGGCAGTTTTGAGTCTTTTGAACTTGTTTTGAGTCCTTTGAGTCTTTGTGAACGTTTTTAACCTTGTTTTTATGTTTTTAAGTCAGTTTAGAGGTTTTAGCAAGCCCTTCTAATCCCCGGTCCAGAACGATCCCTACTTGCATCCTTACTACAATTTGACAACAAGAGGGTTAATTTGTGTGCTTAACTATTTTCGCATCAGCAACCCATCCATTCAACAAAGGAAGCCCTAGGAATCCCCCAAATTCCAGATTTGCATTCCTCAAACCCTTCTCTTTGTTGTTGTTTCTAATCTGCCATGTTATGTTGTTTAGTTGCTGTTTGTGTGTTTACTTGTGTTTTGTGTGAATTTATGATTAAAACATTGAGGACAATGTTTGATTTAAGTGTGGGGGGGGGGGGGGGGGGGTAACTAAGTATATTTGATGCAAATTCGTGGGATTTTATCACCCATAACTTCAAGTGTTGTTCCTTGCTGTTTTAAAGTGTTTTTAAGCTGTTTTGGAGTGTTTTAGTAAGTTTTGTTTTATAACTCCGAAAATCATATAAAAATTTGAAAAACATGTTTTGAAAAGCCTAAAAAGAGTGTTTTGAGTCATTTTTGTGTGTTTGTGTCTTAGGGTACCTTCCAACACAATGATGAGGATTTGGTTTTTAATTGCATGACTGTTAAAAAGAGTTATAAACATGGAGAAAAGTTTGATTTACTCTTGGTATATGCTTGGTTATGGTTATAATGTATGACTTCACATGCAATCATAAAAGAAAAATTAGTTTTTGTAACATGCTTGAAGGAAGGAACTCAAACAAACGCTACAACCTTGTGAGACTTGAGCCTAAACGTTATTCGGAGAGTTAAAATCTGTTCATTATTGTTTTCTAAAGTCGTTGCATGATCTCATTATTCTTTGCTTGGTTACTACTTAGAAGGCGTTTCATCATATAGTTCCAAATGCTAGAACTCATGCCCATTTCATTCGAAGCATGTTATTGATTTGCATAACACATATTCAAGAAGAAGTTGTGTAGTGACCACCACCAAAGCCAAATTGCCGTGTATCCTACTTCATTATATGTTTAAGTTAACCCCATTGAGCCTTGTTAAGCTTACATTCTTTGTTAACCCACATTATCCTCACCTAGCCTAGATTAGGACCATCCATACCCTTATTCTTGAAGCATAGCAAAGCATGATTTGAATTGAACTTCTTTTGATTAATGTATGGCAGAAAACAAGTGTGGGGGAAGTATTTCTCATGTGAGTTAGTGTGCCATAGGCACGGGTGGAAAAGAAAAAAAGAAAAAATTTCGTGGAAAAAGAAAAAGAAAAGAAAAAGTTGTGAAAAGAAAGAAAAAAGAGTATGAAAGAAATGAAAATAAGTTCACATGTTTATGGTAGTTGAAGAAAGGGTCCAAAATGTTGAATATGGTCCTGAGTGTTGCTTAGATCTTCCCTTTGTGTTAAAAGTTGATTTCTGTGTTTTAAAGTGAATTCTAAGTCTCAATTTCATTACTTTGCTTGCTATTGCTTCAAGAATGTTTGTTATTCGTATCCTTCCATTGTTAACCAATACCCCAAGCCCCATTACAACCCTTGACTTCAATCTTGAGTGTTATGTGTTTCAATTTGTGGAGTTTGAATTTGGTATGAGCATATGGTGTCACTGGTTCTCGCGTCTAAGTAGTAGCATTCCATTCATGAGATCATATCTAAACATGCTTATTAACTCCAGAAATTGCTTTCTTTGTGATACATATATGTGAGTGTTCGTTTTCATGTTTACATCAATCTTCTCACATATAACTAGATTAGGGTGTGTAGTTAGAAAATCTGAGTGAAAATTGAGTGCATATCTTGTAAGGAATTGAGCAAATTCTCTAAGGCATGTTACTACATTCAAAACATGGTTTTAAATGCTTAATTGTGAACTAGTATGTGGTGACTATGATTAAGAATGTACTTAAGTGTGAAGATGACTACAATCTGTGGAGATAATGAATTTTAACATGTCATGTGCATTGGAAATCCCTGAGGCAACGTTGGAAGGTTTAGATTGTCTTTTGTTTGTTTTGTTTTGTTTTGTTTTGTTTTGTTTAGTTTGTTTGTTTTGCTCGAGGACTAGCAAAAGCTAAGTGTGGGGGAATTTGATAGGAGCATATTTATGTGACTTAATTGGCTTGTTCTCGTGCATTTACGTTGTGTTTCCTTAGTTATTTTAGTCCTTTATGCTTCTTTTGTGTGTTTTTAGGTTCATATGGCTAAGGAAGCAAAATGGTGCATTTTGGAGCTTTTTGGAGCAAAATTGGACTTGGAATGGATAGCTTTTGTTTGGAGCAAAAGAAATGGACGAAATTGAAGGCCAAATTGAGTTAGGATTCCTAATCACAAGAGGATTCCTAATCACAAGACGATTCCTAATCAAATGAGGAATCCTAGTCAAAGAAGGTTTCCTACTTGAAGTAGGAAAGTTAAGCCAAGGTTTCCTATTTTGGTTTAATCTTTCCTAATCTTTATGGACTCCATATTTCAGCAATATCAAAGGCTCCTACCTATTCTAGGTCATAAAACAATGTCCCTTGCAAACCTAAAGTCATTGCCGTGTGTCCCCTTTGTGTTTCCCTTCCTTGTCGTGCAAGGAAGGGCCTTGTTTCCTGTTTTAAACCATTTAAACACATTCCTTTTTCATACCAAGCTCAGCCATAACTCACAAACCCTTTTCTATTCCAAAATTCTTGCCTAATTGATAGGAGCATATTCATGCGACTTAATTAGCTTGTTCTCGTGCATTTATGTTGTGTTTCCTTAGCTATTTTAGTGTTTAAAGTCACTTTTGTGCATTTTCAGATTATAAAGCCAAAGTGTGCAAGAAGATGCAAATTGGAGTCTTTTGGAGCAAAAGAGGAATGAATGAGTTGAAGACTTGAAGAAACGATGAATTCCTACTCAAACGAGGATTCCTACTCAAACAAGGTTTCCTACTTGAAGTAGGAAAGCTAACCCTAGGTTTCCCGTTTTGGTAACCTTTCCTAATCTAAACGTCCATATTTTCTAGCCACTTTATAGGCCTCGTATGCACTTTAGGACACAAAACAAAGGCCCTAGCCCAAATTCCAACCTTTGCCGTGGCCTTTCCCCTTCTCCCCTTCCCTTGCCGTGCAAGGGGGGGCACTTTTGTCCCATTTTATGCACCTAAACCCTAACCCTAAACCCTAGCCGCACCTATTAATCATTTCCCTTTTTAATTTCTGATTTTATTCCTAATTCTAGCAGCCTTTGAATTAACTTTAATTTAATTTTAATAAGCTAGGGTTTATTTTCTGAAACCCTACACATTTTACAAACCAAGCCGTACCTTTTATTTTCACCCAAAAAGCCTATTCTCTTCATTCACACTTTAGATTCATTCACAAAACCATATCAGCCGCAACTCCCCATTGCCCTTCTCTGATTCATTCATTATTTTCATTCAGCCACCACAAAACCTAAGTCCATCTCTAAGCCGTAGCCTCCTATCCATCATTCACCCTAATAAACCAAAAATCCATCTAAGCCGCAGCCACCATCCTATTTTTCTCCCTCTGCCGCAGCCACCTCTCCATCTCCCCCATCCATTCCAGCCACTTCCCAACCTTGCCGCAGCCACTCCCTCCATTCTAAACACCATACAAACCTCCATACACCTTCCACAACCCCTTACCGCACCACCAAATCCTCATAAACCCATCTACAACCCAGAAATCATCCCAAATCATCCAAAACCATCTCTGCCGCAACAAGGAGAAGAAGAAAGAGGAGCTTAATGGTGCGAAAATTAGTTAAGCACACAAATTAACCCTCTTGTTGTCAAATTGTAGTAAGGATGCAAGTAGGGATCGTTCTAGACCGGGGATTAGGAGGGCTTGCTAAAACCTCTAAACTAACTTAAAAACATAAAAACAAAGTTAAAAACGTTCACAAAGACTCAAAGGACTCAAAACAGGTTCAAAAGACTCAAAACTGCCTAAAAACACTAAATAGGCAGTTTCTGACCTTAAACACAATTTTGGACGAATTTAAGGTTATGGTTTGACTCAAAACACTTTAAAACAGAAACTAAACAGATTCTAAACACTATAGAACAAGAAAGTAAAGGGGGGTTTTGATTTGACGAAAATTGAAATAACAAAACAAGTTATAAAACTAGGCAGATTGTAAAACGAATTTTGAAAACAAGATGATGGATGGATTAGTTAGAGGTCCATTCTCCACACATGACACATTTATATATGAATCGATTTTCCAATTGCTTTTCATTAACTATGATGCTCAACACCCCAAGTTAGCCGTGGACATCACTTTTCTAACTTTCAAGTTTTCCTTAAGTTATTGAATTGGATGGGAATGCGCATACAACAACTCAAAACATTCTCTAAAAGTCCCTTACGTGAAAAGCACAATAAAGGTACAATCAAAGATCATTAAGTTTAATGAAAACTATAAGTATTGACGAGGCAATTGTTACTATGAAAAGCATGAAACTCTTGCCAAGAATTCAATTAACGCGGTTGTGACTAGCAACCTTCACTACTCA
Organism: Pyrus communis; assembly: GCF_041283825.1. Taxonomy (NCBI): domain Eukaryota; kingdom Viridiplantae; phylum Streptophyta; class Magnoliopsida; order Rosales; family Rosaceae; genus Pyrus; species Pyrus communis. The sequence continues at coordinate 24,763,074 of NC_142569.1, forward strand.
TGTTTATAAACTTGTGACGATTAGGTGAAACTCGTTTATAAACTAGCATCGAGTTTATGCATGAAGACTAACTATGCATCCCTAATCAACATACAAAAACAAGTTTTTAATAAACAGATAATTGAATTGCAATCACAACTTAACAAAATCACAATTGGAAGAAATCAATTCATATTTCAAACATGTTCATGGCTTCAAACTTTCCCCTAACTAATTAGGGGTTTAGCCACTCATGATTACAGCAAACTTAGAAAGTAATAGCAAAGTAAACATTGAAAACAAGAACGAAGTACACCTAAAACACTCCAATCTGCAAGCATGAAACGTTTTAGGCCTCCTTCCTCTCCTAGTTGCTGCGGCACAAGGGGTTCTGGTGAGTTTTGGGGATTATGGATGTTGTAGAATGATGTGTTTAGGATAGGGATGGATGTAGGGGACGGCAAGGGTTGATTTTGGGCAGAAAAATATGAAGAATGGTGAAGTATGGATGTGTTAGAGGAGGGGGATGAATTTCTGGCGTGAATGGTGAATGAATCAATGTTTTGTGGCTGCAACAAGGAGGTTTATTAATAGGATTTCAAGAATTAAAACCCTAGGTTATTTAGGTAATCAGAAATTAAGTCAAAGACTCTAGAAATAGGAAAGAATCTTCCCCCTTGCACGGCAAGGAAGAGGAAGAGTCCAAGGAAGTGCACGGCAAGGGTTTTCAGAAATAGGTAAGTGTTTTAATTCCCTAAATCAATTCTAAGAATCAGGAATTAAGTTAAATCCCTTTAGAATAGGTAATTGAAATAAGGAATTAGGGGGAAAAGGCTAAGTCTTGCGGCACAAGGGAGGAAAAGAAAGGGAAAGTGCAAAACTTGCAGATTTTTGGAGAAAAGGAATGTATAGGTTCGGCTAAGGCTTTTAAGAAAGGGATTGTGACATAATCTTGCAGATTTTAGGAGAGAAGAGGAAGGTAAGGTGCGGCACATGTCTAGGGCTTCTAGAACATGTGATTTAGGCAACCACATTATATGGAAACTTGCATAATTGGAAACCTTTCAAGAATAGAAACTCCCCATAATGGAAACTAGTTTCCAATTCTTGATTCCTCCTTCTTCCTTCGATTCTAGGCTCACTTGGTCTTCAATTTCGTCCAATGCTTTGGCTCCAAGCATAAGCTATCCATCCTTAGCCCAAAAGTGCTCCAAAAGGCTCCAAAATGCACTTCTTTGCTCCTTTAGCCCTTAGAACCTGAAAACATACGAAAATGGCTTAAAAGACTTAAAGAACTAAGAAATAACAACGTAAATGCACAAGAACAAGCTAACTAAGTCGCCTAAATATGCTCCTATCAAATTCCCCCACACTTAGCTTTTGCTAGTCCTCGAGCAAAACAAAACAACAAAAGAACACAAAACTAGACAAAACGAACAAAACAAAACCTAAACCTTCCAACATTTGCCTCAGGGATTTCCAATGCACATGACATGTTAAAAATCATCATTCCCACAGATTTTGGTCATCTTTACACTTAAGTACATACTTAATCATAGTCACCACATACTAGTTCACAATTAAGCATTTAAAACCATGTTTTGACCGTAGTAACATGCCTTAGAGAATTTGCTCAATTCCTTACAAGATATGCACTCAATTTTCACTCAGATTTTCTAACTACACACCCTAATTTAGTTATATGTGAGAAGATTGATGTAAACATGAAAACGAACACTCACATATATGTATCACAAAGAAGGCAATTTCTGGAGTTAATAAGCATGTTTAGATATGATCTCATGAATGGAATGCTACTAATTAGATGCGAGAACCAATGACACCATATGCTCATACCAAGTTCAAACTCCACAAATTGAAACACATAACACTCAAGATTGAAGTCAAGGGTTGTAATGGGGCTTGGGGTGTTTGGCTAACAAAGAAGTGATATGGAAAACAAAGGTTCTTAAAGAAATAGTGAGCAAAGCATTTGAATCAACTTAGAATTCACTTTCGAATGCAAACTCAACTTTTGAACAAAAGGGGAGAATGTAAACAATTTAGGGCCAGATTTGGTGTTTTGGACCCTTTCTTCAACATTCAACACTTAATCACTCATTCTTACATCTTTTCAAGCTCTTTTTCCTTTCTTTCTTTCTTTTCTTTTCTGTTTTTCTTTTTCATACGTTTTTCACAACGTTTTCTTTTCTTTTGAATCTCAAAACATGCATATACACTTAAGAACAACCATTCTCTCCCCCACACTCATTTTCTTGCATAATGTAACTCAAAAGGAATTCATTTAAGTCATGCTCACTATCTTTTAAGAACAAGGGTGTGGACTGTCCTAAACTAGGCTAGGTGAGGATAATGTGGGTTAACAAAGAATAAAGGCTAAACAAGGCTCAACGGGGTTAACTTAAACATATAATGAAGTAGGATACACGGCAATTTGGCTTAAGTGGTGGTCACTACACAACTTCTTCTTGAATATGTGTTATGTAAATCAATAACATGCTTCGAATGAAATGGGCATGAGTTCTAGCATTTGGAACTATATGATGAAACACCTTCTAAGTAGTAACCAAACAAAGAATAATGAGATCATGCAACAACTTTAGAAAACAATAATGCACAGATTTTAACTCTCCAAATAACGTTTAGGCTCAAGTCTCACAAGGTTGTAGCGTTTGTTTGAGTTCCTTCCTTCAAGCATGTTACAAAAACGAATTTTTCTTTTATGATTGCATGTGAAGTCATACATTATAACTATAACCAAGCATATACCAAGAGTAAATAAAACTTTTCTCCATGTTTATAACTCTTGTTAATAGTCATGCAATTACAAACCAAATCCTCATCATTGTGTTGGAAGGTATCCTAAGACACAAACACACAAAAACGACTCAAAACACTCTTTTTAGGCTTTTCAAAACATGTTTTTCAAATTTTTATATGATTTTCGGAGTTATAAAACAAAACATACTAAAACACTCTAAAACAGCTTAAAAACACTTTAAAACAGCAAGGAACAACACTTGAAGTTATGGGTGATAAAATCCCACGAATTTGCATCAAATATACTTAGTTACCCCCCACACTTAAATCAAACATTGTCCTCAATGTTTTAAAACATAAATTCACACAAAACACAAGTAAACACACAAACAGCAACTAAACAACAAATCATGGCAGATTAGAAACAACAACAAAGAGAAGGGTTTGAAGAACGCAAATCTGGAATTTGGGGGATTCCTAAGGCTTCCTTTGTTGAATGGATGGGTTGCCTCCCACATAGCGCTTGCTTTAACGTCGTACAGCCGGACGAAGAACACTTTCACTCCAAGTTGGACCCCACGGCATGCAAGGGAAGCTCTTCCACAATATGCCCTTCAACACTTTCATTAGATGGCTCAATGAATGGGAGGGGGTAGTGATCCTCCCTGATGGTGGTGTTTTGGTTCCGAAAGTCCATGTAAATGCTCCCACCACCTTGAAATCGGTTGGGCACCTGCACCAAAGAAGGCAACAACCTATTAGTTGAAATGGGAATTGAAATTGGGATTGAAGACTTACAAACATATTGTGGTGAAGGCTCAAAATCGGCAGCCTTATCAACAATGTCACTATGGCTACTTTCGGCCATATTGGGTGGTTGTAGGGCAATCACTCCAAGTTCCTCTCCAATTGTGGTTCTTGATACATCCTTCTTGATAGGTGCGGATCCTTTCGGCCCTATGTCCTTATGCACATCTATGACAAAACAAGAATGACTATCGTTAGGATTCTTAATAGAGTCATAAACATTGAATTTAATTATATCACCACCAAACTCCATTGTTAGTGCTCCCTTGGCCACATCGATCTTTGTTTGGGCTGTTTTCATGAACGGACGGCCTAGCAAGATTGGCAATGATGGAGCATGGCTCGAATCCTCCATGTCTAAGACATAAAAATCTGCAGGAAAGATGAGATGATTGACCTGCACTAAAACATCCTCAAGGACTCCCTTGGGATAAACATTAGAACGATCGGCCAATTGAATTATAACGCCATCTTGTTTTAACTCACCAAGGTTCATAGATGCATAAATGGAATATGGCATGACATTAATAGAAGCACCTAAATCTAACATGCATTGTTCAAATCTAGTGTTTCCAATTATGCATGGGATAGTAAAACTACCCGGATCCTTGCATTTAGGGGGCAGTTTCCTTTGCAAGATGGCTGAGACGTTTTCACCCACTTTCACAACCTCCTTGGTCGAAATCTTCCTCTTATTAGTGCAAAGTTCCTTCAAGAACTTGGCGTACCTCGGGACTTGCTTTATTGCATCCAAAAGAGGGATATTGACTTGAACTTTCCGAAACGTCTCGAGAATGTCCTTTTCGGCTTCCTCTTTCTTTGTTTGCATAAACCTGCTAGGAAAAGGCACATTCAAAGGAAAAACATTAGTAGGAACTGAACTTAACACGTTTTTACCTTTAATGGACCGATTTGAGGTCTTAGACTCATCCAATGCTTGCAGCAAAGGTGGAAACACCTTTGCCGTGGGTTTGGTTGCTTCCTCTTCTTCGATGCTCAACTCTTCCTCCTCATTGGAATGTGGTTTGAATGGTCCGTGGTCAGATCCAACTTGCTTCCCACTTCGCAAACTTATGGCTTTTACAGATTCGAATCCACCTTTCGGATTCACCTGCGTTGAACTTGGTAACTTACCTTGTTCTCTACTAAATTGCCCCATGAATTCAGCCATTTGTCCCACTTGTCTCTTCAACTCCGTCACCTCTCGAGCTTGATTTTGCACCTCATTGGCGTAATTGTGCATGTCCTTTGCTTGTTTTTCTTGCCCCTGCGCCAATGTAGTTAGCAATTGAATAACTTGAGAATTATCAAAAGACGAACCTGAGTTGTTTTGGGACGATGATGGTTGGTTGGATTGGTATGGCCGTGGAAACCCAGGGGGATTTTGTTGAAATCCCCTTTGTTGTTCAGATTGTTGGGGCTCTCTCCACTTGAAATTAGGGTGATCTCTCCACCCGGGGTTGTAGGTGTTGGAGTACGGATCATATTTGGGTTGGTTTTGGCCTTGGAAACCAATGGCATGGGCAGATTCCCATCCTCCATTCTCTATCAACTGAGGGCATGTCTCGGATGGATGCCCTTGCATTGAACACACGCCACATACTTGGTTTTCTTGTGGTTTTGACCCCTTGACAACCTGAGACACAAGAGAAGTAAGATTAGCCAATTGTGATTGAATATCAGAAATTGCACTTACCTCATTCACACTTTGTTGCCGTGGCCCCTCTCTTTGTCCAACACCTTCATATTGTTGAGCGTTGTGTGCTTGGTTGGCAATTAAAGCTTTGGCATCCACTAGAGTCTTGTCCACTAATGCACCACCCGCCGAAGCATCTAGCATTTGACGTTCCATGGGAAGGAGTCCCTCGTAGAAATATTGAATGAGCAGCTCCTCCTTCATTTGGTGTTGTGGACATGAAGCAACAAGTGATTTAAAACGTTCATAATAAGATGGAAACGACTCACCTTGATTTTGTTGGATGCCACTAATTCGTTTCCTCAAGAGAATGATCTTGGCAGTGGGAAAGAATTTCTCTAAGAATGCATGTTTCATACTTTCCCAAGAATTGACAGTTCCAGGGGACAATTCAAACAACCAATCTTTGGCCTTGTCCATAAGTGAGAATGGAAAGGCCTTCATCTTTAAAATACTCCCATCCACGTTGATGGGTGTCATACTTAAGCAAACTACTTCAAATTCCTTAAGATGTTTGTTAGGATCTTCCATGGACAGCCCATGGAATTTAGGAATATGATGTAATAAACTAGACTTAAGTTCAAATTCTTCCGTCTTACCTTCAGCTGCCGTAGGGTATTGTATGCATAAAGGAACGGCATTGCCCATACCTGAGGCAGAGAGCTCTTTGATGGTTCGATTGTCCACGGCCATGGTTTGTACTTCCTCCACAAACTGTGCCGTGGCCTCTCCTTCCTCTTCTAAAACTTCTTCTTCAAGGTCAGGTTCAAGGCTTGGGTTGGACTCTTGCTGGTTCTTTTGTCTTCTCAAAATCCTCTCAAAATCGTCGTCGAAGTCCAAAATAGTCTTATGAACAGGTTGGGAACTTCGAGTCATACACTAGTACCTAAAAACAATGAAACAACCAAATCAGTACCTAATGATAGAAAACAAACGAAAAATAAATAAAAAGAAATAACGAGGGATTAGCAAAGTTGCTAATCCCCAGCAACGGCGCCAAAATTTGATGCGAACATAGTTAAGCTCGCAAATTAACCCTCTTGTTGTCAAATTGTAGTAAGGATGCAAGTAGGGATCGTTCTAGACCGGGGATTAGGAGGGCTTGCTAAAACCTCTAAACTAACTTAAAAACATAAAAACAAAGTTAAAAACGTTCACAAAGACTCAAAGGACTCAAAACAGGTTCAAAAGACTCAAAACTGCCTAAAAACACTAAATAGGCAGTTTCTGACCTTAAACACAATTTTGGACGAATTTAAGGTTATGGTTTGACTCAAAACACTTTAAAACATAAACTAAACAGATTCTAAACACTATAGAACAAGAAAGTAAAGGGGGGTTTTGATTTGACGAAAATTGAAATAACAAAACAAGTTATAAAACTAGGCAGATTGTAAAACGAATTTTGAAAACAAGATGATGGATGGATTAGTTAGAGGTCCATTCTCCACACATGACACATTTATATATGAATCGATTTTCCAATTGCTTTTCATTAACTATGATGCTCAACACCCCAAGTTAGTCGTGGACAGCACTTTTCTAACTTTCAAGTTTTCCTTAAGTTATTGAATTGGATGGGAATGCGCATACAACAACTCAAAACATTCTCTAAAAGTCCCTTACGTGAAAAGCACAATAAAGGTACAATCAAAGATCATTAAGTTTAATGAAAACTATAAGTATTGACGAGGCAATTGTTACTATGAAAAGCATGAAACTCTTGCCAAGAATTCAATTAACGCGGTTGTGACTAGCAACCTTCACTACTCATGTTTATAAACTTGTGACGATTAGGTGAAACTCGTTTATAAACTAGCATCGAGTTTATGCATGAAGACTAACTATGCATCCCTAATCAACATACAAAAACAAGTTTTTAATAAACAGATAATTGAATTGCAATCACAACTTAACAAAATCACAATTGGAAGAAATCAATTCATATTTCAAACATGTTCATGGCTTCAAACTTTCCCCTAACTAATTAGGGGTTTAGCCACTCATGATTACAGCAAACTTAGAAAGTAATAGCAAAGTAAACATTGAAAACAAGAACGAAGTACACCTAAAACACTCCAATCTGCAAGCATGAAACGTTTTAGGCCTCCTTCCTCTCCTAGTTGATGCGGCACAAGGGGTTGTGGTGAGTTTTGGGGATTATGGATGATGGAGAATGATGTGTTTAGGATAGGGATGGATGTAGGGGACGGCAAGGGTTGATTTTGGGCAGAAAAATATGAAGAATGGTGAAGTATGGATGTGTTAGAGGAAGGGGATGAATTTCTGGCGTGAATGGTGAATGAATCAATGTTTTGTGGCTGCAACAAGGAGGTTTATTAATAGGATTTCAAGAATTAAAACCCTAGGTTATTTAGGTAATCAGAAATTAAGTCAAAGACTCTAGAAATAGGAAAGAATCCTCCCCCTTGCACGGCAAGGAAGAGGAAGAGTCCAAGGAAGTGCACGGCAAGGGTTTTCAGAAATAGGTAAGTGTTTTAATTCCCTAAATCAATTCTAAGAATCAGGAATTAAGTTAAATCCCTTTAGAATAGGTAATTGAAATCAGGAATTAGGGGAAAAAGGCTAAGTCTTGCGGCACAAGGGAGGAAAAGAAAGGGAAACTGCAAAACTTGCAGATTTTTGGAGAAAATGAATGTATAGGTTCGGCTAAGGCTTTTAAGAAAGGGATTGTGACATAATCTTGCAGATTTTAGGAGAGAAGAGGAAGGTAAGGTGCGGCACTTGTCTAGGGCTTCTAGAACATGTGATTTAGGCAACCACATTATATGGAAACTTGCATAATTGGAAACCTTTCAAGAATAGAAACTCCCCATAATGGAAACTAGTTTCCAATTCTTGATTCCTCCTTCTTCCTTCGATTCTAGGCTCACTTGGTCTTCAATTTCGACCAATGCTTTGGCTCCAAGCATACGCTATCCATCCTTAGCCCAAAAGTGCTCCAAAAGGCTCCAAAATGCACTTCTTTGCTCCTTTAGCCCTTAGAACCTGAAAACATACGAAAATGGCCTAAAGGACTTAAAGAACTAAGAAATAACAACGTAAATGCACAAGAACAAGCTAACTAAGTCGCCTAAATATGCTCCTATCACTTAAACGCGCAGAAATTCAAGTGGATTCGTTGGGCGTTCTAGGTGTAATCAATCCTTTGTTCTTGATGTTTAATTTCAATTTTATTTCTCTTTCTGTGAACATGAGAGGCTAAATCCCTAGTTAGCTAGGGGGTGATTCGAAACTATGTTTATGCTTGCAATATGAATTGATTACCTTTGGTTGGAATTTCATGAGTTTTGGATTCAATTCGTTTAACTGCTTGATTGATAACTTATTTGTGTATGTTTATTGAGAGTGCACGCTTAATTTTCATGCATGAATATGATGCTAGAATATAAGTGAGTTTCACCTAATAGTTACAAACTTATATTCACAAGTAGTGGAGGTTGCTTATAAACAATCGCGTTAAATGAATTCTTGGCACTAGTTTCATGCTCATCATAGTAACGAATGCCTCGTCAACACATATAGTTTTCATGTTGCTTAATGATCTTTGATTGTATCTTTATTGTGCTTTTCACGTAAAGGACTTTTGGAGAATGTTTTGAATTGTGTATGCGCTGTCCCATCCAATTCATTAACTTAAGGAAAACTTGAAGGTTAATTTAAGCGGACCTAATTAACCTGGAGTGTTGAGTTTCATAATTCATCGAAAGACCAACTAAAAATCATCTTGTATGCAAGTGTGACATGTGTGGAGAAGAACCTTCTAGCTAGCATTCCATCCATATTTTCATCAAATTCATCTTTACAATCTGTTTTAATTACAATCTGTGCATTTTATTTAATTTCGTCAAAAACTAAATCCCCCTTTACTTTAGTGTCCAATTTAGTTAGAAAGTGTCTTAGTTTGTGTTTCTAAGTGTTTTGATTCAAGTTATTACCCAAATTCGTCCAATTTAGTGAAAGTGCTCAAAACTGCCCAGAAAGTGTTTTTAAGGCTGTTTTGAGTGTTTTGGGGCTGTTTTGAGTCTTTTGGTTTGTTTTAGTGTTTTATTGTTTAGTTTTGCATTCTTTGAGTCTAGTTTATTGTTTTAACCTTTGTTTTACGTTTTTGAGTCAGTTTCCAAGTGATTTAGCAATCCCTCCTAATCCCCGGTCTAGAACGATCCCTACTTATTCATATACTACAATTGTCAAAAGAGGGTTTTAATTTGTGTGCTTATATATTTCGCATCAAATTTTTGGCGCCGTTGCAGGGGATTAGCAACTTTGCTAATCCCTTGGATTGTTACTTTCTGTTTAGTTTAATTTGTTAAAGATTCTGACCTTGTTTTGTTTTCCTTGTTTTAGGTACTAGTGTATGACTCGGAGTTCTCAATCGATTCATGAGCATATCTTAGACTTTGACAGCGATTTTGAGAGGACTTTGAGACGAAAAAGGAAGCAACACGAATCAAATCCACCAAGCCGGGAACCTGACCTCAAAGAACAAGTCCTAGAAGAGGAGGAGGAACCCACGACAAGGGTTTTTGAAGAACCATGAGTCATGGCCATGGACAACCGGACACTCAAGGAGCTTTCGGCCTCGGGATTGGATAATGCCACCCCTTTGTGTATCCAATATCCCCCACCTGCCCAAGGGAAGACCGAAGAGTTCGAGTTAAAGTCAAGTTTGCTCCACCATATTCCGAATAACCATGGGTTGTCCATGGAGGATCCGAACAAGCATCTGAAGGAATTCGAGGTGGTGTGTTCAAGCATGACTCCCATCAACGTCGATGGAAGTATTCTGAAAATGAAGGCTTTTCCATTCTCTTTAATGGGCAAAGCCAAAGATTGGTTGTACGACTTAGCTCCCGGAACCGTCACATCATGGAAGAGCATGAAAAGGGCATATCTGGCGAAGTTTTTCCCAACTTCTCGAATCATCCTTTTACGAAAAAGGATAAGTGGAATCCAACAAGAAGAAGGTGAGTCTTTTCCTACGTATTATGAACGTTTTAAATCCCTTGTTGCTTCTTGTCTATAGCATCAGATGAAGGAGGAGTTACTTCTACAATACTTCTATGAGGGGCTCCTACCAATCGAACGTCAAATGCTCGATGCCTCGGCGGGTGGAGCATTGGTGGACAAGACACCCATGGCGGCCAAGGTCTTGATTGCTAATCGAGCATTGAACGCTCAACAATACGAAGGAGTAGGCCAAAGAGGACCCCCATGGCAGCAAGTAAATGAGGTAAGTTTCACACCCGACATTCATTCACAACTAGCTAATCTTACTTCCATTATGTCTCAGATGGCTGAAGGAATGAGGATGCAAGGACCAATTGTGTGCGGAGTGTGTTCTATCCAAGGACATGCTTCTGAGAAGTGCCCACAACTCATTGAAAATGGTGGATGGGAAAGAGCAAATGCAATTGGGTTTCAAGGCCAAAACCAACCAAGGAACGATCCGTATTCTAACACCTATAATCCAGGTTGGAGAGACCACCCAAACTTCAAGTGGAGGGAGCCCCAACAACCACCACAACATGGAGGCTTTAGACAACAACCCCCGGGCTTCTTCACAAAGCCATACGCACCCACACATGCTCCACAACAATCTGCCCCAAATGCTTCAGGTACGTCCCTAGACAATGATACACTTCTTAAGTTACTAACTAATTTGTCTCAGGGGCAAGAGAATCAAGCCAAGGCAATGCAAAATCAAGAAAAGAGGGTGGATCAATTGGAGAAACAAATTGGGCAGATTGCGGAGTTTGTAGGGCAATTCCGAGACCAAGGCAAGCTCCCAAGCTCAACTATTCCAAACCCAAAGGGAGGGTTCGAAACGACCAATGCAATCATCTTGAGAAGTGGAAAAGAAGTTGGGGCAGGTCCTACACCATCACCATCAGGTCTTAACGAGGACGAAAAACTGAGAATTGAAGAGGAGGAAATAGGACAACCCACGGCAAAGGTGGAAACACCTTTGCCGCAAGCTTTTATTGATCCAAAAATGTCCAATTCGGCCAAAAAGGGTAAGAATGTGTCAAATTCGGTTCCTACTAATGTTTTTCCTTTGAATGTGCCTTTTCCTAGTAGGTTCATGCAAACAAAGAAGGAGGAGCAGGAGAAAGACATTCTTGAGACGTTTAGGAAGGTCCAAGTAAACATTCCTTTACTTGATGCCATTAAGCAAGTGCCCAGGTATGCAAAGTTTTTAAAAGAGTTATGCACAACTAGGAAAAGAATTGCAAACAAAGAAGTTGTGAAAGTAAGTGAAAATGTATCCGCGGTTTTGCAACGAAAGTTACCTCCAAAATGTAAGGATCCAAGGAGCTTTACTATCCCATGCATAATTGGAAACACTAAATTTGAACAATGCATGTTAGATTTAGGTGCTTCTATTAATGTCATGCCGTATTCCATTTATGCATCTATGAACCTTGGTGAGTTAAAACAAGATGGCGTTGTAATTCAATTGGCCGATCGTTCTAATGTTTATCCCAAGGGAGTCCTTGAGGATGTTTTAGTGCAGGTCAATCATCTCATCTTTCCTGCAGATTTTTATGTCTTAGAAATGGAGGATTCGAGCCATGCTCCATCATTGCCACTCTTGCTTGGGCGTCCGTTCATGAAAACATCCCAAACAAAGATTGATGTGGCCAAGGGAGAACTAACAATGGAGTTTGGTGGTGATATAATTAAATTCAATGTTTATGACTCTATTAAGAATCCTAACGATAGTCATTCTTGTTTTGTCATACAACCACCCAATATGGCCGAAAGTAGCCATGGTGACATTGTTGATAGGGTTGCCGATCTTGAGCCTTCACTACAATATGTTTGTAAGTCGTCAAGCCCAATTTCAATTCCCATTTCAAATAATAGGTTGTTACCTTCTGTGGTGCAGGTGACCAACCGATTTGAAGGTGGTGGGAGCATGTACATGGACTTTCGGAACCAAAACACCACCATCAGGGAGGATCACTATCCCCTCCCATTCATTGAGCCATATCATCAAAGTGTTGAAGGGCAGGTTGTGGAGGACATCACCCTCCATGCCGTGGGCCCTAAGTAAGGAATGAGCATACCATCGTCCGGCTACAAGACGTTAAAGCAAGCGCTTCGTGGGAGGCAACCCATGCAATCACCAAGGAGAGGATGGCATTTACACTCCATAACCAGATTTGCGTCCCTAACCTCTTCTCTTTGTTATTTACATTCTGCCATGTTTAGTGTGTTTAGTTGCTGTTTTTGTGTTTACTTTTGTTTGGTGTGATTTTAGGCTTAAAACATTGAGGACAATGTTTGATTTAAGTGTGGGGGGGTAACTAATGTTGTTGATGCAAATTCGTGGGATTTTATCACCCATAACTTCCAATGTTGTTCCTTGCTGTTTTTAAGTGTTTTTAAGCCATTTTAGAGTGTTTTAGAGTGTGTTGACTTAAAAATCCGAAAAACCCATAAAAATTTGAAAAATTGTTTTGAAAAACCCAAAAAGAGTTGTTTTTGTGTGTTTGATTGTGTCGTAGGGTACCTTCCAATGCAATGATGAGGATTTGGTTTTTAATTGCATGATGGTTAAAGAAAGTTACAAACATGGATGGACGTTTGATATACTCTTTGGTTTATGCTTGTTTGTAGTTATAGTTTACGAATTCACATGTAATCACAAAGAAAAATTAGTTTTTGTAACATGCTTGAAGGAATGAACTCAAACTAACGCTACAACCTTGTGAGACTTGAGCCTAAACGTTATTTGGAGAGTTAAAATCTGTGCATTATTGTTTTCTAAAGTCGTTGCATGATCTCATTAGTCATTGCTTGGTTACTACTTAGAAGGCGTTTCATCACTTAGTTCCAAATGCTAGAACTCATGCCCATTTCATCCAAAGCATGTTATTGAATTGCATAACACATATTCAAGATGAAGTTGTGTAGTGACCACCACCAAAGCCAAATAGCCATGTGCCCTTCACTCATTTTGTGTTTAAGTTTAACCCCATTGAGCCGTGTTAGCCATGTTCTTTGTTAACCCATATCATCCTCACCTAGCCTAGATTAGGACCATCCGTACCCTTGTTCTTGAAGCATAGTAAGCATGAATGAATTCATTTTGATTAATGTGTTGCAGAAAATAAGTGTGGGGGAAGGATTATTGATGTGAGTTATGTGCCATAGGCACGGCTAGAAAAAAAAAAAAAGAAAAGAAAAAAAGAAGTGAAAAAGAGTTGAAAAGAGATAAAAAAAAAAAAAAAAAAAAAAGAATTCCAAAGTATTGGGTGTTGAAGTAAGGGCCCAAAACAATGAATTAGGCCCTAAGAGTTGTTTGAATCTCCCCTATTTGTCTAAAAGTTGATTTCTGCATTCTAAGTGAATTCTAAGTCTCAATTTCATTACTTTGCTTGCTATTACTTAAAGAACTTTTGTTTATCCCTATATTTCCTTGTTAGCCAATACCCCAAGCCCCGTTACAACCCTTGACTTCTATCTTGAGTGTTGTGCAATTCAATTGTGGAGTTTGAATTTGGTATGAGCATATGGTGTCACTGGTTCTCGCATCTAAGTAGTAGCATTCCATTCATGAGATCATATCTAAACATGTTTAATTACTCCAGAAATTGCGTTCTTTGTTATAACATATGTGAGTACTAGTCCTTCATGTTTACATCAATCTTCTCACATATAACTAGTGTAGGGTGTGTAGTCAGAAAATCTGAGTGAAAATTGAGTGCATAACTAGTGAGGAATTGAGGGAATTCTCTAAGGCATGTTACTACATTCAAAATGTGTTTTAATTGATTAAATGCGAACTAGTGAATGGTGACTATGATTAAGTATGTGCTCGAGGGGAAGGAAGACTAAAAGCTATGTGAATAGTGATCTTTGACATGTCATGTTTCATTGAAAATCCCTGAGGCAAACGTTGGAAGGTTTAGGTTTCGTTTTGTTTGTTTTGTTTCGTCTTATTTTCTTTAGTTGTTTTGTTTTGCTCGAGGACTAGCAAAAGTTAAGTGTGGGGGAATTTGATAGGAGCATATTCATGCGACTTAATTAGCTTGTTCTCGTGCATTTATGTTGTGTTTCCTTAGCTATTTTAGTGTTTAAAGTCACTTTTGTGCATTTTCATATTATAAAGCCAAAGTGTGCAAGAAGATGCAAATTGGAGTCTTTTGGAGCAAAAGAGGAATGAATGAGTTGAAGACTTGAAGAAACGATGAATTCCTACTCCAACGATGAATTCCTACTCAAACGAGGATTCCTACTCAAACAAGGTTTCCTACTTGAAATAGGAAAGTTAACCCTAGGTTTCCCGTTTTGGTAACCTTTCCTAATCTAAACGTCCATATTTTCTAGCCACTTTATAGGCCTCGTATGCACTTTAGGACACAAAGCAAAGGCCCTAGCCCAAATTACAACCTTTGCCGTGGCCTTTCCCCTTCTCCCCTTCCCTTGCCGTGCAAGGGGGGGCACTTTTGTCCCATTTTATGCACCTAAACCCTAACCCTAAACCCTAGCCGCACCTATTAATCATTTCCCTTTTTAATTTCTGATTTTATTCCTAATTCTAGCAGCCTTTGAATTAACTTTAATTTAATTTTAATAAGCTAGGGTTTATTTTTTGAAACCCTACACATTTTACAAACTAAGCCGCACCTTTTATTTTCACCTAAAAAGTCTATTCTCTTCATTCACACTTTAGATTCATCCACAAAACCATATCAGCCGTAACTCCCCATTGCCCTTCTCTGATTCATTCATTATTTTCATTCAGCCACCACAAAACCTAATTCCATCTCTAAGTCATAGCCTCCCATCCATCATTCACCCTAATAAACCAAAAATCCATCTAAGCCGCAGCCATCATCCCATTTTTCTCCCTCTGCCACAGCCACCTCTCTATCTCCCCCATCCATTCCAGCCACTTTCTGATAGGAGCATATTTAGGCGACTTACTTAGCTTGTTTTCATGCATTTATGTTATTAATTCATAGTTGTTTTAGTCTTTTAAAGTATTTTCGTGTGTTTTTAGGTTCTAATGGCAAAGGGAGCAATAAAGTGCATTTTAAGGCTATTTGGAGCATTTTTTGGGCATGGATTGGATAACTTAACCATGGAGCAAAGAGGATGGACGAAATTGAAGACTAGAAGAGTTAGGAAAGGCTACAAATCTGGTGGAAGAAGTCCTAATACAATGAAGATAAGGAAGAAGCAAGAAACAAGGAACCTTATCCAACCTTATCTTATCCTATCCTAGAAACCTTATCCTATCCTATCTCTAACATTATCCTATTCTATCCTATCCAAATCAGGTGGGGGCTTAAACCTAGCTAATTAGGGGGAATCAATTACACATTTAAACACCTAATTCAGTTTCTAGAACACTTATCCATACCAATGCCGCAAGACACCTCTCCTAGTAGGTTTAGGAATTGAAAACCTTTTCCTACTCTTATATCACATGTCCTAGGCCCTTTAGGTTTAGGAATCTGCCCTAAACCTTCTATTCTAGAAACCTTATCTCATCCCTACATGTGTGCCGCACCTTCCCTTCTAGAATCCCTAAATCCTAGCCGAAATTCCTATTCCAAATCCCACTTGATTTCTGCCTTGAGTTAACCTTTTTCCAATGGGATTAGGCAATCCTTTTCCTTCACTAAGTGTGCCAAACTAGCCTATATAAACTCCTTGCCGTGCCATTTAATCGGCACCACCCTTCACACAACAATCATTCATTCATAAACACAACCATCCTTTGCCGTGACCTTGCAACCACTCATCCATCATTCCCCTACTTCCATACCTCCATCCCAACCTCCATACACCACCATCTACCCTTGCCGCACCACCATACATACCTAAATCCATCCAAAAAACCCAGAAAATCATCCATACACCACCATAGACCCTTTGCCGTGACTTAGCAAGGAGGAGGAGAAGGAAGACCAAGCCTTGGGCGTTTGTGCATTCGAGTTGGAGTGTTGGACGTTTCTAGGTGTAATCTATCCTTTATTGTTAATGTTTAAATCTATGTTGCTTTGTTTTGTCATGAACATGAGAGGCTAAACTCGTTTTAGCATAGGGATGCTTTGAAACCATGATTACATTTATAATATGAGTTGATTAAGTCCAGTTGTGATTTCATAAATTGTGAACGCAATTTACTTAACCGTTTGACGGATAACTTATTCTTGTATGTTTATTAGGGAGGCCTACTTAATTTGCATGCTTGAATTTGGGGCTAGAATATTAGGGTGTTTCACATAATCATCACAAACTAATATTCACAAGTAGTTAAGGTTGTTTTCACAATCATGTTAAGTAAATTCTGGGCATAAGTTTCATGCAATTCATAGTAACGAGTGCTTCGTCAATGCTTATGGTTTTCAAAGAACTTAATGATTCTTGCTTGTATCTCTATTATGCAATTCATGTAGGGAACTTGTGGGGAATGCTTTGGGTTGTCGTATGCAATCATCCAATTCAATAACGTGAGGAAAATCTGAGGGTTAATTAGTGCAATTCACGGTTAATCTAGGGTGTTGAGGTTCATGGTTTATCGGAAAAGCAACTGGAAATCAATTTATGTTAGAAAGTATCATGTGTGGAGAAGTATCCCTTGGCTATCCCATCATCCATTAGTTTTTCTTATTTTCGTCCAAAATCTGTTTTAAAGTTTTAAGTCACTTGTTTTCTTTTAAATTCGTCCAAAATCAAAACCCCCTTTCTTATTTGTTCCAAATCTGTCCAAAAGAGTCTTTCTGAGTCTTTAGAGTCAAAACCAAGTGTATTTTCGTCCAAATTAAGTCCTAGAGTCTAAATTGAGTCTTTTTGGTTGTTTTTGGTTGTTTCGAGTCTTTAAAGTTTGTTTTGAGTCATATAAGTTAGTAAGAGTCTTGTGAGTCTATTTAAAGTGTTTTAAAACATATTTTTACATCTTTGAGTCAATTTTCATTAGATTAGCAATCCCTCCTAATCCCCGGCCTAGAACGATCCCTACTTATATCTATACTACAATTGTCAAAAAGAGGGTTTAATTTGAGTGCTATCTTTTATCACATCACTTCCCAACCTTGCCGCAGCCACTCCCTCCATTCCAAACACCATACAAACCTCCATACACCTTCCACAACCCCTTGCCGCACCACCAAATCCTCATAAACCTATCTACAACCCAGAAATCATCCCAAATCATCCAAAACCATCTCTGCCGCAGCAAGGAGAAGAAGAAAGAGGAGCGTAAACGCGTAGAAATTCAAGTGGATTCGTTGGGCGTTCTAGGTGTAATCAATCCTTTGTTCTTGATGTTTAATTTCAATTTTATTTCTCTTTCTGTGAACATGAGAGGCTAAATCCCTAGTTAGCTAGGGGTGATTCGAAACTATGTTTATGCTTGCAATATGAATTGATTACCTTTGGTTGGAATTTCATGAGTTTTGGATTCAATTCGTTTAACTGCTTGATTGATAACTTATTTGTGTATGTTTATTGAGAGTGCACGCTTAATTTTCATGCATGAATATGATGCTAAAATATAAGTGAGTTTCACCTAATAGTTACAAACTTATATTCACAAGTAGTGGAGGTTGCTTATAAACAATCGCGTTAAATGAATTCTTGGCACTAGTTTCATGCTCATCATAGTAACGAATGCCTCGTCAACACTTATAGTTTTCATGTCGCTTAATGATCTTTGATTGTATCTTTATTGTGCTTTTCACGTAAAGGACTTTTGGAGAATGTTTTGAATTGTGTATGCACTGTCCCATCCAATTCATTAACTTAAGGAAAACTTGAAGGTTAATTTAAGCGGACCTAATTAACCCGGAGTGTTGAGTTTCATAATTCATCGAAAGACCAACTAAAAATCATCTTGTATGCAAGTGTGACATGTGTGGAGAAGAACCTTCTAGCTAGCATTCCATCCATATTTTCATCAAATTCATCTTTACAATCTGTTTTAATTACAATCTGTGCATTTTATTTAATTTCGTCAAAAACTAAATCCCCCTTTACTTTAGCGTCCAATTTAGTTAGAAAGTGTCTTAGTTTGTGTTTCTAAGTGTTTTGATTCAAGTTATTACCCAAATTCGTCCAATTTAGTGAAAGTGCTCAAAACTGCCCAGAAAGTGTTTTTAAGGCTGTTTTGAGTGTTTTGGGGCTGTTTTGAGTCTTTTGGTTTGTTTTAGTGTTTTATTGTTTAGTTTTGCATGCTTTGAGTCTAGTTTATTGTTTTAACCTTTGTTTTACGTTTTTGAGTCAGTTTCCAAGTGATTTAGCAATCCCTCCTAATCCCCGGTCTAGAACGATCCCTACTTATTCATATACTACAATTGTCGAAAGAGGGTTTTAATTTGTGTGCTTATATATTTCGCATCACTAATTTCATAAATAAAAAGCATTCTTTTTCTTACAAACCCTTGCCGTGCAAGGGAACCTTGTTTCCTTTAGTTTTAGGACATTTAAACCTTTCCTATATCACATCCGCACCTCCCTTGACCTTTCCTCTTCCTTGCCGTGCAAGGGGGATGGTTCTTTCCTATTTCCTTGCATTTAAACACATTCCTTTTGTGTTTTATGCCATTGCCGCAACTTTTAATTAAGTTTCCTTTAAATTTCTGATTTGATTTCCTATTTGTAGAAGCTTTTGACTTAATTTTTGTTTACCTAAATAACCTAGGGTTTTAATTCCTGAAATCCTATAAATAAACATCCTTGTTGCAGCCACAAAGTTTCATTCATTCACCATTCACGCCAGAAAATCATCCTATCCCTCTAACACATCCATACTTCACCATTCTCCATATTTTCTGCCCAAAACCAACCCTTGCCGTCCCCCTACATCCATCCCAAACCTAAATCCATCATTCTACATCATCCATATCCCCCTAAACTCACCAGAACCTCTTGTGCCGTAGCAAAGGAGAGGAAGAAGATTGCTTGAAGATTCTAGCTATTCAACATTGGATCGTTGGAGTATTTAGGTGTTCTCTTTCTTATATTTACAATGTATAAATCTGTTTTCCTTTGTTTTGTGAACATGAGGAACTAAGCCTTTTGGCTAGGGGGCTATTCAATACCATGATTATGCTTGCAAGATGAATTGATTACATTCAATTGTTATTTCATAAGTTGTGAATTCAATTTGCTTAACTGGTTGATTGATAACTCATTCTTGTGTGTTGATTAAGGTGGCCACTTAGTTTTCATGCAGGGATTTGAAGCTAAAATATAAGGGAATTTCACCTAATAGTTATAACCTTATATTTGCTAGTAGTGGAGGTCGTTTATCGACGATCGCGTTAAGTGAATTCTTGGCAAAAGTTTCATGCTTTTCATAGTAACAATTGCCTCGTCAATACTTATAGTTTTCATGAAACTTAATGATCTTTGATTGTACCTTTATTGTGCTTTTCACGTAAGGGACTTTTAGAGAATGTTTTGAGTTGTTGTATGCGCATTCCCATCCAATTCAATAACTTAAGGAAAACTTGAAAGTTAAAAAAGTGCTGTTCACGGTTAACTTGGGGTATTGAGTTTCATGATTTATTGAAAGAAGCAATTGGAAATCAATTTGAATGCAAGTGTATCATGTGTGGAGAAGAACCCTCTAGTTAGCCCATCATTCATCAATTCACCTAATTTAGTCTAAAGAATCTGTTTTCTTTGTCCTTGTCTTAATTTACTTAATTTTCGTCAAAACCAATTCCCCCATTAATTTAAAGTGTTAGATTAGTTAGAAATCAATTTAGTTGATGTTTTTAAGTGTTTGGAGTCAAGTGATAACTTAATTTCGTCCAGATTTGAGTATAGTGTTCAAAACTGCCCAGAAAGTGTTTTTAAGGCAGTTTTGAGTGTTTATTTGCTGTTTTGAGTCTTTTGGTTTGTTTTGGTGTTTTATAGTTGAGTTTTGCATTCTTTGAGTCTAGTTTAGTGTTTAAACTTTGTTTTTACGATTTTGAGTCAGTTTAGAGTGTTTAGTAATCCCTCCTAATCCCCGGTTTAAGAACGATCCCTACTTACATATCTACTACAATTGTCAACAAGAGGGTTTCATTTGTGTGTTAAGTAATTTTCGCATCAGAGACCATCCAAACTTCAAGTGGAGGGAGCCTCAACAACCTCAACAACAAGGAGGCTTTAGGCAACAACCCCCGGGGTTCTACACCAATCTGCCCAAAACAATCAAGGTACGTCTTTAGATAATGCTACACTTCTTAAGTTACTTACCAATTTGTCTCAGGGGCAAGAAAATCAAAACAAAGCATTGCAAAACCAAGAAAAAGCGATGCTAAACCAAGACAAAAGGGTGGACCACTTAGAAAATATTCATGCGACTTAATTAGCTTGTTCTCGTGCATTTATGTTGTGTTTTCTTAGCTATTTTTGTGTTTAAAGTCACTTTGGTGCATTTTCAGATTATAAGGCCAAAGTGTGCAAGAAGATGCAAATTGGAGTCTTTTGGAGCAAATGAGGAATGAATGAATTGAAGACTTGAAGAAACGATGAATTCCTACTCCAACGATGAATTCCCACTCCAACGATGAATTCCTACCAAAACGAGGATTCCTACTCAAACAAGGATTCCTACTTGAAGTAGGAAAGTTAACCCTAGGTTTCCCGTTTTGGTAACCTTTCCTAATCTTAAACGTCCGTATTTTCTAGCCACTTTGAAGGCCTTGTAGGCACTTTAGGACACAAAACGAAGGCCCTAGGCCTCTTAAACACCCTTGTCGTGCCCTTTTCTCTTCTCCCCTTCCCTTGCCGTGCAAGGGGGGGTATTTAGGTCCATTGTCATTCAGTTAAACCCTATTTCCCTCTCCTAACCTAACCCTAGCCGCACCTTGCAGCCATCCCTTTTAATTTCTGATTTTATTTCCTAATTTTAAAAGCCTTTGATTTAATTTTAATAAGCTAGGGTTTATTTTCTGAAACCCTACACATTTTACAACCTAGCCGCACCCTATTCTATGCATTGACAATTTTCATTAAGCCTTCTAAATCCATATCAGCCGCAAATCCATTCACCCTAAGCCTTGAAAATCAATCTGACCCGTACCCATTATTCTAAAACCCTAACTCTCTTATCTCATTGATTCACTTTTCATTCTACATATCATTCAGCCACCATAACCCTAATTTCCACCTAAGCCGTAGCCTCCATCACCCTAATTCCTCTCTAATCCGCAGCGACCTCTCCATCTCCTCCATACCATTCCAGCCACTTCCCAACCTTGCCGCAGCCATCCCCACACTTCCAGCCACCATACAAACCTTCCTCCATCACTCCACCATCTTGCCGCACCACCATATCACCATAACCCCATCCCTAAACCAGAAAATCATCCAAAAACACCATAAAACCTCTCTGCCGCAGCAAGGAGAAGAAGAAAGAGGGACTTAGACGCGCAGAAATTCAAGTGGATTCGTTGGGTGTTCTAGGTGTAATCAATCTTTTAATCTTTATGTTTAAATTAAATTTTATTTCTCTTCCTGTAAACATGAGAGGCTAAATCCCTAGTTAGCTAGGGGGTGATTCGAAACCATGTTTATGCTTGCAATATGAATTGATTACCTTTGGTTGGAATTTCATGAATTGTGGATTCAATTTGTTTAACTGCTTGATTGATAACTTATTTGTGTATGTTTATTGAGAGTGCACGCTTAATTTTCATGCATGAATATGACGCTAGAATATAAGTGAATTTCACCTAATAGTTATGAACTTATATTCACAAGTAGTGGAGGTTGCTTATAAACAATCGCGTTAAATGAATTCTTGGCACTAGTTTCATGCTTATCATAGTAACGAATGCCTCGTCAACACTTATGATTTCCAAAGAACGTAATGATTCTAACTTGTATCTTTATCATGCTGTTCATATAGAGAACTTGTTAGGAATAATTTGTTTGCAATGCATATTCATCCAATTCAATGATTCTAGGGAAATCTGAAGGTTAATTTAAGCGGACCTAATTAACCCAGGGTGTTGAGTTTCATAATTCATCGAAAGACCAACTGAAAATCATCTTGTATGCAAGTGTGACATGTGTGGAGAAGAACCTTCTAGCTAGCATTCCATCCATATTTTCATCCAATTCATCTTTACAATCTGCCCTTAATTACAATCTGTGCATTTTATTTAATTTCGTCAAAAACTCAATTCCCCTTTACTTTAGTGTCTAATTTAGTTAGAAAGTGTCTTAGTTTGTGTTTCTAAGTGTTTTGAATCAATATATTTCCCAAATTCGTCCAAAGTAGTCAAAGTGCTCAAAACTGCCCAGAAAGTGTTTTTAAGGCAGTTTTGAGTGTTTTGGTGCTGTTTTGAGTCTTTTGATTTGTTTTAGTGTTTTAAGTGTTTAGTTTTGCATTCTTTGAGTCTAGTTTAGTGTTTTAACCTTTGTTTTAAGTTTTTGAGTCAGTTTCCAAGTGATTTAGTAATCCCTCCTAATCCCCGGTTTAGAACGATCCCTACTTATACATATACTACAATTGTCACAAGAGGGTTTTAATTTGTGTGCTTAATTAGTTAGCATCAAATTTTTGGCGCCGTTGCCGGGGATTAGCAAATTTGCTAATCCCTTGGATTGTTCGTTTCTGTTATGTATTTTAGTTTTAGTTTCTGATTTGTGTTTTGTTTGTTGATTTTAGGTACTAGAGAAGCACAACATGGCACTTGATAATGCTTCTCTTTTGTCACAGCTCATGGAAAGGTCCCAAATGCAAAGCGTTGGTACATTTGATCTTCAATCAAGGAATAACGTGTTTTCCAATACTTACAATTCAGATTGGAGTGATCATTCAAACTCTATGTGGTGGGAACCTCAACATGTTCAACAAGAAGTATATTGGCAGCCATATGAGGAGTTCTATACAACACCTATGCAACCACCACAACCTGCCGAAACAAATTCAGGTACATCTTTCTATAATGATATGCTTATTAAGTTACTCACCAATTTGTCTCAGGGGCAAGAAAATCAAAACGAAGCAATGCAAAATCAAGACAAAAGGTTGGACCACTTGGAAAAGAAAATTGGGCAGATAGCGGAATTCGTGGGGCAATTCCGAGACCAAGGCAAGCTTCCTAGTTCAACCATTATCAATCCAAAGGGAGGGTTCGAATCTGCCAAAGCAATCACCTTGAGGAGTGGAAAAGAAGTTGGCATTAATCCAAAACCATCGACAACAAGTCCAAATGAAGATGAGAGGCTGCGATTGGAAGATGAGGAGTCAAGCAAGGCCACGGCAAGGGTAGAAACACCCTTGCCGCAACCACCTAGGGACCCTAATGCATCCAATTCATCCAATTCGGCCACTAGAGGTAAGTTGGGTTCAAAATCGATTAATTTTAACTCCATTCCACCCAATGTCCCTATTCCTTGCAGGTTCATGAATTCCAAGGAAGAAGAAAGTGAAAAAGACATCTTGCAAGCCTTTCCAAAGGTGCAAAGTAGGGAATATCAAGAATTCATCAAAGAGGACGTTCTTGAGACAAACAACCCCAAAGAAGTTGAATTTTATGACACAAGACAAGGAACAATCCTCACACCAAATCTGTCCAAGTGCAAAGTTCCTGAAACGTTCAAAGAAGATGTGTTTATCCTTGAGTTCTTGTTGGAGCACACAGGTAA
This sequence comes from Pyrus communis, assembly GCF_041283825.1. Classification (NCBI taxonomy): domain Eukaryota; kingdom Viridiplantae; phylum Streptophyta; class Magnoliopsida; order Rosales; family Rosaceae; genus Pyrus; species Pyrus communis. The sequence continues at coordinate 24,786,976 of NC_142569.1, forward strand.
GCCACCTCCTCCAATTTCAATTTCGTTTTATACTAACAAGTTATTGATGATTCAGGCACCCAATCTTGAATTTAAACAATTACCGGATCATTTCAAGTATCACCTTCCATTCAAAGATCAATTCCATGCCGTGGGTTCTAAGTGAGGCTAAGAAGCACGTTCGTCCGGCTGCATGACGTTAAAGCAAGCGCTTCGTGGGAGGCAACCCATGCAATCACCAAGGAGAAGATGGAATCTACACTCCATACCCAGATTTGCGTCCCTAACCTCTTCTCTTTGTTATTTATATTATGCCATGTTTAGTGTGTTTAGTTGCTGTTTGTGTGTTTGTTTTTGTTAGGTGTGATTTTAAGCTTAAAACATTGAGGACAATGTTTGATTTAAGTGTGGGGGGGGGGGGTAACTAATGTTGTTGATGCAAATTCGTGGGATTTTATCACCCATAACTTCCAATGTTATTCCTTGCTGTTTTTAAGTGTTTTTAAGCTATTTTAGAGTGTTTTAGAGTGTGTTGACTTAAAAATCCGAAAATCCCCTAAAAATTTGAAAAATTGTGTTGAAAAACCCAAAAAGAGTTGTTTTTGTGTGTTTGTTTGTGTCGTAGGTTACCTTCCAACACAATGATGAGGATTTGGTTTTTAATTGCATGATGGTTAAAGAAAGTTACAAACATGGATGAACGTTTGATATACTCTTTGGTTTATGCTTGTTTATAGTTATAGTTTACGAATTCACATGTAATCACAAAGAAAAAAATTAGATTTTGTAACATGCTTGAAGGAAGGAACTTAAACAAACGCTACATCCCTGTGAGACTTGAGCCTAAACGCTATTTGGAGAGTTAAAATCTGTGCATTATTGTTTTCTAAAGTCGTTGCATGATCTCATTATTCTTTGCTTGGTTACTACTTAGAAGGTGTTTCATCACTTAGTTCCAAATGCTAGAACTCATGCCCATTTCATTCAAAGCATGTTATTGAATTGCATAACACATATTCAAGATGAAGTTGTGTAGTGACCACCACCAAAGCCAAATAAGCCATGTGCCCTTCACTCATTTTGTGTTTAAGTTTAACCCCATTGAGCCGTGTTAGCCATGTTCTTTGTTAGCCCATATCATCCTCACCTAGCCTAGATTAGGACCATCCGTATCCTTGTTCTTGAAGCATAGTAAGCATGATTGAATTCCTTTTGATTAATGTGTTGCAGAAAATAAGTGTGGGGGAAGGATTATTGATGTGAGTTACGCGCCATAGGCATGGCTAGAAAAGAAAAAAAAAGTGAAACAGAGCTAAAAAGAAAAAAAAAAAAAAAAAAAAAAAAAAAGAGAGTTCCAAAGAATTGGTTGTTGAACTAAGGGTCCAAAACAATGAATTAGGCCCTAAGAGTTGCTTGAATCCTCCCTATTATGTCTAAAAGTTGAATTCTGCATTCTAGGTGAATTCTAAGTCTTAATTTCATTACTTTGCTTGCTATTGCTTAAAGAACTTTTGTTTATCCCTATCTTTCCTTGTTAGCCAATACCCCAAGCCCCGTTACAACCCTGGACTTCTATCTTGAGTGTTGTGCATTTCAATTTGTGGAGTTTGAATTTGGTATGAGCATATGGTGTCACTGGTTCTCGCATCTAAGTAGTCGCATTCAATTCATGAGATCATATCTAAACATGTTTAATTACTCCAGAAAGTGCGTTCTTTGTTATAACATATGTGAGTACTAGTCCTTCATGTTTACATCAATATTCTCACATATAACTAGTGTAGAGTGTGTAGTTAGAAAATCTGAGTGAAAATTGAGTGCATAACTAGTGAGGAATTGAGGGAATTCTCTTAAGGCATGTTACTACATTCAAAATGTGTTTTAATTGATTAAATGCGAACTAGTGAATGGTGACTATGATTAAGTATGTGCTCGAAGGGAAGGAAGACTAAAAGCTATGTGAGTAATGATCTTTGACATGTCATGTTTCATTGGAAATCCCTGAGGCGAACATTGGAAGGTTTAGGTTTCGTTTTGTTTGTTTTGTTTCGTCTTATTTTCTTTAGTTGTTTTGTTTTGCTCGAGGACTAGCAAAAGTTAAGTGTGGGGGAATTTGATAGGAGCATATTCATGCGACTTAATTAGGTTGTTCTCGTGCATTTATGTTGTGTTTTCTTAGCTATTTTTGTGTTTAAAGTCACTTTGGTGCATTTTCAGATTATAAGGCCAAAGTGTGCAAGAAGATGCAAATTGGAGTCTTTTGGAGCAAATGAGGAATTAATGAGTTGAAGACTTGAAGAAACGATGAATTCCTACTCCAACGATGAATTCCCACTCCAACGATGAATTCCTACCAAAACGAGGATTCCTACTCAAACAAGGATTCCTACTTGAAGTAGGAAAGTTAACCCTAGGTTTCCCGTTTTGGTAACCTTTCCTAATCTTAAACGTCTGTATTTTCTAGCCACTTTGAAGGCCTTGTAGGCACTTTAGGACACAAAACGAAGGCCCTAGGCCTCTTAAACATCCTTGCCGTGCCCTTTTCTCTTCTCCCCTTCCCTTGCCGTGCAAAGGGGGGTATTTAGGTCCATTGTCATTCAGTTAAACCCTATTTCCCTCTCCTAACCTAACCCTAGCCGCACCTTGCAGCCATCCCTTTTAATTTCTGATTTTATTTCCTAATTTTAAAAGCCTTTGATTTAATTTTAATAAGCTAGGGTTTATTTTCTGAAACCCTACACATTTTACAACCTAGCCGCACCCTATTCTATGCATTGACAATTTTCATTAAGCCTTCTAAATCCATATCAGCCGCAAATCCATTCACCCTAAGCCTTGAAAATCAATCTGAGCCGTACCCATTATTCTAAAACCCTAACTCTCTTCTCTCATTGATTCACTTTTCATTCTACATATCATTCAGCCACCATAACCCTAATTTCCACCTAAGCCGTAGCCTCCATCACCCTAATTCCTCTCTAATCCGCAGCGACCTCTCCATCTCCTCCATACCATTCCAGCCACTTCCCAACCTTGCCGCAGCCATCCCCACACTTCCAGCCACCATACAAACCTTCCTCCATCACTCCACCATCTTGCCGCACCACCATATCACCATGACCCCATCCCTAAACCAGAAAATCATCCAAAAACACCATAAAACCTCTCTGCCGCAGCAAGGAGAAGAAGAAAGAGGGACTTAGACGCGCAGAAATTCAAGTGGATTCGTTGGGTGTTCTAGGTGTAATCAATCTTTTAATCTTTATGTTTAAATTAAATTTTATTTCTCTTTCTGTAAACATGAGAGGCTAAATCCCTAGTTAGCTAGGGGTGATTCGAAACCATGTTTATGCTTGCAATATGAATTGATTACCTTTGGTTGGAATTTCATGAATTGTGGATTCAATTTGTTTAACTGCTTGATTGATAACTTATTTGTGTATGTTTATTGAGAGTGCACGCTTAATTTTCATGCATGAATATGACGCTAGAATATAAGTGAATTTCACCTAATAGTTATGAACTTATATTCACAAGTAGTGGAGGTTGCTTATAAACAATCGCGTTAAATGAATTCTTGGCACTAGTTTCATGCTTATCATAGTAACGAATGCCTCGTCAACACTTATGATTTCCAAAGAACGTAATGATTCTAACTTGTATCTTTATTATGCTGTTCATATAGAGAACTTGTTAGGAATAATTTGTTTGCGATGCATATTCATCCAATTCAATGATTCTAGGGAAATCGGAAGGTTAATTTAAGCGGACCTAATTAACCCGGGGTGTTGAGTTTCATAATTCATCGAAAGACCAACTGAAAATCATCTTGTATGCAAGTGTGACATGTGTGGAGAAGAACCTTGTAGCTAGCATTCCATCCATATTTTCATCCAATTCATCTTTACAATCTGCCCTTAATTACAATCTGTGCATTTTATTTAATTTCGTCAAAAACTCAATTCCCCTTTACTTTAGTGTCTAATTTAGTTAGAAAGTGTCTTAGTTTGTGTTTCTAAGTGTTTTGAATCAATTTATTTCCCAAAGGCACAAAGGCCACGGCAAGGGTGGAACCAACCTTGACGCAACCATCTGCCACCCCAAAACCGTCCAACACCCCTAAGGTAAGTCCAAATTCGACTTTGTCAAGTTCTATTCCACTAAATGTGCCCTTCCTTAGTAGATTTAGGCAATCAAAGAAAGAAGGGAATGAGAAGGACATTCTGGAAACCTTTAGGAAAGTTCAAGTCAATATTCCGCTCATTGATGCAATTAAGCAAGTTCCTAAGTATGCGAAATTTTTGAAAGAGCTTTGCACCACAAGGAAGAGGATTTCAAACAAAGAGGTGGTCCAGGTAAGTGAGAATGTTTCGGCAGTGTTACAAAGAAAACTACCACCTAAATGCAAAGATCCAGGTAGTTTTACAATTCCTTGTGTTATTGGAAATACTAAATTTGAACAAGCTATGCTAGATTTCGGAGCTTCAATTAATGTCATGCCATACTCGATTTATGCATCTATGAACTTCGGAGAACTTAAAAATGATGGTGTGATTATTCAATTGGCCGATCGTTCTAATGCCTATCCAAAAGGAGTTTTGGAAGATGTGTTGGTGCAGGTTAACAATTTGATCTTTCCGGCGGACTTTTACGTGCTTGACATGGAGGATTCACCCCATTCTACACCATTGCCGATCCTACTTGGGAGACCTTTCATGAAAACAGCCCGCACCAAGATCGACGTGTTCAAAGGAACTTTAACGATGGAATTTGATGGGGAAGTTATTGATTTCAATCTTTCTGAAACTATTAAATATCCTAATGACGATCATTCTTGTTTCTCTATTGATATACTTGAGTCATTGGCGCAGGATTTTCTTGATTCATTGGACAAAGACCCACTTGAAACCACAATTGCCGAAGGAATGGGTAAAGAACCAAATCTGGCCGTGCATGATGATGGCATTGCCGAGATGGTGGCTTCACTTGAATCATCGCCACAATATCAAGGTAAGCCCCCAAACCCAATTTCAATTCCCGTTTCTACTAACAAGTTATTACCTTCAGTGATTCAGGCACCCATTCTTGAACTTAAACCATTGCCAAGTCACTTGAAGTATGTCTATTTGGGAGACAAAGAAACGTTGCCCGTCATTGTTTCTTCATCCCTCACGGCAATGGAGGAGGAGAAATTGGTTCACGTGTTGAAAGAGCACAAAACTGCCATAGGATGGACCTTGGCCGATATTAAGGGAATTAGCGCTACAACATGCATGCATCGCATACTTCTAGAGGAGGGGGCTAAACCAACTCGAGAGGCTTAACGTCGGCTCAACCCTCCAATGATGGAAGTTGTGAAGAAGGAGGTTATTGTTGGAAATGTGCCCTAAAACCAATCATATGATGATACTTTATGGACATTTCACATGTTAAACTAATCTAGTTTAATGTAAAGGGCAAAGATTATTGTTTGAGCCGTCTCATATAAATGTTATATGCTTAAACGATAAGTCCAAGGAATATGTGATTGGAAGAATGCGATCTAAAGAAGTTAGATTCATGAGACCATTCTTTCGTTGACACATCCTAAACGTTCCTGATCATAGGATTGTCATTTGGGCATTGACAGTCCGTTAAGATCAGTACGTGCTATGTCTTCTCTCAGGGAGAGTGACTAGTCTCAAGTCATTGGTGTGTGTGACATCAAGACAAGTGCGTAGGTGCTCAATAGAGAATGAGTTCACTGAACACGATCAACGAAGAGTTCTCATATTCATGTCACATGAGAACTCATGGTTGGGATAATGCAAATTAGTCTTTTGACCTGAGGCATCACAGTTGTCTTGTGGTTAGGTCCTTAATCTTTGATTATGTCAAAGTCACTCCATCAGGAGGGTGTCCACGGCATCGTTGGGGTTAAGCCACTTAGCCATGGAGGCAAGTGAATGCGCAACAAGGGATCTCTAACCTTCAAACTGTTTGAGGGAGAATACTCTATGATATGATTTAGAATCTCTGGCCAGAGTATGAATGAGATTTAGGAATGTGTTCCAAATCACATTCAAGGTAATCATATAAGCACAAGACTCACATTGGATAGTAGACATGAATAAACTATCAAACCAAACAATGTGGTCAAGAGTATTGTATTAGAGAAAGACCGTATTGCATTTGTAATCCTAAAACTGAATAGGTTCTCCACCTCTTCTGATTAGCTTGGGTAACCATGACATGCTGCTAGGCGTCAACCATGGTTTGTGGAAGCCCTAAAAGTGTATTATCACTAACGGGAGAATTGAAAGTAAGTTTCAATTCACAATCGATTTGAAAGAGTTTGAATCGCCCACTGCCTCGCTAAAAGGAACCTAATGGATCGTACACCGTGTAAGGTAGAGATTGAAGATTCAACGGAGATGAGTAAGAATAATTAAATGGTTTAATTATTTATGGAAAGGATTAATTAATATGATTATTAATCAAACGAATAAGTTCGTTAAAAGACCACGGGATAGTTTTTGACCTTAAGGCCCAATGGGCTTCGAACGTCAAGTCCATTGACTTAAGTTGTATGAAAACTTAATGAATAATGATTCACAAAGGCCCAAATAGCCCAATAAATCCCATATGGCCGGCCATTTAGAGGATGGTAGTGAACTTGGCTTAATTGCAAGTTTGCCACTCCATTGTGAGGTGGTATAAAGACATCTTTATAGCCATTTCATCCTTAGGGTTTTCTTAGGAGTAAAGATGAGAACACAAACCTCCCTTTGCTCTCAAAGAGGCCGGCCAATCTAGAGGGGAACATCTAGCAATCTTACTTCCTCTAGGTCACTCATTTCTTCTTCAATCTTACCTTGGTGTGGAGACTTAGAGGTTCTCAATTTTGGGAACTTGGAGAAACCTTTTCATCCATCCAAATCCATGGATCTAAGATGCAAGGAATGAAGGCCCTCTCTTTGGGTGATTAGCCTTTGCTTATGCAAAGAGGAATCTACAAAGGTATTGATTTCTCAACTCACTTTGTTTTGAGTTGAGTCTTGGTTCACCTATCTACTAGGCTTTGAAGTTCATGGGTTAAGTTTGTTTTTGAGTGCATATAAACATGATTCCGCCTTTTAATTGTTAATTGCATGTTGTTGATGTTGCTCAAATGAACTTGTTTTCACAAATTTTCCTTCAGTTATCAAATTAATTGATTGCGGAGTGATTTATCCTATCTCGGATAGCCGTTGGGTCTCACCAATTCAAGTAGTGCCAAAGAAATCCGGAGAGACGGTGGTGAAGAATGCTGAGAATGAGCTTGTGCCAACACGCATCCAAACAGGTTGGAGAGTTTGCATCGATTATAGGAAGCTCAACGCCACCACAAGGAAGGACCACTTCCCTTTGCCGTTCATTGATCAAATGCTTGAAAGGTTAGCCAGTCATTCTTTTTATTGTTTTCTTGATGGATATTCAGGATATAATCAAATTGTCATAGCTCCGGATGACCAAGAAAAGACCACTTTCACGTGCCCTTTTGGTACTTTTGCTTATCGTCGCATGCCATTCGGTTTATGCAATGCACTGGCCACCTTTCAAAGATGCATGGTAAGTATATTTTCAGATTTTGTGGAGAAAATAATTGAAGTTTTTATGGATGATTTTAGCGTATTTGGAGATTCGTTTGACGATTGCTTACATAATCTCACTTTAATCTTAGAACGATGCATTGAAACTAACCTTGTTTTAAATTGGGAAAAATGTCATTTCATGGTAAAACAAGGCATAGTTTTAGGGCATATAATTTCGGCCAAAGGGATTGAAGTTGACAAATCAAAAATAGATCTTGTACGCTACTTACCCTCTCCTACTTCGATTAGAGAGGTTCGTTCTTTTCTTGGACATGCAGGATTCTATAGGCGATTCATCAAGAACTTTTCAAAAATCTCCAACCCCCTTTGCCGACTTCTCCAAAAGGATGTGCCATTCAAGTTCGATGAGGAGTGTGAGAAGGCCTTCAAACATCTCAAGGAAATGCTCACTTCGGCCCCCATAATTATTCCACCAGATTGGAGCCTTCCTTTTGAGCTTATGTGCGATGCCTCGGATTATGCATTAGGAGCCGTTTTAGGCCAAAGGAAGAACAAGCAGCCACATGTCATCTATTATGCATCCCGGACCTTGAATGATGCACAATTGAACTCCTCCACAACGGAAAAAGAACTTCTTGCTGTTGTTTTTGCTTTAGATAAATTTCGTTCTTATTTACTTGGTACTAAAGTTATCATTTATACTGATCATGCAGCGTTGAAGTACTTACTCACCAAAAAGGAGGCTAAACCAAGGCTTATTCGTTGGATGCTTCTACTTCAAGAGTTCGATATCGAAATCTGGGACAAGATGATAGGAGCATATTTATGCGACTTAGTTTGCTTGTTTTCGTGCATTTATGTTATTAATTCTTAGTTATTTTAGTTCTTTAAGCTTCTTTTGTGTGTTTTCAGGTTCATGAGAAGTATTTGGCGAAAGGATGCATTTTGGAGCCTTTTGGAGCACTTTTGGGCACAAATTGGATAGCTTATGCTTGGAGCAAAAGGAATGGACGAAATTGAAGAGTTGATGTCGCAAGGATTCCTACTACGACAAGGATTCCTACTACGATGAGGATTCCAATTACGAGAAGGTTTCCAAATTGAAGGAGGTTTCCCACTCACATGAGGATTCCTAGTTGGACGAGGATTCCTAATCACGCAAGGATTCCTACTTGAAGTAGGAAAGTTAAGCCAAAGTTTCCTATTTTGGTTGACCTTTCCTAAATCAAGAACGCTCTAAGTTTTAGCACTTAAGATGGCTACCGAGCACCCTTGGATAACAAACAAAGGTTCTTTGCAAACTTTCCCTTCCTTGCCGTGCAAAGAAGGTTGTTTCCCTTTCTTTGTGTAAACTTCCCTATTTTCCATATGTGTTAGGACCTTTCCCTTATTCTAATACCTTGTCCTTTGTGCCTTACCTTTCCTTAAACTTTATTGATGCGAAATATATAAGCACACAAATTAAAACCCTCTTTTGACAATTGTAGTATATGTATAAGTAGGGATCGTTCTAAACCGGGGATTAGGAGGGATTGCTAAATCACTTGAAAACTGACTCAAAAACGTAAAACAAAGGTTAAAACACTAAACTAGACTCAAAGGATGCAAAACTAAACACTTAAAACAGTAAAACAAACCAAAAGACTCAAAACAGCACCAAAACACTCAAAACTGCCTTAAAAACACAATCTGGGCAGTTTTGAGCACTTACACTAATTTGGACGAATTTGGGCAATAAATTGAATCAAAACACTTAGAAACACAAACTAAGACACTTTCTAACTAAATTGAACACTAAAGTAAAGGGGGATTTAGTTTTTGACGAAATTAAACGAAGTGCACAGATTGTAACCAAAACAAATTGTAAATACGAATTCGATGAAAATATGGATGGAATGCTAGCTAGAAGGTTCTTCTCCACACATGTCACACTTGCATACAAGATGATTTTCAGTTGGTCTTTCGATTAATCATGAAACTCAACACCCCGGGTTAATTAGGTTCGCTTAAATTAACCTTCAAGTTCTCCTTAAGTTAATGAATTGGATAGGACAACGCATGCACAATTCAAAACATTCTCCAAAAGTCCTTTACGTGAAAAGCACAATAAAGATACAATCAAAGATCATTAAGCAACATGAAAACTATAAGTGTTGACGAGGCATTCGTTACTATGATGAGCATGAAACTAGTGCCAAGAATTCATTTAACGCGATTGTTTATAAGCAACCTCCACTACTTGTGAATATAAGTTTGTAACTATTAGGTGAAACTCACTTATATTCTAGCATCATATTCATGCATGAAAACTAAGCGTGCACTCTCAATAAACATACACAAATAAGTTATCAATCAAGCAGTTAAACAAATTGAATCCACAACTCCTGAAATTCCAACCGAAGGTAATCAATTTATATTGCAAGCATAAACATGGTTTCAAATCACCCCCTAGCTAACTAGGGATTTAGCCTCTCATGTTCACAGAAAGAGAAACAAAATTGAAATTAAACATAGAGAACAAAAGATTGATTACACCTAAAACGCCCAAGGAATCCACTTGAATTTCTGCACGTTTAAGCTCCTCTTTCTTCTTCTCCTTGCTGCGGCAGAGATGTTTTTGGATGATTTTCTGGGTTGTAGATGGGTTTATGGGGATATGGTGGTGCGGCAAGGGGTGTGAGTGGTGGAGGAAGGTTGGGAATGGTGGCTGGAATGGAGGGAGAAGGCTGCGGCAAAGGGAGAGAGGGATGGGAGTTGCGGCTGAATGGAATGGTGGCTGAATGAAATAATAGAATGATTGAAAAGTTCCAACCTAGGGTGCGGCTAAGCTTTAGTTTATATAGGGTTTCAGAAAATAAAACCCTAGCTTATTAAAATTAAATCAAAGGCTTCTAGAATTAGGAAATTAAATCAGAAAATTAAAAGGAAATTGGTTAATAGGTGCGGCTAGGGTTTTATTTGAAAGGGAAATAGGTTTAAGTTCAGAAATTAAAGGGAAAGGTGCGGCCAAGAAAAGGGTTAGGGTTTAGGTGCATAAAATGGGACAAAAATGCCCCTCCTTGCACGGCAAGGGAAGGGGAGAAGGGGAAAGGCCACGGCAAAGGCTGGAAAGTGGGCTAGGGCATTTTTTTTGTGTCCTAAAGTGCATACAAGGCCTTCAAAGTAGCTAGAAAATACGGACGTTTCAGATTAGGAAAGGTTACCAAAACGGGAAACCTAGGGTTAACTTTCCTACTTCAAGTAGGAATCCTCGTTGAAGTAGGAATCCATCGTTCTTCAAGTCTTCAACTCATTCATTCCTCTTTTGCTCCAAAAGACTCCAATTTGCATCTTCTTGCACACTTTGGCTTTATAATCTGAAAATACACAAAAGTGACTTTAAACACTAAAATAACTAAGGAAACACAACATAAATGCACGAGAACAAGCTAATTAAGTCGCATGAATATGCTCCTATCATTTATGCCGCACCTTCCCTTGTGTTTCAGATTTTAATTTCTTATTTCCTAGTTTAATTCACTTTCCTAGTTCTAAAACTTTCCCTAAAGTCCTAATTTCTGATTTCTAGCAAGGAATTGACTTTTCCTTCCTTCTTTTGCACCAATTTCGTTTCTTACCTTAAATTCCCTTTCCTTGCTGTGCAAGGGGTTTAATTTCTGATTCCTTGCAAGCCAAGGACATTCCTTATTTGTTTAAATTCGTGCATTCCCTTTTTCTGAAATTATTTGGACTTTATTCACTTACCTTTTCTATTTAATCTAGGAAATCTGAATCATAACTTAATTAGGTATGTTATTAACTTCCAAAAACACATATATTCAGCCCTTGGCCGAACCCTAGAGTATCATTGACCACATAAATTCGTCCATACTCTCCCACACACATCCATTCATCCCAAAACACCAATCTGCACTCCAGAAACACAACCAGCCGCACCACCTTCTTCCACCCTCTTTGCCGAGTTCTCCACCACCTTCCAACCATCAAACACTCATCCACACCCAACCTACACCCCTTGCCGTGCCTCTACACCCCCCAAAATCCATTCTACATCATCAAAACAGCCCAGAAACCATCACAACCCAATCTGCCGCAAGCAAGGGAAAGGAGACAGATTCACTCAATTGTTTGGCTCTTCATTCTGAGTTGTTGAACAATTTTAGGTGTATTCTATCTTATATTTCAATGTCTAATTCATGTAATCTTTGTTTTGCTTTGAGAATGATTGGCTAAATTCGTTTTGGCTAAGGGTGTATTCGAAACCATGATTATATATGTGAAATAAGTTGATTATTTCCAGTTATCGTTGCATAAGTCGTGAATACAATTTGCTTAACTGTTTGATTTAGAACTTATTCTTGTATGTTGATTGAGAGTGCACGCTTAATTTGCATGCTTGAATTTGGTGCTAGGATATAAGTTTGTTTCACCTAATCGTTATGAATTTATATTCACAAGTAGTGAAGGTCGCTAGTCACGATCATTTTAAGTAGATTCCTGGCAAGAGTATCATGCTTTTCATAGTTATAAATGCCTTGTCGATGCTTATGATTTTTAAAGAACGTAATGATTCTAACTTGTGTCTTCATCATGCTGTTCATATAGAGAACTTGTTAGGAATAATTTGTTTGCGATGCATATTCATCCAATTCAATGATTCTAGGGAAATCTGAAGGTTAATTTAAGCGGACCTAATTAACTTGGAGTGTCGAGGTTCATAACTTATTGAATTGATAACTGGAAATTGATTTACGTTGCATATATTTCATGTGTGGAGAAGAACCCCTTAGCTATTCCATCATCCATTGATTCATCACAATTTGTTTTACAATTTGTTTTCTTTACAATCTGTCCATTTAATTTAATTTCGTCCAAACACAATCCCCCCATATTTTGTTAAGTCTTAGTCGTTACAATCTGTCTTATTTTGTGTTTTTAAGTATTTGGAGTCACAAGCACCTTCAAATTCGTCCAAATCTGCCTAGTTTACATTATTGTTTTGTTTGTTTGATTTTCATCCAAAACCAAATTTCCAATTGTCTTAGAGTGTCTAATTGGCTCAATTATGTTTTAGATTGTGTTTTTAAGAGTTTTGAGTCAAGTTAGAACCAATTTTCGTCCAAGTTTGTGTTTAGGCTCAAAATTGCCCAGTTTGTGTTTTTAGGCAGTTTTGAGTGTTTTTAGCTTATTTTGAGTCTTGTGAACTTGTTTTGAGTTTTTTTTTTAAGTGAGTTAAGTGTTTTAAAGGTTAGTTTTATTTATTTGAGTCAGTTTAAAGTGTTTAGCACCCCTAGTTAATCCCCGGTTAGAACGATCCATACTTACATCATTACTACAATTCTCACAAATAGGGTTTAATTTGTGTGTCACATTCGTAACGCATCAAATTTTTGGTGTCGTTGCCGAGGATTAGCAAAGTTGCTAATCCGTTGTCTTGAGTCTTGTTTAAATTGTTTGGTTTCTGTTTTGTTTTAATTTTTGCACCGTGTGTGTGTGCTTTGTTTTTGTGCCGTGTATAGGCACCTTATTTGCTTACTTGTGCCGAGTCTATTAAGTTGGTTAGTTATCTTGTTTGCTCTTGTGTGCAGGTACTAGTTTATGACCCGTAGCTCACAACCTGTCCGTGAGCATATCTTCAACTTTGACGGCGATTTCGAGAGGACTTTGAGAAGAAAAAGGAAACTACTAGAGTCTAATCCTCCTAGTCCCGAACCTGAATTGGAAAAGCAAGAAGTTGAGGTTGAAGAGGAGGCCACGGCAAGCTTTGAAGAGGAAGTACCAACCATGGCAGCGGACAATCGAACCATCAAGGAGCTTTCTGCCTCGGGTTTGGACAATGCAGCCCCTCTTTGCATCCAATACCCTAGGGCAGCCCCTGAGAAGACCGATGAATTTGAGTTGAAGTCCAGTTTGCTACATCATATACCCAAGTTCCATGGGTTATCAATGGAGGACCCCAATAAGCATTTAAAGGAGTTCGAAGTAGTATGCTCAAGTATGACACCGGTGAACGTGGACAGCAACATCTTGAAGATGAAGGCTTTTCCTTTTTCTTTGTTGGAGAAGGCCAAGGATTGGTTGTATGAGTTGGCTCCCGAAACTGTCACATCATGGGAGAGTATGAAACGAGCCTTCTTAGAGAAGTTCTTTCCTACATCACGAGTCATTCTTCTGCGCAAGAAGATTAGTGGAATTCAGCAAAGCCAAGGTGAATCTTTTCCAACTTATTATGAACGTTTTAAAACCCTTGTTGCTTCATGTCCACAACACCAAATGAAGGAGGAGCTTCTTCTTCAATATTTCTACGAAGGTCTCTTACCACTTGAACGGCAAATGTTGGATGCATCCGCGGGAGGAGCTCTAGTGGACAAGACACCCATGGATGCCAAAACTCTCATTGCTAATTGAGCACTCAACGCACAACAATATGAAGGTGTTGGGCAGAGAGACACCCCACGGCCACATCATGTAAATGAGGTAAGTTCTATTTCTGAGTTACAATCCCAAATGGCTAACCTTACGTCTATGTTATCGCAGTTTGTTGAAGGCCCCAAAACGCAAGGAACTATAATCTGTGGTGTATGTTCCATTCAAGGACTGTTCCATTCAAGGACAGCAATTTGATCAATGCCCTCAATTAATTGAGAATGGAGGGTTGGAATCTGCCAATGTCGTGGGTTATGGGAATCAAAACCAACCAAGGGGTGATCCTTTCTCTAATACATACAATCAAGGATGGCGTGACCACCCCAATTTCAGATGGAGAGATGCACCACAACCTGCCCAACAAAGTGGATTCCGACAACCCCTGGGTTTCTTTCCAAGGCCAATGGCACCACAACCACCTCCTTAAGCACAATCATCCTAAACCAACTCAGGTACGTCTATGAATGATGATAAAACATATCAGTTATTAACCACAATGGCGCAGGGAATGCAGAACCAAGCAAAGGAGGTTAATGAGCTAAAGAAGCAAATGGGCCAAATGGCAGAATTTTTGGGACAATTTCGTGAAAATGGAAAGTTACCAAGCACTACGGTGGTCAATCCCAAGGGTGGTTTCGAATCGGCAAAAGCTATCACACTAAGAAGTGGAAAAGAAGTGGGAAGCAAAGCACATGAACCTGCCCAAAACAAGGAAGATGAGAAGATACAACTTGAAGAAGAGGAGCAATCCTACCCCACGGCAAGGGTAGCACCAACCATGTTGCAGCCATCTAAGCCCTCCCATTCGGCCACCAAGGGTAAGCTGGGTTCAAATTTGATTAATTCTAACCCCGTTCCACCCAATGTTCCTTTTCCTCGCAGATTTTTGCAAACAAAGAAGGAGGAGCATGAGAAAGACATTCTTGAAACGTTTAGGAAAGTTCAAGTCAACATTCCTTTACTTGATGCTATTAAGCAAGTGCCCAGGTATGCAAAGTTTTTAAAAGAGTTATGCACAACTAGGAAAAGAATTTCAAACAAAGAAGTTGTGAAAGTAAGTGAAAATGTATCCGCGGTTTTGCAACGAAAGTTACCTCCAAAGTGTAAGGATCCAGGGAGCTTTACTATCCCATGCATAATTGGAAACACTAGATTTGCACAATGCATGTTAGATTTAGGTGCTTCTATTAATGTCATGCCATATTCCATTTATGCATCTATGAACCTTGGTGAGTTAAAACAAGATGGCGTTATAATTCAATTGGCCGATCGTTCTAACGTTTATCCCATGGGAGTCCTTGAGGATGTTTTAGTGCAGGTCAATCATCTCATCTTTCTTGCAGATTTTTATGTCTTAGAAATGGAGGATTCGAGCCATGCTCCATCATTGCCAATCTTGGTAGGCCGTCCGTTCATGAAAACAGCCCAAACAAAGATTGATGTGGCCAAGGGAGCACTAACAATGGAGTTTGGTGGTGATATAATTAAATTCAATGTTTATGACTCTATTAAGAATCCTAGTGATGGTCATTCTTGTTTTGCCGTTGATGTGCATAAGGATATAGGGCCAAAAGGGTCCACACCTATCAAGAAGGATGTATCAAGAACCACCATTGGAGAGGAACTTGGAGTGATTTCCCTACAACCACCCAATATGGCCGAAAGTAGCCATAGTGACATTGTTGATAGGGCTGCTGTTTTTGAGCCTTCACCACAATATGTTTGTAAGTCTTCAATCCCAATTTCAATTCCCATTTCAACTAATAGGTTGTTACCTTCTTTGGTGCAGGTGCCCAACCAATTTCAAGGTGGTGGGAGTATTTACATGGACTTTCAGAAACAAAACACAACCATCAGGGAGGATCACTATCCCCTCCCATTCATTGAGCCATATTATGCAAATGTTGAAGGGCAGGTTGTGGAGGACATCACTCTCCATGCCGTGGGTTCCCATGAAGGTTGATCAATGTGGCATCGTCCGGCTGCAAGACATAAAAAAAAACGCTACTTGGGAGGCAACCCATGCAATCAACAAAGGAAGAACTTAGGAATCGCTCCAAACTCAGATTTGCGTCCCTAAAACTTTTCCTTTGTTGCTTACTTTATGTTATGTGTGATGTGTTTATTTGTGTGTTCTTTTGCTGTTAGTTTAGTCTAAAACATTGAGGACAATGTTTAGTTTAAGTGTGGGGGGGTAACATTCTGTTTTGAGCTTTTTTTTTTTGCATGAAATTCGTAGGGTATTACCACCTAACATGTCTAAACTTGTTTCCCACTGTTTTAAGTGTTTTTAACATGTTTTGAAGTCTTTTTATGTGTTACTTTGAAAAAATCCGAAAAACAGTTTGAAACAACTAAAAAGAGTCAGTTTGAGTCAGTTTTGTGTTTGTTTTTGTGTGTTTGTGTCTTAGGATACCTTCCAACACAATGATGAGGATTTGATTTTTATGTGCATGGCTGTGAAAGAGAGTTATAAATATGGATGGAAGTTTGATATATTCTTGGTTTATACTTGGTTATAGTTGTTATTTATGAATTCATGTTTAATCCCAAAGAAAAAATAAGTTTTTGTAATATGCTTGAAGGAAGGAACTTAGAATAACATTACAACCTTGAGAGACTTGAGCTTTAAACATTCTTTGGAGAGTATTAATCTGTGATTCTTGTTTTCAAACTCGTTGCATGATCTCATTATTCTTGCTTGGTTGCTAATTAGAAGGCGTTTCATCACTTAGTTCCAAATGCGAGAACTTGCATCCATTCCATTCAAAGCATGATTGCATAATATATATCAAGATGAAGTGGGTAGTGAAGCCATCAACCAAACAGCCAACCCATGCACTACATATTGTAGGTCATACCCCCATTGAGCCATTGTTAGCCTTTGTTCTTTGTTTACCCATATCATCCCTACCTAGCCTAGATTAGGACCACCCATACCCTTGTTCTTGAAGCATAGTAAGCATGACTTAGAGGGAATCCTTTCAATTTTTCAAAACAACAAGTGTGAGGGAATTTGTGTGTGTGTGTTGATATGCCACGAAAAGAAATAAGGTATGAGTGAAAATAAAAAGAAAAAAAGAAAAAAAAATTCGTGGAAAAAAAAAAAATTCGTGGAAAAAGAAAAAGAAAAGAAAAAGTTGTGAAAAGAAAGAAAAAGAGTATGAAATAAGTGAAAATAAGCTCACATGTTTGTGGTAGTTGAAGAAAGGGTCCAAAACGTTGAATATGGCCCTAAGAGTTGTATGAATTGTCCCCTTGTGTGTCTAAGTGAGTTTCTGCAATCATAAGTGATTCTATGTGTCAAATTTCATTACTTTGCTTGCTATTGCTTAAAGAACGTTTGTTATCCTTACCTTTCATTGTTAGCCAATCACCCTTAACCCGTTACAACCCTTATGCTTCAATCTTGATCATTATGTTTTCAATAATGTGGAGTTTGGAATTGATGTAAGCATATGGTGTCCCTAGTTCTCGCATCTAATTAGTAGCATTCCTTTCATGAGATCATATTCATATACATTACAGAAAAGTGCTTTCCTTGTTATAAACATATGTGAGTGTTTAGTTTCATATTTACATCAATCTTCTCACATATACTTAGTGTAGGGTGTGTAATCAGAAATTCTGTGTGAAAATAAGAGAGTATCTTGTGAGGAATTAAGTGAATTCTCTAAGGCATGTGATAGGAGCATATTTAGGCGACTTAGTTGGCTTGTTCTTGTGCATTTACGTTGTTATTTCTTAGTTCTTTAAGTCTTTTAAGCCATTTTCGTATGTTTTCAGGTTCTAAGGGCTAAAGGAGCAAAGAAGTGCATTTTGGAGCCTTTTGGAGCATTTTTGGGCTAAGGATGGATAGCTTGTGCTTGGAGCCAAAGTGTTGGACGAAATTGAAGACCAAGTGAGCCTAGAATCGAAGGAAGAAGGAGGAATCAAGAATTGGAAACTAGTTTCCATTATGGGGAGTTTCTATTCTTGAAAGGTTTCCAATTGTGCAAGTTTCCAAATAATGTTGGTTGCCTAAATCACATGTTCTAGAAGCCCTAGACATGTCCTAAATTGTGCCACACCTTACCTTCCTTTTCTCTCCCAAAATCTGCAAGATTATGTCACAATCCCTTTCTTAAAAGCCTTGCCGTGCACTTCCCTTGACCTTTCATCTTCCTTGCCGTGCAAGGAGGGGCCTTGTTCCCTGTTTTAAACCATTTAAACACATTCCTCTTTCATACCTAGCTCAGCCATAACTCACATACCCTTTCTATACCAAAATTCTTGCCTAATTTCAGAAATAAAAACATCCCTTTTCTTACAAACCCTTGCCGTGCAAGGGAGAGAGTTCTTTCCTATTTCCTTGCATTAAAACACATTCCTTTTGTGTTTTATTCCCTTGCCGCACCTATTCACCACTTTCCCTTAAATTTCTGATTTGATTTCCTATTTCAAAGAGCTTTTGACTTAATTTCTGATTACCTAAATAACCTAGGGTTTTAATTCCTAAAATCCTATTGTTGCAGCCACAAAACATTCATTCATTCACCATTCACGCCAGAAATTCATCCCTTCCCTCTAACACATCCATACTTCACCATTCTCCATATTTTCTGCCAAAAACCAACCCTTGCCGTCCCCTACATCCATCCCAACCCTAAATCCATCATTCTATATCATCCATAACCCCCAAAACTCACCAAAAACACTTGTGCCGCAGCAATTAGGAGATGAAGGAGGCCTTGAACGTTTCATGCTCGCAGATTGGAGTGTTATTAGGTGTACTTCGTTCTTGTTTTCAATGTTTACTTTGTTATTACTCTCTGAGGTTGCTGTAATCATGAGTGGCTAAACCCCTAATTAGTTAGGGGAAAGTTTGAAGCCATGAACATGTTTGAGTTATGAATTGATTTCTTCCAATTGTGATTTGTTAAGTTGTGATTGCAATTCAATTATCTGTTTCTTAAAAACTTGTTCTTGTATGTTGATTAAGGATGCATACTTAGTTTTCATGCATGAACTCGATGCTAGTTTATAAACGAGTTTCACCTAATCGTCACAAGTTTATAAACATGAGTAGTGAAGGTTGCTAGTCACAACCGCGTTAATTGAATTCTTGGCAAGAGTATCATGCATTCATAGTTACAATTGCCTCGTCAACACTTATGATTTTCATAGAGCATAATGATCTCTCACTGTATCTCTTCTATGCATTCATGTTGAGGACCGTTGGAGAATAATTTGAATTGTCGCATGCATCATCCAATTCAATGACATAAGGAAATCTGAGGGTTAATTAGTGCATCACGGTTAACTTGGGGTGTTGAGCATCATAGTTAGTGAAAAGCAATTGGAAAGTCGATTCATATACAAATATGTCATGTGTGGAGAATGGACCTCTAACTAATCCATCCATCATCTTGTTTTCAAAATTCGTTTTACAATTTGCCTAGTTTTATAACTTGTTTTGTTATTTTAATTTTCGTCAAATCAAAACCCCCCTTTACTTTCTTGTTCTATAGTGTTTAGAATCTGTTTAGTTTGTGTTTTAAAGTGTTTTGAGTCAAACCATAACCTTAAATTCGTCCAAAATTGTGTTTAAGGTCAGAAACTGCCTAGTTAGTGTTTTTAGGCAGTTTTGAGTCTTTTGAACTTGTTTTGAGTCCTTTGAGTCTTTGTGAACATTTTTAACTTTGTTTTTATGTTTTTAAGTCAGTTTAGAGGTTTTAGCAAGCCCTCCTAATCCCCGGTCCAGAACGATCTCTACTTGCATCCTTACTACAATTTGACAACAAGAGGGTTAATTTGTGTGCTTAACTATTTTCGCATCAGCATGTTACTACATTCAAATGTTGTTTTAAATTGATTAAATGAGAACTAGTAAGTAGTGATTATGATTACGTATGTGCCTAAGCGTAAGGATGACTAAAATCTATGTGAGTAATGATCTTGAACATGTCTTGTGCATTAAGAATCCCTGAGACCATTGTTGGAAGGTTTAGGTTTTGTTTTGTTTTTCCGTTTTGCTCGAGGACTAGCAAAAGCTAAGTGTGGGGGAATTTGATAGGAGCATATTTATGCGACTTAGTTTGCTTGTTTTCGTGCATTTATGTTATTAATTCTTAGTTATTTTAGTTCTTTAAGCTTCTTTTGTGTGTTTTCAGGTTCATGAGAAGTATTTGGCGAAAGGATGCATTTTGGAGCCTTTTGGAGCACTTTTGGGCACAAATTGGATAGCTTATGCTTGGAGCAAAAGGAATGGACGAAATTGAAGAGTTGATGTCGCAAGGATTCCTACTACGATGAGGATTCCAATTACGAGAAGGTTTCCAAATTGAAGGAGGTTTCCCACTCACATGAGGATTCCTGGTTGGACGAGGATTCCTAATCACGCAAGGATTCCTACTTGAAGTAGGAAAGTTAAGCCAAAGTTTCCTATTTTGGTTGACCTTTCCTAAATCAAGAACGCTCTAAGTTTTAGCACTTAAGATGGCTCCCGAGCACCCTTGGACAACAAACAAAGGTTCTTTGCAAACTTTCCCTTCCTTGCCGTGCAAAGAAGGTTGTTTCCCTTTCTTTGTGTAAACTTCCCTATTTTCCATATGTATTAGGACCTTTCCCTTATTCTAATACCTTTTCCTTTGTGCCTTACCTTTCCTTAAACTTTATGCCGCACCTTCCCTTGTGTTTCCAGATTTTAATTTCTTATTTCCTAGTTTAATTCACTTTCCTAGTTCTAAAACTTTCCCTAAAGTCCTAATTTCTGATTTCTAGCAAGGAATTGACTTTTCCTCCCTTCTTTTGCACCAATTTCGTTTCTTACCTTAAATTCCCTTTCCTTGCTGTGCAAGGGGTTTAATTTCTGATTCCTTGCAAGCCAAGGACATTCCTTATTTGTTTAAATTCGTGCATCCCCTTTTTCTGAAATTATTTGGACTTTATTCACTTACCTTTTCTATTTAGACTAGGAAATCTGAATCATAACTTAATTAGGTATGTTATTAACTTCCAAAAACACATATATTCAGCCCATGGCCGAACCCTAGAGTATCATTGACCACAGAAATTCATCCATACTCTCCCACACACTTCCATTCATCCCAAAACACCAATCTGCACTCCAGAAACACAACCAGCCGCACCACCTTCTTCCACCCTCTTTGCCGAGTTCTCCACCACCTTCCAACCATCAAACACTCATCCACACCCAACCTACACCCCTTGCCGTGCCTTTACACCCCCCAAAATCCATTCTACATCATCAAAACAGCCCAGAAACCATCACAACCCAATCTGCCGCAAGCAAGGGAAAGGAGACAGATTCACTCAATTGTTTGGCTCTTCATTCTGAGTTGTTGAACAATTTTAGGTGTATTCTATCTTATATTTCAATGTCTAATTCATGTAATCTTTGTTTTTCTTTGAGAATGATTGGCTAAATTCGTTTTGGCTAAGGGTGTATTCGAAACCATGATTATATATGTGAAATAAGTTGATTACTTCCAGTTATCGTTGCATAAGTCGTGAATACAATTTGCTTAACCGTTTGATTTAGAACTTATTCTTGTATGTTGATTGAGAGTGCACGCCTAATTTGCATGCATGAATTTGGTGCTAGGATATAAGTTTGTTGCACCTAATCATTATGAATTTATATTCACAAGTAGTGAAGGTCGTTAGTCACGATCATGTTAAGTAGATTCCTGGCAAGAGTATCATGCTTTTCATAGTTACAAATGCCTTGTCGATGCTTATGATTTCCAAAGAACGTAATGATTCTAACTTGTGTCTTTATCATGCTGTTCATATAGAGAACTTGTTAGGAATAATTTGTTTGCGATGCATATTCATCCAATTCAATGATTCTAGGGAAATCTGAAGGTTAATTTAAGTGGACCTAATTAACTTGAAGTGTCGAGGTTCATAACTTATTGAATTGATAACTGGAAATTGATTTACGTTGCATATATTTCATGTGTGGAGAAGAACCCCTTAGCTATTCCATCATCCATTGATTCATCACAATTTGTTTTACAATCTGTTTTCTTTACAATCTGTCCATTTAATTTAATTTCGTCCAAACACAATCCCCCCATATTTTGTTAAGTCTTAGTCGTTACAATTTGTCTTATTTTGTGTTTTTAAGTATTTGGAGTCACAAACACCTTCAAATTCGTCCAAATCTGCCTAGTTTACATTATTGTTTTGTTTGTTTGATTTTCGTCCAAAACCAAATTTCCAATTGTCTTAGAGTGTCTAATTGGCTCAATTATGTTTTAGATTGTGTTTTTAAGAGTTTTGAGTCAAGTTAGAACCAATTTTCGTCCAAGTTTGTGTTTAGGCTCAAAACTGCCCAGTTTGTGTTTTTAGGCAGTTTTGAGTGTTTTTAGCTTATTTTGAGTCTTCTGAACTTGTTTTGAGTTTTTTTTAAGTGAGTTAAGTGTTTTAAAAGTTAGTTTTATTTATTTGAGTCAGTTTAAAGTGTTTAGCACCCCTAGTTAATCCCCGGGTAGAACGATCCCTACTTACATCATTACTACAATTCTCACAAATAGGGTTTAATTTATGTGTCACATTCGTAACGCATCACAAGAAAGGAAGTGAAAATGTGGTGGCTGACCAATTGAGCCGCATGGTACATGAAGAAGAAGCCGTACCTATCCCAGAGACATTCCCAGATGAGCAATTGATGTCCGTCGAGGTAAGTGAGCCATGGTATGCCGATTTAGTGAATTATTTGGTGTCTAAACAAATTCCAAGCAACCTAAATAAACACCAACGTGATAAACTTAAAAGGGAGGCTCGGTTTTATGTGTGGGATGATCCTTATTTGTGGAAATATTGCGCGGATCAAATCATTCGTAGGTGTGTGCATGAATCGGAGTTTAATTCAATTTTAACGTTTTGTCACACTTATGCATGTGGAGGTCACTTTGGCACTCAAAGGACAGCACGTAAAGTACTTGAATGTGGTTTTTATTGGCCTACTCTATTTAAAGATGCAAGAACTTTTTGCATAACATGTGATCAATGCCAAAGAACCGGAAATATAGGTCCAAAGGACCAAAAGCCACCCGTACTAATGATTCCAAAGTGGTTGCAGATTTTGTCAAAACTAACATACTTGCTAGATTTGGAATGCCAAGAGTTCTTATAAGTGATGGAGGATCACATTTTTGGAATCGAACCATTGAAGCTTTGCTCAAGAGATATAACGTCACACATAAGGTGGCAACACCTTACCATCCTCAAACAAGTGGGCAAGCCAAGGTTTCTAATCGGGAGATCAAGCAAATTTTGGAGAAGACCGTTGGGCCAAACCGGAAGGATTGGAGCTTGCGTTTGAATGATGCATTGTGGGCATATCGTACGGCCTAAAAAACACTAATTGGAATGTCCCCATTTTGGCTCATCTATGGGAAACCATGTCATCTTCCCGTGGAGTTGGAGCACAAAGCACATTGGGCCGTCAGAACATTCAACATGGACAATGATGCCGCTGGAATCCATAGGAAGCTTCAACTAAACAAGCTTGAGGAGATAAGGCATGAAGCATACGAGAACGCGTTGATAGGAGCATACTTAGGCGACTTAACTAGCTTATTCTTGTGCATTTGTGCTATTATTTCTTAGTTAATGTCGTATTACAACTCAATTTCGTGTGTTTGTAGGTCCTATGGGTTAAAGTATCAAGAAAGTGCATTTTGGTGCATTTTGGAGCTATTTTGGACACTAGGTGGTGAGCTTGCATGTGGGCTAACATGGATGGACGAATTTGGACTTCAAGAAGGTGGAAATGTGATAAGAGGAGGAAGGAACTAAGCTAAGGACAAAGTGGATAAGGAAAGTGCAAGAAAAGAGGAAACATTATCCAAAACATTATCCAACCTTATCCAACATTATCCAATTATCCAAAACATTATCCAAACCTTATCTCATCTTATCCTATCCAAACCTTATCATGTCTTACTCCTAATTGCATGGGGACCTAAATGGATCATTCTAGAACCTATTTCTAGAAGCACCCTAGTCTAGAAGGCCCAAATCTGCCACAAAACCAGAAACCCTAGAAAAGTGGCGCCCAAACCTTTCTAGAAGGCTTTACCTTGCCTTGCAAGCCAAGAAACTAAATCAGCCGCACCTTCCTAGGCCCAATTCCTTTGGGATTCTGAATTCCAAGGCCTAATCCTTGTGGATTTGGGTATACAAATGAGTTTATAAAACTATGTGGGCCAAAAACCTCTTCCTATGTGGATTTGACAACCCATGGCCGAATTCTAGGGCCCTAATCCACCAAATCTGTTAAGCCTAACCCTAATCTACTTAACCCTAGGACTATATAAGCATACTTTCAGCCAAAAATTCGTACCACCCTTATGCTAGACAGAAACCCCTTGTGCCGCACCTCCATTCTCCATTCTAAGCCTCCATAAACCTCCCTACACATCCATACATCTCTGCCGCACCCTTCCCCACCATAATCAACCATCCTCCATTCCTCTAAACAAGGAAACACCATCCAAAACCACCAATTCCAGCACCCACACTTTGTGCCGTAGCAAGGAGGAGGAAGATGAGCCAATCTGTGCATCGAATCCATCTTGGAAGTGCTGAGCATTTAGGTGTATTCTTTCTTATGATTTCAATGTTTAAATTCAATACTTTTTGTTGTGCAAGCATGAGGAACTAATCCCCCCTTTGGCTAGGGGGGAATTTCGAAACCATGGTTATATTTGCATGATGATTTGATTACTTTTAGTTGTGTTTTCATGAATGATGAATTCAATTTGCTTATCTGTTTTAATTAAAACTTGCTTATGTATATGAATTGAGAGTGCACGCTTAATTTGCATGCATAAACATGATGCTAGGGTATGAGGGAACTTCACCTAATCGTTGGGAACTTATATTCATGAGTAGTTAAGATTGTTGGTCACAATTATGATAAGTGAATTCTTAGCATAAGTATCATGCGCTTTCATAGTTACGAATGCCTCGTCAACACCTATGATTTCCATAGAACCTAATGATCTTTGATTGTCTTTCTATCATACGCTTTCATATAGAAAACCTTTAAGGAATAATTTGATTGCAATGCGCTAATTCCATTCAATTCAATGACCTAAGGGAAATCTGAGAGTTAATTTAAGCGTACCTAATTAACTTGGGGTGTTGAGGTTCATAAATTCATCGAATAAGCAACTGGAGATTATTTTGTATGCAAGTATGCCATGTGTGGAGAAAAACCTCCTAGCCATCTCACCATCCATTTAATTCCACCAATTTCGTCAAAATCTGCCTAGTTAACATATTTGTTTTGTTTTGTTTATTTTCGTCCAAAACCAAATCCCCGTTTATTCTAGAGTGTCTAATTGGTCCAAATATGTTTTAGATTGTGTTTTTTAGAGTTTTGAGTCAAGTTAGAACCAATTTTCGTCCAAGTTTGTGTTTAGGTTCAAAACTGCCCAGATTGTGTTTTTAAGGCAGTTTTGAGTGTTTTTAGCCTATTTTGAGTCTTGTGAACGTAGTTGAGTCTTTTTACGTGAGTTTAAGTGTTTGAAAGGTTAATTTTAGTTATTTGAGTCAGTTTAGAGTGTTTAGCAAGCCCTCCTAATCCCCGGTGTAAGAACGATCCCTACTTATTTATATGCTACAATTGTCAAAAGAGGGTTAATTTGTGTGTTAAGTTAATTTTCGCATCAAATTTTGGCGCGGTTGCCGGGGATTAGCAACTTTGCTAATCCCTTGTTATTTCTTTTTAGTTATTTTCGTGTGTTATTAGTTTGTTATTTATTTTAGTTTCTGACCTATTTGTTTCCTTGTTTTAGGCACTAGTTTATGACTCGGAGTTCTCAACCGGTTAATGCGCATATCTTAGACTTTGACGACGATTTTAAGCGAGCCTTGAGAAGAAAGAAGAATCAACAAGAGCCTCAACCACCTCCACCTGCACCAGACCTTGAGGAGGACGAAATACAAGTGGAGGAGGAGGCCACGGCAAGGGTTGTTGAGGAAGAACAAGTTATGGCAGCCGACAACCGAACAATCAAGGAGCTTTCCGCTTCGGGATT
This sequence comes from Pyrus communis, assembly GCF_041283825.1. Taxonomy (NCBI): domain Eukaryota; kingdom Viridiplantae; phylum Streptophyta; class Magnoliopsida; order Rosales; family Rosaceae; genus Pyrus; species Pyrus communis. The sequence continues at coordinate 24,813,014 of NC_142569.1, forward strand.
GGTTAATGCCATGCCTCTATGCATTCAATATCCAAGGGCAGCCCCCGACAAGACTGACGAGTTCGAACTCAAGTCCAGTTTATTGCATCATATTCCTAAGTTCCATGGGTTGTCTATGGAAGATCCTAATAAACACTTGAAGGAGTTCGAGGTTGTTTGCTCAAGTATGACCCCGGTGAATGTTGATGGGAGCATTTTGAAGATGAAGGCTTTCCCCTTTTCTCTCTTGGAAAAGGCTAAAGATTGGTTGTATGAACTAGCTCCCGGAACTGTCACATCATGGGAGAGTATGAAAAGGGCGTTTTTGGAGAAGTTTTTCCCAACTTCTCGAGTCATTCTTTTACGTAAAAGAATTAGTGGCATTCAGCAAGATCAAGGTGAATCATTTCCAACTTATTATGAACGGTTTAAAACCCTTGTTGCTTCATGTCCACAACACCAGATGAAGGAGGAGCTTCTTCTCCAATATTTCTACGAAGGGCTTCTCCCAATTGAACGTCAAATGCTAGATGCCTCAGCGGGTGGAGCTTTAGTGGACAAAACACCCATGGCCGCCAAGACTCTCATTGCCAACCGAGCTTTGAATGCTCAACAATACGAAGGAGTTGGCCAAAGAGACATGCCACGGCAGCAACAAAGTGTAAATGAGGTAAGTACAATTTCTGACATTCAATCACAATTGGCTAATCTTACTTCTCTTGTGTCTCAGGTTGTCATGGGGTCAAAACCACAAGAAAACCAAGTGTGTGGCGTATGCTCAATGCAAGGGCATCCATCCGAGACATGCCCTCAATTGATAGAGAATGGAGGATGGGAATATGCCAATGCCATTGGTTTCCAAGGCCAAAACCAACCCAAGTATGATCCGTACTCCAACAACTACAACCCCGGATGGAGAGATCACCCTAATTTCAAGTGGAGAGAGTCCCAACAATCTGCACCACAAAGGGGAATTCAACAAAACCCCCTCTGGGTTCCCACGGCCATACCAATCCAACCAACCACCATTGTCCCAAAACAACTGAGGTTCTTCTTTTGATAATTCTCAAGTTATTCAATTACTAACTACATTGGCGCAGGGGCAAGAAAAATAAGCAAAGGACATGCACAATTACGCCAATGAAGTGCAAAATCAAGCTCGAGAGGTGACTGAATTGAAGAGACAAGTGGGACAAATGGCTGAGTTCATGGGCCAATTTAGAGAGCAAGGCAAGTTGCCTAGCTCAACCATCGTCAATCCAAAAGGAGGTTTTGAAACCGCTAAGGCTATCACCTTGAGAAGTGGCAAACAAGTTGGAACGGCCTCACAACCCTCTAAATCAGCCCCAACGGAGGACGAAAAGTTGCAATTTGAGGAGGGGGAGCAAGAGCAAGCCACGGCAGGGGTAACACCACCCATGCCGCAGCCACCCAACCTGCACCATTCGGCTTCCAAGGGTAAGGAGGTTCCAAATTCGATTATTTCTAATGTTATTCCTCCAAATGCACCCTTTCCTCGTAAATTCATGCAAACAAAGAAGGAGGAAGCTGAAAAGGACATCTTGGAGACATTTAGGAAAGTACAAGTCAATATACCACTTTTGGATGCAATTAAGCAAGTTCCAAGGTATGCTAAGTTTTTAAAAGAACTTTGCACTACTAGGAAGAAAATTTCGAACAAAGAGGTTGTAAAGGTAAGTGAAAATGTCTTAGCCATCTTGCAACGTAAATTGCCCCCTAAATGCAAAGATCCGGGTAGTTTTACAATTCCTTGTGTTATTGGCAATAATCGTTTTGAACATGCCATGCTAGACTTAGGTGCATCTATTAATGTTATGCCTTACTCAATTTATGCATCTATGAACCTAGGTGAGTTAAAAAATGATGGTGTGGTTATTCAATTGGCCGATAGATCTAATGCTTATCCAAAGGGTGTTTTGGAAGATGTTTTAGTGCAGGTTAATGATTTAATCTTTCCGGCTGATTTTTATGTACTTGAAATGGAAGACTCGGTTCATTCTCCACCCTTGCCACTCCTACTTGGAAGACCATTCATGAAAACAGCTCAAACGAAGATTGATGTGGCCAAGGGAGTATTAACAATGGAGTTTGGTGGTGATATAATTAAATTCAATGTTTATGACTCTATTAAGAAGCCTAATGATGTTCGTTCTTGTTTTGCCATTGATGTGCATAAGGATATAGGGCAGGAACAATCCACACCTATCAAGAAGGATGCATCAAGAACCACCATTGAAGAGGGAATTGGAGTGGTTGCCCTAAAACCATCCAATCTGGCCGAGAGTAGCCATAGTGACTTTGTTGATATGGCTGCCACTTTTGAGCCTCCATCACAATATGTTTGTAAGTCTCCAACCCCAATTCCAATTCCCATTTCAACTAATACGGTGTTACCTTCTTTGGTGCAGGTACCCAATCGATTTCAAGGTGGTGGGAGCATTTACATGGACTTTAGGAACCAAAACACCACAATCCGGGAGGATCACTATCCCCTCCCATTCATTGAGCCATGCTATGAACACTTTGGGAAGCATGCCGTGGAGGACAGATCCCTCCATGTCGTGGGTACTACTAGTGAAGCTTAACACGGCGTATTCGTCCGGCTGGAAGACGTTAAAGCAAACGCTTCTTGGGAGGCAACCCATGTATTCGACAAGGAGAAGATGGAACTTCCATTCCAAACCCAGATTTGCGTTTCTAAACCCTTCTCCTTGCTGTTTATTTTATCATGCTTAGTTGCTTATTATTTGTTTGCTTTTATGTGAGTCTTTGTGTGAAACATTGAGGACAATGTTTGATTTAAGTGTGGGGGGGGTAAACATGTGTTTTTATGCAAAAATTCGTGGGATTCTATCACCTATCACTTCTAATGTTGTTTCTCACTGTTTTTAAGTGTTTTTAGTGCGTGTTAAGCTGTTTTAGTGTGTTTTGAAGTAAAAATCCGAAAATTTGAAAAAAATCGAAAAAAGTGTTTTGAAAAAGCCAAAAAGAGTTGTTTTTGTGTGTTTGTTTGTGTCTTAGGGTACCTTCCAACACAATGATGAGGATTTGGTTTTTAATGCATGACTGTTAAAGAGAGTTACAAACAATGATGGAAGTTTGATTTGCTCCTTGGTTTATGCTTGGTTGTAGTTATAGTTTACGAATTCACATGTAATCACAAAGGATAAAATCAGTTTTTGTAACATGCTTGAAGGAAGGAACTCAAACAAACGCTACATCCCTGAGAGACTTGAGCCTAAACGTTTATTTGGAGAGTTATTAATCTGTGCATTCTTGTTTTCTAAAGTCGTTGCATGATCTCATTATTCTTTGCTTGGTTGCTACTTAGAATGCGTTTCATCACTATAGTTCCAAATACTAGAACTCATACCCATTTCATTCAAAGCATGAAATTGATTAGCATAACAAATAACAAGATGAAGTTGTGTAGTAGTCACCACCATAGCCAAATAGCCGAATCCACCATTGTCATTTGTATTGTAGGATTAAACCCCTTTGAGCCTTATATAGCCTATTTTCTTGTTAACCACATCATCCTTACCTAGCCTAGAATAGGACTCTCCATACCTTTGTTCTTAAAGTATAGTGGAGCATAACTTAGAAAGAATTCCTTTTGAGTGACATTTGTGCAGAAAACGAGTGTGGGGGAAGGGATTTTGTGAGTGTGTGTGTGCCAAAGTCTTAAAAGAGGCACGAGAAAAAGAAAGAAAAAAAAAACGAAAAGAAAAAAAAAATTGTGAAAAAGAAGAAAAAGAAGAAGAAAAGAAAGAAAAGAGTGAAAATAAGTGAGAATGAACTCACAAGTGTGATTGTTGAAGAAAGGGTCCAAAAAGTTTGAATATGGCCCTAAGTTTTGTGTGACTTCCCCGTGGGTGTTCAAAGTTGATTTTTGCATTCTAAAGGGAATTCTAAGTGTCTAATTCAATACTTTGCTCACTATTGCTTTAAGAATGTTTGTTTATCCTTTACTTTCCGTTGTTAGCCAATACCCTAGCCCCGTCACAACCCTTTGACTTCAATCTTGATTGTTATGTGTTTCAATATGTGGAGTTTAAAGTGGGTTTGAGCATATGATATCCTTGGTTCTCGCGTCTAAGTAGTGGCATTCCATTCATGAGATCATATATATACATATTACTAATTCCAGAAAATGCTTTCCTTGCTATAACATATGTGAGTGTTCGTCTACATGTTTACATCAATCTTCTCACATATACCTAGTGTAGGGAGTGTAGTTAGAAAATCTGTGTGAAAATTGAGAGTACACCTAGTAAGGAATTGAGGGAATTCTCTAAGGCATGTTACTACATTCAAAATGTTGTTTTAATTGATTAAATGCGAGCTAGTGAATGGTGACTATGATTAAGTATGCTCGAGGGTAAGGATTGCTTAAATCTATGTGAGTAGTGATCTTTAACATGTTATGTTTCATTGGAAATCCCTGAGGCAACGTTGGAAGGTTTAGAGTTATGTTTTGTTTCTTTTATTTATTTGTTTTGCTCGAGGACTAGCAAAAGATAAGTGTGGGGGAATTTGATAGGAGCATATTTAGGCGACTTAACTAGCTTATTCTTGTGCATTTGTGCTATTATTTCTTAGTTAATGTCGTATTACAACTCAATTTCGTGTGTTTGTAGGTCCTATGGGTTAAAGTATCAAGAAAGTGCATTTTGGTGCATTTTGGAGCTATTTTGGACACTAGGTGGTGAGCTTTCATGTGGGCTAACATGGATGGACGAATTTGGACTTCAAGAAGGTGGAAATGTGATAAGAAGAGGAAGGAACTAAGCTAAGGACAAAGTGGATAAGGAAAGTGCAAGAAAAGAGGAAACATTATCCAAAACATTATCCAACCTTATCCAACATTATCCAATTATCCAAAACATTATCCAAACCTTATCTCATCTTATCCTATCCAAACCTTATCATGTCTTACTCCTAATTGCATGGGGACCTAAATGGATCATTCTAGAACCTATTTCTAGAAGCACCCTAGTCTAGAAGGCCCAAATCTGCCACAAAACCTATTCTTTCTAGAAACCCTAGAAAAGTGGCGCCCAAACCTTTCTAGAAGGCTTTACCTTGCCTTGCAAGCCAAGAAACTAAATCAGCCGCACCTTCCTAGGCCCAATTCCTTTGGGATTCTGAATTCCAAGGCCTAATCCTTGTGGATTTGGGTATACAAATCAGTTTATAAAACTATGTGGGCCAAAAACCTCTTCCTAAGTGGATTTGACAACCCATGGCCGAATTCTAGGGCCCTAATCGACCAAATCTGTTAAGCCTAACCCTAATCTACTTAACCCTAGGACTATATTGTTGTTGTGTTCCTTCCTAGTGCTAAAATATGTTTAGTATAATGGCACAAGTAAGGGTGTCGAATCCACAGGGACTAATTGGACCTATACAACCACTTGTTCTGCAAGAACCCTATTAGAGAATAAAACTTATTAATTTAGACAGATTTGTTGTTGTAACTTGAAAGCATAAGAAAATGAAGTAAACACAAGAAAATGACTCAACAAATAATAAAATGGGGTAGCACCAATGGAGATGAAGCTAGGGATTCGATTTCACCATTGCTAAACCAAGTCCTTGTGTGTTAAGTCAATTCATACTCAGCCATCTACCTATTTCTTGAGTTTGTTTCACTTAGATATGACCAACCATATGATGTGTGGATTTGATCAAATGTTCCTAATCTTGAACCTAATTGTGATGTGCAACTTCGGTTCCTAATCAAGAATGTGTCACGCACAAGAAACTTTCATAAAACCAAAGGGAACACTCGGCAGGTTGTTTGCAAAACATTCCCTTCATTCATTCACATATCTACCAAGAATATGCATGATGTATGCTCTAATCTTGGTTAAACAACCTGTGGTTAATTCAAATGGTGATCAAATATTAAAATCAACACACAAAGTCACAATTAAATCAGAGAATGAAACACGAAATAGATGGATCAACTGAGCATTCTAACTTAACTACATGGCAATCTTGCAGGGCTACATCGAATCCCTAGAAAGAGATTAGTTACACTTCATGTTTACAAGATGTTTGACATAAAAATATACAACATGAGTGAACATAAAATTAAGGAGAAGGAACCCTTGAAGCAAAACTGATGTCGAAATCCCTTAAGGGTGGCCTTCGGCGTTGGCTCTCCAAGTGTGATGTAAATGAAGGTGGATAGGCTAGGGTTGAATGGTTTCTGCAAATGGGAGAGAAAATGGACAGAGGTGGAGCGGCTAGGGTGTGGGAATAATGGAATGAAGCCAAGAAGAAGTTGTTCTTGGTGCCTAATTCGCTTGGTTTAAATAGGGGCTGAAAAGATGCATAAAAGGTAAGTGTTGATGGTGATATAAAAGGCTAGAATCTGATTTAAAGGTATTTCTGAGAATGGCATTTGTTTTGAACTTTGTTTCCTTATTTTCCACCTCCAAATCAGGTTTGCACTACTTTAAAATATGGCTGAGAGGATGACAAACAAGGTAAGTGTTTAAGGTGAGTTAAATGGCTCAAATCTGATGTAAATGGTGTTTCCACATATGGCATGTGTTTTGAGCGTTTTTCCTTGTTTTCAGAATTTGCAAATCAGGTTTACACCTTCTTGCCTTGTGTGGAACCACCCAATATGACTCCAGCGTTTTTGCCTTGTTTAGAACCACCCAATATGGCCGAACTGCACCACCTTCCTTCCACATCTTTTCCTGAAATTCCAGCAGCCAAATTAGTCCTAGATTCCTCATTTGGACTCCAAATTAACTCCCCAGAATCCTCTCCACGTTTGGAATAATGCTCAGCCACCAAAAGAAGCGTTTTTACTTCATTTGCCTTCCAATTGATCCTATTACACACTTGACTGCACACTAACACCAAATAATGTAAAATGTAACCAGTTTAATTCAAAAACATCACAAAGACGCCAAATATGGAAGATATAAATGCATGCAATATGTGAGTTATCAAATACCCCCAAACCTGGTTTTTGCTAGTCCTCGAGCAAACCTAAAACTAAAAACACACGAAACACTAACATCTAGCTAAACCACTTTCGCTGGCCAAACGATTGCACTTAGCATGTGCAACAAGCCTTTGAACCCCTAGGTGTCCCTAGTTGGAGGAGTTGTGTCTCCTGAGGGTTTACAGTGATGACACCCATAAACATTTACAAAATCTGCAAACAATTTGGTTAATACATGCTTTAAACAAACTAATAAGAACCAATGAAAGCCTTGTCATACATTCAAACTCAAAAGTTTGCCACTTCAAAGAATCGTATCAACTGTAAAGTATAAAGATATTTCTCCATGTCTTACAACTTCAAGGTCACCATACCCAAATGCTTAAGATAGAATTCGCCTCAACTCTACTCCTCACAAATTCCACTCAAGTTTTCACTCAGATCCTAAGGTTTAGTCTCTCCACAAACATATATGAGTGAAATTATGTAAAGGGAATCAAAATTCTCACATATGAAATCTGAAATAAAAGCACAATTTCTGAGTAGATCTCATGAAATGAATCAAATGCTAAGAATATAGATAACACACACACTTACCATCACCCATGAATACATCCTCAATGATCAGCTAGGTCTTTCTCAAGATTGTAATGTAAGGCTTAGGTTATGGGTTACGAAAGAAGTGATATGAAATACTAGAGCTTGGGGCATACCAAAGTGTCCTTGAGGATCATGCTCTTCACTTGCATTTGCCTTCTTTCTTCTTTGTTTTTGGCGTCCAGGACCTATGCATTATAATGAGGAGATTTGGAACTTGTATCTACTTTGACTCTCTTTTTTTTTCTTTTTTTTTTTTTTTTTTTCTATAACTTTATTTTTAGAAACAACTTCAACATAGGTGACCTCGATACACGCCACAATCTTGTTCTAAAGCTCAATTTACCTTTAATCTTTATCACCTTGGTATTCCCCAAAGTATAAGGTATGGCTTGTAATGGGCTAAAATGGGTAGAGTATGGTGTGCGTGATGAAAGAATTAGGCTAAAGTGTTTGGCTGCAACAAGGGTGAATGGAGCACACAAAGGGATAGGATTTAAGCCTTTTAGTAGTTAAAACATGCATAGCCTAACATCGTCTCATTGAGTTCATTCATGAATGATACTAAACACATGGTATCTGCAAAAGAGAGTAATTCTTAGTATCCAATCAAAATAGAAGTAATGAGATCATTTAAAGTGGAATTGAAAGAAAAAGATAGGAGTAGAAACACTTTAAACCCTCTTAAAGAAGCAATTAGGCTCAACATAACTCACTAGGGTAGTCTCCACTATTCTTCTTCCAGAATTTGAGTATGGTACCTCTATCATCATAATTTCAAAAGTAACAGCTTTATAAATGACAACAAGATACAAAACTTTTTCATAGCAACCCAATAGTTTGTTTGCAAACAAAGCCCTCATATACATTCGTATTAGTAAGCAAAAACACACTTAACCAAAACTAACACAAAAACAAACCTTTCATCCTCCACCCCCAAACCTATCCTAAGCATTGTCCTCGATGCTTAAAACTGTATGCAATGCAAGTAGGCAAAGAATATGGAATGGTGACAACATAAACACAATATAAGGAAAGAACACAAACCACACTAGGTTGCCTCCTAGCAAGCGCTTTATTTAATGTCTAGGCAAGACATGGTAGCTTGTTTACGGTGTTGTAAACTCAAGAAAATCTACAACTTCATAAACTTGCTCTTCCTCCACTTTCTCCAAATATGGTTTCAATCGCTGCCCATTGACTTTAAAAGAGGTGCCATTCTTCATGTTCTCTATCTCCACAGCTCCGTGGGGAAATGTTTGCAGCACCTTGAATGGTCCCACCCATCTAGACTTCAATTTACCTGGAAAAAGTCTCAAACATGAGTCATACAAAAGTACTTTCATACCTTGGTGAAACTCCTTCCGCAGGATGGCCTTGTCATGATAGAGCTTAGTCCGTTCCTTGTAGATTTTGGCATTCTCATATGCCTCATTTCTGAGTTCTTCCAACTCATTAAGTTGGAGCTTCCTTGCTATTCCAGCATCCTTGTAATCAAAGTTGAATTTCTTGATGGCCCAATATGCACGGTGTTCAAGCTCCATTGGCAAGTGACAAGCTTTCCCAAACACAAGGCGATAAGGACTCATGCCAATGGGGGTCTTGTATGCTGTTCTATATGCCCATAGTACATCATTCAACCTCAGTGACCAATCCTTCCTTGTAGGGCTCACGGTCTTCATTAAAATGTTCTTGATCTCCCTATTGCTAATCTCCACTTGTCCCGAGGTTTGAGGATGGTACGGGGTTGCCACTTTGTGGTTGATGTTGTACTTCTTCATCAAGGATTCAAAGGGTTTGTTGCAGAAATGGCTGCCACCATCACTAATAATAGCTCTTGGGGTTCCAAACCTACAAAAAATCACATCCTTAAGAAAATTCAAAACAACCTTATGATCATTAGTTCTTGTCGCAATGGCTTCAACCCATTTGGATACATAATCTACTACCACTAATATGTATAAGTATCCAAAAGAGGATGGAAATGGTCCCATGAAATCGATTCCCCAAACATCAAAGAGCTCCACCACCAAAATGTTGTTCAATGGCATCTCATTTCTTTGGCTAATGTTCCCCATTTTCTGGCACCTATCACACTTAGAACAAAAATCAAAAGCATCCTTGAATAAAGTAGGCCAAAAGAAACCAGATTGTAAAACCTTTAGAGATGTCTTTTTGGCACCAAAATGTCCTCCACATGCCAATGTATGACTGAACGTTAGAATGCTTTGTTGCTCACTCTCTGGGACACATCTCCTAATGATTTGGTCAGGGCAATATTTAAACAAATATGGTTCTTCCCAAATGTAGTGCTTTACCATGGCAAGGAACTTCTTTCTTTCCTGAAAAGAAAGATCATTTCTAATTACACCACAAGCAAGATAATTAACAAAATCTGCATACCATGGTTCTTTTTCTTGAATAACAAGGAGTTGTTCATCTGGAAATGATTCATTTAGAGGCAAAGGTTGTCCAATTCCATGGTTTTCATTGAGCCGTGACAAATGATCAGCCACAACATTATCACTTCCCTTCTTATCTCGAATTTCCACGTCAAACTCTTGTAGCAAGAGTATCCATCTAATTAAGCGTGGTTTAGCATCCTTTTTTGTCAACAAGTACCTAAGGGCTGCATGATCAGAAAACACAATAACTTTAGATCCCACAAGATATGACCGAAACTTCTCTAAAGCAAAAACAATAGCAAGCAACTCCTTTTCAGTTGTGGAATAGTTAAGTTGAGCATCATTTAGAGTCCGGCTTGCATAGTAGATCACATGTGGGAGCTTGTTCACCCTTTGCCCTAAAACAGCACCAATAGCATAGTCAGAAGCATCACACATTAATTCAAAAGGTGACGACCAATCTGGTGCCATAATAATAGGGGCTGAGGTTAATTCATGTTTCAAAGTATTGAATGCATCCATACAATCTTTATCAAAATGAAATACAACATCTTTAGCTAACAAATTGCATAATGGACGAGTGATCATTGAAAAGTTCTTAATGAAACGACGATAAAAACCCGCATGTCCCAAGAAACTTCTCACTCCCTTCACGGTTGTGGGAGCTGCCAAATTGGTGATGATGTCAATTTTGGCTTTGTCCACCTCAATTCCTTTGCTAGAGATTACATGTCCCAACACAATTCCTTGTTTCACCATGAATTGGCACTTTTCCCAATTGAGAACCAAATTTGTTTCCTGACATCTTTGAAGTACTAAAGAGAGATGGTTAAGACATTCATCAAAAGAAGAACCAAACACTGAAAAGTCATCCATAAATACTTCAATGAACCTTTCTACCATGTCGGAAAAGATTGCCAACATGCATCTTTGGAATGTTGCTGGAGCATTGCAAAGTCCAAAAGGCATTCTCCTATATGCAAATGTGCCAAAGGGGCAAGTAAAGGTAGTTTTCTCTTGATCCTCCGGAGCAATTGCAATTTGATTGTAACCTGAGTAACCATCAAGAAAACAATAGTGTGAGTGACCTGCCAATCTCTCAAGCATTTGATCTATGAAAGGCATAGGAAAGTAATCTTTTCTAGTACTAGAATTCAACTTCCTGTAATCGGTGCAAACACGCCAACTAGCCGTGGGCCTTGTGGGCACAAGCTCTTTGTTTTCATTCTTCATCACCGTGATTCCCACCTTTTTAGGTACTACCTGAATAGCACTCACCCATTTGCTATCAGAAATGGGATATATGATCCCCACATCTAACAACTTCAACACTTCATTCCTCACAACTTCTTTCATGTGTGGATTGAGCCTTCTTAGTGGTTCCCGGGTTGGCTTTGCTCCTTCCTCCAAAAGAATCCTATGCATGCACATGGTAGGGCTTATTCCCTTGATATCTGCAATAGACCAACCAATAGCTGATTTGAACTCTTTTAACACCCTAATTAGCTTATCTTCTTCATTTGGGGTGAGGTCAGAAGCTATAATAACTGGAAGAGTTTCAAATTCAGCTCGATATGCATATTTTAGATGTGGTGGAAATGGTTTAAGTTCAAGTTTTGGTGCCTTAACAGTGGAAGGGGTTAGATGTGACATTGATGATTCTAAAGGCTCCAAAAGAGGTGAAACATTCAAAGGATACGGTGCCAATGCTTCCAAGGCAGCTACCTCTTCCATGAGTGCATCCTCTTCATCAAACTCGTCTTGAGATTGACTCAAAACAGATTGTAATGGTTCACTAGATTGTGCCTGCAAGAACTTAGAGAAAATAAGCAAATCAAGCACATCAATGGCATAACAATCAAGAGATGAGGAAGGATGAGAAAGAGACTCAAACACTTTGAATTGAACGGTCTCTCCTAGCACTGTCATAGTGAGGAGTCCATTTTGCACATCAAAGATGGTCTTGGCCGTGGCCATAAAAGGTCTCCCAAGCAAAATAGGCAACTCTCGGTCATGTATAGGAGCTTCTTCCGTGTCCAACACTACAAAATCCGCAGGCAAGATTAGTTTATCAATTTGAACTAAGATATCCTCTACTATACCTCTTGGATATTTCACGGATCTGTCCGCAAGTTGTAATGAGATGGTGGTGGCCTTCAAATCCCCCAAACCTAGTTGAAGGTACACAGAATAAGGCATTAAGTTGATGCTAGCACCCAAGTCAAGCATTGCCTTCTCTACTTTCTTGTCCCCTATGGTGATGTTGATAGAAAAACTTCCTGGATCCTTGAGCTTTGGTGGAAGTTTTCTTTGCAACACAGCACTTACATTCTCGGACACCACTACCTTCTCATGTGGTCCATACTTCCTTTTGTAGTTGTTTAACTCCTTGAAGAACTTCCCATAAGCCGGCATGTTCCTAATGACATCAAGCAAAGGTAAATTAACATTCACTTTACTAAGAATATCAAAAATTTCCTAAATGACTTATCCTGCTTGCTCTTGGCAAGTCTTCCAGGGAATGGTATTGGTGGAGTGTAAGGTTTCTCGGCCTTGTGAAGATTTGGTGCTTCAAATGAGGGAGTAGCATGGCTTGGTTCCTCATTTGCTTTCTCATTTTCTCCTTGAGTGACCCCTGCATTCACATGATCAGATTCATTAGTAACTTCATTGCCAACTCTATTATTGATAACCTTACCACTTCTAAGTGTAGTAATTGCTTTGGCTTGCTCTTGGTTCCTTTGAAGTATCACGGGTTGGCTTGGAAACTTTCCAACCTCTCTTTGGTTCAAAGCATCTGCAATCTGCCCCAATTGTGTCTCCATTTTGGTTAAAGCCACCGAATGTTGTTGGAGAGTGCTATTTGTGGTTTGTTGGAATTGCAAGGTATTTTGGGCTAACAACTTAACCGTATCCTCAAGTGTAGTGGCAGGTTTTGGTTGGAAGTTTTGGAATTGATTGTTGTTCTTCCATGAAAGGTTGGGATGATCTCTCCAACTTGAATTATATGTATTGGAATACACATCATTCCTTGGCCTTTGATTGTAAGAATTCATGAGGTTCACTTGCTCTTGGACAAACTCGGGATAAGCCTCCCTAGATGGACATTGATGAGTAGGGTGGTTTGGAATGTTGCAAATGGCACACACTTCATTTGCTTTTGGCACCATGTTGAGCACAGATTCAAGCTTCTTTTCTAGGTTAGCTACCTGCAAAGAAAGATCATGATTAGAACTTGTTTCATATACTCCAACTCTCTTACCCCTTAAATCTTTGTGTTGAGCATTAGATCCCAACATCTCATAAATGTTATATGACTCTTGAGCATTCTTTTTCTTCAAAGCTCCACCTGCTGCATTATCAACAGTTGATTGACATGTTTGGGTTAGTCCATCATAGAAAATTTGCATTTGTAAATAAAGAGGTAACCCATGGTGTGGACATTGCAGCAAAAGGCCTTTAAAACGCTCCCAACACTCATTGAAAGGTTCTCCATTATCTTGTTTGAAGTTGAAGATTTGTCCCCTTAATGTGGCTGTCTTTTGAGTGGAGAAGAACTTCTCCAAAAACTTCTTAGCCACGACATCCCACGTGGTGAGGGAACCAGGTTCTAGAGTCATCAACCAACCCTTGGCCCTATCTTTCAAGGTGTAAGGAAACACTCTCATCCTCAGATTTGCTTCACTTACTCCCTGCAAAGGTAAACCACTCACAACATTGTAAAATTCTTTAATATGAGCTAAAGGATCTCCATTCTAAGCCTCCATAAACCTCCCTACACATCCATACATCTCTGCCGCACCCTTCCCTACCATAATCAACCATCCTCCATTCCTCTAAACAAGGAAACACCATCCAAAACCACCAATTCCAGCACCCACATTTTGTGCCGCAACAAGGAGGAGGAAGAGGAGCCAATCTGTGCATCGAATCCATCTTGGAATTGCTGAGCATTTAGGTGTATTCTTTCTTATGATTTCAATGTTTAAATTCAATACTTTTTGTTGTGCAAGCATGAGGAACTAATCCCCCCTTTGGCTAGGGGGGAATTTCGAAACCATGGTTATATTTGCATGATGATTTGATTACTTTTAGTTGTGATTTCATGAATGATGAATTCAATTTGCTTATCTGTTTTAATTAAAACGTGCTTATGTATATGAATTGAGAGTGCACGCTTAATTTGCATGCATAAACATGATGCTAGGGTATGAGGGAACTTCACCTAATCGTTGGGAACTTATATTCATGAGTAGTTAAGATTGTTGGTCACAATTATGATAAGTGAATTCTTGGCATAAGTATCATGCGCTTTCATAGTTACGAATGCCTCGTCAACACCTATGATTTCCATAGAACCTAATGATCTTTGATTGTCTTTCTATCATGCGCTTTCATATAGAAAACTTTTAAGGAATAATTTGATTGCAATGCGCTAATTCCATTCAATTCAATGACCTAAGGGAAATCTGAGAGTTAATTTAAGCGTACCTAATTAACTTGGGGTGTTGAGGTTCATAAATTCATCGAATAAGCAACTGGAGATTATTTTGTATGCAAGTATGCCATGTGTGGAGAAAAACCTCCTAGCCATCTCACCATCCATTTAATTCCACCAATTTCGTCAAAATCTACCTAGTTAACATATTTGTTTTGTTTTGTTTATTTTCGTCCAAAACCAAATCCCCGTTTATTCTAGAGTGTCTAATTGGTCCAAATATGTTTTAGATTGTGTTTTTTAGAGTTTTGAGTCAAGTTAGAACCAATTTTCGTCCAAGTTTGTGTTTAGGTTCAAAACTGCCCAGATTGTGTTTTTAAGGCAGTTTTGAGTGTTTTTAGCCTATTTTGAGTCTTGTGAACGTAATTGAGTCTTTTTACGTGAGTTTAAGTGTTTGAAAGGTTAATTTTAGTTATTTGAGTTAGTTTAGAGTGTTTTGCAAGCCCTCCTAATCCCCGGTGTAAGAACGATCCCTACTTATTTATATGCTACAATTGTCAAAAGAGGGTTAATTTGTGTGTTAAGTTAATTTTCGCATCACGCGTTGATTTACAAGGAGAAGTCAAAGGCATTCCATGACAAGATGCTTCGTAGCAAGACATTTGTTCTAGGGCAGAAAGTGCTACTCTTCAATTCCCACCTTCGCTTGTTTCCAGGTAAGTTACGTTCTAAGTGGATTGGCCCGTTTGTTGTTATTAATGTATTTCCTTATGGTGCAGTCCAAATTCAAAGCTTAAAGACCGGCCAAGAGTTCAAAGTCAACGGACATCGTTTGAAGCCATACTATGAGAACTTTGAAGAGCATGTCGTGGATGGAGAAAGCTTCCATGTCGTGGGCCCAATTGAAGTTTAAGAGGAAGGATCGTCCGGCTGGAAGACGTTGATGCGAAACGAATGTGACACACAAATTAAACCCTATGGATGACAATTGTAATATATGAGCAAATAGGGATCGTTCTAGACCGGGGATTAACTAGGGATGCTAATCAATGTGAAATTGACTCAAAAACGTAAAATAAAGTTTAAAACACTAAGCTAGACTCAAAGAATGCGAAACTAAATGCTTAAAACACTAAAACAAACCAAAAGACTCAAACATCACCCAAAACACTCAAAACTGCCTTAAAAACACTTTTTGGGCAGTTTTGAGCACTTTGGTGAATTTGGACGAAATTAAGTAATAATTTGAATCAAAACACTTAGAAACATAAACTAAGACACTTTCTAACTAAATTGGACAATAAAGTAAAGGGGGATATAAATTTTGACGAAACTTGAATTAACAAAACAAGTTAATAAACTAGGCAGGTTGTATAAACGGATTTGAGAAACAAGATGATGGATGGATTAGTTAGAGGTCCATTCTCCACACATGATACATTTATATATGAATCGATTCTCCAATTGTTTTTCATTAACTATGATGCTCAACACCCCAAGTTAACCGTGATGCACTAATTAACTCTCAAATTTTCCTTAAGTTATTGAATTGGATGATGCATGCGACAATTCAAATCATTCTCCAATGGTTCTCAACATGAATGCATAGAAGAGATACAATGAGAGATCATTATGCTCTATGAAAATTATAAGTGTTGACGAGGCAATTGTAACTATGAATGCATGATACTTTTGCCAAGAATTCAATTAACGCGGTTGTGACTAGCAACCTTCACTACTCATGTTTATAAACTTGTGACGATTAGGTGAAACTCGTTTATAAACTAGCATCGAGTTTATGCATGAAGACTAAGTATGCATCCCTAATCAACATACAAAAACAAGTCTTTAATAAACATGATAATTGAATTGCAATCACAAATTAACAAATCACAATTGGAAGAAATCAATTCATATTTCAAACATGTTCATGGCTTCAAACTTTCCCCTAACTAATTAGGGGTTTAGCCACTCATGATTACAACAAACTTAGAGAGTAATAACAAAGTAAACATTGAAAACAAGAATCGAAGTACACCTAAAAATTCCAACAACTCAATCTTGAATTGTATGAACGTTTAGGCCTCTTCTCCTCTAGTTGCTGCGGCACAAGGGGTTTTGGTGAGTTTTGGGGGTTATGGATGATGTAGAATGATGTGTTTAGGGTAGGGAAGGATGTAGGGGAAGGCAAGGAGTGTTTTTGGGCAGAAAATATGAAGAATGGTGAAGTATGGTAGTGCTAGAGAGAGGGGAGGAATTTCTGGCGTGAATGAATGTGTATGAGAGATGGTTTTCTGAAATGGAAGAGTGTGTGGTTTGTGGCTGCAATGCATGCTTATTTATAGGTGAAATGGGGGGAACATGATGACTAGGAATTAGGTGGAAAGCTGAAATGGTGATGGGAGATGCATGTGGCTGAAATGCATGTGCTTAAAGGGTGGGAATGCATGTGCTTTGACAGAAAATAAAAGGGAATGCTGGAAATCTGGAATGGGAACTCACGGCATGGTTGTTTTCTGGTGGTGAATGGGTGATGTGTGAATGTGGTTGAATGATTAAAGTGTAAATGATTAATGAATGGTTCTTTGTTGATGGTGGAAATCTGAAATGATGAAGTGGAATGTGCATGTGGCTGCAATGATGGTGTTTTGCACGGCAATGATGGAGAAAGAATGTGTGGATGCATGGTTGTGTTGGTGATGAATGTGAACTCTTTGTTCTTCATTTTCATTCCTTTGGTCTTCAATTTCGTCCATCTACTTGGCTTTAAGCATATGCAATCCATTCCAATCTCTAATTTGCTCCAAAAGGCTCCGAAAGGCATCCTTTTGCATCCTTAGCCATATGAACCTATAAACACACGAAAATGACTTTAAACACTAAATTAAGTAAGAAAACACAACATAAATGCATAAGAACTAGCTAACTAAGGCGCATAAATATGCTTCTATCAAATTCCCCCACACTTAGCTTTTGCTAGTCCTCGAGCAAAACAAAGAAACAAAACATAACCTAAACCTTCCAACGTTCACCTCAGGGATTTCCAATGGTACATGACATGTTAAAAATCATCATCCCCACAGATTTGAGTCATCTTTACAATTGAGAACATACTTAATCATAGTCACCACTTACTAGTTCACAATTAATCGATTAAAAGAATGTTTTGAATGTAGTAACATGCCTTAGAGAATTTGCTCAATCTTTACAAGATATGCACTCAATCTTCACTCAGATTTTCAAACTACACACCCTATACTAGTTATATGTGAGAAGATTGATGTAAATATGAAAACGAATGCTCACATATACGTATAACAAAGAACGCAATTTATGGAGTTAATAAGCATGTTTAGAAATGATCTCATGAATGGAATGCTACTACTTAGATGCGAGAACCAAAGACCATATGCTCATACCAAATTCAAACTCCACAAATTGAAACACATAACACTCAAGAATGAAGTCAAGGGTTGTAACGGGGCTTGGGGTAGTGGTTAACAAAGAAAAGATAAGGAGAACAAGCGTTCTTCAAGTAATAGTAAGCAAAGTAGTGTACTTAAGACTTAGAATTCATTTAGATTGCAGAAATTAACTTTAAAACACAAGGGGAAGACTTAGACAACTCCTTAGGGCCGAATTCATTGTTTTGGACCCTTACTTCAACAAACAATACTTTGGAACTCTTTTTCACAACTTTTCAACTCTTTTTTTTTTTTTTTTTTTCTTTTTCTTTTCTTTCATGCCGTGCCTATGGCACACAAATTCTCACACAAGAACACTTCCCCCACACTTGTTTTCTGCCAACATAAATCAAAAGAAATTCAATTTGAATCATGCTTTACTAAGCTTTAAGAACAAGGGTGTGGATGGTCCTAATCTAGGCTAGGTGAGGATAATGTGGGTTAACTTAAACATAAAATGACATGGGATACACGGCAATATGGCTAAGGTGGTGGTCACTACACAACTTCATCTTGAATCTGTGTTATGCAAATCAATAACATGCTTTGAATGAAATGGGCATGAGTTCTAGCATTTGGAACTAAATGATGAAACGCCTCTAAGTAGTAACCAAGCAAAGAATAATGAGATCATGCAACGACTTAGAAAACAAAAATGCACAGATTCTAACTCTCCAAATAAACGTTTAGGCTCAAGTCTCACAAGGTTGTAGCGTTAATTTGAGTTCCTTCCTTCAAGCATGTTACAAAAACTGATTTTTTTCTTTATGATTGCATGTGAAGTCATAAGTTATAATCACAACCAAGCATACACAAAGAGTAAATCAAACTTTCATCCATGTTAATCACTCTCTTTAACAGCCATGTAATTACAAACCGAATCCTCATCATTGTGTTGGAAGGTACCCTAAAACAAAAACAAACACACAAAAACACTTTGAAAACAACTCTTTTTGGGTTTTTAAAACAAATTTTTCAAATTTTTATGTGATTTTCGGATTTTTACTTCAAAACACACTAAAACACACCAAAACTGCTTAAAAACACTTAAAAACAGCAAGGAACAAGTCTATAAGTAAAGGGTGATAAAATCCCATGAATTTGCATCAAAAACACTTAGTTACCCCCCCACACTTAAATCAAACATTGTCCTCAATGTTTCAAGCATAAAATCACACAAAACACAAAGAAACACACAAACAGCAAGTAAAACAACTAAATAGGCAGATTCGAAATAAACAACAAAGTGAAGGGTTTAGGAACGCAAATCTGGAATTGGAGTGATTCCTTGAGCTTCCTTTGTTGAATTGCATGGGTTGCCTCCCAAGTAGCGCTTTCTTTAACGTCTTGCAGCCGGACGAAGACACGTTCATGCTCCATTGGAGCCCACGGCATGGAGTGGGATCTCCTCCACGACATGCTCCACAAAGTTCTCATAGTATGGCTTCAATCTATGTCCGTTCACCTTGAACTCGTGGCCACTTTTTAAGCTTTGGACTTGGACTGCACCATGAGGAAAAACATTAGTAACAACAAGAGGTCCAATCCATTTAGAACGTAACTTACCAGGGAATAACCGAAGTCTTGAATCAAAAAGCAACACTTTCTGCCCCTTGGAGAACGTTTTGGTACGAAGCATCTTATCATGATAAGCCTTCGTCTTGTCCTTGTAGATGCGAGCATTCTCGTAAGCCTCGTTCCTAATCTCCTCAAGTTCATCTAATTGGAGCTTCCTATGAACTCCAGCAGCGTCTATGTCCAAATTGAAGGTTTTCACAGCCCAATGTGCCTTGTGCTCTAACTCAACGGGCAAATGACATGGCTTACCATATATAAGCCGAAAAGGTGACATGCCAAGGGGAGTTTTGTAAGCCGTACGATAGGCCCACAATGCATCGTCCAAGCGCAAACTCCAATCTCTTCTTGAGGGTCCCACGGTTTTCTCTAGGACTTGTTTGATCTCCCTATTTGAAACCTCCGCTTGCCCATTAGTTTGAGGGTGATAAGGTGTGGAAACCTTATGAGTAACGTTGTACTTCTTAAGCAAAGCTTCAATGGTGCGGTTACGAAAGTGAGAACCCCCATCACTAATTAAAACTCGTGGCATCCCAAACCTAGCAAAAATATTAGATTTCATAAAATCTGCAACAACCTTAGAATCGTTAGTACGGGTGGCTTTGGCTTCCACCCATTTGGAAACATAATCGACAGCTAGCAAGATATAAGTGAAACCAAAAGATGGAGGGAAGGGGCCCATGAAATCAATACCCCACACATCAAAAATTTCCACAAATGAGAGAGATTGTTGTGGCATTTGGTCCTTAGGCCCTATGTTACCTGTTCTTTGACACTTATCGCATGTTAAACAAAACA
The DNA here is from genome assembly GCF_041283825.1 of Pyrus communis. NCBI lineage: Eukaryota > Viridiplantae > Streptophyta > Magnoliopsida > Rosales > Rosaceae > Pyrus > Pyrus communis. The sequence continues at coordinate 24,833,261 of NC_142569.1, forward strand.
TTTTAGCATCTTTAAAGAGATTAGGCCAATAAAATCCAGATTGTAACACCTTTAGGGCTGTCCTTTGGGTGCCAAAATGTCCCCCACATGCATAAGTATGGCAGAATGTAAGAATGGAATTAAATTCAGATTCGGGCACACATCTACGCACAATCTGATCTGGGCAGAATTTCCATAAATATGGATCATCCCAAACATAAAAACGTGCATCATGAACAAGTTTATCACGTTGGAACTTGTTTAGGGTACTAGGAACTTGCTTAGACACCAAGAAATTGACCAAATCGGCATACCAAGGGGTTCTTACCTCAATGGACAGAAGTTGCTCATCCGGAAACGTTTCTAAAATGGGGGTGGACTCTTCCTCACGCACCATTCTACTTAGGTGGTCAGCCACCACGTTTTCACACCCTTTCTTGTCTCGGATTTCAAGATCGAACTCTTGAAGTAGGAGCATCCAACGAATGAGTCTTGGCTTAACCTCCTTTTTGGTGAGAAGATACTTCAAGGCTGCATGGTCAGTGAAAACAATTACTTTAGTACCAAGAAGATATGATCTAAACTTATCTAAAGCAAATACAACCGCCAAGAGTTCTTTTTCGGTTGTAGAATAATTCAATTGAGCATCATTTAAAGTGCGGGAAGCATAATAAATAACATGTGACTGTTTATTTTTCCTTTGACCCAAAACAGCCCCAAGTGCATAATCCGAGGCATCACACATCAATTCAAATGGAATGGACCAATCCGGGGGAGTTATGATGGGTGCCGTGGTTAGGAGCTCTTTGAGATGCTTGAATGACTTCTCGCATGCCTCGTTGAACTCAAAAGACACATCTTTTTGGAGGAGGCGGCATAGGGGTTGTGCAATCTTGGAAAAGTCCTTGATAAATCGTCTATAGAATCCTGCATGACCAAGAAAAGAACGAACCTCTCTAACCGAAGTAGGAGAGGGTAAGTAGCGTACAAGATCTACTTTAGACTTATCAACTTCAATTCCTTTTTCAGAGATTATATGACCCAAAACAATACCTTGTTTAACCATAAAGTGACATTTTTCCCAATTTAAAACAAGATTTGTTTCAACACAACGTTTCAAGATTAAAGTGAGATTATCCAAACAATGATCAAATGAATCACCAAAAACACTAAAGTCATCCATGAATATCTCAATAATCTTCTCAACATAATCAGAAAATATGCTTACCATACACCTTTGAAACGTGGCAGGAGCATTACACAAGCCAAATGGCATGCGTCGATATGCAAACGTTCCAAAGGGACAAGTAAAAGTGGTCTTTTCTTGATCATCCGGAGCAATGACAATTTGGTTATAACCGGAATAACCATCAAGAAAACAATAAAAGGAATGACCTGCTAACCTTTCCAACATTTGATCTAGGAACGGCAATGGGAAGTGGTCCTTCCTTGTGGTGGAATTTATCTTCCTATAATCAATGCATACCCGCCAACCGGTTTGAATTCTCATAGGCACAAGCTCATTCTCGGAATTCTCCACAACCGTTACCCCAGATTTCTTAGGCACACATTGGATAGGTGAAACCCAATGACTATCGGAGATAGGATAAATAACTCCACAATCTAGAAGTTTAATAATCTCCTTTTTCACAACTTCCATCATCGGAGGGTTAAGACGGCGTTGAGCCTCTCTAGTTGGTTTGGCCCCCTCCTCAAGAAATATGTGATGCATACAAGTTGTAGGGCTTATACCTTTAATATCGGCCAATGTCCAACCTAGGGCAGATTTGTACTCCTTCAATACACGAACTAATTTCTCCTCCTCTTGTGCCGTGAGGGAGGAAGAGATGATGGCAGGTAGTGTCTCGTTTTCCCCCAAGAAAATGTACTTCAAATGACTTGGTAAAGGTTTGAGTTCAAGAATAAGTCCCTGAATTATGGATGGAAGCAATTTGTTAGTCAAAATGGGAATGGACTCACGGTTAGGAAACTTTCCCTCATGTTTAGGTAATGACTCAAGGGCAGCAACTACTTCAAGGAATTCCTCACTAGGAGGCACGGCATAGGGTAGTTCCAGTGTGCCGTGGGTTTGCATATAGCTTGCCTCCTTGGTTTTGACTTCTACACCTCTTGTAATGACCTTTTCAAGTGCATCGTCATTCAAATCTTCAAGATATCCCTGCGCCAAAGAGTCAACAATATCAATAGAGAAACATGAATGATCTTCACTAGGATACTTAATGGAATCAGAAAGATTGAAATTAACCACTTCCCCATCAAATTCCATGGACAAAGTTCCATTAAACACGTCAATCTTAGTCCGGGCCGTCTTCATGAATGGCCTTCCAAGTAGAATGGGCAGCGAGGGTGCATGATCCGATTCATCCATCTCAAGAACATAGAAATCCGCCGGAAAGATCAAATGATTAACCTGCACTAAAACATCTTCCAAAACTCCTTTTGGATAAGCATTAGATCTATCGGCCAATTGTATGATAACACCATCATTTTTCAACACTCCTAGGTTCATAGATGCATAAATGGAATATGGCATAACATTTATAGAAGCACCTAAATCAAGCATGGCAGATTCAAATCTAGTGTTACCAATGACACAAGGAATGGTAAAACTACCCGGATCTTTGCATTTGGGAGGTAGTTTGCGTTGCAAGATGGCGGACACATTCTCACCTACCTTCACCACTTCCTTGGTCGAAATCCTCTTCCTAGTGATGCAAAGCTCTTTTAAGAACTTGGCATACTTAGGGACTTGCTTGATTGCATCAAGGAGCGGAATGTTGACTTGAACTTTCCTAAAGGTTTCCAAAATGTCCTTTTCACTCTCCTCCTTCTTTGATTGCCTAAACCTGCTAGGAATGGGCACGTTTAGTGGAATAGAACTTGACAAAGTCGAATTTGGACTTACCTTAGGCATGTTGGACGGTTTTGGCACAATAGGGGGCTGCGGCAAAGATTCTTTCACCCTTGCCGTGGCCTTTATTCCTTGTTCCTCCTCTTCTTGCAGCAACACGTCCTCTTCTTGACTTGTTTTGGACGTGCTTGGGGTGGTTTCGACCTCCTTACCACTTCTCAACATGATTGCCTTGGCAGATTCGAATCCTCCCCTTGGATTGACAATGGTTGAGCTAGGGAGCTTGCCTTTGTCTCGGAATTGTCCTACAAATTCCGCAATCTGCCCAATTTGTTTCTCCAAGTGATCCACCCTTTTGTCTTGGTTTTGCATGGCTTTGGTTTGATCCTCTTGCCCCTGAGACAAATTGGTAAGTAATTTAAGAAGTGTTTCATTTCCCAACGACGTACCTTGATTGTTTTGGGTAGGTTGTGCTTGGTTTGGATTGGGGCCGAATGGCTTGGTGTAGAACCCCGGGGGTTGTTGTCTAAAGCCTCCTTGTTGTTGAGGTTGTTGAGGTTCCCTCCACTTGAAGTTTGGATGGTCTCTCCAACCCGGATTGTATGTGTTGGAATATGGATCATTCCTTGGTTGATTGTGGCTCGGAAATCCAATGGCATTTGCACTCTCCCATCCCCCATTCTCAATCAATTGTGGGCATTTTTCCGAAGGGTGTCCTTGGATAGAACATACACCACATACAATCGGTCCTTGTATCTTCATTCCTTCGGCCATCTGAGACACAATAGAAGTAAGATTAGCTAATTGAGTTTGAAGGTCGGATTGAGAACTTACCTCATTCACTTGTTGCCGTGGGGGGTCCCTTTGCCCAAGTCCTTCATATTGTTGTGCATTTAGAGCACGGTTTGCGATTAGGGTCTTGGCTGCCATAGGAGTTTTGTCCACCAATGCACCTCCCGCCGAAGCATCGAGCATTTGCCTTTCAATGGGAAGAAGGCCCTCATAGAAATATTGAAGGAGAAGTTCCTCCTTCATTTGATGTTGAGGACATGATGCAACAAGGGCTTTAAAACGCTCGTAGTATGCCGGAAAAGTTTCTCCTTGACTTTGTTGGATTCCGCTAATTTTCTTCCTCAAGAGAATGACTCTTGAAGTAGGGAAGAACTTCTCCAAGAACGCTCTCTTCATGCTCTCCCAAGAAGTAACGGTCCCGGGTGCCAATTCATAAAGCCAATCCTTAGCCTTTTCCACAAGAGAGAATGGAAAAGCTTTCATCATTAGAATGTTCCCATCGACATTTATGGGTGTCATGCTCGAACAAACAACCTCGAACTCCTTGAGATGCTTGTTGGGATCTTCCATGGAAAGCCCATGGTATTTCGGAATGTGGTGCAACAAGCTTGACTTCAACTCGAATTCATCGGTCTTGCCTTGGGCAGCCGCGGGGTATTGAATGCATAATGGTGCGGCATTGGCCAACCCCGAGGCCGAAAGCTCTTTAATGGTCCGATTGTCTGCTGCCATAACTTCTTCTTCCACACTTTCAAACTCAGATTCGGCCTCTGAACTTGAACTAGGTTCACTAGGTTCGGGATGCCTCCTCTTTCTTCTCAAATCACGTTCAAAATCGTCGTTCAAGTCCAAGATATGTGCATGCACAGTTTGAGAACTCCGCGTCATGCACTAGTACCTAAACCAAGAAAACAAAACAAAATGAGAAAACTAGGTAAATTACACTAAAAACATACGGCAAAAACACAAGGGATTAGCAAAATTGCTAATCCCCGGCAACGGCGCCAAAATTTTATGCGAAACGAATGTGACACACAAATTAAACCCTATGGATGACAATTGTAATATATGAGCAAATAGGGATCGTTCTAGACCGGGGATTAACAAGGGATGCTAATCAATGTGAAATTGACTCAAAAACGTAAAATAAAGTTTAAAACACTAAGCTAGACTCAAAGAATGCGAAACTAAATGCTTAAAACACTAAAACAAACCAAAAGACTCAAACATCACCCAAAACACTCAAAACTGCCTTAAAAACACTTTCTGGGCAGTTTTGAGCACTTTGGTGAATTTGGACGAAATTAAGTAATAATTTGAATCAAAACACTTAGAAACATAAACTAAGACACTTTCTAACTAAATTGGACAATAAAGTAAAGGGGGATTTAAATTTTGACGAAACTTGAATTAACAAAACAAGTTAATAAACTAGGCAGGTTGTATAAACGGATTTGAGAAACAAGATGATGGATGGATTAGTTAGAGGTCCATTCTCCACACATGATACATTTATATATGAATCGATTCTCCAATTGTTTTTCATTAACTATGATGCTCAACACCCCAAGTTAACCGTGATGCACTAATTAACTCTCAAATTTTCCTTAAGTTATTGAATTGGATGATGCATGCGACAATTCAAATCATTCTCCAATGGTTCTCAACATGAATGCATAGAAGAGATACAATGAGAGATCATTATGCTCTATGAAAATTATAAGTGTTGACGAGGCAATTGTAACTATGAATGCATGATACTTTTGCCAAGAATTCAATTAACGCGGTTGTGACTAGCAACCTTCACTACTCATGTTTATAAACTTGTGACGATTAGGTGAAACTCGTTGATAAACTAGCATCGAGTTTATGCATGAAGACTAAGTATGCATCCCTAATCAACATACAAAAACAAGTCTTTAATAAACATGATAATTGAATTGCAATCACAAATTAACAAATCACAATTGGAAGAAATCAATTCATATTTCAAACATGTTCATGGCTTCAAACTTTCCCCTAACTAATTAGGGGTTTAGCCACTCATGATTACAACAAACTTAGAGAGTAATAACAAAGTAAACATTGAAAACAAGAATCGAAGTACACCTAAAAATTCCAACAACTCAATCTTGAATTGTATGAACGTTTAGGCCTCTTCTCCTCTAGTTGCTGCGGCACAAGGGGTTTTGGTGAGTTTTGGGGGTTATGGATGATGTAGAATGATGTGTTTAGGGTAGGGAAGGATGTAGGGGAAGGCAAGGAGTGTTTTTGGGCAGAAAATATGAAGAATGGTGAAGTATGGTAGTGCTAGAGAGAGGGGAGGAATTTCTGGCGTGAATGAATGTGTATGAGAGATGGTTTTCTGAAATGGAAGAGTGTGTGGTTTGTGGCTGCAATGCATGCTTATTTATAGGTGAAATGGGGGGAACATGATGACTAGGAATTAGGTGGAAAGCTGAAATGGTGATGGGAGATGCATGTGGCTGAAATGCATGTGCTTAAAGGGTGGGAATGCATGTGCTTTGACAGAAAATAAAAGGGAATGCTGGAAATCTGGAATGGGAACTCACGGCATGGTTGTTTTCTGGTGGTGAATGGGTGATGTGTGAATGTGGTTGAATGATTAAAGTGTAAATGATTAATGAATGGTTCTTTGTTGATGGTGGAAATCTGAAATGATGAAGTGGAATGTGCATGTGGCTGCAATGATGGTGTTTTGCACGGCAATGATGGAGAAAGAATGTGTGGATGCATGGTTGTGTTGGTGATGAATGTGAACTCTTTGTTCTTCATTTTCATTCCTTTGGTCTTCAATTTCGTCCATCTACTTGGCTTTAAGCATATGCAATCCATTCCAATCTCTAATTTGCTCCAAAAGGCTCCGAAAGGCATCCTTTTGCATCCTTAGCCATATGAACCTATAAACACACGAAAATGACTTTAAACACTAAATTAAGTAAGAAAACACAACATAAATGCATAAGAACTAGCTAACTAAGGCGCATAAATATGCTTCTATCAGACGTTAAAGCAAGCGCTTATTGGGAGGCAACCCATGCAAATAAAGAAGAACTAGGAAGCTCGACCACTCCATAACCAGATTTGCGTTCCTAAACCCTACTCTTTATTGCTTTTATTTTGCCATGTTTGTCGTGTTTGTTAGTTGTGTTATGTGTTTATTTGTTTGTGAGTCTATACTTAAAACATTGAGGACAATGTTTGGTGTAAGTGTGGGTGGGTAAACAAAGTGTTTTTCATGCAAATTCGTGGGATTTTATCACCCATCATTTCCAAAGTTGTTTTTCACTGTTTTTAAGTGTTTTTAGTGTGTTTTGAAGTGTTTTTATGTGTCTTAAACAGAAAATCCGAAAATTTGAAAAAAAAAATCAAAAAAGAGTGTTTTAAAAACCCAAAAGGAGTTGTTTTTAGAGTCGTTTTGTTTTTGTGTTTGTGTCTTAGGGTACCTTCCAACACAATGATGAGGATTTGGTTTTTAAAATTGCTTGACTATTAACGAAAGTTACAAACATGGATGGAAGTTTGATATGCTTTTTGGTTTATGCTTGGTTATAGTTGACATGTACGAATTCCCATGTAATCACAAAATAAAAAAAATCAGTTTTTGTAACATGCTTGAAGGAAGAAACTCAAACTAACGCTACAACCCTGAGAGATTTGAGCCTAAACATTCTTTGGAGAGTTATTAATCTTGATTTCTTGTTTTCTAAAGTCGTTGCATGATCTCATCATTCTTTGCTTGGTTACTACTTAGAATGCGTTTCGTCACTATAGTTCCAAATACTAGAACTCACGCCCATTTCATTCAAAGCATAAAATTGATTAGCATAACAAATAATAAGATGAAGTTGGTTAGTTTAAACCCAGAGCCAAAAAGCCTTACCCCTTTACATATGTATTGTAGGTTTAAACCCCTTTGAGCCTTATTTAGCCTATTTTCTTTGTTAACCACATAATCCTTACCTAGCCTAGATTAGGATTATCCAAACCCTTATTCTTAAAGGATAGTAAAGCATGACTTAGAGGGAATTCCTTTCGATCTAAAAGTTGCAGAAAAACAAGTGTGGGGGAAGGGATTTTCGTAGGAATTCATGTAGTAGTATGTTTGTGTGCCAAAGAAAGAATAGGGCACGAAAAGAAAAGAAAAAAAAAATCGTGAAAAAGAAGAAGAAAAAGAAGAAAAGGAGTTGAAAATAAGTGAGAATGAACTCACAAGTGTTGATTGTTGAAGAAAGGGTCCAAAAGTTTGAATTTGACCCTAAGTTTTGTGTGAATCTTCCCTTGGTGTTCAAAGTTGACCCCAAGTTTTGTATGAATCTTCCCTTGGTGTTCAAAGAAAGAAAAAGAGTTGAAAAATAAGTGAGAATGATCTCACAAGTGTTGGTTATTGAAGGAGGGGTCCAAAAGAGTGAATTTGACCCTAGTTGTTGCATGAATCTTCCCTTCTGTTTAAAAGTTGATTTCTGCCATTACAAGTGAGTTTAAGTATCAATATTCATTACTTTGCTTCGTATTGCTTTAAGAACCTTTGTTTTACTTTAACTTTCTTTGTTAACCATTACCCTTAGCCCCGTTATAACCCTCAACTTCTATCTTGATGTTATGTGTTCAATTTGTGGAGTTTGAATTTGGTATGAGCATATGGAATCACTGGTTCTCATTCTAAGTAGTAGCATTCCATTCATGAGATCATATTCATGTCATTGTCGTAAATCCAGAAAATGCTTTCTTTGGTATAACATATGTGAGTGTTAGAATTCATATTTACGTCAATCTTCTCACATATACCTAGTGTAGGGTGTGAAGTTAGAAAATCTGTGTGAAAATAGAGTGCATTCTAGTGAGGAATTGAGGGAATTCTCTAAGGCATGTTACTACATTCAAAATGTTGTTTTAATTGATTAAATGTGAACTAATAAGTGGTAACTATGATTAAGTGTTTGTTGAAGTGTAAAGAAAGCTAAATGTCGGGGGAATGATGTTCTATATTGTGTCATGTTCGTTTGAAATCCCTGAGATACATGTTGGAAGGTTTAGAATGTGTTTTGGTTTGTTTTTAGTTTCTTTTGTTTTGTTTTGCTCGAGGGCTAGCAAAAGCTAAGTGTGGGGGAATTTGATAGGAGCATATTTAGGCGACTTACTTAGCTTGTTTTCGTGCATTTATATTGTTAATTCATAGTTGTTTTAGTAGTTTAAGCCATTTTCGTGTGTTTTTAGGTTCATATGGCTAAGGAAGCAAAAAGATGCATTTTAGAGCATTTTGGAGCAAAATTGGACTTGGAAGGATAGCTTATGTTTGGAGCAACAGGAATGGACGAAATTGAAGACCTAATGAAGTTAGGATTCCTAATCACAAGAGGATTCCTAATCAAATGAGGAATCCTAGTCAAAGAAGGTTTCCTACTTGAAGTAGGAAAGTTAAGCCAAGGTTTCCTATTTTGGTTTAATCTTTCCTAAGCCTTAATGACTCCATATTTCAACAATATCAAAGGATCCTACCTATTCTAGGTCACAAAACTTGCAACCTTAAGCCATGCCGTGTGTCCCCTTATGTTTCCCTTCCTTGCACGGCAAGGAAGGGCTTTGTTTCCTATTCTAACTACTTAAACACCTTCCTTTTTCATACCAATCTCAGCCATAACTCACATACCCTTTTATATTCCTAAATCCTTGCCTAAATTCAGAAATAAAAGACGTTCCCTTTCTCTCTAACCTTTGCCGCAAGTCACATTCCTATTCCTTTCAATTTCTGATTTTGTGTTTCCTATTCTTCAAAGATTTAGAATGAATTCCTTTCCTAAACCAAGTAATAAAGCCTTTAGGTCTTTTCTTCCTTATAAATACCCTTGTGCCGCACCCTTAGAAAGCTAATCCCCCCTTCTACACAACCTGCCTTCATTCACAAACACATCCAGCCTTGCCACAGCTTTCCATCCAAATTTCCACCATCCCTCGACTTCCAAACCTTCGTCCAAACCACCCTACACCACCACTAAGCCTTGCCGCACCACCATACCTCCATAAACCCAACTTAAACCCAGAAACTCATCCAAAAACCCACCTTAGCACTTGTGCCGTGACCTAGCAAAGAAGAGGAGAAAGAAGACGAAGCCTTGGACGTTATTGCATTCGAGTTGGAGTGTTGGAACGCTTCTAGGTGTAATCTATCTTTTGTTTTCAATGTTTAATTCTAATTTCCTTTGTTTCGTTATGAACATGAGAGGCTAAACTCGTTTTAGCCTAGGGATGCTTTAAACCCATGATTATATTTATAATATGAGTTGATAAATTCCAGTTGTGATTTCATAAATTGTGAATGCAATTTACTTAACCGTTTGATGGATAACTTATTCTTGTATGTTGATTAGGGGGGCCTACTTAATTCGCATGCTTGAATTTGGTGCTAGAATATAAGGGTGTTTCACATAATCGTTACAAACTTATATTCACAAGTAGTTACGGTTGTTTTCACAATCATGTTAAGTAAATTCCTAGCATACGTATCATGATGTCATAGTTACAAGTGCTTTGTCAATACTTATGATTTCCATTGAACGTAATGATCTTTGATTGTATCTCTATTATGATGTCATGTAGGGGACTTTTGAAGAATGCTTTGGGTTGTCGTATGATGTCATCCAATCCAATAACTTAAGGGAAATCTGAGGGTTAATTAGTGATGTCACGGTTAATCTAGGGTATTGAGGTTCATGGTTTATCGGAAAAGCAACTGGAAATCAACTTATGTTTGAATGTATCATGTGTGGAGAAGTGATGTGATATATAATAGCACACAAATTAAACCCTCTTTTTGACAATTGTAGTATAGATATAAGTAGGGATCGTTCTAGGCCGGGGATTAGGAGGGATTGCTAATCTACTCTAAACTGACTCAAAAACATAAAACTAAACTTAAAAACACTTAAATAAACTCAAAAGACTCTTAACTAAACTTATATGACTCAAAACAAACTTAAAAGACTCAAAACAACACAAAACAATAAAAAAGACTCAAACTAGACTCTAGGACTCAATTTGGACGAAAATAGAATTGGTTTTGACTCAAAATACTCAAAAACAGACAATAGCTCAGATTCTAACCTAATTGACACTTAAAACAAAGGGGGGTTTTGGTTTTGACGAATTTGAATTAAAACAAAACAGAAACTAAACTTAGACAAAGTTATGAACGAATTTGGGTATATGGATGGGTGATTAGCTAGCTAGAGGGTCCTTCTCCACACATGACACACTTGCATACAAATTGATTTCCAGTTGCTTTTCGATAAACCATGAACCTCAACACCCCAGATTAACCGTGACATCACTAATTAACCCTCAGATTTTCCTTAAGTTATTGGATTGGATGACATCATATGACAACCCAAAGCATTCTTCAAAAGTCCCCTACATGACATCATAATAGAGATACAATCAAAGATCATTACGTTCTATGAAAATCATAAGTATTGACAAAGCACTTGTAACTAAGACATCATGATACTCATGCTAGGAATTTACTTAACATGATTGTGAAAACAACCTTAACTACTTGTGAATATAAGTTTGTAACGATTATGTGAAACTCCCTTATATTCTAGCACCAAATTCAAGCATGCAAATTAAGTGTGCACCCTTAATCAACAAACAAGAATAAGTTATCCATCAAACGGTTAAGTAAATTGCATTCACAATTTATGAAATCACAACTGAAATTAATCAATTCATATTGCAAATATAATCATGGTTTCAAAGTCTCCTCTAGCTAAAACAAGTTTAGCTCCTCATGTTTACAAAACAAAGATAATTAATCTTAAACATTAAAAACAAAGATAGAATACACCTAGAAACACTCCAGGTGGCTCCTCCTTCCTTCCTTGCTGCCAACAATGGGGATTTGTGTGAATTTAGGCTCTTGAGGTGTGGTGGATGGTGTGGTGTGAATTTATGGTAGAGGGTGGTGGTTTTTGAGTGTTGTGGCATCAAGTATTTATAGGGTGAAGGGGAGGCACGAATTTGGGCTGAAAAGGAGATGAATTAGGACTCCAAATCACCAAAGAACAAGGATACTTTCAATCAGATTCCAAGGAGGACAAGGAATGGTCCTTGTGGCAGATTCTAGAACTTCTAGAAGGGTTACATGTGGCATAAACTTAATGCACGAAAATAGGGCTTCTAGAATTTGATATTTAGGTGATTTAATGTGAAAAGGAGTCCTCTTTGAAGTTGGAATTAAGGTTGATGATAGGAGCATATTTATGCGCCTTAGTTAGCTAGTTCTTATGCATTTTTTGTTATGTTTTCTTCGTTAAAGTAGTCTTTTAAGCTACTTTCATGTGTTTTCAGGTTTATAGGACATATTACATGAAATGATGCAATTTGGAGCTTTTGGAGCAAAACTGAGCTGGAATGTGGTGTATGCAAATGGAGCACGAGGAATGGATGAGGTTGAAGGTCAAAGGAGCTTAAGAAATGAAGAAATGAAAGTGAAGAGCAAAGAAGTCGGAATTGGCAACCAAAGTTTCTAAAGTTGGAAGTTTCTATTCTTGGAGGTTTCCATTTTCGTGAGTTTCTATTCTTGGCTTTGGGCTTCTAGATGACCTAAACCCTAACTCCTTGTGGACCCTAAGCCCATGCCGCACCTAAACCCTAATCCTAGCCCACTTAATCAGCCGCACCCTAGGGCCTAATCATTTAATTTCTGCCAAGTTAAACCCTAATCCATCTACCCTAAGCCCATGCCGCACCTAATGTTCTAGAAACCCTATTTTCTGGTGGATTTCCAACCCTTGCCGCACCCAAACCCTAGCCCATTTGTCTAACCTGATTTCTTTAGGGTTTGGCTGCCTATATATATATGTTTTACCACCTTGCCGCATATACCACCCTCTCCACAAATCAGAAATTTGTCAAAATATATTCAGCCCCCTTGCCGCAGCCTTCCTCCACCAATCTGCCATATTTTCACCCTTTGCCGCAACCCCCATGTCCCCTAAACACTACCATATCATTCCTTACCTACTCATCCATCTAAATAACCCCTAGAACCTGTCCTAGTTCTTGTGCCGCAGACAAGAGGAGGAGAGAAAGCTTGGGACGTTCATGCCATTCTATTGAGGATTGCTGGAACGTTTTAGGTGTTGTCTTTCCGTTGAATTCCATGTTTAATTTTGATATTCTTTGTGTTGTGAGTATGAGGAACTAAACCCCCCTTGGTTAGGGGGGAATTCAAAACCATGTGCATGCTTGCAATATGATTTGATTACATTCAGTTGTTATTTCATAAGTTATGGATTCAATTCGTTCATCTATTTGATTGATAACTTATTTGTGTATGTTGATTGAGAGTGCACGCTTAGTTTTCATGCATGAATATGATGCTAGATTATGAGGGAGTTTCACCTAATAGTTACAATCTTATAATCATAAGTAGTGAAGGTTGCTTGAAAACAATCGCGTTGAATGAATTCTTAGCATAAGTTTCATGCAATTCATAGTAACGAATGCTTCGTCAATGCTTATGTTTTTCATAGAACTTAATGATTCTTGCTTGTATCTCTATTATGCAATTCATATAGGGAACTTGTAGGGAATGTTTTGAGTTGTCGTATGCAATCATCCAACTTAATAACTTGTGGAAAAACTGAGGGTTAATTAGTGCAATTCATGGTTAATCTGGGGCGTTGAGTATTTATAATTTATTGGAAGAACAACTGAAAATCGTTTTGTTGCAAGTGTGACATGTGTGGAGAAGAACCTCCTAACTAGCCTTTTATCCATCCTTTTTATCCAAAAACATTCTACAATCTGTTTAGTTTAAAGTTTCTGTTTTATGTTAAATTTTCGTCCAAAACAAATCCACCTTTAATTTGAAGTCTTAGATTAGTTAGAAAGTGTTTTGATTTGTGTTTCTAAGTATTTTGATTCAAGTTTTCACCCAATTTCGTCCAAATTAGTGTAGGTGCTCAAAACTGCCCAGAAAGTGGTTTTTAGGCAGTTTTGAGTCTTCTAGTTGCTGTTTTGGGTTTTAGGTTTGTTTAAGTGTTTTAACTTTTAGTTTTGCATTCTTTGAGTCGAGTTTAGTGTTTTAAACTTTGTTTTTGAGTTTTTAAGTCAGTTTCCAAGTGTTTAGCAATCCCTCCTAATCCCCGGTCTAGAACGATCCCTACTTACATCTTTACTACAATTTGACAAAAAGAGGGTTTAATTTGTGTGCTTAATTATTTCGCATCAGTTGAAAAAGATTAGGATAGGATAAGATAAGATAAGGTTGGATACGGTTTGGATAAGATAAGGAAATTTGGATAAGGTTCCTTCTTTCTTGCTCTTTCCTTATCTTCTTTGCATTTGGACTTCTTTCTCCAGATTTTTAGCCTTTCCTAGCATCTCTTGACTTCAATTTCGTCCATCCACATTGCTCCATAGTTAAGCTATCCAATCCATGCCCAAAACTGCTCCAAATAGCCTCAAAATGCACTTTCTTGCTCCTTTTGCCATTAGGACCTAAAAACATATGGCTAAGGAAGCAAAAAGATGCATTTTGGAGCAAAATTGGGCTTGGAATGGATAGCTTATGTTTGGAGCAAAAGGAATGGACGAAATTGAAGACCTAATGAAGTTAGGATTCCTAATCACAAGAGGATTCCTAATCACAAGAGGATTCCTAATCAAATGAGGAATCCTAGTCAAAGAAGGTTTCCTACTTGAAGTAGGAAAGTTAAGCCAAGGTTTCCTATTTTGGTTTAATCTTTCCTAAAGCCTTAATGACTCCATATTTCAGCAATATCAAAGGATCCTACCTATTCTAGGTCACAAAACTTGCAACCTTAAGCCATGCCGTGTGTCCCTTTGTGTTCCCCTTCCTTGCCGTGCAAGGAGGGGCTTTGTTCCCTATTTTAAATACTTAAACACCTTCCTCTTTGATAGGAGCATATTTATGCTACTTAGTTATGTTGTTTCCTTGCATTTAGTTACTTAATTACTATCTATTTAAGTCTTTTAAGCTATTTTCGTATGTTTTTAGGTCCTAATGGCAAAAGGAGCAAGAAAGTGCATTTTGAGGCTATTTGGAGCAGTTTTGGGCATGGATTGGATAGCTTAACAATGGAGCAAAGAGGATGGACGAAATTGAAGTCAAGAAGGGCTAGGAAAGGCTACAAATCTGGAGAAAGAAGTCCAAATGCAAAGAAGATAAGGAAATAGCAAGAAATAAGGAACCTTATCCAACCTTATCTTATCCTATCCTAACCAACCTTATCCTTTCCTAACTCTAAAATTATCTTATCTTATCCTATCCTAATCTTTTCCTACCTTAATTCCAACTTCAAAGAGGACTCCTTTTCACATTAAATCACCTAAATATCAAGTTCTAGAAGCCCTATTTTCGTGCATTAAGTTTATTCCACATGTAACCCTTCTAGAAGTTCTAGAATCTGCCACAAAGACCATTCCTTGTCCTCCTATGCATCTAATTGAAAGTATCCTTGTTCTTTGGTGATTTGGAGTCCTAATTCCTCTCATTTTCAGCCCAAATTCGTGCCTCCCCTTCACCCTATAAATACTTGATGCCACAACACTCAAAAACCACCACCCTCTACCACAAATTCACACCACACCATCCACCACACCTCAAGAGCCTAAATTCACACAAATCCTCATTGTTGGCAGCAAGGAAGGAAGAAGGAGCCACCTGGAGCTTTTCTAGGTGTATTCAATCTTTGTTTTCAATGTTTAATTTATATTCTCTTTGTTTTGTTGTAAACATGAGGAACTAATTTTGTTTTGGCTAGGGGAGACTTTGAAACCATGATTATATTTGCAATATGAATTGATTAATTCCAGTTGTGATTTCATAAATTGTGAATGCAATTTACTTAACCGTTTGATGGATAACTTATTCTTGTTTGTTGATTAAGGGTGCACACTTAGTTTGCATGCATGAATTTGGGGCTAGAATATAAGGGAGTTTCACATAATCGTTACAAACTTATATTCACAAGTAGTTAAGGTTGTTTTCACAATAATGTTAAGTAAATTCCTAGCATGAGTATCATGATGTCATAGTTACAAGTGCTTTGTCAATACTTATGATTTTCGTAGAACGTAATGATCTTTGATTGTATCTCTATTATGATGTCATGTAGGGGACTTTTGAAGAATGCTTTGGGTTGTCGTATGATGTCATCCAATCCAATAACTTAAGGAAAATCTGAGGGTTAATTAGTGATGTCACGGTTAATCTGTGGTGTTGAGGTTCATGGTTTATCGGAAAAGCAACTGGAAATCAATTTGTATGCAAGTGTGTCATGTGTGGAGAAGAATCCTCTAGCTATCTAATCATCCATCGTTTTCCCCAAATTCGTCCAAATCCTATTCAAGTCTTTTAGTCACTTGTTTTTATCTTAAATTCGTCAAAAACCCAATCCCCTTTATTTAGTTGTGTCAAATCTGTCCTAATTAGTGTTTTTGAGTGTTTTGAGTCAAAACCAAACCTATTTTCGTCCAAGTTGAGTCTTAGAGTCTAGTTTGAGTCTTTTTGATTGTTTTGTGTTGTTTTGAGTCTTCAAAGTTTGTTTTGAGTCATAAAAGTTAGTTAAGAGTCTTTTGAGTCTTCAAAGTTTCATTAGATTAGCAATCTGATAGGAGCATATTCATGCGACTTAATTAGCTTGTTCTCGTGCATTTATGTTGTGTTTCCTTAGCTATTTTAGTGTTTAAAGTCACTTTGTTGCATTTTCAGATTATAAGGCCAAAGTGTGCAAGAAGATGCAAATTGGAGCTTTTTGGAGCAAATGAGGAATGAATGGGTTGAAGACTTGAAGAAACGATGAATTCTTACTCCAACGATGAATTCCTACCAAAATGAGGATTCCTACTCAAACAAGGATTCCTACTTGAAGTAGGAAAGTTAACCCTAAGTTTCCTGTTTTGGTAACCTTTCCTAATCTTAAACGTCCGTATTTTCTAGCCACTTTGAAGTCCTTGTAGGCACTTTAGGACACAAAACGAAGGCCCTAGGGCCCTTAACACCATTTGCCGTGCCCAATCCCTTTCTTTCCTTCCCTTGCCGTGCAAGGGGGGGTATTTAGGTCCAATATCATTCACTTAAACCCTATTTCCCTCTCATAACCTAACCCTAGCCGCACCTTGCAGCCATCCCCTTTAATTTCTGATTTTATTTCCTAATTCTAGGGCCTTTGACTTAATTTTAATTAATAAAAATAAACTAGGGTTTGAATTTCTGAAACCCTAGGTTCTCCACCACTTAGCCGCACTATATTCCCAATCATTCATTCTTTTCATCTTGCAGCCGCATCTCCCATCCATCATCCAAAAACCCAAAACACACATCTCAGCCGTACCTATTAGTAAACCCTAAACACTTCTCATTTATCCAAGTCAGCCACCATCATACACATTTTTCACCCTAGCCGTTCATATTCATTCACTTCTCATTCATTTTATTCGGCGACCATTCACAATTATCCTCCCTAGCCGTCACTCCCAAAATCATACACCCTAATTCTCCCTAAGCTGCAGCCACCATCACCCATTCTCTCCCATTCTCTCCCTTTGCCGCAGCATTCACCCTTCCATTCCAGCCATCTTCCACACACTTCCCACCATTGCCACAGCCTTTCCACCATTCTCCCCTCCATTCCACACCTCCACACATCTTCCACAAACCTTGCCGCACCACTAAATCCCCATAAACCCATCTACAACCCAGAAATCATCCTAAATCATCCAAAAACCCTCTCTGCCGCAGCAAGGAGAACAAAGAAAGAGGACTTTAAAACGCGCAGAAATTCAAGTGGAGTCATTGGGCGTTCTAGGTGTAATCAATCCTTTGTTCTTTATGTTTAAATTCAATTTTATTCTCTTTCTGTGAACATGAGAGGCTAAATCCCTAATTAGCTACGGGGTGATTCGAAACCATGTTTATGCTTGCAATATGAATTGATTACCTTTGGTTGGAATTTCATGTATTGTGGTTTCAATTTGTTTAACTGCTTGATTGATAACTTATTTGTGTATGTTTATTGAGAGTGCACGCTTAATTTTCATGCATGAATATGACGCTAGAATATAAGTGAATTTCACCTAATAGTTATGAACTTATATTCACAAGTAGTGGAGGTTGCTTATAAACAATCGCGTTAAATGAATTCCTGGCAAGAGTATCATGCTTTTCATAGTTACAAATGCCTTGTCGATGCTTATGATTTCCAAAGAACGTAATGATTCTAACTTGTATCTTTATCATGCTGTTCTTATAGAGAACTTGTTAGAAATAATTTGGTTGCGATGCATATTCATCCAATTCAATGATTCTAGGGAAATCTGAAGGTTAATTTAAGCGGACCTAATTAACTTGGAGTGTCGAGGTTCATAATTCATCGAAAGACCAACTAAAAATCAAATTGTATGCAAGTGTGACATGTGTGGAGAAGAACCTTCTAGCTAGCATTCATCCATATTTTCATCACATTCATATTTACATTCTGCCTTTAAATTACAATCTCTGCATTTAGTTTAATTTCGTCAAAACCTCAATCCCCCTTTACTTTAGTGTCCAATTTAGTTAGAAAGTGTCTTAGTTTGTGTTTATAAGTGTTTTGAATCAATTTGTTTCCCAAATTCGTCCAAAGTAGTCAAAGTGCTCAAAACTGCCCAGAAAGTGTTTTTAAGGCAGTTTTGAGTGTTTTGGTGTTGTTTTGAGTCTTTTGATTTGTTTTAGTGTTTTTATTGTTTAGTTTTGCATTCTTTGAGTCTAGTTTAGTGTTTTAACCTTTGTTTTACGTTTTTGAGTCAGTTTCCAAGTGATTTTGCAATCCCTCCTAATCCCCGGTTAAGAACGATCCCTACTTATACTTATACTACAATTGTCAAAAGAGGGTTTTAATTTGTGTGCTTAATTAGTTTGCATCACAATCCCTCCTAATCCCCGGCCTAGAACGATCCCTACTTATATCTATACTACAATTGTCAAAAAGAGGGTTTAATTTGTGTGCTATTATATATCACATCAAATTTTTGGCGCCGTTGCCGGGGATTAGCAACTTTGCTAACCCCCCGTTGTTTCCCTTTGTTTCTGTTTATGTATTTTAGTTTTAGTTTCTGATTTGTGTTTTGTTTTGTTTTGTTGCTTTTAGGTACTAGAGAAGCACAACATGGCACTTGATAATGCTTCTCTTTTGTCACAGCTCATGGAAAGGTCCTAAATGCAAAGAGTTGGTACATTTGATCATAATCAATCAAGGAACGACGTGTTTTCCAATACTTACAATTCGGATTGGAGTGATCATTCAAACTCTATGTGGTGGGAACTGATAGGAGCATATTTACGCACCTTAGTTTAGCTTGTTTTTGTGCATTTATAGTGTTTTTCCTTAGTAAAGTAGTCTTTTAAGCTAGTTCTATGTGTTTTCAGGTTTTAAGGGCAAAGTATGCAAACGGATGCATTTTGGAGCCTTTTGGAGCAAATTAGAGCTTGGAATGGACATCATATGCTTGGAGCCAAGATGATGGACGAAATTGAAGATTTGAAGATGATGTTTCCTACTTGAACAAGGTTTCCTAGTCGAAGTAGGAAAGCGCCTAATTAAAAGATGAAATCCTAGTCAACAAAGGATTCTTAATTGAAGAAGGATTCCTAATCAACAAGGGATTCCTAGAAGAATGAAGATTCCTACTCAAATAAGGTTTCCTACTTGATGAAGGAAAGTCAAAATCCAAATGGTCTCAAGTGAAGCAACAAAGAAGTTTTCCAAGTCCAAGAAGGAAAAGGAGTCCAAGATGAAGAAGGAATGACGAAGACAAGGTTTCCTAATCCTAATAGGCAAAGTTTCCAAGTGCAATAAGGAGTCCTTATCCATTTAGGGCACTTTATCCATTTAGGATACCTTATCCTTGTTCTAGAAACCTTATCCATCATTGCCGTGAGTTTTCCTTGCATTAGAGGGTTTCTAGAAGCCCTAATCTGCCCTATCCTTTAGTGCCGCACCTATCCCTTCTAGAAAGCTGCTTTCCCTTGCCTTGCAAGGCATTCTAGAAGCCTTATCACCTCATCTCCTTACCTGCCGCACCTAGGAAGCATTATCCCTTTTTATTTCTGATTTCTAAGCCTATTTCCTTGTGGATTTGGGTTATTCAAGTCCATATCTGATTACCCTAGGGTTTTAAGTGCCTATATATACTCATACTAACCCCTAGATCAGGATACCACCTCTCATACACATTCATTCATTCCAGAAATTCGTCCAACCCTCTCCACACCCTTGCCGCAGCCACCAAACACCTTTCTCCTTAGTTTTAAGCTTTGCCGCACCATCCCCTTCCCCTAAACACTACTACATCCCTCCATGACCATGCATCCATACACCTAAGGCCCTAAACCTGTCCCTAGACCTTTGCCGCACCAAGGAGGAGGAGAAGGAAGCTCGGAAGTTCATGCAATTCAAGTTCGCGTCGCTGGAATTTCTAGGTGTTTCTTTTCCTTTGATTTCAATGTTTAATTTCAATTCTCTTTGTTTTGTGCGTATGAGGAACTAAACCCCCCCCCTTGGCTAGGGGGGATTCGAAATACATGTTTATGCTTGCGATATGATTTGATTACTTCTAATTGCGTTTCATAAGTTGTGAATTCAATTTACTTATCTATGTGAATTACACTGATTTGTGTGTGTTGGTTGAGAGTGCACGCTTAATTATCATGCATAAATTGGATGCTAGGATATAAGGAAATTTCACCTAATCGTTATGGAATTATATTCACAAGTAGTAAAAGTTGATGATCTCAATTGCGTTAAGTAAATTCTTGGCATAAGTTTCATGCAATTCATAGTAACGAGTGCTTCGTCAATGCTTATGGTTTTCAAAGAACTTAATGATTCTTGCTTGTATCTCTATTATGCAATTCATGTAGGGAACTTGTGGGGAATGCTTTGAGTTGTCGTATGCAATCATCCAATTCAATAACGTTAGGAAAATCTGAGGGTTAATTAGTGCAATTCACGGTTAATCTGGGGCGTTGAGAATTCATGGGTTATTGAAAAGCAATTGGAAATCGTTTTATATGCAAGTATAACATGTGTGGAGATGAACCCCTTAGCTAGCTTCCCATCCATTCAATTCCATCAAATTCGTTTTTACAATCTGTTCTAATTTAAAAAGTTTGTTTTGTTTTTAAATTCGTCCAAAACCAATCCCCCTTTACTTTGTTGAGTCATAGTAGTTAGAAATCACTTTAGTTTGTGTTTTTAAGTGTCTTAGGTCAAGTTAAAACCAATTTTCGTCCAAAGTTGTGTCTAGTGTTCAAAACTGCCCAGATTGTGTTTTTAAGGCAGTATTGAGTGTTTTGGGTGCTGTTTTGAGTCTTTTGGTTTGTTTTGGTGTTTTAAAGTTTAGTTTTGCATTCTTTGAGTCTAGTATAGTGTTTTAAACTTGTTTTTACGTATTTGCGTCAATTTTCAAGTGATTTTGCAATCCCTCCTAATCCCCGGCCTAGAACGATCCCTACTTACATACTTACTACAATTGATAAAAAGAGGGTTAATTTGAGTGCTATTATATTTCACATCAGGAACCTCAAAATGTTCAACAAGAAGGATATTGGCAGCCATATGAGGAGTTCTATTCAAGACCTATGCAGCCACCACAACCTCATATACAATATGCCCAACCAAACTCAGGTTCGTCAATAGATTATAATCAAATTCTTAATGAATTAATTTCTTTGGTGCAGGGCTCACAAAATCAAGCCAAGGAGGCTCAACAAGGAGAATATTGGCAGCCATGTGAGGAGTTCTATACAACACCTATGCAGCCACCACAACCTGCCCAAACATATTCAGGTACGTCTTTGTATAATGATATGCTTATTAAGTTACTCACCAATTTGTCTCAGGGGCAAGAAAATCAAAACAAAGCAATGCAAAATCAAGACAAAAGGTTGGACCACTTGGAAAAGCAAATTGGGCAGATAGCGGAGTTCGTAGGACAATTTCGAGACCAAGGCAAACTCCCTATTTCAACCATTGCAAATCCGAATGGAGGATTTGAAACTGCCAAGGAAATCATTTTGAGAAGTAGCAAAGAGGTTGGAACAGACCCTAAACCATCAAAATCAAATTACAAGGAAGATGAAAGATTGCAATTTGAGGAAGAGGAACACACCCAACCCACGGCAAGGGTGGAAACACCTTTGCCGCAGGCACCTATTGTTGCTACGCCATCCAATTCAGGTAAGGTTGTTCCAAATTTAATTATTTCTAACCCCGTTCCACCAAATGTCCCTATTCCTTGCAGGTTCATGAATTCCAAGGAAGAAGAAAGTGAAAAAGACATCTTGGAAGCCCTTCCAAAGGTGCAAAGTATGGAATATCAAGAATTCGTCAAAGAGGATATACTTGAGACAACAATTCGCAAAGAAATTGGATTTTATGACACGGGACAAGTCATAACTCTCAAATCACCAAATCTAGCTGAATTTTCTAGTCCTACAACTTTCGAAGGGGTGTTTATTCTTGAGTTCATGTCTGAGCACACAGGTAAGCCACCTCCCCGAATTTCAATTTTCTTTTATACTAATATGTTGTTAATGATTCAGGCACCCACTCTAGAATTTAAACCATTAATGGATCATCTCAAGTATCACCTCCCATTCAAAGATCAATTACATGCTATGGGACCTAGGGGAGCTTAAAAGGAGGTATCGTCCAGCTGGAAGACGTTAAAGCAAGCGCTTCTTGGGAGGCAACCCATGCATTCAAATAAAGAAGACCTAGGAATCTCCGGCTCCACAACCAGATTTGCGTTCCTAAACCCTACTCTTTATTGCTTTTACTTTGCCATGATTGTCATGTTTGTTAGTTGTGTTATTTGTTTGTTTGTTTGTGAGTCTATGCTTAAAACATTGAGGACAATGTTTGGTTTAAGTGCAGGGGGGGTAAAAAAGTGTTTTCCATGCAAATTCATGGGATTTTATCACCCATCATTTCTAAAGTTGTTTTTCACTGTTTTTAAGTGTTTTTAGTGTATTTTGAAGTGTTTTTATGTGTCTTAAACAGAAAATCCGAAAATTTGAAAAAAAATCGAAAAAGAGTGTTTTAAAAACCCAAAAAGAGTTGTTTTTAGAGTCGTTTTTGTTTTTATGTTTGTTTGTGTCTTAGGATACCTTCCAACACAATGATGAGGATTTGGTTTTTAATTGCATGACTGTTGAAGAAAGTTACAAACATGGATGGGAGTTTGATATACTCTTTGGTTTATGCTTTGTTGTAGTTGACATTTACGAATTCACAAGTAATCACAAGGGAAAAAATCAGTTTTTGTAACATGCTTGAAGGAAGGAACTCAAACTAACGCTACAACCCTGAGAGACTTGAGCCTAAACATTCTTTCGAGAGTTATTAATCTTGATGTTCTTGTTTTCTAAAGTCGTTGCATGATCTCATTATTCTTTGCTTGGTTGCTACTTAGAATGCGTTTTATCACTATAGTTCCAAATACTAGAACTCATGCCCATTTCATTCAAAGCATAAAATTGAGTACATAACATAAAACAAGATGAAGTTGTTTAGTTAAAACCAGAGCCAAAAAGCCTTACCCTTTGCATATGTATTGTATGTTAACCCCTTTGAGCCTTAGTTAGCCTAATTTTCTTTGTTAACCATATTATCCTTACCTAGCCTAGAATAGGACTATCCATACCCTTGTTCTTAAAGTATAGTAAAGCATGACTTAGAGGGAATTCCTTTTATTCTACAATTTGCAGAAAAACAAGTGTGGGGGAAGGATTTTCGTGGGAATCTAGGGGGATGGATGATTTATGTGCCAAAGAAAAGAATAGGGCACGAAAAAAAAAAAAAAAAAAAAAAAAAAAAAACGTGAAAAAGAAGGAAAAGAAAGAAAAAAGAGTTGGAATTAAGTGAGAATGAACTCACAAGTGTTGATTGTTGAAGAAAGGGTCCAAAAGTTTGAATTTGACCCTAAGTTATGTGTGAATCTTCCCTTGGTGTTCAATGTTGATTTCTGCGTTCAAAAGTGAATTCTAAGTGTTTATGTCATTACTTTGCTTACTATTGCTTTAAGAACTTTTGTTTATCCTTACCTTTCTTTGTTAGCCAATACCTTAGCCCTGTTACAACCCTTTGACTTCGATCTTGATTGTTATGTGTTTCAATATGTGGAGTTTAAAATTGGTTTGAGCATATGGTATCCCTGGTTCTCGCGTCTAAGTAGTGGCATTTCATTCATGAGATCATACATATAATGTTAATAATTCTAGAAAATGCTTTCTTTGATTCTACATATGTGAGTATTAGTCTACATGTTTACATCAATCTTCTCACATATACCTAGTATAGGGAGTGTAGTCAGAAAATCTGTGTGAAAATAGAGAGTATATCCAGTGAGGAATTGAGGAATTCTCTAAGGCATGTTACTACATTCAAAATCATGTTTTAATTGATTAAATGTGAGCTAGTGAGTGGTAACTATGATTAAGTATATGCTCGAGGGAAGGGATAATTAAAATCTAAGTATGTGGTGTTCTTTAATGTGTCATGTTCATTGGAAATCCCTGAGGTACATGTTGGAAGGTCTAGATTGTGTTTTGTTTGTTTTGTTTATTTCGTTTTGCTCGAGGACTAGCAAAAGCTAAGTGTGGGGGAATTTGATAGGAGCATATTTATGCTACTTAGTTATGTTGTTTCCTTGCATTTAGTTACTTAATTACTATCTATTTCAGTCTTTTAAGCTATTTTCGTATGTTTTTAGGTCCTAATGGCAAAAGGAGCAAGAAAGTGCATTTTGAGGCTATTTGGAGCAGTTTTGGGCATGGATTGGATAGCTTAACAATGGAGCAAAGAGGATGGACGAAATTGAAGTCAAGAAGGGCTAGGAAAGGCTACAAATCTGGAGAAAGAAGTCCAAATGCAAAGAAGATAAGGAAATAGCAAGAAATAAGGAACCTTATCCAACCTTATCTTATCCTATCCTAACCAACCTTATCCATTCCTAACTCTAACATTATCTTATCTTATCCTATCCTAATCTTTTCCTACCTTAATTCCAACTTCAAAGAGGACTCCTTTTCACATTAAATCACCTAAATATCAAGTTCTAGAAGCCCTATTTTCGTGCATTAAGTTTATTCCACATGTAACCCTTCTAGAAGTTCTAGAATCTGCCACAAAGACCATTCCTTGTCCTCCTTGGAATCTAATTGAAAGTATCCTTGTTCTTTGGTGATTTGGAGTCCTAATTCCTCTCCTTTTCAGCCCAAATTCGTGCCTCCCCTTCACCCTATAAATACTTGATGCCACAACACTCAAAAACCACCACCCTCTACCACAAATTCACACCACACCATCCACCACACCTCAAGAGCCTAAATTCACACAAATCCTCATTGTTGGCAGCAAGGAAGGAAGAAGGAGCCACCTGGAGCTTTTCTAGGTGTATTCAATCTTTGTTTTCAATGTTTAATTTATATTCTCTTTGTTTTGTTGTAAACATGAGGAACTAATTTTGTTTTGGCTAGGGGAGACTTTGAAACCATGATTATATTTGCAATATGAATTGATTAATTCCAGTTGTGATTTCATAAATTGTGAATGCAATTTACTTAATCGTTTGATGGATAACTTATTCTTGTTTGTTGATTAAGGGTGCACACTTAGTTTGCATGCATGAATTTGGGGCTAGAATATAAGGGAGTTTCACATAATCGTTACAAACTTATATTCACAAGTAGTTAAGGTTGTTTTCACAATAATGTTAAGTAAATTCCTAGCATGAGTATCATGATGTCATAGTTACAAGTGCTTTGTCAATACTTATGATTTTCATAGAACGTAATGATCTTTGATTGTATCTCTATTATGATGTCATGTAGGGGACTTTTGAAGAATGCTTTGGGTTGTCGTATGATGTCAACCAATCCAATAACTTAAGGAAAATCTGAGGGTTAATTAGTGATGTCACGGTTAATCTGGGGTGTTGAGGTTCATGGTTTATCGGAAAAGCAACTGGAAATCAATTTGTATGCAAGTGTGTCATGTGTGGAGAAGAATCCTTTAGCTATCTAATCATCCATCGTTTTTCCCAAATTCGTCCAAATCCTATTCAAGTCTTTTAGTCACTTGTTTTTATCTTAAATTCGTCAAAAACCCAATCCCCTTTATCTAGTTGTGTCAAATCTGTCCTAATTAGTGTTTTTGAGTGTTTTGAGTCAAAACCAAACCTATTTTCGTCCAAGTTGAGTCTTAGAGTCTAGTTTGAGTCTTTTTTATTGTTTTGTGTTGTTTTGAGTCTTCAAAGTTTGTTTTGAGTCATAAAAGTTAGTTAAGAGTCTTTTGAGTTTATTTAAGTGTTTTA
The DNA here is from genome assembly GCF_041283825.1 of Pyrus communis. Lineage (NCBI taxonomy): Eukaryota > Viridiplantae > Streptophyta > Magnoliopsida > Rosales > Rosaceae > Pyrus > Pyrus communis. Next base: position 24,859,308 of record NC_142569.1, read on the forward strand.
AAACATATTTTCACATCTTTGAGTCGATTTTCATTAGATTAGCAATCCTTCCTAATCCCCGGCCTAGAACGATCCCTACTTATATCTATACTACAATTGTCAAAAAGAGGGTTTAATTTGTGTGCTATTATATATCACATCACTCTTTCATAGCAAGCTCAGTCATAACTCACATACCCTTTTCTATACCAAAATTCTTGCCTAATTTCAGAAATAAAAAGCATTCCTTCCTTACAAGCCCTTGCCGCAACTTTTAATTAAGTTTCCTTTAAATTTCTGATTTGATTTCCTATTTCTAGAAGCTTTGGACTTAATTTCTGTTTACCTAAATAACCTAGGGTTTTAATTCCTGAAATCCTATAAAGAAACATCCTTATAGCAGCCACAAAGTTTCATTCATTCACCATTCACGCCAGAAAATCATCCCATCCCTCTAACACATCCATACTTCACCATTCTCCATATTTTCTGCCCAAAACCAACCCTTGCCGTCCCCTACATCCATCCCAAACCTAAATCCATCATTCTACATCATCCATAACCCCCTAAACTCACCAAAACCTCTTGTGCCGTAGCAAAGGAGAGGAAGAAGATTGCTTGAAGATTCTAGCCATTCAACATTGGATCGTTGGAGTATTTAGGTGTTCTCTTTCTTATATTTACAATGTATAAATTTGTTTTCCTTTGTTTTGTGAACATGAGGAACTAAGCCTTTTGGCTAGGGGGCTATTCAATACCATGATTATGCTTGCAAGATGAATTGATTACATCCAATTGTTATTTCATAAGTTGTGAATTCAATTTGCTTAACTGTTTGATTGATAACTCATTCTTGTGTGTTGATTAAGGTGGCCACTTAGTTTTTCATGCAGGAATTTGAAGCTAAAATATAAGGGAATTTCACCTAATAGTTATAACCTTATCTTTGCTAGTAGTGAAGGTCGTTTATCGACGATCGCGTTAAGTGAATTCTTGGCAAACGTTTCATGCTTTTCATAGTAACAATTCCCTCGTCAATACTTATAGTTTTCATGAAACTTAATGATCTTTGATTGTACCTTTATTGTGCTTTTCACGTAAGGGACTTTTAGAGAATGTTTTGAGTTGTTGTATGCGCATTCCCACCCAATTCAATAACTTAAGGAAAACTTGAAAGTTAAAAAAGTGTTGTTCACGGTTAACTTGGGGTATTGAGTTTCATGATTTATTGAAAGAAGCAATTGGAAATCAAGTTGAATGCAAGTGTGTCATGTGTGGAGAAGAACCCTCTAGTTAGCCCATCATTCATCAATTCACCTAATTTAGTCTAAAGAATCTGTTTTCTTTGTTCTTGTCTTAATTTACTTAATTTTCGTCAAAACCAATTCCCCCATTAATTTAAGGTGTTAGATTAGTTAGAAATCAATTTAGTTGATGTTTTTAAGTGTTTTGAGTCAAGTGATAACTTAATTTCGTCCAGATTTGAGTAAAGTGTTCAAAACTGCCCAGAAAGTGTTTTTAAGGCAGTTTTGAGTGTTTGTTTGCTGTTTTGAGTCTTTTGATTCGTTTTGGTGTTTTATAGTTTAGTTTTGCATTCTTTGAGTCTAGTTGAGTGTTTAAACTTTGTTTTTACGATTTTGAGTCAGTTTAGAGTGATTTAGCAATCCCTCCTAATCCCCGGTTTAAGAACGATCTCTACTTACATATCTACTACAATTGTCAACAAGAGCGTTTAATTTGTGTGTTAAGTAATTTTCGCATCAAGAGCAGAAGCCTTGGACGTTTTGGCCATTCAAGCTTGGATTGTTGGAGCATTTCTAGGTGTATTCAATCTTTGTTTTCAATGTTTAATTTATATTCTCTTTGTTTTGTTGTAAACATGAGGAGCTAAACTTGTTTTAGCTAGGGGAGACTCTGAAACCATGATTATATTTGCAATATGAATTGATTAATTCCAGTTGTGATTTCATAAATTGTGAATGCAATTTACTTAACCGTTTGATGGATAACTTATTCTTGTTTGTTGATTAAGGGTGCACACTTAGTTTGCTTGCATGAATTTGGGGCTAGAATATAAGGGAGTTTCACATAATCGTTACAAACTTATATTCACAAGTAGTTAAGGTTGTTTTCACAATCATGTTAAGTAAATTCCTAGCATGAGTTTCATGATGTCATAGTTACAAGTGCTTTGTCAATACTTATGATTTTCATAGAACGTAATGATCTTTGATTGTATCTCTATTATGATGTCATGTAGGGGACTTTTGAAGAATGCTTTGGGTTGTCGTATGATGTCATCCAATCCAATAACTTAAGGAAAATCTGAGGGTTAATTAGTGATGTCACGGTTAATCTGGGGTGTTGAGGTTCATGGTTTATCGAAAAGCAACAAGAAATCAATTTGTATGCAAGTGTGTCATGTGTGGAGAAGGACCCTCTAGCTAGCTAATCACCCATCCATATCCCCAAATTCGTCCAAACCTTGTTTAAGTCTTTTAGTTACTTGTTTTTCTCTTAAATTCATCAAAAACCCAATCCACTTTATTTAGTTGTGTCAAATCTGTCCTAAAATGTGTTTTTGAGTCTTTTGAGTCAAAACCAATTCTATTTTCGTCCAAATTGAGTCCTAGAGTCTAGTTTGAGTCTTTTTGATTGTTTTGTGTTCTTTTGAGTCTTTTGAGTTTATTTTGAGTCATATAGGTTTAGTTAAGAGTCTTTGAGTTTGTTTAAGTGTTTTTAAGCATATTTTTGTATCTTTGAGTCAGTTTTCATTAGATTAGCAATCCCTCCTAATCCCCGGCCTAGAACGATCCCTACTTATATCTATACTACAATTGTCAAAAAGAGGTCTTTTGAGTTTTCATTAAATAGCTTAAACTACTAAAATAACTATGAACTAACAACATAAATGCACGAAAACAAGCTACCTATGTCGCCTAAATATGCTCCTATCAAATTCCCCCACACTTAGCTTTTGCTAGTCCTCGAGCAAAACAAATCAAACAAAACTAACAAAATGAAACAAACTCTAGACCTTCCAGCATGTACCTCAAGGATTTCCAATGCACATGACATATCAAAGAACATCATTCCCACGGTTTCTAGCTTTCTTTACACTTTAGCAAACACATAACCATAGTTACCACTTACTAGTTCACATTTAATCAATTAAAACAACGTTTTGGAAGTAGTAACATGCCTTAGAGAATTTTCTCAATTCCTCACTAGAATACTCTCTATTTTCACACAGATTTTCTAACTACACTCCCTACACTAGGTATATGTGAGAAGATTGATGTAAACATGTAGACTAACACTCACATATGTTATAACAAAGAAAGCATTTTCTGGAATCATGACAATGATATGTAAATGATCTCATGAATGGAATGCTACTACTTAGAACGAGAACCAGTGATTCCATATGCTCATACCACATTCAAACTCCACATATTGAACACATAACATCAAGATAGAAGTTGAGGGTTGTAACAGGGTTAAGGGTATTGGTTAACAAAGAAAGGTGAAGGATAAACAAGGGTTCTTAAAGCAATAGGAAGCAAAGTAATGAAATTGACACTTAAACTCACTTTTAATGACAGAAATCAACTTTTAAACACAAGGGAAGATTCATGCAACATTTAGGGTCAAATCCACTCTTTTGGACCCTTCCTTCAACAACCAACACTTGTGAGATCATTCTCACTTATTTCTCACTCTTTTTCTTTCTTTTCAACACTTTTCTATTTTCTTTTTATTTTCCACGAATTTTTTTTTCTTTATTTCCTTCTTTTGCCGTGCCCTATCATCTTCCCCCACACTCGTTTTCTGCAATATATTGATCAAAAGGAGTTCATTCTAAGTCGTGCTTCACTATCCTTTAAGAACAAGGGTATGGGAAGTCCTAATCTAGGCTAGGTAAGGATAATGTGGCTAACAAAGAAAATAGGCTTGAAAAGGCTCGAAAGGGTTAATCCTACAATACATATGAAAAGGGATAGGCTTTTTGGCTTTGGCTTGACTAACAACTTCATCTTATTGTATGTTATGCAATCAATATCATGCTTTGAATGAAATGGGCATGAGTTCTAGTATTTGGAACTATAATGACATACATTCCAAGTAGCAACCAAGCAAAGAATGATGAGATCATGCAACGACTTTAGAAAACAAGAAATCACAGATTATAATCTCCAAAGAACGTTATAGGCTCAAGTCTCTCAAGGATGTAGCTTTAGTTTGAGTTCCTTCCTTCAAGCATGTTACAAAAACTGATTTTCTCTTTGTAATTACATGTGAATTCGTAAACTATAACCATAACCAAGCATAAACCAAAGCGTAAATCAAACTTCCATCCACGTTTACAACATTCTTTAATAGTCATGCAATTACAAACCAAATCCTCATCATTGTGTTGGAAGGTATCCTAAGACACAAACAAACACACAAAAACAACTTTAAAACAACTCTTTTTGGGTTTTTCAAAACTCTTGCAATTTTTTTGTAAATTTTCGGATTTTCTGATCCAAACACATAAAAACACTTCAAAACACACTAAAATCACTTAAAACAGTGAGAAACAACATTAGAAGTGATAGGTGATAAAATCCCACGAAAATCATGCAAAAACAACTTGTTTACCCCCCCAATACTTAAATCAAACATTGTCCTCAATGTTTCAAACAAAGACTCACATTCAAACAAACAACATAAACTAACATGACGAAATAAAAACAATAAAGAGAGAAGTTTAGGAACGCAAATCTGATTGTTTGGAATAAATTGTTGGATTGCCTAAGTCCTCTCTAGTTGAATGCATGGGTTGCCTCCCAAGAAGCACTTGCTTTAATGTCTTGCAGCCGGACGAACTCTCTTCTTAGCATCAATTGGAACCCACGACATGGAATATATCTTTGAATGGAAGGTGATACTTGAAATGATCCGGTAATGGTTTAAATTCAAGATTGGGTGCCTGAATCATCAACAACCTCTTAGTATAAAAGGAAATTGAAATTGGAGGGGGTGGCTTACTGATGTGATAAAAGATAGCACTCAAATAAAACCCTCTTTTTGACAATTGTAGTATAGATATAAGTAGGGATCGTTCTAGGCCGGGGATTAGGAGGGATTGCTAATCTAATGAAAATTGACTCAAAGATGTAAAAATATGTTTTAAAACACTTTAAATAGACTCACAAGACTCTTACTAAATTATATGACTCAAAACAAACTTTAAAGACTCAAAACAACCAAAAACAACCAAAAAGACTCAATTTAGACTCTAGGACTTAATTTGGACGAAAATACACTTGGTTTTGACTCTAAAGACTAAAAAAGGCTCTTTTGGACAGATTTGGAACAAGTAAGAAAAGGGGTTTTGATTTTAGACGAATTTAAAAGAAAACAAGTAACTTAAAACTTTAGAACAGATTTTGGACAAAAATAAGAAAAACTAATGGATGATGGGATAGCCAAGGGATACTTCTCCACACATGATACGTTCTAACATAAATTGATTTCCAGTTGCTTTTCCGATAAACCATGAACCTCAACACCCCAGATTAACCGTGAATTGCACTAATTAACCCTCAGATTTTCCTCACGTTATTGAATTGGATGATTGCATACGACAACTCAAAGCATTCCCCACAAGTTCCCTACATGAATTGCATAATAGAGATACAAGCAAGAATCATTAAGTTCTTTGAAAACCATAAGCATTGACGAAGCACTCGTTACTATGAATTGCATGAAACTTATGCCAAGAATTTACTTAACATGATTGTGAAAACAACCTTAACTACTTGTGAATATTAGTTTGTGACGATTATGTGAAACACCCTAATATTCTAGCCCCAAATTCAAGCATGCAAATTAAGTAGGCCTCCCTAATAAACATACAAGAATAAGTTATCCGTCAAACGGTTAAGTAAATTGCGTTCACAATTTATGAAATCACAACTGGACTCAATCAACTCATATTATAAATGTAATCATGGTTTCAAAGCATCCCTAGGCTAAAACGAGTTTAGCCTCTCATGTTCATGACAAAACAAAGCAACATAGATTTAAACATTAATAATAAAGGATAGATTACACCTAGAAACGTCCAACACTCCAACTTGAATGCACAAACGCCCAAGGCTTGGTCTTCCTTCTCCTCCTCCTTGCTAAATCACGGCAAAGGGTCTATGATGGTGTATGGAGGTTGGGATGGAGGTGTAGAAGTAGGGGGATGATGGATGGGTGGTTGTAAGGTCACGGCAAAGGATGGTTGTGTTTATGAATGAATGATTGTTGTGTGAAGGGTGGTGCCCTAAATGGTGCGGCAAAGGGCTGTTTATATAGGCTAGTTTGGCACACTTAGTGAAGGAAAAGGATTGCCTAATCCTATTGAAAAAGGGTTAATTCAAGGCAGAAATCAAGTGGGATTGGGAATAGGAATTTTGGCTAGGAATTAGGGAGTCCTAGAAGGCTAGGTGCGGCACACATGTAGGGATAGGATTAGGTGTTCTAGAAACTGTGTTTAAGGCAGATTTCCTAATCCTAAAGGGCCTAGGATATGTGATATAAGAGAAGGAAAAGGTTTTCAATTCCTAAACCTACTAGGAGGGGTGTCTTGCGGCATTGGTATGGATAAGTCTTCTAGAAACTGAAATAGGTGTTTAAATGTGTAATTGATTCTCCCTAAGTAGCTAGGTTTAAGCCCCCACCTGATTTGGATAGGATAGAATAGGATAATGTTAGAGATAGGATAGGATAAGGTTTCTAGGATAGGATAAGATAAGGTTGGATAAGGTTCCTTGTTTCTTGCTTCTTCCTTATCTTGATTGTATTAGGACTTCTTCCACCAGATTTGTAGCCTTTCCTAACTCTTCTAGTCTTCAATTTCGTCCATCCTCTTTGCTCCATGATTAAGCTATCCAATCTATGCCCAAAAATGCTCCAAATAGCCTCAAAATGCACTTTCTTGCTCCCTTTGCCATTAGAACCTAAAAACACACGAAAATACTTTAAAAGACTAAAACAACTATGAATTAATAACATAAATGCATGAAAACAAGCTAAGTAAGTCGCCTAAATATGCTCCTATCACTTACCTATGTCCTCCAACAAGAATTCAAGGATAAACACATCTTCTTTGAACATTTCAGGAACTTTTCCCTTGGACAGATTTGGTGTGAGGATTGTTCCTTGTCCTGTGTCATAAAATTCAACTTCTTTGGGGTTGTTTGTCTCAAGAACGTCCTCTTTGATGAATTGTTGATATTCCCTACTTTGCACCTTTGGAAGGGCTTCCAAGATGTCTTTTTCACTTTCTTCTTCCTTGGAATTCATGAACCTGCAAGAAATAAGGACATTGGGTGGAATGGGGTTAGAAATAATTAAATTTGGAACAACCTTACCTAAATTGGATGGTGTAGGAGCAATAAGTGCTAGCGGCAAAGGTGTTTCCACCCTTGCCGTGGGTTGGGTGTATTCCTCTTCCTCAAATTGCAATCTTTCATCTTCCTTGTGATTTGATTTTGATGGTTGAGGGTCCGTTCCAACCTTGTTGCCACTTCTCAATATGATTTCCTTGGCAGTTTCAAATCCTCCCTTCGAATTTGCAATGGTTGAACTAGGGAGTTTGCCTTGGTTTTGAAACTGTCCTACGAACTCCGCGATCTGGCCAATTTGCTTTTCCAAGTGGTCCAACCTTTTGTCTTGATTTTGCATTGCTTTGTTTTGATTTTCTTGCCCCTGAGACAAATTGGTGAGTAACTTAATAAGCATATCATTATACAAAGACGTACCTAAATTTGTTTGGGTAGGTTGTGGTGGCTGCATAGGTGTTGTATAGAACTCCTCATATGGCTGCCAATATTCTCCTTGTTAAGCCTCCTTGGCTTGATTTTGTGAGCCCTGCACAAAAGAAATTAATTCATTAAGAATTTGATTATAATCTATTGACGAACCTGAGTTTGGTTGGGCATATTGTATATGAGGTTGTGGTGGCTGCATAGGTCTTGAATAGAACTCCTCATATGGCTGCCAATATCCTTCTTGTTGAACATTTTGAGGTTCCCACCACATAGAGTTTGAATGATCACTCCAATCCGAATTGTAAGTATTGGAAAACACGTTGTTCCTTGATTGAAGATCAAATGTACCAACACTTTGCATTTGGGACCTTTCCATGAGCTGTGACAAAAGAGAAGCATTATCAAGTGCCATGTTGTGCTTCTCTAGTACCTAACATCAACAAAAGAAAACAACACACAAATCAGAAACTTAAAACTAAAATACATAAATCGAAACAAAGGGAAACAACGGGGGATTAGCAAAGTTGCTAATCCCCGGCAACGGCGCCAAAAATTTGATGTGATATATAATAGCACTCAAATTAATCCACACCACCCAAAACAAGTCCTAATGAAGAAGAGACGTTGCAACATGAAGAGAAGGCTGCTAGCATGCCCACGGCAAGGATACAGCCACCTAAGGACCAAAATTCATCCATTCCATCCCATTCGGCCACCAAAGGTAAGTTGGGTTCAAATTCGATTAATTCTAACCCCGTTCCACCCAATGTTCCTTTTCCTCACAGATTTTTGCAAATAAAGAAGGAGGAGCATGAGAAAGACATTCTTGAGACGTTTAGGAAAGTTCAAGTTAATATCCCGCTCCTAGATGCCATAAAGCAAGTGCCCAAATACGCCAAATTCTTGAAGGAATTATGCACTACAAGGAAGAGGGCTTCACATAAAGAGGTAGTGAGGGTAAGTGAAAACGTTTCCACTGTTTTACAAAGAAAGTTACCACCAAAGTGCAAAGATCCAGGTAGCTTTACAATTCCTTGTATTATTGGCCAAACTAAGTTCGAACATGCTATGTTAGACTTAGGAGCTTCAATTAACGTCATGCCATACTCTATTTATGCTTCAATGAACCTTGGTGAATTGAAAAATGATGGTGTGATTATTCTGTTGGCTGATAGATCTAATGCCTATCCAAAGGGCGTATTGGAAGATGTCTTAGTGCAGGTGAATAATTTGATCTTTCCGGCGAATTTCTACGTTCTTGAAATGGAAGAAACCACCCATGCTCCATCCTTGCCGCTTCTTCTTGGGAGGCTATTCATGAAGACGGCCCGAACTAAGATAGAAGTGTTCAAAGGCACTTTAACTATGGAATTTGATGGGGAAGTGATTGATTTTAATATTTCTGAAACTATGAGATTTCCTAATGATGATCACTCATGTTTCTCTATTGATATTCTTGATTCTCTAGCGCAAGCACACCTTGATCAATTACATGGAGATGCACTTGAAACGGTCATCACAAGTGGCATAGAAGTGAAGGATCACATGGCTGCCACCATAGCAACCCACGGCACACAATTGCAATCCCATGCCGTGGCCTTTGATGAGGAATTAATTGAGACCGTGGCAGCCCTAGAGTCATTGCCACGGCTCCAAGGTAAGTCCCCTAGTCCAATTTCAACTAATAAGTTGCTTCCTTCTACAGAACAACCACCTACCCTTGAGCTCAAACCCTTGCCAAATCACTTGAAGTATGTGTTCTTGGGTGAGCAAGACACATTGCCCGTCATTGTGGCATCATCACTCACGGCACAAGAAGAGGAGAAATTGGTGAGGGTTCTCAAAGAGCACAAGACGGCCATTGGGTGGACTTTGGCCAATATCAAGGGCATAAGCCCTACCACGTGCATGCATCGAATTCTCATGGAAGAAGGCGCCAAACCATCAAGGGAAGCCCAAACGTCGACTCAACCCACCAATGATGGAAGTCGTGAAGAAGGAAATCATCAAACTACTTGATTGTGGTGTCATCTATCCTATCTCGGATAATTGTTGGGTTTCACCGGTCCAAGTAGTTCCCAAGAAGTCCGGAGTCACGGTGGTGAAGAATGAAGAAGATGAACTTGTGCCTACACGCATTCAAACCGGTTGGAGAGTGTGCATTGACTATAGGAAGCTAAATGCCTCAACAAGGAAAGATCACTTCCCCTTGCCATTCATCGATCAAATGCTTGAAAGGTTAGCCGGTCATTCTTTTTATTGCTTTCTTGATGGTTATTCGGGTTTTAATCAAATTGTCATAGCGCCGGATGATCAAGAAAAGACCACCTTTACTTGTCCATTTGGTACTTTTGCATATCGTCGTATGCTATTTGGTTTATCCAATGTACCGGCCACTTTCCAACGATGCATGGTAAGTATATTCTCGGATTATGTTGAGAAAATAATTGAAGTATTTATGGATGATTTTAGTGTGTTTGGAGACTCATTTGATGATTGTTTGCATAATCTTACTTTAATCTTGAAAAGATGCATGGAAACTAACCTTGTTTTGAATTGGGAAAAATGTCATTTTATGGTTAAACAAGGCATAGTTTTGGGTCATATCATCTCTGAAAAAGGAATTGAAGTTGATAAGTCTAAAATAAATCTTGTACGTTACTTACCCTCTCCTACTTCAGTTAGAGAAGTTCGTTCTTTTCTTGGCCATGCAGGATTCTATAGGCGATTTATCAAGGATTTCTCCAAGATTGCACAACCCCTATGCCGTCTCCTACAAAAAGAAGTGGCTTTTGAGTTCAACGAGGAGTGTGAGAAGGCATTCAAGCATCTCAAGGACATGCTTACCACGGCACCCATAATCATTCCACCAGATTGGACGTTGCCTTTTGAGCTAATGTGTGATGCATCCGATTATGCAATAGGGGCTGTTTTGGGCCAAATGAAGAATAAGCAACCACACATCATATATTATGCTTCCCGAACCTTGAATGATGCTCAATTAAATTACTCTACCACTGAAAAAGAACTTCTTGCCGTTGTGTTTGCTTTAGATAAGTTTCGTTCATATTTACTTGGTACTAAAGTGATTGTATATTCTGACCATGCAGCTCTAAGGTACTTATTCACCAAAAAGGAGGCCAAACCAAGGCTAATTCGATGGATGCTTCTTCTCCAAGAGTTTGACATTGAAATTCGAGACAAGAAAGGGAGTGAGAACGTGGTTGCTGACCATCTAAGTCGTTTGGTGTGCAATGAGGACTCTTTACCCATCCAAGAGACATTCCTTGATGAGCAATTGCTGTCAATTAAGGTATGTGAACCTTGGTATGCCGATTTGGTGAATTTTGAGAGGAGCATATTTATGCGACTTAGTTGCTTGTTTTCGTGCATTTATGTTATTAGTTCCTAGTTATTTTAGTTCTTTAAGCCTCTTTTGTGTGTTTTCAGGTTCATAAGACGTATTTTGGCAAAAGGATGCATTTTGGAGCCTTTTAGAGCAGTTTTGGGCTTATTATGGATAGCTTGTATATGGAGCAAGGTGGATGGACGAATTTGGAGTCAAAAGAGGTTAGAAACATGCTACAAATCAGAAAAGGAAAGTTCATGACAAAGAAGATAAGGAAAGTGCAAGAAAAGAGGAAACATTATCCAAAACCTTATCCAACCTTATCTTATCCAAACCTTATCCTATCTTGTCCTAACCTAATCTTGTTCCACCTTAATCCTAGCTACAAGTGGACCTAAAAACCTAATTTCTAAAGGCCCTATCTGACCCTAAAAACCTACAAGTGGACCTAAAAACCTAGTTTAGTCTAAAACATTGAGGACAATGTTTAGTTCAAGTGTGGGGGGTAACATTCTGTTTTGAACTATTTTTGCATGAAATTCGTAGGGTATTACCACCTAACATGTCTAAACTTGTTTCCCACTGTTTTAAGTGTTTTTAACATGTTTTGAAGTCTTTTTATGTGTTACTTTGAAAAAATCCGAAAAACAGTTTGAAACAACTAAAAAGAGTCTGTTTGAGTCAGTTTTGTGTTTGTTTTTGTGTGTTTGTGTCTTAGGATACCTTCCAACACAATGATGAGGATTTGATTTTTATGTGCATGGCTGTGAAAGAGAGTTATAAACATGGATGGAAGTTTGATATATTCTTGGTTTATACTTGGTTATAGTTGTTGTTTATGAATTCATGTTTAATCCCAAAGAAAGAAAAAAAAAAGTTTTTGTAATATGCTTGAAGGAAGGAACTTAGAATAACATTACAACCCTGAGAGACTTGAGCTTTAAACATTCTTTGGAGAGTATTAATCTGTGATTCTTGTTTTCAAACTCGTTGCATGATCTCATTATTCTTGCTTGGTTGCTAATTAGAAGGCGTTTCATCACTTAGTTCCAAATGCTAGAACTTGCATCCATTCCATTCAAAGCATGATTGCATAATTTATATCAAGATGAAGTGTGTAGTGAAGCCATCAACCAAACAGCCAACCCATGCACTATATATTGTAGGTCATAACCCCCATTGAGCCATTGTTAGCCTTTGTTCCTTGTTTACCCATATCATCCCTACCTAGCCTAGATTAGGACCACCCATACCCTTGTTCTTGAAGCATAGTAAGCATGACTTAGAGGGAATCCTTTCGAGTATGCAAAACAACAAGTGTGGCGGAATTTGTGTGTGTGTGTTGATATGCCACAAAAAGAAATAAGGCATGAAAAAAAAAAATCGTGCAAAAAGAAAAAGAAAAGAAAAAGTTGTGAAAAGAAAGAAAAAAAGTATGAAATAAGTGAAAATATGCTCACATGTTTGTGGTAGTTGAAGAAAGGGCCCAAAACGTGGAATATGGCCCTAAGAGTTGTGTGAATTTTTCCCCTTGTGTGTCTAAGTGAGTTTATGTAATCATAAGTGATTCTAAGTGTCAAATTTCAATACTTTGCTTGCTATTGCTTAAAGAACGTTTGTTATCCTTACCTTTCATTGTTAGCCAATCGCCCTTAACCCATTACAACCCTTATGCTTTAATCTTGATCATTATGTTTTCAATAATGTGGAGTTTGGAATTGATGTAAGCATATGGTGTCCCTGGTTCTCGCATCTAATTAGTAGCATTCCTTTCATGAGATCATATTCATATACATCCCAGAAAAGTGCTTTCCTTGTTATAAACATATGTGGGTGTTTAGTTTCATATTTACATCAATCTTCTCACATATACTTAGTGTAGGGTGTGTAACCAGAAATTCTGTGTGAAAATAAGAGAGTATCTTGTAAGGAATTAAGTGAATTCTCTAAGGCATATTACTACATTCAAATGTTGTTTTAAATTGATTAAATGAGAACTAGTAAGTAGTGATTATGATTACGTATGTGCCTAAGCGTAAGGATGACTAAAATCTATGTGAGTAATGATCTTGAACATGTCATGTGCATTAAGAATCCCTGAGACCATTGTTGGAAGGTTTAGGTTTTGTTTTGTTTTTCCGTTTTGCTCGAGGACTAGCAAAAGCTAAGTGTGGGGGAATTTGATAGGAGCATATTTATGCGACTTAGTTGCTTGTTTTCGTGCATTTATGTTATTAGTTCTTAGTTATTTTAGTTCTTTAAGCCTCTTTTGTGTGTTTTCAGGTTCATAAGACGTATTTTGGCAAAAGGATGCATTTTGGAGCCTTTTAGAGCAGTTTTGGGCTTATTATGGATAACTTGTATATGGAGCAAGGTGGATGGACGAATTTGGAGTCAAAAGAGGTTAGAAACATGCTACAAATCAGAAAAGGAAAGTTCATGACAAAGAAGATAAGGAAAGTGCAAGAAAAGAGGAAACATTATCCAAAACCTTATCCAACCTTATCTTATCCAAACCTTATCCTATCTTGTCCTAACCTAATCTTGTTCCACCTTAATCCTAGCTACAAATGGACCTAAAAACCTAATTTCTAGAGGCCCTATCTGACCCTAAAAGGGTGTCACACCTTTCCCTCTTTTATGCCTTCTAGAATACCCAAAATCAGCCATAAGACACTTAGTTTCTAGAAGGCCCAATTTTGGACGAAAATTCTTAACCTATTTCTAATTGGATTCTGATTTTAATTGGCCCTTTTTTCTCTTGGATTTGGATTGTGTAAGTCCATATCTGAAACCAATTGGGCTAGGACTTAATTCCCAAACCCATGCCACAACTTAGGGGCCCAAAAACACTTGTATCAGCTAGGTTAACCCTAAATCTGTTTGCTAGGGTTTTGGCCATGCTATATAAATATACCCATTAGTGTGCCGCACCCCCCAACAGATAACCTACGCAGCCATTCATCATTCATCATAGAAATTCGTCCAAAAACACCCTAGGGCAGAAAAACACCCCAAAACACCATTCTAGCGCCCAGAAAATACAAGCAGCCGCTCCACCTTCTTCCACCTCTTTGCCGAGTTCTCCACCACCTTCCAACCATCAAACACCCATCCACACTCAACCTACACCCCTTGCCGTGCCGCTACACCACCCAAAATCCATTCTACATCATCAAAACAGCCCAGAAATTATCATCATCCAATCTGCCGCAAGCAAAGGAAAGGAGACAGTTTCACACAATTGTTTGGCTCTTCATTCTGAGTTGTTGAACAATTTTAGGTGTATTCTATCTTAAATTTCAATGTTTAATTCATGTAATCTTTGTTTTGCTTTGAGAATGATTGGCTAAATTCGTTTTGGCTAAGGGTGTATTCGAAACCATGATTATATATGTGAATTAAGTTGATTACTTCCAGTTATCGTTGCATAAGTCGTGAATACAATTTGCTTAACCGTTTGATTTAGAACTTATTCTTGTATGTTGATTGAGAGTGCACGCTTAATTTGCATGCTTGAATTTGGTGCTAGGATATAAGTTTGTCTCACCTAATCGTTATGAATTTATATTCACAAGTAGTGAAGGTCGCTAGTCACGATCATGTTAAGTAGATTCCTGGCAAGAGTATCATGCTTTTCATAGTTACAAATGCCTTGTCGATGCTTATGATTTCCAAAGAACGTAATGATTCTAACTTATGTCTTTATCATGCTGTTCATATAGAGAATTTGTTAGGAATAATTTGTTTGCGATGCATATTCATCCAATTCAATGATTCTAGGGAAATCTGAAGGTTAATTTAAGCGGACCTAATTAACTTGGAGTGTCGAGGTTCATAACTTATTGAAGTGATAACTGGAAATTGATTTATGTTGCATATATTTCATGTGTGGAGAAGAACCCCTTAGCTATTCCATCATCCATTGATTCATCACAATTTTGTCTTACAATCTGTTTTCTTTACAATCTGCCCATTTAGTTTAAATTCGTCCAACCATAATCCCCCCATATTTTGTTGAGTCTTAGTCATTCAAATCTGTTTTATTTTGTGTTTTTAAGCATTTGGAGTCATAAACACTTTCAAATTCGTCCAAATCAAGTTCTAGTTTCTGTTTGAGTCAATTTGATTGTTTTAGGCAGTTTTGAGTGTTTCAAATTTGTTTTGAGTCATAGTAGTCTTGTTAAGAGTCTTTAAGTTTAGTTTTTGTGTTTTTAAGTCAATTCAAATTAGATTAGCACCCCTAGTTAATCCCCGGTTAGAACGATCCGTACTTACATCATTACTACAATTGTCACAAATAGGGTTTAATTTGTGTGTCAACATAACTTACACATCAAATTTTTTGGTGTCAAAACGTGTTCCAAGTACCCTAGCTAGGCACCAACGTGATAAATTAAAGAATGAGGCACGATTTTATGTATGGGATGACCCATATTTGTGGAAGTTTTGTGTAGATCAGATTGTGCGTCGTTGTGTGCATGATTGTGAGTTTAATTCGATTCTAACCTTTTGTCACACTTATGCATGTAGTGGGACATTTTGGCACACAACGCACTGCCCTTAAAGTGTTAGAATGTGGTTTTTATTGGCCTACGATCTTTGAAGATGCTAGAACTTTTTGTTTAACTTGTGATCGTTGTCAACGAATGGGAAATATAGGTGCAAGGGACCAAATGCCGCAAACACCCATCTTTAATGTTGAAATTTTTGATGTTTGGGGCTTTGATTTCATGGGCCATTTCCCATCTTCGTTTGGTTTTACTTATATTTTGCTTGTGGTGGATTATGTCTCAAAATGGGTGGAAGCCAAGGCCACCCGTACTAATGATTCTAGAGTTGTTGCAGATTTTATAAAGACTAACATTTTTGCTAGATTTGGGATGCCTCGAGTGCTTATTAGTGATGGAGGGTCTCACTTTTGCAATCGTACCATAGAGGCATTGCTCAAGAAGTATCAAGTCACACATAAGGTTTCAACACCTTACCATCCCCAAACCAATGGCCATGCCGAGGTGTCCAATAGAGAAATCAAGCAAATCTTGGACAAGGCCATTGGACCAACAAGAAAAGATTGGAGTGTGTGTTTGGAGGATGCATTATGGGCTTATAGAACGGCTTACAAGACACCCATAGGCATGTCCCCTTTTCGGCTAGTCTATGGCAAGCCATGTCATCTCCCCGTAGAGTTAGAACACAAGGCTCATTGGGCAATCAAGACATTCGACATGGACATAGATGAGGCTGGAATGCATAGAAAGTTGCAATTGAATGAGTGATGTGATATATAATAGCACACAAATTAAACCCTCTTTTTGACAACTGTAGTATAGATATAAGTAGGGATCGTTCTAGGCCGGGGATTAGGAGGGATTGCTAATCTAATGAAATTTGACTCAAAGATATAAAAATATGCTTCAAAACACTTAAATAAACTGAAAGACTCTTAACTAAACTTATATGACTCAAAACAAACTTAAAAGACTCAAAACAACACAAAACAATAAAAAAAGACTCAGACTAGACTCAAGGACTCAATTTGGACGAAAATAGAATTGGTTTTGACTCAAAACACTCAAAAACACACTTTAGGACAGATTTGACACAACTAAATAAAGGGGATTGGGTTTTTGACAAATTTAAGATAAAAACAAGTAACTAAAAGACTTAAAGAAACTTTGGACGAATTTGGGGATATGGATGGGTGATTAGCTAGCTAGAGGGTCCTTCTCCACACATGCCACACTTGCATACAAATTGATTTCCAGTTGCTTTTCGATAAACCATGAACCTCAACACTGATAGGAGCATATTCATGCGACTTAAATGGCTTGTTCTCGTGCATTTACGTTATGTTTCTTTAGTTATTTTAGTACTTTAAGCTATTTTCGTGTGTTTGTAGGTTCTAAGGGCAAGGTATGCAAAAGGATGCCTTTTGGAGCCTTTTGGAGCAAATTAGAGATTGGAATGGATATCATATGCTTGGAGCCAAGAGGATGGACGAAATTGAAGACTTGAAGTAGGAAAGTTAAATCCTAAAAGACCTCATGTTTGAGCATCATTGAAGACTCCTACGCATTTTAGAACACAAAAACACATTCCTTGCAACCTTAGGACATTGTCGTGTGTTTCCTTGTGTCTCCCTTCCTTGCCATGCAAGGAAGGGCTTTGTTCCCTATTTTAAACACTTAAACCATTCACCACATATCATTCACTTAACATATCATTCACCACATATCATTCACTTAACATATCATTCACCACATATCATTCACTTATCATATCATACACTCCCACATATCATTACTTATCATCACCACTTATCACTTATCATAATCACATATCATTACTTATCATCACCACTTATCACCTTTCTCCCAAAACCATTCACATGCATTCCATCCTTTAAAACATTGCACATGCACTCCCTTTAATTAATTAAGCCACATGCACTCCCATCCATTTCATCATTGCAGCCAACACATGCTTTCACATGCATTTTCAGATTGTCCCCTTGCACATGCAGCCACATATTCATTGCACATGCAATTCCAACCCACATGCATCCTTTAATCATTCAAACATGCAGCCACATTCCCTCCTAGCTGTCATGTTCCCCCCATTTCACCTATAAATAAGCATCCATTGCATTCATTCTCATTCATACACATTTCAGTCACAAAACTCTTCCATTTTCAGAATGTAGACCATCAAACTCCCTTGTGCCGTGCTCTCCCTTACAATCCAAACACCATCCTTCCATTTCCACCACTCCTCTTCCATTCCTCCACCACTCCCCAAACCATTCACACCATCAAACTATCCTTAGCCCTTGTGCTACAACGAAGAGGAAGATAAGAGGGCCTAAACGTTCATACAATTCAAGTTTGAGTTGTTGGAATGTTTAGGTGTTTCTTTGATTTCAATGTTTAATTTCAATACTCTTTGTTTTGTACGTATGAGGAATGGAAGAGAAGAGTGCTTAAACGTTCATACAATTCAAGTTTGAGTTGTTGGAATGTTTAGGTGTTTCTTTGATTTCAAAGTTATGAGGAATTCGAAATATATGTTTATGCTTGCATTTTGATTTGATTACTTCTAATTGCGTTTCATAAGTTGTGGATTCAATTCGTTTAACTGTTTGATTGATAACTTATTTATGTATGTTTATTGAGAGTGCACACTTAATTTTCATGCATGAATATGACGCTAGAATATAAGTGAGTTTCACCTAATTGTTACGAACTTATATTCACAAGTAGTGGAGGTTGCTTATAAACAATCGCGTTAAACGAATTCTTGGCAATAGTTTCATGCGTATTCCATAGTAACGAATGCCTCGTCAACACTTATAGTTTTCATAATGCTTAATGATCTTTGATTGTATCTTTATTGTGCTTTTCACGTAAAGGACTTTTGGAGAATGTGGTGAATTGCGTTGCGCTAACCCATCCAATTCATTAACTTAAGGAGAACTTGACGGTTAATTTAAGCGGACCTAATTAACTTGGAGCGTTGAGAATTAATGGTTTATTGAAATGCAATTGGAAATCTTTTTATTATGCAAGTGTAACATGTGTGGAGATGAACCCCGTAGCTAACTTTCCATCCATTCAATTCCATCAATTTGTTCTTTCTTTTCTTGTTTCTGTTTTCATGTTTAATTTAACTTGTTGTTCAATTACGTTAAACATGTGGAACTAATTTCTTTTTTTAGTTAGAGGCGAATTTGAAGCCATGTACATATGTTGGTTATGATTTGATTTACTCCAGTTATGAATTCATGAAATTTAGATGTGGTTTACTTTTCTGTTTTGATTAAGAACTTGTTTATGTATGTGGGTTGAGGGTCGACACTTAATTTGCATGCCTAAACTTGATGCTAGGATATAAGGGAATTTCACCTAATCGTTATGAACTTATATTCATGAGTAGTAAAGATCGCTAGTCACGATTGTGTTTAGTAAACCCTAGGCTGGATTAACATGCGTATTCCATAGTTATGAATGCCTAGTCGATGTTTATGATTTCCGTTGAACTTAATGATCTTTGTTGAATGTCTCTATCATGCGTATTCCATGGTTAGGGACTTTGATTAGGAATAATTTGGTTGTAATGTGTATCCCATTCAATCCAATGAATCTAGGGAAATCTGAAAGTTAGTTTAAGCGAACCTAATTAACTTGGAGCATTGTCATTCATCGTTTGTTGAAGTCATAACTGGGAGTCAAATTATATGCTTATGTTCATGTGTGGAGAAGGAACCCTCTAACTAGTTTTTCATCATTCTATTTTATCAATTTCGTTTTTATAATTTGTTTTAATTAGAATCTGTGCATTTAGTTTAAATTCATCCAAAACCAATCCCCCATTTATTTTAAAGTGTTAGATTAGTTAGAAATACATTTAGTTTGTGTTTATAAGTGTTTTGTTTCATTTTGTTTCCCAAATTCGTCCAAAGTACTCAAGGTGCTCAAAACTGCCCAGAAAGTGATTTTAAGGCAGTTTCGAGTGCTTTGGGTACTGTTTGAGTCTTTTGGTTTGTTTTAGTGTTTTAAAGTTTAGTTTTACATTCTTTGAGTCTAGTTTAGTGTTTTATATTATGTTTTTACGTTTTTGAGTCAAATCCAAGTGATTAACAATCCCTCCTAATCCCCGGTCCAGAACGATCCCTATTTATACATATACTACAATTTGACGAAAAGAGGGTTTAATTTGTGTGCGTTTAAATCACGCATCAAACACCCCAGATTAACCGTGACATCACTAATTAACCCTCAGATTTTCCTTAAGTTATTGGATTGGATGACATCATACGACAACCAAAAGCATTCTTCAAAAGTCCCCTACATGACATCATAATAGAGATACAATCAAAGATCATTACGTTCTATGAAAATCATAAGTATTGACAAAGCACTTGTAACTATGACATCATGATACTCATGCTAGGAAT
The DNA here is from genome assembly GCF_041283825.1 of Pyrus communis. Lineage (NCBI taxonomy): Eukaryota > Viridiplantae > Streptophyta > Magnoliopsida > Rosales > Rosaceae > Pyrus > Pyrus communis. Next base: position 24,879,400 of record NC_142569.1, read on the forward strand.
TTACTTAATATGATTGTGAAAACAACCTTAACTACTTGTGAATATAAGTTTGTAACGATTATGTGAAACTCCCTTATATTCTAGCCCCAAATTCATGCGTGCAAACTAAGTGTGCACCCTTAATCAACAAACAAGAATAAGTTATCCATCAAACGGTTAAGTAAATTGCATTCACAATTTATGAAATAACAACTGGAATTAATCAATTCATATTGCACATATAATCATGGTTTCAAAGTCTCCCCTAGCTAAAACAAGTTTAGCTCCTCATGTTTACAACAAAACAAAGAGAATATAAATTAAACATTGAAAACAAAGATAGAATACACCTAGAAACAGTCCAGGTGGCTCCTCCTTCCTTCCTTGCTGCCAACAATGGGGATTTATGTGAATTTAGGCTCTTGAGGTGTGGTGGATGGTGTGGTGTGAATTTGTGGTAGAGGGTGGTGGTTTTTGAGTGTTGTGGCATCAAGTATATATAGGGTGAAGGGGAGGCACGAATTTGGGCTGAAAAGGAAAGGAATTAGGACTCCAAATCACCAAAGAACAAGGATACTTTCAATCAGATTCCATGGAGGACAAGGAATGGTCCTTGTGGCAGATTCTAGAACTTCTAGAAGGGTTACATGTGGCATAAACTTAATGCACGAAAATAGGGTTTCTAGAACTTGATATTTAGGTGATTTAATGTGAAAAGGAGTCCTCTTTGAAGTTGGAATTAAGGTAGGAAAAGATTAGGATAGGATAAGATAAGATAAGGTTGGATAAGGTTTGGATAAGATAAGGAAATTTGGATAAGGTTCCTTATTTCTTGCTCTTTCCTTATCTTCTTTGCATTTGGACTTCTTTCTCCAGATTTTTAGCCTTTCCTAGCATCTCTTGACTTCAATTTCGTCCATCCACATTGCTCCATAGTTAAGCTATCCAATCCATGCCCAAAACTGCTCCAAATAGCCTCAAAATGCACTTTCTTGCTCCTTTTGCCATTAGGACCTAAAAACATACGAAAATAGCTTAAAAGACTAAAATAGATAGTAATTAAGTAACTAAATGCAAGGAAACAACATAACTAAGTAGCATAAATATGCTCCTATCAAATTCCCCCACACTTAGCTTTTGCTAGTCCTCGAGCAAAACGAAATAAATAAAACAAACAAAACACAATCTAAACCTTCCAACAATTGCCTCGGGGATTTCCAATGCAACATGACATATTAAAGATTACCACTCACATAGATTTTAGTTATCCCTACCCCTGAGCATATACTTAACCATAGTTACCACACACTAGCTCCCATTTAATCAATTAAAACAACATTTTGAATGTAGTAACATGCCTTAGAGAATCCCCCAATTCCTCACTGGATACACTCTATTTTCACACAGATTTTCTAACTACACTCCCTACACTAGGTATATGTGAGAAGATTGATGTAAATATGTAAACTAATACTCACATATGAATAATCAAAGAAGGCACTTTCTGGAATTATTAACATGTATATGATCTCATGAATGGAATGCCACTACTTAGACGCGAGAACCAAGGATACCATAAGCTCAAACCAATTTTAAACTCCACATATTGAAACACATAACAATCAAGATCGAAGTCTAAGGGTTGTAACGGGGCTAGGGTATTGGCTAACAAAGAAAGGTAAGGATAAACAAAAGTTCTTAAAGCAATAGTAAGCAAAGTAATGAAATAAACACTTAGAATTCACTTTTGAATGCAGAAATCAACTTTGAACACCAAGGGACGATTCACATAAAACTTAGGGTCAAATTCAAACTTTTGGACCCTTTCTTCAACAATCAATGATGTGATAAAAGATAGCACTCACTCAAATTAAACCCTCTTTTTGACAATTGTAGTATAGTTATAAGTAGGGATCATTCTAGGCCGGGGATTAGGAGGGATTGCTAATCTAATGAAAATTGACTCAAAGATGTGAAAATATGCTTTAAAACACTTTAAATGACCTCACAAGACTCTTACTAACTTATACGACCAAAAACAAACTTTAAAGACTCAAAACAACTCAAAACAACCAAAAAGACTCAATTTAGACTTTAGGACTTATTTTGGACGAAAATACACTTGGTTTTGACTCTAAAGACTCAAAAAGACTCTTTCGGACAGATTTGGAACAAATAAGAAAGGGGGTTTTGATTTTGGACGAATTTAAAAGAAAACAAGTAACTTAAAACTTTAAAACAGATTTTGGACGAATTTAAGAAAAACTAATGGATGATGGGATAGCCAAGGGATACTTCTCCACACATGATACTTTCAAACATAAATTGATTTCCAGTTGCTTTTCCGATAAACCATGAACCTCAACACCCCAGATTAACCGTGACATCACTAATTAACCCTCAGATTTCCCTTAAGTTAGTGGATTGGATGACATCATACGACAACCCAAAGCATTCTTCAAAAAGTCCCCTACATGACATCATAATAGAGATACGGTCAAAGATCATTACGTTCAATGGAAATCATAAGTATTGACAAAGCACTTGTAACTATGACATCATGATACGCATGCTAGGAATTTACTTAACATGATTGTGAAAACAACCTTAACTACTTGTGAATATAAGTTTGTGACGATTATGTGAAACACCCTTATATTCTAGCCCCAAATTCAAGCATGCAAATTAAGTAGGCCTCCCTAATAAACATACAAGAATAAGTTATCCATCAAACGGTTAAGTAAATTGCGTTCACAATTTATGAAATCACAACTGGACTTAATCAACTCATATTATAAATGTAATCATGGTTTCAAAGCATCCCTAGGCTAAAACGAGTTTAGCCTCTCATGTTCATGACAAAACAAAGCAACATAGAATTAAACATTAAAATAAAAGATAGATTACACCTAGAAACGTCCAACACTCCAACTCGAATGCACAAACGCCCAAGGCTTGGTTTTCCTTCTCCTCTTCCTTGCTAAGTGATAGGAGCATATTTAGGCGACTTACTTAGCTTGTTTTCGTGCATCTATGTTGTTAATTCATAGTTGTTTTAGTAGTTTAAGCCATTTTCGTGTGTTTTTAGGTTCATATGGCTAAGGAAGCAAAAAGATGCATTTTGGAGCAAAATTGGGCTTGGAATGGATAGCATATGCTTGGAGCCAAAGTGTTGGACGAATTTGAAAGCCTTGTATGCACTTTGGACATAAAACAAAGGGCCTAGCCCAATCAAACAATCCTTTGAGCCATGCAAAACCTCTAGCCCAATCAACAACCCTTAGCCACATGCATTCACATGCATCACAACCCCAAAACCATCAAGAAACACCCATTGCCGTGCCTTGCACTTCCCCTTTCATTTTCAGCCATTCCACTTCATCATTACACCACCTTCTCCATCTTTATTCCACATGCATTCATCATAATTCACCCTAGCTACCACCATTCACACACACATGCACTTACTCTTTCATCATTGCACCACCATTCACACACACATGCACTTACTCTTTCATCATTGCACCACCAATTCAACACATGCATTTCCACCTTCCTACTTCATCATTTCAGCCACATATTCACCCACATGCACTTTAATCATTCAACACATGCATTCACACACCAACAACAACTCAATGCCGTGCACTTCCCTTGCCTTTCCACCAACAACCTAGCTCTTTTTCCATCATTATTTCATCCACATGCACTCTCAATCATAACAACCACATTCACTCTTAAACAATCACCCACATATTCTCCCATTCCCCCTATGAAAACCCATGCATTCATACACAAAAATCACATCTCATTTTCATACACAAGACACCACAAACACATCCAATCTTCCCTTTGCCGCAAGCTCCCATTCCATTTCTACACAATCTCTTCTCGGCTTCATTCCATTCCATACACTCTCCCATTCGCAGAAACTGTCCATACACTCTCCCATTCGCAGAAACCATTCAACCTTAGCCGCTCCACCTTCATTTACAACACACTTGGAGCACCAACACCGAAGGCAACTCTTAAGGGATTTTGACATCAGTTTTGCTTCAAGGGTTCTTTCTTCTTAATCCTATGTTCACTCATGTTATATATTTTTATGTCAAACCTTTTGTAAACATGAAGTGTAACTAATCTCTCTCTAGGGATTCGATGTAGCCTTGCAAGATTGCCATGTAGTTAATTCAGAATTCTCATTTAATCTATCTATTTCTTGTTTCATTCTCCGATTTAATTGTGACTTAGTGTGTTGATTTTAATGCTTGATCATCATTTGAATTAACCACAGGTTGTTTAGCCAAGATTAAAGCACACATCTTGCATAATCTTGGTGGATATGTGAATGAATGAAGGGAATGTTTTGCAAACATCCTGCCGAGTGTTCCCTTTGGTTTTGTGAAAGTTTCTTGTGCACTACATATTCTTGATTAGGAACCAAAGTTGCACATCACAATTAGGCTCATGATTAGAGACATGTGATCAAATCCACACATCATATGGTTTATCATATCTAAGTGAAACAAACTCAAGAAATAGGTAGATGGATGAGTATAATCTGATTCAACAAGCATGGCCTTGGGTTAGCAATGGTAAAATCGAATCCCTAGCTTCATCTCCATTGGTACTATCTCATTTTATTAGCTGTTGATTCATTCATTTTGTGTTTACTTCATTTCCTTATGCTTTCAAGTTACAACAACAAATCTGCCTACATTGATTAGTTTTATTTCTCTAGTAAAGAGTTCTTGCAAAACAAGTGATTATATAGGTCCAATTAGTCCCTGTGGATTCGACACCCTTACTTGTGCCATTATACTAAACCTATTTTAGCACTAGGAAGGAAAACAACAATTAAAATGGCGCCGTTGCCGGGGACTGATTTCAGTCCCTTATAATTGCTTGTTTTGATATTAAACCTTGTTCTTTTCATTTTAAGTAGATTTCTGATTTTTATTCAAAACTTGTTTTATCTTGTTTCAGGTAGTATATGACAAATAGACTTGCTGAATTAGGCCAAAGAATTGAACGGTTAAAGGGCAACACTTTGGAAAGCTTTGTGCCAACAAGTTCCTCCATTGTCCGTGAAGAAGAGGAAGGGAAACCGTCTAGTCCAACAAGTGAAGGATCGGAGCACTTTAATTGGGAAAGAGAAGAAGAGATGGCGGGCGACCAAGATGATCTTCGAGCTTTGGAGGATTTTGCTCAACCAATCATACCAAATTCACCTTCATGTATCTTGCTGCCCACAGAAGCTAGAAACTATGATCTTAAATCTTCACATTTCCATATGTTTCCTTCTTTTTATGGCTTACCTAATGAAGATCCTTTAGCTCATATTAAAGAATTTTACAATGTTGTGAGTGGTTTACCTTTACAGGGAGTAAGTGAAGCAAATCTGAGGATGAGAGTGTTCCCTTACACCTTGAAAGATAGGGCCAAGGGTTGGTTAATGACTCTAGTACCTGGTTCACTCACCACATGGGATGCCGTGGCTAAGAAGTTTTTGGAAAAGTTTTTTTCCACTCAAAAGATAGCCACATTAAGGGGACAAATCTTCAACTTCAAACAAGATGATGGAGAACCTTTCAATGAGTGTTGGGAGCGCTTTAAAGGCCTTTTGTTGCAATGTCCACACCATGGGTTACCTCTTCACTTACAAATGCAAATTTTCTGTGATGGACTAACCCAAACATGTCAATCAACTATTGATAATGCAGCAGGTGGAGCTTTGAAGAAAAAGAATGCTCAAGAGTCATATAACATTTATGAGATGTTGGGATCTAATGCTCAACACAAAGATGTAAGGGGTAAGAGAGTTGGAGTATATGAAACAAGCTCTAATCATGATCTTTCTTTGCAGGTAGCTAACCTAGAAAAGAAGCTTGAATCCGTGCTCAACATGGTGCCAAAAGCAAGTGAAGTGTGTGCCATTTGCAACATACCAAGCCACCTTACTCATCAATGTCCATCTAGGGAGGCTTACCCCGAGTATGTCCAAGAGCAAGTGAACCTCATGAATTCTTACAATCAAAGGCCAAGGAATGATGTGTATTCCAATACATATAACCCAAGTTGGAGAGATCATCCCAATCTTTCGTGGAAGAACAACAATCAATTCCAAAACTTCCAACCAAAACCTACTCTTGAGGATACGGTTAAATTGTTAGCCCAAAATACCTTGCAATTCCAACAAACCACCAATAGCACTCTCCAACAACATTCGGCGGCTCTAACCAAAATGGAGACACAATTGGGGCAGATTGCAGATGCCTTGAGCCAAAGAGAGGTTGGAAAGTTTCCAAGCCAACCCGTGATACTCCAAAGGAACCAAGAGCAAGCCAAAGCAATCACTACACTTAAAAGTGGTAAGGTTATCAATAATAGAGTTGGCAATGAAGTTACTAATGAATCTGATCATGTGAATGATGGGGTTACTCAAGGAGAAAATGAGAAACTAAATGAGGAACCAAGCCATGCTACCCCCTCGTTTGAAGCACCAAATCTTCACAAGGCCGAGAAACCTTACACTCCACCAATACCATTCCCTGGAAGACTTGCCAAGAGCAAGCAGGATAAGTCATTTAAGGAGATTTTTGATATTCTAAGTAAGGTGAATGTTAACTTACCTTTGCTTGATGTCATTAAGAACATGCCAGCTTATGGGAAGTTCTTCAAAGAGTTAAACAACTACAAAAGGAAGTATGGACCACATGAGAAGGTAGTGGTGTCCGAGAATGTAAGTGCCGTGTTGCAAAGAAAACTTCCACCAAAGCTCAAGGATCCAGGAAGTTTTTCTATCAACATCACCATAGGGGACAAGAAGGTAGAGAAGGCGATGCTTGACTTAGGTGCTAGCATCAACTTAATGCCTTATTCCGTGTACATTCAACTAGGTTTGGGGGAATTGAAAGCCACCACCATCTCATTACAACTTGCGGACAGATCCGTGAAATATCCAAGAGGTATAGTAGAGGATATTCTAGTTCAAATTGATAAACTAATCTTGCCTGCGGATTTTGTAGTGTTGGACATGGAAGAAGCTCCTATACATGACCGAGAGTTGCCTATTTTGCTTGGGAGACCGTTTATGGCCACGGCCAAGACCATCATTGATGTGCAAAATGGACTCCTCACCATGACAGTGCTAGGAGAGACCGTTCAATTCAAAGTGTTTGAGTCTCTTTCACATCCTTCTTCATCTCTTGATTGTTATGCCATTGATGTGCTTGATTCGCTTGTTTTCTCTAAGTTCTTGCAGGCACAATCTAATGAACCATTACAAACTGTTTTGAGTCAATCTCAAGATGAGTTTGATGAAGAAGATGCACTCATGGAAGAGGTAGCTGCCTTGGAAGCATTGGCACTGTATCCTTTGAATATTTTACCTCTTTTAGAGCCTTTAGAACCATCGAGGTCACATTTAACCCCTTCCACTGTTAAGGCACCAAAACTTGAACTTAAACCACTTCCACCACATCTAAAGTATGCATATCTAGCTGAATTTGAAACTCTTCCAGTTATCATAACTTCTGACCTCACCCCAAATGAAGAAGATAAACTAATTAGGGTGTTAAAAGAGTTCAAATCAGTTATTGGTTGGTCTATTGCAGATATCAAGGGAATAAGCCCTACCATGTGCATGCATAGGATTCTTTTGGAAGAAGGAGCAAAGTCAACCCGTGAACCACAAAGGAGGCTCAATCCACACATGAAGGAAGTTGTGAGGAATGAAGTGTTGAAGTTGTTAGATGTGGGGATCATATATCCCATTTTTGATAGCAAATGGGTGAGTGCTATTCAGGTGGTACCTAAGAAGGTGGGAATCACGGTGATGAAGAATGAAAACAAAGAGCTTGTGCCCACAAAGCCCACGGCTAGTTGGCGTGTTTGCACCGATTACAGGAAGTTGAATTCTAGCACTAGAAAATATTACTTTCCTATGCCTTTCATAGATCAAATGCTTGAGAGATTGGTAGGTTACTCACACTATTGTTTTCTTGATGGTTACTCAGGTTACAATCAAATTGCAATTGCTCCGGAGGATCAAGAGAAAACTACCTTTACTTGCCCGTTTGGCACATTTGCATATAGAAGAATGCCTTTTGGACTTTGCAATGCTCCAGCAACATTCCAAAGATGCATGTTGGCAATCTTTTCTGACATGGTAGAAAGATTCATTGAGGTATTTATGGATGACTTTTCAGTGTTTGGTTCCTCTTTTGATGAATGTCTTAACCATCTCTGTTTAGTACTTCAAAGATGTCAGGAAACAAATTTGGTTCTCAATTGGGAAAAGTGCCAATTTATGGTGAAACAAGGAATTGTGTTGGGGCATGTAATCTCTAGCCAAGGAATGGAGGTGGACAAAGCCAAAATTGACATCATCACCAATATGGCAGCTCCCACAACCGTGAAGGGAGTAAGAAGTTTTTTGGGACATGCGGGTTTTTATCGTCGTTTCATTAAGAACTTTTCAATGATCACTCGTCCATTATGCAATCTGTTAGCTAAAGATGTTGTATTTCATTTTGATAAAGCTTGTATGGATGCATTCAATACTTTGAAACATGAATTAACCTCGACCCCTATTATTATGGCACCAGATTGGTCTTTACCTTTTGAATTAATGTGTGATGCCTCTGACTATGCTATTGGTGCAGTTTTAGGGCAAAGGGTGAACAAGCTCCCACACGTGATCTACTATGCAAGCCGGACTCTAAATGATGCTCAACTTAACTATTCCACAACTGAAAAGGAGTTGCTTGCTATTGTTTTTGCCTTAGAGAAGTTTCGGTCATATCTTGTTGGATCTAAAGTTATTGTGTTTTCTGATCATGCAGCCCTTAGGTACTTGATGACAAAAAAGGATGCTAAGCCACGCTTAATTAGATGGATACTCTTACTACAAGAGTTTGACTTGGAAATTCGAGATAAGAAGGGAAGTGATAATGTTGTGGCTGACCATTTGTCACGGCTCAATGAAAACCATGGAGTTGGACAACCTTTGCCTCTAAATGAATCATTTCCAGATGAACAACTCCTTGTTATTCAAGAAAAAGAACCATGGTATGCTGATTTTGTTAATTATCTTGTTTGTGGTATAATTAGAAATGACCTTTCTTTTCAGGAAAGAAAGAAGTTCCTTGCCATGGTAAAGCACTACGTTTGGGACGAACCATATTTATTTAAATATTGCCCTGACCAAATCATTAGGAGGTGTGTCCCAGAGAGTGAGCAACAAAGCATTCTAATGTTCAGCCATACATTGGCATGTGGAGGACATTTTGGTGCCAAAAAGACATCTCTAAAGGTTTTACAATCTGGTTTCTTTTGGCCTACTTTATTCAAAGATGCTTTTGATTTTTGTTCTAAGTGTGATAGGTGCCAGAAAATGGGGAACATTAGCCGAAGAAATGAGATGCCATTGAACAACATTTTGGTGGTGGAGCTCTTTGATGTTTGGGGAATCGATTTCATGGGACCATTTCCATCCTCTTTTGGTTACTTATACATATTAGTGGCAGTAGATTATGTATCCAAATGGGTTGAAGCCATTGCTACAATAACTAATGATCATAAGGTTGTTTTGAATTTTCTTAAAGATGTGATTTTTTGTAGGTTTGGAACCCCAAGAGCTATTATTAGTGATGGTGGCAGCCATTTCTGCAACAAACCCTTTGAATCCTTGATGAAGAAGTACAACATCAACCACAAAGTGGCAACCCCGTACCATCCTCAAACCTCAGGACAAGTGGAGATTAGCAATAGGGAGATCAAGAACATTTTGATGAAGACCGTAAGCCCTACAAGGAAGGATTGGTCACTGAGGTTGAATGATGCACTATGGGCATATAGAACAGCATATAAGACCCCCATTGGCATGAGCCCTTATCGCCTTGTGTTTGGGAAAGCTTGTCATTTGCCAATGGAGCTTGAACACCGTGCATATTGGGCCATCAAGAAGTTCAACTTTAATTACAAGGATGCTGGAATAGCAAGGAAGCTCCAACTTAATGAGTTGGAAGAACTCAGAAATGAAGCATATGAGAATGCCAAAATCTACAAGGAAAGGACTAAGCTCTATCATGACAAGGCCATCCTACGGAAGGAGTTTCACCAAGGTATGAAAGTACTGTTGTATGACTCACGTTTGAGACTTTTTTCAGGTAAATTGAAGTCTAGGTGGGTGGGACCATTTAAGGTGCTGAAAACATTTCCCCACGGAGCTGTGGAGATAGAGAACATGAAGAATGGCACCTCTTTTAAAGTCAATGGGCAGCGATTGAAACCATATTTGGAGAAAGTGGAGGAAGAGCAAGTTTATCAAGTTGTAGATTTTCTTGAGTTTACAACACCGTGAACAAACTACCATGTCTTGCCTAGACATTAAATAAAGCGCTTACTAGGAGGCAACCTAGTGTGGTTTGTGTTCTTTCCTCATTTTGTGTTTATGTTGTCACCATTCCATATTCTTTGCCTACTTGCCTTGTGTTAGTTGTGGTTAAGTGTGTTTTTGCTTACTAATACGAATGTATATGAGGGCTATGTTTGTAGACAAACTATTGGGTTGCTTTGAAAAAGGGTTTTATGACACGGGACATGTTATAACTTTCGAAGGGGTGTTTATTTTTAAGTTCATGTCGGAGCACAAAGGTAAGCCGCCTCCCCGAATTTCAATTTTCTTTTATACTAATATGTTGTTAATGATTCAAGCATCCACTCTAGAATTTAAACCATTACCAGATCATTTCAAGTATCACCCTCTATTCAAAGATCAATTCCATGCCGTTTGATTTGTTTAAAAAAAAAAAAAAAAAAAAAAAAAAGAGATACTAAACATGGAGAAAGATGGAGCTTCACAAAGGTTGTTTACATGAAGCCCCACTACGAGGCGTTGGAGCGGAAGGCATAGAAGCGGGAAGCATCGGAGCAGAAGCCATCGGAGCGGGAGCATTCCAGGCCTCAATACTTGGCCAAACGCTGGATGACCCAGGAAAAAGGTGCCTCTGGAGATAAGCCGCAAGCCTTTGACGGTCACTGTGAATTCGACCCTCAGATTCTTGCAGTTCATCAAGCTTCCTCTTCATGCCCGACGAATAGTTATTTGCAAGCACATGCAAACTTCTATTCTCGTACTTAAGCTGTTTGATCTCCTGCTTAAGACTTTCCACCTCTGCCATCAACGATTCCACTTGGCGGGACCGAGCAAGCAGGCGTTGGCCCATGTTGGACACAGAGCCTGCACATTGAACCCTGAGAGCGAGAGACTCTTGAACGGCCAACTCATCGGACCGTCCTGAAAGCAGCCTACTGTCCTTAGGAGTAAGGAGGTTCCTAGCTACTATCGTAGCTGTTGTTGCATCGGTCATCATGGAGTCTTCACCTGAAAGAGGACCATTAGAAGATAAAAAAGAAGGGCGCCATATATTACCTTGACGGGGCGCAACTGAATCGCTGCTGAGACTCAAATCTAAGCTAAGGTTCGATGAGTTAGTCATTTTTCAAAAGTGTTCAATGAGAAGGGGTGGATGGAGTTAAATTTCGAAGGGCCGGAGACGATTTTCAAGAATGGGAAATCTTCAGAGTGTGTATGTTGGCGGTGATCGATAGCTCTATAAAAAGCCAAGGCGACGCGTCCACCGATTCAAAGAGCCGGATTTTCCGGCGTAAGTTAGGCGACGCTCCCTCAGCTTTTCAGAAAACGCGTTCAACTTTGTCAAAAGATTTCTGATAAAGCTGAAAACACGTGGAGGCCATCATCGCAACTACACATCTTTAGCCGACAAGCGCAAAGTTCGGCGACGCTTTCTCTGCTTTTCAGAAGACGGGTGCAGCTTTGTCAAAATGAGCCGCATCTGCACTACCACGTGTCATTCAGAAAGCGAAGGGGCGTCGTTCAGAAATCGAAGGGGCGCCTGCTCAGAAATCAAAGAGGCGTCCTCAAAGATCGAAGAGGCGCCAATATTTCAAAAAGCCGGATTTGCGGGATCAAAACGTCTGTCGACAAGGGTAAAAGAATGGTACCACCACTTGTTATTATCTCTATATATGTCGACCTTCATCTTTTATGGCAACGAAAACCTGAAGAAAATGCCCAACTCTCCTTCACCTCTGAGGGCGCACTCCCAGCAAAGCCTTTCGAAATACTCAATTCTTTCTTCTTCCCCAAAGATGATACCCGATGCCTGGAGTACAGATGACCTAGGAGGAAACGGCGGATTGAAGTGTGCTGATTCATTCACCGCTTCTTCAAAAGCAAAGGTATCTCATATCATCAAGGTCAAAAGCAAAAGTATCTCATATCATGCTCTTTCCCTATCTTTTTCTTTGTCCTTGTTCTTACTCGCATGGCAAAGTGAAAGAAGCAATCAGCCAGCACTTGGAGTCAGTCTTCTGTTCTGGAGCCAACTGCCTGGAATCTATTCCTGATTGCTTACCTAGCATTGCTCTCGAGTAGTTATCTTCAACGGTTGATACACTTCCAGAGAAGGGACCACTCATGCAAAGATTGAACAAAGAAACAGATAAAAGGGGTAAGCTCAGACCTTCGGGGAAGACCAAAAGAATCCTGCTGCCCAGTTCAAGATTATGTAGCACAAAGGAAAATCAACGATGGGCGGAAACCAGTTCAAGAGTAAGCCTGTGGAATCACAAAGATCAAAACCTCAATGCAATCACCAAGGAGAAGAGGGAATTTACACTCCATAACCAGATTTGCGTCCCTAAACTCTTCTCTTTGTTAATTACATTTTGCCATGTTTAGTATGTTTAAGTGCTTTTTGTGTGTTTACTTATGTTTTGTGTGAATCTATGCTTAAAACATTGAGGACAATGTTTGATTTAAGTGTGGGGGGGGGGGGGGGGTAACTAATGTTGTTAATGCAAATTCGTGGGATTTTATCACCCATAACTTCAAATGTTGTTCCTTGCTGTTTTAAGGTGTTTTTAAATTGTTTTAGAGTGTTTTAGTGTGTTTTGTTTTATAACTCCGAAAATCACATAAAAATTTGAAAAAAATGTTTTGAAAAGCCTAAAAAGAGTGTTTTAAGGTGCTTTTTGTTGAATGTCTCTATCATGCGTATTCCATGGTTAGGGACTTTGATTAGGAATAATTTGGTTGTAATGCGTATCCCATTCAATCCAATGAATCTAGGGAAATCTAAAAGTTAGTTTAAGCGAACCTAATTAACTTGGAGCATTGTCATTCATCGTTCGTTGAAGTCATAACTGGGAGTCAAATTATATGCTTATGTTCATGTGTGGATAAGGAACCCTCTAACTAGTTTCTCATCATTTTATTTCATCCATTTCGTTTTTAGAATCTGTTTTAATTCTAAGTTTCTGTTTTAATTTTAAATTCGTCAAAACCTTTCCCCCATTTATTTTAAAGTGTTAGATTAGTTAGAAATACATTTAGTTTGTGTTTATAAGTGTTTTGATTCATTTTGTTTCCCAAATTCGTCCAAAGTACTCAAGGTGCTCACAACTGCCCAGAAAGTGATTTTAAGGCAATTTTGAGTGTTTTGGGTAATGTTTGAGTCTCTTGGTTTGTTTTAGTGTTTTAAAGTTTAGTTTTGCATTCCTTGAGTCTAGTATAGTGTTTCATATTGTTATTTTACGTTTTTGAGTCAAATCCAAGTGGTTAACAATCCCTCCTAATCCCCGGTCCAGAACGATCCCTACTTATACATATACTACAATTTGACGAAAAGAGGGTTTAATTTGTGTGCGTATAAATCTCGCATCAAATTTTGGCACCGTTGCCGGGGATTAGAAAATTTGCTAATCCCTTGGATTGTTTTATTTTTGTTTGTTTTTATTCCAGATTCTTAATCTTGTTTTGTTTCTTGTTTTAGGTACTAGTTCATGACTCGGAGTTGTCATCCGATTCGTGAACATATCCTGGAGTGATTGGGTTCTTCGTCCGGCTGCAAGACGTAAAAGAAAGAGCTACTTGGGAGGCAACCCAATGCACTGAATAAAACAAAGCATGTTCAAAAAAAAAAAAAAAAAAATACTAAACATGGAGAAAGATGGAGCTTCACAAAGGTTGTTTACGTGAAGCCCCACTACGAGGCGTCGGAGTGGAAGGCATAGTAGCGGAAGGCATCGAAGCGGAAGGCATCAGAGCGGAAGGCATCGAAGCGGAAGGCATCGGAGTGAAAGGCATCGGAGCTAGAGCATTCCAGGCCTCAATACTTGGCCAAGCGCTGGATGAGCCAGGAAAAAGGTGCCTCTGGAGGAAAGACGAAAACCTTTGATGGTCACTGTGAATCCGACCTTCAGACTCTTGCAGCTCATCAAGCTTCCTCTTCATGCCCGTTGAATAGTTGTTGGCAAGCACGTGCAAACTTCTATTCTCGTACTTAAGCTGCTGGATCTCCTGCTTAAGACTTTCCACCTCCGCCATCAATGATTCCACCTGACGGGAGCGGGCAAGCAGGCGTTGGCCCATGTTGGACACAGAGCTCGCACACTGAACACTAAGTGCGAGGGACTCTTGAACGGCCAACTCATCGGACCGTCCTGACAGCAGCCTACTATCTTTTGGAGTGAGGAGGTTCCTAGCTACTATTGTAGCTGTTGTGGCGTCCTGCATCACAGAGTCTTCACCTGAAAGATGACCGTTAGAAGATAAGAAAGAAGGGCGCCATACGTTACCTTGACGCGGCGCGCCCGTTTCACTGCTGAGACTCAATTCTAAGCTAAGGTTCGATGGGTTTGCCATTTTTTCAAAAGTGTTCAAAGAGAAGGGGTGGATGGAGTTAAAATTTCAAAGGGCCGGAGACGATGTTCAAGAATGGGAATTCTTCAGAGTGTGTATGTTGGCGGTGATCGATACCTCTATAAGAAGCCAAGGCGACGCGTCCACCGATTCAAAAAGCCGGAATTTCCGGCGTAATTTTGGCGACGCTTTCTCGGCTTTTCGGAAGACGTGTTCAACTTTGTCAAAAGATTTCTTCTTTTCAGAAAACACGTGGAGGCCATCATCGCAACTACACATCTTTAGCCGACAAGCGCAAAGTCCGGCGACGCTTTCTCTGCTTTTCAGAAAACGCGTGCAGCTTTGTCAAAAGGAGCCGCATCCGCACTACTACGTGTCGTTCAGAAAGCAAAGGGGCGCCTGCTCAGAAATCGAAGGGGCGTCGTTCAGAAATCGAAGAGGCGTCACTATTTCAAAAAGCCGGATTTGCGGGATCAAAACGTTTGTCGACAAGGGTAAAAGAAGAGTACCACCACTTGATATTATCTCTATATATGTCGACCTTCGTCTTTTATGGCAAGGCAAAACTGAAGAAAATGCCCAACTCTCCCTCACCTCTGAGGGCGCACTCCCAGCAAAGCCTTTTGAAATACTCAATTTTTTCTTCTTCCCCAAAGATGATACCGGATGCCTGGAGTACAGATGACCCAGGAGGAAACGGCAGATTGAAGTGTGCTGATTCATTCACCGCTTCTTCAAAAGCAAAGGTATCTCATATCATCAAGGTCAAAAGCAAAAGTATCTCATATCATGCTCTTTCCCTGTCTTTTTCTTTGTCCTTGTTCTTACTCGCATGGCAAAGTAAAAGAAGCAATTAGCTGGCACTTGGAGTCAGTCTTCCGATCTGGAGCCAACTGCCTGGAATCTATTCCTGATTGCTTACCTAGCGTTGCTCTCGAGTAGTCATCTTCAACGGTTGATACACTTCCGGAGAAGGGACCACTTCTGCAAAGGGGAGCGAGTAAGGCAAGTGAAAATGATACATTGAAGCATGTGGAGACAAACATAGGCTGAGTTATCCTCCAACCCTTTTCAATACGAATTGGAAAGATTGAACAAAGGGGTAAGCTCAGACCAAAGGGGAAAACCAAAAGAATCCTCCAGCCCAGTAGCACAAAGGAAAATCAACAAGTGGAGGAGACCAAAAGAATCATGCAGCCCAGTTCAAGAGTATGCCTGTGGAATCACCAAGATCAATGCCTCAATGCAATCACCAAGGAGAAGAGGGAATTTACACTCCATAACCAGATTTGCGTCCCTAAACTCTTCTTTTTGTTAATTACATTCTGCCATGTTTAGTATGTTTAAATGCTTTTTGTGTGTTTACTTATGTTTTGTGTGAATCTATGCTTAAAACATTGAGGACAATGTTTGATTTAAGTGAGGGGGGGTAACTAAAGTGTTTTAATGCAAATTCGTAGGGTTTTATCCACCATAACTTCTAATGTTGTTCCTTGCTGTTTTAAGGTGTTTTTAAGTTGTTTTAGAGTGTTTTAGTGTGTTTTGTTTTATAACTCCGAAAATCACATAAAAATTTGAAAAAACATGTTTTGAAAAGCCTAAAAAGAGTGTTTTGAGTCGTTTTTGTGTGTTTGTGTCTTAGGGTACCTTCCAACAAAATGACAAGGATTTGGTTTGTAATTGCATGACTGTTAAAGAGAGTTATAAACATGGATGAAAGTTTGATTTACCCTTGGTATATGCTTGGTTATGGTTATAATGTATGACTGCACATGCAATCATAAAAGAAAAATTTGTTTTTGTAACATGCTTGAAGGAAGGAACTCAAACAAACGCTACATCCCTGTGAGACTCGAGCCATTACTTTCTTTGGAGAGTTATTTTCTGTGATTCTTTGTTTTCTAAAGTTGTTGCATGATCTCATTATTCCTTGCTTGGTTGCTACTTAGAATGCAATTGTATCATGATAGAACTAAATGCTAGAACTTATATCCGTTTCATTCAAAGCATGATATTGATTGCATAACATACAATAAGATGAAGTTGTTAGTCAAGCCAAAGCCAAAAAGCCTATCCCTTTTCACATATATTGTAGGATTACCCCTTTTGAGCCTTTTCAAGCTTATTTTCTTTGTTAACCCCTTGTTCTTAAAGGATAGTGAAGCATGACTTAGAATGAACTCCTTTTGATCAATATACTGCAGAAAATAAGTGTGGGGGAAGATAATAGGGCACGGCCAAAGAATGAAATAAAGAAAAAAATTGTTGAAAAGAAAGAAAAAAAAAAAAAAAGAGTTGAAAAATAAGTGAGAATGATCTCACAAGCATTGGTTATTGAAGGAAGGGTCCAAAAGAGTGAATTTGACCCTAGTTGTTGCATGAATCTTCCCTTGTGTTTAAAAGTTGATTTATGCCATTAAAAGTGAGTTTAAGTGTCAATTTCATTACTTCGCTTCCTATTACTTTAAGAACCTTTGTTTTACTTTACCTTTCTTTGTTAAACCATTACCCTTAGCCCCGTTACAACCCTCAACTTCTATCTTGATGTTATGTATTCAATATGTGGAGTTTGGAATTGATATGAGCTTATGGAATCACTGGTTCTCATTCTAAGTAGTAGCATTCCATTCATGAGATCATATTCATGTCATTATCGTAAATCCAGAAAATGCTTTCTTTGTTATAACATATGTGAGATGCTAGTCTTTCATGTTTACATCAATCTCTCACATATAACTAGTGTAGGGTGTGTAGTCAGAAAATCTGTGTGAAAATAGAGTGCATTCTAGTAAGGAATTGAGGAAATTCTCTAAAGGCATGTTACTACTTTCGAAATGTGTTTTAAATGCTTAATTGTGAACTAGTATGTGGTGACTATGATTAAGAATGTACTTAACTGTAAAGATGACTAAAATCTATGGGACTAATGATTTTTAACTTGTCATGTGCATTGGAAATCCGTGAGACGATTGTTGGAAGGTGTAGGTGGTGTTTTGTTCGTTTTGTCTAGTTTCGTGTTCTTTTGTTGTTTTGTTTTGCTCGAGGACTAGCAAAAGATAAGTGTGGGGGTATTTGATAGGAGCATATTCATGCGACTTAAATGGCTTGTTCTCGTGCATTTACGTTATGTTTCTTTAGTTATTTTAGTACTTTAAGCTATTTTCGTGTGTTTGTTGGTCCAAAGGGCTAAAGGAGCAAAAAGATGCATTTTGGAGACTTTTGGAGCATTTTTGGGCTAAGGATGGATAGCTTATGCTTGGCGCCAAAGTGTTGGACGAAATTGAAGACCTAATTGAAGACCAAAGTGTTGGAACCTTGTTCCCTTTAGTTTTAGGACATTTAAACCTTTCCAATTTCCTTAGCCGTGCATAACATTCCAACATTCCACTCCTTCATATCATATCATAACCACATATCATATCATCATCACTCATCACTTATCACTTATCATAACCACATATCATATCATCATCACTTATCACTTATCACTTATCATCATCACTTATCACTTATCACTTAACATGCACCCATCACCTAACACAACACCTTTAATTCACATGCATACCTATTCTTTAAACTACCCACATGCACCCATAAGCATTCATCATAACCATGCCGTGCATCCTCTTTACATTTCAGCCATTCCACATGCACTCATTGTCATTCCAACCTTTAATCAACATGCACTCCCATCCATTTCATCATTGCATTTGCAGAAAATCCATTTCCTTTGCACATGCATTCATCATCATCACTCTAGTTTTAATTCACATGCAAAACACCTTCACCCACATGCACATTCAAACAAACACAACACTAAACCGTGCAAAACATTATCATTTCATTTCACATTCATTTTCAGCAATCACTTCAAACCCGCAAGCACAAATTCCACATGCATAAGCCACTCCACATGCAACTCTCCATCATTGCACATGCATCTACAAATCATTCAGCCACATATTCAAGCACATGCACCCTTTATTCTTTCATCATTTCCAACCCACATGCACCCAGAAAAACTCCTTCATTGCAGCCACATTCCACATGCATTCACTCTTAATCATTTAACCATGCAGCCACACACTCAACCCATCCTTGTGCCGTCCAAAACACATGCATTTCCATCCCTTTTCACATGCTATTTCAGTCACATGCACCAATAATTATTCACACCTATCATCCCACATGCATTTCCACCTATAAATATGCATCCATTACAGCCACAAAGGGGGGATCCATTCACCACAGAAATAAGGCCTTTGTGCTAGAAATTCACCCATCACTTCATCCATTGCAGAAATGTAGACCATCAAACCATCTTTGTGCCGTGAGTCTCCCTTACAATCCAAACACCATCCTTCCATTTCCACCATCCCCCTTCCATTTTCACCACTCCCCAAACCATTCACACCATCAAACTATCCTTAGACCTTGTGCTACAACGAAGAGGAAGAAAAGAGTGCCTAAACGTTCATACAATTCAAGTTTGAGTTGTTGGAATGTTTAGGTGTTTCTTTGATTTCTATGTTTAATTTCAATACTCTTTGTTTTGTACGAATGAGGCATGGAAGAGAAGAGGGCCTAAACGTTCATACAATTCAAGTTTGAGTTGTTGGAATGTTTAGGTGTTTCTTTGATTCTCTTTGTTTTGTACCATGAGGAACTAAACTCCCCTTTAGCTAGGGGGTGATTTGAATATATGTTTATGCTTGCATTTTGATTTGATTACTTCTAATTGCGTTTCATAAGTTGTGGATTCAATTTGTTTAACCGTTTGATTGATAACTTATTTATGTATGTTTATTGAGAATGCGCGCTTAATTTTCATGCATGAATATGACGCTAGAATATAAGTGAATTTCACCTAATCGTTATGAACTTATATTCACAAGTAGTGGAGGTTGCTTATAAACAATCACGTTAAACAAATTCTTGGCATAAGTTTCATGCGTATTCCATAGTAACGAATGCCTCGTCAATACTTATAATTTTCATGATGCTTAATGATCTTTGATTGTATCTTTATTGTGCTGTTCACGTAAAGGACTTTTGGAGAATGTTGTGGATTGCGTTGCGCTAACCCATCCAATTCATTAACTTAAGGAGAACTTGACGGTTAATTTAAGCGGACCTAATTAACCCGGGGTGTTGAGTTTCATGGTTTATTGAAATGCAATTGGAAATCATTTTATTATGCAAGTGTAACATGTGTGAGATGAACCCCTTAGCTAGCATTCATCCATTTCAATTCCATTCATTCTATTTCAATTTCATATTTACTTTCTGTCTAGTTTATTGACTTGTTTATGTTTTCATGTTTAATTTAACTTGTTGTTCAATTATGTTAAACATGTGGAACTAATTTCTTTTTTTTAGTTAGAGGCGAATTTGAAGCCATTTACATATGTTGGTTATGATTTGATTTACTCCAGTTATGAATTCACGAACTTTAGATGTGGTTTACTTTTCTGTTTTGATTAAGAACTTGTTTATGTATGTGGGTTGAGGGTCGACACTTAATTTGCATGCCTAAACTTGATGCTAGGATATAAGGGAATTTCACCTAATCGTTATGAACTTATATTCATGAGTAGTAAAAATCGCTAGTCACGATTGTGTTTAGTAAACCCTAGGCTGGATTAACATGCGTATTCCATAGTTATGAATGCCTAGTCGATGTTTATGTTTCCATTGAACTTAATGATCCTTGTTGAATGTCTCTATCATGCGTATTCCATGGTTAGGGACTTTGATTAGGAATAATTTGGTTGTAATGTGTATCCCATTCAATCCAATGAATCTAGGGAAATCTGAAAGTTAGTTTAAGCGAACCTAATTAACTTGGAGCATTGTCATTCATCGTTCGTTGAAGTCATAACTGGGAGTCAAATTATATGCTTATGTTCATGTGTGGATAAGGAACCCTCTAACTAGTTTCCCATCATTTTATTTCATCCATTTTAATTCTAAGTTTCTGTTTTAATTTTAAATTCGCCAAAACCTTTCCCCCATTTATTTTAAAGTGTTAGATTAGTTAGAAATACATTTAGTTTGTGTTTATAAGTGTTTTGATTCATTTTGTTTCCCAAATTCGTCCAAAGTACTCAAGGTGCTCAAAACTGCCCAGAAAGTGATTTTAAGGCAGTTTTGAGTGTTTTGGGTAATGTTTGAGTCTTTTGGTTTGTTTTAGTGTTTTAAAGTTTAGTTTTGCATTCCTTGAGTCTAGTATAGTGTTTAATATTGTTATTTTACGTTTTTGAGTCAAATCCAAGTGGTTAACAATCCCTCCTAATCCCCGGTCCAGAACGATCCCTACTTATACATATACTACAATTTGACGAAAAGAGGGTTTAATTTGTGTGCGTATAAATCTCGCATCAAAATAGCCTCAAAATGCACTTTCTTGCTCCCTTTGCCATTAGAACCTAAAAACATACGAAAATAGCTTAAAAGACTAAAACAACTATGAATTAACAACATAATTGCATGAAAACGAGCTAAGTAAGTCGCCTAAATATGCTCCTATCAAATTCCCCCACACTTGGCTTTTGCTAGTCCTCAAGCAAAACGAAATGAACCAAAACAAACAAAACACATTCTAGACCTTCCAACATGTACCTCAGGGATTTCCAACGAACATGACACATTAATTAACATCATTCCCACGGTTTTTAGCTGTCTTTACACTTCAACAAACACTTAATCATAGTTACTACTTATTAGTTCACATATAATCAATTAAAACAATGTTTTGAATGTAGTAACATGCCTTAGAGAATTTCCTCAATTCCTCACTAGAATGCACTCTATTTTCACACAGATTTTCTAACTTCACACCCTACACTAGGTATATGTGAGAAGATTGATGTAGATATGAAGACTAATACTCACATATGTTATATCAAAGAAAAGCATTTTCTGGATTTACGATAATGACATGAATAAGATCTCATGAATGGAATGCTACTACTTAGAATGAGAACCAGTGATTCCATATGCTCATACCAAATTCAAACTCCACATATTGAACACATAACATCAAGATAGAAGTTGAGGGTTGTAACGAGGCTAAGGTATTGGCTAACAAAGAAAGGTAAGGATAAACAAAAGTTCTTAAAGCAATAGTAAGCAAAGTAATGAATTTGACACTTAAACTCACTTCTAATGGCAAAAACCAACTTTTAAACACAAGGGAAGATTCATGCAACATTTAGGGTCAAATTCACTCTTTTGGACCCTTCCTTCAACAACCAACACTTGTGAGTTCATTCTCACTTATTTTTCAACTCCTTTTCTTTCTTTTGAACACTTTTCTATTTTCTTTTGATTTTTCTACAAATTTCTCTTCTTTTCTTCTTCTTTTTTTTCTTTTTTTTTTTCTTTTTCTTTTTCTTTTTCGTGCCCTATCATCTTCCCCCACACTCGTTTTCCGCCATATATTGACCAAAGGAGTTCACTCAAAGTCGTGCTTCACTATCCTTTAAGAACCAAGGTATGGAAAGTCCTAATCTAGGCTAGGTAAGGATAATGTGGCTAACAACGAAAATAGGCTTTGAAAAGGCTCAAGAGGGTTAATCCTACAATACATATGAAAAGGGATAGGCTTTTTGGCTCTGGCTTGACTAACAACTTCATCTTATTGTATGTTATGCAATCAATACCATGCTTTGAATGAAATGGGCATGAGTTCTAGTATTTGGAACTATAATGAAATGCATTCTAAATAGCAACCAAGCAAAGAATGATGAGATCATGCAACGACTTTAGAAAACAAGAAATCACAGATTATACTCTCCAAAGAACGTTATAGGCTCAAGTCTCTCAAGGATGTAGCGTTAGTTTGAGTTTCTTCCTTCAAGCATGTTACAAAAACTGATTTTCTCTTTGTAATTACATGTGAAGTCATAAGCTATAACCATAACCAAGCATAAACCAAAGCATAAATCAACTTCCAGCCATGTTTACCACATTCTTTAATAGTCATGCAATTAAAAACCAAATCCTCATCATTGTGTTGGAAGGTGACCTAAGACACAACAAACACACAAAAACAACTTAAAAACAACTCTTTTTGGGTTTTTCAAAACTATTTTGTAATTTTTTTGTAAATTTTCGGATTTTCTGATCAAAAGACATAAAAACACTTCAAAACACTCTAAAAACACTTAAAAACAGTGAGACACAACACTATAAGTGATAGGTGATAAAATCCCACGAAAATCATGTAAAATCATGCAAAAGCAATTTGTTTACCCCCCCCCCCCCCCACACTTAAATCAAACATTGTCCTCAATGTTTCACACAAAGACTCACATCCAAACAAATAATATAAACGAACTAACATGACAAAATAAAAATAATAAAGAGATACAGATTGAGGAACGCAAATCTGATTTTGTAGCTTGAATTGGTGAATTGCCCACATCCTCTCTCGTTGAATGCTTGGGTTGCCTCCCAAGAAGCGCTTGCTTTAACGTCGTGCAGCCGGACGAACATTCTTCTTATCCTCACTTGGAGCCCATGGCATGGAGTGTATGGTCCTCCACAATCTGCTTTTCAACACTTTCGTAATATGGCTCAATGAATGGGAGGGGATAGTGATCCTCCCTAATGGTGGTATTTTGGTTCTGGAAGTCCATGTAAATGCTCCCACCACCTTGAAATCGGTTGGGCACCTGCACCAAAGAAGGTAACAACTTATTAGTTGAAATGGGAATTGAAATTGGGATTGGAGACTTACTAGGATGTTGTGGCAATGCCCCTAAGGCAGCCACCATCTCGCAAATTTTATCCTTAGGTACGACCAGATTGGGTGTTTGTAGGGTAGTGGCGTGCTCCTTGTGCTCTCCTTCAATTCCTTCCTCGATGGTGGTTCTAGACGCATCCTTCTTGATTGGTGTTGAACGTTCCTGCCCTATATTTTTAATTGTACCAATGGCAAAACAAGAACGAACATCATTAGGATTCTCAATGTATTCAGAAACTTTAAAGTTAATCGTATCACCACCAAACTCCATAGTTAAGGCTCCCTTGGCCACGTCAATCTTGGTATGGGCTGTTTTCATGAAAGGTCGTCCAAGTAAGAGTGGCGATGGTGGAGAGTGGGTTGAATCCTCCATGTCAAGCACATAGAAATCTGTAGGAAAAATCAAGTGGTCTACCTGCACCAAAACATCTTCCAAAACTCCTCTCGGGTATGCATTAGATCGATCGGCTAATTGAATAATAACACCATCATTTTTAAGCTCTTCTAGATTCATAGATGCATAAACAGAGTATGGCATGACATTAATTGATGCACCTAAATCTAGCATAGCATGTTCGAACCTTGTATTACCAATTACACAAGGGATAGTGAAACTACCTAGATCTTTGCATTTAGGTGGCAGCTTTCTTTGCAACATTGCAGAGACATTCTCACTTACATGTACCACCTCCTTCTCCTGAATCCGTTTCCTTGTTGTACAAATCTTCCTCAAAAATTTAGCGTACTTCGGAATTAGCTTTATTGCATCTAGGAGCGGGATATTGACATGCACCTTCCTAAACGTCTCCAGGATGTCTTTTTCATCCTCCTCTGTCTTAGATTGCATAAACCTACTAGGAAATGGCACATTTTGTGGAACGGGGTTAGAATTAATCGAATTTGAACCCAACCTACCTTTGGTGGCCGAATGGGATGCATTGGATGAAGTAGTGTCCTTAGGTGCTTGCGGCAAAGGGGATTGTGTCCTTGCCGTGGGGTTGCTTGCAGCCTCCTCTTCATGTTGCAACGTCTCGTCTTCATTAAGACTTGTTTTGGGTGGTGTGGATGTGGTGCCAACTTCTTTTCCACTCCTCAAAGTGATTGCTTTGGCAGATTCGAACCCTCCCTTTGGATTGACAATGGTTGAACTTGGAAGCTTGCCTTGGTCTCGGAATTGTCCCACAAACTCCGCATTCTGCCCTATTTGTTTCTCTAAGTGGTCCACCCTTTTGTCTTGGTTTTGCAGCGCCCTTTCTTGATTTTGCAATGCTTTGTTTTGATTCTCTAGCCCCTGAGACAAATTGGTAAGTAACTTAAGAATTGTATCATTGTCCAAAGACATACCTTGATGGTTTTGGGCGGATTGGGATTGTGATGCTTCTTGGCCGTGGGTTTTGGTGTAAAACCCCGGGGGTTGCTGCCTAAAGCCTCCTTGTTGGTAAGGTTGTTGAGGCTCCCTCCACTTGAAATTTGGATGGTCTCTCCAACCCGGATTGTATGTATTGGAAATGGATCATTCCTTGGTTGATTTTGGCTTGGAAATCCAATGGCGTTTGCACTCTCCCATCCCCCATTCTCAATCAATTGAGGGCACTTTTCCAAAGGATGACCTTGAATAGAACATACGCCACATACAATTGGACCTTGGATCTTCATTCCTTCGGCCATCTGAGACACAAGAGAAGTAAGATTAGCTAATTGAGTTTGAATGTCGGATTGAGAACTTACCTCATTCACTTGTTGCCGTGGGGGGTCCCTTTGCCCAATTCCTTCGTATTGTTGTGCATTGAGAGCCCGGTTCGCAATGAGGTTCTTGGCTGCCATAGGGGTTTTATCCACCAACGCTCCTCCCGACGAAGCATCAAGCATTTGCCTTTCAATGGGAAGAAGACCTTCATAGAAGTATTGAAGTAGAAGCTCCTCCTTCATTTGGTGTTGAGGACATGATGCAACAAGGGTTTTAAAATGCTCATAGTATGTTGGAAAAGACTCCCCCTGACTTTGTTGAATTCCGCTAATCTTCTTTCTCAAGAGAATGACTCTTGAAGTAGGAAAGAACTTTTCAAGAAACGCCCTCTTCATGCTCTCCCAAGAAGTGACCGTTCCGGGTGCTAACTCATATAACCAATCTTTGGCCTTCTCCAATAGTGAGAACGGGAAAGCCTTCATCTTCAAAATACTACCATCAACGTTGATTGGAGTCATGCTCGAACATACCACCTCGAACTCTTTCAAATGCTTGTTGGGATCCTCCATGGACAATCCATGGAACTTCGGAATGTGGTGCAACAAACTTGACTTCAATTCAAATTCATCGGTTTTGTCTTGAGCTGCCCTTGGGTATTGGATGCATAAGGGTGCGGTATTGTCCATTCCCGAGGCGGAAAGCTCCTTGATTGTACGATTGTCCGCTGCCATGGTTTGGACCTCTTCTTCCTCCCTTGCCGTGGGCTCTTCTTCCTTCTCAAGGTTAGAAGCCGAACTAGAACTTGATGGGTGAAGTTCTGGGTTCTTCTTCTTCTTTCTCAAAGTGCGCTCAAAATCGTCGTCAAAATCCAAGATGTTTGCACTTATAGGTTGAGAACTACGAGTCATAAACCAGTACCTACAAACAAGAAAAGAAACTAGGTCAGTAGCTAAAACAAAAGGAAAACAAAAAGAAACAAAAAGAAACAACGGGGGATTAGCAAAATTGCTAATCCCCGGCAACGGCGCCAAAAATTTGATGTGATAAAAGATAGCACTCAAATTAAACCCTCTTTTTGACAATTGTAGTATAGTTATAAGTAGGGATCGTTCTAGGCCGGGGATTAGGAGGGATTGCTAATCTAATGAAAATTGACTCAAAGATGTGAAAATATGCTTTAAAACACTTTAAATGACCTCACAAGACTCTTACTAACTTATACGACCAAAAACAAACTTTAAAGACTCAAAACAACTCAAAACAACCAAAAAGACTCAATTTAGACTTTAGGACTTATTTTGGACAAAAATACACTTGGTTTTGACTCTAAAGACTCAAAAAGACTCTTTTGGACAGATTTGGAACAAATAAGAAAGGGGGTTTTGATTTTGGACGAATTTAAAAGAAAACAAGTAACTTAAAACTTTAAAACAGATTTTGGACGAATTTAAGAAAAACTAATGGATGATGGGATAACCAAGGGATACTTCTCCACACATGATACTTTCAAACATAAATTGATTTCCAGTTGCTTTTCCGATAAACCATGAACCTCAAGACCCCAGATTAACCGTGACATCACTAATTAACCCTCAGATTTCCCTTAAGTTAGTGGATTGGATGACATCATACGACAACCCAAAGCATTCTTCAAAAAGTCCCCTACATGACATCATAATAGAGATACGGTCAAAGATCATTACGTTGAATGGAAATCATAAGTATTGACAAAGCACTTGTAACTATGACATCATGATACGCATGCTAGGAATTTACTTAACATGATTGTGAAAACAACCTTAACTACTTGTGAATATAAGTTTGTGACGATTATGTGAAACACCCTTATATTCTAGCCCCAAATTCAAGCATGCAAATTAAGTAGGCCTCCCTAATAAACATACAAGAATAAGTTATCCATCAAACGGTTAAGTAAATTGCGTTCACAATTTATGAAATCACAACTGGACTTAATCCACTCATATTATAAATGTAATCATGGTTTCAAAGCATCCCTAGGCTAAAACGAGTTTAGCCTCTCATGTTCATGACAAAACAAAGCAACATAGAATTAAACATTAACATAAAAGATAGATTACACCTAGAAACGTCCAACACTCCAACTCGAATGCACAAACGCCCAAGGCTTGGTCTTCCTTCTCCTCTTCCTTGCTAAGTCACGGCACAAGGTCTAGGGTGGTTTTGTGGATGATTTTCTGGGTTTTGGATGGATTTAGGCAGGTGGGGTGGTGCGGCAAGGTTTGATGGTGGTGTATGGAGGTTGGGATGGAGGTGTGGAAGTAAGGGAATGATGGATGGGTGGTTGCAAGGTCACGGCAAAGGGTTGATTTCTGAAGGAATGTATGAATGTTGTGTGAAGGGGGTGGTGATCTAAATGGTGCGGCAAGGGCTGTTTATATAGGCTAGTTTGGCACACTTAGTGAAGGAAAAGGATTGCATAATCCCATTGAAAACGGGTTAATTCAAGGTAGAAATCAAGTGGGATTTGGAATAGGTAGTGCGGCTAGGAATTAGGGATTCTAGAAGGTTTTGGTGCGGCATGTTTAGAGGGATGAGATAAGGTGTTTTAGAAACTGTGTTTAAGGCAGATTCCTAATCCTAAAGAGCCTAGGACATGTGATATAAGAGTAGCAAAAGGATTGTGATTCCTAAACCTACAAGGAATGGTGTCTTGCGGCATTGGTATGGATAAGTCTTCTAGAAACTGAAATAGGTGTTTAGATGTGTAATTGATTCCCCCTAATTAGCTAGGTTTAAGTCCCAATCTGATTTGGATAGGATAGAATAGGATAATGTTAGAGTTAGGATAGGATAAGGTTTCTAGGATAGGATAAGATAAGGTTGGATAAGGTCCCTTGTTTCTTGCTTCTTCCTTATCTTCATTGGAGTAGAACTTCTTCCACCAGATTTGTAGCCTTTCCTAGCTCTTCTTGTCTTCAATTTCGTCCATCCTCTTTGCTCCATGGTTAAGCTATCCAATCCATGCCCAAAAATGCTCCAAATAGCCTCAAAATGCACTTTCTTGCTCCCTTTGCCATTAGAACCTAAAAACATACGAAAATAGCTTAAAAGACTAAAACAACTATGAATTAACAACATAAATGCATGAAAACAAGCTAAGTAAGTCGCCTGATACGTAGATTATACGCACACAAACTAAACCCTATTTGTGACAATTGTAGTAATGATGTAAGTAGGGATTGTTCTAACCGGGGATTAACTAGGGGTGCTAATCTATTTTGAATTGACTTGAAAACACAAAAACTAAATGTAAAGACTCTTAACAAGACTACTATGACTCAGAATAGCTTTGAAAGACTCAAACTGCTTAAAACAATCAAATTGACTCAAATAGAAACTAGAACTTGATTTAGACGAATTTGAAAGTGTTTATGACTCCAAAAGCTTAAAGATACAAAAATAAAACAAATACGAATGATTAAGACTCAACGAAATATGGGGGAAATGTGTTTGGACGATATTAAATTAAAAAGACAGAATATAATTAAAGGCAAAATGTAAATATGAATGTGATGAAAATATGGATGATGGAATAGCCAAGGGGTTCTTCTCCACACATGTTACACTTGCATACAATATTGATTCTCAGTTGGTCTTTCGATAAGTTGTGAAACTCAACACCCCGGGTTAATTAGGTCCGCTTAAATTAACCGTCAAGTTCTCCTTAAGTTAATGAATTGGATGGGTTAGCGCAACGCAATTCACCACACTCTCCAAAAGTCCTTTACGTGAAAAGCACAATAAAGATACAATCAAAGATCATTAAGCATTATGAAAACTATAAGTGTTGACGAGGCATTCGTTACTATGGAATACGCATGAAACTAGTGCCAAGAATTCATTTAACGCGATTGTTTAAAAGCAACCTCCACTACTTGTGAATATAAGTTCATAACGATTAGGTGAAATTCACTTATATTTTAGCGTCATATTTATGCATGAAAATTAAGCGCGCATTCTTAATAAACATTCATAAATAAGTTATCAATCAAACGGTTAAACAAATTGAATCCACAACTTATGAAATTCCAACGAAAGTTAATCAATTCATATTGCAAATATCAACATAGTTTCGAATCACCCCCTAGCTAAAGGGGGTTTAGTTCCTCATAACTTTGAAATCAAAGAAACCCCTAAACATTCCAACAACTCAAACTTGAATTGTATGAACGTTTAGGCACTATTTTCTTCCTTGTTGTTGTAGCACAAGGTCTAAGGTGAGCTTTGGGGATTATGTGAAGTGTTTTGGAGGGATGGGAAGTGGTTGGATAGTGGCTGTAGTGGAGGAGAAAAACTGCACAGAAATGGAAGGGGATTTGCGGCACAAGGGTTGTGTTTGTGTTGTGAATGAGATCATGCTTGAATGAATGAATGCAAGGGTATTTATAGGAGTAGTGGAGGGAACATATGGCTGTTTGTTTAAGCATGCATGTGCTGGAATGTGGTGGAAAATAGCTAGGAAAACTGGAAAGCACAAGGATCCTAGGGCAATGACAGTTTTTTATGTTGGATTTGCATGTGTGTGCTGGAAATGGTGTGTGTATGCATGTGTTTGGGAAGCTTTCTTGCTCATTTTCTGGATGCAATGATGAAGAGTTTAATAATTAATGCATGTAGGTGGCTGAAATGATGAAGAATGAGTGGTGGAAATGAAAGGGAAAGCTAGAAAGACATGTGAAGATGCTGGAATTGTGAGTAGGCCACGGCAATGTGTTTTCAGGATGGTTCTTTGTGGTTGTGATGCATGCGATTGCATGTGTTGATTGCTAAGGTGTGTGATGATGAGTGTAAGTGGAATAAAGAATGAATGAAGGCATGTGAATTAGGTGGAATGCTGGAATGATGAAGGGGATACACGGCACAAGGTTTGGAATGTGGAGAAAGGGGTGTGAATGATTATGGGATGCTGGAAATCTGGAAAGGCACGGCAATGATGCTTGTTGTTTGAAATGCATGTGAATGCATGTGAGTGCATGTGTGTGTAAATGGGTGAAAATGTGGGTTAAAGTGATGCATGGCTAGGAAATGTGAGTGAATGATGTGCATGTGTGTGAATGCATGTGGAATAAAGAAGAGTATGGAAGTGAATAAATCATAATATGGCTAGTTTAAAGGGCTAGGGTTTAAGTACATAGAATGGGCCTAAAATAGGTTGGTTTGCATGGCATAGAATGTTTGATTTGGGCTAGAGGTTTTCCATGGCTCAAAGGATTTGTTTGATTGGGCTAGGCCCTTTGTTTTATGTCCCCAAAGAGCATACAAGGCTTCAATTTCGTCCATCCTCTTTGCTCCATGATTAAGCTATCCAATCCATGCCCAAAAGTGCCCCAAATAGCCTCAAAATGCACTTTCTTGCTCCCTAAGCCCTTAGAACCTGAAAACACACAAAAGAAGCATAAAGGACTAAAATAACTAGAGAAACATAACGTAAATGCACGAGAACAAGCCATTTAAGTCGCATGAATATGCTCCTATCAAACTCCCCCACACTTATCTTTTGCTAGTCCTCGAGCAAAACAGAATAAAAACAAATAAACAAAACGACACTAAACACGTAAAACACAACCTAAACCTTCCAACAACCGTCTTAGGGATTTCCAATGCTCATGACAAGTTAAAAATCATTATTCCCACATATTTTAGCCATCTTTACACTTAAGTACATTCTTAATCATAGTCACCACGTACTAGTTCACAATTAAGCATTTAAAACACATTTCGAATGTAGTAACATGCCTTAGAGAATTTGCTCAAATCCTTACAAGATATGCACTCGTTTTTCACACAGCTTTTCTGACTACACACCCTACACTAGTTATATGTGAGAAGATTGATGTAAATATGAATTCTAACACTCACATATGTTATATCAAAGAAAGCATTTTCTGGATTTATGACAATGACATGAATATGATCTCATGAATGGAATGCTACTACTTAGAATGAGAACCAGTGATTCCATAAGCTCATATCAATTCCAAACTCCACATATTGAATACATAACATCAAGATAGAAGTTGAAGGTTGTAACGGGGCTAAGGGTGTTGGTTTAACAAAGAAAGGTAAAGTAAAACAAAGGTTCTTAAAGTAATAGGAAGCGGAGTAATGAAATTGACACTTAAACTCACTTTTAATGGCAGAAATCAACTTTTTAAACACAAGGGAAGATTCATGCAACAACTAGGGTCAAATTCACTCTTTTGGACCCTTCCTTCAGTAACCAATGCTTGTGAGATCATTCTCACTTATTTTTCAACTCTTTTTTTTTTTTCTTTCTTTTCAACAATTTTTTTTTTCTTTATTTCATTCTTTGGCCGTGCCCTATTATCTTCCCCCACACTTATTTTCTGCAGTATATTGATCAAAAGGAGTTCATTCTAAGTCATGCTCACTATCTTTTAAGAACAAGGGTGGGGATTGTCCTAAACTAGGCTAGGTGAGGAAAATGTGGGTAAACAAAGAATAAAGGCTAAACAAGGCTCAACGGGGTTAAAACTTACAACATATACGAAGTATGGGAAGTAAGGCTATTTGGCTATGGTGGTGGTCACTACACAACTTCTTCTTGAATATGTGTTATGCAAATCAATAACATGCTTTGAATGAAATGGGCATGAGTTCTAGCATTTGGAACTATATGATGAAACGCCTTCTAAGTAGTAACCAAGCAAAGAATAATGAGATCATGCAACGACTTTAGAAAACAAGAAATCACAGATTATACTCTCCAAAGAACGTTATAGGCTCAAGTCTCTCAGGGTTGTAGCGTTTGTTTGAGTTCCTTCCTTCAAGCATGTTACAAAAACGAATTTTTTTCTTTTATGATTGCATGTGAAGTCATACATTATAACCATAACCAAGCAAATACCAAGAGTAAATCAAACTTTTCTCTATGTTTATAACTCTTTCTAACCGTCATGCAATTATAAACCAAATCCTTATCATTGTGTTGGAAGGTACCCTAAGACACAAACACGCAAAAACGACTCAAAACACTCTTTTTAGGCTTTTCAAAACATTTTCTTCAAATTTTTATGTGATTTTCGGAGTTATAAAACAAAACACACTAAAACACTCTAAAACAATTTAAAAACACCTTAAAACAGCAAGAAACAACATTTGAAGTTATGGGTGATAAAATCCCACGAATTTGCATTAGCAACATTAGTTACCCCCCCACACTTAAATCAAACATTGTCCTCAATGTTTTAAGCATAGATTCACACAAAACATAAGTAAACACACAAAAAGCACTTAAACATACTAAACATGGCAAAATGTAATTAACAAAGAGAAGAGTTTAGGGACGCAAATCTGGTTATGCAGTGTAAATTCCATCTTCTCTTTGTTGATTGCATTGAGGCTTGATCTTGATGATTCCACAGGCTTACTCTCGAACTGGTTTCCACCCATCATTGATTTTCCTTTGTGCTACTCTTGAACTGGGCAGCAGGATTCTTTTGGTCTTCCTCGAAGGTCTGAGCTTACCCCTTTGGTCTGTTTTTTTGTTCAATCTTTCCAATTCGTATTGAAAAGGGTTGGAGGATAACTCAGCCTATGTTTGTCTCCACATGCTTCAATGTATCATTTTCACTTGCCTTACTCGCTCCTCTTTGCAGAAGTGGTCCCTTCTCTGGAAGTGTATCAACCGTTGAAGATGACTACTCGAGAGCAACGCTAGGTAAGCAATCAGGAATAGATTCCAGGCAGTTGGCTCCAACTCGGAAGATTGACTCCAAATGCCGGCTGATTGCTTCTTTCACTTTGCCATGCGAGTAAGAACAAGGACAAAGAAAAAGACAGGGAAAGAGCATGATATGAGATACTTTTGCTTTTGACCTTGATGATATGAGATACCTTTGCTTTTGAAGAAGCGGTGAATGAATCAGCACATGTATTTGTTGTGCTGTTTCCTCCTGGGTCATCTGTACTCCAGGTATCTGGTATCATCTTTGGGGAAGAAGAAAAAATTGAGTAATTCGAAAGGCTTTGTTGGGAGTGCGCCCTCAGAGGTGAGGGAGAGTTGGGCATTTTCTTCAGGTCTGCCTTGCCATAAAAGACGAAGGTCGACATATATAGAGATAATATCAAGTGGTGGTACTGTTCTTTTACCCTTGTCGACAAATGTCTCTTCGATATCAGAACGACGCCTCTTCGATTTCTGAGCAGGCGCCCCTTCGATTTCTGAACGACGCCCCTTTGCTTTCTGAACGACACGTAGTAGTGCGGATGCGGCTCCTTTTGACAAAGCTGCACGCGTTTTCTGAAAAGCAGAGAAAGCGTCGCCAAAATTACGCCGGAAATTCCGGCTTTTTGAATCGGTGGACGCGTCGCCTTGGCTTTTTATAGAGGTATCGATCACCGCCAACAAACACACTCTGAAGATTTCCCATTCTTGCAAATCGACTCCGGCCCTTTGAAATTTAACTCCATCCCTTCTCTTTGAACACTTTTGAAAAATGGCAAACTCATCGAACCTTAGCTTGGAATTGAGCCTTAGCAGTGATACGGGCGCGCCGCGTCAAGGTAACGTATGACGCCCTTCTTTCTTATCTTCTAACGGTCCTCTCACAGGTGAGGACTCCGTGATGCAGGACGCCACAACAGCTACAATAGTAGCTAGGAACCTCCTCACTCCAAAAGATAGTAGGCTGCTGTCAGGACGGTCCGATGAGTTGGCCTTTCAAGAGTCCCTCGCACTTAGTGTTCAGTGTGCGAGCTCTGTGTCCAACATGGGCCAACGCCTGCTTGCCCGCTCCCGTCAGGTGGAATCATTGATGGCAGAGGTGGAAAGTCTTAAGCAAGAGATCCAGCAGCTTAAGTACGAGAATAGAAGTTTGCACGTGCTTGCCAACAACTATTCGACGGGCATGAAGAGGAAGCTTGATGAGCTGCAAGAGTCTGAAGGTCGGATTCACAATGACCGTCAAAGGTTTTCGTCTTTCCTCCAGAGGCACCTTTTTCCTGGCTCATCCAGCGCTTGGCCAAGTATTGAGGCCTGGAATGCTCTAGCTCTGATGCCTCCCGCTCCGATGCCTTCCGCTCCGATGCCTTCCTCTTCAAAGTCTCGTAGTGGGGCTTCACGTAAACAACCTTTGTGAAGCTCCATCTTTCTCCATGTTTAGTATCTTTTTTTTTTTTTTTTTTTTTTTTTTTTTTTTTTTTTAACAAATCGGAGATCAATGGACAACTTTATTTTATTCAGTGTATTGGGTTGCCTCCCAAGTAGCGCTTGCTTTAACGTCTTCCAGCCGGACGGTACCTCCGTTTAAGATTGACTAGGTTCCACGGCATGGAGGGGTACCTCCTCCACGACATGCTCCTCAAACATCTCGTAATAGGGCTTCAATCGATGCCCATTCACTTTGAATTCTTGCTGCGTCCTTGAACTTTTGATTTGCACTGCACCATGAGGGAAAACATTAGTGACAATAAAAGGACCAACCCATTTGGAACGCAACTTACCCGGAAACAACCGAAGGCGAGAATTGAACAACAACACTTTCTGCCCAATAGAGAACGTCTTGGCACGAATCATCTTGTCATGAAATGCCTTTGTTTTCTCCTTGTAAATCCGGGCATTCTCATATGCTTCATTTCGGATTTCATCAAGCTCACACAATTGAAGTTTCCTATGTAAACCTGCGGCATCAAGGTCCATATTGAACGTTTTGACGGCCCAATGTGCACGATGCTCTAGTTCGACGGGAAGATGGCATGGCTTCCCATAGATGAGCCAAAAAGGTGACATTGATACGTAGATTATACACACACAAACTAAACCCTATTTGTGACAATTGTAGTAATGATGTAAGTAGGGATCGTTCTAACCGGGGATTAACTAGGGGTGCTAATCTATTTTGAATTGACTTGAAAACACAAAAACTAAATGTAAAGACTCTTAACAAGACTACTATGACTCAGAATAGCTTTGAAAGACTCAAACTGCTTAAAACAATCAAATTGACTCAAATAGAAACTAGAACTTGATTTAGACGAATTTGAAAGTGTTTATGACTCCAAAAGCTTAAAGATACAAAAATAAAACAAATACGAATGATTAAGACTCAACGAAATATGGGGGAAATGTGTTTGGACGATATTAAATTAAAAAGACAGAATATAATTAAAGGCAAAATGTAAATATGAATGTGATGAAAATATGGATGATGGAATAGCCAAGGGGTTCTTCTCCACACATGTTACACTTGCATACAATATTGATTCTCAGTTGGTCTTTCGATAAGTTGTGAAACTCAACACCCCGGGTTAATTAGGTCCGCTTAAATTAACCGTCAAGTTCTCCTTAAGTTAATGAATTGGATGGGTTAGCGCAACGCAATTCACCACACTCTCCAAAAGTCCTTTACGTGAAAAGCACAATAAAGATACAATCAAAGATCATTAAGCATTATGAAAACTATAAGTGTTGACGAGGCATTCGTTACTATGGAATACGCATGAAACTAGTGCCAAGAATTCATTTAACGCGATTGTTTAAAAGCAACCTCCACTACTTGTGAATATAAGTTCATAACGATTAGGTGAAATTCACTTATATTTTAGCGTCATATTTATGCATGAAAATTAAGCGCGCATTCTTAATAAACATTCATAAATAAGTTATCAATCAAACGGTTAAACAAATTGAATCCACAACTTATGAAATTCCAACGAAAGTTAATCAATTCATATTGCAAATATCAACATAGTTTCGAATCACCCCCTAGCTAAAGGGGGTTTAGTTCCTCATAACTTTGAAATCAAAGAAACCCCTAAACATTCCAACAACTCAAACTTGAATTGTATGAACGTTTAGGCACTATTTTCTTCCTTGTTGTTGTAGCACAAGGTCTAAGGTGAGCTTTGGGGATTATGTGAAGTGTTTTGGAGGGATGGGAAGTGGTTGGATAATGGCTGTAATGGAGGAGAAAAACTGCACAGAAATGGAAGGGGATTTGCGGCACAAGGGTTGTGTTTGTGTTGTGAATGAGATCATGCTTGAATGAATGAATGCAAGGGTATTTATAGGAGTAGTGGAGGGAACATATGGCTGTTTGTTTAAGCATGCATGTGCTGGAATGTGGTGGAAAATAGCTAGGAAAGCTGGAAAGCACAAGGATCCCAGGGCAATGACAGTTTTTTATGTTGGATTTGCATGTGTGTGCTGGAAATGGTGTGTGTATGCATGTGTTTGGGAAGCTTTCTTGCTCATTTTCTGGATGCAATGATGAAGAGTTTAATAATTAATGCATGTAGGTGGCTGAAATGATGAAGAATGAGTGGTGGAAATGAAAGGGAAAGCTAGAAAGACATGTGAAGATGCTGGAATTGTGAGTAGGCCACGGCAATGTGTTTTCAGGATGGTTCTTTGTGGTTGTGATGCATGCGATTGCATGTGTTGATTGCTAAGGTGTGTGATGATGAGTGTAAGTGAAATAAAGAATGAATGAAGGCATGTGAATTAGGTGGAATGCTGGAATGATGAAGGGGATACACGGCACAAGGTTTGGAATGTGGAGAAAGGGGTGTGAATGATTATGGGATGCTGGAAATCTGGAAAGGCACGGCAATGATGCTTGTTGTTTGAAATGCATGTGAATGCATGTGAGTGCATGTGTGTGTAAATGGGTGAAAATGTGGGTTAAAGTGATGCATGGCTAGGAAATGTGAGTGAATGATGTGCATGTGTGTGAATGCATGTGGAATAAAGAAGAGTATGGAAGTGAATAAATCATAATATGGCTAGTTTAAAGGGCTAGGGTTTAAGTACATAGAATGGGCCTAAAATAGGTTGGTTTGCATGGCATAGAATGTTTGATTTGGGCTAGAGGTTTTCCATGGCTCAAAGGATTTGTTTGATTGGGCTAGGCCCTTTGTTTTATGTCCCCAAAGAGCATACAAGGCTTCAATTTCGTCCATCCTCTTTGCTCCATGATTAAGCTATCCAATCCATGCCCAAAAGTGCCCCAAATAGCCTCAAAATGCACTTTCTTGCTCCCTAAGCCAGTAGAACCTGAAAACACACAAAAGAAGCATAAAGGACTAAAATAACTAGAGAAACATAACGTAAATGCACGAGAACAAGCCATTTAAATCGCATGAATATGCTCCTATCAGACATCTCAATGGGGGTTTTGTAGGCAGTGCGATACGCCCACAATGCATCGTTTAAGCGCAAACTCCAATCCTTCCTTGTAGGCCCTACGGTCTTCTCAAGAATCTGCTTGATTTCCCTATTCGAAACCTCGGCTTGCCCGCTCGTTTGAGGATGATAAGGTGTGGCCACCTTATGTGTGACATTGTATTTCTTGAGCAATGCCTCGATGGTTCGATTACAAAAATGGGAACCTCCATCACTGATTAGCACTCGTGGCATTCCAAACCTTGCAAAAATGTTAGTTTTCACAAAATCTGCAACCACTCGAGAATCATTAGTTCGGGTGGCTTTTGCTTCCACCCATTTCGACACATAGTCCACAGCAAGCAATATATAAATAAACCCATGTGACGAAGGAAAGGGACCCATAAAATCAATACCCCAAACATCAAAGATTTCAACACTAAAAATGGGGGTTTGCGACATTTGCTGTTTAGGACCAATATTGCCCGTTCTTTGGCATCTATCACAAGACATGCAAAATGTTCTAGCATCCCTAAAGATGGTAGGCCAATAGAAACCACATTCTAACACCTTAAGTGCTGTTCTTTGAGTGCCAAAGTGTCCCCCACAAGCATAAGTGTGACAAAAGGTTAGAATAGCATTAAACTCAGAATCGTGCACACACCTACGTATAACTTGGTCAGGGCAATATTTCCATAAATACGGGTCATCCCACACATAAAACCGTGCCTCTTTCTTCAATTTATCACATTGGTGTTGAAGTAATTCACTAGGAACATGTTTAGACACCAAATAATTCACCAAATCAGCATACCAGGGTTCACTTACCTTGACGGACATCAGTTGCTCATCTGGGAATGTCTCTATGATAGGCACGGCATCCTCCTCATGCACCATACGGCTTAAGTGGTCAGCCACCACGTTTTCACTTCCCTTCTTGTCCCGGATTTCGATATCGAACTCTTGGAGAAGAAGCATCCAACGAATAAGTCGTGGTTTGGCCTCCTTCTTGGTGAATAAATACTTCAATGCTGCATGGTCAGTATAAATAATAACTTTAGTACCAAGCAAATAAGAACGAAATTTATCTAAAGCAAATACAACAGCAAGAAGTTCTTTTTCAGTGGTAGAATAATTCAATTGTGCATCATTTAAAGTCCGAGAGGCATAATAGATAACATGCGGCCTCTTTTCCTTCCTTTGCCCCAAAACAGCTCCTAATGCATAATCGGAAGCATCACACATAAGCTCAAAAGGAAGGCTCCAATCCGGTGGAACTATGATAGGGGCCGAAGTTAGTGTTTCTTTGAGGTGATTGAACGCCTTCTCACATTCCTCGTTGAAGTCAAACGCCACATCTTTCTGGAGGAGACGGCAAAAAGGGTTTGAGATCTTGGAGAAGTCCTTGATAAATCGCCTATAAAATCCTGCATGACCAAGAAACGAACGAACCTCTCGAACCGAAGTAGGAGAGGGTAAGTAGCGTATAAGATCTATTTTCGATTTATCCACTTCAATTCCTCTTTCTGAAACAATATGCCCTAGAACTATGCCTTGTCTAACCATAAAGTGACATTTTTCCCAATTAAGCACAAGGTTAGTTTCTACACATCGTTTCAAAATCATTGTGAGATTTTCCAAACAACCATCAAATGAATCACCAAACACACTGAAATCATCCATAAATACCTCAATAATCTTTTCCACAAAATCTGAAAAGATACTTACCATGCACCTTTGAAACGTGGCCGGAGCATTGCATAAACCAAAAGGCATGCGGCGATAAGCAAAAGTACCAAAGGGGCATGTGAAAGTTGTCTTTTCTTGGTCATCCGGCGCTATGACAATCTGATTATATCCAGAATAACCATCAAGGAAACAATAAAAAGAATGACCGGCTAACCTTTCAAGCATTTGATCAATGAACGGCAAAGGGAAGTGGTCCTTCCTTGTGGTGGCGTTGAGCTTCCTATAATCAATGCACACTCGCCAACCTGTTTGGATACGGGTTGGCACAAGCTCATTCTCAGCATTCTTCACCACTGTCACTCCGGACTTCTTTGGAACACATTGCACCGGTGACACCCAACGACTATCAGAGATCGGATAAATCACTCCACAATCAAGAAGTTTGATAATCTCCTTTTTCACAACTTCCATCATTGGAGGGTTGAGACGGCGCTGAGCCTCTCGAGTTGGTTTAGCCCCCTCCTCTAGAAGTATGCGATGCATGCACGTAGTCGGGCTAATTCCCCTAATATCGGCCAAAGTCCATCCAATGGCCGTCTTGTGCTCTTTCAACATTCGGATCAACTTCTCCTCCTCTATGGCCGTGAGTGATGAGGAGACAATGACGGGCAATGTCTCGTTGTCTCCCAAGAAGACGTACTTTAAATGATCGGGCAACGGTTTAAGCTCAAGTACGGGTGCCTGAATCACTGAGGGTAACAACTTATTAGTGGAAACTGAAATTGAAATTGGGTTGGAAGGCTTACCAAAGTGTTGTGGCAATGACTCAAGTGCAGTGACCATCTCGGCCTCATCTTCACTTCTAGGCACGGCAAAACCAGATTTTTGCCCAATTCCTTGTGCAATTGTTGTTTCAAGTGTATCCCTCTCCAAAGAATCGAGAAATTCCTGCGCCAAATCATCAATTATATCAATAGAAAAACAAGAATGATCGTCCTTAGGAAATTTAATACTTTCAGAAAGATTGAAATCAATGACTTCCCCATCAAATTCCATTGTTAAAGAGCCTTTAAACACGTCTATCTTAGTTCGGGCCGTCTTCATGAATGGCCTCCCAAGAAGAATCGGCAAGGATGGAGCATGGGTGGTTTCCTCCATTTCAAGGACATAGAAATCCGCCGGGAAGATCAAATTATTCACCTGCACTAAGACATCTTCCAATACGCCCTTTGGATAGGCATTAGATCTATCGGCCAACTGAATAATCACACCATCATTTTTCAATTCACCAAGGTTCATTGAAGCATAAATAGAGTATGGCATGACGTTAATTGAAGCTCCTAAGTCTAACATAGCATGTTCGAACTTAGTTTGACCAATAATACAAGGGATTGTAAAGCTACCTGGATCTTTGCACTTTGGTGGTAACTTTCTTTGTAAAACAGCGGAAACGTTCTCACTTACCCTTACTACCTCTTTATGTGACGCCCTCTTCCTTGTAGTGCACAATTCCTTCAAGAACTTAGCGTATTTGGGCACTTGCTTTATGGCATCTAGGAGCGGGATATTGACCTGAACTTTCCTAAACGTCTCAAGAATGTCCTTCTCATGCTCCTCCTTCTTTGTTTGCCTAAACCTACCAGGAAAGGGCACGTTTAGTGGAATAGAACTTGACAAAGTCGAATTTGGACTTACCTTAGGCGTGTTGGACGGTTTTGGCACAATAGGGGGTTGCGGCAAAGTTTCTTTCACCCTTGCCGTGGCCTTCTTTGCTTGTTCCTCCTTTTCTTGCAGCAACATGTCCTCTTCTTGACTTGTTTTGGATGGCCTTGAGGTGGTTCCGACTTCCTTACCACTTCTCAACATGATTGCCTTGGCAGATTCGAACCCTCCCTTTGGATTGACAATGGTTGAGCTAGGGAGCTTGCCTTTGTCTCGGAATTGCCCTACAAACTCCGCAATCTGCCCAATTTGTTTCTCCAAGTGATCCACCCTTTTGTCTTGGTTTTGCATGGCTTTGGTTTGATTCTCTTGCCCCAGAGACAAATTGGTAAGTAATTTAAGAAGTGTTTCATTTTCCAAC
This sequence comes from Pyrus communis, assembly GCF_041283825.1. Lineage (NCBI taxonomy): Eukaryota > Viridiplantae > Streptophyta > Magnoliopsida > Rosales > Rosaceae > Pyrus > Pyrus communis. The sequence goes on from NC_142569.1 coordinate 24,920,484, forward strand.
GACGTACCTTGATTGTTTTGGGCAGGTTGTGCTTGGTTTGGATTGGGGCCGAATGCCTTGGTGTAGAACCCCGGGGGTTGTTGTCTAAAACCTCCTTGTTGGTGAGGTTGTTGAGGCTCCCTCCACTTGAAGTTTGGATGGTCTCTCCAACCCGGATTGTATGTATTAGAATATGGATCATTCCTTGGTTGATTTCGGCTTGGAAATCCAATGGCGTTTGCACTCTCCCACCCACCATTCTCAATCAATTGAGGGCACTTTTCTGAAGGATGACCTTGAATAGAACATACGCCACATACAATTGGACTTTGGATCTTCATTCCTTCGGCCATCTGAGACACAAGAGAAGTAAGATTAGCTACTTGAGTTTGAAGGTCGGATTGAGAACTTACCTCATTCACTTGTTGCCGTGGGGGGTCCCTTTGCCCAAGTCCTTCATATTGTTGTGCATTTAGAGCACGGTTTGCAATTAGGGTCTTGGCTGCCATAGGTGTTTTGTCCACCAATGCACCTCCCGCCGAAGCATCAAGCATTTGCCTTTCAATGGGAAGAAGGCCCTCATAGAAGTATTGAAGGAGAAGCTCCTCCTTCATTTGATGTTGAGGACATGATGCAACAAGGGCTTTAAAACGCTCGTAGTATGCCGGAAAAGATTCTCCTTGACTTTGTTGGATTCCGCTAATTTTCTTCCTCAAGAGAATCACTTTTGAAGTAGGGAAGAACTTCTCCAAGAAGGCTCTCTTCATGCTCTCCCAAGAAGTAACGGTCCCGGGTGCTAATTCATAAAGCCAATCCTTAGCCTTTTCCACAAGAGAGAATGGAAAAGCTTTCATCATCAGAATGTTCCCATCGACATTTATGGGTGTCATGCTCGAACAAACAACCTCGAACTCCTTGAGATGCTTGTTGGGATCTTCCATGGAAAGCCCATGGTACTTCGGAATGTGGTGCAACAGGCTTGACTTCAATTCGAATTCATCGGTCTTGCCTTGGGCAGCTGCGGGGTATTGAATGCAAAGAGGGGCTGCATTGGCCAAACCTGAGGTAGAAAGCTCTTTAATGGTTCGATTATCCACGGCCATGGTTGGTACTTCCTCTTTAACCCAATCCGTGGCTTCCTCTTCTACTTCAGGTTCGGGACTAGGAGGATTAGACTCTTGCAATTTCTTGTTCCTTCTCAAAGTCTTCTCGAAATCACCGTCAAAGTCGGAGATATGCTCACGAACAGGTTGTGAGCTACGGGTCATAAACTAGTACCTACACACAAAAGTAAACAAAATAAGTAACCAACTTAATGGACTTGGCACAAGTAAGAAAACAAGTTGCCACACACGGCACAAAAACACATACACACGGTGCAAAAAAAATTAAAAAAAAACAGAAACTAAACAATTTAAACAAGACTCAAGACAAGGGATTAGCAACTTTGCCAATCCCCGGCAACGGCGCCAAAATTTGATACGTAGATTATACGCACACAAACTAAACCCTATTTGTGACAATTGTAGTAATGATGTAAGTAGGGATCGTTCTAACCGGGGATTAACTAGGAGTGCTAATCTATTTTGAATTGACTTGAAAACACAAAAACTAAATGTAAAGACTCTTAACAAGACTACTATGACTCAGAATAGCTTTGAAAGACTCAAACTGCTTAAAACAATCAAATTGACTCAAATAGAAACTAGAACTTGATTTAGACGAATTTGAAAGTGTTTATGACTCCAAAAGCTTAAAGATACAAAAATAAAACAAATACGAATGATTAAGACTCAACGAAATATGGGGGAAATGTGTTTGGACGATATTAAATTAAAAAGACAGAATATAATTAAAGGCAAAATGTAAATATGAATGTGATGAAAATATGGATGATGGAATAGCCAAGGGGTTCTTCTCCACACATGTTACACTTGCATACAATATTGATTCTCAGTTGGTCTTTCGATAAGTTGTGAAACTCAACACCCCGGGTTAATTAGGTCCGCTTAAATTAACCGTCAAGTTCTCCTTAAGTTAATGAATTGGATGGGTTAGCGCAACGCAATTCACCACACTCTCCAAAAGTCCTTTACGTGAAAAGCACAATAAAGATACAATCAAAGATCATTAAGCATTATGAAAACTATAAGTGTTGACGAGGCATTCGTTACTATGGAATACGCATGAAACTAGTGCCAAGAATTCATTTAACGCGATTGTTTAAAAGCAACCTCCACTACTTGTGAATATAAGTTCATAACGATTAGGTGAAATTCACTTATATTTTAGCGTCATATTTATGCATGAAAATTAAGCGCGCATTCTTAATAAACATTCATAAATAAGTTATCAATCAAACGGTTAAACAAATTGAATCCACAACTTATGAAATTCCAACGAAAGTTAATCAATTCATATTGCAAATATCAACATAGTTTCGAATCACCCCCTAGCTAAAGGGGGTTTAGTTCCTCATAACTTTAAAATCAAAGAAACCCCTAAACATTCCAACAACTCAAACTTGAATTGTATGAACGTTTAAGCACTCTTTTCTTCCTCGTTGTTGTAGCACAAGGTCTAAGGTGAGCTTTGGGGATTATGTGAAGTGTTTTGGAGGGATGGGAAGTGGTTGGATAGTGGCTGTAATGGAGGAGAAAAACTGCACAGAAATGGAAGGGGATTTGCGGCACAAGGGTTGTGTTTGTGTTGTGAATGAGATCATGCTTGAATGAATGAATGCAAGGGTATTTATAGGAGTAGTGGAGGGAACATATGGCTGTTTGTTTAAGCATGCATGTGCTGGAATGTGGTGGAAAATAGCTAGGAAAGCTGGAAAGCACAAGGATCCCACGGCAATGACAGTTTTTGATGTTGGATTTGCATGTGTGTGCTGGAAATGGTGTGTGTATGCATGTGTTTGGGAAGCTTTCTTGCTCATTTTCTGGATGCAATGATGAAGAGTTTAATAATTAATGCATGTAGGTGGCTGAAATGATGAAGAATGAGTGGTGGAAATGAAAGGGAAAGCTAGAAAGACATGTGAAGATGCTGGAATTGTGAGTAGGCCACGACAATGTGTTTTCAGGATGGTTCTTTGTGGTTGTGATGCATGTGATTGCATGTGTTGATTGCTAAGGTGTGTGATGATGAGTGTAAGTGGAATAAAGAATGAATGAAGGCATGTGAATTAGGTGGAATGCTGGAATGATGAAGGGGATACACGGCACAAGGTTTGGAATGTGGAGAAAGGGGTGTGAATGATTATGGGATGCTGGAAATCTGGAAAGGCACGGCAATGATGCTTGTTGTTTGAAATGCATGTGAATGCATGTGAGTGCATGTGTGTGTAAATGGGTGAAAATGTGGGTTAAAGTGATGCATGGCTAGGAAATGTGAGTGAATGATGTGCATGTGTGTGAATGCATGTGGAATAAAGAAGAGTATGGAAGTGAATAAATCATAATATGGCTAGTTTAAAGGGCTAGGGTTTAAGTACATAGAATGGGCCTAAAATAGGTTGGTTTGCATGGCATAGAATGTTTGATTTGGGCTAGAGGTTTTCCATGGCTCAAAGGATTTGTTTGATTGGGCTAGGCCCTTTGTTTTATGTCCCCAAAGAGCATACAAGGCTTCAATTTCGTCCATCCTCTTTGCTCCATGATTAAGCTATCCAATCCATGCCCAAAAGTGCCCCAAATAGCCTCAAAATGCACTTTCTTGCTCCCTAAGCCCTTAGAACCTGAAAACACACAAAAGAAGCATAAAGGACTAAAATAACTAGAGAAACATAACGTAAATGCACGAGAACAAGCCATTTAAGTCGCATGAATATGCTCCTATCATCGCCTAAATATGCTCCTATCAATCAACACTTGTGAGTTCATTCTCACTTATTTTCAACTCCTTTTTCTTTCTTTTCCTTCTTTTTCACGGTTTTTTTTTTTTTTTTTTCTTTTTTTTTCATGCCCTATTCTTTTCTTTCTCACATAAATCATCCATCCCCCTAGATTCCCACGAAAATCCTTCCCCCACACTTGTTTTTCTGCAATTTGTAGAACAAAAGGAATTCCCTCTAAGTCATGCTTTACTATACTTTAAGAACAAGGGTATGGATAGTCCTATTCTAGGCTAGGTTAGGATAATATGGTTAACAACGAAAATTAGGCTAAGTAAGGCTCAAAGGGGTTAACATACAATACATATGCAAAGGGTAAGGCTTTTTGGCTCTCGTTTTAACTAAACAACTTCATCTTGTTTTATGTTATGCTAATGAATTTTATGCTTTGAATGAAATGGGCGTGAGTTCTAGTATTTGGAACTATAGTGATGAAACGCATTCTAAGTAGCAACCAAGCAAAGAATAATGAGATCATGCAACGACTTTAGAAAACAAAAACATCTCAAATTAATAACTCTCCAAACAAAGTTTAGGCTCAAGTCTCTCAGGGTTGTAGCATTAGTTTGAGTTCCTTCCTTCAAGCATGTTACAAAAACTGATTTTTTTCCTTTGTGATTACATGTGAATTCGTAAATGACGCCTGATAAGTCTCATTTTGCATGCATTTATATATTCCTTATTTGGCGTCTTTGTGATGTTTTTGGATTGAACTAGTTGCATTTTACATTATTTGGTGTTAGTATGCAGTCAAGTGTGTATTTGGATCAAAGGGAAGGCAAATGAAGTAAAAACCATTCCTTTTGGTAGCTGAGCATTATTCCAAACGTGGAGAGGATTCTAGGGAGTTAAATTGAAGTCCAAATGAAGAACCTAGGAAACTTTTGACTGCTGGAATTTCAGGAAATGATGTGGAAGTGTTAAGTGGTGCAATTCGGCCATATTGGGTGATTCTAAACAAAGGCAAAAACATTGAAGTCAGATTATGTGGTTCCAACACCAAAACATGCAGTCACATGCATGATCACAACTTGGCCGTGCACTCCCATGTGATTCCAAGTCAGATTATGCACTTCTAACACCAAAACATGCAGTCACATGCATGATCACAACCTGGCCATGCACTCCCATGTGATTCCAAGTCAGATTATGCACTTCTAATACCAAAACATGCATTCACATGCATGATTCACAATCTGACCGTGCATTCTATTACCTTTCTCCACTACATCTTTGCAGAAATCCACATGCATCTCAATTAAATAAACCCCATACTTGCACATTTCCCTTTTGCCATGCACCCATTATTCCAGAAAACCACTCATCCCATCATTCCATGCCATTCCAGCGCCCCTTTTGTCCATGCCGTGTGATTTCTTCCCCTTTCCAGATTTGTACAACCAATTCCAGGTTGTCCAATTCATCTTTGCAGCCAATACACATGCATGATTCAATTAAAATAGCCACATGCTTGGACATTGCCCATGCCGTGCGTCCACCACCTCAGGAACCCATTCATTCCAGCTCATTTATGCACTCCCATCTCACATGTGCAATTCCAGCTCAATTCTTAATGATGGCAGTGACATTTCCCTTCTATAAAACCATGCACATTTCACACAACAAGGCTTCTTCGATCATTCCATGATTCACACGCACAACCACTCCATTTCACTCCATCTCTGACCATTTGTTCTCCCAAGTGCAGAAACCATTCAACCATAGCCAATCTACCTTCATTTTCATCACACTTGGAGAACCACCACCGAAGGCACTCTTAAGGGATTTCGACATCAGTTTTGCTTCAAGGGTTTCTTCTTATTAATTCTATGTTCACTCATGTTTTATATTTTTTATGTCAAACCTTTTGTAAACATGAAGTGTAACTAATCTCCCTCTAGGGATTCGATGTAGCCTTGCAAAGTTTGCCATGTAATTAAGTTAGAATGCTCAGTTTGTCCATCTATTTCTTGTTTCATTCTCTGATTTAATTGTGACTTTGTGGGTTGATGTTAATGTTTGATCACCATTTGAATTAACCACAGGTTGTTTAGCCAAGATTAGAGCACACATCATGCATATTCTTGGTAGATATGTGAATGGATGAAGGGAATACTTTGCAAACAACCTGCCAAGTGTTACCTTTGGTTTTATGAAAGTTTCTTGTTCGTAACACCTTCTTGATTAGGAACCAAAGTTGCACATCACAACTAGGTTCATGATTAAGGACATGTGATCAAATCCACACATCATATGGTTGATCATATCTAAGTGAAACAAACTCAAGAAATAGGTAGATAGCTGAGTATAAACTAACTTAACAAACATGGACTTGGTTTAAGCAATGGTGAAACCGAATCCCTCATCTCCATTGGTGTTATCCCATTTTATTAGTTGTTGATTCATTTAATTGTGTTTACTTCATTTTCTAGTGTTTTCAAGTTACAATAACAAATCTGCCTAATTTGATTAGTTTTATTCATTTCATATAGTTCTTGCAAAACAAGTGATTTTATAGGATCAATAGGTCCCTGTGGATTCGACACCCTTACTTGTGCCATTATACTAAACATATTCTAGCATTAGGAAGGAATTAACTCAACAACGCCTACAACTAAGCATAAACCAAAGAGTATATCAAACTTCCATCCATGTTTGTAACTTTCTTCAACAGTCATGCAATTAAAAACCAAATCCTCATCATTGTGTTGGAAGGTATCCTAAGACACAAACAAACACAAAAACAAAAATGACTCTAAAAACAACTCTTTTTGGGTTTTTAAAACACTCTTTTTCAATTTTTTTTCAAATTTTCGGATTTTTTGTTTAAGACCCATGAAAACACTTCAAAATACACTAAAAACACTTAAAAACAGTGAAAAACAACTTTAGAAATGATGGGTGATAAAATCCCACGAATTTGCATGAAAAACTCTTTGTTTACCCCCCCACACTTAAACCAAACATTGTCCTCAATGTTTTAAGCATAGACTCACAAACAAACAACCAAATAACACAACTAACAAACACGACAAACATGGCAAAATAAAAGCAATAAAGAGTAGGGTTTAGGAACGCAAATCTGGTTATGGAGCCGGAGATTCCTAGGTCTTCTTTATTTGAATGCATGGGTTGCCTCCCAAGAAGCGCTTGCTTTAACGTCTTCCAGCCGGATGATACCTCCTTTAAACTTCATTGGAGCCCACGACATGGAATTGATCTTTGAATGGAAGGTGATACTTGAAATGATCCGGTAATGGTTTAAATTCAAGATTGGGTGGCTGAATCATCAATAACTTATTAAGCGTATCATTATACAAAGACGTACCTGAATTGATCTTTTGTCTTGATTTTGCATTGCTTTGTTTTGATTTTCTTGCCCCTGAGACAAATTGGTGAGTAACTTATTAAGCGTATCATTATACAAAGACGTACCTGAATTTGTTTGGGCAGGTTGTGGTGGCTGCATAGGTGTTGTATAGAACTCCTCATATGGCTGCCAATATCCCTTGTGTTCAACTTGTTGAAATTCCCACCACATAGAGTTTGAATGATCACTCCAATCTCTTAGTGCACATTGATTTGCTTGATATTCTTGCCTATAAGAAGCACCAAATGTAGGGACACTTTGCTTTGTGGACCCTTCGGCATACTATGATAACTGACACGTAAGATTCGCTATTTGAGCTTGAAGATTAGCAATTGCCATGTCTTGCTTCTCTAGTACCTGAAATCAAAGAAATAAAACTAAATCAAATATCAAAAGAAAAATAAACAAACAAATAGAGCGATTAGCAATTTTACTAATCCCCGGCAACGGCGCCAAAATTTTGATGTGATATATAATAGCACACAAATTAAACCCTCTTTTTGACAATTGTAGTATAGATATAAGTAGGGATCGTTCTAGGCCGGGGATTAGGAGGGACACAACTAAATAAAGGGGATTGGGTTTTTGACGAATTTAAGATAAAAACAAGTAACTAAAAGACTTGAATAGGATTTGGACGAATTTGGGGATATGGATGGGTGATTAGCTAGCTAGAGGGTCATTCTCCACACATGACACATTTGAACACAAATTGATTTCCAGTTGCTTTTTCGATAAACCATGAACCTGAACACCCCAGATTAACCGTGACATCACTAATTAACCCTCAGATTTTCCTTTAGTTAGTGGATTGGATGACATCATACGACAACCCAAAGCATTCTTCAAAAGTTCCCTACATGACATCATAATAGAGATACAATCAAAGATCATTACGTTCTATGAAAATCATAAGTATTGACAAAGCACTTGTAACTATGACATCATGATACTCATGCTAGGAATTTACTTAATATGATTGTGAAAACAACCTTAACTACTTGTGAATATAAGTTTGTAACGATTATGTGAAACTCCCTTATATTCTAGCCCCAAATTCATGCATGCAAACTAAGTGTGCACCCTTAATCAACAAACAAGAATAAGTTATCCATCAAACGGTTAAGTAAATTGCATTCACAATTTATGAAATAACAACTGGAATTAATCAATTCATATTGCAAATATAATCATGGTTTCAAAGTCTCCCCTAGCTAAAACAAGTTTAGCTCCTCATGTTTACAACAAAACAAAGAGAATATAAATTAAACATTGAAAACAAAGATAGAATACACCTAGAAACACTCCAGGTGGCTCCTCCTTCCTTCCTTGCTGCCAACAATGGGGATTTATGTGAATTTAGGCTCTTGAGGTGTGGTGGATGGTGTGGTGTGAATTTGTGGTAGATGGTGGTGGTTTTTGAGTGTTGTGGCATCAAGTATATATAGGGTGAAGGGGAGGCACGAATTTGGGCTGAAAATGAGAGAAATTAGGACTCCAAATCACCAAAGAACAAGGATACTTTCAATCAGATTCCAAGGAGGACAAGGAATGGTCCTTGTGGTAGATTCTAGAACTTCTAGAAGGGTTACATGTGGCATAAACTTAATGCACGAAAATAGGGTTTCTAGAACTTGATATTTAGGTGATTTAATGTGAAAAGGAGTCCTCTTTGAAGTTGGAATTAAGGTAGGAAAAGATTAGGATAGGATAAGATAAGATAAGGTTGGATAAGGTTTGGATAAGATAAGGAAATTTGGATAAGGTTCCTTATTTCTTGCTCTTTCCTTATCTTCTTTGCATTTGGACTTCTTTCTCCAGATTTTTAGCCTTTCCTAGCATCTCTTGACTTCAATTTCGTCCATCCACATTGCTCCATAGTTAAGCTATCCAATCCATGCCCAAAACTGCTCCAAATAGCCTCAAAATGCACTTTCTTGCTCCTTTTGCCATTAGGACCTAAAAACATACGAAAATAGCTTAAAAGACTAAAATAGATGGTAATTAAGTAACTAAATGCAAGGAAACAACATAACTAAGTAGCATAAATATGCTCCTATCAATGAGCTTGAGGAGCTTAGGCATGAAGCATATGAGAATGCTTGCATTTACAAGGAAAAGACCAAAGCTTTCCATGACAAGATGATCCGAAGCAAAACATTCTCCATAGGGCAAAAAGTTTTACTTTTTTATTCTCGCCTTCGTTTATTTCCTGGTAAGTTACGTTCTAAGTGGATTGGACCTTTTGTTGTTACTAATGTTTTTTCATATGGCGCAGTTCAAATCCAAAGCTTGAGTAATGGCCAAGAATTCAAGGTGAATGGGCATCGTTTGAAGCCCTATTATGCAAATGTTGAAGGGCAGGTTGTGGAAGACATCAACCTCCATGCCGTGGGCTCCCATTGAGGATAAGAAGAATGTTCGTCCGACTGCATGACGTTAAAGCAAGCGCTTCTTGGGAGGCAACCCATGCATTCAACTAGAGAGGATTTGGGCAATTCACCAATTCATGCCACAAAATTAGATTTGCGTTCCTCAATCTCTATCTCTTTATTATTTTTATTTTGTCAATCTCTATCTCTTTATTATTTTTATTTTGTCATGTTAGTTAGTTTATAATGTTTGTTTGAATGTGAGTCTTAGTTTGAAACATTGAGGAAAATGTTTGATTTAAGTGTGGGGGGGGGGGGGGTAAACAAGTTGTTTTTGCATGTTTTCACATGATTTTCGTGGGATTTTATCACCTATCACTTATAATGTTGCTTCTCATTGTTTTTAAGTGTTTTTAGAGTGTTTTGAAGTGTTTTCATGTCTTTTGATCAGAAAATCCGAAAATTTACAAAAAAAATTACAAAACAGTTTTGAAAAACCCAAAAAAGAGTTGTTTTAAAGTTGTTTTTGTGTGTTTGTTTGTGTCTTAGGTTACCTTCCAACACAATGATGAGGATTTGGTTTTTAATGTCATGAGTATTAAAGAATGTTGTAAACATGGCTGGAAGTTGATTTATGCTTTGGTTTATGCTTGGTTATGGTTATAGCTTATGAATTCACATGTAATTACAAAGAGAAAATCAGTTTTTGTAACGTGCTTGAAGGAAGGAACTCAAACTAACGCTACATCCTTGAGAGACTTGAGCCTAAAACGTTCTTTGGAGAGTATAATATGTGATTTCTTGTTTTCTAAAGTCGTTGCATGAGCTCATCGTTCTTTGCTTGGTTGCTACTTAGAATGCATTTCATCATTATAGTTCCAAATACTAGAGCTCATGCCCATTTCATTCAAAGCATGATATTGATTGCATAACATACAATAAGATGAAATTGTTTAGTTAAACCAAAGCCAAAAAGCCTATCCCTTTTCATATGTATTGTAGGATTACCCCTTTTGAGCCTTTTCAAGCTTATTTTCTTTGTTAGCCACATTATCCTTACCTAGCCTAGATTAGGACTTCCCATACCCTTGTTCTTAAAGGATAGTGAAGCATGACTTAGAATGAACTCCTTTTGATCAATATATTGCAGAAAATGAGTGTGGGGGAAGATGATAGGGCACGGCAAAAGAATGAAGTAAAGAAAAAAATTCGTGGAAAATAAAAAGAAAACAGAAAAGTGTTGAAAAGAAAGAAAAAGAGTTGAAAAATAAATGAGAATGATCTCACAAGTGTTGGTTATTGAAGGAAGAGTCCAAAAGAGTGAATTTGACCCTAAATGTTGCATGAATCTTCCCTTGTGTGTAAAAGTTGATTTCTGCCATTAAAAGTGAGTTTAAGTGTCAATTTCATTACTTTGCTTCCTATTGCTTTAAGAACCTTTGTTATCCTTTGCCCTTCTTTGTTAACCAATACCTTAGCCTCATTTCAACCCTCAACTTCTATCTTGATGTTATGTGTTCAATATGTGGAGTTTGAATTTGGTATGAGCATATGGAATCACTGGTTCTCGTTCTAAGTAGTAGCATTCCATTCATGAGATCATATACATGTCATTGTCGTAAATCCAGAAAATGCTTTCTTTGTTATAACATATGTGAGTATTAGTCTTCATGTTTAAATTAATCTTCTCACATATACCTATTGTAGGGTGTGAAGTTAGAAAATCTGTGTGAAAATAGAGTGCATTCTAGTGAGGAATTGGGGCAATTCTTTAACGCATGTTACTACATTCAAAACGTTGTTTTAATTGATTAAATGTGAACTAGTAAGTGGTAACTATGGTTAAGTGTTTGCTAAAGTATAAAGAATGCTAAAAACCGTGGGAATGATGTTCTTTAATGTGTCATGTTCGTTGGAAATCCCTGAGGTACATGTTGGAAGGTTTAGAATTTGTTTTGGCTTGTTTTTGGTTTCTTTTGTTTTGTTTTGCTCGAGGACTAGCAAAAGCTAAGTGTGGGGGAATTTGATAGGAGCATATTTAGGCGACTTACTTAGCTTGTTTTCGTGCATTTATGTTGTTAGTTCATAGTTGTTTTAGTAGTTTAAGCCATTTTCGTGTGTTTTTAGGTTCCCATGGCTAAGGAAGCAAAAAGATGCATTTTGGAGCATTTTGGAGCAAAATTGGACTTGGAATGGATAGCTTATGCTTGGAGCAAAATGAATGGACGAAATTGAAGACCTAAAAGAGTTAGGATTCCTAATCACAAGAGGATTCCTAATCAAATGAGGAATCTTAGTCAAAGAAGGTTTCCTACTTGAAGTAGGAAAGTTAAGCCAAGGTTTCCTATTTTGGTTTAATCTTTCCTAATCCTTAAAGACTCCATGTTTCAGCAATATCAAGGACTTCTACCTATTCTAGGACACAAGACAATGTTCCCTTGCAAACCAAAATCCTTGCCGTGTATCCCCTTAGTATTTCCCTTCCTTGCCGTGCAAGGAAGGGTCTTCTTTCCTATTTTAAAGCATTCAAACACATTCCTTTTTCATACCAAACTCAGCCATAACTCACATACCCTTTTCTATTCCAAAGTGATGCGAAAATAGTTAAGCACACAAATTAACCCTCTTGTTGTCAAATTGTAGTAAGGATGCAAGTAGGGATCGTTCTGGACCGGGGATTAGGAGGGCTTGCTAAAACCTCTAAACTGACTCAAAAACATAAAAACAAAGTTGAAAACGTTCACAAAGACTCAAAGGACTCAAAACAAGTTCAAAAGACTCAAAACTGCCTAAAAACACTAACTAGGCAGTTTCTGACTCTAAACACAATTTTGGACGAATTTAAGATTATGGGTTGATTCAAAACACTTTAAAACACAAACTAAACAGATTCTAAACACTATAGAACAAGAAAGTAAAGGGGGGGTTTTGATTTGACGAAAATTGAAATAACAAAACAAGTTATAAAACTAGGCAGATTGTAAAACGAAATTTTGGAAACAAGATGATGGATGGATTAGTTAGAGGTCCATTCTCCACACATGACACATTTATATATGAATCGATTTTCCAATTGCTTTTCACTAACTATGATGCTCAACACCCCAAGTTAACCGTGATGCACTAATTAACCCTCGGATTTCCTTATGTCATTGAATTGGATGATGCATGCAACAATTCAAATTATTCTCCAACGGTTCTCAACATGAATGCATAGAAGAGATACAGTGAGAGATCATTATGTTCTATGAAAATCATAAGTGTTGACGAGGCAATTGTAACTATGAATGCATGATACTCTTGCCAAGAATTCAATTAACGCAGTTGTGACTAGCAACCTTCACTACTCATGTTTATAAACTTATGACGATTAGGTGAAACTTGTTTATAAACTAGCATCGAGTTCATGCATGAAAACTAAGTATGCATCCTTAATCAACATACAAGAACAAGTTTTGAATAAAACAGATAATTGAATTACAATCACAACTTAACAAATCACAATTGGAAGAAATCAATTCATATCTCAAACATGTTCATGGCTTCAAACTTTCCCCTAACTAATTAGGGGTTTAGCCACTCATGACTACAGCAAACTCAGAAAGTAATAACAAAGTAAACATTGAAAACAAGAACGAAGTACACCTAAGAACGCTCCAATCTGCGAGCATGAAACGTTCAAGGCCTCCTTCCTCTCCTAATTGCTGCGGCATACGAGGTTATTGTGAGTTTAGGGGGTTATGGGTGATGTAGAATGATGGATTTAGGGTTGGGATGGATGTAGGGGATGGCAAAGAGTTGGTTTTGGGCAGAAAATATGGAGAATGGTGAAGTATGGATGTGTTAGAGGGATGGGATGATTTTCTGGCGTGAATGGTGAATCAATGAATAATTTGTGGCTGCAACAAGGAGGTTTATTTATTGGATTTCAGGAATTAAAACCCTAGTTTATTTAGGTAATCAGAATTTAAGTCAAAAGCTTTTAGAAATAGGAAATCAAATCAGAAATTTTAAGGAAACTACCTAAAAGTTGCGGCAATGGCATAAAACACAAAAGTAATGTGTTTTAATGCAATGAAATAGGAAAGAACCATCTCCCTTGCACGGCAAGGAAGAGGAAAGGTCAAGGGAGGTGCGGCTATGATATAGGAAAGGTTTAAATGTCCTAAAACTAAAGGAAACAAGGTTCCCTTGCACGGCAAGGGATGATGATAAAGGGAAAATTTGACATGGTGCACGGCAAGGAAGAGGAAAGGTCAAGGGACCTTTGTTTTGTGTCCTAGAATGCATATGAAGTCTTCAAAGTGTTTGGGACATAAGGACAATTAGAATTTAGGAAATGTCAAACCAAGATAGGAAACCCTGGGCTTAACTTTCCTACTTCAAGTAGGAAACCTTCTTTGACTAGGATTCCTCATTTGATTAGGAATCCTCTTGTGATTAGGAATCCTAACTTCATTAGGTCTTCAATTTCGTCCATCCCTTTTGCTCCAAACATACGCTATCCATTCCAAGCCCAATTTTGCTCCAAAATGCTCCAAAATGCACCTTTTTGCTCATTTAGCCCTTAGAACCTGAAAACATACGAAAATGGCTTAAAAGACTTAAAGAACTAAGAAATAACAACGTAAATGCACAAGAACAAGCCAACTAAGTCGCCTAAATATGCTCCTATCAAATTCCCCCACACTTAGCTTTTGCTAGTCCTCGAGCAAAACAAAACAAACAAAGGAACACGAAACGAGACAAAACGAACAAAACACAACCTAAACCTTCCAACATTTGCCTCAGGGATTTCCAATGCACATGACATGTTAAAAATCATCATTCCCACAGATTTTGGTCATCTTTACACTTGAGCACATACTTAATCACAGTCACCACTTACTAGTTCACAATTGATCGATTAAAACAACATTTTGAATGTAGTAACATGCCTTAGAGAATTCCCTCAAGTCCTTACTAGATATGCACTCAATTTTCACTCAGATTTTCTAACTACACTCCCTATACTAGTTATATGTGAGAAGATTAATGTAGATATGAAAACTAATACTCACATATGTTTTAACAAAGAAAGCACTTTTCTGGAGTTATAAGTGAATGTATGAATATGATCTCATGAAAGGAATGCTACTACTTAGATGCAAGAACCATTGACACCATATGCTCATATCAATTCCAAACTCCACATTATTGAACACATAACGATCAAGATTGAAGCATAAGGGTTGAAACGGGGCTAAAGGTGTTTGGCTAACAAAGAAGGGATATGGAAAACAAAGGTTCTTAAAGAAATAGTGAGCAAAGCATTTGAATCAACTTAGAATTCACTTTTGAATGAAAACTCAACTTTTGAACAAAAAGGGAAAATTTAGACAATTTAGGGCCAGATTTGGTGTTTTGGACCCTTTCTTCAACATTCAACACTTAATCACTCATTCTTACATCTTTTCAAGCTCTTTTTCCTTTCTTTCTTTCTTTTCTTTTCTGTTTTTTTCTTTTTCATACATTTTTCACAACTTTTTCTTTTCTTTTGAATCTCAAAACATACATATAAACTTAAGAACAAATATTCCCTCCCCCACACTCATTTTCTTGCATAATGTAACTCAAAAGGAATTCATTTAAGTCATGCTCACTATCTTTTAAGAACAAGGGTGTGGACTGTCCTAAACTAGGCTAGGTGAGGATAATGTGGGTTAACAAAGAATAAAGGCTAAACAAGGCTCAACGGGGTTAAAACTTACAAAATATACGAAATATGGGAAGTAAGGCTATTTGGCTATGGTGGCAACTACACAACTTCATCTTGATATGTGTTACGCAACTCAATGTCATGCTTTGAATGAAACGGGTATAAGTTCTAGCATTTAGTTCTATCATGATACAATTGCATTCTAAGTAGCAACCAAGCAAGGAATAATGAGATCATGCAACAACTTTAGAAAACAAAGAATCACAGATTATAACTCTCCAAAGAAGGTAATGGCTCGAGTCTCACAGGGATGTAGCGTAATTATGAGTTCCTTCCTTCAAGCATGTTACAAAAACTGATTTTTCCTTTATGATTGCATGTGAATTCATAAATTATAACCACAACCAAGCATAACCCAAAGAGTAAATCCAACTTTCATCCATGTTTATAACTCTCTTTAACAGCCATGTAATTACAAGCCGAATCCTCATCATTGTGTTGGAAGGTACCCTAAGACACAAACAAACACACAAAAACAACTCTTTTGGGGGTTTTTTCAAAACAATTTTTCAAATTTTTATCACATTTTCGGAGTTTTACTTCAAGACATCATAAAACACACTAAAACACTCTAAAAACACTTAAAACAGCAAGAAACAACATTATAAGTGATAGGTGAATAACTCCCACGAATTTCAAACAAAAACAGATTGTTCACCCCCCCCCCCCCCCCCACACTTAAATCAAACATTGTCATCAATGTTTCAAGCATAAACTAACATGCAAACACATAAACAAACAAATCAACATTTGAGCACAAATAACAGAATATAAATAACAAAGAGAAGAGTTGAGGAACGCAAATCTGGATATGAAGCGATGTTTAAGCTCTTCCTTTGTCGAACGCATGGGTTGCCTCCCAAGAAGCGCTTGCTTTAACGTCGTGCAGCCGGACGAACACCTCCATCAAGCTTTAGGGGAGGCCACGGCATGGAGGGGTGTTTCCTCTACCTTCCTTTCAATACTTTCGTAATATGGCTCAATGAATGGGAGGGGATAGTGATCCTCCCTAATGGTCGTGTTTTGGTTCCGAAAGTCCATGTAAATGCTCCCACCACCTTGAAATCGGTTGGGCACCTGCACCAAAGAAGGTAACAACCTATTAGGTGAAATGGGAATTGAAATTGGGATTGAAGACTTACAAACATATTGTGGTGAAGGCTCAAAATCGGCAGCCTTATCAACAATGTCACTATGGCTACTTTCGGCCATATTGGGTGGTTGTAGGGCAATCACTCCAAGTTCCTCTCCAATTGTGGTTCTTGATACATCCTTCTTGATAGGTGCGGATCCTTTCGGCCCTATATCCTTATGCACATCTATGGCAAAACAAGAATGACAATCATTAGAATTCTTAATAAAGTCATAGACATTGAATTTAATTATATCACCACCAAACTCCATTGTTAGTGCTCCTTTGGCCACATCAATCTTTGTTTGGGCTGTTTTCATGAACGGTCTTCCAAGTAGGAGTGGCAAGGGTGGAGAATGAACCGAGTCGTCCATTTCAAGCACATAAAAATCCGCCGGAAAGATTAAATGATTGATGATGTGAAAATTATGTTAACACACAAATTAAACCCTATTTGTGACAATTGTAGTATATATGCAAGTAGGGATCGTTCTAACCGGGGATTAACTAGGGATGCTAATCAACTCTAACAGACTTAAAAACACAAAATTAAACTTTAAAACACTTACCTAGACCTATATGACTCAAAACAACTTAAAAAGACTCAAAACAGCCCAAAACACTCAAATAGACTCAAACTAGACTCTAAAGGGTGATTTGGACGAAATTTAACTAACTTATACTCAAAATACTAATCTGGACAGATTCAAACACTTTTCTAACTAATCTAACACACTTAATAAAATGGGGAATTGATTTGGATGAAATTAATTAAAATGGACAGATTGCAATTTAAACAGATTAGGCACTAAACTAGGTGAATTGAATGGGAAAAAGGCTAGTTAGGGGGTTCTTCTCCACACATGCACATATGTAACATAAATTGATTTCCAGATTTTATTCCTTTTAAATCATGAATGACAATGCCCCAAATTAATTGTGAAAAGCACGAATTAACACACAAGAACAAGTTCTCAATAAATCAATTAAGTAAATCACATCCACAATTCAAGAAACAAAATCTGGAGGAAATCAAATCATATAAAACATATGCCCATGGATTCGAATTCACCCCTAACTAAGAAAAACTTAGTTACACATGTTCATAACAATTGAAAAGCAAATCAAAATAAACATGGAAACGAAACAAGGGAAGAAAGAACTCTGAAAGTCTCCAATGGATGTAGATTGCTTGCGGCACAAGATGGTCCTTCTCCTATGGAAGCCACGGTGCTCATTCTCCCTAGGACTTGCGGCACAAGATGTTTTTCTGAATGAATGGTGGCTACTGTGAATGGATGGATGAATTGAAGGATGGATGGCTGCCTAGGGTGTCTAAGGGGTGCGGCAACTTTAGGTTTAATATATATATATAGCATGGCAAAACCCTAGCAATCAAATTTAGGGTTAAAACCAGCCAATATAAGTGTTTAGGGCCCCTAAGTTGCGGCATGGGTTTGGGGAATTAAATCCTAGCCCAATCAATCTCAGATATGGACTTATACAATCCAAATCCAAGAGAAAAAGGGCCAAATAAAATCAGAATCCAAACAGAAATAGGTTTAAGAATTTTCGTCCAAAATTGGGCCTTCCAGAAGCTAAGTGTCTTATGGCTGATTTTGGGTCTTCTAGAAGGCATAAAAGGGGGGGAAGGTGTGGCACCCTTTTAGGGTCAGATAGGGCTCTAGAAATTAGGTTTTTAGGTCCACTTGCAGCTAGGATTAAGGTGGAACAAGATTAGGTTAGGATAAGATAGGATAAGGTTTGGATAAGATAAGATTGGATAAGCTTTTGGATAATGTTTCCTCTTTTCTTGCACTTTCCTTATCTTCTTTGTCATGAACTTTCCTTTTCTGATTTGTAGCATGTTTCTAACCTCTTTTGACTCCAAATTCGTCCAACCATGTTGCTCCATACACAAGCTATCCAAAGTAAGCCCAAAACTGCTCTAAAAGGCTCAAAATTGCATTTTCTTGCCAAGTTTGTCATTAGGACCTACAAACAAACGAAAATAGCTCAAAACACTATAATAAGTAGTAATTAGCTCACTAAATGTAAGGAAATAACATAACTAAGTAGCATAAATATGCTCCTATCAAATTCCCCCACACTTAGCTTTTGCTAGTCCTCGAGCAAAACGAAATAAACAAAACAAACAAAACACAACCTAAACCTTCCAATGTTACCTCAGGGATTTCCAATGCAACATGACATATTCAAGATCATCACTCCCATAGATTTTAGTTATCCCTACCCTCGAGCACATACTTAATCATAGTTACCACTCACTAGCTCGCATTTCATCAATTAAAACCTGATTTTGAATGTAGTAACATGCCTTAGAGAATCCCTCAATTCCTCACAAGATATGCTCTCTATTTTCACACAGATTTCCTGACTACACTCCCTACACTAGGTATATGTGAGAAGATTGATGTAAACATGTAGACGAACACTCACATATGTTATAACAAGGAAAGCAATTTCTGGAATTATTAACATGTATTTGTATATGATCTCATGAACGGAATGCCACTATTTAGACGCGAGAACCAGGGATACCATATGCTCAAACCAATTTTAAACTCCACATATTGAAACACATAACAATCAAGATTGAAGTCAAAAGGGTTGTAACGGGGCTAAGGTATTGGCTAACAAGGAAAGGTAGAGGAAACAAACGTTCTTAAAGCAATAGTGAGCAAATTAATGAATTAGGCACTTAGAATTCCCTTTAGAACGCAAAAATCAACTTTGAACACCCAAGGGGAAGTCACACAAAACTTAGGGCCATATTCAACTTTTTGGACCCTTTCTTCAACAACCAACGCTTGTGAGTTCATTCTCACTTATTTTCACTCTTTTTCTTTCTTTTCTTCTTCTTTTTCTTCTTTTTCTTCCTTTTCACAATTTTTTTTTTTCCTTTTCGTTTTTTTTTTCTTTCTTTTTCTCGTGCCCCTTTTAAGACTTTGGCACACACACACACTCACAAAATCCCTTCCCCCACACTTGTTTCT
Organism: Pyrus communis; assembly: GCF_041283825.1. Classification (NCBI taxonomy): domain Eukaryota; kingdom Viridiplantae; phylum Streptophyta; class Magnoliopsida; order Rosales; family Rosaceae; genus Pyrus; species Pyrus communis. Next base: position 24,940,010 of record NC_142569.1, read on the forward strand.
GCACAAATGTCACTCAAAAGGAATTCCCTCTAAGTCATGCTCCACTATACTTCAAGAACAAGGGTATGGAAAGTCCTATTCTAGGCTAGGTAAGGGGGATGTGGTTAACAAGGAAAATAGGCTAAATAAGGCTCAAAGGGGTTTAATCCTACAATACAAATGACAAGGGTGGATTCGGCTATTTGGCTATGGTGGTGACTACTAAACAACTTCATCTTGTTATTTGTTATGCTAATCAATTTCATGCTTTGAATGAAACGGGTATGAGTTCTAGTATTTGGAACTATAGTGATGAAACGCATTCTAAGTAGCAACCAAGCGAAGAATAATGAGATCATGCAACGACTTTAGAAAACAAGAAATCCAGATTAATAACTCTCCAAAGAACGTTTAGGCTCAAGTCTCTCAAGGTTGTAGCGTTAGTTTGAGTTTCTTCCTTCAAGCATGTTACAAAAACTTATTTTTTTCTTTTGTGATTACATGTGAATTCGTAAATGTCAACTACAACTAAGCATAAACCAAAGAGCATATCAAACTTCCATCCATGTTTGTAACTTTCTTTAATAGTCATGCAATTAAAAACCAAATCCTCATCATTGTGTTGGAAGGTACCCTAAGACACAAACAAAGATAAAAACAAAAACGACTCTAAAAACAACTCTTTTTGGGTTTTTCAAACACTTTTTTCGATTTTTTTTATCAAATTTTTTGGATTTTCTGATTAAGACACATAAAAATACTTCAAAACACACTAAAAACACTTAAAAACAGTGAAAAACAACTTTAGAAGTATAGGTGATAAAATCCAACGAATTTTCATGTAAAAACAACTTGTTTACCCCCCCACACTTAAACCAAACATTGTCCTCAATTTTTTAAGCATAGACTCACAAGCACATAAACAAATAACGCAACTACACCTGACAATCATGGCAAAGTAAAAGCAATAAAGAGTAGGGTTTAGGAATGCAAATCTGGTTGTGGAGCTAGAGTTCCATCATCTCCTCGTTCGAACACATGGGTTGCCTCCCAAGAAGCGCTTGCTTTAACGTCTTCCAGCCGGACGATACCTCCTTTTAATCTTTACTAGGGCTCACGGCATGGAGGGGTATGCTCCTTGAAATTGTCGTAGTAGGGCTTCAAACGGTGTCCATTCACTTTAAATTCATGTCCCGTCTTCAAGCTTTGAATTTGCCCTGCACCATGAGGAAAGACATTAGTAATAACAAAAGGACCTATCCATTTAGAACGTAACTTACCTGGGAACAAGCGAAGGCGAGAATTGAAAAGTAACACTTTCTGCCCTATTGAGAATGTCTTGCTCCGAAGCATCCTGTCATGGTAAGCCTTTGTTTTCTCTTTGTAAATGCGCGCGTTCTCATAAGCCTCATTCCTTATCTCCTCCAGCTCATTCAATTGAAGCTTCCTATGAACTCCAGCGGCATCAATGTCCATATTGAATGCCTTTACGGCCCAATGTGCTTTATGCTCCAATTCAACGGGAAGATGGCATGGTTTCCCATAAATGAGCCGAAATGGAGACATTCCAATTGGTGTTTTGTAGGCGGTACGATATGCCCACAACGCGTCATTCAAACGCAAGCTCCAATCCTTCCGAGTTGGCCCAACAGTCTTTTCTAAAATCTGCTTGATTTCTCGATTAGAAACCTTGGCTTGCCCACTTGTTTGAGGATGATAAGGTGTTGCCACCTTATGCGTGACATTGTACTTCTTGAGCAACGCCTCTATGGTTCGATTACAAAAGTGAGAGCCTCCATCACTTATAAGAACCCTTGGCATTCCAAATCTTGCAAATATGTTAGTTTTCACAAATTCTGCAACCGCTTTGGAATCATTAGTACGGGTGGCTTTAGCTTCCACCCATTTCGAAACATAATCAACCGCAAGTAAAATATAAACACAACCATAAGATGAAGGAAAAGGACCCATAAAATCAATGCCCCAAACATCAAAGATTTCGACAAAAAAGATGGGATGTTGCGGCATTTGGTCTTTGGCACCTATATTGCCCGTCCTTTGACAACGATCACAACTCACACAAAAAGTTCTAGCATCCTTAAATATAGTAGGCCAATAAAATCCACATTCTAAAACTTTATGTGTTGTTCTTTGAGTGCCAAAATGACCCCCACATGCATAAGTGTGACAGAAAGTTAAAATTGAATGAAACTCTGTTTCATGCACACACCGACGTAAAATCTGATCAGGGCAATGTTTCCACAAATATGGGTCATCCCACACATAAAAACGTGCATCCTTTTTAAGTTTATCACTTTGGTGCTTGTTTAGGGTGCTTGGAACTTGTTTAGACACTAAATAGTTCACTAAATCGGCATACCATGGTGCACTTACCTCGATGGACAGCAACTGCTCATCTGGGAATGTCTCTGGGATAGGCACGGCATCCTTCACATGCACCAAACGGCTTAAGTGGTCAGCCACCACGTTTTCACTTCCTTTCTTGTCCTGGATTTCGATGTCGAACTCTTGAAGTAGGAGCATCCAACGAATAAGTCTTGGTTTGGCCTCCTTCTTCGTAAGTAAGTACTTCAATGCTGCATGATCAGAATAGATTATAACTTTAGTACCAAGTAAATAAGAACGAAACTTATCTAAAGCAAAAACAACAGCAAGAAGTTCTTTTTCCGTTGTGGAGTAGTTCAATTGAGCATCATTTAGGGTCCGAGATGCATAGTATATGACATGCGGCTGCTTGTTCTTCCGTTGGCCTAAAACAGCTCCTAATGCATAATCTGAGGCATCACACATAAGCTCAAAAGGAAGGCTCCAATCTGGTGGAACTATGATAGGGGCCGAAGTAAGCATCTCCTTTAGGTGTTTGAAGGCTTTCTCACATTCCTCGTCGAACTTGAATGGCACCTCCTTTTGGAGAAGTCGGCATAGGGGTTGGGAAATCTTAGAAAAGTCTTTGATCAATCGCCTATAAAATCCTGCATGTCTAAGAAAAGAACGAACCTCTCTAACCGAAGTAGGAGAGGGTAAGTAGCGTACAAGATCTATTTTTGATTTTATCCACTTCAATACCCTTGGCCGAAATAATATGTCCTAGAACTATTCCTTGTTTTACCATAAAATGACATTTTTCCCAATTTAAAACAAGGTTAGTTTCAATGCATCGTTTTAAGATTAATGTGAGATTATCTAAACAATCATCAAACGAATCACCAAACACGCTAAAATCATCCATGAAAATTTCAATAATCTTTTCTACAAAATCTGAAAAGATACTTACCATGCATCTTTGAAAGGTGGCTGGTGCATTACATAAACCAAATGGCATTCGACGATAAGCAAAAGTACCAAATGGACAAGTAAAAGTAGTCTTTTCTTGATCATCTGGAGCTATAACAATTTGATTATATCCCGAATAACCATCAAGAAAACAATAAAAAGAATGACCAGCTAACCTTTCAAGCATTTGATCAATGAATGGCAAAGGGAAATGATCTTTCCTTGTGGTGGCGTTAAGCTTCCTATAGTCAATGCACACTCTCCAACCTGTTTGGATACGAGTTGGCACAAGCTCATTCTCGGCATTCTTCACCACAGTCACTCCGGATTTCTTTGGCACAACTTGAACCGGTGATACCCAACGGCTATCCGAGATAGGATAGATCACCCCACAATCTAAAAGCTTGATAATCTCCTTTTTCACAACTTCCATCATTGGAGGGTTAAGCCGACGTTGAGCCTCTCTAGTTGGTTTAGCCCCCTCTTCTAGAAGTATGCGATGCATGCAAGTTATAGGACTAATACCTTTGATGTCGGCCAAGGTCCATCCTATGGGCGTTTTGTGCTATTTCAACACCCGAATCAATTTCTCCTCCTTCATTGACGTGAGGGATGAGGAAACTATGATGGGCAACGTCTCATTCTCTCCCAAATAGACATACTTCAAATGATCCGGCAATGGTTTAAGCTCAAGAATGGGTGCTTGAATCACTGAAGGTAACAACTTATTAGTAGAAACAGGAATTGGAATTGGGTTTGGAGGCTTACCAAAGTGTTGTGGCAACGACTCAAGGGCAGCAACCATCTCGGCCTCATCTTCACATGTAGGCACGGCATGGAATTCCACATGCATGCTGTGGGTTTTATCCTCTCCTACCCCTTCGGTTTTAAGTCCCATTCTTTTGGTAATGGTCGTTTCAAGGGGGTCCCTCTCCAAGGAGTCAAGATAATCCTGCGCCATTGAATCAAATATATCAATAGAAAAACAAGAATGATCATCTTTAGGGTATTTTATAGTTTCAGAAAGATTGAAATCAATAACTTCCCCATCAAATTCCATTGTTAATGTCCCCTTGAACACGTCTATCTTGGTGCGGGCCGTTTTCATGAAAGGTCTCCCAAGGAGGATCGGCAATGGGGTAGAATGGGCTGAATCTTCCATGTCTAGCACATAAAAGTCAGCTGGGAAAATTAAATTGTTAACCTGCACCAAAACATCTTCCAAAACTCCTTTTGGATATGCATTAGAACGATCGGCTAATTGAATAATTACACCATCATTTTTAAGCTCTCCTAAGTTCATAGATGCATAAATTGAATAAGGCATGACATTAATTGACGTTCCTAAGTCTAACATAGCATGTTCAAACATAGTATTTCCAATAACACAAGGAATTGTAAAACTACCCGGATCTTTGCATTTAGGTGGTAGTTTCCTTTGTAGCACTGCAGACACATTCTCACTTACCTGGACCACCTCCTTGTTTGAAATCCTCTTCCTCGTTATGCAAAGCTCTTTTAAGAACTTGGCATACTTAGGGACTTGCTTGATTGTATCAAGGAGCGGAATGTTGACTTGAACTTTCCTAAAGGTTTCCAAAATGTCCTTTTCACTCTCCTCCTTCTTTGATTGCCTAAACCTGCTAGGAAAGGGCACGTTTAGTGGAATAGAACTTGACAAAGTCGAATTTGGACTTACCTTAGGCGTGTTGGACGGTTTTGGCACAAGAGGGGGCTGCGGCAAAGTTTCTTTCACCCTTGCCGTGGCCTTTATTCCTTGTTCTTCCTCTTCTTGTAGCAACACGTCCTCTTCTTGACTTGTTTTGGACGGCTTTGGGGTGGTTCCGACCTCCTTACCACTTCTCAACATGATTGCCTTGGCAGATTCGAACCCTCCATTTGGATTGACAATGGTTGAGCTAGGGAGCTTGCCTTGGTCTCAGAATTGTCCTACAAACTCCGCAATCTGCCCAATTTGTTTCTCCAAGTGATCCACCCTTTTGTCTTGGTTTTGCATGGCTTTGGTTTGATTCTCTTGCCCCTGAGACAAATTGGTAAGTAACTTAAGAAGTGTTTCATTGTCCAACGACGTACCTTGATTGTTTTGGGCAGGTTGTGCTTGGTTTGGATTGGGGCCGAATGGCTTGGTGTAGAACCCCGGGGGTTGTTGTCTAAAGCCTCCTTGTTGTTGAGGTTGTTGAGGCTCCCTCCACTTGAAGTTTGGATGGTCTCTCCAACCCGGATTGTATGTGTTGGAATATGGATCATTCCTTGGTTGATTGTGGCTTGGAAATCCAATGGCATTTGCACTCTCCCATCCCCCATTCTCAATCAATTGAGGGCACCTTTCCGACGGGTGTCCTTGGATAGAACATACACCACATACAATCGGTCCTTGTATCTTCATTCCTTCGGCCATCTGAGACACAATAGAAGTAAGATTAGCTAACTGAGATTGAATATCGGATTGAGAAGTTACCTCATTCAAGTGTTGCCGTGGGGGGACCTTTTGCCCAAGTCCTTCATATTGTTGTGCATTTAGAGCACAGTTTGCAATTAGGGTCTTGGCTGCCATAGGAGTTTTGTCCACCAATGCACCTCCCGCCGAAGCATCGAGCATTTGCCTTTCAATAGGAAGAAGCTCCTCCTTCATTTGATGTTGAGGACATGATGCAACAAGGGCTTTAAAACGCTCGTAGTATGCCAGAAAGGATTCTCCTTGACTTTGTTGGATTCCACAAATTTTCTTCTGCAAGAGAATGACTCTTGAAGTAGGGAAGAACTTCTCCAAGAACGCTCTCTTCATGCTCTCCCAAGAAGTAACGGTCCCGGGTGCCAATTCATAAGGCCAATCCTTAGCCTTTCCCATAAGAGAGAATGGAAAAGCTTTCATCTTCAAAATATTCCCATCAACGTTAATGGGTGTCATGCTTGAGCATACAACTTCAAACTCCTTCAAATGCTTGTTTGGATCTTCCATGGACAGCCCATGGTACTTGGGAATATGATGCAGCAAGCTTGACTTCAATTCGAACTCATCGGTCTTGCCTTGGGCCGCCCTAGGATATTGATAAAAGCATATTTAGGCGACTTAGCTAGCTTATTCTTGTGCATTTGTGCTATTATTTCTTAGTTAATGTCGTATTACAACTCATTTTCGTGTGTTTGTAGGTCCAAAGGGTTAAAGTACCAAGAAAGTGCATTTTGGTGCATTTTGGAGCAGTTTTAGGCACTATGTGGATAGCTTGTATATGGGCTAACATGGATGGACGAATTTGGAGTTCAAAAGGCTAGAAATATGATAAGAAGATGAAGAAATTACACTCAAGACAAAGTGGATAAGGAATCAGTTCAAAAGAGGAAACATTATCCAAAACCTTATCTGACCTTATCTAACCTTATCCAACCTTATCCTATCTTATCCTAACCTAATCTTGTTCCACCTTAATCCTAACTTCAAGTGGACCTAAAAACCTAATTTCTAGAAGCCTTATCTGACCCTAAAAGGGTGCCACACCCTTACCCCTTTTATTTCTTCTAGAAAACCCAAAATCAGCCACAAAACACTTAGTTTCTAGAAGGCCCAATTTTGGACGAATTTCCTAAACCTTTTTCCTTTTGGATTCTGATTTGTTAGGCCTTAATCCTTGTGGATTTGGCTATACAAATCCTTTTATGAAACTAATTGGGCCAAACCCTCTCCTAAGTGGATTTAACTTACTTGTGCCAAACCCTAGGGCCCTAATCCAGAAAATCTGCTAAGTGTAACCCTAATCTAATTAACCCTAGGACTATATAAACATATTTTCAGCCATAAATTCGTACCACCCCTTATGCTATAAAGAAAACACCTTGCCGCAACACCCTAGCCTCCATTCTTCATCCTTCATCCACTCCATACACCTCCATACATAACCTGCCACACCCTACCACCATAATCAGCCATTATTCATCATTCTAAACAAGAACACACCATTCACAACCCCCAAAACCACCACCCACACCAAGTGCCGCAGCAAGGAAGAAGGAGGAAAGCCCTTAGACGTGCATGCCATTCAACTTGGAGTTGCTGGACGTTCTAGGTGTAATCTTTCTTGTGTTTTCAATGTTTAATTTCCAGAATTTTTGCTTTCCGAGTATGAGGAACTAATCCCTTTTTTGGCTAGGGGGAATTTCGAAACCATGGCTATATTTGCATTATGATTTGATTACTTTCAGTTGTGATTTCATGAATGGTGAATTCAATTTACTTATCTGTTTGAATTAAAACTTGTTTATGTATATGAATTGAGGGTGCACACTTAATTTGCATGCATAAATCTGATGCTAGTGTATAAGGAAACTTCACCTAATCGTTGGGAACTTATATTCATGAGTAGTTAAGGTTGTTAGTCACAATCATGTTAAGTAAATTCTTGGCATAAGTATCATGCGCTTTCATAGTTACGAATGCCTCGTCAACACTTATTATTTTCATAGAATTTAATGATCTTTGATTGTTTTTCTATTATGCGCTTTCATATAGAGAACTTTTGAGGAATAATTTGATTGCAATGCGCTAATTCCATTCAATTCAATGACCTAAGGGAAATCTGAGAGTTAATTTAAGCGTACCTAATTAACTTGGGGTGTTGAGGTTCATAATTCATTGAATAAGCAATTGGAGATTGTTTTGTATGCAAGTATGCCATGTGTGGAGAAAAACCTCCTAGCTAGCCCATCATCCACTTAATTCCATCAAATTCGTCCAAATCTGCCTAGTTTAATTTCTTGTTCTGTTTGTTTGATTTTCGTCCAAAACCAAATCCCCAATTGTCTTAGAGTGTCTAATTGGTCCAAATATGTTTTAGATTGTGTTTTTAAGAGTTTTGAGTCAAGTTAGAACCAATTTTCGTCCAAGTTTGTGTTTAGGCTCAAAACTGCCCAGATTGTGTTTTTAAGGCAGTTTTGAGTGTTTTTAGCCTATTTTGAGTCTTGTGAACGTGTTGAGTCTTTTTAAGTGAGTTTAAGTGTTTTAAAGGTTAGTTTTATTTATTTGAGTCAGTTTAGAGTGTTTAGCAATCCCTCCTAATCCCCGGTGTAAGAACGATCCCTACTTATTCATATGCTACAATTGTCAAAAGAGGGTTAATTTGTGTGTTAAGTTAATTTTCGCATCAAATTTTGGCGCCGTTGCCGGGGATTAGCAACTTTGCTAATCCCCCGTTGTTTCCCTTTGTTTCTATTTATGTATTTTAGTTTTAAGTTTCTGATTTGTGTTTTGTTTTGTTTTGCTGATTTTAGGTACTAGAGAAGCACAACATGGCACTTGATAATGCTTCTCTTTTGTCACAGCTCATGGAAAGGTCCCAAATGCAAAGAGTTGGTACATTTGATCATAATCAATCAAGGAACGACGTGTTTTCCAATACTTACGATTTGGATTGGAGTGATCATTCAAACTCTATGTGGTGGGAACCTCAACATGTTTAACAAGAAGGATATTGGCAGCCATATGAGGAGTTCTATTCAAGACCTATGCAGCCACCACAACCTCATATTCAATATGCCCAACCAAACTCAGGTTCGTCAATAGATTATAATCAAATTCTTAATGAATTAATTTTTTTGGTGTAGGGCTCACAAAATCAAGTCAAGGAGGCTCAACAAGGAGAATATTGGCAACCATATGAGGAGTTTTATACAACACCTATGCAGCCACCACAATCTGCCCAAAACCATCCAGGTACGTCTTTAGATAATGCTACAATTCTTAAGTTACTTACCAATTTGTCTCAGGGGCAAGAAAATCAAGACAAAAGGTTGGACCACTTGGAAAAGCAAATTGGGCAGATAGCGGAGTTCGTAGGACAATTTCGTGACCAAGGCAAACTCCCTAGTTCAACCATTATAAATGCGAATGAAGGATTTGAAACTGCCAAGGAAATCAACTTGAGAAGTGGCAAAGAGGTTGGAGCAGACCCTAAACCATCAAAATCAAATTACACGGAAGATGAAAGATTACAATTTGAGGAAGAGGAACACACCCAACCCACGGCAAGGGTGGAAACACCTTTGCCACAAGCACCTATTGCTCCTACGCCATCCAATTCAGGTAAGGTTGTTCCAAATTTAATTATTTCTAACCCCATTCCACCCAATGTCCCTATTTCTTGCAAGTCCATGATTTTTAAGGAAGAAGAAAGTGAAAAAGACATCTTGGAAGCCCTTTCAAAGGTGCAAAGTAGGGAATATCAAGAATTCATCAAAGAGGACGTTCTTGAGACAAAAAATCCCAAAGATGTTGAATTTTATGACACAGGACAAGGAACAATCCTCACACCAAATTTGTCCAAGTGCAAAGTTCCTGAAACGTTCAAAGAAGATGTGTTTATCCTACAGTTCTTGTTGGAGGACATAGGTACACCACCTCCTCCAATTTCAATTTCTTTTTATACTAACAAGTTATTGATGATTCAGGCACCCAGTCTTGAATTTAAACCGTTACCGGATCATTTCAAGTATCACCTTCCATTCAAAGATATATTCCATGCCGTGGGTTCCAATTGATGCTAAGAAGAGAGTTCGTCTGGCTGGAAGACGTTAAAGCAAGCGCTTTTTGGGAGGCAACCCATGTATTCGACAAGGAGAAGATGGAACTTCCACTCCAAACCCAGATTTGTGTTTCTAAACCCTTCTCCTTGTTGTTTTATTTTATCATGCTTAGTTGTTTGTTATTTGTTTGCTTTTGTGTGAGTCTTTGTGTGAAACATCGAGGACAATGTTTGATTTAAATGTGAGGGGGTAAACAAGTGTTTTTATGCAAAATTCGTGGGATTCTATCACCTATCACTTCTAATGTTGCTTCTCACTCTTTTTTAGTGTTTTTAGTGCGTTTTAAGCTGTTTTAGTGTGTTTTGAAGTAAAAATCCGAAAATTAGAAAAAAGTCGAAAAAAATGTTTTGAAAAAGCCAAAAAGAGTTGTTTTTATGTGTTTGTTTGTGTCTTAGGGTACCTTCCAACACAATGATGAGGATTTGGTTTTTAATGCATGACTGTTAAAGAGAGTTACAAACAATGATGGAAGTTTCATTTGCTCCTTGGTTTATGCTTGGTTGTAGTTATAGTTTACAAATTCACATGTAATCACAAAAGATAAAATCAGTTTTTGTAACATGCTTGAAGGAAGGAACTCAAACAAACGCTACATCCCTGAGAGACTTGAGCCTAAACGTTTATTTAGAGAGTTATTAATTTGTGCATTCTTGTTTTCTAAAGTCGTTGCATGATCTCATTATTCTTTGCTTGGTTGCTACTTAGAATGCGTTTCATCACTATAGTTCCAAATACTAGAACTCATACCCGTTTCATTCAAAGCATGAAATTGATTAGCATAACAAATAACAAGATGAAGTTGTGTAGTAGTCACTACCATAGCCAAATAGCCGAATCCACCATTGTCATTTGTATTGTAGGATTAAACCCCTTTGAGCCTTATATAGCCTATTTTCTTTGTTAACGACATCCCCCTTACCTAGCCTAGAATAGGACTTTCCATACCCTTGTTCTTGAAGCATAGTGGAGCATGACATGGAGGGAATTCCTTTTGAGTGACATTTGTGCAGAAAACAAGTGTGGGGGAAGGGATTTTGTGAGTGTGTGTGTGCCAAAGTCTTAAAAGGGGCACGAGAAAAAGAAAGAAAGAAAAAAAACGAAAAGAAAAAAAAATTGTGAAAAAGAAGAAAAAGAAGAAGAAAAGAAAGAAAAAGAGTGAAAATAAGTGAGAATGAACTCACAAGTGTTGGTTGTTGAAGAAAGGGTCCAAAAAGTTTGAATATGGCCCTAAGTTTTGTGTGACTTCCCCTTGGGTGTTCAAAGTTGACTTCTGCGTTCTAAAGGGAATTCTAAGTGCCTAATTCAATACTTTGCTCACTATTCCTTTAAGAATGTTTGTTTATCCTTCACCTTTCATTGTTAGCCAATACCCTAGCCCCGTTACAACCCTTTGACTTCTATCTTGATTGTTATGTGTTTCAATATGTGGAGTTTAAAGTGGGTTTGAGCATATGGTATCCCTGGTTCTCGCGTCTAAGTAGTGGCATTCCATTCATGAGATCATATATATACATGTTAATAATTCCAGAAAATGTTTCCCTTGTTATAACATATGTGAGTGTTCGTCTACATGTTTACATCAATCTTCTCACATATACCTAGTGTAGGGAGTGTAGTCAGAAAATCTGAGTGAAAACAAAGAGTATATCCAGTGAGGAATTGAGGGAATTCTCTAAGGCATGTTACTACATTCAAAATGTTGTTTTAATTGATTAAATGCAAGCTAGTGAATGGTGACTATGATTAAGTATGCTCGAGGGTAAGGATTGCTTAAATCTATGTGAGTAGTGATCTTTGACATGTTATGTCTCATTGGAAATCCCTGAGGCGAACGTTGGAAGGTTTAGATTGTTTGTTTTGTTACTTTTTGTTGTTTATTTTGCTTGAGGACTAGCAAAAGATAAGTGTGGGGGAATTTGATAGGAGCATATTTAGGCGACTTAGCTAGCTTATTCTTGTGCATTTGTGCTATTATTTCTTAGTTAATGTCGTATTACAACTCATTTTCATGTGTTGTAGGTCCAAAGGGTTAAAGTACCAAGAAAGTGCATTTTGGTGCATTTTGGAGCAGTTTTAGGCACTATGTGGATAGCTTGTATATGGGCTAACATGGATGGACGAATTTGGAGTTCAAGAGGCTAGAAATATGATAAGAGGATGAAGAAATTACACTCAAGACAAAGTGGATAAGGAATCAGCTCAAAAGAGGAAACATTATCCAAAACCTTATCTAACCTTATCCAATCTTATCCTATCTTATCCTAACCTAATCTTGTTCCACCTTAATCCTAGCTTCAAGTGGACCTAAAAACCTAATTTCTAGAAGCCTTATCTGACCCTAAAAGCGTGCCACACCCTTACCCCTTTTATTTCTTCTAGAAAACCCAAAATCAGCCACAAAACACTTAGTTTCTAGAAGGCCCAATTTTGGACGAATTTCCTAAACCTTTTTCCTTTTGGATTCTGATTTGTTAGGCCTTAATCCTTGTGGATTTGGGTATACAAATCCTTTTATGAAACTAATTGGGCCAAACCCTCTCCTAAGTGGATTTAACTTACTTGTGCCAAACCCTAGGGCCCTAATCCATAAAATCTGCTAAGTGTAACCCTAATCTAATTAACCCTAGGACTATATAAACATATTTTCAGCCATAAATTCGTACCACCCCTTATGCTATACAGAAAACACCTTGCCGCAACACCCTAGCCTCCATTCTTCATCCTTCATCCACTCCATACACCTCCATACATAACCTGCCACACCCTACCACCATAATCAGCCATTATTCATCCTTCTAAACAAGAACACACCATTCACAACCCCCAAAACCACCACCCACACCAAGTGCCGCAGCAAGGAAGAAGGAGGAAAGCCCTTAGACGTGCATGCCATTCAACTTGGAGTTGCTGGACGTTTTAGGTGTAATCTTTCTTGTGTTTTCAATGTTTAATTTCCAGAATTTTTGCTTTGCGAGTATGAGGAACTAATCCCTTTTTTGGCTAGGGTGAATTTCGAAACCATGGCTATATTTGCATTATGATTTGATTACTTTCAGTTGTGATTTCATGAATGGTGAATTCAATTTACTTATCTGTTTGAATTAAAACTTGTTTATGTATATGAATTGAGGGTGCACACTTAATTTGCATGCATAAATCTGATGCTAGTGTATAAGGAAACTTCACCTAATCGTTGGGAACTTATATTCATGAGTAGTTAAGGTTGTTAGTCACAATCATGTTAAGTAAATTCTTGGCATAAGTATCATGCGCTTTCATAGTTACGAATGCCTCGTCAACACTTATTATTTTCATAGAATTTAATGATCTTTGATTGTTTTTCTATTATGCGCTTTCATATAGAGAACTTTTGAGGAATAATTTGATTGCAATGCGCTAATTCCATTCAATTCAATGACCTAAGGGAAATCTGAGAGTTAATTTAAGCGTACCTAATTAACTTGGGGTGTTGAGGTTCATAATTCATTGAATAAGCAATTGGAGATTGTTTTGTATGCAAGTATGCCATGTGTGGAGAAAAACCTCCTAGCTAGCCCATCATCCACTTAATTCCATCAAATTCGTCCAAATCTGCCTAGTTTAATTTCTTGTTCTGTTTGTTTGATTTTCGTCCAAAACCAAATCCCCAATTGTCTTAGAGTGTCTAATTGGTCCAAATATGTTTTAGATTGTGTTTTTAAGAGTTTTGAGTCAAGTTAGAACCAATTTTCGTCCAAGTTTGTGTTTAGGCTCAAAACTGCCCAGATTGTGTTTTTAAGGCAGTTTTGAGTGTTTTTAGCCTATTTTGAGTCTTGTGAACGTGTTGAGTCTTTTTAAGTGAGTTTAAGTGTTTTAAAGGTTAGTTTTATTTATTTGAGTCAGTTTAGAGTGTTTAGCAATCCCTCCTAATCCCCGGTGTAAGAACGATCCCTACTTATTCATATGCTACAATTGTCAAAAGAGGGTTAATTTGTGTGTTAAGTTAATTTTCGCATCAGATATTGAATGCATAATGGCATGGCATTATCTAATCCCGAGGCAGAAAGCTCCTTGATTGTTCGATTCTCCATCGCCATGACTTGTTCTTCTTCCTCCACTTCTTCCTCTTCAGATTCGGCCTCAGAACTAGAACTAGGTGGATTAGGTTCTGGTTGCTTCCTCTTTCTTCTCAAAGTTCGTTCAAAATCGTCGTCAAACTCCAAGATATTCTCACGAACAGGGTGAGAACTACGAGTCATACACTTGTACCTAGAACAATGAAGTAAAAGAATTTAGCAACTCTCTTAGAAGCACGGCAAACACACCCAAAACAAGGAATAGATCACGGCACACAAACAAAAGCAATCAGATTATGCACGGCAAACAAAAAAATAAAAAGAAAGAACAAATACACACACTAGACTCTTGACCTTAAGACACACTTTGACACGACACAAACACAAGGGATTAGCAAGTTTGCTAATCCCCGGCAACGGCGCCAAAATTTGATGTGAAAATTATGTTAACACACAAATTAAACCCTATTTGTGACAATTGTAGTATATATGCAAGTAGGGATCGTTCTAACCGGGGATTAACTAGGGATGCTAATTAACTCTAACCGACTTAAAAACACAAAATTAAACTTTAAAACACTTACCTAGACCTATATGACTCAAAACAACTTAAAAAGACTCAAAACAACCTAAAACACTCAAATAGACTCAAACTAGACTCTAAAGGGTGATTTGAACGAAATTTAACTAACTTATACTCAAAACACCAATCTGGACAGATTCAAACACTTTTCTAACTAATCTAACACACTTAATAAAATGGGGAATTGATTTGGACGAAATTAATTAAAATGGACAAATTGCAATTTAAACAGATTAGGCACTAAACTAGGTGAATTGAATGGGAAAAAGGCTAGTTAGGGGGTTCTTCTCCACACATGCACATATGTAACATAAATTGATTTCCAGATTTTATTCCTTTTAAATCATGAATGACAATGCCCCAAATTAATTGTGAAAAGCACGAATTAACTCTCAGATTTTCCTAGTTTCATTGAATTGGATGGAATACGCATCGACAATCAAATTATTCTTATCAAATTCCCTACATGAACTGCATAATAGAGATAAAATCAAAGATTATTAAGCTTTTTGGAAACCCTAAGCATTGACTAGGCATTCGTAACTATGAATTGCATGATACTCTTGCCTAGAATTTACTTAATACAATCATGACTAGTGATTTCCACTACTTATGAATATAAGGTCATAACGATTAGGTGAAATTTCCTTATATCCTAGCATCAAATTCATGTATGCAAACTAAGTATGCATCCTTAATCAACACACAAGAACAAGTTCTCAATAAATCAATTCAGTAAATCACATCCACAATTCAAGAAACAAAATCTGGAGGAAATCAAATCATATAAAACATATGCCCATGGTTTCGAATTCACCCCTAACTAAGAAAAACTTAGTTACACATGTTCATAACAATTGAAAAGCAAATCAAAATAAACATGGAAACGAAACAAGGGAAGAAAGAACTCTGAAAGTCTCCAATGGATGTAGATTGCTTGCGGCACAAGATGGTCCTTCTCCTACGGAAGCCACGGTGCTCCTTCTTCTCCCTAGGACTTGCGGCACAAGATGTTTTTCTGAATGAATGGTGGCTGCTGTGAATGGATGGATGAATTGAAGGATGGATGGTGATAGGAGCATATTTAAGCTACTTAGTTATGTTGTTTCCTTGCATTTAGTTACTTAATTACTATCTATTTTAGTCTTTTAAGCTATTTTCGTATGTTTTTAGGTCCTAATGGCAAAAGGAGCAAGAAAGTGCATTTTGAGGCTATTTGGAGTAGTTTTGGGCATGGATTGGATCGCTTAACTATGGAGCAATGTGGATGGACGAAATTGAAGTCAAGAGAAGCTAGGAAAGGCTAAAAATCTGGAGAAAGAAGTCCAAATGCAAAGAAGATAAGGAAAGAGCAAGAAATAAGGAACCTTATCCAAAATTCCTTATCTTATCCAAACCTTATCCAACCTTATCTTATCCTATCCTAATCTTTTCCTACCTTAATTCCAACTTCAAAGAGGACTCCTTTTCACATTAAATCACCTAAATATCAAGTTCTAGAAGCCCTATTTTCGTGCATTAAGTTTATGCCACATGTAACCCTTCTAGAAGTTCTAGAATCTGCCACAAGGACCATTCCTTGTCCTCCTTGGAATCTAATTGAAAGTATCCTTGTTCTTTGGTGATTTGGAGTCCTAATTCCTCTCCTTTTCAGCCCAAATTCGTGCCTCCCCTTCACCCTATAAATACTTGATGCCACAACACTCAAAAACCACCACCCTCTACCACAAATTCATACCACACCATCCACCACACCTCAAGAGCCTAAATTCACACAAATCCCCATTGTTGGCAGCAAGGAAGGAAGGAGGAGCCACCTGGAGTGTTTCTAGGTGTATTCTATCTTTGTTTTTAATGTTTAAGTTTAATTATCTTTGTTTTGCGAACATGTGGAACTAACTTCTTTTTAGTTAGAGGTGAATTCAAAGCCATGATTATATGTTTTATATGAACGGATTACATCCAGTTATTGTTTCTTAAGGCATGAATGTGATTTGCTTATCTAAGTTATTAAAACTTGTTTATGTATGTGGGTTGGGGGTCGACACTTAATTTGCATGCATGAATTTGATGCTAGAGTATAAAGGGGTTTCACGTAAGAGTTATTCACTTATATTCACAAGTAGTGGAGGTTCCTAGTCACAATCGTGTTAAGTAAATCCTTGGTATGAGTCTCATGCGTTTCATAGTGATGAATGCCTTGTCAATGCTTATGATTTTCACAAAACTTAATGGCTTTTGATATGTATCTTTATCATGTGTTTCATATAGGGAACTTGAGAAAGATAATTTGGTTTAGATGCGTATTCCATCTAATTCAATGAAATAAGGAAAATCTGATGGTTAGTTGTGCGATGCAACTAACTTGGGGCGTTGTCATTCATAGTCTAAAGGAAAAATAACTGGAAATTGGTTTATATGCATATATCATGTGTGGAGAAGGACCCTCTAACTAGCCTTTCACTCATTTAATTCACTTAAATTCGTTTTTCCAAAGTGCTTTCTACAAAGTTTTTGTTTTTAGTTTTATTTTCGTCAAAAACAATCCCCCTTTCATTTAGTCTTGTTATTTGAGTCAAAATCTGTTTTCTTTGAGTCTTTTGAGTCAAGTTAAGGTTTATTTTCGTCCAAAACACTTGTTAGGTCTAAAATTGAGTCTTTTTAAGTGTTTGTTGCTGTTTTGAGTGTTTTAAGTTAGTTTAGAGTCTATAGAGTCTATTTTAGTGTTTTTTTTAGTCTTAATTGTGTTGATTAGCATCCCTTCTAATCCCCCGCCTAAAACGATCCCTACTTTCATATACTACAATCATAGGGTTTTAATTTGAGTGTTAGAATATTTCACATCAAATTTTGGCACCGTTGCCGGGGATTAGTAAAATTGCTGATCCCTCTGTTTGTTTGTTTATTTTTCTTTTGATATTTGATTTAGTTTTATTTCTTTGATTTTAGGTACTAGAGAAGCACAACATGGCACTTGATAATGCTTCTCTTTTGTCACAGCTCATGGAAAGGTCCCAAATGCAAAGTGTTGGTACATTTGATCTTCAATCAAGGAAAGACGTGTTTTTCAATACTTACAATTCGGAGTGGAGTGATCATTCAAACTCTATGTGGTGGGAACCTCAAAATGTTCAACAAGAAGGATATTGGCAGCCATATGAGGAGTTCTATTCAAGACCTATGCAGCCACCACAACCTCATATACAATATGCCCAACCAAACTCAAGTTCATCAATAGATTATAATCAAATTCTTAATGAATTAATTTCTTTGGTGCAGGGCTCACAAAATCAAGCCAAGGAGGCTCAACAAGGAGAATATTGGCAGCCATATGAGGAGTTCTATACAACACCTTTACAGCCACCACAACCTGCCCAAACAAATTTAGGTACGTCTTTGTATAATGATACGATTATTAAGTTACTCACCAATTTGTCTCAGGGGCAAGAAAATCAAAATAAAGCAATGCAAAATAAAGACAAAAGGTTGGACCACTTGGAAAAGCAAATTGGGCAGATAGCGGAGTTCGTAGGACAATTTCAAGACCAAGGCAAACTCCCTATTTCAACCATTGCAAATCCGAAGGGAGGATTTGAAACTGCCAAGGAAATCATCTTGAGAAGTAGCAAGGAGGTTGGAATAGACCCTAAACCATCAAAATCAAATTACAAGGAAGACGAAAGATTGCAATTTGAGGAAGAGGAACACACCCAACCCACGGAAAGGGTGGAAACACTTTTGCCGCAGGCACCTATTGCTCCTACGCCATCCAATTTAGGTAAGGTTGTTCCAAATTTCATTATTTCTAACCCCGTTCCACCAAATGTCCCTATTCCTTGCAGGATCATGCACTCCAAGGAAGAAGAGGGTGAGAAAGGCATCTTTGAATCCTTTCCAAAGAATCAAGAGCAAGATGTGGCTGGGGAATGTCTAGAATTCATTAAAGAGGATGTACTTGAGACAACAATTCCCAAATAAGTTGGATTTTATGACACGGGACAAGTCATAACTCTCAAAACACCAAATCTAGCTCAATTTGCTAGTCCTACAACTTACGAAGGGATGTTTATTCTTGAGTTCATGTCGGAGCACACAGGTGAGCCACCTCGCCGAATTTCAATTTTTGTTTTATACTAATATGTTGTTAATGATTCAGGCACCCACTCTAGAATTTAAACCATTACCGGATCATTTCAAGTATCACCTTCCATTCAAAGATCAATTCCATGCCATGGGACCTAGGGTAGCTTAAAAGGAGGTATTGTCCGGCTGGAAGACGTTAAAGCAAGCGCTTCTTGGGAGGCAACCCATGCATTCAAATAAAGAAGACCTAGGAATCTCCGGCTCCATAACCAGATTTGCGTTCCTAAACCCTACTCTTTATTGCTTTTATTTTGCCATGTTTGTCGTGTTTGTTAGTTGTGTTATTTATTTGTTTGTTTGTGAGTCTATGCTTAAAACATTGAGGACAATGTTTGGCTTAAGTGTGGGGGGGGGGGGGGGGTAAACAAAGTGTTTTTCATGCAAAATCGTGGGATTTTATCACCTATCATTTCTAAAGTTGTTTTTCACTGTTTTTAAGTGTTTTTAGTGTGTTTTGAAGTGTTTTTATGTGTCTTAAACAGAAAATCCGAAAATTTGAAAAAAAAATCGAAAAAGAGTGTTTTAAAAACCCAAAAAGAGTTGTTTTTAGAGTCGTTTTTGTTTTTGTGTTTCTTTGTGTCTTAGGATACCTTCCAACACAATGATGAGGATTTGGTTTTTAATTGCATGACTATTAAAGAAAGTTACAAACATGGATGGAAGTTTGATATGCTCTTTGGTTTATGCTTAGTTGTAGTTGACATTTACAAATTCACATATAATCACAAAGGAAAAAAATAAGTTTTTGTAACATGCTTGAAGGAAGAAACTCAAACTAACGCTACAACCCTGAGAGACTTGAGCCTAAACTTTATTTGGAGAGTTATTAATCTTGATGTCTTGTTTTCTAAAGTCGTTGCATGATCTCATCATTCTTTGCTTGGTTACTACTTAGAATGCGTTTCATCACTATAGTTTCAAATACTAGAACTCATGCCCATTTCATTCAAAGCATAAAATTGAGTGCATAACATAAAACAAGATGAAGTTGTTTAGTTAAAACGAGAGCCAAAAAGCCTTACCCTTTGCATATGTATTGTATGTTAACCCCGTTGAGCCTTAGTTAGCCTAATTTTCTTTGTTAACCATATTATCCTTACCTAGCCTAGAATAGGACTATCCATACCCTTGTTCTTAAAGTATAGTAAAGCATGAGTTAGAGGGAATTCCTTTTCTTCTACAATTTGCAGCAAAACAAATGTGGGGGAAGGATTTTCGTGGGAATCTAGGGGGATGGATGAGTTATGTGCCAAAGAAAAGAATAGGGCAAGGAAAAAAAAAAAAAGAAAAAAAAACGTGAAAAAGAAGGAAAAGAAAGAAAACGGAGTTGAAAATAAGTGAGAATGAACTCACAAGTGTTGATTGTTGAAGAAAGGGTCCAAAAGTTTGAATTTGACCTTGAGTTTTGTGTGAACTTTCCCTTGGTGTTCAAAGTTGATTTCTGCATTTAAAAGTGAATTCTAAGTGTTTATTTCATTACTTTGCTTACTATTGCTTTAAGAACTTTTGTTTATCCTTACCTTTCTTTGTTAGCCAATACCCTAGCCCCGTTACAACCCTTAGACTTCGATCTTGATTGTTATGTGTTTCAATATGTGGAGTTTAAAATTGGTTTGAGCATATGGTATCCCTGGTTCTCGCGTCTAAGTAGTGGCATTCCATTCATGAGATCATATACATGTTAATAATTCCAGAAAGTGCCTTTTTGATTATACATATGTGAGTATTAGTTTACATATTTACATCAATCTTCTCACATATACCTAGTGTAGGGAGTGTAGTCAGAAAATCTGTGTGAAAATAGAGTGTATCCAGTGAGGAATTGGGGGATTCTCTAAGGCATGTTACTACATTCAAAATCATGTTTTAATTGATTAAATGCGAGCTAGTGAGTGGTAACTGTGATTAAGTATATGCTCGAGGGTAGGGATAACTAAAATCTATGTATGTGGTGTTCTTTAATGTGTCATGTTCATTGGAAATCCCTGAGGTACATGTTGGAAGGTCTAGATTGTGTTTTGTTTGTTTTGTTTATTTCGTTTTGCTCGAGGACTAGCAAAAGCTAAGTGTGGGGAAATTTGATAGGAGCATATTTAAGCTACTTAGTTATGTTGTTTCCTTGCATTTAGTTACTTAATTACTATCTATTTTAGTCTTTTAAGCTATTTTCGTATGTTTTTAGGTCCTAATGGCAAAAGGAGCAAGAAAGTGCATTTTGAGGCTATTTGGAGTAGTTTTGGGCATGGATTGGATAGCTTAACTATGGAGCAATGTGGATGGACGAAATTGAAGTCAAGAGAAGCTAAGAAAGGCTAAAAATCTGGAGAAAGAAGTCCAAATGCAAAGAAGATAAGGAAAGAGCAAGAAATAAGGAACCTTATCCAAAATTCCTTATCTTATCCAAACCTTATCCAACCTTATCTTATCCTATCCTAATCTTTTCCTACCTTAATTCCAACTTCAAAGAGGACTCCTTTTCACATTAAATCACCTAAATATCAAGTTCTAGAAGCCCTATTTTCGTGCATTAAGTTTATGCCACATGTAACCCTTCTAGAAGTTCTAGAATCTGCCACAAGGACCATTCCTTGTCCTCCTTGGAATCTAATTGAAAGTATCCTTGTTCTTTGGTGATTTGGAGTCCTAATTCCTCTCCTTTTCAGCCCAAATTCGTGCCTCCCCTTCACCCTATAAATACTTGATGCCACAACACTCAAAAACCACCACCCTCTACCACAAATTCACACCATGATAGGAGCATATTCATGTGACTTAATTAGCTTGTTCTCGTGCATTTATGTTGTGTTTCCTTAGCTATTTTAGTGTTTAAAGTCATTTTTGTGTATTTTCAGATTATAAGGCCAAAGTGTGCAAGAAGATGCAAATTGGAGCCTTTTGGAGCAAAAGAGGAATGAATGAGTTGAAGACTTGAAGAAACGATGAATTCCTACTCCAACGATGAATTCCTACCAAAACGAGGATTCCTACTCAAACAAGGATTCCTACTTGAAGTAGGAAAGTTAACCCTAGGTTTCCCGTTTTGGTAACCTTTCCTAATCTTAAACGTCCGTATTTTCTAGCCACTTTGAAGGCCTTGTAGGCACTTTAGGACACAAAATGAAGGCCCTAAGCCCACTTACACAACCTTGCCATGCATTAACCCTAATCCCCTTCCCTTGCCGTGCAAGGGGGGGCATTTTTGTCCAATGTTGTGCACTTAAACCCTATTTCCCTCTCCTAACCTAAACCCTAGCCGCACCTTGCAGCCATCCCCTTTAATTTCTGATTTAATTCCCTAATTCTAGCAGCCTTTAACTTAATTTTAATTAACCAAAATAAGCTAGGGTTTGTTTTCTGAAATCATACATTTTCTTAACCCTGTTAACTTAATTTTAATTAACCAAAATAAGCTAGGGTTTGTTTTCTGAAATCATACATTTTCCTAACCCTAGCCGCACCCTTCCATACTCTCCCTTGAATCCGTAGCCTTTCATTCATCCAAAATCCATCTCAGCCACAAGTCCCCATCCATTTCACCATTACCCTAGTTCCCATATCAGCCGCACCCTATTATTCACCCTAGCTCTCTCTTCTTCACATTTTTATTCATTCTTCATATCATTCAGCCACCATAAACTTAAAACCTATCAAGCCGCAGCCATCATTCACTTTATTCTCCATTAGCCGCACCTTTTTTCCCATCCATTGCAGCCACCATCCAACCTTGCCGCAGCCTTCCTCCACCATTCCAGCCACCACACAAACCTTCCTCCATCACTCCACCACCTTGCCGCACCACCATATCACCATAAATCCATCCCTAAACCAGAAAATCATCCAAAAACACCATTTACCCTCACTGCCGCAGCAAGAAGAAAGGAGAAAGAGGAGCTTAAACGCGCAGAAATTCAAGTGGATTCGTTGGGCGTTCTAGGTGTAATCGATCTTTTAATCTTTATGTTTAAACTCAATTTTATTTCTCTTTCTGTGAACATGAGAGGCTAAACCCCTATTTAGCTAGGGGGTGATTCGAAACCATGTTTATGCTTGCAATATGATTTGATTACCTTTGGTTGGAATTTCATGTATTGTGGATTCAATTTGTTTAACTGCTTGATTGATAACTTATTTGTGTATGTTTATTGAGAGTGCACGCTTAATTTTCATGCATGAATATGACGCTAGAATATAAGTGAATTTCACCTAATTGTTATGAACTTATATTCACAAGTAGTGGAGGTTGCTTATAAACAATCGCGTTAAATGAATTCTTGGCACTAGTTTCATGCTCATCATAGTAACGAATGCCTCGTCAACACTTATGATTTCCAAAGAACGTAATGATTCTAACTTGTATCATTATCATGCTGTTCATATAGAGAACTTGTTAGGAATAATTTGTTTGCGATGCATATTCATCCAATTCAATGATTCTAGGGAAATCTGAAGGTTAATTTAAGCGGACCTAATTAACCCGGGGTGTTGAGTTTCATGATTCATCGAAAGACCAACTAAAAATCATCTTGTATGCAAGTGTGACATGTGTGGAGAAGAACCTTCTAGCTAGCATTCCATCCATATTTTCATCAATTTCATCTTTACAATCTGCCCTTAATTACAATCTGTGCATTTTATTTAATTTCGTCAAAAACTAAATCCCCCTTTACTTTAGTGTCCAATTTAGTTAGAAAGTGTCTTAGTTTGTGTTTCTAAGTGTTTTGATTCAATTTATTACCCAAATTCGTCCAAATTAGTCAAAGTGCTCAAAACTGCCCAGAAAGTGTTTTTAAGGCAGTTTTGAGTGTTTTGGGGCTGTTTTGAGTCTTTTGGTTTGTTTTAGTGTTTTTATTGTTTAGTTTTGCATTCTTTGAGTCTAGTTTAGTGTTTTAACCTTTGTTTTACGTTTTTGAGTCAGTTTCCAAGTGATTTAGCAATCCCTCCTAATCCCCGGTTTAGAACGATCCCTACTTATTCATATACTACAATTGTCAAAAGAGGGTTTTAATTTGTGTGCTTAATTATTTCGCACCACACCACACCATCCACCACACCTCAAGAGCCTAAATTCACACAAATCCCCATTGTTGGCAACAAGGAAGGAAGGAAGAGCCACCTGGAGTGTTTCTAGGTATATTATATCTTTGTTTTTAATGTTTAAGTTTAATTATCTTTGTTTTGCGAACATGTGGAACTAACTTCTTTTTAGTTAAAGGTGAATTCAAAGCCATGATTATATGTTTTATATGAACTGATTACGTCCAGTTATTGTTTCTTAAGGCATGAATGTGATTTGCTTATCTAAGTTATTAAAACTTGTTTATGTATGTGGGTTGGGGGTCGACACTTAATTTGCATGCATGAATTTGATGCTAGAGTATAAAGGGGTTTCACGTAAGAGTTATTCACTTATATTCACAAGTAGTGGAGGTTGCTAGTCACAATCGTGTTAAGTAAATCCTTGGTATGAGTCTCATGCGTTTCATAGTGATGAATGCCTTGTCAATGCTTATGATTTTCACAAAACTTAATGGCTTTTGATATGTATCTTTATCATGCGTTTCATATAGGGAACTTGAGGAAGATAATTTGGTTTAGATGCGTATTCCATCTAATTCAATGAAATAAGGAAAATCTGATGGTTAGTTGTGCGATGCAACTAACTTGGGGCGTTGTCATTCATAGTCTAAAGGAAAAATAACTGGAAATTGGTTTATATGCATATATCATGTGTGGAGAAGGACCCTCTAACTAGCCTTTCACTCATTTAATTCACTTAAATTCGTTTTTCCAAAGTGCTTTCTACAAAGTTTTTGTTTTAAGTTTTATTTTCGTCAAAAACAATCCCCCTTTCATTTAGTCTTGTTATTTGAATCAAAATCTGTTTTCTTTGAGTCTTTTGAGTCAAGTTAAGGTTTATTTTCGTCCAAAACACTTGTTAGGTCTAAAATTGAGTCTTTTTAAGTGTTTGTTGCTGTTTTGAGTGTTTTAAGTTAGTTTAGAGTCTATAGAGTCCATTTTAGTGTTTTTTTGAGTCTTAATTGTGTTGATTAGCATCCCTTCTAATCTCCGGCCTAAAACAATCCCTACTTTCGTATACTACAATCATAGGGTTTTAATTTGAGTGTTAGAATATTTCACATTAGATGGCTACCTAGGGTGTCTAAGGGGTGCGGCAACTTTAGGTTTAATATATATAGCATGACAAAACCCTAGCAATCAGATTTAGGGTTAAAACCAGCCAATATAAGTGTTTAGGGCCCCTAAGTTGCGGCATGGGTTTGGGGAATTAAATCCTAGCCCAATCAATCTCAGATATGGACTTATACAATCCAAATCCAAGAGAAAAAGGGCCAAATAAAATCAGAATCCAAACAGAAATAGGTTTAAGAATTTTCGTCCAAAATTGGGCCTTCTAGAAGCTAAGTGTCTTGTGGCTGATTTTGGGTCTTCTAGAAGGCATAAAAGGGGGGGGGGGGGGAAGGTGTGGCACCCTTTTAGGGTCAGATAGGGCTCTAGAAATTAGGTTTTTAGGTCCACTTGCAGCTAGGATTAAGGTGGAACAAGATTAGGTTAGGATAAGATAGGATAAGGTTTGGATAAGATAAGATTGGATAAGGTTTTGGATAATGTTTCCTCTTTTCTTGCACTTTCCTTATCTTCTTTGTCATGAACTTTCCTTTCTGATTTGTAGCATGTTTCTAACCTCTTTTGACTCCAAATTCGTCCAACCATGTTGCTCCATACACAAGCTATCCAAAGTAAGCCCAAAACTGCTCTAAAAGGCTCAAAATTGCATTTTCTTGCCAAGTTTGTCATTAGGACCTACAAACAAACGAAAATAGCTCAAAACACTATAATAAGTAGTAATTAGCTCACTAAATGTGAGGAAATAACATAACTAAGTAGCATAAATATGCTCCTATCAATTGACCTGCACTAAAACATCTTCCAAAACTCCCTTTGGATAGGCATTAGAACTATCGGCCAATTGTATAATAACACCATCGTTTTTCAATGCTCCTAGATTCATAGATGCATAAATTGAATATGGCATGACGTTTATTGATGCACCTAAATCTAACATGGCAGATTCAAAACGAGTGTTACCAATGACACATGGAATTGTAAAACTACCCGGATCCTTGCATTTAGGGGGCAGTTTCCTTTGCAAGATGGCTGAGACGTTTTCACCCACTTTTACAACCTCCTTGGTCGAAATCTTCCTCTTATTAGTGCAAAGTTCCTTCAAGAACTTGGCGTACCTCGGGACTTGCTTGATTGCATCCAAAAGAGGGATATTGACTTGAACTTTCCGAAACGTCTCGAGAATGTCCTTTTCTGCTTCCTCTTTCTTTGTTTGAATGAACCTGCTAGGAAAAGGCACATTCGGAGGAAAAACATTAGTGGGAACTGAACTTGACACGTTTTTACCTTTAATAGACCGATTTGAGGTCTTAGAATCATTCAAGGCCTGCGGCAAAGGTGTTTCCACCTTTGCCGTGGGTAGGCTTTGTTCCTCTTCTTCGATTCTCAACTTTTCCTCCTCATTGGAACGTGGTTTGGATGGTCCGTGGTCAGATCCAACTTGCTTCCCACTTCGCAAACTTATGGCTTTTGCAGATTCGAATCCACCTTTCGGATTCACCTGCGTTGAACTTGGTAACTTACCTTGTTCTCTACTAAATTGCCCCATGAATTCAGCCATTTGTCCCACTTGTCTCTTCAACTCAGTCACCTCTCGAGCTTGATTTTGCACCTCATTGGCGTAATTGTTAAGGTCCTTTGTTTGTTTTTCTTGCCCCTGCGCCAATGTAGTTAGCAATTGAATAACTTAAGAATTATCAAAAGACGAACCTGAGTTGTTTTGGGACGATGGTGGCTGGTTGGATTGGTATAGCCGTGGAAACCCAGGGGGATTTTGTTGAAATCCCCTTTGTTGTGCAGATTGTTGGGGCTCTCTCCACTTGAAATTAGGGTGATCTCTCCACCCGGGGTTGTAGGTGTTAGAGTACGGATCATATTTGGGTTGGTTTTGGCCTTGGAAACCAATGGCATTGGCAGATTCCCATCCTCCATTCTCTATCAACTGAGGGCATGTCTCGAATGGATGCCCCTGCATTGAACACACGCCACACACTTGGTTTTCTTGTGGTTTTGACCCCTTAACAACCTGAGACACAAGAGAAGTAAGATTAGCCAATTGTGATTGAATGTCAGAAATTGCACTTACCTCATTTACACTTTGTTGCCGTGGCCCCTCTCTTTGGCCAACACCTTCATATTGTTGAGCATTATGTGCTCTGTTTGCAATTAGAGTTTTGGCATCCACCGGAGTCTTGTCCACTAATGCACCACCCGCCGAAGCATCTAGCATTTGACGTTCCATGGGAAGGAGTCCCTCGTAGAAATATTGAATGAGCAGCTCCTCCTTCATTTGATGCTGTGGACATGAAGCAACAAGTGATTTAAAACGTTCATAATAAGATGGAAACGACTCACCTTGATTTTGTTGGATGCCACTAATTCGTTTCCTTAAGAGAATGATCTTTGCAGTGGGAAAGAATTTCTCTAAGAATGCAGAATTTCTCTAAGAATGCACGTTTCATACTTTCCCAAGAATTGACAGTTCCGGGGGCCAATTCATACAACCAATCTTTGGCCTTGTCCACGAGGGAGAATGGAAAGGCCTTCATCTTCAAAATACTCCCATCCACGTTGATGGGTGTCATACTTGAGCAAACTACTTCAAATTCCTTAAGATGTTTGTTAGGATCTTCCATGGACAGCCCATGGAATTTAGGAATATGATGTAATAAACTAGACTTAAGTTCAAATTCGTCCGTCTTACCTTGAGCTGCCGCGGGGTATTGTATGCATAAAGGAACGGCATTGTCCATACCTGAGGCAGAGAGCTCTTTGATGGTTCGATTGTCCACGGCCATGGTTTGTACTTCGTCCACAAACTGTGTCGTGGCCTCTCCTTCCTCACCTCCTTCATCAAACTCGGATGTAGAGCTAAAAGACGGTGGGTTAGGGTTTTGTTGATTCTTTTGTTTCCTCAAGGTCCGCTCGAAATCGTCGTCAAAGTCAAGGATGTGCTTACGAACAGGTTTTGAACTCCTAGTCATAAACTAGGACCTAGAAACAAGAACAAAAATAAGGTCAGTAACTAAAACGAAAATATATGAAAAAGAAATAAAAGAATTAACGACGGATTAGCAAAGTTGCTAATCCCCGGCAACGGCGCCAAAATTTGATGCGAAAATAGTTAAGCACACAAATTAACCCTCTTGTTGTCAAATTGTAGTAAGGATGCAAGTAGGGATCGTTCTGGACCGGGGATTAGGAGGGCTTGCTAAAACCTCTAAACTGACTCAAAAACATAAAAACAAAGTTGAAAACGTTCACAAAGACTCAAAGGACTCAAAACAAGTTCAAAAGACTCAAAACTGCCTAAAAACACTAACTAGGCAGTTTCTGACTCTAAACACAATTTTGGACGAATTTAAGATTATGGGTTGATTCAAAACACTTTAAAACACAAACTAAACAGATTCTAAACACTATAGAACAAGAAAGTAAATGGGGGTTTTGATTTGACGAAAATTGAAATAACAAAACAAGTTATAAAACTAGGCAGATTGTAAAACGAAATTTTGGAAACAAGATGATGGATGGATGATGCGAGAATTATACGCACACAAATTAAACCCTCTTTTTGTCAATTGTAGTATAAGTATAAGTAGGGATCGTTCTTAACCGGGGATTAGGAGGGATTGCAAATCACTTGGAAACTGACTCAAAAACGTAAAATAAAGTTAAAAACGTTCACAAAGACTCAAAGGACTCAAAACAAGTTCAAAAGACTCAAAACTGCCTAAAAACACTAACTAGGCAGTTTCTGACCTTAAACCCAATGTTGGACGAATTTAAGATTATGGTTTGATTCAAACACAAAAACACAATATAAAACACTATACTAGACTCAAAGAATGCAAAACTAAACTTTAAAACACTAAAACAAACCAAAAGACTCAAACATCACCCAAAACACTCAAAACAGCCTTAAAATCACTTTCTGGGCAGTTTTGAGCACTTTGGTGAATTTGGACGAATTTTGGGAAATAAATTGAATCAAAACACTTTAAAACATAAACTAAACAAAGTCTAAACACTAAAGAACAAGAAAGTAAAGGGGGGGTTTTAAATTGACGAGAATTGAAATAACGAAAGAAGTTAATAAACTAGACAGAATGTAAAGATGAATTTGATGGAATTGAATGGATGGGAACCTAGCTAAGGGGTTCATCTCCATACATGTTATACTTGCATAATAAAATGATTTCCAATTGCATTTCAATAAACTATGATACTCAACACCCCAAGTTAACCGTGATGCACTAATTAACCTTCAAATCTTCCTAACGTTATTGAATTGGATGATGCATGCGACAATTCAAAACATTCCCCACAAGTCCTCAACATGAATGCATAGAAGAGGTACAAGCAAGAATCATTACGCTCTATGAAAATTATAAGTGTTGACGAGGCATTCGTTACTATGATTGCATGAAACTTATGCCAAGAATTTGTTTAACGCGATTGTTTATAAGCAACCTCCACTACTTGTGAATATAAGTTCGTAAGTATTAGGTGAAACTCACTTATATTCTAGCGTCATATTCATGCATGAAAATTAAGCGCGCATTCTCAATAAACATACATAAATAAGTTATCAATCAAACGGTTAAACAAATTGAATCCACAACTTATGAAACGCAATTAGAAGTAATCAAATCAAAATGCAAGCATAAACATATATTTCGAATTCCCCCCTAGCCAAGGGGGGTTTAGTTGAATTTAAACATTGGAATCAAAGAAACACCTAAACATTCCAACAACTCAAACTTGAATTGTATGAACGTTTAGGCCCTCTTCTCTTCCATTCCTCATTCGTACAAAACAAAGAGTATTGAAATTCAACATTGAAATCAAAGAAACACCTAAACATTCCAACAACTCAAACTTGAATTGTATGAACGTTTAGGCCCTCTTATCTTCCTCTTCGTTGTAGCACAAGGTCTAAGGATAGTTTGATGGTGTGAATGGTTTGGGGAGTGGTTGGAGTGGCTGCAATGGAGGAGAAAAGTGTTTTGGTGGCTGCTGCAAGGGTGTGGAGAGGTTTTGACGAATTTCTGGAATATGGAAGAGTGTATGAATGTTGTGTGAAGGGATGGTTATGATTAAATGGCACGGCAAGGCTGTTTATATAGGTTATAGTTTGGCACACTTAGTGTAGGAAAAGGATTGCCTAATCCTATTGAAAAAGGGGTATCTTAAGGCAGAAACCAAAGGGGATTGGATTCGGCTAGGATTTAGGGATTCTAGAAGGTTTTTGGTGCGGCACATGTATAGGGCTGAGATAAGGTTTCTAGAAGGGAAGCTTTAGGGCAGATTCCTAAACCTAAAGGGCCAAGGATACATGATATTTGTGTAGGAAAAGGATTGTAATTCCTAAACCTACAAGGAATGGAGTTCTTGCGGCAATTTAGTGGATAAGGCTTCTAGAAACTGAATTATGTGCTTAAATGTGTAATTGATTCTCCCTAAGTAGCTAGGTTTAGGTCCCAATCTGATTTGGATAGGAGAGAAAAGGATAATGTTAGAGATAGGATAGGATAAGGTTTCTAGGATAGGATAAGATAAGGTTTGGATAAGGTGGGATAAGGTTCCTTGTTTCTTGCTTCTTCCTTATCTTCATTGGAATAGAACTTCTTCCACCAGATTTGTAGCCTTTCCTAGCTCTTCTAGTCTTCAATTTCGTCCATCCTCTTTGCTCCATTGTTAAGCTATCCAATCCATGCCCAAAAATGCTCCAAATAGCCTCAAAATGCACTTTCTTGCTCCTTTTGCCATTAGGACCTAAAAACACACGAAAATACTTTAAAAGACTGAAATACATAGTAATTAACTCACTAAGTGTAAGGAAACAACACAACTAAGTAGCATAAATATGCTCCTATCATTAGCCATATGAACCTAAAAACACACGAAAATGGCTTAAACGACTAAAACAACTATGAATTAACAATATAAATGCACGAAAACAAGCTAAGTAAGTCGCCTAAATATGCTTCTATCAAATTCCCCCACACTTAGCTTTTGCTAGTCCTCGAGCAAAACAAAACAAAAGAAACCAAAAACAAAACAAAACGAACAAAACACAACCTATACCTTCCAACAATCGTCTCAGGGATTTCCAATGCACATGACAAGTTAAAAATCATTATTCCCACAGATTTTAGCCATCTTTACACTTAAGTACATTCTTACTCATAGTCACCACATACTAGTTCACAATTAAGCATTTAAAACCATGTTTTGAATGTAGTAACATGCCTTAGAGAATTCCCTCAATTCCTTACTAGATGTACTCTCGTTTTTCACACAGATTTTCTGACTGCACACCCTACACTAGGTATATGTGAGAAGATTGATGTAAACATGTAGACGAACACTCACATATGTTATAACAAGGAAAGCATTTTCTGGATTTATGATAATGACATGAATATGATCTCATGAATGGAATGCTACTACTTAGGATGAGAACCAGTGATTCCATAAGCTCATATCAATTCCAAACTCCACATTATTGAACACATAACGATCAAGATAGAAGCATAAGGGTTGAAACGGGGCTAGGGTCTTGGCTAACAATGAAAGGATATGGAAAACAAAGGTTCTTAAAGAAATAGCGAGCAAAGCATTTGAATTAACTTAGAATTCACTTTTGAATGAAAACTCAACATTTGAACAACAAGGGGGAACAAGCTCTTTTTTCCTTTTTCTTTCTTTCTTTCTTTTCTTTTCTGTTTTTCTTTTTTCTCATATGTTTTTCACAATTTTTTCTTTTCTTTTGCCTCTCAAAACGTACATAAACACTTAAGAACAAAACATTCTCTCCCCCACACTCATTTTCTTTCATAATGTACTCAAAAGGAATTCATTTTAGTCATGCTCACTATCATTTAAGAACAAGGGTATAGGAAAGTCCTACTCTAGGTTAGGTAAGGGGTGATGTGGTTAGCAAAGAAAATAGGCTAAACGAGGCTCAACGGGGTTAAAACTAATATATACGAAATATGGGAAGTAAGGCTATTTGGTTATGGTGGCAACAACTTCATCTTGATATATATTATGCAATTCAATGTCATGCTTTGAATGAAACGGATATAAGTTCTAGCATTTAGTTCTATCATGATACAATTGCATTCTAAGTAGCAACCAAGCAAGGAATAATGAGATCATGCAACAACTTTAAAAAACAAAGAATCACAGAAAATAGCTCTCCAAAGAAAGTAATGGCTCGAGTCTCACAGGGATGTAGCGTTTGTTTGAGTTCCTTCCTTCAAGCATGTTACAAAAACGAATTTTTCTTTTATGATTGCATGTGAAGTCATACATTATAACCATAACCAAGCATATACCAAGAGTAAATCAAACTTTTCTCTATGTTCATAACTCTTTTAAACAGTCATGCAATTACAAACCAAATCCTTATCATTGTGTTGGAAGGTACCCTAAGACACAAACACACAAAAATGACTCAAAACACTCTTTTTAGGCTTTTCAAAACAATTTTTTCAAATTTTTATGGTATTTTCGGAGTTATAAAAACAAAACATACTAAAACACTCTAAAACAACTTAAAAACACCTTAAAACAGCAAGGAACAACATTTGAAGTTATGGGTGATAAAATCCCACGAATTTGCATTAACAACATTAGTTACCCCCCCACACTTAAATCAAACATTGTCCTCAATGTTTTAAGCATAGATTTAAACAAAGCATAAGTAAACACACAAAAAGCATTTAAACATACTAAACATGGCAGAATGTAATTAACAAAGAGAAGAGTTTAGGGACGCAAATCTGGTTATGGAGTGTAAATTCCCTCTTCTCCTTGGTAATTGCATTGAGGCTTTGATCATAGTGACTCCACAGGCTTACTCTTGAACTGGTTTCCGCCCATCATTGATTTTCCTTTGTGCTACTGTTGAACTGGGCAGCAGGATTCTTTTGGTCTCCTCCACTTGTTGATTTTCCTTTGTGCTACTGGGCTGGAGGATTCTTTTGGTCTTCCCCGAAGGTCTGAGCTTACCCCTTTGGTCTGTTTCTTTGTTCAATCTTTCCAATTCGTATTGAAAAGGGTTGGAGGATAACTCAGCCTATGTTTGTCTCCACATGCTTCAATGTATCATTTTCACTTGCCTTACTCGCTCCCCTTTGCAGAAGTGGTCCCTTCTCTGGAAGTGTATCAACCGTTGAAGATGACTACTCGAGAGCAACGCTAGGTAAGCAATCAGGAATAGATTCCAGGCAGTTGGCTCCAGATCGGAAGACTGACTCCAAGTGCCGGCTGATTGCTTCTTTTACTTTGCCATGCGAGTAAGAACAAGGACAAAGAAAAAGACAGGGAAAGAGCATGATATGAGATACTTTTGCTTTTGACCTTGATGATATGAGATACCTTTGCTTTTGAAGAAGCGGTGAATGAATCAGCATACTTCAATCCGCCGTTTCCTCCTGGGTCATCTGTACTCCAGGCATCTGGTATCATCTTTGGGGAAGAAGAAAGAATTGAGTATTTCGAAAGGCTTTGCTGGGAGTGCGCCCTCAGAGGTGAGAGAGAGTTGGGCATGGTTCTTCAGGTTTGCCTTGCCATAAAAGACGAAGGTCGACATATATAGAGATAATATCAAATGGTGGTACTATTCTTTTACCCTTGTCGACAAATGTCTCTTCGATATCAGAACGACGCCTCTTCGATTTCTGAGCAGGCGCCCCTTCGATTTCTGAACGACGCCCCTTTGCTTTCTGAACGACACGTGGTAGTGCGGATGCGGCTCCTTTTGACAAAGCTGTACGCGTTTTCTGAAAAGCAGAGAAAGCGTCGCCGAACTTTGCGCTTGTCGGCTAAAGACGTGTAGTTGCGATGATGGCCTCCACGTGTTTTCAGCTTTGTCAGAAATCTTTTGACAAAGTTGAACGCGTTTTCTGAAAAGCCGAGAAAGCGTCGCCTAAATTTCGCCGGAAATTCCGGCTTTTTGAATTAGAGGACGCGTCGCCTTGGCTTCTTATAGAGGTATCGATCACCGCCAACAAACACACTCTGAAGACTTCCCATTCTTGAAAATTGACTCCGGCCCTTTGAAATTTAACTCCATCCCTTCTCTTTGAACACTTTTGAAAAATGGCAAACTCATCGAACCTTAGCTTGGAATTGAGCCTTAGCAGTGATACGGGCGCGCCGCGTCAAGGTAACGTATGGCGCCCTTCTTTCTTATCTTCTAACGGTCTTCTTACAGGTGAAGACTCCGTGATGCAGGACGCCACAACAGCTACAATAGTAGCTAGGAACCTCCTCACTCCAAAAGATAGTAGGCTGCTGTCAGGACGGTCCGATGAGTTGGCCGTTCAAGAGTCCCTCGCACTTAGTGTTCAGTGTGCGAGTTCTGTGTCCAACATGGGCCAACGCCTGCTTGCCCGCTCCCGTCAGGTGGAATCATTGATGGCAGAGGTGGAAAGTCTCAAGCAGGAGGTCCAGCAGCTGAAGTATGAGAATAGAAGTTTGCACGTGCTTGCAAACAACTATTCGACGGGCATGAAGAGGAAGCTTGATGAGCTGCAAGAGTCTGAAGGTCGGATTCAAAGCGACCGTCAGAGGTTTTCGGGTTATCTTCAGAGGCACCTTTTTCCTGGGTCATCCAGCGTTTGGCCAAGTATTGAGGCCTGGAATGCTCTAGCTCCGATGCCTCCCGCTCCGATGCCTTCCGTTCCTATGTCTTCTGCTCCGATGCCTTCCGTTCCGATGCCTTCTGTTCCTACACCTTCCGCTTCAAGAGTAAAGCCACGTAGTGGGGCCTCAAGCAAACAACCTCTGTGAAGGCTACATCTGCTTTATTTTTATTATTTTTCTTTTTTTTTTCTTTTTTTTTTTTCTGAATTAATCGGCATGGAATTTATCTTTGAATGGGCGGTGATACTTGAAATGATCCGGTAATGGTTTAAATTCAAGATTGGATGCCTGAATCATTAACAACATGTTAGTATAAAAGAAAATTGAAATTGGAGGAGGTGGCTTACTTATGTGCTCCGACATGAACTCAAGGATAAACACATCTTCTTTGAACATTTCAGGAACTTTGCCCTTGGACAGATTTGATGTGAGGATTGGTCCTTGTCTTGTGTCATAAAATTCAACTTCTTTGGGGTTGTTTGCCTCAAGAACGTCCTCTTTGATGAATTCATGATATTCCCTACTTTGCACCTTTGGAAGGGCTTCCAAGATGTCTTTTTCACTTTCTTCTTCCTTGGAATTCATGAACCTGCAAGGAATAGGGATATTAGGTGGAATGGGGTTAGAATTAATTAAATTTGGAACAACCTTACTTGAATTAGATGGCGTAGGAGCAATAGGTGCCTCCGGCAAAGGTGTTTCCACCCTTGCCGTGGGTTGGGTGTATTCCTCTTCCTCAAATTGCAACTCCTCATCCACTTCTAGGCTATGTTTGGACATTTTTAGGTCAGCTCCAACCTCCATAGCACTTCCCAAAGTGATAGCATTATGGATTTCAAAATCTTCCTTCGAGTTTTCAATGGTTGAACTAGGGAGTTCGCCTTGGTCTCGAAACTGTCCTACGAACTCCGCGATCTGCCCAATTTGCTTTTCCAAGAGGTCCAACCTTTGTGGTGTCTGCATAGGCGTTGAATAGAACTCCTCATATGGCTGCCAATATCCTTCTTGTTGAGCCTCATTCTCTTGATTTTGTGAGCCCTGCACCAAACAAATTAATTCATTAAGCTTTTGATTATAATCTATTGACGAACTTGAATTTGGTTGGGCATATTGAATATGAGGTTGTGGTGGCTGCCAATATCCTTCTTCTTGAACATGTTGAGCTTCCCACCACATAGAGTTTGAATGATCACTCCAATCTGAATTGTAAGTATTGGAAAACACGTTATTCCTTGATTGAAGATCAAATATATCAACGCTTTGCATTTGGGACCGTTCCATGAGCTGTGACAAAAGAGAAGCATTATCAAGTGCCATGTTGTTCTTCTCTAGTACTTAAAATCAACAAACAAAACACAAATAAAAAACTAAAACTAAAATACAAAACAGAAACGAACAATCCAAGAGATTAGCAAATTTACTAATCCCCGGCAACGGCGCCAAAATTTGATGCGAGAATTATACGCACACAAATTAAACCCTCTTTTTGTCAATTGTAGTATAAGTATAAGTAGGGATCGTTCTTAACCGGGGATTAGGAGGGATTGCAAATCACTTGGAAACTGACTCAAAAACGTAAAATAAAGTTAAAAACGTTCACAAAGACTCAAAGGACTCAAAACAAGTTCAAAAGACTCAAAACTGCCTAAAAACACTAACTAGGCAGTTTCTGACCTTAAACCCAATGTTGGACGAATTTAAGATTATGGTTTGATTCAAACACAAAAACACAATATAAAACACTATACTAGACTCAAAGAATGCAAAACTAAACTTTAAAACACTAAAACAAACCAAAAGACTCAAACATCACACAAAACACTCAAAACAGCCTTAAAATCACTTTCTGGGCAGTTTTGAGCACTTTGGTGAATTTGGACGAATTTTGGGAAATAAATTGAATCAAAACACTTTAAAACATAAACTAAACAAAGTCTAAACACTAAAGAACAAGAAAGTAAAGGGGGGGTTTTAAATTGACGAGAATTGAAATAACGAAAGAAGTTAATAAACTAGACAGAATGTAAAGATGAATTTGATGGAATTGAATGGATGGGAACCTAGCTAAGGGGTTCATCTCCATACATGTTATACTTGCATAATAAAATGATTTCCAATTGCATTTCAATAAACTATGATACTCAACACCCCAAGTTAACCGTGATGCACTAATTAACCTTCAAATCTTCCTAACGTTATTGAATTGGATGATGCATGCGACAATTCAAAACATTCCCCACAAGTCCTCAACATGAATGCATAGAAGAGGTACAAGCAAGAATCATTACGCTCTATGAAAATTATAAGTGTTGACGAGGCATTCGTTACTATGATTGCATGAAACTTATGCCAAGAATTTGTTTAACGCGATTGTTTATAAGCAACCTCCACTACTTGTGAATATAAGTTCGTAAGTATTAGGTGAAACTCACTTATATTCTAGCGTCATATTCATGCATGAAAATTAAGCGCGCATTCTCAATAAACATACATAAATAAGTTATCAATCAAACGGTTAAACAAATTGAATCCACAACTTATGAAACGCAATTAGAAGTAATCAAATCAAAATGCAAGCATAAACATATATTTCGAATTCCCCCCTAGCCAAGGGGGGTTTAGTTGAATTTAAACATTGGAATCAAAGAAACACCTAAACATTCCAACAACTCAAACTTGAATTGTATGAACGTTTAGGCCCTCTTCTCTTCCATTCCTCATTCGTACAAAACAAAGAGTATTGAAATTAAACATTGAAATCAAAGAAACACCTAAACATTCCAACAACTCAAACTTGAATTGTATGAACGTTTAGGCCCTCTTATCTTCCTCTTCGTTGTAGCACAAGGTCTAAGGATAGTTTGATGGTGTGAATGGTTTGGGGAGTGGTTGGAGTGGCTGCAATGGAGGAGAAAAGTGTTTTGGTGGCTGCTGCAAGGGTGTGGAGAGGTTTTGACGAATTTCTGGAATATGGAAGAGTGTATGAATGTTGTGTGAAGGGATGGTTATGATTAAATGGCACGGCAAGGCTGTTTATATAGGTTATAGTTTGGCACACTTAGTGTAGGAAAAGGATTGCCTAATCCTATTGAAAAAGGGGTATCTTAAGGCAGAAACCAAAGGGGATTGGATTCGGCTAGGATTTAGGGATTCTAGAAGGTTTTTGGTGCGGCACATGTATAGGGCTGAGATAAGGTTTCTAGAAGGGAAGCTTTAGGGCAGATTCCTAAACCTAAAGGGCCAAGGATACATGATATTTGTGTAGGAAAAGGATTGTAATTCCTAAACCTACAAGGAATGGAGTTCTTGCGGCAATTTAGTGGATAAGGCTTCTAGAAACTGAATTATGTGCTTAAATGTGTAATTGATTCTCCCTAAGTAGCTAGGTTTAGGTCCCAATCTGATTTGGATAGGAGAGAAAAGGATAATGTTAGAGATAGGATAGGATAAGGTTTCTAGGATAGGATAAGATAAGGTTTGGATAAGGTGGGATAAGGTTCCTTGTTTCTTGCTTCTTCCTTATCTTCATTGGAATAGAACTTCTTCCACCAGATTTGTAGCCTTTCCTAGCTCTTCTAGTCTTCAATTTCGTCCATCCTCTTTGCTCCATTGTTAAGCTATCCAATCCATGCCCAAAAATGCTCCAAATAGCCTCAAAATGCACTTTCTTGCTCCTTTTGCCATTAGGACCTAAAAACACACGAAAATACTTTAAAAGACTGAAATACATAGTAATTAACTCACTAAGTGTAAGGAAACAACACAACTAAGTAGCATAAATATGCTCCTATCATTAGCCATATGAACCTAAAAACACACGAAAATGGCTTAAACGACTAAAACAACTATGAATTAACAATATAAATGCACGAAAACAAGCTAAGTAAGTCGCCTAAATATGCTTCTATCAATGGATTAGTTAGAGGTCCATTCTCCACACATGACACATTTATATATGAATCGATTTTCCAATTGCTTTTCACTAACTATGATGCTCAACACCCCAAGTTAACCGTGATGCACTAATTAACCCTCGGATTTCCTTATGTCATTGAATTGGATGATGCATGCGACAATTCAAATTATTCTCCAACGGTTCTCAACATGAATGCATAGAAGAGATACAGTGAGAGATCATTATGTTCTATGAAAATCATAAGTGTTGACGAGGCAATTGTAACTATGAATGCATGATACTCTTGCCAAGAATTCAATTAACGCAATTGTGACTAGCAACCTTCACTACTCATGTTTATAAACTTGTGACGATTAGGTGAAACTTGTTTAAAGACTAGCATCGAGTTCATGCATGAAAACTAAGTATGCATCCTTAATCAACATACAAGAACAAGTTTTGAATAAAACAGATAATTGAATTACAATCACAACTTAACAAATCACAATTGGAAGAAATCAATTCATATCTCAAACATGTTCATGGCTTCAAACTTTCCCCTAACTAATTAGGGGTTTAGCCACTCATGATTACAGCAAACTCAGAAAGTAATAACAAAGTAAACATTGAAAACAAGAACGAAGTACACCTAAGAACGCTCCAATCTGCGAGCATGAAACGTTCAAGGCCTCCTTCCTCTCCTAATTGCTGCGGCACAAGAGGTTATTGTGAGTTTAGGGGGTTATGGATGATGTAGAATGATGGATTTAGGGTTGGGACAGATGTAGGGGACGACAAAGAGTTGGTTTTGGGCAGAAAATATGGAGAATGGTGAAGTATGGATGTGTTAGAGGGATGGGATGATTTTCTGGCGTGAATGGTGAATCAATGAATAATTTGTGGCTGCAACAAGGAGGTTTATTTATTGGATTTCAGGAATTAAAACCCTAGTTTATTTAGGTAATCAGAATTTAAGTCAAAAGCTTTTAGAAATAGGAAATCAAATCAGAAATTTAAAGGAAACTACCTAAAAGTTGCAGCAATGGCATAAAACACAAAAGGAATGTGTTTTAATGCAATGAAATAGGAAAGAACCATCTCCCTTGCACGGCAAGGAAGAGGAAAGGTCAAGGGAGGTGCGGCTGTGATATAGGAAAGGTTTAAATGTCCTAAAACTAAAGGAAACAAGGTTCCCTTGCACGGCAAGGGATGATGATAAAGGGAAAGTTTGACATGGTGCACGGCAAGGAAGAGGAAAGGTCAAGGGACCTTTGTTTTGTGTCCTAGAATGCATATGAAGTCTTCAAAGTGTTTGGGACATAAGGACAATTAGAATTTAGGAAATGTCAAACCAAAATAGGAAACCCTGGGCTTAACTTTCCTACTTCAAGTAGGAAACCTTCTTTGACTAGGATTCCTCATTTGATTAGGAATCCTCTTGTGATTAGGAATCCTCTTGTGATTAGGAATCCTAACTTCATTAGGTCTTCAATTTCGTCCATCCCTTTTGCTCCAAACATACGCTATCCATTCCAAGCCCAATTTTGCTCCAAAATGCACCTTTTTGCTCCTTTAGCCCTTAGAACCTGAAAACATACGAAAATGGCTTAAAAGACTTAAAGAACTAAGAAATAACAACGTAAATGCACAAGAACAAGCCAACTAAGTCGCCTAAATATGCTCCTATCAGAAATTCGCCAATTCATGCCACAAACTCAGATTTGCGTCCTAACTCTCTATCTTTTTATTGCTTTTATTTTGTCATGATAGTTAGTTTATATTGTTTGTTTAAATGTGAGTCTTTGTTTGAAACATTGAGGACAATGTTTGATTTAAGTGTTGGGGGGGGGGGGGGGTAAACAAGTTGCTTTTGCATGATTTTCGTGGGATTTTATCACCTATCACTTATAATGTTGTTTCTCACTGTTTTGAAGTGTTTTTAGAGTGTTTTGAAGTGTTTTTATGTCTTTTGTTCAGAAAATCCGAAAATTTACAAAAACAAATTGCAAAACAGTTTTGAAATACCCAAAAAGAGTTGTTTTAAAGTTGTTTTTGTGTGTTTGTTTGTGTCTTAGGTTACTTTCCAACACAATGATGAGGATTTGGTTTTTAATTGCATGACTATTAAAGAATGTTGTAAACATGGCTGGAAGTTGATTTATGCTTTGGTTTATGCTTGGTTATGGTTATAGCTTATGAATTCACATGTAATTACAAAGTGAAAATCAGTTTTTGTAACATGCTTGAAGGAAGGAACTCAAACTAAAGCTACATCCTTGAGAGATTTGAGCCTATAACGTTCTTTGGAGAGTATAATCTGTGATTTCTTGTTTTCTAAAGTCGTTGCATGATCTCATCATTCTTTGCTTGGTTGCTACTTGGAATGCATTTCATTATAGTTCCAAATACTAGAACTCATGCCCATTTCATTCAAAGCATGATATTGATTGCATAACATACAATAAGATGAAGTTGTTAGTCAAGCCAAAGCCAAAAAGCCTAACCCTTTTCATATGTATTGTAGGATTACCCCTTTTGAGCCTTTCAAGCCTATTTTCTTTGTTAGCCACACCATCCTTACCTAGCTTAGATTAGGACTTTCCATACCTTTGTTCTTAAAGGATAGTGAAGCACGACCTAGAATGAACTCCTTTGATCAATATATTGCAGAAAATGAGTGTGGGGAAGATGAGAGGGCACGGCAAAAGAAGGAAATAAAGAAAAAAAATAATTCGTGAAAAAATAAAAAGAAAATAGAAAAGTGGTGAAAAGAAAGAAAAAGAGTTGAAAAATAAGTGAGAATGAACTCACAAGTGTTGGTTATTGAAGGAAGGGTCCAAAAGAGTGAATTTGACCCTAAATGTTGCATGAATCTTCCCGTGTGTTTAAAAGTTGATTTCTGCCATTAAAAGTGAGTTTAAGTGTCAATTTCATTACTTTGCTTCCTATAGCTTTAAGAACCCTTGTTTATCCTTTACCTTTCTTTGTTAACCATTACCCTTAGCCCCGTTACAACCCTCAACTTCTATCTTGATGTTATGTGTTCAATATGTGGAGTTTGAATTTGGTATGAGCATATGGAATAACTGGTTCTCGTTCTAAGTAGTAGCATTCTATTCATGAGATCATATTCATGTCATTGTCGCAAATCCAGAAAATGCTTTCTTTGATATAACATATGTGAGTGTTAGTCTTCGTATTTACATCAATCTTCTCACATATACCTAGTGTAGGGTGTGAAGTTAGAAAATCAGTGTGAAAATAGAGTGCATTCTAGTGAGGAATTGAGGGAATTCTCTAAGGCATGTTACTACATTCAAAACATTGTTTTAATTGATTAAATGTAAACTAATAAGTGGTAACTATGGTTAAGTGTTTGTTGAAGTGTAAAGAAAGCTAAAAATCGTGGGAATGATGTTCTTTAATGTGTCATGTTCGTTGGAAATCCCTGAGGTACATGTTGGAGGTTTAGAATGTGTTTTGTTTTGTTTATGGTTTGTTTTGTTTTGTTTTGCTCGAGGACTAGCAAAAGCTAAGTGTGGGGGAATTTGATAGAAGCATATTTAGGCGACTTACTTAGCTTGTTTTCGTGCATTTATGTTGTTAATTCATAGTTGTTTTAGTAGTTTAAGCCATTTTCGTGTGTTTTTAGGTTCATATGGCTAAGGAAGCAAAAAGGTGCATTTTGGAGCAAAATTGGGCTTGGAATGGATAGCTTATGCTTGGAGCAAAAGGAATGGACGAAATTGAAAACCTAAAGGAGTTAGGATTCCTAATCACAAGAGGATTCCTAAGCAAATGAGGAATCCTAGTCAAAGAAGGTTTCCTATTTTGGTTTAATCTTTCCTCATCCTAAATGTCCTTGAATTCTAGCAAGTTTGAAGGCACCTTATGCATTTTAGGACACAAAACAAAGTTTCCTTGCAACCTAAATTCCTTGCCGTGGTTCCCTTAGTATTTCCCTTCCTTGCCGTGCAAAAGAAGGCCTTCTTTCCTATTCTAAGCATTAAAACACATTCCTTTTTCATATCAAACTCAGCCATAACTCACATACCCTTTTCTATTCCAAAATCCTTGCCTAATTTCAGAAATAAAGAGCATTCCCTTTCTTGCACTCCTTTGCCGCAAGTTACTTCCTTTTCCTTTGATTTTTTGACTTTGTGTTGCCTTTTCTTTAAGGATTTGGAGTTAATTCCTTTCCTAAACTAAGTAATAAAGCCTTAGGATTCTTTCTTCTATATAAAACCCCTATGCCGCACCCTTATTAAACGCTAATCACCCTTCCATACAACCTGTCTTCATTCATTCAGAAACCCAACCTTTGCCACAGTCTTCCATCAAACTTTCCATCATTCTCCTACTTCCATACCTTCATCCAAGCCTCCATACACCACCCTTAACCCTTGCAGCACCACAACACCCTTCTAAATCCATTCAAAACCCAGAAAATCATCCACAAAACCATCTTAGACTCTTGTGCCGTGACTTAGCCAGGAAGAAGAGAAGGAAGACGAAGCCTTGGACGTTTGTGCATTCGAGTGGAGTGTTGGAACATTTTTAGGTGTAATCTATCTTTTGTTTTCAATGTTTAATTCTATTTTCCTTCGTTTTGTTATGAACATGAGAGGCTAAACTCGTTTTAGCCTAGGGATGCTTTGAAACCATGATTACGTTTATAATATGAGTTGATAAATTCCAGTTGTGATTTCATAAATTGTGAATGCAATTTACTTAACCGTTTGATGGATAACTTATTCTTGTATGTCGATTAGGGAGGCCTACTTAATTTGCATGCTTGAATTTGGTGCTAGAATATAAGGGAGTTTCACATAATCGTCACAAACTTATATTCACAAGTAGTTAAGGTTGTTTTCATAATCATGTTAAGTAAATTCCTAGCATGAGTATCATGATGTCATAGTTACAAGTGCTGTGTCAATACTTATGATTTCCATTGAACGTAATGATCTTTGATTGTATCTCTATTATGATGTCATGTAGGGGACTTTTGAAGAATGCTTTGG
The DNA here is from genome assembly GCF_041283825.1 of Pyrus communis. Lineage (NCBI taxonomy): Eukaryota > Viridiplantae > Streptophyta > Magnoliopsida > Rosales > Rosaceae > Pyrus > Pyrus communis. The sequence continues at coordinate 24,983,381 of NC_142569.1, forward strand.
GTTGTCGTATGATGTCATCTAATCCACTAACTTAAGGGAAATCTGAGGGTTAATTAGTGATGTCATGGTTAATCTGGGGTGTTGAGGTTCATGGTTTATCGGAAAAGCAACTGGAAATTAATTTATGTTTGAATGTATCATGTGTGGAGAAGTATCCCTTGGCTATTTTATCATCCATTGGTTTTTGTTAATTTCGTCAAAATCTGTTTTAAGTTTTTAATTCACTTGTTTTTTTTTTAAATTCGTCAAAAATCAAATCCCCTTTTCTTACTTGTTCCAAATCTGTCCAAAAGTGTGTTTTTGAGTTTGTTGAGTCAAAACTAATTGTATTTTCGTCCAAATTGAGTCCTAGAGTCTAAATTGAGTCTTTTGAGTTTGTTTAAGTGTTTTAAAGCATATTTTTACATCTTTGAGTCGATTTTTATTAGATTAGCAATCCCTCCTAATCCCCGGCCTAGAACGATCCCTACTTATAACTATACTACAATTGTCAAAAAGAGGGTTTAATTTAAGTGCTATCTTTTATCACATCACATGTGACGGCCAGCATGCCCTGATCTTGGTCGGGGTGTGTCAGTTTGGTATCAAAGCCTAGGTTTCGCAATCCCGTACTTTTGTGAGTATTCTAATTGTTTTGGTGTCTTCTGTCAAAATTATGCCGCCTCGTCGGGAACCACGTCGCTCTGCTGAGCCTAGTTTCCCCGATGTAGCTTAGCTGGGGCAAGCTATCGCTACAACTATTCAGTCGGCGCTCCGCCCTCCCTAGAGGACTCCTCTGGAGACTATGTACAATCTAAAGTTGGATAAATTCAAGGGCAACGAGGGCTTTGAGGGTGCAGAGCGGTGGCTAGAACATATTGAGAAGACCTTTCGTGTTCTGCATAATCAGGGGAATCTCCCTGTTGAGAAGTGGGTTGAGACGACATCGTGCTTTTTGGGTAAGGATTCTGCATCCTGGTGGGAGCAGGAGGTTTGTCATTTATCTCCAGCAGAGAGGACTGATTGGGATGTATTTAGAGAGCTGTGCAGGAGAAGATTTGTGCCTCCTCAGTATATTGACCGCAAAAAGCAGGAATTCACTGAGTTGAGGTAGGGGAAGTTGATAGCAAACGAGTACTACCGGAGGTTTACTGATCTATCTCGCTATCATCCGGATGTTGCTGGCAATCCTGCAGAGATACTTCGTCGTTTCCGTTTAGGCACTAAGAAGAAGTGGCGCTCGATGCCGACCACTACCCCTTGTGACACCTACCAGGAGTTTTTATGAGATTCTGTTGAGAATTAAGGATTCTGAGAATATGCCCAGCGAGAATGATGAGGAAGAAAAAGACGGTAACCAGAGGAAAGATGTCAAGGGTAAGGGTCAGGCGTCGCTCGGACCTCGCAAGTCCTAAATCTTTAAGAGGGGTGGCACTAGTTCTAGCTCTTCTAGCAGTGGTTTTAGCGCTACTGGTCAGGGTCGTGGTGGTAGGTTTACTGGTGGTGCTAGAGGCCAGAGGCAGGGTGATGCTGGTAGAGGTAAGGCCCCATCAGACTTTCTTGCCGCCACCTGCACCGATCCAGTAGGTTCCTGGTCCTGGTAGTTTCGGGTAGACGGGTCGAGGTGGTGCCTATTACTATCAGGGTGATGCTGTTCCTTATGCCTCAAGAGAGTATCCATATCCCCAGGATCCATATTCTCAGGGTGGTTATCCCCAGTATTCTGGTGGCTATATGCCATATCTTCCAGTTCCAGCATGAAGGTCTCAGTGGTTTCAAGGAGGACAGTCTCAGCAGGGGGAGATTGCTGCGAGTAGTGTAGGGTCTTCGAAGCAGTCTGGTCAGCCCAGTCAAGGGCGTGGTGCGCAGAGTCGTGGTGGACGGCAGCAGACCCAGGGGCGTATTCACAACATCTCTCTGCAGGACGCTCAAAACAACCCAGACTTGATCATGGATACGTTAAATATCCTTGGTTATTTTGCTAGAGTATTAATTAACTGTGTTGCTACACATTCTTTGATTTCTCATACATTTGCTCAAGTGACGCAACCTCACCCTACACCTCTAGGGTATGATTTAGAGTTTGCTATGCCTAGAAGGGAGAGATGTATTGTAGATTGTGTGTACCCAGGATGTCCAATGATGGTGGAGGATGTTATTATGTCAGATGATCTTATCCCATTAGATATTGTTGACTTTGATGTGATTCTGGGCACGGATTGGTTGCATTTCAATTGTGCCAATATTGATTGTTACAAGAAAATAGTTACTTTCCATTGTCCTGGATTACCTGTGGTTACTTTTGTGGGCGAGCAGAGTGGGGTGAAACATGGCGTTATTTCTGCTGTGCGAGCGAAAAGGTTGTTATCTAAAGGTTACCAGGGGTACTTAGCTCATGCGGTGTTGGATGATGCTGCTCCTAGTAGTGTGGAGGATGTAAGGGTAATCAGACATTTTCCTGATGTTTTCCCTGAGGATTTACCTGGTTTGCCGCCAGATCGAGACATGGAGTTCACCATTGATTTGCTTCCAGGTACTAATCCTATATCTTTGATTCCCTATCGTATGGCTCCTGCTGAGTTGAAGGAATTGAAAGTTCAGTTGGAGGAATTAGTGGATAAGGGTTTTATTCAGCCTAGTACTTCACCTTGGGGAGCTCCGGTATTGTTTGTGAGAAAGAAAGACGGAACTTTGAGGCTATGTATTGATTACTGGCAATTGAATCGGGTAACGATTAAGAACCGTTATCTGTTGCTGCGTATTGATGATTTATTTGATCAGCTTTGAGGTGCTTGTGTATTCTCCAAGATTGACTTGAGGTCTGGATATTATCAGCTGAAGATTAGTAGGGATGATGTTCCTAAAACAGCTTTCAGGACTCGTTATGGTCATTACGAGTTTCTGGTTATGCCATTTGGATTGACGAATGCACTAGCTGCTTTTATGGATTTGATGAACCGAGTATTCCAGCCATTTTTGGATAGGTTTGTTATTGTTTTCATTGACGACATTCTGGTGTACTCTAAATCTAAGTCGGAGCATGTTCGACACCTTACTTTGGTGTTGAAAAGGTTGAGGGAACACCAATTGTATGCTAAGTTTAGCAAGTGCTAGTTTTGGTTATACCAAGTTGCATTTTTGGGGCACATCATTTCAGCTCAAGGTATCTTGGTGGATCCTCAAAAGGTGGCAGCTGTGGAGAAGTGGGAGTAACCGCGAATCATCACTGAGGTGAGGAGTTTCCTTAGTTTAGCAGGGTATTATCGACGATTTGTTAAGAATTTTTCCGTGATTGCTTTACCACTGACGAGGTTAACGAGGAAAGATGTTAAATTTGAGTGGGATGATAAGTGTGAGCAGAGTTTCCAGCAGTTGAAGTATTGTCTCACTCATGCACCTGTTTTGGCGCTCCCGGACGATAGTGGTGATTTCGAGGTCTATAGTGATGCTTCTTTGAATGGCCTGGGATGTGTGTTGATGCAGCATGGTAGGGTAATTGCTTATGCTTCACGACGATTGAAACCTCATGAGTTGAATTACCCTACACATGATTTGGAGTTAGCCGCCATTATTTTTGCGTTGAAGTTGTGGAGACATTACCTTTATGGAGAGAAATGCTGGATCTTTACAGATCATAAGAGTCTTCAGTATCTTTTTACGCAGAGGGATCTTAATCTTAGTGATTATGACTGCACGATTGATTATCACCCCGGTCTTGCAAATGTAGTGGCTGATGCACTTAGCAGGAAGTCTCAGGGCCGTATCAATGCGTTGTAGCTAGCCGTGTTCCTCTTCTGGTAGACTTAAGATCCACGAGAGTGAGGTTGGAGGCAGAAGATCGAGAGGTGGCTTTGCTTGCTAATTTTCAAGTTAGGCCAACTTTAGTTGATCGGGTGCTTGAAGCTCAGGTAGCTGATGAGGAAACTCAAAAAATAATCCAAGCTCGAGATCAAGGGAGGAGGAGAGACCTCAGAGTTCGTGAATCGGATGGCATGCTGATGCAGGAGGGTAGGATGTTTGTGCCTAATAATTTGGATTTAAAGAAAGCAATTCTTGATGAAGCACATATCTCGGCTTATGCTTTGCATCCAGGAGCTACTAAAATATATCATACCATATGACCATTTTATTATTGGCCGAGTATGAAGAGGGAGATAGCTGAGTATGTGAGTAGGTGTGCTGTTTGTCAGCAAGTTAAAGCGGAAAGGAAGAAACCGTTTAGCTTGTTACAGCCGCTTCCTATTCCAGAGTGGAAATGGGAAAACATTACTATGGATTTTGTGTACAAGCTTCCGCGTACACATAATGGTTTTGACAGCATTTGGGTGATTGTTGATCGGCTTACTAAATCAGCACATTTCATTCCAGTGAGGGAGAAGTATTCTTCGGGCCGATTAGCTGAGTTGTTCATCTCGAAGATTGTGAAGTACCATGGTGTCCCTGTGAGTATTGTCTCAGATCATGACCCAAGATTTACATCTAAATTTTGGGTAGCTTTTCAGGAAGCTTTGGGTACGAGACTACTTTATAGTACGGCATATCATCCTCAGACAGACGAACAGTCAGAGAAAACCATTCAGACATTGGAGGACATGTTGCGATCTTCGGTGTTACAATTTGGTGATGTTTGGCACAAGCGGTTGGATTTAATGGAATTTGCCTACAACAACAGCTTTCATTCGAGTATCGGCATGGCACCATTTAAGGCGTTGTATGGTAGATCTTGTCACACACCCTTGTGTTGGTCAGAAGTCGGAGAAAGAGTTTTAGTGGGCCCGGAGATTATTGAGGAGACTACTCAAAATGTTCAGGTAATTAAGTCTAACCTGAAGGCGGCCAAGGATCGGCAAAAGAGTTTAGCAGATCGGCATGCTACTGATAGAGTGTATGAGGTTGGCGATTGGGTGTTTCTGAAGCTTTCACTGTGGAGAGGCATTATACGGTTTGGAAAGAAAGGTAAGATGAGTCCCAGGTATATCGAACCGTACATGATCACCGAGCGAGTTGGTGAGGTGGCTTACAGGCTGGAGTTGCCTTCGAAGCTAGCTAAAGTACATAACGTTTTTCACATGTCTATGCTTCGACATTATGTTACAGATCCATCTCATGTGATACCTCCTTAACCTTTGGAAATCAATCCGGATTTGACTTATGATGAGGAACCAATGACGATTCTAGATTGGAAAGAAAAGGTTCTGAGGAACAAGACAGTGAATTTGGTGAAAGTTTTGTGGAGGAATCATTCCGTGGAGGAGGCTACTTGGGAAACTGAAGATCGGATGAGAGATTTGTATCCTCGGTTATTCTTTGATCGCTAGAGGTTGCTGTGAGTGATTGTTTTGAATTTCGGGACGAAATTCTATTAAGATAGTATGGTTGTTTCGTTGTGTGGTTGTTTTTGGATTTTTGCTTGGCTGATTTTGGACCACACGCACACCCCCACACTCCCTCATCCTTTCCCTATTCCGTATCACTGTCCCTTTCTCTCTCTCTCTCCCCCTTTCCTATCTCTATATGTACGGACAACACCAAAACAAGTCGAAATCGTGGCAGATCGAAGAAACAATTTACATATTTGTGCTCGTGAGGTCCTTAGGAGTTCAACTATACCCATTTCAGGTAAGGATACTTTTGTTTTTCACGTCGAACTCGGGATCCCCGATTTTGGTCCGTGTTCATGCACACGTTAATTCTTGTGTTTTTGGGAATTTCAAGCTTGTAGGAAGCTTGGTGAGGTCCTTAGGAGGCTCAGAGAAGACGACGGAATATTTCGTCAGTTTGGACGGAATATTCCTAACGGCGTTAACGGAATCCGTTAGAGTTAACGGAATATTCCTGACGGCATTAACTGATGCCGTCAGTGTGCCAAGCACGTGCCTGCGCGTGGGCAGCGCGTGTGGCCGTGCCTTGGCCGGCGAGTGGGGGTGCGTGCAGCGTCGGAAAATTATTTTAAAAATATGGGGATGTTCGTGAGGTTGAGTAGGTCACGTTGGTGTATTCATACACCCCATTTGAGCATTGTATGAGATGTTATTTCGTATGGTTGGTTATGTGCTTTAAAATTAACGTTTTTATAGTTGTTTCACATATAGGTGAGACCTATCCTGAGGACGAGCGCGGTCACTCGAGGCAAGGGGGTTACGACCCTTCTACATACCAGTGAGTGGGCCTTTGGTTTTCCGTATATACGTATATACTTATGTTTTTTCCAGAAAGTGAAATGAAATGTTTATATGTTTATATGCCACATGTATGGTTTGCCCAGTTAATTATGCATTATTAGTTGTATATATATATATATGTGTTGGTGCTGCGGATGCACAGGTAAGTGCTAGGTAAGTTATGATTTATGTTTATGTTTAGTAGTGATTTGAGATGCATAGAGAGCTCATAACCTACACCCCCGGTGTTAGTGCTCTCGCCCAGAGTTGGGCACAGTCCTTCACGTGATGTTCACCTCCCGCACCACACGCTCATCTTGGATCCAAGTTAGGTGCACAGTCCTATCGTACAAACCACTTTAGGTGGTTCCGACTCGTAGGTGACCCGCGATTATTCGCCTAGTCTTCATGTGATCGTAGCACTTGAGCGTACTTATTATACACCCAGTCCTGTCGTACAAACTACTTTAGGTGGTTCCGACTCGTGTGCAGGTGTAGTTAGTGAGTTAGAGATTTGGACTCTAAATTCAGCCGTACAGGTCACGTTAGGTGACTCCGGCTGACAGATTACATGACATTGATTTGACATTACCTGAGCACTTGCATTCTATTTAGAGGCATTTGGCATGGCATATTTCTGAGCATGACTTATATATATATATATATATGTATATTCTATTTTCTGGGAAGTATACAGGTTTTACAGCGATGGGTTAGAACTTTGTTTATGAAATGGTTTTTGAAAAGCTTTCTTTTTGCCCACTCACGTTTTCTGTTTTGCGCCCCTCCAGGTTCTAGTTGGCTAGCACTTTTGGTGGCTCCCCAGAGGATTTTCCCGGCATCTCTGACAGATTATCACCAGTGTAGGACCACCTTTGGGTGTGTTTATTTAGTGTTGTTTCTCCTGGACTGCACTAGGTTTTCCGTGCTCTAAACTTTGTTTTTCACACTTACACTTGCACATGTATGTTCTTACTTTGTGTATAGCTGGTTTTTATTTATTCGTACTTTTATTTTTATTTATTAGCTTCCGCACTGTGCACATGGTTCGAATGGATTGCATATGCATGGAGCAAGGTGGATGGACGAAATTGAAGATCAAAAGAGGCTAGGAATATGCTTAACATCTGGAAAAATTAAATCAAAGACTGGAGGATAAGGAATCAACCATGAAGAAGGAAACATTATCCAAATTACCTTATCTTATCCAAACCTTATCCAACCTTATCTTATCTTATCCTAACCTAATCTTTTCCTACCTTAATTCCAACTGCAAAGAGGACTCCTTTTCACATTAAATCACCTAAATATCAGGTTCTCGTGCCCTAAGATAATGTCACATGTAACCCTTCTAGAAGTTCTAGAATATGCCACAAGGACCATTCCTTGTCCTCCTTGGAATCTGATTGAAAGTGTCCTTGTTATTTGGTGATTTGGAGTCCTAATTCCTCTCATTTTCAGCCCAATTTCGTGCCTTCCCTTCACCCTATAAGTACATGATGCCACAACACTCATAAACCACCACCCTCTACCACAATTTCACACCACACCATCCATCACACCTCAAGAACCTAAATTCACACAAATCCCCATTGTGCGCACCAAGGAAGGAAGAAGGAGCCACCTGGAGTGTTTCTAGGTGTATTCTATCTTTATTTTTAATGTTTAAGTTTAATTATCTTTGTTTTGCGAACATGAGGAGCTAAACTTGTTTTAGCTAGAGGAGACTTTGAAACCATGATTATATTTGCAATATGAATTGATTACTTTCAGTTGTGATTTCATAAATCGTGAATATAATTTACTTAAATGTTTGATGAAGAACTTATTCTTGTGTGTTGATTAAGAGGGCCCTTTTAGTTTGCATGCATGAATTTGATGCTAAAATATAAGGGAGTTTCACCAAATCGTTATGAACTTATATTTATAAGTAGTGGAGGTTGCTAGTCACGATCGTGTTAAGTAAATTCTTGGCAGGAGTATCATGCTGTTCATAGTTACGAATGCCTTGTCAATGCTTATGATTTTCACAAAGTTTAACGATCTTTGATTGTATCTCTATTATGCTGTTCATGTAGGGAACTATTGAAGAATAATTTGGTTGCCGATGCATATTCCATCCAATTCAATGACTTAAGGAAAATCTGAGGGTTAATTAGTGTTGTGCACGGTTAATCTGGGGAGTTGAGGTTCATGGTTTATTGGAAAAGCAACTGGAAATCAATTTGTATGCAAGTGTGTCATGTGTGGAGAAGGACCCTCTAGCTAGCTTATCACACATCAATTCACCTAATTTCGTCCAAAGTTATTTAAGTCTTTAAATCTGTTTGTTTTTACTTTAATTTCGTCCAAAATCCAATTCCCCTTTACTTGGTTGTGTCTTTTAGTTAGAATTTGTCCAAACTTGTGTTTTTAAGTGTTTTGAGTCAAGTTAAAAGTAATTTTCATCCAATCATCCTTTAGTGTCTAGTTTGACTCTATGTGATTATTTTGTGCTGTTTTGAGTCTTTTTAGTTTGTTTTGAGTTGTTAGAGTCTAGTTGTCTGTTTTTTAGTCTAGTTTAGTGTTTTAGAGTTTAATTTGAGTAGATTAGCATCCCTTCTAATCCCCGGCCTAGAACGATCCCTACTTACACATACTACAATCATAGGGTTTTAATTTGAGTGTTAGAATATTTCACATCACACCAATCCTTGGAGGACAAGGATAGGGCACGGTACAATTCTAGGAGAAAAGGAATTAAATTGTTTGCATGATTTTAGGAGTTCTAGAATCAAATATGCATTGTTAAAACATGATAAGGACTCCTAAATTTAGATGTGAAGTATTTTGAATAGGATAAGGACTCCTTTTGCAGCTAGAGATGAGTTTAGAAAATGTTGGATTAAATAGGATAATGTTTGGATAATATGGGATAAGATAAGGTAAGACTGGATAAGATATGATAAGGTTGGATAAGATCTCCTTGTTTTCAGCTCATTCCTGGTGTTCCAAGCCTTAATTCAATTCTTCTAGATTTGTAGCACATTTTTAGCATCATTTGTCACCACCAAAAACGTCCATCCATTATGCTCCATAAACATGCTATCCAATCTAAGTCCAAAACTGCTCCAAATTGCTCATTTTGGCCATTTATTGTCATCTTCACAAATTGAACCTACAATAATACGAAAATAAACTAAATCACTACAATAAATGGAAATTAACTAAGTAAATGCAAAGAAATAAGATAACAAAGTTGATGTGATAGAAACTATCACACAAATTAAACCCTGTTTTAGACAATTGTAGTATGCGTAAGTAGGGATCGTTCTAGGCTGGGGATTAGGAGGGATGCTAATCTACACTAATTAGACTCAAATAAACAAAACTGAGCTAAACTGACTCAAATAACTCAAAACAAGCACTAAGGGGTAATTTGGACGAAAATCTAACTAAATTGTCTTAAAACATAAAAGGGGGGTTTATTTGGATGAAAATTGACTTAAAACTAATAAGTTGCAGAACTAAGTAAAGGTTGCACAAAATTTAGGTGACTTAAGGGGTGAAAGGCTAGCAAGAGGGTCTTTCTCCATGATGTGATAAATAATACCACTCAAATTAAACCCTCTTATTGACAATTGTATTAAAGGTGTAAGTAGGGATCGTTCTAGGCCGGGGATTAGGGGGGATTGCTAATCTAATAAAAACTGAGTCAAGAATACAAAGCTAGGCTTAAAAACACTTATATAAAATCAAAGACTCTTAACTAAACTTATATGACGCAAAACAAACTCAAAAGACTCAAAACAATACAAAACAATCAAACAGGCTCAAACTAGATTCTAAGACTTAATTTGGACGAAAATAGAATTAGTTTTTGACTCAAACACTTTAAAACACATAATAAGACAGATTCTAACTAATTTGACACAACAAAGTAAAGGGGATTGAGTTTTTGACGAATTTAAAGTAAAAACAAGTAACTTGAAGACTTAAACAAAGTTTGGACGAATTTGGGTATATGGATGGGTGATTAGCTAGCTAGAGGATTCTTTTCCACACATGATACATTCAAACACAAATCGATTTCCAGTTGCTTTCTTAATAAACCATGAACCTTAACACCCCAGATTAATCGTGACATCACTAATTAACCCTCAAATTTTCCTTTAGTTATTGGATTGGATGACATCATTCGACAACCCAAAGCATTCTTCAAAAGTTCCCTACATGACATCATAATAGAGATACAATCAAAGATCATTACGTTCTATGAAAATCAGAAGTATTGACAAAGCATTCGTAACTATGACATCATGATACTCATGCTAGGAATTTAACTTAACATGATTGTGATAACAATCTTAACTACTTGTGAATATAAGTTTGTAACGATTATGTGAAACTCCCTTATATTCTAGCATCAAATTCAAGTGTGCAAATTAAGTGTGCACTCTTAATCAACAAACAAGAATAAGTTCTCAATCAAACGATTAAGTAAATTGCATTCACAATTTATGAAATCACAACTGGAATTAATCAATTCATATCACAAATATAATCATGGTTTCAAAGTCTCCTCTAGCCAAAATGAAATTAGTTCCTCATGTTTACAGCAAAACAAAGAGAATATAAATTAAACATTAAAAACTAAGATAGATTGTACCTAGAAACGCTCCAACAAACCATCTTGCTCCAAGCATATGCAATCCATTTAATGCCCAAAACTGCTCCAAAATGCACCAAAATGCACTTTCTTGCCACTTTAGTCAATTGGACCTACAAACACACAAAAATAGCTTAAAATACTAAAATAACTAAGAACTAACTAAGTAAATGCAAGGAATTAAACTAACAAAGTCGCATAAATATGCTCCTATAACTCCACACATGACACATATGCATTGATGTGAAAATTATGTTAACACACAAATTAAACCCTATTTGTGACAATTGTAGTATATATGCAAGTAGGGATCGTTCTAACCGGGGATTAACTAGGGATGCTAATCAACTCTAAACTGACTTAAAAACACAAAATTAAACTTTAAAACACTTACCTAGACCTATATGACTCAAAACAACTTAAAAAGACTCAAAACAGCCCAAAACACTCAAATAGACTCAAACTAGACTCTAAAGGGTGATTTGGACGAAATTTAACTAACTTAGACTCAAAACACTAATCTGGACAGATTCAAACACTTTTCTAACTAATCTAACACACTTAATAAAATGGGGAATTGATTTGGACGAAATTAATTAAAATGGACAGATTGCAATTTAAACAGATTAGGCACTAAACTAGGTGAATTGAATGGGAAAAAGGCTAGCTAGGGGGTTCTTCTCCACACATGCACATATGTAACATAAATTGATTTCCAGATTTTATTCCTTTTAAATCATGAATGACAATGCCCCAAATTAATTGTGAAAAGCACGAATTAACTCTCAGATTTTCCTAGTTTCATTGAATTGGATGGAATACGCATCGACAATCAAATTATTCTTATCAAATTCCCTACATGAACTGCATAATAGAGATAAAATCAAAGATCATTAAGCTTTTTGAAAACCCTAAGCATTGACTAGGCATTCGTAACTATGAATTGCATGATACTCTTGCCTAGAATTTACTTAATACAATCATGACTAGTGATTTCCACTACTTATGAATATAAGGTCATAACGATTAGGTGAAATTTCCTTATATCCTAGCATCAAATTCATGTATGCAAACTAAGTATGCATCCTTAATCAACACACAAGAACAAGTTCTCAATAAATCAATTAAGTAAATCACATCCACAATTCAAGAAACAAAATCTGGAGGAAATCAAATCATATAAAACATATGCCCATGGTTTCGAATTCACCCCTAACTAAGAAAAACTTAGTTACACATGTTCATAACAATTGAAAAGCAAATCACAATAAACATGGAAACGAAACAAGGGAAGAAAGAACTCTGAAAGTCTCCAATGGATGTAGATTGCTTGCGGCACAAGATGGTCCTTCTCCTAGGGAAGCCACGGTGCTCCTTCTTCTCCCTAGGACTTGCGGCACAAGATGTTTTTCTGAATGAATGGTGGCTGCTGTGAATGGATGGATGAATTGAAGGATGGATGGTGATAGGAGCATATTTAAGCTACTTAGTTATGTTGTTTCCTTGCATTTAGTTACTTAATTACTATCTATTTTAGTCTTTTAAGCTATTTTCGTATGTTTTTAGGTCCTAATGGCAAAAGGAGCAAGAAAGTGCATTTTGAGGCTATTTGGAGTAGTTTTGGGCATGGATTGGATAGCTTAACTATGGAGCAATGTGGATGGACGAAATTGAAGTCAAGAGAAGCTAGGAAAGGCTAAAAATCTGGAGAAAGAAGTCCAAATGCAAAGAAGATAAGGAAAGAGCAAGAAATAAGGAACCTTATCCAAAATTCCTTATCTTATCCAAACCTTATCCAACCTTATCTTATCCTATCCTAATCTTTTCCTACCTTAATTCCAACTTCAAAGAGGACTCCTTTTCACATTAAATCACCTAAATATCAAGTTCTAGAAGCCCTATTTTCGTGCATTAAGTTTATGCCACATGTAACCCTTCTAGAAGTTCTAGAATCTGCCACAAGGACCATTCCTTGTCCTCCTTGGAATCTAATTGAAAGTATCCTTGTTCTTTGGTGATTTGGAGTCCTAATTCCTCTCCTTTTCAGCCCAAATTCGTGCCTCCCCTTCACCCTATAAATACTTGATGCCACAACACTCAAAAACCACCACCCTCTACCACAAATTCACACCACACCATCCACCACACCTCAAGAGCCTAAATTCACACAAATCCCCATTGTTGGCAGCAAGGAAGGAAGAAGGAGCCACCTGGAGTGTTTCTAGGTGTATTCTATCTTTGTTTTTAATGTTTAAGTTTAATTATCTTTGTTTTGCGAACATGTGGAACTAACTTCTTTTTAGTTAGAGGTGAATTCAAAGCCATGATTATATGTTTTATATGAACTGATTACGTCCAGTTATTGTTTCTTAAGGCATGAATGTGATTTGCTTATCTAAGTTATTAAAACTTGTTTATGTATGTGGGTTGGGGGTCGACACTTAATTTGCATGCATGAATTTGATGCTAGAGTACAAAGGGGTTTCACGTAAGAGTTATTCACTTATATTCACAAGTAGTGGAGGTTGCTAATCACAATCGTGTTAAGTAAATCCTTGGCATCATTTGTCACCACCAAAAACGTCCATCCATTATGCTCCATAAACATGCTTTCCAATCTAAGTCCAAAACTGCTCCAAATTGCTCCTTTTGGCCATTTATTGTCATCTTCACAAATTGAACCTACAATAATACGAAAATAAACTAAATCACTACAATAAATGGAAATTAACTAAGTAAATGCAAAGAAATAAGATAACAAAGTTGATGTGATAGAAACTATCACACAAATTAAACCCTGTTTTAGACAATTGTAGTATGCGTAAGTAGGGATCGTTCTAGGCTGGGGATTAGGAGGGATGCCAATCTACACTAATTAGACTCAAATAAACAAAACTGAGCTAAACTGACTCAAATAACTCAAAACAAGCACTAAGGGGTAATTTGGACGAAAATCTAACTAAATTGTCTTAAAACATAAAAGGGGGGTTTATTTGGATGAAAATTGACTTAAAACTAATAAGTTGCAGAACTAAGTAAAGGTTGCACGAAATTTAGGTGACTTAAGGGGTGAAAGGCTAGCAAGAGGGTCTTTCTCCATGATGTGATAAATAATACCACTCAAATTAAACCCTCTTATTGACAATTGTAGTATAGGTGTAAGTAGGGATCGTTCTAGGACGGGGATTAGGGGGGATTGCTAATCTAATAAAAACTGAGTCAAGAATACAAAGCTAGGCTTAAAAACACTTATTTAAAATCAAAGACTCTTAACTAAACTTATATGACGCAAAACAAACTCAGAAGACTCAAAACAATACAAAACAATCAAACAGGCTCAAACTAGATTCTAAGACTTAATTTGGACGAAAATAGAATTAGTTTTTGACTCAAACACTTTAAAACACATAATAAGACAGATTCTAACTAATTTGACACAACAAAGTAAAGGGGATTGGGTTTTTGACGAATTTAAAGTAAAAACAAGTAACTTGAAGACTTAAACAAAGTTTGGACGAATTTGGGTATATGGATGGGTGATTAGCTAGCTAGAGGATTCTTTTCCACACATGATACATTCAAACACAAATCGATTTCCAGTTGCTTTCTTAATAAACCATGAACCTTAACACCCCAGATTAATCGTGACATCACTAATTAACCCTCAGATTTTCCTTTAGTTATTGGATTGGATGACATCATTCGACAACCCAAAGCATTCTTCAAAAGTTCCCTACATGACATCATAATAGAGATACAATCAAAGATCATTACGTTCTATGAAAATCATAAGTATTGACAAAGCATTCGTAACTATGACATCATGATACTCATGCTAGGAATTTAACTTAACATGATTGTGATAACAATCTTAACTACTTGTGAATATAAATCAATTAAGTAAATCACATCCACAATTCAAGAAACAAAATTTGGAGGAAATCAATTCATATAAAACATATGCCCATGGTTTCGAATTCACCCCTAACTTAGAAAAACTTAGTTACACATGTTCATAATAATTGAAAAGCAAATTAAAATAAACATGGAAACGAAACAAGGGAAGAAAGAACTCTGAAAGTCTCCAATGGATGTAGATTGCTTGCGGCACAAGATGGTCGTTCTCCTATGGAAGCCACGGTGCTCCTTCTTCTCCCTAGGACTTGCGGCACAAGATGTGTTTTCTGAATGAATGGTGGCTGCTGTGAATGGATGGATGAATTGAAGGATGGATGGCTGCCTAGGGTGTCTAAGGGGTGCAGCAACATTAGGTTTAATATATATATATATAGCATGGCAAAACCCTAGCAATCAGATTTAGGGTTAAAACTAGCCAATATAAGTGTTTAGGGCCCCTAAATTGCGGCATGGGTTTGGGGAATTAAATCCTAGCCTAATCAATCTCAGATATGGACTTATACAATCCAAATCCAAGAGAAAAAGGGCCAAATAAAATCAGAATCCAAACAGAAATAGGTTTAAGAATTTTCGTCCAAAATTGGGCCTTCTAGAAGCTAAGTGTCTTATGGCTGATTTTGGGTCTTCTAGAAGGCATAAAAGGGGGGGGGGGGGGGGGGGGGAAGGTGTGGCACCCTTTTAGGGTCAGATAGGGCTCTAGAAATTAGGTTTTTAGGTCCACTTGCAGCTAGGATTAAGGTGGAACAAGATTAGGTTAGGATAAGATAGGATAAGGTTTGGATAAGATAAGATTGGATAAGGTTTTGGATAATGTTTCCTCTTGTCTTGCACTTTCCTTATCTTCTTTGTCATGAACTTTCCTTTTCTGATTTGTAGCATGTTTCAAACCTCTTTTGACTCCAAATTCGTCCAACCATGTTGCTCCATACACAAGCTATCCAAAGTAAGCCCAAAACTGCTCTAAAAAGCTCAAAATTGCATTTTCTTGCCAAGTTTGTCATTAGGACCTACAAACAAACGAAAATAGCTCAAAACACTATAATAAGTAGTAATTAGCTCACTAAATGTAAGGAAATAACATAACTAAGTAGCATAAATATGCTCCTATCATGCATATAAATCGATTTCCAGTTATTATTCCTATGAAACAGATACGTAAATTGCATTCACGATTTATGAAACAATAACTGGATGTAATCAATTCATATCACACATACATGGCTTTGAATTCACCTCTAGCTAAAACGAAATTAGTTCCACATGTTCATCATAACTGGAAACCAAATTAAAACAAACATTGAACTAAAACTAAAGATAGAATACACCTAGAAACGCTCCAGCAATCCCAAAGGCTTTGGATGGTAGGCACGGCTCCAAGCTCTCCTTCCTTACAAAATGTTTAATTTCTCTGAATTTCTCTCTAAGGCCCTCCCCTCTATTATGCGGCAGATGTGGGTATTTATAAGCTAGGGGGCACGACAAGATTGTGTTGGAGAAGGATTACACACTCCAATCCCACAAGGAAAAGGCTAATTACATGGCAGAAACCAGGGAGAATAAGGAGAAGGTAGTGCGGCCCATTCCTAGATGAAAAAGGATGGCAAGTTTTTAGGAGAAAGGATAGGGCTTATGCAGCACCTTTTTAGGCTTCTAGAATTCTGATTAGGATAAGATAAGATTAGTTTGGATAAGATTAGGATAGGATTAGGATAAGATTAGGATAAGATAAGGTTAGTTTGGATAATGTTGGATAAGATAAGATTGGATAAGGTTTAGATAAAACAGGACTGGATAAGTTTTTGGATAATGTTCCTTCTTTTTAGTTGATTCCTTATTTTCTATGTCAGGAATTAGTTTCTCCATACATAGCTGATTCCTTATCTTCTAGGTTTAGATAATCTAACCTTATCCCCCTTTTATCTCTTCTAGAAAACCCAAAATCAGCCACAAAACACCTAGTTTCTAGAAGGCCCAATTTGGATGAATTTCCTAAACCTTTTTCCTTTTGGATTCTGATTTATTAGGCCTCATTCCTTGTGGATTTGGGTTATACAAATCCTCAGTGGATTTAATGACTTGTGTCGAAACCTAGGGCCCTAATCCTTAAAAATCAGCTAAGTTGTAACCTTAATCTAATTAACCCTAGGGTTGGCCGAACTACATATTCATATTTTCAGCCACAAATTCGAATGAACCCTTTATGCTATTCAGAAAACCCTTGCCGCAACCTTCCACCCTAATTCTCCATCATTCATTCAATCCCCACACCTCCATACACAATCTGCCGCACCCTTTCACCTTAATCAGCCATCATTCATCATCCCAAGCAAGAATACATCATTCATAACCCCCAAAACCATCACCCACACCTTGTGCCGCAGTAAGGAAGAAGGAGGAAAGCCCTAGCCGTGCATGCCATTCGACTTGGAGTTGCTGGAACGTTTTAGGTGTAATCTTTCTTGTGTTTTTTAATGTTTAAATTCAAGAATCTTTGCTTTGTGAGTATGAGGAACTAGTCCCCTTTTGGCTAGGGGGAATTTCGAAACCATGGCTATATTTGCATTATGATTTGATTACTTCCAGTTGTGATTTCATGAATTGTGAATTCAATTTACTTATCTATTTGAATTAAAACTTGTTTGTGTATGTGGGTTGAGAGTGCACACTTCAATTGCATGCATAAATCTGATGCTAGGATATAAGGAAGCTTTACCTAATCGTTGTGAACTTATATTCATAAGCAGTAAAGGTTGTTAGTCATAATCATGTTAAGTAAATTCTTGGCATAAGTATCATGCACTTTCATAGTTACGAACGCCTCGTCAAAACTTATGATTTTCATAGGAATTAATGATCTTTGATTGTTTCTCTATTATGCGCTTTCATGTAGAGAACTTTTGAGGAATAATTTGATTGCAATGCGCTAATTCCATTCAATTCAATGACTTAAGGAAAATCTGAGGGTTAATTGAAGCGTACCTAATTAACTTGGGGTGTTGAGGTTCATGGTTCATTGAAAAAGCAACTGGAGATTGTTTTGTATGCAAGTACATCATGTGTGGAGAAAGACCTCCTAGCTAGCCCATCATCCATTTATTTCCACCAAATTTGTGCAAATCTGCCTAGATCTAGTTTTTATTTTGTTTACTTTATTTTAGTCCAAAACCAAATCCCCCTTTATTTTAGAGTGTCTAACTAGTTAGAATCTGTTTTGTATTGTGTTTTCAAGTGTTTTGAGTCAAGTTAAAACCAAAATTCGTCCAAAATTGTGTTTAGAGTCAAATCTGCCCAGTTTGTGTTTTTAAGCAGTTTGGAGTGTTTTTAGCTTAGTTTGAGTCTTCTGAACTTGTTTTGAGTCTTTTAAGTTTAGTTAAGTGTTATAAAACTTAGTTTTATCTAACTAAGTCAAGTTAAAGTGTTTAGCAATCCCTCCTAATCCCCGGTTTAAGAACGATCCCTACTTAACACACAAATTAAACCCTCTTTTGACAATTGTAGTATATATGTAAGTAGGGATCGTTCTTAAACCGTGGATTAGGAGGGATTGCTTAACACTTTTACTTGACTCGCTTAGATAAACCTAAGGTTTAAAACACTTAACTAAACTTAAAAGACTCAAAACAAGTTCACAAGACTCAAACTAAGCTAAAAACACTCAAAACAGCCTAAAAACACAAACTGGGCAGATTTGACTCTAAACACAATTTTGGACGAATTTTGGTTTTAACTTGACTCAAAACACTTGAAAACACAATCAAAAACAGATTTTAACCAGTTAGACACTCCAAAATAAAGGGGGATTTGGTTTTGGACAAAAATAAAGTAAACAAAATAAAAACTAGATCTAGGCAGATTTGCACGAATTTGGTGGAAATAGATGGATGATGGGCTAGCTAGGAGGTCTTTCTCCACACATGACATACTTGCATACAAAACAATCTCCAGTTGCTTTTTCAATGAACCATGAACCTCAACACCCCAAGTTAATTAGGTACGCTTAAATTAACCCACAGATTTTCCTAGTCATTGAATTGAATGGAATTAGCGCATTGCAATCAAATTATTCCTCAAAAGTTCTCTACATGAAAGTGCATAATAGAGAAACAATGAAAGATCATTAATTTCCATGAAGATCATAAGTGTTGACGAGGCGTTTGTAACTATGAAAGCGCATGATACTTATGCCAAGAATTTACTTAACATGATTGTGACTAACAACCTTTGCTACTTACGAATATAAGTTCACAACGATTAGGTGAAGCTCCCTTATGTCCTAGCATCAGATTTATGCATGCAAATTAAGTGTGCACTCTCAACCCACATACACAAACAAGTTTTAATTCAAATAAATAAGTAAATTGAATTCACAATTCCTGAAATCACAACTGGAAGTAATCAAATCATAATGCAAATATAGCCATGGTTTCGAAATTCACCCTAGCCAAGAGGGGATTAGTTCTTCCTACTCACAAAGCAAAGATTCTTGATTTTAAACATTGAAAAACACAAGAAAGATTACACCTAAAACGTTCCAGCAACTCCAAGTCGAATGGCATGCACGTCTAGGGCATTCCTCCTTCTTCCTTGATGCGACACAAGGTGTGGATGGTGGTTTTGGGTGTTTTGAATGGTGTCTTCTTGCTTAGGATGATGAATGATGGCTGATTAGGGTGAAAGGGTGCGGCAGATTGTGTATAGAGGTGTGGGGATTAAATGAATGATGGAGAATTAGGGTGGAAGGTTGCGGCAAGGGTTTTCTGAATAGCATAAAGGGTTCATTCGAATTTGTGGCTATTAATATATAGTTCGGCCAACCCAAGGGTTAATTAGATTAGGGTTACAACTTAGCAAATTTTTAAGGATTAGGGCCCTAGGTTTCGGCACAAGTCATTAAATCCACTTAGGAGGGGGTTTTGGGCCAATTAATTTCAGAAAAGGATTTGTATAACCCAAATCCACAAGGAATGAGGGCTAATAAATCAGAATCCAAAAGGAAAATGGTTTAGGAAATTCGTCCAAAATTGGGCCTTCTAGAAACTAGTTGTTTTGTGGCTGATTTTGGGTTTTCTAGAAGAGATAAAAGGGGGAAGGGTGCGGCACCCTTTTAGGGTCAGATAAGACTTCTAGAAATCATGTTTTTAGGTCCACTTGCAGCTAGGATTATGGTGGAACAAGATTATAGGATAAGGTTTGGATAAGATAAGGTTGTTAGGATAAGTTTCCATATTTCTTGCTCTGTCCTTATCTTCTTTGTCTTGAACTTTCCTTTTCTGATTTGTAGCATGTTCCTAGCCTCTTTTGACTCCAAATTCGTCCATCCACCTTGCTCCGTATACAAGCTATCCATTTAGTGCCCAAAACTGCTCCAAAATGCACCAAAATGCGCTTTCTTGGTACTTTAACCCTCTGGACCTACAAACACACGAAAATGACTTGAAATACTACATTAACTAAGAAATAACAACACAAATACACAAGAACAAGCTAACTAAGTCGAATAAATATGTGATGCAAAAATCAACTTAACACACAAATTAACCCTCTTTTGACAATTGTAGCATATAAATAAGTAGGGATCGTTCTTAAACCGGAGATTAGGAGGGATTGGTAAACACTTGAAACTAACTCAAATAAATAAAACTAACCTTTAAAACACTTAACTCAACTTAAAAAGACTCAAAACAAGTTCACAAGACTCAAAATAAGCTAAAAACACTCAAAACTACCTAAAAACACAAACTGGGCAGTTTTGAGCCTAAACACAAACTTGGACGAAAATTGGTTCTAACTTGACTCAAAACTCTTAAAAACACAATCTAAAACATATTTGAACCAATTAGACACTCTAAGACAATTGGGGATTTGGTTTTGGACGAAAATCAAACAAACAAAACAAGAATGTAAACTAGGCAGATTTGGACGAATTTGATGGAATTAAGTGGATGGTGAGATAGCTAGGAGATTTTTCTCCACACATGGCATACTTGCATACAACACAATCTTCAGTTGCTTATTCAATGAATTATGAACCTTAACACCCCAAGTTAATTAGGTACGCTTAAATTAACTCTCAGATTTCCCTTAGGTCATTGAATTGAATGGAATTAGCGCATTGCAATCAAATCATTCCTTAAAAGTTCTCTATATGAAAGCGCATAATAGAAAAACAATCAAAGATCATTAGGTTCTATGGAAATCATAGGTGTTGACGAGGCATTCGTAACTATGAAAGCGCATGATACTTATGCGAAGAATTTACTTAATATAATTGTGACCAACAATCTTAACTACTCATGAATATAAGTTCCCAATGATTAGGTGAAGTTTCCTTATACCCTAGCATCAGATTTATGCATGCAAATTAAGTGTGCACTCTCAATTCATATACATAAACAAGTTTTAATTAAAACAGATAAGTAAATTGAATTCACCATTCATGAAATCACAACTGGAAGTAATCAAATCATCATGCAAATATAGCCATGGTTTCGAAATTCCCCCTAGCCAAAAAGGGGATTAGTTCCTCATACTTGCAAAACAAAGATTATTGAATTTAAACATTGAAATCATAAGAAAGATTACACCTAAACGTTCAGCAATTCCAGGATGACTTTGATGCACGGCTAAGGCTCCTCTTCCTCCTCCTTGCTGCCGCACAAGGTGTGTGTGGTGGATTTGGGGGTTTTGAATGGTGTGGTTTTGTTTAGAGGGATGGAGGATGGCTGATTATGGTGGTAGGGGTGCGGCAGGTGTGTATGGAGGTGTATGGAGGTTGAAGAATAGAGAATAGGGGTTGCGGCAATAGGGTTTCTGAATAACGTAAAGGGTGGTACGAAATTTTGGCTGATTTTATGTTTATATAGTCCTAGGGTTAAGTAGATTAGGGTTACACTAAACAGATTTAGTGGATTAGGGCCCTAGGGTTCAGCTATAGGTGATCAAATCCACTTAGGAGGGGGTTTGGCCCACTTAGTTTCATACAAGGCTGGTGTAACCCAAATCCAAAAGGAATTAGGCTCTAGAAATCAGAATCCAAAAGGGATAGGGCCTAGGAAGGTGCGGCACTGATAGAAGCATATTTAGGCTACTTACTTAGCTTGTTTTCGTGCATTTATGTTGTTAGTTCATAGTTGTTTTAGTAGTTTAAGCCATTTTCGTGTGTTTTTAGGTTCCCATGGCTAAGGAAGCAAAAAGATGCATTTTGGAGCAAAATTGGACTTGGAATGGATAGCTTATGTTTGGAGCAAAAGGAATGGACGAAATTGAAGACCTAAAAGAGTTAGGATTCCTAATCAGAAGAGGATTCCTAATCAAATGAGGAATCCTAGTCAAAGAAGGTTTCCTACTTGAAGTAGGAAAGTTAAGCCAAGGTTTACTATTTTGGTTTAATCTTTCCTAATCACTCCGTGTTTCAGCAATCAAGGACTTCTACCTATTCTAGGACACAAAACAATGTTCCCGTGCAACACAAAACCCTTGCCGTGTATCCCCTTAGTGTTTCCCTTCCTTGCACGGCAAGGAAGGGTCTTCTTTCCTATTTTAAAGCCTTTAAACACATTCCTTTTTTCATACCAAACTCAGCCATGAACCATATACCCTTTTCTATTCCATAGCTCTTGCCTAAATTCAGAAATAAATGACATTCCCCTTCTCCTAATTGAATGCCGCAAGTCACTTCCCTTTTCCTTCAATTTCTGATTTTGTGTTTCCTATTCTTGAAGGATTTGGAGTTATTTCTTTCCCTAAACTAAGTAATAAAGCTTGAGGTCTCTTTCTTCCATATAAATACCCTTAGCCGCACCCTTAGAGACCCTAATCACCCTTCCACACAACCTGCCTTCATTCATTCAGAAAACCAAACCTTGCCGCACCCTTCCATTCAACTTCCCACCATCCCCCTACTTCCAAACCTCCATCCAATCCTCCATACACCACCCACAACCCTTGCCGCACCACCATACCTTCCTAAATCCATTCAAAACCCAGAAAATCATCCACAAAACCACCCTAGCAGTTTGTGCCGTGACTTAGCAAGGAGAAGGAGAAGGAAGAAGGAAGACGAAGCCTTAGACGTTTATGCATTCAAGTTGGAGTGTTGGAACGTTTTTAGGTGTAATCTATCTTTTATTTTCAATGTTTAATTCTCTTTTCCTTTGTTTTGTTATGAACATGAGAGGCTAAACTCGTTTTAGCCTAGGGATGCTTTGAAACCATGATTACGTTTATAATATGAGTTGATAAATTCTAGTTGTGATTTCATAAATTGTGAATGCAATTTACTTAACTGTTTGATGGATAACTTATTCTTGTACGTTGATTAGGGAGGCCTACTTAATTTGCATGCTTGAATTTGGTGCTAGAATATAAGGGTGTTTCACATAATCGTTACAAACTTATATTCACAAGTAGTTACGGTTGTTTTCACAATCATGTTAAGTAAATTCCTAGCATGAGTATCATGATGTCATAGTTACAAGTGCTTTGTCAATACTTATGATTTCCATTGAACGTAATGATCTTTGATTGTATCTCTATTATGATGTCATGTAGGGGACTTTTGAAGAATGCTTTGGGTTGTTGTATGATGTCATCCAATCCAATAACTTAAGGGAAATTTGAGGGTTAATTAGTGATGCCACGATTAATCTGGGGTATTGAGGTTCATGGTTTATCGGAAAAGCAACTGGAAATCAACTTATGTTTGAGTGTATCATGTATGGAGAAGTATCCCTTGGCTAGTTCATCATCCATTGGTTTTTCTTAAATTCGTCCAAAATCTGTTTTAAAGTTTTAAGTTACTTGTTTTCTTTTCAATTCGTCCAAAATCAAACCCCCTTTCCTTACTTGTTCTAAATCTGTCCAAAAGTGTCTTTTTAAGTCTTTTGAGTCAAAACTAGTGTATTTTCGTCCAAATTGAGTCTTAGAGTCTAAATTAAGTCTTTTTGATTGTTTTGAGTTGTTTTGAGTCTTTAAAGATTGTTTTGAGTCATACAAGTTTAGTTAGAGTCTTTTGAGTGTGTTTAAGTGTTTTAAAGCTTATTTTTACATCTTTGAGTCGATTTTCATTAGATTAGCAATCCTTCCTAATCCCCGGCCTAGAACGATCCCTACTTATATCTATACTACAATTGTCTAAAAGAGGGTTTAATTTGAGTGCTATCTTTTATCACATCAGGCACAAGTGGGGGAAAAGGTGGAATGGCTTGCAAGGCAAGGCAAGGCCTTCTAGAAGGGTTTGATGCGCCACCTTTGTAGGGTTTCTAGAAAGAATGAGTTTTGTGGCTGATTTGGGCCTTCTAGAAGAGGATGCTTCTAGAAATAGGTTCTAGAATTATCTATTTAGGTCCCCTTGCAACTAGGATTAAGACATGAGAAGGTTTGGATAGGATAAGATGAGATAAGGTTCGGATAATGTTTTGGATAGGGTTTCGGATAAGGTTTTGGATAGGGTTTCCTCTTTTGAGCTACTTCCTTATCCACTTTGTCTTTAGCTTAGTTCCTTCCTCTTCTCATCACATTTCTAGCCTCTTGAAGTCCAAATTCGTCCATCCATGTTGGCCCATATGCAAGCTATCCACATAGTGTCCAAAATTGCTCCAAAATGCACCAAAATGAACTTTCTTGGTACTTTAACCCTTAGGACTACAAACACACGAAATTGAGTTGAAATACGACATTAACTAAGAAATACTAGCACAAATGCACAAGAATAAGCTAGCTAAGTTGCCTAAAAATGCTCCTATCAAATTCCCCCACACTTATCTTTTGCTAGTCCTCGAGCAAAACAAACAAACAAAAGTAACAAAACAAACAATCTAAACCTTCCAACGTTCGCCTCAGGGATTTCCAATGAAACATAACATGTCAAAGACTACCACTCACATATATTTAAGCGATCCTTACCCTCGAGCATACTTAATCATAGTCACCATTCACTAGCTCGCATCTACTCAATTAAAACAACATTTTGAATGCAGTAACATGCCTTAGAGAATTCTCTCAATTCCTTATTGGATGTACTCTCTCAATTTTCACACAGATTTTCTGACTACACTCCCTACACTAGGTATATGTGAGAAGATTGATGTAAACATGTAGACGAACACTCACATATGTTATAACAAGGAAAGCATTTTCTGGAATTATGACAATGACATGTATATGATCTCATGAATGGAATGCCACTACTTAGACGCGAGAACCAGGGATACCATATGCTCAAACCCATTTTAAACTCCACATATTGAAACACATAACAATCAAGATAGAAGTCAAAGGGTTGCAACGGGGTTAAGGTATTGGCTAACAAGGAAAGGTAGAGGAAACAAACGTTCTTAAAGCAATAGTGAGCAGAGTAATGAATTAGGCACTTAGAATTCCCTTTAGAATGCAAGAATCAACCTTGAACACCCAAGGGGGAATCGCACAAAACTTAGGGCCATATTCAAACTTTTTGGACCCTTTCTTGAACAATCAAGATTTGTGAGTTCATTCTCACTTATTTTCACTCCTTTTCTTTCTTTTCTTCTTCTTTTTCTTCTTTTTCACTTTTTTTTTCTTTTTTGTTTTTTTCTTTTTCCCGTGCCTCCTTTAAGACTTTGGCACACACACACTCACAAAAATCCCTTCCCCCACACTTGCTTTCTGCACAAATGTCACTCAAAAGGAATTCCTTCCATGTCATGCTCCACTATACTTCAAGAACAAGGGTATGGAAAGTCCTATTCTAGGCTAGGTAAGGGTGATGTGGTTAACAAAGAAAATAGGCTAAACAAGGTTCAACGGGGTTTATACCTACAATACAAATGACAAGGGTGGATTCGGCTATTTGGCTATGGTGGTGACTACTAAACAACTTCAACTTGCTATTTGTTATGCTAATCAATTTCATGCTTTGAATGAAACGGGTATGAGTTCTAGTATTTGGAACTATAATGATGAAACGCATTCTAAGTAGCAACCAAGCAAAGAATAAAGAGATCATGCAACGACTTTAGAAAACAAGAATGCACAGATTAATAACTCTCCAAATAAACGTTTAGGCTCAACTCTCTCAGGGATGTAGCGTTTGTTTGAGTTCCTTCCTTCAAGCATGTTACAAAAACTGATTTTATCCTTTGTGATTACATGTGAATTCGTAAACTATAACTACAACCAAGCATAAACCAAAGAGCAAATCAAACTTCTATCCATGTTTGTAACTCTCTTTAACAGTCATGCATTAAAAACCAAATCCTCATCATTGTGTTGGAAGGTACCCTAAGACACAAACAAACACACAAAAACAACTCTTTTTGGCTTTTTCAAAACACTTTTTTCAATTTTTTTTCAAATTTTCGGATTTTTACTTCAAAACACACCAAAACAGCTCAAAATGCACTGAAAACACTTAAAAACAGTGAGAAACAACATTAGAAGTGATAGGTGATAGAATCCCACGAATTTTGCATAAAAACACTTGTTTACCCCCCCCCCCCCCCCACCCACACACTTAAATCAAACATTGTCTTCAATGTTTCACACAAAGACTCACATAAAAGCAAACAAATAATAAACAACTAAGCATGATAAAATAAACAGCAAGGAGAAGGGTTTAGAAACGCAAATCTGGGTTTGGAGTGGAAGTTCCATCTTCTCCTTGTCGAATACATGGGTTGCCTCCCAAGAAGGGCTTGTTTTAACGTCTTCCAGCCAGACGAATACGCCATGCTAAGCTTCACTAGTAGTACCAACGGCATGGAGGGGTACATCATCCACAACATGCTCCTCGAAATTCTCATACTAGGGCTTTAATCGATGGCCATTTGATGCGAAATATTTAAGCACACAAATTAAAACCCTCTTTTGACAATTGTAGTATATGTATAAGTAGGGATCGTTCTAAACCGGGGATTAGGAGGGATTGCTAAATCACTTGAAAGCTGACTAAAAAACGTAAAACAAAGGTTAAAACACAAAACTAGACTCAAAGAATGCAAAACTAAACACTAAAACACTAAAACAAACCAAAAGACTCAAAACAGCAACAAAACACTCAAAACTGCTTAAAAACACAATCTGGGTAGTTTTGAACACCTACACTAATTTGGACGAATTTGGGTGATAAGTTGAATCAAAACACTTAGAAACACAAACTAAGACACTTTCTAACTAAATTGAAACACTAAACTGAAGGGGGATTTAGTTTTGACGAAATTAAAACAAAGAACTGATAGAAGCATATTCATGCGACTTAAATGGCTTGTTCTCGTGCATTTACATTATGTTTCTCTACAATCGCGTTAAACGAATTCTTGGCATAAGTTTCATGCGTATTCCATAGTAACGAATGCCTCGTCGATGTTTATGATTTCCGTTGAACTAAATGATCTTTGTTGAATGTCTCTATCATGCGTATTCCATAGTTAGGGACTTTGATTAAGAATAATTTGGTTGTAATGCATATTCCATTCAATCCAACGAATCTAGGGAAATCTGAAAGTTAATTTAAGCGGACCTAATTAACTTGGAGCATTGAGTTTCATAATTTATCGAAGGACCAACTGAGAATCAATATTGTATGCAAGTGTAACATGTGTGGAGAAGAACCCCTTAGCTATTCCATCATCCATATTTTCATCACATTCATCTTTACTATCTGTTTTAAATTATAATCTGTCCGTTTAATTTAATCTCGTCCAACCACAATCACCCCCCTTATTTTGTTAAGTCTTATTCATTTGATTTGTCTTATTTTATGTTTTTGAGTATTTGGAATCTTTTAAACTTGTTTTGAGTCTTTTAGTTTGTCTTAGTGTTTTAAAAGTTAGTTTTATTTATTTGAGTCAAGTATTTAGCATCCCTAGTTAATCCCCGGTTAGAACGATCCCTACTTACATCATTACTACAATTGTCACAAATAGGGTTTAGTTTGTGTGCGTATAAATTACGCATCAAATTTTGGCGCCGTTGCCGGGGATTGGCAAAGTTGCTAATCCCTTGTCTTGAGTCTTGTTTAAATTGTTTAGTTTAGTTTATGTTTTGTTTTAATTTTTTTTTTGCACCGTGTGTATGTGTTTTTGTGCCGTGTGTGGCAATTTGTTTTCTTACTTGTGCCAAGTCTATTAAGTTGGTTACTTATCTTGTTTACTTTTGTGTGTAGGTACTAGTTTATGACCCGTAACTCACAACCTGTTCGTGAGCAAATCTCCGACTTTGACGGTGATTTCGAGAGGACTTTGAGAAGGAACAAGAAATTGCAAGAGTCTAATCCTCCTAGTCCCGAACCTGAAGTAGAAGAGGAAGCCACGGATTGGGTTAAAGAGGAAGTACCAACCATGGCCGTGGATAATCGAACCATTAAAGAGCTTTCTGCCTCAGGTGTGGCCAATGCAGCCCCTTTTTGCATTCAATACCCCGCGGCTGTCCAAGACAAGACCGATGAATTCGAATTGAAGTCAAGCTTGTTGCACCACATTCCGAAGTACCATGGGCTTTCCATGGAAGATCCCAACAAGCATCTCAAGGAGTTCGAGGTGGTTTGTTCGAGCATGACCCCCGTCAATGTGGATGGGAGTATATTGAAGATGAAGGCCTTTCCATTTTCACTTATGGACAAGGCCAAAGATTGGCTCTACGAACTAGCCCCGGGAACTGTGACTTCGTGGGAGAGTATGAAGCGTGCTTTCTTGGAGAAATTCTTCCCTACTTCGAGAGTGATTCTCCTACGGAAGAAAATTAGTGGTATTCAACAGAATCATGGTGAGACATTCCCGGCTTATTATGAGCGCTTCAAGGGCCTTGTAGCTTCATGTCCTCAACATCAAATGAAGGAGGAACTTCTCCTTCAATATTTCTATGAGGGCCTCCTTCCTATCGAACGTCAAATGCTTGATGAATCAGCGGGAGGAGCATTGGTGGACAAAACACCAAGGGATGCCAAGATTCTCATAGCTAACCGAGCGCTCAACGCTCAACAATATGAAGGAGTGGGTCAAAGGGAAGCCCCACGGCAACAAAGTGTAAATGAGGTGAGTGCTATTTCTGAAATTCAATCACAACTTGCTAATCTTACTTCTCTTGTTTCTCAGGTTGTGATTGGTCCAAAAGCATAAGAACACCAAGTTTGTGGCGTGTGCTCAATTCAAGGGCATCCATCCGACAAGTGCCCTCAACTAATCGAGAATGGTGGGTGGGAATCTGCCAATGCAATTGGTTTCCAAGGACAAAATCAAAACAACCCATACTCGAACACTTACAATGTCGGATGGAGGGACCATCCAAACTTCAAATGGAGGGAGCCACAACAAGCTGCCCAACAAGGAGGATTTAGGCCAAACCCCCCTGGTTTTTATTCCAAGCCGTATGCACCCCAACAACCCCAACAACCCCAACAACCTTCGGCATCATCTCATTCAGGTACGTCCTTGGAAAGTGATCAAGCTATGCAATTACTAACCTCTATTTCGCAGGGATTGCAAAATCAAAACAACCGAATAGCAAATAACGAAAAGGAGATGATGGATATGAAGAAACAAATAGGGCAGATTTCTGAGTTCCTTGGACAGATTAGAGAGCAAGGAAAGCTTCCTAGCTCAACCACAGTCAATCCAAAGGGAGGATTCGAATCCGCCAAGGCCATCACCCTAAGGGGTGGAAAAGAAGTTGGGACCGAGCCAAACAATCCCAAATCTGCCCAGAAAGTAGATGAAGAGACGACACAACCTGAGGCAGATCACCCTAACTCGGCCAAATCAGGTAATTTAAGTTCAAATTCATGTACTTCACGTCCTAATCTGCCCAATGTACCTTTTCCTAGCAGGTTCATGCAAGAAAAAAAGGAAGAAAGCGAGAAGGACATTCTTGAAACGTTCCGGAAGGTGCAAGTGAACATACCGCTTCTCGATGCAATCAAACAGGTTCCAAAGTATGCTAAATTCCTCAAGGACCTATGCAATACAAAGAAAAGAAGGGCAAACAAAGAGGTAGTGAAGGTAAGCGAGAATGTGTCCGCTGTTTTGCAACGTAAACTGCCTACCAAGTGCAAAGACCCTGGTAGTTTCACGATTCCTTGTGTGATTGGACATAATCGTTTTGAACATGCCATGCTTGATTTAGGTGCATCCATAAATGTCATGCCTTATTCTATTTATGCATCTATGAATTTGGGTGAATTAAAACAAGATGGTGTAATTATACAATTGGCCGATCGTTCTAACGCGTATCCAAAAGGAGTTTTGGAAGATGTGCTTGTGCAGGTGAACCATTTAATTTTTCCGGCTGATTTCTACGTCCTAGACATGGAGGATTCAGCCCATTCTACATCTTTGCCGATTCTCCTTGGTAGGCCATTCATGAAGACGGCCCGAACGAAGATTGATGTATACAAAGGCACCTTGACAATGGAATTCGATGGGGAAGTGATTGATTTTAATATTTCTGAAACTATGAGATATCCCGTTGATGACCATTCTTGTTTTTCCATTGATGTTATCGATTCTTTGGCGCATGTATACCTTGAAGAATTGAACGAGGACGCCCTGGAAACAACCATCACTAAGGCCATAGAGCGCAAAAATGAAGGATTTGGGCCAATGCAAAGCCACGGCAAGGAGGAGGAATTCTTTGCAATGGGTTCTAGTGAAGAAATAATTGAGGTTGTGGCAGCCCTTGAGTCATTGCCACAACAATATGGTAAGGTTCCACTCTCACTTTCAAATTCAGTTTCCACTAAGATGCTACCTTCTGTTGTTCAGGCACCATCGCTTGAACTTAAGCCGTTGCCGGACCATTTGAAGTATGTGTTTTTGGGAAAAGGCGAAACATTGCCCGTCATCATTTCATCAAGTCTCACGGCAATGGAGGAGGAGAAGCTTGTGAGGGTGCTGCGAGAGCACAAAACGGCCATAGGGTGGACTTTGGCCGACATTAAAGGAATAAGCCCTACCACATGCATGCACCGTATACTTCTTGAGGAGGGGGCTAAACCAACTCGAGAGGCTCAGCGCCGTCTCAACCCTCCAATGATGGAAGTTGTGAAAAAGGAGATTATCAAACTTCTTGATTGTGGAGTGATTTATCCGATCTCTGATAGTCGTTGGGTGTCACCGGTGGAATGTGTTCCAAAGAAGTCCGGAGTGACAGTGGTGAAGAATGCTGAGAATGAGCTTGTGCCAACCCGCATTCAAACAGGTTGGCGAGTATGTATCGATTACCGGAAGCTAAATGCCATGACTAGGAAAGATCACTTTCCTTTGCCATTCATCGACCAGATGCTCGAAAGGTTAGCCGGTCATGCTTTTTACTGTTTTCTTGATGGATACTCTGGATATAACCAAATTGTGATAGCCCCGGATGATCAAGAGAAGACCACATTCACATGTCCCTTTGGAACATTTGCTTATCGTCGCATGCCATTTGGCTTATGCAACGCACCGGCCACTTTCCAAAGGTGTATGGTAAGTATATTTTCCGATTTTGTTGAAAAGATCATTGAGGTTTTCATGGATGATTTCAGTGTATTTGGGAGTTCATTTGATAATTGCTTGGATAATCTGACCTTAATTTTGAAACGATGTGTTGAAACTAACCTTGTCTTGAATTGGGAGAAATGTCATTTTATGGTGAAACAAGGTATAGTTTTAGGACATATTGTTTCAGAAAAAGGAATTGAAGTAGATAAATCGAAAATAGACCTTGTACGTCACTTACCCTCTCCTACTTCGGTTAGAGAGGTACGTTCGTTTCTTGGCCATGCAGGGTTCTATAGGCGTTTTATCAAGGACTTCTCCAAGATGTCCAACCCTCTTTGCCGATTGCTTCAAAAAGATGTGCCATTCAAGTTTGATGAAGAGTGTAATTCGGCATTTAACCAACTCAAGGAGAAGCTAGTCTCGGCCCCCATTATTGTACCTCCAGATTGGAGCCTTCCGTTCGAACTCATGTGCGATGCATCCGACTATGCATTAGGAGCTGTTCTAGGACAAAGAAGAGACAAGCGGCCGCATGTCATATACTATGCCTCTCGGACTCTCAATGATGCCCAATTGAACTACTCCACGACCGAAAAAGAACTTCTAGCTGTGGTTTTTGCTTTAGATAAATTCCGTTCATATTTAATTGGAACTAAAGTAATCGTTTATTCTGATCATGCAGCTTTGAGGTACTTGCTCACGAAAAAGGAAGCAAAGCCGAGGCTTATCCGATGGATGCTTCTTCTCCAAGAATTCGATATCGAAATCCGGGACAAGAAAGGAAGTGAAAACGTGGTGGCTGACCACTTGAGCCGTGTGGTGCATGAAGAGGATGCCGTGCCTATCATAGAGACATTCCCAGATGAGCAACTGATGTCCGTCAAGGTAAGTGAACCCTGGTATGCTGATTTGGTGAATTATTTGGTGTCTAAACATGTTCCTAGAGAATTACTTAAACACCAATGTGATAAATTAAAGAAAGAGGCACGGTTTTATGTGTGGGATGACCCATATTTATGGAAATATTGCCCTGACCAAGTTATACGTAGGTGTGTGCACGATTCTGAGTTTAATGCTATTCTAACCTTTTGTCACACTTATGCTTGTGGGGGACACTTTGGCACTCAAAGAACAGCACTTAAGGTGTTAGAATGTGGTTTTTATTGGCCTACCATCTTTAGGGATGCTAGAACATTTTGCATGTCTTGTGATAGATGCCAAAGAACGAGAAATATTGGTCCTAAACAGCAAATGCCGCAAACCCCCATTTTTAGTGTTGAAATCTTTGATGTTTGGGGTATTGATTTTACGGGTCCCTTTCCTTCGTCACATGGGTTTATTTATATATTGCTTGCTGTGGATTATGTGTCGAAATGGGTGGAAGCAAAAGCCACCCGAACTAATGATTCTCGAGTGGTTGCAGATTTTGTGAAAACTAACATTTTTGCAAGGTTTGGAATGCCACGAGTGCTAATCAGTGATGGAGGTTCCCATTTTTGTAATCGAACCATCGAGGCGTTGCTCAAGAAATACAATGTCACACATAAGGTGGCCACACCTTATCATCCTCAAACGAGCGGGCAAGCCGAGGTTTCGAATAGGGAAATCAAGCAGATTCTTGAGAAGACCGTGGGGCCTACAAGGAAGGATTGGAGTTTGCGCTTAAACGATGCATTGTGGGCGTATCGCACTGCCTACAAAACCCCCATTGGGATGTCACCTTTTCGGCTCATCTATGGGAAGCCATGCCATCTTCCCGTCGAACTAGAGCATCGTGCACATTGGGCCGTCAAAACGTTCAATATGGACCTTGATGCCGCAGGTTTACATAGGAAGCTTCAATTATGTGAGCTTGATGAAATCCGAAATGAAGCATATGAGAATGCCCGGATTTACAAGGAGAAAACAAAGGCATTTCATGACAAGATGATTCGTGCCAAGACGTTCTCTATTGGGCAGAAAGTGTTGTTGTTCAATTCTCGCCTTCGGTTGTTTCCGGGTAAGTTGCGTTCCAAATGGGTTGGTCCTTTTATTGTCACTAATGTTTTCCCTCATGGTGCAGTACAAATCAAAAGTTCAAGGACGCAGCAAGAATTCAAAGTGAATGGGCATCGATTGAAGCCCTATTACGAGATGTTCGAGGAGCATGTCGTGGAGGAGGTACCCCTCTATGCCGTGGAACCTAGTCAAGCTTAAACGGAGGTACTGTCCGGCTGCAAGACGTAAAAGAAAGCGCTACTTGGGAGGCAACCCATGCATTCAACAAAGGAAGACTTAGAAAGCACTCCAATTCCAGATTCCTAAAAACTCTTCTCTTTGTTGCTATTTCGTTTCTGCCTTGTTAGGTTGTTTAGTTATTGTTGTTTGTTTATTAATTGTGTGAGTCTATGATTGTAACATTGAGAAAATGTTTGATTTATTGATAGGCACTGCTAAACAAAGAAAGATGGAGCCTTCACAAAGGGCGTTCACTTGAAGCCCCACTACGAGGCGTCGAAGCAGAAGGCATAGAAGCGGGAGGCATCGGGGCAGAAGACATCGGAGCAGAAGGCATCGGAGCTAGAGCATTCCAGGCCTCAATACTTGGCCAAGCGCTGGATGACCCAGGAAACAGGTGCCTCTGGAGATAAGCCGCAAGCCTTTGACGGTCACTGTGAATTCGACCCTCAGATTCTTGCAGTTCATCAAGCTTCCTCTTCATGCCCGACGAATAGTTATTTGCAAGCACATGCAAACTTCTATTCTCATACTTAAGCTGCTGGATCTCCTGCTTGAGACTTTCCACCTCTGCCATCAATGATTCCACCTGACGGGAGCGGGCAAGCAGGCGTTGGCCCATGTTGGACACAGAACTCGCACACTGAACACTAAGTGCGAGGGACTCTTGAACGGCCAAATCATCGGACCGTCCTGATAGCAGCCTACTATCTTTTGGAGTGAGGAGGTTCCTAGCTATTATTGTAGCTGTTGTGGCGTCCTGCATCACGGAGTCTTCACCTGTGAGAGGACCGTTAGAAGAAAAGAAAGAAGGGCGCCATACGTTACCTTGACGCGGCGCGCCCGTATCACTGCTAAGGCTCAATTCCAAGCTAAGGTTCGATGAGTTTGCCATTTTTCAAAAGTGTTCAAAGAGAAGGGATGGAGTTAAATTTCAAAGGGTCGGAGTCGATTTTCAAGAATGGGAAATCTTCAAAGTGTGTTTGTTGTGGTGATCGATAGCTCTATAAAAAGCCAAGGCGACGCGTCCACCGATTCAAGAAGCCGGAATTTCCGGCGTAATTTAGGCGACGCTTTCTCGGCTTTTCAGAAAACGCGTTCAACTTTGTCAAAAGATTTCTGACAAAGCTGAAAACACGTGGAGGCCATCATCGCAACTACACATCTTTAGCCGACAAGCGCAAAGTTCGGCGACGCTTTCTCTGCTTTTCAGAAGACGCGTGCAGCTTTGTCAAAAGGAGCCGCATCTGCACTACCACGTGTCGTTCAGAAATCGAAGGGGCGTCGTTCAGAAATCGAAGAGGCGTATTCAAAGATCGAAGAGGCGCCACTATTTCAAAAAGCCGGATTTGCGGGATCAAAATGTTTGTCGACAAGGGTAAAAAGTACCACCACTTGATATTATCTCTATATATGTCGACCTTCGTCTTTTATGGCAGGGCAAACCTGAAGAAAATGCCCACCTCTCCCTCACCTCTGAGGGCGCACTCCCAGCAAAGCCTTTCAAAATACTCAATTCTTTCTTCTTCCCCAAAGATGATACCAGATGCCTGGAGTACAGATGACCCAGGAGGAAACAGCACAACAAATACATGTGCTGATTCATTCACCGCTTCTTCAAAAGCAAAGGTATCTCATATCATCAAGGTCAAAAGCAAAAGTATCTCATATCATGCTCTTTCCCTGTCTTTTTCTTTGTCTTTGTTCTTACTCGCATGGCAAAGTAAAAGAAGCAATCAGCCGGCACTTGGAGTCAGTCTTCCGATCTGGAGCCAACTGCCTGGAATCTATTCCTGATTGCTTACCTAGCGTTGCTCTCGAGTAGTCATCTTCAACGGTTGATACACTTCCGGAGAAATGACCACTTCTGCAAAGGGGAGCGAGTAAGGCAAGTGAAAATGATACATTGAAGCATGTGGAGACAAACATAGGCTGAGTTATCCTCCAACCCTTTTCAATACGAATTGGAAAGATTGAACAAAGAAACAGACCAAAGGGGTAAGCTCAGACCTTCGGGGGAGACCAAAAGAACCATCCTGCTGCCCAGTTCAAGAAGTAGCACAAAGGAAAATCAACGGTGGGCAGAAACCAGTTCAAGAGTAAGCCTGTGGAATCACAAAGATCAAAGCCTCAATGCAATTACCAAGGAGAAGATGAAATTTACACTCTATAACCAGATTTGCGTCTCTAAACTCTTCTCTTTGTTAATTACATTATGCCATGTTTAGTATGTTTAAGTGCTTTTTGTGTATTTACTTATGCTTTGTGTGAATCTATGCTTAAAACATTGAGGACAATGTTTGATTTAAGTGTGGGGGGGTAACTAAGTATGTTGATGCAAATTCGTTGAATTTTATCACCCATAACTTCAAGTGTTGTTCCTTGCTGTTTTAAATGTTTTTAAGGTGTTTTTAAACTGTTTTAGCGTGTTTTGTTTTATAACTCCGAAAATCACATAAAAATTTGAAAAACATTTTTTTGAAAAGCCTAAAAAGAGTGTTTTGAATTGTTTTTGTGTCTTAGGGTACCTTCCAACGTTATGATAAGGATTTGGTTTGTAATTGCATGACTGTTAAAAAGAGTTATTAACATAGAGAAAAGTTTGATTTACTCTTGGTATATGCTTGGTTATGGTTATTATGTATGACTTCACATGCAATCATAAAAGAAAAATTCGTTTTAGTAACATGCTTGAAGGAAGGAACTCAAACAAACGCTACAACCCTGTGAGACTCGAGCCATTACCTTCTTTGGAGAGTTATTTTCTTTGATTCTTTGTTTTCTAAAAGTTGTTGCATGATCTCATTATTCCTTGCTTGGTTGCTACTTAGAATGCAATTGTATCATGATAGAACCAAATGCTAGAACTTATATCCGTTTCATTCAAAGCATGACATTGATTTGCATAACATATATCAAGATGAAGTTGTGTAGTTGCCACCATAACCAAATAGCCTTACTTCCCATATTTCGTATTTGTTGTAAGTTTTAACCCCGTTGAGCCTCGTTTAGCCTTTATTCTTTGTTAACCCACATTATCCTTACCTAGCCTAGTTTAGGACAATCCACACCCTTGTTCTTAAATGATAGTGAGCATGACTTAAATGAATTCCTTTTGAGTTACATTATGAAAGAAAATGAGTGTGGGGGAGAGAATGTTTTGTTCTTAAGTGTTTATGTATGTTTTGAGAGTCAAAAGAAAAAAAAAAAAAAAAAAAAAAAAAAAAATTGTGAAAAACATATGAAAAAGAAAAACAGAAAAGAAAAGAAAGAAAGGAAAAAGAGCTTGTTCCCCCTTGTTCAAAAGTTGAGTTTTCATTCAAAAGTGAATTCTACGTTAATTCAAATGCTTTGCTCGCTATTTCTTTAAGAACCTTTGTTTTCCATATCCCTTCTTTGTTAGCCAAACACCTTTAGCTCCGTTTCAACCCTTATGCTTCTATCTTGAGTGTTATGTGTTTCAATTTGTGGAGTTTGAAATTGATATGAGCTTATGGAATCACTGGTTCTCATTCTAAGTAGTAGCATTCCATTCATGAGATCATATCTAAACATGCTTATTAACTCCAGAAATTGCTTCCTTTGAAATACATATATGTGAGTGTTCGTTTTTATGTTCACATCAATCTTCTCACATATAACTAGTTTAGGGTGTGTAGTCAGAAAATCTGAGTGAAAACTGAGTGCATATCTTGTAAGGAATTGAGCAAATTCTCTAAGGCATGTTACTACATTCAAAACATGGTTTTAAATACTTAATTGTGAAATAGTATGTGGTGACTGTGATTAAGAATGTAATTAAGTGTGAAGATGACTAAAATCTGTGGGAATGATGATTTTTAACTTGTCATGTGCATTGGAAATCCCTGAAACGATTGTTTGGAAGGTGTAGGTTGTGTTTTACGTGTTTAGTGTCGTTTTGTTTATTTGTTTTTATTCTGTTTTGCTCAAGGACTAGCAAAAGATAAGTGTGGGGGAGTTTGATAGAAGCATATTCATGCGACTTAAATGGCTTGTTCTCGTGCATTTACGTTATGTTTCTCTAGTTATTTTAGTCCTTTATGCTTCTTTTGTGTGTTTTCAGGTTCTAAGGGCTTAGGGAGCAAGAAAGTGCATTTTGAGGCTATTTGGGGCACTTTTGGGCAAGGATTGGATAGCTTAATCATGGAGCAAAGAGGATGGACGAAATTGAAGCCTTGTATGCTCTTTGGGGACATCAAACAAAGGGCCTAGCCCAATCAAACAAATCCTTTGAGCCATGGAAAACCTCTAGCCCAATCAAACATATTATGCCATGCAAACCAACCTATTTTAGGCCCATTCTATGTACTTAAACCCTAGCCCTTTAAACTAGCCCTATTATCACTTATCACTTTCATTCACTTATCACTCACCACATATCATTCATTTATCACTTAACATATCATTCACTTATCACTTATCATACTCATAATCATCTACACATTTCAACCATTTAAACATATGCATTTCAACTCACATGCACATCCACCTCTTTCCACCTAATCCACATGCTTTCACAACCTAAAATACATGCACATGCACCACTAATCCCTTCACTTTCATGCCATCATTTTCCCCCCCCCCAATGCCGTGCACTCCTTGAGCATTTCCAGTTTTTCCCCTTCTCTTTGTATTCACAAGTCACATGCATTCACTTCATCATTACACCACCACTCATTCTTTAAATCCACATGCACTTTAATCATTCAATTACCCCATTCACACACCTTTTCTTCAAACCTAACCCGTGCATTCCCTTGCATTTCCACAATCTTAATCAGCCAACACATGCACAAATCCATCCATGCCGTGGGTTCCCTTTGCTCCCCTTGTGCAATTCCAGTTTTCACATGTGTCCTAGCTGTTTTTCCATCATTCCTCCACACAAATGCTTAAACAAATAGCCATATGTTCCCTCCACTACCCCTATAAATACCCTAGCATTCATTCATTCAATTCACATCTCTCCATTTCTCACACCACAACACAAACACACACCATCTTCACATCCTGAAATTCCCTTCCTTGCCGTGGGTTTCTTTCCATTTTCTATCTTTCCTCATCCATTTCCATAAGTCCCCAATCCATTCAACACACCAACAACATCCCTTAGACCTTGTGCCATAATAACGAAGAAGAGAAGAGTGCCTAAACGTTCATACAATTCAAGTTTGAGTTGTTGGAATGTTTAGGTGTTTCTTTGATTTCAATGTTTAAATTCAATTTTCTTTGTTTTGTAATGGAAGAGAAGAGTGCCTAAACGTTCATACAATTCAAGTTTGAGTTGTTGGAATGTTTAGGTGTTTCTTTGATTTCAAAGTTATGAGGAACTAAACCCCCTTTAGCTAGGGGGTGATTCAAAATACATGTTTATGCTTGCATTATGAATTGATTACTTTTGGTTGGAATTTCATAAGTTGTGGATTCAATTTGTTTAACCGTTTGATTGATAACTTATTTATGAATGTTTATTAAGAATGCGCGCTTAATTTTCATGCATAAATATGACGCTAGAATATAAGTGAATTTCACCTAATCGTAATGAACTTATATTCACAAGTAGTGGAGGTTGCTTATAAACAATCGCGTTAAACGAATTCTTGGCATAAGTTTCATGCGTATTCCATAGTAACGAATGCCTCGTCGATGTTTATGATTTCCGTTGAACTAAATGATCTTTGTTGAATGTCTCTATCATGCGTATTCCATAGTTAGGGACTTTGATTAAGAATAATTTGGTTGTAATGCATATTCCATTCAATCCAACGAATCTAGGGAAATCTGAAAGTTAATTTAAGCGGACCTAATTAACTTGGAGCATTGAGTTTCATAATTTATCGAAAGACCAACTGAGAATCAATATTGTATGCAAGTGTAACATGTGTGGAGAAGAACCCCTTAGCTATTCCATCATCCATATTTTCATCACATTCATCTTTACTATCTGTTTTAAATTATAATCTGTCCGTTTAATTTAATCTCGTCCAACCACAATCACCCCCCTTATTTTGTTAAGTCTTATTCATTTGATTTGTCTTATTTTATGTTTTTGAGTATTTGGAATCTTTTAAACTTGTTTTGAGTCTTTTAGTTTGTCTTAGTGTTTTAAAAGTTAGTTTTATTTATTTGAGTCAAGTATTTAGCATCCCTAGTTAATCCCCGGTTAGAACGATCCCTACTTACATCATTACTACAATTGTCACAAATAGGGTTTAGTTTGTGTGCGTATAAATTACACATCAAGAACACAGAATGTAATAAAAGCAGATTGTAAATACGAATTTGATGAAAATATGGATGGAATGCTAGCTAGAAGGTTCTTCTCCACACATGTCACACTTGCACACAAGATGATTTTCAGTTGGTCTTTCGATGAATCATGAAACTCAACACCCCGGGTTAATTAGGTTCGCTTAAATTAACCTTCAAGTTCTCCTTAAGTTAATGAATTGGACGGGACAGCGCATACAACAATTCAAAACATTCTCCAAAAGTCCTTTACGTGAAAAGCACAATAAAGATACAATTAAAGATCATTAAGCAACATGAAAACTATAAGTGTTGATGAGGCATTCGTTACTATGATGAGCATGAAACTAGTGCCAAGAATTCATTTAACGCGATCGTTTATAAGCGACCTCCACTACTTGTGAATATAAGTTTGTAACTATTAAGTGAAACTAACTTATATTCTAGCATCATATTCTTGCATGAAAACTAAGCGTGCACTCTCAATAAACATACACGAATAAGTTATCAATCAAGCAGTTAAACAAATTGAATCCACAACTCATGAAATTCCAACTGAAGGTAATCAATTTATATTGCAAGCATAGACATGGTTTTGAATCACCCCCTAGCTAACTAGGGGTTTAGCCTCTCATGTTCACAGAAAGAGAAACAAAATTGAAATTAAACATAGAGAACAAAAGATTGATTACACCTAAAACGCCCAACGATTCCACTTGAATTTCTGCACGTTTAAGCTCCTCTCTCTTCTTCGCCTTGCTGCGGCACAGAGTTCTTAGGATGATTTGGATGTTATTTTGGTTTAGGAAGGGATTTAGGGTGGGATGGTGGTGCGGCAAGGCTTAGTGGTGGTGTAGGGAGGTTTGGATGGAGGTTTTGGAGTAGAAGAACGGTGGGAAGTTGAAGGGGATGCTGCGGCAAAGGATGGAAGGTGGCTGGAATGGATGGAATTTGTAGATTGAAGGTGGGAGAATGATGGTGGCTGCGGCAGAGAGGGATTAGGGTGAATGAATGATTTAAGAATGATCTAGGGTGCGGCTTAAGTTAAAATATATATAGGGTTTCCAGAAATTAAAACCCTAACTTATTTTGGTTAACTAAAAATAAGTCAAAGGCTTCTAGAATTAGGAAATCAAATCAGAAATTAAAAGGGAAGTGGCTAAAATATGCGGCTAGGGTTTTATTTTGAAAGGGGAATGTGTTTAAGTGCAGAAAATAGGACATAAATACCCCCCTTGCACGGCAAGGCATGGGGAGAAAGGGAAAGGTGCGGCAAAGGTTGGAAGGAGGTCTAGGGCCTTTGTTTTGTGTCCTAAAGTGCATACAAGGCCTTCAAAGTGGCTGGCAAATAAGGACTTTTAAGATTAGGAAAGGTTACCAAAATGGGAAACCTAGGCTTAACTTTCCTACTTCAAGTAGGAATCCTTGTTGGAGTAGGAATCCTCGTTGGAGTAGGAATCCATCTTCAATTAGGAATTCATATTTCTTCAAGTCTTCAACTCATTCATTCCTCTTTTGCTCGAAAAGACTCCAATTTGCATCTTCTTGCACACTTTGGCTTTATAATCTGAAAACACACAAAAGTGACTTTAAACACTAAAATAACTAAGGAAACACAACATAAATGCACGAGAACAAGCCAATTAAGTCGCATAAATATGCTCCTATCAAATTCCCCCACACTTAGTTTTTGCTAGTCCTCGAGCAAAACAAAACAACTAAAGAAAACAAGACGAAACAAAACAAACAAAACATAACCTAAACCTTCCAACGTTTGCCTCAGGGATTTCCAATGAAACATGACATGTCAAAGATCATTACTCACATAGCTTTTAGTCTTCCTTCCCCTCGAGCACATACTTAATCATAGTCACCATTCACTAGGTCGCATCTAATCAATTAAAACAACATTTTGAATGTAGTAACATGCCTTAGAGAATTTCCTCAATTCCTCACTGATGCGAACTAAATAAGCACACAAATTAAAACCCTCTTGTGACAATTGTAGTATATGTATAAGTAGGGATTGTTCTAAACCGGGGATTAGGAGGGATTACTAAATCACTTGGAAACTGACTCAAAAACTTAAAACAAAGGTTAAAACACTAAACTAGACTCAAAGAATGCAAAACTAAACACTTAAAACACTAAAACAAATCAAAAGACTCAAAACAGCACCAAAACACTCAAAA
The DNA here is from genome assembly GCF_041283825.1 of Pyrus communis. Classification (NCBI taxonomy): domain Eukaryota; kingdom Viridiplantae; phylum Streptophyta; class Magnoliopsida; order Rosales; family Rosaceae; genus Pyrus; species Pyrus communis. The sequence goes on from NC_142569.1 coordinate 25,025,217, forward strand.
CTGCCTTAAAAACACTTTCTGGGCAGTTTTGAGCACTTTGACTACTTTAGACGAATTTGGGAAATAAATTGATTCAAAACACTTAGAAACACAAACTAAGACACTTTCTAACTAAATTGGACACTAAAGTAAAGGGGGATTTGGTTTTGGATGAAATTAACTAAAATGGACAGATTCTAATTTAAAACAGATTGTAAAGATGACTTTGATGAAAATATGGATGGAATGCTAGCTAGAAGGTTCTTCTCCACACATGTCACACTTGCATACAATTTGATTTTCAGTTGGTCTTTCGATTAATTATGAAACTCAACACCCCGGGTTAATTAGGTCCGCTTAAATTAACCGTCAAGTTCTCCTTAAGTTAATGAATTGGATGGGTCAGCGCATACAAAATTCAAAACATTCTCCAAAAGCCCTTTACGTGAAAAGCACAATAAAGATACAATCAAAGATCATTAAGCATCATGAAAACTATAAGTGTTGACGAGGCATTCGTTACTATGATGAGCATGAAACTAGTGCCAAGAATTCATTTAACGCGATTGTTTATAAGCAACCTCCACTACTTGTGAAAATAAGTTCATAACTATTAGGTGAAACTCACTTATATTCTAGCGTCATATTCATGCATGAAAATCAAGCGTGCACTCTCAATAAACATACATAAATAAGTTATCAATCAAACAGTTAAACAAATTGAATCCACAATACATGAAATTCCAACCAAAGGTAATCAAATCATATTGCAAGCATAAACATGGTTTCGAATCACCCCCTAGCTAAATAGGGGTTTAGCCTCTCATGTTCACAGAAAGAGAAATAAAATTGAATTTAAACATAAAGAACAAAGGATTGATTACACCTAAAACGCCTAAGGAATCCACTTGAATTTCTACACGTTTAAGGTCCTCTTTCTTCTTCTCCTTGCTGCGGCAGAGATGGTGTGGGGTTGATTTGGATGATTTTCTGGTTTTGGGATGGATTTATGGAAGTGTGGTGGTGCGGCAAGGTGGTGGAATGGTGTATGAAGGTGTGGAAGGTGGCTGAAAGGGTTATGGTGGCTGCGGCAATGGTGGGAAGTGGCTGGAATGGGTGGTGAAGGCTGCGGCTGGTAGGTTTTTGGGTGATAGGATGCACGGTTTTGGGAGAGAATGGGAGAGAATGGTTGCGGCTTAGGGTGAATATGTGAATGATGGTGGCTGAATAGAATGAAGAATGAATAAAATGTGAAGGAGCTAGGGTGAATAATAGGTGCGGCTAAGATGGGAGGAGAAGAATTAGGGTGAATTGGATGGGGAATTGCGGCTGAGATGGGTTTTGAATGAATGAATGGCTACGGATTCAAGGGAGTGTATAGAAGGGTGCGGCTAGGTTGTAAAATGTGTAGGGTTTCAGAAAATAAACCCTAGCTTATTAAAATTAGATTAAAGTTAATTCAAAGGCTGCTAGAATTAGGGAATTAAATCAGAAATTAAAGGGGATGGCTTAATAGGTGCGGCTAGGATTTAGGGTATAACATAACATAAATGCATACGAGGCCTATAAAGTGGCTAGAAAATATGGACGTTTAGATTAGGAAAGGTTACCAAAACTGGAAACTTAGGGTTAACTTTCCTACTTCAAGTAGGAATCCTTGTTTGAGTAGGAATCCTCGTTTTGGTAGGAATTCATCGTTTCTTCAAGTCTTCAACTCATTCATTCCTCTTTTGCTCCAAAAGGCTCCAATTTGCATCTTCTTGCACACTTTGGCCTTATAATCTGAAAATGCACAAAAGTGACTTTAAACACTAAAATAGCTAAGGAAACACAACATAAATGCACGAGAACAAGCTAATTAAGTCGCATAAATATGCTCCTATCACTCACTAGTTATGCACTCAATTTTCACTCAGATTTTCTGACTACACACCCAACACTAGTTATATGTGAGAAGATTGATGTAAACATGAAAGACTAGTACTCACATATGATATAACAAAGAAAGCAATTTCTGGAGTAATTAAACATGTTTAGATATGATCTCATGAATGGAATGCTACTACTTAGATGCGAGAACCAGTGACACCATATGCTCATACCAAATTCAAACTCCACAAATTGAAATGCACAACACTCAAGGTAGAAGTCAAGGGTTGTAACGGGGCTTAGGGTATTGGCTAACAAGGAAAGATAGGGATAAACAAAAGTTCTTGAAGCAATAGCAAGCAAAGTAATGAAATTAAGACTTAGAATTCACTTAGAAGGTAGAAATCAACTTTTAGACATATAGGGAGGATTCAAGCAACTCTTTGGGCCTAATTCATTGTTTTGGACCCTTACTTCAACAACCAATACTTTTCAACTCTTTTTTTTTTTTTTTTTTTTTAACCATGCCTATGGCACATAAACTCACATCAATAATCCTTCCCCCACACTTATTTTCTGCAACACATTAATCAAAAGGAATTCATTTTCGGTCATGCTTACTATGCTTCAAGAACAAGGGTATGGATGGTCCTAATCTAGGCTAGGTGAGGATAATATGGGTTAACAAAGAACATGGGCTAACACGGCTCAATGGGGTTAAACTTAAACACAAAATGAGTTAAGGGCACACGGCTATTTGGCTGTGATGGTGGTCACTACACAACTTCATCTTGAATATGTGTTATGCAAATCAATAACATGCTTTGAATGAAATGGGCATGAGTTCTAGCATTTGGAACTAATTGATGAAACGCCTTCTAAGTAGTAACCAAGCAAAGAATAATGAGATCATGCAACGACTTTAGAAAACAATGATGCACAGATTATTACTCTCCAAATAAACGTTTAGGCTCAAGTCTCACAGGGATGTAGCGTTAGTTTGAGTTCATTCCTTCAAGCATGTTACAAAAACTACTTTTCCTTTGTGATTACATGTGAATTCGTAAACTATAACTACAACCAAGCGTAAACCAAAGAGTATATCAAACGTCCATCCATGTTTGTAACTTTCTTTAACCATCATGCAATTAAAAACCAAATCCTCATCATTGTGTTGGAAGGTAACCTACGACACAAACAAACACACAAAAACAACTCTTTTTGGGTTTTTCAAAACAATTTTTCAAATTTTTATGGGATTTTCGGATTTGTAAGTCAACACACACTAAAACACTCTAAAACAGCTTAAAAACACTTAAAAACAGCAAGGAACAACATTGGAAGTTATGGGTAATAAAATCCCACGAATTTGCATCAACAACACTTAGTTACCCCCCCCCCCCTGACACACACACACTTAAATCAAACATTGTCCTCAATGTTTCAAGCCTAAAATCACACCAAACAAAAGTAAACACACAAACAGCAACTAAGCACACTAAGCATGGCAGAATGTAAATAACAAAGAGAAGAGGCTAGGGACACAAATTTGGTTATGGAGTGTAAATGCCATCCTCTCCTTGGTGATTGCATGGATTGCCTCCCACGAAGCGCTTGCTTTAATGTCTTGCAGCCGGACGATGGTGTGCTCATTCCCCATTGGAGCCCACGGCATGCAATGGGATCTCCTCCACAACATGCTCAACAAAGTTCTCATAGTAGGGTTTCAACCTTTGGCCATTCACCTTGAATTCTTGTCCAGTTTTCAAACTTTGTATTTGGACTGCACCATGCACAAAAACGTTAGTGATAACAAATGGACCAACCCACTTAGAACGTAACTTACCGGGGAATAACAGAAGACGAGAATTAAATAACAACACTTTCTGCCCGATTGAGAAGGTTTTGCCTCTAATCATCTTGTCATGGACGGCCTTGGTCTTCTCTTTGTAAATCCGGGCATTCTCATAAGCCTCATGCCTAATCTCTTCAAGCTCTTTCAATTGTAGCTTCCTATGGGTTCCAGCCGTGTCCACATCCATATTGAAGGTCTTGACCGTCCAATGTGCCTTGTGTTCAAGCTCCACGGGTAGATGGCATGGCTTACCATAGACTAGCCGAAATGGGGACATGCCAATGGGCGTTTTGTAAGCCGTTCGATACGCCCACAATGCATCCTCCAAGCGCAAGCTCCAATCTTTTCTATTCGGCCCAACGGTCTTTTCCAAGATTTGCTTTATTTTTCGATTTGAAACTTCAGCTTGGCCACTGGTTTGGGGGTGATAAGGTGTGGAAACCTTATGCATCACGTTGTACTTCTTGAGCAACGCCGCAATGGTGCGGTTGCAAAAATGAGACCCACCATTGCTTATGAGCACTCGAGGCATCCCAAATCTAGAGAAAATGTTAGATTTTACAAAATCTACAACAACTCTAGAATCGTTAGTTCGGGTGGCTTTAGCTTCCACCCACTTTGACACATAATCAACTGCAAGTAAAATGTAAGTAAAACCAAAAGAGATAGGGAAAGGACCCATAAAATCAATACCCCAAACATCAAAGATTGGGGTTTGCGGCATTTGGTCTCTTTGGCCTAAACTTCCTGTCCTTTGACATCTATCACATGTTAAGCAAAAAGCCCTAGCATCTCTAAGCAATGTAGGCCAATAAAAACCACTTTCAAGAACCTTAAACGCTATGCGTTGTGTGCCAAAGTGTCCACCACATGCATATGTATGGCAAAAACTCAAAATGGAATTAAACTCAAATTCATGAACACAACAACGCACAATCTGATCCGGGCAGATTTTCCACAAATAAGGGTCATCCCAAACATAAAAACGTGCATCCTTTTTTAGTTTATCACGTTGGGCCTTGCTTAAGGTGTTAGGAACTTGCTTAGACACCAAAAAATTGACTAAATCGGCATACCAAGGGGTACTTACCTCAATGGACAAAAGTTGTTCATCCGGAAACGTTTCTGAAATGGGAAGGGCCTCTTCTTCATGCACCATTCGACTTAGGTGGTCAGCCACCACGTTTTCACATCCTTTCTTGTCCCTAATTTCAATGTCGAATTCTTGAAGTAGGAGCATCTAACGAATGAGCCTTGGTTTGGCCTCATTTTTGGTGAGAAGATACTTCAAGGCTGCATGGTCAGTGAAAACAATTACTTTAGTACCAATTAGATATGATCTAAATTTATCTAATGCAAATACAACCGGCAAAAGTTCTTTTTCAGTTGTAGAATAATTCAATTGAGCATCATTTAAGGTGCGTGAAGCATAATAAATAACATGTGGCTGTTTGTTTTTCCTTTGGCCCAAAACAGCTCCAAGGACATAATCCGATGCATCACACATCAATTCAAAGGGAATGGACCAATCTGGTGGAGTGATGATTGGTGCCGTGGTGAGGAGGTCCTTGAGATGGTTGAATGTTTTCTCACACGCCTCGTTGAACTCGAAAGATACTTCCTTTTGAAGGAGACGGCATAGGGGTTGTGCAATCTTGGAAAAGTCCTTGATAAATCGTCGATAGAATCCTGCATGACCAAGAAAAGAACGAACCTCTCTCACCGAAGTAGGAGAGGGTAAGTAGCGTACAAGATCTATTTTAGACTTATCAACTTCAATTCCTTTTTCAGAGATTATATGACCCAAAACAATACCTTGTTTAACCATAAAGTGGCATTTCTCCCAATTTAACACAAGGTTTGTTTCAACACAACGTTTCAAGATTAAAGTTAGATTAGCCAAACAATTATCAAAGGAATCACCAAACACACTAAAGTCATCCATGAATATCTCAATAATCCTTTCAACATAATCAGAAAATATGCTAACCATACATCTTTGAAACGTGGCAAGAGCATTGCACAAACCGAATGGCATGCGTCGATATGCAAACGTTCCAAAGGGACAAGTAAAAGTGGTCTTTTCTTGATCATCCGGGGCAATAACAATTTGATTATAACCAGAATATCCATCAAGAAAACAATAAAATGAATGACCCGCTAACCTCTCAAGCATTTGATCTAGGAATGGCAATTGGAAGTGGTCCTTCCTTATGGTGGCGTTTATCTTCCTATAATCAATGCATACACGCCAACCGGTTTGGATTCGGGTGGGCACAAGCTCATTCTCCGCATTCTCCACAACCGTCACTCCAGATTTCTTGGGAACACATTGGATAGGTGAAACCCAACGGCTATCGGAGATGGGGTAAATCACTCCACAATCAAGGAGTTTGATTATCTCATTTTTCACCACTTCCATCATCGGAGGGTTGAGACGGCGTTGAGCCTCTCTAGTTGGTTTGGCCCCCTCCTCAAGAAATATGTGATGCATACATGTTGTGGGACTAATACCTTTGATATCGGCCAAGGTCCAACCTAGGGCAGATTTGAACTCCTTCAAAACATGCACTAGTTTCTTTTCTTCTCGTGCCGTGAGTGATGAAGAAATAATGGCAGGTAAGGTCTCATTTTCCCCCAAGAAAATGTACTTCAAATGGCTAGGTAATGGTTTGAGATCAAGGGTAGGTGCCTAAATTTTGGATGGAAGCAACTTGTTAGTCGAAATGGGAATTGACTCAAAGTTAGAAGACTTACCATCGTGCTTAGGCAATGACTCAAGGGCAGCAACCAACTCAATGAATTCCTCCCTAGGAGGCACGGCATACAATGGGGCATGTGTGCCATGGGTTAGCAAAAGTTCCCCTCCCTTGGTTTTGAGTTCCATGCTTCTTGTAATGACATTTTCAAGTGCATCGACGTTCAACTCTTCAAAGTATCCCTGCGCCAAAGAGTCAATTATATCAATAGAGAAACATGAATGATCCTCACTAGGATACTTAATAGAAGCAGAGAGATTAAAATTAACAACTTCCCCATCAAATTCCATGGACAAAGTTCCATTAAACACATCAATCTTCGTCCGAGCCGTCTTCATGAATGGCCGTCCAAGGAAGATTGGCAACGAAGGGGCATGGTCAGATTCATCCATCTCGAGCACATAGAAGTCCGCCAGAAAGATTAAATGATTGACCTGCACTAACACATCTTCCAAAACTCCCTTTGGATAGGCATTAGATCTATCGGCCAATTGTATGATCACACCATCATTTTTCAATACTCCTAGGTTCATAGATGCATAAATTGAATATGACATGACATTTATAGAGGCACCTTGGTCTAGCATGGCAGATTCAAAACGAGTGTTACCTATGACACAAGGAATGGTAAAACTACCTGAATCTTTGCATTTGGGGGGTAGTTTGCGTTGCAAGATGGCCGAGACATTTTCACCTACCTTTACCACCTCTTTGGTCGACATCCTCTTCCTAGTGGTGCAAAGCTCCTTTAAAAACTTGGCGTACCTCGGGACTTGCTTGATTGCATCCAAGAGGGGTATGTTAACTTGAACTTTCCGAAATGTCTTAAGGATGTCCTTCTCGGCTTCTTCTTTCTTTGTTTGCATGAACCTACTAGGAAAAGGCACATTTGAAGGAAAAACATTAGTAAGAACCGAATTTGACACATTCTTACCCTTTTGGGACAAATTGGACAGTTTGGGATCACTAGGAACTTGCGGCAAAGGTGGAAACACCTTTGCCGTGGGTTGGCTTGCTTCCTCCTCCTCAATTTTCAGTTTTTCATCCTCTTTGGGACCTATTGGTAATGGTATAGGACCTGCCCCAACTTCTTTTCCACTTCTCAAGAGTATGGCCTTTGCACTTTCGAAGCCTCCCTTTGGGTTTGGAATGGTAGAACTAGGAAGTTGGCCTTGGTCACGAAACTTCCCTACAAAATCTGCAATCTGCCCAATTTGTTTCTCGAATTGATCCACCCTCTTGTCTTGGTTTTGCATGGCTTTGGCTTGATTCTCTTGCCCCTGAGACAAATTAGTTAGTAACTTAAGAAGTGTATCATTGTCTAGGGCTGTACCTAAGGCATTTGGGGCAGATTGTTGTGGAGCATGTGTGGGTGCGTATGGCTTAGTGAAGAAACCCGGGGGTTGTTGTCTAAAGCCTCCTTGTTGTGGTGGTTGTTGGGGCTCCCTCCACTTGAAGTTTGGATGGTCTCTCCAACCTGGATTATATGTGTTAGAATATGGATCGTTCTTTGGTTGGTTTTGGCCTTGAAATCCAATTGCATTTGCGCTTTCCCATCCACCATTTTCAATTAGTTGTGGGCACTTCTCAGAAGCATGTCATTGGATAGAACACACTCCGCATACAACTGGTCCTTGCATCTTCATTCCTTCGGCCATCTGAGACACAATGGAAGTAAGATTAGCTAATTGTGAATGAATGTCGGGTGTGGAACTTACCTCATGAACTTGCTGCCGTGGGGGTCCTCTTTGGCCTACTCCTTCGTATTGTTGAGCGTTCAATGCTCGATTAGCAATTAAGACCTTGGCAGCCATGGGTGTCTTGTCCACCAATGCTCCACCCGCCGAGGCATCGAGCATTTGACGTTCAATTGGTAGGAGCCCCTCGTAGAAGTATTGTAGAAGTAACTCTTCCTTCATCTGATGCTGTGGACAAGAAGCAACAAGTGATTTAAAACGTTCATAATATGTAGGAAGGATGATTCGAGAAGTTGGGAAAAACTTCTCCAGAAATGCCCTCTTCATACTCTCCCATGATGTGACGGTTCCGGGAGCTAATTCATACAACCAATCTTTGGCTTTGTCCATTAAAGAGAATGGAAAAGCCTTTATCTTCAAAATACTTCCATCGACGTTGACAGGAGTCATGCTTGAACACACCACTTCGAATTCCTTCAAATGCTTGTTCGGATCCTCCATGGACAACCCATGGTATTTGGAATATGGTGGAGCAAACTTGACTTCAACTCGAACTCTTCGGTCTTCCCTTGGGCAGGTGTGGGATATTGGATACACAAAGGTGTGGCATTATCCAATCCCGAAGCAGAAAGCTCCTTGAGTGTCCGGTTGTCCACGGCCATGCCTTGTGTTTCTTAAAAAATCCTTGCCGTGGCTTCTTCTTCCTCTTCTAGGACTTGTTCTTCAAGGTCAGGTTCCGGGCTTGGTGGATTTGATTCATGTTGCTTCCTCTTTCGTCTCAAAGTCCTCTCGAAATCGCTGTCAAAGTCCAAGATATGCTCACGAATCGGTTGAGAACTCCGAGTCATACACTAGTACCTAAAACAAGAAAAACAAAACAAGGTCAGAAACTGTAACAAACTAAAATAAACAGAAAGTAAACAATCCAAGGGATTAGCAAAGTTGCTAATCCCCGGCAACGGCGCCAAAAATTTGATGCGAAATATTTAAGCACACAAATTAAAACCCTCTTTTGACAATTGTAGTATATGTATAAGTAGGGATCGTTCTAAACCGGGGATTAGGAGGGATTGCTAAATCACTTGAAAGCTGACTCAAAAACGTAAAACAAAGGTTAAAACACTAAACTAGACTCAAAGAATGAAAAACTAAACACTAAAACACTAAAGCAAACCAAAAGACTCAAAACAGCAACAAAACACTCAAAACTGCCTTAAAAACACAATCTGGGCAGTTTTGAACACCTACACTAATTTGGACGAATTTGGGTGATAAATTGAATCAAAACACTTAGAAACACAAACTAAGACACTTTCTAACTAAATTGAAACACTAAAGTGAAGGGGGATTTATGACACACCCCGACCGAGATCGGAGCGTGCTGGCCGTCACACAAAGGTGACGTAGCCATGTGCACGTGCAGAAGCTAGTAAAGTAGTAATATAAAAGTACGAATAATTAAAAACTAGCATACAAGGTACTAAAACAAGTGCTAGTAAGTGAGATACAATTTCAGAGCAGGTCTATAGCAGCCCAAACGAAAACGACAACAGTAGTACGCTCGAAGGCGACCCTACAATGGGGAGTGTCTGTCAGAAACGCCGGAAAGCCCTCAAGGGAAACCACCGCAACGGCTAAGCAACTAGAACCTGGAGGGGTGCAAAACAAAAGCGTGAGTGAGCAAAAACAAAGCTTTCGAAAACCATTTATAAAACACTTACTAACCCCTCGCCGTAAAACCTGTATACTTCCCAGAAAATATATATACATAATACCTATGCCAAATATGCTCAAGGTATATCAATCATGCTCGATAATATGCCATGCCGAAATCTCATAACGATAAGCAAGTGCCCAGGTATAAACATAATCAATATCATGTAATCTGGCAGCCGGAGTCACCTAACGTGACCTGTACGGCTACATCTAGAGCTCAAATCTCAATCTCAATATCTAAACCTGCCCACGAGTCGGAACCACCTAAAGTGGTCTGTACGACAGGCCTGGGTGTAACATATATATACGCTCTAGTGCTACGATCACGTGAAGGCTGTGCGAATAATCGCGGGTCACCTACGAGTCGGAACCACCTAAAGTGGTCTGTACGACAGGCCTATGCACCTAACTTGGATCCAAGCTGAGCATGTGGTGCGGGAGGTGAACATCACGTGAAGGACTGTGCCCTACTCTGGGCGGGACCACTAACACCGGGGGTGCAGGTTATGAGCTCTCTAAGCATCTCTAACCACTACTGAAATATAAACGTGAATAATACTTACCTGGCACTTACCTGCACGTCCACAGCACCAATATGCATATATATGTATGCCACTACTAATGTGTGCAATGATGCATAAACGATAATAATAACATGCATGGCATAAGGCAAATAACCCTTTTTAAATCAATTTCTGGGAATATAAATGTATATAGGTATATACGGAAAACAAAAGCCCACTCACTGGTATGTAGAAGGGTCGTAGCCCCCCTGCCTCGCGTGTGCACGCTCGTCATCGGGGTACGTGTCACCTAAATGCGAAACAACTATAAAAACGTTAACTTTAAAGCACATAACTAACTTCTCGTAATAACTTCTCATACATTGCTCAAAATGGACAAATGAATATACCCACGTGCTCTACACAACCTCAGGATCACAACCATATTTTTAAAATAATTTTCCTCCGCCGCACGCGCCCCCACGCGCCGGCCAAGGCACGGACCTACGCGCCCCCCACGCGCGGCCACGTGCCATGCACACTGACGGTGTCAATAGACGCCATCAGGAATATTCCGTTAAAACCCCGGAATATTCCGTTAAAACTAACCGTTTCCGTTAACAGCGTCAGGAATATTCCGTCAGAATTGATGGAATATTCCGTCGCCTTCTTCATTCGATCGCCGGCGCCGGAACTGGGAAAACCTGCAACTTGGGTTTTCTCGCTCATTTTTCCACCATTCTTCACGTTTCTTGCACCAAAATAAAGCCCTAAACTAGTAGAACACAACCATACACAATTTAAGGCCTAAAACTCACTAGATTATACCTGTGCAAATTCTCCAAAACTGGCCAACTTAGAACAGGACGATCCCGACGTCCAAATTCGTCCAACGAGCTACTCTGACGCTCCTTAGGACCTCACCAACACACCTACTCCGACGCTCCAAAAACTAAGTAAATTAATGTTGCATGAACAGTACTCAAATCGGAGTTTAAGAAATCGACGTGAAAACGTCGATGTTCTTACCTGAAAAGGGTATCACTGGACTCCTCACAGCCTCACCAACTCAATGGTGTCCTTGGTTCCCTCGATCTGTCGAGGTTTGAGGGATTGTGTGAGTGTCCGTACGTTTTTTTTTTTAAGAAGAAGAAGAATAGAGGACTCGGGGGGAGAGGGAGAGAGAGATTGACAGAGGGTGAGGGAGAGTTAGACAATGTGTGTGTGTGTGTGTGGCCCTAAGCTTGCCAACACCACACAAAACAACCAAAAACAATAATACGAAAACAAGCTAGGGGTAAAAGGGTCATTTCATGTGCACGTTTCCAATATTTTCGGGACGGGATGTCACAACCTTCCCACCTTAATAGAATTTCGTCCCGAAATTCAAACAACCAAGTAACAACCCCTAGTGGTCAAAGAACAAACGAGGATACAAATCCCTCATCCGGTCTTCTGTCTCCCACGTAGCTTCCTCAACTGAATGATTCCTCCACAAAACTTTCACCAAATTCACCGTCTTGTTCCTCAGAACCTTCTCTTTCCAATCAATGATCGTCACCGGTTCCTCGTCATACGTAAAATCTGGATTAATCTCTAACGGTTGAGGAGGTATCACGTGAGATGGATTAGCAACATAGTGTCGGAGCATAGACACGTGAAAAAAATTATGCACTCTAGCCAACTCCGGAGGTAACTCCAACCTGTAAGCTACCTCACCAACTCGTTCTGTGACCACGTATGGTCCGATGTACCTGGGACTCAACTTCCCCTTCTTTCCGAACCGCACAACACCTCTCCACGGTGAAAGCTTCAGAAATACCCAATCTCCGACCTCATATGTTCTGTCCGTAGCATGCCGATCCGCTAGACTCTTCTGCCTGTCCTGAGCTGCTTTCAGGTTAGACTTGATCACCTGAACATTCTGAGTAGTCTCCCCGACAATCTCTGGACCCACTAAAACTCTCTCGCCAACCTTTGACCAACATAATGGTGTGCGACAAGCTCTGCCATACAAGGCCTCAAATGGCGCCATGCCAATGCTCGAATGAAAACTGTTGTTGTAAGCAAATTCCATCAAATCTAACCGCTGGTGCCAAGCATCACCAAACTGCAACACCGAAGCTCTCAGCATATCCTCCAAGGTCTGAATAGTTCTCTCTGACTGTCCGTCTGTCTGTGGATGATACGCTGTACTGTAAAGTAATCTCGTGCCCAAAGCTTCCTGGAAAGCTACCCAAAACTTCGATGTAAAACGTGGATCTCGATCCGAAACAATACTCACGGGGACACCATCATACTTCACAACCTTCGAGATAAACAACTCCGCTAACCGGCTCAAAGAATACTTCTCTCTTACCGGAATAAAATGAGCCGACTTAGTGAGTCGATCAACGATCACCCAAATGCCGTCAAAGCCATTTTGTGTACGCGGCAACTTGTACACAAAATCCATGGTGATATTTTCCCATTTCCACTCCGGAACGGGAAGTGGTTGTAACAACCCAAACGGCTTCTTCCTCTCTGCTTTAACTTGCTGACAAACAGCACACCTGCTCACATACTCGGCTATCTCCCTCTTCATACCGGGCCAATAATAAAATGGCCGAATGGTATGATACATTTTAGTAGCTCCTGGATGCATGGCATAAGCCGAGATATGTGCTTCATCGAGAATTTCTTTCTTCAACTCCACACTATTAGGCACGAACATTCTAACTTCTAGCATCAACATGCCATCCGAATCACGAACTCTGAGGTCTCGCCTCCTTCCTTGCTCTCGAGCTTGAAATAGTTCTTGAGTCTCCTGATCAGCTACCTGGGCTTCAAGCACCCGATCAACAAGTATCGGTCTAACTTGAAAATTAGTAAGTAGCGCCACATCTCGATCTTCGGCTCCTAGCCTTACTCCCGTAGCACGCAAGTCCACCAAAAGAGGAGCACGACTAGCGTACAACGCATTAATACGGCCCTGTGACTTCCTGCTAAGTGCATCAGCCACTACGTTCGCACGACCAGGATGATAATCAATCGTGCAATCGTAATCGCTGAGCAACTCCAACCACCTCCGCTGACGAAGATTAAGTTCCTTCTGAGTAAAGAGATACTGGAGACTCTTGTGATCTGTAAAGATCCTGCACTTCTCTCCGTAAAGATAGTGCCTCCACAACTTCAACGCAAAAATGATAGCAGCCAACTCCAAATCATGTGTAGGGTAATTCGACTCATGAGGTTTCAACTGCCGCGAAGCATAAGCAATCACCCTACCATGCTGCATCAACACACATCCCAGACCATTCAAGGAAGCATTGCTATACACCTCGAAATCACCACTATCGTCTGGGAGTGCCAAAACAGGTGCATGAGTGAGACAATGCTTCAACTGCTGGAAACTCTGCTCACACCTATCATCCCACTCAAATTTAACATCCTTCCTCGTTAATCTCGTCAGTGGCAAGGCAATTACCGAAAAATCCTTAACGAATCTCCGATAATACCCTGCCAAACCAAGGAAACTTCTCACCTCGGTGACGGTTCGTGGTTGCTCCCAACTCTCTACAGCTGCAACCTTCTGAGGGTCAACCAGAATACCCTGCGCAGAAATGATGTGTCCCAAAAACGCAACTTGGTCTAACCAGAACTGGCACTTGCTAAACTTAGCATACAACTGGTGTTCCCTCAACCTCTTCAACACCAAAGTAAGATGTCGAACATGCTCCGCTTTCGACTTAGAATACACCAGAATATCGTCGATGAAGACAATAACAAATCTATCCAAGTAGGGCTGGAACACCCGATTCATCAAATCCATGAAGGCGGCTGGTGCATTCGTCAACCCAAATGGCATAACCAGAAACTCGTAATGACCGTAACAAGTCCTGAACGCCGTCTTAGGGACATCATCCCTACTGATCTTCAGCTGATAGTAACCAGACCTCAAGTCTATCTTAGAAAACACACAAGCACCTCTCAGCTGATCGAGCAAATCATCGATACGCGGCAACGGATACCGGTTTTTAATCGTCACCCGATTGAGTTGCCTGTAGTCGATGCACAGCCTCAAAGTTCCATCCTTCTTCCTCACAAACAACACTGGAGCGCCCCAAGGCGAAGTACTAGGCTGGATAAATCCCTTATCCACTAACTCCTGCAGTTGAACTTTCAATTCCCTTAACTCCGCGGAAGCCATACGATAAGGAGTTAAAGAAATAGGATTAGTACCTGGAAGCAACTCAATAATGAACTCCACGTCTCGGTCTGGGGGTAAACCAGGTAAATCCTCGGGGAATACATCAGGGAAATGTCTGACCACCCTCACATCCTCAACTCTGTTAGGAACAGCTTCATCTAGCACCACGTGAGCCAGATACCCCTGACAACCCTTAGTTAACAACTTTTTCGCTCTGCTCACCCACAAAAGTAACCACAGGTAGTCCAGGTCGGTGAAACGTAACTACTTTCCCGTAACAGTCAATGTTGGCACGATAGAAATGTAACCAATCCGTGCCCAGAATCACATCAAAGTCCACAATATCTAACGGGATAAGATCGGCTGACAGAGCCACACCCTCTACGATCACCGGACATCCTGGGTACACACAATCTACAACACAACTCTCTCCTCTAGGCATAACAAACTCTAAATCATACCCTAGAGGTGTGGGGCGAGGTTGCGTCAGTTGAGCAAACGTATGAGAAATTACGGAATGTCTAGCTCCACAATCAATTAAGACTCTAGCAAAACAACCAAGAATGTTCAACGTACCCATAATCAAGTCTGGGTTATTCTGAGCGTCCTGCAGAGAAATATTGTGAAGACGCCCCTGTCCCTGCTGACGCCCGCCGCGGCCTCTGCTCGCTTGAACGCCGCGTCCCTGAGCACCACGCCCCTGACTGGGCTGGCCCGATTGTCTCGAAGATCCTGCACTGCTAGTGGCAATCTCCCCCTGCTGATACTGTCCTCCCTGATACCACTGAGAACCACCCGCTGGAGCTGGAGGATACGGCATATAGCCGCCTGAATACTGGGGATAGCCACCCTGGGAATAGGGATCCTGAGGGTGCTGATACTGCCCTGGAGCATAAGGGACAGCATCACCCTGATAGTGGTAAGCACCACCTCGACCCGTCTGGCCGTAACTACTAGGACCCTGGATCTGCTGGAGTGGTGCAGGTGGTGGCATAAAGGTCTGCTGTGGTTTCTGCTGCTGCTGACCCTGGGGACAATTCGCCGCTCTATGTCCCAGCTGTCCACACGTGAAGCAACCACTGCTACCACGTCTACACTCACCGAAATGCCGGTTGTTACACTGATGCGTGATTTATACGCACACAAACTAAACCCTATTTGTGACAATTGTAGTAATGATGTAAGTAGGGATCGTTCTAACCGGGGATTAACTAGGGATGCTAAATACTTTACTCAAATAAATAAAACTAACTTTTAAAACACTAAGACAAACTAAAAGACTCAAAACAAGTTTAAAAGACTCCAAATACTCAAAAACATAAAATAAGACAAATCAAATGAATAAGACTTAACAAAATAAGGGGGGTGATTGTGGTTGGACGAGATTAAATTAAACGGACAGATTATAATTTAAAACAGATAGTAAAGATGAATGTGATGAAAATATGGATGATGGAATAGCTAAGGGGTTCTTCTCCACACATGTTACACTTGCAGATAAGATTGATTTTCGGTTGGTCTTTCGATAAATTATGAAACTCAATGCTCCAAGTTAATTAGGTCCGCTTAAATTAACTTTCAGATTTCCCTAGATTTCTTGGATTGAATGGAATACGCATTACAACCAAATTATTCTTAATCAAAGTCCCTAACTATGAAATACGCATGATAGAGACATTCAACAAAGATCATTAAGTTCAACGGAAATCATAAACATCGACGAGGCATTCGTTACTATGGAATACGCATGAAACTTATGCCAAGAATTCGTTTAACGCGATTGTTTATAAGCAACCTCCACTACTTGTGAATATAAGTTCATTACGATTAGGTGAAATTCACTTATATTCTAGCGTCATATTTATGCATGAAAATTAAGCGCGCATTCTTAATAAACATTCATAAATAAGTTATCAATCAAACGGTTAAACAAATTGAATCCACAACTTATGAAATTCCAACCAAAAGTAATCAATTCATAATGCAAGCATAAACATGTATTTTGAATCACCCCCTAGCTAAAGGGGGTTTAGTTCCTCATAACTTTGAAATCAAAGAAACACCTAAACATTCCAACAACTCAAACTTGAATTGTATGAATGTTTAGGCACTCTTCTCTTCCATTACAAAACAAAGAAAATTGAATTTAAACATTGAAATCAAAGAAACACCTAAACATTCCAACAACTCAAACTTGAATTGTATGAACGTTTAGGCACTCTTCTCTTCTTCGTTATTAGGGCACAAGGTCTAAGGGATGTTGTTGGTGTGTTGAATGGATTGGGGACTTATGGAAATGGATGAGGAAAGATAGAAAATGGAAAGAAACCCACGGCAAGGAAGGGAATTTCAGGATGTGAAGATGGTGTGTGTTTGTGTTGTGGTGTGAGAAATGGAGAGATGTGAATTCAATGGGGAGTGAATCAATGCTAGGGTATTTATAGGGGTAGTGGAGGGAACATATGGCTGTTTGTTTAAGCATTTGTGTGGAGGAATGATGGAAAAACAGCTAGGACACATGTGAAAACTGGAATTGCACAAGGGGAGCAAAGGGAACCCACGGCATGGATGGATTTGTGCATGTGTTGGCTGATTAAGATTGTGGAAATGCAAGGGAATGCACGGGTTAGGTTTGAAGAAAAGGTGTGTGAATGGGGTAATTGAATGATTAAAGTGCATGTGGATTTAAAGAATGAGTGGTGGTGTAATGATGAAGTGAATGCATGTGACTTGTGAATACAAAGAGAAGGGGAAAAACTGGAAATGCTCAAGGAGTGCACGGCATTGGGGGGGGAAAAATGATGGCATGACAGTGAAGGGATTAGTGGTGCATGTGCATGTGTTTTAGGTTGTGAAAGCATGTGGATTAGGTGGAAAGAGGTGGATGTGCATGTGAGTTGAAATGCATACGTTTAAATGGTTGAAATGTGTAGATGATTATGAGTATGATAAGTGATAAGTGAATGATATGTTAAGTGATAAATGAATGATATGTGGTGAGTGATAAGTGAATGAAAGTGATAAGTGATAATAGGGCTAGTTTAAAGGGCTAGGGTTTAAGTACATAGAATGGGCCTAAAATAGGTTGGTTTGCATGGCATAATATGTTTGATTGGGCTAGAGGTTTTCCATGGCTCAAAGGATTTGTTTGATTGGGCTAGGCCCTTTGTTTGATGTCCCCAAAGAGCATACAAGGCTTCAATTTCGTCCATCCTCTTTGCTCCATGATTAAGCTATCCAATCCTTGCCCAAAAGTGCCCCAAATAGCCTCAAAATGCACTTTCTTGCTCCCTAAGCCCTTAGAACCTGAAAACACACAAAAGAAGAATAAAGGACTAAAATAACTAGAGAAACATAACGTAAATGCACGAGAACAAGCCATTTAAGTCGCATGAATATGCTTCTATCAAACTCCCCACACTTATCTTTTGCTAGTCCTCGAGCAAAACAGAATAAAAACAAATAAACAAAACGACACTAAACACGTAAAACACAACCTACACCTTCCAAACAATCGTTTCAGGGATTTTCAATGCACATGACAAGTTAAAAATCATCATTCCCACAGATTTTAGTCATCTTCACACTTAATTACATTCTTAATCACAGTCACCACATACTATTTCACAATTAAGTATTTAAAACCATGTTTTGAATGTAGTAACATGCCTTAGAGAATTTGCTCAATTCCTTACAAGATATGCACTCAGTTTTCACTCAGATTTTCTGACTACACACCCTAAACTAGTTATATGTGAGAAAATTGATGTGAACATAAAAACGAACACTCACATATATGTATTTCAAAGGAAGCAATTTCTGGAGTTAATAAGCATGTTTAGATATGATCTCATGAATGGAATGTTACTACTTAGAATGAGAACCAGTGATTCCATAAGCTCATATCAATTCCAAACTCCACAAATTGAAACACATAACACTCAAGATAGAAGCATAAGGGTTGAAACGGAGCTAAAGGTGTTTGGCTAACAAAGAAGGGATATGGAAAACAAAGGTTCTTAAAGAAATAGCGAGCAAAGCATTTGAATTAACGTAGAATTCACTTTTGAATGAAAACTCAACTTTTGAACAAGGGGGAACAAGCTCTTTTTCCTTTCTTTCTTTTCTTTTCTGTTTTTCTTTTTCATATGTTTTTCACAATTTTTTTTTTTTTTTTTTTTTTTTTTTTTTTTTTTTTTTTTCTTTTGACTCTCAAAACATACATAAACACTTAAGAACAAAACATTCTCTCCCCCACACTCATTTTCTTTCATAATGTAACTCAAAAGGAATTCATTTAAGTCATGCTCACTATCATTTAAGAACAAGGGTGTGGATTGTCCTAAACTAGGCTAGGTAAGGATAATGTGGGTTAACAAAGAATAAAGGCTAAACGAGGCTCAACGGGGTTAAAACTTACAACAAATACGAAATATGGGAAGTAAGGCTATTTGGTTATGGTGGCAACTACACAACTTCATCTTGATATATATTATGCAAATCAATGTCATGCTTTGAATGAAACGGATATAAGTTCTAGCATTTAGTTCTATCATGATACAATTGCATTCTAAGTAGCAACCAAGCAAGGAATAATGAGATCATGCAACAACTTTTAGAAAACAAAGAATCACAGAAAATAACTCTCCAAAGAAGGTAATGGCTCGAGTCTCACAGGGTTGTAGCGTTTGTTTGAGTTCCTTCCTTCAAGCATGTTACTAAAACAAATTTTTCTTTTATGATTGCATGTGAAGTCATACATTATAACCATAACCAAGCATATACCAAGAGTAAATCAAACTTTTCTCTATGTTAATAACTCTTTTTAACAGTCATGCAATTACAAACCAAATCCTTATCATAACGTTGGAAGGTACCCTAAGACACAAAAACAACTCAAAACACTCTTTTTAGGCTTTTCAAAAAAAATGTTTTTCAAATTTTTATGTGATTTTCGGAGTTATAAAACAAAACACACTAAAACACTCTAAAACAACTTAAAAACACCTTAAAACAGCGAGGAACAACATTTGAAGTTATGGGTGATAAAATCCCACGAATTTGCATTAACAACATTAGTTACCCCCCCCCATACTTAAATCAAACATTGTCCTCAATGTTTTAAGCATAGATTCACACAAAACATAAGTAAACACACAAAAAGCACTTAAACATACTAAACATGGCATAATGTAAATAACAAAGAGAAGAGTTTAGGGACGCAAATCTGGTTGTGGAATGTAAATTCCATCTTCTCCTTGGTGATTGCATTGATGCTTGATTTTTGTGATTCCACAGGCTTATTCTTGAACTGGTTTCCGCCCATCGTTGATTTTCCTTTGTGCTACTGGGCTGGAGGATTCTTTTGGTCTTCCCCGAAGGTCTGAGCTTACCCCTTTGGTCTGTTTCTTTGTTCAATCTTTCCAATTCGTAATGAAAAGGGTTGGAGGATAACTCAGCCTATGTTTGTCTCCACATCCTTCAATGTATCATTTTCACTTGCCTTACTCGCTCCCCTTTGCAGAAGTGGTCCCTTCTCCGGAAGTGTATCAACCGTTGAAGATGACTACTCGAGAGCAACGCTAGGTAAGCAATCAGGAATAGATTCCAGGCAGTTGGCTCCAGAACGGAAGACTGACTCCAAGTGCCGGCTGATTGCTTCTTTTACTTTGCCATGCGAGTAAGAACAAGGACAAAGAAAAAGACAGGGAAAGAGCATGATATGAGATACTTTTGCTTTTGACCTTGATGATATGAGATACCTTTGCTTTTGAAGAAGCGGTGAATGAATCAGGACATGTATTTGTTGTGCTGTTTCCTCCTGGGTCATCTGTACTCCAGACATCTGGTATCATCTTTGGCGAAGAAGAAAGAATTGAGTATTTCGAAAGGCTTTGCTGGGAGTGCGCCCTCAGAGGTGAGGGAGAGTTGGGCATTTTCTTCAGGTTTGCCCTGCCATAAAATACGAAGGTCGACATATATAGAGATAATAGCAAGTGGTGGTACTTTTTACCTTTGTCGACAAACGTTTTGATCCCGCAACTCCGGCTTTTTGAAATAGTGGCGCCTCTTCGATCTTTGAATACGCCTCTTCGATTTTTGAGCAGGCGCCCCTTCGATTTCTGAACGACACGTGGTAGTGCAGATGCGGCTCCTTTTGACAAAGCTGCACGCGTCTTCTGAAAAGCAGAGAAAGCGTCGCCGAACTTTGCGCTTGTCGGCTAAAGATGTGTAGTTGCGATGATGGCGTCCACGTGTTTTCAGCTTTGTCAGAAATCTTTTGACAAAGTTGAACGCGTTTTCTGAAAAGCCGAGAAAGCGTCGCCTAAATTACGCCGGAAATTCCGGCTTCTTGAATCGGTGGACGCGTCGCCTTGGCTTTTTATAGAGCTATCGATCACCACAACAAACACACTCTGAAGATTTCCCATTCTTGAAAATCGACTCCGACCCTTTGAAATTTAACTCCATCCCTTCTCTTTGAACACTTTTGAAAAATGGCAAACTCATCGAACCTTAGCTTGGAATTGAGCCTTAGCAGTGATACGGGCACGCCGCGTCAAGGTAACGTATGGCGCCCTTCTTTCTTTTCTTCTAACGGTCCTCTCACAGGTGAAGACTCCGTGATGCAGGACGCCACAGCAGCTACAATAGTAGCTATGAACCTCCTCACTCCAAAAGATAGTAGGCTGCTGTCAGGACGGTCCGATGAGTTGGCCGTTCAAGAGTCCCTCGCACTTAGTGTTCAGTGTGCGAGTTCTGTGTCCAACATGGGCCAACGCCTGCTTGCCCGCTCCCGTCAGGTGGAATCATTGATGGCAGAGGTGGAAAGTCTCAAGTAGGAGATCCAGCAGCTTAAGTATGAGAATAGAAGTTTGCATGTGGTTGCAAATAACTATTCGTCGGGCATGAAGAGGAAGCTTGATGAACTGCAAGAATCTAAGGGTCGAATTCACAGTGACCGTCAAAGGCTTGCGGCTTATCTCCAGAGGCACCTGTTTCCTGGGTCATCCAGCGCTTGGCCAAGTATTGAGGCCTGGAATGCTCTAGCTCCGATGCCTTCTGCTCCGATGTCTTCTGCCCCGATGTCTTCTGCCCCGATGCCTCCCGCTTCTATGCCTTCTACTTCGACGCCTCGCAGTGGGGCTTCAAGTAAACGCCCTTTGTGAAGGCTCCATCTTTCTTTGTTTAGCAGTGCCTATCAATAAATCAAACATTTTCTCATTGTTACAATCATAGACTCACACAATTAATAAACAAACAACAATAACTAAACAACCTAACAAGGCAGAAACGAAATAGCAACAAAGAGAAGAGTTTTTAGGAATCTGGAATTGGAGTGCTTTCTAAGTCTTCCTTTGTTGAATGCATGGGTTGCCTCCCAAGTAGCGCTTTCTTTTACGTTTTGCAGCCGGACGGTACCTCCGTTTAAGCTTGACTAGGTTCCACGGCATGGAGGGGTACCTCCTCCACGACATGCTCCTCGAACATCTCGTAATAGGGCTTCAATCGATGCCCATTCACTTTGAATTCTTGCTGCGTCCTTGAACTTTTGATTTGTACTGCACCATGAGGGAAAACATTAGTGACAATAAAAGGACCAACCCATTTGGAACGCAACTTACCCGGAAACAACCGAAGGCGAGAATTGAACAACAACACTTTCTGCCCAATAGAGAACGTCTTGGCACGAATCATCTTGTCATGAAATGCCTTTGTTTTCTCCTTGTAAATCCGGGCATTCTCATATGCTTCATTTCGAATTTCATCAAGCTCACATAATTGAAGCTTCCTATGTAAACCTGCGGCATCAAGGTCCATATTGAACGTTTTGACGGCCCAATGTGCACGATGCTCTAGTTCGACGGGAAGATGGCATGGCTTCCCATAGATGAGCCGAAAAGGTGACATCCCAATGGGGGTTTTGTAGGCAGTGCGATACGCCCACAATGCATCGTTTAAGCGCAAACTCCAATCCTTCCTTGTAGGCCCCACGGTCTTCTCAAGAATCTGCTTGATTTCCCTATTCGAAACCTCGGCTTGCCCGCTCGTTTGAGGATGATACGGTGTGGCCACCTTATGTGTGACATTGTATTTCTTGAGCAACGCCTCGATGGTTCGATTACAAAAATGGGAACCTCCATCACTGATTAGCACTCGTGGCATTCCAAACCTTGCAAAAATGTTAGTTTTCACAAAATCTGCAACCACTCGAGAATCATTAGTTCGGGTGGCTTTTGCTTCCACCCATTTCGACACATAATCCACAGCAAGCAATATATAAATAAACCCATGTGACGAAGGAAAGGGACCCATAAAATCAATACCCCAAACATCAAAGATTTCAACACTAAAAATGGGGGTTTGCGGCATTTGCTGTTTAGGACCAATATTTCCCGTTCTTTGGCATCTATCACAAGACATGCAAAATGTTCTAGCATCCCTAAAGATGGTAGGCCAATAAAAACCACATTCTAACACCTTAAGTGCTGTTCTTTGAGTGCCAAAGTGTCCCCCACAAGCATAAGTGTGACAAAAGGTTAGAATAGCATTAAACTCAGAATCGTGCACACACCTACGTATAACTTGGTCAGGGCAATATTTCCATAAATATGGGTCATCCCACACATAAAACCGTGCCTCTTTCTTTAATTTATCACATTGGTGTTTAAGTAATTCTCTAGGAACATGTTTAGACACCAAATAATTCACCAAATCAGCATACCAGGGTTCACTTACCTTGACGGACATCAGTTGCTCATCTGGGAATGTCTCTATGATAGGCACGGCATCCTCTTCATGCACCACACGGCTCAAGTGGTCAGCCACCACGTTTTCACTTCCTTTCTTGTCCCGGATTTCGATATCGAATTCTTGGAGAAGAAGCATCCATCGGATAAGCTTCGGCTTTGCTTCCTTTTTCGTGAGCAAGTACCTCAAAGCTGCATGATCAGAATAAACGATTACTTTAGTTCCAATTAAATATGAACGGAATTTATCTAAAGCAAAAACCACAGCTAGAAGTTCTTTTTCCGTCGTGGAGTAGTTCAATTGGGCATCATTGAGAGTCCGAGAGGCATAGTATATGACATGCGGCCGCTTGTCTCTTCTTTGTCCTAGAACAGCTCCTAATGCATAGTCGGATGCATCGCACATGAGTTCGAACGGAAGGCTCCAATCTGGAGGTACAATAATGGGGGCCGAGACTAGCTTCTCCTTGAGTTGGTTAAATGCCGAATTACACTCTTCATCAAACTTGAATGGCACATCTTTTTGAAGCAATCGGCAAAGAGGGTTAGACATCTTGGAGAAGTCCTTGATAAAACGCCTATAGAACCCTGCATGGCCAAGAAACGAACGTACCTCTCTAACCGAAGTAGGAGAGGGTAAGTGACGTACAAGGTCTATTTTCGATTTATCTACTTCAATTCCTTTTTCTGAAACAATATGTCCTAAAACTATACCTTGTTTCACCATAAAATGACATTTCTCCCAATTCAAGACAAGGTTAGTTTCAACACATCGTTTCAAAATTAAGGTCAGATTATCCAAGCAATTATCAAATGAACTCCCAAATACACTGAAATCATCCATGAAAACCTCAATGATCTTTTCAACAAAATCGGAAAATATACTTACCATACACCTTTGGAAAGTGGCCGGTGCGTTGCATAAGCCAAATGGCATGCGACGATAAGCAAATGTTCCAAAGGGACATGTGAATGTGGTCTTCTCTTGATCATCCGGGGCTATCACAATTTGGTTATATCCAGAGTATCCATCAAGAAAACAGTAAAAAGCATGACCGGCTAACCTTTCGAGCATCTGGTCGATGAATGGCAAAGGAAAGTGATCTTTCCTAGTCATGGCATTTAGCTTCCGGTAATCGATACATACTCGCCAACCTGTTTGAATGCGGGTTGGCACAAGCTCATTCTCAGCATTCTTCACCACTGTCACTCTGGACTTCTTTGGAACACATTGCACCGGTGACACCCAACGACTATCAGAGATCGGATAAATGACTCCACAATCAAGAAGTTTGATAATCTCCTTTTTCACAACTTCCATCATTGGAGGGTTGAGACGGCGCTGAGCCTCTCGAGTTGGTTTAGCCCCCTCCTCAAGAAGTATACGGTGCATGCATGTGGTAGGGCTTATTCCTTTAATGTCGGCCAAAGTCCACCCTATGGCCGTTTTGTGCTCTCGCAGCACCCTCACAAGCTTCTCCTCCTCCATTGCCGTGAGACTTGATGAAATGATGACGGGCAATGTTTCGCCTTTTCCCAAAAACACATACTTCAAATGGTCCGGCAACGGCTTAAGTTCAAGCGATGGTGCCTGAACAACAGAAGGTAGCATCTTAGTGGAAACTGAATTTGAAAGTGAGAGTGGAACCTTACCATATTGTTGTGGCAATGACTCAAGGGCTGCCACAACCTCAATTATTTCTTCACTAGAACCCATTGCAAAGAATTCCTCCTCCTTGCCGTGGCTTTGCATTGGCCCAAATCCTTCATTTTTGCGCTCTATGGCCTTAGTGATGGTTGTTTCCAGGGCGTCCTCGTTCAATTCTTCAAGGTATACATGCGCCAAAGAATCGATAACATCAATGGAAAAACAAGAATGGTCATCAACGGGATATCTCATAGTTTCAGAAATATTAAAATCAATCACTTCCCCATCGAATTCCATTGTCAAGGTGCCTTTGTATACATCAATCTTCGTTCGGGCCGTCTTCATGAATGGCCTACCAAGGAGAATCGGCAAAGATGTAGAATGGGCTGAATCCTCCATGTCTAGGACGTAGAAATCAGCCGGAAAAATTAAATGGTTCACCTGCACAAGCACATCTTCCAAAACTCCTTTTGGATACGCGTTAGAACGATCGGCCAATTGTATAATTACACCATCTTGTTTTAATTCACCCAAATTCATAGATGCATAAATAGAATAAGGCATGACATTTATGGATGCACCTAAATCAAGCATGGCATGTTCAAAACGATTATGTCCAATCACACAAGGAATCGTGAAACTACCGGGGTCTTTGCACTTGGTAGGCAGTTTACGTTGCAAAACAGCGGACACATTCTCGCTTACCTTTACTACCTTTTTGTTTGCCCTTCTTCTCTTTGTATTGCATAGGTCCTTGAGGAATTTAGCATACTTTGGAACCTGTTTGATTGCATCGAGAAGCGGTATGTTCACTTGCACCTTCCGGAACGTTTCAAGAATGTCCTTCTCGCTTTCTTCCTTTTTTTCTTGCATGAACCTGCTAGGAAAAGGTACATTGGGCAGATTAGGACGTGAAGTACATGAATTTGAACTTAAATTACCTGATTTGGCCGAGTTAGGGTGATCTGCCTCAGGTTGTGTCGTCTCTTCATCTACTTTCTGGGCAGATTTGGGATTGTTTGGCTCGGTCCCAACTTCTTTTCCACCCCTTAGGGTGATGGCCTTGGCGGATTCGAATCCTCCCTTTGGATTGACTGTGGTTGAGCTAGGAAGCTTTCCTTGCTCTCTAATCTGTCCAAGGAACTCAGAAATCTGCCCTATTTGTTTCTTCATATCCATCATCTCCTTCTCGTTATTTGCTATCCGGTTGTCTTGATTTTGCAATCCCTGCGAAATAGAGGTTAGTAATTGCATAGCTTGCTCACTTTCCAAGGACGTACCTGAATGAGATGATGCCGAAGGTTGTTGGGGTTGTTGGGGTTGTTGGGGTGCATACGGCTTGGAATAAAAACCAGGGGGGTTTGGCCTAAATCCTCCTTGTTGGGCAGCTTGTTGTGGCTCCCTCCATTTGAAGTTTGGATGGTCCCTCCATCCGACATTGTAAGTGTTCGAGTATGGGTTGTTTTGATTTTGTCCTTGGAAACCAATTGCATTGGCAGATTCCCACCCACCATTCTCGATTAGTTGAGGGCACTTGTCGGATGGATGCCCTTGAATTGAGCACACGCCACAAACTTGGTGTTCTTGTGCTTTTGGACCAATCACAACCTGAGAAACAAGAGAAGTAAGATTAGCAAGTTGTGATTGAATTTCAGAAATAGCACTCACCTCATTTACACTTTGTTGCCGTGGGGCTTCCCTTTGACCCACTCCTTCATATTGTTGAGCGTTGAGCGCTCGGTTGGCTATGAGAATCTTGGCATCCCTTGGTGTTTTGTCCACCAATGCTCCTCCCGCTAATGCATCAAGCATTTGACGTTCGATAGGAAGGAGGCCCTCATAGAAATATTGAAGGAGAAGTTCCTCCTTCATTTGATGTTGAGGACATGAAGCTACAAGGCCCTTGAAGCGCTCATAATAAGCCGGGAATGTCTCACCATGATTCTGTTGAATACCACTAATTTTCTTCCGTAGGAGAATCACTCTCGAAGTAGGGAAGAATTTCTCCAAGAAAGCACGCTTCATACTCTCCCACGAAGTCACAGTTCCCGGGGCTAGTTCGTAAAGCCAATCTTTAGCCTTTTCCACAAGAGAGAATGGAAAAGCCTTCATCATCAGAATGTTCCCATCGACATTTATGGGTGTCATGCTCGAACAAACAACCTCGAACTCCTTGAGATGCTTGTTGGGATCTTCCATGGAAAGCCCATGGTACTTCGGAATGTGGTGCAACAAGCTTGACTTCAATTCGAATTCATCGGTCTTGTCTTGGGCAGCCGCGGGGTATTGAATGCAAAGAGGGGCTGCATTGGCCACACCTGAGGCAGAAAGCTCTTTAATGGTTCGATTATCCACGGCCATGGTTGGTACTTCCTCTTTAACCCAATCCGTGGCTTCCTCTTCTACTTCAGGTTCGGGACTAGGAGGATTAGACTCTTGCAATTTCTTGTTCCTTCTCAAAGTCCTCTCGAAATCACCGTCAAAGTCGGAGATTTGCTCACGAACAGGTTGTGAGTTACGGGTCATAAACTAGTACCTACACACAAAAGTAAACAAGATAAGTAACCAACTTAATAGACTTGGCACAAGTAAGAAAACAAATTGCCACACACGGCACAAAAACACATACACACGGTGCAAAAAAAAAAATTAAAAAAAAACATAAACTAAACTAAACAATTTAAACAAGACTCAAGACAAGGGATTAGCAACTTTGCCAATCCCCGGCAACGGCGCCAAAATTTGATGCGTGATTTATACGCACACAAACTAAACCCTATTTGTGACAATTGTAGTAATGATGTAAGTAGGGATCGTTCTAACCGGGGATTAACTAGGGATGCTAAATACTTGACTCAAATAAATAAAACTAACTTTTAAAACACTAAGACAAACTAAAAGACTCAAATCAAGTTTAAAAGACTCCAAATACTCAAAAACATAAAATAAGACAAATCAAATGAATAAGACTTAACAAAATAAGGGGGGTGATTGTGGTTGGACGAGATTAAATTAAACGGACAGATTATAATTTAAAACAGATAGTAAAGATGAATGTGATGAAAATATGGATGATGGAATAGCTAAGGGGTTCTTCTCCACACATGTTACACTTGCATATAAGATTGATTTTCGGTTGGTCTTTCGATAAATTATGAAACTTAATGCTCCAAGTTAATTAGGTCCGCTTAAATTAACTTTCAGATTTCCCTAGATTCATTGGATTGAATGGAATACGCATTACAACCAAATTATTCTTAATCAAAGTCCCTAATAATACGCATGATAGAGACATTCAACAAAGATCATTAAGTTCAACGGAAATCATAAACATCGACGAGGCATTCGTTACTATGGAATACGCATGAAACTTATGCCAAGAATTCGTTTAACGCGATTGTTTATAAGCAACCTCCACTACTTGTGAATATAAGTTCATTACGATTAGGTGAAATTCACTTATATTCTAGCGTCATATTTATGCATGAAAATTAAGCGCGCATTCTTAATAAACATTCATAAATAAGTTATCAGTCAAACGGTTAAACAAATTGAATCCACAACTTATGAAATTCCAACCAAAAGTAATCAATTCATAATGCAAGCATAAACATGTATTTTGAATCACCCCCTAGCTAAAGGGGGTTTAGTTCCTCATAACTTTGAAATCAAAGAAACACCTAAACATTCCAACAACTCAAACTTGAATTGTATGAACGTTTAGGCACTCTTCTCTTCTTCGTTATTATGGCACAAGGTCTAAGGGATGTTGTTGGTGTGTTGAATGGATTGGGGACTTATGGAAATGGATGAGGAAAGATAGAAAATGGAAAGAAACCCACGGCAGGGAAGGGAATTTCAGGATGTGAAGATGGTGTGTGTTTGTGTTGTGGTGTGAGAAATGGAGAGATGTGAATTCAATGGGGAGTGAATCAATGCTAGGGTATTTATAGGGGTAGTGGAGGGAACATATGGCTGTTTGTTTAAGCATTTGTGTGGAGGAATGATGGAAAAACAACTAGGACACATGTGAAAACTGGAATTGCACAAGGGGAGCAAAGGGAACCCACGGCATGGATGGATTTGTGCATGTGTTGGCTGATTAAGATTGTGGAAATGCAAGGGAATGCACGGGTTAGGTTTGAAGAAAAGGTGTGTGAATGGGGTAATTGAATGATTAAAGTGCATGTGGATTTAAAGAATGAGTGGTGGTGTAATGATGAAGTGAATGCATGTGACTTGTGAATACAAAGAGAAGGGGAAAAACTGGAAATGCTCAAGGAGTGCACGGCATTGGGGGGGGAAAAATGATGGCATGAAAGTGAAGGGATTAGTGGTGCATGTGCATGTGTTTTAGGTTGTGAAAGCATGTGGATTAGGTGGAAAGAGGTGGATGTGCATGTGAGTTGAAATGCATATGTTTAAATGGTTGAAATGTGTAGATGATTATGAGTATGATAAGTGATAAGTGAATGATATGTTAAGTGATAAATGAATGATATGTGGTGAGTGATAAGTGAATGAAAGTGATAAGTGATAATAGGGCTAGTTTAAAGGGCTAGGGTTTAAGTACATAGAATGGGCCTAAAATAGGTTGGTTTGCATGGCATAATATGTTTGATTAGGCTAGAGGTTTTCCATGGCTCAAAGGATTTGTTTGATTGGGCTAGGCCCTTTGTTTGATGTCCCCAAAGAGCATACAAGGCTTCAATTTCGTCCATCCTCTTTGCTCCATGATTAAGCTATCCAATCCTTGCCCAAAAGTGCCCCAAATAGCCTCAAAATGCACTTTCTTGCTCCCTAAGCCCTTAGAACCTGAAAACACACAAAAGAAGCATAAAGGACTAAAATAACTAGAGAAACATAACGTAAATGCACGAGAACAAGCCATTTAAGTCGCATGAATATGCTTCTATCATACACCTGCGGCAAACTGGGGCTCTACCTCGCCCACCATCACCCTGCCTCTGGCCTCTAGCGCCACCAGAAAATCTACCTCCACGACCCTGTCCAGTGGCACTGAAGCCACCACTCGAAGAACTAGAACTAGCTCCACCTCTCTTGAAGTTCTGAGTCTGACGGGGCCCGAGCGATGCCTGACCTTTGCCTTTGTCATCTTTCTTCTGGTTGCTGTCCTTCTCTTCATCAGTGTCGCTTGACATATTCTCAGAGTCCTCGATCCTCAACAGTATCTCATAGAAGTCCCGGTAAGTCTCGTTGTGGACCGTAGACGCTATAGAACGCCACTTCTTCTTGGTGCCCAAACGGAAAAGACGGAGCATCTCCGCCGGGTTACCAGCGACATCAGGATGGTAACAAGACAAGTCCGTAAACTTGCGATACTACTCATTCGTCGACATCTTCCGCTGTTTTAGCTCGGTAAACTCCTGCTTCTTACGGTCAATGTACTCAGGGGGCACATACCTTCTCCTGAACAAATCCGTAAAAACATTCCAATCAGTCCTCTGATCCGGAGTCAACCTACGAAGCTCCTGCTCCCACCAAGCTGCCGACTCCGTATCCAGAAACCATGCGGTCGTCTCGACCCACCTCTCCATAGGCAAGTTCCCCTGATTATGCAGCACACGGAAAGTCTTCTCTATGTGTTCTAGCCAGCGTTCTGCGCCCTCGTGCCCCTCACTGCCCTTAAACTTATCCAACTTCAGATTGTACATAGTCTCCAGAGGAGTCCTCTGGGGAGGGCGCATCACTGACTGAAGGGCTGTAGCAAAAGCTTCCCCCAACTGAGTAATATCGGGGAAACTAGGCTCAGAAGAGCGACGGGGTTCCCGACGAGGCGGCATAGTTCTGACAGAAGACACCAAAATCATTAGAATACTCACAAGGACGCAGGACTGCCAAACCTAGGCTCTGATACCAAACTGACACACCCCGACCGAGATCGGAGCGTGCTGGCCGTCACACAAAGGTGACGTAGCCATGTGCACGTGCAGAAGCTAGTAAAGTAGTAATATAAAAGTACGAATAATTAAAAACTAGCATACAAGGTACTAAAACAAGTGCTAGTAAGTGAGATACAATTTCAGAGCAGGTCTATAGCAGCCCAAACGAAAACGACAACAGTAGTACGCCCGAAGGCGACCCTACAATGGGGAGTGTCTGTCAGAAACGCCGGAAAGCCCTCAAGGGAAACCACCGCAACGGCTAAGCAACTAGAACCTGGAGGGGCGCAAAACAAAAGCGTGAGTGGGCAAAAACAAAGCTTTCGAAAACCATTTATAAAACACTTACTAACCCCTCGCCGTAAAACTTGTATACTTCCCAGAAAATATATATACATAATACCTATGCCAAATATGCTCAAGGTATATCAATCATGCTCGATAATATGCCATGCCGAAATCTCATAATGATAAGCAAGTGCCCAGGTATAAACATAATCAATATCATGTAATCTGGCAGCCGAAGTCACCTAACGTGACCTGTACGGCTACATCTAGAGCTCAAATCTCAATCTCAATATCTAAACCTGCCCACAAGTCGGAACCACCTAAAGTGGTCTGTACGACAGGCCTGGGTGTAACATATATATACGCTCTAGTGCTACGATCACGTGAAGGCTGTGCGAATAATCGCGGGTCACCTACGAGTCGGAACCACCTAAAGTGGTCTGTACGACAGGCCTATGCACCTAACTTGGATCCAAGCTGAGCATGTGGTGCGGGAGGTGAACATCACGTGAAGGACTATGCCCTACTCTGGGCGGGAGCACTAACACCGGGGGTGCAGGTTATGAGCTCTCTAAGCATCTCTAACCACTACTGAAATATAAACGTGAATAATACTTACCTGGCACTTACCTGCACGTCCACAGCACCAATATGCATATATATGTATGCCACTACTAATGTGTGCAATGATGCATAAACGATAATAATAACATGCATGGCATAAGGCAAATAACCCTTTTTAAATCAATTTCTGGGAATATAAATGTATATAGGTATATACGGAAAACAAAAGCCTACTCACTGGTATGTAGAAGGGTCGTAGCCCCCCTGCCTCGCGTGTGCACGCTCGTCCTCGGGGTACGTGTCACCTAAATGCGAAACAACTATAAAAACGTTAACTTTAAAGCACATAACTAACTTCTCGTAATAACTTCTCATACATTGCTCAAAATGGACAAATGAATATACCCACGTGCTCTACACAACCTCAGGATCACAACCATATTTTTAAAATAATTTTCCTCCGCCGCAGGCGCCGGCCAAGGCACGGACCTACGCGCCCCCCACGCGCGGCCACGTGCCATGCACACTGACGGTGTCAACAGACGCCGTCAGGAATATTCCGTTAAAACTAACTGGTTCCGTTAACGGCGTCAGGAATATTCCGTCAGAATTGACGGAATATTCCGTCGCCTTCTTCATTCGATCGCCGGCGCCGGAACTGGGAAAACCTGCAACTTGGGTTTTCTCGCTCATTTTTCCACCATTCTTCACGTTTCTTGCACCAAAATAAAGCCCTAAACTAGTAGAACACAACCATGCACAATTTAAGGCCTAAAACTCACTAGATTATACCTGTGCAAATTCTCCAAAACCGGCCAACTTAGAACAGGACGATCCCGACGTCCAAATTCGTCCAACGAGCTACTCCGACGCTCCTTAGGACCTCACCAACACACCTACAAGCTTCAAATGTCCAAAAACTAAGTAAATTAATGTTGCATGAACAGTACTCAAATCGGAGTTTAAGAAATCGACGTGAAAACGTCGATGTTCTTACCTGAAAAGGGTATCACTGGACTCTTCACAGCCTCACCAACTCAATGGTGTCCTTGGTTCCCTCGATCTGTCCAGGTTTGAGGGATTGTGTGAGTGTCCGTACGTTTTTTTTTTTTGAAGAAGAAGAATAGAGGACTCGGGGGGAGAGGGAGAGAGAGATTGACAGAGGGTGAGGGAGAGTGAGACAATGTGTGTGTGTGTGTGTGGCCCTAAGCTTGCCAACACCACACAAAACAACCAAAAACAATAATACGAAAACAAGCTAGGGGTAAAAGGGTCATTTCATGTGCACGTTTCCGATATTTCCGGGACGGGATGTCACAATTTAGTTTTGACGAAATTAAAACAAAGAACACAGATTGTAATAAAAACAGATTGTAAATACGAATTTGATGAAAATATGGATGGAATGCTAGCTAGAAGGTTCTTCTCCACACATGTCACACTTGCACACAAGATGATTTTCAGTTGGTCTTTCGATGAATCATAAAACTCAACACCCCGGGTTAATTAGGTTCGCTTAAATTAACCTTCAAGTTCTCCTTAAGTTAATGAATTGGATGGGACAGCGCATACAACAATTCAAAACATTCTCCAAAAGTCCTTTACGTGAAAAGCACAATAAAGATACAATCAAAGATCATTAAGCAACATGAAAACTATAAGTGTTGACGAGGCATTCGTTACTATGATGAGCATGAAACTAGTGCCAAGAATTCATTTAACGCGATCGTTTATAAGCGACCTCCCCTACTTGTGAATATAAGTTTGTAACTATTAGGTGAAACTCACTTATATTCTAGCATCATATTCTTGTATGAAAACTAAGCGTGCACTCTCAATAAACATACACGAATAAGTTATCAATCAAGCAATTAAACAAATTGAATCCACAACTCATGAAATTCCAACTGAAGGTAATCAATTTATATGCAAACATAGACATGGTTTTGAATCACCCCCTAGCTAACTAGGGGTTTAGCCTCTCATGTTCACAGAAAGAGAAACAAAATTGAAATTAAACATAGAGAACAAAAGATTGATTACACCTAAAACGCCCAACGATTCCACTTGAATTTCTGCACGTTTAAGCTCCTCTCTCTTCTTCCCCTTGCTGCGGCACAGAGTTCTTAGGATGATTTGGATGTTATTTTGGTTTAGGAAGGGATTTAGGGTGGGATGGTGGTGCGGCAAGGCTTAGTGGTGGTGTAGGGAGGTTCGGATGGAGGTTTTGGAGTAGAAGAATGGTGGGAAGTTGAAGGGGATGCTGCGGCAAAGGATGGAAGGTGGCTGGAATGGATGGAATTTGCGGATTGAAGGTGGGAGAGTGATGGTGGCTGCGGCAGAAAGGGATTAGGGTGAATGAATGATTTAAGAATGCTCTAGGGTGCGGCTTAAGTGCAAATATATATAAGGTTTCCAGAAATTAAAACCCTAACTTATTTTGGTTAACTAAAATTAAGTCAAAGGCTTCTAGAATTAGGAAATGAAATCAAAAATTAAAAGGGAAGTGGCTAAAATATGCGGCTAGCGTTTTATTTTGAAAGGGGAATGTGTTTAAGTGCAGAAAATAGGACATAAATACCCCCTCTTGCACGGCAAGGGATGGGGAGAAAGGGAAAGGTGCGGCAAAGGTTCGAAGGAGGTCTAGGGCCTTTGTTTTGTGTCCTAAAGTGCATACAAGGCCTTCAAAGTGGCTGGAAAATAAGGACTTTTAAGGTTAGGAAAGGTTACCAAAATGGGAAACCTAGGCTTAACTTTCCTACTTCAAGTAGGAATCCTTGTTGGAGTAGGAATCCTCGTTGGAGTAGGAATCCATCTTCAATTAGGAATTCATATTTCTTCAAGTCTTCAACTCATTCATTCCTCTTTTGCTCCAAAAGACTCCAATTTGCATCTTCTTGCACACTTTGGCTTTATAATCTGAAAACACACAAAAGTGACTTTAAACACTAAAATAACTAAGGAAACATAACATAAATGCACGAGAACAAGCCAATTAAGTCGCATAAATATGCTCCTATCACCATTCACCTTGAACTCTTGTCCTGTTTTCAAGCTTTGAACTTGGACTGCACCATAAGGAAAGCCATTAGTAATAACAAACGGGCCAACCCACTTAGAACGCAACTTACCAGGAAACAAGCGAAGGCGAGAATTAAAGAGTAGCACTTTCTGCCCAATGGAGAATGATTTGCCTCGAATCATCTTATCATGGAAAGCCTTTGTCTTCTCCTTGTAAATTCGAGCATTTTCATACTCCTCGTTCCTAATCACTTCAAGTTCATTCAATTGGAGCTTCCTATGAATTCCAGCGGCATCAATGTCCATGTTGAATTTTTGACGGCCCAATGTGCCTTGTGCTCCAATTCCACGGGAAGATGGCATGGCTTGCCATAAATGAGCCGAAATGTGGACATGTCCAGGGGTGTCTTATATGCCGTGCGATATACCCCCAACACGTCCTCCAAACGTACACTCCAATCCTTACTTGTTGGGCCAACGGTCTTCTCTAGAATTTGCTTAATTCCCTATTTGAAACCTCGGCTTGCCCATTGGTCTGAGGATGAATTCATGTATGAAAACTAAGTATGCATCCTTAATCAATACACAAGAAAATAGGAGCATATTTATGTGACTTAATTGGCTTGTTCTCGTGCATTTACGTTGTGTTTCCTTAGTTATTTTAGTCCTTTATGCTTCTTTTATGTGTTTTCAGGTTCATATGATGGAGTTGGTGAAAATATGCATTTTGGTGCCTTTTGGAGAAAATTGGGCTTGGAATGATCATCACATGCTTGGAGCACAAGGATTGGACATAATTAAAGACTTGAAGTCGACAAGGATTCCTATCACGAGAAGGTTTCCAAATTGAAGGAGGTTTCCCACTCACATGAGGATTCCTAGTTGGATAAGGATTCCTAATCACACAATACTTGAAGCAGGAAAGTTAAGCCCAGGGTTTCCTATCTTGGTTTGACATTTCCTAAATTCTAATTGTCCTTATGTCCCAAACACTTTGAAGACTTCATATGCATTCTAGGACACAAAACAAAGGTCTCTTGCATTTTTCCTTCCCTTGCCGTGCACCATGTCAACTTCCCCTTTCTCATCATCCCTTGCAGTGCAAGGGAACCTTATTTCCTTTAGTTTTAGGACATTTAAACCTTTCCTATATCATATCCGCACCTCCCTTGACCTTTCCTCTTCCTTGCCGTGCAAGGGAGATGGTTCTTTCCTATTTCCTTGCATTAAAACACATTCCTTTTGTGTTTTATGCCATTGCCGCAACTTTTAGTTAGTTTCCTTTAAATTTCTGATTTGATTTCCTATTTCTAGAAGCTTTTGACTTAATTTCTGTTTACCTAAATAACCTAGGGTTTTAACTCCTGAAATCCTATAAATAAACATCCTTGTTGCAGCCACAAAGATAGGGGGGATTCATTCACCATTCACGCCAGAAAATCATCCCATCCCTCTAACACATCCATACTTCACCATTCTCCATAATTTCTGCCCAAAACCAACCCTTGCCGTCCCCTACATCCATCCCAAACCTAAATCCATCATTCTACATCATCCATAACCCCCTAAACTCACCAGAACCTCTTGTGCCGTAGCAAAGGAGAGGAAGAAGATTGCTTGAAGATTCTAGCTATTCAACATTAGATCGTTGGAGTATTTAGGTGTTCTCTTTCTTATATTTACAATGTATAAATCTGTTTTCCTTTGTTTTGTGAACATGAGGAACTAAGCCTTTTGGCTAAGGGGCTATTCAATACCATGATTATGCTTGCAAGATGAATTGATTACATCCAATTGTTTTTTCATAAGTTGTGAATTCAATTTGCTTAACTGTTTGATTGATAACTCATTCTTATGTGTTGATTAAGGTGGCCACTTAGTTTTTCATGCAGGGATTTGAAGCTAAAATATAAGGGAATTTCACCTAATAGTTATAACCTTATATTTGCTAGTAGTGGAGGTCGTTTATCGACGATCGCGTTAAGTGAATTCTTGGCAAAAGTTTCATGCTTTTCATAGTAACAATTGCCTCGTCACTACTTATAGTTTTCATGAAACTTAATGATCTTTGATTGTACCTTTATTGTACTTTTCACGTAAGGGACTTTTAGAGAATGTTTTGAGTTGTTGTATGCGCATTCCCATCCAATTCAATAACTTAAGGAAAACTTCAAAGTTAAAAAAGTGCTGTTCACGGTTAACTTGGGGTATTGAGTTTCATGATTTATTGAAAGAAGCAATTGGAAATCAATTTGAATGCAAGTGTGTCATGTGTGGAGAAGAACCCTCTAGTTAGCCCATCATTCATCAATTCACCTAATTTAGTCTAAAGAATCTGTTTTCTTTGTCCTTGTCTTAATTTACTTAATTTTCGTCAAAACCAATTCCCCCATTAATTTAAAGTGTTAGATTAGTTAGAAATCAATTTAGTTGATGTTTTTAAGTGTTTTGAGTCAAGTGATAACTTAATTTCGTCCAGATTTGAGTATAGTGTTCAAAATTGCCCAGAAAGTGTGTTTAAGGCAGTTTTGAGTGTTTGTTTGCTGTTTTGAGTCTTTTGGTTTGTTTTGGTGTTTTATAGTTTAGTTTTGCATTCTTTGAGTCTAGTTTAGTGTTTAAACTTTGTTTTTACGATTTTGAGTCAGTTTAGAGTGTTTAGCAATCCCTCCTAATCCCCGGTTTAAGAACGATCCCTACTTACATATCTACTACAATTGTCAACAAAAGGGTTTAATTTGTGTGTTAAGTAATTTTCGCATCAATGATCTCATGAATGGAATGCCACTACTTAGACGTGAGAACTAGGGATACCATATGCTCAAACCCATTTTAAACTCCACATATTGAAACACATAACAATCAAGATAGAAGTCTAAGGGTTGTAACAGGGCTAAGGTATTGGCTAATAAAGAAAGGTAAGGATAACAAAAGTTCTTAAAGCAATAGTAAGCAAAGTAATGAATTGAACACTTAGAATTCACTTTTGAATGCAAAAATCAACTTTTAATAGCAAGGGAAGATTCACACAAAACTTAGGACCGGATTCAAACTTTTGGACCCTTTCTTCAACAACCAATACTTCTGACTTATTTTCAACTCTTTTTTTTTTTTTTTTTTTTTTTCTTTTCGTCTTCTTTCTCTTCTTTTTCACATTTTTTCTTTCTTTCTTTTTTTCTTTCTTTTTCCCGTGCCTCCTTTAAGACTTTGGCACACACATACACAAAAAAATCCCTTCCCCCACACTTGTTTTCTGCAAGAATGTCACTCAAAAAGAATTCCTTCTAAGTCATGCTCCACTATACTTCAAGATTAGGGCTATGGGAAGTCCTATTCTAGGCTACGTAAGGGGGATGTGGTTAACAAAGAAAATAGGCTAAATGAGGCTCAAAGGGCTAATCCTACAATACAAATGACAAGGGTGGATTCGGCTATTTGGCTATGGTGGTGCCTACTAAACAACTTCATCTTGCTATTTGTTTTGCTAATCAATTTCATGCTTTGAATGAAACGAGTATGAGTTCTAGTATTTGGAACTATAGTGATAAAACGCATTCTAAGTAGCAACCAAGCAAAGGATGATGAGATCATGCAACGACTTTAGAAAACAAGAAATTAAGATTAATAACTCTCCAAAGAACGTTTAGGCTCAAGTCTCTCAGGGTTGTAGCGTTAGTTTGAGTTTCTTCCTTCAAGCATGTTACAAAAACTGATTTTTTCTTTTGTGATTACATGTGAATTCGTAAATGTCAACTACAACTAAGCATAAACCAAAGAGTATATCAAACTTCCCTCCATGTTTGTAACTTTCTGTAATAGTCATGCAATTACAAACCAAATCCTCACCATTGTGTTGGAAGGTATCCTAAGGCACAAACAAACATAAAAATAAAAAACGACTCCAAAAACAACTCCTTTTGGGTTTTTAAAACACTTTTTTCGATATTTTTTTCAAAATTTTCGTATTTTCTGATCAAAATACATTAAAACACTTCAAAACACACTACAAACACTTAGAAACAATGAGAAACAACATTAGAAGTGATAGGTGAAAAAATCCCACGAAAATCATGCAAAAACAACTTATTTATCCCCACCCTCCCCCCCCCCCCCCCCCCCCCCCCCACACTTAAACCAAACATTGTCCTCAATGTTTTAAGCATAGACTCACAAGCAAACAAACAAATAACACAACTAACAACATGACAGCATGGCAAAGTAAAAGCAATAAAGAGAAGGGTTTAAGAACGCAAATCTGGTTGTGGAGCTAGAGTTCCATCGTCTCCTCGTTTGAACACATGGGTTGCCTCCCAAGAAGCGCTTGCTTTAACGTCTTCCAACCGGATGATACTTCCTTTTAATCTCCAATAGGGCTCACGGCATGGAGGGATATATCCTCCACTCCATGCTCCTCAAAGTGCTCATAGTATGGCTCAATGAATGGCAGGGGATAGTGATCCTCCCTGATTGTGGTGTTTGGGTTCCTAAAGTCCATGTAAATGCTCCCACCACCTTGAAATTGATTGGGTACCTGCACCAAAGAAGGTAACAACCTATTAGTTGAAATGGGAATTGGAATTGGGATTGGAGACTTACTAGGATGTTGTGGCAACGCCCCTAGGGCAGCCACCATCTCGCCAATTTTATCACTAGGCACGGCCATATTGGTGTTTTTAGGGTAGTGGCGTGCTCCTTGTGCTCCACTCCAATTCCTTCCTCGATAGTGGTTCTAGATGCATCCTTCTTGATTGGTGTTGAACGTTCCTGGCCTAAATTTTTAATTATACCAATGGCAAAACAAGAACGAACATCATTAATATTCTTAATGGATTCAGAAACTTTAAAGTTAATCATATCACCACCAAATTTCATAGTTAAGGCTCCCTTGGCCACGTCAATCTTGGTGTAGGCTGTTTTCATGAAAGGTCATCCAAGTAAGAGTGGCGATGGTGGAGAGTGGGTTGAATCCTCCATGTCAAGCACATAGAAATCTGCAGGAAAAATCAAGTGGTCTACCTGCACCAAAACATCTTCCAAAACAACTCTCGGGTATGCATTAAATCGATCGGCTAATTGAATAATAACACCATCATTTTTAAGCTCTCCTAGATTCATAGATGCATAAATAGAGTATGGCATGACATTAATTGCTGCACCTAAATCTAGCATAGCATGTTCAAACCTTGTATTACCAATCACACAAGGGATAATGAAACTACCTGGATCTTTGCATTTAGGTGGCAGCTTTCTTTGCAACATTGCAGAGACATTCTCACTTACATGTACCACCTCTTTCTCCCGAATCCGTTTCCTTGTTGTACAAATCTTCTTCAAAAACTTAGCGTACTTCGAAATTTGCTTTATTGCATCAAGGAGCGGGATATTGACATGCACTTTCCTAAACATCTCCAGGATGTCGTTTTCATCCTCCTCTATCTTTGATTGCGTAAACTTGCTAGGGAAAGGCACATTTGGTGGAATCACATTAGAAACAATTGAGTTTGGACCTACCTTACATTTGTTGGACGGCCTAGGAGCTTGAAGTGGTTGCGGCAAAGGTTGCTGCACCCTTGCCGTGACTTTGCCCTTGCTCTCTTCCTCTTGTAGCAGCCTTTCATCCTCTTCTTGGCTTGATTTTGGTGGTTGTGGGGTGGTTCCAACTTCCTTGCCACTTCTTAAGGTGATTGCATTGGCAGTTTCAAAGCCTCCATTCGGATTAACAATTGTTGAACTAGGCAATTTTCCTTGGTATCAGAATTGTCCTACAAACTCCGCTATTTGCCCAATTTGTTTCTCCACCTGGTCCACCCTTTTGTGTTGATTTTGCATCACTTTGTTTTGATTTTCTTGCCCTTGAGACAAATTGGTAAGTAACTTAATAAGTGTATCATTGTCCAAAGACGTACCTGAGTTTGGTTGGGCAGATTGTGGTGGAAGTTGTGGTGGTGCGTATGGCCTTTGATAGAGCCCAGGGGGTGGCTGTCTATATCCTCCTTGTTGTTGAGGTTGTTGAGGTTCCCTCCACTTGAAATTTGGGTGATCTCTCCATCCCGGATTGTATGTATTTGAGTATGGATCATTCCTTGGTTGATTTTGAATTTGGTACCCCACGATATGGGCACTCTCCCATCCTTCATTCTTTATCAATTAAGGACATTGATCATTGAGATGTCCTTGCATAGAGCACACTCCACATATGGCCGTACCTTGTATTTTGGATCCTTCAACAACCTGAGACACAAGCATAGTGACATTAGCTAATTGAGATTGAATTTCAGAAATTGCACTTACCTCATTCATTTGTTGTTGCCGTGGGGGGTCTCTTTGTCCAACTCCCTCGTATTGTTGTGCATTCAAGGCTCAATTTGCAATTAGGACCTTGGCAGCCACCGGTGTTTTGTCAGCCACCGGTGTTTGCAATTTGGACCTTGCAATTAGGACCTTGGCAGCCACCGGTGTTTGCAATTAAGACCTTGCCAGCCATCGGTGTTTTGTCAACCAAAGCACCTCCGGCTGAAGCATCTAGCATTTGTCCCTCAATTGGAAGGAGTCCCTCGTAGAAATATTGAATTAAGAGCTGTTCCTTCATTTGATGTTGAGGACATGATGCAACTAGAGTCTTGAAACGCTCATAATACGTTGGAAAAGACTCCCCTTGATTTTGTTGAATTCCGCTAATCTTCTTCCTCAAAAGAATCACTCTTGAAGTTGGGAAGAATTTCTCTAAGAATGCTCTCTTCATGCTTTCCCAAGAAGTAATAGTCCCGAGTGCCAATTCATAGAGCCAATCCTTAGCCTTTTCCAAAAGAAAGAATGGAAAGGCTTTCATCTTCAAAATATTCCCATCGACAGTGATGGGTGTCATGCTCGAACATACCACTTCAAACTCCTTAAGGTGCTTGTTTGGATCTTCCATGGACAGCCCATGGTATTTGGGAATGTGATGCAACAAGCTTGACTTCAATTCAAACTCATCGGTCTTGCCTTGAGCCGCCCTAGGGTATTGAATGCATAATGGCACGGCATTATCTAATCGCAAGGCTGAAAGTTCTTTGATTGTTCGATTGTCCGCAACCATGGCTTGTTCTTCTTCTTCCACTTCTTCTTCTTCAGATTTGGCCTCTGAACTTAAACTAGGTGGGTTAGGTTCTGGTTGCTTCCTCTTTCTTTTCAAAGTTCGCTCAAAATCGTCGTCAAACTCTAATATATTCTCACGAACTGGATGAGAACTACGAGTCATACACTTGTACCTAGAACAAGGAAACAAAACAAATCAGCAACTCTCTTAGAAGGCACGGCACACAACCAAACACTAAGAAATAAGGCACGGCAAAAACAAAAAGAAAGAACAAATAAACACACGACACTCTTGACCTTAAGACACACTTTGACACGACACAAACACAAGGGATTAGCAAACTTGCTAATCCCCGGCAACGGCGCCAAAATTTTATGTGAAAATTATATTGACACACAAATTAAACCCTATTTGTGACAATTGTAGTATAAATGCAAGTAGGGATTGGTCTAACCGGGGATTAACTAGGGATCCTAATCTACTCTAAACTGACTTAAAACACAAAATTAAACTTTAAAACACTTACCTAGACCTATATGACTCAAAACAACTTAAAATGACTCAAAACAGCCCAAAACACTCAAATAGACTCAAACTAGACTCTAAAGGGTGATTTGGACGAAATTTAACTAACTTAGACTCAAAACACTAATTTGGACAGATTCAAACACTTTTCTAACTAATCTAACACACTTAATAAAATGGGGAATTGATTTGGCCGAAATTAATTAAAATGGACAGATTGTAAACTAAACAGATTAGGCACTAAATTAGGTGAATTGGATGGGAAAAAGGCTAGTTAGAGGGTCCTTCTCCACACATGCACATATGCAACACAAATTGATTTCCAGATTTTATCCCTTTAAACCATGAATGACAATGCCCCAAATTAATTGTGAAAAGCACAAATTAACTTTCAGATTTTCCTAGTTTCATTGAATTGGATGGAATACGCATCGACAATCAAATTATTCTTATCAAATTCCCTACATGAACTGCATAATAGAGATAAAATCAAAGATCATTAAGCTTTTTGAAAACCCTAAGCATTGACTAGGCATTCGTAACTATGAATTGCATGATACTCGTGCCTAGAATTTACTTAATACAATCATGACTAGTGATTTCCACTACTTGTGATATAAGTTCATAACGATTAGGTGAAATTCCCTTATATCCTAGCATCAAATTCATGTATGAAAACTAAGTATGCATCCTTAATCAACACACAAGAACAAGTTCTCAATAACTCAATTAAGTAAATTACATTCACAATTCAAGAAACAAAATCTGGAGGAAATCAATTCATATAAAACATATGCCCATGGCTTCGAATTCACCCCTAACTAAGAAAAACTTAGTTACACATGTTCATAACAATTGAGAAGCAAATTAAAATAAACATGGAAACGAAACAAGGGAAGAAAGAACTCCCAAATTCTCTAATGGGTGCAGATTTCTTGCGGCACAAGATGATCTTTCTCCTATGGAAGCCACAACACTCCTTCTTCTCCCTAAGAATTGCGGCACAAAGGTCTATTTCTGAATGGATGGTGTGTGGGTTGAATGAATGAATGATTTGAATGATGAATGGCTGCCTAGGGTGTCTACGAGGGTGCCGCACAATAATATGCATATATATATAACACGGCCAAAAACCCTAGCAATCAGATTTAGGGTTAAACCTAGCTGATATAAGTGTTTAGGGCCCCTAGGTTACGGCAAGGGTTTGGGAATTAAGTCCTAGCCCAATTAATCTAAGATATGGACTTATACAATCCAAATCCAAGAGAAAAAGGGCCAAATAAAATTAGAATCCAATCAGAAAAAGGTTTAAGAATTTTCGTCCAAAATTGGGCCTTCTAGAAACTAAGTGTTTTATGGCTGATTTTGGGTGTCTAGAAGGCAAAAAAGGGGCAGAGCTGCGGCACCCTTTTAGGGTCAGATAGGGCTTCTAGAAATTAGGTTTTTCGGTCCACTTGCCACTAGGATTAAGATGGAACAAGATTAGGTTAGGATAAGATAGGATATGGTTTGGATAAGATAAGGTTAGATAAGGTTTTGGATAATGTTTCCTCTTTTCTTGCACTTTCCTTATCTTCTTTGTCATGAACTTTCCTTTTCTGATTTGTAGCATGTTCCTAGCCTCTTTTGAGTCAAAATTCGTCC
This sequence comes from Pyrus communis, assembly GCF_041283825.1. NCBI lineage: Eukaryota > Viridiplantae > Streptophyta > Magnoliopsida > Rosales > Rosaceae > Pyrus > Pyrus communis. The sequence goes on from NC_142569.1 coordinate 25,069,202, forward strand.
ATCCACCTTGCTCCATATACAAGTTATCCATAATAAGCCCAAAACTGCTCTAAAAGGCTCAAAATTGCCTTTTCTTGCCAACTTTGTCATTAGGACCTACAAACAAACGAAAATAGCTTAAAACACTATAATAAGTAGTAATTAGCTCACTAAATGTAAGGAAATAACATAACTAAGTAGCATAAATGATGTGAAATATTCTAACACTCAAATTAAAACCTATTTGTGACAATTATAGTAGATATGGAAGTAGGGATCGTTCTAGACCAGGGATTAACTAGGGATGCTAATCTATATAAATAAGACTCAAAAATACTAAACTAGACTCTATAGAGTCAAAACTAACTTTAGACACTTAAAACAGCAATCAATACTCAAAAACACTCAACTTTAGACTCAATAAGTGTTTTGGACGAAAATAGAACTCAACTTGACTCAAAAGACTCAAGGAAAACAGGTTTTGACTCAAATATGAAGACTAAGTGAAATGGGGATTGTTTTTGACAAATTTTAAACTTAAAACAAGAACTTTATAGACAACACTTTTGAAAAACGAATTTAAGTAAAATAAATGGGTGAAAAGCTAGTTAGAGGGTCCTTCTCCACACATGATATATGCATACAAACCAATGTCCGGTTATTATTCCTTTAGACTATGAATGACAACGCCCCAAATTAGTTGCATAGCACAACTAACCCTCAAGTTTTCCTTATTTCATTGAATTAGATGGAATACGCATCTAAACCAAATTATCTTTTTCAAGTTCTTTATATGAGACGCATAACAAAGATACATATCAAAAGTCATTAAGTTTTGTGAAAATTATAAGCATTGACAAGGCATTCATCACTATGAAACACATGAGACTCATACCAAGCATTTACTTAACGCGATTGTGACTAGCAACCTCCACTACTTGTGAATATAAGTGAATAACTATTAAGTGAAACCCCCTTATATTCTAGCGTCAAATTCATGCATGCAAATTAAATGTTAACCCCCAACCCACATACATAAACCAGTTTTAATAACTTAGATAAGCAAATCACATTCATGCCTTAAGAAATAATAACCGGACATAATCAATTCATATAAAACATATAATCATGGCTTCAAATTCACCTCCAACTAAGAAGTTAGTTCCTCATGTTCGCAAAACAAAGATAATTAAATTTAAACATTGAACTAAGACTAAGGATAGAATACACCTAGAAACGCTCCACACTCCAATGGAAGATTTCGAACCCTCCTTGGATGGTAGATTGCACAAGTCTTCTTCTCCTTCATTCCTTGCTTGCGGCACTAGGGTGGTGTAGGGTGAATTGTGGTGTTTGATGGTTGAAAGTATGAATGAATGAATGAGTGAATGGATGCATTAAATGGTGAGACATTGGCTGTTTATATAGGCTAATTATGCACACTTAGTGAAGGACAAGGATTGCACAATCCCATGAAAAAAGGGTTAAGTCTTTGTAGAAACCAAAAGGGAAAGGGATAGAGAATTTTCGCCAGAAATTAAGGGCTTCTAGAAACTAGGTATTTTTTGGCAGAATTTAGACTTCTAGAAGGGGTAAAGGGTAGATTTCTGGACCTAAATGGATAAGGACTCATGATATAGGTGTAGAGGAAGGATTGCAACTCCTAAACCTACAAGGAATGGTCCACATGCGGCAAACAAATGGATAAGGCTTCTAGAAACTGACATAGGTGTTTAAATGTGTAATTAATCCCCTCTAATTAGCTAGATTTAAGTCCTAACTTGATTTGGATAGGATAGGATAGGATAATGTTAGAGTTAGGAAAGTATAACGTTGGTTAGGATAGGATAAGATAAGGTTGGATAAGGTTCCTTATTTCTTGTTATTTCCTTCTCTTCTTTGCATTAGGACTTCATCCACCAGATTTGTACCTTTCCTAGCCCTTCTTGACTTCAATTTCATCCATCCTCTATGCTCCATAGTTAACCTATCCAATCCATGCCCAAAAATGCTTCATTTAGCTCCAAAAAGCCCTTTCTTGCTCCTTCCGCCATTAGGACCTAAAAACTTACGAAAATAGCTTAAAAGACTAAAATAAATAGTAATTAACTCGCTAAATGCAAGGAAACAACATAACTAAGTAGCATAAATATGCTCCTATCAAATTCCCCCACACTTAGCTTTTGCTAGTCCTCGAGCAAAACGAAACAAAACAAACCAAACACAATCTAGACCTTCCAACATGTATCTCAGGAATTTCCAATGAACATGACACATTAAAGAACACCACATATATAGATTTTAGTTATCCCTACCCTCGAGCATATACTTAACCATAGTTACCACTCACTAGCTCCCATTTAATCAATTAAAACATGATTTTGAATGTACTAACATGCCTTAGAGAATCCTCCAATTCCTCACAAGATATACTCTCTATTGTCACACAGATTTTCTGACTACACTCCCTACACTAGGTATATGTCAGAAGATTGATGTAAATATGTAAACTAATACTCACATATGTCATAACAAAGAAGGCAATTTCCGGAATTATTAACTTGTATATGATCTCATGAATGGAATGCCACTACTTAGACGCGAGAACCAGGGATACCATATGCTCAAACCAATTTTAAACTCCACATATTGAAACACATAAAAATCAAGATCGAAGTCAAAGGGTTGTAATGGGGCTAAGGTATTGGCTAACAAAGAAAGGTAAGGATAAACAAAAGTTCTTAAAGCAATAGTAAGCAAAGTAATGAAATAAACACTTAGAATTCACTTTTGAACACAGAAACCAACTTTAAACATGAAGGGAAGATTCACACATAACTTAGGGTCAAATTCAGGTCAAATTCAAACTTTTGGACCCTTTCTTCAACAATCAACACTTGTGAGTTCATTCTCACTTATTTTCAACTCTTTTTCTTTCTTTTCTTCAACTTTTTCTTCTTTTTTCTTTCTTTTTCACGTTTTTTTTTTTTTTTTTTCGTGCCCCAATCTTTCCTTTGGCACATAAATCATCCATCCCCCTAGATTCCCACGAAAATCCTTCCCCCACACTTGTTTTTCTGCAATTTTTAGATCAAAAGGAATTCCTTCTAAGTCATGCTTCACTATACTTTAAGAACAAGGGTATGGATAGTCCTATTCTAGGCTAGGTAGGGATAATGTGGGCTAACAAAAACAATAGGCTAACAAAGGCTCAAAGGGGTTGACATACAATACATATGCAAAGGGTAAGGCTTTTTGGCTCTGGTTTAACTAAACAACTTCATCTTGTTTTATGTTATGCACTCAATTTTATGCTTTGAATGAAATGGGCATGAGTTCTAGGATTTGGAACTATAGTGATGAAACGCATTATAAGTAGCAACCAAGCAAAGAATAATGAGATCATGCAACGACTTTAGAAAACAAAAAATCAAGATTAATAACTCTCCAAATAAAGTTTAGGCTCAAGTCTCTCAGGGTTGTAGCATTAGTTTGAGTTTCTTCCTTCAAGCATGTTACAAAAACTGATTTTTTTTTTTTTTTTCCTTTGTGATTACATGTGAATTCGTAAATGTCAACTACACCTAAGCATAAACCAAAGAGCATATCAAACTTCCATCCATGTTTGTAACTTTCTTTAATAGTCATGCAATTAAAAACCAAATCCTCATCATTGTGTTGGAAGGTATCCTAAGACACAAACAAACATAAAAACAAAAACAACTCTTTTTGGGTTTTTAAAACGTTCTTTTTCGTTTTTTTTTTTCAAATTTTCGGATTTTCTGTTATGGACACATAAAAACACTTCAAAACACACTAAAAACACTTAAAAACAGTGAAGAACAACTTTAGAAATGATAGGTGATAAAATCCCACGAATTTTTATGAAAAACACTTTGTTTACCCCCCCCCCCCCCCCCACACGTAAACCAAACATTGTACCCAATGTTTTAAGTGTAGACTCACAAACAAACAACCAAATAACACAACTATCAAACACGACAAACATGGCAAAATAAAAGTAATAAAGAGTAGGGTTTAGGAATGCAAATCTGGTTGTAGAGCTAGAGATTCCTAGGTCTTCTTTATTTGAACGCATGGGTTGCCTCCCAAGAAGCACTTGCTTTAACATCTTCCAGCCGGACGATCCTTCCTCTTAAGCTTCATTTGGGCCCACGGCATGGAAGCTTGCACCATCCACGACATGTTGTTCAAATTTCTCATAGTATGGCTCAATGAATGGGAGGGGATAGTGATCCTCCCTGATTGTGGTGTTTTGGTTCCTATAGTCCATGTAGACGCTCCTACCACCTTGAAATCAATTTGGAACCTGCACCAAAGAAGATAGCAACCTATTAGTTGAAATGGGAATTGGAATTGGGATTGGAGACTTACTAGGATGTTGCGACAATGCCCCTAGGGCAGCCACCATCTCGCCAATTTTATCCTTAGGCACGGCCAGATTGGGTGTTTGTAGGGTAGTGGCGTGCTCCTTGTGCTCCCCTCCAATTCCTTCCTCGATGGTGGTTCTAGATGCATCCTTCTTGATTGGTGTTGAACGTTCCTGCCCTATATTGTTAATTATACCAATGGCAAAAGAAGAACGAACATCATTAGGATTCTCAATGGATTCAGAAACTTTAAAGTTAATCATATCACCACCAAACTCCATAGTTAAGGCTCCCTTGGCCACATCAATCTTGGTGTGGGCTGTTTTCATGAAAGGTCGTCCAAGTAAGAGTGGCGATGGTGGAGAGTGGGTTGAATCCTCCATGTCAAGCACATAGAAATCTGCAGGAAAAATTAAGTGGTCTACCTGCACCAAAACATCTTCCAAAACTCCTCTCGGGTATACATTAGATCGATCAGCTAATTGAATAATAACAACATCATTTTTAAGCTCTCCTAGATTCATAGATGCATAAACAGAGTATGGCATGACATTAATTGATGCACCTAAATCTAGCATATCATGTTCGAACCTTGTATTACCAATTACACAAGGGATAGTGAAACTACCTGGATCTTTGCATTTAGGTGGAAACTTTCTTTGCAACATTGCAGAGACATTATCACTTACATGTACCACCTCTTTCCCCCGAATCCGTTTCCTTGTTGTACAAATCTTCCTCAAAAACTTAGCGTACTTCGGAATTTGCTTTATTGCATCAAGGAGCTGGATATTGACTTGAACCTTCCTAAACGTCTCCAGGATGTCTTTTTCATCCTCCTCTGTCTTAGATTTCATAAACCTGCTAGGAAAGGGCACATTTAGTGGAATAGAACTAGACAAATTCGAATTTGGACTCACCTTGGTGGTTTGGGATGATTTTGGTGCACTAGAGGGTTGCAGCAAGGTTTTGGCTTCCTTTGCCGTGGTCTTTGCTCCCTGTTCTTCTTCTTGCAGCAGCTTTTTCTCCTCATTAAGGCTTTGTTTGGATGGTTTTAGATGCTTTCCAAGCTCCATACCACTTCTCAACGTAATGGCCTTGGCGATTTCAAAGCTTCCCTTTGGATTAACAATGGTTGAACTAGGAAGTTTGCCTTGTTCTCTAAACTGCCCAAGGAACTCTGAAATCTGCCCTATTTGCTTCTTTATGTCACTCATCTCTTTTTCTTGGTTCGCTATTCTATTATTTTGATTTTGTAATCCCTGCGATATAGAAGTTAGTAATTGAAAAGTTTCATCATTATCAATTAGCGAACCTGAGTTTTGTTGGGCAGTTTGTGATTGAGGCTCAGATTGTGCAAATGGCCTTTGGTATATCCCAGGGGGTGGCTGTCGAATTCCTCCTTGTTGTTGAGGTTGTTGAGGTTCCCTCCACTTGAAATTTGGATGATCTCTCCATCCTGGATTGTATGTATTTGAGTATGGATCATTCCTTGGTTGATTTTGACTTTGGTACCCCACGGCATGGGCACTCTCCCATCCTCCATTCTCTATCAATTGAGGACATTGATCATTGCGATGCCCTTGCATAGAGCACACTCCACATATGGCCGCACCTTGCATTTTGGATCCTTCAACAACCTGAGACACAAGCATAGTGAGATTAACTAATTGAGATTGAATTTCAAAAATTGCACTTACCTCATTCACTTGTTGTTGCCATGGGGGGTCTCTTTGTCCAACTTCCTCGTATTGTTGTGCATTCAAGGCTCGATTTGCAATTAGGACCTTGGCAGCCACCGGTGTTTTGTCAACCAAAGCACCTCCCGCTGAAGCATCAAGCATCTGTCTCTTAATTGAAAGGAGTCTTTCGTAAAAGTATTGAATTAGAAGCTCTTCCTTCATTTGGTGTTGTGAGCAAGATGCAACAAGGGCTTTGAAACGCTCATAATATGTTGGAAAGGATTCTCCTTGGTTTTGTTGAATTCCGCTAATCTTCTTCCTTAAAAGAATTACTCTTGAAGTTGGGAAGAATTTCTCCAAGAACGCTCGTTTCATACTTTCCCAAGAAGTAACGGTTCCGGGCTCCAATTCGTATAGCCAATCTTTAGCCTTTTCTAAAAGAAAGAATGGAAAGGCTTTCATCTTCAAAATATTCCCATCCACGTTAATGGGTGTCATGCTTGAGCATACAACTTCAAACTCCTTCAAATGCTTGTTTGGATCTTCCATGGACAGCCCATGGTATTTGGGAATATGATGCAGCAAGCTTGACTTTAATTCAAACTCATCGGTCTTGTCCGAGGCTGCCATAGGATATTGAATGAAAATAGGCACGGCATTGTCCAACCCCGAGGCCGAAAGTTCTTTGATTGTTCGATTGTCCACCGCCATGCTTTCTTCTTCTTCAAATTCAGATTCGGACTCTGAACTTGAACTAGGTGGATTGGATTCTGGTTGCTTCCTCTTTCTTCTCAAAGTTCATTCAAAATCGTCGTCAAATTCCAATATGTTTGCACGAATGGGTTGAGAATGACGAGTCATAAACTAGTACCTTAAGACTCACTTTGACACGACACAAACAAAAGGGATTAGCAATTTTGCTAATCCTCGGCAACAGCGCCAAAATTTGATGTGAAATATTCTAACACTCAAATTAAACCCTATTTGTGACAATTGTAGTAGATATGTAAGTAGGGATCGTTCTAGACCAGGGATTAACTAGGGATGCTAATCTATATAAATAAGACTCAAAAATACTAAACTAGACTCTATAGAGTCAAAACTAACTTTAGACACTTAAAACAGCTTGAGTCAAAGGACTCAAGGATGGACGAAAATAGAACTCAACTTGACTCAAAGGACTCAAGGAAAACAGGTTTTAACTCAAATATGAAGACTAAGTGAAATGGGGATTGTTTTTGACGAATTTTAAACTTAAAACAAGAACTTTATAGAAAACACTTTTGAAAAACGAATTTAAGTAAAATAAATGGGTGAAAAGCTAGTTAGAGGGTCCTTCTCCACACATGATATATGCATACAAACCAATGTCCAGTTATTATTCCTTTAGGCTATGAATGACAACGCCCCAAATTAGTTGCATAGCACAACTAACCCTCAAGTTTTCCTTATTTCATTGAATTAGATGGAATACGCATCTAAACCAAATTATCTTTTTCAAGTTCTTTATATGAGACGCATAACAAAGATACATATCAAAAGTCATTAAGTTTTGTGAAAACTATAAGCATTGACAAGGCATTCATCACTATGAAACACATGAGACTCATACCAAGGATTTACTTAACGCGATTGTGACTAGCAACCTCCACTACTTGTGAATATAAGTGAATAACTATTACGTGAAACCCCCTTATATTCTAGCGTCAAATTCATACATGCAAATTAAGTGTTAACCCCCCCAACCCACTTACATAAACCAGTTTTAATAACTTAGATAAGCAAATCACATTCATGCCTTAAGAAATAATAACTTGACGTAATCAATTCATATAAAACATATAATCATGGCTTCAAATTCACCTCCAACTAAGAAATTAGTTCCTCATGTTCGCAAAACAAAGATAATTAAATTTAAACATTGAACTAAGACTAAGGATAGAACACGCCTAGAAACGCTCCACACTCCAATGGCAGATTTTGAACCCTCCTTGGATGGTAGATTGCACTAGTCTTCTTCTCCTTCCTTCCTTGCTCGTGCACTAGGGTGGTGTAGGGTGAATTGTGGTGTTTGATGGCTGAAAGTATGAATGAATGAATGAGTGAATGGATGCATTAAATGGTGAGACATTGGTTGTTTATATAGGCTAATTATGCACACTTAGTGAAGGACAAGGATTGCACAATCCCATGAAAAAAGGGTTAAGTCTTTGTAGAAACCAAAAGGGAAAGGGATAGGGAATTTTCGCCAGAAATTAAGGGCTTCTAGAAACTAGGTATTTTTTGGCAGAATTTAGACTTCTAGAAGGGCTAAAGGGTAGATTTCTGGACCTAAATGGATAAGGACTCATGATATAGTTGTAGAGGAAGGATTGCAACTCCTAAACCTACAAGGAATGGTCCACATGCGGCAAACAAGTGGATAAGGCTTTTAGAAACTGAAATAGGTGTTTAAATGTGTAAGTAATCCCCTCAAATTAGCTAGATTTAAGTCCTAACCTGATTTGGATAGGATAGGATAGGATAATGTTAGAGTTAGGAAAGGATAAGGTTGGTTAGGATAGGATAAGATAAGGTTGGATAAGGTTCCTTATTTCTTGCTATTTCCTTATCTTCTTTGCATTAGGACTTCATCCACCAGATTTGTACCTTTCCTAGCCCTTCTTGACTTCAATTTCGTCCATCCTCTATGGTCCATAGTTGAGCTATCCAATCCATGCCCACAAATGCTCCATTTAGCTCCAAAATGCCCTTTCTTGCTCCTTTTGCCATTAGGACCTAAAAACATACGAAAATAGCTTAAAAGACTAAGATAAATAGTAATTAACTCGTTAAATGCAAGGAAACAACATAACTAAGTAGCATAAATATGCTCCTATCAATAAATATGCTCCTATCAACTCAAAAGACTCAAAAACACACTTTAGGACAGATTTGAAACAAGTAAGTAAAGGGGATTGGGTTTTGGACGAAATTAATGTAAAAAAAATTAACTAAAAGACTTAAATGAGATTTGGACGAATTTGGGAAAAACTATGGATGATTAGATAGCTAGAGGATCCTTCTCCACACATAACACACTTGCATACAAATTGATTTCCAATTGCTTTCTCAATAAACCATGAACCTCAACACCCCAGATTAACCGTGACATCACTAATTAACCCTCAGATTTTCCTTTAGTTATTGGATTGGATGACATCATTCGATAACCCAAAGCATTCTTCAAAAGTCCCCTACATGACATCATAATAGTGATACAATCAAAGATCATTACGTTCTATGAAAATCATAAGTATTGACAAAGCACTTGTTACTATGACATCATGATACTCATGCTAGGAATGTACTTAACATGATTGTGAAAACAACCTTAACTACTTGTGAATTTATGTTTGTAACGATTATGTGAAACTCCCTTATATTCTAGCACCAAATTCATGCATGCAAACTAAGTGTGCACCCTTAATCAACAAACAAGAATAAGTTATCCATCAAACGGTTAAGTAAACTGCTTCATGATAGGAGCTTATTTAAGCAACTTAGTTAGCTTGTTTTTTGTGCATTTATGTTGTTAGTTCGTAGTTATTTTAGTAGTTTAAGCTATTTTCATGTGTTTTTAGGTTCATATGGCTAAGGAAGCATAAAGGTGCATTTTGGAGCAAAATTTGGGCTTGGAATGGATAGCATGTGCTTGGAGCAAAAGGAATGGACGAAATTGAAGACCTAAAGGTGTGAGGATTCCTAATCAAAAGAGGATTCCTAATCAAAAGAGGATTCCTAATCACAAGAGGATTCCTAATTAAAAGAGGAATCCTAGTCAAAGAAGGTTTCCTACTTGAAGTAGGAAAGTTAAGCCAAGGTTTCCTATTTTGGTTTAACCTTTCCTTATCCTTAAAGGCTCCTTGTTTCACCAACATTGAAGACTTCTATACATTCTAGGACATAAACCAAACTTCCTTGCAACATAACAAGCCTTGCCGTGCACCCCATTGACTTTCCCTTCCTTGTCGTGCAAGGGAGGTCCTTGTTTCCTACTCTAAGTCATTAAAACACATTCCCTTTTCATCTCAATCTCAGCCACACCTCACATACCTTTTCTATCCCAAAATCCTTGCTTAGTTTCAGAATTAAATCACATTCCCTTTTTCCTATCCTTTACAACAAGTTCCATCATTTTCCCTTTTAATTTCTGACTTTATGACTCCTTTTCCTGATGGATTTGGGGTCTAAATCCTTTCCTAAACTATGTAATAAACTCTAGGGATCCTTGCTTCCAAATAAATACCAAGGCCGCACCTTTTATTCACCTTAATCACTCTCATACACAACCTGTCATCATTCATAGAAACAAACCTTCTTGGCCGCAGCCTTCCAACCATTCTTCCACCATTCATTCACATTCATACTTTCATCCAAGCATCCATACACCATTCCCAACCTTTGCCGCACCACCCTACCATCCTAAATCCATTCACAACCCAGAAAATCATCCACAAATCACCCTAGACTCTTGTGCCGTGACTTTGCAAGGAAAAGGAGAAGAAAGAAGAAGCCTTGGACGTTTATGCATTCAAGTTGGAGTGTTGGAACGTTTTTAGGTGTAATCTATCCTTTGTTTTCAATGTTTAATTCTATGTTCCTTTGTTTTGTTGTGAACATGAGAGGCTAAACTCGTTTTAGCTAGGGGATGCTTTGAAACCATGATTATATTTATGATATGAATTGATTAAGTCCAGTTGTGATTTCATCAATTGTGAATGCAATTTACTTAACCGTTTGATGGATAACTTATTCTTGTATGTTGGTTAGGGAGGCCTACTTAATTTGCATGCTTGAATTTGGTGCTGCAATATAAGGGAGTTTCACATAATCGTTTGATAGGAGCATATTTATGCGACTTAATTGGCTTGTTCTTGTGCATTTATGTTGTGTTTCCTTAGTTATTTTAGTGTTTAAAGTCACTTTTGTGTGTTTTCAGGTTATAAAGCCAAAGTGTGCAAGAAGATGCAAATTGGAGTGTTTTGGAGCAAAAGAAGAATGAATGAGTTGAAGACTTGAAGAAATATGAATTCCTAATTGAAGTGGATTCCTACTCCAACAAGGATTCCTACTTGAAGTAGGAAAGTTAAGCCTAGGTTTCCCATTTTGGTAACCTTTCCTAATCTTAAAAGTCCTTATTTTCCAGCCACTTTGAAGGCCTTGTATGCACTTTAGGACACAAAACAAAGGCCCTAGACCACCACTATACCTTTGCCGCACCTTTCCCCTTCTCCCCATCCCTTGCCGTGCAAGGGGGGGGCAATTATGTCTTATTTTATGCACTTAAACACATGCCCCTTTCTAAATAAAACCCTAGCCGCACATTGCAGCCAATTCCCTTTTTAATTTCTGATTTAATTTCCTAATTCTAGCAGCCTTTGACTTAATTTTAGTTAATAAAAATAAGCTAGGGTTTTAATTTCTGAAACCCTATATATTCTTGCACTTAGCCGCACCCTAGGATCTTTTTCATTCATTCTTTCATCATTCAGCCACAAAACCCTCTCTGCTGCAGCCACCATCACCCTAATACCTTCAATCCGCAACTCCCATCCATTCCAGCCACTTTCCACTCTCTGCCGCAGTCTTCCCACCATTGCAGCCACTTCAAATCATCCATCCAAACCTCCCTCCACCACCACTAAGCCTTGCCGCAACCCTTTACCACCCTAAATCCATTCCTAAACCAAAATCACATCCAAAAACCCCCAAAAACCTCTCTACCGCAGCAAGAAGAAGAAGAAAGAGGAGCTTGACGTGCAGAAATTCAAAGTGGAATTGTTGGGCGTTTTAGGTGTAATCAATCTTTTGTTCTCTATGTTTAATTTCAATTTTGTTTCTCTTTCTGTGAACATGAAAGGCTAAATCCCTAGTTAGCTAGGGGGTGATTCAAAACCATGTTTATGCTTGCAATATAAATTGATTACCTTCAGTTGGAATTTCATGAGTTGTGGATTCAATTTGTTTAACTACTTGATTGATAACTTATTTGTGTATGTTTATTGAGAGTGCACGCTTAGTTTTCATGCATGAATATGATGCTAGAATATAAGTGAGTTTCACCTAATAGTTACAAAAATTCACAAGTAGTGGAGGTCGCTTATAAACGATCGCGTTAAATGAATTCTTGGCACTAGTTTCATGCTCATCATAGTAACGAATGCCTCGTCAACACTTAAAGTTTTCATGTTGCTTAATGATCTTTGATTGTATCTTTATTGTGCTTTTCACGTAAAGGACTTTTGGAGAATGTTTTGAATTGTTGTATGCGCTGTCCCATCCAATTCATTAACTTAAGGAGAACTTGAAGGTTAATTTAAGCGAACCTAATTAACCCGGGGTGTTGAGTTTCATGATTCATCGAAAGACCAACTAAAAATCATCTTGTATGCAAGTGTGACATGTGTGGAGAAGAGCCTTCTAGCTAGCATTCCATCCATATTTTCATCAAATTCGTATTTACAATCTGTTTTAATTACAATTTGTGCTCTTTGTTTTAATTTCGTCAAAACTAAATCCCCCTTTACTTTAGTGTTCAATTTAGTTAGAAAGTGTCTTAGTTTGTGTTTCTAAGTGTTTTGATTCAAGTTATAACCCAAATTCGTCCAAAATAGGTTAGGTGTTCAAAACTGCCCAGATTGTGTTTTTAAGGCAGTTTTGAGTGTTTTGTTGCTGTTTTGAGTCTTTTGGTTTGTTTTAGTGTTTTAGTGGTTAGTTTTGCATTCTTTGAGTCTAGTTTAGTGTTTTTAACCTTTGATTTATGTATTTGAGTCAGTTTTCAAGTGATTTAGCAATCCCTCCAAATCTTCGGTTTAGAACGATCCCTACTTATACATATACTACAATTGTCAAAAGAGGGTTTTAATTTGTGTGCTTATATATTTCGCATCAAATTTTTGGCGCCGTTGCCGGGGATTAGCAACTTTGCTAATCCCTTGGATTGTTTACTTTCTGTTTATTTTAGTTTGTTAAAGTTTCTAACCTTGTTTTGTTTTTCTTGTTTTTGGTACTAGTGTATGACTCGGAGTTCTCAACCGATTCGTGAGCATATCTTGGACTTTGACAGCGATTTCGAGAGGACTTTGAGAGGAAAGAGGAAGCAACACGAATCAAATCCACCAAGCCCGGAACCTGACCTTGAAGAACAAGTCCTAGAAGAAGAAGAAGGGGCCACGGCAAGGATTTTTGAAGAACCACAAGGCATGGCCATGGACAACCGGACACTCAAGGAGCTTTCTGCTTCGAGATTGGATAATGCCGCACCTTTGTGTATCCAATATCCCCCACCTGCCCAAGGTAAGACCAAAGAGTTCGAGTTGAAGTCAAGTTTGCTCCACCACATTCCAAAATACCATGGGTTGTCCGTGGAGGATCCGAACAAGCATGTGAAAGAATTCGAGGTGGTGTGTTCAAGCATGACTCCCGTCAACGTCGATGGAAGTATTTTGAAGATGAAGGCTTTTCCATTCTCTTTAATGGACAAAGCCAAAGATTGGTTGTATGAATTAGCTCCCGTAATCGTCACATCATTGGAGAGTATGAAGAGGGCATTTTTGGAGAAGTTTTTCCCAACTTCTCGAATCATCCTTCTACGTAAAAGGATAAGTGGAATTCAGCAAGAAGAAGGTGAGTCTTTTCCTACATATTATGAACGTTTTAAATCACTTGTTGCTTCTTGTCCACAGCATCAGATGAAGGAGGAGTTACTTTTACAATACTTTTACGAGGGGCTCCTACCAATTGAACGTCAAATGCTCGATGCCTCGGCAGACGGAGCATTGGTGGACAAGACACCCATGGCTGCCAAAGTCTTAATTGCTAATCGAGCGTTGAACGCTCAACAATACGAAGGAGTAGGCCAAAGAGGACCCCCACGGCAGCAAGTTCATGAGGTAAGTTCCACACCCGACATTCATTCACAATTAGCTAATCTTACTTCCATTGTGTCTCAGATGGCCGAAGGAATGAGGATGCAAGGACCAATTGTATGCGGAGTGTGTTCTATCCAAGGACATGCTTCTGAGAAGTGCCCACAACTAATTGAAAATGGTGGATGGGAAAGCGCAAATGCAATTGGATTTCAAGGCCAAAACCAACCAAGGAACGATCCATATTCTAACACATATAATCCAGGTTGGAGAGACCACCCAAACTTCAAGTGAAGGGAGCCCCAACAACCACCACAACAAGGAGGCTTTAGACAACAACCCCCGGGTTTCTTCACTAAGCCATACGCACATGCTCCACAACAATCTGCCCCAAATGCATCAGGTACATCCCTAGACAATGATACACTTCTTAAGTTACTAACTAATTTGTCTCAGGGGCAAGAGAATCAAGCCAAAGCCATGGAAAATCAAGACAAAAGGGTGGATCAGTTGGAGAAACAAATTGGGCAGATTGCAGATTTTGTAGGGAAATTTCGTGACCAAGGCCAACTTCCTAGTTCTACCATTCCAAACCCAAAGGGATGCTTCGAAAGTGCAAAGGCCATACTCTTGAGAAGTGGAAAAGAAGTTGGGGCAGGTCCTACACCATCACCATCAGGTTCCAAAGAGGATGAAAAACTGGAAATCGAAGAGGAGGAAGCAAGCCAACCCACGACAAAGGTGGAAACACCTTTGCCGCAAGTTCCTAGTGACCCCAAACTGTCCAATTTGTCCAAAAAGGGTAAGAATGTGTCAAATTCGGTTCCTACTAATGTTTTTCCTTTGAATGTGCCTTTTCCTAGTAGGTTCATGCAAACAAAGAAAGAAGAAGCCGAGAAGGACATCCTTGAGACATTTAGGAAAGTTCAAGTTAACATACCCCTCTTGGATGCAATCAAGCAAGTCCCGAGATACGCCAAGTTTTTAAAGGAGCTTTGCACCACTAGGAAGAGGATGTCGACCAAAGAGGTGGTAAAGGTAGGTGAAAATGTCTCCGCCATCTTGCAACGCAAATTACCCCCCAAATGCAAAGATCCGGGTAGTTTTACCATTCCTTGTGTCATAGGTAACACTCGTTTTGAATCTGCCATGCTAGACCTAGGTGCCTCTATAAATGTCATGCCATATTCAATTTATGCATCTATGAACCTAGGAGTATTGAAATATGATGGTGTGATCATACAATTGGCCGATAAATCTAATGCCTATCCAAAGGGAGTTTTGGAAGATGTGTTAGTGCAGGTAAATCATTTAATCTTTCCGGCGGACTTCTATGTGCTCGAGATGGATGAATCTGACCATGCCCCTTCGTTGCCAATCCTCCTTGGACGGCTTGGACGGCCATTCATGAAGACGGCTCGGACGAAGATTGATGTGTTTAATGGAACTTTGTCCATGGAATTTGATGGGGAAGTTGTTAATTTTAATCTTTCTGATTCTATTAAGTATCCTAGTGAGGATCATTCATGTTTCTCCATTGATACAATTGACTCTTTGGCGCAGGGATACCTGGAAGAGTTGAACGCCGATGCACTTGAAAATGTCATTACACGAAGCATGAAACTCAAAACCAAGGGAGGGGGATTGTTACTAGCCCACGGCACACACACTCTATTGCATGCCGTGCCTCCTAGGGAGGAATTCATGGAGTTGGTTGCTGCCCTTGAGTCATTGCCTAAGCACGATGGTAAGTCTTCTCACTTTGAGTCAATTCCCATTTCGACTAACAAGTTGCTTCCATCCATAGTTCAGGCACCTACCCTTGATCTCAAACCACTACCTAGCCATTTGAAGTACATTTTCTTGGGAGAAAAGGAGACCTTACCTGCCATTATTTCTTCATCACTCACGGCACAAGAAGAAGAGAAACTAGTGCGTGTTTTAAAAGAGTACAAATCTGCCCTAGGTTGGACCTTGGCCGATATCAAAGGTATTAGTCCCACAACATGTATGCATCACATATTTCTTGAGGAGGGGGCCAAACCAACTAGAGAGGCTCAACGCCGTCTCAACCCTCCGATGATGGAAGTGGTGAAAAATGAGATAATCAAACTCCTTGATTGTGGAGTGATTTACCCCATCTCCGATAGCCGTTGGGTTTCACCTATCCAATGTGTTCCCAGGAAATCTGGAGTGACGGTTGTGGAGAATGCGGAGAATGAGCTTGTGCCCACCCGAATCCAAACCGGTTGGCGTGTATGCATTGATTATAGGAAGATAAACGCCACCACAAGGAAGGACCACTTCCCATTGCCGTTCCTAGATCAAATGCTTGAGAGGTTAGCGGGTCATTCATTTTATTGCTTTCTTGATGGATATTCTGGTTATAATCAAATCGTTATTGCCCCGGATGATCAAGAAAAGACCACTTTTACTTGTCCATTTGGAACGTTTGCATATCGACGCATGCCATTCGGTTTGTGTAATGCTCCTGCCACGTTTCAAAGGTGTATGGTTAGCATATTTTCTGATTATGTTGAGAGGATTATTGAGATATTCATGGATGACTTTAGTGTGTTTGGTGATTCCTTTGATCATTGTTTGGCTAATCTCACTTTAATCTTGAAACATTGTGTTGAAACAAACCTAGTGTTAAATTGGGAGAAATGCCACTTTATGGTTAAACAAGGTATTGTTTTGGGTCATATAATCTCTGAAAAAGGAATTGAAGTTGATAAGTCTAAAATAGATCTTGTACGCTACTTACCCTCTCCTACTTCGGTGAGAGAGGTTCGTTCTTTTCTTGGTCATGCAAGATTCTATTGACGATTTATCAAGGACTTTTCCAAGATTGCACAACCCCTATGCCGTCTCCTTCAAAAGGAAGTATCTTTCGAGTTCAACGAGGCGTGTGAGAAAGCATTCAACCATCTCAAGGACCTCCTCACCACGGCACCAATCATCACTCCACCAGATTGGTCCATTCCCTTTGAATTGATGTGTGATGCATCGGATTATGCCCTTGGAGCTGTTTTGGGCCAAAGGAAAAACAAACAGCCACATGTTATTTATTATGCTTCACGCACTTTAAATGATGCTCAATTGAATTATTCTACAACTGAAAAAGAACTTTTGGCGATTGTATTTGCATTAGATAAGTTTAGATCATATCTAATTGGTACTAAAGTAATTGTTTTCACTGACCACGCAGCCTTGAAGTATCTTCTCACCAAAATGGAGGCCAAACCAAGGCTCATTCGTTGGATGCTCATACTTCAAGAATTCGACATTGAAATTAGGGACAAGAAGGGATGTGAAAACGTGGTGGTTGACCACCTAAGTCAAATGGTGCGTGAAGAAGAGGCCCTCCCCATTTCAGAAACGTTTCCGGATGAACAACTTCTGTCCGTTGAGGTAAGTACCCCTTGGTATGCCAATTTGGTCAATTTTTTGGTGTCTAAGCAAGTTCCTAACACCTTAAGCAAGGCCCAACGTGATAAACTAAAAAAGGATGCACGTTTTTATGTTTGGGACGACCCTTATTTGTGGAAAATCTACCCGGATCAGATTGTGCATCGTTGTGTTCATGAATCTGAGTTTAATTCCATTTTGAGTTTTTGCCATACATATGCATGTGGTGGACACTTTGGCACACAACGCACAGCGTTTAAGGTTCTTGAAAGTGGTTTTTATTGGCCTACATTGTTTAGAGATGCTAGGGCTTTTTGCTTAACATGTGATCGATGTCAAAGAACAGGAAGTTTAGGCCAACGAGACCAAATGCCACAAACCCCAATCCTGGTTGTTGAAATCTTTGATGTTTGGGGTATTGATTTTATGGGTCCTTTCCCTATCTCTTTTGGTTTTACTTACATTTTACTTGCGGTCGATTATGTGTCAAAGTGGGTGGAAGCTAAAGCCACCCGAACTAACGATTCTAGAGTTGTTGCAGATTTTGCAAAATCTAACATTTTCTCTAGATTTGGGATGCCTCGAGTGCTCATAAGTGATGGTGGGTCTCATTTTTGCAACCGCACCATAGCGGCGTTGCTCAAGAAGTACAACGTGCTGCATAAGGTTTCCACACCTTATCACCCCCAAATTAGTGGCCAAGCCGAAGTTTCAAATCGAGAAATAAAGCAAATCTTGGAAAAGACCGTTGGGCCAAACAGAAAAGATTGGAGTTTGCGTTTGGAGGATGCATTGTGGGCGTATCGAACGGCTTACAAAACGCCCATGGGTATGTCCCCATTTCGGCTAGTCTATGGCAAGCCATGCCATCTACCCGTGGAGCTTGAACACAAGGCACATTGGGCGGTCAAGACCTTCAATATGGATGTGGACACGGCTGGAAACCATAGGAAGCTACAATTGAGCGAGCTTGAAGAGATTAGGCATGAGGCGTATGAGAATGCCCGGATTTACAAAGAGAAGACCAAGGCCGTCCAAGACAAGATGATTAGAGGCAAAACCTTCTCAATCGGGCAAAAAGTGTTGTTATTTAATTCCCGTCTTCGGTTATTCCCCGGTAAGTTACGTTCTAAGTGGGTTGGTCCATTTGTTATCACTAATGTTTTTGTGCATGGTGCAGTCCAAATACAAAGTTTGAAAACTGGACAAGAATTCAAGGTGAATGGCCTAAAGTTGAGCATGTTGTGGAAGAGATCCCATTCCATGCCGTGGGCTCCAATGGGGAATGAGCACACCATCGTCCGGCTGCAAGACGTTAAAGCAAGCGCTTCGTGGGAGGCAACCCATGTAATCACCAAGGAGAGGATGGCATTTACACTCCATAACCAGATTTGCGTCCCTAGCCTCTTCTCTTTGTTATTTCCATTCTGCCATGCTTAGTGTGTTTAGTTGCTGTTTGTTTGTTTACTTTTGTTTGGTGTGATTTTAGGCTTGAAACATTGAGGACAATGTTTGATTTAAGTGTGGGGGAATTTTGGTAACTAAGTGTTGTTGATGCAAATTCGTGGGATTTTATCACCCATAACTTCCAATGTTGTTCCTTGCTGTTTTTAAGTGTTTTTAAGCTATTTTAGAGTGTTTTAGTGTGTGTTGACTTAAAAATCCGAAAAACCCATAAAAATTTGAAAAATTGTTTCTAAAAACCCAAAAAGAGTTGTTTTTGTGTGGTTGTTTGTGTCGTAGGTTACCTTCCAACACAATGATGAGGATTTGGTTTTTAATTGCATGATGGTTAAAGAAAGTTACAAACATGGATGGACGTTTGATATACTCTTTGGTTTATGCTTGGTTGTAGTTATAGTTTACGAATTCACATGTAATCACAAGGGAAAATTAGTTTTTGTAACATGCTTGAAGGAATGAACTCAAACTAACGCTACATCCATGTGAGACTTGAGCCTAAACGTTTATTTGGAGAGTAATAATCTGTGCATCATTGTTTTCTAAAGTCGTTGCATGATCTCATTATTCTTTGCTTGGTTACTACTTAGAAGACGTTTCATCAATTAGTTCCAAATGCTAGAACTCATGCCCATTTCATTCAAAGCATGTTATTGATTTGCATAACACATATTCAAGATGAAGTTGTGTAGTGACCACCATCACAGCTGATGCGAGATTTACTTGACACTCAAATTAAACCCTCGTTTGACAATTGTAGTAGAATGGATAAGTGAGGGATCGTTCTAGACCGGGGATTAGGAGGGCTTGCTAAAACCTTCTAAATTGACTTAAAAACATAAAAAACTAACTTTTAAAACACTAAGACAAACTAAAAGAATCAAAACAAGTTTAAAAGACTCCAAATACTCAAAAACATAAAATAAGACAAATCAAATGAATAAGACTTAACAAAATAAGGGGGGTGATTGTGGTTGGACGAGATTAAATTAAATGGACAAATTGTAATTAAAGGCAAAACGTAAATATGAATGTGATGAAAATATGGATGATGGAATAGCTAAGGGGTTCTTCTCCACACATGTTACACTTGCATACAAAATTGATTCTCAGTTGGTCTTTCGATAAATTATGAAACTCAATGCTCCAAGTTAATTAGGTCCGCAAATTAACTTTCAGATTTCCCTAGATTCGTTGGATTGAATGGAATACGCATTACAACCAAATTATTCTTAATCAAAGTCCCTAACTATGGAATACGCATGATAGAGACATTCGACAAAGATCATTAAGTTCAACGGAAATCATAAACATCGACGAGGCATTCGTTACTATGGAATACGCATGAAACTTATGCCAAGAATTCGTTTAACGCGATTGTTTATAAGCAACCTCCACTACTTGTGAATATAAGTTCATAACGATTAGGTGAAATTCACTTATATTCTAGCGTCATATTTATGCATGAAAATTAAGCTTGCAATCTCAATGAACATACATAAATAGGTTATCAATCAAACAGTTAAACGAATTGAATCCACAACTTATGAAATTCCAACCAAACGTAATCAATTCAAATTGCAAATATAAACATAGTTTCGAATCACCCCCTAGCTAAAGGGGGTTTAGTTCCTCATAACTTTGAAATCAAAGAAACCCCTAAACATTCCAACAACTCAAACTTGAATTGTATGAACGTTTAGACACTCTTCTCTTCCATTCTCATACGTACAAAACAAAGAGAATTAAATTTAAACTTTGAAATCAAAGAAACACCTAAAAATTCCAACAACTCAAACTTGAATTGTATGAACTTTTAGGCACTCTTTTCTTCCTCGTTGTTGTAGCACAAGGTCTAAGTGAGCTTTGGGGATTATGTGAAGTGTTTTGGAGGGATGGGAAGTGGTTGGATAGTGGCTGCAATGGAGGAGAAAAACTGCACAGAAATGGAAGGGGATTTGCGGCACAAGGGTTGTGTTTGTGTTGTGTGAAGTGTATGAAATGAGATGCCTCTTGAATGAATGAATGCAAGGGTATTTATAGGAGTAATGGAGGGAACATGACAGCTAGGAGGTGGGTGGAAATGTGGCTGCAAGTTTGGTGAATGATTATGAGTGAATGCATGTGAATGTGGCTAGGTTGGAAAGCTGGAAATTTGAAAATGCAAATGGGAATGCTGAAATGCAAAGGTGGCCACGGTTTTGAGTGTGTTTTGTGTTGGAAATGCATGTGAATGCATGTGAATGTTGTTTGTGTGAAGTGTGTGTGGGTTAAAGAGTGAATGGTGGTGTAATGATGAAGTGTGATGGCTGAAAATGTCAAGGGAAATGCATGTGATTGCACGGCAAAGAATTTCAGGATGCATATGTGTTGGTGTGTTGTGTGATTTGTTTTGTGGTTGATGGGAATGTGGTTGAATGATTAAATGGACATGTGGGGTGTAATTGAAAAGGGAATGCAAAGTGAATGAATAATGAATGCATGTGCACTGTTTTTGGGAGAAAGGTGGCTGAATGTGCATGTGAATTAGGTTGTGAAAACATGTGGAATGTGGCTGGAATTGATGAGTAATGCACGGTTTTGTTGTTGGTTCTTTGGTGATAAATGCAATGATGAAATGGATGGGAGTGCATGTGGATTAGGTGGTGTAATGATGAAGTGGGAAGTGGAAGAATGTGGTTGGAAATGGCTAAGGGGATGCACGGCTAGGAAGAAGAATGAATGATGTGCATGTGTGTATGCATGTGAAGATGCTAATAAATAATGCATGTAGGGTTAGGAAATAAAATCATAACTTAAAGGGGAATGATTAAAGGGTTTTTGAAAGGTTTTGCATGGCTTTGAAGTGAATGTGGATTGAGCTAGAGTTTAAGTACATGAAATGGACCCAAATTGCTCCCCCTTGCATGGCAAGGAATGGTGTTTGTGTTAAGCCCAAGGCAAGGTGAATGTGATTGGGTTAGGGCCATTGTTTTGTGTCTTCAAGTGCATACAAGGCCTTCAAATTCGTCCATCCTCTTGCCTTCATGGATAAGCTATCCAATCCATGCCCAAAAATGCTCCAAATGGCCTCAAAATGCACTTTCTTGCTCCCTAGGCCCTTAGAACCTGAAAACACACAAAAGAAGCATAAAGGACTAAAATAACGAGAGAAACATAACGTAAATGCACGAGAACGAGCCATTTAAGTCGCATGAATATGCTCCTATCAAATACCCCCACACTTAGCTTTTGCTAGTCCTCGAGCAAAACAGAATAAAAACAAATAAACAAAACGACACTAAACACGTAAAACACAACCTAAACCTTCCAACAACCGTCTTAGGGATTTCCAATGCACATGACATGTTAAAAATCATCATTCTCACAGATTTTAGTCATCTTCACACTTAAGTACATTCTTAATCATAGTCACCATATACTAGTTCACAATTAAGCATTTAAAACCATGTTTTGAATGTAGTAACATGCCTTAGAGAATTTGCTCAATTCCTTACAAGATATGCACTCGATTTTCACTCAGAATTTCTAACTACACACCCTAATCTAGTCATATGTGAGAAGATTGATGTAACATGAAAACAAACACTCACATATAAGTATCACAAAGAACGCAATTTCTGGAGTTAATAAGCATGTTTAGATATGATCTCATGAATGGAATGCTACTACTTAGACGCGAGAACCAGTGACACCATAAGCTCATACCAAGTTCAAACTCCACAAATTGAAATACACAACACTCAAGATAGAAGTCAAGGGTTGTAACGGGGCTTGGGGTATGTGGATAACAAAGAAGGGATATGGAAAACAAAGGTTCTAAAAAAAAAATAGTGAGCAAAGCATTTGAATCAACTTAGAATTCACTTTTGAATGAAAACTCAACTTTTGAACAAAAAGGGAGAATTTAGACAATTTACGCCCAGAATTGGTGTTTTGGAACCTTTCTTCAATCACTTATTCTTTTCTCTTTTTTTTTTTTTTTTTTTTTTTTTTTTTTTTTTTTTTTTTTTTTCTTTTCTTTTCTTTTGAATCTCAAAACATAAACACTTAAACATTCTCTCCCCCACACTTATTTTCTTTCATAATGTAACTCAAAAGGAATTCAATTAAGTCATGCTCACTATCTTTTAAGAACAAGGGTGGGGATTGTCCTAAACTAGGCTAGGTGAGGAAAAAGTGGGTTAACAAAGAACATGGGCTAACACGGCTCAACGGGGGTACAACTTACAACATATACGAAATATGGGAAGTGAGGCTATTTGGCTATGGTGGCAACTACACAACTTCATCTTGAATATGTGTTATGCAAATCAATAACATGCTTTGAATGAAATGGGCATAAGTTCTAGCATTTGGAACTATATGATGAAACGCCTTCTAAGTAGTAACCAAGCAAAGAATAATGAGATCATGCAACGACTTTAGAAAACAAGAAATCACAGATTATACTCTCCAAAGAACGTTATAGGCTCAAGTCTCTCAGGGTTGTAGCGTTTGTTTGAGTTCCTTCCTTCAAGCATGTTACAAAAACGAATTTTTTTTATTTTTTATGATTGCATGTGAAGTCATACATTATAACCATAACCAAGCATATACCAAGAGTAAATCAAACTTTTCTCTATGTTTATAACTCTTTCTAACCGTCATGCAATTATAAACCAAATCCTTATCATTGTGTTGGAAGGTACCCTAAGACACAAACTCACAAAAAAAACGACTCAAAACACTCTTTTTAGGCTTTTCAAAACAATTTTTCAAATTTTTATGTGCTTTTCGGAGTTATAAAACAAAACACGCTAAAACAGTTTAAAAACACCTTAAAAACATTTAAAACAGCAAGGAACAACACTTGAAGTTATGGGTGATAAAATTCAACAAATTTGCATCAACATACTTAGTTACCCCCCCCACACTTAAATCAAACATTGTCTTCAATGTTTTAAGCATAGATTCACACAAAGCATAAGTAAATACACAAAAAGCACTTAAACATACTAAACATGGCATAATGTAATTAACAAAGAGAAGAGTTTAGAGACGCAAATCTGGTTATAGAGTGTAAATTCCATCTTCTCCTTGGTAATTGCATTGAGGCTTTTGATCTTTGTGATTCCACAGGCTTACTCTTGAACTGGTTTCTGCCCATCGTTGATTTTCCTTTGTGTTACTTCTTGAACTGGGCAGCAGGATGGTTCTTTTGGTCTCCCCCGAAGGTCTGAGCCTATCCCTTTTATCTGTTTCTTTGTTCAATCTTTCCAATTCGTATTGAAAAGGGTTGGAGGATAACTCAGCCTATGTTTGTCTCCACATGCTTCAATGTATCATTTTCACTTGCCTTACTCGCTCCCCTTTGCAGAAGTGGTCTCTTCTCCGGAAGTGTATCAACCGTTGAAGATGACTACTCGAGAGCAACGCTAGGTAAGCAATCAGGAATAGATTCCAGGCAGTTGGCTCCAGAACGGAAGACTGACTCCAAGTGCCGGCTGATTGCTTCTTTTACTTTGCCATGCGAGTAAGAACAAGGACAAAGAAAAAGACAGGGAAAGAGCATGATATGAGATACTTTTGCTTTTGACCTTGATGATATGAGATACCTTTGCTTTTGAAGAAGCGGTGAATGAATCAGCACATGTATTTGTTGTGCTGTTTCCTCCTGGGTCATATGTACTCCAGGCATCTGGTATCATCTTTGGGGAAGAAGAAAGAATTGAGTATTTCAAAAGGCTTTGCTGGGAGTGCACCCTCAGAGGTGAGGGAGAGTTGGGCATTTTCTTCAGGTTTGCCCTGCCATAAAAGACGAAGGTCGACATATATAGAGATAATAGTAAGTGGTGGTACGTTTTACCTTTGTCGACAAACGTTTTGATCCTGCAACTCCGGCTTTTTGAAATAGTGGCGCCTCTTCGATTTTTGAATACACCTCTTCGATTTCTGAGCAGGCACCCCTTCGATTTCTGAGCGACACGTGGTAGTGCAGATGCGGCTCCTTTTTGACAAAGCTGCACGCGTCTTCTGAAAAGCAGAGAAAGCGTCGCCGAACTTTGCGCTTGTCGGCTAAAGATGTGTAGTTGTGATGATGGCCTCCACGTGTTGTCAGAAAAGAAGAAATCTTTTGACAAAGTTGAACGCGCCTTCTGAAAAGCCGAGAAAGCGTCACCTAAATTACGCCGGAAATTTCGGCTTTTTGAATTGGTGGACGCGTCGCCTTGGCTTTTTTTATTGAGCTATCGATCACCACAACAAACACACTCTGAAGATTTCCCATTCTTGAAAATCGACTCCGGCCCTTTGAAATTTAACTCCATCCCTTCTCTTTGAACACTTTTGAAAAATGGCAAACTCATCGAACCTTAGCTTGGAATTGAGCCTTAGCAGTGATACGGGCGCGCCGCGTCAAGGTAACGTATGGTGCCCTTCTTTCTTTTCTTCTAACGGTCCTCTCACAGGTGAAGACTCCGTGATGCAGGACGCCACAACAGCTACAATAGTAGCTAGGAACCTCCTCACTCCGAAAGATAGTAGGCTGCTGTCAGGACGGTCCGATGAGTTGGCCGTTCAAGAGTCCCTCGCACTTAGTGTTCAGTGTGCGAGTTCTGTGTCCAACATGGGCCAACGCCTGCTTGCCCGCTCCCGTCAGGTGGAATCATTGATGGCAGAGGTGGAAAGTCTCAAGCAGGAGATCCAGCAGCTGAAGTATGAGAATAGAAGTTTGCACGTGCTTGCAAACAACTATTCGACGGGCATGAAGAGGAAGCTTGATGAGCTGCAAGAGTCTGAAGGTCGGATTCACAGTGACCGTCAAAGGTTTTCGTCTTTCCTCCAGAGGCACCTTTTTCCTGGCTCATCCAGCGCTTGGCCAAGTATTGAGGCCTGGAATGCTCTATCTTCGATGCCTCCCGCTCCGATGCCTTCTGCTCCTACGCCTTCCGCTCCGATGCCTTCTGTTCCTACGCCTTCCGCTTCAAGAGTAAAGCCACGTAGTGGGGCCTCAAGCAAACAACCTTTGTGAAGCACCATCTTTCTTTGTTTAGCAGTGCCTATCAATAAATCAAACATTTTCTCAATGTTACAATCATAGACTCACACAATTAATAAACAAACAAACAATAACAACTAAACAACCTAACAAGGCAGAAACGAAATAGCAACAAAGAGAAGAGTTTTTTTTTTTTTTTTAAATTTTATGAAATTTTCGGAGTTTTATATCAAGACACTATAAAACACACTAAAACACTCTAAAAACGCTTAAAACAGCAAGAAACAACATTCTAAGTGATAGGTGAATAAATCCCACGAAATTCATGAATAAATCCCACGAAATTCATGCAAATACAAATTGTTTACCCCCCCACACTTAAATCAAACTTTGTCCTCAATGTTTTAAGTAGAAAGTCACAACAGAGCAAGCAAATAAACAAATACGAGAAAGAAAGCAAAGTAAAGGCAGTAAAGAAAAAGAAAGGAATAAAAATAAGTCTCTTAAAGGGGTTTCCAAGTTCTTCTCTATTCGGATGCATGGGTTGCCTCCCACGAAGCGCTTTCTTTTACGTCTTGCAGCCGGACGGTACCTCCGTTTAAGCTTGACTAGGTTCCACGGCATGGAGGGGTACCTCCTCCACAACATGCTCCTCAAACATCTCGTAATAGGGCTTCAATCGATGCCCATTCACTTTAAATTCTTGTTGCGTCCTTGAACTTTTGATTTGCACTGCACCATGAGGGAAAACATTAGTAACAACAAACGGGCCAAGCCATTTAGAACGCAACTTACCAGGAAACAAACGTAGGCGAGAGTTGAAAAGTAACACTTTCTACCCAACTGTGAAGGTCTTGGTTCGAATCATTTTATCATGGAATGCTTTGGTCTTGGCTTTGTACATCCGGGCATTCTCATAGGCTTCATTCCGAATCTCCTCAAGTTCATTCAATTGGAGCTTCCTATGAACTCCCGCTGCATCTATGTCCATGTTGAAAGTCTTCACGGCCCAATGTGCCTTGTGCTCCAACTCTACGGGCAAATGACATGGCTTACCATAGACGAGTCGAAAAGGTGACATCCCAATGGGTGTTTTGTATGCCGTACGATATGCCCACAGTGCATCATCTAAACGTAAGCTCCAATCCCTCCTTGTTGGTCCAACGGTCTTCTCCAAAATTTGTTTGATTTCTCGGTTAGACACCTCGGCTTGGCCATTTGTTTGAGGATGGTAAGGTGTGGAGACCTTATGGTTGACATGGTACTTTCTTAGCAACGCCTCAATGGTCCGATTGCAAAAGTGAGACCCTCCATCACTTATGATTACTCTCGGCATTCCAAACCTAGCAAGAATGTTAGTTTTCACGAAATCTGCAACCACCTTAGAATCGTTAGTACGGGTGGCTTTTGCTTCCACCCATTTAGAAACATAATCAACAGCTAGCAAGATATAAGTGAAACCATAAGATGGAGGGAAAGGGCCCATGAAATCAATGCCCCAAACATCAAAAATTTCAACATTAAAGACAGGGGTTTGCGGCATTTGGTCCTTGGTACCTATGTTACCCATTCGTTGGCAACGATCACAAGACATACAAAAGGTTCTAGCATCCCTAAATATAGTCAGCCAATAAAAACCACACTCTAGAACCTTGAGGGCAGTGCGTTGTGTGCCAAAATGACCACCACATGCATATGTGTGACAAAAGCTTAGAATTGAGTGAAATTCAGAATCATGCACACATCTACGTACAATTTGATCTGAGCAATACTTCCACAAATAAGGGTCATCCCAAACATAGAAACGTGCATCATTTTTAAGCTTATCACGTTGGTGCTTGTTTAGTTCATTTGGAATTTGTTTAGCCACCAAGTAATTCACTAAATCTGCATACCATGGTTCACTTACCTCAATGGATAGCAGCTGCTCATCGGGAAAAGTTTCAGGGATAGGTACGGCATGTTCATGCTCCTCGTGGATCATTCGGCTTAAATGGTCAGCCACTACATTCTCGCTTCCTTTCTTATCCCGGATTTCAATATCAAATTCTTGAAGAAGAAGAATCCAACGGATAAGCCTCGGCTTTGCTTCCTTTTTCGTGATCAAGTACCTCAAAGCTGCATGATCAGAATAAACGATTACTTTAGTACCAATTAAATATGAACGGAATTTATCTAAAGCAAAAACCACAGCTAGAAGTTCTTTTTCCGTCGTGGAGTAGTTCAATTGGGCATCATTGAGAGTCCGAGAGGCATAGTATATGACATGCGGCCGCTTGTCTCTTCTTTGTCCTAGAACAGCTCCTAATGCATAGTCGGATGCATCGCACATGAGCTCGAACGGAAGGCTCCAATCTGGAGGTACAATAATGGGGGCCGAGACTAGCTTCTCCTTGAGTTGGTTAAATGCCGAATTACACTCTTCATCAAACTTGAATGGCACATCTTTTTGAAGCAATCGGCAAAGAGGGTTGGACATCTTGGAGAAGTCCTTGATAAAACGCCTATAGAACCCTGCATGGCCAAGAAACGAACGTACCTCTCTAACCGAAGTAGGAGAGGGTAAGTGATGTACAAGGTCTATTTTCGATTTATCTACTTCAATTCCTTTTTCTGAAACAATATGTCCTAAAACTATACCTTGTTTCACCATAAAGTGACATTTCTCCCAATTCAAGACAAGGTTAGTTTCAACACATCGTTTCAAAATTAAGGTCAGATTATCTAAGCAATTATCAAATGAACTCCCAAATACACTGAAATCATCCATGAAAACCTCAATGATCTTTTCAACAAAATCGGAAAATATACTTACCATACACCTTTGGAAAGTGGCCGGTGCGTTGCATAAGCCAAATGGCATGCGACGATAAGCAAATGTTCCAAAGGGACATGTGAATGTGGTCTTCTCTTGATCATCAGGGGCTATCACAATTTGGTTATATCCAGAGTATCCATCAAGAAAACAGTAAAAAGCATGACCGGCTAACCTTTCGAGCATCTGGTCGATGAATGGCAAAGGAAAGTGATCTTTCCTAGTCATGGCATTTAGCTTCCGGTAATCGATACATACTCGCCATCCAATCTGAATGCGTGTAGGCACGAGCTCATTCTCATCATTCTTGATAACAGTTACTCCGGACTTCTTGGAAACGACTTGAACTGGAGAGACCCAACGGCTATCGGAGATAGGGTAGATCACTCCGCAATCCAAAAGCTTGATTATTTCCTTCTTCACCACTTCCATCATCGGAGGGTTGAGACGGCGTTGAGCCTCTCGAGTTGGTTTAGCCCCCTCCTCAAGAAGTATACGGTGCATGCATGTGGTAGGGCTTATTCCTTTAATGTCGGCCAAAGTCCACCCTATGGCCGTTTTGTGCTCTCGCAGCACCCTCATAAGCTTCTCCTCCTCCATTGCCGTGAGACTTGATGAAATGATGACGGGCAATGTTTCGCCTTTTCCCAAAAACACATACTTCAAATGGTCCGGCAACGGCTTAAATTCAAGCGATGGTGCCTGAACAACAGAAGGTAGCATCTTAGTGGAAACTGAATTTGAAAGTGAGAGTGGAACCTTACCATATTGTTGTGGCAATGACTCAAGGGCTGCCACAACCTCGATTATTTCTTCACTAGAACCCATTGCAAAGAATTCCTCCTCCTTGCCGTGGCCTTGCATTGGCCCAAATCCTTCATTTTTGCGCTCTATGGCCTTAGTGATGGTTGTTTCCAGGGCGTCCTCGTTCAATTCTTCAAGGTATACCTGCGCCAAAGAATCGATAACATCAATGGAAAAACAAGAATGGTCATCAACGGGATATCTCATAGTTTCAGAAATATTAAAATCAATCACTTCCCCATCGAATTCCATTGTCAAGGTGCCTTTGTATACATCAATCTTCGTTCGGGCCGTCTTCATGAATGGCCTACCAAGGAGAATCGGCAAAGATGTAGAATGGGCTGAATCCTCCATGTCTAGGACGTAGAAATCAGCCGGAAAAATTAAATGGTTCACCTGCACAAGCACATCCTCTAAAACTCCTTTTGGATACGCATTAGAACGATCAGCCAATTGTATAATTACACCATCTTGTTTTAATTCACCCAAATTCATAGATGCATAAATAGAATAAGGCATGACATTTATGGATGCACCTAAATCAAGCATGGCATGTTCAAAACGATTATGTCCAATCACACAAGGAATCGTGAAACTACCGGGGTCTTTGCACTTGGTAGGCAGTTTACGTTGCAAAACAGCGGACACATTCTCGCTTACCTTCACTACCTCTTTGTTTGCCCTTCTTCTCTTTGTATTGCATAGGTCCTTGAGGAATTTAGCATACTTTGGAACCTGTTTGATTGCATCGAGAAGCGGTATGTTCACTTGCACCTTCCGGAACGTTTCAAGAATGTCCTTCTCGCTTTCTTCCTTTTTTTCTTGCATGAACCTGCGAGGAAAAGGTACATTGGGCAGATTAGGACGTGAAGTACATGAATTTGAACTTAAATTACCTGATTTGGCCGAGTTAGGGTGATCTGCCTCAGGTTGTGTCGTCTCTTCATCTACTTTCTGGGCAGATTTGGGATTGTTTGGCTCGGTCCCAACTTCTTTTCCACCCCTTAGGGTGATGGCCTTGGCGGATTCGAATCCTCCCTTTGGATTGACTGTGGTTGAGCTAGGAAGCTTTCCTTGCTCTCTAATCTGTCCAAGGAACTCAGAAATCTGCCCTATTTGTTTCTTCATATCCGTCATCTCCTTCTCGTTATTTGCTATCCGGTTGTTTTGATTTTGCAACCCCTGCGAAATAGAGGTTAGTAATTGCATAGCTTGATCACTTTCCAAGGACGTACCTGAATGAAATGATGCCGAAGGTTGTTGGGGTTGTTGGGGTGCATACGGCTTGGAATAAAAACCAGGGGGGTTTGGCCTAAATCCTCCTTGTTGGGCAGCTTGTTGTGGCTCCCTCCATTTGAAGTTTGGATGGTCCCTCCATCCGGCATTGTAAGTGTTCGAGTATGGGTTGTTTTGATTTTGTCCTTGGAAACCAATTGCATTGGCAGATTCCCACCCACCATTCTCGATTAGTTGAGGGCACTTGTCGGATGGATGCCCTTGAATTGAGCACACGCCACAAACTTGGTGTTCTTGTGCTTTTGGACCAATCACAACCTGAGAAACAAGAGAATTAAGATTAGCAAGTTGTGATTGAATTTCAGAAATAGCACTCACCTCATTTACACTTTGTTGCCGTGGGGCTTCCTTTTGGCCCACTCCTTCATATTGTTGAGCGTTGAGCGCTCGGTTGGCTATGAGAATCTTGGCATCCCTTGGTGTTTTGTCCACCAATGCTCCTCCCACTGATGCATCAAGCATTTGACGTTCGATAGGAAGGAGGCCCTCATAGAAATATTGAAGGAGAAGTTCCTCCTTCATTTGATGTTGAGGACATGAAGCTACAAGGCCCTTGAAGCGCTCATAATAAGCCGGGAATGTCTCACCATGATTCTGTTGAATACCACTAATTTTCTTCCGTAGGAGAATCACTCTCGAAGTAGGGAAGAATTTCTCCAAGAAAGCACGCTTCATACTCTCCCACGAAGTCACAGTTCCCGGGGCTAGTTCGTAGAGCCAATCTTTGGCTTTGTCCATAAGTGAAAATGGAAAGGCCTTCATCTTCAATATACTCCCATCCACATTGACGGGGGTCATGCTCGAACAAACCACCTCGAACTCCTTCAAGTGTTTGTTGGGGTCTTCCATAGACAAGCCATGGAACTTCGGAATATGGTGTAACAAACTGGATTTGAGTTCAAATTCCTCAGTCTTCCCCTCTGCAGCCGTGGGGTATTGGATACAAAGAGGCAATGCATTATCCAAACCCGAGGCCGAAAGCTCCTTGATGGTTCTATTATCTGCTGCCATGGCTTGTTCTTCTTCAAAAATCTGATCCATGGGCTTTTCTTCTACACCTACTTCGTCTTCTTCAAGCCCAGGTTGTGGTGGCTCTTGTTGACTCCTCGTTCTCCTCAAAGTGCGTTCAAAATCACCGTCAAAGTCGGAGATGTTCTCTATAATAGGCCGAGAGCTACGAGTCATACACGGTACCTAAAAAACAAAGAAACAAACAAACTAAGAATCTGAAATAAGAATGCACGAAAAACAAAATATAAAAATAAAGACAAAGGATTAGCAAAGTTGCTAATCCCCGGCAACGGCGCCAAAATTTGATGCGAGATTTACTTGACACTCAAATTAAACCCTCGTTTGACAATTGTAGTAGAATGGATAAGTGAGGGATCGTTCTAGACCGGGGATTAGGAGGGCTTGCTAAAACCTTCTAAATTGACTTAAAAACATAAAAAACTAACTTTTAAAACACTAAGACAAACTAAAAGAATCAAAACAAGTTTAAAAGACTCCAAATACTCAAAAACATAAAATAAGACAAATCAAATGAATAAGACTTAACAAAATAAGGGGGGTGATTGTGGTTGGACGAGATTAAATTAAATGGACAAATTGTAATTAAAGGCAAAACGTAAATATGAATGTGATGAAAATATGGATGATGGAATAGCTAAGGGGTTCTTCTCCACACATGTTACACTTGCATACAAAATTGATTCTCAGTTGGTCTTTCGATAAATTATGAAACTCAATGCTCCAAGTTAATTAGGTCCGCAAATTAACTTTCAGATTTCCCTAGATTCGTTGGATTGAATGGAATACGCATTACAACCAAATTATTCTTAATCAAAGTCCCTAACTATGGAATACGCATGATAGAGACATTCGACAAAGATCATTAAGTTCAACGGAAATCATAAACATCGACGAGGCATTCGTTACTATGGAATACGCATGAAACTTATGCCAAGAATTCGTTTAACGCGATTGTTTATAAGCAACCTCCACTACTTGTGAATATAAGTTCATAACGATTAGGTGAAATTCACTTATATTCTAGCGTCATATTTATGCATGAAAATTAAGCTTGCAATCTCAATGAACATACATAAATAGGTTATCAATCAAACAGTTAAACGAATTGAATCCACAACTTATGAAATTCCAACCAAACGTAATCAATTCAAATTGCAAATATAAACATAGTTTCGAATCACCCCCTAGCTAAAGGGGGTTTAGTTCCTCATAACTTTGAAATCAAAGAAACCCCTAAACATTCCAACAACTCAAACTTGAATTGTATGAACGTTTAGACACTCTTCTCTTCCATTCTCATACGTACAAAACAAAGAGAATTAAATTTAAACTTTGAAATCAAAGAAACACCTAAAAATTCCAACAACTCAAACTTGAATTGTATGAACTTTTAGGCACTCTTTTCTTCCTCGTTGTTGTAGCACAAGGTCTAAGTGAGCTTTGGGGATTATGTGAAGTGTTTTGGAGGGATGGGAAGTGGTTGGATAGTGGCTGCAATGGAGGAGAAAAACTGCACAGAAATGGAAGGGGATTTGCGGCACAAGGGTTGTGTTTGTGTTGTGTGAAGTGTATGAAATGAGATGCCTCTTGAATGAATGAATGCAAGGGTATTTATAGGAGTAATGGAGGGAACATTACAGCTAGGAGGTGGGTGGAAATGTGGCTGCAAGTTTGGTGAATGATTATGAGTGAATGCATGTGAATGTGGCTAGGTTGGAAAGCTGGAAATTTGAAAATGCAAATGGGAATGCTGAAATGCAAAGGTGGCCACGGTTTTGAGTGTGTTTTGTGTTGGAAATGCATGTGAATGCATGTGAATGTTGTTTGTGTGAAGTGTGTGTGGGTTAAAGAGTGAATGGTGGTGTAATGATGAAGTGTGATGGCTGAAAATGTCAAGGGAAATGCATGTGATTGCACGGCAAAGAATTTCAGGATGCATATGTGTTGGTGTGTTGTGTGATTTGTTTTGTGGTTGATGGGAATGTGGTTGAATGATTAAATGGACATGTGGGGTGTAATTGAAAAGGGAATGCAAAGTGAATGAATAATGAATGCATGTGCACTGTTTTTGGGAGAAAGATGGCTGAATGTGCATGTGAATTAGGTTGTGAAAACATGTGGAATGTGGCTGGAATTGATGAGTAATGCACGGTTTTGTTGTTGGTTCTTTGGTGATAAATGCAATGATGAAATGGATGGGAGTGCATGTGGATTAGGTGGTGTAATGATGAAGTGGGAAGTGGAAGAATGTGGTTGGAAATGGCTAAGGGGATGCACGGCTAGGAAGAAGAATGAATGATGTGCATGTGTGTATGCATGTGAAGATGCTAATAAATAATGCATGTAGGGTTAGGAAATAAAATCATAACTTAAAGGGGAATGATTAAAGGGTTTTAGAAAGGTTTTGCATGGCTTTGAAGTGAATGTGGATTGAGCTAGAGTTTAAGTACATGAAATGGACCCAAATTGCTCCCCCTTGCATGGCAAGGAATGGTGTTTGTGTTAAGCCCACGGCAAGGTGAATGTGATTGGGTTAGGGCCATTGTTTTGTGTCTTCAAGTGCATACAAGGCCTTCAAATTCGTCCATCCTCTTGGCTTCATGGATAAGCTATCCAATCCATGCCCAAAAATGCTCCAAATGGCCTCAAAATGCACTTTCTTGCTCCCTAGGCCCTTAGAACCTGAAAACACACAAAAGAAGCATAAAGGACTAAAATAACGAGAGAAACATAACGTAAATGCACGAGAACGAGCCATTTAAGTCGCATGAATATGCTCCTATCAACAGCCAAATAGCCGTGTGCCCTTAACTCATTTTGTGTTTAAGTTTAACCCCATTGAGCCGTGTTAGCCCATGTTCTTTGTTAACCCATATTATCCTCACCTAGCCTAGATTAGGACCATCCATACCCTTGTTCTTGAAGCATAGTAAGCATGACTGAAAATGAATTCCTTTTGAGTATTGTGTTGCAGAAAATAAGTGTGGGGGAAGGATTATTGATGTGAGTTTATGTGCCATAGGCACGGCTAGAAAAAAGTTGTGAAAAAAAAAAAAAAAAAAAAAATTGAAAAAGAGTTGAAAAGAGGTGAAAAGAGTTCCAAAGTATTGTTTGTTGAAGTAAAGGTCCAAAACAATGAATTAGGCCCTAAGAGTTGCTTGAATCTTCCCTATATGTTTAAAAGTTGATTTCTGCATTCTAAGTGAATTCTAAGTCTTAATTTCATTACTTTGCTTGCTATTGCTTAAAGAACTTTTGTTTATCCCTATCTTTCCTTGTTAGCCAATACCCCAAGCCCCGTTACAACCCTTGACTTCTATCTTGAGTGTTGTGCATTTCAATTTGTGGAGTTGGAATTTGGTATGAGCATATGGTGTCACTGGTTCTCGCATCTAAGTAGTAGCATTCCATTCATGAGATCATATCTAAACATGTTTAATTACTCCAGAAATTGCTTTCTTTGTTATATCTTATGTGAGTACTAGTCTTTCATGTTTAGATCAATCTTCTCACATATAACTATTGTAGGGTGTGTAGTCAGAAAATCTGAGTGAAAATTGAGTGCATAACTAGTGAGGAATTGAGGGAATTCTCTAAGGCATGTTACTACATTCAAAACGTTGTTTTAATTGATTAAATGCGAGCTAGTGAATGGTGACTATGATTAAGTATGTGCTCGAGGGGAAGGAAGACTAAAAGCTATGTGAGTAATGATCTTTGACATGTCATGTTTCATTGGAAATCCCTGAGGCAAACATTGGAAGGTTTAGGTTATGTTTTGTTTGTTTTGTTTCGTCTTGTTTTCTTTAGTTGTTTTGTTTTGCTCGAGGACTAGCAAAAGCTAAGTGTGAGGGAATTTGATAGGAGCATATTTATGCGACTTAATTGGCTTGTTCTCGTGCATTTATGTTGTGTTTCCTTAGTTATTTTAGTGTTTAAAGTCACTT
This sequence comes from Pyrus communis, assembly GCF_041283825.1. Taxonomy (NCBI): domain Eukaryota; kingdom Viridiplantae; phylum Streptophyta; class Magnoliopsida; order Rosales; family Rosaceae; genus Pyrus; species Pyrus communis. The sequence goes on from NC_142569.1 coordinate 25,104,909, forward strand.
TTGTGTGTTTTCAGGTTATAAAGCCAAAGTGTGCAAGAAGATGCAAATTGGAGTCTTTTGGGGAAAAAGAAGAATGAATGAGTTGAAGACTTGAAGAAATATGAATTCCTAATTGAAGAGGATTCCTACTCCAACGAGGATTCCAACTCCAACAAGGATTCCTACTTGAAGTAGGAAAGTTAAGCCTAGGTTTCCCATTTTGGTAACCTTTCCTAATCTTAAAAGTCCTTATTTTCCAGCCACTTTGAAGGCCTTGTATGCACTTTAGGACACCAAACAAAGGCCCTAGACCACCACTATACCTTTGCCGCACCTTTCCCCTTCTCCCCATCCCTTGCCGTGCAAGGGGGGGCAATTATGTCCTATTTTATGCACTTAAACACATGCCCCTTTCTAAATAAAACCCTAGCCGCACATTGCACCCAATTCCCTTTTTAATTTCTGATTTAATTTCCTAATTCTAGCAGCCTTTGACTTAATTTTAGTTAATAAAAATAAGCTAGGGTTTTAATTTCTGAAACCCTATATATTCTTGCACTTAGCCGCACACTAGGGATCTTTTTCATTCATTCTTTCATCATTCAGCCACAAAACCTTCTCTGCCGCAGCCACCATCACCCTAATACCTTCAATCCGCAACTCCCATCCATTCTAGCCACTTTCCACTCTCTGCCGCAGCCTTCCCACCATTGCAGCCACTTCAAATCATCCATCCAAACCTCCCTCCACCACCACTAAGCCTTGCCACAACCCTTTACCACCCTAAATCCATTCCTAAACCAAAATCACATCCAAAAACCCCCAAAAACCTCTCTGCCGCAACAAGGAGAAGAAGGAAGAGGAGCTTGATGTGCAGAAATTCAAAGTGGAATTGTTGGGCGTTTTAGGTGTAATCAATCTTTTGTTCTCTATGTTTAATTTCAATTTTGTTTCTCTTTCTGTGAACATGAGAGGCTAAATCCCTAGTTAGCTAGGGGGTGATTCAAAACCATGTTTATGCTTGCAATATAAATTGATTACCTTCAGTTGGAATTTCATGAGTTGTGGATTCAATTTGTTTAACTACTTGATTGATAACTTATTTGTGTATGTTTATTGAGAATGCACGCTTAGTTTTCATGCACGAATATGATGCTAGAATATAAGTGAGTTTCACCTAATAGTTACAAACTTATATTCACAAGTAGTGGAGGTCGCTTATAAACGATCGCGTTAAATGAATTCTTGGCACTAGTTTCATGCTCATCATAGTAACGAATGCCTCGTCAACACTTAAAGTTTTCATGTTGCTTAATGATCTTTGATTGTATCTTTATTGTGCTTTTCACGTAAAGGACTTTTGGAGAATGTTTTGAATTGTTGTATGCGCTGTCCCATCCAATTCATTAACTTAAGGAGAACTTGAAGGTTAATTTAAGCGAACCTACTTAACCCGGGGTGTTGAGTTTCATGATTCATCGAAAGTCCAACTGAAAATTATCTTGTATGCAAGTGTGACATATGTGGAGAAGAGCCTTCTAGATAGCATTCCATCCATATTTTCATCAAATTCGTATTTACAATTTGTTTTAATTACAATCTGTGCTCTTTGTTTTAATTTCGTCAAAACTAAATCCCCATTTACTTTAGTGTTCAATTTAGTTAGAAAGTGTCTTAGTTTGTGTTTCTAAGTGTTTTGATTCAAGTTATAACCCAAATTCGTCCAAATTAGGTTAGGTGTTCAAAACTGCCCAGATTGTGTTTTTAAGGCAGTTTTGAGTCTTTTGGTTTGTTTTAGTGTTTTAGTGGTTAGTTTTGCATTCTTTGAGTCTAGTTTAGTGTTTTTAACCTTTGTTTTACGTTTTTGAGTCAGTTTTCAAGTGATTTAGCAATCCCTCCTAATCCCCGGTTTAGAACGATCCCTACTTATACATATAATACAATTGTCAAAAGAGGGTTTTAATTTGTGTGCTTATATATTTCGCATCATCGTTACAAACTTATATTCACAAGTAGTTAAAGTTGTTTTCACAATCATGTTAAGTAAATTCCTAGCATGGGTATCATGATGTCATAGTTACAAGTGCTTTGTCAATACTTATGATTTTCATTGAACGTAATGATCTTTGATTGTATCTCTATTATGATGGCATGTAGGGAACTTTTGAAGAATGCTTTGGGTTGTCGTATAATGTCATCCAATCCAATAACTAAAGGAAAATCTGAGGGTTAATTAGTGATGTCACGGTTAATCTGGGGTGTTGAGGTTCATGGTTTATTGAGAAATCAACTGGAAATCAATTTGTGTTCAAATGTATCATGTGTGGAAAAGTATCCCTTAGCTATCTAATCATCCATAGTTTTTCCCAAATTCGTCAAAATCTGTTTTAAGTCTTTTAATTACTTGTTTTTCTCTTAAATTCGTCCAAAACCAAATCCCCTTTATTTACTTGTTTCAAATCTGTCCAAAAGTGTGTTTTTGAGTCTTTTGAGTCAAAACCAATTGTATTTTCGTCCAAGTTAAGTCCTAGAGTCTAAATTGAGTCTTTTTTATTGTTTTGAGTTTTTTAAGTTTGTTTTGAGTCATACAAGTTTAGTTAAGAGTCTTTTGAGTTTGTTTACGTGTTTTGAAGCATATTTTTACATCTTTGAGTCAATTTTCATTAGATTAGCAATCTCTCCTAATCCTCGGCCTAGAACAATCCCTACTTATATCTATACTCCAATTGTCAAAAAGAGGGTTGAATTTGAGTGCTATTATTTATCACATCACTTCACAATTTATGAAGTCACAACTGGAATTAATCAATTCATATTGCAAATATAATCATGGTTTCAAAGTCTCCCCTAGCTAAAACAAGTTTAGCTCGTCATGTTTACAACAAAACAAAGAGAATATAAATTAAACATTGAAAACAAAGATTGAATACACCTAGAAACGCTCCAACACAAGCTTGAGTGGCCAAAACGTCCAAGGCTTCTCCTCTCTTCTTTCACCTTCTTTGTTGTGGCACAAGGGTGTTTGCGTATGAATTATGGTGATGGATGGATGTTGGAAATGTGCCCTAAAACCAATCATATGATGATACTTTACGGACATTTCACAAAGTTAAACTAATGTAGTTTAAATGTAAAGGGCAAAGATTATTGTTTGAGCCGTCTCATATAAATGTTATATGCTTAAACGATAAGTCCAAGGAATATGTGATTGGAAGAATGCGATCTAAAAGAAGTTAGATTCATGAGACCATTCTTTCGTTGACACATCCTAAACGTTCCTGATTATAGGATTGTCAATTGGGCATTGACAGTCCATTAAGATCAGTACGTGCTATGTCTTCTCTCAGGGAGAGTGACTAGTCTCGAGTCATTGGTGTGTGTGACATCAAGACAAGTACGTAGGTGCTCAATAGAGAATGAGTTTACTGAACACGATCAACGAAGAGTTCTCATATTCATGTCACATGAGAACTCATGGTTGGGATAATGCAAATTAGTCTTTTGACCTGAGGCATCACAGTTGTCTTGTGGTTAGGTCCTTAATCTTTGATTATGTCAAAGTCACTCCATCAGGAGGGTGTCCACGGCATCGTTGGGGTTAAGCCACTTAGCCATGGAGGCAAGTGAATGCGCAACAAGGGATCTCTAACCTTCAAATTGTTTGAGGGAGAATACTCTATGATATGATTAAGAATCTTTGGCCAAAGTATGAATGAGATTTAGGGATGTGTTCCAAATCACATTCAAGGTAATCATATAAGCACAAGACTCACATTGGATAGTAGACATGAATAAACTATCAAACCAAACAATGTGGTCAAGAGTATTGTATTAGAGAAAGACCGTATTGCATTTGTAATCCTAAAACTGAATAGGTTCTCCACCTCTTCTGATTAGCTTGGGTAACCATGACATGCTGCTAGGCGTCAACCATGGTTTGTGGAAGCCCTAAAAGTGTATTATCACTAACGGGAGAATTGAAAGTAAGTTCCAATTCACAATCGATTTGAAAGAGTTTGAATCGCCCACTGCCTCGCTAAAAGGAACCTAATGGATCGTACACCGTGTAAGGTAGAGATTGAAGATTCAACGGAGATGAGTAAGAATAATTAAATGGTTTAATTATTTATGGCAAGGATTAATTAATATGATTATTAATCAAACGAATAAGTTCGTTAAAAGACCTCGGGATAGTTTTGGACCTTAAGGCCCAATGGGCTTCGAACGTCAAGTCCATTGACTTAAGTTGTGTGACAACTTAATGAATAATGATTCACAAAGGCCCAAATAGCCCAATAAATCCCATGTTAAAGAAGGAGTGGTTTTGGACTTATTTACAAGTTTGCCACTCAAATGAATTAAGGAATAAGTATGACTTTATAGCCAAAATTCATTAAGGGTTGTTTTTGGGGAAAGGATGAGAACACAAGCTCTCCTTTCTCTCTAAAATTTCGGCCACCTTGGAGGGATCATCTAGCAATCAAACTCCTCCAAGGTCACTCATTTCTTCTACAATATGCCTTGGTGTGGAGACTTAGAGGTTTTCAATTTTGGGAACTTGGAGAAACCTTTTCATCCATCCAAATCCATGGATCTAAGATGCAAGGAATGAAGGCCCTCTCTTTGGGTGATTAGCCTTTGCTTATGCAAAGAGGAATCTACAAAGGTATTGATTTCTCAACTCACTTTGTTTTGAGTTGAGTCTTGGTTCACCTATCTACTAGGCTTTGAAGTTCATGGGTTAAGTTTTGTTTTTGAGTGCATATAAACATGATTCCGCCTTTTAATTGTTAATGGCATGTTGTTGATGTTGCTCAAATGAACTTGTTTTTCACAAATCTTCCTTCAATGGATAGGTTGGATGGTGGTAGCGGGTGGATGATGGCTGAATGAATGGAGAGAATGAATATGGATGTCTCGAGAGCCTAATATGTGCGGCAGATTATGTATATATAGACGAAGAAAGGTTAAAGTCTTAATTAAATGTTTTGTGAAAGAATTTAGCTCCAAATCCTCAAGGAAAAAGGGTAACAAATCAGAATCCGAATGGAAAAGGGAAGGAAAAGGTGCGGCACATCTAGGAAAAGGAAGATATGTGGCAGATTTTGGAAGAAAAGGGTAAGGGGGTGCGGCAAAGACTAAGAGAAAAGGGACCTTTGGTTTGTGTCCTAAAATGCATAAGAAACCTTCAATGTTGCTGGAATTTAGGGACATTTAGGATTAGGAAAGGTTAAACCAAAATAGGAAACTTTGGCTTAACTTTCCTACTTCAAGTAGGAAACCTTTTTTGACTAGGATTCCTCTTTTGATTAGGAATCCTTCTCTGATTAGGAATCCTTCTTCGATTAGGAATCCTTCTTTGATTAGGAATCCTAACATCTTTAGGTCTTCAATTTCGTCCATCCCTTTTGCTCCAAGCATATGCTATACTTTCCAAGTCCAATTTTGCTCCAAAATGCACCTTTGTGCTTCCTTAGCCATTATAAACCTATAAACACACGAAAATAGCTTAAACTACTAAAATAACTATGAACTAACAATATAAATGTACGAAAACAAGCTAACTAAGTCGCCTAAATATGCTCCTATCAAATTCCCCCACACTTAGCTTTTGCTAGTCCTCGAGCAAAACAAAACAAACAAAACAAAACAAACTCTAGACCTTCATACATGTACCTCAGGGATTTACAACGAACATGACACATCAAAGTACATCATTCCCATGGTTTTTGGCTTTCTTTACACTTTAGCAAACACTTAACCATAGTTACCACTTACTAGTTCACATTTAATCAATTAAAACAACATTTTGAATGTAGTAACATGCCTTAGAGAATTCCCTCAATTCCTCACTAGAATGCTCTCTATTTTCACACAGATTTTCTAACTACACTCCCTACACTAGGTATATGTGAGAAGATTGATGTAAACATGTAGACTAATACTCACATATGATATAACAAATAAAGCATTTTCTGGAATTATGACAATGACATGTATATGATCTCATGAATGGAATGCCACTACTTAGAACGAGAACCAGTGATTCCATATGCTCATACCAATTTCAAACTCCACATATTGAACACATAACATCAAGATAGAAGTTGAGGGTAGTAATGGGGCTAAGGGTGTTGGCTAACAGAGAAAGGTAAAGAAAAACAAAGGTTCTTAAAGTAATAGGAAGCTGATAGGACCATATTTATGCTACTTTGTTATGTTGTTTCCTTGCATTTAGTGAGTTAATTACTATTTATTTTAGTCTTTTAAGCTATTTTCGTATGTTTTTAGGTCCTAATGGCAAAAGGAGCAAGAAAGAGCATTTTGAAGCTAATTGGAGCATTTTTGGGCATGGATTGGATACCTTAACCATGGAGTAAAGAAGATGGACGAAATTGAAGTCAAGAAGGGCTAGGAAAGGCTACAAATCTGGTGGATGAAGTCCTAAATCAAAGAAGATAAGGAAATAGCAAGAAATAAGGAACCTTATCCAACCTTATCTTATCCTATCCTAACCAACCTTATCCTTTCCTAACTTTAACATTATCCTATCCTATCCTATCCTATCCAAATCAGGTTAGGACTTAAATCTAGCTAATTAGAGGGGATTAATTACACATTTAAACACCTATTTCAGTTTCTAGAAGCCTTATCCATTTGTTTGCTGCATGTGGACCATTCCTTGTAGGTTTAGGAGTTGCAATCCTTCCTTTACACCTATATCATGAGTCCTTATCCATTTAGGTCCAGAAATCTACCCTTTATCCCTTCTAGAATTCTAAATTCTGCCAAAAAATACCTAGTTTCTAGAAGCCCTTAATTTTTGGCGAAAATACCTAGACTTAACCCTTTTTCCATGCGATTGTGCAATCCTTTTCTTTCACTAAGTGTGCATAATCAGCCTATATAAACAGCCCTATGCCACACCATTCAAGGCATCCATTCACTCATTCATTCATTCATACTTTCAGCCATCAAACACCACAATTCACCCTACACCACCCTCTTGCTGTAAGCAAGGAAGGAAGGAGAAGAAGACTTGTGCAATCTGCCATTGGAGTGTGGAGCGTTTCTAGGTGTACTCTATCCTTAGTCTTAGTTCAATGTTTAAATTTAATTATCTTTGTTTTGTGAACATGAGGAACTAACTTCTTTCTAGTTGGAGGTGAATTCGAAGCCATGATTATATGTTTTATATGAATTGATTACGTCCGGTTATTTCTTAAGGCATGAATGTGATTTGCTTATCTAAGTTATTAAAACTGGTTTATGTATGTGGGTTGGGGGTTAACACTTAATTTGCATGCATGAATTTGACGGTAGAATATAAGGGGGTTTCACATAATAGTTATTCACTTATATTCACAAGTAGTGGAGGTTGCTAGTCACAATCGCGTTAAGTAAATCCTTGGTATGAGTCTCATGTGTTTCATAGTGATGAATGCCTTGTCAATGCTTATAGTTTTCACAAAACTTAATGACTTTTGATATGTATCTTTGTTATGCGTCTCATATAAAGAACTTGAAAAAGATAATTTGGTTTAGATGCGTATTCCATCTCATTCAATGAAATAAGGAAAACTTGAGGGTTAGTTGTGCGATGCAACGAATTTGGGGCGTTGTCATTCATAGTCTAAAGGAATAATAACTGGACATTGGTTTATATGCATATATCATGTGTGGAAAAGAACCCTCTAACTAGCCTTTCACCCATTTATTTGACCTAAATTCGTTTTTCAAAAGTGTTTTCTATAGAGTTTTTGTTTTAAGTTTGAAATTCGTCAAAAACAATCTCCATTTCACTTAGTCTTCATATTTGAGTCAAAACTTGTTTTCCTTGAGTCTTTTGAATCAAGTCAAGTCCTATTTTCGTCCAAAACACATATAGAGTCTAAAATTGAGTCTTTTTTATTATTGGTTGCTGTTTTAAGTGTCTAAAGTTAGTTTTAAGTCTATAGAGTCTAGTTTAGTGTTTTTGAGTCTTATTTGTACAGATTAGTATCCCTAGTTAATCCCCGGTCTAGAACGATCCCTACTTACATATCTACTACAATTGTCACAAATAGGGTTTAATTTGTGTGTCAAGTAAGCAAAGTAATGAAATTGACACTTAAACTCACTTTTGATGGCACAAATTAACTTTTAAACACAAGGGAAGATTCATGCAACATTTGGGGTCAAATTCAAACTTTTGGACCCTTTCTTCAACAACCAACACTTGTGAGTTCATTCTCACTTATTTTTCAACTCTTTTTATTTCTTTTTACAACTTTTCTCTTCTCTTTTAATTTTTCCAGGAATTTTTTTCCTTTATTTTCTTCTTTGCCGTGCCCTATTACCTTCCCCCACACTTGCTTTCTGCAATATGTTGCTCAAACGGAATTCATTCTAAGTCATGCTTCACTATCCTTTAAGAACAAGGGTATGGAAAGTCCTAATCTAGGCTAGGTAAGGATAATGTGGCTAACAAAGAAAATAGGCTTGATAAGGCTCAAAAGGGGTAATCCTACAATACATATGCAAAAGGGTTAGGCTTTTTGGCTTTGGTTTAACTAAACAACTTCATCTTATTGTATGTTATGCAATCAATATCATGCTTTGAATGAAATAGGCATGAGTTCTAATATTTGGAACTATAATGATGAAAACGCATTCTAAGTAGCAACCAAGCAATGAATGATGATATCATGAAACGACTTTAGAAAACAAGAAATCACAGATTTATACTCTCCAAAGAACGTTTTAGGCTCAAGGCTTTCAAGGATGTAGCTTTAGTTTGAGTTCCTTCCTTCAAGCATGTTACAAAAACTGATTTTCTCTTTGTGATTACATGTGAATTCGTATACTATAACTATAACCAAGCATAAACCAAAGCGTAAATCAAACTTCCATCCATGTTTACAACATTCTTTAATAGTCATGCAATTAGAAACCAAATCCTCATCATTGTGTTGGAAGGTACCCTAAGTCACAAACAAACACACAAAAACAACTTAAAAACAACCTTTTTGGGTTTTTCAAAACTATTTTGCAATCTTTTTGTAAATTTTCAGATTTTCTGATCCAAACACATAAAAACACTTCAAAACACACTAAAAACACTTCAAAACAGTGAGAAACAACATTAGAAGTGATAGGTGATAAAATCCCAGGAAAATCATGCAAAAATAGCTTGTTTAACCCCCCCCCCCCCCCCCTCCAACACTTAAATCAAACATTGTCCTCAATGTTTCAAACAAAGACTCACATTCAAACAAACAACATAAACTAACTAACATGACGAAATAAAAACAATAAAGAAAGAGAGAGTTAGGAACGCAAATCTGATTGTTTGGAATAAATTGTTGGATTGCCTAAGTCCTCTCTAGTTGAATGCATGGGTTGCCTCCCAAGAAGCGCTTGCTTTAACGTCTTGCAGCCAGACGAACTCTCTTCTTAGGCTCAATTGGAACCCATGACATGGAATTGATCTTTGAATGGAAGGTGATACTTGAAATGATCCGGTAATGGTTTAAATTCAAGATTGGTTGCCTGAATCATCAACAACCTGTTAGTATAAAACGAAATTGAAATTGGAGGAGGTGGCTTACCTATGTGCTCCAACAAGAACTCAAGGATAAACACATCTTCTTTGAATGTTTCAGGAACTTTGCACTTAGACAGATTTGGTGTGAGGATTGTTCCTTGTCCTATGTCATAAAATTCAACTTCTTTGGGGTTGTTTATCTCAAGAACATCCTCTTTGATGAATTCTTGATATTCCCTACTTTGCACCTTTGGAAGGGCTTCCAAATGTCTTTTTCACTTTCTTCTTCCTTGGAATTCATGAACCTGCAAGGAATAGGGACATTGGGTGGAATGGGGCTAGAAATAATTAAATTTGGAAGAACCTTACCTGAATTGGATGGCGTAGGAGCAATATGTGCTTGCAGCAAAGGTGTTTCCACCCTTGCTGTGGGTTGGGTGTGTTCCTCTTCTTCAAATTGCAATCTTTCATCTTCCTTGTAATTTGATTTTGATGGTTTAGGGTATGTTCCAACCTCCTTGCCACTTCTCAAGATGATTTCCTCGGCAGTTTCAAATCCTCCCTTCGGATTTGCAATGGTTGAACTAGGGAGTTTGCCTTGGTCTCGAAATTGTCCTACGAACTCCGCTATCTACCCAATTTGCTTTTCCAAGTGGTCCACCCTTTTGTCTTGATTTTGCATTGATGTGAAATATTCTAACACTCAAATTAAACCCTATTTGTGACAATTGTAGTAGATATGTAAGTAGGGATCGTTCTAGACCGGGGATTAACTAGGGATGCTAATCTATATAAATAAGACTCAAAAATACTAAACTAGACTCTATAGACTTAAAACTAACTTTAGACACTTAAAACAACAACCAATAATAAAAAAAACTCAATTTTAGACCCAATAAGTGTTTTGGACGAAAATAGAACTCAACTTGACTCAAAAGACTCAAGGAAAACAGGTTTTGACTCAAATATGAAGACTAAGTGAAATGGCGATTGCTTTTCATGAATTTTAAACTTAAAACAAGAACTTTATAGAAAACACTTTTGAAAAACGAATTTAAGTAAAATAAATGGGTGAAAAGCTAGTTAGAGGTTCATTTTCCACACATGATATATGCATACAAACCAATGTCCAGTTATTATTCCTTTAGACTATGAATGACAACGCCCCAAATTAGTTGCATCGCACAACTAACCATCAGATTTTCCTTATTTCATTAAGTTAGATGGAATACGCATCTAAACCAAATTATCTTTCTCAAGTTCCCTATATGAAATGCATAATAAAGATAAATGTCAAAAGTCATTAAGTTTTGTGAAAATCATAAGCATTGACAAGGTATTCATCACTATGAAATGCATGAGACTCATACCAAGGATTTACTTAACGCGATTGTGACTAGCAACCTCCACTACTTGTGAATATAAGTGAATAACTATTATGTGAAACCCCCTTATAGTCTAGCATCAAATTGATGCATGCAAATTAAGTGTTAACCCCCAACCCACATACATAAACTAGTTTTAATAACTTAGATAAGCAAATCACATTCATGCCTTAAGAAATAATAACCGGAGGTAATCAATTCTTATAAAACATATAATCATGGCTTCGAATTCACCTCCAACTAAAAAGAAGTTAGTTCCTCATGTTCGCAAAACAAAGATAATTAAATTTAAACATTGAACTAAGACTAAGGATAGAATACACCTAGAAACTCTCCACACTCCAATGGCAGATTTCGAACCCTCCTTGGATGGCAGATTGCACTAGTCTTCTTCTCCTTCCTTCCTTCCTTGCGGCACTAGGGTGGTGTAGGGTGAATTGTGGTGTTTTATGGCTGAAAGTATGAATGAATGAATGAGTGAATGGATGGATTAAATGGTGAGGCATTGGCTGTTTATATAGCTAATTATGCACACTTAGTGAAGGAAAATGATTACACAATCCCATGGAAAAAGGGTTAAGTCTAGGTAGAAACCAAAGGGGAAAGGGATAGGTAATTTTCGCCAGAAATTAAGGGCTTTTAGAAACTAGGTATTTTTTGGCAGAATTTAGACTTGTAGAAGGGATAAAGGGTAGATTTCTTGGCCTAAATGGATAAGGACTCATGATATAGGTGTACAGGAAGGATTGTAACTCCTAAACCTACAAGGAATGGTCCACATGCAGCAAACAAATGGATAAGGCTTCTAGAAACTGAAATAGATGTTTAAATGTGTAATTAATCCCCTCTAATTAGCTAGATTTAAGTCCTAACCTGATTTGGATAGGATAGGATAGGATAGGATAGTGTTAGAGTTAGGAAAGGATAAGGTTGGTTAGGATAGGATAAGATAAGGTTGGATCAGGTTCCTTATTTCTTGCTATTTCCTTATCTTCTTTGATTTAGGACTTCATCCACCAGATTTGTAGCCTTTCCTAGCCCTTCTTGACTTCAATTTCGTCCATCATCTATGCTCCATAGTTAAGCTATCCAATCCATGCCCAAAAATGCTCCATTTAGCTGCAAAATGCCCTTTCTTGCTCCTTGTGCCATTAGGACCTAAAAACATACGAAAATAGCTTAAAAGACTAAAATAAATAGTAATTAACTCGCTAAATGCAAGGAAACAACATAACTAAGTAGCATAAATATGCTCCTATCATGCATTGCTTTTTCTTGATTTTGCATCACTTTGTTTTTATTCTCTTGCCCCTGAGACAAATTGGTGAGTAACTTAATAAGCATATCATTATACAAAGACGTACCTGAATTTGTTTGGGCAGGTTGTGGTGGCTGCGTAGGTGTTGTATAGAACTCCTCATATGGCTGCCAATATTCTCCTTGTTGAGCCCCTTGGATTGATTTTGTGAGCCCTGCGCCAAAGAAATTAATTCGTTAAGAATTTTGTTATAATCTATTGACGAACTTGAGTTTGGTTGGGCATATTGCATATGAGGTTGTGGTGGCTGCGCAGGTCTTGAATAGAACTCCTCATATGGCTGCCAATATCCTTCTTGTTGAACATTATGAGGTTCCCACCACATAGAGTTTGAATGATCCCTCCAATCTGAATTGTAAGTGTTGGAAAACACATCGTTCCTTGATTGATTATGATCTTGATAACCCCAGGTATTGATATTATCCCAACCTCCATTCTCAATTAATTGAGGATGTTGATAAGTTTGATATTCTTGCCTAGAGGATACACCAAATGTACCAACTCTTTGCGTTTGGGACCTTTCCATGAGCTGTGACAAAAGAGAAGAATTATCAAGTGCCATGTTGTGCTTCTCCAGTACCTAAAATCAACAAAACAAGACAAAACACAAATCAAAAATGAAAGTTAAAATACATGAACAGAAACAAAGGAAAACAACGGGGGATTAGCAAAGTTGCTACTCCTCGGCAATGGCGCCAAAAATTTGATGTGATAAATAATAGCACTCAAATTAAACCCTCTTTTTGACAATTGTAGTATAGATATAAGTAGGGATTGTTCTAGGCCGGGGACTAGGAGGGATAGCTAATATAATGAAAACTGACTCAAAGTTACAAAAATATGCTTAAAAACACTTAAACAAACTCAAAGACTCTTAACTAAACTTATATGACTCAAAACAAACTTAAAAGACTCAAAACAACACAAAACAATCCAAAAGACTCAATTTAGACTCTAGGACTTAATTTGGACGAAAATAGAATTGGTTTTGACTCAAAAGACTCAAAAACACACTTTAGGACAGATTTGAAACAAGTAAGTAAATAGGAATGGGTTTTGGACGAAATTAATGTAAAAACAAGTAACTAAAAGACTTAAATGAGATTTGGATGAATTTGGGAAAAACTATGGATGATTAGATAGCTAGAGGAACCTTCAACACACATGACACACTTGCATACAAATTGATTTCCAATTGCTTTCTCAATAAACCATGAACCTCAACACCCCAAATTAACCATGACATCATTAATTAACCCTCAAATTTTCCTTTAGTTATTGGAATGGATGACATCATTTGACAACCCAAAGCATTCTTCAAAAGTCCCCTACATGACATCATAATAGAGATACAATCAAAGATCATTTCGTTCTATAAAAATCATAAGTATTGACAAAGAACTTGTAACTATGACATCATAATACTCATGCTAGGAATTTACTTAACATGATTGTGAAAGCAACCTTAACTACTTGTGAATATAAGTTTGTAACGATTATGTGAAACTCCCTTATATTCTAGCACCAAATTCATGCATGCAAACTAAGTGTGCACCCTTAATCAACAAACAAGAATAAGTTATCCATCAAACGGTTAAGTAAATTGCTTCACAATTTATGAAGTCACAACTGGAATTAATCAATTCATATTGCAAATATAATCATGGTTTCAAAGTCTCCCCTAGCTAAAACAAGTTTAGCTCCTCATGTTTACAACAAAACAAAGAGAATATAAATTAAACATTGAAAACAAAGATTGAATACACCTAGAAACGCTCCAACAATCCAAGCTTGAATGGCCAAAACGTCCAAGGCTTCTCCTCTCTTCTTTCACCTTCTTTGTTGTGGCACAAGGGTGTTTAGGTATGAATTATGGTGATGGATGGATAGGTTGGATGGTGGTAGAGGGTGGATGATGGTTGAATGAATGGAGAGAATGAATATGGATGTCTTGAGAGCCTAATATGTGCGGCAGATTATGTATATATAGAGGGAGAAAGGTTAAAATCTTAATTAAATGTTTTGGGAAAGAATTTAGCTCCAAATCCTCAAGGAAAAAGGGTAACAAATCAGAATCCGAATGGAAAAAGGGAAGGAAAAGGTGTGGCACATCTAGGAAAAGGAAGATATGTGGCAGATTTTGGAAGAAAAAGGTAAGGAGGGTGCGGCAAAGACTAAGAGAAAAGGGACCTTTGGTTTGTGTCCTAAAATGCATAAGAAACCTTCAATGTTGCTGGAATTTAGGGACATTTAGGATTAGGAAAGGTTAAACAAAAATAGGAAACCTTGGCTTAACTTTCCTACTTCAAGTAGGAAACCTTTTTTGACTTGGATTCCTCTTTTGATTAGGAATCCTAACATCTTTAGGTCTTCAATTTCGTCCATTCCTTTTGCTCCAAGCATATGCTATCCATTCCAAGTCCAATTTTGCTCCAAAATGCTCCAAAATGCACCTTTTTGCTTCCTTATTCATATGAACCTATAAACACACGAAAATAGCTTAAACTACTAAAATAACTATGAACTAACAACATAAATGTACGAAAACAAGCTAACTAAGTCGCCTAAATATGCTCCTATCAATGGAGTGAATGAATGATGGAGAATTTGGGTGGAAGGTTGCGGTAAGGATTTTCTGAATGGCATAAGGGGTTCATGCAAATTTGTGTCTGAAAATATGAATATATAGTTCGGGCAACCCTAGGGTTAATTAGATTAGGGTTACAACTTAGCAGATTTTATGGATTAGGGCCCTATGTTTCGGCACAAGTCATTAAATCCACTTAGGAGGGGTTTGGCCTAATTAATTTCAGAAAAGGATTTGTATAACCCAAATCCACAAGGAATAAGGCCTACTAAATCAGAATCCATAAGCGAAAAGGGATAGAGAAATTCGTCCAAAATTGGGCCTTCTAGAAATAAGGTGTTTTGTGGCTGATTTTGGGTTTTCTAGAAGACATAAAAGGGGGAAGGGTGCAGCACCCATTTAGGGTCAGATAAGGCTTCTAGAAATTAGGTTTTTAGGTCCACTTGCAGCTAGGATTAAGGTGGAACAAGATTAGGTTAGGATAAGATAGGATAAGGTTTGGATAAGATAAGGTTGCTAGGATAAGTTTCCATATTTCTTGCTCTTTCCTTATCTTCTTTGTCTTGAACTTTCCTTTTCTGATTTGTAGCATGTTCCTAGCCTCTTTTGGCTCCAAATTCATCCATCCACCTTGCTCCATATACAAGCTATCCATTTAGTGCACAAAACTGCTCAAAAATGCACCAAAATGCACTTTCTTGGTACTTTAACCCTTTGGACCTACAAACACACGAAAATGACTTGAAATACTACATTACCTAAGAAATAACAACACAAATGCACAAGAACAAGCTAACTAAGTCACACAAATATGCTCCTATCACATAACATACAATAAGATGAAGTTGTTTAGTTAAACCAAAGCCAAAAAGCCTAACCCTTTTGCATATGTATTGTAGGATTACCCCTTTTGAGCCGTTTCAGCCTATTTTCTTTGTTAGCCATATTATCCTCACCTAGCCTAGATTAGGACTTTCCATACCCGTGTTCTTAAAGGATAGTAAAGCATGACTTAGAATGAATTCATTTTGATCAACACATTGCAGAAAACAAGTGTGGGGGAAGGTAATAGGGCACGACAAAGAAAAAAAAATTCGTGGAAAAAGAAATAGAAAAGAGAAAAGTTGTAAAAAGAGTTGAGAAATAAGCGAGAATGAACTCACAAGTGTTGGTTGTTGAAGAAAGGGTGCAAAAGTTTGAATTCAACCCTAAACGTTGCATGAATCTTCCCTTTGTGTTTAAAAGTGGATTTCTGCCATCAAAAGTGAGTTTAAGTGTCAATTTCATTACTTTGCTTCCTATTGCTTTAAGAACCTTTGTTTATCCTTTACCTTTTCTTCTTAGCCAATACCTTAGCCTCATTACAAAACCCTGACTTCTATCTTGATGTTATTTATTCAATATGTGGAGTTTGAAATTGGT
Source organism: Pyrus communis (assembly GCF_041283825.1). NCBI lineage: Eukaryota > Viridiplantae > Streptophyta > Magnoliopsida > Rosales > Rosaceae > Pyrus > Pyrus communis. Next base: position 25,121,126 of record NC_142569.1, read on the forward strand.
ATGAGCATATGGAATCCTTGGTTCTCGCTTCTAAGTAGTTGTATTCCATTCATGAGATCATATATATACATGCATTAATAATTCCAGAAAGTGCTTCCTTCGTTTAAAACATATGTGAGTGGCTCGTCTACATGTTTACAATCTTCTCACATATACCTAGTGTAGGGAGTGTAGTCAGAAAATCTGAGTGAAATGATAGGAGCATATTTATGCGACTTAGTTAGCTTGTTCTTGTGCATTTGTGTTGTTATTTCCTAGTTAATGTAGTATTTCAAGTCATTTTCGTGTGTTTGTAGGTCAAAAGGGTTAAAGTACCAAGAAAGTGCATTTTGGAGCAGTTTTGGGCACTAAATGGATAGCACATGTATGGGCCAAGATGGATGGACGAATTTGGAGTTCAAAAGGCTAGGAATCTGATAAGAAGATGAAGAAATTAAAGTCAAGACAAAGAGGATAAGGAATCAGCTCAAAAGAGGAAACATTATCCAAAACCTTATCCAACCTTATCCAATCTTATCTTATCCTCTCCTAACCTTATCATGCTTTAATCTTACCTGCAAGGGGACCTAAATGTATATTTCTAGAACCTATTTCTAGAAGTATTCTCTTCTAGAAGAGCCAAATCAGCCACAAAGCATATTGTTTCTAGAAACCCTACATAGGTGGCGCCTATTTCCTTCTAGAATGCCTTGCCTTGCCTTGCAAGCCACTTTCCTTTCCCTCCAATTGTTGCCGCAGCCCTCTTGGCCTTTTCCCTTATGGATTCTGATTTATTAGGCCATTTCCCTAATGGATTTGGGTTATACAAATCCTTCTTGGCCTTTTCCCTTATGGATTCTGATTTATTAGGCCATTTCCCTAATAGATTTGGGTTATACAAATCCTTTTCTGAAATTAATTGGGCCAAACCCTCTCCTAAGTAGATTAAATCAATTGTGCCGAAACCTAGGGCCCTAATCCTTAAAAATCTGCTAATTTGTAACCCTAAGCTAATTAACCCTAGGGTGGCCGAACCGATATATTCATCTTTTGAGCCACAAATTCAGAGGAACCCTCATACTATTCAGAAAACCGCTTGCCGCAAGCCCTAGACCCCATTCTCCATCATTCATACACTCCATTCACATCCATCTACAACTTGCCACAACCCTTCACCCTAATCAGCCATCATTCATCATCCTAAGCAAGAATACACCATTCAAAACCTTCACATCCATCTACAACCTGCCGCAACCCTTCACCCTAATCAGCCATCATTCATCATCCTAAGCAAGAATACACCATTCAAAACCCCCAAAACAACCTACCATATCTCGTGCCGCAGCAAGGAAGAAGGAGGAGAGCCCTAGACATGCATGCCATTCAAAAAAGTATTGAATTAGAAGCTCCCGCTCAAGCATCTAGCATTTGTCTCTCAATTGGAAGGAGTCATTTGTAAAAGTATTGAATTAGAAGCTCTTCCTTCATTTGGTGTTGTGGGCAAGATGCAACAAGGGCTTTGAAACGCTCATAATATGCTGGAAAAGACTCCCCTTGGTTTTGTTGAATGCCACTAATTTTCTTTCTCAAAAGAATTACTCTTGAAGTTGGAAAGAATTTCTCCAAGAACACTCGTTTCATACTTTCCCAAGAAGTAACGGTTCCGAGCGCCAATTCGTATAGCCAATCTTTAGCCTTTTCCAAAAGAGAGAATAGAAAGGCTTTCATCTTCAAAATATTCCCATCCACGTTAATGGGTGACATGCTTGAGCATACAACTTCAAACTCCTTCAAATGCTTGTTTGGATCTTCCATGGACAGCCCATGGTATTTGGGAATATGATGCAGCAAGCTTGACTTTAATTCAAACTCATCGGTCTTGTCCGGGGCTGCCCTAGGATATTGAATGCAAATAGGCACGACATTGTCTAACCCCGAGGCCGAAAGTTCTTTGATTGTTCGATTATCCACCGCCATGCTTTCTTCTTCTTCAAATTCAGATTCGGACTCTGAACTCGAACTAGGTGGATTAGGTTCTGGTTGCTTCCTTTTTCTTCTCAAAGTTTGCTCAAAATCGTCGTCAAATTCTAATATATTTTCACGAACTGGGTTGAGAACAACGAGTCATAAACTAGCACCTGAGACAAATAACAAAAACAAATGAGTAACCACTTTAAAGGGCACGGCAAACACCAGAAAAAGACACAAAAGAAAAGAAAACACACGGCACACTTGGCCTTAAGACTCACTTTGACACGACACAAACAAAAGGGATTAGCAATTTTGCTAATCCCCGGCAACGGCGCCAAAATTTGATGTGAAATATTCTAACACTCAAATTAAACCCTATTTGTGACAATTGTAGTAGATATGTAAGTAGGGATGGTTCTAGACCGGGGATTAACTAGGGATGCTAATCTATATAAATAAGACTCAAAAATACTAACCTAGACTCTATAGAGTCAAAACTAACTTTAGACACTTAAAACAGCAAACAATACTAAAAAAGACTCAACTTTAGACTCAATAAGTGTTTTGGAGGAAAATAGAACTCAACTTGACTCAAAAGACTCAAGGAAAACAGGTTTTGACTCAAATATGAAGACTAAGTGAAATGGGGATTGTTTTTGACGAATTTTAAACTTAAAACAAGAACTTTATAGAAAACACTTTTGAAAAACGAATTTAAGTAAAATAAATGGGTGAAAAGCTAGTTAGAGGGTCCTTCTCCACACATGATATATGCATACAAACCAATGTCCAGTTATTATTCCTTTAGACTATGGATGACAACTCCCCAAATTAGTTGCATCGCACAACTAACCCTCAAGTTTTCCTTATTTCATTGAATTAGATGGAATACGCATCTAAACCGATTTATCATTTTCAAGTTCTTTATATGAGACGCATAACAAAGATACATATCAAAAGTCATTAAGTTTTGTGAAAACTATAAGCATTGACAAGGCATTCATCACTATGAAACACATGAGACTCATACCAAGGATTTACTTAACGCGATTGTGACTAGCAACCTCCACTACTTGTGAATATAAGTGAATAACTATTACGTGAAACCCCTTTATATTCTAGCGTCAAACTCATGCATGCAAATTAAGTGTTAACCCCCAACCCACATACATAAACCAGTTTTAATAACTTAGATAAGCAAATCACATTCATGCCTTAAGAAATAATAACCGGACATAATCAATTCATATAAAACATTGAACTAAGACTAAGGATAGAATACACCTAGAAACGCTCCACACTCCAATGGCAGATTTCGAACCCTCCTTGGATGGCAGATTGCACAAGTCTTCTTCTCCTTCCTTCCTTGCTTGCAGCACTAGGGTGGTTTAGGGTGAATTGTGGTGTTTGATGGTTGAAAGTATGAATGAATGAATGAGTGAATGGATGATTTAAAGGGTGCGACATAGGGTTGTATATATAGGCTAATTATGCACACTTAGTGAAGGAAAAGGTTGCACAATCCCATGGAAGAAGGTTAAGTCTAGGCAGACACCAAAGGGGAATGGGATAGGTAATTTTCGCCAGAAATTAAGGGCTTCTAGAAACTAGGTATTTTTTGGCAGAATTTAGACTTCTAGAAGGGACAAAGGGTAGATTTCTGGACCTAAATGGATAAGGACTCATGATATAGGTGTAGAGGAAGGATTGCAACTCCTAAACCTGATTTGGATAGGATAGGATAGGATAGGATAATCTTAGAGTTAGGAAATGATAAGGTTGGATAAGATAGGATAAGATAAGGTTGGATAAGGTTCCTTATTTCTTGCTATTTCCTTATCTTCTTTGCATTTGGACTTCTTTCTCCAGATTTGTAGTCTTTCCTAGCCCTTCTTGACTTCAATTTCAATGTTTAATTTATATTCTCTTTGTTTTTTTGTAAACATGAGGAGCTAAACTTGTTTTAGCTAGGGGAGACTTTGAAACCATGATTATGTTTGCAATATGAATTGATTAATTCCAGTTGTGACTTCATAAATTGTGAAGCAATTTACTTAACTGTTTAATGGATAACTTATTCTTGTTTGTTGATTAAGGGTGCACACTTAGTTTGCATGCATGAATGTGGTGCTAGAATATAAGGGAGTTTCACATAATCGTTACAAACTTATATTCACAAGTAGTTAAGGTTGTTTTCACAATCATGTTAAGTAAATTCCTAGCATGAGTATCATGATGTCATAGTTACAAGTGTTTTGTCAATACTTATGATTTTCATAGAACATAATGATCTTTGATTGTATCTCTATTATGATGTCATGTAGGGGACTTTTGAAGAATGCTTTGGGTTGTCGAATGATGTCATCCAATCCAATAACTAAAGGAAAATTTGAGGGTTAATTAATGATGTCACGGTTAATCTGGGGTGTTGACGTTCATGGTTTATTGAGAAAGCAACTGGAAATCAATTTGTATGCAAGTGTGTCATGTGTGGAGAAGGATCCTCTAGCTATCTAATCATCCATAGTTTTTCCCAAATTCGTCCAAATCTCATTTAAGTCTTTTAGTTACTTGTTTTTATCTTAAATTTGTCAAAAACCCAATCCCCTTTACTTTGTTGAGTCAAATCTGTCATATTGTGTGTTTTTACGTATTTTGAGTCAAAACCAATTCTATTTTCGTCCAAATTGAGTCCTAGAGTCTAGTTTGAGTCTATTTGGTTGTTTTGTGTTGTTTTGAGTCTTTTGAGTTTGTTTTGAGTCATATAAGTTTAGTTAAGAGTCTTTGAGTTTGTTTAAGTGTTTTTAAGCATATTTTGTATCTTTGAGTCAGTTTTCATTAGATTAGCAATCCCTCCTATTCTCCGGCCTAGAACGATCCCTACTTATATCTATACTACAATTGTCAAAAAGAGGGTTTAATTTGACTGCTATTATTTATCACATCAAATTTTTTGTGCCATTGCCGGGGATTAGCAACTTTGCTAATCCCCCGTTGTTTCCCTTTGTTTCTGTTCATGTATTTTAGTTTTAGTTTCTGATTTGTGTTTTGTTTTGTTGATTTTAGGTACTAGAGAAGCACGACATGGCACTTGATAATGCTTCTCTTTTGTCACAGCTCATGGAAAGGTCCCAAATGCATTTGATGATAAGCAATCAAGGAACGACGTGTTTTCCAATACTTACAATTCGGATTGGAGTGATCATTCAAACTCTATGTGGTGGGAACCTCAAAATGTTCAACAAGAAGGATATTAGCAGCCATATGAGGAGTTCTATTCAAGACCTACGCAGCCACCCCAACCTCATATGCAATATGCCCAACCAAACTCAGGTTCGTCAATAGATTATAATCAAATTCTTAATGAATTAATTTTTTTGGTGCAGGGCTCACAAAATCAATCCAAAGAGGCTCAACAAGGAGAATATTGGTAGCCATATGAGGAGTTCTATACAACATCTATGCAGCCACCACAACCTGCCCAAACAAATTTAGGTACGTCTTTGTATAATGATATGCTTATTAAGTTACTCACCAATTTGTTTCAAGGGCAACAGAATCAAAACAAAGTGATGCAAAATCAAGAAAAAGCAATGCAAAATCAAGACAAAAGGGTGGACCACTTGGAAAAGCAAATTGGGCAGATAGCGGAGTTCGTAGGACAATTTCGAGACCAAGGTAAACTCCCTAGTTCAACCATTGCAAATCCAATGGGAGGATTTGAAACTGCCAAGGAAATTATCTTGAGAAGTGGCAAGGAGGTTGGAACAGACCCTAAACCATCAAAATCAAATTACACGGAAGATAAAAGATTGCAATTTGAGGAAGAGGAACACACCCAACCCACGGCAAGGGTGGAAACACCTTTGCCGCAGGCACCTATTGCTCCTACGCCATCCAATTCAGGTAAGGTTGTTCCAAATTTAATTCTTTCTAACCCCATTCCACCCAATGTCCCTATTCCTTGCAGGTTCATGAATTCCAAGGAAGAAGAAAGTGAAAAAGACATCTTGGAAGGCCTTCCAAAGGTGCAAAGTAGGTGATGCGGGATTTATACGCACACAAATTAAACCCTCTTTTCGTCAAATTGTAGTATATGTATAAGTAGGGATCGTTCTGGACCGGGGATTAGGAGGGATTGTTAATCACTTGGATTTGACTCAAAAACGTAAAAACGTAATATAAAACACTAAACTAGACTCAAAGAATGTAAAACTAAACTTTAAAACACTAAAACAAACCAAAAGACTCAAACAGTACCCAAAGCACTCGAAACTGCCTTAAAAACACTTTCTGGGCAGTTTTGAGCACCTTGAGTACTTTGGACGAATTTGGGAAACCAAATGAAACAAAACACTTATAAACACAAACTAAATGTATTTCTAACTAATCTAACACTTTAAAATAAATGGGGGATTGGTTTTGGATGAATTTAAACTAAATGCACAGATTCTAATTAAAACAAATTATAAAAACGAAATTGATAAAATAGAATGATGAAAAACTAGTTAGAGGGTTCCTTCTCCACACATGAACATAAGAATATAATTTGACTCCCAGTTATGACTTCAACAAACGATGAATGACAATGCTCCAAGTTAATTAGGTTCGCTTAAACTAACTTTCAGATTTCCCTAGATTCATTGGATTGAATGGGATGCGCATTACAACCAAATTATTCCTAATCAAAGTCCCTAACCATGGAATATGCATGATAGAGACATTCAACAAAGATCATTAAGTTCAACGGAAATCATAAACATCGACTAGGCATTCATAACTATGGAATACGCATGTTAATCCAGCCTAGGGTTTACTAAACACAATCGTGACTAGCGATCTTTACTACTCATGAATATAAGTTCATAACGATTAGGTGAAATTCCCTTATATCCTAGCATCAAGTTTAGGCATGCAAATTAAGTGTCGACCCTCAACCCACATACATAAACAAGTTCTTAATCAAAACAGAAAAGTAAACCACATCTAAAGTTCATGAATTCATAACTGGAGTAAATCAAATCATAACCAACATATGTCCATGGTTTCAAATTCGCCTCTAACTAAAAAGAAATTAGTTCCACATGTTTAACATAATTGAACAACAAGTTAAATTAAACATGAAAACAGAAAGAAAAGAAGAAAGAAAACACAAATTGATGGAAATTGAATGGATGGAAAGTTAGCTACGGGGTTCATCTCCACATATGTTATACTTGCATAATAAAACGATTTCCAATTGCATTTCAACAAATCATTAATTCTCAACACTCCAAGTTAACCGTGATGCACTAATTAACCTTCAAATCTTCCTAACGTTATTGAATTGGATGATTGCATACGTGATAGGAGCATATTCATGCGACTTAACTAGCTTGTTCTCGTGCGTTTATGTTGTGTTTACTTAGTTATTTTAGTGTTTAAGGCCACTTTTGTGTATTTTCAGATTATAAGGCCAAAGTGTGCAAGAAGATGCAAATTGGAGTCCTTTGGAGCGAAAGAGGAATGAATGAGTTGAAGACTTGAAGAAACGACGAATTCCTACTCCAATGATGAATTCTTACCAAAACGAGGAATCCTACTCAAACAAGGTTTCCTACTTGAAGTAGGGAAGTTAACCCTAAGTTTCCCGTTTTGGTAACCTTTCCTAAACTTAAACATCCGTATTTTCTAGCCACTTTGATGACCTTGTAGGCACTTTAGGACACAAAACCAAGGCCCTAGCCGCACCCTTTAATTATTCCCTTTTAATTTCTGATTTTATTTCCTAAATTCTAGCAGCCTTTAGGTGAATTTTAGTTAATAAAAATAAAAGAGGGTTTGAATTTCTAAGCCCTAGGGTTTCCACCATTTAGCCGCACCTTAGGGACCTTTTCTTATTTTTCTTTTCATATTTTTCAGCAAAATAAAATATAATAAAACAAATCAGCCACTAATCCTACATTTTTGCCGTGCCTTCAAGAATCATTCAGCCACCATAATTCCATTGACCCTAATTCATTCAGCCGCAATACTTGACCATTCTCCCTTAATTCATTCTTAAGCCGTGACTCCCATTTTTACATCCCATTATTAATTAAACCTAATATCCCAAAAATAACAGGCAGCCGTGCATCCCATTATTAATAAAACCTAATACTCCCAAAAATAAGAGGTGGCCGCAGCCACCTTCACCTATTTTTTCTTCTCTGCCGCCAATCACCACCCAATTCCAGCAGCTTTTCTTCCATTCACTCTTCCAAACCGTGCATTCCATCACCTTTGATCCCATTTTTTTATTCTCTTAAAAACTGTACCCTAATTCACCTTTTGTCCTTCACGCAGCCATTTTTCTTCCCATTAAAAACCCAATCACACACAGCAACCAGCCGTGCATCCCATTACACTTTCACCCTAACAAAGCCGCAGCAACCCTTCCATTCCAGCAGCCTCCCTAAACCGAAAGCCTTCACACACAACTGCCCATCATTGCCGCAGCAAAGAGAAGGAGGAAGAGGACTTAAAATCGCGCAGAAATTCAAGTGGATTTGTTGGGCGTTCTAGGTGTAATCCATCCTTTATGCTTAATGTTTAAATTCAATTGTATTTCTCTTTTTGCGAACATGAGAGGCTAAATCCCCCTAGTTAGCTAGGGGGTGATTCGAAACCATGTTTATGCTTGCAATATGAATTGATTATATTTGGTTGGAATTTCATAAGTTGTGGATTCAATTTGTTTAACTGCTTGATCGATAACTTATTTATGTATGTTGATTGAGAGTGCACGCTTAATTTTCATGCATGAATATGACGCTAGAATATAAGTGAATTTCACCTAATAGTTATGAACTTATTTTCACAAGTAGTGGAGGTTGCTTATAAACAATCGCGTTAAATAAATTCTTGGCATAAGTTTCATGCAATCATAGTAACGAATGCCTCGTCAATACTTATAGTTTTCATGATGCTTAATGATTCTTGCTTGTATCTCTATTATGCAATTCATGTAGGGAACTTGTGGGGAATGCTTTGGGTTGTCGCATGCAATCATCCAATTCATTAACTTAAGGAAAACTTGACGGTTAATTTAAGCGGACCTAATTAACCCGGGGTGTTGAGTTTCATAATTTATCGAAAGACCAACTGAAAATCATTTTGTATGCAAGTGTAACATGTGTGGAGAAGAACCTTCTAGCTAGCATTCATTCCATATTTCATCACATTCATATTTAAATTCTGCCTTTAAATTACAATTTGTGCATTTAATTTATATTCGTCAAAACCACAATCCCCCTTTACCTTAGTGTCTAATTTAGTTAGAAAGTGTCTTAATTTGTGTTTATAAGTGTTTTGTATTCTTTGAGTCTTTTGATTTGTTTGAGTGTTTTTATTGTTAGTTTTGCATTCTTTGAGTCTAGTTTAGTGTTTCAAACTTTATTTTACGTTTTTGAGTCAGTTTCCAAGTGATTTTGCAATCCCTCCTAATCCCCGGTTAAGAACGATCCCTACTTATTTATATACTACAATTGTCACAAGAGGGTTTTAATTTGTGTGCTTAATTAGTTAGCATCAAATTTTTGGCGCCGTTGCCGGGGATTAGCAACTTTGCTAATCCCTTGGATTGTTTAATTTCTGTTTATTTATTTATTTTGTTGAAGTTTCTGAATTTGTTTTGTTTTGTTTTTCTTGTTTTATGTACTAGTGCATGACTCGGAGTTCTCAACCGATTCGTGAGCGTATCTCGGACTTTGACAGTGACTTTGAGAGGACTTTGAGACGAAGGAAGAAGCATCACGAATCAAATCCGCCAAGCCCGGAACCTGAGCTTGACGAACAAGGCTTAGAAGAGGAAGAAGAGGCCACGGCAGGGATTTTTGAGGAGCCACAAGACATGGCCGTAGACAACAGGACACTTAAGGAGCTTTCCGCTTCGGGATTGGCTAATGCAGCACCTTTGTGCATCCAATATCCCCCACCGGCCGAAGGGAAGACCGAGGAGTTTGAGTTGAAGTCAAGCTTGCTCCACCACATTCCGAAGTACCATGGGATGTCCATGGAGGATCCGAACAAGCATCTAAAGGAATTCGAGGTGGTGTGCTCAAGCATGACTCCCGTCAACGTTGACGGAAGTATTCTGAAGATGAAGGCTTTTCCATTCTCTTTAATGGACAAAGCCAAGGATTGGTTGTACGACTTAGCTCCCGGAACCGTTACATCGTGGGAGAGCATGAAGAGGGCTTTTCTGGAGAAGTTCTTCCCAACTTCTCGAATCATCCTTTTGCGTAAAAGGATAAGTGGTATACAGCAAGAAGATGGTGAGTCTTTTCCTACGTATTACGAACGTTTTAAATCTCTTGTTGCTTCTTGTCCACAACACCAGATGAAGGAGGAGTTGCTTCTGCAATACTTCTACGAGGGGCTCCTGCCAATTGAACGACAAATGCTTGACGCATCGGCGGGTGGAGCATTGGTGGATAAGACACCCATGGCGGCCAAGGTCTTGATCGCGAACCGAGCGTTGAACGCTCAACAATATGAGGGAGTAGGCCAAAGAGGACCCCCACGGCAGCAAGTGCATGAGGTAAGTTCCACCCCCGATATTCATTCCCAGTTAGCTAATCTTACGTCCATTGTGTCTCAGATGGCCGAAGGCATGAGGATGCAAGGACCGGTTGTATGCGGGGTGTGTTCGATCCAAGGACATGCTTCTGATAAGTGCCCGCAACTCATAGAAAATGGTGGATGGGAAAGCGCCAACGCGATTGGATTTCAGGGTCAAAACCAACCAAGGAACGACCCGTACTCGAACACTTACAATCCGGGTTGGAGAGACCACCCAAACTTCAAATGGAGAGAGCCCCAACAACCACCACAACAAGGGGGCTTTAGGCAACAACCTCCGGGCTTCTTCACCAAGCCATTCGCACCCACACAAGCACCTCCACAATCTGCCCAAACAAGTTCAGGTAACTCTTTAGACAATGATACACTTATTAAGATACTAACTAAGTTGTCTAATGGGCAGGAAGATCAAGCGAAGGCTATGCAAAACCAAGATAAGAGGGTGGATCAACTTGAGAAACAAATTGGGCAGATTGCCGAGTTTGTAGGTAAGTTTCGAGATCCCGGACAACTCCCTAGTTCCACCATTCCAAATCCGAAGGGAGGTTTCGAATCAGCTAAAGCAATCACCCTAAGAAGTGGTAAGGAAGTTGGGGCAGGTCCTACATCAAAAACAGGTCATAACCAGGATGAAAAGCTGCAATATGAAGAGGAGGAAGCAAGCAAGCCCACGGCAAGGGTACAAGCACCCTTGCCGCAACTATCAAGGGACATTAATGCACCCAACTCATCTCATTCGGCCACCAAAGGTAAGTTGGGGTCAAAATTGATTAATTCTAACTTTGTTCCACCCAATGTTCCTTTTCCTAGCAGATTTTTGCAATCCACGAAAGAAGAGGAGGAAAAAGATGTTCTAGAGACATTTAGAAAAGTTCAAGTCAACATACCCCTTTTGGATGCAATCAAGCAAATCCCGAAGTATGCGAAGTTCTTGAAAAAGCTTTGCACAACAAGGAAACGGATTCAAGAAAAAGAGGTGGTTCATGTAAGTGAGAATGTCTCTGCCATCTTGCAACGCAAACTACCTCCTAAATGCAAAGATCCAGGTAGTTTCACTATTCCTTGTGTAATTGGAAATACAAAGTTCGAACATGCCATGCTAGATTTAGGTGCCTCAATTAATGTCATGCCATATTCTGTTTATGCATCTATGAATCTAGGAGAGCTTAAAAAGGATGGTGTTATTATTCAATTAGCTGATAGATCTAATGCATACCCGAAAGGAGTTTTGGAGGATGTTTTGGTGCAGGTAGACCATTTGATTTTTCCTGCAGATTTCTATGTGCTTGACATGGAAGATTCGGCACACTCTCCATCATCACCACTCTTACTTGGACGACCTTTCATGAAAACGGCTCAAACCAAGATTGATGTGGCCAAGGGAGCAGTCACTATGGCCTTTGGTGGTGATATGATTAACTTTAAGATTCCTGAATCGATTGAGACTACTAATGATGTTCGTTCTTGTTGTGCCATTAATGTAATTGAACACATAGGGACGGAGTGTTCAACAAAGATCAAGAAGGAAGTTTCTCGAACTACCACCGAGAAGGAACTTGGAGTAGAGAACAAGGAATGCACGGCTCCAACCTTGAAAGGACCACAATTGGCCATGAGCAGCTCTTGTGCATCCGTCCATTGTGCTACCACTTCTTTGCCGTACAAAGGTAAGCCACCTATTCCAAATTTGATTCCCATTTCAACTAATAGGTTGTTACCTCGTGTGGTGCAGGTACCGAATCGAATTAAAAGTCATGGGAGAATTCGTGTTGATGTAGAAAAGAAAAACACGACAATAAGAAAGGATCATTATCCCACTCCATTCAAGGACCCAAAGCATGAAGTGGTTCGTCGGACAGATTGTAGTTGCACCCCTCTATGCCGTGGGGTTCCATAAACCTTCAAGTGGAAGTTTCGTCCGGCTGGAAGACGTTAAAGCAAGCGCTACTTGGGAGGCAACCCATGCAATCAACAAAGGAAGAACTTGGGAATCGCTCCACACTCAGATTTGCGTCCCTAAACCCTTCCCTTTGTTGCTTACTTTATGTTTTGTGTAATGTTTTTTTTAATTGTGTTTAAAACATTGAGGACAATGTTTAGTTTAAGTGTGGGGGGGTAACATTCTGTTTTGAGATATTTGTGCATGAAATTCGTAGGGTATTACAACCTAACATGTCTAAACTTGTTCTTTGCTGTTTTTAAGTGTTTTTAAGCTATTTTAGAGTGTTTTAGAGTGTGTTGACTTAAAAATCCGAAAATACCATAAAAATCTGAAAAATTGTTTTGAAAAACCCAAAAAGAGTTGTTTTTGTGTGTTTGCTTGTGTCGTAGGTCACCTTCCAACACAATGATGAGGATTTGGTTTTTAATTGCATGATGGTTAAAGAAAGTTACAAACATGGATGGACGTTTGATATACTCTTTGGTTTATGCTTGGTTGTCGTTATAGTTTACGAATTCACATGTAATCACAAATGATAAAAATTAGTTTTTGTAACATGCTTGAAGGAATGAACTCAAACAAACGCTACATCCCGGTGAGACTTGAGCCTAAACGTTATTTGGAGAGTTATAATCTTTGCATCATTGTTTTCTAAGCCGTTGCATGATCTCATTATTCTTTGCTTGGTTACTACTTAGAAGGCGTTTCATCACTTAGTTCCAAATGCTAGAACTCATGCCCATTTCATTCAAAGCATGTCATTGATTTGCATAACACATATTCAAGATGAAGTTGTGTAGTGACCACCACCATAGCCAAACAGCCATGTGCCCTTCACTCATTTTGTGTTTAAGTTTAACCCCATTGAGCCGTGTTAGCCCATATTCTTTGTTAACCCGCACTATCCTCACCTAGCCTAGATTAGGACCATCCTTACCCTTGTTCTTGAAGCATAGTAAGTATGATTGAATTCCCTTTTGATTAATGTGTTGCAGAAAATAAGTGTGGGGGAAAGTGTATTTATGTGAGTTTTTGTGCCATAGGCACGGAAAAAAAAAAAAAAAAAAAAAAAAAAGAAAAGAAAAGAATAAAAAAAAAAAATGAAAAAGAGTTGAAAAGAAGTGAAAAAGAGTTCCAAAGTATTGGTTGTTGAAGTAAGGGCCCAAAACAATGAATTAGGCCCTAAAAGTTGTTTGAATCTCCCCTATTTGTTTAAAAGTGGATTTCTGCGTTCTAAGGGAATTCTAGGTCTTAATTTCATTACTTTACTTACTATTGCTTAAAGAACTTTTGTTTATCCCTACCTTTCCGTGTTAGCCAATACCCCAAGCCCTGTTACAACCCTTGACTCCTATCTTGAGTGTTGTGCATTTCAATTGTGGAGTTTGAATTTGGTATGAGCATATGGTGTCACTGGTTCTCGCATCTAAGTAGTAGCATTCCATTCATGAGATCATATCTAAACACGTTTAATTACTCCAGAAATTGCTTTCTTTGTTATAACGTATGTGAGTACTAGTTTTTCATGTTTACATCAATCTTCTCACATATAACTAGTGTAGGGTGTGTAGTCAGAAAATCTGAGTGAAAATTGAGTGCATAACTAGTGAGGAATTGAGGGAATTCTCTAAGGCATGTTACTACATTCAAAATGTGTTTTAATTGATTAAGTGCGAACTAGTGAATGGTGACTATGATTAAGTATGAGCTTGAGGGGAAAGAAGACTAAAAGCTATGTGAGTAATGATCTTTTACATGTCATGTTTCTTTGGAAATCCCTGAGGCAAACGTTGGAAGGTTTAGGTTTTGTTTTGTTTGTTTTGTTTCGTTTTGTTTAGTTTAGTTGTTTTGTTTTGCTCGAGGACTAGCAAAAGTTAAGTGTGGGGGAATTTGATAGGAGCATATTCATGCGACTTAACTAGCTTGTTCTCGTGCGTTTATGTTGTGTTTACTTAGTTATTTTAGTGTTTAAGGCCACTTTTGTGTATTTTCAGATTATAAGGCCAAAGTGTGCAAGAAGATGCAAATTGGAGTCCTTTGGAGCGAAAGAGGAATGAATGAGTTGAAGACTTGAAGAAACGACGAATTCCTACTCCAATGATGAATTCTTACCAAAACGAGGAATCCTACTCAAACAAGGTTTCCTACTTGAAGTAGGGAAGTTAACCCTAAGTTTCCCGTTTTGGTAACCTTTCCTAAACTTAAACATCCGTATTTTCTAGCCACTTTGATGACCTTGTAGGCACTTTAGGACACAAAACCAAGGCCCTAGCCGCACCCTTTAATTATTCCCTTTTAATTTCTGATTTTATTTCCTAAATTCTAGCAGCCTTTAGGTGAATTTTAGTTAATAAAAATAAAAGAGGGTTTGAATTTCTAAGCCCTAGGGTTTCCACCATTTAGCCGCACCTTAGGGACCTTTTCTTATTTTTCTTTTCATATTTTTCAGCAAAATAAAATATAATAAAACAAATCAGCCACTAATCCTACATTTTTGCCGTGCCTTCAAGAATCATTCAGCCACCATAATTCCATTGACCCTAATTCATTCAGCCGCAATACTTGACCATTCTCCCTTAATTCATTCTTAAGCCGTGACTCCCATTTTTACATCCCATTATTAATTAAACCTAATATCCCAAAAATAACAGGCAGCCGTGCATCCCATTATTAATAAAACCTAATACTCCCAAAAATAAGAGGTGGCCGCAGCCACCTTCACCTATTTTTTCTTCTCTGCCGCCAATCACCACCCAATTCCAGCAGCTTTTCTTCCATTCACTCTTCCAAACCGTGCATTCCATCACCTTTGATCCCATTTTTTTATTCTCTTAAAAACTGTACCCTAATTCACCTTTTGTCCTTCACGCAGCCATTTTTCTTCCCATTAAAAACCCAATCACACACAGCAACCAGCCGTGCATCCCATTACACTTTCACCCTAACAAAGCCGCAGCAACCCTTCCATTCCAGCAGCCTCCCTAAACCGAAAGCCTTCACACACAACTGCCCATCATTGCCGCAGCAAAGAGAAGGAGGAAGAGGACTTAAAATCGCGCAGAAATTCAAGTGGATTTGTTGGGCGTTCTAGGTGTAATCCATCCTTTATGCTTAATGTTTAAATTCAATTGTATTTCTCTTTTTGCGAACATGAGAGGCTAAATCCCCCTAGTTAGCTAGGGGGTGATTCGAAACCATGTTTATGCTTGCAATATGAATTGATTATATTTGGTTGGAATTTCATAAGTTGTGGATTCAATTTGTTTAACTGCTTGATCGATAACTTATTTATGTATGTTGATTGAGAGTGCACGCTTAATTTTCATGCATGAATATGACGCTAGAATATAAGTGAATTTCACCTAATAGTTATGAACTTATTTTCACAAGTAGTGGAGGTTGCTTATAAACAATCGCGTTAAATAAATTCTTGGCATAAGTTTCATGCAATCATAGTAACGAATGCCTCGTCAATACTTATAGTTTTCATGATGCTTAATGATTCTTGCTTGTATCTCTATTATGCAATTCATGTAGGGAACTTGTGGGGAATGCTTTGGGTTGTCGCATGCAATCATCCAATTCATTAACTTAAGGAAAACTTGACGGTTAATTTAAGCGGACCTAATTAACCCGGGGTGTTGAGTTTCATAATTTATCGAAAGACCAACTGAAAATCATTTTGTATGCAAGTGTAACATGTGTGGAGAAGAACCTTCTAGCTAGCATTCATTCCATATTTCATCACATTCATATTTAAATTCTGCCTTTAAATTACAATTTGTGCATTTAATTTATATTCGTCAAAACCACAATCCCCCTTTACCTTAGTGTCTAATTTAGTTAGAAAGTGTCTTAATTTGTGTTTATAAGTGTTTTGTATTCTTTGAGTCTTTTGATTTGTTTGAGTGTTTTTATTGTTAGTTTTGCATTCTTTGAGTCTAGTTTAGTGTTTCAAACTTTATTTTACGTTTTTGAGTCAGTTTCCAAGTGATTTTGCAATCCCTCCTAATCCCCGGTTAAGAACGATCCCTACTTATTTATATACTACAATTGTCACAAGAGGGTTTTAATTTGTGTGCTTAATTAGTTAGCATCAATACGACAACCCAAAACATTCCCCACAAGTCCCCTACATGATTGCATAATAGAGATACAAGCAAGAATCATTACGCTCTATGAAAATTATAAGTATTGACGAGGCATTCGTTACTATGATTGCATGAAACTTATGCCAAGAATTCGTTTAACGCGATTGTTTATAAGCAACCTCCACTACTTGTGAATATAAGTTCGTAACTATTAGGTGAAACTCACTTATATTCTAGCGTCATATTCATGCATGAAAATTAAGCGCGCATTCTCAATAAACATACATAAATAAGTTATCAATCAAACGGTTAAACAAATTGAATCCACAACTTATGAAACGCAATTAGAAGTAATCAAATCAAAATGCAAGCATAAACATATATTTCGAATTATCCCCTAGCCAAGGGGGTTTTAGTTCCTCATGGTACAAAACAAAGAGAATCAAAGAAACACCTAAACATTCCAACAACTCAAACTTGAATTGTATGAACGTTTAGGCCCTCTTATCTTCCATTCCTCATTCGTACAAAACAAAGAGTATTGAAATTAAACATTGAAATCAAAGAAACACCTAAACATTCCAACAACTCAAACTTGAATTGTATGAACGTTTAGGCACTCTTCTCTTCCTCTTCGTTGTAGCACAAGGTCTAGGGATAGTTTGATGGTGTGAATGGTTTGGGGAGTGGTGGAAATGGAAGGATGGTGTTTGGATTGTAAGGGAGACTCACGGTTTTGGATTCTAAGGGGAAGTGTTTGTGTTAGTTGTGGTGTGAGAAATGGAGAGATGGAATGGGGAGTGAATGAATGAATTGTATGAATGCAATGCATGGTTTTATAGGGAGAGAATGGATGGGAGAACATGTGAATGGCAGCTAGGAATGATTAAAGAATGGAATGCTAGGTTGGAAATGCATGTGAATGCAAGGAGAAAAGCTGAAAATGCAAGGGAAGCTCACGGCACAATGTTGTTTTGCTTCTTGAAATGCATGTGAATGCATGTGAGTGCAATATGAAAAGAATGACTAATTAATGTATGTAGGGTGCAGCTAGGTTGGAAAGGTGTGGATTGTGGCTGCAATTTAGGGAAAGGAAATAGGTTTAATGCATAAATAAAAGGGCAAAGTGGCTGCAATGATGAAGAAAAGCTGGAATTGGTGTGGAAGGCACGGCAAAGACTTGTTGTTTGTGTGAAGTGTGTGTGAATGCATGTGAGTGGCTGATTTGTGGTGCAATGATGAAGAGTTGCATGTGGGTTAGGTTGGAATTGCATGCGGAATGGCTGGAATGAAAGGGAAGTCACGGCATTGAAGGTGTTTTGTGCTTGAAATGCATGTGAATGCATGTGAGTGCATGTGTTGGTGTTTTTTTGCATGGCTTTGATGGATTGTTTGATTGGGCTAGAGGTTTTCCATGGCTCAAAGGATTTGTTTGATTGGGCTAGGCCCTTTGTTTTATGTCCCAAAGAGCATACAAGGCTTCAATTTCGTCCATCCTCTTTGCTCCATGATTAAGCTATCCAATCCATGCCCAAAAATGCTCCAAATAGCCTCAAAATGCACTTTCTTGCTCCCTAAGCCCTTAGAACCTGAAAACACACAAAAGAAGCATAAATGACTAAAATAACTAGAGAAACATAACGTAAATGCACGAGAACAAGCCATTTAAGTCGCATGAATATGCTCCTATCAGTAGGGAATATCAAGAATTCATCAAAGAGGATGTTCTTGAGACAAACAACCCCAAAGAAGTTGAATTTTATGACACGGGACAAGGAACAATCCTCACATCAAATCTGACCAAGTGCAAAGTTCCTGAAATGTTCAAAGAAGATGTGTTTATCCTTGAGTTCTTGTTGGAGCACATAGGTAAGCCACCTCCTCCAATTTCAATTTCCTTTTATACTAATAGGTTGTTGATGATTCAGGCACCTAATCTTGAATTTAAACCATTACCGGATCATTTCAAGTATCACCTTCCATTCAAAGATCAATTCCATGCCATGGGCTCCAATGAAGTTTAAAGAGAGGTATCGTCCGGCAGGAAGACATTGAAGCAATCGCTTCTTGGGAGGCAACCCATGCATTCAACTAGAGAAGACTTGGGCAATCCAACAATTTATTCCAAACTATCAGATTTGCGTTCCTAACTCTCTCTCTATCTATCTCTTTATTGCTTTTATTTCGTCATTTTAGTAAGTTTATGTTGTTTGTTTTAATGTGAGTCTTTGTTTGAAACATTGAGGACAATGTTTGATTTAAGTGTAGGGGGTAAACAATTTGTTTTTGCATGATTTTCATGGGATTTTATCAACTATCACTTCTAATGTTGTTTCTCACTGTTTTTAAGTGTTTTTAGTGTGTTTTTATGTGTTTGGATCAGAAAATACGAAAATTTTACAAAAAAAAGTGAAAAACCCAAAAAGAGTTGTTTTTAAGTTGTTTTTGTGTGTTTGTTTGTGTCTTAGGGTACCTTCCAACACAATGATGAGGATTTGGTTTTTAATTGCATGACTGTTAAAGAATGTTGTAAACATGGATGGAAGTTTGATTTACTCTGTGGTTTATGCTTGGTTATAGTTATAGTTTACAAATTCACATGTAATCACAATGAAGGAAGGAACTCAAACTAAAACTACATCCCTGAGAGACTTGAGCCTAAAACGTTCTTTGGAGAGTATAAATCTATGATTTCTTGTTTTCTAAAGTCGTTGCATGATCTCATCATTCTTTGCTTGGTTGCTACTTTGAATGCATTTTCATCATTATAGTTCCAAATACTAGAACTTAAGCCCATTTCATTCAAAGCATGATATTGATTGCATAACATACAATAAGATGAAGTTGTTTAGTTAAACCAAACCCAAAAAGCCTAACCCTTTTGCATATGTATTGTAGGATTACCCCTTTTGAGCCTTTTCAAGCCTATTTTCTTTGTTAGCCACATTATCCTCACCTAGCCTAGATTAGGACTTTCCATACCTTTGTTCTTAAAGGATAGTGAAGCATGACTTAGAATGAATTCCTTTTGATCAACATATTGCAGAAAACCAGTGTGGGGGAAGGTAGTAGTTCACGACAAAGAAGAAAAATAAAAGAAAAAATTCGTGGAAAAATAAAAAGAAAAGAGAAAAGTTGTAAAAAGAAATAAAAAGGGTTGAAAAATAAGTGAGAATGAACTCACAAGTGTTTTTTGTTGAAGAAAGGGTCCAAAAAGTTTGAATTTGACCCTAAATGTTGCATGAATCTTCCCTTGTGTTTAAAAGTTAATTTCTGCCATCAAAAGTGAGTTTAAGTGTCAATTTCATTACTTTGCTTCCTATTGCTTTAAGAACCTTTGTTTTTCTTTACCTTTCTTTGTTAGCCAATACACTTAGCCTCGTTACAACCCTCAACTTCTATCTTGATGTTATGTGTTCAATATGTGGAGTTTGAATTTGGTATGAGCATATGGAATCATTGGTTCTCCTTCTAAGTAGTAGCATTCCATTCATGAGATCATATACATATCATTGTCATACATCCAGAAAATGTTTTCTTTGTTATAACATATGTGAGTGTTAGTTTACATGTTTAAATTAATCTTCTCACATATACCTAGTGTAGGGAGTGTAGTTAGAAAATCTGTGTGAAAATAGAGAGCATTCTAGTGAGGAATTGAGGGAATTCTCTAAGACATGTTACTACATTCAAAATGTTGTTTTAATTGATTAAATGTGAACTAGTAAGTGGTAACTATGGTTAAGTGTTTACTAACGTGTAAAGAAAGCCAAAAACCGTGGGAATGATGTTCTTTGATGTGTCATGTTCGTTGGAAATCCCTGAGGTACATGTTGGAAGGTCTAGAGTTTGTTTTGTTTTGTTAGTTTTGTTAGTTTTGTTTTGCTCGAGGACTAGCAAAAGCTAAGATGCAAGAAGGTGCATTTTGGAGCCTTTTGGAGCAAAATTGGGCTTGGAATGGATAGCATGTGCTTGGAGCAAAAGGAATGGACGAAATTGAAGACCTAAAGATGTTAGGATTCCTAATCAAAGAAGGATTCCTAATCAAAAGAGGAATCCTAGTCAAAAAAGGTTTCCTATTTTGGTTTAACCTATCCTAATCCTAAATGTCCCTAAATTCCAGCAACATTCAAGGTTTCTTATGCATTTTAGGACACAAACCAAAGGTACCTTCTCTTCTACTCTTTGCCGCACCCTCCTTACCCTTTTCTTCCAAATCTGCCACATATCTTCCTTTTCCTAGATGTGCCGCACCCCACATTCCCTTATTCCCCCTTCCCTTGCATTAAAACACCTTTCCCTTTCTCCCTAGGTGCTGCCACACCTTTTCCTTCCCTTTTCCTCTTAGGATTCTGATTTGTTACCCTTTTCTTGGAGGATTTGGAGTCTTAAAACCTTCCCAAATTAATTACTTAATGTTTTAATCTTTCTCCCTCTATATATACATAATTTGCCGCACATATTACTCTCTCTGACTCTCTCTCATTCTCTCCATTCATTCAGCCATCATCCACCCTCTACCACCATCCAACCTATCCATCCATCACCATGATTCATACCCAAACACCCTTGTGCTGCAACAAAGAAGGAGAAAGAAGAGAGGAAAAGCCTTGGACATTTTGGCCATTCAAGCTTGGATTGTTGGAGCGTTTCTAGGTGTATTCAATCTTTGTTTTCAATGTTTAATTTATATTCTCTTTGTTTTGTTGTAAACATGAGGAGCTAAACTTGTTTTAACTAGGGCAGACTTTGAAACCATGATTATGTTTGCAATATTAATTGATTAATTCCAATTGTGACTTCATAAATTGTGAAGCAATTTACTTAACCGTTTGATTGATAACTTATTCTTGTTTGTTGATTAAGGGTGCACACTTAGTTTGCATGCATGAATTTGTTGCTAGAATATAAGGGAGTTTCACATAATTGTTACAAACTTATATTCACCAGTAGTTAAGGTTGTTTTCACAATCATGTTAAGTAAATTCCTAGCATGAGTATCATGATGTCATAGTTACAAGTGCTTTGTCAATACTTATGATTTTCATAGAACGTAATGATCTTTGATTGTATCTCTATTATGATGTCATGTAGGGGACTTTTGAAGAATGCTTTGGGTTGTCGAATGATGTCATCCAATCCAATAACTAAAGGAAAATTTGAGGGTTAATTAGTGATGTCACGGTTAATCTAGGGTGTTGAGGTTCATGGTTTATTGAGAAAGCAACTGGAAATCAATTTGTATGCAAGTGTGTCATGTGTGGAGAAGGATCCTCTAGCTATCCAATCATCCATAGTTTTTCCCAAATTCGTCCAAATCTCATTTAAGTCTTTTAGTTATTTGTTTTTATCTTAAATTCGTCAAAAACCCAATCCCCTTTACTTTGTTGAGTCAAATCTGTCATATTGTGTGTTTTTAAGTATTTTGAGTCAAAACCAATTCTATTTTCGTCCAAATTGAGTCCTGGAGTTAGTTTGAGTCTATTTGGTTGTTTTGTGTTGTTTTGAGTCTTTTGAGTTTGTTTTGAGTCATATAAAATTAGTTAAGAGTCTTTGAGTTTGTTGAAGTGTTTTTAAGCATATTTTGTTTCTTTGAGTCAGTTTTCATTAGATTAGCAATCCCTCCTAATCCCCGGCGTAGAACGATCCCTACTTATATCTATACTACATTTGTCAAAAAGAGGGTTTAATTTGAGTGCTATTATTTATCACATCAGTAAGAATATCTTAGACTTTGACGTCGATTTCGAGCGAACTTTAAGAAGGAAGAAGAATCAACAAGAGCCTTAACCACCTCAACCTACACCAGATCTTGAAGAAGACGAAGTACAAGTGGAAGAGGAGGCCACAGCTCAGATTTTTGAGGAAGAACAAGCTATGACAGCTGACAATCGAACAATCAAGTAGCTTTCCGCTTCGGGATTGGACAATGCCATGGCTCTATGCATTCAATATCCAAGGGCAACCCCAGACAAAGCCGACGAGTTCAAATTAAAGTCTAGCTTTCTGCACCATATTCCTAAGTTCCATGGGTTGTCCATGGAAGATCCTAATAAACACTTGAAGGAGTTTGAGGTTGTTTGCTCAAGCATGACCCCGGTGAATGTTGATGGGAGCATTTTGAAGATGAAGGCTTTTCCTTTTTCTCTCTTGGAAAAGGATAAAGATTGGTTGTATGAACTAGCCCCTGGAACTGTCACATCTTGGTAGAGTATGAAACGGGCGTTTTTGGAGAAGTTTTTCCCAACTTCTCGAGTCATTCTTTTACTTAAAAGAATTAGTGGCATTTAGCAAAACCAAGGTGAATCATTTCCAACTTATTATGAACATTTTAAAACTCTTGTTGCTTCGTGTCCACAACACCAAATAAATGAGGAGCTTTTTCTTCAATATTTTTATGAAGGGCTTCTACCAATTGAACGCCAAATGCTAGACGCCTTAGCGGGAGGAGCTTTAGTGGACAAAACGCCCATGGCTGCCAAGACTCTCATTGCCAACCGAGCTTTCAATGCTCAACAATATGAAGGCATTGGTCAAAGAGACATACCACGGCAGCAACAAGTTAATGAGGTAAGTGCTATTTCCGAACTTCAAAATCAAATGGCTAATCTTACTTCTCTTCTTTCGCAGGTGATTGAAATACGAAAAGTACAAAGTGTGGCTGTTTGTGGCATGTGCTCAATGAATGGACATCTCATGGATAAGTGCCCTTAATTGATCGAGAACGGAGGGTGGGAATCTGCCAATGCTGTGGGTTATGGGAGTCAAAACCAACCAAGGAGTGATCTTTTTTCTAATACATACAATCCCGGTTGGAAAGATCATCCAAATTTCAAATGAAGGGAGCCCCAATAACCCCAACAACAAAGTGCATTTAGGCAGCAACCTTCGGGATTTTACCAAAGGCCATATGCACCCACACAACCCCAAGCACAACCTGCCTAATCCAAATCAGGTTCGTCCATAGATAATGATCAAAATTTTCAATTACTAACTTCTATGGCGCAAGGAATGCAAAATAGGGACAAAAAGGTTGATGAATTAGAGAAGCAAGTGGGGCAGATTGCGGAGTTCATGGGCCAATTCAGAGAACAAGGCAAGTTTCCTAGTTCAACCGTTGTCAACCTAAAAGGTGGATTCGAATTTGCCAAAGCAATCATGTTGCGAAGTTGAAAACAAGTTGGAACGGCCTCACAACCATCTAAATCAGCCCCATTTGAGGACGAAAAGTTGCAATTCGAGGAGGAGGAACAAGAGCAAGCCACGGCAAAGGTTGCACTACCCATGCCGCAGCCACCCAAACAAGCCCATTCGTCTTCCAAAGGTAAGGAGGTTCCAAATTTGATTATTTCTAATGTTATTCCCCCAAATGTACCCTTTCCTCGTAGATTCATGCAATCGAAGAAGGTGGAGGCTGAAAAGGACATTTTGGAGACATTTAGAAAAGTACAAGTCAATATACCACTTTTGGATGCAATTAAGCAAGTTCCCAGTTATGCCAAGTTTTTAAAAGAACTTTGCACCACTAGGAAGAGAATCTTGAACAAAGAGGTTGTCAAGGTAAGTGAAAATGTCTCAGCCATCCTACATCGTAAAATGCCCCCTAAATGCAAAGATCTGGGTAGTTTTACAATTCCTTGTGTTATTGGCAATAATCGTTTTGAACATGCCATACTAGACTTAGGTGCATCTATTAATGTCATGCCTTACTCAATTTTTGCATCTATGAACCTAGGTGAGTTAAAAAATGATGGTGTGATTATTCAATTGGCCGATAGATCTAATGCCTATCCAAATGGTGTTTTGGAAGATGTTTAAGTGTAGGTCAATCATTTAATCTTTTTGGCGGATTTCTACGTGCTTGAAATGGAAGAATCAAACCATTCCCCTTTGTTGCCAATCCTGCTTGGACGCCCATTCATGAAAACTGCCTGCACTAAGATTTATGTCTTTAATAGGACTTTGACAATGGAATTTGATGGGGAAGTTATTAATTTCAATCTTTCTGAATCTATCAAGTACCTTAGTGATGATCATTCATGTTTTTCTATTGATGTAATTGATTCCTTGGCGCAGGACCATTTTGAACAATTGAATGAAGATGCACTTGAATTGGTCATTACAAAAGGAATGGAAGTCAAGAACAATGGATCAGTGATGTGATAAATAATAGCACTCAAATTAAACCCTTTTTTTGACAATTGTAGTATAGATATAAGTAGGGATCGTTCTAGGCTGAGGATTAGGAGGGATTGCTAATCTAATGAAAACTGACTCAAAGATACAAAAATATGCTTAAAAACACTTAAACAAACTCAAAGACTCTTAACTAAACCTACATGACTCAAAATAAACTCAAAAGACTCAAAACAACACAAAACAATAAAAAAGACTTAGACTAGACTCTAGGACTTACTTTGGACGAAAATAGAATTGGTTTTGACTTAAAACACTTAAAAACATACAATAGCTCAGATTCTAACCTAATTGACACTTAAAACAAAGAGGGGTTTTGGTTTTGACGAATTTGAACTAAAACAAAACAGAAACTAAACTAGACAAAGTTATGAACAAATTTGGGTATATGGATGGGTGATTAGCTAGGTAGAGGGTCTTTCTCCACACATGACACACTTGGATACAAATTGATTTCCAGTTGCTTTTTCGATACACCATGAACCTCAACACCCCAGATTAACCGTGACATCACTAATTAACCCTCAAATTTTTCTTAAGTTATTGGATTGGATGACATCATACGACAACCCAAAGCATTCTTCAAAAGTTCCCTACATGACATCATAATAGAAATACAATCAAAGATCATTACGTTCAATAAAAATCATAAGTATTGACAAAGCACTTGTATCTATGACATCATGATACTCATGCTAGAAATTTACTTAACATGATTGTGAAAACAACTTAACTACTTGTGAATATAAGTTTGTAACGATTATGTGAAACTCCCTTATATTCTAGCACCAAATTCATGCATGCAAACTAAGTGTGCACCCTTAATCAACAAACAAGAATAAGTTATCAATCAAACGATTAAGTAAATTGCTTCACAATTTATGAAGTCATAATTGGAATTAATCAATTCATATTGCAAACATAATCAGGGTTTCAAAGTCTCCCCTAGTTAAAACAAGTTTAGCTCCTCTTGTTTACAACAAAACAAAGAGAATATAAATTAAACATTGAAAACAAAGATTGAATACACCTAGAAACGCTCCAACAATCCAAGCTTGAATGGCCAAAACGTCCAAGGCTTCTCCTCTCTTCTTTCTCCTTCTTTGTTGCTACACAAGGGTGTTTGGGTATGAATTATGGTGATGGATGGATAGGTTGGATGGTGGTAGAGGGTGGATGATGGCTGAATGAATGGAGAGAATGAATTTGGATGTCTAGAGAGCCTAATATGTGCGGCATATTATGTATATATAGAGGGAGAAAGGTTAAAGTCTTAATTAAATGTTTTGGGAAAGAATTTAGCTCCAAGTCCTCAAGGAAAAAGGGTAACAAATCAGAATCGTAATGGAAAAGGGAAGGGAAAGGTGCGGCACATCTAGGAAAAGGAAGATATGTGGCAGATTTTGGAAGAAAAGGGTAAAGAGGGTGCGGCAAAGACTAAGAGAAAAGGGACCTTTGGTTTGTGTCCTAAAATGCATAAGAAACCTTCAATGTTGCTGGAATTTAGGGACATTTAGGATTAGGAAAGGTTAAACCAAAACAGGAAACCTTGACTTAACTTTCCTACTTCAAGTAGGAAACCTTTTTTGACTAGGATTCCTCTTTGGATTAGTGATGCAAACTAAATAAGCACACAAATTAAAACCCTCTTGTGACAATTGTAGTATAAGAATAAGTAGGGATCGTTCTTAACCGGGGATTAGGAGGGATTGCAAAATCACTTGGAAACTGACTCAAAAACGTAAAACAAAGGTTAAAACACTAAACTAGACTCAAAGAATGCAAAACTAAACAATAAAAACACTAAAACAAATCAAAAGACTCCAAACAGCACCAAAACACTCAAAACTGCCTTAAAAACACTTTCTGGGCAGTTTTGAGCACTTTGGTGAATTTGGACGAATTTGGATAATAACTTGAATCAAAACACTTAAAAACACAAACTAAGACACTTTCTAACTAAATTGGACACTAAAGTAAAGGGGGATTGAGGTTTTGACGAAATTAAACTAAATGCACAGATTGTAATTTAAAGGCAGAATGCAAATATGAATGTGATGAAAATATGGATGAATGCTAGCTAGAAGGTTCTTCTCCACACATGTCACACTTGCATACAAGATGATTTTCAGTTGGTCTTTCGATGAATTATGAAACTTAACACCCCGGGTTAATTAGGTCCGCTTAAATTAACCGTCAAGTTCTCCTTAAGTTAATGAATTGGATGGGTTAGCGCATACGCAATTCAAAACATTCTCCAAAAGTCCTTTACGTGAAAAGCACAATAAAGATACAATCAAAGATCATTAAGCATCATGAAAACTATAAGTGTTGACGAGGCATTCGTTACTATGATGAGCATGAAACTAGTGCCAAGAATTCATTTAACGCGATTGTTTATAAGCAACCTCCACTACTTGTGAATATAAGTTCATAACTATTAGGTGAAATTCACTTATATTCTAGCGTCATATTCATGCATGAAAATTAAGCGTGCACTCTCAATAAACATACACAAATAAGTTATCAATCAAGCAGTTAAACAAATTGAATCCACAATACATGGAATTCCAACCAAAGGTAATCAATTCATATTGCAAGCATAAACATGGTTTCGAATCACCCCTTAGCTAATTAGGGATTTAGCCTCTCATGTTCACAGAAAGAGAAATAAAATTGAATTTAAACATAAAGAACAAAGGATTGATTACACCTAAAACGCCCAAGGAATCCACTTGAATTTCTGCACGTTTAAGGTCCTCTTTCTTCTTCTCCTTGCTGCGGCAGAGATGGTGTGGGGTTGATTTGGATGATTTTCTGGTTTTAGGATGGATTTATGGAAGTGTGGTGGTGCGGCAAGGTGGTGGAATGGTGTATGAAGGTGTGGAAGGTGGCTGAAAGGGTTATGGTGGCTGCGGCAATGGTGGGAAGTGGCTGGAATGGGTGGTGAAGGCTGCGGCTGGTAGGTTTTTAGGTGATGGGATGCACGGTTTTGGGAGAGAATGGTTGCGGCTTAGGGTGAATATGTGAATGATGGTGGCTGACTTAGAATGAAGAATGAATAAAATGTGAAGGAGCTAGGGTGAATAATAGGTGCGGCTGAGATGGGAGGAGAAGAATTAGGGTGAATTGGATGGGGACTTGCGGCTAAGATGGGTTTTGAATGAATGAATGGCTACGGATTCAAGGGAGTGTATAGAAGGGTGCGGCTAGGTTGTAAAATGTGTAGGGTTTCAGAAAATAAACCCTAGCTTATTAAAATTAGATTAAAGTTAATTCAAAGGCTGCTAGAATTAGGGAATTAAATCAGAAATTAAAGGGGAATAATTAAAGGGTGCGGCTAGGGTTAGGTTAGGAGAGGGAAATAGGGTTTAATTGCACAACATTAGACAAAAGTGCCCCCCCTTGCACAGCAAGGGAAGGGAATTAGGGTTAAGGCACGGCAAGGTTGTGTAATTGGGCTAGGGCCTTGGTTTTGTGTCCTAAAGTGCCTACAAGGCCTTCAAAGTGGCTAGAAAATACGAACGTTTAAGTTTAGGAAAGGTTACCAAAACGGGAAACCTAGGGTTAACTTTCCTACTTCAAGTAGGAATCCTTGTTTGAGTAGGAATCCTCGTTTTGGTAGGAATTCATCATTGGAGTAGGAATTCATCGTTTCTTCAAGTCTTCAACTCATTCATTCCTCTTTTGCTCCAAAAAGCTCCAATTTGCATCTTCTTGCACACTTTGGCCTTATAATCTGAAAATACACAAAAGTAGCCTTAAACACTAAAATAACTAAGTAAACACAACATAAATGCACGAGAACAAGCTAATTAAGTCGCATGAATATGCTCCTATCAATTAGGAATCGATCTTTGATTAGGAATCTGCCTTTGATTAGGAATCCTAACATCTTTAGGTCTTCAATTTCGTCCATTCTTTCTGCTCCAAGCATATGCTGTCCATTCCAAGTCCAATTTTGCTCCAAAATGCTCCAAAATGCACCTTTTTGCTTCCTTAACCATATGAACCTATAAACACACGAAAATAGCTTAAACTACTAAAATAACTATGAACTAACAACATAAATGTACGAAAAAAAGCTAATTAAGTCGCCTAAATTTGCTCCTATCAATCAGCCACATTGGTCACCCACGACATGCATGGAGAACACCGTGTCGTGCCCCCTAATGTAGAGATGATTGAGATGGTGGCTGTCCTTGAGTCATTGCCACTACAATCTGGTAAGTCTTCGGACCCAATTTCAATTTCAATTTCCACTAATAAGCCCCTTCCTTCAGTTATGTAGCCACCTTCTCTTGAACTAAAACCATTGCCAAGCCATTTAAAGTATGTTTTCTTGGGAGACCAAGAGACCTTGCCCGTCATTATCTCCTCCTCACTCACGGCACAAGAAGAAGGTAAGTTAGTGAGGGTGTTAAAGGAGTACAAAACAACAATTGGTTGGACCTTGGCCGACATCAAGGGAATAAGCCCTTCCACATGCATGCATCTTATACTTTTGGAGGAGGGATCTAAAACATCTCAAGAGGCTCAACGCCGACTCAACCCTCCAATGATAGAAGTTGTGAAGAAGGAGATAATCAAGCTATTGGATTGTGGAGTGATCTATCCAATTTCGGATAGTTGTTGGGTTTCTCCGGTTCAATGTGTTCCAAAGAAATCTGGAGTAACTATGGTGACAAATGCCGAAAATGAGCTTGTTCCTACTCGAATCCAAACAGGTTGGGGGGTTTGTATTGATTATAGGAAGCTCAATGCCACTACAAGGAAGGATCATTTCCCTTTGCCTTTCATTGATCAAATGCTTGAAAGGTTAGTGGGTTATGCCTTTTATTGTTTTCTTGATGGATATTCAGGTTATAATCAAATTATGATAGGTCTGGAAGATCAAGAAAAAACCACTTTCACATGCCCCTTTGGTACATTTGCTTATCGTCGCGTGCCATTTGGTTTATGCAATGCACCTACCACATTTCAAAGATGCATGATGAGCATATTTTCAGATTATGTGGAGAAAATTATTGAAGTTTTTATGGATGATTTCAACGTTTTTAGTGATTCATTTGATGGTTGTTTGAATAATCTCAGTTTGATTTTAAAACGATGCATTGAAACTAATCTTGTTCTAAATTGGGAAAAATGTCATTTCATGGTTAAACAAGGCATAGTTTTAGGTCATATCATTTCTGAAAAAGGTATTGAGGTTGATAAATCAAAGAGAGATCTTGTGCGCCACTTACCCTCTCCTACTTTGGTTAGAGAGGTTCGTTTTTTCCTTGGACATGCAGGTTTTTATCGAAGATTCATTAAGGATTTCTCAAAGGTTTCCCAATCTCTTTGCCGTCTCCTACAAAAAGATGTGACTTTTGATTTCAATAAGGAGTGCACGGTAGCCTTCCAACACCTCAAGGACTTACTAACCACGGCACCCATCATTGTTCCACCTGATTGGAGCCTTCCTTTTAAGCTCATGTGTGATGCATCCGATTATGCGTTAGGGGCTGTTTTAGGCCAAAGAAAGGACAAGAAGCCGCATGTTATCTACTACACATCTTGGATATTGAATGATGCTCAATTAAACTATTCGACCACTGAAAAAGAACTTCTTGCCATTGTCTTTGCTTTAGATAAATTTCGATCATATTTAATTGGTACTAAGGTTATTATTTTCACTGATCATGCAGCTTTAAAGTATTTGTTCACCAAGAAAGAAGCCAAACCAAGGCTAATTCGATGGATGTTGTTTCTTCAAGGGTTTGACATCGAAATTAGAGACAAAAAGGTGAGTGAAAACGTGGTGGCTGACCACCTAAGCCGTATGGTACACGAGGATGAGCCCTTAACTATTTCAGAAACATTCCCTGATGAGCAGTTTCTATCCATTAAGGTAAGTGAGCCTTGGTATGCTGATTTGGTGGCTAAACAAGTTCCAAACACTCTAAACAGAAACCAACGTGATAAATTGAAAAAAGATGCTAGATTTTATGTTTGGGATGATCCATACTTGTGGAAATATTGCTCAGATCAGATTATACGTAGGTGTGTGCATGACATGGAATTTAATTCTATTTTAACATTCTGTCACACTTATGCATGTGGGGGACACTTTGGGACACAACGCACAGCCCTTAAGGTTTTACAATGTGGATTTTATTGGCTTACTTTATTTAAGGATGCTAGAACCTTTTGTATGTCTTGTGATCGTTGCCAAAAGAATGGGTAATATAAGTGCAAAGGATCAAATGCCGCAAAATGTCATACTTCCTGTTGAAATTTTTGATGTTTGGGGCATTGATTTTATGGGTCATTTTCCTTCCTCACATGGTTTCCTTTATATCTTACTTGCTGTGGATTATGTGTCGAAATGGGTGGAAGCAAAGGCCACCCGAACTAATGATTCTCGAGTGGTTGTAGATTTCATTAGAACTAACCTATTTGCAAGGTTTGGAATGCCATGAGTAATCATAAGTGATGGAGGTTCTCACTTTTGCAATCGAACCATTGAGGCTTTGCTCAAGAAGTACAACGTTACACATCAGGTTTCAACACCTTATCATCCTCAAACCAATGGGCAAGCCGAGGTTTCAAATAAGGGGATCAAGCAAATTCTAGAGAAGACCGTTGCGCCAACAAGGAAAGATTGGAGCGTACGTTTGGAGGATGCATTGTGGGTATATCGCACGGCATATAAAACACCCCTTGGCATGTCCCCATTTCGGCTAATCTATGCCAAACCATGCCATCTTCCCGTAGAATTGGAGCACAAGGCGCATTGGGCTGTCAAAACATTCAACATGGACCTTGATGCCACTGGAATTCATCGGAAGCTCTAATTGAATAAACTTGAAGAGATTAGGCATGAGGCTTATGAAAACGCTCCAATTTACAAGGAGAAGACAAAGGCTTTCCATGATAAGATGTTTCGAGGCAAATCATTCTCCATTGGGCAGAAAGTGCTACTCTTTAATTCCTGCCTTCACTTGTTTCCTGGTAAGTTGCGTTCTAAGTGGGTTGGCCCGTTTGTTATTACTAATGTCTTTCCTTATGGTGCAATCCAAGTTCAAAGCTTGAAAACAGGACAAGAATTCAAAGTGAATGGCCATCGGTTAAAGCCCTACTATGAGAATTTCGAGGAACATGTGGTGGATGATGTACCCCTCCATGTCATGGGCTCCAATGAAGCCTAAAATGAGGTATTGTCCAACTGGAAGACGTTAAAGCAAGCGCTTCTTAGGAGGCAACGCATGCATTCAACAAGGAGAAGATGGAAGTTCCACTCCAAACCCAAATTTGCGTTTCTAAACCCTTCTCTTTGCTGCTTTATTTTATCATGCTTAGTTGTCTGTTATTTGTTGCTTTTGTGTGAGTCTTCGTGTGAAACATTGAGGACAATGTTTAATTTAAGTGTTGGGGGGGGGGGGGGGGGTAAACAAGTGTTTTTATGCAAATTCGTGGGATTCTATCACCTATCACTTCTAATGTTGTTTCGCACTGTTTTTAAGTGTTTTTAGTGCATTTTGAGTTGTTTTGGTGTGTTTTGAAGTAAAAATCCGAAAATTGAAAAAAAAAATTGAAAAAAGTGTTTTGAAAAAGCCAAAAAGAGTTGTTTTTGTGTGGTTTTTGTGTCTTAGGGTACCTTCCAACACAATGATGAGGATTTGGTTTTTAATGCATGACTGTTAAATAGAGTTACAAACATGGATAGAAGTTTGATATGCTCTTTAGTTTATGCTTGGTTATAGTTATAGTTTACGAATTCACATATAATCACAAAGGATAAAATCAGTTTTTGTAACATGCTTGAAGGAAGGAACCCAAACTAACGCTACAATCCTGAGAGACTTGAGCCTAAACTTTATTTGGAGAGTTATTAATCTTGATTTCTTGTTTTCTAAAGTCGTTGCATGATCTCATTATTCTTTGCTTGGTTGCTACTTAGAATGCATTTCATCACTATAGTTCAAAATACTAGAACTCATACACGTTTCATTCAAAGCATGACATTGATTTGCTTAACACATATTCAAGATGAAGTTGTTTAGTAGTCACCACCATAACCAAATAGCCGAATCCACCCTCGTCATATGTATTGTAGGATTAGCCACTTTGAGCCTTATTTAGCCTATTTTTTTTGTTAACCACATTATCCTTACCTAGCCTAGAATAGGACTTTCCATACACTTGTTCTTGAAGTATAGTGGAGCATGACTTATAAGGAATTCCTTTTGAGTGACATTATTGCAGAAAACAAGTGTGGGGGAAGGGATTTGTGTGTGTGTGTGTGTGTGTGCCAAAGTCTTAAAAGAGGCATGGAAAAAAAAAAGAAAAAAGAAAAAAAAAACACGAAAAAGAAGAAGAAAATAAGGAAAAGGAGTTGAAAATAAGTGAGAGTAAAGTCACAAGTGTTGATTGTTGAAGAAAGGGTCCAAAAACTTTGAATATGCCCTAAGTTTTGTGTGAATCCCCTTGGGGTGTTTGAAGTAGCTTTCGGCTTTCTAAAGTGAATTCTAAGTCCCTAATTCATTACTTTGCTCACTATTGCTTTAAGAACATTTGTTTATCCTTTACCTTTCGTTGTTAGCCAATAACTTTGCCCCGTTACAACCCTTTGACTTCGATCTTGATTGTTATGTGTTTCAATATGTGGAGTTTAGAATTGGTTTGAGCATATGGTATCCCTGGTTCTCGCGTCTGAGTAGTAGCATTCCATTCATGAGATCATCTATATACATGCATTAATAATTCCAGAAAGTGCTTCCTTCGTTTAAAACATATGTGAATGGCTCGTCTACATGTTTACATCAATCTTCTCACATATACCTAGTGTAGGGAGTGTAGTCAGAAAATTTGAGTGAAAATAGAGAGTATATCCAATGAGGAATTGAGGGAATTCTCTAAGGCATGTTACTACATTCAAAATGTTGTTTTAATTGATTAAATGTGAGCTAGTGAATGGTGACTATGATTAAGTATGCTCGAGGGTAAGGATTGCTTAAATCTATGTGAGTGGTGATCTTTGACATGTTATGTTTCATTGGAAATCCCTGAGGCAAACGTTGGAAGGTTTAGAGTGTGTGTTTTGTTTCTTTTGTTTGTTTGTTTTGCCCGAGGACTAGCAAAAGCTAAGCGTGGAGGAATTTGATAGGAGCATATTTATGCGACTTAGTTAGCTTGTTCTTGTGCATTTGTGTTGTTATTTCTTAGTTAATGTAGTATTTCAAGTCATTTTTGTGTGTTTGTAGGTCCAAAGGGTTAAAGTACCAAGAAAGTGAATTTTGGTGCATTTTGGAGCAGTTTTGGGCACTAAACGGATAGCTTGCATATGGAGCAAGGTGGATGCACGAATTTGGAGTCAAAAGAGGCTAGGAACATGCTAGAAATCAGAAAAGGAAAGTTCAAGACAAAAAAGATAAGGAAAGAGCAAGAAATATGGAAAATTTGTCCTAACAACCTTATCTTATTCAAACCTTATCCTATCTTATCCTAACCTAATCTTGTTCCACCTTAATCCTAACTGCAAGTGGACCTAAAAACATGATTTCTAGAAGCCTTATCTGACCCTAAAAGGGTGCCGCATCCTTCCCCCTTTTATCTCTTCTAGAAAACCCAAAATCAGCCACAAAACACCTAGTTTCTAGAAGGCCCAATTTTGGACGAATTTCCTAAACCTTTTTCCTTTTGGATTCTGATTTGTTAGGCCTTATTCCTTGTGGATTTGGGTTATACAAATCCTTTTGTGAAATTAATTGGGCCAAACCCTCTCCTAAGTGGATTTAATGGCTTGTGTCGAAACCTAGGGCCCTAATCCTTAAAAATCTGCTGAGTTGTAACCCTAATCTAATTAACCCTAGGGTTGGCTGAACTATATATACATATTTTTAGCCACAAATTCGCATAAACCCTTTATGCTATTCAGAAAACCCTTGCTGCAACCTTCCACCCTAATTCTCCGTCATTCATTCAATCCCCACACCTCTATACACAATTTGCCGCACCCTTTCACCCTAATCAGCCATCATTCATCATCCTAAGCAAGAAGACACCATTCAAAACCCCCAAAACCACCACCCACACCTTGTGCCGCAACATGGAAGAAGGAGGAAAGCCTTAGACGTGCATGCCATTCAACTTGGAGTTGCTGGAATGCTTTAGGTGTAATCTTTCTTGTGTTTTTCAACGTTTAAATTCAAGAATCTTTGCTTTGTGAGTATGAGGAACTAATCCCCTCTTAGCTAGGGGGAATTTCGAAACCATGGCTATATTTGCATTATGATTTGATTACTTCCAGTTGTGATTTCATGAATTGTGAATTCAATTTACTTATCTATTTGAATTAAAACTTGTTTGTGTTTGTGGGTTGAGAGTGCACACTTAATTTGCATGCATAAATCTGATGCTAGGACATAAGGGAGTTTCACCTAATCAGTGTGAACTTATATTCATAAGTAGTAAAGGTTGTTAGTCACAATCATGTTAAGTAAATTCTTGGCATAAGTATCATGCGCTTTCATAGTTACGAATGCCTCGTCAACACTTATGATCTTCATGGAAATTAATGATCTTTGATTGTTTCTCTATTATGCGCTTTCATGTAGAGAACTTTTGAGGAATAATTTGATTGCAAGGCGCTAATTCCATTCAATTCAATGACTTAAGGAAAATCTAAGGGTTAATTTAAGCGTACCTAATTAACTTGGGGTGTTGAGGTTCATGGTACATTGAAAAAACAACTGGAGATTGTTTTGTATGCAAGTATGTCAAGTGTGGAGAAAGACCTCCTAGCTAGCCCATCATCCATCTATTTCCACCAAATTCGTGCAAATCTGCCTAGTTTGAGTTCTTGTTTTGTTTACTTTATTTTGGTCCAAAACCAAATCCCCCTTTATTTTAGAGTGTCTAACTAGTTAGAATCTGTTTTAGATTGTGTTTTCAAGTGTTTTGAGTCAAGTTAAAACCAAAATTTGTCCAAAATTGTGTTTAGACTCAAATCTGCCCAGTTTGTGTTTTTAGGCAGTTTTGAGTGTTTTTTGCTTATTTTGAGTCTTGTGAACTTGTCTTGAGTCTTTTAAGTTGAGTTAAGTGTTTTAAAGCTTAGTTTTATCTATTTGAGTTAGTTTAAAGTGTTTAGCAATCCCTCCTAATCCCCGGTTTAAGAATGATCCCTACTTACATATATACTACAATTGTCAAAAGAGGGTTTAATTTGTGTGTTAAGTTAATTTTCGCATCATTTTGTGGCTGATTTTGGGTTTTCTAGAAGAAATAAAAGGGGGAAGCATGCGGCACCCTTTTATGGTCATATAAGGCTTCTAGAAATTAGGTTTTTAGGTCCACTTGCAGCTAGGAATAAGGTGGAACAAGATTAGGCTAGGATAAGATAGGATAAGGTTTGGATAAGATAAGGTTGTTAGGATAAGTTTCCATATTTCTTGCTCTTTCCTTATCTTCTTTGTCTTAAACTTGTCTTTTCTGATTTGTAACATGTTCCTAGCCTCTTTTGACTCCAAATTCGTCCATCCACCTTGCTCCATATACAAGCTATCCATAATAAGCCCAAAACTGGTGTAAAAGGCTCAAAATTTCCTTTTCTTGCCAACTTTTTCATTAGGACCTACAAACACATGAAAATAGCTTAAAACACTATAATAAGTAGTAATTAGCTAACTAAATGTAAGGAAACAACATAGCTAAGTAGGATAAATATGCTCCTATTAGTTTACAATCTGCCTAATTTAATTAATTTCGTCCAAATCAATTCCCCCTTTTATTAAGTGTATTAGATTAGTTAGAAAAGTGTTTGAATCTGTCCAATTTAGTGTTTTGAGTCTAAGTTAGTTAAAATTCGTCCAAATAACTTGTTAGGTCTAGAATTGAGTCTTTTTAATTGTTTGTTGCTGTTTTGAGTGTCTTAAGTTAGTTTTGAGTCTATAGAGTCTAGTTTAGTGTTTTTGAGTCCTATTTAAGGTAATTAGCATCCCTAGTTAATCCCCGGTTAGAATGATCCCTACTTGCATATATACTACAATTGTCATAAATAGGGTTTAATTTGTGTGTCAAGTTAATTTTCACATCAATGCACCCGCCACCTTTCAAAGATGCTTGGTAAGTATATTTTCTGATTATGTTGAAAAGATTATTGAGGTATTCGTGGATGATTTTAGTGTGTTTGGTGACTCATTTGATGATTGTTTGCATAATCTCACTTTAATCTTGAAAAGATGCATGGAAACTAACCTTGTTTTAAATTGGGAAAAATGTCATTTCATGGTAAAACAAGGCATAGTTTTGGGTCATATCATCTTTGAACAAGGAATTGAAGTTGATAAATCAAAAATAGAACTTGTACATCACTTACCCTCTCCTACTTCGGTGAGAGAGGTTCGTTCTTTTCTTGGAAATGCAGGATTCTATAGGCAATTTATCAAGGATTTTTCCAAGATTGCACAAGCCCTTTGACGTCTCCTACAAAAGGAAGTGTCTTTTGAGTTCAATGAGGAGTGTGAGAAGGCATTCAAACACCGCAAGGAGATACTTACCATGGCACCAATTATAGTCCCACCAGATTGGAGCATGCCTTTTGAGCTAATGTGTGATGCATCCGATTATGCAATAGGGGCTGTTTTAGGCCAAAGGAAGAACAAGCAACCACATGTCATCTATTATGCATCTCAGACCTTGAATGATGCTCAATTGAACTACTCTACCACTGGAAAAGAACTTCTTGCCGTTGTGTTTGCTTTAGATAAGTTTTGTTCATATTTACTTGGTACTAAAGTTGTTGTTTATTCTGACCATGCAGCCTTGAAGTACTTATTCACCAAAAAGGAGGCCAAACCAAGGCTAATTCGTTGGATGCTTCTCTTCCATGAGTTTGATATTGAAATTAAAGACAAGAAAGGGAGTGAAAACGTGGTGGCTGACCATTTGAGTCGTTTGGTGTGCAATGAGGTGTCTTTACCCATCCAAGAGTCATTCCCTGGTGAGCAATTGCTGTCCATTAAGGTAAGTGAACCTTGGTATGCCGATTTGGTGAATTATTTGGTGTCAAAACGAGTTCCAAACCCCATAACCAAGCACCAACGTGATAAACTCAAGAAAGAGGCATGGTTTTATGTGTGGGATGACCCATATTTGTGGAAATATTGTGCGGATCAGATTCTTCGTAGATGTGTGCATGATTGTGAGTTTAATTCAATTTTAACTTTTTGTCACACTTATGCATGTGGAGGACATTTTGGCACACAATGCATGCCCTTAAGGTGTTAGAATGTAGGTTTTATTGGCCTACAATCTTTAAAGATGCTAGAACTTTTTGTTTAACTTGTGATCGTTGTCAAAGAATGGGCAATATAGGTGCAAGGGATCAAATACCGCAAACACCTGTATTCAATGTTGAAATTTTTGATGTTTGGGGCATTGATTTCATGGGTCCTTTTCCTTCTTTATATGGTTTCACTTATATTTTGCTTGCGGTTGATTATGTCTCAAAATGGGTGGAAGCAAAAGCCACCCGTACTAATGATTCTAGAGTGGTTGCAGATTTCATCAAAACTAACATCTTTTCTAGATTTGGGATGCCTAGAGTGCTCATTAGTGATGGAGGGTCTCATTTTTGTAATCGCACCATTGAGGCGTTGCTCAAGAAATATCAAGTCACACATAAGGTTCCTCAAACCAATGGCCAAGCTGAGGTCTCCAATAGGGAAATCAAGTAAATTTTGGAGAAGACCGTTGGGCCAACAAGAAAAGATTGGAGCTTGCGTTTGGAAGATGCATTGTGGGCATATCGTACGGCCTACAAAACACCCATTGGGATGTCCCCATTTTGGCTTGTCTATGGCAAACCATGCCATCTTCCCGTGGAGTTAGAACACAAGGCACATTGGGCTATCAAAACATTCAACATGAACATAGATGTGGCTGGAATTCATAGGAAGCTTCAATTGAATGAACTTGAAGAGATTCGGCTTGAAGCTTATGAGAATGCTTGCATTTACAAAGAGAAGACCAAGGCTTTCCATGACAAGATGATTTGTAGCAAAACTTTCTCCATAGGGAAGAAAGTGTTACTTTTTAATTCTTGCCTTCGTTTGTTTCCCGGTAAATTACGTTCTAAATGGATTGGCCCCTTTGTTATTACTAATGTTTTTCCATATGGTGCAGTTCAAATCCAAAGCTTAAGGAATGGCCAAGAATTCAAGGAGAATGGGCATCGTTTGAAGCCATATTATGAAAGTGTTGAAGGGCAGATTGTGGAGGAGGTAAACCTCCATGTCGTGGGTTCAAATTGAGCCTAAGAAGAGAGTTCGTCCGGCTGCAAGATGTTAAAGCAAGCGCTTGTTGGGAGACAACCCATGCATTCAACTAGAGAGGACTTAGGCAATCCAACAATTCATTCAACTAAATCAGATTTGTGTTCCTAAACCCCTCTATCTTTATTGCTTTTATTTCGTCATGCTAGTTAGTTTTTGTTGTTTGTTTGAATGTGAGTCTTTGTTTGAAACATTGAGGACAATGTTTGATTTAAGTGTGGGGGGGGGGGGGGGTAAACAAGCTATTTTTGCATGATTTTTGTGGGATTTTATCACCTATCATTTCTAATGTTGTTTCTCACTGTTTTTAAGTGTTTTTAGTGTGTTTTGAAGGTTTTTTTATGTGTTTGGATCAGAAAATACGAAAATTTTACAAAAAAATTTGCAAAACAGTTT
Organism: Pyrus communis; assembly: GCF_041283825.1. NCBI lineage: Eukaryota > Viridiplantae > Streptophyta > Magnoliopsida > Rosales > Rosaceae > Pyrus > Pyrus communis. The sequence goes on from NC_142569.1 coordinate 25,160,620, forward strand.
TGAAAACCCAAAAAGAGTTGTTTTTGTGTGTTTGTTTGTGTCTTAGGGTATCTTCCAACACAATGATGAGGATTTGGTTTTTAATTGCATGACTATTAAAGAAAGTTATAAACATGGATGGAAGTTTGATTTACTCTTTGGTTTATGCTTGGTAATGGTTATAGTTTACAAATTCACATGTAATCACAAAGAGAAAACCAGTTTTTGTAACATGCTTGAAGAAAGGAACTCAAACTAACGCTACATTCCTGAGAGACTTGAGCCTAAAACGTTCTTTCGAGAGTATAAATCTGTGATTTCTTGTTTTCTAAAGTCGTTGCATGATCTCATCATTCTTTGCTTGGTTGCTACTTAGAATGTGTTTCATCATTATAGTTCCAAATACTAGAACTCATGCCCATTTCATTCAAAGCATGATATTGATTGCATAACATACAATAAGATGAAGTTGTTTAGTTAAACCAAAGCCAAAAAGCATAACCCTTTTGCATATGTATTGTAGGATTAACCCTTTTGAGCCTTATCAAGCCTATTTTCTTTGTTAGCCACATTATCCTCACCTAGCCTAGATTAGGACTTTCCATACCCTTGTTCTTAAAGGATAGTGAAGTATGACTTAGAATGAATTCTTGTTGATCAACATATTGCAGAAAACAATTGTGGGGGAAGGTAATAGGGCACGGCAAAGAAAGAAAATAAAGAAAAAAATTCGTGGAAAAAGAAAAAGAAAAGAGAAAAGTTGTAAAAAGAAAGAAAAAGAGTTGAAAAATAAGTAAGAATGATCTCACAAGTATTGGTTGTTGAAGAAAGGGTCCAAAAGTTTGAATTTGACCCTAAGTGTTGCATGAATCTTCCCTTGTGTTTAAAAGTTAATTTCTGCCATCAAAAGTGAGTTTAAGTGTCAATTTCATTACTTTGCTTCCTATTGCTTTAAGAACCGTTGTTTACCCTTTACCCTTCTTTGTTAGCCAATACCTTAGCCTCATTACAACCCTCAACTTCTATCTTGATGTTAGGTGTTCAATATGTGAAGTTTGAAATTGGTATGAGCATATGGAATCCCTGGTTCTCATTCTAAAAGTAGCATTCCATTCATGAGATCATATACATGTCATTGTCATAATATCAGAAAATGCTTTCTTTGTTATACCATATGTGAGTGTTAGTCTACATGTTTTTATCAATCTTCTCACATATACCTAGTGTAGGGTGTGTGGTCAGAAAATCTATGTGAAAATAGAGAGTATATCTAGTGAGGAATTGAGGGAATTCTCTAAGGCATGTTACTACATTCAAAATGTTGTTTAATTGATTAAATGTGAACTAGTAAGTGGTAACTATGGTTAAGTGTTTGCTCAAGTGTAAAGAGAGCTAAAAACCGTGGGAATGGTGTTCTTTAATGTGTCATGTTCATTGGAAATCCCTGAGGTACATGTTGGAAGGTCTAGAGTTGTTTTGTTTTGTTTTGCTCGAGGGCTAGCAAAAGCTAAGCGTGGGGGAATTTGATAGGAGCATATTTAGGCGACTTAGTTAGCTTGTTTTCTTACATTTATGTTGTTAGTTCATAGTTATTTTAGTATTTTAAGCTATTTTCATGTGTTTATAGGTTCATATGACTAAGGTAGCAAGAAGGTGCATTTTGGAGCCTTTTGGAGCAAAATTGGACTTGGAATGGATAACATATGCTTGGAGCAAAAGGAATGGACGAAATTGAAGACCTAAAGATGTTAGGATTCCTAATCAAAGAAGGATTCCAAATCAAAGAAGGATTCCTAGTCAAAGAAGGTTTCCTACTTGAAGTAGGAAAGTTAAGCCAAGGTTTCCTATTTTGGTTTAACCTTTCCTAATCCTAAAAGCCCCTAATTTCCAGCAACATTGAGGACTTATGCATTTTAGGACACAAACTAAACCTTCCTTGCACCCTTATGCCCTTGTCGTGCCTTGCATAAACTTGCCTTTCCTTGCCGTGCAAGGGGAATGCTTATTCCCTATTTTGTGTCACAAGATCACATTCCTCTTTCACCTTAGTTAATGCCGCACCTTGCATTCTTATTCTATCCTAAATCCTTGCCTAATTTCATCCTTAAAACACATTCCCTTTACTACTTTTTTTTGCCACAAATTCCTTCCCTTTTTCCCTTTGGATTTCTGATTTTAAGTCTCATTTTCCTTAAGGATTTGAGGGTTTTTATTTCTTTCCTAACCCATTCAATCAAAGCTAAGATCCTTTCCTTCAAATAAATAGTCAATGTCGCACCCATAGAGAACCCTATTCACTCACTCACACAATCTGCCATCTTTCATTCAATCACACCAACCTTTGCCGCAGCCTTCCCCCATTCTTCCATCACTCCCATACTTTCATACGTCCAACCAAACACCCATACACCATTCCTATACCTTGCCGCACCCCTCTATCAACCTAAATCCACTTCTAACCCAGAAATCCATCCTAAATCATCCCAAAAACCTTATGCCGCATCATAGCAAGGAAGAAGAAGAGAAGAAGAAGCCTTGGACGTTTTGCATTCAAGTTGAAGTGTTGGAACGTTTTTAGGTGTAATCTATCTTTTGTTTTCAATGTTTAATTCGAGTTTTCTTTGTTTTGTTGTGAACATGAGGGGCTAAACCTATTTTAGCTAGGGGAGGCTTTGAAACCATGATTATGTTTGTGATATGAATTGATTAATTCCAGTTATGATTTCATAAATTGTGAATGCAATTTACTTAACCGTTAGATGGATAACTTATTCTTGTATGTTGATTAGGGAGGCCTACTTAATTTTCATGCTTGAATTTGGTGCTAGAATATAAGGGAGTTTCACATAATCGTCACAAACTTATATTCATAAGTAGTTAAGGTTGTTTTCACAATCATGTTAAGTAAATTCCTAGCATGAGTAACTAAAAGACTTAAACAAGATTTGGACAAATTTGGGAAAACTATGGATGATTAGCTAGCTAGGGGATTCATTTCCACACATGATACATTCAAATACAAATTGATTTCCAGTTGCTTTTTCGATAAACCATAACCTTCAACACCCCAGATTAATCGTGACATCACTAATTAACCCTCAGATTCTCCTTTAGTTATTGGATTGGATGACATCATTCGACAACCCAAAGCATTCTTCAAAAGTTTCCTACATGACATCATAATAGAGATACAATCAAAGATCATTACATTCTATGAAAATCATAAGTATTGACAAAGCACTTGTAACTATGACATCATGATACTCATGCTAGGAATTTACTTAACATGATTGTGAAAACAACCTTAACTACTTGTGAATATAAGTTTGTAACGATTATGTGAAACTCCCTTATATTCTAGCACCAAATTCAAGCATGCAAATTAAGTAGGCCTCCCTAATTACCATACAAGAATAAGTTATCCATCAAACGGTTAAGTAAATTGTATTCACAATTTATGAAATCACAACTGGAATTAATCAATTCATATCATAAACATAATCATGGTTTCAAAGCCTCCCCTAGCTAAAACGGGTTTAGCCTCTCATGTTCACAACAGAACAAAGAAAACTTGAATTAAACATTGAAAACAAAAGATAGATTACACCTAAAAACATTCCAACACTCCAACTTGAATGCAAAAACGTCCAAGGCTTCTTCTTCTCTTCTTCTTCCTTGCTATGCTGTGACACAAGGGTTTAGGGGTGATTTAGGATGTGTTTCTGGGTTAAGAATGGATTTGGGTTGGTAAAGGGGTGCGGCAAGGGGTAGGAATGGTGTATGGATGTGTGGTTAAAGGTATGGAAGTATGGGAATGATGTAAGGTTTATGGAAGGTTAATGAAACTTAGCTATTTTGTCCAAGAGCCTTAAAGGTCAGAATCTCCTCAAAATAAGTAAGTAAAATAAGAAATTAAAAGGTAATAAGAAGGTGACATGCGGCAAGAAAAAGGGAAGGAAATAGAATGTGTTTTAAGGCTGAAATTAGGCAAGGATTTAGGATAGAATAGGGATGTAAGGTGCGGCATTAACTAATGTGAAAAAGGAATGTGATCTTGTGACACAAAATAGGGAATAATCACTCCCCTTGCACGGTAAGGAAAGGGCAAGTTTAAGCAAGGCACGACAAGGGCAATAAGGGTGCAAGGAAGGTTTAGTTTGTGTCCCAAAATGCATAAGAGTCCTCAATGTTTTTGGAACTTAGTGGCTTTTAGGATTAGGAAAGGTCAAACCAATAGGAAACCTTGGCTTAACTTTCCTACTTCAAGTAGGAAACCTTCTTTGACTAGGAATCCTTCTTTGATTAGGAATCCTAACATCTTTAGGTCTTTAATTTCGTCCATTCCTTTTGCTCCAAGAATATGCTATCCATTCTAAGTCCAATTTTGCTCCAAAATGCACATTCTTGCTACTTTAGCCATATAGACCTACAAACACACAAAAATAGCTTAAAATACTAAAATAACTATGAACTAACAACATAAATATAAGAAAACAAGCTAACTAAGTCGCCTAAATATGCTCCTATCATTGTGGATTGTTGGATTGCCTAAGGCCTCTTTATTTGAATGCATGGGTTGCCTCCTAAGAAGTGCTTGCTTTAACGTCTTGCAGCTAGACGAAACTTCCATCTAGGGTTGGATAGGGCCTACGGCAGTGAGTGGCAAGTCTTCCACAATCTGCCCCACGCCATGCTCATAATATGGCTTCAAACGATGCCCGTTCACCTTGAATTCACCGCCGTTCCTTAAACTTTGGATTTGGACTGCACCATATGGAAAAACATGAGTAATAACATGAGGGCCAATCCATTTAGAACGTAACTTACCAGGAAACAAACGAAGGTGAAAATTAAAAAGTAACACTTTCTACTTTATGGAGAATGTTTTGCTATGAATCATCTTGTCATGGAATGCCTTGGTCTTCTCCTTGTAAATGCAAGCATTCTTATAAGCTTCAATCCTAATCTCTTCAAGTTCATTCAATTGAAGCTTCCTATGAATTCCAGCTGCATCTATGTCTATGTTGAATGTTTTGATAGCCCAATGTGCCTTGTGTTCTAACTCCACGGGAAGATGGCATGGTTTGCCATAGACAAGCCGAAAAGGGGGACATCCCAATGGGTGTTTTGTAGGCCGTACGATATGCCCACAATGCATCCTCCAAATGCAAGCTCCAATCCTTTCTTGTTGGTCTAACGGTCTTCTCCAAAATTTGCTTAATTTCTCTATTAGAAACCCCGGCTTGGCCATTGGTTTGAGGATGATAAGGTGTTGAAACCGTATGTGTGACATTATATTTCTTAAGCAACGCCTCAATGGTGCGATTACAAAAATGAGACTCTCCATCACTAATGAGCACTCTAGGCATCCCAAATCTAGAAAAGATGTTAATTTTGATGAAATCTGCAACCACTCTAGAATCATTAGTATTGGTGGCTTTTGCTTCCACCCATTTTGAGACATAATAAACTGCAAGCAAAATATAAGTGAAACCATATGAAGAAGGAAAAGGACTCATGAAATCAATGCCCCAAACATCAAAAATTTCAACATTGAATATAGGGGTTTGCGGCATTTGATTTCTTGCACCTATATTGCCCATTCTTTGACAACGATCACAAGTCATACAAAAAGTTCTAGCATCTTTAAAGATTGTAGGCCAATAAAATCCACATTCTAACACCTTAAGGGTTGTGCGTTGTATGCCAAAATGTCTTCCACATGCATAAGTGTGACAAAAAGTTAAAATTGAATTAAACTCACAATCATGCACACATCTACGAAGAATCTAATCCGCATAATATTTCCACAAATATGGTTATCCCACACATAAAACCATGCATCTTTCTTGAGTTTGTCACGTTGGTGTTTGGTTATGGTGTTTGGAACTTGTTTATACACTAAATAATTCACCAAATCTGCATACCAAGGTTCACTTACCTTAATGGAGAGCAATTGCTCATCAGGGAATGTCTCTTGGATGGGTAAAGACTCCTCATTGCACACCAAACGACTCAAATGGTCAGCCAACATGTTTTCACTCCCTTTCTTGTCTCTAATTTCAATATCAAACTCGTGTAGGAGGAGCATCCATTGAATTAGCCTTGGTTTGGCCTCCTTTTTGGTGAATAAGTACTTCAAGGTTGCATGGTCAGAATAAACAACAACTTTAGTGCCAAGTAAATACGAACAAAACTTATCTAAAGCAAACACAACAGCAAGAAGTTCTTTTTCGGTGGTAGGGTAGTTCAATTGAGCATCATTCAAGGTCCAGGATGCGTAATAGATGACATGTCGTTGCTTGTTCTTCATTTGGCCTAAAAAACCCCTATTGCATAATCGGATGCATCACACATTAGCTCAAAAGGCATGCTCCAATCTGGTGGGACTATGATTGGTGCCGAGGTAAGCATCTCCTTGAGGTGCCTGAATGCCTTCTCACACTCCTCATTGAACTCAAATGACACTTCCTTTTGAAGGTGACGGCAAAGAGGTTGTGCAATCTTTGAAAAATCCTTGATAAATCGTCTATAGAATCCTGCATGTCCAAGAAAAGAACGAACCTCTCTCACTGAAGTAGGAGAGGGTAAGTAATGTACAAGATCTATTTTTGATTTATCAACTTCAATTCCTTTTTCAGAGATTATATGACCCAAAACTATGCCTTGTTTGACCATGAAATGACATTTTTCCCAATTTAAAGCAAGGTTAGTTTCCATGCATCTTTTCAAGATTAAAGTGAGATTATGCAAACAATCATCAAACGAGTCACCAAACACACTAAAATCATCCATGAATACCTCAATAATCTTCTCAACATAATCAGATAATATACTTACCATGCATCTTTGAAAGGTGGCTAGTGCATTGTACAAACTAAATGGCATGCGACGATAAGCAAAAATACCAAATGGACAAGTAAAAGTGGTATTTTCTTGATCATCTTGAGCTATCACAATTTGATTATATCCCGAATAGCCATCAAGAAAACAATAAAAAGAATGACCGGCTAACCTTTCAAGCATTTGATCAATAAATGGCAAAGGGAAGTGATCTTTCCTTGTGGTGGTGTTTAGCTTCCGATAATCGATGCAAACTCTCCAACCCGTTTGGATGCGTGTGGGCTCAAGCTCATTATCTTCATTCTTCACCACTGTGACTCCGGACTTCTTTGGAACTACTTGGACCAGTGAAACCCAACAACTATCCGAGATGGGATAGATCACGCCACAATCAAGGAGTTTGATAATCTCCTTCTTCACAACTTCTATCATTGGAGGGTTGAGTCGGCGTTGAGCTTCTCGAGATGGTTTAGCCCCTTCCTCTATGAGTATACAATGCATGCATGTAGTGGGGCTTATTCCTTTGATATCGGCCAAAGTCCAACCAATGGCTGTTTTGTGCTCCTTTAGAACCCTCACCAACTTGTCATCTTCTTGTGCCGTGAGTGTGGAAGCTACAATGACAGGCAATGTCTCTTGTTCGCCCAAGAAAACATACTTCAAGTGGTTTGGTAACGGTTTAAGCTCAAGGGTAGGTGGCTATATCACTGAAGGAAGCAACTTGTTAGTTGAAAGGGGAATTGAAATTGGGGTTTGGAACTTACAAGATTGCCGTGGCAATGACTCTAGGGCAGCCACCACTTCAATTACATCATCACAAAGGGGCACGGCATGGAATTCCAGATTTGGGCCGTGGGTTGGAATTGGTGCTGCCATTTGGGTTTTGAATTCTATTCCACTTGTAATGACCGTTTCAAGTGCATCCTCATGTAATTGTTCAAGATGCTCCTGCGCCAATGAATCAAAGATATCAATAGAAAAACATGAATGATCATCATTAGGAAATCTCATGGTTTCAGAAATATTAAAACAATAACTTCCCCATCAAATTTCATCGTTAAAGTCCCTTTAAACACATCGATCTTGGCGCAGGCTATTTTCATGAATGGCCACCCAAGAAGGAGCAGCAAAGAAATGGAATGGGTCGTCTCTTCCATCTCAAGCACATAGAAATCCGCCGGGAAGATCAAGTTATTAACCTGCACTAAAACATCTTCCAAAACTCCCTTTGGATATGCATTAGATCGATCGGCCAATTGAATAATCACACCATCATTTTTCAATTCTCCTAGGTTCATGGATGCATAAATAGAATATGGCATGACATTAATTGAAGCTCTTAAGTCTAACATAGTATGTTCAAACTTAGTTTGGCCAATAATGCAAGGGATTGTAAAGCTACCTGGATCTTTGCATTTTGGAGGTAACTTTCTTTGTAAAACAGCGGAAATGTTTTCACTTACCCTCACCGCCTCTTTGTTTGAAACCCTCTTCCCTAAGTGGCTGCAGAAAGGGTGCTTCTACACTTGTCGTGGCTTGGCTTTGTCCCTCTTCTTCCAATTGCAGCTTCTCATCTTCGTTTGGACTTGATTTGGATGGTTTTGGATTAGTGCCAACTTCTTTTCCACTTCTCAATGTGATTGCTTTTGCAGATTCAAATCCTCCTTTTGGGTTGACAATGGTTGAACTAGGGAGTTTGCCTTGGTCTTGGAATTGTCCAACAAACTCCGCTATTGATAGGAGCATATTCATGCGACTTAATTAGCTTGTTCTTGTGCATTTATGTTGTGTTTATTTAGTTATTTTAGTGTTTAAGGCCACTTTTGTGTATTTTCAGATTATAAGGCCAAAGTGCGCAAGAAGATGCAAATTGGAGTCTTTTGGAGCGAAAGAGGAATGAATGAGTTGAAGACTTGAAGAAACGACGAATTCCTACTCCAACGATGAATTCTTACCAAAACGAGGAATCCTACTCAAACAAGGTTTCCTATTTGAAGTAGGAAAGTTAACCCTAGGTTTCCCGTTTTGGTAACCTTTCCTAAACTTAAACGTCCGTATTTTCTAGCCACTTTGAAGGCCTTGTAGGCACTTTAGGACACAAAACCAAGGCCCTAGCCCAATTACACAGCCCTTGCCGTGCCTTAACCCTAGTTCCCTTCCCTTGCCGTGCAAGGGGGGGCAATTTTGTCCTCTTTTATTCACTTAAACCCTAACCCTTTTTCCTTGCAGCCACTCTCCCTTTTATTTCTGAATTTTAACCTATTTCTCTCCTAAACTAAACCTAGCCGCACCCTAGGGGTTCCAATCATTCACTCATAAACCCTAAACTACAACCTTGCAGCCGCACCATATTCTCATTCATTCACTTTCATTCATATTTTATTTCACCCTAATTCACCCTAGCCGTCACTTCCATCATATTTCAGCCATTCATCCTAATATTACCCCAAAAATCGTAGCCACCATCACACAAAAACCATCTCAGCCGCACCTTTTTCCTAACCCTAAGCTACAAGCCGTCACTTCTCCTCTCATTGATATTATTCTCTCATTCCATATTCATTCGGCCACTACCCTAATTCCCTCTCAGCCGCAAGAACTCTCCCATTCTCTCCATCAGCCGTACCTATTCCCCTTCCATTCCAGCCATCTTCCACACACTTCCCACCATTGCCGCAGCCTTTCCACCATTCTCCCCTCCATTCCACACCTCCACACACCTTCCACAAACCTTGCCGCACCCCCATATCACCATACATCCATCCCTAAACCAGAAAATCATCCAAAAACACCATTTAACCTCACTGCCGCAGCAAGGAGAAGAGGAAAGAGGAGCTTAGACGCGCAAAAATTCAAGTGGATTCATTGGGTGTTCTAGGTGTAATCAATCCTTGGTGCTTTATGTTTAAATTCAATTGTATTTCTCTTTTTGTGAACATGAGAGGCTAAACCCCTATTTAGCTAAGGGGTGATTCGAAACCATGTTTATGCTTGCAATATGATTTGATTACTTTTGGTTGGAAATTCATGTATTGTGGATTCAATTTGTTTAACTGCTTGATTGATAACTTATTTGTGTATGTTTATTGAGAGTGCACGCTTAATTTTCATGCATGAATATGACGCTAGAATATAAGTGAATTTCACCTAATAGTTATGAACTTATATTCACAAGTAGTGGAGGTTGCTTATAAACAATCGCGTTAAATGAATTCCTGGCAAGAGTATCATGCTTTTCATAGTTACAAATGCCTTGTCGATGCTTATGATTTCCAAAGAACGTAATGATTCTAACTTGTATCTTTATCATGCTGTTCATATAGAGAACTTGTTAGGAATAATTTGGTTGCGATGCATATTCATCCAATTCAATGATTCTAGGGAAATCTGAAGGTTAATTTAAGCGGACCTAATTAACTTGGAGTGTCGAGGTTCATAATTCATCGAAAGACCAACTGAAAATCAAATTGTATGCAAGTGTGACATGTGTGGAGAAGAACCTTCTAGCTAGCATTCCATCCATATTTTCATCATATTCATCTTTACAATCTGTTTTAAATTAGAATCTGTGCATTTTAGTTAATCTCGTCCAAAACCAAATCCCCCTTTACTTTAGTGTCCAATTTAGTTAGAAAGTGTCTTAGTTTGTGTTTATAAGTGTTTTGATTCAATTTGTTACACAAATTCGTCCAAATTCACCAAAGTGCTCAAAACTGCCCAGAAAGTGTTTTTAAGGCAGTTTTGAGTGTTTTGGGTGCTGTTTGAGTCTTTTGGTTTGTTTTAGTGTTTAAGTGTTTAGTTTTGCATTCTTTGAGTCTAGTTTAGTGTTTTAAACTTTATTTTACGTTTTTGAGTCAGTTTCCAAGTGATTTTGCAATCCCTCCTAATCCCCGGTTAAGAACAATCCCTACTTATACATATACTACAATTGTCACAAGAGGGTTTTAATTTGTGTGCTTATTTAGTTCGCATCAGCTATCTGCCCAATTTATTTCTCCAAGTGGTCTACCCTTTTGTCTTGATTTTGCATTGCTTTCTTTTGATTCTCTTGCCCCTGAGACAAATTGATAAGTAACTTAATAAGTGTGTCATTGTCCAAAGACGTACCTTGATTGGTTTGGGCAGGTTGTGCTTGGGCTTGATTTGGTGCGTATGGCTTGGTGTAGAAGCCCGGGGGTTGCTGCCTAAATCTTCCTTGTTGTTGAGGTTGTTGAGGCTCCCTTCACTTGAATTTTGGGTGATCTCGCCAACCCGGATTGTATGTGTTGGAATATGGATCATTCCGTGCCTGATTTTGGCTTGGAAATCCAATAGCATTTGCACTCTCCCATCCCCCATTCTTAATCAATTGAGGGCACTTCTTGATAGGAGCATATTTATGCTACTTAGTTATGTTGTTTCCTTACATTTAGTTAGCTAATTACTACTTATTATAGTGTTTTAAGCTATTTTCGTGTGTTTGTAGGTCCTAATGACAAAGTTGGCAAGAAAAGGCAATTTTGAGCCTTTTAGAGCAGTTTTGGGCTTATTATCGATATCTTGTACATGGAGCAAGGTGGATGGATGAACTTGCAGTCAAAAGAGGCTTGGAACATGCTACAAATCAGAAAAGACAAGTTTAAGACAAAGAAGATAAGGAAAGAGCAAGAAATATGGAAACTTATGCTAACAACCTTATCTTATCCAAACCTTATTCTATCTTATCCTAACCTAATCTTGTTCCACCATAAATCTAGCTGCAAGTGGACCTAAAAACATGATTTCTAGATGCCTTATCTGACCCTAAAAGGGTGCCGCACCCTTCCCTCTTTTATTTCTTTAGAAAACCCAAAATCAGCCACAAAACACCTAGTTTCAAGAAGGCCCAATTTTGGACGAATTTCCTAAACCTTTTTCCTCTTGGATTTTGATTTAAATTGGCCCTTTTCCTCTTGGATTTGGATTGTATAAGTCCATATCAGAAACTAATTGGGCTAACACTTAATTTCCAAACCTTTGCCACACCCTAGGGGCCCTAATCACTTGTTTCTGCTAGGTTGAACCCCAATTCTGATTCCTAGGGTTTTTGCCGTGCTATATATATATGTAACTTAATGTGCCGCACCCTGATGTGAAAATTATATTGACACCCAAATTAAACCCTATTTGTGACAATTGTAGTATAAATGCAAGTAGGGATCGTTCTAACCGGGGTTTAACTAGGGATGCTAATCTACTCTAAACTGACTTAAAAACACAAAATTAAACTTTAAAACACTTACCTAGACCTATATGACTCAAAACAACTTAAAAAGACTCAAAACAGCCCAAAACACTCAAATAGACTCAAACTAGACTCTAAAGGGTGATTTGGACGAAATTTAACTAACTTAGACTCAAAACACTAATTTGGACAGATTCAAGCACTTTTCTAACTAATCTAACACACTTAATAAAATGGGGAATTGATTTGGACGAAATTAATTAAAATGGACAGATTGCAAGTTAAACAGATTAGGCACTAAACTAGGTGAATTGAATGGGAAAAGGCTAGTTAGGGGGTTCTTCTCCACACATGCACATATGTAACATAAATTGATTTCCAGATTTTATTCCTTTTAAATCATGAATGACAATGCCCCAAATTAATTGTGAAAAGCACAAATTAACTCTCAGATTTTCCTAGTTTCATTGAATTGGATGGAATACGCATCGACAATCAAATTATTCTTATCAAATTCCCTAGATGAACTGCATTATAGAGATAAAATCAAAGATCATTAAGCTTTTTGAAAACCCTAAGCATTGACTAGGCATTCGTAACTATGAATTGCATGATACTCTTGCCTAGAATTTACTTAATACAATCATGACTAGTGATTTCCACTACTTACGAATATAAGGTCATAACGATTAGGTGAAATTTCCTTATATCCTAGCATCAAATTCATGTATGAAAAACTAAGTATGCATCCTTAATTAACACACAAGAACAAGTTCTCAATAAATCAATTAAGTAAATCACATCCACAATTCAAGAAACAAAATCTGGAGGAAATCAATTCATAGAAAACATATGCCCATGGTTTCGAATTCACCCCTAACTAAGAAAAACTTAGTTACACATGTTCATAACAATTGAAAAGCAAATTAAAATAAACATGGAAACGAAACAAGGGAAGAAAGAACTCCCAAAGTCTCCAATGGATGCAGATTTCTTGCGGCACAAGGTCTCCTCCTCCTATGGAAGCCACGGCACTCCTTCTTCTCCTTAGGACTTGCGGCACAAAGTGTATTTCTGAATGGATGGTGGCTGATGTGAATGGATGAATGAATTGGAGGATGGATGGTTGCCTAGGGTGTCAAAGGGGTGCGGCAACTTTAAGTTTTATATATATATAGCATGGCAAAACCCTAGCAATCAGATTTAGGGTTAAACCTAGCCAATATAAGTGTTTAGGGCCTCTAGGTTGCGGCAAGGGTTTGGGAATTAAATCCTAGCCCAATCAATCTCAGATATGGACTTATACAATCCAAATCCAAGAGAAAAAGGGCCAAATAAAATCAGAATCCAATTAGAAATAGGTTTAAGAATTTTTGTCCAAAATTGGGCCTTCTAGAAACTAAGTGTCTTATGGCTGATTTTGGGTGTTCTAGAAGGCATAAAAGGGGGGAAGGTGTGGCACCCTTTTAGGGTCAGATAGGACTTCTAGAAATTAAGTTTTAAGGTCCACTTGCAGCTAGGATTAAGGTGGAACAAGATTAGGTTAGGATAAGATAGGATAAGGTTTGGATAAGATAAGGTTGGATAAGGTTTTGGATAATGTTTCCTCTTTTCTTGCACTTTCCTTATCTTCTTTGTCATGAACTTTCCTTTTCTGATTTGTAGCATGTTTCTAACCTCTTTTGACTCCAAATTCATCCATCCATGTTGCTCCATATACGAGCTGTCCAAAATAAGCCCAAAACTGCTCTAAAAGGCTCAAAATTGCCTTTTCTTGCCAAGTTTGTTATTAGGACCTACAAACAAACGAAAATAGCTCAAAACACTATAATAAGTAGTAATTAGCTCACTAAATGTAAGGAAATAACATAACTCAGTAGCATGAATATGCTCCTATCACACCCCCTACACACCCTATGCAGCCATTCATCATTCAATTCATTCATTCATTCACACCACAGACCATATATTTAGAAACATAACCCCCTGTGCCGCAAACCCTAGGGAGAAGAAGGAGTGTCACGGCTTCCATAGGAAAAGAAGACCCTTGTGCCGCAAGAAATCTGCATCCATTGGAGACTTTCATAGTACTTTCTTCCCTCGTTTCGTTTCCATGTTTATTTTAATTTGCTTTTCAATTGTTATGAACATGTGTAACTAAGTTTTTCTTAGTTAGAGGTGAATTCAAAGCCATGGACTTATGTTTTATATGAATTGATTTCCTCCATATCTTGTTTCTTGAATTGTGAATGCGATTTACTTAATTGATTTATTGAGAACTTGTTCTTGTGTGTTGATTAAGGATGCATACTTAGTTTTCATGCATGAATTTGATGCTAGGGTATAAGGGAATTTCACCTAATCATTATGAAAATTCACAAGTATTAAAAATCACTAGTCATGATTGTGTTAAGTAAATTCTAGGCAAGAGTATCATGCAAGTCATAGTTACGAATGCCTAGTCAATGCTTATGGTTTTCAAAAAGCTTATTGATCTTTGATTGTATCTCTATTATGTGGTTCATGTAGGGAACTTGATAAGAATAATTTGGTTGTCGATGCGTATTCCATCCAATTCAATGAAACTAGGAAAATCTGAAAGTTAATTTGTGCTTCTCACAATTAATTTGGGGCATTGTCATTCATGGTTTAAAGGGATAAAATCTGGAAATCAATTTGTGTTGCATATGTGCATGTGTGGAGAAGGACCCTCTAACTAGCCTTTTACCCATTCAATTCACCTAATTTAGTGTCTAATCTGTTTAGTTTACAATCTGCCTAATTTAATTAATTTCGTCCAAATCAATTCCCCCTTTTATTAAGTGTGTTAGATTAGTTAGAAAAGTGTTTGAATCTTGATAGGAGCGTATTTAGGTGACTCTAGCTTATTCTTGTGCATTTGTGTTATTATTTCTTAGTTAATGTAGTATTTCAACTCATTTTTGTGTGTTTGTAGGTCCAAAGGGTTAAAGTACCAAGAAAGTGCATTTTGGTGCATTATGGAGCAGTTTTGGGCACTAAATGGATAGCTTGTACATGGAGCAAGGTGGATGTTTGAATTTGGAGTCAAAAGAGGCCAGGAACATGCTGCAAATCAGAAAAGGAAAGTTCAAGACAAAGAAGATAAGGAAAGAGCAAGAAATATGGAAACTTATCGTAACAACCTTATCTTATCCAAACCTTATCCTATCTTATCCTAACCTAGTCTTGTTCCACCTTAATCCTAGCTGCAAGTGGACCTAAAAACATGGTTTATAGAAGCCTTATCTGACCTTAAAAGGGTGCCACACCCTTCCTCCTTTTATCTCTTCTAGAAAACCCAAAATCAGCCACAAAACACCTAATTTCTAGAAGGCCCAATTTTGGACGAATTTCCTAATCCTTTTTCCTTTTGGATTCTGATTTGTTAGGCCTTATTCCTTGTGGATTTGGGTTATAAAATCCTTTTCTAAAATTAATTGGGCCAAACCCTCTCCTAAGTGGATTTAAGTTACTTATGCCGAACCCTAGGGCCCTAATCCATCAAATCTGCTAAGTTGTAACCCTAATCTAATTAACCCTAGGGTTGGCCGAACTATATAAACATATTTTCAGCCACAAATTCGTATGAACCCCTTATGCCATTCAGAAAATCCTTGCCATAAGCCCTAGCCTCCATTCTCCATCATTCATTCACTCCATACACTTCCATATACAATCTGCCGCACTCTACCACCATAACCACCCATCATTCATCATCCCAAGCAAGAATATTGATAGGAGCATATTTAGGCGACTTAACTAGCTTATTCTTGTGCATTTGTGCTATTATTTCTTAGTTAATGTCGTATTACAACTCAATTTCGTGTGTTTGTAGGTCCTATGGGTTAAAGTACCAAGGAAGTGCATTTTGGGGCAATTTGGAGCAATTTTGGACACTATGTGGATAGCTTGCATATGGGCCAACATGGATGGACGAATTTGGAGTTCAAGAGGCTAGAAATATGATGAGAAGAGGAACTAAGCTCAAGACAAAGTGGATAAGGAAGTAGCTCAAAAGAGGAAACCCTATCCAAAACCTTATCTAAAACCTTATCCAACATTATCCAAAACCTTATCTCATCCTATCTTATCCTAACCTAATCTTGTTCCACCTTAATCCTAGCAGCAAGTGGACCTAAAAACATGATTTCTAGAAGCCTTATCTAACCCTAAAAGGGTGCCACACCCTTCCCCCTTTTATCTCTTCTAGAAAACCCAAAATCAGCCACAAAACACCTAGTTTCTAGAAGGCCCAATTTTGGACGAATTTCCTAAACCTTTTTCCTTTTGGATTCTGATTTGTTAGGCTGAATTCCTTGTGGATTTGGGTTACACAAATCATTTTATGAAACTAATTGGGCCAAACCCTCTCCTAAGTGGATTTAACTTACTTGTGCCGAACCCTAGGGCCCTAATCCACTAAATCTGTTAAGTGTAACCCTAATCTACTTAACCCTAAGACTATATAAACATAAAATTAGCCAAAAATTCGTACCACCCCTTATGCTATATAGAAAACACCTTGCCGCAACACCCTAGCCTCCATTCTCATCCTTTATCCACTTCATACACCTCCATACACCACCTGCCGCAACCCTTCACCATAATCAGCCATTATTCATCATCCTAAACAAGAACACACCATTCAAAACCCTCAAATCCACCACACACAACTTGTGCCGCAACAAAGAGGAGGAAGAGGAGCCAAGCCGTGCATCAAATCCATCTTGGAATTGCTGAAACGTTTAGGTGTAATCTTTCTTATGATTTCAATGTTTAAATTCAATACTTTTTGTTGTGCAAGCATGAGGAACTAATCCCCTTTTGGCTAGGGGGGAATTTCGAAACCATGGTTATATTTGCATGATGATTTGATTACTTTCAGTTGTGATTTCATGAATGATGAATTCAATTTACTTATCTATTTTAATTAAAACTTGTTTATGTATATGAATTGAGAGTGCACACTTAATTTGCATGCATAAATATGATGCTAGGGTATAAGGGAACTTCACCTAATCGTTGGGAACTTATATTCATGAGTAGTTAAGATTGTTGGTCACAATTATGTTAAGTAAATTCTTGGCATAAGTATCATGCGCTTTCATAGTTACGAATGCCTTGTCAACACCTATGATTTCCATAGAACCTAATGATCTTTGATTGTCTTTCTATTATGCGCTTTCATATAGAAAACTTTTAAGGAATAATTTGATTGCAATGCGCTAATTCCATTCAATTCAATGACCTAAGGGAAATCTGAGAGTTAATTTAAGCGTACCTAATTAACTTGGGGTGTTGAGGTTCATAATTCATTGAATAAGCAACTGAAGATTGTGTTGTATGCAAGTATGCCATGTGTGGAGAAAAACCTCCTAGCCATCTCACCATCCACTTAATTCTATCAATTTCGCCCAAATCTGCCTAGTTTACATTATTGTTTTGTTTGTTTGATTTTCGTCCAAAACCAAATCCCCAATTATCTTAGAGTGTCTAATTGGTTCAAATATGTTTTAGATTGTGTTTTTAAGAGTTTTGAGTCAAGTTAGAACCAA
The DNA here is from genome assembly GCF_041283825.1 of Pyrus communis. Classification (NCBI taxonomy): domain Eukaryota; kingdom Viridiplantae; phylum Streptophyta; class Magnoliopsida; order Rosales; family Rosaceae; genus Pyrus; species Pyrus communis. The sequence goes on from NC_142569.1 coordinate 25,178,221, forward strand.
TTTTCGTCCAAGTTTGTGTTTAGGCTCAAAACTACCCAGTTTGTGTTTTTAGGCAGTTTTGAGTGCTTTTAGCCTATTTTGAGTCTTATGAACTTGTTTGAGTCTTTTTAAGTGAGTCAAGTGTTTTAAAGGTCAGTTTTATTTATATGAGTCAGTTTAGAGTGTTTAGCAATCCCTTCTAATCCCCGGCCTAAAACGATCCCTACTTTCATATACTACAATCATAGGGTTTTAATTTGAGTGTTAGAATATTTCACATCAAATACATCGTTCATAACCCCCAAAACCATCACCCACATCTTGTGCCGCAGCAAGGAAGAAGAAGGAAAGCCCTAGCCATGCATGCCATTCGACTTGGAATTGCTGGAACGTTTTTGGTGTAGTCTTTCTTGTGTTTTTCAATGTTTAATTTCAAGAATCTTTGCTTTGTGAGTATGAGGAACTAATCCCCTTTTGGCTAGGGGGAATTTCGAAACCATGGCTATATTTGCATTATGATTTGATTACTTCCAGTTGTGATTTCATGAATTGAGAATCCAATTTACTTATCTGTTTGAATTAAAACTTGTTTGTGTATGTGGGTTGAGAGTGCACACTTAATTTGCATGCATAAATCTGATGCTAGGATATAAGGAAGCTTCACCTAATCGTTGGGAACTTATATTCATAAGTAGTAAAGGTTGTTAGTCACAATCATGTTAAGTAAATTTTTGGCATAAGTATCATGTGCTTTCATACTTACGAATGTCTCGTCAACACTTATAATTTTCATAGAATTTAATGATCTTTGATTGTTTCTCTATTATGCGCTTTCATGTAGAGAATTTTTGAGGAATAATTTGATTGCAATGCGCTAATTCCATTCAATTCAACGACTTATGGAAAATCTAAGGGTTAATTTAAGCGTACCTAATTAACTTGGGGTGTTGAGGTTCATGATTCATTGAATAAGCAAGTGGAGATTTTTTTGTATGCAAGTATGTCGTGTTTGGAGAAAGACCTCCTAGCTAGGCCATCATCCATCTAATTTCACCAAATTCGTGCAAATCTGCCTAGTTCTAATTTCTGTTTTGTTTACTTTATTTTCGTCCAAAACCAAATCCCCATTTGTTTTAGATTGTCTAACTAGTTAGAATATGTTTTAGATTGTGTTTTCAAGTGTTTTGAGTCAATTTAGAACCAAAATTTGTCCAAATTTGTGTTTAGAGTCAAATCTGCCCAGTTTGTGTTTTTAGGCAATTTTGAGTGTTTTTAGTTTATTTTGAGTCTTGTGAACTTGTTTTGAGTCTTTTAAGTTGAGTTAAGTGTTTTGAAGTTTAGTTTTAGTTATTTGAGTCAGTTTAAAGTGTTTAGCAATCCCTCCTAATCCCCGGTTTAAGAACGATCCCTACTTACTTATATACTACAATTGTCAAAAGAGGGTTAATTTGTGTGTTAAGTTAATTTTCGCATCAAATCTGTCCAATTTAGTGTTTTGAGTCTAAGTTAGTTAAAATTCGTCCAAATAACTTGTTAGGTCTAGAATTGAGTCTTTTTAATTGTTTGTTGCTGTTTTGAGTGTTTTAAGTTAGTTTTGAGTCTATAGAGTCTAATTTAGTATTTTTGAGTCTTATTTGAGTTGATTAGCATCCCTAGTTAATCCCCGGTTAGAACGATCCCTACTTGCATATATACTACAATTGTCACAAATAGGGTTTAATTTGTGTGTCAAGTTAATTTTCACACCAAATTTTGGCACCGTTGCCGGGGATTAGCAAACTTGCTAATCCCTTGTGTTTGTGTCGTGTCAAAGTGTGTCTTATGGCCAACAGTGTTGTGTGTTTATTTGTTCCTTTATTTTTGTGTTTTCCGTGCCCTAATCTTTGTTTTTGTTTGTTTGCCGTGCCCTCTAAGAGGGTTGCTGATTTGTTTTGTTTCATTGTTCTAGGTACAAGTGTATGACTCGTAGTTCTGATCCTGTTCGTGAGAATATAATAGAGTTTGACGACGATTTTGAACAAACGTTGAGAAGAAATAGGAGGCATCTGGAACCTAGTCCCCCTAGTTCTGAGGCCGAATCTGAAGAAGAAGAAGTGGAAGAGGAAGAACAAGCCATGGCTGCAGATAATCGAACAATCAAGGAGCTTTCTACCTTAGGGTTGGACAATGTCGTGCTTATTTGCATTTAATACCCTATGGCGGCTTAAGGCAAGACTGATGAGTTCGAATTGAAGTCAAGCTTGCTGTATCATATTCCCAAATACCATGGGCTGTCCATGGAAGATCCAAACAAGCATTTGAAGGAGTTTGAAGTTGTATGCTCAAGCATGACACCCATTAACGTGGATGGGAATATTTTGAAGATGAAAGCTTTTCCATTCTCTCTTGTGGAAAAGGCTAAGGATTGGCTCGATGAATTGGCACCCGGGACGGTCACTTCTTGGGAAAGCATGAAAAGAGCATTCTTGGAGAAATTCTTCCCAACTTCAAGAGTGATTCTTTTGAGGAAGAAGATTAGCGGAATTCAGCAAAATCAAGGGGAGTCTTTTCCAGCATATTATGAGCGTTTCAAGACTCTAGTTGCATCATGCCGTCAACATCAAATGAAGGAAGAGCTCTTAATTCAATATTTCTACGAGGGACTCCTTCCAATTGAGAGACAAATGCTAGATGCTTCAGCGGGAGGTGCTTTGGTTGACAAAACACCGTTGGCTGCCAAGGTCTTAATTGCAAACTGAGCATTGAATGCACAACAATATGAAGGTGTTGGACAAAAAGATACCCCACGACAACAACAAGTGAATAAGCTAAGTGCAATTTCTGAAATTTAATCCCAATTAGCTAATCTCACTATGCTTGTGTCACAAGTGGTCGATGGATCCAAAGTGCAAGGTGCGCCCATATGTGGAGTGTGCTCCATGCAAGGGCATCTCAATGATCAATGTCCTCAATTGATGGAGAATGGAGGATGGGAAAGCGCCAATGCCATAGGTTATCAAGGCCAAAATCAACAAAGGAATGATCCATATTCAAATATATACAATCCGGGTTGGAGAGATCATCCAAACTTTAAGTGGAGGGAGCCTAATCAACCTCAACAATAAGGATGATATAGACAGCCATTTCCTGGGCTCTATCAAAGGCCATACGTACCACCACAACTTCCACCACAATCTGCCCAACCAAATTCAGGTTCGTCTTTGGACAATGGTAAAATGCTTCAAATACTAACCTCTTTGACTCAGGGATTACAAAATCAAGCCAAAGAGATGTGGGAAGTGAAGAAACAAATTGGGCAGATGGCGGAGTTCATGGGGCAGTTTAGAGAAGAAGGCAAACTACCTAACTTGACCATTGTTAATCCAAAATGAGGTTTTGAAACCGCTAAGGCTATCACCTTAAGAAGTGGCAAGGAAGTTGGAACTAACCCCAACCCAACCAAATCAAGTCAAAAAGAGGACGAAAAGCTGCTGCTCGAAGAGGAGGAATTGGACAAAGCCACGACAAGGATGGAACAAACCTTGCCGCAACCCCCTAATGCACCAAAATCGTCCCACACCACCAAGGTAAGTCCAAATTCGACTTTGTCAAGTTCTATTCCACTAAATGTGCCCTTTCCTAGCAGGTTTAGGCAATCAAAGAAGGAGGAGAATGAAAAGGACATTTTGGAAACCTTTAGGAAAGTTCAAGTCAATATCCCGCTTCTTGATGCAATCAAGCAAGTTCCTAAGTAGGCCAAATTCTTAAAAGAGCTTTGCACAACAAGGAAGAGGATTTCGAACAAGGAAGTGGTGCATGTAAGTGAGAATTTTTCTGCAATGTTACAAAGGAAATTGCCTCCTAAATGCAAAGATCCTGATAGTTTTACAATTCCTTGTGTTATTGGCAATACTAAGTTTGAACATGCTATGTTAGACTTAGGAGCTTCAATTAATGTCATGCCTTACTCTATTTATGCATCTATGAACTTAGGAGAGCTTAAAAATGATGGAGTTATTATTCAATTAGCCGATCGTTCTAATGCATATCCAAAAGGAGTTTTGGAAAATGTTTTGGTGCAGGTTGATCATTTAATCTTTCTGGCTGATTTTTATATGCTTGAAATGGAAGACTCGGTTCATTCTCCACCCTTGCCACTCCTACTTGGAAGACCATTCATGAAAACAGCCCAAACAAAGATTGATGTGGCCAAGGGAGCATTAACAATGGAGTTTGGTGGTGATATAATTAAATTCAGTGTTTATGACTCTATTAAGAATCCTAATGATGTTCGTTCTTGTTTTGCCATTGATGTGCATAAGGGTATAGGGCAGGAACAATCCCCACATATCAAGAAGGATGCATCAAGAACACCATTGAAGAGGGAATTGGAGTGGTTGCCCTAAAACCACCCAATCTGGCCGAGAGTAGCCATAGTGACATTGTTGATAGGGCTGCCACTTTTGAGCCTCCATCACAATATGTTTGTAAGTCTCCAACCCCAATTCCAATTCCCATTTCAACTAATAGGTTGTTACCTTCTTTGGTGCAGGTATCCAATCGATTTCAAGGTGGTGGGAGCATTTACATGGACTTTAGGAACCAAAATACCACAATCAGGTTGGATCACTATCCCCTCCCATTCATTGAGCCATACTATGAGCACTATGAGAAGCATTTAGTGGAGGATATACCCCTCCATGCCATAAGCCTTATTGAAGATTAAAAGGAGGTATCGTCTGACTGGAAGACGTTAAAGCAAGCGCTTCTTGGGAGGCAACCCATGTGTTTAATCGAGGAGATGATGGAACTCTAGCTCCATAACCAGATTTGTGTTCCTAAACCCTACTCTTTACTGCTTTTACTTTGCCATGCTCGTCATGTTGTTAGTTGTGTTATTTGTTTGTTTGTTTGTGAGTCTATGCTTAAAACATTAAGGACAATGTTTGGTTTAAGTGTTTGGGGGGGGGGGGGGGGGGGGCGTAAACAAGTCGTTTTTGCATGATTTTCGTGGGATTTTATCACCTATCACTTCCAAAGTTGTCATTCACTGTTTTAAGTGTTTTTAGTGTGTTTTGAAGTGTTTTTATGTGTCTTAAACAGAAAATCCGAAAATTTGAAAAAAAAAAATCAAAAAAAGAATGTTTGAAAAACCCAAAAAGAGTTGTTTTTAGAGTCGTTTTTGTTTCTATATTTGTTTGTGTCTTAGGGTACCTTCCAACACAATGATGAGGATTTGGTTTTTAATTGCATGACTGTTAAAGAAAGTTACAAACATGGATGAAAGTTTGATATGCTCTTTGGTTTATGCTTAGTTGTAGTTGACATTTATGAATTCACATGTAATCACAAAGGAAAAAATTAGTTTTTGTAACATGCTTGAAGGAAGAAACTCAAACTAACGCTACAACCCTGAGAGACTTGAGCCTAAACGTTCTTTGGAGAGTTATTAATCTTTATTTCTTGTTTCCTAAAGTCATTGCATGATCTCATTATTCTTTGCTTGGTTGCTACTTAGAATGCGTTTCATCACTATAGTTCCAAATACTAGAACTCATACCTATTTCATTCAAAGCATGAAATTGATTAGCATAACAAATTACAAGATGAAGTTGTTTAGTTTAAGCCCAGAGCCAAAAAGCCTTACCCCTTTGCATATGTATTGTAGGATTAGCCCATTTGAGCCATATTTAGCCTAATTTCTTTGTTAACCACATTATCCTTACCTAGCCTAGAATAGGAATACCCATACCCTTGTTCTTAAAGGATAGTGAAGCATGACTTAGAGGGAATTCCTTTTGTTCTACAAATTGAAAAAAAACAAGTGTAGGGGAAGGGTTTATATGAAAAAAGGAAAAAAAAAAAAAAAAAAGAAGAAAAAGTTGAAGAAAAAAAAAAAAGAGTTGAAAATAAGTGAGAATGAACTCATAAGTATTGGTTGTTGAAGAAAGGGTCCAAAAGTTTGATCCTGGCCCTAAGTGTTGTGAGAATCCCCCTTGGGTGTTTAAAGTTGGTTTCTGCATCAAAAGTGAATTCTAAGTGTTTATTTCATTACTTTGCTTACTATTGCTTTAAGAACTTTTGTTTATCCTTACCTTTCTTTGTTAGCCAATACCTTAGCCCCGTTACCCTTTGACTTCGATCTTGATTGTTATGTGTTTCAATATGTGGAGTTTAAAATTGGTTTGAGCATATGGTATCCCTGGTTCTCGCGTCTAAGTAGTGGCATTCCATTCATGAGATCGTATACATATACAAGTTAATAATTCCAGAAAGTGCCTTCTTTCATTACACATATATGAGTGCTAGTCTACATATTTACATCAATCTTCTCACATATACCTAGTGTAGGGAGTGTGGTCAGAAAATCTGTGTGAAAGTAGAGAGTATATCTTTTGAAGAATTGAGGGATTCTCTAAGGCATGTTACTACATTCAAAATCATGTTTTAATTGATGAAATGCGAGCTAGTGAGTGGTAACTATGATTAAGTATGTGCTCGAGGGTAGGGATAACTAAAATCTATGTGAGTGGTGATCTTTAATATGCCATGTTGCATTGGAAATCCCTAAGGAAATTGTTGGAAGGTTTAGGTTGTGTCTTGTTTGTTTTGTTTATTTCGTTTTGCTCGAGGACTAGCAAAAGCTAAGTGTGGGAGAATTTGGTAGGAGCATATTTATGCTACTTAGTTATGTTGTTTCCTTACATTTAGTTAGCTAATTACTACTTATTACAGTGTTTTAAGCTATTTTCGTGTGTTTGTAGGTCCTAATGACAAAGTTGGCAAGAAAAGGCAATTTTGAGCCTTTTAGAGTAGTTTTGGGCTTATTATGGATAGCTTGTATATGGAGCAAGGTGGATGGATGAATTTGGAGTCAAAAGAGGCTTGGAACATGCTACAAATCAGAAAAGACAAGTTTAAGACAAAGAACATAAGGAAAGAGCAAGAAATATGGAAACTTATCCTAACAACCTTATCTTATCCAAACCTTATCCTATCTTATCCTAACCTAATCTTGTTCCACCTTAAATCTAGCTGCAAGTGGACCTAAAAACATGATTTCTAGAAGCCTTATCTAACCCTAAAAGGGTGCCGCACCCTTCCCTCTTTTATTTCTTCTAGAAAACCCAAAATCAGCCACAAAACACCTAGTTTCTAGAAGGCCCAATTTTGGACGAATTTCCTACACCTTTTTCCTCTTGGATTCTGATTTAAATTGGCCCTTTTCCTCTTGGATTTGGATTTTATAAGTCCATATCAGAAATTAATTGGGCTATGACTTAATTTCCAAGCAATGTGCCGCACCCTAGGGGCCCTAATCACTTGTTTCTGCTAGGTTGAACCCTAATTTTGATTCCTACGGTTTTTGTCGTGCTATATATATATGTAACTTAATGTGCTGCACACCCTTACACACCCTATGCAGCCATTCATCCTTCAATTCATTCATTCATTCACACCACACACCATCCATTTAGAAACACAACCTTTGCCGCAACCCTAGGGAGAAGAAGGAATGCCGTGGCTTCCATAGGAGAAGGAGACCCTTGTGCCGCAAGAAATCTGCATCCATTAGAGACTTCTAGAGTTCTTTCTTCCCTCGTTTCGTTTCCATGTTTATTTTAATTTGCTTTTCAATTGTTATGAACATGTGTAACTAAGTTTTTCTTAGTTAGAGGTGAATTCAAAGCCATGGACTTATGTTTTATATGAATTGATTTCCTCCAGATTTTGTTTCTTGAATTGTGAATGCGATTTACTTAATTGATTTATTGAGAACTTGTTCTTGTGTGTTGATTAAGGATGCATATTTAGATTTCATGCATGAATTTGATGCTAGAATATAAGGGAATTTCACCTAATCATTATGAACTTATATTCATAAGTAGTAAAAGTCATGATTGTGTTAAGTAAATTCTAGGCAAGAGTATCATGCAATTCATAGTTACGAATGCCTAGTCAATGCTTATGGTTTTTAAAAAGTTTAATGATCTTTGATTGTATCTCTATTATGCAGTTCATGTAGGGAACTTGATAAGAATAATTTGGTTGTCAATACGTATTCCATCCAATTCAATGAGTGAAACTAGGAAAATCTAAAAGTTAATTTGTGCTTCTCACAATTAATTTGGGGCATTGTCATTCATGGTTTAAAGGGATAAAATCTGGAAATCAATTTGTGTTGCATATGTGCATGTGTGGAGAAGGACCCTCTAACTAGCCTTTTACCCATTCAATTCATCTAATTTAGTGTCTAATCTGTTTAGTTTACAATTTGCCTAATTTAATTAGTTAGAAAAGTGTTTGAATCTGTCCAATCTAGTGTTTTGAGTCTAAGTTAGTTAAAATTCGTCCAAATGACTTTTTAGGTCTAGAATTGAGTCTTTTTAATTGTTTGTTGCTGTTTTGAGTGTTTTAAGTTAGTTTTGAGTCTATAGAGTCTAGTTTAGTGTTTTTGAGTCTTATTTGAGTTAATTAGCATCCCTAGTTAATCCTCGGTTAGAACGATCCCTACTTGCATATATACTATAATTGTCACAAATAAGGTTTAATTTGTGTGTCAAGTTAATTTTCACACCACTTCTCAGAGGGATGTCCTTGGATAGAACACACACCACATATGTTGGGTCCTTGCATCCTCATTCCTTCGCCCATCTGAGACACAATAGAAGTAAGATTAGCTAATTGAGATTGAATGTCAGATGTGGAACTTACCTCATGTACTTGCTGCCATGGGGGGTCTCTTTGCCCAATTCCTTCGTATTGTTGTGCATTTAAAGCGCAGTTTGCAATTAGGGTCTTGGCTGCCATAGGGGTTTTGCCCATCAATGCACCTCCCGCTGAAGCATCGAGCATTTGCCTTTCAATTGGAAAAAGGCCTTCATATAAATATTGAAGTAAAAGCTCCTCCTTCATTTGATGTTGAGGACATGATGCGATAAGGGCCTTGAAATGCTCATAATACGCCGGAAAAGACTCTCATTGGCTTTGTTGGATTCTGCTAATCTTCTTTCTCAAAAGAATAACTCTTGAAGTAGGGAAGAATTTCTCCAAGAACGCTCTCTTCATGCTCTCCCAAGAAGTGACGGTTCCGGGTGCTAATTCGTATAACCAATCTTTAGCCTTTTCTAAAAGAGAAAATGGAAAGGCCTTCATCTTCAAAATATTGCTACCAACATTAATTGGAGTCATGCTTGAACACACCACCTCAAACTCTTTTAAATGCTTGTTTGGATCCTCCATGGACAGTCCATGGAACTTTGGAATGTGGTGCAACAAACTAGACTTCAATTCAAACTCATCGGTCTTATCTTGAGCTGCCCTAGGATATTGGATGCATAGGGGTGCGGCATTGTCCATTCCCGAGGTGGAAAGCTCCGTGATTGTACGATTGTCCGTTGCCATGACTTGTTTCTCTTCTTCCTCTCTTGCTGTGTGCTCTTCTTCCTCCTCAAAATCAGATTCTGAGCTAGAACTTGGTGGGTTAAGTTCTGGCTCCTTCCTCCACCTTCTCAAAGTTCGCTCAAAATTGTCGTCAAAGTCCAAGATCAGCAACTAAAAAAAAATATATGAAAAAGAAACAAAAGAAACAACGGGGGATTAGCAAAGTTGCTAATCCCCGGCAACGGCGCCAAAAATTTGATGTGATAAATAATAGCACTCAAATTAAACCCTCTTATTGACAATTGTAGTAAAGATGTAAGTAGGGATCGTTCAAGGCCGAGGATTAGGAGGGATTGCTAATCTAATAAAAACTGACTCAAGAATACAAAACTAGGCTTGAAAACACTTAAATAGACTCAAAGACTCTTAACTAAACTTATATGACTCAAAACAAATTGAAAAGACTCAAAACAACACAAAACAATCAAGTAGACTCACACTAGACTCTAGGACTTAATTTGGACGAAAATAGAATTGGTTTTGACTCAAAACACTTAAAAACACAAATTGGACAGATTCTAGCTATTTAGACACGACAAAGTAAAGGGGATTGGGTTTTTGGATGAATTTAAAATAAAACAAGTAACTTAAAGACTTAAACAAAGTTTGGACGAATTTGAGAAAAAACTATGGATGATTAGTGATAGGTACATATTTAGGCGACTTAGTTAGCTTGTTTTCGTACATTTATGTTGTTAGTTCATAGTTATTTTAGTAGTTTAAGCTTTTTCGTGTGTTTTTTAGGTTCATATGGCTAAGGAAGAAAAAAGGTGCATTTTGGAGCATTTTGGAGCAAAATTGGACTTGGAATGGATAGCATATGCTTAGAGCAACAGGAATGGACGAAATTGAAGACCTAAAGGTGTGAAGATTCCTAATCACAAGAGGAATCCTAATCAAAAGAGGAATCCTAGTCAAAGAAGGTTTCCTACTTGAAGTAGGAAAGTTAAGCCAAGGTTTCCTATTTTGGTTTAACCTTTCCTAATCCTAAAAGACCTTATGTTTTAGCAACATTGAAGACTCCTATGCATTTTAGGACACCAAGCCTTCCTTGCAACCTAATTACCCTTGCCGTGCATTCCATAGAGTTTTCCTTCCTTGCCGTGCAAGGGAAGTCCTTATTTCCTATTCTATGTCATAAAACCACATGCCTTTTCACCCCATTCTCAGCCGCACCTTACATACCTTTTCTATCCCAAATCCTTGCTTAAATTCAACATTAAATCACATTCCCTTTTCATACAATTTATGCCGCAAGTTTCCTTCCCCTTTCCGTTGGATTGTTTGATTTTATATCTCCTTTTCCTTATGTATTTGGGGGTCCAATCCTTTCCTAAACTATGTAATAAACCTTAGGATTCTTTCTCTCAAATAAATACCAAATCGCACCCTTATTCTACCCTAATCATTCACCCACACAATCTGCCATCCTTCATCCTTTCTCCCAACCTTTGTCGCAGCTTTCAACCTTTTTTCCACCATTCATACACTTTCATACCTTGACCCAAACACTCATACACCATTCCCAACCTTTGCCGCACCACCCTACCAACCTAAATCCATTCACAACCCATAAATCCATCCAAAATCACCCCTAGACTCTTGTGCCACAGCTTTGCAAGGATGAAGAAGAGAAGAAGAAGCCTTGGACGTTTGTGCATTCAAGTTGGAGTGTTGGAACGTTTTTAGGTGCAATCTATCTTTTGTTTTCAATGTTTAATTCAATTTTCCTTTGTTTTGTTGTGAACATGAGAGGCTAAACTCGTTTTAGCTAGGGGAGGCTTTGAAACCATGATTATATTTATGTTATGAATTGATTAAGTCCAGTTGTGATTTCATAAATTGTGAATGCAATTTACTTAATCATTTGATGGATAACTTATTCTTGTATGTTGATTAGGGAGGGAGGCCTACTTAATTTGCATGCTTGAATTTGGTGCTAGAATATAAGGGAGTTTCACATAATCGTCACAAACGTATATTCACAAGTAGTTAAGGTTGTTTTCACAATCATGTTAAGTAAATTCCTAGCATGAGTATCATGATGTCATAGTTACAAGTGCTTTGTCAATACTTATGATTTTCATTGAATGTAATGATCTTTGATTGTATCTCTATTATGATGTCATGTAGGGAACTTTTGAAGAATGCTTTGGGTTGTAGTATGATGTCATCCAATCCAATAACTTAAGGAAAATCTGAGGGTTAATTAGTGATGTCACGGTTAATCTAGGGTGTTGAGGTTCATGGTTTATCGAAAAAGCAACTGGAAATCAATTTGTGTTTGAATGTGTCATGTGTGGAAAAGTATCCTCTAGCTATCTAATCATCCATTGTTTTTCTCAAATTCGTCCAAATTGCATTTAAGTCTTTTAGTTACTTATTTTTGTCTTAAATTCGTCCAAAACCCAATTCCCTTTACTTACTTGTTTCAAATCTGTCCTAAACTATGTTTTTGAGTCTTTTGAGTCAAAACCAATTCTATTTTCGTCCAAATTAAGTCTTAGAGTCTAAATTGAGTCTTTTGGATTGTTTTGTGTTGTTTTCAGTCTTTTAAGTTTGTTTTGAGTCATATAAGTTTAGTTAAGAGTCTTTGAGTTTGTTTAAGTGTTTTTAAGCATATTTTTGTATCTTTGAGTCAGTTTTCATTAGATTAGCAATCCCTCCTAATCCCCGGCCTAGAACGATCCCTACGTATATCTATACTACAATTGTCAAAAAAAGGGTTTAATTTGAGTGCTATTATTTATCACATCAATTAGCTAACTAGAGGATTCTTTTCCACACATGATGCATTTGAACACAAATTGATTTCCAGTTGCTTTCTCGATAAACCACGAACCTCAACACCACAGATTAACCGTGACATCACTAATTAGCCCTCAGATTTTCCTTTAGTTATTGGATTGGATGACATCATTCGACAACCCAAAGAATTCTTCAAAAGTTCCCTACATGACATCATAATAGAGGTACAATCAAAGATCATTACGTTCTATGAAAATCATAAGTATTGACAAAGCATTCGTAACTATAACATCACGATACTCATGCCAAGAATTTAACTTAACATCATTGTGATAAACAACCTTAACTACTTGTGAATATAAGTGTGTAACGATTATGTGAAACTCCCTTATATTCTAGCATCAAATTCAAGCATGCAAACTAAGTAGGCTTCCTTAATCAACATACAAGAATAAGTTCTCAATCAAACAATTAAGTAAATTGCATTCACAATTTATGAAATCACAACTAGAATTAATCAATTCATATCACAAATATAATCATGGTTTCAAAGCCTCCCCTAGCTAAAACGGGTTTAGCCTCTCATGTTCACAGTAAAACAAAGAAAACTTGAATTAAACATTGAAAACAAAAGATAGATTACACCTAAAAACGTTCCAACAATCCAGCTTGAATGCAAAAAGGCTTATTCTCCTTTCCTTCTTCCTTGCTAGGCTGTGGCACAAAGGTTTTAGGGTGCGAAAAGTGTTTTGTGGTGTGTTAGGTTCAAGGATGGATGTATGGCAGGAAGGTATGATGAAGGGAAGAGCATGGAATGGTGTAAGGAAGGGGATGAAGGCTGCGGATTGATGTTTAGAAGGGTGAATGATGGCTGGTTGTGTATGTGAATGAATAGGGTTCTATATAGGTGCAACAAAGGGTTATATATTTAAGGGAAAGGACCTTAACTTTAATTACTTGTTTTAGGAAAGAATTAGACCCCAAATCCTCAAGGAAAAGGAGAATTAAAGTCAGAATCACAAGGGAAAAGGGAAGGAAACTTGCGGCAAGGAAGAATAGGGAAGGGAAGGTGGTTTCCCTTGCACGACGAGGAAGAGACAAGTTAACGCAAGCCATGGCAAGGACTAGAAGGGTGCATGAAAGGTTTAGTTTGTGTCCTATAATGCATAAGAGACCTTCAATGTTGCTGGAACTTAGGGATATTTAGGATTAGGAAAGGTCAAACCAAAATAGGAAACCTTGGCTTAACCTTCCTACTTCAATTAAGAAACCTTCTTTGATTAGAAATCCTTCTTTGATTAGGAATCCTAACATCTTTAGGTCTTCAATTTCATCCATTCCCTTTGCTCCAAACATATGCTATCCATTCCAAGTCCAACTTTGCTCCAAAAGGCTCTAGAATTCGTCAGAAACCCAATCCCCTTTACTTTGTTATGTCAAATTAGCTAGAATCTGTCCTATTGTGTGTTTTTAAGTGTTTTGAGTCAAAACCAATTCAATTTTTGTCCAAAGTAAGTCTTAGAGTCTAGTTTGAGTCTATTTGATTGTTTTGATTCCTTTTAGTTTGTTTTGAGTCATATAAGTTTAGTTAAGAGTCTTTGAGTTCATTTAAGTGTTTTTAAGCCTAGTTTTGTATCTTTGAGTCAGTTTTTATTAGATTAGCAATCCTTCCTAATCCCCAGTCTAGAATGATCCCTACTTACATCTTTACTACAATTGTCAATAAGAGGGTTTAATTTGAGTGCTATTATTTGTCACATCAAATTTTTGGCGCCGTTGCCAAGGATTAGCAACTTTGCTAATCCCCTGTTGTTTCTTTTTGTTTCTTTTTCATGTGTTTTTGTTTTAGTTGCTGGCCTTGTTTTCTTTTCTTGTTTTACTAGTTTATGACTCGTAGCTCTCAACCTATTCGTGCAAATATCTTGGACTTTGACGACGATTTTGAGCGAACTTTGAGAAGCACAAGTCATGGCTGCAGACAATCGAAGAATCAAGGAGCTTTCAGCCTCGGGAATGGACAATGCCGCACCCCTATGCAATCAATATCCTAGGGCAGCTCAAGATAAGACCGATGAGTTCAAATTGAAGTCTAGCTTGTTGTACCACATTCCAAAGTACCATGGGCTGTCTATGGAGGATCCAAACAAGCACTTGAAGGAATTTGAAGTGGTTTGTTCAAGCATGACTCCAGTCAACGTTGATGCCAACATTTTGAAGATGAAAGCTTTTCCATTCTCTCTATTGGAAAAAGATAAGGATTGGTTTCAAGAATTAGCACTTGGCATGGTTACATCTTGGGGAGAACATGAAGAGAGCGTTCTTAGAAAAATTCTTTCTCACTTCAAGAATCATTCTCTTGAGGAAAAAGATTAGTGGAATTCAAGAAAATCAAGGGGAGTCATTTCCATCCTACTATGAGCGTTTCAAGACTCTTGTTGCATCATGTCCTCAACATCAAATGAAACAAGACCTTCTCATTCAATATTTCTACGAAGGACTTCTTCCAATTGAGAGACAAATGCTTGATGCATCTGCGGAATGAGCTTTGGTTAACAAAACACCAATTGATGCCAAGACTTTGATTGCCAACCGAGCCTTGAATGCGCAATAATATGAAGGAATTGGGTAGAGAGACAGACCACGGCAGCAACATGTGAATGAGGTAAGTGCAATTTCTAAAATTCAATCTTAATTGGCTAATCTCACTCTTCTTGTGTCATAGGTTGTTGAAAAACCCAAAAAAGCAAGAAAACACAATCTGTGGTGTGTGATCAATACAAGGACATCAATCTAAAAAATGCCCTCAATTGATTGAGAATGGTGGATGGGAGAGTGTCCATGCCATGGGCTACTAAGTGCAAAACCAGCCAAGGCATGATCCATACTCAAATACTTACAATCCGGGATGAAGAGATCACCCAAACATGAGGTGGAGAGAGCCTCAACAACCTTAACAACAAGGAGGATTTCGTCCAACACCCCCTGGGATATATCAAAAGCCATTCACACCTATGCAACCTCAACCACCTCCGGTTCAATCAAATTCAGGTACATTTTTGGATAATTATAAGGTTATTCAATTATTAACCACTTTGACGTAGGGCGTACAAAATGAAGCTAAGGAGGTGGATCACTTGAAGAAACAAATGGGGCATATGGTGGAATTCATGGGACAATTTAGAGACCAAGGAAAATTACCTAGTTCAACCATTATCAACCCAAAGAGAGGATTTGAATCTACCAAAGCTATCATATTGAGAAGTGGAAAAGAAGTTGGAGTTGAGCCAAGACCATCCAAATTAAGTCAACAAAAGGATGGGAAGTTGCAAATTGAGGAAGAAGGACAAGGCCAAGCCACGACAAATGTAGCAACACCTTTGTCGCAGCCACTTAGAGACCCCAATTCATCCAATTCATCCAATTCGTCCAATATAGGTAAGTTGGGTTCAAATTCCATTAATTCTAACCCTATTCCCTCCAATGTACCTTTCCCTTGCAGATTTATGCAAGCAAAGAAATAGGAGAATGACAAAGACATTCTTGAGACATTTAGGAAGGTACAAGTCAACATTCTACTCCTTGATGTAATCAAACAAGTTTCAAAGTATGCCAAATTCTTGAAGGAGCTTTGCACAACAAAGAAGAGGGTTTCGAATAAAGAAGTGGTGAGGGTAAGTGAAAATATTTCCGCTGTTTTACAAAGGAAATTACCTCCAAAATGCAAAGATCCAGGTAGTTTCACAATCCCTTGTGTTATTGGCCAAACTAAGTTTGAACACGCTATGTTAGACTTAGGAGCTTCAATTAACGTCATGCCATACTCTATTTATGAATCCATGAACCTAGGAGAGCCGCAAAATGATGGTGTGATTATTCAATTAGCCGATCGTTCTAATGCATATCCAAAGGGAGTTTTGGAAGATGTTTTGGTGCAAGTTAATAACTTGATCTTCCCGGCTAATTTCTATGTGCTTGAGATGGAAGATATGGCCCATTCCACATCCTTGCCGATCCTTCTTGGGAGACCATTATGAAAACAGCCCGCACCAAGATCGATGTGTTCAAAGGGACTTTAACGATGGAATTTGATGGGGAAGTTATTGATTTTAATATTTATGAAACTATGAGATATGCTAATGATGATCATTCATGATTTTCTATTGATATCATTGATTCATTGGCGTAGGAACATCTTGAACAATTACATGAAGATGCAATTGAAACGGTCATTACAAGTGGAATGAGAATCAAAAACCAAGTGGCAGCACCAATTCAAACCATGTCGTGCCCCCTTGTGATGATGTAATTGAAGTGGCGGCTGCCCTCGAGTCATTGCCACGGAAAAATGGTAAGTCCCCAGCCCCAATTTCAATTCCCGTTTCAACTAATAAGTTGTTTCCTTCAGTGATACATCCACCTTCCCTTGAGCTTAAACCATTACCAAACCACTTGAAGTATGTTTTCTTGGGCGAACAAGAGACCTTACCTGTCATTGTGGCTTACTTACTCACGGCACAATAAGAAGACAAATTGGTAAGGGTGCTAAAGGAGTACAAAACAGCCATTGGTTGGACCTTGGCCGATATCAAAGGAATAAGCCCTACTACATGCATGCATCGTATACTCTTGGAGGAGGGGGCTAAACCATCTCGAGAAGCTCAACACAGACTCAACCCTCCAATGATGGAAGTCATGAAGAAGGAGATTATCAAACTCCTTGATTGTGGCGTGATCTATTACATCTCTGATAGTTGTTGGGTTTCGTCGGTTCAAGTTGTTCCAAAGAAGTCCGGAGTCAAGGTGGTGAAGAAAGAAGAAAATGAGCTTGTGCCCACATGTATCCAAAAAAGGGTGGAAAGTTTGTATCAATTATAGGAAGCTTAATGCCACCACAAGGAAAGATCACTTCTCTTTGCCATTCATTGATCAAATGCTTGAAAGGTTAGCGGGTCGTGGTATGCAGATTTGGTGAATTATTTGGTGTCTAAACAAGTTCCAAGCACCCTAAACAAACACCAACGTGATAAACTCAAGAAGGATGCACGGTTTTATGTGTGGGATGACCCATATTTGTGGAAATATACTCTGATCAGATTCTTCGTAGGTGTGTGCATGATTCTGAGTTTAATTTAATTTTAACTTGTTGTCACACTTATGCATGTGGGGGTCATTTTGGCACACAACGCATAGCCCTTAAGGTGTTAGAATGTGGATTTTGTTGGCCTACAATCTTTAAAGATGCTAGAACTTTTTGTATGACTTGTGATCATTGTCAAAGAATGGGCAATATAGGTGCAAGGGATCAAATGCCGCAGACCCCTATGTTCAATGTTGAAATTTTTGATGTTTGGGGCATTGATTTCATGGGTCATTTTCCTTCTTCATATGGTTTCACTTATATTTTGCTTGCGATTGATTATGTCTCAAAATGGGTGGAAGCAAAAGCCACCCGTACTAATGATTCTAGAGTGGTTGCAGATTTCATCAAAACTAACATCTTCTCTAGATTTGGGATGCCTAGAGTGCTCATAAGTGATGGAGGGTCTCATTTTTGTAATCGCACCATTGAGGCGTTACTCAAGAAATATAATGTCACACATAAGGTTTCAACACCTTATCACCCTCAAACAAATGGCCAAGCCGAGGTTTCCAATAGAGAAACCAAGCAGATTTTGGAGAAGATCGTTAGGCCACCAAGAAAGGATTGGAGCTTGCATTTGGAGGTTGCAATGTGGGCATATTGTACGGCCTACAAAGCACCCATTAGGATGTCCCATTTCGGCTTATCTATGGCAAACCATGCCATCGTCCCGTGGAATTAGAACACAAGGCACATTGGGCTGTCAAAACATTCAACATGGACATAGATACAGCTGGAATTCATGGGAAGCTTCAATTGAATGAACTTGAAGAGCTTAGGCTTGAAGCTTATGAGAATCCTCACATTTATAAGGAGAAGACAAAGGCATTCCATGACAAGATGATTCGTAGCAAAACATTCTCCATAGGGCATAAAGTGTTACTTTTCAACTCTCGCCTTCGTTTGTTTCCCGGTAAGTTACGTTCTAAATGGATTGGCCCTTTTGTTATTACTAATGTTTTTCCCTATGGTGTAGTCCAAATCCAAAGCTTAAGGAATGGCCAAGAATTCAAGGTGAATGGGCATCATTTGAAGCCATATTATGAGAATGTTGAAGGGCTGATTGTAGAGGATGTACCCCTCCATGCCGTGGGTTCCAATAGAGCTTAAGATGAGGTATCGTTCGGCTAGAAGACGTTACAGCAAGCGCTTCTTGGGAGGCAGCCCATGCATTCAAATAAAGAAGACTTAGGCAATCCAACAATCGACAACCAGATTTGCATTCCTAAACCCTTCTCTTTATTGCTTGTACTTTGCCATGATAGTTGTGTTTGTTAGTTTATGTTGTTTGTTTGAATGTGAGTCTTTGTTTGAAACATTGATGACAACGTTTGATTTAAGTGTTGGCGGGTGGGTGTAAACAAGCTGTTTTTGCATGATTTTCATGGGATTTTACCACCTATCACTTCTAATGTTGTTTCTCACTGTTTTGAAGTGATTTTGGTGTGTTTTGAAGTGTTTTTTATGTGTCTTGAACAAAAAATACGAAAATTTGAAAAACCCAAAAAGAGTTGTTTTAGAGTTGTTTTTGTATGTTTGTTTGTGTCTTTCAAACTTTTTCCGAAATTTTGTTTTTTTTTGTTTTTTTTTGTTTTATGACACGAAAACACTTTTAAAACAATGAATAACAACATTAGTAGTGATAGGTGGTGAATTTTGAAAATAAGTCATGAAAAGCATCTATTTACCCTCCCCATATTTAAATCAATCATTGTCCTCAATGTTTCAAAAGTAGACTCACACGCAAACAATCAAACAACACAACTAAGAAACATGACAATTATGGAAAAGTGAAAGCAATAAGGAACGCAAATCTGGTTTTGGAGCCAGAGATTCTTAGGTCTTCTGTATTTAAACGCATGGGTTGCCTCCCAAGAAGCGTTGCTTTAACGTCTTCCAGTCGGACAATACCTCCATTCAAGCTTCACTAGGGCCAATGGCATAGAGGGGTACATCCTCCACAACATGCTTCTCAAAATACTCATAGTAAAGCTTCGAACAGTGTCCATTCACTTTGAATTGATGTCCTGTCTTTAAACTTTGAATTTGGACTGCACCATAAGGAAAGACATTAGTAACAACAAAAAGACCAACCCATTTAGAACGTAACTTACCTGGAAACAATCAAAGACGGGAGTTGAAAAGCAACACTTTTTGCCCTACAGAGAACATCTTACTATGAATCATCTTGTCATGGAATGCCTTCGTTTTCTCCTTGTAAATATGAGCGTTCTCATAAGCCTTGTTCTGAATCTCCTCAAGCTCATTCAATTGAAGTTTCTGATAGGAGCATATTCATGCGACTTAAATGGCTTGTTCTCGTACATTTACGTTATGTTTCTTTAGTTTTTTTAGTTCTTTATGCTTCTTTTGTGTGTTTTCAGGTTCTAAGGGCTTAGGGAGCAAGAAAGTGCATTTTGAGGCTATTTGGAGCATTTTTGGGCATGGATTGGATAGCTTATCCATGGAGCCAAAGTTTGGACGAATTTGAAGGCCTTATATTCACTTTGGACATAAAACAAAGGGCCTAGCCCATTCTCTCTTAAACCAACCCCAAGGCCATGCATTTCCTTCCAATTCCAAAACCCACAATCACTTCAAAGGCCATGCAAATCCATATTCAACACCTTAAACTACAACCATGCATCATTACACCACCTTCTCCATCTTTATTCCACATATAATTCACCCTAGCTATCACATTCACACACATGCAAATCATGCACTCACATTTCCTAGACATGCATCACTTTAACCCACATTCACACACATGCAATTACACACACCATCTTCCCCTTTACAAAACACCATCAAAGCCGTGCTTCCCCCTTTGTTCCCCCCAAACACATGCACCCAAACAAAGCCAACCTAGCTAACCCTACATGCATTTCTTTATTCACTCTTCATCACATGCATTTTCACCACCATTCGCACACACATGCATCCTGAAAACCTTGTGCCGTGTATCCCCTTCAACTTTCCAGCTTCCCACTCATTCAATTAAGCCACCATTCATTCTTTATTCCACATACACTCATCATCACACACCTTAACAATCAACACATGCAATCACATGCATCACAACCACAAAGAACCATCCTGAAAACACATTGTCGTGGCCTACTCACAATTCCAGCATTTTCACATGTCTTTCTAGCTTTCCCTTTCATTTCCACCACTCATTCTTCATCATTTCAGCCACCTACATGCATTAATTATTAAACTCTTCATCATTGCATCCAGAAAATGAGCAAGAAAGCTTCCCAAACACATGCATACACACATCATTTCCAGCACACACATGCAAATCCAACATCAAAAACTGTCATTGCCGTGGGATCCTTGTGCTTTCCAGCTTTCCTAGCTATTTTCCACCACATTCCAGCACATGCATGCTTAAACAAACAGCCATATGTTCCCTCCACTACTCCTATAAATACCCTTGCATTCATCCATTCACAACACTTCACACAACACAAACACAACCTTTGTGCCGCAAATCCCCTTCCATTTCTGTGCAGTTTTTCTCCTCCATTGCAGCCACTATCCAACCACTTCCCATCCCTCCAAAACACTTCACATAATCCCCAAAGCTCACCTTAGACCTTGTGCTACAACAACGAGGAAGAAAAGAGTGCCTAAACGTTCATACAATTCAAGTTTGAGTTGTTGGAATGTTTAGGTGTTTCTTTGATTTCAAAGTTTAAATTGAATTCTCTTTGTTTTGTACGTATGAGAATGGAAGAGAAGAGTGCCTAAACGTTCATACAATTCAAGTTTGAGTTGTTGGAATGTTTAGGGGTTTCTTTGATTTCAAAGTTATGAGGAACTAAACCCCCTTTAGCTAGGGGGTGATTCGAAACTATGTTTATATTTGCAATATGAATTGATTAACTTTCGTTGGAATTTCATAAGTTGTGGATTCAATTTGGTTAACCGTTTGATTGATAACTTATTGATGAATGTTTATTAAGAATGCGCGCTTAATTTTCATGCATGAATATGACGCTAGAATATAAGTGAATTTCACCTAATCGTTACGAACTTATATTCACAAGTAGTGGAGGTTGCTTATAGACAACCGCGTTAAATGAATTCTTGGCACTAATTTCATGCGTATTCCATAGTAACGAATGCCTTGTCAACACTTATAGTTTTCATAATGCTTAATGATCTTTGATTGTATCTTTATTGTGCTTTTCACGTAAAGGACTTTTGGAGAATGTGGTGAATTGCGTTGCGCTAACCCATCCAATTCATTAACTTAAGGAGAACTTGACGGTTAATTTAAGCGGACCTAATTAACCCGGGGTGTTGAGTTTCACAACTTATCGAAAGACCAACTGAGAATCAATATTGTATGCAAGTGTAACATGTGTGGAGAAGAACCCCTTGGCTATTCCATCATCCATATTTTCATCACATTCATATTTACATTTTGCCTTTAATTATATTCTGTCCATTTAATTTAATATCGTCCAAACACATTTCCCCCATATTTTGTTGAGTCTTAATCATTCGTATTTGTTTTATTTTTGTATCTTTAAGCTTTTGGAGTCATAAACAGTTTCAAATTCGTCTAAATCAAGTTCTAGTTTCTATTTGAGTCAGTTTGATTGTTTTAGGCAGTTTGAGTTTTTCAAAGCCATTCTGAGTCATAGTAGTCTTGTTAAGAGTATTTACATTTAGTTTTTGTGTTTTCAAGTCAATTCAAATTAGATTAGCACCCCTAGTTAATCCCCGGTTAGAACGATCCCTACTTACATCATTACTACAATTGTCACAAATAGGGTTTAATTTGTGTGCGTATAATCTACGTATCAGTTTCCTATGAAGACCAGTTGCATCTATGTCTATATTGAACGTCTTGACTACCCAATGAGCTTGGTCTTCCAATTCAACTGGAAGATGGCATGGTTTCCCATAGATGAGCTAAAAGGGGGACATCCTAATTGGTGTTTTGTAGGTTGTACGATACGCCCACAATGCATCATTTGAATGCAAGCTCCAATCCTTTCGAGTTGGTCCAACTGTCTTCTCCAAAATCTGCTTGATTTCTCGATTTGAGACCTCGGCTTGCCCACTTGTTTGAGGATGATAAGGTGTTGAAACCTTATGCGTGACGTTATACTTCTTAAGCAACGCCTCAATGGTTCCATTGCAAAAATGAGAACCCCCATCACTTATAAGTACTCTTGGCATTCTAAATCTGGCAAATATGTTAGTTTTGACAAAATCTGCAACCACTTTGGAATCATTAGTACGGGTGGCTTTTGCTTCCACCCATTTCAATACATAATCAACATCAAGTAAAATATAATTGAAACCATGAGATGAAGGAAAAGGACCCATGAAATTAATACCACAAACATAAAAAATTTCAACTGAATAGATTAGGGCCTGCGGCATTTGGTCTCTTGGACTTATATTCCCTGTTCTTTGACAACGATCACAGGTTATGCAAAAGTTCTAGCATCCTTAAATATACTAGGCCAATAAAATCCACATTCTAGAACTTTAAGTGTTGTTCTTTGAGTGCCAAAATGACCCCCACATGCATAAGTGTGACAGAAAGTTAAAATTGAATTAAACTCAGATTCATGCACACACCTATGAAGAATCTAATTAGGGCAATATTTCCAAAAGTACAGGTCATCCCACACATAAAACTATGCATCCTTTTTAAGTTTGTCACGTTGGTGCTTGTTTAGGGTGCTTGGAACTTGTTTAGACACCAAATAATTCACTAAATTGGCATACCATGGCTCACTTACCTCAACGAACAGTAGCTACTCGTCTGGGAATGCTTCTAGGATGGGTAATGGCTCCTCATCATGTACCAAACGGCTCAAGTGGTCAGTCACCATATTCTCACATCCTCTTTTGTCCCTAATTTCTATGTCAAACTCTTGAAGAAGAAGCATCCAGCGAATAAGCCTTGGTTTGGCTTCTTTCTTTATGAGTAAGTACTTCAAAGCTGCATGGTCAGAGTAAATTATAACTTTAGTACCAAGTAAATAAAAATGAAACTTATCTAAAGCAAACACAACAGTAATTCAATTGAGCTTCGGGATGCGTAGTAAATGACGTGTGGCTTCTTGTCCTTCTGTTGTCCCAAAACAGCCCCTAAAGCATAATCTGAGGTATCACGCATAAGCTCAAACGGAAGGCTCCAATCTAGTGGAACAATGATAGGTGCCGAAGTGAGCATCTTCATAAGGTGATTGAAGGCCTTCTCACATTCTTCATCGAACACAAATGGCACATCCTTCTGTAGAAGTCAGCTGATGTGAAAATTAATTGACACATAAAGTAAACCCTATTTGTGACAATTGTAATATATATGTAAGTAGGGATCGTTCTAGACCGAGGATTAACTAGGGATGCTAATCAACTCAAAACTGACTCAAAAACACACTTAACTAGACTCTAACAACTCAAAACAAGCTAAATAAGCTCAAAGCACACAAACTAAATTAAATTGACTCAAAACAGGTCCTAGGAAGTGATTTGGATGAAAATTGAACTAAAAAAAATCAAAAGAGATATGGACAGATTCAAACGAATTGAAACAAAACTAACACAAATAAGAACTAAAGGGTTATTTGGACAAATTTTAAACTCTACTTGACTCAAAACACTAATAGAACTAAACTGAATAGATTCTAACTAAGTTAAAACACCAAATATTAAAGGGGGATTGATTTTTACGAAATTAATTAAACTAGGCAAACTGCAAAACTAAACAGGTTAGACACTAAATTGTTGAATTAAAGGTGAAAACCTAGTTAGAGGGTCCTTCTCCACACATGACATATGCATACAAACCAATTTCCAGTTATTATTCCTTTAGACTATGAATGACAACGCCCCAAGTTAATTGCATTGCACAACCAACCATCAGATTTTCCATATTTCATTGAATTGAATGAATACGCATCACAACCAAATTACCTTTCTCAAGTTCTCTATATGAAACGCATGATAGAGATACATATCAAAAGTCATTAAGTTTTATGAAAATCATAAGCATTGACAAGGCATTCATCACTATGAAAACCATGAGACTTCTGCCAAGGATTCACTTAACACAATCATGACTAGTGACTTCCACTACTTGTGAATATAAACGAATAACTATTACATGAAACTCCTTTATATTCTAGTGAAAATTAACTTGACACACAAATTAAACCCTATTTGTGACAATTGTAGTAGATATGTAAGTAGGGATCGTTCTAGACTGGGTATTAACTAGGGATGCTAATTAGTATAAATAAGACTCAAAAACACTAAACTAGACTCTATAGACTCAAAACTAACTTAAGACACTTAAAACAACAAGCAACAATCAAAAAGACTTAATTCTAGACCTAACAAGTGATTTGGACGAAAATAGAACTTAACTTGACTCAAAAGACTCAAAGAAAACAGATTTTGACTCAAATAACAAGACTAAATGAAAGGGGGATTGTTTTTGACGAATTTAAAACTTAAAACAAAAACTTTGTAGAAAACACTTTGGAAAAACGAAATTAGGTGAATTAAATGGGTGACAGGCTAGTTAGAGGGTCCTTCTCCACATATGATATATGCATATAAAGCAATTTCTAGTTATTTTTCCTTTAGACTATGAATGACAACGCCCCAAGTTAGTTGCATCGCATAACTAACCATCAGATTTTCCTTATTTTATTGAATTGGATGGAATATGCATCGCAACCAAATTATCTTCCTCAAATTCCCTATATGAAACGCATAATAAAGATACATATCAAAAGTCATTAAGTTCTATGAAAATCATAAGCATTGACAAGGCATTTATCACTATGAAACGCATGAGACTCATACCAAGGATTTACTTAACGCGATTGTGACTAGCAACCTCCACTACTTGCGAATATAAGTGAATAACTATTACGTGAAAGCCCCCCTTATACTCTAGCATCAAATTCATGCATGCAAATTAAGTGTCGACCCCCAACCCACATACATAAACAGTTTTAATAACATAGATAAGCAAATCACATCCAAGACTCAAGAAACAATAACTGGATATAATCAATTCATATAAAACATATAATCATGGCTTCGAATTCACCTCTAACTAAAAAGAAATTAGTTCCACCTGTTCATCATAATTGAAAACCAAATTAATATAAACATTGAAATAAAACTAAGGATAGAATACACCTACAACACTCCACACTCCAATGGCATGCACGGCACTCCTTGGATGGCAGATTGCACAAGTCTTCTTCTCCTTCCTTCCTTGCTTGCGGCACTAGGGTGATGTGGTGTGAATTATGGTGTTTTATGGCTGAATGTATGAATGAATGAACGAGTGAATGGATGGGTTGAATGGTGCGGCATAGGGTTGTATTTATAGGCTAATTTATGCACAATATCTGAAGGAAAAGGATTGCACAATCCAATGGGAAAAGGGTTATGGTTTGGCAAAAACCAAAACGGAAAGGGATAGGGAATTTTCGCCAGAAATTAAGGGCTTCTAGAACTAGGTATTTTGTGGCAGACATTAGACTTCTAGAAGGGATAAATGGCAGATTTCTGGACCCAAATGGATAAGGACATATGATATAGGTGTAGGAAAGGGATTACAACTCCTAAACCTCCAAGGAATGGCCTATATGCAGCATGCACAAGGATTAGGCTTCTAGAATCTAAGTTGTGTGTGTAAATGTATATCCAATCCCTTCAAAATAGCTAGATTTAAGGCACAACCTGATTTGGATAGGATAAGATAGGATAATGTTAGATTTAGGAAAGGATAAGGTTGGTTAGGATAAGATAAGATAAGGTTGGATAAGGTTCCTTATTTCTTGCTCTTTCCTTATCTTCTTTGCATTTGAACTTCTTTCTCCAGATTTGTAGCCTTTCCTAGCCTCTTTTGACTTCAATTTCGTCCATCCACTTTGCTCCATGGTTAAGCTATCCAATCCATGCCCAAAACCGCTCCAAATAGCTCCAAAATGCACTTTCTTGCTCCTTTTGCCATTAGGACCTAAAAACATATGAAAATAGCTTAAAAGACTTTAATAAGTAGTAATTAACTATCTAAATGCAAGGAAACAGCATAGCTAAGTAGCATAAATATGCTCCTATCATCTAGCACCAAATTCATGCGTGTAAACCAAGTATTGATCCTCAATCAACATACATAAACAAGTTTTAACAACTCAGATAAGCAAATCACATTCAAGACTCCAGAAACAATAACTAGACGTAATCAGTTCATATAAAACATGTAATCATGGCTTCGAATTCACCTCCAACAATAAAGAAATTAGTTCCTCATGTTCATAACAATTGAAAAGAAAATTAAAAAAAACATCGAACTAAAACTAAGGACAGAAAGAACCCAGAAACACTCCAGACTCCAATGGCAGATTACACCGCACTCTTCTTCTCCTTCCTTCCTTGCGGCACTAGGATAATTTAGGTGCATGTGGTGTGAATTTTGGTGGTTGATGGCTGAATGAATGAATGAATGAGTGAATGGATGGTAGGTGATAGGAGCATATTTAGGTGACTTAGTTAGCTTGTTTTCTTACATTTATGTTGTTAGTTCTTAGTTATTTTAGTATTTTGAACTATTTTCGTGTGTTTGTAGGTCCAACGGGCTAAAGTGGCAAGAAACTGCAATTTGGAGCATTTTGGAGCAGTTTTGGGCTTGGAATGGTTAGTACATGCTTGGAAAAAGGTAGATGGATTAAATTGAAGACCAAATGAGGCTAGGAATCTGCTAAAGAGATGGAAGAAAATAATTCAAGATTTGGAAGTAAAGAAAGCAGCCACAAAGTAGGAAACATGAGTTAAACTTCCTTATTTTGACTTTGTTTCCCTAAATCTTTCCTACATAAGTTCCAGCTACCAAAGAGGGTCCCTAATTAATTTAGGACACTTAAATACAAGTTCTAGAAGCCTTAATCCCAGCCAAAGGGGGATGCCACACCCAACTTACCCTTTATCCTTCGTTGCCGTGCAAGGGAAACAACATTCCCTTTCCTATTCTCCTTGCCTCAAATCCCTTCCTTTTTTCCCTTAGGATTCTGACTTTAATTCTCCTTTTCCTTGGGGATTTAGGGTCCAATTCTTTCCTAAACCATTTAATTAAAGTTAAGATCCTTTCCCTAAAATAAAAAGCTTGTGCCGCACCCATACACAGATTCCATTCATTCACATACACAACCAGCCATCATTCATCCTTCTAGACCTTCATCCGCAGCCTTCATCACCTTCCATACAACATTCCACACCTATTCTTGCACCATATGTCCCTGCCATTCATCTATCCTTCACCCTAACACACCACAACCCACTTTTCATACCCTTAAACCCTTGTGCCGCAGCATAGCAAGGAAGAAGGAGAGGAGAAGCAGGCTTAGATGTTTTTGCATTCAAGTTAGATTGTTGGAATGTTTTTAGGTGTAATCTATCTTTTGTTTTCAATGTTTAATTTAAGTTTTCTTTGTTTTACTATGAACATGAGAGGCTAAACTTGTTTTAGCTAGGGGAGATGATAGGAGCATATTCATGCGACTTAAATGGCTTGTTCTCGTGCATTTACGTTATGTTTCTCTCGTTATTTTAGTCCTTTATGCTTCTTTTGTGTGTTTTTAGGTTCTAAGGGCCTAGGGAGCAAGAAAGTGCATTTTGAGGCCATTTGGAGCATTTTTGGGCATGGATTGGATAGCTTATCCATGGAGCCAAGAGGATGGACGAATTTGAAGGCCTTGTATGCACTTGAAGACACAAAACAATGGCCCTAACCCAATTACATTCACCTTGCCTTGGGCTTAACACAAACACCATTCCTTGCCATGCAAGGGGGAGCAATTTGGGTCCATTTCATGTACTTAAACTCTAGCCCAATCCACAATCACTTCAAAGCCATGCAAAACCTTTCAACACCCTTTAATCTTCCCCCTTTAAGTTATGATTTTATTTCCTAACCCTACATGCATTATTTATTAGTATCTTTACAAGACATTATCATTGCATAACATTCCATTTCCACCTCTTTCCCACCTAATTCACATGCCTTCATTCATTCTTTATTCCACTTACACTCATCATCACACACCTTAGCAATCAACACATGTAATCACATGCATCACAACCACAAAGAACCATCCCCAAAACACTTTGCCGTGAGTTCCCACTCCCATTTCCAGCTTTTCATAACTTTTCCTAGTTGTTTTATTACATACATTCCCCCTTCATTATTCCAAACACATGCACCCATAATCATTCATCCCCTCCTAGCTGCAATATTCCCTCTTTTGTTCCCCCATTTCACCTATAAATAAGCATCCAACACTCCTCAAAATTCACTTACTCTTCCATACACATTTTCAGTTACAAACACCAAGCAACAAACCCATTGCATTGCCGTGAGTCCCACTTCATTTTCTGCATATTTTCTCTTCATTCTTCCATCTCCAACCACTCCCTACTCCAAAACACTTCACATAATCCCCAAAGCTCACCTTAGACCTTGTGCTACAACAACGAGGAAGAAAAGAGTGCTTAAACGTTCATACAATTCAAGTTTGAGTTGTTGGAATGTTTAGGTGTTTCTTTGATTTCAAAGTTTAAATTTAATTCTCTTTGTTTTGTACGTATGAGAAGGGAAGAGAAGAGTGCCTAAACGTTCATACAATTCACGTTTGAGTTGTTGGAATGTTTAGGTGTTTCTTTGATTTCAAAGTTATGAGGAACTAAACCCCCTTTAGCTAGGGGGTGATTCGAAACTATGTTTATATTTGCAATTTGAATTGATTACGTTTGGTTGGAATTTCATAAGTTGTGGATTCAATTCGTTTAACTGTTTGATTGATAACTTATTTATGTATGTTCATTGAGATTGCAAGCTTAATTTTCATGCATAAATATGACGCTAAAATATAA
The DNA here is from genome assembly GCF_041283825.1 of Pyrus communis. Lineage (NCBI taxonomy): Eukaryota > Viridiplantae > Streptophyta > Magnoliopsida > Rosales > Rosaceae > Pyrus > Pyrus communis. Next base: position 25,207,442 of record NC_142569.1, read on the forward strand.
GTGAATTTCACCTAATCGCTATGAACTTATATTCACAAGTAGTGGAGGTTGCTTATAAACAATCGCGTTAAACGAATTCTTGGCATAAGTTTCATGCGTATTCCATAGTAACGATTGCCTCGTCGATGTTTATGATTTCCGTTGAACTTAATGATCTTTGTTGAATGTCTCTATCATGCGTATTCCATAGTTAGGGACTTTGATTAAGAATAATTTGGTTGTAATGCGTATTCCATTCAATCCAACGAATTTAGGGAAATCTGAAAGTTAATCTAAGCGGATCTAATTAACTTGGAGCATTGAGTTTCACAACTTATCGAAAGACCAACTGAGAATCAATTTTGTTTTGCAAGTGTAACATGTGTGGAGAAGAACCCCTTGGCTATTCCATCATCCATATTTTTATCACATTCATATTTACATTTTGCCTTTAATTATATTCTGTCTTTTTAATTTAATATCGTCCAACCACAATTCCCCCCCCCTATTTTGTTAAGTCTTAATCATTCGTATTTGTTTTATTTTTGTATCTTTAAGCTTTTGGAGTCATAAACAATTGCAAATTCGTCTAAATCAAGTTCTAGCTTCTATTTGAGTCAATTTGATTGTTTTAGACAATTTGAGTTTTTCAAAGCCTTTCTGAGTCATAGTAGTCTTGTTAAGAGTATTTTAATTTAGTTTTTATGTTTTTAAGTCAATTTAGAAGGTTTTAGCAAGCCCTCCTAATCCCCGGTCTAGAACGATCCCTCACTTATCCATTCTACTACAATTGTCAAACGAGGGTTTAATTTGAGTGTCAAGTAAAATCTCGCATCAAATTTTGGCGCCGTTGCCGGGGATTAGCAACTTTGCTAATCCTTTGTCTTTATTTTTATATTTTGTTTTTCGTGCATTCTTATTTCAGATTCTTAGTTTGTTTGTTTCCTTGTTTTTTTAGGTACTGTGTATGACTCGTAGCTCTCGGCCTATTATAGAGAACATCTCCGACTTTGACGGTGATTTTGAACGCACTTTGAGGAGAACGAGGAGTCAACAAGAGCCACCACAACCTCCACCACAATCTGGGCTTGAAGAAGACGAAGTAGGTGTAGAAGAAAAGCCCACGGATCAGATTTTTGAAGAAGAACAAGCCATGGCAGCAGATAATAGAACCATCAAGGAGCTTTCGGCCTCGGGTTTGGATAATGCATTGCCTCTTTGTATCCAATACCCCACGGCTGCAGAGGGGAAGACTGAGGAATTTGAACTCAAATCCAGTTTGTTACACCATATTCCGAAGTTCCATGGCTTGTCTATGGAAGACCCCAACAAACACTTGAAGGAGTTCGAGGTGGTTTGTTCGAGCATGACCCCCGTCAATGTGGATGGGAGTATATTGAAGATGAAGGCCTTTCCATTTTCACTTATGGACAAGGCCAAAGATTGGCTCTACGAACTAGCCCCGGGAACTGTGACTTCGTGGGAGAGTATGAAGCGTGCTTTCTTGGAGAAATTCTTCCCTACTTCGAGAGTGATTCTCCTACGGAAGAAAATTAGTGGTATTCAACAGAATCATGGTGAGACATTCCCGGCTTATTATGAGCGCTTCAAGGGCCTTGTAGCTTCATGTCCTCAACATCAAATGAAGGAGGAACTTCTCCTTCAATATTTCTATGAGGGCCTCCTTCCTATCGAACGTCAAATGCTTGATGCATCAGCGGGAGGAGCATTGGTGGACAAAACACCAAGGGATGCCAAGATTCTCATAGCCAACAGAGCGCTCAACGCTCAACAATATGAAGGAGTGGGCCAAAGGGAAGCCCCACGGCAACAAAGTATAAATGAGGTGAGTGCTATTTCTGAAATTCAATCACAACTTGCTAATCTTAATTCTCTTGTTTCTCAGGTTGTGATTGGTCCAAAAGCACAAGAACACCAAGTTTGTGGCGTGTGCTCAATTCAAGGGCATCCATCCGACAAGTGCCCTCAACTAATCGAGAATGGTGGTTGGGAATCTGCCAATGCAATTGGTTTCCAAGGACAAAATCAAAACAACCCATACTCGAACACTTACAATGCCGGATGGAGGGACCATCCAAACTTCAAATGGAGGGAGCCACAACAAGCTGCCCAACAAGGAGGATTTAGGCCAAACCCCCCTGGTTTTTATTCCAAGCCGTATGCACCCCAACAATCCCAACAACCTTCGGCATCATCTCATTCAGGTACGTCTTTGGAAAGTAATCAAGCTATGCAATTACTAACCTCTATTTCGCAGGGGTTGCAAAATCAAAACAACCGGATAGAAAATAACGAGAAGGAGATGATGGATATGAAGAAACAAATAGGGCAGATTTCTGAGTTCCTTGGACAGATTAGAGAGCAAGGAAAGCTTCCTAGCTCAACCACAGTCAATCCAAAGGGAGGATTCGAATCCGCCAAGGCCATCACCCTAAGGGGTGGAAAAGAAGTTGGGACCAAGCCAAACAATCCCAAATCTGCCCAGAAAGTAGATGAAGAGAAGACACAACCTGAGGCAGATCACCCTAACTCGGTCAAATCAGGTAATTTAAGTTCAAATTCATGTACTTCACGTCCTAATCTGCCCAATGTACCTTTTCCTCGCAGGTTCATGCAAGAAAAAAAGGAAGAAAGCGAGAAGGACATTCTTGAAACGTTCCGGAAGGTGCAAGTGAACATACCGCTTCTCGATCCAATCAAACAGGTTCCAAAGTATGCTAAATTCCTCAAGGACCTATGCAATACAAAGAGAAGGAGGACAAACAAAGAGGTAGTGAAGGTAAGCGAGAATGTGTCCGCTGTTTTGCAACGTAAAGTGCCTACCAAGTGCAAAGACCCCGGTAGTTTCACGATTCCTTGTGTGATTGGACATAATCGTTTTGAACATGCCATGCTTGATTTAGGTGCATCCATAAATGTCATGCCTTATTCTATTTATGCATCTATGAATTTGGGTGAATTAAAACAAGATGGTGTAATTATACAATTGGCCGATCGTTCTAACGCGTATCCAAAAGGAGTTTTGGAAGATGTGCTTGTGCAGGTGAACCATTTAATTTTTCCAGCTGATTTCTACGTCCTAGACATGGAGGATTCAGCCCATTCTACATCTTTGCCGATTCTCCTTGGTAGGCCATTCATGAAGACGGCCCGAACAAAGATTGATGTATACAAAGGCACCTTGACAATGGAATTCGATGGGGAAGTGATTGATTTTAATATTTCTGAAACTATGAGATATCCCGTTGATGACCATTCTTGTTTTTCCATTGATGTTATCGATTCTTTGGCGCAGGTATACCTTGAAGAATTGAACGAGGACGCCCTGGAAACAACCATCACTAAGGCCATAGAGCGCAAAAATGAAGGATTTGGGCCAATGCAAGGCCACGGCAAGGAGGAGGAATTCTTTGCAATGGGTTCTAGTGAAGAAATAATTGAGGTTGTGGCAGCCCTTGAGTCATTGCCACAACAATATGGTAAGGTTCCACTCTCACTTTCCAATTCAGTTTCCACTAAGATGCTACCTTCTGTTGTTCAGGCACCATCGCTTGAACTTAAGCTGTTGCCGGACCATTTGAAGTATGTGTTTTTGGGAGAAAGCGAAACATTGCCCGTCATCATTTCATCAAGTCTCACGGCAATGGAGGAGGAGAAGCTTATGAGGGTGCTGCGAGAGCACAAAACGGCCATAGGGTGGACTTTGGCCGACATTAAAGGAATAAGCCCTACCACATGCATGCACCGTATACTTCTTGAGGAGGGGGCTAAACCAACTCGAGAGGCTCAACGCCGTCTCAACCCTCTGATGATGGAAGTGGTGAAGAAGGAAATAATCAAGCTTTTGGATTGCGGAGTGATCTACCCTATCTCCGATAGCCGTTGGGTCTCTCCAGTTCAAGTCATTCCCAAGAAGTCCGGAGTAACTGTTATCAAGAATGATGAGAATGAGCTCGTGCCTACACGCATTCAGACTGGATGGCGAGTATGTATCGATTACCGGAAGCTAAATGCCATGACTAGGAAAGATCACTTTCCTTTGCCATTCATCGACCAGATGCTCGAAAGGTTAGCCGGTCATGCTTTTTACTGTTTTCTTGACGGATACTCTGGATATAACCAAATTGTGATAGCCCCGGATGATCAAGAGAAGACCACATTCACATGTCCCTTTGGAACATTTGCTTATCGTCGCATGCCATTTGGCTTATGCAACGCACCGGCCACTTTCCAAAGGTGTATGGTAAGTATATTTTCCGATTTTGTTGAAAAGATCATTGAGGTTTTCATGGATGATTTCAGTGTATTTGGGAGTTCATTTGATAATTGCTTGGATAATCTGACCTTAATTTTGAAACGATGTGTTGAAACTAACCTTGTCTTGAATTGGGAGAAATGTCACTTTATGGTGAAACAAGGTATAGTTTTAGGACATATTGTTTCAGAAAAAGGAATTGCAGTAGATAAATCGAAAATAGATCTTGTACGTCACTTACCCTCTCCTAATTCGGTTAGAGAGGTACGTTCGTTTCTTGGCCATGCAGGGTTCTATAGGCGTTTTATCAAGGACTTCTCCAAGATGTCCAACCCTCTTTGCCGATTGCTTCAAAAAGATGTGCCATTCAAGTTTGATGAAGAGTGTAATTCGGCATTTAACCAACTCAAGGAGAAGCTAGTCTCGGCCCCCATTATTGTACCTCCAGATTGGAGCCTTCCGTTCGAGCTCATGTGCGATGCATCCGACTATGCATTAGGAGCTGTTCTAGGACAAAGAAGAGACAAGCGGCCGCATGTCATATACTATGCCTCTCGGACTCTCAATGATGCCCAATTGAACTACTCCACGACGGAAAAAGAACTTCTAGCTGTGGTTTTTGCTTTAGATAAATTCCGTTCATATTTAATTGGTACTAAAGTAATCGTTTATTCTGATCATGCAGCTTTGAGGTACTTGATCACGAAAAAGGAAGCAAAGCCGAGGCTTATCCGTTGGATTCTTCTTCTTCAAGAATTTGATATTGAAATCCGGGATAAGAAAGGAAGCGAGAATGTAGTGGCTGACCATTTAAGCCGAATGATCCACGAGGAGCATGAACATGCCGTACCTATCCCTGAAACTTTTCCCGATGAGCAGCTGCTATCCATTGAGGTAAGTGAACTATGGTATGCAGATTTAGTGAATTACTTGGTGGCTAAACAATTTCCAAATGAACTAAACAAGCACCAACGTGATAAGCTTAAAAATGATGCACGTTTCTATGTTTGGGATGACCCTTATTTGTGGAAGTATTGCTCAGATCAAATTGTACGTAGATGTGTGCATGATTCTGAATTTCACTCAATTCTAAGCTTTTGTCACACATATGCATGTGGTGGTCATTTTGGCACACAACGCACTGCCCTCAAGGTTCTAGAGTGTGGTTTTTATTGGCCGACTATATTTAGGGATGCTAGAACCTTTTGTATGTCTTGTGATCGTTGCCAACGAATGGGTAACATAGGTACCAAGGACCAAATGCCGCAAACCCCTGTCTTTAATGTTGAAATTTTTGATGTTTGGGGCATTGATTTCATGGGCCCTTTCCCTCCATCTTATGGTTTCACTTATATCTTGCTAGCCGTTGATTATGTTTCTAGATGGGTGGAAGCAAAAGCCACCCGTACTAACGATTCTAAGGTGGTTGCAGATTTCGTGAAAACTAACATTTTTGCTAGGTTTGGAATGCCGAGAGTAATCATAAGTGATGGAGGGTCTCACTTTTGCAATCGGACCATTGAGGCGTTGCTAAGAAAGTACCATGTCAACCATAAGGTCTCCACACCTTACCATCCTCAAACAAATGGCCAAGCCGAGGTGTCTAACCGAGAAATCAAACAAATTTTGGAGAAGACCGTTGGACCAACAAGGAGGGATTGGAGCTTACGTTTAGATGATGCACTGTGGGCATATCGTACGGCATACAAAACACCCATTGGGATGTCACCTTTTCGGCTCGTCTATGGTAAGCCATGTCATTTGCCCGTAGAGTTAGAGCACAAGGCACATTGGGCCGTGAAGATTTTCAACATGGACATAGATGCAGCGGGAGTTCATAGGAAGCTCCAATTGAATGAACTTGAGGAGATTCGGAATGAAGCCTATGAGAATGCCCGGATGTACAAAGCCAAGACCAAAGCATTCCATGATAAAATGATTCGAACCAAGACCTTCACAGTTGGGCAGAAAGTGTTACTTTTTAACTCTCGCCTACGTTTGTTTCCTGGTAAGTTGCGTTCTAAATGGATTGGCCCGTTTGTTGTTACTAATGTTTTCCCTCATGGTGCAGTGCAAATCAAAAGTTCAACGACGCAGCAAGAATTCAAAGTGAATGGGCATCGATTGAAGCCCTATTACGAGATGTTTGAGGAGCATGTCGTGGAGGAGGTACCCCTCCATGCCGTGGAACCTAGTCAAGCTTAAACGGAGGTACCGTCCGGCTGCAAGACGTAAAAGAAAGCGCTTCGTGGGAGGCAACCCATGCATCCGAATAGAGAAGAACTTGGAAACCCCTTTAAGAGACTTATTTTTATTCCTTTCTTTTTCTTTACTGCCTTTACTTTGCTTTCTTTCTCGAATTTGTTTATTTGCTTGCTCTGTTGTGACTTTCTGCTTAAAACATTGAGGACAAAGTTTGATTTAAGTGTGGGGGGGGGGGGGTAAACAATTTGTATTTGCATGAATTTCGTGGGATTTATTCACCTTTCACTTAGAATGTTGTTTCTTGATGTTTTAAGCGTTTTTAGAGTGTTTTAGTGTGTTTTATAGTGTCTTGGTATAAAACTCCGAAAATTTGATAAAAAAAAAAAAAAAAAAAAAATTTCTTTTCTTTGTTGCTATTTCGTTTCTGCCTTGTTAGGTTGTTTAGTTGTTATTGTTTGTTTGTTTATTAATTGTGTGAGTCTATGATTGTAACATTGAGAAAATGTTTGATTTATTGATAGGCACTGCTAAACAAAGAAAGATGGTGCTTCACAAAGGGTGTTTGCTTAAGGCCTCACTACGTGGCTTTACTCTTGAAGCGGAAGGCGTAGGAGCGGAAGGCGTAGGAACAGAAGGCATTGGAGCGGAAGGCATAGGAGCAGAAGGCATCGAAGATAGAGCATTCCAGGCCTCAATACTTGGCCAAGCGCTGGATGAGCCAGGAAAAAGGTGCCTCTGGAGGAAAGACGAAAACCTTTGACGGTCACTGTGAATCCGACCTTCAGACTCTTGCAGCTCATCAAGCTTCCTCTTCATGCCCGTCGAATAGTTGTTTGCAAGCACGTGCAAACTTCTATTCTCATACTTCAGCTGCTGGATCTCTTGCTTGAGACTTTCCACCTCTGCCATCAATGATTCCACCTGACGGGAGCGGGCAAGCAGGCGTTGGCCCATGTTGGACACAGAACTCGCACACTGAACACTAAGTGCGAGGGACTCTTGAACGGCCAACTCATCGGACCGTCCTGACAGCAGCCTACTATCTTTCGGAGTGAGGAGGTTCCTAGCTACTATTGTAGCTGTTGTGGCGTCCTGCATCACGGAGTCTTCACCTGTGAGAGGACCGTTAGAAGAAAAGAAAGAAGGGCGCCATACGTTACCTTGACGCGACGCGCCCGCATCACTGCTAAGGCTCAATTCCAAGCTAAGGTTCGATGAGTTTGCCATTTTTCAAAAGTGTTCAAGGGGTGGATGGAGTTAATTCTCAAAGGGCCGGAGTCGATTTTTCAAGAATGGGATTTCTTCAGAGTGTATTTGTTGGGGTGATCGATAGCTCCATAAAAAGCCATGGCGACGCGTCCACCGATTCAGAGATCCGGATTTTCCTCCGCAAATTTCGACGACGCATTCGCGGCTTTTCAGAAAACGCGTTCAGCTTTGTCAAAAGATATCTGACAAAGCTGATAACACGTGGAGGCCATCATCTCAATTACACGTCTTTAGCCGACAAGCGCAAAGTTCGGCGACGCTTTCTCTGCTTTTCAGAAGACGCGTGCAGCTTTGTCAAAAGGAGCCGCATCTGCACTACCACGTGTCGTTCAGAAATCGAAGGGGCGCCTGCTCAGAAATCGAAGAGGCGTGTTCAGAGATCGAAGAGGCGCCACTATTTCAAAAAGCCAGATTTGCGGGATCAAAACGTTTGTCGACAAAGGTAAAAAATACCACCACTTGATATTATCTCTATATATGTCGACCTTCGTCTTTTATGGCAGGGCAAACCTGAAGAAAAATGCCCAACTCTCCCTCACCTCTGAGGGCGTACTCCCAGCAAAGCCTTTCGAAAGACTCAATTCTTTCTTCTTCCCAAAAGATGATACCAGATGCCTGGAGTACATATGACCCAGGAGGAAACAGCACAACAAATACATGTGCTGATTCATTCACCGCTTCTTCAAAAGCAAAGGTATCTCATATCATCAAGGTTAAAAGCAAAAGTATCTCATATCATGCTCTTTCCCTGTCTTTTTCTTTGTCCTTGTTCTTACTCGCATGGCAAAGTAAAACAAGCAATCAGCCGGCACTTGGAGTCAGTCTTCCGTTCTGGAGCCAACTGCCTGGAATCTATTCCTGATTGCTTACCTAGCGTTGCTCTCGAGTAGTCATCTTCAACGGTTGATACACTTCCGGAGAAGGGACCACTTCTGCAAAGGGGAGCGAGTAAGGCAAGTGCAAATGATACATTGAAGCATGTGGAGACAAACATAGGCTGAGTTATCCTCCAACCCTTTTCAATACGAATTGGAAAGATTGAACAAAGAAACAGATAAAAGGGATAAGCTCAGACCTTCGGGGGAGACCAAAAGAACCATCCTGCTGCCCAGTTCAAGAAGTAGCACAAAGGAAAATCAACGATGGGCAGAAACCAGTTCAAGAGTAAGCCTGTGGAATCACAAAGATCAAAAGCCTCAATGCAATTACCAAGGAGAAGATGGAATTTACACTCTATAACCAGATTTGCGTCTCTAAACTCTTCTCTTTGTTAATTACATTATGCCATGTTTAGTATGTTTAAGTGCTTTTTGTGTATTTACTTATGCTTTGTGTGAATCTATGCTTAAAACATTGAAGACAATGTTTGATTTAAGTGTGGGGGGGTAACTAAGTATATTTGATGCAAATTCGTGGGATTTATTCACCTATCACTTCACATGTTGTTTCTCACTGTTTTAAAACTGTTTTAGTGTGTTTTGTCTTAAAAATTCGAAAATCCCATAAAAATTTGAAAAATTGTTTTGAAAAACCCAAAAAGAGTTGTTTTAAAGTTGTTTTTGTGTGTGTGTTTGTGTCTTAGGATACCTTCCAACACAATAATAAGGATTTGGTTTGTAATTGCATGACTGTTAAAAAGAGTTATTAACATAGAGAAAAGTTTGATTTACTCTTGGTATATGCTTGGTTATGGTTATAATGTATGACTTCACATGCAATCATAAAAGAAAATTTAGTTTTTGTAACATGCCTGAAGGAAAGAACTCAAACAAATGCTACAACCCTGAGAGACTTGAGCCTATAACGTTCTTTGGAGAGTATAATATGTGATTTCTTGTTTTCTAAAGTCGTTGCATGATCTCATTATTCTTTACTTGGTTACTACTTAGAAGGCGTTTCATCATATAGTTCCAAATGCTAGAACTCATGCCCATTTCATTCAAAGCATGTTATTGATTTGCATAACACATATTCAAGATGAAGTTGTGTAGTTGCCACCATAGCCAAATAGCCTCACTTCCCATATTTCGTATATGTTGTAAGTTGTACCCCCGTTGAGCCGTGTTAGCCCATGTTCTTTGTTAACCCACTTTTTCCTCACCTAGCCTAGTTTAGGACAATCCCCATCCTTGTTCTTAAAAGATAGTGAGCATGACTTAATTGAATTCCTTTTGAGTTACATTATGAAAGAAAATAAGTGTGGGGGAGAGAATGTTTAAGTGTTTATGTTTTGAGATTCAAAAAAAAAAAAAAAAAAAAAAAAAAAAAAAAAAAAAAAAAAGAATAAGTGATTGAAGAAAGGTTCCAAAACACCAATTCTGGGCGTAAATTGTCTAAATTCTCCCTTTTTTTTGTTCAAAAGTTGAGTTTTCATTCAAAAGTGAATTCTAAGTTGATTCAAATGCTTTGCTCACTATTTCTTTAAGAACCTTTGTTTTCCATATCCCTTCTTTGTTATCCACATACCCCAAGCCCCGTTACAACCCTTGACTTCTATCTTGAGTGTTGTGTATTTCAATTTGTGGAGTTTGAACTTGGTATGAGCTTATGGTGTCACTGGTTCTCGCATCTAAGTAGTAGCATTCCATTCATGAGATCATATCTAAACATGCTTATTAACTCCAGAAATTGCTTCCTTTGAAATACATATATGTGAGTGTTCGTTTTTATGTTTACATCAATCTTCTCACATATAACTAGTTTAGGGTGTGTAGTCAGAAAATCTGAGTGAGAATCGAGTTCATATCTTGTAAGGAATTGAGCAAATTCTCTAAGGCATGTTACTACATTCAAAACATGGTTTTAAATGCTTAATTGTGAACTAGTATATGGTGACTATGATTAAGAATGTACTTAAATGTGAAGATGACTAAAATCTGTGAGAATGATGATTTTTAACTTGTCATGTGCATTGGAAATCCCTAAGACGGTTGTTGGAAGGTTTAGGTTGTGTTTTACGTGTTTAGTGTCGTTTTGTTTATTTGTTTTTATTCTGTTTTGCTCGAGGACTAGCAAAAGCTAAGTGTGGGGGTATTTGATAGGAGCATATTCATGCGACTTAAATGGCTTGTTCTCGTGCATTTACGTTATGTTTCTCTCGTTATTTTAGTCCTTTATGCTTCTTTTGTGTGTTTTTAGGTTCTAAGGGCCTAGGGAGCAAGAAAGTGCATTTTGAGGCCATTTGGAGCATTTTTGGGCATGGATTGGATAGCTTATCCATGGAGCCAAGAGGATGGACGAATTTGAAGGCCTTGTATGCACTTGAAGACACAAAACAATGGCCCTAACCCAATTACATTCACCTTGCCTTGGGCTTAACACAAACACCATTCCTTGCCATGCAAGGGGGAGCAATTTGGGTCCATTTCATGTACTTAAACTCTAGCCCAATCCACAATCACTTCAAAGCCATGCAAAACCTTTCAACACCCTTTAATCTTCCCCCTTTAAGTTATGATTTTATTTCCTAACCCTACATGCATTATTTATTAGTATCTTTACAAGACATTATCATTGCATAACATTCCATTTCCACCTCTTTCCCACCTAATTCACATGCCTTCATTCATTCTTTATTCCACTTACACTCATCATCACACACCTTAGCAATCAACACATGTAATCACATGCATCACAACCACAAAGAACCATCCCCAAAACACTTTGCCGTGAGTTCCCACTCCCATTTCCAGCTTTTCATAACTTTTCCTAGTTGTTTTATTACATACATTCCCCCTTCATTATTCCAAACACATGCACCCATAATCATTCATCCCCTCCTAGCTGCAATATTCCCTCTTTTGTTCCCCCATTTCACCTATAAATAAGCATCCAACACTCCTCAAAATTCACTTACTCTTCCATACACATTTTCAGTTACAAACACCAAGCAACAAACCCATTGCATTGCCGTGAGTCCCACTTCATTTTCTGCATATTTTCTCTTCATTCTTCCATCTCCAACCACTCCCTACTCCAAAACACTTCACATAATCCCCAAAGCTCACCTTAGACCTTGTGCTACAACAACGAGGAAGAAAAGAGTGCTTAAACGTTCATACAATTCAAGTTTGAGTTGTTGGAATGTTTAGGTGTTTCTTTGATTTCAAAGTTTAAATTTAATTCTCTTTGTTTTGTACGTATGAGAAGGGAAGAGAAGAGTGCCTAAACGTTCATACAATTCACGTTTGAGTTGTTGGAATGTTTAGGTGTTTCTTTGATTTCAAAGTTATGAGGAACTAAACCCCCTTTAGCTAGGGGGTGATTCGAAACTATGTTTATATTTGCAATTTGAATTGATTACGTTTGGTTGGAATTTCATAAGTTGTGGATTCAATTCGTTTAACTGTTTGATTGATAACTTATTTATGTATGTTCATTGAGATTGCAAGCTTAATTTTCATGCATAAATATGACGCTAAAATATAAGTGAATTTCACCTAATCGCTATGAACTTATATTCACAAGTAGTGGAGGTTGCTTATAAACAATCGCGTTAAACGAATTCTTGGCATAAGTTTCATGCGTATTCCATAGTAACGATTGCCTCGTCGATGTTTATGATTTCCGTTGAACTTAATGATCTTTGTTGAATGTCTCTATCATGCGTATTCCATAGTTAGGGACTTTGATTAAGAATAATTTGGTTGTAATGCGTATTCCATTCAATCCAACGAATTTAGGGAAATCTGAAAGTTAATCTAAGCGGATCTAATTAACTTGGAGCATTGAGTTTCACAACTTATCGAAAGACCAACTGAGAATCAATTTTGTTTTGCAAGTGTAACATGTGTGGAGAAGAACCCCTTGGCTATTCCATCATCCATATTTTTATCACATTCATATTTACATTTTGCCTTTAATTATATTCTGTCTTTTTAATTTAATATCGTCCAACCACAATTCCCCCCCCCCCCCTATTTTGTTAAGTCTTAATCATTCGTATTTGTTTTATTTTTGTATCTTTAAGCTTTTGGAGTCATAAACAATTGCAAATTCGTCTAAATCAAGTTCTAGCTTCTATTTGAGTCAATTTGATTGTTTTAGACAATTTGAGTTTTTCAAAGCCTTTCTAAGTCATAGTAGTCTTGTTAAGAGTATTTTAATTTAGTTTTTATGTTTTTAAGTCAATTTAGAAGGTTTTAGCAAGCCCTCCTAATCCCCGGTCTAGAACGATCCCTCACTTATCCATTCTACTACAATTGTCAAACGAGGGTTTAATTTGAGTGTCAAGTAAAATCTCGCATCAGGAGACTTTGAAACCATGATTATATTTATGAATTGAATTGATTAATTCCAGTTGTGATTTCATAAATTGTGAATGCAATTTACTTAACCGTTTGATTAAGAACTTATTCTTGTATGTTGATTAAGGAGGCCTACTTAGTTTGCATGCTTGAATTTGATGCAAGAATACAAGGGAGTTTCACATAATCGTTACAAACTTATATTCACAAGTAGTGAAGGTTGCTTGTCACAATCATGTTAAGTTAAATTCCTGGCATGAGTATCATGATGTTATAGTTATGAATGCCTTGTCAGTGCCTATGATTTTCACGAAACTTAATGATATTTGCATGTGTCTCTATTATGCAGTTCATGTAGGGAACTTAGGAAGAATAATTTGGTTGCCGATGTGTTGTCCATCCAATTCAACGACTTAAGGAAAATCTGAGGGTTAATTAGTGATGTCACGGTTAATCTGGGGTGTTGAGGATTATGGTTTATTGAAAAAACAACTAGAAATCAATTTGTGTTCAAGTGTGTCATGTGTGGAAAAGGACCTTCTAGCTAGCTAATCAGCCATCCATTTACCCAATTTCGTATTAAACTTAGTTTGTTTTTGCAAGTTACTTGTTTTTACTTTAAATTCGTCAAAAACCCAATCCCCTTTACTTTGTTGTGTCAAATTAGCTAGAGTCTGTCCTATTGTGTGTTTTTAAGTGTTTTGAGTCAAAACTAATTCCATTTTCGTCCAAAGTAAGTCCTAGAGTTTAGTTTGAGTCTATTTGATTGTTTTGTGCTATTTTGAGTCTTTTTAGTTTGTTTTGAGTCATATAAGTTTAGTTAAGAGTCTTTGAGTTTATTTAAGTGTTTTTAAGCCTAGTTTTGTATCTTTGAGTCAGTTTTTATTAGATTAGCAATCCCTCCTAATCCCCGGCCTAGAAAGATCCCTACTTACATCATTACTACAATTGTCAATAAGAGGGTTAATTTGAGTGCTATTATTTATCACATCAAATTTTTGGCGCCGTTGCCGGGGATTAGCAACTTTGCTAATCCCCCGTTGTTTCTTTTTGTTTCTTTTTCATGTGTTTTTGTTTTAGTTGTTGACCTTGTTTTTTTTTTCTTGTTTATAGGTACTAGTTTATGACTTGTAACTCTCAACCTGTTTGTGCAAATATCTTGGACCTTGACGACGATTTTGAGCGAACTTTGAGAAGGAAGAGGAAGGAGCCAGAACTTAATCCACCAAGTTCTAGCTCAGAATCTGATTTTGAGGAAGAATAAGAGGCCACGGCAAGAGTGGAAGAAGAAGCACAAGTCAAGGCAGCGGACAATCGAACAATCAAGGAGCTTTCAGCCTCGGGAATGGACAATGCCACACCCCTATGCATTGAATATCCAAAGGCAGCTCAAGACAAGACCAATGAGTTCGAATTGAAGTCTAGCTTGTTGCACCACATTCCAAAGTACTATAGGTTGTCCATGGAGGATCCAAACAAGCATTTGAAGGAATTTGAAGTGGTTTGTTTAGGCATGACTCCAATCAAAGTTGATGCCAACATTTTGAAGATGAAAGCTTTTCCATTCTCTCTTTTGGAAAAAGCTAAGGATTGGTTGTATGAATTAGCTCCCGGAACTGTTACATCTTGGGAAAGCATGAAGAGAGTATTCTTAGAAAAATTCTTCCCCACTTCGAGAGTCATTCTCTTGAGGAAGAAGAATAGTGGAATTCAACAAAATCAAGGGGGGTCATTTCAAGCATATTATGAGCATTTCAAGGCTCTTGTTGCATCATGTCCTCAACATCAAATGAAAAAGGAGCTTCTCATTCAATATTTCTACGAATGACTTCTTCCAATTGAGAGACAAATGCTTGATGCTTCAGCGGAAGGAGCTTTGGTTGACAAAACACCAATTGATGCCAAGACTTTGATTGCCAACCAAGGCTTGAATGCACAACAATATGAAGGAGTTGGGCAGAGAGACATACAACGGCAGTAATATGTGAATGAGGTAAGTGCAATATCTGATATTTAATCCCAATTGGCTAATCTCACTTTTCTTGTGTCACAGGTTGTTGAGAAACCCAAAATGCAAGAAAACACAATCTGTGGTGTGTGCTCAATACAAGGACATCAATCTGAAAAATGCCCTTAATTGATTGAGAATGGTGGATGGGAGAGTGTCCATGCCGTGGCCTACTAAGGGCAAAACCAGCCAAGGCATGATCCATACTCAAATACTTACAATTCGGGATGGAGAGATCACCCAAACATGAGGTGGAGAGAGCCTCAACAACCTCAACAACAAGGAGGATTTCGTCTAACACCCCCTGGGATATATCAAAGGCCATTTACACCTATTCTACCTCCATTACCTCTGGTTCAATCATATTCAGGTACATCTTTCGATAATGATAAGGTTATTCAATTATTAACCATTTTGACGCAGGGGGTACAAAATCAAGCTAAGGTGGTGGATGACTTGAAGAAACAAATGGAGCAAATGGCGGAATTCATGGGACAATTTAGAGACCAAGGCAAATTACCTAGTTCAACCATTGTCAACCCGAATGGAGGATTCGAATCTGCCAAAGCTATCACATTAAGAAGTGGAAAAGAAGTTGGAGTTGACCCAAGACCATCCAAATCAAGTCACAAGAGGATAAGAAGCTGCAAATTGAGGAAGAGGGACAAGGCCAAGCCACGGTAAGGGTAGAAACACCCTTGCCGCAACCATTTAGAGACCCTAATTCATCCAATTCATCTAATTCGTCCAATATAGGTAAGTTGGGTCCAAATTCCATTAATTCTAACCCTATTCCACCCAATGTACCTTTCCCTCGCAGATTTATGCAAACAAAGAAAGAGGAGAATGACAAAGACATTTTTGAGACATTTAGGAAGGTATAAGTCAACACTCCACTCCTTGATGCAATCAAACAAGTTCCAAAGTATGCCAAATTCTTGAAGGAGCTTTGCACAACAAGGAAGAGGGTTTCGAATAAAGAAGTGGTGAGGGTAACTGAAAATGTTTTCGCTATTTTACAAAGGAAATTACCTCCAAAATGCAAAGATCTAGGTAGTTTCACAATCCCTTGTGTTATTGGTCAAACTAAGTTTGAACATGCTATGTTAGACTTAGGAGCTTCAACTAACGTCATGCCATACTCTATTTATGCATCCATGAACCTACGAGAGATAAAAAATGATGTTGTGATTATTTAATTAGCCGATCGTTCTAATGCATATCCAAAGGGAGTTTTGGAAGATGTTCTGGTGCAGGTAAATAACTTGATCTTCCCGGCTGATATCTTTGTGCTTGAGATGGAAGATACGGCCCATTCCACATCCTTGTCGATCCTTCTTGGGAGACTATTCATGAAAATAGCCTGCACCAAGATCGATGTGTTCAAAGGGACTTTAACGGTGGAATTTGATAGGAAGTTATTGATTTTAATATTTTTGAAACTATGAGATATCCTAATGATGATCATTCATACTTTTTTATTGATGTCATTGATTCATTGGCACAGGAACATCTTGAACAATTACATGAGGATGCACTTGAAACGGTCATTACAAGTGGAATCGAACTCAAACACCAAGTGGCAGCACCAATTCAAACCTTGATAGGAGCATATTTAGGCGACTTAGCTAGCTTATTCTTGTGCATTTGTGCTATTATTTCCTAGTTAATGTTGTATTACAACTCATTTTCGTGTGTTTGTAGGTCCAAAGGGTTAAAGTACCAAGAAAGTGCATTTTGATGCATTTTGGAGCAGTTTTGGGCACTATGTGGATAGCTTGCATATGGGCCAACATGGATGGACGAATTTGGAGTTCAAGAGGTTAGAAATATGATGAGAAGAGGAAAGAACTAAGCTCAAGACAAAGTGGATAAGGAAGTAGCTCAAAAGAGGAAACCCTATCCAAAACCTTATCTAAAACCTTATCCAACATTATCCAAAACCTTATCTCATCTTATCCTATCCTAACCTTATCATGTCTTAATCCTAGTTGCAAGGGGACCTAAATAGATATTTCTACAAGCATTCTCTTCTAGAAGCCCCAAATCAGCCACAAAGCTCATTCTTTCTAGAAACCCTACAAAGGTGGCGCCTAATCCCTTCTAGAAGGCCTTGCCTTGCCTTGCAAGCCATTCCATCCTTCCCTCCATGTGTGCCGCACCTTTTTAGGCCCTATCCCTTTTGGATTCTGATTTCTAGGGCCTCATTCCTTGTAGATTTAGGTTACACAAATCCTTGTATGAAACTAAATGGGCCAAACCCCTTCTTAGGTGGATTTGATCACCTATTGCCGAACCCTTGGGCCCTAATCCACTAAATCTGTTAAGTGTCACCCTAATCTAGTTAACCCTAGGACTATATAAACATAAAATCAGCCACAAATTCGCACCACCCCTTATGCTATTCAGAAAACTTGTTGCCGCAACCCCTAGCCTCCATTCTTCATCCTTCATCCACTCCTTACACCTCCATACACAACCTGCCGCACCCTACCACCATAATCAGCCATCATTCATCCCTCTAAACAAGTACACACCATTCACAACCCCCAAAACCACCACCCACACCAAGTGCCGCAACAAGGAAGAAGGAGGAACGCCCTTAGACGTGCATGCCATTCGACTTGGAGTTGCTGGACGTTTTAGGTGTAATCTTTCTTATGTTTTCAATGTTTAATTTCCAGAATCTTTGCTTTATGAGTATGAGGAACTAATCCCCTTTTGGCTAGGGGGAATTTCGAAACCATGGCTATATTTGCATTATGATTTGATTACTTCTAGTTGTGATTTCATGAATGGTGAAGTCAATTTACTTATCTATTTGAATTAAAACTTGTTTATGTATATGAATTGAGAGTGCACGCTTAATTTGCATGCATAAATCTGATGCTAGGGTATAAGGAAACTTCACCTAATCGTTGGGAACTTATATTCATGAGTAGTTAAGGTTGTTAGTCACAATCATGTTAAGTAAATTCTTGGCATAAGTATCATGCGCTTTCATAGTTACGAATGCCTCGTCAACACTTATGATTTCCATAGAATCTAATGATCTTTGATTGTTTTTCTATTATGCGCTTTCATATAGAGAACTTTTGAGGAATAATTTGATTGCAATGCGCTAATTCCATTCAATTCAATGACCTAAGGGAAATCTGAGAGTTAATTTAAGCGTACCTAATTAACTTGGGGTGTTGAGGTTCATGATTCATTGAATAAGCAACTGGAGATTGTTTTGTATGCAAGTATACCGTGCCCCCTTGTGATGATGTAATTGAAGTGGTGGCTGCCCTCGAGTCATTGCCACGGCAAAATGGTAAGTCCCCAGCCCCAATTTCAATTCCTGTTTCAACTAATAAGTTGCTTCCTTCAGTGATACAACCACCTTCCCTTGAGCTTAAACCATTACCAAACCACTTGAAGTATGTTTTCTGAGGTGAACAAGAGACCTTGCCCGTCATTGTGGTTTCCTCACCCACGGCACAAGAAGAAGGCAAGTTAGTGAGGGTGTTAAAGGAGTACAAAACAACCATTGGTTAGACCTTGGCCGATATCAAGGGAATAAGCCCTACTACATGCATGCATCGTATACTTTTGGAGGAGGGGCAAAACAATCTCGAGAAGCTCAATGCGGACTCAACCCTCCAATGATGGAAGTCGTGAAGAAGGAGATTATCAAACTCCTTTATTGTGGCGTGATCTATCTCATCTCTGATAGTTGTTGGGTTTCGCTAGTCCAGATTGTTCCAAAGAAGTTTGGAGTCACTGTGGTGAAGAATGAAGAGAATGAGCTTGTGCCCACACGTATCCAAATAGGTTGGAGAGTTTGTATCGATTATAGAAAGCTTAATGCCACCACAAGGAAAGTCCCTTTGCCATTCATTGATCAAATGCTTGAAAGGTTAGCGGGTCATTCTTTTTGTTGTTTTCTTGATGGTTATTCAGGATATAATCAAATTGTTATAGCTCCAAATGATCAAGAAAAGACCACTTTTACTTGTCCATTTGGTACTTTTGCTTATTGTCGCATGCCATTTGGTTTGTGCAATGCACCGGCCACATTTCAAAGATGCATGGTAAGTATATTTTCTGATTACGTTGAGAAGATCATTGAGGTATTCATGGATGATTTTAGTGTTTTTGGCGACTTGTTTGATGATTGCATAATCTCACTTTAATCTTGAAAAGATGCATTGAAACTAACCTTGTTTTAAATTGGGAAAAATGTCATTTCATGGTAAAACAAGGCATAGTTTTGGGTCACATAATCTCTGAAAAAGGAATTGAGGTTGATAAATCAAAAATAGATCTTGTACGCTACTTACCCTCTCCTACATCGGTGAGAGAGGTTCGTTCTTTTCTTGGACATGCAGGATTTTATAGGGTATTTATCAAGGATTTTTCAAAGATTGCACAATGTCTTTGCCGTCTCCTTCAAAAAGAAGTGTCATTTGTATTCGATGAAGCGTGTGAAAAGGCATTCAAACACCTCAAGGAGATCCATACCTCGGCCCTAATCATAGTTCCACTAGATTGGAGCACACCTTTTGAACTAATGTGTGATGCAACAGATTATGCAATAAAGGCTGTTTTAGGCCAAAGGAAGAACAAGCAACCACATGTCATCTATTATGCATCCCGGACCTTGAATGATGCTCAATTGAACTACTCTACCACTGAAAAAGAACTTATTGCTGTTGTGTTTGCTTTAGATAAGTTTTTTTCTTATTTACTTGGCACTAAAGTTGTTGTTTACTCTGACCATGCAGCTTTGAAGTACTTATTCACCAAGAAGGAGGCCAAACCAAGGCTAATTCGCTGGATGCTCTTCCTCCAAGAGTTCGACATTGAAATTAGAAACAAGAAAAGGAGTGAAAACGTGGTGGCTGACCACTTGAGTTGTTTGGTGCACAATGAGGAACATTCCCAGATGAGCAATTGATGTCCATTAAGGTAAGAGAGCCATGGTATGAAGATTTGGTGAATTATTTGGTGTCTAAACAAGTTCCAAACACCCTGAACAAGCACCAACGTGATAAACTCAAGAAGGATGCACGGTTTTATATGTGGGATGACCCATATTTGTGGAAATATTGCTCTGATTAGATTCTTCGTAGGTGTGTGCATGATTGTGAGTTTAATTCAATTTTAACTTTTTGTCACACTTATGCATGTAGGGGTCACTTTGGCATGCAGCGCACATCCCTTAAGGTGTTAGAATGTGGATTTTATTGGCCTACAATCTTTAAAGATGCTAGAACTTTTTGTATGACTTGTGATCATTGTCAAAGAATGGGCAATATAGGTGCAAGGGATCAAATGCCGCAGACCCCTATGTTCAATGTTGAAATTTTTGATGTATGGGGCATTGATTTCATGGGTCATTTTCCTTCTTCATATGGTTTCACTTATATTTTGCTTGCTGTTGATTATGTCTCAAAATGGGTGGAAGCAAAAGCCACCCGTACTAATGATTCTAGAGTGGTTGCAAATTTCATCAAAACTAACATCTTCTCTAGATTTGGGATGCCTAGAGTGCTCATAAGTGATGGAAGGTCTCATTTTTGTAATCGCACCATTGAGGCGCTGCTGAAGAAATATAATGTCACACATAAGGTTTCAACACCTTATCACCCTCAAACAAATGGCCAAGCCGAGGTTTCCAATAGAGAAATTAAGCAGATTTTGAAGAAGACCGTTGGGCCAACAAGAAAGGATTGGAGCTTGCGTTTGGAGGATGCATTGTGGGCATATCGTACGGCCTACAAAACACCCATTGGGATGTCCCCATTTCGGCTTATCTATGGCAAACCATGCCATCTTCCCATGGAATTAGAACATAAGTCACATTGGGCTGTCAAAACATTTAACATGCACATAGATGCGGTTAGAATTCATAGGAAGCTCCAATTGAATGAACTTGAAGAGATTAGGCATGAAGCTTATGAGAATGCTCGCATTTACAAGGAGAAGACCAAGGCATTCCATGACAAGATGATTCATAGCAAAACATTCTCCATAGGGCAGAAAGTGTTACTTTTCAATTCCCGCCTTCGTTTGTTTCCTGGTAAGTTGCGTTCTAAGTGGATTGGTCCTTTTGTTATTACTAATGTTTTTCCATATGGTGCAGTCCAAATCCAAAGCTTAAGGAATGGCTAAGAATTCATGGTGAATGGGCATCGTTTGAAGCCATATTATGAGAATGTTGAAGGCCAGATTGTGAAGGATGTACCCTTCCATGCTGTGGGTTCCAATAGAGCTTAAGAAGAGGTATCGTCCGGCTGGAAGACGTTAAAGCAAGCGCTTCTTGGGAGGTAACCCATGCGTTCAAATAAAGAAGACTTAGGCAATCCAACAATCCACAACCAGATTTGCGTTCCTAAACCCTTATCTTTATTGCTTTTCCTTTGCCATGATAGTTGTGTTTGTTAGTTTATGTTGCTTGTTTGAATGTGAGTCTTTGCTTAAAATATTGAGGACAATGTTTGATTGATGTGTAAGGGGTGGTACACAAGCTGTTTTTGCATGATTTTCGTGGGATTTTATCACCTATCACTTATAATGTTGTTTCTAATTGTTTTTTTAGTGTTTTTAGTGTGTTTTGAAGTGTTTTTATGTCTCTTATTCAGAAAATACGAAAATTTGAAAAAAATTTGACAAACAGTTTTGAAAAACCCAAAAAGAGTTGTTTTAGTGTTGTTTTTGTGTGATTGTTTTTTCCTTAGGGTACCTTCCAACACAATGATGAGGATTTGGTTTTTAATTGCATGACTATTAAAGAAAGTTACAAACATGCATAGAAGTTTGATTTGCTCTTTGGTTTATGCTTAGTTATAGTTGTTGTTTACGAATTCACATGTAATCACAAAGAAAAGAATCAGTTTTTGTAACATGCTTGAAGAAAGGAACTCAAACTAACGCTACAACCCCGAGAGACTTGAGCCTAAACTTTGTTTGGAGAGTTATAAATCTGTGGATTATTGTTTTCTAAAGTCGTTGCATGACTCATTATTCTTTGCTTGGTTGCTACTTAGAATGCGTTTCATCATTATAGTTCCAAATACTAGAACTCATGCCCATTTCATTCAAAGCATGATATTGATTGCATAACATACAATAAGATGAAGTTGTTTAGTTAAGCCAAAGCCAAAAAGCCTAACTATTTTGCATATGTACTGTAGGATTAACCCTTTTGAGCCTTATCTAGCCTATTTTCTTTGTTAACCACATTATCCTCACCAAGCCTAGATTAGGACTGTCCATACCCTTGTTCTTAAAGGATAATGAAGCAGGACTTAAGAGGAATTCCTTTTGACTTACATATTGCAGAAAACAATTGTGGGGGAGTATAAAAGGGCATGGCGAAGAAAGAAAAAAAAAAGAAAAAAAAGAAAAAACTAGAAGAAAAGTTGTGAAAAGAAAGAAAAAGAGTTCAGAAATAAGTGAGAATGAACTCACAAGTATTGATTGTTGAAGAAAGGGTCCAAAAAGTTTGAATTTGACCCTAAGTTTTGTGTCAATCTTCCCTTTGTTTTTAAAAGTTGATTTATGCATCAAAAGTGAATTCTAAGTGTCAATTTCATTAATTTGCTTCCTATTGCTTTAAGAACCTTTGAGTATCCTTTACCTTTCTTTGTTAGCCAATATCTTAGCATCACTACTGATAGGAGCATATTCATGTGACTTAAATGGCTTGTTCTCGTGCATTTACGTTATGTTTCTTTAGTTATTTTAGTACTTTAAGCTATTTTCGTGTGTTTGTAGGTCCAAAGGGCTAAAGGAGCAAAAAGATGCATTTTGGAGACTTTTGGAGCACTTTTGGGCTAAGGATGGATAGCTTATGCTTGGAGCCAAAGTGTTGGACGAAATTGAAGACCTAATTGAAGACCAAAGTGTTGGAACCTTGTTCCCTTTAGTTTTAGGACATTTAAACCTTTCCTAATCCCAATCATGCCATGCATTCACACCATTCTCTCCCAAAACCGTGCATCTCCACAATCCCATTCATCACCACTTTCTGGGCAGTTTTGAGTATAAACACAAATTTGGACGAAATTAAGTTGTAACTTGACTCAAGACTCTTAAAAACACAAACTAAATTGATTTCTAACTAATTTGACATTAAAGTAAAGGGGGATTTAGGTTTATACAAAATTAAATTAAATGAACAAATTGCAATTAAAACAGAATGTAAATATGAAATGGAATGAATGGATGATAGAATAGCTAAGGGGTTCATCTCCATACATGTTACACTTGCATAATAAAATGATTTCCAATTGCATTTCAATAAACCATGACTTCTCAACGCTCCAAGTTAATTAGGTCCGCTTAAATTAACTTTCAGATTTCCCTAGATTCATTGGATTGAATGGAATACGCATTACAACCAAATTATTCCTAATCAAAGTCCCTAACTATGGAATACGCATGATAGAGACATTCAACAAAGATCATTAAGTTCAACGGAAATCATAAACATCGACGAGGCATTCGTTACTATGGAATACGCATGAAACTTATGCCAAGAATTCATTTAACGCGATTGTTTATAAGCAACCTCCACTACTTGTGAATATAAGTTCGTAACTATTAGGTGAAACTCACTTATATTCTAGCGTCACATTCATGCATGAAAATTAAGCGTGCACTCTCAATAAACATACATAAATAAGTTATCAATCAAACAGTTAAACAAATTGAATCCACAACTTATGAAACGCAATTAGAAGTAATCAAATCAAAATGCAAGCATAAACATATATTTCGAATCCCCCCTAGCCAAGGGGGGTTTAGTTCCTCATACGTACAAAATAAAGAGAATCAAAGAAACACCTAAACATTCCAACAACTCAAACTTGAATTGTATGAACGTTTAGGCACTCTTCTCTTCCATTCCTCATTCGTACAAAACAAAGAGTATTGAAATTAAACATTGAAATCAAAGAAACACCTAAACATTCCAACAACTCAAACTTGAATTGTATGAACGTTTAGGCACTCTTCTCTTCCTCTTCGTTGTAGCACAAGGTCTAAGGATAGTTTGATGGTGTGAATGGTTTGGGGAGTGGTGAAAATGGAAGGATGGTGTTTGGATTGTAAGGGAGAGCACGGCAAGGGTGGTTTGATGTCTACATTCTGAATTGGAAGAGTTTTTGAGACTGAAATGTGTATGAATGAGAATGAATGCAATGGATGCTTATTTATAGGTGAAATGGGGGGAACATGACAGCTAGGAGGGAATGTGGCTGCATGTTTGAATGATTAAAGGATGCATGTGGGTTGGAATTGCATGTGCAATGAATATGTGGCTGCATGTGCAAGGGGACAATCTGAAAATGCATGTGAAAGCATGTGTTGGCTGCAATGATGAAATGGATGGGAGTGCATGTGCAATGTTTTAAAGGATGGAATGCATGTGAATATGATGGAAATCTGATGGGAACTCACGGCAAGGATGATTTCTGGTGGTGAATGGGTGTATGTTTGAATGATTAAAGGGACATGTGGGTTGGAAATGATGAAGGAAATGCATGTGAGTGACAACTAGATATGTTGATGAATGCATGTGGAATGTTTGTGGTGAGTGAATGTGCACGGCAATGAGTGAATGTGGTGGTGAATGTGGCTGATTTGATTTATGGAAGATGCATGTGGATTAAAGGTGAGTGAATGATTATGGAATGCAATCTGAAATGGGAGATGGAATGGGATGCACGGCAATGATGGGCTGTTTTGTGTTGGTGGATGATTAAAAGTGCATGTGGGTGAATGTGTGGCTGCATGGGCGAATGATTATAAATGCATGTGAATTGTGGCTGGAATGAAGGTGTTTTGCATGTGAATTAAAGAGTAAATGCATGTAAATTAAAGAGTGAATGCATGTGCAATGACAGCTAGGTTGAATATGCATGTGGAATGGCTGATTTATTTGAAGATGCATGTGCAATGAAGTGGAATGACAGCTAGGTTATGATGATGAATGCATGTGGCTGATTTAATTGAATAGGAAAGCATGTGGATTTAATGGTTTAAAGGGTGAATGCATGTGGATGCATGTGGTGATGAATGGGATTGTGGAGATGCACGGTTTTGGGAGAGAATGGTGTGAATGCATGGCATGATTGGGATTAGGAAAGGTTTAAATGTCCTAAAACTAAAGGGAACAAGGTTCCAACACTTTGGTCTTCAATTAGGTCTTCAATTTTGTCCAACACTTTGGCTCCAAGCATAAGCTATCCATCCTTAGCCCAAAAGTGCTCCAAAAGTCTCCAAAATGCATCTTTTTGCTCCTTTAGCCCTTTGGACCTACAAACACACGAAAATAGCTTAAAGTACTAAAATAACTAAAGAAACATAACGTAAATGCACGAGAACAAGCCATTTAAGTCGCATGAATATGCTCCTATCAGTAGTGATGCTAAGATATTGGCTAACAAAGAAAGGTAAAGGATACTCAAAGGTTCTTAAAGCAATAGGAAGCAAATTAATGAAATTGACACTTAGAATTCACTTTTGATGCATAAATCAACTTTTAAAAACAAAGGGAAGATTGACACAAAACTTAGGGTCAAATTCAAACTTTTTGGACCCTTTCTTCAACAATCAATACTTGTGAGTTCATTCTCACTTATTTCTGAACTCTTTTTCTTTCTTTTCACAACTTTTCTTCTAGTTTTTTCTTTTTTTTCTTTTTTTTTCTTTCTTCGCCATGCCCTTTTATACTCCCCCACAATTGTTTTCTGCAATATGTAAGTCAAAAGGAATTCCTCTTAAGTCCTGCTTCATTATCCTTTAAGAACAAGGGTATGGACAGTCCTAATCTAGGCTAGGTGAGGATAATGTGGTTAACAAAGAAAATAGGCTAGATAAGGCTCAAAAGGGTTAATCCTACAGTACATATGGAAAATAGTTAGGCTCCAAAAAGTTTGAATTTAACCCTAAGTTTTGTGTCAATCTTCCCTTTGTGTTTAAAAGTTGATTTATGCATCAAAAGTGAATTCTAAGTGTCAATTTCATTAATTTGCTTCCTATTGCTTTAAGAACCTTTGAGTATCCTTTACCTTTCTTTGTTAGCCAATATCTTAGCATCACTACAACCTTTAGACTTCTATCTTGATGTTATGTGTTCAATATGTGGAGTTTGAAATTGGTATGAGCATATGGAATCCCTGGTTCTCGTTCTAAGTAGTAGCATTCCATTCATGAGATCATATACATATCATTTTAATAATTCCAGAAAATGATTTCTTTGTTATAAAATATGTGAGTGCTAGTCTACATGTTTACATCAATCTTCTCACATATACCTAGTGTAGGGAGTGGAGTCAGAAAATCTATGTGAAAATAGAGAGTACATCTAGTGAGGAATTGAGGGAATTCTCTAAGGCATGTTACTACATTCAAAATGTTGTTTTAATTGATTAAATGTGAGCTAGAAAGTGGTAGACGTGGTTAAGTGTTTGCTTAAGTGTAAGGAGAGCTAAAATCTGAGGGAGTAGTGTTCTTTAATGTGTCTTGTTCATTGGAAATCCCTGAGGTAAATGTTGGAAGGTCTAGATTGTGTTTTGTTTGTTTTGTTTGTTTTGTTTTGCTCGAGGACTAGCAAAAGCTAAGTGTGGGGGAATTTGATAGGACATAGTTAGCTTGTTTTCTTACATTTATGTTGTTAGTTCTTAGTTATTTTAGTATTTTGAGCTATTTTCTTGTGTTTGTAGGTCCAATGGGCTAAAGTGGCAAGAAAGTGCAATTTGGAGCAGTTTTGGGCTTGGAATGGTTAGTACATGCTTGGAGCAAGGTGGATGGACAAAATTGAAGAACAAAGGAGGCTAGGAATCTGCTAAAGAGATGGAAGAAAATAATTCAAGATTTCGAAGTAAAAAAATCAGCCACAAAGAAGGAAACATGAGTCAAACTTTCTTATTTTGACTTTTTTTCCCTAAATCTTTCCTACATGAGTTCCAGCTGCCAAAGAGGGTCCCTAATTAATTTAGGACACTTAAATACAAGTTCTAGAAGCCTTAATCCCAGCCAAAGGGGGATGCCGCACCCAACTTACCCTTTATCCTTCCTTACCGAGCAAGGGAAACACCATTCCTTTTCCTATTCTCCTTGCCGCAAGTTTCCTATCCCTTTTCCCTTGGGATTTTGACTTTAATTCTCCTTTTCCTTCTGGATTTGGGGTCCAATTCTTTCCTAAAACATTTAATTAAAGTTTAGATCCTTTCCCTAAACTATATACCTTGTGCCGCACCCATACATACATCTATTCATTCATATACACAACCAGCCATCATTCATCCTTCTACACCTTCATCCGCAGCCTTCATCACCTTCCATACACCATTATGCACCTCTTCTTCCAGCATATCTCCCTGCCATTCGTCAATCCTTCACCCTAACACACCACAACCCACTTTCACACCCTTAAACCCTTGTACCACAGCATAGCAAGGAATAAGGAGATGAGAAGTAGCCTTTGACGTTTTTGCATTCAAGTTGGATTATTGGAACGTTTTTAGGTGTAATCTATCTTTTGTTTTCCATGTTTAATTTAAGTTTTCTTTGTTTTGCTGTGAACATGAGAGGCTAAACTTGTTTTAGCTAGGGGAGACTTTGAAACCATGATTTTATTTGTGATATGAATTGATTAATTCCAGTTGTGATTTCATAAATTGTGAATGCAATTTACTTAATCGTTTGATTAAGAACTTATTCTTGTATGTTGATTAAGAAGGCCTACTTAGTTTGCATGCTTGAATTTGATGCTAGAATATAAGGGAGTTTCACATAATCATTACAAACTTATATTCACAAGTAGTAAAAGTTGCTTGTCACAGTCATATTAAGTTAAATTCCTGGCATGAGTATCATGATGTCATAGTTACGAATGCCTTGTGAGTGCTTATGATTTTCATGAAACTTAATGATCTTTCTTATGTCTCTATTATGCAGTTCATGTAGGGAACTTGGGAAGAATAATTTGGTTGCCGATGTGTTGTCACGGTTGATCTGGCGTGTTGAGGTTCATAGTTTATTGAAAAACCAACTGGAAATCAATTTGTGTTCAAGTGTGTCATGTGTGGAAAAGGACTCTCTAGCTAGTTAATCATCCATCCATTTACCCAATTTCGTATTAAACTTAGTTTGTTTCTGCAAGTTACTTGTTTTTACTTTAAATTCATCAAAAACCCAATCCCCTTTACTTTCTTATGTCAAATTAGCTAGAATCTATCCTATTGTGTGTTTTTAAGTGTTTTGAGTCAAAACTAATTCCATTTTCGTCCAAAGTAAGTCCTAGAGTCGAGTTTGAGTCTATTGGATTGTTTTGTGTTGTTTTGAGTCTTTTTAGTTTGTTTTGAGTCATATAAGTTTAGTTAAGAGTCTTTGAGTTTATTTAAGTGTTTTTAAGCCTAGTTTTGTATCTTTGAGTAAGTTTTTATTAGATTAGCAATCCTTCCTAATCCCCGGCCTAGAACGATCCCTACTTACATCTTTACTACAATTGTCAATAACAGGGTTTAATTTGAGTGCTATTATTATCACATCAGTAGGGGGTTGTTTTCTGCGGAAAAACATGAATATTTAGGTGTGATGCACGGCAAACCCTAGGGAAATTAGACTAAGGTTAGAACTTAGCAGAAATAAAGGACTAAGGCCCTTAGGGTGCGGCATAAGGCTTAGGAAATGAGTCATTGCCCAATTAATTTCTGATATGGACTTACACAATCCAAATCCACAAGGAAAAGGGCTAATTCAAATCAGAATCCGAGAGGGAGAAAGGTTAGGGAAATTCGCCAGAAATTAGGGCTTCTAGAAACTATGTATTTCGTGGCAGAACTTGGGATTTCTAGAAAGAATAAAGGGGAAGGGTGCGGCACCCTTTTAGGAACAGATAGGGTCTTCTAGAAATCAGTTATTTAGGTCCCCTTGTAGCTAGAAATAAGGTAGAACAAGATTAGGTTAGGATAAGGTTTGGATAAGATAAGGTTAGTTTGATAATGTTCCATGTTTCTTGCTCTTTCCTTATCTTATTTGTCTTGAACTTGTTTCTATAGATTTGTAGCATGTTCCTAGCCTCTTTTGACTCCAAATTCGTCCATCCACCTTCCTCCATATGCAAGCTATCCATAATAAACCCAAAACTGCTCTAAAAGGCTCAAAATTGCCTTTTCTTGCCAACTTTGTCATTAGGACCTTCAAACACACAAAAATAGCTTAAAACAATATAATAAGTAGTATTAGCTAACTAAATGTAAGGAAACAACATAACTAAGTAGCATAAATATGCTCCTATCATCAACATAGGGGTGTTGAAATCTTCGAGAAATCTTTGATAAAACGTCTATAGAATCTTGCATGTCCAAGGAAAGAACGAACCTCTCTCACCAAAGTGGGAGAGGGTAAGTGGTGTACAAGATCTATTTTTGATTTATTAACTTCAATTCCCTTTTCTGAAACTATATGAGCTAAAACTATGCCTTGTTTTATCATGAAGTAACACTTTTCCCAATTTAAAACAAGGTTAGTTTCAATGCATCGTTTCAATATCAACGTGAGATTATTTAAGCAACCATCAAAAGAGACCACTAAACACACTAAAATCATCCATGAAAGCTTCAATAATCTTCTCAACAAAATCTGAAAAGGTACTTACCATGCATCTTTGAAAGGTGGTTGGTGCATTACATAAACCAAATGGCATTCGACGATAAGCAAAAGTACCAAATGGACAAGTAACATTAGTCTTTTCTTGATCATCTGCAGCTATAACAATCTGATTATATCTCGAATAACCATGAAGAAAGAAATAAAAAGAATGACCGGCTAACTTTTCAAGCATTTGATCAATGATCGACAGTGGGAAGTGATATTTCCTTGTGGTAGCGTTGAGCTTCCTATAGTCAATGCAAACTCTCCAACCTGTTTGGATACAAGTGGGCACAAATTCATTCTCTGCATTCTTCACCACAGTGACTCCAGATTTCTTTGGAACAACTTGAACCGGTGAAACCTAACGACTATCGGAAATTGGATAAATCACTCCACAATCAACAAGCTTGATAATCTCTTCTTTCACAACTTCCATCTTTGGAGGGTTCAGTCGACGTTGAGCCTCTCGAGTTGGTTTAGCCACCTCATCTAGAAGTATGTGATGTATGCATGTTGGACTTATCCCCTCAATATCGGCTAAGGTCCATCCAATGGCTGTTTTGTACTCCTTCAACATCCTAACCAATTTCTCCTCCTCTCCTGCTGTGAGTGTGGAAGAGACTATAACCAGCAAGGTGTCTTGGTCTTCCAAGAAAACATACATCAATTAATTTGGTAACGGTTTAAGCTCGAGGGAGGTGCCTGAATCACTGAGGGTAACAACTTATTAGTAGAAACGGGAATTGGAATTGGAAACAAAACTAACACACAAATTAAACCCTCTTTTAGATAATTGTAGTATGCGTAAGTTGGGATCGTTCTAGGCTGGGGATTAGGTGGTCTACTAATATGTTATGGCAAGGACTCAAGGACCGCCACCATCTCGCCAATTTCTGCACAATTAGGCACAACCACTTTAGGTTTGAGTCCCATTCCTTTAGCAATGGTTGTTTCAAGGGCAACCCCATGTAAGTCTTCAAGATATTCTTGCGCCAACGAATCGAATACATCAATAGAAAAAACAAGAATGATCATCTCTAGGAACATATGGCTAAGGAAGCAAAAAGGTGCATTTTGGAGCAAAATTGGACTTGGAATGGATAGCTTATGCTTAGAGCAAAAGGAATGGACGAAATTGAAGACCTAAAGGTGTTAGGATTCCTAATCACAAGAGGATTCCTAATCAAAAGAGGAATCCTAGTCAAAGAAGGTTTCCTACTTGAAGTAGGAAAGTTAAGCCAAGGTTTCCTATTTTGGTTTAACCTTTCTTAATCCTTAAAGACTCCTTGTTTCAACATCATTGAAGACTTCTATACATTCTAGGACATAAATCAAGCCTTCCTTGCAACCTAATTTTCCTTGTCGTGGCCTTCCTTAGTGGTTCCCTTCCTTGCCGTGCAAGGGAGGTCCATTCTATGCCGCCCCTGACATACCTTTTCTATCCCAAATCCTTGCCTAATTTCAGCATTTAAATCACATTCCCTTTCTTGCAATTCAAGGCCGCAAGTTACCTTCCCTTTCCCTTTGATTTCTGACTTTGTGTTTCCTTTTCCTTAGGGATTTGGGGTCTAAAATCCTTTCCCAAACTATGTAATAAACTCTAGGCATCCTTGCTTCCAAATAAATACCAAGGCCGCATCTTTCATTCACCCTAATCACTATTTCATACAATCTGCCCTCACTCACACAGAAACAAGTCTTTGCCGCAGCCTTCCAACCATTCTTCCACCATTCATACACATTCATACCTTCATCCAAGCCTCCATACACCATCCCCAACCTTTGCCGCACCATCCTACCATCCTAAATCCATTCACAACAGAGAAAAATCATCCACAAATCACCCTAGACTCTTGTGCCGTGACTTTACAAGGAAGAAGAGAAGAAACAAGAAGCCTTGGACGTTTGTGCATTCAAGTTGGAGTGTTGAAGCATTTTTAGGTGTAATCTATCTTTTGTTTTCAATGTTTAATTCTATTTTCCATTGTTTTGTTGTGAACATGAGAGGCTAAACTCGTTTTAGCTAGGGGAGACTTTGAAGCCATGATTACGTTTATAATATGAGTTGATTAAGTCCAGTTGTGATTTCATAAATCATGAATGCAATTTACTTAACCGTTTGATGGATAAGTTATTCTTGTATGTTGATTAGGGAGGCCTACTTAATTTGCATGCTTGAATTTAGTGCTAGAATATAAGGGAGTTTCACATAATCGTCACAAACTTATATTCACAAGTAGTTAAGGTTGTTTTCACAATCATGTTAAGTAAATTCCTAGCATGAGTATCATGATGTCATAGTTACAAGTGCTTTGTCAATACTTATCATTTTCATTGAATGTAATGATCTTTGATTGTATCTCTATTATGATGTCAAGTAGGGAACTTTTGAAGAATGCTTTGGGTTATCGTATGATGTCATCCAATCCAATAACTTAAGGAAAATTTGAGGGTTAATTAGTGATGTCATGGTTAATCTGGGGTGTTGAGGTTCATGGTTTATCAGAAAAGCAATTGGAAATCAATTTATGTTTGAATGTATCATGTGTGGAGAAGTATCCCTTGGCTATCTAATCATCCATTGGTTTTTCCAAATTCGTCCAAATCTCTTTTAAGTCTTTTAATTACTTGTTTTTCTCTTAATTTCGTCCAAAACCAAATCCCCTTTTCTTACTTGTTTCAAATCTGTCCAAAAGTGTGTTTTTGAGTCTTTTGAGTCAAAACCAATTGTATTTTCGTCCAAGTTAAGTCCTAGAGTCCAAATTGAGTCTTTTTGATTGTTTTGAGTTGTTTTGAGTCTTTTAAGTTTGTTTCGAGTCATACAAGCTTAGTTAAGAGTCTTTTGAGTTTGTTTACGTGTTTTGAAGCATATTTTTGTATCTTTGAGTCAATTTTCGTTAGATTAGCAATCCTTCCTAATCCCCGGCCTAGAACGATCCCTACTTATATCTGTACTACAATTGTCAAAAAGAGGGTTTAATTTGTGTGCTATCTTTTATCACATCAAATTTTTGGCACCGTTGCCGGGAATTAGCAACTTTGCTAATCCCCCGTTGTTTCTTTTTGTTTCTTTTTCATATATCTTTGTTTTAGCTACTAACCTTGTTTCTTTTCTTGTTTGTAGGTACTAGTTTATGACTCGTAGTTCTCAACCAATTCGTGCAAACATCTTGGATTTTGACGATGATTTTGAGTGCACTTTGAGAAGGAAGAAGAAGGACCCAGAACTTCACCAATCAAGTTCTAGTTCGACTTCTAATCTTGGAGGAAGAGGAGCCCACGGCAAGGGAGGAAGAAAAGGTCCAAACCATGGCAGCGGATAACCGTACAATCAAGGAGCTTTCCGCCTCGGGAATGGACAATGCCGCACCATTATGCATCCAATACCCAAGGGCGGCTCAAGATAAAATCAACGAATTTGAATTGAAGTCAAGTTTGTTGCACCACATTCCGAAGTTCCATGGACTGTCCATGGAGTATCCCAACAAGCATTTAAAGGAGTTCGAGGTGATGTGTTCAAGCATGACTCCAATTAATGTTGATAGTAGTATTTTGAAGATGAAGGCCTTTCCGTTCTCACTATTGGAGAAGGCCAAGGATTGGTTATACGAGCTAGCACCCGAAACGGTCACTTCTTGGGAGAGCATGAAGATGGCGTTTCTTGAGAAGTTCTTTCCTACTTTAAGAGTCATTCTCTTGAGGAAGAAGATTAGCAGAATCCAACAAAGTCAAGGGAAGTCTTTTCCGACGTACTATGAGCGTTTTAAAGCCCTTGTTGCATCGTGTCCTCAACATCAAATGAAGGAGGAGCTTCTACTTCAATACTTCTATGAAGGTCTTCTTCCCATTGAAAGACAAATGCTCGATGCCTCGGTGGGAGGTGTGTTGGTGGACAAACTCCCATGGCAGCCAAGAACCTAATTGCAAATCGTGCCCTTAATGCACAACAATATGAAAGAATTGGGCAAAGGGACCCCCCACGGCAAGAAGTGCATGAGGTAAGTTCTCAATCCGACATTCAAACTCATTTAGCTAATTTTACTTCTATTATGTCTCAGATGGCCAAAGGAATGAAGATACAAGGACCAATTATATGTGGCGTATGTTCTATCCAAGGACACCCTTCGGAAAAGTGCCCTCAATTGATTGAGAATGGGGGATGGGAGAGTGCAAATGCCATTGGATTTCCAAGCCAAAATCAGCCAAGGAATGATCCATATTCCAACACACACAATCCGGGTTGGAGAGACCATCCAAACTTCAAGTGGAGGGAGCC
The DNA here is from genome assembly GCF_041283825.1 of Pyrus communis. Classification (NCBI taxonomy): domain Eukaryota; kingdom Viridiplantae; phylum Streptophyta; class Magnoliopsida; order Rosales; family Rosaceae; genus Pyrus; species Pyrus communis. Next base: position 25,241,353 of record NC_142569.1, read on the forward strand.
TCAACAACCTCAACAATACGGAGGCTTTAGGCAACAACCCCCGGGGTTTTACACCAAACCCTACGGCACTAATCCCACTCAACCTCAATCTACCCAAAACAATCAAGGTATGTCTTTGGACAATGCTACACTTCTTAAGTTACATACCAATTTGTCTCAGGGGCAAGAGAATCAAACTAAAGCCATGCAAAGCCAAGACAAAAAGGTGGACTACTTGGAGAAGCAAATTGGGCAGATTGCGGAGTTTGTAGGACAATTTCGAGACCAAGGCAAGCTCCCAAGCTCAACCATTGTCAATCCAAAGGAAGGGTTCGAATTTGCCAAAGCAATCACCTTGAGAAGTGGAAAAGAAATTGGCACTACATCCACACCATCCAAAACAGGTCCTAATGAAGATAAAACGTTGCAATTGGAAGAGGATGAGGCAAGGGTAGAAACACCCTTGCCGCAAGCACTTAAGGACCCTAATGCATCCAATGCATCCCATTCGGCCACCAAAGGTAAGTTGGGTTCAAATTCGATTAATTCTAACCCCATTCCACCCAATGTTCCTTTTCCTCACAGATTTCTGCAAACAAAGAAGGAGGAGCATGAGAAAGACATTCTTGAGACGTTTAGGAAAGTTCAAGTCAATATCCCGCTCCTAGATGCCATAAAGCAAGTGCCCAAATACGCCAAGTTCTTGAAGGAACTATGCACTACAAGGAAGAGGGCTTCAAATAAAGAGGTGGTTAGGGTAAGTGAAAACGTTTCAGCTGTTTTACAAAGAAAGTTACCACCAAAGTGCAAAGATCCAGGTAGCTTTACAATTCCTTGTATTATTGGCCAAACTAAGTTCGAACATGCTATGTTAGACTTAGGAGCTTCAATTAACGTCATGTCATACTCTATTTATGCATCCATGAATCTTGGTGAATTGAAAAATGACAGCGTGATTATTCAATTGGCCGATAGATCTAATGCCTATCCAAAGGGTGTATTGGAAGATGTCTTAGTGTAGTGAATAATTTGATCTTTCCGGTGAATTTCTACGTTCTTGAGATGGAAGAAACCACCCATGCTCCATCCTTGCCGCTCCTTCTTGGGAGGCCATTCATGAAGATGGCCCGAACTAAGATCGATGTGTTCAAAGGCACTTTAACAATGGAATTTGATGGAGAAGTGATTGATTTTAATATTTCTGAAACCATGAGATTTCCTAATGATGATCACTCATGTTTCTCTATTGATATTCTTGATTCTTTGGCGCAGGCACATCTTGATCAATTACGTGAAGATGCACTTGAAACGGTCCTTACGAATGGCATAGAAGTGATGGATCAAGTGGCTACCACCATAGCACCCTACGGCACACACATGCAATATCATGCCATGGCCTTTGATGATGAAGTAATTGAGACCGTGGCTGCCCTAGAGTCCTTGCCACGACCCAATGATAAGTCCCCTAGTCCAATGTCCATTCCAATTTCAACTAACAAGTTGCTTCCTTCTATATAACAACCATCTACCCTTGAGCTTAAACCGTTGCCAAAGCACTTGAAGTATGTGTTCTTGGGCGAGCAAGACACATTGCCCGTTGTTGTAGCATCATCACTCACGGCACAAGAAGAGGAGAAATTGGTGAGGGTTCTCAAAGAGCACAAGACGGCCATTGGGTGGACTTTGGTCGATATCAAGGGCATAAGCCCTACCACATGCATGCACCGAATTCTCATGGAAGAAGGAGCCAAACCATCATGGGAAGCCCAACGTCGACTCAACCCACCAATGATGGAAGTTGTGAAGAAGGAAATCATCAAATTACTTGATTGTGGCGTCATCTATCCTATCTCGGATAGTTGTTGGGTTTCACCGGTCCAAGTAGTTCCCAAGAAGTCCGGAGTCACGGTGGTGAAGAATGAAGAGAATGAACTTGTGCCCACACGCATTCAAACCGGTTGGAGAGTGTGCATTAACTATAGGAAGCTAAATGCCGCAACAAGGAAAGATCACTTTCCTTTGCCATTCATTGATCAAATGCTTGAAAGGTTAGCCGGTCATTCCTTTTATTGCTTTCTTGATGTTTATTCGGGTTATAATCAAATTGTCATAGCGCCGGATGATCAAGAAAAGACCACCTTTACTTGTCCATTTGGTACTTTTGCATATCGTCGTATGCCATTTGGTTTATGCAATGCACACGCCACCTTCCAATGTTGCATGGTAAGTATATTCTCGGATTATGTTGAGAAAATAATTGAGGTGTTTATGGATGATTTTAGTGTGTTTGGGGACTCATTTGATGATTGTTTGCATAATCTCACTTTAATCTTGAAAAGATGCATGGAAACTAACCTTGTTTTGAATTGGGAAAAATGTCATTTTATGGTGAAACAAGGCATAGTTTTGGGTCATATCATCTCTGAAAAAGGAATTGAAGTTGATAAGTCTAAAATAGATTTGTACGTTACTTACCCTCTCCTACTTTTGTTAGAGAGGTTCGTTCTTTTCTTGGCCATGCAGGATTTTATAGGCGATTTATCAAGGATTTTTCCAAGATTGCACAACCCCTATGCCGTCTCCTACAAAAAGAAGTGGCTTTTGAGTTCAACGAGGAGTGTGAGAAGGCATTCAAGCATCTCAAGGACATGCTTACCACGGCACCAATTATCCTACCACCAGATTGGACGTTGCCTTTTGAGCTAATGTGTGATGCATCCGATTATGCAATAGGGGCTGTTTTGGGCCAAAGGAAGAACAAGTAACCACATGTCATATATTATGCTTCCCGGACCTTAAATGATGCTCAATTAAACTACTCTACCACTGAAAAAGAACTTCTTGCCGTTGTATTTGCTTTAGATAAGTTTCATTCATATTTACTTGGCACTAAAGTGATTGTATATTCTGACCATGCAGCTTTAAGGTACTTATTCACCAAAAAGGAGGCCAAACCAAGGCTCATTCGATGGATGCTTCTTCTCCAAGAGTTTGACATTGAAATTCGAGACAAGAAAAGGAGTGAGAACGTGGTTGCTGATCATCCAAGTCGTTTGGTGTGCAATGAGGACTCCTTACCCATCCAAGAGACATTCCCTGATGAGCAATTGTTGTCCATTAATGTAAGTGAACCTTAGTATGCCGATTTGGTGAACTTTTTGGTGTCAAAAAGTGTTCCAAGCACCATAGCTAAGCACCAACGTGATAAACTTAAAAAGGAGGCATGGTTTTATGTATAGGATGACCCATATTTGTGGAAATTTTGTGCAGATTAGATTGTTCGTCGTTGTGTGCATGATTGTGAATTTAATTCAATTCTAACCTTTTGTCGCACTTATGCATGTGGTGGACATTTTGGCACACAACGTACTGCCCTTAAGGTGTTAGAATGTGGTTTTTATTGGCCTACAGTCTTTAAAGATGCTAGAACTTTTTGTTTAACTTGTGACCGTTGTCAAAGAATGGGAAATATAGGTGCAAGGGACCAAATGCCGCAAACACCCATCTTTAATGTTGGAATTTTTGATGTTTGGGGCATTGATTTCATGGGCCCTTTCCCTTCTTCGTTTGGTTTCATTTACATTTTGCTTGTGGTTGATTATGTCTCAAAATGGGTGGAAGCCAAGGCCATTCTAGAGTTGTTGCAGATTTTATCAAAACTAACATCTTTGCTAGATTTAGGATGCCTAGAGTGCTTATTAGTGATGGAGGGTCTCACTTTTGCAATCGTACCATCGAGGCATTGCTCAAGAAGTATCAAGTCACACATAAGGTTTCCACACCTTATCATCCTCAAACCAATGGCCAAGCCGAGGTGTCTAATAGAGAAATCAAGCAAATCTTGGAAAAGACCGTTGGGCCAACAAGAAAAGATTGGAGCTTGCGTTTGGGGGATGCATTGTGGGCTTATCGAACGGCCTACAAAACACCCATAGAGATGTCACCATTTCGGCTAGTCTATGGCAAGCCATGCCATCTCCCTGTGGAGTTAGAACATAAGGCTCATTGGGCAATCAAGACATTCAACATGGACATAGATGCGGTTGGAATGCATAAGAAGTTGCAATTAATGAACTTGAAGAGATTAGGCTCGAAGCGTATGAGAATGCTTGCATTTACAAGGAAAAGACCAAGGCTTTCCATGACAAGATGATCCGAAGCAAAACATTCTCCATAGGGCAAAAAGTTTTACTTTTTAATTCTCGCCTTCGTTTATTTCCCGGTAAGTTACGTTCTAAGTGGATTGGGCCCTTTGTTGTTACTAATATTTTTCCATATGGCGCAGTTCAAATCCAAAGCTTGAGGAATGACCAAGAATTCAAGGTGAATGGGCATCGTTTGAAGCCCTATTATGCAAATGTTGAAGGGAAGGTTGTGGAGGACATCACTCTCCATGCCGTGGGCTCCACTTGAGGCTAAGAAGAATGTTCGTCCGGCTGCACAACGTTAAAGCAAGCGCTTCTTGGTAGGCAACCCATGCATTCAACTAGAGAGGATTTGGGCAATTCAACAATTCATTCCACACAATCAGATTTGCGTTCCTAACTCTCTATCTCTTTATTGTTTTTAATTCGGCTTGTTAGTTAGTTTATGTTGTTTGTTTGAATGTGAGTCTTTGTTTGAAACATTGAGGACAATGTTTGATTTAAGTGTGGGGGGGTAAACAAGTTGTTTTTGTATGATTTTCGTGGGATTTTATCACCTATCAGTTCTAATGTTGTTTCTCACTGTTTTTATGAGTTTTTAGTGTGTTTTGAAGTGTTTTTATGTGTTTGGATCAGAAAATCCGAAAATTTACAAAAAGATTGCAAAATAGTTTTGAAAAACCCAAAAAGAGTTGTTTTAAAGTTGTTTTTATGTGTTTGTTTGTGTCCTAGGGTACCTTCCAACACAATGATGAGGATTTGGTTTTAAATTGCATGACTATTAAAGAATGTTGTAAACATGGATGGAAGTTTGATTTATGCTTTGGTTTATGCTTGGTGATGGTTATAGCTTATGAATTCACATGTAATCCCAAAAAGAAAATCAGTTTTTGTAACATGCTTAAAGGAAGGAACTCAAACTGACGCTACATCCTTGAGAGACTTGAGCCTCTAACGTTCTTTGGAGAGTATAATCTGTGATTTCTTGTTTTCTAAAGTCGTTGCATGATCTCATCATCCTTTGCTTGGTTGCTACTTGGAATGCATTTCATTATAGTTCCAAATACTAGAACTCATGCCCATTTCATTCAAATCATGATATTGATTGTATAACATACAATAAGATGAAGTTGTTTAGTTGAGCCAGAGCCAAAAAGCCTTATCCTTTTTCATATGTATTGTAGGATTACCCATTTTGAGCCTTTTCAAGCCTATTTTCTTTGCTAACCACACCTTCCTTACCCTTGTTCTTAAAGGATAGTGAAGCATGACTTAGAATGAACTCCTTTTGATCAATTTATTGCAGAAAATGAGTGTGGGGGAAGATAGTAGGGCACGTCAAAGAAAAAAATAAAGAAAAAATTTCATGGAAAAACAAAAAGAAAATAGAAAAGTGGTAAAAAGAAAGAAAAAGAGTTGAAAAAAGGGTCCAAAAAGAATGAACTCACAAGTGTTGGTTGTTGAAGAAAGGGTCCAAAAAGTTTGAATTTGACCCTAAATGTTGCATGAATCTTCCCTTGTGTTTAAAAGTTGATTTCTGCCATCAAAAGTGAGTTTAAATGTCAATTTCATTACTTTGCTTCCTATGGTTTTAAGAACCTTTGTTTATCCTTTACCCTTCTTTGTTAGCCAATACCCTTAGCCCCGTTACAACCCTCAACTTCTATCTTGATGTTATGTGTTCAATATGTGGAGTTTGAATTTGGTATGAGCATATGGAATCACTGGTTCTCGTTCTAAGTAGTAGCATTCCATTCATGAGATCATATACATATCATTGTCATAAATCCAGAAATGCTTTCTTTGATATAACATATGTGAGTGTTAGTCTTCATATTTAAATCAATCTTCTCACATATACCTAGTGTAGGGTGTGAAGTTAGAAAATCTGTGTGAAAATAAAGTGCATTCTAGTAAGGAATTGAGGGAATTCTCTAAGGCATGTTACTACATTCAAAACGTTATTTTAGTTGATTAAATGTGAACTAGTAAGTGGTAACTATGGCTAAGTGTTTGCTAAAGTGTAAAGAAAGCCAAAGACCGTGGGAATGATGCTCTTTAATGTGTCATGTTCATTGGAAATCCCTGAGGTACATGTTGGAAGGTTTAGAATATGTTTTGCTTTGTTTGTGGTTTCTTTTGTTTTGTTTTGCTCGAGGACTAGCAAAAGTTAAGTGTGGGGGAATTTGATAGGAGCATGTTTAGGCGACTTACTTAGCTTGTTTTCGTGCATTTATGTTGATAATTCATAGTTATTTTAGTAGTTTAAGCTATTTTCGTGTGTTTTTAGGTTCACATGGCTAAGGAAGCAAAAAGGTGCATTTGGAGCATTTTGGAGCAAAATTGGACTTGGAATGGATAGCTTATGCTTGGAGCAAAAGGAATGGACGAAATTGAAGACCTAAAGGTGTTAGGATTCCTAATCACAAGAGGATTCCTAATCAAAAGAGGAATCCTAGTCAAAGAAGGTTTCCTACTTGAAGTAGGATAGTTAAGCCAAGGTTTCCTATTTTGATTTAACCTTTCTTAATCCTTAAAGACTCCTTGTTTCAGCATCATTGAAGACTTCTATACATTCTAGGACATAAATCAGGCCTTCCTTGCAACCTAATTTTCCTTGCCGTGGCCTTCCTTAGTGGTTCCCTTCCTTGCCGTGCAAGGGAGGTCCATTGTTGCCTATTCTAAGTCATTAAACCACATTCCTATTTCACTCTAGTTAATGCGCACCTCACATACCTTTTCTATCCCAAATCCTTGCCTAATTTCAGCATTTAAATCACATTCCCTTTCTTGAAATTCAAGGCCGCAAGTTACCTTCCCTTTCCCTTTGATTTCTGACTTTGGGTTTCCTTTTCCTTAGGGATTTGGGGTCTAAAATCCTTTCCTAAACTATGTAATAAACTTTAGGGATCCTTGCTTCCAAATAAATACCAAGGTCGCATCTTTCATTCACCTTAATCACTCTTTCGTACAATCTGCCCTCACTCACACAGAAACAAGTCTTTGCCGCAGCCTTTCAACCATTCTTCCACCATTCATACACATTCATACCTTCATCCAAGCCACCATACACCATCCCCAACCTTTGCCGCACCATCCTACCATCCTAAATCCATTCACAACCCAGAAAAATCATCCACAAATCACCCTAGACTCTTGTGCCGTGACTTTGCAAGGAAGAAGAGAAGAAAGAAGAAGCCTTGGACGTTTGTGCATTCATGTTGGAGTGTTGAAGCGTTTTTAGGTGTAATCTATCTTTTGTTTTCAATGTTTAATTCTATTTTCCATTGTTCTGTTGTGAACATAAGAGGCTAAACTCGTTTTAGCTAGGGGAGACTTTGAAGCCATGATTACGTTTATAATATGAGTTGATTAAGTCCAGTTCTGATTTCATAAATTGTTAATGCAATTTACTTAACTGTTTGATGGATAACTTATTCTTGTATGTTGATTAGGGAGGCCTACCTAATTTGCATGCTTGAATTTGGTGGTAGAATATAAGGGAGTTTCACATAATCGTCACAAACTTATATTCACAAGTAGTTAAGGTTGTTTTCACAATCATGTTAAGTAAATTCCTAACATGAGTATCATGATGTCATAGTTACAAGTGCTTCGTCAATACTTATGATTTTCATTGAACATAATGATCTTTGATTGTATCTCTATTATGATGTCACGTAGGGAACTTTTGAAGAATGCTTTGGGTTGTCGTATGATGTCATCCAATCCAATAACTTAAGGAAAATCTGAGGGTTAATTAGTGATGTCACGGTTAATCTGGGATGTTGAGGTTCATGGTTTATCGGAAAAGCAACTGGAAATCAATTTATGTTTGAATGTATCATGTGTGGAGAAGTATCCCTTGGCTATCTAATCATCCATTGGTTTTTTGCAAATTCGTCCAAATCTCTTTTAAGTCTTTTAATTACTTGTTTTTCTCTTAATTTCATCCAAAACCAAATCCCCCTTTCTTACTTGTTTCAAATATGTCCAAAAGTGTGTTTTTGAGTCTTTTGAGTCAAAACCAATTGTATTTTCGTCCAAGTTAAGTCCTAGAGTCCAGATTGAGTCTTTTTTATTGTTTTGAGTTGTTTTGAGTCTTTTAAGTTTGTTTCGAGTCATACAAGTTTAGTTAAGAGTCTTTTGAGTTTGTTTACGTGTTTCGAAGCATATTTTCGTATCTTTGAGTCAGTTTTCATTAGCAATGCCTCCTAATCCCCGGCCTAGAACGATCCTTACTTATATCTATACTACAATTGTCAAAAAGAGGGTTTAATTTGTGTGCTATCTTTTATCACATCACCTTATAGCTTCAAAAATGTTAAAATCAAAAATCTCGCCATCAAATTCCATTGTTAACGTCCCCTTGAACACATCTATCTTGGTGCAGGTGATGTGAAAATTAACTTGACACACAAATTAAACCCTATTTGTGACAGTTGTAGTATATATGCAAGTAGGGATCGTTCTAAACCAGGGATTAACTAGGGATGCTAATCAACTCAAGTAAGACTCAAAAACACTAAACTAGACTCTATAGACTCAAAACTAACTTAAAACACTCAGAACAGCAACAAACAATTAAAAAGACTCAAAACTAACTCTATGGAGTTGTTTGGACGAAATTTAACTAACTTAGACTCAAAACACTAATTTGGACAGATTCATACACATTTCTAACTAATCTAACACACTTAATAAAAGGGGGAATTGATTTGGAGGAAATTAATTAAACTAATCAGATTGTAAACTAAACAGATTAGACATTAAATTAGGTGAATTGAATGGGTAAAAGACTAGTTAGAAGGTCTTTCTCCACACATGTATATATGTAACACAAATTGATTTCCAGTTATTATCCCTTTAAACCATGAATGACAATGCCCCAAATTAATTGTGAGAAGCACAAATTAACTTTCAGATTTTCCTAGTTTCATTGAATTGGATGGAATACGTATCGACAACCAAATTATTCTTATCAAGTTCCCTACATGAACCGCATAATAGAGATACAATCAAAGATCATTAAGCTTTTTGAAAACCATAAACATTGACTAGGCATTCGTAACTATGAACTGCATGATACTCTAGCCTAGAATTTACTTGACACAATCATGACTAGTGATTTTTACTACTTGTGAATATAAGTTCATAACCATTAGGTGAAATTCCCTTATATTCTAGCGTCAAATTCATGCATGAAAACTAAGTATGCACCCTTAATCAACACACAAGAACAAGTTGTCAATAAATCAGTTAAGTAAATTGCATTCACCATTCAAGAAACAAAAACTGGAGGAAATCGATTCATATAAAACATAAGTCCATGGCTTTGAATTCACCTCTAACTAAGAAAACTTAGTTACACATGTTCATAACAATTGAAAAGCAAATTAAAATAAACATGGAAATGAAACGAGGGAAGAAAGAACTCTGAAAGTCTCCAATGGATGCAGATTTCTTGCAGCACAAGGTTGTCTTTCTCCTATGGAAGCCACGGCAACTCCTTTTCCCTAGGTTTGCAGCCCAAGTTGTGTATGGTGTGTGGTGTGAATGAATGAATGAATTCAAGGATGAATGGCTGCATAGGGTGTGTAAGAGGGTGCGGCACAATTTAGATTCATCAATATATAGCACGGCAAAACCCTAGGAAATCAGAAATAGGGTTAGACTTAGGAGAAACAAAGGATTAGGGCCCCTAGGGTGCAGCACAAGGCTTGGAAATTATGTCATAGCCCAATTAATTTCTAATATGGACTTATACAATCCAAATCTAAGAGGAAAAAGGCCAATTTAAATCAGAATCCAAGAGAAAAAAAGGTTAGGGAAATTCGTCCAAAATTGGGCCTTCTAGAAACAAGGTGTTTTGTGGCTGATTTTGGCGCTTCTAGAAGAAATAAAAGGGGGAAAGGTGCGGTACCCTTTTAGGGTCAGATAAGGCTTCTAGAAATTATGTTTTTAGGTCCACTTGCAGCTAGAATTAAGGTAGAATAAGATTAGGTTAGGATAAGATAGGATAAGGTTTGGATAAGATAAGGTTGTTAGGATAAGTTTCCATATTTCTTGCTCTTTCCTTATCTTCTTTGTCTTAAACTTGTCTCATCTGATTTGTAGCATGTTCCTAGCCTCTTTTGACTCCAAATTCGTCCATCCACCTTGCTCCATATACAAGCTATCCATAATAAGCCCAAAACTGTTCTAAAAGGCTCAAAATTGCCTTTTATTGCCAACTTTGTCATTAGGACCTACAAACACACGAAAATAGCTTAAAACACTATAATAAGTAGTAATTAGCTAACTAAATGTAAGGAAACAACATAACTAAGTAGCATAAATATGCTCCTATCAAATTCCCCCACACTTAGCTTTTGCTAGTCCTCGAGCAAAACGAAACAAACAAAACACTACCTAAACCTTCCAACATTACCTCAGGGATTTCCAATGCAACATGACATAATAAAGATCACCACTCACATAGATTTTAGTTATCCCTACCCTCGAGCACATACTTAATCATAGTTACTACTCACTAGCTAGCATTTAATCAATTAAAAACATGATTTTGAATGTAGTAACATGCCTTAGCCCTCAATTCCTCACAAGATATACTCTCTATTTTCACACAAATTTTCTGACTACACTCCCTACACTAGGTATATGTGAGAAGATTGATGTAAACATGTAGACTAGCACTCACATATGTGTAATGAAAGAAGGCACCTTCTCATGAATGGAATGCCACTACTTAGACGCAAGAACCAAGGATACCATATGCTCAAACCAATTTTAAACTCCACATATTGAAACAAATAACAATCAAGATCGAAGTCTAAGGGCTGTAACGGGGCTAAGGTATTGGCTAACAAAGAAAGGTAAGGATAAACAAAAGTTCTTCAAGCAATAGTAAGCAAAGTAATGAAATAAACACTTAGAATTCACTTTTGATGCAGAAACCAACTTTAAACACCCAAGGGGGATTCACACAACACTTAGGGCCAGATTCAAACTTTTGGACCCTTTCTTCAACAACGAATACTTGTGAGTTCATTCTCACTTATTTTCAACTTTTTTTTTTTCTTTTCTTTTCTTCAACTTTTTCTTCTCTTTTTTTTTTCTTTTTCATATAAACCCTTCCCCCACACTTGTTTTTTTGCAAGTTGTAGAACAAAAGGAATTCCCTCTAAGTCATGCTTCACTATCCTTTAAGAACAAGGGTATGGGTATTCCTATTCCAGATTTTATCCCTTTAAACCATGAATGACAGTGCCCCAAATTAATTGTGAAAACCACAAATTAACTTTCAGATTTTCCTAGTTTCATTGAATTGGATGGAATACACATCGACAATCAAATTATTCTTATCAAATTCCCTACATGAACTGCATAATAGAGATAAAATCAAAGATCATTAAGCTTTTTGAAAACCCTAAGCATTGACTAGGCATTCGTAACTATGAATTGCATGATACTCTTGCCTAGAATTTACTTAATACAATCATGACTAGTGATTGTTACTACTTGTGAATATAAGTTCATAACGATTAGGTGAAAGTCCCTTATATCCTAGCATCAAATTCATGTATGAAAACTAAGTATGCATCCTTAATCAACACACAAGAACAAGTTGTCAATAAATCAATTAAGTAAATCACATTCACAATTCAAGAAACAAAATCTGGAGGAAATCAATTCATATAAAACATATGTCCATGGCTTTGAATTCACCTCTAACTAAGAAAAACTTAGTTACACATGTTCATAATAATTGAAAAGCAAATTAAAATAAACATGCAAGCGAAACGAGGGAAGAAAGAACTCCCAAAGTCTCCAATGGATGCAGATTTCTTGCGGCACAAGGGTCTCCTTCTCCTATGGAAGCCACGACACTCCTTCTTCTCCCTAGGGTTTGCGGCACAAGGGTTTATTTCTGAATGGATGGTGAATGATGTGAATGAATGAATGAATTGAAGGATGAATGATTGCCTAGGGTGTGTAAGGGGGTGCGGCACCTTAAGTTATATATATATATATAGCATGGCAAAAACCCTAGGAATCAGAATTGGGGTTAAACCTAGCAGATACAAGTGATTAGGGCCCCTAGGGTGCGGCACATTGCTTGGAATTTAAGTCTTAGCCCAATTGATTTCTGATATGGACTTATAGAATCCAAATCCAAGAGGAAAAGGACCAATTTAAATCAGAATCCCATCAGAAAAAGGTTTAGGAAATTCGTCCAAAATTGGGCCATCTAGAAACTAAGTGTTTTGTGGTTGATTTTGGGTGTTCTAGAAGGCATAAAAGGGGGAAAGCTGCGGCACCCTTTTAGGGTCAGATAAGGCTTCTAGAAATTAGGTTTTTAGGTCCACTTGCAGCTAGGATTAAGGTGGAACAAGATTAAGTTAGGATAAGATAGGATAAGGTTTGGATAAGATAAAGTTGTTAGGATAAATTTTCATATTTCTAGCTCTTTCCTTATCTTCTTTGCCTTGAACTTTCCTTTTCTGATTTGTAGCATGTTCCTAGCCTCTTTTGACTCCAAATTCGTCCATCCACCCTGCTCCATATACAAGCTATCCATAATAAGCCCAAAACTGCTCTAAAAGGCTCAAAATTGCCTTTTCTTGCCAACTTTGTCATTGGGACCTACAAACAAACGAAAATAGCTTAAAACACTATAATAAGTAGTAATTAGCTCATTAAATGCAAGGAAATAACATAACCAAGTAGCATAAATATGCTCCTATCACTAGGCTAGGTAAGGATAATGTGGTTAACAAAGAAAATAGGCTAAATAAGGCTCAAAGGGGCTAATCCTACAATACATGTACAAAGGGGTAAGGCTTTTTGGCTCTGGGCTTCAACTAAACAACTTCATCTTGTTATTTGTTATGCTAATCAATTTCATGCTTTGAATGAGACGGGTATGAGTTCTAGTATTTGGAACCATAGTGATGAAACACATTCTAAGTAGCAACCAAGCAAAGGATAATGAGATCATGCAACGACTTTAGAAAACATGAAATCAAGATTAATAACACTCCAAATAACATTTAGGCTCAAGTCTCTCAGGGTTGTGGCGTTAGTTTGAGTTTCTTCCTTCAAGCATGTTACAAAAACTGATTTTTTTCTTTTGTGATTACATGTGAATTCGTAAATGTCAACTACAACTAAACATAAACCAAAGAGCATATCAAACTTCCATCCATGTTTGTACTTTCTTTAATAGTCATGCAATTAAAAACCAAATACTCATCATTGTGTTGGAAGGTATCCTAAGACACAAACAAACACAAAAACAAAAACGACTCTAAAAACAACTCTTTTTGTGTTTTTTAAACACTCTTTTTAACGTCTTCCAGCCGGACGCGACCTCTTTTTAGGCTTCATTGGAGCCCACAGCATGGGAGGGGGTATATCCTCCACTACATGCTCCTCAAAATGCTCATAGTATGGCTCAATGAGTAGGAGGGGATAGTGATCCTCCCTGATTGTGGTGTTTTGGTACCTGCACCAAAGAAGGTAACAACCTATTAATTGAAATGGGAATTGGAATTGGGGTTGGAGGCTTACAAACATATTGTGATGGAGGCTCAAAAGTGGCATCCCTATCAACAATGTCACTATGGCTACTCTCGGCCAGATTGGGTGGTTTTAGGGCAACCACTCCAATTCCCTCTTCAATGGTGGTTCTTGATGCATCCTTCTTGATAGGTGTGGATTGTTCCTGCCCTATATCCTTATGCACATCAATGGCAAAACAAGAACAAACATCATTAGGATTCTTAATAGAGTCATAAACATGGAATTTACTTATATCACCACCAAACTCCATTGTTCATGCTCCCTTGGCCACATCAATCTTTGTTTGGGCTGTTTTCATGAATGGTCTTCCAAGTAGGAGTGGCAAGGGTGGAGAGTGAACCGAGTCTTCCATTTCAAGCACATAAAAATTAGCCGGAAAGATTAAATGATCAACCTGCACCAAAACATCTTCCAAAACCCCTTTTTGATATGCATTAGAATGATCAACTAATTGAATAATAACTCCATCATTTTTAAGCTCTCCTAAGTTCATAGATGCATAAATAGAGTAAGGCATGACATTAATTGAAGCTCCTAAGTCTAACATAGCATATTCAAACTTAGTATTGCCAATAACACAAGGAATTGTAAAACTTCCAGGATCTTTGCATTTAGGAGGCAATTTCCATTGTAACATTGTAGAAACATTCTCACTTACATGCACCACTTCCTTGTTCGAAATCCTCTTCCTTGTTGTGCAAAGCTCTTTCAAAAATTTGGCATACATAGGAACTTATTTGATTGCATCAAGGAGAGGGATATTGACTTGAACTTTCCTAAAGGTTTCCAGAATGTCTTTCTCATGCTCTTCTTTCTTTGATTGCCTAAACCTGCTAGGAAAGGGCACAGTTGGTGCAATCACATTAGAAACAATTGAATTTGGACCTACCTTACATTTGTTGGACGGCATAGGAGCTTGAAGTGGCTGCGGCAAGGTTGCTCTACCCTTGTCGTGGCTTTGCCCTTGTTCTCTTCCTCTTGCAGTAGCCTTTCATCCTCTTCTTGGCTTGATTTTGGTGGTTGTAGGGTGGTTCCAACTTCCTTGCCACTTCTTAAGGTAATTGCATTGGCGGCTTCAAAACCTCCCTTCGGATTGACAATTGTTGAACTAGGCAATTTACCTTCTTCTTTGAATTGGCCCATGAATTCCGCCATTTGCCCAATTTGTTTCTTCACTTCCCCCATCTCTATGGCTTGATTTTGTAATCCCTGAGTCAAAGAAGTTAGTATTTGAAGCATTTTATCATTGTCCAAAGACGAACCTGAATTTGGTTGGGCAGATTGTGGTGGAAGTTGTGGTGGTACGTATGGCTTTTGATAAAGCCCAGGAGGTGGTTGTCTATATCCTCCGTGTTGTTAAGGTTGTTGAGGCTTCCTCCACTTGAAGTTTAGATGATCTCTCCAACCCGGATTGTACGTATTTGAGTATAGATCGTTCCTTTGCTAATTTTGGCCTTGATAACCTATGGCATTGGTGCTTTCCCATCCTCCATTCTCTATCAATTGAGGACATTGATCATTGAGATGCCCTTGCATGGAGCACACTCCACATATGGCCGCACCTAGCACTTTGGATCCATCGACCACCTGTGACACAAGAACAGTGAGGTTAGCCAATTGAGCTTGAATTTCAGAAATTGCACTTACCTCATTCACTTGTTGTTGTTGTTGTAGGGGTTTTCTTTGTCCAACACATTCATATTGTTGTGCATTCAATGCTCGATTTGCAATTAAGACCTTGGCAACCACCGGTGTTTTGTCAACCAAAGCACCTTTCGTTGAAGCATCTAGCATTTGTCTCTCAATTGAAAGGAGTCCCTCATAGAAATAGTGAATTAAGAGTTTTTCCTTCATTTGATGTTGAGGGCATGATGCAACTAGAGTCTTGAAATGCTCATAATACGCTGGAAAAGACTCCCCTTGATTTTGTTGAATTCCGCTAATCTTCTTCCTCAATAGAATCACTCTTGAAGTTGGGAAGAATTTCTCCAAGAATGCTCTCTTCATGCTTTCCCAAGAAGTGACGGTCCCAGGTGCCAATTCATCGAGCTAATCCTTAGCCTTTTCCACAAGAGAGAATGGAAAAGCTGTCATCTTCAAAATATTCCCATCCACGTTAATGGGTGTCATGCTTGAGCATACAACTTCAAACTCCTTCAAATGCTTGTTTGGATCTTCCATGGATAACCCATGGTATTTGGGAATATGATGCAGCAAGCTTGACTTCAATTCGAATTCATCGGTCTTGCATTGAGCTGCCATAGGGTATTGAATGCAAATAGGCATGGCATTGTCCAACCCCAAGGCAGAAAGCTCCTTGATTGTTCGATTATCCGCAGCCATGGCTTGTTCTTCGTCTTCCACTTCTTCTTCTTCAGATTCGACCTCAGAGCTGGGTGGACTAGGTTCCAGATGCCTCCTATTTCTTCTCAACGTTCGTTCAAAATCGTCGTCAAACTCTATTATATTCTCACAAACAGGATGAGAACTACGAGTCATACACTTGTACCTAAAACAATGAAACAAAACAAATCAGCAATCCTCTTAGAAGGCGCGACACACAAACAAAAACAAGGAATAAGGCACAAAAAACACAAATAGAAAGAAACAAATAAACTCACAACACTCTTGACCTTAAGACACACTTTGACACGACACAAACAAAAGGGATTAGCAAGTTTGCTAATCCCCGGCAACGGCGCCAAAATTTGATGTGTAACTTAACTTGACACACAAATTAAATCCTATTTGTGACAATTGTAGTATATATGCAAGTAGGGATCGTTCTAAACTGGGGATTAACTAGGGATGCTAATCAACTCCAATAAGACTCAAAAACACGAAACTAGACTCTATAGACTCAAAACTAACTTAAAACACTCAAAACAGCTACAAACAATTAAAAAGACTCAAAACTGACTCTATGGAGTTGTTTGGACGAAATTTAACTAACTTAGACTCAAAACACTAATTTGGACAGATTCAAACACTTTTCTAACTAATCTAACACACTTAATAAAATGGGCAATTCATTTGGACGAAATTAATTAAATTAATCAGATTGTAAACTAAACATATTAGACACTAAATTAGGTGAATTGAATGGGTAAAAGACTAGTTAGAGGGTCCTTCTCCACACATGCACATATTTAACACAAATTGATTTCCAGTTATTATCCCTTTAAACCATGAATGACAATGCCCCAAATTAATTGTGAGAAGCACAAATTAACTTTCAGATTTTCCTAGTTTCATTGAATTGGATGGAATACGCATTGACAACCAAATTATTCTTATCAAGTTCCCTACATGAACCGCATAATAGAGATACAATCAAAGATCATTAAGTTTTTTGAAAACCATAAACATTGACTAGGCATTCGTAACTATGAACTGCATGATACTCTTGCCTAGAATTTACTTGACACAATCATTACTAGTGATTTTTACTACTTGTGAATATAAGTTCTTAACGATTAGGTGAAATTCCCTTATATTCTAGCATCAAATTCATGCATGAAAACTAAGTATGCACCCTTAATCAACACACAAGAACAGGTTCTCAATAAATCAGTTAAGTAAATTGCATTCACCATTCAAGAAACAAAAACTGGAGGAAATCAATTCATATAAAACATAAGTCCATGGCTTTGAATTCACCTCTAACTAAGAAAAACTTAGTTACACATGTTCATAACAATTGAAAAGCAAATTAAAATAAACATGGAAACGAAACGAGGGAAGAAAGAACTCTGAAAGTCTCCAATGGATGCAGATTTCTTGCGGCACAAGGTTGTCTTTCTCCCATGGAAGCCACGGCAACTCCTTCTTCTCCCTAGGTTTGCGACACAAGTTGTGTATGGTGTGTGGTGTGAATGAATGAATGAATTCAAGGATGAATGGCTGCATAGGGTGTGTAAGGGGGTGCGGCACAATTTAGATTCATCAACATATAGCACGGAAAAACCCTAGGAAATCAGAAATAGGGTTAGACTTAGCAGAAACAAAGGATTAGGGCCCCTAGGGTGCGGCACAAGGCTTGGAAATTAAGTCATAGCCCAATTAATTTCTGATATGGACTTATACAATCCAAATCCAAGAGGAAAAGGGCCAATCTAAATCAGAATCCAAGAGGAAAAAGGTAGGGAAATTCGTCCAAAATTGGGCCTTTTTGAAACAAGGTGTTTTGTGGCTGATTTTGGCTTTTCTAGAAGAAATAAAAGGGAGGGTGCGGCACCCTTTTAGGGTCAGATAAGGCTTCTAGAAATTATGTTTTTAGATCCACTTTCAGCTATAATGAAGGTGGAACAAGATTAGGTTAGGATAAGATAGGATAAGGTTTGGATAAGATAAGGTTGTTAGGATAAGTTTCCATATTTCTTGCTCTTTCCTCATCTTCTTTGTCTTAAACTTGTCTCATCTGATTTGTAGCATGTTCCTAGCCTCTTTTGACTCTAAATTTGTCCATCCACCTTGCTCCATATACAAGCTATCCATAATATGCCCAAAACTGCTCTAAAATGCTCAAAATTGCCTTTTCTTGCCAACTTTGTCATTAGGACCTACAAACACACGAAAATAGCTTAAAACACTATAATAAGTAGTAATTAGCTAACTAAATGTAAGGAAACAACATAACTAAGTAGCATAAATATGCTCCTATTAGCAGGCTGTTTTCAAGAAAATTCTCCCAAGTAAGATCGGCAATGGTGTAGAATAGGCCGAATCTTACATGTCAAGCACATAAAAATCTACTGAAAATGTCAAGTGGTTAACCTGCACCAAAACTCCTTTCAGATATGCATTAGAACGATCAACTAATTGAATAATAACACCATCGTTTTTAAGCTCTCCTAGGTTCATAGATAATTCAATAATCACACCATCATTTTTCAATTCTCCTGGGTTCATGGATGCATAAATAGAGTATGGCATGACATTAATGGAAGCAGCTAAATCTAGCATAGCATGTTCAAACTTAGTATTGCCAATAACACGAGGGATTGTGAAACTACCTGGATCTTTGCATTTAGGAGGCAGTTTCTGATGAGTATGGTCACATGGCAATATTACATATATTTGCCATGTTAGAAAATCAGTTGGATTTGGTTGTAAGGACAGTTGGATATAGTTGTAAGATTTGGTTAATTGGATAAGATTTGATAAGATTTAGTGAGATGTGTTGAGGGGTAGCTTAGTCATTAAGAAAGTAGTGGTAGTCCTTTATATTGGATTCTCTTGTAATAACTCTTCAATTAATAAAAAATACAAGAGTCGTGAAGTATTTTTCCTCTCTGAGTTTTCTGAGATTTTTCCCTTGATTCTTCGACCTTCTTTCATTCTCTAAGATTCTTGATCAATGTCAAACTCTGTATTTCTAGTTAATATGGTATCTAGAGCTGTCGGTCCTTCTGTGGTTCGTAGTTTCTTGGGGCGGTTTCTCTGAGAGTTTGATCAGGGTTCTTAGTGTTTCTTGGTTCTTTGTGCATCGGGTTTTTGGATTTCTGGAGTTCTGTTAGTGGAACTTTGATTCTTTGTTTTGTGGCTTATGATATCAGTTGAGGCACGAAGCTAATTCAAGATTGTGTAGTAGGCACGAAGCCATCTAGGTAATTTTCCATTTGGGTAATTTGTCATATCATGATTGTGTAGTGGGCACGAAGCCAATTCAAGATTTTGTAGCAGGCACGAAGCCATCTGGGTAATTTTCTTGCAAGAATTGTTGTTTAGTAGGCAATTTAGTTGATAATTGTTGAATTGGTATTTTGTTTCTTTCAAGAGGTAGTTGTTTGTTTCCTGATTAGTGATAGTCATTGCATCTTCTGGAGTTAAAATTGAGGGTTTGCTTGGAATGTTGACAATCAAGTTAACTGAAAAGAATTTCTCAAAATGGGTTTTTCAGTTTAAGTCGGTGTTGAAATGATATAAGCTTTTTGATCATTTCGATGGAACTGCAGTGTGTCCTCCTAAATTTGTGATTGATATACTTCTGGGGTTACTAATGTTCTCACAGAAGCTTTTCTTGAATGGGAATCCATTGATTTAGCTCTTTTGAGTTTATTGATTGCTACTTTATCTGATGAGTCTATTGAACATGTTTTGGGATGTAAGACTGCACATGATGCATGGTCTAATCTTCAAGATAGATATGCTTCAATCTCAAAGGCTAGGGTGAATACGTTAAAGACAGAATTTCAAACAATTCAGAAGGGTGGTGATTCAATTGATCAATATTTGTCCAAAATGAGACACATTAAAAAACAATTGGTTGCAGCTGGTGAATTTGTTTCAGACAATGATTTTGTGGTGGCTGCTTTATCTGGTTTACCAAGGGAGTATTCTACTATACGAATTGTAATTCTTACTCGAGATTCTTCTATTTCTCTAAGAGAATTCAGAGAGCAATTACTGTGTGCAGAGAGAGAGGCTGATTCTATGGTTAACACTTTGACTCATAATTTTTCTGGGTTGTATATGCAAGGATCTTTTTCTCAGTCAGGTGATTCTCAGGGTTCCTCTAGTAACTCTGATCATTTTCCTTTCACTACTGGTGGTACTATTACTTGAGTACCAAACAATGCTCCACCTGTGAGTATGCCATTTATATCTCAGGGTTCTGCTGCAATGCACATTCAGCCACCAGGTCCTATTTTTCCACATGTTCCTTATTCTATTGATGGTTCTGTGTTTCCTCAAGTTCCATATTCTCCTACTTCATACATTCTGCCTCAATCTTTGCCTCCTATATATCCTGATTTTACCAATGTCTATGGTTTTATTGGCAATGGTAATCCTCCTAGGCCATTTCCTAATTCCAATAATGGTTCACGATCTTTCTCTGGTTCTAAGCCTAATGGGGGCCATAGAGGTTCAAATTTTGGAAATGGAAGCGGACAATTTTCTGGTCCTAAACAAAGTGGAGGTACTTGGCAGTCTTGGTCAAGGAATACTGAAACCAGATCTCATATTATCCTAGAGTGTCAAATCTGTTCTAAACGTGGTCACACAGCTCCTAATTGTTGGAAGCGACCTACTAGTCCTAGTTTTATAGGACAAGTTGTGGAATGTCAAATATGTGGCAAGCGTGGTCATAGTGCTTTGGATTGTCATCATTGCAATAACTTTGCCTATCAAGGCATATCTCCTGCTCCTTCCTTGACAGCTATGCAAGCTCATGCTCCTTCTAATCTTCTACCTCAAGATTCCTAGATAGTGGACACTGGTGCTTCGCACCATATGACTACTGATTTGAACTCCCTGCAATAAGTCACATCTTATGTAGGCACTGATAAGATTACCATTGAAAATGGTGAAGGTTTGCAAATCAAAAATATTGGTTCTGCACGTTTACATACTTTACCTCAATCTTTAATCCTCAGAACAGTTTTACATGTTCCTACTATTGCAGTTTGTCTACTGTCAGTTAAACAATTATGCAAGGATAATTTTTTTTGGTTTATATGTGATGATAATGAGTTCTTTGTGCAGGACAAGGTAACCAAGGCTGTTCTATATCACGGAAGGACCAATGAGGGTGAGTTGTTTTGGATTCCAGTGAAGTTGTTATCAGAGTCTCCATCTCAGAAGTTAGTGGCTCTTCTTGGACAGAAAATAAAGTCTGAAGTATGGCATCAACGGTGTGGTCATCCCAGCAATGAAGTGTTATCTGTAATGTTGAAACAATCTAATATAGTTAGTTTTCCTGATACTCATCAACATTTGTGTTCTTTTTGTATGTCTGGCAAGATGTCTAGGTTGCCATTTCATGATAGAAACGAGTCTTGTAACTTTTCATTTCAAAAGGTGCATACTGATCTTTGGGGTCCTTCACCTACTACGTCTATAGAAGGTTACAAATACTATGTTAGTTTTATTGATGAGTTTACCAGATTTGTATGGATATTTCCTTTAATCAATAAATCAGAAGTGTTTGATGTCTTTCAGAAATTCTACAATTTTGTCTTCACTCGGTTTAATATTGGAATTAAGTGTTTGCAAATTGATGGTGGTGGTGAGTAGATAAGTAGAAGATTTGATGATTTTCTGAAACACAAAGGCATTGTACATATGATTTCGTGTCCATACACTCCTCAACAAAATGGACTTGCTGAGAGAAAAGATCGACATATTGTGGAAACTGCTATTACCTTGATGACGACTGCTCAGTTACCTCAGGATCTTTGGTATTATGCCTGTACACATTCTGTTTTTTTTATTAATAGAATGCCTTGCAAGGTTTTAGGCATGCAATCCCCATATCAAAAGCCTATATGGTGTTTCTCCTCAATTGCAAGGTCTTAAAGTTTTTGGTACTGCTGTTTATCCATATATTAGACCTTACACTATCATAAATTGCAACCAAGGGCTTCTTTATGTGTCTTTATGGGATATGCATTAGGTTATAAAGGAGTAATTTGTTTCCATCCAAAGTCTAGGAAATTTATCATTTTTCGGCATGTGATTCATGATGAAGATTTGTTTCCATATAAGTCTCTGCATACATTCCAGAATACATCTCAGGGGATTAGTTCTCAAGATTCCACATATGTATCTTCTCCAATACATTCAGCTATCATTTTGCCACAGTCAGTTTCAATGCCCAATGATGTTTCATCTTTGGAATTTGTTGCGGGTCAAGATAGTATCGATTTGTCTGGCTCTACTACTATGAATACTTCTCCGCAATCTTCTGGCACACTTAGTCATTCTTCTACTGTACCTGAATCTGAAACAACTCCCTCATCTTCCTCAACAGCTTTGATGTTACCTGTCTTTGATCCTGCACAACTGGAGGTAATTCTTTCATTTCCTTCATCTTCTAATTGTGGTACTACACATCACATTGTTTCCTCTCCTCCAAGAATGCAAACAAGGTTACAAACTGGTGCAATTTCAAGGAAGACCTATGCTAATTACATAGCATCATTACTAGAATTACAATCATTGCAGCTTGATTTCCAGGATTCTTGTTCTAGTGGTTTTTCATTTATGGCTAGTGTTAATGATATCTCTGAGCCTAAATCTTTTAGGAGTGCTGCAACTAATGTTAATTGGCAAAATGCCATGCAAGAAGAATTTGATGCAATAAAAAGTCAAGGGACTTGGGTTTTGGTTCCTCCACCAACACATAGATTAATCATTGGTAGTAAGTGGGTCTATAAACTTAAAAAGAATCATGATGGTACAATATCCAGATATACAGCACGGTTAGTGGCTCAAGGTTATACTCAAGAGTTCTGTTTGGATTATTTTGAAACCTTTAGTCCTGTTGGTAGGCATACTACAATTCGGTTGATAATTTCCATTGCTGCTCAAAACAAATGGGAATTAAGGCAACTTGACATTAAAAATGCATTCTTACATGGAGATTTAGAAGAAGAGGTTTACATGAAGCAACCTCCAGGTTTTGTGGATTCTACACATCCTGATTTTGTGTGCAAATTGGTTAAGTCTTTGTATGGTTTGAAACAAGCACCTAGGGCCTGGAATGCTAAGTTTACAAGATATCTTCCAGCTATGGGATTTACAGTGTCTCAATCTGATAACAGTTTGTTTGTCAAACATGATGGCACTGATGTTATTGCCTTATTATTATATGTTGATGACATTATCTTGACAGGATTTAATGCCACCAAAATTCAGGCTATTATTCAAGAATTGGGAGATGTCTTTGATCTCAAAGACATGGGCATATTGTCTTATTTTCTCAGGTTGCAGATTCAGTACAACGATAATGGTGATATTTTCTTGAATCAATCTAAGTATGCCAAAGATTTGATCCACAAAGCTGGTATGGACAGTTGCAAGCCTGCATCCACACCATGTAAGCCATACACTCAGCTCTTAGCATCTAACGGTACTTTTTTAAGTGCTCTAACTATGTATCGCAGTCTTGTTGGTGCTTTACAGTACCTTACCTTTACTCGACCAGATCTTTCTTATGCTGTAAACATTGCTTGTCAGTATATGAATCAACCTACTGATGTTCATTATGGTCTTGTGAAATGAATTCTTCGCTATGTTTAAGGTACTGTAACTTGTGGTATTACTTATTATGCATCTCCGGACAACTCTATTACAACATTTTCTGATTCGGATTGGGCAGCTGATCCTAATACTAGAAGGTCTATTACTGGTTTTGTGGTGTATATGGGACACAATCCAATCTCATGGCAATCAAAGAAACA
Organism: Pyrus communis; assembly: GCF_041283825.1. Taxonomy (NCBI): domain Eukaryota; kingdom Viridiplantae; phylum Streptophyta; class Magnoliopsida; order Rosales; family Rosaceae; genus Pyrus; species Pyrus communis. Next base: position 25,265,249 of record NC_142569.1, read on the forward strand.
GTCCTCAGTTTCTAGAAGCTCCACAGAGGCAGAATATAAAGCCTTAGCCTATTGTGTAGCTGATGTAATATGGATTAGGTTGCTGCTCAAAGATCTTCATCAATTTCTGTCAATGCCACCATTGTTACATTGTGATAATCTCTCTGCATTAGTCTTATGTTCTAATCCTGTGTTTCATAACGGATTAAACATTTGGATACCGATTTTCGCTTTGTAAGAGAGAAGGTTCAGAAGAATGAATTGCAGGTTTAATATGTTCCCACTGAAGAACAAACGGCTGATGTTCTTACCAAAGGTCTACATGGGCCTGCATTCTTCAAACATTGCTGCAATCTCAGGATTGGTAACCCTACCTGAGATTGAAGGGGGATGATGAGTATGGTCACATGGCAATATTACATATATTTGCCATGTCAACAAATCAGTTGGATTTGGTTGTAAGGACAGTTGGATATAGTTGTAAGATTTGGTTAATTGGATAAGATTTGATAAGATTTAGTGAGATATGAGGGGTAGCTTAGTCATTAAGAAAGTAGTGGTAGTCCTTTATATTGGATTCTCTTGTAATAACTCTTCAATTAATAACAAATACAAGAGTCGTGAAGTATTTTTCCTCTCTGAGTTTTCTGAGATTTTTCCCTTGATTCTTCGACCTTCTTTCATTCTCTAAGATTCTTGATCAATGTCAAACTCTGTATTTCTAGTTAATAGTTTCCTTTGTAAAACTGCTGAAACATTCTCACTTACCCGTACCACTTCCTTGTTCGAAATCCTTTTCCTTGTTGTGCAAAGGTCTTTAAAAAATTTAGCATAGTTTGGAACTTGCTTGATTGCATCAAGGAGTGGGATATTGACTTGTACTTTCCTGAAGGTATCTAGATTGTCTTTTTCATTATCTTATTTCTTAGATTGCTTGAACCTACTAGGAAAAGGCACATTTGGTGGATTAGGGTTAGAAAGAATTGAATTTGAACCTACCTTACTTGAGTTGGACGACTTAGGGTCCTTAGGGGGCTACAGCAAGGGGTGTTCTACCCTTGTCGTGGCTTTGGCATCCTCCTCTTCCTCGAGCAATAGCTTTTCATCCTCTTTTTAACTTAATTTGGACATTTGTGGGTTGGTTCCAACCTCCTTGCCACTTCTTAACATGATAACCTTAGCGGTTTCAAAACCTCCCTTTGGATTTACAACGGTTGAACTAGGCAATTTGCCTTGTTCCCTAAATTATCCCATGAATTTCGCCATCTGCCCCATTTGATTCTTCAATTCGCCCATCTCCTTGGCATGGTTTTGTAAGTCCTGCGTCAAAGAAGTTAGTACTTGAAGAATTTTATCATTATCCAATGACGAACCTGAATTTGGTTGGGCAGATTGGGGTGGGAGTTGTGGTGGTGCGAATGGCCTTTGATAGAGTCCCAAAGGTGGCTATCTATATCCGCCTTGTTGATGAGTTTGTTGAGGTTCCCTCCACTTCATATTTGGATGATCTCTCCAGCCCGGATTGTAGGTGTTAGAGAATGGCTCATGCCTTGGTTAATTTTGGCTTTGATATCTTATGGCATTAGCACTTTCCCATCTTCCATTCTCTATTAATTGAGGACATTGATCAGTGGAATGTCCTTGCATAGTGCACACGCCACAAGCACTTGCTCCTTGTACTTTGGATCCATCAACAACCTGTGATAGAAGAACATAAAGATTAACCATTTGAGATTGAAGTTCGGAAACTGCACTTACCTCATTCACTTGGGATTTCCGTGGGGGGAGGGTCCCTTTGTCTAACTCCTTCGTATTGTTGTGCATTCAAGGCTCAATTGGCTATTAGGATCTTGGCAGCAACTGGGGTTTTGTCAACCAAAGCACCATCTGCCGAAGCATTTAGCATTTGTCTTTCAATTGGAAGAAGTCATTCGTAAAAATATTGAATTAGAAGCTCTTCCTTCATTTGATGTTGTGGACAAGATGCAACTAAAGTCTTGAAACGCTCATAATACGCTGGAAAGGATTTTCCTTAGCCTTGTTGCATTCCACTAATTCTTTTCCTCAAAAGAATGACTCTTGAAGTTGGGAAGAATTTCTCTAAAAATACTTTCTTCATACTTTCCTAAGAAGTAACGGCTCCAGGTGCTAATTCAAAGAGCCAATCCTTAGCCTTTTCCAAAAGAGAGAATGGAAAGGCTTTCATCTTCAGAATATTGCCATCCAAGTTTATTGGTGTCATGCTCGAACATATCACTTTGAATTCCTTCAAATGCTTTTTCAAATCTTCCATGGACAGCCCATGGTATTTAGGAATATGATGCAGCAAACTAAACTTCAATTCAAACTCATTGGTCTTGCCTTGAGCTGCCCTAGGGTATTGAATGAAAATAAGCACGGCATTGTCCAATCCCAAGGCTGAAAGTTCCTTGATTGTTCGATTATCCACAGCCATGTCCTGTTCTTCCTCCTCTCTTCTTCCAATTCGGATTTAGAGCTAGAACTAGGTGGGTTGGGTTCTGGTTGCTTGCTCTTCCTTCTCAAAGTTCATTCAAAATAGTCGTCAAACTCCAATATATGTGCATTAACATGTTGAGAACGTTGAGTCATAAGCTAGTACCTAAAACAAAGAAACTAACACACAAATTAAACTCTCTTTTAGATAATTGTAGTATGCATAAGTATGGATCGTTCTAGGATGGGATTAGGAGGGATGCTAATCTACACTAATTAGACTCAAAAACATAAAACTAAGCTAAACTAACTCAAAACAAACAAAATTGACTGAAATAACTCAAAACAAGCACTAAGGGGTGATTTGGACGAAAATCTAACTAAATTGACTCAAAACATGAAAGGGGTGTTTGTTTGGACGAAAATTGACTTAAAACTAATAGGTTGCAAAACTAAGTAAAGGTTGCACGAAATTAAGGTGACTTACGGGGTGAAAGGCTAGCTAGAGGATTCTTTTCCACACATGAACCATATGTATACAAATTGATTTCCAATTATTATTCCTATAAACCATGACTGACAATGCCCCAAATTAATCGTGAACTACACAAATTAACCATCAAATTTTCCTAAATTCATTGAATTGGACTCAGAGACACAATCAAATTATTCTTATCAAGTTCCCTATATGAACAACATGATAGAGATACATATCAAAGATCTTTAAGTTCTATGAAAATCATAAGCATTGACAAGGCATTCGTAACTATGAACTGCATGATACTCCTACCAGGAATTTACTTAACATAATCATGACTAGTGATTTCCACTACTTATAAATATAAGTTCATAACTATTAGGTGAAACTCCCTTATAGTTTAGCATCAAATTCATGCATGCAAACTAAGTATGCATCCTTAATCAACATACAAGAATAAGTTATCAATCAAATAGATAAGTAAATTGCATTCACAATTTATGAAACAATAACTGGATGTAATCAATTCATATCACATATATCTTCATGGCTTTGAATTCACCTCTAGCTAAAACGAAATCAGTTCCACATGTTTGCAATTAAACAAAGACAATCTAATTTAAACATTGAACTAAAACTAAGGATAGGAAGAACCCAAAAATGCTCCAGCACTCCAATGGCCTTAGATGGCAAGTCACGGCACAAGTCCTTCTTGTTCTTCCTTCCTTGCAAAGCTACGGCACTCTTTATATTTTATCTCTGAAATTCTCTCTAAAACTCTCCCCTTATGCAGTAGATGTGTGGTGTAGTTATAAGGCTAGGGGCATGGCAAAGGCTGTCAAGGAGAAGGATTACATGGTACAAACCAAGAAGGTAAAGGACTAGGGTGTTGCGGCAGATTCCTAGGGGAAAAAGGTTAGCTTGTGCGGCACAAATCTAGGGCAGAGGATAGGGCTTCTAGAACCAGATATTTAGGTGATTTAATGTGAAATTGATTCCCCCTTGCAGCTGGAATTAAGGTAAGATAAGATTAGGATATGATAAGATAAAATAAGGGTAGTTTGGATAAGGTTTAGATAAACCAGGGCTGGATAAGGTCTCCTTGTTTTCAGATGATTGCAAGCCCTAATAAATTCTCCCTAATTCCTTGCATATTGCTAGCACCTTGTAAGCACCAAAAATGTCCATTCCTTATGCTCCATACGTAAGCTATCCATTCCAGCCCAAAACTGCTCCAAATTACTCCAAAATGCCATTTCTTGTCACCTTTGCCAATTGGACCTACGAACACACGAAAATAGCTTAAATTACTATAATAACTAGAAACTAACTAAATAAATGCAAAGAAACAAGCTAAAAAAATCGCATAAATATGCTTTTATCAATTTGTAACTATGAACTGCATGATACTTGTACCAGGAATTTACTTAACACAATCATGACTAGTGACTTTTTACTACTTGTAAATATAAGTTCATAACGATTAGGTGAAATTCCCATATATTCTAGCACCAAATCCCTGCATGCAAACTAAGTGTGCACCTTTAATCAACACATGAGAACAAGTTCTTAATAAAACAGATAAGTAAATCGCATTCATGTTTTATGAAACAATAACTAGATGTAATCAATTCATATAAAACATATGTTCATTGGTTCGAATTCACCTCTAGCTAAGAAGGAATTTAGTTACGCATGTTCATCATAACTAAATAAAAACAATCTAATTTAAACATTGAAATCAAGTAAGGAAACAAAGAACTCTGAGAAACTCTAGCAATGGCAGAATCGGCATAATCCTTAGGTGGCAGAATTGGCTCCTCCTCTCCTTCCAAAGCTGCGGCACACTTTGTTTATTTATATTTTTCTCTCTAAAACTCTTCCTTGAGTTCTGTGGCAATGGTGTGCATTTATAGGGCAGACACACAACATTGTTTGTGGAGGAAAAGGATTAGGGCATGGCACAATTCTAGGAGAAAAGGAATTAAATTGTTTGCATGATTTCAGGACTTCTAGAATAAGATATGCATTGTTAAAACATGATAAGAACTCCTAAATTCATATGGGAAGGATTTAGAATAGGATAAGGACTCCTTTTGCAGCTGGAGATGAGTTTAGATAATGTTGGATTAAATAGGATAATGTTTGGATAATATGGAATAAGATAAGATAAGACTGGAAAATATAGGATAAGTGGCAAGAAAAGGCAATTTGGAGCATTTTAGAGCAGTTTTTGGCTTGGAATGGATAACACATGCATGGAGCGAGGTGGATGTACGTTTTTGAAGATCAAAAAAAGCTAGGAATGTGCAAAAGAGTTGAAGAAATTAATTCAAGACATAGAAGATAAGGAATCAGCTAAGGAGAAGGAACATTATCCAAAACTTTATCTTATCTTATCATAACTTTATCTTAATCCTATTCTACCTAAATTCTAGCTGCAAAGGGGAGTTATTTTCATATTAGGACATCTAAAAATTTGATTTCTAGAAGGCCTTACTTTTTAGTTATTTTCATATTAGGGCATCTAAAAACCTGATTTCTAGAAGGCCTTACTTTTTCCTAAAACGGCGCTGCATACCTTATCATCTGCCCTTCTAGAAACTTGTCACAATACCCCCTTTCTAGAAGCCTAGAAATCTGCCGCACCTGGATCCTTGTCCCTGTTGGTTTGTGTTCTGCAATCCCTTTCCAACACAACCTTTGGAGTGCCAAATCCTTCTCCAAAACTACCTTGTGCCGTGTGCCATCAACATATAAATACACCACAATGCCGCACCATTCAGAGGACCACACACAAGAGCCTAAAATGAGAAAAACACACTTGTGCCGCAACTTTGCAAGAAATGAGAAGAAGAAGCTTGGAGTAGTGCCTACCATTCAAGAGAGGAAATTGGCTCTGCACGGAATGCGATATTTAATTTTAGTAGGATAAATAAGGATTTGGTTTTTAATTGCATGACTATTAAAGAAAGTTACAAATATGGATGGAAGTTTGATATGCTCTTTGGTTTATGCTTAGTTGTAGTTGTCATTTATGAATTCACATGTAATCACACAGAGAAAAAATCAGTTTTTGTAACATGCTTGAAGGAAGAAACTCAAACTAACGCTACAACGACTTGAGCCTATACTTTATTTGGAGAGTTATTAATCTTAATGATTTTGTTTTCTAAAGTCATTGCATGATCTCATTATTTCATTGCTTAGTTGCTACTTAGAATGTGTTTTCATCCAAATACTAGAACTCATGCCCGTTTCATTCAAAGCATAAAATTGATTGCATAACAAATAACAAGATGAAGTTGTTTAGTTAAACCAGAGCCAAAAGGCCTTACCCTTTGCATATGTATTGTAGGTTTAATCTCGTTGAGCCTTAGTTAGCCTATTTTCTTTGTTAGCCACATTAGTCTTACCTTGCCTAGAATAGGACTATCCATGCCCTTGTTCTTAAAGAATAGTGAAGCATGACTTAGAGAGAATTCCTTTTGATCAATATTATGCAAAAAAACAAGTGTGGGGTGATAGGAGCATATTTAGGCGACTTAGTTAGCTTGTTTTCTTACATTTATGTTGTTAGTTCATAGTTATTTTAGTATTTTAAGCTATTTTCGTGTGTTTATAGGTTCATATGGCTAAAGTAGAAAGAAGGTGCATTTTGGAGCCTTTTGGAGCAAAATTGGACTTAATATAGCATATGCTTGGAGCAAAAGGAATGGACGAAATTGAAGACCTAAAGATGTTAGGATTCCTAATCAAAGAAGGATTCCTAGCCAAAGAAGGTTTCCTACTTGAAGTAGGAAAGTTAAGCCAAGGTTTCCTATTTTGGTTTGACCTTTCCTAATCCTAAAAGCCCCTAAGTTCCAGCAACATTGAGGACTCTTATGCATTTTAGGACACAAACTAAACCTTCCTTACACCCTTATTGCCCTTGCCGTGCCTGAACCTGCCCTTTCCTTGCCGTGCAAGGGGAGTGTTTATTCCCTATTTTGTGTAATAAGATCACATTCCTCTTTCACCCTATTCAATGCCGCACCTTACATTCCTATTCTATCCTAAATCCTTGCATAATTTTAGCCTTAAATCACATTCCTTCCCTATCCTTCCTTGCCGCAAATTCCTTCCCTTTTTCCCTTTGGATTTTTGATTTTAAGTCTCCTTTTCCTTATGGATTTGGGGTCTAAATCTTTCCTAAACTATGTAATAAAAGTTAAGATCCTTTCTGTCAAATAAATAGCCTTTGCTGGACCCATTGAGAACCCTATTCACTCACTCACACAATCTGCCATCCTTCATCCTGACCACCAACCTTTGCCGCAGCCTTCATCTGATCTTACACCATTCCCATACTTCCATACCTTCAACCACACACCCATACACCATTCCTATCCCTTGCCGCACTCCCCTACCAACCTAAATCCATTCCTAACCCAGAAACACATCCAAAATCACCCCTAAACCCTTGTGTCGCAGCATAGCAAGGAAGAAGAAGAGAAGAAGAAGCCTAGGACGTTTTTGCATTCAAGTTGGAGTGTTGGAACGTTTTCAGGTGTAATCTATCTTTTTTTTTCAATGTTTAATTCAAGTTTTCTTTGTTTTGTTGTGAACATGAGAGGCTAAACCCATTTTAGCTAGGCGAGGCTTTGAAACCGTGGTTATGTTTATGATATGAATTGATTAATTCCAGTTGTGATTTCATAAATTGGGAATGTAATTTACTTAACCGTTTGATGGATAACTTATTCTTGTATGTTGATTAAGGAAGCCTACTTAATTTGCATGCTTGAATTTGGTGCTCGAATATAAGGGAGTTTCACATAATCGTTACAAACTTATATTCACAAGTAGTTAAGGTTGTTTTCACAATCATGTTAAGTAAATTCCTAGCATGAGTATCATGATGTCATAGTTACAAGTGCTTTGTCAATACTTATGATTTTCATAGAACGTAATGATCTTAGATTGTATCTCTATTATGATGTCATGTAGGGAACTTTTGAAGAATGCTTTGGGTTGTCGAATGATGTCATCCAATCCAATAACTAAAGGAGAATCTGAGGGTTAATTAGTGATGTCACAATTAATCTGGAGTGTTGAGGTTCATGGTTTATCGAAAAAGCAACTGGAAATCAATTTGTATTTGAATGTATCATGTGTGGAAAAGAATCCTCTAGCTAGCTAATCATCCATAGTTTTTCCCAAATTCGTCTAAACCTTGTTTAAGTCTTTTAGTTACTTGTTTTTATCTTAAATTCGTCAAAAACCCAATCCCCTTTACTTTGTTGAGTCAAATCTGTCCTATTGTGAGTTTTTAAGAATTTTGAGTCAAAACCAATTCTATTTTCGTCCAAATTAAGTCCTAGAGTCTAGTTTGAGTCTATTTGATTGTTTTGTGTTGTTTTGAGTCTTTTGAGTTTGTTTTGACTCATACAAGTTTAGTTAAGAGTCTTTGAGTTTGTTTAAGTGTTTTTAAGCATATTTTTGTATATTTGAGTCAGTTTTCATTAGATTAGCAATCCCTCATAATCCTCGGCCTAGAACGATCCCTACTTATATCTTTACTACAATTGTCAAAAAGAAGGTTTAATTTGAGTGCTATTATTTATCACATCATGGGGGGAAGGTTTTTCCATTGGAAATCTATAAGGTTGTACGTTTAGTGTGCCAAAGAAAGAAAAGGGCACGGAAAAAAAAACGGTTAAAAAGAGAAAAAAAGAAGAAGAATAAGTTGAGAAAAGAAAGGAAAAGAGTTGAGAAATAAGTGAGAATGAACTCACAAGTATTGGTTGTTGAAGAAAGGGTCCAAAGTGTGAATCTGGCCGTAAGTGTTGTGTGAACCTCCCATGGTTGTTTAAAGTTGATTTCTACATTCAAAAATGAATTCGAAGTGTTTATTTCATTACTTTGCTTACTATCACTTTAAGAACTTTTGTTTATCCTTACCTTTCTTTGTTAGCCAATACCTTAGCCCCGTTACAACCCTTAGACTTCTATCTTGATTGTTATGTTTTTCAATATGTGGAGTTTAAAATTGGTACAAGCATATGGTATCCCTGGTTCTCGCTTCTAAGTAGTGGCATTCCGTTCATGAGATCTTATACATGTTGTATTAATAATTCCATTAAGTGCCTTCTTTGTTATAACATATGCGAGTGCTAGTCTACATGTTTACATCAATCTTCTCACATATACCTAGTGTAGTCAGAAAATCTGTGTGAAAATAGAGAGTATATCTGGTGAGGAATTGAGGGATTCTCTAAGGCATGTTACTACATTCAAAATGTTGTTTTAATTGATTAAATGCGAGCTAGCGAATGATGGCTGCGGTTAAGTGTATACTTAAGAGTAAAGATGGCTAAAATCTAGAAAGTGATTTTTAGCATGTCATGTTTAATTGGAAATCCCTGAGGCAATTGTTGGAAGGTTTTATGTTGTGTTTTGTTTTCTTTGTCTTGGTCGGGGACTAGTAAAAGCTAAGTGTGGAGGAATTTGATCGGAGCATATTTATGCGACTTTTTTAGCTTGTTTCTTTGCATTTAGTGAGTTAGTTTTTACTTATTAGAGTGTTTTAAGCTATTTTCGTGTATTTGTAGGTCCATTTGGCAAAGGTGACAAGAAAAGGAAATTTGGAGCATTTTAGAGTAGTTTTGGGCTTGGAATAGATAGCACATGCATGGAGCAAGGGGGATGGACGTTTTTGAAGATCACAAGGTGCTAGTAATGTGCAAGGAATCAGGAAGAATTAATTAAGGCTTGGAATCAACTGAAAACAAGGAGACCTTATCCAATCTTATCTTATCCAAACCTTATCCAAATTAAACTTATCTTATCTTACCTTATCTCTAGCTGCAAGGGGGATTCCTTATCATATTAAACCACTTCTTATCTGATTTCTAGGAGTCCTAAAACAATGCTAAGAGCTAATCCTTTTCCTCCACAAACAATGCCGTGTATCTTCCCTATAAAATGCACACCTTTGCCGCATAATTGAAAGGAGAGCCTAAGAGAGAATTTTTAGAGAAAAATACAAAGAGTGCCGCAACAAGGAAGGAAGGAGAAGAAAAAACTTGGTGATGTGACCTGCAATCTGCCATTGGAGTGCTGGAGCATTTCTAGGTGTATTCTATCCTTAGTTTTAGTCCAATGTTTGTTTTAATTTGGTTTTCAATTATGATGAACATGTGGAACTAATTTCTTTTTAAAGCCATGGACATATGTTTTATATGAATTGATTTCCTCCAGTTATTGTTTCCTAAAACATGAATGCAATTTACTTATCTATTTGATTGATAACTTATTCTTGTATGTTGATTAAGGGTGCACACTTAGTTTGCATGCATGAATTTGATGCTAAAATATAAGGGAATTTCACCTAATTGTTATGAACTTATATTTATAAGTAGTAGAAATCACTAGTCATGATTGTGTTAAGTAAATCCATGGTAGGAGTATCATGCAGTTCATAGTTACGAATGCCTTGTCAATGCTTATGATTTTCATAGAACTTAATGATCTTTGATATGTATCTCTATTATGCAGTTCATATAGGGAACTTGACAAGAATAATTTGATTGCATCGCTGAGTCCAATTTAATGAATTTAGGAAAATTTGATGGTTAATTTGTGCAGTTCACGGTTAACTTGGGGCATTGTCATTCATGGTTTATTGGAATAATAATTGGAAATCGATTTGTATGCATATGGTTCATGTGTGGAGAAGAATCCTCTAGCTAGCCTTTTACCCTTTAATTCACTCAATTTCATACCATACTTAATTTGTTTATGCAATTTACTTAGTTTTAGTTAAATTCGTCAAAACAACCCCCATTTAGTAATCTAAGTCTTTTTAGGCTAATTTTCGTTCAAACTTCTTTTTAGTTCATATTTTGAGTCAATTTAGTTAGATTTTCGTCCAAATCACTCCTTAGTGCTTGTTTTGGGTTATTTGAGTCAATTTTGTGTTATTTGAGTTAGTTTAGGTTGTTTTGAGTTGTTTAAGTTTAGTTTTCTGTTTTTAAGTCTAGTTTAGTGATTTAGAGTTTAATTTGTGTAGATTAGCAGCCCTTGTAATCCCCGGCCTAGAACGATCTCTACTTTCACATACTACAACTATAAAAAAAAGGTTTAATTTGTGTGCTATTTTCTATCACATCAGCGGCGTCTCAATTGCACATTCATGAACTCCGATCGCGTCTTGATAGGAGCATATTTATGCGACTTAAATGGCTTGTTCTTGTACATTTGCGTTATGTTTCTTTAGTTATTTTAGTTCTTTATGCTTCTTTTGTGTGTTTTCAGGTTCTAAGGGCAAAGTATGCAAAAGGATGCCTTTTGGAGCCTTTTGGAGCAAATTAGAGATTGGAATGGATATCATATGCTTGGAGCCAAAAGGATGGACGAAATTGAAGACTTGAAGTAGGAAAGTTAAATCCTAAAAAGACCTCATGTTTGAGCATCATTGAAAACTCCTACGCATTTTAGAACACAAAAACAACATTCCTAGCAACCTTAGGACATTGTCGTGTGTTTCCTTGTGTCTCCCTTCCTTGCCATGCAAGGAAGGGCTTTGTTCCCTATTTTAAATACTTAAACACTACCACTTATCATTCACCACATATCATTCACCACTTATCATATCATACATTCATTTATCACTTATCATAATCATTCACTTATCACTTAACATATCATACACTTATCACTTATCACTCATAATCACCTACAACATCCACCTACTTCACCTACAAATGACATAGCCATATGTTCCCTCCACTACTCCTATAAATACCCTTGCATTCATTCATTAAGGAACATCTCATTTCATACACTTCACACAACACAAACACAACCCTTGTGCCGCAAATCCCCTTCCATTTCTGTGCAGTTTTTCTCCTCCATTGCAGCCACTATCCAACCACTTCCCATCCCTCCAAAACACTTCACATAATCCCCAAAGCTCACCTTAGACCTTGTGCTACAACAACGAGGAAGAAAAGAGTGCTTAAACGTTCATACAATTCAAGTTTGAGTTGTTGGAATATTTAGGTGTTTCTTTGATTTCAAAGTTTAAATTTAATTCTCTTTGTTTTGTACGTATGAGAATGGAAGATAAGAGTGCCTAAACGTTCATACAATTCAAGTTTGAGTTGTTGGAATGTTTAGGTGTTTCTTTGATTTCAAAGTTTAAATTCAATTCTCTTTGTTTTCTACGTATGAGGAATGGAAGAGAAGAGTGCCTAAACGTTCATACAATTCAAGTTTGAGTTGTTAGAATGTTTAGGTGTTTCTTTGATTTCAAAGTTATGAGGAACTAAACCCCCTTTAGCTAGGGGGTGATTCGAAACTATGTTTATATTTGCAATATGAATTGATTAACTTTCGTTGGAATTTCATAAGTTGTGGATTCAATTTGTTTAACCGTTTGATTGATAACTTATTTATGAATGTTTATTAAGAATGCGCGCTTAATTTTCATGCATGAATATGACACTAGAATATAAGTGAATTTCACCTAATCGTTATGAACTTATATTCACAAGTAGTGGAGGTTGCTTATAAACAATCGCGTTAAACGAATTCTTGGCATAAGTTTCATGCGTATTCCATAGTAACGAATGCCTCGTTGATGTTTATGATTTCCGTTGAACTTCATGATCTTTGTTGAATGTCTCTATCATGCGTATTCCATAGTTAGGGACTTTGATTAAGAATAATTTGGTTGTAATGCGTATTCCATTCAATCCAACGAATCTAGGGAAATCTGAAAGTTAATTTAAGCGGACCTAATTAACTTGGAGCATTGAGTTTCATAATTTATCGAAAGACCAACTGAGAATCAATCTTGTATGCAAGTGTAACATGTGTGGAGAAGAACCCCTTGGCTATTCCATCATCCATATTTTATTCACATTCATATTTACATTCTGTTTTAATTGCAATTTGTTCATTTAGTTTAATTTTGTCAAAACCTAAATCCCCCTTTACTTTAATGTCAATTTAGTTAGAAATCAATTTAGTTTGTGTTTTTAAGAGTTTTGAGTCTTTTGAACTTGTTAGAATCTGTTTAGTTTATGTTTTAAAGTATTTTTGAATTCCTTGAGTCTAGTTTAGTGTTTTATATTGTTTTTACGTTTTTAAGTCAGTTTCCAAGAGATTAACAATCCCTCCTAATCCCCGGTCCAGAACGATCCCTACTTGCACCTATACTACAATTTGACAAAAAGAGGGTTTAATTTGTGCGCGTATAATACTGCCATCAATTTCGCAGGGATTGCAAAATCAAAACAACCGGATAGCAAATAACGAGAAGGAGATGATGGATATGAAGAAACAAATAGGGCAGATTTCTGAGTTCCTTGGACAGATTAGAGAGCAAGGAAAGCTTCCTAGCTCAACCACAGTCAATCCAAAGGGAGGATTCGAATCCGCCAAAGCCATCACCCTAAGGGGTGGAAAAGAAGTTGGGACCGAGCCAAACAATCCCAAATCTACCCAGAAAGTAGATGAAGAGACGACACAACCTGAGGCAGATCACCCTAACTCGGCCAAATCAGGTAATTTAAGTTCAAATTCATGTACTTCACGTCCTAATCTGCCCAATGTACCTTTTCCTAGCAGGTTCATGCAAGAAAAAAAGGAAGAAAGCGAGAAGGACATTCTTGAAACGTTCCGGAAGGTGCAAGTGAACATACCGCTTCTCGATGCAATCAAACAGGTTCCAAAGTATGCTAAATTCCTCAAGGACCTATGCAATACAAAGACAAGAAGGGCAAACAAAGAGGTAGTGAAGGTAAGCGAGAATGTGTCCGCTGTTTTGCAATGTAAACTGCCTACCAAGTGCAAAGACCCCGGTAGTTTCACGATTCCTTGTGTGATTGGACATAATCGTTTTGAACATGCCATGCTTGATTTAGGTGCATCCATAAATGTCATGCCTTATTCTATTTATGCATCTATGAATTTGGGTGAATTAAAACAAGATGGTGTAATTATACAATTGGCCGATCGTTCTAACGCGTATCCAAAAGGAGTTTTGGAAGATGTGCTTGTGCAGGTGAACCATTTAATTTTTCCGGCTGATTTCTACGTCCTAGACATGGAGGATTCAGCCCATTCTACATCTTTGCCGATTCTCCTTGGTAGGCCATTCATGAAGACGGCCCGAACGAAGATTGATGTATACAAAGGCACCTTGACAATGGAATTCGATGGGGAAGTGATTGATTTTAATATTTCTGAAACTATGAGATATCCCGTTGATGACCATTCTTGTTTTTCCATTGATGTTATCGATTCTTTGGCGCAGGTATACCTTGAAGAATTGAACGAGGACGCCCTGGAAACAACCATCACTAAGGCCATAGAGTGCAAAAATGAAGGATTTGGGCCAATGCAAGGCCACGGCAAGGAGGAGGAATTCTTTGCCATGGGTTCTAGTGAAGAAATAATTGAGGTTGTGGTAGCCCTTGAGTCATTGCCACAACAATATGGTAAGGTTCCACTCTCACTTTCAAATTCAGTTTCCACTAAGATGCTACCTTCTGTTGTTCAGGCACCATCGCTTGAACTTAAGCCGTTGCCGGACCATTTGAAGTATGTGTTTTTGGGAGAAGGCGAAACATTGCCCGTCATCATTTCATCAAGTCTCACGGCAATGGAGGAGGAGAAGCTTGTGAGGGTGCTGCGAGAACACAAAACGGCCATAGGGTGGACTTTGGCCGACATTAAAGGAATAAGCCTTACCACATGCATGCACCGTATACTTCTTGAGGAGGGGACTAAGCCATCCCGAGAGGCTCAACGCCGTCTCAACCCTCCGATGATGGAAGTGGTGAAGAAGGAAATAATCAAGCTTTTGGATTGCGGAGTGATCTACCCTATCTCCGATAGCCGTTGGGTCTCTCCAGTTCAAGTCGTTCCTAAGAAGTCCGGAGTAACTGTTATCAAGAATGATGAGAATGAGCTCGTACCTACACGCATTCAGACTGGATGGCGAGTATGTATCGATTACCGGAAGCTAAATGCCATGACTAGGAAAGATCACTTTCCTTTGCCATTCATCGACCAGATGCTCGAAAGGTTAGCCGGTCATGCCTTTTACTGTTTTCTTGATGGATACTCTGGATATAACCAAATTGTGATAGCCCCGGATGATCAAGAGAAGACCACATTCACATGTCCCTTTGGAACATTTGCTTATCGTCGCATGCCATTTGGCTTATGCAACGCACCGGCCACTTTCCAAAGGTGTATGGTAAGTATATTTTCCGATTTTGTTGAAAAGATCATTGAGGTTTTCATGGATGATTTCAGTGTGTTTGGGAGTTCATTTGATAATTGCTTAGATAATCTAACCTTAATTTTGAAACGATGTGTTGAAACTAACCTTGTCTTGAATTGGGAGAAATGTCACTTTATGGTGAAACAAGGTATAGTTTTAGGACATATTGTTTCAGAAAAAGGAATTGAAGTAGATAAATCAAAAATAGACCTTGTACGTCACTTACCCTCTCCTACTTCGGTTAGAGAGGTACGTTCGTTTCTTGGCCATGCAGGGTTCTATAGGCGTTTTATCAAGGACTTCTCCAAGATGTCCAACCCTCTTTGCCGATTGCTTCAAAAAGATGTGCCATTCAAGTTTGATGAAGAGTGTAATTCGGCATTTAACCAACTCAAGGAGAAGCTAGTCTCGGCCCCCATTATTGTACCTCCAGATTGGAGCCTTCCGTTCGAGCTCATGTGCGATGCATTCGACTATGCATTAGGAGCTGTTCTAGGACAAAGAAGAGACAAGCGGCCGCATGTCATATACTATGCCTCTCGGACTCTCAATGATGCCCAATTGAACTACTCCACGACGGAAAAAGAACTTCTAGCTGTGGTTTTTGCTTTAGATAAATTCCGTTCATATTTAATTGGTACTAAAGTAATCGTTTATTCTGATCATGCAGCTTTGAGGTACTTGATCACGAAAAAGGAAGCAAAGCCGAGGCTTATCCGTTGGATTCTTCTTCTTCAAGAATTTGATATTGAAATCCGGGATAAGAAAGGAAGCGAGAATGTAGTGGCTGACCATTTAAGCCGAATGATCCACGAGGAGCATGAACATGCCGTACCTATCCCTGAAACTTTTCCCGATGAGCAGCTGCTATCCATTGAGGTAAGTGAACTATGGTATGCAGATTTAGTGAATTACTTGGTGGCTAAACAATTTCCAAATGAACTAAACAAGCACCAACGTGATAAGCTTAAAAATGATGCACGTTTCTATGTTTGGGATGACCCTTATTTGTGGAAGTATTGCTCAGATCAAATTGTACGTAGATGTGTGCATGATTCTGAATTTCACTCAATTCTAAGCTTTTGTCACACATATGCATGTGGTGGTCATTTTGGCACACAACGCACTGCCCTCAAGGTTCTAGAGTGTGGTTTTTATTGGCCGACTATATTTAGGGATGCTAGAACCTTTTGTATGTCTTGTGATCGTTGCCAACGAATGGGTAACATAGGTACCAAGGACCAAATGCCGCAAACCCCTGTCTTTAATGTTGAAATTTTTGATGTTTGGGGCATTGATTTCATGGGCCCTTTCCCTCCATCTTATGGTTTCACTTATATCTTGCTAGCCGTTGATTATGTTTCTAAATGGGTGGAAGCAAAAGCCACCCGTACTAACGATTCTAAGGTGGTTGCAGATTTCGTGAAAACTAACATTTTTGCTAGGTTTGGAATGCCGAGAGTAATCATAAGTGATGGAGGGTCTCACTTTTGCAATCGGACCATTGAGGCGTTGCTAAGAAAGTACCATGTCAACCATAAGGTCTCCACACCTTACCATCCTCAAACAAATGGCCAAGCCGAGGTGTCTAACCGAGAAATCAAACAAATTTTGGAGAAGACCGTTGGACCAACAAGGAGGGATTGGAGCTTACGTTTAGATGATGCACTGTGGGCATATCGTACGGCATACAAAACACCCATTGGGATGTCACCTTTTCGGCTCGTCTATGGTAAGCCATGTCATTTGCCCGTAGAGTTAGAGCACAAGGCACATTGGGCCGTGAAGACTTTCAACATGGACATAGATGCAGCGGGAGTTCATAGGAAGCTCCAATTGAATGAACTTGAGGAGATTCGGAATGAAGCCTATGAGAATGCCCGGATGTACAAAGCCAAGACCAAAGCATTCCATGATAAAATGATTCGAACCAAGACCTTCACAGTTGGGCAGAAAGTGTTACTTTTCAACTCTCGCCTACGTTTGTTTCCTGGTAAGTTGCGTTCTAAATGGATTGGTCCGTTTGTTGTTACTAATGTTTTCCCTCATGGTGCAGTGCAAATCAAAAGTTCAAGGACGCAGCAAGAATTCAAAGTGAATGGGCATCGATTGAAGCCCTATTACGAGATGTTTGAGGAGCATGTCGTGGAGGAGGTACCCCTCCATGCCGTGGAACCTAGTCAAGCTTAAACGGAGGTACCGTCCGGCTGCAAGACGTAAAAGCAAGCGCTACTTGGGAGGCAACCCATGCATTCAACAAAGGAAGACTTAGAAAGCACTCCAAATCCAGATTCCTAAAAAAAAAAAAAAACTCTTCTCTTTGTTGCTATTTCGTTTCTGCCTTGTTAGGTTGTTTAGTTGTTATTGTTTGTTTGTTTATTAATTGTGTGAGTCTATGATTGTAACATTGAGAAAATGTTTGATTTATTGATAGGCACTGCTAAACAAAGAAAGATGGTGCTTCACAAAGGCGAATGTTTAGGTGTTTCTTTGATTTCAAAGTTATGAGGAACTAAACCCCCTTTAGCTAGGGGGTGATTCGAAACTATGTTTATATTTGCAATTTGAATTGATTACGTTTGGTTGGAATTTCATAAGTTGTGGATTCAATTCGTTTAACTGTTTGATTGATAACTTATTTATGTATGTTCATTGAGATTGCAAGCTTAATTTTCATGCATAAATATGACGCTAGAATATAAGTGAATTTCACCTAATCGTTATGAACTTATATTCACAAGTAGTGGAGGTTGCTTATAAACAATCGCGTTAAACGAATTCTTGGCATAAGTTTCATGCGTATTCCATAGTAACGAATGCCTCGTCGATGTTTATGATTTCCGTTGAACTTAATGATCTTTGTTGAATGTCTCTATCATGCGTATTCCATAGTTAGGGACTTTGATTAAGAATAATTTGGTTGTAATGCGTATTCCATTCAATCCAACGAATCTAGGGAAATCTGAAAGTTAATTTAAGCGGACCTAATTAACTTGGAGCATTGAGTTTCATAATTTATCGAAAGACCAACTGAGAATCAATTTTGTTTGCAAGTGTAACATGTGTGGAGAAGAACCCCTTAGCTATTCCATCATCCATATTTTCATCACATTCATCTTTACTATCTGTTTTAAATTATAATCTGTCCGTTTAATTTAATCTCGTCCAAACACAATCCCCCCCATCTTTTGTTAAGTCTTAATCATTTGATTTGTCTTATTTTATGTTTTTAAGTATTTGGAGTCTTTTGAACTTGTTTTGAGTCTTTTAGTTTGTCTTAGTGTTTTAAAAGTTAGTTTTATTTATTTGAGTCAAGTGTTTAGCATCCCTAGTTAATCCCCGGTTAGAACGATCCCTACTTACATCATTACTACAATTGTCACAAATAGGGTTTAGTTTGTGTGCGTATAAAAATCGCATCAAATTTTGGCGCCGTTGCCGGGGATTAGCAACTTTGCTAATCCCTTGGTTCTTTTCTTTTTTTTGGTTTAGTTGTTTTCGTTTTAGTTTCTAACTTAGTGTTGTTTTCTTTGTTTGTTGTTACTTTTGATATTTGATTTAGTTCTCTTTCTTTGATTTTAGGTACTAGAGAAGTAAGATATGGATTTTGCTAGCATTCAAGCTCAATTGGCAAATCTTACTTCTAAATTGTCGCCGTATGCCGAAAGGACCACAATGCAGAGTGTCCCTACATTTGGTGCTTCATATAGGCAAGGATTTCAAGCCAATCAATGTCCACAAAGAGATTGGAGGGATCATTCAAACTCTATATGGTGGGAAGATCAACAAGTTCAACGTGAAGCATATTGGCAACCATATGAGGAGTTCTATTCAAGACCTATGCAGCCACCACAACTTCATATGCAATATGCTCAATTAAATTCAAGTTCGCCAATAGATTATAATCAAATTCTTAATGAAATAAATTCTTTGGCGCAGGGGTCACAAAATCAAGCCAAGGAGGCTCAACAAGAAGCATATTGGCAACCATATGAGGAGTTCAATACAACACCTATGTAGCCACCACAACCTCCCCCACAACAATTCCAATCAAGTTCAAGTATGTCCATGGATAATGATAAAAATTTTCAATTACTAACCTCTTTGACGCAGGACGAACAAAATCAAGACAAGAAGTTGGGTAAATTGGACGAGCAATTTGGGCAGATTATGGAGTTCATGAAACAAATTCAAGAGCAAAGTGAACTCTCCAACTCAACTATTGAAAACTCGAAGGAAGATTTTGAAATCCATAATGCTATCACTTTGGGAAGTGCTATGGAGGTTGGAGCTGACCTAAAAATGTCCAAACATAGCCTAGAAGTGGATGAAGAGCTGCTAATTGAGGAGGAGGAAGAAGACATGCACACGGCAAGGGTAGAACAACCCTTGCCACAGCCCCCTAAGCCTTCTAAACCACCCACCACCAGTAAGGACGTCCCAATTCCATGTTATTCTGATGTTATTCCACCCAATGTCCCTTTTCCTAGCAGGTTTTTGATTCCCAACCAAGAAGAGAGTAAAAAGGACATC
This sequence comes from Pyrus communis, assembly GCF_041283825.1. NCBI lineage: Eukaryota > Viridiplantae > Streptophyta > Magnoliopsida > Rosales > Rosaceae > Pyrus > Pyrus communis. Next base: position 25,284,973 of record NC_142569.1, read on the forward strand.
GTGGAAGCCTTCCCAAAGGTGCAAAATGCTATTCAAATTCTTGGTGCAACACAGCAAGTTTTAGATGGTGTTGAATTCTTCAAAGGACTTTGTACACCAAGAAGAATGATTCAAGAGAAGGTAGTGGCTGGAGAAGATGTAGAAGGCATCAAAGAGGACATATTTGAAACCACAATTCCCAAGGAAGTTGGATTTTATGACACGGGACAAGTCATAACTTTCGAAGGGGTGTTTATTCTGGAGTTCATTTTGGAGCACACAGGTAAGCCGCCTCCCCGAATTTCAATTTTCTTTTATACTAACATGTGGTTAATGATTCAGGCACCCAATCTGGAATTTAAACTATTACCGGATCATTTCAAGTATCACCGCCCATTCAAAGATAAATTCCATGCCGTTTGATTTTATTTATGTAAAAAAAAAAAAAAAAAAAAAAAAAATACTAAACATGGAGAAAGATGGAGCCTTCACAGAGGATGTTTACGTGAAGCCCCGCTACGAGGCGTCGAAGCAGAAGGAATAGAAGCGGAAGGCATAGGAGCGGAAGGCGCAGAAGCAGGAGGCATCGGAGCAGAAGCATTCCAGGCCTCAATACTTGGCCAAGCGCTGGATGACCCAGGAAAAAGGTGCCTCTGGAGACAAGCCGCAAGCCTTTGACGGTCACTGTGAATTCGACCCTCAGATTCTTGCAGCTCATCAAGCTTTCTCTTCATGCCCGACGAATAGTTATTTGCAAGCACATGCAAACTTCTATTCTCGTACTTAAGCTGCTGGATCTCTTACTTAAGACTCTCCACCTCTGCCATCAATGATTCCACCTGACGGGAGCGGGCAAGCAGGCGTTGGCCCATGTTGGACACAGAACTCGCACACTGAACACTAAGTGCGAGGGACTCTTGAACGGCCAACTCATCGGACCGTCCTGACAGCAGCCTACTATCTTTTGGAGTGAGGAGGTTCCTAGCTACTATTGTAGCTGTTGTGGCGTCCTGCATCACGGAGTCTTCACCTGTAAGAAGACCGTTAGAAGATAAGAAAGAAGGGCGCCATACGTTACCTTGACGCGGCGCGCCCGTATCACTGCTAAGGCTCAATTCCAAGCTAAGGTTCGATGAGTTTGCCATTTTTCAAAAGTGTTCAAAGAAAAGGGATGGAGTTAAATTTCAAAGGGCCGGAGTCGATCTTCAAGAATGGGAAATCTTCAGAGAGTGTTTGTTGTGGTGATCGATAGCTCAATAAAAAAGCCAAGGCGACGCGTCCACCGATTCAAAAAGCAGGAATTTCCGGCGTAATTTTGGCGACACTTTCTCGGCTTTTCAGAAGACGCGTTCAACTTTGTCAAAAGATTTCTTCTTTTGAGACAACACGTGGAGGCCATCACCGCAACTACATATCTTTAGCCGACAAGCGCAAAGTTCGGCGACGCTTTCTCTGCTTTTCAGAAGACGCGTGCAGCTTTGTCAAAAGGAGCCGCATCTGCACTACCACGTGTCGTTCAGAAAGCGAAGGGGCGTCGTTCAGAAATCGAAGGGGCACCTGCTCAGAAATCGAAGAGGCGTATTCAGAGATCGAAGAGGCGCCACTATTTCAAAAAGCCGGAATTGCGGGATCAAAACGTTTGTCGACAAGGGTAAAAAGTACCACCACTTGATATTATCTCTATATATGTCGACCTTCGTCTTTTATGGCAGGGCAAACCTGAAGAAAATGCCCAACTCTCCCTCACCTCTGAGGGCGCACTCCCAGCAAAGCCTTTCGAAATACTAAATTTTTTCTTCTTCCCCAAAGATGATACCAGATGCCTGGAGTAAAGATGACCCAGGAGGAAATACATGTGCTGATTCATGCACCGCTTCTTCAAAAGCAAAGGTATCTCATATCATCAAGGTCAAAAGCAAAAGTATCTCATATCATGCTCTTTCCCTGTCTTTTTCTTTGTCCTTGTTCTTACTCGCATGGCAAAGTAAAAGAAGCAATCAGCCGGCACTTGGAGTCAATCTTCCGATCTGGAGCCAACTGCCTGGAACCTATTCCTGATTGCTTACCTAGCGTTGCTCTCGAGTAGTCATCTTCAACGGTTGATACACTTCCGGAGAAGGGACCACTTCTGCAAAGGGGAGCGAGTAAGGCAAGTGAAAATGATACATTGAAGCATGTGGAGACAAACATAGGCTGAGTTATCCTCCAACCCTTTTCAATACGAATTGGAAAGATTGAACAAAGAAACAGATAAAAGGGATAAGCTCAGACCTTCGGGGGAGACCAAATGAACCATCATGCTGCCCAGTTCAAGAAGTAGCACAAAGGAAAATCAACGATGGGCGGAAACCAGTTCAAGAGTAAGCCTATGGAATCACAAAGATCAAAGCCTCAATGCAATCACCAAGGAGAAGAGGGAATTTACACTCCATAACCAGATTTGCGTCCCTAAACTCTTCTCTTTATTAATTACATTCTGCCATGTTTAGTATGTTTAAATGTTTTTTGTGTGTTTACTTATGTTTTGTGTGAACCATATGCTTAAAACATTGAGGACAATGTTTGATTTAAGTGTGGGGGGGTAACTAAGTTTATTTAATGCAAATTCGTGGGATTTTATCACCCATAACTTCAAATGTTGTTCCTTGCTGTTTTAAGGTGTTTTTAAGTTGTTTTAGAGTGTTTTAGTGTGTTTTGTTTTATAACTCCGAAAATCACATAAAAATTTGAAAAACTTGTTTTAAAAACCCTAAAAAGAGTGTTTTGAGTCGTTTTTGTGTGTTTGTGTCTTAGGGTACCTTCCAACACAATGATAAGGATTTGGTTTATAATTGCATGACGGTTAGAAAGAGTTATAAACATAGAGAAAAGTATGATTTACTCTTGGTATATGCTTGGTTATGGTTATAATGTATGACTTCACATGCAATCATAAAAGAAAAAAAATTCGTTTTTGTAACATGCTTGAAGGAAGGAACTCAAACAAACGCTACAACCCTGAGAGACTTGAGCCTATAACGTTCTTTGGAGAGTTTAATCTGTGATTTCTTGTTTTCTAAAGTCGTTGCATGATCTCATTATTCTTTGCTTGGTTACTACTTAGAAGGCGTTTCATCATATAGTTCCAAATGCTAGAACTCATGCCCATTTCATTCAAAGCATGTTATTGATTTGCATAACACATATTCAAGAAGAAGTTGTGTAGTGACCACCACCATAGCCAAATAGCCTTACTTCCCATACTTCGTATATGTTGTAAGTTTTAACCCCGTTGAGCCTTGTTTAGCCTTTATTCTTTGTTTACCCACATTTTCCTCACCTAGCCTAGTTTAGGACAATCCCCACCCTTGTTCTTAAAAGATAGTGAGCATGACTTAATTGAATTCCTTTTGAGTTACATTATGAAAGAAAATAAGTGTGGGGGAGAGAATGTTTAAGTGTTGATGTTTTGAGATTCAAAAAAAAAATGAAAGAATAAGTGATTGAAGAAAGGTTCCAAAACACCAATTCTGGGTGTAAATTGTCTAAACTCTCCCTTTTTGTTCAAAAGTTGAGTTTTCATTCAAAAGTGAATTCTAAGTTGATTCAAATGCTTTGCTCACTATTTCTTTAAAAACCTTTGTTTTCCATATCCCTTCTTTGTTATCCACATACCCCAAGCCCCGTTACAACCCTTGACTTCTATCTTGAGTGTTGTGTATTTCAATTTGTGGAGTTTGAACTTGGTATGGGCTTATGGTGTCACTGGTTCTCGCGTCTAAGTAGGAGCATTCCATTCATGAGATCATATCTAAACATGCTTATTAACTCCAGAAAATGCTTTCCTTATTATAACATATGTGAGTGTTCGTCTACATGTTTACATCAATCTTCTCACATATACCTAGTGTAGGGTGTGTAGTCAGAAAATCTGTGTGAAAAACGAGAGTACATCTAGTAAGAAATTGAGGGAATTCTCTAAGGCATGTTACTACATTCAAAACATGGTTTTAAATGCTTAATTGTGAACTAGTATGTGGTGACTATGAGTAAGAATGTACTTAAGTGTAAAGATGGCTCAAATCTGTGAGAATAATGATTTTTAATTTGTCATGTGCATTGGAAGTCCCTGATACGATTGTTGGAAGGTGTAGGTTGTGTTTTGTTCTTTTTGTTTTGTTTTTCTGTTTTGCTCGAGGACTAGCAAAAGCTAAGTGTGGGGGTATTTGATAGGAGCATATTTATGCGACTTAAATGGCTTGTTCTCGTACATTTACGTTATGTTTCTTTAGTTATTTTAGTTCTTTATGCTTCTTTTGTGTGTTTTCAGGTTCTAAGGGCAAAGTATGCAAAAGGATGCCTTTCGGAGCCTTTTGGAGCAAATTAGAGATTGGAATGGATATCATATGCTTGGAGCCAAAAGGATGGACGAAATTGAAGACTTGAAGTAGGAAAGTTAAATCCTAAAAAGACCTCATGTTTGAGCATCATTGAAAACTCCTACGCATTTTAGAACACAAAAACAACATTCCTAGCAACCTTAGGACATTGTCGTGTGTTTCCTTGTGTCTCCCTTCCTTGCCATGCAAGGAAGGGCTTTGTTCCCTATTTTAAATACTTAAACACTACCACTTATCATTCACCACTTATCATATCATACATTCATTTATCACTTATCATAATCATTCACTTATCACTTAACATATCATACACTTATCACTTATCACTCATAATCACCTACAACATCCACCTACTTCACCTACAACATCCACCTACTTCACCTACAAATGACATAGCCATATGTTCCCTCCACTACTCCTATAAATACCCTTAATGAATGAATGCAAGGGTATTTATAGGAGTAGTGGAGGGAACATATGGCTATGTCATTTGTAGGTGAAGTAGGTGGATGTTGTAGGTGATTATGAGTGATAAGTGATAAGTGTATGATATGTTAAGTGATAAGTGAATGATTATGATAAGTGATAAATGAATGTATGATATGATAAGGCCTTTAGGTCTTTTCTTCCTTATAAATACCCTTGTGCCGCACCCTTAGAAAGCTAATCCCCCCTTCTACACAACCTGCCTTCATTCACAAACACATCCAGCCTTGCCACAGCTTTCCATCCAAATTTCCACCATCCCTCGACTTCCAAACCTTCGTCCAAACCACCCTACACCACCACTAAGCCTTGCCGCACCACCATACCTCCATAAACCCAACTTAAACCCAGAAACTCATCCAAAAACCCACCTTAGCACTTGTGCCGTGACCTAGCAAAGAAGAGGAGAAAGAAGACGAAGCCTTGGACGTTATTGCATTCGAGTTGGAGTGTTGGAACGCTTCTAGGTGTAATCTATCTTTTGTTTTCAATGTTTAATTCTAATTTCCTTTGTTTCGTTATGAACATGAGAGGCTAAACTCGTTTTAGCCTAGGGATGCTTTAAACCCATGATTATATTTATAATATGAGTTGATAAATTCCAGTTGTGATTTCATAAATTGTGAATGCAATTTACTTAACCGTTTGATGGATAACTTATTCTTGTATGTTGATTAGGGGGGCCTACTTAATTCGCATGCTTGAATTTGGTGCTAGAATATAAGGGTGTTTCACATAATCGTTACAAACTTATATTCACAAGTAGTTACGGTTGTTTTCACAATCATGTTAAGTAAATTCCTAGCATACGTATCATGATGTCATAGTTACAAGTGCTTTGTCAATACTTATGATTTCCATTGAACGTAATGATCTTTGATTGTATCTCTATTATGATGTCATGTAGGGGACTTTTGAAGAATGCTTTGGGTTGTCGTATGATGTCATCCAATCCAATAACTTAAGGGAAATCTGAGGGTTAATTAGTGATGTCACGGTTAATCTAGGGTATTGAGGTTCATGGTTTATCGGAAAAGCAACTGGAAATCAACTTATGTTTGAATGTATCATGTGTGGAGAAGTGATGTGATATATAATAGCACACAAATTAAACCCTCTTTTTGACAATTGTAGTATAGATATAAGTAGGGATCGTTCTAGGCCGGGGATTAGGAGGGATTGCTAATCTACTCTAAACTGACTCAAAAACATAAAACTAAACTTAAAAACACTTAAATAAACTCAAAAGACTCTTAACTAAACTTATATGACTCAAAACAAACTTAAAAGACTCAAAACAACACAAAACAATAAAAAAGACTCAAACTAGACTCTAGGACTCAATTTGGACGAAAATAGAATTGGTTTTGACTCAAAATACTCAAAAACAGACAATAGCTCAGATTCTAACCTAATTGACACTTAAAACAAAGGGGGGTTTTGGTTTTGACGAATTTGAATTAAAACAAAACAGAAACTAAACTTAGACAAAGTTATGAACGAATTTGGGTATATGGATGGGTGATTAGCTAGCTAGAGGGTCCTTCTCCACACATGACACACTTGCATACAAATTGATTTCCAGTTGCTTTTCGATAAACCATGAACCTCAACACCCCAGATTAACCGTGACATCACTAATTAACCCTCAGATTTGCCTTAAGTTATTGGATTGGATGACATCATATGACAACCCAAAGCATTCTTCAAAAGTCCCCTACATGACATCATAATAGAGATACAATCAAAGATCATTACGTTCTATGAAAATCATAAGTATTGACAAAGCACTTGTAACTAAGACATCATGATACTCATGCTAGGAATTTACTTAACATGATTGTGAAAACAACCTTAACTACTTGTGAATATAAGTTTGTAACGATTATGTGAAACTCCCTTATATTCTAGCACCAAATTCAAGCATGCAAATTAAGTGTGCACCCTTAATCAACAAACAAGAATAAGTTATCCATCAAACGGTTAAGTAAATTGCATTCACAATTTATGAAATCACAACTGAAATTAATCAATTCATATTGCAAATATAATCATGGTTTCAAAGTCTCCTCTAGCTAAAACAAGTTTAGCTCCTCATGTTTACAAAACAAAGATAATTAATCTTAAACATTAAAAACAAAGATAGAATACACCTAGAAACACTCCAGGTGGCTCCTCCTTCCTTCCTTGCTGCCAACAATGGGGATTTGTGTGAATTTAGGCTCTTGAGGTGTGGTGTGAATTTGTGGTAGAGGGTGGTGGTTTTTGAGTGTTGTGGCATCAAGTATTTATAGGGTGAAGGGGAGGCACGAATTTGGGCTGAAAAGGAGATGAATTAGGACTCCAAATCACCAAAGAACAAGGATACTTTCAATCAGATTCCAAGGAGGACAAGGAATGGTCCTTGTGGCAGATTCTAGAACTTCTAGAAGGGTTACATGTGGCATAAACTTAATGCACGAAAATAGGGCTTCTAGAATTTGATATTTAGGTGATTTAATGTGAAAAGGAGTCCTCTTTGAAGTTGGAATTAAGGTTGATGATAGGAGCATATTTATGCGCCTTAGTTAGCTAGTTCTTATGCATTTTTTGTTATGTTTTCTTCGTTAAAGTAGTCTTTTAAGCTACTTTCATGTGTTTTCAGGTTTATAGGACATATTACATGAAATGATGCAATTTGGAGCTTTTGGAGCAAAACTGAGCTGGAATGTGGTGTATGCAAATGGAGCACGAGGAATGGATGAGGTTGAAGGTCAAAGGAGCTTAAGAAATGAAGAAATGAAAGTGAAGAGCAAAGAAGTCGGAATTGGCAACCAAAGTTTCTAAAGTTGGAAGTTTCTATTCTTGGAGGTTTCCATTTTCGTGAGTTTCTATTCTTGGCTTTGGGCTTCTAGATGACCTAAACCCTAACTCCTTGTGGACCCTAAGCCCATGCCGCACCTAAACCCTAATCCTAGCCCACTTAATCAGCCGCACCCTAGGGCCTAATCATTTAATTTCTGCCAAGTTAAACCCTAATCCATCTACCCTAAGCCCATGCCGCACCTAATGTTCTAGAAACCCTATTTTCTGGTGGATTTCCAACCCTTGCCGCACCCAAACCCTAGCCCATTTGTCTAACCTGATTTCTTTAGGGTTTGGCTGCCTATATATATATGTTTTACCACCTTGCCGCATATACCACCCTCTCCACAAATCAGAAATTCGTCAAAATATATTCAGCCCCCTTGCCGCAGCCTTCCTCCACCAATCTGCCATATTTTCACCCTTTGCCGCAACCCCCATGTCCCCTAAACACTACCATATCATTCCTTACCTACTCATCCATCTAAATAACCCCTAGAACCTGTCCTAGTTCTTGTGCCGCAGACAAGAGGAGGAGAGAAAGCTTGGGACGTTCATGCCATTCTATTGAGGATTGCTGGAACGTTTTAGGTGTTGTCTTTCCGTTGAATTCCATGTTTAATTTTGATATTCTTTGTGTTGTGAGTATGAGGAACTAAACCCCCCTTGGTTAGGGGGGAATTCAAAACCATGTGCATGCTTGCAATATGATTTGATTACATTCAGTTGTTATTTCATAAGTTATGGATTCAATTCGTTCATCTATTTGATTGATAACTTATTTGTGTATGTTGATTGAGAGTGCACGCTTAGTTTTCATGCATGAATATGATGCTAGATTATGAGGGAGTTTCACCTAATAGTTACAATCTTATAATCATAAGTAGTGAAGGTTGCTTGAAAACAATCGCGTTGAATGAATTCTTAGCATAAGTTTCATGCAATTCATAGTAACGAATGCTTCGTCAATGCTTATGTTTTTCATAGAACTTAATGATTCTTGCTTGTATCTCTATTATGCAATTCATATAGGGAACTTGTAGGGAATGTTTTGAGTTGTCGTATGCAATCATCCAACTTAATAACTTGTGGAAAAACTGAGGGTTAATTAGTGCAATTCATGGTTAATCTGGGGCGTTGAGTATTTATAATTTATTGGAAGAACAACTGAAAATCGTTTTGTTGCAAGTGTGACATGTGTGGAGAAGAACCTCCTAACTAGCCTTTTATCCATTCTTTTTATCCAAAAACATTCTACAATCTGTTTAGTTTAAAGTTTCTGTTTTATGTTAAATTTTCGTCCAAAACAAATCCACCTTTAATTTGAAGTCTTAGATTAGTTAGAAAGTGTTTTGATTTGTGTTTCTAAGTATTTTGATTCAAGTTTTCACCCAATTTCGTCCAAATTAGTGTAGGTGCTCAAAACTGCCCAGAAAGTGGTTTTTAGGCAGTTTTGAGTCTTCTAGTTGCTGTTTTGGGTTTTAGGTTTGTTTAAGTGTTTTAACTTTTAGTTTTGCATTCTTTGAGTCGAGTTTAGTGTTTTAAACTTTGTTTTTGAGTTTTTAAGTCAGTTTCCAAGTGTTTAGCAATCCCTCCTAATCCCCGGTCTAGAACGATCCCTACTTACATCTTTACTACAATTTGACAAAAAGAGGGTTTAATTTGTGTGCTTAATTATTTCGCATCAGTTGAAAAAGATTAGGATAGGATAAGATAAGATAAGGTTGGATACGGTTTGGATAAGATAAGGAAATTTGGATAAGGTTCCTTATTTCTTGCTCTTTCCTTATCTTCTTTGCATTTGGACTTCTTTCTCCAGATTTTTAGCCTTTCCTAGCATCTCTTGACTTCAATTTCGTCCATCCACATTGCTCCATAGTTAAGCTATCCAATCCATGCCCAAAACTGCTCCAAATAGCCTCAAAATGCACTTTCTTGCTCCTTTTGCCATTAGGACCTAAAAACATATGGCTAAGGAAGCAAAAAGATGCATTTTGGAGCAAAATTGGGCTTGGAATGGATAGCTTATGTTTGGAGCAAAAGGAATGGACGAAATTGAAGACCTAATGAAGTTAGGATTCCTAATCACAAGAGGATTCCTAATCACAAGAGGATTCCTAATCAAATGAGGAATCCTAGTCAAAGAAGGTTTCCTACTTGAAGTAGGAAAGTTAAGCCAAGGTTTCCTATTTTGGTTTAATCTTTCCTAAAGCCTTAATGACTCCATATTTCAGCAATATCAAAGGATCCTACCTATTCTAGGTCACAAAACTTGCAACCTTAAGCCATGCCGTGTGTCCCTTTGTGTTCCCCTTCCTTGCCGTGCAAGGAGGGGCTTTGTTCCCTATTTTAAATACTTAAACACCTTCCTCTTTGATAGGAGCATATTTATGCTACTTAGTTATGTTGTTTCCTTGCATTTAGTTACTTAATTACTATCTATTTAAGTCTTTTAAGCTATTTTCGTATGTTTTTAGGTCCTAATGGCAAAAGGAGCAAGAAAGTGCATTTTGAGGCTATTTGGAGCAGTTTTGGGCATGGATTGGATAGCTTAACAATGGAGCAAAGAGGATGGACGAAATTGAAGTCAAGAAGGGCTAGAGGCTACAAATCTGGAGAAAGAAGTCCAAATGCAAAGAAGATAAGGAAATAGCAAGAAATAAGGAACCTTATCCAACCTTATCTTATCCTATCCTAACCAACCTTATCCTTTCCTAACTCTAAAATTATCTTATCTTATCCTATCCTAATCTTTTCCTACCTTAATTCCAACTTCAAAGAGGACTCCTTTTCACATTAAATCACCTAAATATCAAGTTCTAGAAGCCCTATTTTCGTGCATTAAGTTTATTCCACATGTAACCCTTCTAGAAGTTCTAGAATCTGCCACAAAGACCATTCCTTGTCCTCCTATGCATCTAATTGAAAGTATCCTTGTTCTTTGGTGATTTGGAGTCCTAATTCCTCTCATTTTCAGCCCAAATTCGTGCCTCCCCTTCACCCTATAAATACTTGATGCCACAACACTCAAAAACCACCACCCTCTACCACAAATTCACACCACACCATCCACCACACCTCAAGAGCCTAAATTCACACAAATCCTCATTGTTGGCAGCAAGGAAGGAAGAAGGAGCCACCTGGAGCTTTTCTAGGTGTATTCAATCTTTGTTTTCAATGTTTAATTTATATTCTCTTTGTTTTGTTGTAAACATGAGGAACTAATTTTGTTTTGGCTAGGGGAGACTTTGAAACCATGATTATATTTGCAATATGAATTGATTAATTCCAGTTGTGATTTCATAAATTGTGAATGCAATTTACTTAACCGTTTGATGGATAACTTATTCTTGTTTGTTGATTAAGGGTGCACACTTAGTTTGCATGCATGAATTTGGGGCTAGAATATAAGGGAGTTTCACATAATCGTTACAAACTTATATTCACAAGTAGTTAAGGTTGTTTTCACAATAATGTTAAGTAAATTCCTAGCATGAGTATCATGATGTCATAGTTACAAGTGCTTTGTCAATACTTATGATTTTCGTAGAACGTAATGATCTTTGATTGTATCTCTATTATGATGTCATGTAGGGGACTTTTGAAGAATGCTTTGGGTTGTCGTATGATGTCATCCAATCCAATAACTTAAGGAAAATCTGAGGGTTAATTAGTGATGTCACGGTTAATCTGTGGTGTTGAGGTTCATGGTTTATCGGAAAAGCAACTGGAAATCAATTTGTATGCAAGTGTGTCATGTGTGGAGAAGAATCCTCTAGCTATCTAATCATCCATCGTTTTTCCCAAATTCGTCCAAATCCTATTCAAGTCTTTTAGTCACTTGTTTTTATCTTAAATTCGTCAAAAACCCAATCCCCTTTATTTAGTTGTGTCAAATCTGTCCTAATTAGTGTTTTTGAGTGTTTTGAGTCAAAACCAAACCTATTTTCGTCCAAGTTGAGTCTTAGAGTCTAGTTTGAGTCTTTTTGATTGTTTTGTGTTGTTTTGAGTCTTCAAAGTTTGTTTTGAGTCATAAAAGTTAGTTAAGAGTCTTTTGAGTCTTCAAAGTTTCATTAGATTAGCAATCTGATAGGAGCATATTCATGCGACTTAATTAGCTTGTTCTCGTGCATTTATGTTGTGTTTCCTTAGCTATTTTAGTGTTTAAAGTCACTTTGTTGCATTTTCAGATTATAAGGCCAAAGTGTGCAAGAAGATGCAAATTGGAGCTTTTTGGAGCAAATGAGGAATGAATGGGTTGAAGACTTGAAGAAACGATGAATTCTTACTCCAACGATGAATTCCTACCAAAATGAGGATTCCTACTCAAACAAGGATTCCTACTTGAAGTAGGAAAGTTAACCCTAAGTTTCCTGTTTTGGTAACCTTTCCTAATCTTAAACGTCCGTATTTTCTAGCCACTTTGAAGTCCTTGTAGGCACTTTAGGACACAAAACGAAGGCCCTAGGGCCCTTAACACCATTTGCCGTGCCCAATCCCTTTCTTTCCTTCCCTTGCCGTGCAAGGGGGGGTATTTAGGTCCAATATCATTCACTTAAACCCTATTTCCCTCTCATAACCTAACCCTAGCCGCACCTTGCAGCCATCCCCTTTAATTTCTGATTTTATTTCCTAATTCTAGGGCCTTTGACTTAATTTTAATTAATAAAAATAAACTAGGGTTTGAATTTCTGAAACCCTAGGTTCTCCACCACTTAGCCGCACTATATTCCCAATCATTCATTCTTTTCATCTTGCAGCCGCATCTCCCATCCATCATCCAAAAACCCAAAACACACATCTCAGCCGTACCTATTAGTAAACCCTAAACACTTCTCATTTATCCAAGTCAGCCACCATCATACACATTTTTCACCCTAGCCGTTCATATTCATTCACTTCTCATTCATTTTATTCGGCGACCATTCACAATTATCCTCCCTAGCCGTCACTCCCAAAATCATACACCCTAATTCTCCCTAAGCTGCAGCCACCATCACCCATTCTCTCCCATTCTCTCCCTTTGCCGCAGCATTCACCCTTCCATTCCAGCCATCTTCCACACACTTCCCACCATTGCCGCAGCCTTTCCACCATTCTCCCCTCCATTCCACACCTCCACACATCTTCCACAAACCTTGCCGCACCACTAAATCCCCATAAACCCATCTACAACCCAGAAATCATCCTAAATCATCCAAAAACCCTCTCTGCCGCAGCAAGGAGAACAAAGAAAGAGGACTTTAAAACGCGCAGAAATTCAAGTGGAGTCATTGGGCGTTCTAGGTGTAATCAATCCTTTGTTCTTTATGTTTAAATTCAATTTTATTCTCTTTCTGTGAACATGAGAGGCTAAATCCCTAATTAGCTACGGGGTGATTCGAAACAATGTTTATGCTTGCAATATGAATTGATTACCTTTGGTTGGAATTTCATGTATTGTGGTTTCAATTTGTTTAACTGCTTGATTGATAACTTATTTGTGTATGTTTATTGAGAGTGCACGCTTAATTTTCATGCATGAATATGACGCTAGAATATAAGTGAATTTCACCTAATAGTTATGAACTTATATTCACAAGTAGTGGAGGTTGCTTATAAACAATCGCGTTAAATGAATTCCTGGCAAGAGTATCATGCTTTTCATAGTTACAAATGCCTTGTCGATGCTTATGATTTCCAAAGAACGTAATGATTCTAACTTGTATCTTTATCATGCTGTTCTTATAGAGAACTTGTTAGAAATAATTTGGTTGCGATGCATATTCATCCAATTCAATGATTCTAGGGAAATCTGAAGGTTAATTTAAGCGGACCTAATTAACTTGGAGTGTCGAGGTTCATAATTCATCGAAAGACCAACTAAAAATCAAATTGTATGCAAGTGTGACATGTGTGGAGAAGAACCTTCTAGATAGCATTCATCCATATTTTCATCACATTCATATTTACATTCTGCCTTTAAATTACAATCTCTGCATTTAGTTTAATTTCGTCAAAACCTCAATCCCCCTTTACTTTAGTGTCCAATTTAGTTAGAAAGTGTCTTAGTTTGTGTTTATAAGTGTTTTGAATCAATTTGTTTCCCAAATTCGTCCAAAGTAGTCAAAGTGCTCAAAACTGCCCAGAAAGTGTTTTTAAGGCAGTTTTGAGTGTTTTGGTGTTGTTTTGAGTCTTTTGATTTGTTTTAGTGTTTTTATTGTTTAGTTTTGCATTCTTTGAGTCTAGTTTAGTGTTTTAACCTTTGTTTTACGTTTTTGAGTCAGTTTCCAAGTGATTTTGCAATCCCTCCTAATCCCCGGTTAAGAACGATCCCTACTTATACTTATACTACAATTGTCAAAAGAGGGTTTTAATTTGTGTGCTTAATTAGTTTGCATCACAATCCCTCCTAATCCCCGGCCTAGAACGATCCCTACTTATATCTATACTACAATTGTCAAAAAGAGGGTTTAATTTGTGTGCTATTATATATCACATCAAATTTTTGGCGCCGTTGCCGGGGATTAGCAACTTTGCTAACCCCCCGTTGTTTCCCTTTGTTTCTGTTTATGTATTTTAGTTTTAGTTTCTGATTTGTGTTTTGTTTTGTTTTGTTGCTTTTAGGTACTAGAGAAGCACAACATGGCACTTGATAATGCTTCTCTTTTGTCACAGCTCATGGAAAGGTCCTAAATGCAAAGAGTTGGTACATTTGATCATAATCAATCAAGGAACGACGTGTTTTCCAATACTTACAATTCGGATTGGAGTGATCATTCAAACTCTATGTGGTGGGAACTGATAGGAGCATATTTACGCACCTTAGTTTAGCTTGTTTTTGTGCATTTATAGTGTTTTTCCTTAGTAAAGTAGTCTTTTAAGCTAGTTCTATGTGTTTTCAGGTTTTAAGGGCAAAGTATGCAAACGGATGCATTTTGGAGCCTTTTGGAGCAAATTAGAGCTTGGAATGGACATCATATGCTTGGAGCCAAGATGATGGACGAAATTGAAGATTTGAAGATGATGTTTCCTACTTGAACAAGGTTTCCTAGTCGAAGTAGGAAAGCGCCTAATTAAAAGATGAAATCCTAGTCAACAAAGGATTCTTAATTGAAGAAGGATTCCTAATCAACAAGGGATTCCTAGAAGAATGAAGATTCCTACTCAAATAAGGTTTCCTACTTGATGAAGGAAAGTCAAAATCCAAATGGTCTCAAGTGAAGCAACAAAGAAGTTTTCCAAGTCCAAGAAGGAAAAGGAGTCCAAGATGAAGAAGGAATGACGAAGACAAGGTTTCCTAATCCTAATAGGCAAAGTTTCCAAGTGCAATAAGGAGTCCTTATCCATTTAGGGCACTTTATCCATTTAGGATACCTTATCCTTGTTCTAGAAACCTTATCCATCATTGCCGTGAGTTTTCCTTGCATTAGAGGGTTTCTAGAAGCCCTAATCTGCCCTATCCTTTAGTGCCGCACCTATCCCTTCTAGAAAGCTGCTTTCCCTTGCCTTGCAAGGCATTCTAGAAGCCTTATCACCTCATCTCCTTACCTGCCGCACCTAGGAAGCATTATCCCTTTTTATTTCTGATTTCTAAGCCTATTTCCTTGTGGATTTGGGTTATTCAAGTCCATATCTGATTACCCTAGGGTTTTAAGTGCCTATATATACTCATACTAACCCCTAGATCAGGATACCACCTCTCATACACATTCATTCATTCCAGAAATTCGTCCAACCCTCTCCACACCCTTGCCGCAGCCACCAAACACCTTTCTCCTTAGTTTTAAGCTTTGCCGCACCATCCCCTTCCCCTAAACACTACTACATCCCTCCATGACCATGCATCCATACACCTAAGGCCCTAAACCTGTCCCTAGACCTTTGCCGCACCAAGGAGGAGGAGAAGGAAGCTCGGAAGTTCATGCAATTCAAGTTCGCGTCGCTGGAATTTCTAGGTGTTTCTTTTCCTTTGATTTCAATGTTTAATTTCAATTCTCTTTGTTTTGTGCGTATGAGGAACTAAACCCCCCCCCTTGGCTAGGGGGGATTCGAAATACATGTTTATGCTTGCGATATGATTTGATTACTTCTAATTGCGTTTCATAAGTTGTGAATTCAATTTACTTATCTATGTGAATTACACTGATTTGTGTGTGTTGGTTGAGAGTGCACGCTTAATTATCATGCATAAATTGGATGCTAGGATATAAGGAAATTTCACCTAATCGTTATGGAATTATATTCACAAGTAGTAAAAGTTGATGATCTCAATTGCGTTAAGTAAATTCTTGGCATAAGTTTCATGCAATTCATAGTAACGAGTGCTTCGTCAATGCTTATGGTTTTCAAAGAACTTAATGATTCTTGCTTGTATCTCTATTATGCAATTCATGTAGGGAACTTGTGGGGAATGCTTTGAGTTGTCGTATGCAATCATCCAATTCAATAACGTTAGGAAAATCTGAGGGTTAATTAGTGCAATTCACGGTTAATCTGGGGCGTTGAGAATTCATGGGTTATTGAAAAGCAATTGGAAATCGTTTTATATGCAAGTATAACATGTGTGGAGATGAACCCCTTAGCTAGCTTCCCATCCATTCAATTCCATCAAATTCGTTTTTACAATCTGTTCTAATTTAAAAAGTTTGTTTTGTTTTTAAATTCGTCCAAAACCAATCCCCCTTTACTTTGTTGAGTCATAGTAGTTAGAAATCACTTTAGTTTGTGTTTTTAAGTGTCTTAGGTCAAGTTAAAACCAATTTTCGTCCAAAGTTGTGTCTAGTGTTCAAAACTGCCCAGATTGTGTTTTTAAGGCAGTATTGAGTGTTTTGGGTGCTGTTTTGAGTCTTTTGGTTTGTTTTGGTGTTTTAAAGTTTAGTTTTGCATTCTTTGAGTCTAGTATAGTGTTTTAAACTTGTTTTTACGTATTTGCGTCAATTTTCAAGTGATTTTGCAATCCCTCCTAATCCCCGGCCTAGAACGATCCCTACTTACATACTTACTACAATTGATAAAAAAAGGGTTAATTTGAGTGCTATTATATTTCACATCAGGAACCTCAAAATGTTCAACAAGAAGGATATTGGCAGCCATATGAGGAGTTCTATTCAAGACCTATGCAGCCACCACAACCTCATATACAATATGCCCAACCAAACTCAGGTTCGTCAATAGATTATAATCAAATTCTTAATGAATTAATTTCTTTGGTGCAGGGCTCACAAAATCAAGCCAAGGAGGCTCAACAAGGAGAATATTGGCAGCCATGTGAGGAGTTCTATACAACACCTATGCAGCCACCACAACCTGCCCAAACATATTCAGGTACGTCTTTGTATAATGATATGCTTATTAAGTTACTCACCAATTTGTCTCAGGGGCAAGAAAATCAAAACAAAGCAATGCAAAATCAAGACAAAAGGTTGGACCACTTGGAAAAGCAAATTGGGCAGATAGCGGAGTTCGTAGGACAATTTCGAGACCAAGGCAAACTCCCTATTTCAACCATTGCAAATCCGAATGGAGGATTTGAAACTGCCAAGGAAATCATTTTGAGAAGTAGCAAAGAGGTTGGAACAGACCCTAAACCATCAAAATCAAATTACAAGGAAGATGAAAGATTGCAATTTGAGGAAGAGGAACACACCCAACCCACGGCAAGGGTGGAAACACCTTTGCCGCAGGCACCTATTGTTGCTACGCCATCCAATTCAGGTAAGGTTGTTCCAAATTTAATTATTTCTAACCCCGTTCCACCAAATGTCCCTATTCCTTGCAGGTTCATGAATTCCAAGGAAGAAGAAAGTGAAAAAGACATCTTGGAAGCCCTTCCAAAGGTGCAAAGTATGGAATATCAAGAATTCGTCAAAGAGGATATACTTGAGACAACAATTCGCAAAGAAATTGGATTTTATGACACGGGACAAGTCATAACTCTCAAATCACCAAATCTAGCTGAATTTTCTAGTCCTACAACTTTCGAAGGGGTGTTTATTCTTGAGTTCATGTCTGAGCACACAGGTAAGCCACCTCCCCGAATTTCAATTTTCTTTTATACTAATATGTTGTTAATGATTCAGGCACCCACTCTAGAATTTAAACCATTAATGGATCATCTCAAGTATCACCTCCCATTCAAAGATCAATTACATGCTATGGGACCTAGGGGAGCTTAAAAGGAGGTATCGTCCAGCTGGAAGACGTTAAAGCAAGCGCTTCTTGGGAGGCAACCCATGCATTCAAATAAAGAAGACCTAGGAATCTCCGGCTCCACAACCAGATTTGCGTTCCTAAACCCTACTCTTTATTGCTTTTACTTTGCCATGATTGTCATGTTTGTTAGTTGTGTTATTTGTTTGTTTGTTTGTGAGTCTATGCTTAAAACATTGAGGACAATGTTTGGTTTAAGTGCAGGGGGGGTAAAAAAGTGTTTTCCATGCAAATTCATGGGATTTTATCACCCATCATTTCTAAAGTTGTTTTTCACTGTTTTTAAGTGTTTTTAGTGTATTTTGAAGTGTTTTTATGTGTCTTAAACAGAAAATCCGAAAATTTGAAAAAAAATCGAAAAAGAGTGTTTTAAAAACCCAAAAAGAGTTGTTTTTAGAGTCGTTTTTGTTTTTATGTTTGTTTGTGTCTTAGGATACCTTCCAACACAATGATGAGGATTTGGTTTTTAATTGCATGACTGTTGAAGAAAGTTACAAACATGGATGGGAGTTTGATATACTCTTTGGTTTATGCTTTGTTGTAGTTGACATTTACGAATTCACAAGTAATCACAAGGGAAAAAATCAGTTTTTGTAACATGCTTGAAGGAAGGAACTCAAACTAACGCTACAACCCTGAGAGACTTGAGCCTAAACATTCTTTCGAGAGTTATTAATCTTGATGTTCTTGTTTTCTAAAGTCGTTGCATGATCTCATTATTCTTTGCTTGGTTGCTACTTAGAATGCGTTTTATCACTATAGTTCCAAATACTAGAACTCATGCCCATTTCATTCAAAGCATAAAATTGAGTACATAACATAAAACAAGATGAAGTTGTTTAGTTAAAACCAGAGCCAAAAAGCCTTACCCTTTGCATATGTATTGTATGTTAACCCCTTTGAGCCTTAGTTAGCCTAATTTTCTTTGTTAACCATATTATCCTTACCTAGCCTAGAATAGGACTATCCATACCCTTGTTCTTAAAGTATAGTAAAGCATGACTTAGAGGGAATTCCTTTTATTCTACAATTTGCAGAAAAACAAGTGTGGGGGAAGGATTTTCGTGGGAATCTAGGGGGATGGATGATTTATGTGCCAAAGAAAAGAATAGGGCACGAAAAAAAAAAAAAAAAAAAAAAAAAAAACGTGAAAAAGAAGGAAAAGAAAGAAAAAAGAGTTGGAATTAAGTGAGAATGAACTCACAAGTGTTGATTGTTGAAGAAAGGGTCCAAAAGTTTGAATTTGACCCTAAGTTATGTGTGAATCTTCCCTTGGTGTTCAATGTTGATTTCTGCGTTCAAAAGTGAATTCTAAGTGTTTATGTCATTACTTTGCTTACTATTGCTTTAAGAACTTTTGTTTATCCTTACCTTTCTTTGTTAGCCAATACCTTAGCCCCGTTACAACCCTTTGACTTCGATCTTGATTGTTATGTGTTTCAATATGTGGAGTTTAAAATTGGTTTGAGCATATGGTATCCCTGGTTCTCGCGTCTAAGTAGTGGCATTTCATTCATGAGATCATACATATAATGTTAATAATTCTAGAAAATGCTTTCTTTGATTCTACATATGTGAGTATTAGTCTACATGTTTACATCAATCTTCTCACATATACCTAGTATAGGGAGTGTAGTCAGAAAATCTGTGTGAAAATAGAGAGTATATCCAGTGAGGAATTGAGGAATTCTCTAAGGCATGTTACTACATTCAAAATCATGTTTTAATTGATTAAATGTGAGCTAGTGAGTGGTAACTATGATTAAGTATATGCTCGAGGGAAGGGATAATTAAAATCTAAGTATGTGGTGTTCTTTAATGTGTCATGTTCATTGGAAATCCCTGAGGTACATGTTGGAAGGTCTAGATTGTGTTTTGTTTGTTTTGTTTATTTCGTTTTGCTCGAGGACTAGCAAAAGCTAAGTGTGGGGGAATTTGATAGGAGCATATTTATGCTACTTAGTTATGTTGTTTCCTTGCATTTAGTTACTTAATTACTATCTATTTCAGTCTTTTAAGCTATTTTCGTATGTTTTTAGGTCCTAATGGCAAAAGGAGCAAGAAAGTGCATTTTGAGGCTATTTGGAGCAGTTTTGGGCATGGATTGGATAGCTTAACAATGGAGCAAAGAGGATGGACGAAATTGAAGTCAAGAAGGGCTAGGAAAGGCTACAAATCTGGAGAAAGAAGTCCAAATGCAAAGAAGATAAGGAAATAGCAAGAAATAAGGAACCTTATCCAACCTTATCTTATCCTATCCTAACCAACCTTATCCATTCCTAACTCTAACATTATCTTATCTTATCCTATCCTAATCTTTTCCTACCTTAATTCCAACTTCAAAGAGGACTCCTTTTCACATTAAATCACCTAAATATCAAGTTCTAGAAGCCCTATTTTCGTGCATTAAGTTTATTCCACATGTAACCCTTCTAGAAGTTCTAGAATCTGCCACAAAGACCATTCCTTGTCCTCCTTGGAATCTAATTGAAAGTATCCTTGTTCTTTGGTGATTTGGAGTCCTAATTCCTCTCCTTTTCAGCCCAAATTCGTGCCTCCCCTTCACCCTATAAATACTTGATGCCACAACACTCAAAAACCACCACCCTCTACCACAAATTCACACCACACCATCCACCACACCTCAAGAGCCTAAATTCACACAAATCCTCATTGTTGGCAGCAAGGAAGGAAGAAGGAGCCACCTGGAGCTTTTCTAGGTGTATTCAATCTTTGTTTTCAATGTTTAATTTATATTCTCTTTGTTTTGTTGTAAACATGAGGAACTAATTTTGTTTTGGCTAGGGGAGACTTTGAAACCATGATTATATTTGCAATATGAATTGATTAATTCCAGTTGTGATTTCATAAATTGTGAATGCAATTTACTTAATCGTTTGATGGATAACTTATTCTTGTTTGTTGATTAAGGGTGCACACTTAGTTTGCATGCATGAATTTGGGGCTAGAATATAAGGGAGTTTCACATAATCGTTACAAACTTATATTCACAAGTAGTTAAGGTTGTTTTCACAATAATGTTAAGTAAATTCCTAGCATGAGTATCATGATGTCATAGTTACAAGTGCTTTGTCAATACTTATGATTTTCATAGAACGTAATGATCTTTGATTGTATCTCTATTATGATGTCATGTAGGGGACTTTTGAAGAATGCTTTGGGTTGTCGTATGATGTCAACCAATCCAATAACTTAAGGAAAATCTGAGGGTTAATTAGTGATGTCACGGTTAATCTGGGGTGTTGAGGTTCATGGTTTATCGGAAAAGCAACTGGAAATCAATTTGTATGCAAGTGTGTCATGTGTGGAGAAGAATCCTTTAGCTATCTAATCATCCATCGTTTTTCCCAAATTCGTCCAAATCCTATTCAAGTCTTTTAGTCACTTGTTTTTATCTTAAATTCGTCAAAAACCCAATCCCCTTTATTTAGTTGTGTCAAATCTGTCCTAATTAGTGTTTTTGAGTGTTTTGAGTCAAAACCAAACCTATTTTCGTCCAAGTTGAGTCTTAGAGTCTAGTTTGAGTCTTTTTTATTGTTTTGTGTTGTTTTGAGTCTTCAAAGTTTGTTTTGAGTCATAAAAGTTAGTTAAGAGTCTTTTGAGTTTATTTAAGTGTTTTAAAACATATTTTCACATCTTTGAGTCGATTTTCATTAGATTAGCAATCCTTCCTAATCCCCGGCCTAGAACGATCCCTACTTATATCTATACTACAATTGTCAAAAAGAGGGTTTAATTTGTGTGCTATTATATATCACATCACTCTTTCATAGCAAGCTCAGTCATAACTCACATACCCTTTTCTATACCAAAATTCTTGCCTAATTTCAGAAATAAAAAGCATTCCTTCCTTACAAGCCCTTGCCGCAACTTTTAATTAAGTTTCCTTTAAATTTCTGATTTGATTTCCTATTTCTAGAAGCTTTGGACTTAATTTCTGTTTACCTAAATAACCTAGGGTTTTAATTCCTGAAATCCTATAAAGAAACATCCTTATAGCAGCCACAAAGTTTCATTCATTCACCATTCACGCCAGAAAATCATCCCATCCCTCTAACACATCCATACTTCACCATTCTCCATATTTTCTGCCCAAAACCAACCCTTGCCGTCCCCTACATCCATCCCAAACCTAAATCCATCATTCTACATCATCCATAACCCCCTAAACTCACCAAAACCTCTTGTGCCGTAGCAAAGGAGAGGAAGAAGATTGCTTGAAGATTCTAGCCATTCAACATTGGATCGTTGGAGTATTTAGGTGTTCTCTTTCTTATATTTACAATGTATAAATTTGTTTTCCTTTGTTTTGTGAACATGAGGAACTAAGCCTTTTGGCTAGGGGGCTATTCAATACCATGATTATGCTTGCAAGATGAATTGATTACATCCAATTGTTATTTCATAAGTTGTGAATTCAATTTGCTTAACTGTTTGATTGATAACTCATTCTTGTGTGTTGATTAAGGTGGCCACTTAGTTTTTCATGCAGGAATTTGAAGCTAAAATATAAGGGAATTTCACCTAATAGTTATAACCTTATCTTTGCTAGTAGTGAAGGTCGTTTATCGACGATCGCGTTAAGTGAATTCTTGGCAAACGTTTCATGCTTTTCATAGTAACAATTCCCTCGTCAATACTTATAGTTTTCATGAAACTTAATGATCTTTGATTGTACCTTTATTGTGCTTTTCACGTAAGGGACTTTTAGAGAATGTTTTGAGTTGTTGTATGCGCATTCCCACCCAATTCAATAACTTAAGGAAAACTTGAAAGTTAAAAAAGTGTTGTTCACGGTTAACTTGGGGTATTGAGTTTCATGATTTATTGAAAGAAGCAATTGGAAATCAAGTTGAATGCAAGTGTGTCATGTGTGGAGAAGAACCCTCTAGTTAGCCCATCATTCATCAATTCACCTAATTTAGTCTAAAGAATCTGTTTTCTTTGTTCTTGTCTTAATTTACTTAATTTTCGTCAAAACCAATTCCCCCATTAATTTAAGGTGTTAGATTAGTTAGAAATCAATTTAGTTGATGTTTTTAAGTGTTTTGAGTCAAGTGATAACTTAATTTCGTCCAGATTTGAGTAAAGTGTTCAAAACTGCCCAGAAAGTGTTTTTAAGGCAGTTTTGAGTGTTTGTTTGCTGTTTTGAGTCTTTTGATTCGTTTTGGTGTTTTATAGTTTAGTTTTGCATTCTTTGAGTCTAGTTGAGTGTTTAAACTTTGTTTTTACGATTTTGAGTCAGTTTAGAGTGATTTAGCAATCCCTCCTAATCCCCGGTTTAAGAACGATCTCTACTTACATATCTACTACAATTGTCAACAAGAGCGTTTAATTTGTGTGTTAAGTAATTTTCGCATCAAGAGCAGAAGCCTTGGACGTTTTGGCCATTCAAGCTTGGATTGTTGGAGCATTTCTAGGTGTATTCAATCTTTGTTTTCAATGTTTAATTTATATTCTCTTTGTTTTGTTGTAAACATGAGGAGCTAAACTTGTTTTAGCTAGGGGAGACTCTGAAACCATGATTATATTTGCAATATGAATTGATTAATTCCAGTTGTGATTTCATAAATTGTGAATGCAATTTACTTAACCGTTTGATGGATAACTTATTCTTGTTTGTTGATTAAGGGTGCACACTTAGTTTGCTTGCATGAATTTGGGGCTAGAATATAAGGGAGTTTCACATAATCGTTACAAACTTATATTCACAAGTAGTTAAGGTTGTTTTCACAATCATGTTAAGTAAATTCCTAGCATGAGTTTCATGATGTCATAGTTACAAGTGCTTTGTCAATACTTATGATTTTCATAGAACGTAATGATCTTTGATTGTATCTCTATTATGATGTCATGTAGGGGACTTTTGAAGAATGCTTTGGGTTGTCGTATGATGTCATCCAATCCAATAACTTAAGGAAAATCTGAGGGTTAATTAGTGATGTCACGGTTAATCTGGGGTGTTGAGGTTCATGGTTTATCGAAAAGCAACAAGAAATCAATTTGTATGCAAGTGTGTCATGTGTGGAGAAGGACCCTCTAGCTAGCTAATCACCCATCCATATCCCCAAATTCGTCCAAACCTTGTTTAAGTCTTTTAGTTACTTGTTTTTCTCTTAAATTCATCAAAAACCCAATCCACTTTATTTAGTTGTGTCAAATCTGTCCTAAAATGTGTTTTTGAGTCTTTTGAGTCAAAACCAATTCTATTTTCGTCCAAATTGAGTCCTAGAGTCTAGTTTGAGTCTTTTTGATTGTTTTGTGTTCTTTTGAGTCTTTTGAGTTTATTTTGAGTCATATAGGTTTAGTTAAGAGTCTTTGAGTTTGTTTAAGTGTTTTTAAGCATATTTTTGTATCTTTGAGTCAGTTTTCATTAGATTAGCAATCCCTCCTAATCCCCGGCCTAGAACGATCCCTACTTATATCTATACTACAATTGTCAAAAAGAGGTCTTTTGAGTTTTCATTAAATAGCTTAAACTACTAAAATAACTATGAACTAACAACATAAATGCACGAAAACAAGCTACCTATGTCGCCTAAATATGCTCCTATCAAATTCCCCCACACTTAGCTTTTGCTAGTCCTCGAGCAAAACAAATCAAACAAAACTAACAAAATGAAACAAACTCTAGACCTTCCAGCATGTACCTCAAGGATTTCCAATGCACATGACATATCAAAGAACATCATTCCCACGGTTTCTAGCTTTCTTTACACTTTAGCAAACACATAACCATAGTTACCACTTACTAGTTCACATTTAATCAATTAAAACAACGTTTTGGAAGTAGTAACATGCCTTAGAGAATTTTCTCAATTCCTCACTAGAATACTCTCTATTTTCACACAGATTTTCTAACTACACTCCCTACACTAGGTATATGTGAGAAGATTGATGTAAACATGTAGACTAACACTCACATATGTTATAACAAAGAAAGCATTTTCTGGAATCATGACAATGATATGTAAATGATCTCATGAATGGAATGCTACTACTTAGAACGAGAACCAGTGATTCCATATGCTCATACCACATTCAAACTCCACATATTGAACACATAACATCAAGATAGAAGTTGAGGGTTGTAACAGGGTTAAGGGTATTGGTTAACAAAGAAAGGTGAAGGATAAACAAGGGTTCTTAAAGCAATAGGAAGCAAAGTAATGAAATTGACACTTAAACTCACTTTTAATGACAGAAATCAACTTTTAAACACAAGGGAAGATTCATGCAACATTTAGGGTCAAATCCACTCTTTTGGACCCTTCCTTCAACAACCAACACTTGTGAGATCATTCTCACTTATTTCTCACTCTTTTTCTTTCTTTTCAACACTTTTCTATTTTCTTTTTATTTTCCACGAATTTTTTTTTCTTTATTTCCTTCTTTTGCCGTGCCCTATCATCTTCCCCCACACTCGTTTTCTGCAATATATTGATCAAAAGGAGTTCATTCTAAGTCGTGCTTCACTATCCTTTAAGAACAAGGGTATGGGAAGTCCTAATCTAGGCTAGGTAAGGATAATGTGGCTAACAAAGAAAATAGGCTTGAAAAGGCTCGAAAGGGTTAATCCTACAATACATATGAAAAGGGATAGGCTTTTTGGCTTTGGCTTGACTAACAACTTCATCTTATTGTATGTTATGCAATCAATATCATGCTTTGAATGAAATGGGCATGAGTTCTAGTATTTGGAACTATAATGACATACATTCCAAGTAGCAACCAAGCAAAGAATGATGAGATCATGCAACGACTTTAGAAAACAAGAAATCACAGATTATAATCTCCAAAGAACGTTATAGGCTCAAGTCTCTCAAGGATGTAGCTTTAGTTTGAGTTCCTTCCTTCAAGCATGTTACAAAAACTGATTTTCTCTTTGTAATTACATGTGAATTCGTAAACTATAACCATAACCAAGCATAAACCAAAGCGTAAATCAAACTTCCATCCACGTTTACAACATTCTTTAATAGTCATGCAATTACAAACCAAATCCTCATCATTGTGTTGGAAGGTATCCTAAGACACAAACAAACACACAAAAACAACTTTAAAACAACTCTTTTTGGGTTTTTCAAAACTCTTGCAATTTTTTTGTAAATTTTCGGATTTTCTGATCCAAACACATAAAAACACTTCAAAACACACTAAAATCACTTAAAACAGTGAGAAACAACATTAGAAGTGATAGGTGATAAAATCCCACGAAAATCATGCAAAAACAACTTGTTTACCCCCCCAATACTTAAATCAAACATTGTCCTCAATGTTTCAAACAAAGACTCACATTCAAACAAACAACATAAACTAACATGACGAAATAAAAACAATAAAGAGAGAAGTTTAGGAACGCAAATCTGATTGTTTGGAATAAATTGTTGGATTGCCTAAGTCCTCTCTAGTTGAATGCATGGGTTGCCTCCCAAGAAGCACTTGCTTTAATGTCTTGCAGCCGGACGAACTCTCTTCTTAGCATCAATTGGAACCCACGACATGGAATATATCTTTGAATGGAAGGTGATACTTGAAATGATCCGGTAATGGTTTAAATTCAAGATTGGGTGCCTGAATCATCAACAACCTCTTAGTATAAAAGGAAATTGAAATTGGAGGGGGTGGCTTACTGATGTGATAAAAGATAGCACTCAAATAAAACCCTCTTTTTGACAATTGTAGTATAGATATAAGTAGGGATCGTTCTAGGCCGGGGATTAGGAGGGATTGCTAATCTAATGAAAATTGACTCAAAGATGTAAAAATATGTTTTAAAACACTTTAAATAGACTCACAAGACTCTTACTAAATTATATGACTCAAAACAAACTTTAAAGACTCAAAACAACCAAAAACAACCAAAAAGACTCAATTTAGACTCTAGGACTTAATTTGGACGAAAATACACTTGGTTTTGACTCTAAAGACTAAAAAAGGCTCTTTTGGACAGATTTGGAACAAGTAAGAAAAGGGGTTTTGATTTTAGACGAATTTAAAAGAAAACAAGTAACTTAAAACTTTAGAACAGATTTTGGACAAAAATAAGAAAAACTAATGGATGATGGGATAGCCAAGGGATACTTCTCCACACATGATACGTTCTAACATAAATTGATTTCCAGTTGCTTTTCCGATAAACCATGAACCTCAACACCCCAGATTAACCGTGAATTGCACTAATTAACCCTCAGATTTTCCTCACGTTATTGAATTGGATGATTGCATACGACAACTCAAAGCATTCCCCACAAGTTCCCTACATGAATTGCATAATAGAGATACAAGCAAGAATCATTAAGTTCTTTGAAAACCATAAGCATTGACGAAGCACTCGTTACTATGAATTGCATGAAACTTATGCCAAGAATTTACTTAACATGATTGTGAAAACAACCTTAACTACTTGTGAATATTAGTTTGTGACGATTATGTGAAACACCCTAATATTCTAGCCCCAAATTCAAGCATGCAAATTAAGTAGGCCTCCCTAATAAACATACAAGAATAAGTTATCCGTCAAACGGTTAAGTAAATTGCGTTCACAATTTATGAAATCACAACTGGACTCAATCAACTCATATTATAAATGTAATCATGGTTTCAAAGCATCCCTAGGCTAAAACGAGTTTAGCCTCTCATGTTCATGACAAAACAAAGCAACATAGATTTAAACATTAATAATAAAGGATAGATTACACCTAGAAACGTCCAACACTCCAACTTGAATGCACAAACGCCCAAGGCTTGGTCTTCCTTCTCCTCCTCCTTGCTAAATCACGGCAAAGGGTCTATGATGGTGTATGGAGGTTGGGATGGAGGTGTAGAAGTAGGGGGATGATGGATGGGTGGTTGTAAGGTCACGGCAAAGGATGGTTGTGTTTATGAATGAATGATTGTTGTGTGAAGGGTGGTGCCCTAAATGGTGCGGCAAAGGGCTGTTTATATAGGCTAGTTTGGCACACTTAGTGAAGGAAAAGGATTGCCTAATCCTATTGAAAAAGGGTTAATTCAAGGCAGAAATCAAGTGGGATTGGGAATAGGAATTTTGGCTAGGAATTAGGGAGTCCTAGAAGGCTAGGTGCGGCACACATGTAGGGATAGGATTAGGTGTTCTAGAAACTGTGTTTAAGGCAGATTTCCTAATCCTAAAGGGCCTAGGATATGTGATATAAGAGAAGGAAAAGGTTTTCAATTCCTAAACCTACTAGGAGGGGTGTCTTGCGGCATTGGTATGGATAAGTCTTCTAGAAACTGAAATAGGTGTTTAAATGTGTAATTGATTCTCCCTAAGTAGCTAGGTTTAAGCCCCCACCTGATTTGGATAGGATAGAATAGGATAATGTTAGAGATAGGATAGGATAAGGTTTCTAGGATAGGATAAGATAAGGTTGGATAAGGTTCCTTGTTTCTTGCTTCTTCCTTATCTTGATTGTATTAGGACTTCTTCCACCAGATTTGTAGCCTTTCCTAACTCTTCTAGTCTTCAATTTCGTCCATCCTCTTTGCTCCATGATTAAGCTATCCAATCTATGCCCAAAAATGCTCCAAATAGCCTCAAAATGCACTTTCTTGCTCCCTTTGCCATTAGAACCTAAAAACACACGAAAATACTTTAAAAGACTAAAACAACTATGAATTAATAACATAAATGCATGAAAACAAGCTAAGTAAGTCGCCTAAATATGCTCCTATCACTTACCTATGTCCTCCAACAAGAATTCAAGGATAAACACATCTTCTTTGAACATTTCAGGAACTTTGCCCTTGGACAGATTTGGTGTGAGGATTGTTCCTTGTCCTGTGTCATAAAATTCAACTTCTTTGGGGTTGTTTGTCTCAAGAACGTCCTCTTTGATGAATTGTTGATATTCCCTACTTTGCACCTTTGGAAGGGCTTCCAAGATGTCTTTTTCACTTTCTTCTTCCTTGGAATTCATGAACCTGCAAGAAATAAGGACATTGGGTGGAATGGGGTTAGAAATAATTAAATTTGGAACAACCTTACCTAAATTGGATGGTGTAGGAGCAATAAGTGCTAGCGGCAAAGGTGTTTCCACCCTTGCCGTGGGTTGGGTGTATTCCTCTTCCTCAAATTGCAATCTTTCATCTTCCTTGTGATTTGATTTTGATGGTTGAGGGTCCGTTCCAACCTCGTTGCCACTTCTCAATATGATTTCCTTGGCAGTTTCAAATCCTCCCTTCGAATTTGCAATGGTTGAACTAGGGAGTTTGCCTTGGTTTTGAAACTGTCCTACGAACTCCGCGATCTGGCCAATTTGCTTTTCCAAGTGGTCCAACCTTTTGTCTTGATTTTGCATTGCTTTGTTTTGATTTTCTTGCCCCTTAGACAAATTGGTGAGTAACTTAATAAGCATATCATTATACAAAGACGTACCTAAATTTGTTTGGGTAGGTTGTGGTGGCTGCATAGGTGTTGTATAGAACTCCTCATATGGCTGCCAATATTCTCCTTGTTAAGCCTCCTTGGCTTGATTTTGTGAGCCCTGCACAAAAGAAATTAATTCATTAAGAATTTGATTATAATCTATTGACGAACCTGAGTTTGGTTGGGCATATTGTATATGAGGTTGTGGTGGCTGCATAGGTCTTGAATAGAACTCCTCATATGGCTGCCAATATCCTTCTTGTTGAACATTTTGAGGTTCCCACCACATAGAGTTTGAATGATCACTCCAATCCGAATTGTAAGTATTGGAAAACACGTTGTTCCTTGATTGAAGATCAAATGTACCAACACTTTGCATTTGGGACCTTTCCATGAGCTGTGACAAAAGAGAAGCATTATCAAGTGCCATGTTGTGCTTCTCTAGTACCTAACATCAACAAAAGAAAACAACACACAAATCAGAAACTTAAAACTAAAATACATAAATCGAAACAAAGGGAAACAACGGGGGATTAGCAAAGTTGCTAATCCCCGGCAACGGCGCCAAAAATTTGATGTGATATATAATAGCACTCAAATTAATCCACACCACCCAAAACAAGTCCTAATGAAGAAGAGACGTTGCAACATGAAGAGAAGGCTGCTAGCATGCCCACGGCAAGGATACAACCACCTAAGGACCAAAATTCATCCATTCCATCCCATTCGGCCACCAAAGGTAAGTTGGGTTCAAATTCGATTAATTCTAACCCCGTTCCACCCAATGTTCCTTTTCCTCACAGATTTTTGCAAATAAAGAAGGAGGAGCATGAGAAAGACATTCTTGAGACGTTTAGGAAAGTTCAAGTTAATATCCCGCTCCTAGATGCCATAAAGCAAGTGCCCAAATACGCCAAATTCTTGAAGGAATTATGCACTACAAGGAAGAGGGCTTCACATAAAGAGGTAGTGAGGGTAAGTGAAAACGTTTCCACTGTTTTACAAAGAAAGTTACCACCAAAGTGCAAAGATCCAGGTAGCTTTACAATTCCTTGTATTATTGGCCAAACTAAGTTCGAACATGCTATGTTAGACTTAGGAGCTTCAATTAACGTCATGCCATACTCTATTTATGCTTCAATGAACCTTGGTGAATTGAAAAATGATGGTGTGATTATTCTGTTGGCCGATAGATCTAATGCCTATCCAAAGGGCGTATTGGAAGATGTCTTAGTGCAGGTGAATAATTTGATCTTTCCGGCGAATTTCTACGTTCTTGAAATGGAAGAAACCACCCATGCTCCATCCTTGCCGCTTCTTCTTGGGAGGCTATTCATGAAGACGGCCCGAACTAAGATAGAAGTGTTCAAAGGCACTTTAACTATGGAATTTGATGGGGAAGTGATTGATTTTAATATTTCTGAAACTATGAGATTTCCTAATGATGATCACTCATGTTTCTCTATTGATATTCTTGATTCTCTGGCGCAAGCACACCTTGATCAATTACATGGAGATGCACTTGAAACGGTCATCACAAGTGGCATAGAAGTGAAGGATCACATGGCTGCCACCATAGCAACCCACGGCACACAATTGCAATCCCATGCCGTGGCCTTTGATGAGGAATTAATTGAGACCGTGGCAGCCCTAGAGTCATTGCCACGGCTCCAAGGTAAGTCCCCTAGTCCAATTTCAACTAATAAGTTGCTTCCTTCTACAGAACAACCACCTACCCTTGAGCTCAAACCCTTGCCAAATCACTTGAAGTATGTGTTCTTGGGTGAGCAAGACACATTGCCCGTCATTGTGGCATCATCACTCACGGCACAAGAAGAGGAGAAATTGGTGAGGGTTCTCAAAGAGCACAAGACGGCCATTGGGTGGACTTTGGCCAATATCAAGGGCATAAGCCTTACCACGTGCATGCATCGAATTCTCATGGAAGAAGGCGCCAAACCATCAAGGGAAGCCCAAACGTCGACTCAACCCACCAATGATGGAAGTCGTGAAGAAGGAAATCATCAAACTACTTGATTGTGGTGTCATCTATCCTATCTCGGATAATTGTTGGGTTTCACCGGTCCAAGTAGTTCCCAAGAAGTCCGGAGTCACGGTGGTGAAGAATGAAGAAGATGAACTTGTGCCTACACGCATTCAAACCGGTTGGAGAGTGTGCATTGACTATAGGAAGCTAAATGCCTCAACAAGGAAAGATCACTTCCCCTTGCCATTCATCGATCAAATGCTTGAAAGGTTAGCCGGTCATTCTTTTTATTGCTTTCTTGATGGTTATTCGGGTTTTAATCAAATTGTCATAGCGCCGGATGATCAAGAAAAGACCACCTTTACTTGTCCATTTGGTACTTTTGCATATCGTCGTATGCTATTTGGTTTATCCAATGTACCGGCCACTTTCCAACGATGCATGGTAAGTATATTCTCGGATTATGTTGAGAAAATAATTGAAGTATTTATGGATGATTTTAGTGTGTTTGGAGACTCATTTGATGATTGTTTGCATAATCTTACTTTAATCTTGAAAAGATGCATGGAAACTAACCTTGTTTTGAATTGGGAAAAATGTCATTTTATGGTTAAACAAGGCATAGTTTTGGGTCATATCATCTCTGAAAAAGGAATTGAAGTTGATAAGTCTAAAATAAATCTTGTATGTTACTTACCCTCTCCTACTTCAGTTAGAGAAGTTCGTTCTTTTCTTGGCCATGCAGGATTCTATAGGCGATTTATCAAGGATTTCTCCAAGATTGCACAACCCCTATGCCGTCTCCTACAAAAAGAAGTGGCTTTTGAGTTCAACGAGGAGTGTGAGAAGGCATTCAAGCATCTCAAGGACATGCTTACCACGGCACCCATAATCATTCCACCAGATTGGACGTTGCCTTTTGAGCTAATGTGTGATGCATCCGATTATGCAATAGGGGCTGTTTTGGGCCAAATGAAGAATAAGCAACCACACATCATATATTATGCTTCCCGAACCTTGAATGATGCTCAATTAAATTACTCTACCACTGAAAAAGAACTTCTTGCCGTTGTGTTTGCTTTAGATAAGTTTCGTTCATATTTACTTGGTACTAAAGTGATTGTATATTCTGACCATGCAGCTCTAAGGTACTTATTCACCAAAAAGGAGGCCAAACCAAGGCTAATTCGATGGATGCTTCTTCTCCAAGAGTTTGACATTGAAATTCGAGACAAGAAAGGGAGTGAGAACGTGGTTGCTGACCATCTAAGTCGTTTGGTGTGCAATGAGGACTCTTTACCCATCCAAGAGACATTCCTTGATGAGCAATTGCTGTCAATTAAGGTATGTGAACCTTGGTATGCCGATTTGGTGAATTTTGAGAGGAGCATATTTATGCGACTTAGTTGCTTGTTTTCGTGCATTTATGTTATTAGTTCCTAGTTATTTTAGTTCTTTAAGCCTCTTTTGTGTGTTTTCAGGTTCATAAGACGTATTTTGGCAAAAGGATGCATTTTGGAGCCTTTTAGAGCAGTTTTGGGCTTATTATGGATAGCTTGTATATGGAGCAAGGTGGATGGACGAATTTGGAGTCAAAAGAGGTTAGAAACATGCTACAAATCAGAAAAGGAAAGTTCATGACAAAGAAGATAAGGAAAGTGCAAGAAAAGAGGAAACATTATCCAAAACCTTATCCAACCTTATCTTATCCAAACCTTATCCTATCTTGTCCTAACCTAATCTTGTTCCACCTTAATCCTAGCTACAAGTGGACCTAAAAACCTAATTTCTAAAGGCCCTATCTGACCCTAAAAACCTACAAGTGGACCTAAAAACCTAGTTTAGTCTAAAACATTGAGGACAATGTTTAGTTCAAGTGTGGGGGGTAACATTCTGTTTTGAACTATTTTTGCATGAAATTCGTAGGGTATTACCACCTAACATGTCTAAACTTGTTTCCCACTGTTTTAAGTGTTTTTAACATGTTTTGAAGTCTTTTTATGTGTTACTTTGAAAAAATCCGAAAAACAGTTTGAAACAACTAAAAAGAGTCTGTTTGAGTCAGTTTTGTGTTTGTTTTTGTGTGTTTGTGTCTTAGGATACCTTCCAACACAATGATGAGGATTTGATTTTTATGTGCATGGCTGTGAAAGAGAGTTATAAACATGGATGGAAGTTTGATATATTCTTGGTTTATACTTGGTTATAGTTGTTGTTTATGAATTCATGTTTAATCCCAAAGAAAGAAAAAAAAAAGTTTTTGTAATATGCTTGAAGGAAGGAACTTAGAATAACATTACAACCCTGAGAGACTTGAGCTTTAAACATTCTTTGGAGAGTATTAATCTGTGATTCTTGTTTTCAAACTCGTTGCATGATCTCATTATTCTTGCTTGGTTGCTAATTAGAAGGCGTTTCATCACTTAGTTCCAAATGCTAGAACTTGCATCCATTCCATTCAAAGCATGATTGCATAATTTATATCAAGATGAAGTGTGTAGTGAAGCCATCAACCAAACAGCCAACCCATGCACTATATATTGTAGGTCATAACCCCCATTGAGCCATTGTTAGCCTTTGTTCCTTGTTTACCCATATCATCCCTACCTAGCCTAGATTAGGACCACCCATACCCTTGTTCTTGAAGCATAGTAAGCATGACTTAGAGGGAATCCTTTCGAGTATGCAAAACAACAAGTGTGGCGGAATTTGTGTGTGTGTGTTGATATGCCACAAAAAGAAATAAGGCATGAAAAAAAAAAATCGTGCAAAAAGAAAAAGAAAAGAAAAAGTTGTGAAAAGAAAGAAAAAAAGTATGAAATAAGTGAAAATATGCTCACATGTTTGTGGTAGTTGAAGAAAGGGCCCAAAACGTGGAATATGGCCCTAAGAGTTGTGTGAATTTTTCCCCTTGTGTGTCTAAGTGAGTTTATGTAATCATAAGTGATTCTAAGTGTCAAATTTCAATACTTTGCTTGCTATTGCTTAAAGAACGTTTGTTATCCTTACCTTTCATTGTTAGCCAATCGCCCTTAACCCATTACAACCCTTATGCTTTAATCTTGATCATTATGTTTTCAATAATGTGGAGTTTGGAATTGATGTAAGCATATGGTGTCCCTGGTTCTCGCATCTAATTAGTAGCATTCCTTTCATGAGATCATATTCATATACATCCCAGAAAAGTGCTTTCCTTGTTATAAACATATGTGGGTGTTTAGTTTCATATTTACATCAATCTTCTCACATATACTTAGTGTAGGGTGTGTAACCAGAAATTCTGTGTGAAAATAAGAGAGTATCTTGTAAGGAATTAAGTGAATTCTCTAAGGCATATTACTACATTCAAATGTTGTTTTAAATTGATTAAATGAGAACTAGTAAGTAGTGATTATGATTACGTATGTGCCTAAGCGTAAGGATGACTAAAATCTATGTGAGTAATGATCTTGAACATGTCATGTGCATTAAGAATCCCTGAGACCATTGTTGGAAGGTTTAGGTTTTGTTTTGTTTTTCCGTTTTGCTCGAGGACTAGCAAAAGCTAAGTGTGGGGGAATTTGATAGGAGCATATTTATGCGACTTAGTTGCTTGTTTTCGTGCATTTATGTTATTAGTTCTTAGTTATTTTAGTTCTTTAAGCCTCTTTTGTGTGTTTTCAGGTTCATAAGACGTATTTTGGCAAAAGGATGCATTTTGGAGCCTTTTAGAGCAGTTTTGGGCTTATTATGGATAACTTGTATATGGAGCAAGGTGGATGGACGAATTTGGAGTCAAAAGAGGTTAGAAACATGCTACAAATCAGAAAAGGAAAGTTCATGACAAAGAAGATAAGGAAAGTGCAAGAAAAGAGGAAACATTATCCAAAACCTTATCCAACCTTATCTTATCCAAACCTTATCCTATCTTGTCCTAACCTAATCTTGTTCCACCTTAATCCTAGCTACAAATGGACCTAAAAACCTAATTTCTAGAGGCCCTATCTGACCCTAAAAGGGTGTCACACCTTTCCCTCTTTTATGCCTTCTAGAATACCCAAAATCAGCCATAAGACACTTAGTTTCTAGAAGGCCCAATTTTGGACGAAAATTCTTAACCTATTTCTAATTGGATTCTGATTTTAATTGGCCCTTTTTTCTCTTGGATTTGGATTGTGTAAGTCCATATCTGAAACCAATTGGGCTAGGACTTAATTCCCAAACCCATGCCACAACTTAGGGGCCCAAAAACACTTGTATCAGCTAGGTTAACCCTAAATCTGTTTGCTAGGGTTTTGGCCATGCTATATAAATATACCCATTAGTGTGCCGCACCCCCCAACAGATAACCTACGCAGCCATTCATCATTCATCATAGAAATTCGTCCAAAAACACCCTAGGGCAGAAAAACACCCCAAAACACCATTCTAGCGCCCAGAAAATACAAGCAGCCGCTCCACCTTCTTCCACCTCTTTGCCGAGTTCTCCACCACCTTCCAACCATCAAACACCCATCCACACTCAACCTACACCCCTTGCCGTGCCGCTACACCACCCAAAATCCATTCTACATCATCAAAACAGCCCAGAAATTATCATCATCCAATCTGCCGCAAGCAAAGGAAAGGAGACAGTTTCACACAATTGTTTGGCTCTTCATTCTGAGTTGTTGAACAATTTTAGGTGTATTCTATCTTAAATTTCAATGTTTAATTCATGTAATCTTTGTTTTGCTTTGAGAATGATTGGCTAAATTCGTTTTGGCTAAGGGTGTATTCGAAACCATGATTATATATGTGAATTAAGTTGATTACTTCCAGTTATCGTTGCATAAGTCGTGAATACAATTTGCTTAACCGTTTGATTTAGAACTTATTCTTGTATGTTGATTGAGAGTGCACGCTTAATTTGCATGCTTGAATTTGGTGCTAGGATATAAGTTTGTCTCACCTAATCGTTATGAATTTATATTCACAAGTAGTGAAGGTCGCTAGTCACGATCATGTTAAGTAGATTCCTGGCAAGAGTATCATGCTTTTCATAGTTACAAATGCCTTGTCGATGCTTATGATTTCCAAAGAACGTAATGATTCTAACTTATGTCTTTATCATGCTGTTCATATAGAGAATTTGTTAGGAATAATTTGTTTGCGATGCATATTCATCCAATTCAATGATTCTAGGGAAATCTGAAGGTTAATTTAAGCGGACCTAATTAACTTGGAGTGTCGAGGTTCATAACTTATTGAAGTGATAACTGGAAATTGATTTATGTTGCATATATTTCATGTGTGGAGAAGAACCCCTTAGCTATTCCATCATCCATTGATTCATCACAATTTTGTCTTACAATCTGTTTTCTTTACAATCTGCCCATTTAGTTTAAATTCGTCCAACCATAATCCCCCCATATTTTGTTGAGTCTTAGTCATTCAAATCTGTTTTATTTTGTGTTTTTAAGCATTTGGAGTCATAAACACTTTCAAATTCGTCCAAATCAAGTTCTAGTTTCTGTTTGAGTCAATTTGATTGTTTTAGGCAGTTTTGAGTGTTTCAAATTTGTTTTGAGTCATAGTAGTCTTGTTAAGAGTCTTTAAGTTTAGTTTTTGTGTTTTTAAGTCAATTCAAATTAGATTAGCACCCCTAGTTAAT
Source organism: Pyrus communis (assembly GCF_041283825.1). Taxonomy (NCBI): domain Eukaryota; kingdom Viridiplantae; phylum Streptophyta; class Magnoliopsida; order Rosales; family Rosaceae; genus Pyrus; species Pyrus communis. Next base: position 25,321,881 of record NC_142569.1, read on the forward strand.
CCCCGGTTAGAACGATCCGTACTTACATCATTACTACAATTGTCACAAATAGGGTTTAATTTGTGTGTCAACATAACTTACACATCAAATTTTTTGGTGTCAAAACGTGTTCCAAGTACCCTAGCTAGGCACCAACGTGATAAATTAAAGAATGAGGCACGATTTTATGTATGGGATGACCCATATTTGTGGAAGTTTTGTGTAGATCAGATTGTGCGTCGTTGTGTGCATGATTGTGAGTTTAATTCGATTCTAACCTTTTGTCACACTTATGCATGTGGTGGGACATTTTGGCACACAACGCACTGCCCTTAAAGTGTTAGAATGTGGTTTTTATTGGCCTACGATCTTTGAAGATGCTAGAACTTTTTGTTTAACTTGTGATCGCTGTCAACGAATGGGAAATATAGGTGCAAGGGACCAAATGCCGCAAACACCCATCTTTAATGTTGAAATTTTTGATGTTTGGGGCTTTGATTTCATGGGCCATTTCCCATCTTCGTTTGGTTTTACTTATATTTTGCTTGTGGTGGATTATGTCTCAAAATGGGTGGAAGCCAAGGCCACCCGTACTAATGATTCTAGAGTTGTTGCAGATTTTATAAAGACTAACATTTTTGCTAGATTTGGGATGCCTCGAGTGCTTATTAGTGATGGAGGGTCTCACTTTTGCAATCGTACCATAGAGGCATTGCTCAAGAAGTATCAAGTCACACATAAGGTTTCAACACCTTACCATCCCCAAACCAATGGCCATGCCGAGGTGTCCAATAGAGAAATCAAGCAAATCTTGGACAAGGCCATTGGACCAACAAGAAAAGATTGGAGTGTGTGTTTGGAGGATGCATTATGGGCTTATAGAACGGCTTACAAGACACCCATAGGCATGTCCCCTTTTCGGCTAGTCTATGGCAAGCCATGTCATCTCCCCGTAGAGTTAGAACACAAGGCTCATTGGGCAATCAAGACATTCGACATGGACATAGATGAGGCTGGAATGCATAGAAAGTTGCAATTGAATGAGTGATGTGATATATAATAGCACACAAATTAAACCCTCTTTTTGACAACTGTAGTATAGATATAAGTAGGGATCGTTCTAGGCCGGGGATTAGGAGGGATTGCTAATCTAATGAAATTTGACTCAAAGATATAAAAATATGCTTCAAAACACTTAAATAAACTGAAAGACTCTTAACTAAACTTATATGACTCAAAACAAACTTAAAAGACTCAAAACAACACAAAACAATAAAAAAAGACTCAGACTAGACTCAAGGACTCAATTTGGACGAAAATAGAATTGGTTTTGACTCAAAACACTCAAAAACACACTTTAGGACAGATTTGACACAACTAAATAAAGGGGATTGGGTTTTTGACAAATTTAAGATAAAAACAAGTAACTAAAAGACTTAAAGAAACTTTGGACGAATTTGGGGATATGGATGGGTGATTAGCTAGCTAGAGGGTCCTTCTCCACACATGCCACACTTGCATACAAATTGATTTCCAGTTGCTTTTCGATAAACCATGAACCTCAACACTGATAGGAGCATATTCATGCGACTTAAATGGCTTGTTCTCGTGCATTTACGTTATGTTTCTTTAGTTATTTTAGTACTTTAAGCTATTTTCGTGTGTTTGTAGGTTCTAAGGGCAAGGTATGCAAAAGGATGCCTTTTGGAGCCTTTTGGAGCAAATTAGAGATTGGAATGGATATCATATGCTTGGAGCCAAGAGGATGGACGAAATTGAAGACTTGAAGTAGGAAAGTTAAATCCTAAAAGACCTCATGTTTGAGCATCATTGAAGACTCCTACGCATTTTAGAACACAAAAACACATTCCTTGCAACCTTAGGACATTGTCGTGTGTTTCCTTGTGTCTCCCTTCCTTGCCATGCAAGGAAGGGCTTTGTTCCCTATTTTAAACACTTAAACCATTCACCACATATCATTCACTTAACATATCATTCACCACATATCATTCACTTAACATATCATTCACCACATATCATTCACTTATCATATCATACACTCCCACATATCATTACTTATCATCACCACTTATCACTTATCATAATCACATATCATTACTTATCATCACCACTTATCACCTTTCTCCCAAAACCATTCACATGCATTCCATCCTTTAAAACATTGCACATGCACTCCCTTTAATTAATTAAGCCACATGCACTCCCATCCATTTCATCATTGCAGCCAACACATGCTTTCACATGCATTTTCAGATTGTCCCCTTGCACATGCAGCCACATATTCATTGCACATGCAATTCCAACCCACATGCATCCTTTAATCATTCAAACATGCAGCCACATTCCCTCCTAGCTGTCATGTTCCCCCCATTTCACCTATAAATAAGCATCCATTGCATTCATTCTCATTCATACACATTTCAGTCACAAAACTCTTCCATTTTCAGAATGTAGACCATCAAACTCCCTTGTGCCGTGCTCTCCCTTATAATCCAAACACCATCCTTCCATTTCCACCACTCCTCTTCCATTCCTCCACCACTCCCCAAACCATTCACACCATCAAACTATCCTTAGCCCTTGTGCTACAACGAAGAGGAAGATAAGAGGGCCTAAACGTTCATACAATTCAAGTTTGAGTTGTTGGAATGTTTAGGTGTTTCTTTGATTTCAATGTTTAATTTCAATACTCTTTGTTTTGTACGTATGAGGAATGGAAGAGAAGAGTGCTTAAACGTTCATACAATTCAAGTTTGAGTTGTTGGAATGTTTAGGTGTTTCTTTGATTTCAAAGTTATGAGGAATTCGAAATATATGTTTATGCTTGCATTTTGATTTGATTACTTCTAATTGCGTTTCATAAGTTGTGGATTCAATTCGTTTAACTGTTTGATTGATAACTTATTTATGTATGTTTATTGAGAGTGCACACTTAATTTTCATGCATGAATATGACGCTAGAATATAAGTGAGTTTCACCTAATTGTTACGAACTTATATTCACAAGTAGTGGAGGTTGCTTATAAACAATCGCGTTAAACGAATTCTTGGCAATAGTTTCATGCGTATTCCATAGTAACGAATGCCTCGTCAACACTTATAGTTTTCATAATGCTTAATGATCTTTGATTGTATCTTTATTGTGCTTTTCACGTAAAGGACTTTTGGAGAATGTGGTGAATTGCGTTGCGCTAACCCATCCAATTCATTAACTTAAGGAGAACTTGACAGTTAATTTAAGTGGACCTAATTAACTTGGAGCGTTGAGAATTAATGGTTTATTGAAATGCAATTGGAAATCTTTTTATTATGCAAGTGTAACATGTGTGGAGATGAACCCCGTAGCTAACTTTCCATCCATTCAATTCCATCAATTTGTTCTTTCTTTTCTTGTTTCTGTTTTCATGTTTAATTTAACTTGTTGTTCAATTACGTTAAACATGTGGAACTAATTTCTTTTTTTAGTTAGAGGCGAATTTGAAGCCATGTACATATGTTGGTTATGATTTGATTTACTCCAGTTATGAATTCATGAAATTTAGATGTGGTTTACTTTTCTGTTTTGATTAAGAACTTGTTTATGTATGTGGGTTGAGGGTCGACACTTAATTTGCATGCCTAAACTTGATGCTAGGATATAAGGGAATTTCACCTAATCGTTATGAACTTATATTCATGAGTAGTAAAGATCGCTAGTCACGATTGTGTTTAGTAAACCCTAGGCTGGATTAACATGCGTATTCCATAGTTATGAATGCCTAGTCGATGTTTATGATTTCCGTTGAACTTAATGATCTTTGTTGAATGTCTCTATCATGCGTATTCCATGGTTAGGGACTTTGATTAGGAATAATTTGGTTGTAATGTGTATCCCATTCAATCCAATGAATCTAGGGAAATCTGAAAGTTAGTTTAAGCGAACCTAATTAACTTGGAGCATTGTCATTCATCGTTTGTTGAAGTCATAACTGGGAGTCAAATTATATGCTTATGTTCATGTGTGGAGAAGGAACCCTCTAACTAGTTTTTCATCATTCTATTTTATCAATTTCGTTTTTATAATTTGTTTTAATTAGAATCTGTGCATTTAGTTTAAATTCATCCAAAACCAATCCCCCATTTATTTTAAAGTGTTAGATTAGTTAGAAATACATTTAGTTTGTGTTTATAAGTGTTTTGTTTCATTTTGTTTCCCAAATTCGTCCAAAGTACTCAAGGTGCTCAAAACTGCCCAGAAAGTGATTTTAAGGCAGTTTCGAGTGCTTTGGGTACTGTTTGAGTCTTTTGGTTTGTTTTAGTGTTTTAAAGTTTAGTTTTACATTCTTTGAGTCTAGTTTAGTGTTTTATATTATGTTTTTACGTTTTTGAGTCAAATCCAAGTGATTAACAATCCCTCCTAATCCCCGGTCCAGAACGATCCCTATTTATACATATACTACAATTTGACGAAAAGAGGGTTTAATTTGTGTGCGTTTAAATCACGAATCAAACACCCCAGATTAACCGTGACATCACTAATTAACCCTCAGATTTTCCTTAAGTTATTGGATTGGATGACATCATACGACAACCAAAAGCATTCTTCAAAAGTCCCCTACATGACATCATAATAGAGATACAATCAAAGATCATTACGTTCTATGAAAATCATAAGTATTGACAAAGCACTTGTAACTATGACATCATGATACTCATGCTAGGAATTTACTTAATATGATTGTGAAAACAACCTTAACTACTTGTGAATATAAGTTTGTAACGATTATGTGAAACTCCCTTATATTCTAGCCCCAAATTCATGCGTGCAAACTAAGTGTGCACCCTTAATCAACAAACAAGAATAAGTTATCCATCAAACGGTTAAGTAAATTGCATTCACAATTTATGAAATAACAACTGGAATTAATCAATTCATATTGCACATATAATCATGGTTTCAAAGTCTCCCCTAGCTAAAACAAGTTTAGCTCCTCATGTTTACAACAAAACAAAGAGAATATAAATTAAACATTGAAAACAAAGATAGAATACACCTAGAAACAGTCCAGGTGGCTCCTCCTTCCTTCCTTGCTGCCAACAATGGGGATTTATGTGAATTTAGGCTCTTGAGGTGTGGTGGATGGTGTGGTGTGAATTTGTGGTAGAGGGTGGTGGTTTTTGAGTGTTGTGGCATCAAGTATATATAGGGTGAAGGGGAGGCACGAATTTGGGCTGAAAAGGAAAGGAATTAGGACTCCAAATCACCAAAGAACAAGGATACTTTCAATCAGATTCCATGGAGGACAAGGAATGGTCCTTGTGGCAGATTCTAGAACTTCTAGAAGGGTTACATGTGGCATAAACTTAATGCACGAAAATAGGGTTTCTAGAACTTGATATTTAGGTGATTTAATGTGAAAAGGAGTCCTCTTTGAAGTTGGAATTAAGGTAGGAAAAGATTAGGATAGGATAAGATAAGATAAGGTTGGATAAGGTTTGGATAAGATAAGGAAATTTGGATAAGGTTCCTTATTTCTTGCTCTTTCCTTATCTTCTTTGCATTTGGACTTCTTTCTCCAGATTTTTAGCCTTTCCTAGCATCTCTTGACTTCAATTTCGTCCATCCACATTGCTCCATAGTTAAGCTATCCAATCCATGCCCAAAACTGCTCCAAATAGCCTCAAAATGCACTTTCTTGCTCCTTTTGCCATTAGGACCTAAAAACATACGAAAATAGCTTAAAAGACTAAAATAGATAGTAATTAAGTAACTAAATGCAAGGAAACAACATAACTAAGTAGCATAAATATGCTCCTATCAAATTCCCCCACACTTAGCTTTTGCTAGTCCTCGAGCAAAACGAAATAAATAAAACAAACAAAACACAATCTAAACCTTCCAACAATTGCCTCGGGGATTTCCAATGCAACATGACATATTAAAGATTACCACTCACATAGATTTTAGTTATCCCTACCCCTGAGCATATACTTAACCATAGTTACCACACACTAGCTCCCATTTAATCAATTAAAACAACATTTTGAATGTAGTAACATGCCTTAGAGAATCCCCCAATTCCTCACTGGATACACTCTATTTTCACACAGATTTTCTAACTACACTCCCTACACTAGGTATATGTGAGAAGATTGATGTAAATATGTAAACTAATACTCACATATGAATAATCAAAGAAGGCACTTTCTGGAATTATTAACATGTATATGATCTCATGAATGGAATGCCACTACTTAGACGCGAGAACCAAGGATACCATAAGCTCAAACCAATTTTAAACTCCACATATTGAAACACATAACAATCAAGATCGAAGTCTAAGGGTTGTAACGGGGCTAGGGTATTGGCTAACAAAGAAAGGTAAGGATAAACAAAAGTTCTTAAAGCAATAGTAAGCAAAGTAATGAAATAAACACTTAGAATTCACTTTTGAATGCAGAAATCAACTTTGAACACCAAGGGACGATTCACATAAAACTTAGGGTCAAATTCAAACTTTTGGACCCTTTCTTCAACAATCAATGATGTGATAAAAGATAGCACTCACTCAAATTAAACCCTCTTTTTGACAATTGTAGTATAGTTATAAGTAGGGATCATTCTAGGCCGGGGATTAGGAGGGATTGCTAATCTAATGAAAATTGACTCAAAGATGTGAAAATATGCTTTAAAACACTTTAAATGACCTCACAAGACTCTTACTAACTTATACGACCAAAAACAAACTTTAAAGACTCAAAACAACTCAAAACAACCAAAAAGACTCAATTTAGACTTTAGGACTTATTTTGGACGAAAATACACTTGGTTTTGACTCTAAAGACTCAAAAAGACTCTTTCGGACAGATTTGGAACAAATAAGAAAGGGGGTTTTGATTTTGGACGAATTTAAAAGAAAACAAGTAACTTAAAACTTTAAAACAGATTTTGGACGAATTTAAGAAAAACTAATGGATGATGGGATAGCCAAGGGATACTTCTCCACACATGATACTTTCAAACATAAATTGATTTCCAGTTGCTTTTCCGATAAACCATGAACCTCAACACCCCAGATTAACCGTGACATCACTAATTAACCCTCAGATTTCCCTTAAGTTAGTGGATTGGATGACATCATACGACAACCCAAAGCATTCTTCAAAAAGTCCCCTACATGACATCATAATAGAGATACGGTCAAAGATCATTACGTTCAATGGAAATCATAAGTATTGACAAAGCACTTGTAACTATGACATCATGATACGCATGCTAGGAATTTACTTAACATGATTGTGAAAACAACCTTAACTACTTGTGAATATAAGTTTGTGACGATTATGTGAAACACCCTTATATTCTAGCCCCAAATTCAAGCATGCAAATTAAGTAGGCCTCCCTAATAAACATACAAGAATAAGTTATCCATCAAACGGTTAAGTAAATTGCGTTCACAATTTATGAAATCACAACTGGACTTAATCAACTCATATTATAAATGTAATCATGGTTTCAAAGCATCCCTAGGCTAAAACGAGTTTAGCCTCTCATGTTCATGACAAAACAAAGCAACATAGAATTAAACATTAAAATAAAAGATAGATTACACCTAGAAACGTCCAACACTCCAACTCGAATGCACAAACGCCCAAGGCTTGGTTTTCCTTCTCCTCTTCCTTGCTAAGTGATAGGAGCATATTTAGGCGACTTACTTAGCTTGTTTTCGTGCATCTATGTTGTTAATTCATAGTTGTTTTAGTAGTTTAAGCCATTTTCGTGTGTTTTTAGGTTCATATGGCTAAGGAAGCAAAAAGATGCATTTTGGAGCAAAATTGGGCTTGGAATGGATAGCATATGCTTGGAGCCAAAGTGTTGGACGAATTTGAAAGCCTTGTATGCACTTTGGACATAAAACAAAGGGCCTAGCCCAATCAAACAATCCTTTGAGCCATGCAAAACCTCTAGCCCAATCAACAACCCTTAGCCACATGCATTCACATGCATCACAACCCCAAAACCATCAAGAAACACCCATTGCCGTGCCTTGCACTTCCCCTTTCATTTTCAGCCATTCCACTTCATCATTACACCACCTTCTCCATCTTTATTCCACATGCATTCATCATAATTCACCCTAGCTACCACCATTCACACACACATGCACTTACTCTTTCATCATTGCACCACCATTCACACACACATGCACTTACTCTTTCATCATTGCACCACCAATTCAACACATGCATTTCCACCTTCCTACTTCATCATTTCAGCCACATATTCACCCACATGCACTTTAATCATTCAACACATGCATTCACACACCAACAACAACTCAATGCCGTGCACTTCCCTTGCCTTTCCACCAACAACCTAGCTCTTTTTCCATCATTATTTCATCCACATGCACTCTCAATCATAACAACCACATTCACTCTTAAACAATCACCCACATATTCTCCCATTCCCCCTATGAAAACCCATGCATTCATACACAAAAATCACATCTCATTTTCATACACAAGACACCACAAACACATCCAATCTTCCCTTTGCCGCAAGCTCCCATTCCATTTCTACACAATCTCTTCTCGGCTTCATTCCATTCCATACACTCTCCCATTCGCAGAAACCATTCAACCTTAGCCGCTCCACCTTCATTTACAACACACTTGGAGCACCAACACCGAAGGCAACTCTTAAGGGATTTTGACATCAGTTTTGCTTCAAGGGTTCTTTCTTCTTAATCCTATGTTCACTCATGTTATATATTTTTATGTGAAACCTTTTGTAAACATGAAGTGTAACTAATCTCTCTCTAGGGATTCGATGTAGCCTTGCAAGATTGCCATGTAGTTAATTCAGAATTCTCATTTAATCTATCTATTTCTTGTTTCATTCTCCGATTTAATTGTGACTTAGTGTGTTGATTTTAATGCTTGATCATCATTTGAATTAACCACAGGTTGTTTAGCCAAGATTAAAGCACACATCTTGCATAATCTTGGTGGATATGTGAATGAATGAAGGGAATGTTTTGCAAACATCCTGCCGAGTGTTCCCTTTGGTTTTGTGAAAGTTTCTTGTGCACTACATATTCTTGATTAGGAACCAAAGTTGCACATCACAATTAGGCTCATGATTAGAGACATTTGATCAAATCCACACATCATATGGTTTATCATATCTAAGTGAAACAAACTCAAGAAATAGGTAGATGGATGAGTATAATCTGATTCAACAAGCATGGCCTTGGGTTAGCAATGGTAAAATCGAATCCCTAGCTTCATCTCCATTGGTACTATCTCATTTTATTAGCTGTTGATTCATTCATTTTGTGTTTACTTCATTTCCTTATGCTTTCAAGTTACAACAACAAATCTGCCTACATTGATTAGTTTTATTTCTCTAGTAAAGAGTTCTTGCAAAACAAGTGATTATATAGGTCCAATTAGTCCCTGTGGATTCGACACCCTTACTTGTGCCATTATACTAAACCTATTTTAGCACTAGGAAGGAAAACAACAATTAAAATGGCGCCGTTGCCGGGGACTGATTTCAGTCCCTTATAATTGCTTGTTTTGATATTAAACCTTGTTCTTTTCATTTTAAGTAGATTTCTGATTTTTATTCAAAACTTGTTTTATCTTGTTTCAGGTAGTATATGTCAAATAGACTTGCTGAATTAGGCCAAAGAATTGAACGGTTAAAGGGCAACACTTTGGAAAGCTTTGTGCCAACAAGTTCCTCCATTGTCCGTGAAGAAGAGGAAGGGAAACCGTCTAGTCCAACAAGTGAAGGATCGGAGCACTTTAATTGGGAAAGAGAAGAAGAGATGGCGGGCGACCAAGATGATCTTCGAGCTTTGGAGGATTTTGCTCAACCAATCATACCAAATTCACCTTCATGTATCTTGCTGCCCACAGAAGCTAGAAACTATGATCTTAAATCTTCACATTTCCATATGTTTCCTTCTTTTTATGGCTTACCTAATGAAGATCCTTTAGCTCATATTAAAGAATTTTACAATGTTGTGAGTGGTTTACCTTTACAGGGAGTAAGTGAAGCAAATCTGAGGATGAGAGTGTTCCCTTACACCTTGAAAGATAGGGCCAAGGGTTGGTTAATGACTCTAGTACCTGGTTCACTCACCACATGGGATGCCGTGGCTAAGAAGTTTTTGGAAAAGTTTTTTTCCACTCAAAAGATAGCCACATTAAGGGGACAAATCTTCAACTTCAAACAAGATGATGGAGAACCTTTCAATGAGTGTTGGGAGCGCTTTAAAGGCCTTTTGTTGCAATGTCCACACCATGGGTTACCTCTTCACTTACAAATGCAAATTTTCTGTGATGGACTAACCCAAACATGTCAATCAACTATTGATAATGCAGCAGGTGGAGCTTTGAAGAAAAAGAATGCTCAAGAGTCATATAACATTTATGAGATGTTGGGATCTAATGCTCAACACAAAGATGTAAGGGGTAAGAGAGTTGGAGTATATGAAACAAGCTCTAATCATGATCTTTCTTTGCAGGTAGCTAACCTAGAAAAGAAGCTTGAATCCGTGCTCAACATGGTGCCAAAAGCAAGTGAAGTGTGTGCCATTTGCAACATACCAAGCCACCTTACTCATCAATGTCCATCTAGGGAGGCTTACCCCGAGTATGTCCAAGAGCAAGTGAACCTCATGAATTCTTACAATCAAAGGCCAAGGAATGATGTGTATTCCAATACATATAACCCAAGTTGGAGAGATCATCCCAATCTTTCGTGGAAGAACAACAATCAATTCCAAAACTTCCAACCAAAACCTACTCTTGAGGATACGGTTAAATTGTTAGCCCAAAATACCTTGCAATTCCAACAAACCACCAATAGCACTCTCCAACAACATTCGGCGGCTCTAACCAAAATGGAGACACAATTGGGGCAGATTGCAGATGCCTTGAGCCAAAGAGAGGTTGGAAAGTTTCCAAGCCAACCCGTGATACTCCAAAGGAACCAAGAGCAAGCCAAAGCAATCACTACACTTAAAAGTGGTAAGGTTATCAATAATAGAGTTGGCAATGAAGTTACTAATGAATCTGATCATGTGAATGATGGGGTTACTCAAGGAGAAAATGAGAAACTAAATGAGGAACCAAGCCATGCTACCCCCTCGTTTGAAGCACCAAATCTTCACAAGGCCGAGAAACCTTACACTCCACCAATACCATTCCCTGGAAGACTTGCCAAGAGCAAGCAGGATAAGTCATTTAAGGAGATTTTTGATATTCTAAGTAAGGTGAATGTTAACTTACCTTTGCTTGATGTCATTAAGAACATGCCAGCTTATGGGAAGTTCTTCAAAGAGTTAAACAACTACAAAAGGAAGTATGGACCACATGAGAAGGTAGTGGTGTCCGAGAATGTAAGTGCCGTGTTGCAAAGAAAACTTCCACCAAAGCTCAAGGATCCAGGAAGTTTTTCTATCAACATCACCATAGGGGACAAGAAGGTAGAGAAGGCGATGCTTGACTTAGGTGCTAGCATCAACTTAATGCCTTATTCCGTGTACATTCAACTAGGTTTGGGGGAATTGAAAGCCACCACCATCTCATTACAACTTGCGGACAGATCCGTGAAATATCCAAGAGGTATAGTAGAGGATATTCTAGTTCAAATTGATAAACTAATCTTGCCTGCGGATTTTGTAGTGTTGGACATGGAAGAAGCTCCTATACATGACCGAGAGTTGCCTATTTTGCTTGGGAGACCGTTTATGGCCACGGCCAAGACCATCATTGATGTGCAAAATGGACTCCTCACCATGACAGTGCTAGGAGAGACCGTTCAATTCAAAGTGTTTGAGTCTCTTTCACATCCTTCTTCATCTCTTGATTGTTATGCCATTGATGTGCTTGATTCGCTTGTTTTCTCTAAGTTCTTGCAGGCACAATCTAATGAACCATTACAAACTGTTTTGAGTCAATCTCAAGATGAGTTTGATGAAGAAGATGCACTCATGGAAGAGGTAGCTGCCTTGGAAGCATTGGCACTGTATCCTTTGAATATTTTACCTCTTTTAGAGCCTTTAGAACCATCGAGGTCACATTTAACCCCTTCCACTGTTAAGGCACCAAAACTTGAACTTAAACCACTTCCACCACATGTAAAGTATGCATATCTAGCTGAATTTGAAACTCTTCCAGTTATCATAACTTCTGACCTCACCCCAAATGAAGAAGATAAACTAATTAGGGTGTTAAAAGAGTTCAAATCAGTTATTGGTTGGTCTATTGCAGATATCAAGGGAATAAGCCCTACCATGTGCATGCATAGGATTCTTTTGGAAGAAGGAGCAAAGTCAACCCGTGAACCACAAAGGAGGCTCAATCCACACATGAAGGAAGTTGTGAGGAATGAAGTGTTGAAGTTGTTAGATGTGGGGATCATATATCCCATTTTTGATAGCAAATGGGTGAGTGCTATTCAGGTGGTACCTAAGAAGGTGGGAATCACGGTGATGAAGAATGAAAACAAAGAGCTTGTGCCCACAAAGCCCACGGCTAGTTGGCGTGTTTGCACCGATTACAGGAAGTTGAATTCTAGCACTAGAAAATATTACTTTCCTATGCCTTTCATAGATCAAATGCTTGAGAGATTGGTAGGTTACTCACACTATTGTTTTCTTGATGGTTACTCAGGTTACAATCAAATTGCAATTGCTCCGGAGGATCAAGAGAAAACTACCTTTACTTGCCCGTTTGGCACATTTGCATATAGAAGAATGCCTTTTGGACTTTGCAATGCTCCAGCAACATTCCAAAGATGCATGTTGGCAATCTTTTCTGACATGGTAGAAAGATTCATTGAGGTATTTATGGATGACTTTTCAGTGTTTGGTTCCTCTTTTGATGAATGTCTTAACCATCTCTGTTTAGTACTTCAAAGATGTCAGGAAACAAATTTGGTTCTCAATTGGGAAAAGTGCCAATTTATGGTGAAACAAGGAATTGTGTTGGGGCATGTAATCTCTAGCCAAGGAATGGAGGTGGACAAAGCCAAAATTGACATCATCACCAATATGGCAGCTCCCACAACCGTGAAGGGAGTAAGAAGTTTTTTGGGACATGCGGGTTTTTATCGTCGTTTCATTAAGAACTTTTCAATGATCACTCGTCCATTATGCAATCTGTTAGCTAAAGATGTTGTATTTCATTTTGATAAAGCTTGTATGGATGCATTCAATACTTTGAAACATGAATTAACCTCGACCCCTATTATTATGGCACCAGATTGGTCTTTACCTTTTGAATTAATGTGTGATGCCTCTGACTATGCTATTGGTGCAGTTTTAGGGCAAAGGGTGAACAAGCTCCCACACGTGATCTACTATGCAAGCCGGACTCTAAATGATGCTCAACTTAACTATTCCACAACTGAAAAGGAGTTGCTTGCTATTGTTTTTGCCTTAGAGAAGTTTCGGTCATATCTTGTTGGATCTAAAGTTATTGTGTTTTCTGATCATGCAGCCCTTAGGTACTTGATGACAAAAAAGGATGCTAAGCCACGCTTAATTAGATGGATACTCTTACTACAAGAGTTTGACTTGGAAATTCGAGATAAGAAGGGAAGTGATAATGTTGTGGCTGACCATTTGTCACGGCTCAATGAAAACCATGGAGTTGGACAACCTTTGCCTCTAAATGAATCATTTCCAGATGAACAACTCCTTGTTATTCAAGAAAAAGAACCATGGTATGCTGATTTTGTTAATTATCTTGTTTGTGGTATAATTAGAAATGACCTTTCTTTTCAGGAAAGAAAGAAGTTCCTTGCCATGGTAAAGCACTACGTTTGGGACGAACCATATTTATTTAAATATTGCCCTGACCAAATCATTAGGAGGTGTGTCCCAGAGAGTGAGCAACAAAGCATTCTAATGTTCAGCCATACATTGGCATGTGGAGGACATTTTGGTGCCAAAAAGACATCTCTAAAGGTTTTACAATCTGGTTTCTTTTGGCCTACTTTATTCAAAGATGCTTTTGATTTTTGTTCTAAGTGTGATAGGTGCCAGAAAATGGGGAACATTAGCCGAAGAAATGAGATGCCATTGAACAACATTTTGGTGGTGGAGCTCTTTGATGTTTGGGGAATCGATTTCATGGGACCATTTCCATCCTCTTTTGGTTACTTATACATATTAGTGGCAGTAGATTATGTATCCAAATGGGTTGAAGCCATTGCTACAATAACTAATGATCATAAGGTTGTTTTGAATTTTCTTAAAGATGTGATTTTTTGTAGGTTTGGAACCCCAAGAGCTATTATTAGTGATGGTGGCAGCCATTTCTGCAACAAACCCTTTGAATCCTTGATGAAGAAGTACAACATCAACCACAAAGTGGCAACCCCGTACCATCCTCAAACCTCAGGACAAGTGGAGATTAGCAATAGGGAGATCAAGAACATTTTGATGAAGACCGTAAGCCCTACAAGGAAGGATTGGTCACTGAGGTTGAATGATGCACTATGGGCATATAGAACAGCATATAAGACCCCCATTGGCATGAGCCCTTATCGCCTTGTGTTTGGGAAAGCTTGTCATTTGCCAATGGAGCTTGAACACCGTGCATATTGGGCCATCAAGAAGTTCAACTTTAATTACAAGGATGCTGGAATAGCAAGGAAGCTCCAACTTAATGAGTTGGAAGAACTCAGAAATGAAGCATATGAGAATGCCAAAATCTACAAGGAACGGACTAAGCTCTATCATGACAAGGCCATCCTACGGAAGGAGTTTCACCAAGGTATGAAAGTACTGTTGTATGACTCACGTTTGAGACTTTTTTCAGGTAAATTGAAGTCTAGGTGGGTGGGACCATTTAAGGTGCTGAAAACATTTCCCCACGGAGCTGTGGAGATAGAGAACATGAAGAATGGCACCTCTTTTAAAGTCAATGGGCAGCGATTGAAACCATATTTGGAGAAAGTGGAGGAAGAGCAAGTTTATCAAGTTGTAGATTTTCTTGAGTTTACAACACCGTGAACAAACTACCATGTCTTGCCTAGACATTAAATAAAGCGCTTACTAGGAGGCAACCTAGTGTGGTTTGTGTTCTTTCCTCATTTTGTGTTTATGTTGTCACCATTCCATATTCTTTGCCTACTTGCCTTGTGTTAGTTGTGGTTAAGTGTGTTTTTGCTTACTAATACGAATGTATATGAGGGCTATGTTTGTAGACAAACTATTGGGTTGCTTTGAAAAAGGGTTTTATGACACGGGACATGTTATAACTTTCGAAGGGGTGTTTATTTTTAAGTTCATGTCGGAGCACAAAGGTAAGCCGCCTCCCCGAATTTCAATTTTCTTTTATACTAATATGTTGTTAATGATTCAAGCATCCACTCTAGAATTTAAACCATTACCAGATCATTTCAAGTATCACCCTCTATTCAAAGATCAATTCCATGCCGTTTGATTTGTTTAAAAAAAAAAAAAAAAAAAAAAAAAAGAGATACTAAACATGGAGAAAGATGGAGCTTCACAAAGGTTGTTTACATGAAGCCCCACTACGAGGCGTTGGAGCGGAAGGCATAGAAGCGGGAAGCATCGGAGCAGAAGCCATCGGAGCGGGAGCATTCCAGGCCTCAATACTTGGCCAAACGCTGGATGACCCAGGAAAAAGGTGCCTCTGGAGATAAGCCGCAAGCCTTTGACGGTCACTGTGAATTCGACCCTCAGATTCTTGCAGTTCATCAAGCTTCCTCTTCATGCCCGACGAATAGTTATTTGCAAGCACATGCAAACTTCTATTCTCGTACTTAAGCTGTTTGATCTCCTGCTTAAGACTTTCCACCTCTGCCATCAACGATTCCACTTGGCGGGACCGAGCAAGCAGGCGTTGGCCCATGTTGGACACAGAGCCTGCACATTGAACGCTGAGAGCGAGAGACTCTTGAACGGCCAACTCATCGGACCGTCCTGAAAGCAGCCTACTGTCCTTAGGAGTAAGGAGGTTCCTAGCTACTATCGTAGCTGTTGTTGCATCGGTCATCATGGAGTCTTCACCTGAAAGAGGACCATTAGAAGATAAAAAAGAAGGGCGCCATATATTACCTTGACGGGGCGCAACTGAATCGCTGCTGAGACTCAAATCTAAGCTAAGGTTCGATGAGTTAGTCATTTTTCAAAAGTGTTCAATGAGAAGGGGTGGATGGAGTTAAATTTCGAAGGGCCGGAGACGATTTTCAAGAATGGGAAATCTTCAGAGTGTGTATGTTGGCGGTGATCGATAGCTCTATAAAAAGCCAAGGCGACGCGTCCACCGATTCAAAGAGCCGGATTTTCCGGCGTAAGTTAGGCGACGCTCCCTCAGCTTTTCAGAAAACGCGTTCAACTTTGTCAAAAGATTTCTGATAAAGCTGAAAACACGTGGAGGCCATCATCGCAACTACACATCTTTAGCCGACAAGCGCAAAGTTCGGCGACGCTTTCTCTGCTTTTCAGAAGACGGGTGCAGCTTTGTCAAAATGAGCCGCATCTGCACTACCACGTGTCATTCAGAAAGCGAAGGGGCGTCGTTCAGAAATCGAAGGGGCGCCTGCTCAGAAATCAAAGAGGCGTCTTCAAAGATCGAAGAGGCGCCAATATTTCAAAAAGCCGGATTTGCGGGATCAAAACGTCTGTCGACAAGGGTAAAAGAATGGTACCACCACTTGTTATTATCTCTATATATGTCGACCTTCATCTTTTATGGCAACGAAAACCTGAAGAAAATGCCCAACTCTCCCTCACCTCTGAGGGCGCACTCCCAGCAAAGCCTTTCGAAATACTCAATTCTTTCTTCTTCCCCAAAGATGATACCCGATGCCTGGAGTACAGATGACCTAGGAGGAAACGGCGGATTGAAGTGTGCTGATTCATTCACCGCTTCTTCAAAAGCAAAGGTATCTCATATCATCAAGGTCAAAAGCAAAAGTATCTCATATCATGCTCTTTCCCTATCTTTTTCTTTGTCCTTGTTCTTACTCGCATGGCAAAGTGAAAGAAGCAATCAGCCAGCACTTGGAGTCAGTCTTCTGTTCTGGAGCCAACTGCCTGGAATCTATTCCTGATTGCTTACCTAGCATTGCTCTCGAGTAGTTATCTTCAACGGTTGATACACTTCCAGAGAAGGGACCACTCATGCAAAGATTGAACAAAGAAACAGATAAAAGGGGTAAGCTCAGACCTTCGGGGAAGACCAAAAGAATCCTGCTGCCCAGTTCAAGATTATGTAGCACAAAGGAAAATCAACGATGGGCGGAAACCAGTTCAAGAGTAAGCCTGTGGAATCACAAAGATCAAAACCTCAATGCAATCACCAAGGAGAAGAGGGAATTTACACTCCATAACCAGATTTGCGTCCCTAAACTCTTCTCTTTGTTAATTACATTTTGCCATGTTTAGTATGTTTAAGTGCTTTTTGTGTGTTTACTTATGTTTTGTGTGAATCTATGCTTAAAACATTGAGGACAATGTTTGATTTAAGTGTGGGGGGGGGGGGGGGGGGTAACTAATGTTGTTAATGCAAATTCGTGGGATTTTATCACCCATAACTTCAAATGTTGTTCCTTGCTGTTTTAAGGTGTTTTTAAATTGTTTTAGAGTGTTTTAGTGTGTTTTGTTTTATAACTCCGAAAATCACATAAAAATTTGAAAAAAATGTTTTGAAAAGCCTAAAAAGAGTGTTTTAAGGTGCTTTTTGTTGAATGTCTCTATCATGCGTATTCCATGGTTAGGGACTTTGATTAGGAATAATTTGGTTGTAATGCGTATCCCATTCAATCCAATGAATCTAGGGAAATCTAAAAGTTAGTTTAAGCGAACCTAATTAACTTGGAGCATTGTCATTCATCGTTCGTTGAAGTCATAACTGGGAGTCAAATTATATGCTTATGTTCATGTGTGGATAAGGAACCCTCTAACTAGTTTCTCATCATTTTATTTCATCCATTTCGTTTTTAGAATCTGTTTTAATTCTAAGTTTCTGTTTTAATTTTAAATTCGTCAAAACCTTTCCCCCATTTATTTTAAAGTGTTAGATTAGTTAGAAATACATTTAGTTTGTGTTTATAAGTGTTTTGATTCATTTTGTTTCCCAAATTCGTCCAAAGTACTCAAGGTGCTCACAACTGCCCAGAAAGTGATTTTAAGGCAATTTTGAGTGTTTTGGGTAATGTTTGAGTCTTTTGGTTTGTTTTAGTGTTTTAAAGTTTAGTTTTGCATTCCTTGAGTCTAGTATAGTGTTTCATATTGTTATTTTACGTTTTTGAGTCAAATCCAAGTGGTTAACAATCCCTCCTAATCCCCGGTCCAGAACGATCCCTACTTATACATATACTACAATTTGACGAAAAGAGGGTTTAATTTGTGTGCGTATAAATCTCGCATCAAATTTTGGCACCGTTGCCGGGGATTAGAAAATTTGCTAATCCCTTGGATTGTTTTATTTTTGTTTGTTTTTATTCCAGATTCTTAATCTTGTTTTGTTTCTTGTTTTAGGTACTAGTTCATGACTCGGAGTTGTCATCCGATTCGTGAACATATCCTGGAGTGATTGGGTTCTTCGTCCGGCTGCAAGACGTAAAAGAAAGAGCTACTTGGGAGGCAACCCAATGCACTGAATAAAACAAAGCATGTTCAAAAAAAAAAAAAAAAAATACTAAACATGGAGAAAGATGGAGCTTCACAAAGGTTGTTTACGTGAAGCCCCACTACGAGGCGTCGGAGTGGAAGGCATAGTAGCGGAAGGCATCGAAGCGGAAGGCTTTGAAGCGGAAGGCATCAGAGCGGAAGGCATCGAAGCGGAAGGCATCGGAGTGAAAGGCATCGGAGCTAGAGCATTCCAGGCCTCAATACTTGGCCAAGCGCTGGATGAGCCAGGAAAAAGGTGCCTCTGGAGGAAAGACGAAAACCTTTGATGGTCACTGTGAATCCGACCTTCAGACTCTTGCAGCTCATCAAGCTTCCTCTTCATGCCCGTCGAATAGTTGTTGGCAAGCACGTGCAAACTTCTATTCTCGTACTTAAGCTGCTGGATCTCCTGCTTAAGACTTTCCACCTCCGCCATCAATGATTCCACCTGACGGGAGCGGGCAAGCAGGCGTTGGCCCATGTTGGACACAGAGCTCGCACACTGAACACTAAGTGCGAGGGACTCTTGAACGGCCAACTCATCGGACCGTCCTGACAGCAGCCTACTATCTTTTGGAGTGAGGAGGTTCCTAGCTACTATTGTAGCTGTTGTGGCGTCCTGCATCACAGAGTCTTCACCTGAAAGATGACCGTTAGAAGATAAGAAAGAAGGGCGCCATACGTTACCTTGACGCGGCGCGCCCGTTTCACTGCTGAGACTCAATTCTAAGCTAAGGTTCGATGGGTTTGCCATTTTTTCAAAAGTGTTCAAAGAGAAGGGGTGGATGGAGTTAAAATTTCAAAGGGCCGGAGACGATGTTCAAGAATGGGAATTCTTCAGAGTGTGTATGTTGGCGGTGATCGATACCTCTATAAGAAGCCAAGGCGACGCGTCCACCGATTCAAAAAGCCGGAATTTCCGGCGTAATTTTGGCGACGCTTTCTCGGCTTTTCGGAAGACGTGTTCAACTTTGTCAAAAGATTTCTTCTTTTCAGAAAACACGTGGAGGCCATCATCGCAACTACACATCTTTAGCCGACAAGCGCAAAGTCCGGCGACGCTTTCTCTGCTTTTCAGAAAACGCGTGCAGCTTTGTCAAAAGGAGCCGCATCCGCACTACTACGTGTCGTTCAGAAAGCAAAGGGGCGCCTGCTCAGAAATCGAAGGGGCGTCGTTCAGAAATCGAAGAGGCGTCACTATTTCAAAAAGCCGGATTTGCGGGATCAAAACGTTTGTCGACAAGGGTAAAAGAAGAGTACCACCACTTGATATTATCTCTATATATGTCGACCTTCGTCTTTTATGGCAAGGCAAAACTGAAGAAAATGCCCAACTCTCCCTCACCTCTGAGGGCGCACTCCCAGCAAAGCCTTTTGAAATACTCAATTTTTTCTTCTTCCCCAAAGATGATACCGGATGCCTGGAGTACAGATGACCCAGGAGGAAACGGCAGATTGAAGTGTGCTGATTCATTCACCGCTTCTTCAAAAGCAAAGGTATCTCATATCATCAAGGTCAAAAGCAAAAGTATCTCATATCATGCTCTTTCCCTGTCTTTTTCTTTGTCCTTGTTCTTACTCGCATGGCAAAGTAAAAGAAGCAATTAGCCGGCACTTGGAGTCAGTCTTCCGATCTGGAGCCAACTGCCTGGAATCTATTCCTGATTGCTTACCTAGCGTTGCTCTCGAGTAGTCATCTTCAACGGTTGATACACTTCCGGAGAAGGGACCACTTCTGCAAAGGGGAGCGAGTAAGGCAAGTGAAAATGATACATTGAAGCATGTGGAGACAAACATAGGCTGAGTTATCCTCCAACCCTTTTCAATACGAATTGGAAAGATTGAACAAAGGGGTAAGCTCAGACCAAAGGGGAAAACCAAAAGAATCCTCCAGCCCAGTAGCACAAAGGAAAATCAACAAGTGGAGGAGACCAAAAGAATCATGCAGCCCAGTTCAAGAGTATGCATGTGGAATCACCAAGATCAATGCCTCAATGCAATCACCAAGGAGAAGAGGGAATTTACACTCCATAACCAGATTTGCGTCCCTAAACTCTTCTTTTTGTTAATTACATTCTGCCATGTTTAGTATGTTTAAATGCTTTTTGTGTGTTTACTTATGTTTTGTGTGAATCTATGCTTAAAACATTGAGGACAATGTTTGATTTAAGTGAGGGGGGGTAACTAAAGTGTTTTAATGCAAATTCGTAGGGTTTTATCCACCATAACTTCTAATGTTGTTCCTTGCTGTTTTAAGGTGTTTTTAAGTTGTTTTAGAGTGTTTTAGTGTGTTTTGTTTTATAACTCCGAAAATCACATAAAAATTTGAAAAAACATGTTTTGAAAAGCCTAAAAAGAGTGTTTTGAGTCGTTTTTGTGTGTTTGTGTCTTAGGGTACCTTCCAACAAAATGACAAGGATTTGGTTTGTAATTGCATGACTGTTAAAGAGAGTTATAAACATGGATGAAAGTTTGATTTACCCTTGGTATATGCTTGGTTATGGTTATAATGTATGACTGCACATGCAATCATAAAAGAAAATTTTGTTTTTGTAACATGCTTGAAGGAAGGAACTCAAACAAACGCTACATCCCTGTGAGACTCGAGCCATTACTTTCTTTGGAGAGTTATTTTCTGTGATTCTTTGTTTTCTAAAGTTGTTGCATGATCTCATTATTCCTTGCTTGGTTGCTACTTAGAATGCAATTGTATCATGATAGAACTAAATGCTAGAACTTATATCCGTTTCATTCAAAGCATGATATTGATTGCATAACATACAATAAGATGAAGTTGTTAGTCAAGCCAAAGCCAAAAAGCCTATCCCTTTTCACATATATTGTAGGATTACCCCTTTTGAGCCTTTTCAAGCTTATTTTCTTTGTTAACCCCTTGTTCTTAAAGGATAGTGAAGCATGACTTAGAATGAACTCCTTTTGATCAATATACTGCAGAAAATAAGTGTGGGGGAAGATAATAGGGCACGGCCAAAGAATGAAATAAAGAAAAAAATTGTTGAAAAGAAAGAAAAAAAAAAAAAAAAGAGTTGAAAAATAAGTGAGAATGATCTCACAAGCATTGGTTATTGAAGGAAGGGTCCAAAAGAGTGAATTTGACCCTAGTTGTTGCATGAATCTTCCCTTGTGTTTAAAAGTTGATTTATGCCATTAAAAGTGAGTTTAAGTGTCAATTTCATTACTTCGCTTCCTATTACTTTAAGAACCTTTGTTTTACTTTACCTTTCTTTGTTAAACCATTACCCTTAGCCCCGTTACAACCCTCAACTTCTATCTTGATGTTATGTATTCAATATGTGGAGTTTGGAATTGATATGAGCTTATGGAATCACTGGTTCTCATTCTAAGTAGTAGCATTCCATTCATGAGATCATATTCATGTCATTATCGTAAATCCAGAAAATGCTTTCTTTGTTATAACATATGTGAGATGCTAGTCTTTCATGTTTACATCAATCTCTCACATATAACTAGTGTAGGGTGTGTAGTCAGAAAATCTGTGTGAAAATAGAGTGCATTCTAGTAAGGAATTGAGGAAATTCTCTAAAGGCATGTTACTACTTTCGAAATGTGTTTTAAATGCTTAATTGTGAACTAGTATGTGGTGACTATGATTAAGAATGTACTTAACTGTAAAGATGACTAAAATCTATGGGACTAATGATTTTTAACTTGTCATGTGCATTGGAAATCCGTGAGACGATTGTTGGAAGGTGTAGGTGGTGTTTTGTTCGTTTTGTCTAGTTTCGTGTTCTTTTGTTGTTTTGTTTTGCTCGAGGACTAGCAAAAGATAAGTGTGGGGGTATTTGATAGGAGCATATTCATGCGACTTAAATGGCTTGTTCTCGTGCATTTACGTTATGTTTCTTTAGTTATTTTAGTACTTTAAGCTATTTTCGTGTGTTTGTTGGTCCAAAGGGCTAAAGGAGCAAAAAGATGCATTTTGGAGACTTTTGGAGCATTTTTGGGCTAAGGATGGATAGCTTATGCTTGGCGCCAAAGTGTTGGACGAAATTGAAGACCTAATTGAAGACCAAAGTGTTGGAACCTTGTTCCCTTTAGTTTTAGGACATTTAAACCTTTCCAATTTCCTTAGCCGTGCATAACATTCCAACATTCCACTCCTTCATATCATATCATAACCACATATCATATCATCATCACTCATCACTTATCACTTATCATAACCACATATCATATCATCATCACTTATCACTTATCACTTATCATCATCACTTATCACTTATCACTTAACATGCACCCATCACCTAACACAACACCTTTAATTCACATGCATACCTATTCTTTAAACTACCCACATGCACCCATAAGCATTCATCATAACCATGCCGTGCATCCTCTTTACATTTCAGCCATTCCACATGCACTCATTGTCATTCCAACCTTTAATCAACATGCACTCCCATCCATTTCATCATTGCATTTGCAGAAAATCCATTTCCTTTGCACATGCATTCATCATCATCACTCTAGTTTTAATTCACATGCAAAACACCTTCACCCACATGCACATTCAAACAAACACAACACTAAACCGTGCAAAACATTATCATTTCATTTCACATTCATTTTCAGCAATCACTTCAAACCCGCAAGCACAAATTCCACATGCATAAGCCACTCCACATGCAACTCTCCATCATTGCACATGCATCTACAAATCATTCAGCCACATATTCAAGCACATGCACCCTTTATTCTTTCATCATTTCCAACCCACATGCACCCAGAAAAACTCCTTCATTGCAGCCACATTCCACATGCATTTGCACATGCATTCACTCTTAATCATTTAACCATGCAGCCACACACTCAACCCATCCTTGTGCCGTCCAAAACACATGCATTTCCATCCCTTTTCACATGCTATTTCAGTCACATGCACCAATAATTATTCACACCTATCATCCCACATGCATTTCCACCTATAAATATGCATCCATTACAGCCACAAAGGGGGGATCCATTCACCACAGAAATAAGGCCTTTGTGCTAGAAATTCACCCATCACTTCATCCATTGCAGAAATGTAGACCATCAAACCATCTTTGTGCCGTGAGTCTCCCTTACAATCCAAACACCATCCTTCCATTTCCACCATCCCCCTTCCATTTTCACCACTCCCCAAACCATTCACACCATCAAACTATCCTTAGACCTTGTGCTACAACGAAGAGGAAGAAAAGAGTGCCTAAACGTTCATACAATTCAAGTTTGAGTTGTTGGAATGTTTAGGTGTTTCTTTGATTTCTATGTTTAATTTCAATACTCTTTGTTTTGTACGAATGAGGCATGGAAGAGAAGAGGGCCTAAACGTTCATACAATTCAAGTTTGAGTTGTTGGAATGTTTAGGTGTTTCTTTGATTCTCTTTGTTTTGTACCATGAGGAACTAAACTCCCCTTTAGCTAGGGGGTGATTTGAATATATGTTTATGCTTGCATTTTGATTTGATTACTTCTAATTGCGTTTCATAAGTTGTGGATTCAATTTGTTTAACCGTTTGATTGATAACTTATTTATGTATGTTTATTGAGAATGCGCGCTTAATTTTCATGCATGAATATGACGCTAGAATATAAGTGAATTTCACCTAATCGTTATGAACTTATATTCACAAGTAGTGGAGGTTGCTTATAAACAATCACGTTAAACAAATTCTTGGCATAAGTTTCATGCGTATTCCATAGTAACGAATGCCTCGTCAATACTTATAATTTTCATGATGCTTAATGATCTTTGATTGTATCTTTATTGTGCTGTTCACGTAAAGGACTTTTGGAGAATGTTGTGGATTGCGTTGCGCTAACCCATCCAATTCATTAACTTAAGGAGAACTTGACGGTTAATTTAAGCGGACCTAATTAACCCGGGGTGTTGAGTTTCATGGTTTATTGAAATGCAATTGGAAATCATTTTATTATGCAAGTGTAACATGTGTGAGATGAACCCCTTAGCTAGCATTCATCCATTTCAATTCCATTCATTCTATTTCAATTTCATATTTACTTTCTGTCTAGTTTATTGACTTGTTTATGTTTTCATGTTTAATTTAACTTGTTGTTCAATTATGTTAAACATGTGGAACTAATTTCTTTTTTTTAGTTAGAGGCGAATTTGAAGCCATTTACATATGTTGGTTATGATTTGATTTACTCCAGTTATGAATTCACGAACTTTAGATGTGGTTTACTTTTCTGTTTTGATTAAGAACTTGTTTATGTATGTGGGTTGAGGGTTGACACTTAATTTGCATGCCTAAACTTGATGCTAGGATATAAGGGAATTTCACCTAATCGTTATGAACTTATATTCATGAGTAGTAAAAATCGCTAGTCACGATTGTGTTTAGTAAACCCTAGGCTGGATTAACATGCGTATTCCATAGTTATGAATGCCTAGTCGATGTTTATGTTTCCATTGAACTTAATGATCCTTGTTGAATGTCTCTATCATGCGTATTCCATGGTTAGGGACTTTGATTAGGAATAATTTGGTTGTAATGCGTATCCCATTCAATCCAATGAATCTAGGGAAATCTGAAAGTTAGTTTAAGCGAACCTAATTAACTTGGAGCATTGTCATTCATCGTTCGTTGAAGTCATAACTGGGAGTCAAATTATATGCTTATGTTCATGTGTGGATAAGGAACCCTCTAACTAGTTTCCCATCATTTTATTTCATCCATTTTAATTCTAAGTTTCTGTTTTAATTTTAAATTCGCCAAAACCTTTCCCCCATTTATTTTAAAGTGTTAGATTAGTTAGAAATACATTTAGTTTGTGTTTATAAGTGTTTTGATTCATTTTGTTTCCCAAATTCGTCCAAAGTACTCAAGGTGCTCAAAACTGCCCAGAAAGTGATTTTAAGGCAGTTTTGAGTGTTTTGGGTAATGTTTGAGTCTTTTGGTTTGTTTTAGTGTTTTAAAGTTTAGTTTTGCATTCCTTGAGTCTAGTATAGTGTTTAATATTGTTATTTTACGTTTTTGAGTCAAATCCAAGTGGTTAACAATCCCTCCTAATCCCCGGTCCAGAACGATCCCTACTTATACATATACTACAATTTGACGAAAAGAGGGTTTAATTTGTGTGCGTATAAATCTCGCATCAAAATAGCCTCAAAATGCACTTTCTTGCTCCCTTTGCCATTAGAACCTAAAAACATACGAAAATAGCTTAAAAGACTAAAACAACTATGAATTAACAACATAATTGCATGAAAACGAGCTAAGTAAGTCGCCTAAATATGCTCCTATCAAATTCCCCCACACTTGGCTTTTGCTAGTCCTCAAGCAAAACGAAATGAACCAAAACAAACAAAACACATTCTAGACCTTCCAACATGTACCTCAGGGATTTCCAACGAACATGACACATTAATTAACATCATTCCCACGGTTTTTAGCTGTCTTTACACTTCAACAAACACTTAATCATAGTTACTACTTATTAGTTCACATATAATCAATTAAAACAATGTTTTGAATGTAGTAACATGCCTTAGAGAATTTCCTCAATTCCTCACTAGAATGCACTCTATTTTCACACAGATTTTCTAACTTCACACCCTACACTAGGTATATGTGAGAAGATTGATGTAGATATGAAGACTAATACTCACATATGTTATATCAAAGAAAAGCATTTTCTGGATTTACGATAATGACATGAATAAGATCTCATGAATGGAATGCTACTACTTAGAATGAGAACCAGTGATTCCATATGCTCATACCAAATTCAAACTCCACATATTGAACACATAACATCAAGATAGAAGTTGAGGGTTGTAACGAGGCTAAGGTATTGGCTAACAAAGAAAGGTAAGGATAAACAAAAGTTCTTAAAGCAACAGTAAGCAAAGTAATGAATTTGACACTTAAACTCACTTCTAATGGCAAAAACCAACTTTTAAACACAAGGGAAGATTCATGCAACATTTAGGGTCAAATTCACTCTTTTGGACCCTTCCTTCAACAACCAACACTTGTGAGTTCATTCTCACTTATTTTTCAACTCCTTTTCTTTCTTTTGAACACTTTTCTATTTTCTTTTGATTTTTCTACAAATTTCTCTTCTTTTCTTCTTCTTTTTTTTCTTTTTTTTTTTCTTTTTCTTTTTCTTTTTCGTGCCCTATCATCTTCCCCCACACTCGTTTTCCGCCATATATTGACCAAAGGAGTTCACTCAAAGTCGTGCTTCACTATCCTTTAAGAACCAAGGTATGGAAAGTCCTAATCTAGGCTAGGTAAGGATAATGTGGCTAACAACGAAAATAGGCTTTGAAAAGGCTCAAGAGGGTTAATCCTACAATACATATGAAAAGGGATAGGCTTTTTGGCTCTGGCTTGACTAACAACTTCATCTTATTGTATGTTATGCAATCAATACCATGCTTTGAATGAAATGGGCATGAGTTCTAGTATTTGGAACTATAATGAAATGCATTCTAAATAGCAACCAAGCAAAGAATGATGAGATCATGCAACGACTTTAGAAAACAAGAAATCACAGATTATACTCTCCAAAGAACGTTATAGGCTCAAGTCTCTCAAGGATGTAGCGTTAGTTTGAGTTTCTTCCTTCAAGCATGTTACAAAAACTGATTTTCTCTTTGTAATTACATGTGAAGTCATAAGCTATAACCATAACCAAGCATAAACCAAAGCATAAATCAACTTCCAGCCATGTTTACCACATTCTTTAATAGTCATGCAATTAAAAACCAAATCCTCATCATTGTGTTGGAAGGTGACCTAAGACACAACAAACACACAAAAACAACTTAAAAACAACTCTTTTTGGGTTTTTCAAAACTATTTTGTAATTTTTTTGTAAATTTTCGGATTTTCTGATCAAAAGACATAAAAACACTTCAAAACACTCTAAAAACACTTAAAAACAGTGAGACACAACACTATAAGTGATAGGTGATAAAATCCCACGAAAATCATGTAAAATCATGCAAAAGCAATTTGTTTACCCCCCCCCCCCCCACACTTAAATCAAACATTGTCCTCAATGTTTCACACAAAGACTCACATCCAAACAAATAATATAAACGAACTAACATGACAAAATAAAAATAATAAAGAGATACAGATTGAGGAACGCAAATCTGATTTTGTAGCTTGAATTGGTGAATTGCCCACATCCTCTCTCGTTGAATGCTTGGGTTGCCTCCCAAGAAGCGCTTGCTTTAACGTCGTGCAGCCGGACGAACATTCTTCTTATCCTCACTTGGAGCCCATGGCATGGAGTGTATGGTCCTCCACAATCTGCTTTTCAACACTTTCGTAATATGGCTCAATGAATGGGAGGGGATAGTGATCCTCCCTAATGGTGGTATTTTGGTTCCGGAAGTCCATGTAAATGCTCCCACCACCTTGAAATCGGTTGGGCACCTGCACCAAAGAAGGTAACAACTTATTAGTTGAAATGGGAATTGAAATTGGGATTGGAGACTTACTAGGATGTTGTGGCAATGCCCCTAAGGCAGCCACCATCTCGCAAATTTTATCCTTAGGTACGACCAGATTGGGTGTTTGTAGGGTAGTGGCGTGCTCCTTGTGCTCTCCTTCAATTCCTTCCTCGATGGTGGTTCTAGACGCATCCTTCTTGATTGGTGTTGAACGTTCCTGCCCTATATTTTTAATTGTACCAATGGCAAAACAAGAACGAACATCATTAGGATTCTCAATGTATTCAGAAACTTTAAAGTTAATCGTATCACCACCAAACTCCATAGTTAAGGCTCCCTTGGCCACGTCAATCTTGGTATGGGCTGTTTTCATGAAAGGTCGTCCAAGTAAGAGTGGCGATGGTGGAGAGTGGGTTGAATCCTCCATGTCAAGCACATAGAAATCTGCAGGAAAAATCAAGTGGTCTACCTGCACCAAAACATCTTCCAAAACTCCTCTCGGGTATGCATTAGATCGATCGGCTAATTGAATAATAACACCATCATTTTTAAGCTCTTCTAGATTCATAGATGCATAAACAGAGTATGGCATGACATTAATTGATGCACCTAAATCTAGCATAGCATGTTCGAACCTTGTATTACCAATTACACAAGGGATAGTGAAACTACCTGGATCTTTGCATTTAGGTGGCAGCTTTCTTTGCAACATTGCAGAGACATTCTCACTTACATGTACCACCTCCTTCTCCTGAATCCGTTTCCTTGTTGTACAAATCTTCCTCAAAAATTTAGCGTACTTCGGAATTAGCTTTATTGCATCTAGGAGCGGGATATTGACATGCACCTTCCTAAACGTCTCCAGGATGTCTTTTTCATCCTCCTCTGTCTTAGATTGCATAAACCTACTAGGAAATGGCACATTTTGTGGAACGGGGTTAGAATTAATCGAATTTGAACCCAACCTACCTTTGGTGGCCGAATGGGATGCATTGGATGAAGTAGTGTCCTTAGGTGCTTGCGGCAAAGGGGATTGTGTCCTTGCCGTGGGGTTGCTTGCAGCCTCCTCTTCATGTTGCAACGTCTCGTCTTCATTAGGACTTGTTTTGGGTGGTGTGGATGTGGTGCCAACTTCTTTTCCACTCCTCAAAGTGATTGCTTTGGCAGATTCGAACCCTCCCTTTGGATTGACAATGGTTGAACTTGGAAGCTTGCCTTGGTCTCGGAATTGTCCCACAAACTCCGCATTCTGCCCTATTTGTTTCTCTAAGTGGTCCACCCTTTTGTCTTGGTTTTGCAGCGCCCTTTCTTGATTTTGCAATGCTTTGTTTTGATTCTCTAGCCCCTGAGACAAATTGGTAAGTAACTTAAGAATTGTATCATTGTCCAAAGACATACCTTGATGGTTTTGGGCGGATTGGGATTGTGATGCTTCTTGGCCGTGGGTTTTGGTGTAAAACCCCGGGGGTTGCTGCCTAAAGCCTCCTTGTTGGTAAGGTTGTTGAGGCTCCCTCCACTTGAAATTTGGATGGTCTCTCCAACCCGGATTGTATGTATTGGAAATGGATCATTCCTTGGTTGATTTTGGCTTGGAAATCCAATGGCGTTTGCACTCTCCCATCCCCCATTCTCAATCAATTGAGGGCACTTTTCCAAAGGATGACCTTGAATAGAACATACGCCACATACAATTGGACCTTGGATCTTCATTCCTTCGGCCATCTGAGACACAAGAGAAGTAAGATTAGCTAATTGAGTTTGAATGTCGGATTGAGAACTTACCTCATTCACTTGTTGTCGTGGGGGGTCCCTTTGCCCAATTCCTTCGTATTGTTGTGCATTGAGAGCCCGGTTCGCAATGAGGTTCTTGGCTGCCATAGGGGTTTTATCCACCAACGCTCCTCCCGACGAAGCATCAAGCATTTGCCTTTCAATGGGAAGAAGACCTTCATAGAAGTATTGAAGTAGAAGCTCCTCCTTCATTTGGTGTTGAGGACATGATGCAACAAGGGTTTTAAAATGCTCATAGTATGTTGGAAAAGACTCCCCCTGACTTTGTTGAATTCCGCTAATCTTCTTTCTCAAGAGAATGACTCTTGAAGTAGGAAAGAACTTTTCAAGAAACGCCCTCTTCATGCTCTCCCAAGAAGTGACCGTTCCGGGTGCTAACTCATATAACCAATCTTTGGCCTTCTCCAATAGTGAGAACGGGAAAGCCTTCATCTTCAAAATACTACCATCAACGTTGATTGGAGTCATGCTCGAACATACCACCTCGAACTCTTTCAAATGCTTGTTGGGATCCTCCATGGACAATCCATGGAACTTCGGAATGTGGTGCAACAAACTTGACTTCAATTCAAATTCATCGGTTTTGTCTTGAGCTGCCCTTGGGTATTGGATGCATAAGGGTGCGGTATTGTCCATTCCCGAGGCGGAAAGCTCCTTGATTGTACGATTGTCCGCTGCCATGGTTTGGACCTCTTCTTCCTCCCTTGCCGTGGGCTCTTCTTCCTTCTCAAGGTTAGAAGCCGAACTAGAACTTGATGGGTGAAGTTCTGGGTTCTTCTTCTTCTTTCTCAAAGTGCGCTCAAAATCGTCGTCAAAATCCAAGATGTTTGCACTTATAGGTTGAGAACTACGAGTCATAAACCAGTACCTACAAACAAGAAAAGAAACTAGGTCAGTAGCTAAAACAAAAGGAAAACAAAAAGAAACAACGGGGGATTAGCAAAATTGCTAATCCCCGGCAACGGCGCCAAAAATTTGATGTGATAAAAGATAGCACTCAAATTAAACCCTCTTTTTGACAATTGTAGTATAGTTATAAGTAGGGATCGTTCTAGGCCGGGGATTAGGAGGGATTGCTAATCTAATGAAAATTGACTCAAAGATGTGAAAATATGCTTTAAAACACTTTAAATGACCTCACAAGACTCTTACTAACTTATACGACCAAAAACAAACTTTAAAGACTCAAAACAACTCAAAACAACCAAAAAGACTCAATTTAGACTTTAGGACTTATTTTGGACAAAAATACACTTGGTTTTGACTCTAAAGACTCAAAAAGACTCTTTTGGACAGATTTGGAACAAATAAGAAAGGGGGTTTTGATTTTGGACGAATTTAAAAGAAAACAAGTAACTTAAAACTTTAAAACAGATTTTGGACAAATTTAAGAAAAACTAATGGATGATGGGATAACCAAGGGATACTTCTCCACACATGATACTTTCAAACATAAATTGATTTCCAGTTGCTTTTCCGATAAACCATGAACCTCAAGACCCCAGATTAACCGTGACATCACTAATTAACCCTCAGATTTCCCTTAAGTTAGTGGATTGGATGACATCATACGACAACCCAAAGCATTCTTCAAAAAGTCCCCTACATGACATCATAATAGAGATACGGTCAAAGATCATTACGTTGAATGGAAATCATAAGTATTGACAAAGCACTTGTAACTATGACATCATGATACGCATGCTAGGAATTTACTTAACATGATTGTGAAAACAACCATAACTACTTGTGAATATAAGTTTGTGACGATTATGTGAAACACCCTTATATTCTAGCCCCAAATTCAAGCATGCAAATTAAGTAGGCCTCCCTAATAAACATACAAGAATAAGTTATCCATCAAACGGTTAAGTAAATTGCGTTCACAATTTATGAAATCACAACTGGACTTAATCCACTCATATTATAAATGTAATCATGGTTTCAAAGCATCCCTAGGCTAAAACGAGTTTAGCCTCTCATGTTCATGACAAAACAAAGCAACATAGAATTAAACATTAACATAAAAGATAGATTACACCTAGAAACGTCCAACACTCCAACTCGAATGCACAAACGCCCAAGGCTTGGTCTTCCTTCTCCTCTTCCTTGCTAAGTCACGGCACAAGGTCTAGGGTGGTTTTGTGGATGATTTTCTGGGTTTTGGATGGATTTAGGCAGGTGGGGTGGTGCGGCAAGGTTTGATGGTGGTGTATGGAGGTTGGGATGGAGGTGTGGAAGTAAGGGAATGATGGATGGGTGGTTGCAAGGTCACGGCAAAGGGTTGATTTCTGAAAGAATGTATGAATGTTGTGTGAAGGGGGTGGTGATCTAAATGGTGCGGCAAGGGCTGTTTATATAGGCTAGTTTGGCACACTTAGTGAAGGAAAAGGATTGCATAATCCCATTGAAAACGGGTTAATTCAAGGTAGAAATCAAGTGGGATTTGGAATAGGTAGTGCGGCTAGGAATTAGGGATTCTAGAAGGTTTTGGTGCGGCATGTTTAGAGGGATGAGATAAGGTGTTTTAGAAACTGTGTTTAAGGCAGATTCCTAATCCTAAAGAGCCTAGGACATGTGATATAAGTGTAGCAAAAGGATTGTGATTCCTAAACCTACAAGGAATGGTGTCTTGCGGCATTGGTATGGATAAGTCTTCTAGAAACTGAAATAGGTGTTTAGATGTGTAATTGATTCCCCCTAATTAGCTAGGTTTAAGTCCCAATCTGATTTGGATAGGATAGAATAGGATAATGTTAGAGTTAGGATAGGATAAGGTTTCTAGGATAGGATAAGATAAGGTTGGATAAGGTTGGATAAGGTCCCTTGTTTCTTGCTTCTTCCTTATCTTCATTGGAGTAGAACTTCTTCCACCAGATTTGTAGCCTTTCCTAGCTCTTCTTGTCTTCAATTTCGTCCATCCTCTTTGCTCCATGGTTAAGCTATCCAATCCATGCCCAAAAATGCTCCAAATAGCCTCAAAATGCACTTTCTTGCTCCCTTTGCCATTAGAACCTAAAAACATACGAAAATAGCTTAAAAGACTAAAACAACTATGAATTAACAACATAAATGCATGAAAACAAGCTAAGTAAGTCGCCTGATACGTAGATTATACGCACACAAACTAAACCCTATTTGTGACAATTGTAGTAATGATGTAAGTAGGGATTGTTCTAACCGGGGATTAACTAGGGGTGCTAATCTATTTTGAATTGACTTGAAAACACAAAAACTAAATGTAAAGACTCTTAACAAGACTACTATGACTCAGAATAGCTTTGAAAGACTCAAACTGCTTAAAACAATCAAATTGACTCAAATAGAAACTAGAACTTGATTTAGACGAATTTGAAAGTGTTTATGACTCCAAAAGCTTAAAGATACAAAAATAAAACAAATACGAATGATTAAGACTCAACGAAATATGGGGGAAATGTGTTTGGACGATATTAAATTAAAAAGACAGAATATAATTAAAGGCAAAATGTAAATATGAATGTGATGAAAATATGGATGATGGAATAGCCAAGGGGTTCTTCTCCACACATGTTACACTTGCATACAATATTGATTCTCAGTTGGTCTTTCGATAAGTTGTGAAACTCAACACCCCGGGTTAATTAGGTCCGCTTAAATTAACCGTCAAGTTCTCCTTAAGTTAATGAATTGGATGGGTTAGCGCAACGCAATTCACCACACTCTCCAAAAGTCCTTTACGTGAAAAGCACAATAAAGATACAATCAAAGATCATTAAGCATTATGAAAACTATAAGTGTTGACGAGGCATTCGTTACTATGGAATACGCATGAAACTAGTGCCAAGAATTCATTTAACGCGATTGTTTAAAAGCAACCTCCACTACTTGTGAATATAAGTTCATAACGATTAGGTGAAATTCACTTATATTTTAGCGTCATATTTATGCATGAAAATTAAGCGCGCATTCTTAATAAACATTCATAAATAAGTTATCAATCAAACGGTTAAACAAATTGAATCCACAACTTATGAAATTCCAACGAAAGTTAATCAATTCATATTGCAAATATCAACATAGTTTCGAATCACCCCCTAGCTAAAGGGGGTTTAGTTCCTCATAACTTTGAAATCAAAGAAACCCCTAAACATTCCAACAACTCAAACTTGAATTGTATGAACGTTTAGGCACTATTTTCTTCCTTGTTGTTGTAGCACAAGGTCTAAGGTGAGCTTTGGGGATTATGTGAAGTGTTTTGGAGGGATGGGAAGTGGTTGGATAGTGGCTGTAATGGAGGAGAAAAACTGCACAGAAATGGAAGGGGATTTGCGGCACAAGGGTTGTGTTTGTGTTGTGAATGAGATCATGCTTGAATGAATGAATGCAAGGGTATTTATAGGAGTAGTGGAGGGAACATATGGCTGTTTGTTTAAGCATGCATGTGCTGGAATGTGGTGGAAAATAGCTAGGAAAGCTGGAAAGCACAAGGATCCTAGGGCAATGACAGTTTTTTATGTTGGATTTGCATGTGTGTGCTGGAAATGGTGTGTGTATGCATGTGTTTGGGAAGCTTTCTTGCTCATTTTCTGGATGCAATGATGAAGAGTTTAATAATTAATGCATGTAGGTGGCTGAAATGATGAAGAATGAGTGGTGGAAATGAAAGGGAAAGCTAGAAAGACATGTGAAGATGCTGGAATTGTGAGTAGGCCACGGCAATGTGTTTTCAGGATGGTTCTTTGTGGTTGTGATGCATGCGATTGCATGTGTTGATTGCTAAGGTGTGTGATGATGAGTGTAAGTGGAATAAAGAATGAATGAAGGCATGTGAATTAGGTGGAATGCTGGAATGATGAAGGGGATACACGGCACAAGGTTTGGAATGTGGAGAAAGGGGTGTGAATGATTATGGGATGCTGGAAATCTGGAAAGGCACGGCAATGATGCTTGTTGTTTGAAATGCATGTGAATGCATGTGAGTGCATGTGTGTGTAAATGGGTGAAAATGTGGGTTAAAGTGATGCATGGCTAGGAAATGTGAGTGAATGATGTGCATGTGTGTGAATGCATGTGGAATAAAGAAGAGTATGGAAGTGAATAAATCATAATATGGCTAGTTTAAAGGGCTAGGGTTTAAGTACATAGAATGGGCCTAAAATAGGTTGGTTTGCATGGCATAGAATGTTTGATTTGGGCTAGAGGTTTTCCATGGCTCAAAGGATTTGTTTGATTGGGCTAGGCCCTTTGTTTTATGTCCCCAAAGAGCATACAAGGCTTCAATTTCGTCCATCCTCTTTGCTCCATGATTAAGCTATCCAATCCATGCCCAAAAGTGCCCCAAATAGCCTCAAAATGCACTTTCTTGCTCCCTAAGCCCTTAGAACCTGAAAACACACAAAAGAAGCATAAAGGACTAAAATAACTAGAGAAACATAACGTAAATGCACGAGAACAAGCCATTTAAGTCGCATGAATATGCTCCTATCAAACTCCCCCACACTTATCTTTTGCTAGTCCTCGAGCAAAACAGAATAAAAACAAATAAACAAAACGACACTAAACACGTAAAACACAACCTAAACCTTCCAACAACCGTCTTAGGGATTTCCAATGCTCATGACAAGTTAAAAATCATTATTCCCACATATTTTAGCCATCTTTACACTTAAGTACATTCTTAATCATAGTCACCACGTACTAGTTCACAATTAAGCATTTAAAACACATTTCGAATGTAGTAACATGCCTTAGAGAATTTGCTCAAATCCTTACAAGATATGCACTCGTTTTTCACACAGCTTTTCTGACTACACACCCTACACTAGTTATATGTGAGAAGATTGATGTAAATATGAATTCTAACACTCACATATGTTATATCAAAGAAAGCATTTTCTGGATTTATGACAATGACATGAATATGATCTCATGAATGGAATGCTACTACTTAGAATGAGAACCAGTGATTCCATAAGCTCATATCAATTCCAAACTCCACATATTGAATACATAACATCAAGATAGAAGTTGAAGGTTGTAACGGGGCTAAGGGTGTTGGTTTAACAAAGAAAGGTAAAGTAAAACAAAGGTTCTTAAAGTAATAGGAAGCGGAGTAATGAAATTGACACTTAAACTCACTTTTAATGGCAGAAATCAACTTTTTAAACACAAGGGAAGATTCATGCAACAACTAGGGTCAAATTCACTCTTTTGGACCCTTCCTTCAGTAACCAATGCTTGTGAGATCATTCTCACTTATTTTTCAACTCTTTTTTTTTTTTCTTTCTTTTCAACAATTTTTTTTTTCTTTATTTCATTCTTTGGCCGTGCCCTATTATCTTCCCCCACACTTATTTTCTGCAGTATATTGATCAAAAGGAGTTCATTCTAAGTCATGCTCACTATCTTTTAAGAACAAGGGTGGGGATTGTCCTAAACTAGGCTAGGTGAGGAAAATGTGGGTAAACAAAGAATAAAGGCTAAACAAGGCTCAACGGGGTTAAAACTTACAACATATACGAAGTATGGGAAGTAAGGCTATTTGGCTATGGTGGTGGTCACTACACAACTTCTTCTTGAATATGTGTTATGCAAATCAATAACATGCTTTGAATGAAATGGGCATGAGTTCTAGCATTTGGAACTATATGATGAAACGCCTTCTAAGTAGTAACCAAGCAAAGAATAATGAGATCATGCAACGACTTTAGAAAACAAGAAATCACAGATTATACTCTCCAAAGAACGTTATAGGCTCAAGTCTCTCAGGGTTGTAGCGTTTGTTTGAGTTCCTTCCTTCAAGCATGTTACAAAAACGAATTTTTTTCTTTTATGATTGCATGTGAAGTCATACATTATAACCATAACCAAGCAAATACCAAGAGTAAATCAAACTTTTCTCTATGTTTATAACTCTTTCTAACCGTCATGCAATTATAAACCAAATCCTTATCATTGTGTTGGAAGGTACCCTAAGACACAAACACGCAAAAACGACTCAAAACACTCTTTTTAGGCTTTTCAAAACATTTTCTTCAAATTTTTATGTGATTTTCGGAGTTATAAAACAAAACACACTAAAACACTCTAAAACAATTTAAAAACACCTTAAAACAGCAAGAAACAACATTTGAAGTTATGGGTGATAAAATCCCACGAATTTGCATTAGCAACATTAGTTACCCCCCCACACTTAAATCAAACATTGTCCTCAATGTTTTAAGCATAGATTCACACAAAACATAAGTAAACACACAAAAAGCACTTAAACATACTAAACATGGCAAAATGTAATTAACAAAGAGAAGAGTTTAGGGACGCAAATCTGGTTATGCAGTGTAAATT
This sequence comes from Pyrus communis, assembly GCF_041283825.1. Taxonomy (NCBI): domain Eukaryota; kingdom Viridiplantae; phylum Streptophyta; class Magnoliopsida; order Rosales; family Rosaceae; genus Pyrus; species Pyrus communis. The sequence goes on from NC_142569.1 coordinate 25,359,106, forward strand.
CCATCTTCTCTTTGTTGATTGCATTGAGGCTTGATCTTGATGATTCCACAGGCTTACTCTCGAACTGGTTTCCACCCATCATTGATTTTCCTTTGTGCTACTCTTGAACTGGGCAGCAGGATTCTTTTGGTCTTCCTCGAAGGTCTGAGCTTACCCCTTTGGTCTGTTTCTTTGTTCAATCTTTCCAATTCGTATTGAAAAGGGTTGGAGGATAACTCAGCCTATGTTTGTCTCCACATGCTTCAATGTATCATTTTCACTTGCCTTACTCGCTCCTCTTTGCAGAAGTGGTCCCTTCTCTGGAAGTGTATCAACCGTTGAAGATGACTACTCGAGAGCAACGCTAGGTAAGCAATCAGGAATAGATTCCAGGCAGTTGGCTCCAACTCGGAAGATTGACTCCAAGTGCCGGCTGATTGCTTCTTTCACTTTGCCATGCGAGTAAGAACAAGGACAAAGAAAAAGACAGGGAAAGAGCATGATATGAGATACTTTTGCTTTTGACCTTGATGATATGAGATACCTTTGCTTTTGAAGAAGCGGTGAATGAATCAGCACATGTATTTGTTGTGCTGTTTCCTCCTGGGTCATCTGTACTCCAGGTATCTGGTATCATCTTTGGGGAAGAAGAAAAAATTGAGTAATTCGAAAGGCTTTGCTGGGAGTGCGCCCTCAGAGGTGAGGGAGAGTTGGGCATTTTCTTCAGGTCTGCCTTGCCATAAAAGACGAAGGTCGACATATATAGAGATAATATCAAGTGGTGGTACTGTTCTTTTACCCTTGTCGACAAATGTCTCTTCGATATCAGAACGACGCCTCTTCGATTTCTGAGCAGGCGCCCCTTCGATTTCTGAATGACGCCCCTTTGCTTTCTGAACGACACGTAGTAGTGCGGATGCGGCTCCTTTTGACAAAGCTGCACGCGTTTTCTGAAAAGCAGAGAAAGCGTCGCCAAAATTACGCCGGAAATTCCGGCTTTTTGAATCGGTGGACGCGTCGCCTTGGCTTTTTATAGAGGTATCGATCACCGCCAACAAACACACTCTGAAGATTTCCCATTCTTGCAAATCGACTCCGGCCCTTTGAAATTTAACTCCATCCCTTCTCTTTGAACACTTTTGAAAAATGGCAAACTCATCGAACCTTAGCTTGGAATTGAGCCTTAGCAGTGATACGGGCGCGCCGCGTCAAGGTAACGTATGACGCCCTTCTTTCTTATCTTCTAACGGTCCTCTCACAGGTGAGGACTCCGTGATGCAGGACGCCACAACAGCTACAATAGTAGCTAGGAATCTCCTCACTCCAAAAGATAGTAGGCTGCTGTCAGGACGGTCCGATGAGTTGGCCGTTCAAGAGTCCCTCGCACTTAGTGTTCAGTGTGCGAGCTCTGTGTCCAACATGGGCCAACGCCTGCTTGCCCGCTCCCGTCAGGTGGAATCATTGATGGCAGAGGTGGAAAGTCTTAAGCAAGAGATCCAGCAGCTTAAGTACGAGAATAGAAGTTTGCACGTGTTTGCCAACAACTATTCGACGGGCATGAAGAGGAAGCTTGATGAGCTGCAAGAGTCTTGAGGTCGGATTCACAATGACCGTCAAAGGTTTTCGTCTTTCCTCCAGAGGCACCTTTTTCCTGGCTCATCCAGCGCTTGGCCAAGTATTGAGGCCTGGAATGCTCTAGCTCTGATGCCTCCCGCTCCGATGCCTTCCGCTCCGATGCCTTCCTCTTCAAAGTCTCGTAGTGGGGCTTCACGTAAACAACCTTTGTGAAGCTCCATCTTTCTCCATGTTTAGTATCTTTTTTTTTTTTTTTTTTTTTTTTTTTTTTTTTTTTAAACAAATCGGAGATCAATGGACAACTTTATTTTATTCAGTGTATTGGGTTGCCTCCCAAGTAGCGCTTGCTTTAACGTCTTCCAGCCGGACGGTACCTCCGTTTAAGATTGACTAGGTTCCACGGCATGGAGGGGTACCTCCTCCACGACATGCTCCTCAAACATCTCGTAATAGGGCTTCAATCGATGCCCATTCACTTTGAATTCTTGCTGCGTCCTTGAACTTTTGATTTGCACTGCACCATGAGGGAAAACATTAGTGACAATAAAAGGACCAACCCATTTGGAACGCAACTTACCCGGAAACAACCGAAGGCGAGAATTGAACAACAACACTTTCTGCCCAATAGAGAACGTCTTGGCACGAATCATCTTGTCATGAAATGCCTTTGTTTTCTCCTTGTAAATCCGGGCATTCTCATATGCTTCATTTCGGATTTCATCAAGCTCACACAATTGAAGTTTCCTATGTAAACCTGCGGCATCAAGGTCCATATTGAACGTTTTGACGGCCCAATGTGCACGATGCTCTAGTTCGACGGGAAGATGGCATGGCTTCCCATAGATGAGCCAAAAAGGTGACATTGATACGTAGATTATACACACACAAACTAAACCCTATTTGTGACAATTGTAGTAATGATGTAAGTAGGGATCGTTCTAACCGGGGATTAACTAGGGGTGCTAATCTATTTTGAATTGACTTGAAAACACAAAAACTAAATGTAAAGACTCTTAACAAGACTACTATGACTCAGAATAGCTTTGAAAGACTCAAACTGCTTAAAACAATCAAATTGACTCAAATAGAAACTAGAACTTGATTTAGACGAATTTGAAAGTGTTTATGACTCCAAAAGCTTAAAGATACAAAAATAAAACAAATACGAATGATTAAGACTCAACGAAATATGGGGGAAATGTGTTTGGACGATATTAAATTAAAAAGACAGAATATAATTAAAGGCAAAATGTAAATATGAATGTGATGAAAATATGGATGATGGAATAGCCAAGGGGTTCTTCTCCACACATGTTACACTTGCATACAATATTGATTCTCAGTTGGTCTTTCGATAAGTTGTGAAACTCAACACCCCGGGTTAATTAGGTCCGCTTAAATTAACCGTCAAGTTCTCCTTAAGTTAATGAATTGGATGGGTTAGCGCAACGCAATTCACCACACTCTCCAAAAGTCCTTTACGTGAAAAGCACAATAAAGATACAATCAAAGATCATTAAGCATTATGAAAACTATAAGTGTTGACGAGGCATTCGTTACTATGGAATACGCATGAAACTAGTGCCAAGAATTCATTTAACGCGATTGTTTAAAAGCAACCTCCACTACTTGTGAATATAAGTTCATAACGATTAGGTGAAATTCACTTATATTTTAGCGTCATATTTATGCATGAAAATTAAGCGCGCATTCTTAATAAACATTCATAAATAAGTTATCAATCAAACGGTTAAACAAATTGAATCCACAACTTATGAAATTCCAACGAAAGTTAATCAATTCATATTGCAAATATCAACATAGTTTCGAATCACCCCCTAGCTAAAGGGGGTTTAGTTCCTCATAACTTTAAAATCAAAGAAACCCCTAAACATTCCAACAACTCAAACTTGAATTGTATGAACGTTTAAGCACTCTTTTCTTCCTCGTTGTTGTAGCACAAGGTCTAAGGTGAGCTTTGGGGATTATGTGAAGTGTTTTGGAGGGATGGGAAGTGGTTGGATAGTGGCTGTAATGGAGGAGAAAAACTGCACAGAAATGGAAGGGGATTTGCGGCACAAGGGTTGTGTTTGTGTTGTGAATGAGATCATGCTTGAATGAATGAATGCAAGGGTATTTATAGGAGTAGTGGAGGGAACATATGGCTGTTTGTTTAAGCATGCATGTGCTGGAATGTGGTGGAAAATAGCTAGGAAAGCTGGAAAGCACAAGGATCCCAGGGCAATGACAGTTTTTTATGTTGGATTTGCATGTGTGTGCTGGAAATGGTGTGTGTATGCATGTGTTTGGGAAGCTTTCTTGCTCATTTTCTGGATGCAATGATGAAGAGTTTAATAATTAATGCATGTAGGTGGCTGAAATGATGAAGAATGAGTGGTGGAAATGAAAGGGAAAGCTAGAAAGACATGTGAAGATGCTGGAATTGTGAGTAGGCCACGGCAATGTGTTTTCAGGATGGTTCTTTGTGGTTGTGATGCATGCGATTGCATGTGTTGATTGCTAAGGTGTGTGATGATGAGTGTAAGTGAAATAAAGAATGAATGAAGGCATGTGAATTAGGTGGAATGCTGGAATGATGAAGGGGATACACGGCACAAGGTTTGGAATGTGGAGAAAGGGGTGTGAATGATTATGGGATGCTGGAAATCTGGAAAGGCACGGCAATGATGCTTGTTGTTTGAAATGCATGTGAATGCATGTGAGTGCATGTGTGTGTAAATGGGTGAAAATGTGGGTTAAAGTGATGCATGGCTAGGAAATGTGAGTGAATGATGTGCATGTGTGTGAATGCATGTGGAATAAAGAAGAGTATGGAAGTGAATAAATCATAATATGGCTAGTTTAAAGGGCTAGGGTTTAAGTACATAGAATGGGCCTAAAATAGGTTGGTTTGCATGGCATAGAATGTTTGATTTGGGCTAGAGGTTTTCCATGGCTCAAAGGATTTGTTTGATTGGGCTAGGCCCTTTGTTTTATGTCCCCAAAGAGCATACAAGGCTTCAATTTCGTCCATCCTCTTTGCTCCATGATTAAGCTATCCAATCCATGCCCAAAAGTGCCCCAAATAGCCTCAAAATGCACTTTCTTGCTCCCTAAGCCAGTAGAACCTGAAAACACACAAAAGAAGCTTAAAGGACTAAAATAACTAGAGAAACATAACGTAAATGCACGAGAACAAGCCATTTAAGTCGCATGAATATGCTCCTATCAGACATCTCAATGGGGGTTTTGTAGGCAGTGCGATACGCCCACAATGCATCGTTTAAGCGCAAACTCCAATCCTTCCTTGTAGGCCCTACGGTCTTCTCAAGAATCTGCTTGATTTCCCTATTCGAAACCTCGGCTTGCCCGCTCGTTTGAGGATGATAAGGTGTGGCCACCTTATGTGTGACATTGTATTTCTTGAGCAATGCCTCGATGGTTCGATTACAAAAATGGGAACCTCCATCACTGATTAGCACTCGTGGCATTCCAAACCTTGCAAAAATGTTAGTTTTCACAAAATCTGCAACCACTCGAGAATCATTAGTTCGGGTGGCTTTTGCTTCCACCCATTTCGACACATAGTCCACAGCAAGCAATATATAAATAAACCCATGTGACGAAGGAAAGGGACCCATAAAATCAATACCCCAAACATCAAAGATTTCAACACTAAAAATGGGGGTTTGCGGCATTTGCTGTTTAGGACCAATATTGCCCGTTCTTTGGCATCTATCACAAGACATGCAAAATGTTCTAGCATCCCTAAAGATGGTAGGCCAATAGAAACCACATTCTAACACCTTAAGTGCTGTTCTTTGAGTGCCAAAGTGTCCCCCACAAGCATAAGTGTGACAAAAGGTTAGAATAGCATTAAACTCAGAATCGTGCACACACCTACGTATAACTTGGTCAGGGCAATATTTCCATAAATACGGGTCATCCCACACATAAAACCGTGCCTCTTTCTTCAATTTATCACATTGGTGTTGAAGTAATTCACTAGGAACATGTTTAGACACCAAATAATTCACCAAATCAGCATACCAGGGTTCACTTACCTTGACGGACATCAGTTGCTCATCTGGGAATGTCTCTATGATAGGCACGGCATCCTCCTCATGCACCATACGGCTTAAGTGGTCAGCCACCACGTTTTCACTTCCCTTCTTGTCCCGGATTTCGATATCGAACTCTTGGAGAAGAAGCATCCAACGAATAAGTCGTGGTTTGGCCTCCTTCTTGGTGAATAAATACTTCAATGCTGCATGGTCAGTATAAATAATAACTTTAGTACCAAGCAAATAAGAACGAAATTTATCTAAAGCAAATACAACAGCAAGAAGTTCTTTTTCAGTGGTAGAATAATTCAATTGTGCATCATTTAAAGTCCGAGAGGCATAATAGATAACATGCGGCCTCTTTTCCTTCCTTTGCCCCAAAACAGCTCCTAATGCATAATCGGAAGCATCACACATAAGCTCAAAAGGAAGGCTCCAATCCGGTGGAACTATGATAGGGGCCGAAGTTAGTGTTTCTTTGAGGTGATTGAACGCCTTCTCACATTCCTCGTTGAAGTCAAACGCCACATCTTTCTGGAGGAGACGGCAAAAAGGGTTTGAGATCTTGGAGAAGTCCTTGATAAATCGCCTATAAAATCCTGCATGACCAAGAAACGAACGAACCTCTCGAACCGAAGTAGGAGAGGGTAAGTAGCGTATAAGATCTATTTTCGATTTATCCACTTCAATTCCTCTTTCTGAAACAATATGCCCTAGAACTATGCCTTGTCTAACCATAAAGTGACATTTTTCCCAATTAAGCACAAGGTTAGTTTCTACACATCGTTTCAAAATCATTGTGAGATTTTCCAAACAACCATCAAATGAATCACCAAACACACTGAAATCATCCATAAATACCTCAATAATCTTTTCCACAAAATCTGAAAAGATACTTACCATGCACCTTTGAAACGTGGCCGGAGCATTGCATAAACCAAAAGGCATGCGGCGATAAGCAAAAGTACCAAAGGGGCATGTGAAAGTTGTCTTTTCTTGGTCATCCGGCGCTATGACAATCTGATTATATCCAGAATAACCATCAAGGAAACAATAAAAAGAATGACCGGCTAACCTTTCAAGCATTTGATCAATGAACGGCAAAGGGAAGTGGTCCTTCCTTGTGGTGGCGTTGAGCTTCCTATAATCAATGCACACTCGCCAACCTGTTTGGATACGGGTTGGCACAAGCTCATTCTCAGCATTCTTCACCACTGTCACTCCGGACTTCTTTGGAACACATTGCACCGGTGACACCCAACGACTATCAGAGATCGGATAAATCACTCCACAATCAAGAAGTTTGATAATCTCCTTTTTCACAACTTCCATCATTGGAGGGTTGAGACGGCGCTGAGCCTCTCGAGTTGGTTTAGCCCCCTCCTCTAGAAGTATGCGATGCATGCACGTAGTCGGGCTAATTCCCCTAATATCGGCCAAAGTCCATCCAATGGCCGTCTTGTGCTCTTTCAACATTCGGATCAACTTCTCCTCCTCTATGGCCGTGAGTGATGAGGAGACAATGACGGGCAATGTCTCGTTGTCTCCCAAGAAGACGTACTTTAAATGATCGGGCAACGGTTTAAGCTCAAGTACGGGTGCCTGAATCACTGAGGGTAACAACTTATTAGTGGAAACTGAAATTGAAATTGGGTTGGAAGGCTTACCAAAGTGTTGTGGCAATGACTCAAGTGCAGTGACCATCTCGGCCTCATCTTCACTTCTAGGCACGGCAAAACCAGATTTTTGCCCAATTCCTTGTGCAATTGTTGTTTCAAGTGTATCCCTCTCCAAAGAATCGAGAAATTCCTGCGCCAAATCATCAATTATATCAATAGAAAAACAAGAATGATCGTCCTTAGGAAATTTAATACTTTCAAAAAGATTGAAATCAATGACTTCCCCATCAAATTCCATTGTTAAAGAGCCTTTAAACACGTCTATCTTAGTTCGGGCCGTCTTCATGAATGGCCTCCCAAGAAGAATCGGCAAGGATGGAGCATGGGTGGTTTCCTCCATTTCAAGGACATAGAAATCCGCCGGGAAGATCAAATTATTCACCTGCACTAAGACATCTTCCAATACGCCCTTTGGATAGGCATTAGATCTATCGGCCAACTGAATAATCACACCATCATTTTTCAATTCACCAAGGTTCATTGAAGCATAAATAGAGTATGGCATGACGTTAATTGAAGCTCCTAAGTCTAACATAGCATGTTCGAACTTAGTTTGACCAATAATACAAGGGATTGTAAAGCTACCTGGATCTTTGCACTTTGGTGGTAACTTTCTTTGTAAAACAGCGGAAACGTTCTCACTTACCCTTACTACCTCTTTATGTGACGCCCTCTTCCTTGTAGTGCACAATTCCTTCAAGAACTTAGCGTATTTGGGCACTTGCTTTATGGCATCTAGGAGCGGGATATTGACCTGAACTTTCCTAAACGTCTCAAGAATGTCCTTCTCATGCTCCTCCTTCTTTGTTTGCCTAAACCTACCAGGAAAGGGCACGTTTAGTGGAATAGAACTTGACAAAGTCGAATTTGGACTTACCTTAGGCGTGTTGGACGGTTTTGGCACAATAGGGGGTTGCGGCAAAGTTTCTTTCACCCTTGCCGTGGCCTTCTTTGCTTGTTCCTCCTTTTCTTGCAGCAACATGTCCTCTTCTTGACTTGTTTTGGATGGCCTTGAGGTGGTTCCGACTTCCTTACCACTTCTCAACATGATTGCCTTGGCAGATTCGAACCCTCCCTTTGGATTGACAATGGTTGAGCTAGGGAGCTTGCCTTTGTCTCGGAATTGCCCTACAAACTCCGCAATCTGCCCAATTTGTTTCTCCAAGTGATCCACCCTTTTGTCTTGGTTTTGCATGGCTTTGGTTTGATTCTCTTGCCCCTGAGACAAATTGGTAAGTAATTTAAGAAGTGTTTCATTTTCCAACGACGTACCTTGATTGTTTTGGGCAGGTTGTGCTTGGTTTGGATTGGGGCCGAATGCCTTGGTGTAGAACCCCGGGGGTTGTTGTCTAAAACCTCCTTGTTGGTGAGGTTGTTGAGGCTCCCTCCACTTGAAGTTTGGATGGTCTCTCCAACCCGGATTGTATGTATTAGAATATGGATCATTCCTTGGTTGATTTTGGCTTGGAAATCCAATGGCGTTTGCACTCTCCCACCCACCATTCTCAATCAATTGAGGGCACTTTTCTGAAGGATGACCTTGAATAGAACATACGCCACATACAATTGGACTTTGGATCTTCATTCCTTCGGCCATCTGAGACACAAGAGAAGTAAGATTAGCTACTTGAGTTTGAAGGTCGGATTGAGAACTTACCTCATTCACTTGTTGCCGTGGGGGGTCCCTTTGCCCAAGTCCTTCATATTGTTGTGCATTTAGAGCACGGTTTGCAATTAGGGTCTTGGCTGCCATAGGTGTTTTGTCCACCAATGCACCTCCCGCCGAAGCATCAAGCATTTGCCTTTCAATGGGAAGAAGGCCCTCATAGAAGTATTGAAGGAGAAGCTCCTCCTTCATTTGATGTTGAGGACATGATGCAACAAGGGCTTTAAAACGCTCGTAGTATGCCGGAAAAGATTCTCCTTGACTTTGTTGGATTCCGCTAATTTTCTTCCTCAAGAGAATGACTTTTGAAGTAGGGAAGAACTTCTCCAAGAAGGCTCTCTTCATGCTCTCCCAAGAAGTAACGGTCCCGGGTGCTAATTCATAAAGCCAATCCTTAGCCTTTTCCACAAGAGAGAATGGAAAAGCTTTCATCATCAGAATGTTCCCATCGACATTTATGGGTGTCATGCTCGAACAAACAACCTCGAACTCCTTGAGATGCTTGTTGGGATCTTCCATGGAAAGCCCATGGTACTTCGGAATGTGGTGCAACAGGCTTGACTTCAATTCGAATTCATCGGTCTTGCCTTGGGCAGCTGCGGGGTATTGAATGCAAAGAGGGGCTGCATTGGCCAAACCTGAGGTAGAAAGCTCTTTAATGGTTCGATTATCCACGGCCATGGTTGGTACTTCCTCTTTAACCCAATCCGTGGCTTCCTCTTCTACTTCAGGTTCGGGACTAGGAGGATTAGACTCTTGCAATTTCTTGTTCCTTCTCAAAGTCTTCTCGAAATCACCGTCAAAGTCGGAGATATGCTCACGAACAGGTTGTGAGCTACGGGTCATAAACTAGTACCTACACACAAAAGTAAACAAAATAAGTAACCAACTTAATGGACTTGGCACAAGTAAGAAAACAAGTTGCCACACACGGCACAAAAACACATACACACGGTGCAAAAAAAATTAAAAAAAAACAGAAACTAAACAATTTAAACAAGACTCAAGACAAGGGATTAGCAACTTTGCCAATCCCCGGCAACGGCGCCAAAATTTGATACGTAGATTATATGCACACAAACTAAACCCTATTTGTGACAATTGTAGTAATGATGTAAGTAGGGATCGTTCTAACCGGGGATTAACTAGGAGTGCTAATCTATTTTGAATTGACTTGAAAACACAAAAACTAAATGTAAAGACTCTTAACAAGACTACTATGACTCAGAATAGCTTTGAAAGACTCAAACTGCTTAAAACAATCAAATTGACTCAAATAGAAACTAGAACTTGATTTAGACGAATTTGAAAGTGTTTATGACTCCAAAAGCTTAAAGATACAAAAATAAAACAAATACGAATGATTAAGACTCAACGAAATATGGGGGAAATGTGTTTGGACGATATTAAATTAAAAAGACAGAATATAATTAAAGGCAAAATGTAAATATGAATGTGATGAAAATATGGATGATGGAATAGCCAAGGGGTTCTTCTCCACACATGTTACACTTGCATACAATATTGATTCTCAGTTGGTCTTTCGATAAGTTGTGAAACTCAACACCCCGGGTTAATTAGGTCCGCTTAAATTAACCGTCAAGTTCTCCTTAAGTTAATGAATTGGATGGGTTAGCGCAACGCAATTCACCACACTCTCCAAAAGTCCTTTACGTGAAAAGCACAATAAAGATACAATCAAAGATCATTAAGCATTATGAAAACTATAAGTGTTGACGAGGCATTCGTTACTATGGAATACGCATGAAACTAGTGCCAAGAATTCATTTAACGCGATTGTTTAAAAGCAACCTCCACTACTTGTGAATATAAGTTCATAACGATTAGGTGAAATTCACTTATATTTTAGCGTCATATTTATGCATGAAAATTAAGCGCGCATTCTTAATAAACATTCATAAATAAGTTATCAATCAAACGGTTAAACAAATTGAATCCACAACTTATGAAATTCCAACGAAAGTTAATCAATTCATATTGCAAATATCAACATAGTTTCGAATCACCCCCTAGCTAAAGGGGGTTTAGTTCCTCATAACTTTAAAATCAAAGAAACCCCTAAACATTCCAACAACTCAAACTTGAATTGTATGAACGTTTAAGCACTCTTTTCTTCCTCGTTGTTGTAGCACAAGGTCTAAGGTGAGCTTTGGGGATTATGTGAAGTGTTTTGGAGGGATGGGAAGTGGTTGGATAGTGGCTGTAATGGAGGAGAAAAACTGCACAGAAATGGAAGGGGATTTGCGGCACAAGGGTTGTGTTTGTGTTGTGAATGAGATCATGCTTGAATGAATGAATGCAAGGGTATTTATAGGAGTAGTGGAGGGAACATATGGCTGTTTGTTTAAGCATGCATGTGCTGGAATGTGGTGGAAAATAGCTAGGAAAGCTGGAAAGCACAAGGATCCCACGGCAATGACAGTTTTTGATGTTGGATTTGCATGTGTGTGCTGGAAATGGTGTGTGTATGCATGTGTTTGGGAAGCTTTCTTGCTCATTTTCTGGATGCAATGATGAAGAGTTTAATAATTAATGCATGTAGGTGGCTGAAATGATGAAGAATGAGTGGTGGAAATGAAAGGGAAAGCTAGAAAGACATGTGAAGATGCTGGAATTGTGAGTAGGCCACGGCAATGTGTTTTCAGGATGGTTCTTTGTGGTTGTGATGCATGTGATTGCATGTGTTGATTGCTAAGGTGTGTGATGATGAGTGTAAGTGGAATAAAGAATGAATGAAGGCATGTGAATTAGGTGGAATGCTGGAATGATGAAGGGGATACACGGCACAAGGTTTGGAATGTGGAGAAAGGGGTGTGAATGATTATGGGATGCTGGAAATCTGGAAAGGCACGGCAATGATGCTTGTTGTTTGAAATGCATGTGAATGCATGTGAGTGCATGTGTGTGTAAATGGGTGAAAATGTGGGTTAAAGTGATGCATGGCTAGGAAATGTGAGTGAATGATGTGCATGTGTGTGAATGCATGTGGAATAAAGAAGAGTATGGAAGTGAATAAATCATAATATGGCTAGTTTAAAGGGCTAGGGTTTAAGTACATAGAATGGGCCTAAAATAGGTTGGTTTGCATGGCATAGATTGTTTGATTTGGGCTAGAGGTTTTCCATGGCTCAAAGGATTTGTTTGATTGGGCTAGGCCCTTTGTTTTATGTCCCCAAAGAGCATACAAGGCTTCAATTTCGTCCATCCTCTTTGCTCCATGATTAAGCTATCCAATCCATGCCCAAAAGTGCCCCAAATAGCCTCAAAATGCACTTTCTTGCTCCCTAAGCCCTTAGAACCTGAAAACACACAAAAGAAGCATAAAGGACTAAAATAACTAGAGAAACATAACGTAAATGCACGAGAACAAGCCATTTAAGTCGCATGAATATGCTCCTATCATCGCCTAAATATGCTCCTATCAATCAACACTTGTGAGTTCATTCTCACTTATTTTCAACTCCTTTTTCTTTCTTTTCCTTCTTTTTCACGGTTTTTTTTTTTTTTTTTCTTTTTTTTTCATGCCCTATTCTTTTCTTTCTCACATAAATCATCCATCCCCCTAGATTCCCACGAAAATCCTTCCCCCACACTTGTTTTTCTGCAATTTGTAGAACAAAAGGAATTCCCTCTAAGTCATGCTTTACTATACTTTAAGAACAAGGGTATGGATAGTCCTATTCTAGGCTAGGTTAGGATAATATGGTTAACAACGAAAATTAGGCTAAGTAAGGCTCAAAGGGGTTAACATACAATACATATGCAAAGGGTAAGGCTTTTTGGCTCTCGTTTTAACTAAACAACTTCATCTTGTTTTATGTTATGCTAATGAATTTTATGCTTTGAATGAAATGGGCGTGAGTTCTAGTATTTGGAACTATAGTGATGAAACGCATTCTAAGTAGCAACCAAGCAAAGAATAATGAGATCATGCAACGACTTTAGAAAACAAAAACATCTCAAATTAATAACTCTCCAAACAAAGTTTAGGCTCAAGTCTCTCAGGGTTGTAGCATTAGTTTGAGTTCCTTCCTTCAAGCATGTTACAAAAACTGATTTTTTTCCTTTGTGATTACATGTGAATTCGTAAATGACGCCTGATAAGTCTCATTTTGCATGCATTTATATATTCCTTATTTGGCGTCTTTGTGATGTTTTTGGATTGAACTAGTTGCATTTTACATTATTTGGTGTTAGTATGCAGTCAAGTGTGTATTTGGATCAAAGGGAAGGCAAATGAAGTAAAAACCATTCCTTTTGGTAGCTGAGCATTATTCCAAGCGTGGAGAGGATTCTAGGGAGTTAAATTGAAGTCCAAATGAAGAACCTAGGAAACTTTTGACTGCTGGAATTTCAGGAAATGATGTGGAAGTGTTAAGTGGTGCAATTCGGCCATATTGGGTGATTCTAAACAAAGGCAAAAACATTGAAGTCAGATTATGTGGTTCCAACACCAAAACATGCAGTCACATGCATGATCACAACTTGGCCGTGCACTCCCATGTGATTCCAAGTCAGATTATGCACTTCTAACACCAAAACATGCAGTCACATGCATGATCACAACCTGGCCATGCACTCCCATGTGATTCCAAGTCAGATTATGCACTTCTAATACCAAAACATGCATTCACATGCATGATTCACAATCTGACCGTGCATTCTATTACCTTTCTCCACTACATCTTTGCAGAAATCCACATGCATCTCAATTAAATAAACCCCATACTTGCACATTTCCCTTTTGCCATGCACCCATTATTCCAGAAAACCACTCATCCCATCATTCCATGCCATTCCAGCGCCCCTTTTGTCCATGCCGTGTGATTTCTTCCCCTTTCCAGATTTGTACAACCAATTCCAGGTTGTCCAATTCATCTTTGCAGCCAATACACATGCATGATTCAATTAAAATAGCCACATGCTTGGACATTGCCCATGCCGTGCGTCCACCACCTCAGGAACCCATTCATTCCAGCTCATTTATGCACTCCCATCTCACATGTGCAATTCCAGCTCAATTCTTAATGATGGCAGTGACATTTCCCTTCTATAAAACCATGCACATTTCACACAACAAGGCTTCTTCGATCATTCCATGATTCACACGCACAACCACTCCATTTCACTCCATCTCTGACCATTTGTTCTCCCAAGTGCAGAAACCATTCAACCATAGCCAATCTACCTTCATTTTCATCACACTTGGAGAACCACCACCGAAGGCACTCTTAAGGGATTTCGACATCAGTTTTGCTTCAAGGGTTTCTTCTTATTAATTCTATGTTCACTCATGTTTTATATTTTTTATGTCAAACCTTTTGTAAACATGAAGTGTAACTAATCTCCCTCTAGGGATTCGATGTAGCCTTGCAAAGTTTGCCATGTAATTAAGTTAGAATGCTCAGTTTGTCCATCTATTTCTTGTTTCATTCTCTGATTTAATTGTGACTTTGTGGGTTGATGTTAATGTTTGATCACCATTTGAATTAACCACAGGTTGTTTAGCCAAGATTAGAGCACACATCATGCATATTCTTGGTAGATATGTGAATGGATGAAGGGAATACTTTGCAAACAACCTGCCAAGTGTTACCTTTGGTTTTATGAAAGTTTCTTGTTCGTAACACCTTCTTGATTAGGAACCAAAGTTGCACATCACAACTAGGTTCATGATTAAGGACATGTGATCAAATCCACACATCATATGGTTGATCATATCTAAGTGAAACAAACTCAAGAAATAGGTAGATAGCTGAGTATAAACTAACTTAACAAACATGGACTTGGTTTAAGCAATGGTGAAACCGAATCCCTCATCTCCATTGGTGTTATCCCATTTTATTAGTTGTTGATTCATTTAATTGTGTTTACTTCATTTTCTAGTGTTTTCAAGTTACAATAACAAATCTGCCTAATTTGATTAGTTTTATTCATTTCATATAGTTCTTGCAAAACAAGTGATTTTATAGGATCAATAGGTCCCGGTGGATTCGACACCCTTACTTGTGCCATTATACTAAACATATTCTAGCATTAGGAAGGAATTAACTCAACAACGCCTACAACTAAGCATAAACCAAAGAGTATATCAAACTTCCATCCATGTTTGTAACTTTCTTCAACAGTCATGCAATTAAAAACCAAATCCTCATCATTGTGTTGGAAGGTATCCTAAGACACAAACAAACACAAAAACAAAAATGACTCTAAAAACAACTCTTTTTGGGTTTTTAAAACACTCTTTTTCAATTTTTTTTCAAATTTTCGGATTTTTTGTTTAAGACCCATGAAAACACTTCAAAATACACTAAAAACACTTAAAAACAGTGAAAAACAACTTTAGAAATGATGGGTGATAAAATCCCACGAATTTGCATGAAAAACTCTTTGTTTACCCCCCCACACTTAAACCAAACATTGTCCTCAATGTTTTAAGCATAGACTCACAAACAAACAACCAAATAACACAACTAACAAACACGACAAACATGGCAAAATAAAAGCAATAAAGAGTAGGGTTTAGGAACGCAAATCTGGTTATGGAGCCGGAGATTCCTAGGTCTTCTTTATTTGAATGCATGGGTTGCCTCCCAAGAAGCGCTTGCTTTAACGTCTTCCAGCCGGATGATACCTCCTTTAAACTTCATTGGAGCCCACGACATGGAATTGATCTTTGAATGGAAGGTGATACTTGAAATGATCCGGTAATGGTTTAAATTCAAGATTGGGTGGCTGAATCATCAATAACTTATTAAGCGTATCATTATACAAAGACGTACCTGAATTGATCTTTTGTCTTGATTTTGCATTGCTTTGTTTTGATTTTCTTGCCCCTGAGACAAATTGGTGAGTAACTTATTAAGCGTATCATTATACAAAGACGTACCTGAATTTGTTTGGGCAGGTTGTGGTGGCTGCATAGGTGTTGTATAGAACTCCTCATATGGCTGCCAATATCCCTTGTGTTCAACTTGTTGAAATTCCCACCACATAGAGTTTGAATGATCACTCCAATCTCTTAGTGCACATTGATTTGCTTGATATTCTTGCCTATAAGAAGCACCAAATGTAGGGACACTTTGCTTTGTGGACCCTTCGGCATACTATGATAACTGACACGTAAGATTCGCTATTTGAGCTTGAAGATTAGCAATTGCCATGTCTTGCTTCTCTAGTACCTGAAATCAAAGAAATAAAACTAAATCAAATATCAAAAGAAAAATAAACAAACAAATAGAGCGATTAGCAATTTTACTAATCCCCGGCAACGGCGCCAAAATTTTGATGTGATATATAATAGCACACAAATTAAACCCTCTTTTTGACAATTGTAGTATAGATATAAGTAGGGATCGTTCTAGGCCGGGGATTAGGAGGGACACAACTAAATAAAGGGGATTGGGTTTTTGACGAATTTAAGATAAAAACAAGTAACTAAAAGACTTGAATAGGATTTGGACGAATTTGGGGATATGGATGGGTGATTAGCTAGCTAGAGGGTCCTTCTCCACACATGACACATTTGAACACAAATTGATTTCCAGTTGCTTTTTTGATAAACCATGAACCTGAACACCCCAGATTAACCGTGACATCACTAATTAACCCTCAGATTTTCCTTTAGTTAGTGGATTGGATGACATCATACGACAACCCAAAGCATTCTTCAAAAGTTCCCTACATGACATCATAATAGAGATACAATCAAAGATCATTACGTTCTATGAAAATCATAAGTATTGACAAAGCACTTGTAACTATGACATCATGATACTCATGCTAGGAATTTACTTAATATGATTGTGAAAACAACCTTAACTACTTGTGAATATAAGTTTGTAACGATTATGTGAAACTCCCTTATATTCTAGCCCCAAATTCATGCATGCAAACTAAGTGTGCACCCTTAATCAACAAACAAGAATAAGTTATCCATCAAACGGTTAAGTAAATTGCATTCACAATTTATGAAATAACAACTGGAATTAATCAATTCATATTGCAAATATAATCATGGTTTCAAAGTCTCCCCTAGCTAAAACAAGTTTAGCTCCTCATGTTTACAACAAAACAAAGAGAATATAAATTAAACATTGAAAACAAAGATAGAATACACCTAGAAACACTCCAGGTGGCTCCTCCTTCCTTCCTTGCTGCCAACAATGGGGATTTATGTGAATTTAGGCTCTTGAGGTGTGGTGGATGGTGTGGTGTGAATTTGTGGTAGATGGTGGTGGTTTTTGAGTGTTGTGGCATCAAGTATATATAGGGTGAAGGGGAGGCATGAATTTGGGCTGAAAATGAGAGAAATTAGGACTCCAAATCACCAAAGAACAAGGATACTTTCAATCAGATTCCAAGGAGGACAAGGAATGGTCCTTGTGGTAGATTCTAGAACTTCTAGAAGGGTTACATGTGGCATAAACTTAATGCACGAAAATAGGGTTTCTAGAACTTGATATTTAGGTGATTTAATGTGAAAAGGAGTCCTCTTTGAAGTTGGAATTAAGGTAGGAAAAGATTAGGATAGGATAAGATAAGATAAGGTTGGATAAGGTTTGGATAAGATAAGGAAATTTGGATAAGGTTCCTTATTTCTTGCTCTTTCCTTATCTTCTTTGCATTTGGACTTCTTTCTCCAGATTTTTAGCCTTTCCTAGCATCTCTTGACTTCAATTTCGTCCATCCACATTGCTCCATAGTTAAGCTATCCAATCCATGCCCAAAACTGCTCCAAATAGCCTCAAAATGCACTTTCTTGCTCCTTTTGCCATTAGGACCTAAAAACATACGAAAATAGCTTAAAAGACTAAAATAGATGGTAATTAAGTAACTAAATGCAAGGAAACAACATAACTAAGTAGCATAAATATGCTCCTATCAATGAGCTTGAGGAGCTTAGGCATGAAGCATATGAGAATGCTTGCATTTACAAGGAAAAGACCAAAGCTTTCCATGACAAGATGATCCGAAGCAAAACATTCTCCATAGGGCAAAAAGTTTTACTTTTTTATTCTCGCCTTCGTTTATTTCCTGGTAAGTTACGTTCTAAGTGGATTGGACCTTTTGTTGTTACTAATGTTTTTTCATATGGCGCAGTTCAAATCCAAAGCTTGAGTAATGGCCAAGAATTCAAGGTGAATGGGCATCGTTTGAAGCCCTATTATGCAAATGTTGAAGGGCAGGTTGTGGAAGACATCAACCTCCATGCCGTGGGCTCCCATTGAGGATAAGAAGAATGTTCGTCCGACTGCATGACGTTAAAGCAAGCGCTTCTTGGGAGGCAACCCATGCATTCAACTAGAGAGGATTTGGGCAATTCACCAATTCATGCCACAAAATTAGATTTGCGTTCCTCAATCTCTATCTCTTTATTATTTTTATTTTGTCAATCTCTATCTCTTTATTATTTTTATTTTGTCATGTTAGTTAGTTTATAATGTTTGTTTGAATGTGAGTCTTAGTTTGAAACATTGAGGAAAATGTTTGATTTAAGTGTGGGGGGGGGGGGGGGGGTAAACAAGTTGTTTTTGCATGTTTTCACATGATTTTCGTGGGATTTTATCACCTATCACTTATAATGTTGCTTCTCACTGTTTTTAAGTGTTTTTAGAGTGTTTTGAAGTGTTTTCATGTCTTTTGATCAGAAAATCCGAAAATTTACAAAAAAAATTACAAAACAGTTTTGAAAAACCCAAAAAAGAGTTGTTTTAAAGTTGTTTTTGTGTGTTTGTTTGTGTCTTAGGTTACCTTCCAACACAATGATGAGGATTTGGTTTTTAATGTCATGAGTATTAAAGAATGTTGTAAACATGGCTGGAAGTTGATTTATGCTTTGGTTTATGCTTGGTTATGGTTATAGCTTATGAATTCACATGTAATTACAAAGAGAAAATCAGTTTTTGTAACGTGCTTGAAGGAAGGAACTCAAACTAACGCTACATCCTTGAGAGACTTGAGCCTAAAACGTTCTTTGGAGAGTATAATATGTGATTTCTTGTTTTCTAAAGTCGTTGCATGAGCTCATCGTTCTTTGCTTGGTTGCTACTTAGAATGCATTTCATCATTATAGTTCCAAATACTAGAGCTCATGCCCATTTCATTCAAAGCATGATATTGATTGCATAACATACAATAAGATGAAATTGTTTAGTTAAACCAAAGCCAAAAAGCCTATCCCTTTTCATATGTATTGTAGGATTACCCCTTTTGAGCCTTTTCAAGCTTATTTTCTTTGTTAGCCACATTATCCTTACCTAGCCTAGATTAGGACTTCCCATACCCTTGTTCTTAAAGGATAGTGAAGCATGACTTAGAATGAACTCCTTTTGATCAATATATTGCAGAAAATGAGTGTGGGGGAAGATGATAGGGCACGGCAAAAGAATGAAGTAAAGAAAAAAATTCGTGGAAAATAAAAAGAAAACAGAAAAGTGTTGAAAAGAAAGAAAAAGAGTTGAAAAATAAATGAGAATGATCTCACAAGTGTTGGTTATTGAAGGAAGAGTCCAAAAGAGTGAATTTGACCCTAAATGTTGCATGAATCTTCCCTTGTGTGTAAAAGTTGATTTCTGCCATTAAAAGTGAGTTTAAGTGTCAATTTCATTACTTTGCTTCCTATTGCTTTAAGAACCTTTGTTATCCTTTGCCCTTCTTTGTTAACCAATACCTTAGCCTCATTTCAACCCTCAACTTCTATCTTGATGTTATGTGTTCAATATGTGGAGTTTGAATTTGGTATGAGCATATGGAATCACTGGTTCTCGTTCTAAGTAGTAGCATTCCATTCATGAGATCATATACATGTCATTGTCGTAAATCCAGAAAATGCTTTCTTTGTTATAACATATGTGAGTATTAGTCTTCATGTTTAAATTAATCTTCTCACATATACCTATTGTAGGGTGTGAAGTTAGAAAATCTGTGTGAAAATAGAGTGCATTCTAGTGAGGAATTGGGGCAATTCTTTAACGCATGTTACTACATTCAAAACGTTGTTTTAATTGATTAAATGTGAACTAGTAAGTGGTAACTATGGTTAAGTGTTTGCTAAAGTATAAAGAATGCTAAAAACCGTGGGAATGATGTTCTTTAATGTGTCATGTTCGTTGGAAATCCCTGAGGTACATGTTGGAAGGTTTAGAATTTGTTTTGGCTTGTTTTTGGTTTCTTTTGTTTTGTTTTGCTCGAGGACTAGCAAAAGCTAAGTGTGGGGGAATTTGATAGGAGCATATTTAGGCGACTTACTTAGCTTGTTTTCGTGCATTTATGTTGTTAGTTCATAGTTGTTTTAGTAGTTTAAGCCATTTTCGTGTGTTTTTAGGTTCCCATGGCTAAGGAAGCAAAAAGATGCATTTTGGAGCATTTTGGAGCAAAATTGGACTTGGAATGGATAGCTTATGCTTGGAGCAAAATGAATGGACGAAATTGAAGACCTAAAAGAGTTAGGATTCCTAATCACAAGAGGATTCCTAATCAAATGAGGAATCTTAGTCAAAGAAGGTTTCCTACTTGAAGTAGGAAAGTTAAGCCAAGGTTTCCTATTTTGGTTTAATCTTTCCTAATCCTTAAAGACTCCATGTTTCAGCAATATCAAAGACTTCTACCTATTCTAGGACACAAGACAATGTTCCCTTGCAAACCAAAATCCTTGCCGTGTATCCCCTTAGTATTTCCCTTCCTTGCCGTGCAAGGAAGGGTCTTCTTTCCTATTTTAAAGCATTCAAACACATTCCTTTTTCATACCAAACTCAGCCATAACTCACATACCCTTTTCTATTCCAAAGTGATGCGAAAATAGTTAAGCACACAAATTAACCCTCTTGTTGTCAAATTGTAGTAAGGATGCAAGTAGGGATCGTTCTGGACCGGGGATTAGGAGGGCTTGCTAAAACCTCTAAACTGACTCAAAAACATAAAAACAAAGTTGAAAACGTTCACAAAGACTCAAAGGACTCAAAACAAGTTCAAAAGACTCAAAACTGCCTAAAAACACTAACTAGGCAGTTTCTGACTCTAAACACAATTTTGGACGAATTTAAGATTATGGGTTGATTCAAAACACTTTAAAACACAAACTAAACAGATTCTAAACACTATAGAACAAGAAAGTAAAGGGGGGGTTTTGATTTGACGAAAATTGAAATAACAAAACAAGTTATAAAACTAGGCAGATTGTAAAACGAAATTTTGGAAACAAGATGATGGATGGATTAGTTAGAGGTCCATTCTCCACACATGACACATTTATATATGAATCGATTTTCCAATTGCTTTTCACTAACTATGATGCTCAACACCCCAAGTTAACCGTGATGCACTAATTAACCCTCGGATTTCCTTATGTCATTGAATTGGATGATGCATGCAACAATTCAAATTATTCTCCAACGGTTCTCAACATGAATGCATAGAAGAGATACAGTGAGAGATCATTATGTTCTATGAAAATCATAAGTGTTGACGAGGCAATTGTAACTATGAATGCATGATACTCTTGCCAAGAATTCAATTAACGCAGTTGTGACTAGCAACCTTCACTACTCATGTTTATAAACTTGTGACGATTAGGTGAAACTTGTTTATAAACTAGCATCGAGTTCATGCATGAAAACTAAGTATGCATCCTTAATCAACATACAAGAACAAGTTTTGAATAAAACAGATAATTGAATTACAATCACAACTTAACAAATCACAATTGGAAGAAATCAATTCATATCTCAAACATGTTCATGGCTTCAAACTTTCCCCTAACTAATTAGGGGTTTAGCCACTCATGATTACAGCAAACTCAGAAAGTAATAACAAAGTAAACATTGAAAACAAGAACGAAGTACACCTAAGAACGCTCCAATCTGCGAGCATGAAACGTTCAAGGCCTCCTTCCTCTCCTAATTGCTGCGGCATACGAGGTTATTGTGAGTTTAGGGGGTTATGGGTGATGTAGAATGATGGATTTAGGGTTGGGATGGATGTAGGGGATGGCAAAGAGTTGGTTTTGGGCAGAAAATATGGAGAATGGTGAAGTATGGATGTGTTAGAGGGATGGGATGATTTTCTGGCGTGAATGGTGAATCAATGAATAATTTGTGGCTGCAACAAGGAGGTTTATTTATTGGATTTCAGGAATTAAAACCCTAGTTTATTTAGGTAATCAGAATTTAAGTCAAAAGCTTTTAGAAATAGGAAATCAAATCAGAAATTTTAAGGAAACTACCTAAAAGTTGCGGCAATGGCATAAAACACAAAAGTAATGTGTTTTAATGCAATGAAATAGGAAAGAACCATCTCCCTTGCACGGCAAGGAAGAGGAAAGGTCAAGGGAGGTGCGGCTATGATATAGGAAAGGTTTAAATGTCCTAAAACTAAAGGAAACAAGGTTCTCTTGCACGGCAAGGGATGATGATAAAGGGAAAATTTGACATGGTGCACGGCAAGGAAGAGGAAAGGTCAAGGGACCTTTGTTTTGTGTCCTAGAATGCATATGAAGTCTTCAAAGTGTTTGGGACATAAGGACAATTAGAATTTAGGAAATGTCAAACCAAGATAGGAAACCCTGGGCTTAACTTTCCTACTTCAAGTAGGAAACCTTCTTTGACTAGGATTCCTCATTTGATTAGGAATCCTCTTGTGATTAGGAATCCTAACTTCATTAGGTCTTCAATTTCGTCCATCCCTTTTGCTCCAAACATACGCTATCCATTCCAAGCCCAATTTTGCTCCAAAATGCTCCAAAATGCACCTTTTTGCTCATTTAGCCCTTAGAACCTGAAAACATACGAAAATGGCTTAAAAGACTTAAAGAACTAAGAAATAACAACGTAAATGCACAAGAACAAGCCAACTAAGTCGCCTAAATATGCTCCTATCAAATTCCCCCACACTTAGCTTTTGCTAGTCCTCGAGCAAAACAAAACAAACAAAGGAACACGAAACGAGACAAAACGAACAAAACACAACCTAAACCTTCCAACATTTGCCTCAGGGATTTCCAATGCACATGACATGTTAAAAATCATCATTCCCACAGATTTTGGTCATCTTTACACTTGAGCACATACTTAATCACAGTCACCACTTACTAGTTCACAATTGATCGATTAAAACAACATTTTGAATGTAGTAACATGCCTTAGAGAATTCCCTCAAGTCCTTACTAGATATGCACTCAATTTTCACTCAGATTTTCTAACTACACTCCCTATACTAGTTATATGTGAGAAGATTAATGTAGATATGAAAACTAATACTCACATATGTTTTAACAAAGAAAGCACTTTTCTGGAGTTATAAGTGAATGTATGAATATGATCTCATGAAAGGAATGCTACTACTTAGATGCAAGAACCATTGACACCATATGCTCATATCAATTCCAAACTCCACATTATTGAACACATAACGATCAAGATTGAAGCATAAGGGTTGAAACGGGGCTAAAGGTGTTTGGCTAACAAAGAAGGGATATGGAAAACAAAGGTTCTTAAAGAAATAGTGAGCAAAGCATTTGAATCAACTTAGAATTCACTTTTGAATGAAAACTCAACTTTTGAACAAAAAGGGAAAATTTAGACAATTTAGGGCCAGATTTGGTGTTTTGGACCCTTTCTTCAACATTCAACACTTAATCACTCATTCTTACATCTTTTCAAGCTCTTTTTCCTTTCTTTCTTTCTTTTCTTTTCTGTTTTTTTCTTTTTCATACGTTTTTCACAACTTTTTCTTTTCTTTTGAATCTCAAAACATACATATAAACTTAAGAACAAATATTCCCTCCCCCACACTCATTTTCTTGCATAATGTAACTCAAAAGGAATTCATTTAAGTCATGCTCACTATCTTTTAAGAACAAGGGTGTGGACTGTCCTAAACTAGGCTAGGTGAGGATAATGTGGGTTAACAAAGAATAAAGGCTAAACAAGGCTCAACGGGGTTAAAACTTACAAAATATACGAAATATGGGAAGTAAGGCTATTTGGCTATGGTGGCAACTACACAACTTCATCTTGATATGTGTTACGCAACTCAATGTCATGCTTTGAATGAAACGGGTATAAGTTCTAGCATTTAGTTCTATCATGATACAATTGCATTCTAAGTAGCAACCAAGCAAGGAATAATGAGATCATGCAACAACTTTAGAAAACAAAGAATCACAGATTATAACTCTCCAAAGAAGGTAATGGCTCGAGTCTCACAGGGATGTAGCGTAATTATGAGTTCCTTCCTTCAAGCATGTTACAAAAACTGATTTTTCCTTTATGATTGCATGTGAATTCATAAATTATAACCACAACCAAGCATAACCCAAAGAGTAAATCCAACTTTCATCCATGTTTATAACTCTCTTTAACAGCCATGTAATTACAAGCCGAATCCTCATCATTGTGTTGGAAGGTACCCTAAGACACAAACAAACACACAAAAACAACTCTTTTGGGGTTTTTTCAAAACAATTTTTCAAATTTTTATCACATTTTCGGAGTTTTACTTCAAGACATCATAAAACACACTAAAACACTCTAAAAACACTTAAAACAGCAAGAAACAACATTATAAGTGATAGGTGAATAACTCCCACGAATTTCAAACAAAAACAGATTGTTCACCCCCCCCCCCCCCCCCACACTTAAATCAAACATTGTCATCAATGTTTCAAGCATAAACTAACATGCAAACACATAAACAAACAAATCAACATCTGAGCACAAATAACAGAATATAAATAACAAAGAGAAGAGTTGAGGAACGCAAATCTGGATATGAAGCGATGTTTAAGCTCTTCCTTTGTCGAACGCATGGGTTGCCTCCCAAGAAGCGCTTGCTTTAACGTCGTGCAGCCGGACGAACACCTCCATCAAGCTTCAGGGGAGGCCACGGCATGGAGGGGTGTTTCCTCTACCTTCCTTTCAATACTTTCGTAATATGGCTCAATGAATGGGAGGGGATAGTGATCCTCCCTAATGGTCGTGTTTTGGTTCCGAAAGTCCATGTAAATGCTCCCACCACCTTGAAATCGGTTGGGCACCTGCACCAAAGAAGGTAACAACCTATTAGGTGAAATGGGAATTGAAATTGGGATTGAAGACTTACAAACATATTGTGGTGAAGGCTCAAAATCGGCAGCCTTATCAACAATGTCACTATGGCTACTTTCGGCCATATTGGGTGGTTGTAGGGCAATCACTCCAAGTTCCTCTCCAATTGTGGTTCTTGATACATCCTTCTTGATAGGTGCGGATCCTTTCGGCCCTATATCCTTATGCACATCTATGGCAAAACAAGAATGACAATCATTAGAATTCTTAATAAAGTCATAGACATTGAATTTAATTATATCACCACCAAACTCCATTGTTAGTGCTCCTTTGGCCACATCAATCTTTGTTTGGGCTGTTTTCATGAACGGTCTTCCAAGTAGGAGTGGCAAGGGTGGAGAATGAACCGAGTCGTCCATTTCAAGCACATAAAAATCCGCCGGAAAGATTAAATGATTGATGATGTGAAAATTATGTTAACACACAAATTAAACCCTATTTGTGACAATTGTAGTATATATGCAAGTAGGGATCGTTCTAACCGGGGATTAACTAGGGATGCTAATCAACTCTAACTGACTTAAAAACACAAAATTAAACTTTAAAACACTTACCTAGACCTATATGACTCAAAACAACTTAAAAAGACTCAAAACAGCCCAAAACACTCAAATAGACTCAAACTAGACTCTAAAGGGTGATTTGGACGAAATTTAACTAACTTATACTCAAAATACTAATCTGGACAGATTCAAACACTTTTCTAACTAATCTAACACACTTAATAAAATGGGGAATTGATTTGGACGAAATTAATTAAAATGGACAGATTGCAATTTAAACAGATTAGGCACTAAACTAGGTGAATTGAATGGGAAAAAGGCTAGTTAGGGGGTTCTTCTCCACACATGCACATATGTAACATAAATTGATTTCCAGATTTTATTCCTTTTAAATCATGAATGACAATGCCCCAAATTAATTGTGAAAAGCACGAATTAACACACAAGAACAAGTTCTCAATAAATCAATTAAGTAAATCATATCCACAATTCAAGAAACAAAATCTGGAGGAAATCAAATCATATAAAACATATGCCCATGGATTCGAATTCACCCCTAACTAAGAAAAACTTAGTTACACATGTTCATAACAATTGAAAAGCAAATCAAAATAAACATGGAAACGAAACAAGGGAAGAAAGAACTCTGAAAGTCTCCAATGGATGTAGATTGCTTGCGGCACAAGATGGTCCTTCTCCTATGGAAGCCACGGTGCTCATTCTCCCTAGGACTTGCGGCACAAGATGTTTTTCTGAATGAATGGTGGCTACTGTGAATGGATGGATGAATTGAAGGATGGATGGCTGCCTAGGGTGTCTAAGGGGTGCGGCAACTTTAGGTTTAATATATATATATAGCATGGCAAAACCCTAGCAATCAAATTTAGGGTTAAAACCAGCCAATATAAGTGTTTAGGGCCCCTAAGTTGCGGCATGGGTTTGGGGAATTAAATCCTAGCCCAATCAATCTCAGATATGGACTTATACAATCCAAATCCAAGAGAAAAAGGGCCAAATAAAATCAGAATCCAAACAGAAATAGGTTTAAGAATTTTCGTCCAAAATTGGGCCTTCTAGAAGCTAAGTGTCTTATGGCTGATTTTGGGTCTTCTAGAAGGCATAAAAGGGGGGGAAGGTGTGGCACCCTTTTAGGGTCAGATAGGGCTCTAGAAATTAGGTTTTTAGGTCCACTTGCAGCTAGGATTAAGGTGGAACAAGATTAGGTTAGGATAAGATAGGATAAGGTTTGGATAAGATAAGATTGGATAAGCTTTTGGATAATGTTTCCTCTTTTCTTGCACTTTCCTTATCTTCTTTGTCATGAACTTTCCTTTTCTGATTTGTAGCATGTTTCTAACCTCTTTTGACTCCAAATTCGTCCAACCATGTTGCTCCATACACAAGCTATCCAAAGTAAGCCCAAAACTGCTCTAAAAGGCTCAAAATTGCATTTTCTTGCCAAGTTTGTCATTAGGACCTACAAACAAACGAAAATAGCTCAAAACACTATAATAAGTAGTAATTAGCTCACTAAATGTAAGGAAATAACATAACTAAGTAGCATAAATATGCTCCTATCAAATTCCCCCACACTTAGCTTTTGCTAGTCCTCGAGCAAAACGAAATAAACAAAACAAACAAAACACAACCTAAACCTTCCAATGTTACCTCAGGGATTTCCAATGCAACATGACATATTCAAGATCATCACTCCCATAGATTTTAGTTATCCCTACCCTCGAGCACATATTTAATCATAGTTACCACTCACTAGCTCGCATTTCATCAATTAAAACCTGATTTTGAATGTAGTAACATGCCTTAGAGAATCCCTCAATTCCTCACAAGATATGCTCTCTATTTTCACACAGATTTCCTGACTACACTCCCTACACTAGGTATATGTGAGAAGATTGATGTAAACATGTAGACGAACACTCACATATGTTATAACAAGGAAAGCAATTTCTGGAATTATTAACATGTATTTGTATATGATCTCATGAACGGAATGCCACTATTTAGACGCGAGAACCAGGGATACCATATGCTCAAACCAATTTTAAACTCCACATATTGAAACACATAACAATCAAGATTGAAGTCAAAAGGGTTGTAACGGGGCTAAGGTATTGGCTAACAAGGAAAGGTAGAGGAAACAAACGTTCTTAAAGCAATAGTGAGCAAATTAATGAATTAGGCACTTAGAATTCCCTTTAGAACGCAAAAATCAACTTTGAACACCCAAGGGGAAGTCACACAAAACTTAGGGCCATATTCAACTTTTTGGACCCTTTCTTCAACAACCAACGCTTGTGAGTTCATTCTCACTTATTTTCACTCTTTTTCTTTCTTTTCTTCTTCTTTTTCTTCTTTTTCTTCCTTTTCACAATTTTTTTTTTTCCTTTTCGTTTTTTTTTTCTTTCTTTTTCTCGTGCCCCTTTTAAGACTTTGGCACACACACACACTCACAAAATCCCTTCCCCCACACTTGTTTCTGCACAAATGTCACTCAAAAGGAATTCCCTCTAAGTCATGCTCCACTATACTTCAAGAACAAGGGTATGGAAAGTCCTATTCTAGGCTAGGTAAGGGGGATGTGGTTAACAAGGAAAATAGGCTAAATAAGGCTCAAAGGGGTTTAATCCTACAATACAAATGACAAGGGTGGATTCGGCTATTTGGCTATGGTGGTGACTACTAAACAACTTCATCTTGTTATTTGTTATGCTAATCAATTTCATGCTTTGAATGAAACGGGTATGAGTTCTAGTATTTGGAACTATAGTGATGAAACGCATTCTAAGTAGCAACCAAGCGAAGAATAATGAGATCATGCAACGACTTTAGAAAACAAGAAATCCAGATTAATAACTCTCCAAAGAACGTTTAGGCTCAAGTCTCTCAAGGTTGTAGCGTTAGTTTGAGTTTCTTCCTTCAAGCATGTTACAAAAACTTATTTTTTTCTTTTGTGATTACATGTGAATTCGTAAATGTCAACTACAACTAAGCATAAACCAAAGAGCATATCAAACTTCCATCCATGTTTGTAACTTTCTTTAATAGTCATGCAATTAAAAACCAAATCCTCATCATTGTGTTGGAAGGTACCCTAAGACACAAACAAAGATAAAAACAAAAACGACTCTAAAAACAACTCTTTTTGGGTTTTTCAAACACTTTTTTCGATTTTTTTTATCAAATTTTTTGGATTTTCTGATTAAGACACATAAAAATACTTCAAAACACACTAAAAACACTTAAAAACAGTGAAAAACAACTTTAGAAGTATAGGTGATAAAATCCAACGAATTTTCATGTAAAAACAACTTGTTTACCCCCCCACACTTAAACCAAACATTGTCCTCAATTTTTTAAGCATAGACTCACAAGCACATAAACAAATAACGCAACTACACCTGACAATCATGGCAAAGTAAAAGCAATAAAGAGTAGGGTTTAGGAATGCAAATCTGGTTGTGGAGCTAGAGTTCCATCATCTCCTCGTTCGAACACATGGGTTGCCTCCCAAGAAGCGCTTGCTTTAACGTCTTCCAGCCGGACGATACCTCCTTTTAATCTTTACTAGGGCTCACGGCATGGAGGGGTATGCTCCTTGAAATTGTCGTAGTAGGGCTTCAAACGGTGTCCATTCACTTTAAATTCATGTCCCGTCTTCAAGCTTTGAATTTGCCCTGCACCATGAGGAAAGACATTAGTAATAACAAAAGGACCTATCCATTTAGAACGTAACTTACCTGGGAACAAGCGAAGGCGAGAATTGAAAAGTAACACTTTCTGCCCTATTGAGAATGTCTTGCTCCGAAGCATCCTGTCATGGTAAGCCTTTGTTTTCTCTTTGTAAATGCGCGCGTTCTCATAAGCCTCATTCCTTATCTCCTCCAGCTCATTCAATTGAAGCTTCCTATGAACTCCAGCGGCATCAATGTCCATATTGAATGCCTTTACGGCCCAATGTGCTTTATGCTCCAATTCAACGGGAAGATGGCATGGTTTCCCATAAATGAGCCGAAATGGAGACATTCCAATTGGTGTTTTGTAGGCGGTACGATATGCCCACAACGCGTCATTCAAACGCAAGCTCCAATCCTTCCGAGTTGGCCCAACAGTCTTTTCTAAAATCTGCTTGATTTCTCGATTAGAAACCTTGGCTTGCCCACTTGTTTGAGGATGATAAGGTGTTGCCACCTTATGCGTGACATTGTACTTCTTGAGCAACGCCTCTATGGTTCGATTACAAAAGTGAGAGCCTCCATCACTTATAAGAACCCTTGGCATTCCAAATCTTGCAAATATGTTAGTTTTCACAAATTCTGCAACCGCTTTGGAATCATTAGTACGGGTGGCTTTAGCTTCCACCCATTTCGAAACATAATCAACCGCAAGTAAAATATAAACACAACCATAAGATGAAGGAAAAGGACCCATAAAATCAATGCCCCAAACATCAAAGATTTCGACAAAAAAGATGGGATGTTGCGGCATTTGGTCTTTGGCACCTATATTGCCCGTCCTTTGACAACGATCACAACTCACACAAAAAGTTCTAGCATCCTTAAATATAGTAGGCCAATAAAATCCACATTCTAAAACTTTATGTGTTGTTCTTTGAGTGCCAAAATGACCCCCACATGCATAAGTGTGACAGAAAGTTAAAATTGAATGAAACTCTGTTTCATGCACACACCGACGTAAAATCTGATCAGGGCAATGTTTCCACAAATATGGGTCATCCCACACATAAAAACGTGCATCCTTTTTAAGTTTATCACTTTGGTGCTTGTTTAGGGTGCTTGGAACTTGTTTAGACACTAAATAGTTCACTAAATCGGCATACCATGGTGCACTTACCTCGATGGACAGCAACTGCTCATCTGGGAATGTCTCTGGGATAGGCACGGCATCCTTCACATGCACCAAACGGCTTAAGTGGTCAGCCACCACGTTTTCACTTCCTTTCTTGTCCCGGATTTCGATGTCGAACTCTTGAAGTAGGAGCATCCAACGAATAAGTCTTGGTTTGGCCTCCTTCTTCGTAAGTAAGTACTTCAATGCTGCATGATCAGAATAGATTATAACTTTAGTACCAAGTAAATAAGAACGAAACTTATCTAAAGCAAAAACAACAGCAAGAAGTTCTTTTTCCGTTGTGGAGTAGTTCAATTGAGCATCATTTAGGGTCCGAGATGCATAGTATATGACATGCGGCTGCTTGTTCTTCCGTTGGCCTAAAACAGCTCCTAATGCATAATCTGAGGCATCACACATAAGCTCAAAAGGAAGGCTCCAATCTGGTGGAACTATGATAGGGGCCGAAGTAAGCATCTCCTTTAGGTGTTTGAAGGCTTTCTCACATTCCTCGTCGAACTTGAATGGCACCTCCTTTTGGAGAAGTCGGCATAGGGGTTGGGAAATCTTAGAAAAGTCTTTGATGAATCGCCTATAAAATCCTGCATGTCTAAGAAAAGAACGAACCTCTCTAACCGAAGTAGGAGAGGGTAAGTAGCGTACAAGATCTATTTTTGATTTTATCCACTTCAATACCCTTGGCCGAAATAATATGTCCTAGAACTATTCCTTGTTTTACCATAAAATGACATTTTTCCCAATTTAAAACAAGGTTAGTTTCAATGCATCGTTTTAAGATTAATGTGAGATTATCTAAACAATCATCAAACGAATCACCAAACACGCTAAAATCATCCATGAAAATTTCAATAATCTTTTCTACAAAATCTGAAGAGATACTTACCATGCATCTTTGAAAGGTGGCTGGTGCATTACATAAACCAAATGGCATTCGACGATAAGCAAAAATACCAAATGGACAAGTAAAAGTAGTCTTTTCTTGATCATCTGGAGCTATAACAATTTGATTATATCCCGAATAACCATCAAGAAAACAATAAAAAGAATGACCAGCTAACCTTTCAAGCATTTGATCAATGAATGGCAAAGGGAAATGATCTTTCCTTGTGGTGGCGTTAAGCTTCCTATAGTCAATGCACACTCTCCAACCTGTTTGGATACGAGTTGGCATAAGCTCATTCTCGGCATTCTTCACCACAGTCACTCCGGATTTCTTTGGCACAACTTGAACCGGTGATACCCAACGGCTATCCGAGATAGGATAGATCACCCCACAATCTAAAAGCTTGATAATCTCCTTTTTCACAACTTCCATCATTGGAGGGTTAAGCCGACGTTGAGCCTCTCTAGTTGGTTTAGCCCCCTCTTCTAGAAGTATGCGATGCATGCAAGTTATAGGACTAATACCTTTGATGTCGGCCAAGGTCCATCCTATGGGCGTTTTGTGCTATTTCAACACCCGAATCAATTTCTCCTCCTTCATTGACGTGAGGGATGAGGAAACTATGATGGGCAACGTCTCATTCTCTCCCAAATAGACATACTTCAAATGATCCGGCAATGGTTTAAGCTCAAGAATGGGTGCTTGAATCACTGAAGGTAACAACTTATTAGTAGAAACAGGAATTGGAATTGGGTTTGGAGGCTTACCAAAGTGTTGTGGCAACGACTCAAGGGCAGCAACCATCTCGGCCTCATCTTCACATGTAGGCACGGCATGGAATTCCACATGCATGCTGTGGGTTTTATCCTCTCCTACCCCTTCGGTTTTAAGTCCCATTCTTTTGGTAATGGTCGTTTCAAGGGGGTCCCTCTCCAAGGAGTCAAGATAATCCTGCGCCATTGAATCAAATATATCAATAGAAAAACAAGAATGATCATCTTTAGGGTATTTTATAGTTTCAGAAAGATTGAAATCAATAACTTCCCCATCAAATTCCATTGTTAATGTCCCCTTGAACACGTCTATCTTGGTGCGGGCCGTTTTCATGAAAGGTCTCCCAAGGAGGATCGGCAATGGGGTAGAATGGGCTGAATCTTCCATGTCTAGCACATAAAAGTCAGCTGGGAAAATTAAATTGTTAACCTGCACCAAAACATCTTCCAAAACTCCTTTTAGATATGCATTAGAACGATCGGCTAATTGAATAATTACACCATCGTTTTTAAGCTCTCCTAAGTTCATAGATGCATAAATTGAATAAGGCATGACATTAATTGACGTTCCTAAGTCTAACATAGCATGTTCAAACATAGTATTTCCAATAACACAAGGAATTGTAAAACTACCCGGATCTTTGCATTTAGGTGGTAGTTTCCTTTGTAGCACTGCAGACACATTCTCACTTACCTGGACCACCTCCTTGTTTGAAATCCTCTTCCTCGTTATGCAAAGCTCTTTTAAGAACTTGGCATACTTAGGGACTTGCTTGATTGTATCAAGGAGCGGAATGTTGACTTGAACTTTCCTAAAGGTTTCCAAAATGTCCTTTTCACTCTCCTCCTTCTTTGATTGCCTAAACCTGCTAGGAAAGGACACGTTTAGTGGAATAGAACTTGACAAAGTCGAATTTGGACTTACCTTAGGCGTGTTGGACGGTTTTGGCACAAGAGGGGGCTGCGGCAAAGTTTCTTTCACCCTTGCCGTGGCCTTTATTCCTTGTTCTTCCTCTTCTTGTAGCAACACGTCCTCTTCTTGACTTGTTTTGGACGGCTTTGGGGTGGTTCCGACCTCCTTACCACTTCTCAACATGATTGCCTTGGCAGATTCGAACCCTCCATTTGGATTGACAATGGTTGAGCTAGGGAGCTTGCCTTGGTCTCGGAATTGTCCTACAAACTCCGCAATCTGCCCAATTTGTTTCTCCAAGTGATCCACCCTTTTGTCTTGGTTTTGCATGGCTTTGGTTTGATTCTCTTGCCCCTGAGACAAATTGGTAAGTAACTTAAGAAGTGTTTCATTGTCCAACGACGTACCTTGATTGTTTTGGGCAGGTTGTGCTTGGTTTGGATTGGGGCCGAATGGCTTGGTGTAGAACCCCGGGGGTTGTTGTCTAAAGCCTCCTTGTTGTTGAGGTTGTTGAGGCTCCCTCCACTTGAAGTTTGGATGGTCTCTCCAACCCGGATTGTATGTGTTGGAATATGGATCATTCCTTGGTTGATTGTGGCTTGGAAATCCAATGGCATTTGCACTCTCCCATCCCCCATTCTCAATCAATTGAGGGCACCTTTCCGACGGGTGTCCTTGGATAGAACATACACCACATACAATCGGTCCTTGTATCTTCATTCCTTCGGCCATCTGAGACACAATAGAAGTAAGATTAGCTAACTGAGATTGAATATCGGATTGAGAAGTTACCTCATTCAAGTGTTGCCGTGGGGGGACCTTTTGCCCAAGTCCTTCATATTGTTGTGCATTTAGAGCACGGTTTGCAATTAGGGTCTTGGCTGCCATAGGAGTTTTGTCCACCAATGCACCTCCCGCCGAAGCATCGAGCATTTGCCTTTCAATAGGAAGAAGCTCCTCCTTCATTTGATGTTGAGGACATGATGCAACAAGGGCTTTAAAACGCTCGTAGTATGCCGGAAAGGATTCTCCTTGACTTTGTTGGATTCCACTAATTTTCTTCTGCAAGAGAATGACTCTTGAAGTAGGGAAGAACTTCTCCAAGAACGCTCTCTTCATGCTCTCCCAAGAAGTAACGGTCCCGGGTGCCAATTCATAAGGCCAATCCTTAGCCTTTTCCATAAGAGAGAATGGAAAAGCTTTCATCTTCAAAATATTCCCATCAACGTTAATGGGTGTCATGCTTGAGCATACAACTTCAAACTCCTTCAAATGCTTGTTTGGATCTTCCATGGACAGCCCATGGTACTTGGGAATATGATGCAGCAAGCTTGACTTCAATTCGAACTCATCGGTCTTGCCTTGGGCCGCCCTAGGATATTGATAAAAGCATATTTAGGCGACTTAGCTAGCTTATTCTTGTGCATTTGTGCTATTATTTCTTAGTTAATGTCGTATTACAACTCATTTTCGTGTGTTTGTAGGTCCAAAGGGTTAAAGTACCAAGAAAGTGCATTTTGGTGCATTTTGGAGCAGTTTTAGGCACTATGTGGATAGCTTGTATATGGGCTAACATGGATGGACGAATTTGGAGTTCAAAAGGCTAGAAATATGATAAGAAGATGAAGAAATTACACTCAAGACAAAGTGGATAAGGAATCAGTTCAAAAGAGGAAACATTATCCAAAACCTTATCTGACCTTATCTAACCTTATCCAACCTTATCCTATCTTATCCTAACCTAATCTTGTTCCACCTTAATCCTAACTTCAAGTGGACCTAAAAACCTAATTTCTAGAAGCCTTATCTGACCCTAAAAGGGTGCCACACCCTTACCCCTTTTATTTCTTCTAGAAAACCCAAAATCAGCCACAAAACACTTAGTTTCTAGAAGGCCCAATTTTGGACGAATTTCCTAAACCTTTTTCCTTTTGGATTCTGATTTGTTAGGCCTTAATCCTTGTGGATTTGGCTATACAAATCCTTTTATGAAACTAATTGGGCCAAACCCTCTCCTAAGTGGATTTAACTTACTTGTGCCAAACCTTAGGGCCCTAATCCAGAAAATCTGCTAAGTGTAACCCTAATCTAATTAACCCTAGGACTATATAAACATATTTTCAGCCATAAATTCGTACCACCCCTTATGCTATAAAGAAAACACCTTGCCGCAACACCCTAGCCTCCATTCTTCATCCTTCATCCACTCCATACACCTCCATACATAACCTGCCACACCCTACCACCATAATCAGCCATTATTCATCATTCTAAACAAGAACACACCATTCACAACCCCCAAAACCACCACCCACACCAAGTGCCGCAGCAAGGAAGAAGGAGGAAAGCCCTTAGACGTGCATGCCATTCAACTTGGAGTTGCTGGACGTTCTAGGTGTAATCTTTCTTGTGTTTTCAATGTTTAATTTCCAGAATTTTTGCTTTCCGAGTATGAGGAACTAATCCCTTTTTTGGCTAGGGGGAATTTCGAAACCATGGCTATATTTGCATTATGATTTGATTACTTTCAGTTGTGATTTCATGAATGGTGAATTCAATTTACTTATCTGTTTGAATTAAAACTTGTTTATGTATATGAATTGAGGGTGCACACTTAATTTGCATGCATAAATCTGATGCTAGTGTATAAGGAAACTTCACCTAATCGTTGGGAACTTATATTCATGAGTAGTTAAGGTTGTTAGTCACAATCATGTTAAGTAAATTCTTGGCATAAGTATCATGCGCTTTCATAGTTACAAATGCCTCGTCAACACTTATTATTTTCATAGAATTTAATGATCTTTGATTGTTTTTCTATTATGCGCTTTCATATAGAGAACTTTTGAGGAATAATTTGATTGCAATGCGCTAATTCCATTCAATTCAATGACCTAAGGGAAATCTGAGAGTTAATTTAAGCGTACCTAATTAACTTGGGGTGTTGAGGTTCATAATTCATTGAATAAGCAATTGGAGATTGTTTTGTATGCAAGTATGCCATGTGTGGAGAAAAA
This sequence comes from Pyrus communis, assembly GCF_041283825.1. NCBI lineage: Eukaryota > Viridiplantae > Streptophyta > Magnoliopsida > Rosales > Rosaceae > Pyrus > Pyrus communis. Next base: position 25,395,172 of record NC_142569.1, read on the forward strand.
CCTCCTAGCTAGCCCATCATCCACTTAATTCCATCAAATTCGTCCAAATCTGCCTAGTTTAATTTCTTGTTCTGTTTGTTTGATTTTCGTCCAAAACCAAATCCCCAATTGTCTTAGAGTGTCTAATTGGTCCAAATATGTTTTAGATTGTGTTTTTAAGAGTTTTGAGTCAAGTTAGAACCAATTTTCGTCCAAGTTTGTGTTTAGGCTCAAAACTGCCCAGATTGTGTTTTTAAGGCAGTTTTGAGTGTTTTTAGCCTATTTTGAGTCTTGTGAACGTGTTGAGTCTTTTTAAGTGAGTTTAAGTGTTTTAAAGGTTAGTTTTATTTATTTGAGTCAGTTTAGAGTGTTTAGCAATCCCTCCTAATCCCCGGTGTAAGAACGATCCCTACTTATTCATATGCTACAATTGTCAAAAGAGGGTTAATTTGTGTGTTAAGTTAATTTTCGCATCAAATTTTGGCGCCGTTGCCGGGGATTAGCAACTTTGCTAATCCCCCGTTGTTTCCCTTTGTTTCTATTTATGTATTTTAGTTTTAAGTTTCTGATTTGTGTTTTGTTTTGTTTTGCTGATTTTAGGTACTAGAGAAGCACAACATGGCACTTGATAATGCTTCTCTTTTGTCACAGCTCATGGAAAGGTCCCAAATGCAAAGAGTTGGTACATTTGATCATAATCAATCAAGGAACGACGTGTTTTCCAATACTTACGATTTGGATTGGAGTGATCATTCAAACTCTATGTGGTGGGAACCTCAACATGTTTAACAAGAAGGATATTGGCAGCCATATGAGGAGTTCTATTCAAGACCTATGCAGCCACCACAACCTCATATTCAATATGCCCAACCAAACTCAGGTTCGTCAATAGATTATAATCAAATTCTTAATGAATTAATTTTTTTGGTGTAGGGCTCACAAAATCAAGTCAAGGAGGCTCAACAAGGAGAATATTGGCAACCATATGAGGAGTTTTATACAACACCTATGCAGCCACCACAATCTGCCCAAAACCATCCAGGTACGTCTTTAGATAATGCTACAATTCTTAAGTTACTTACCAATTTGTCTCAGGGGCAAGAAAATCAAGACAAAAGGTTGGACCACTTGGAAAAGCAAATTGGGCAGATAGCGGAGTTCGTAGGACAATTTCGTGACCAAGGCAAACTCCCTAGTTCAACCATTATAAATGCGAATGAAGGATTTGAAACTGCCAAGGAAATCAACTTGAGAAGTGGCAAAGAGGTTGGAGCAGACCCTAAACCATCAAAATCAAATTACACGGAAGATGAAAGATTACAATTTGAGGAAGAGGAACACACCCAACCCACGGCAAGGGTGGAAACACCTTTGCCACAAGCACCTATTGCTCCTACGCCATCCAATTCAGGTAAGGTTGTTCCAAATTTAATTATTTCTAACCCCATTCCACCCAATGTCCCTATTTCTTGCAAGTCCATGATTTTTAAGGAAGAAGAAAGTGAAAAAGACATCTTGGAAGCCCTTTCAAAGGTGCAAAGTAGGGAATATCAAGAATTCATCAAAGAGGACGTTCTTGAGACAAACAATCCCAAAGATGTTGAATTTTATGACACAGGACAAGGAACAATCCTCACACCAAATTTGTCCAAGTGCAAAGTTCCTGAAACGTTCAAAGAAGATGTGTTTATCCTACAGTTCTTGTTGGAGGACATAGGTACACCACCTCCTCCAATTTCAATTTCGTTTTATACTAACAAGTTATTGATGATTCAGGCACCCAGTCTTGAATTTAAACCGTTACCGGATCATTTCAAGTATCACCTTCCATTCAAAGATATATTCCATGCCGTGGGTTCCAATTGATGCTAAGAAGAGAGTTCGTCTGGCTGGAAGACGTTAAAGCAAGCGCTTTTTGGGAGGCAACCCATGTATTCGACAAGGAGAAGATGGAACTTCCACTCCAAACCCAGATTTGTGTTTCTAAACCCTTCTCCTTGTTGTTTTATTTTATCATGCTTAGTTGTTTGTTATTTGTTTGCTTTTGTGTGAGTCTTTGTGTGAAACATCGAGGACAATGTTTGATTTAAATGTGAGGGGGTAAACAAGTGTTTTTATGCAAAATTCGTGGGATTCTATCACCTATCACTTCTAATGTTGCTTCTCACTGTTTTTTAGTGTTTTTAGTGCGTTTTAAGCTGTTTTAGTGTGTTTTGAAGTAAAAATCCGAAAATTAGAAAAAAGTCGAAAAAAATGTTTTGAAAAAGCCAAAAAGAGTTGTTTTTATGTGTTTGTTTGTGTCTTAGGGTACCTTCCAACACAATGATGAGGATTTGGTTTTTAATGCATGACTGTTAAAGAGAGTTACAAACAATGATGGAAGTTTCATTTGCTCCTTGGTTTATGCTTGGTTGTAGTTATAGTTTACAAATTCACATGTAATCACAAAAGATAAAATCAGTTTTTGTAACATGCTTGAAGGAAGGAACTCAAACAAACGCTACATCCCTGAGAGACTTGAGCCTAAACGTTTATTTAGAGAGTTATTAATTTGTGCATTCTTGTTTTCTAAAGTCGTTGCATGATCTCATTATTCTTTGCTTGGTTGCTACTTAGAATGCGTTTCATCACTATAGTTCCAAATACTAGAACTCATACCCGTTTCATTCAAAGCATGAAATTGATTAGCATAACAAATAACAAGATGAAGTTGTGTAGTAGTCACCACCATAGCCAAATAGCCGAATCCACCATTGTCATTTGTATTGTAGGATTAAACCCCTTTGAGCCTTATATAGCCTATTTTCTTTGTTAACGACATCCCCCTTACCTAGCCTAGAATAGGACTTTCCATACCCTTGTTCTTGAAGCATAGTGGAGCATGACATGGAGGGAATTCCTTTTGAGTGACATTTGTGCAAAAAACAAGTGTGGGGGAAGGGATTTTGTGAGTGTGTGTGTGCCAAAGTCTTAAAAGGGGCACGAGAAAAAGAAAGAAAGAAAAAAAACGAAAAGAAAAAAAAATTGTGAAAAAGAAGAAAAAGAAGAAGAAAAGAAAGAAAAAGAGTGAAAATAAGTGAGAATGAACTCACAAGTGTTGGTTGTTGAAGAAAGGGTCCAAAAAGTTTGAATATGGCCCTAAGTTTTGTGTGACTTCCCCTTGGGTGTTCAAAGTTGACTTCTGCGTTCTAAAGGGAATTCTAAGTGCCTAATTCAATACTTTGCTCACTATTCCTTTAAGAATGTTTGTTTATCCTTCACCTTTCATTGTTAGCCAATACCCTAGCCCCGTTACAACCCTTTGACTTCTATCTTGATTGTTATGTGTTTCAATATGTGGAGTTTAAAGTGGGTTTGAGCATATGGTATCCCTGGTTCTCGCGTCTAAGTAGTGGCATTCCATTCATGAGATCATATATATACATGTTAATAATTCCAGAAAATGCTTCCCTTGTTATAACATATGTGAGTGTTCGTCTACATGTTTACATCAATCTTCTCACATATACCTAGTGTAGGGAGTGTAGTCAGAAAATCTGAGTGAAAACAAAGAGTATATCCAGTGAGGAATTGAGGGAATTCTCTAAGGCATGTTACTACATTCAAAATGTTGTTTTAATTGATTAAATGCAAGCTAGTGAATGGTGACTATGATTAAGTATGCTCGAGGGTAAGGATTGCTTAAATCTATGTGAGTAGTGATCTTTGACATGTTATGTCTCATTGGAAATCCCTGAGGCGAACGTTGGAAGGTTTAGATTGTTTGTTTTGTTACTTTTTGTTGTTTATTTTGCTTGAGGACTAGCAAAAGATAAGTGTGGGGGAATTTGATAGGAGCATATTTAGGCGACTTAGCTAGCTTATTCTTGTGCATTTGTGCTATTATTTCTTAGTTAATGTCGTATTACAACTCATTTTCATGTGTTGTAGGTCCAAAGGGTTAAAGTACCAAGAAAGTGCATTTTGGTGCATTTTGGAGCAGTTTTAGGCACTATGTGGATAGCTTGTATATGGGCTAACATGGATGGACGAATTTGGAGTTCAAGAGGCTAGAAATATGATAAGAGGATGAAGAAATTACACTCAAGACAAAGTGGATAAGGAATCAGCTCAAAAGAGGAAACATTATCCAAAACCTTATCTAACCTTATCCAATCTTATCCTATCTTATCCTAACCTAATCTTGTTCCACCTTAATCCTAGCTTCAAGTGGACCTAAAAACCTAATTTCTAGAAGCCTTATCTGACCCTAAAAGCGTGCCACACCCTTACCCCTTTTATTTCTTCTAGAAAACCCAAAATCAGCCACAAAACACTTAGTTTCTAGAAGGCCCAATTTTGGACGAATTTCCTAAACCTTTTTCCTTTTGGATTCTGATTTGTTAGGCCTTAATCCTTGTGGATTTGGGTATACAAATCCTTTTATGAAACTAATTGGGCCAAACCCTCTCCTAAGTGGATTTAACTTACTTGTGCCAAACCCTAGGGCCCTAATCCATAAAATCTGCTAAGTGTAACCCTAATCTAATTAACCCTAGGACTATATAAACATATTTTCAGCCATAAATTCGTACCACCCCTTATGCTATACAGAAAACACCTTGCCGCAACACCCTAGCCTCCATTCTTCATCCTTCATCCACTCCATACACCTCCATACATAACCTGCCACACCCTACCACCATAATCAGCCATTATTCATCCTTCTAAACAAGAACACACCATTCACAACCCCCAAAACCACCACCCACACCAAGTGCCGCAGCAAGGAAGAAGGAGGAAAGCCCTTAGACGTGCATGCCATTCAACTTGGAGTTGCTGGACGTTTTAGGTGTAATCTTTCTTGTGTTTTCAATGTTTAATTTTCAGAATTTTTGCTTTGCGAGTATGAGGAACTAATCCCTTTTTTGGCTAGGGTGAATTTCGAAACCATGGCTATATTTGCATTATGATTTGATTACTTTCAGTTGTGATTTCATGAATGGTGAATTCAATTTACTTATCTGTTTGAATTAAAACTTGTTTATGTATATGAATTGAGGGTGCACACTTAATTTGCATGCATAAATCTGATGCTAGTGTATAAGGAAACTTCACCTAATCGTTGGGAACTTATATTCATGAGTAGTTAAGGTTGTTAGTCACAATCATGTTAAGTAAATTCTTGGCATAAGTATCATGCGCTTTCATAGTTACGAATGCCTCGTCAACACTTATTATTTTCATAGAATTTAATGATCTTTGATTGTTTTTCTATTATGCGCTTTCATATAGAGAACTTTTGAGGAATAATTTGATTGCAATGCGCTAATTCCATTCAATTCAATGACCTAAGGGAAATCTGAGAGTTAATTTAAGCGTACCTAATTAACTTGGGGTGTTGAGGTTCATAATTCATTGAATAAGCAATTGGAGATTGTTTTGTATGCAAGTATGCCATGTGTGGAGAAAAACCTCCTAGCTAGCCCATCATCCACTTAATTCCATCAAATTCGTCCAAATCTGCCTAGTTTAATTTCTTGTTCTGTTTGTTTGATTTTCGTCCAAAACCAAATCCCCAATTGTCTTAGAGTGTCTAATTGGTCCAAATATGTTTTAGATTGTGTTTTTAAGAGTTTTGAGTCAAGTTAGAACCAATTTTCGTCCAAGTTTGTGTTTAGGCTCAAAACTGCCCAGATTGTGTTTTTAAGGCAGTTTTGAGTGTTTTTAGCCTATTTTGAGTCTTGTGAACGTGTTGAGTCTTTTTAAGTGAGTTTAAGTGTTTTAAAGGTTAGTTTTATTTATTTGAGTCAGTTTAGAGTGTTTAGCAATCCCTCCTAATCCCCGGTGTAAGAACGATCCCTACTTATTCATATGCTACAATTGTCAAAAGAGGGTTAATTTGTGTGTTAAGTTAATTTTCGCATCAGATATTGAATGCATAATGGCATGGCATTATCTAATCCCGAGGCAGAAAGCTCCTTGATTGTTCGATTCTCCATCGCCATGACTTGTTCTTCTTCCTCCACTTCTTCCTCTTCAGATTCGGCCTCAGAACTAGAACTAGGTGGATTAGGTTCTGGTTGCTTCCTCTTTCTTCTCAAAGTTCGTTCAAAATCGTCGTCAAACTCCAAGATATTCTCACGAACAGGGTGAGAACTACGAGTCATACACTTGTACCTAGAACAATGAAGTAAAAGAATTTAGCAACTCTCTTAGAAGCACGGCAAACACACCCAAAACAAGGAATAGATCACGGCACACAAACAAAAGCAATCAGATTATGCACGGCAAACAAAAAAATAAAAAGAAAGAACAAATACACACACTAGACTCTTGACCTTAAGACACACTTTGACACGACACAAACACAAGGGATTAGCAAGTTTGCTAATCCCCGGCAACGGCGCCAAAATTTGATGTGAAAATTATGTTAACACACAAATTAAACCCTATTTGTGACAATTGTAGTATATATGCAAGTAGGGATCGTTCTAACCTGGGATTAACTAGGGATGCTAATTAACTCTAACTGACTTAAAAACACAAAATTAAACTTTAAAACACTTACCTAGACCTATATGACTCAAAACAACTTAAAAAGACTCAAAACAACCTAAAACACTCAAATAGACTCAAACTAGACTCTAAAGGGTGATTTGGACGAAATTTAACTAACTTATACTCAAAACACCAATCTGGACAGATTCAAACACTTTTCTAACTAATCTAACACACTTAATAAAATGGGGAATTGATTTGGACGAAATTAATTAAAATGGACAAATTGCAATTTAAACAGATTAGGCACTAAACTAGGTGAATTGAATGGGAAAAAGGCTAGTTAGGGGGTTCTTCTCCACACATGCACATATGTAACATAAATTGATTTCCAGATTTTATTCCTTTTAAATCATGAATGACAATGCCCCAAATTAATTGTGAAAAGCACGAATTAACTCTCAGATTTTCCTAGTTTCATTGAATTGGATGGAATACGCATCGACAATCAAATTATTCTTATCAAATTCCCTACATGAACTGCATAATAGAGATAAAATCAAAGATCATTAAGCTTTTTGAAAACCCTAAGCATTGACTAGGCATTCGTAACTATGAATTGCATGATACTCTTGCCTAGAATTTACTTAATACAATCATGACTAGTGATTTCCACTACTTATGAATATAAGGTCATAACGATTAGGTGAAATTTCCTTATATCCTAGCATCAAATTCATGTATGCAAACTAAGTATGCATCCTTAATCAACACACAAGAACAAGTTCTCAATAAATCAATTCAGTAAATCACATCCACAATTCAAGAAACAAAATCTGGAGGAAATCAAATCATATAAAACATATGCCCATGGTTTCGAATTCACCCCTAACTAAGAAAAACTTAGTTACACATGTTCATAACAATTGAAAAGCAAATCAAAATAAACATGGAAACGAAACAAGGGAAGAAAGAACTCTGAAAGTCTCCAATGGATGTAGATTGCTTGCGGCACAAGATGGTCCTTCTCCTACGGAAGCCACGGTGCTCCTTCTTCTCCCTAGGACTTGCGGCACAAGATGTTTTTCTGAATGAATGGTGGCTGCTGTGAATGGATGGATGAATTGAAGGATGGATGGTGATAGGAGCATATTTAAGCTACTTAGTTATGTTGTTTCCTTGCATTTAGTTACTTAATTACTATCTATTTTAGTCTTTTAAGCTATTTTCGTATGTTTTTAGGTCCTAATGGCAAAAGGAGCAAGAAAGTGCATTTTGAGGCTATTTGGAGTAGTTTTGGGCATGGATTGGATCGCTTAACTATGGAGCAATGTGGATGGACGAAATTGAAGTCAAGAGAAGCTAGGAAAGGCTAAAAATCTGGAGAAAGAAGTCCAAATGCAAAGAAGATAAGGAAAGAGCAAGAAATAAGGAACCTTATCCAAAATTCCTTATCTTATCCAAACCTTATCCAACCTTATCTTATCCTATCCTAATCTTTTCCTACCTTAATTCCAACTTCAAAGAGGACTCCTTTTCACATTAAATCACCTAAATATCAAGTTCTAGAAGCCCTATTTTCGTGCATTAAGTTTATGCCACATGTAACCCTTCTAGAAGTTCTAGAATCTGCCACAAGGACCATTCCTTGTCCTCCTTGGAATCTAATTGAAAGTATCCTTGTTCTTTGGTGATTTGGAGTCCTAATTCCTCTCCTTTTCAGCCCAAATTCGTGCCTCCCCTTCACCCTATAAATACTTGATGCCACAACACTCAAAAACCACCACCCTCTACCACAAATTCATACCACACCATCCACCACACCTCAAGAGCCTAAATTCACACAAATCCCCATTGTTGGCAGCAAGGAAGGAAGGAGGAGCCACCTGGAGTGTTTCTAGGTGTATTCTATCTTTGTTTTTAATGTTTAAGTTTAATTATCTTTGTTTTGCGAACATGTGGAACTAACTTCTTTTTAGTTAGAGGTGAATTCAAAGCCATGATTATATGTTTTATATGAACGGATTACATCCAGTTATTGTTTCTTAAGGCATGAATGTGATTTGCTTATCTAAGTTATTAAAACTTGTTTATGTATGTGGGTTGGGGGTCGACACTTAATTTGCATGCATGAATTTGATGCTAGAGTATAAAGGGGTTTCACGTAAGAGTTATTCACTTATATTCACAAGTAGTGGAGGTTCCTAGTCACAATCGTGTTAAGTAAATCCTTGGTATGAGTCTCATGCGTTTCATAGTGATGAATGCCTTGTCAATGCTTATGATTTTCACAAAACTTAATGGCTTTTGATATGTATCTTTATCATGTGTTTCATATAGGGAACTTGAGAAAGATAATTTGGTTTAGATGCGTATTCCATCTAATTCAATGAAATAAGGAAAATCTGATGGTTAGTTGTGCGATGCAACTAACTTGGGGCGTTGTCATTCATAGTCTAAAGGAAAAATAACTGGAAATTGGTTTATATGCATATATCATGTGTGGAGAAGGACCCTCTAACTAGCCTTTCACTCATTTAATTCACTTAAATTCGTTTTTCCAAAGTGCTTTCTACAAAGTTTTTGTTTTTAGTTTTATTTTCGTCAAAAACAATCCCCCTTTCATTTAGTCTTGTTATTTGAGTCAAAATCTGTTTTCTTTGAGTCTTTTGAGTCAAGTTAAGGTTTATTTTCGTCCAAAACACTTGTTAGGTCTAAAATTGAGTCTTTTTAAGTGTTTGTTGCTGTTTTGAGTGTTTTAAGTTAGTTTAGAGTCTATAGAGTCTATTTTAGTGTTTTTTTTAGTCTTAATTGTGTTGATTAGCATCCCTTCTAATCCCCCGCCTAAAACGATCCCTACTTTCATATACTACAATCATAGGGTTTTAATTTGAGTGTTAGAATATTTCACATCAAATTTTGGCACCGTTGCCGGGGATTAGTAAAATTGTTGATCCCTCTGTTTGTTTGTTTATTTTTCTTTTGATATTTGATTTAGTTTTATTTCTTTGATTTTAGGTACTAGAGAAGCACAACATGGCACTTGATAATGCTTCTCTTTTGTCACAGCTCATGGAAAGGTCCCAAATGCAAAGTGTTGGTACATTTGATCTTCAATCAAGGAAAGACGTGTTTTTCAATACTTACAATTCGGAGTGGAGTGATCATTCAAACTCTATGTGGTGGGAACCTCAAAATGTTCAACAAGAAGGATATTGGCAGCCATATGAGGAGTTCTATTCAAGACCTATGCAGCCACCACAACCTCATATACAATATGCCCAACCAAACTCAAGTTCATCAATAGATTATAATCAAATTCTTAATGAATTAATTTCTTTGGTGCAGGGCTCACAAAATCAAGCCAAGGAGGCTCAACAAGGAGAATATTGGCAGCCATATGAGGAGTTCTATACAACACCTATACAGCCACCACAACCTGCCCAAACAAATTTAGGTACGTCTTTGTATAATGATACGATTATTAAGTTACTCACCAATTTGTCTCAGGGGCAAGAAAATCAAAATAAAGCAATGCAAAATAAAGACAAAAGGTTGGACCACTTGGAAAAGCAAATTGGGCAGATAGCGGAGTTCGTAGGACAATTTCAAGACCAAGGCAAACTCCCTATTTCAACCATTGCAAATCCGAAGGGAGGATTTGAAACTGCCAAGGAAATCATCTTGAGAAGTAGCAAGGAGGTTGGAATAGACCCTAAACCATCAAAATCAAATTACAAGGAAGACGAAAGATTGCAATTTGAGGAAGAGGAACACACCCAACCCACGGAAAGGGTGGAAACACTTTTGCCGCAGGCACCTATTGCTCCTACGCCATCCAATTTAGGTAAGGTTGTTCCAAATTTCATTATTTCTAACCCCGTTCCACCAAATGTCCCTATTCCTTGCAGGATCATGCACTCCAAGGAAGAAGAGGGTGAGAAAGGCATCTTTGAATCCTTTCCAAAGAATCAAGAGCAAGATGTGGCTGGGGAATGTCTAGAATTCATTAAAGAGGATGTACTTGAGACAACAATTCCCAAATAAGTTGGATTTTATGACACGGGACAAGTCATAACTCTCAAAACACCAAATCTAGCTCAATTTGCTAGTCCTACAACTTACGAAGGGATGTTTATTCTTGAGTTCATGTCGGAGCACACAGGTGAGCCACCTCGCCGAATTTCAATTTTTGTTTTATACTAATATGTTGTTAATGATTCAGGCACCCACTCTAGAATTTAAACCATTACCGGATCATTTCAAGTATCACCTTCCATTCAAAGATCAATTCCATGCCATGGGACCTAGGGTAGCTTAAAAGGAGGTATTGTCCGGCTGGAAGACGTTAAAGCAAGCGCTTCTTGGGAGGCAACCCATGCATTCAAATAAAGAAGACCTAGGAATCTCCGGCTCCATAACCAGATTTGCGTTCCTAAACCCTACTCTTTATTGCTTTTATTTTGCCATGTTTGTCGTGTTTGTTAGTTGTGTTATTTATTTGTTTGTTTGTGAGTCTATGCTTAAAACATTGAGGACAATGTTTGGCTTAAGTGTGGGGGGGGGGGGGTAAACAAAGTGTTTTTCATGCAAAATCGTGGGATTTTATCACCTATCATTTCTAAAGTTGTTTTTCACTGTTTTTAAGTGTTTTTAGTGTGTTTTGAAGTGTTTTTATGTGTCTTAAACAGAAAATCCGAAAATTTGAAAAAAAAATCGAAAAAGAGTGTTTTAAAAACCCAAAAAGAGTTGTTTTTAGAGTCGTTTTTGTTTTTGTGTTTCTTTGTGTCTTAGGATACCTTCCAACACAATGATGAGGATTTGGTTTTTAATTGCATGACTATTAAAGAAAGTTACAAACATGGATGGAAGTTTGATATGCTCTTTGGTTTATGCTTAGTTGTAGTTGACATTTACAAATTCACATATAATCACAAAGGAAAAAAATAAGTTTTTGTAACATGCTTGAAGGAAGAAACTCAAACTAACGCTACAACCCTGAGAGACTTGAGCCTAAACTTTATTTGGAGAGTTATTAATCTTGATGTCTTGTTTTCTAAAGTCGTTGCATGATCTCATCATTCTTTGCTTGGTTACTACTTAGAATGCGTTTCATCACTATAGTTTCAAATACTAGAACTCATGCCCATTTCATTCAAAGCATAAAATTGAGTGCATAACATAAAACAAGATGAAGTTGTTTAGTTAAAACGAGAGCCAAAAAGCCTTACCCTTTGCATATGTATTGTATGTTAACCCCGTTGAGCCTTAGTTAGCCTAATTTTCTTTGTTAACCATATTATCCTTACCTAGCCTAGAATAGGACTATCCATACCCTTGTTCTTAAAGTATAGTAAAGCATGAGTTAGAGGGAATTCCTTTTCTTCTACAATTTGCAGCAAAACAAATGTGGGGGAAGGATTTTCGTGGGAATCTAGGGGGATGGATGAGTTATGTGCCAAAGAAAAGAATAGGGCAAGGAAAAAAAAAAAAAGAAAAAAAAACGTGAAAAAGAAGGAAAAGAAAGAAAACGGAGTTGAAAATAAGTGAGAATGAACTCACAAGTGTTGATTGTTGAAGAAAGGGTCCAAAAGTTTGAATTTGACCTTGAGTTTTGTGTGAACTTTCCCTTGGTGTTCAAAGTTGATTTCTGCATTTAAAAGTGAATTCTAAGTGTTTATTTCATTACTTTGCTTACTATTGCTTTAAGAACTTTTGTTTATCCTTACCTTTCTTTGTTAGCCAATACCCTAGCCCCGTTACAACCCTTAGACTTCGATCTTGATTGTTATGTGTTTCAATATGTGGAGTTTAAAATTGGTTTGAGCATATGGTATCCCTGGTTCTCGCGTCTAAGTAGTGGCATTCCATTCATGAGATCATATACATGTTAATAATTCCAGAAAGTGCCTTTTTGATTATACATATGTGAGTATTAGTTTACATATTTACATCAATCTTCTCACATATACCTAGTGTAGGGAGTGTAGTCAGAAAATCTGTGTGAAAATAGAGTGTATCCAGTGAGGAATTGGGGGATTCTCTAAGGCATGTTACTACATTCAAAATCATGTTTTAATTGATTAAATGCGAGCTAGTGAGTGGTAACTGTGATTAAGTATATGCTCGAGGGTAGGGATAACTAAAATCTATGTATGTGGTGTTCTTTAATGTGTCATGTTCATTGGAAATCCCTGAGGTACATGTTGGAAGGTCTAGATTGTGTTTTGTTTGTTTTGTTTATTTCGTTTTGCTCGAGGACTAGCAAAAGCTAAGTGTGGGGAAATTTGATAGGAGCATATTTAAGCTACTTAGTTATGTTGTTTCCTTGCATTTAATTACTTAATTACTATCTATTTTAGTCTTTTAAGCTATTTTCGTATGTTTTTAGGTCCTAATGGCAAAAGGAGCAAGAAAGTGCATTTTGAGGCTATTTGGAGTAGTTTTGGGCATGGATTGGATAGCTTAACTATGGAGCAATGTGGATGGACGAAATTGAAGTCAAGAGAAGCTAGGAAAGGCTAAAAATCTGGAGAAAGAAGTCCAAATGCAAAGAAGATAAGGAAAGAGCAAGAAATAAGGAACCTTATCCAAAATTCCTTATCTTATCCAAACCTTATCCAACCTTATCTTATCCTATCCTAATCTTTTCCTACCTTAATTCCAACTTCAAAGAGGACTCCTTTTCACATTAAATCACCTAAATATCAAGTTCTAGAAGCCCTATTTTCGTGCATTAAGTTTATGCCACATGTAACCCTTCTAGAAGTTCTAGAATCTGCCACAAGGACCATTCCTTGTCCTCCTTGGAATCTAATTGAAAGTATCCTTGTTCTTTGGTGATTTGGAGTCCTAATTCCTCTCCTTTTCAGCCCAAATTCGTGCCTCCCCTTCACCCTATAAATACTTGATGCCACAACACTCAAAAACCACCACCCTCTACCACAAATTCACACCATGATAGGAGCATATTCATGTGACTTAATTAGCTTGTTCTCGTGCATTTATGTTGTGTTTCCTTAGCTATTTTAGTGTTTAAAGTCATTTTTGTGTATTTTCAGATTATAAGGCCAAAGTGTGCAAGAAGATGCAAATTGGAGCCTTTTGGAGCAAAAGAGGAATGAATGAGTTGAAGACTTGAAGAAACGATGAATTCCTACTCCAACGATGAATTCCTACCAAAACGAGGATTCCTACTCAAACAAGGATTCCTACTTGAAGTAGGAAAGTTAACCCTAGGTTTCCCGTTTTGGTAACCTTTCCTAATCTTAAACGTCCGTATTTTCTAGCCACTTTGAAGGCCTTGTAGGCACTTTAGGACACAAAATGAAGGCCCTAAGCCCACTTACACAACCTTGCCATGCATTAACCCTAATCCCCTTCCCTTGCCGTGCAAGGGGGGGCATTTTTGTCCAATGTTGTGCACTTAAACCCTATTTCCCTCTCCTAACCTAAACCCTAGCCGCACCTTGCAGCCATCCCCTTTAATTTCTGATTTAATTCCCTAATTCTAGCAGCCTTTAACTTAATTTTAATTAACCAAAATAAGCTAGGGTTTGTTTTCTGAAATCATACATTTTCTTAACCCTGTTAACTTAATTTTAATTAACCAAAATAAGCTAGGGTTTGTTTTCTGAAATCATACATTTTCCTAACCCTAGCCGCACCCTTCCATACTCTCCCTTGAATCCGTAGCCTTTCATTCATCCAAAATCCATCTCAGCCACAAGTCCCCATCCATTTCACCATTACCCTAGTTCCCATATCAGCCGCACCCTATTATTCACCCTAGCTCTCTCTTCTTCACATTTTTATTCATTCTTCATATCATTCAGCCACCATAAACTTAAAACCTATCAAGCCGCAGCCATCATTCACTTTATTCTCCATTAGCCGCACCTTTTTTCCCATCCATTGCAGCCACCATCCAACCTTGCCGCAGCCTTCCTCCACCATTCCAGCCACCACACAAACCTTCCTCCATCACTCCACCACCTTGCCGCACCACCATATCACCATAAATCCATCCCTAAACCAGAAAATCATCCAAAAACACCATTTACCCTCACTGCCGCAGCAAGAAGAAAGGAGAAAGAGGAGCTTAAACGCGCAGAAATTCAAGTGGATTCGTTGGGCGTTCTAGGTGTAATCGATCTTTTAATCTTTATGTTTAAACTCAATTTTATTTCTCTTTCTGTGAACATGAGAGGCTAAACCCCTATTTAGCTAGGGGGTGATTCGAAACCATGTTTATGCTTGCAATATGATTTGATTACCTTTGGTTGGAATTTCATGTACTGTGGATTCAATTTGTTTAACTGCTTGATTGATAACTTATTTGTGTATGTTTATTGAGAGTGCACGCTTAATTTTCATGCATGAATATGACGCTAGAATATAAGTGAATTTCACCTAATTGTTATGAACTTATATTCACAAGTAGTGGAGGTTGCTTATAAACAATCGCGTTAAATGAATTCTTGGCACTAGTTTCATGCTCATCATAGTAACGAATGCCTCGTCAACACTTATGATTTCCAAAGAACGTAATGATTCTAACTTGTATCATTATCATGCTGTTCATATAGAGAACTTGTTAGGAATAATTTGTTTGCGATGCATATTCATCCAATTCAATGATTCTAGGGAAATCTGAAGGTTAATTTAAGCGGACCTAATTAACCCGGGGTGTTGAGTTTCATGATTCATCGAAAGACCAACTAAAAATCATCTTGTATGCAAGTGTGACATGTGTGGAGAAGAACCTTCTAGCTAGCATTCCATCCATATTTTCATCAATTTCATCTTTACAATCTGCCCTTAATTACAATCTGTGCATTTTATTTAATTTCGTCAAAAACTAAATCCCCCTTTACTTTAGTGTTCAATTTAGTTAGAAAGTGTCTTAGTTTGTGTTTCTAAGTGTTTTGATTCAATTTATTACCCAAATTCGTCCAAATTAGTCAAAGTGCTCAAAACTGCCCAGAAAGTGTTTTTAAGGCAGTTTTGAGTGTTTTGGGGCTGTTTTGAGTCTTTTGGTTTGTTTTAGTGTTTTTATTGTTTAGTTTTGCATTCTTTGAGTCTAGTTTAGTGTTTTAACCTTTGTTTTACGTTTTTGAGTCAGTTTCCAAGTGATTTAGCAATCCCTCCTAATCCCCGGTTTAGAACGATCCCTACTTATTCATATACTACAATTGTCAAAAGAGGGTTTTAATTTGTGTGCTTAATTATTTCGCACCACACCACACCATCCACCACACCTCAAGAGCCTAAATTCACACAAATCCCCATTGTTGGCAGCAAGGAAGGAAGGAAGAGCCACCTGGAGTGTTTCTAGGTATATTATATCTTTGTTTTTAATGTTTAAGTTTAATTATCTTTGTTTTGCGAACATGTGGAACTAACTTCTTTTTAGTTAGAGGTGAATTCAAAGCCATGATTATATGTTTTATATGAACTGATTACGTCCAGTTATTGTTTCTTAAGGCATGAATGTGATTTGCTTATCTAAGTTATTAAAACTTGTTTATGTATGTGGGTTGGGGGTCGACACTTAATTTGCATGCATGAATTTGATGCTAGAGTATAAAGGGGTTTCACGTAAGAGTTATTCACTTATATTCACAAGTAGTGGAGGTTGCTAGTCACAATCGTGTTAAGTAAATCCTTGGTATGAGTCTCATGCGTTTCATAGTGATGAATGCCTTGTCAATGCTTATGATTTTCACAAAACTTAATGGCTTTTGATATGTATCTTTATCATGCGTTTCATATAGGGAACTTGAGAAAGATAATTTGGTTTAGATGCGTATTCCATCTAATTCAATGAAATAAGGAAAATCTGATGGTTAGTTGTGCGATGCAACTAACTTGGGGCGTTGTCATTCATAGTCTAAAGGAAAAATAACTGGAAATTGGTTTATATGCATATATCATGTGTGGAGAAGGACCCTCTAACTAGCCTTTCACTCATTTAATTCACTTAAATTCGTTTTTCCAAAGTGCTTTCCACAAAGTTTTTGTTTTAAGTTTTATTTTCGTCAAAAACAATCCCCCTTTCATTTAGTCTTGTTATTTGAATCAAAATCTGTTTTCTTTGAGTCTTTTGAGTCAAGTTAAGGTTTATTTTCGTCCAAAACACTTGTTAGGTCTAAAATTGAGTCTTTTTAAGTGTTTGTTGCTGTTTTGAGTGTTTTAAGTTAGTTTAGAGTCTATAGAGTCCATTTTAGTGTTTTTTTGAGTCTTAATTGTGTTGATTAGCATCCCTTCTAATCTCCGGCCTAAAACAATCCCTACTTTCGTATACTACAATCATAGGGTTTTAATTTGAGTGTTAGAATATTTCACATTAGATGGCTACCTAGGGTGTCTAAGGGGTGCGGCAACTTTAGGTTTAATATATATAGCATGACAAAACCCTAGCAATCAGATTTAGGGTTAAAACCAGCCAATATAAGTGTTTAGGGCCCCTAAGTTGCGGCATGGGTTTGGGGAATTAAATCCTAGCCCAATCAATCTCAGATATGGACTTATACAATCCAAATCCAAGAGAAAAAGGGCCAAATAAAATCAGAATCCAAACAGAAATAGGTTTAAGAATTTTCGTCCAAAATTGGGCCTTCTAGAAGCTAAGTGTCTTGTGGCTGATTTTGGGTCTTCTAGAAGGCATAAAAGGGGGGGGGGGGGGGGGGGAAGGTGTGGCACCCTTTTAGGGTCAGATAGGGCTCTAGAAATTAGGTTTTTAGGTCCACTTGCAGCTAGGATTAAGGTGGAACAAGATTAGGTTAGGATAAGATAGGATAAGGTTTGGATAAGATAAGATTGGATAAGGTTTTGGATAATGTTTCCTCTTTTCTTGCACTTTCCTTATCTTCTTTGTCATGAACTTTCCTTTCTGATTTGTAGCATGTTTCTAACCTCTTTTGACTCCAAATTCGTCCAACCATGTTGCTCCATACACAAGCTATCCAAAGTAAGCCCAAAACTGCTCTAAAAGGCTCAAAATTGCATTTTCTTGCCAAGTTTGTCATTAGGACCTACAAACAAACGAAAATAGCTCAAAACACTATAATAAGTAGTAATTAGCTCACTAAATGTGAGGAAATAACATAACTAAGTAGCATAAATATGCTCCTATCAATTGACCTGCACTAAAACATCTTCCAAAACTCCCTTTGGATAGGCATTAGAACTATCGGCCAATTGTATAATAACACCATCGTTTTTCAATGCTCCTAGATTCATAGATGCATAAATTGAATATGGCATGACGTTTATTGATGCACCTAAATCTAACATGGCAGATTCAAAACGAGTGTTACCAATGACACATGGAATTGTAAAACTACCCGGATCCTTGCATTTAGGGGGCAGTTTCCTTTGCAAGATGGCTGAGACGTTTTCACCCACTTTTACAACCTCCTTGGTCGAAATCTTCCTCTTATTAGTGCAAAGTTCCTTCAAGAACTTGGCGTACCTCGGGACTTGCTTGATTGCATCCAAAAGAGGGATATTGACTTGAACTTTCCGAAACGTCTCGAGAATGTCCTTTTCTGCTTCCTCTTTCTTTGTTTGAATGAACCTGCTAGGAAAAGGCACATTCGGAGGAAAAACATTAGTGGGAACTGAACTTGACACGTTTTTACCTTTAATAGACCGATTTGAGGTCTTAGAATCATTCAAGGCCTGCGGCAAAGGTGTTTCCACCTTTGCCGTGGGTAGGCTTTGTTCCTCTTCTTCGATTCTCAACTTTTCCTCCTCATTGGAACGTGGTTTGGATGGTCCGTGGTCAGATCCAACTTGCTTCCCACTTCGCAAACTTATGGCTTTTGTAGATTCGAATCCACCTTTCGGATTCACCTGCGTTGAACTTGGTAACTTACCTTGTTCTCTACTAAATTGCCCCATGAATTCAGCCATTTGTCCCACTTGTCTCTTCAACTCAGTCACCTCTCGAGCTTGATTTTGCACCTCATTGGCGTAATTGTTAAGGTCCTTTGTTTGTTTTTCTTGCCCCTGCGCCAATGTAGTTAGCAATTGAATAACTTAAGAATTATCAAAAGACGAACCTGAGTTGTTTTGGGACGATGGTGGCTGGTTGGATTGGTATAGCCGTGGAAACCCAGGGGGATTTTGTTGAAATCCCCTTTGTTGTGCAGATTGTTGGGGCTCTCTCCACTTGAAATTAGGGTGATCTCTCCACCCGGGGTTGTAGGTGTTAGAGTACGGATCATATTTGGGTTGGTTTTGGCCTTGGAAACCAATGGCATTGGCAGATTCCCATCCTCCATTCTCTATCAACTGAGGGCATGTCTCGAATGGATGCCCCTGCATTGAACACACGCCACACACTTGGTTTTCTTGTGGTTTTGACCCCTTAACAACCTGAGACACAAGAGAAGTAAGATTAGCCAATTGTGATTGAATGTCAGAAATTGCACTTACCTCATTTACACTTTGTTGCCGTGGCCCCTCTCTTTGGCTAACACCTTCATATTGTTGAGCATTATGTGCTCTGTTTGCAATTAGAGTTTTGGCATCCACCGGAGTCTTGTCCACTAATGCACCACCCGCCGAAGCATCTAGCATTTGACGTTCCATGGGAAGGAGTCCCTCGTAGAAATATTGAATGAGCAGCTCCTCCTTCATTTGATGCTGTGGACATGAAGCAACAAGTGATTTAAAACGTTCATAATAAGATGGAAACGACTCACCTTGATTTTGTTGGATGCCACTAATTCGTTTCCTTAAGAGAATGATCTTTGCAGTGGGAAAGAATTTCTCTAAGAATGCAGAATTTCTCTAAGAATGCACGTTTCATACTTTCCCAAGAATTGACAGTTCCGGGGGCCAATTCATACAACCAATCTTTGGCCTTGTCCACGAGGGAGAATGGAAAGGCCTTCATCTTCAAAATACTCCCATCCACGTTGATGGGTGTCATACTTGAGCAAACTACTTCAAATTCCTTAAGATGTTTGTTAGGATCTTCCATGGACAGCCCATGGAATTTAGGAATATGATGTAATAAACTAGACTTAAGTTCAAATTCGTCCGTCTTACCTTGAGCTGCCGCGGGGTATTGTATGCATAAAGGAACGGCATTGTCCATACCTGAGGCAGAGAGCTCTTTGATGGTTCGATTGTCCACGGCCATGGTTTGTACTTCGTCCACAAACTGTGTCGTGGCCTCTCCTTCCTCACCTCCTTCATCAAACTCGGATGTAGAGCTAAAAGACGGTGGGTTAGGGTTTTGTTGATTCTTTTGTTTCCTCAAGGTCCGCTCGAAATCGTCGTCAAAGTCAAGGATGTGCTTACGAACAGGTTTTGAACTCCTAGTCATAAACTAGGACCTAGAAACAAGAACAAAAATAAGGTCAGTAACTAAAACGAAAATATATGAAAAAGAAATAAAAGAATTAACGACGGATTAGCAAAGTTGCTAATCCCCGGCAACGGCGCCAAAATTTGATGCGAAAATAGTTAAGCACACAAATTAACCCTCTTGTTGTCAAATTGTAGTAAGGATGCAAGTAGGGATCGTTCTGGACCGGGGATTAGGAGGGCTTGCTAAAACCTCTAAACTGACTCAAAAACATAAAAACAAAGTTGAAAACGTTCACAAAGACTCAAAGGACTCAAAACAAGTTCAAAAGACTCAAAACTGCCTAAAAACACTAACTAGGCAGTTTCTGACTCTAAACACAATTTTGGACGAATTTAAGATTATGGGTTGATTCAAAACACTTTAAAACACAAACTAAACAGATTCTAAACACTATAGAACAAGAAAGTAAATGGGGGTTTTGATTTGACGAAAATTGAAATAACAAAACAAGTTATAAAACTAGGCAGATTGTAAAACGAAATTTTGGAAACAAGATGATGGATGGATGATGCGAGAATTATACGCACACAAATTAAACCCTCTTTTTGTCAATTGTAGTATAAGTATAAGTAGGGATCGTTCTTAACCGGGGATTAGGAGGGATTGCAAATCACTTGGAAACTGACTCAAAAACGTAAAATAAAGTTAAAAACGTTCACAAAGACTCAAAGGACTCAAAACAAGTTCAAAAGACTCAAAACTGCCTAAAAACACTAACTAGGCAGTTTCTGACCTTAAACCCAATGTTGGACGAATTTAAGATTATGGTTTGATTCAAACACAAAAACACAATATAAAACACTATACTAGACTCAAAGAATGCAAAACTAAACTTTAAAACACTAAAACAAACCAAAAGACTCAAACATCACCCAAAACACTCAAAACAACCTTAAAATCACTTTCTGGGCAGTTTTGAGCACTTTGGTGAATTTGGACGAATTTTGGGAA
Source organism: Pyrus communis (assembly GCF_041283825.1). Lineage (NCBI taxonomy): Eukaryota > Viridiplantae > Streptophyta > Magnoliopsida > Rosales > Rosaceae > Pyrus > Pyrus communis. The sequence goes on from NC_142569.1 coordinate 25,415,969, forward strand.
ATAAATTGAATCAAAACACTTTAAAACATAAACTAAACAAAGTCTAAACACTAAAGAACAAGAAAGTAAAGGGGGGGGTTTTAAATTGACGAGAATTGAAATAACGAAAGAAGTTAATAAACTAGACAGAATGTAAAGATGAATTTGATGGAATTGAATGGATGGGAACCTAGCTAAGGGGTTCATCTCCATACATGTTATACTTGCATAATAAAATGATTTCCAATTGCATTTCAATAAACTATCATACTCAACACCCCAAGTTAACCGTGATGCACTAATTAACCTTCAAATCTTCCTAACGTTATTGAATTGGATGATGCATGCGACAATTCAAAACATTCCCCACAAGTCCTCAACATGAATGCATAGAAGAGGTACAAGCAAGAATCATTACGCTCTATGAAAATTATAAGTGTTGACGAGGCATTCGTTACTATGATTGCATGAAACTTATGCCAAGAATTTGTTTAACGCGATTGTTTATAAGCAACCTCCACTACTTGTGAATATAAGTTCGTAAGTATTAGGTGAAACTCACTTATATTCTAGCGTCATATTCATGCATGAAAATTAAGCGCGCATTCTCAATAAACATACATAAATAAGTTATCAATCAAACGGTTAAACAAATTGAATCCACAACTTATGAAACGCAATTAGAAGTAATCAAATCAAAATGCAAGCATAAACATATATTTCGAATTCCCCCCTAGCCAAGGGGGGTTTAGTTGAATTTAAACATTGGAATCAAAGAAACACCTAAACATTCCAACAACTCAAACTTGAATTGTATGAACGTTTAGGCCCTCTTCTCTTCCATTCCTCATTCGTACAAAACAAAGAGTATTGAAATTAAACATTGAAATCAAAGAAACACCTAAACATTCCAACAACTCAAACTTGAATTGTATGAACGTTTAGGCCCTCTTATCTTCCTCTTCGTTGTAGCACAAGGTCTAAGGATAGTTTGATGGTGTGAATGGTTTGGGGAGTGGTTGGAGTGGCTGCAATGGAGGAGAAAAGTGTTTTGGTGGCTGCTGCAAGGGTGTGGAGAGGTTTTGACGAATTTCTGGAATATGGAAGAGTGTATGAATGTTGTGTGAAGGGATGGTTATGATTAAATGGCACGGCAAGGCTGTTTATATAGGTTATAGTTTGGCACACTTAGTGTAGGAAAAGGATTGCCTAATCCTATTGAAAAAGGGGTATCTTAAGGCAGAAACCAAAGGGGATTGGATTCGGCTAGGATTTAGGGATTCTAGAAGGTTTTTGGTGCGGCACATGTATAGGGCTGAGATAAGGTTTCTAGAAGGGAAGGTTTAGGGCAGATTCCTAAACCTAAAGGGCCAAGGATACATGATATTTGTGTAGGAAAAGGATTCTAATTCCTAAACCTACAAGGAATGGAGTTCTTGCGGCAATTTAGTGGATAAGGCTTCTAGAAACTGAATTATGTGCTTAAATGTGTAATTGATTCTCCCTAAGTAGCTAGGTTTAGGTCCCAATCTGATTTGGATAGGAGAGAAAAGGATAATGTTAGAGATAGGATAGGATAAGGTTTCTAGGATAGGATAAGATAAGGTTTGGATAAGGTGGGATAAGGTTCCTTGTTTCTTGCTTCTTCCTTATCTTCATTGGAATAGAACTTCTTCCACCAGATTTGTAGCCTTTCCTAGCTCTTCTAGTCTTCAATTTCGTCCATCCTCTTTGCTCCATTGTTAAGCTATCCAATCCATGCCCAAAAATGCTCCAAATAGCCTCAAAATGCACTTTCTTGCTCCTTTTGCCATTAGGACCTAAAAACACACGAAAATACTTTAAAAGACTGAAATACATAGTAATTAACTCACTAAGTGTAAGGAAACAACACAACTAAGTAGCATAAATATGCTCCTATCATTAGCCATATGAACCTAAAAACACACGAAAATGGCTTAAACGACTAAAACAACTATGAATTAACAATATAAATGCACGAAAACAAGCTAAGTAAGTCGCCTAAATATGCTTCTATCAATGGATTAGTTAGAGGTCCATTCTCCACACATGACACATTTATATATGAATCGATTTTCCAATTGCTTTTCACTAACTATGATGCTCAACACCCCAAGTTAACCGTGATGCACTAATTAACCCTCGGATTTCCTTATGTCATTGAATTGGATGATGCATGCGACAATTCAAATTATTCTCCAACGGTTCTCAACATGAATGCATAGAAGAGATACAGTGAGAGATCATTATGTTCTATGAAAATCATAAGTGTTGACGAGGCAATTGTAACTATGAATGCATGATACTCTTGCCAAGAATTCAATTAACGCAATTGTGACTAGCAACCTTCACTACTCATGTTTATAAACTTGTGACGATTAGGTGAAACTTGTTTAAAGACTAGCATCGAGTTCATGCATGAAAACTAAGTATGCATCCTTAATCAACATACAAGAACAAGTTTTGAATAAAACAGATAATTGAATTACAATCACAACTTAACAAATCACAATTGGAAGAAATCAATTCATATCTCAAACATGTTCATGGCTTCAAACTTTCCCCTAACTAATTAGGGGTTTAGCCACTCATGATTACAGCAAACTCAGAAAGTAATAACAAAGTAAACATTGAAAACAAGAACGAAGTACACCTAAGAACGCTCCAATCTGCGAGCATGAAACGTTCAAGGCCTCCTTCCTCTCCTAATTGCTGCGGCACAAGAGGTTATTGTGAGTTTAGGGGGTTATGGATGATGTAGAATGATGGATTTAGGGTTGGGACAGATGTAGGGGACGACAAAGAGTTGGTTTTGGGCAGAAAATATGGAGAATGGTGAAGTATGGATGTGTTAGAGGGATGGGATGATTTTCTGGCGTGAATGGTGAATCAATGAATAATTTGTGGCTGCAACAAGGAGGTTTATTTATTGGATTTCAGGAATTAAAACCCTAGTTTATTTAGGTAATCAGAATTTAAGTCAAAAGCTTTTAGAAATAGGAAATCAAATCAGAAATTTAAAGGAAACTACCTAAAAGTTGCAGCAATGGCATAAAACACAAAAGGAATGTGTTTTAATGCAATGAAATAGGAAAGAACCATCTCCCTTGCACGGCAAGGAAGAGGAAAGGTCAAGGGAGGTGCGGCTGTGATATAGGAAAGGTTTAAATGTCCTAAAACTAAAGGAAACAAGGTTCCCTTGCACGGCAAGGGATGATGATAAAGGGAAAGTTTGACATGGTGCACGGCAAGGAAGAGGAAAGGTCAAGGGACCTTTGTTTTGTGTCCTAGAATGCATATGAAGTCTTCAAAGTGTTTGGGACATAAGGACAATTAGAATTTAGGAAATGTCAAACCAAAATAGGAAACCCTGGGCTTAACTTTCCTACTTCAAGTAGGAAACCTTCTTTGACTAGGATTCCTCATTTGATTAGGAATCCTCTTGTGATTAGGAATCCTCTTGTGATTAGGAATCCTAACTTCATTAGGTCTTCAATTTCGTCCATCCCTTTTGCTCCAAACATACGCTATCCATTCCAAGCCCAATTTTGCTCCAAAATGCTCCAAAATGCACCTTTTTGCTCCTTTAGCCCTTAGAACCTGAAAACATACGAAAATGGCTTAAAAGACTTAAAGAACTAAGAAATAACAACGTAAATGCACAAGAACAAGCCAACTAAGTCGCCTAAATATGCTCCTATCAGAAATTCGCCAATTCATGCCACAAACTCAGATTTGCGTCCTAACTCTCTATCTTTTTATTGCTTTTATTTTGTCATGATAGTTAGTTTATATTGTTTGTTTAAATGTGAGTCTTTGTTTGAAACATTGAGGACAATGTTTGATTTAAGTGTTGGGGGGGGGGGGGGGGGTAAACAAGTTGCTTTTGCATGATTTTCGTGGGATTTTATCACCTATCACTTATAATGTTGTTTCTCACTGTTTTGAAGTGTTTTTAGAGTGTTTTGAAGTGTTTTTATGTCTTTTGTTCAGAAAATCCGAAAATTTACAAAAACAAATTGCAAAACAGTTTTGAAATACCCAAAAAGAGTTGTTTTAAAGTTGTTTTTGTGTGTTTGTTTGTGTCTTAGGTTACTTTCCAACACAATGATGAGGATTTGGTTTTTAATTGCATGACTATTAAAGAATGTTGTAAACATGGCTGGAAGTTGATTTATGCTTTGGTTTATGCTTGGTTATGGTTATAGCTTATGAATTCACATGTAATTACAAAGTGAAAATCAGTTTTTGTAACATGCTTGAAGGAAGGAACTCAAACTAAAGCTACATCCTTGAGAGATTTGAGCCTATAACGTTCTTTGGAGAGTATAATCTGTGATTTCTTGTTTTCTAAAGTCGTTGCATGATCTCATCATTCTTTGCTTGGTTGCTACTTGGAATGCATTTCATTATAGTTCCAAATACTAGAACTCATGCCCATTTCATTCAAAGCATGATATTGATTGCATAACATACAATAAGATGAAGTTGTTAGTCAAGCCAAAGCCAAAAAGCCTAACCCTTTTCATATGTATTGTAGGATTACCCCTTTTGAGCCTTTCAAGCCTATTTTCTTTGTTAGCCACACCATCCTTACCTAGCTTAGATTAGGACTTTCCATACCTTTGTTCTTAAAGGATAGTGAAGCACGACCTAGAATGAACTCCTTTGATCAATATATTGCAGAAAATGAGTGTGGGGAAGATGAGAGGGCACGGCAAAAGAAGGAAATAAAGAAAAAAAATAATTCGTGAAAAAATAAAAAGAAAATAGAAAAGTGGTGAAAAGAAAGAAAAAGAGTTGAAAAATAAGTGAGAATGAACTCACAAGTGTTGGTTATTGAAGGAAGGGTCCAAAAGAGTGAATTTGACCCTAAATGTTGCATGAATCTTCCCGTGTGTTTAAAAGTTGATTTCTGCCATTAAAAGTGAGTTTAAGTGTCAATTTCATTACTTTGCTTCCTATAGCTTTAAGAACCCTTGTTTATCCTTTACCTTTCTTTGTTAACCATTACCCTTAGCCCCGTTACAACCCTCAACTTCTATCTTGATGTTATGTGTTCAATATGTGGAGTTTGAATTTGGTATGAGCATATGGAATAACTGGTTCTCGTTCTAAGTAGTAGCATTCTATTCATGAGATCATATTCATGTCATTGTCGCAAATCCAGAAAATGCTTTCTTTGATATAACATATGTGAGTGTTAGTCTTCGTATTTACATCAATCTTCTCACATATACCTAGTGTAGGGTGTGAAGTTAGAAAATCAGTGTGAAAATAGAGTGCATTCTAGTGAGGAATTGAGGGAATTCTCTAAGGCATGTTACTACATTCAAAACATTGTTTTAATTGATTAAATGTAAACTAATAAGTGGTAACTATGGTTAAGTGTTTGTTGAAGTGTAAAGAAAGCTAAAAATCGTGGGAATGATGTTCTTTAATGTGTCATGTTCGTTGGAAATCCCTGAGGTACATGTTGGAGGTTTAGAATGTGTTTTGTTTTGTTTATGGTTTGTTTTGTTTTGTTTTGCTCGAGGACTAGCAAAAGCTAAGTGTGGGGGAATTTGATAGAAGCATATTTAGGCGACTTACTTAGCTTGTTTTCGTGCATTTATGTTGTTAATTCATAGTTGTTTTAGTAGTTTAAGCCATTTTCGTGTGTTTTTAGGTTCATATGGCTAAGGAAGCAAAAAGGTGCATTTTGGAGCAAAATTGGGCTTGGAATAGATAGCTTATGCTTGGAGCAAAAGGAATGGACGAAATTGAAAACCTAAAGGAGTTAGGATTCCTAATCACAAGAGGATTCCTAAGCAAATGAGGAATCCTAGTCAAAGAAGGTTTCCTATTTTGGTTTAATCTTTCCTCATCCTAAATGTCCTTGAATTCTAGCAAGTTTGAAGGCACCTTATGCATTTTAGGACACAAAACAAAGTTTCCTTGCAACCTAAATTCCTTGCCGTGGTTCCCTTAGTATTTCCCTTCCTTGCCGTGCAAAAGAAGGCCTTCTTTCCTATTCTAAGCATTAAAACACATTCCTTTTTCATATCAAACTCAGCCATAACTCACATACCCTTTTCTATTCCAAAATCCTTGCCTAATTTCAGAAATAAAGAGCATTCCCTTTCTTGCACTCCTTTGCCGCAAGTTACTTCCTTTTCCTTTGATTTTTTGACTTTGTGTTGCCTTTTCTTTAAGGATTTGGAGTTAATTCCTTTCCTAAACTAAGTAATAAAGCCTTAGGATTCTTTCTTCTATATAAAACCCCTATGCCGCACCCTTATTAAACGCTAATCACCCTTCCATACAACCTGTCTTCATTCATTCAGAAACCCAACCTTTGCCACAGTCTTCCATCAAACTTTCCATCATTCTCCTACTTCCATACCTTCATCCAAGCCTCCATACACCACCCTTAACCCTTGCAGCACCACAACACCCTTCTAAATCCATTCAAAACCCAGAAAATCATCCACAAAACCATCTTAGACTCTTGTGCCGTGACTTAGCCAGGAAGAAGAGAAGGAAGACGAAGCCTTGGACGTTTGTGCATTCGAGTGGAGTGTTGGAACATTTTTAGGTGTAATCTATCTTTTGTTTTCAATGTTTAATTCTATTTTCCTTCGTTTTGTTATGAACATGAGAGGCTAAACTCGTTTTAGCCTAGGGATGCTTTGAAACCATGATTACGTTTATAATATGAGTTGATAAATTCCAGTTGTGATTTCATAAATTGTGAATGCAATTTACTTAACCGTTTGATGGATAACTTATTCTTGTATGTCGATTAGGGAGGCCTACTTAATTTGCATGCTTGAATTTGGTGCTAGAATATAAGGGAGTTTCACATAATCGTCACAAACTTATATTCACAAGTAGTTAAGGTTGTTTTCATAATCATGTTAAGTAAATTCCTAGCATGAGTATCATGATGTCATAGTTACAAGTGCTGTGTCAATACTTATGATTTCCATTGAACGTAATGATCTTTGATTGTATCTCTATTATGATGTCATGTAGGGGACTTTTGAAGAATGCTTTGGGTTGTCGTATGATGTCATCTAATCCACTAACTTAAGGGAAATCTGAGGGTTAATTAGTGATGTCATGGTTAATCTGGGGTGTTGAGGTTCATGGTTTATCGGAAAAGCAACTGGAAATTAATTTATGTTTGAATGTATCATGTGTGGAGAAGTATCCCTTGGCTATTTTATCATCCATTGGTTTTTGTTAATTTCGTCAAAATCTGTTTTAAGTTTTTAATTCACTTGTTTTTTTTTTAAATTCGTCAAAAATCAAATCCCCTTTTCTTACTTGTTCCAAATCTGTCCAAAAGTGTGTTTTTGAGTTTGTTGAGTCAAAACTAATTGTATTTTCGTCCAAATTGAGTCCTAGAGTCTAAATTGAGTCTTTTGAGTTTGTTTAAGTGTTTTAAAGCATATTTTTACATCTTTGAGTCGATTTTTATTAGATTAGCAATCCCTCCTAATCCCCGGCCTAGAACGATCCCTACTTATAACTATACTACAATTGTCAAAAAGAGGGTTTAATTTAAGTGCTATCTTTTATCACATCACATGTGACGGCCAGCATGCCCTGATCTTGGTCGGGGTGTGTCAGTTTGGTATCAAAGCCTAGGTTTCGCAATCCCGTACTTTTGTGAGTATTCTAATTGTTTTGGTGTCTTCTGTCAAAATTATGCAGCCTCGTCGGGAACCACGTCGCTCTGCTGAGCCTAGTTTCCCCGATGTAGCTTAGCTGGGGCAAGCTATCGCTACAACTATTCAGTCGGCGCTCCGCCCTCCCTAGAGGACTCCTCTGGAGACTATGTACAATCTAAAGTTGGATAAATTCAAGGGCAACGAGGGCTTTGAGGGTGCAGAGCGGTGGCTAGAACATATTGAGAAGACCTTTCGTGTTCTGCATAATCAGGGGAATCTCCCTGTTGAGAAGTGGGTTGAGACGACATCGTGCTTTTTGGGTAAGGATTCTGCATCCTGGTGGGAGCAGGAGGTTCGTCATTTATCTCCAGCAGAGAGGACTGATTGGGATGTATTTAGAGAGCTGTGCAGGAGAAGATTTGTGCCTCCTCAGTATATTGACCGCAAAAAGCAGGAATTCACTGAGTTGAGGTAGGGGAAGTTGATAGCAAACGAGTACTACCGGAGGTTTACTGATCTATCTCGCTATCATCCGGATGTTGCTGGCAATCCTGCAGAGATACTTCGTCGTTTCCGTTTAGGCACTAAGAAGAAGTGGCGCTCGATGGCGACCACTACCCCTTGTGACACCTACCAGGAGTTTTTATGAGATTCTGTTGAGAATTAAGGATTCTGAGAATATGCCCAGCGAGAATGATGAGGAAGAAAAAGACGGTAACCAGAGGAAAGATGTCAAGGGTAAGGGTCAGGCGTCGCTCGGACCTCGCAAGTCCTAAATCTTTAAGAGGGGTGGCACTAGTTCTAGCTCTTCTAGCAGTGGTTTTAGCGCTACTGGTCAGGGTCGTGGTGGTAGGTTTACTGGTGGTGCTAGAGGCCAGAGGCAGGGTGATGCTGGTAGAGGTAAGGCCCCATCAGACTTTCTTGCCGCCACCTGCACCGATCCAGTAGGTTCCTGGTCCTGGTAGTTTCGGGTAGACGGGTCGAGGTGGTGCCTATTACTATCAGGGTGATGCTGTTCCTTATGCCTCAAGAGAGTATCCATATCCCCAGGATCCATATTCTCAGGGTGGTTATCCCCAGTATTCTGGTGGCTATATGCCATATCTTCCAGTTCCAGCATGAGGGTCTCAGTGGTTTCAAGGAGGACAGTCTCAGCAGGGGGAGATTGCTGCGAGTAGTGTAGGGTCTTCGAAGCAGTCTGGTCAGCCCAGTCAAGGGCGTGGTGCGCAGAGTCGTGGTGGACGGCAGCAGACCCAGGGGCGTATTCACAACATCTCTCTGCAGGACGCTCAAAACAACCCAGACTTGATCATGGATACGTTAAATATCCTTGGTTATTTTGCTAGAGTATTAATTAACTGTGTTGCTACACATTCTTTGATTTCTCATACATTTGCTCAAGTGACGCAACCTCACCCTACACCTCTAGGGTATGATTTAGAGTTTGCTATGCCTAGAAGGGAGAGATGTATTGTAGATTGTGTGTACCCAGGATGTCCAATGATGGTGGAGGATGTTATTATGTCAGATGATCTTATCCCATTAGATATTGTTGACTTTGATGTGATTCTGGGCACGGATTGGTTGCATTTCAATTGTGCCAATATTGATTGTTACAAGAAAATAGTTACTTTCCATTGTCCTGGATTACCTGTGGTTACTTTTGTGGGCGAGCAGAGTGGGGTGAAACATGGCGTTATTTCTGCTGTGCGAGCGAAAAGGTTGTTATCTAAAGGTTACCAGGGGTACTTAGCTCATGCGGTGTTGGATGATGCTGCTCCTAGTAGTGTGGAGGATGTAAGGGTAATCAGACATTTTCCTGATGTTTTCCCTGAGGATTTACCTGGTTTGCCGCCAGATCGAGACATGGAGTTCACCATTGATTTGCTTCCAGGTACTAATCCTATATCTTTGATTCCCTATCGTATGGCTCCTGCTGAGTTGAAGGAATTGAAAGTTCAGTTGGAGGAATTAGTGGATAAGGGTTTTATTCAGCCTAGTACTTCACCTTGGGGAGCTCCGGTATTGTTTGTGAGAAAGAAAGACGGAACTTTGAGGCTATGTATTGATTACTGGCAATTGAATCGGGTAACGATTAAGAACCGTTATCTGTTGCTGCGTATTGATGATTTATTTGATCAGCTTTGAGGTGCTTGTGTATTCTCCAAGATTGACTTGAGGTCTGGATATTATCAGCTGAAGATTAGTAGGGATGATGTTCCTAAAACAGCTTTCAGGACTCGTTATGGTCATTACGAGTTTCTGGTTATGCCATTTGGATTGACGAATGCACTAGCTGCTTTTATGGATTTGATGAACCGAGTATTCCAGCCATTTTTGGATAGGTTTGTTATTGTTTTCATTGACGACATTCTGGTGTACTCTAAATCTAAGTCGGAGCATGTTCGACACCTTACTTTGGTGTTGAAAAGGTTGAGGGAACACCAATTGTATGCTAAGTTTAGCAAGTGCTAGTTTTGGTTATACCAAGTTGCATTTTTGGGGCACATCATTTCAGCTCAAGGTATCTTGGTGGATCCTCAAAAGGTGGCAGCTGTGGAGAAGTGGGAGTAACCGCGAATCATCACTGAGGTGAGGAGTTTCCTTAGTTTAGCAGGGTATTATCGACGATTTGTTAAGAATTTTTCCGTGATTGCTTTACCACTGACGAGGTTAACGAGGAAAGATGTTAAATTTGAGTGGGATGATAAGTGTGAGCAGAGTTTCCAGCAGTTGAAGTATTGTCTCACTCATGCACCTGTTTTGGCGCTCCCGGACGATAGTGGTGATTTCGAGGTCTATAGTGATGCTTCTTTGAATGGCCTGGGATGTGTGTTGATGCTGCATGGTAGGGTAATTGCTTATGCTTCACGACGATTGAAACCTCATGAGTTGAATTACCCTACACATGATTTGGAGTTAGCCGCCATTATTTTTGCGTTGAAGTTGTGGAGACATTACCTTTATGGAGAGAAATGCTGGATCTTTACAGATCATAAGAGTCTTCAGTATCTTTTTACGCAGAGGGATCTTAATCTTAGTGATTATGACTGCACGATTGATTATCACCCCGGTCTTGCAAATGTAGTGGCTGATGCACTTAGCAGGAAGTCTCAGGGCCGTATCAATGCGTTGTAGCTAGCCGTGTTCCTCTTCTGGTAGACTTAAGATCCACGAGAGTGAGGTTGGAGGCAGAAGATCGAGAGGTGGCTTTGCTTGCTAATTTTCAAGTTAGGCCAACTTTAGTTGATCGGGTGCTTGAAGCTCAGGTAGCTGATGAGGAAACTCAAAAAATAATCCAAGCTCGAGATCAAGGGAGGAGGAGAGACCTCAGAGTTCGTGAATCGGATGGCATGCTGATGCAGGAGGGTAGGATGTTTGTGCCTAATAATTTGGATTTAAAGAAAGCAATTCTTGATGAAGCACATATCTCGGCTTATGCTTTGCATCCAGGAGCTACTAAAATATATCATACCATATGACCATTTTATTATTGGCCGAGTATGAAGAGGGAGATAGCTGAGTATGTGAGTAGGTGTGCTGTTTGTCAGCAAGTTAAAGCGGAAAGGAAGAAACCGTTTAGCTTGTTACAGCCGCTTCCTATTCCAGAGTGGAAATGGGAAAACATTACTATGGATTTTGTGTACAAGCTTCCGCGTACACATAATGGTTTTGACAGCATTTGGGTGATTGTTGATCGGCTTACTAAATCAGCACATTTCATTCCAGTGAGGGAGAAGTATTCTTCGGGCCGATTAGCTGAGTTGTTCATCTCGAAGATTGTGAAGTACCATGGTGTCCCTGTGAGTATTGTCTCAGATCATGACCCAAGATTTACATCTAAATTTTGGGTAGCTTTTCAGGAAGCTTTGGGTACGAGACTACTTTATAGTACGGCATATCATCCTCAGACAGACGAACAGTCAGAGAAAACCATTCAGACATTGGAGGACATGTTGCGATCTTCGGTGTTACAATTTGGTGATGTTTGGCACAAGCGGTTGGATTTAATGGAATTTGCCTACAACAACAGCTTTCATTCGAGTATCGGCATGGCACCATTTAAGGCGTTGTATGGTAGATCTTGTCACACACCCTTGTGTTGGTCAGAAGTCGGAGAAAGAGTTTTAGTGGGCCCGGAGATTATTGAGGAGACTACTCAAAATGTTCAGGTAATTAAGTCTAACCTGAAGGCGGCCAAGGATCGGCAAAAGAGTTTAGCAGATCGGCATGCTACTGATAGAGTGTATGAGGTTGGCGATTGGGTGTTTCTGAAGCTTTCACTGTGGAGAGGCATTATACGGTTTGGAAAGAAAGGTAAGATGAGTCCCAGGTATATCGAACCGTACATGATCACCGAGCGAGTTGGTGAGGTGGCTTACAGGCTGGAGTTGCCTTCGAAGCTAGCTACAGTACATAACGTTTTTCACATGTCTATGCTTCGACATTATGTTACAGATCCATCTCATGTGATACCTCCTTAACCTTTGGAAATCAATCCGGATTTGACTTATGATGAGGAACCAATGACGATTCTAGATTGGAAAGAAAAGGTTCTGAGGAACAAGACAGTGAATTTGGTGAAAGTTTTGTGGAGGAATCATTCCGTGGAGGAGGCTACTTGGGAAACTGAAGATCGGATGAGAGATTTGTATCCTCGGTTATTCTTTGATCGCTAGAGGTTGCTGTGAGTGATTGTTTTGAATTTCGGGACGAAATTCTATTAAGATAGTATGGTTGTTTCGTTGTGTGGTTGTTTTTGGATTTTTGCTTGGCTGATTTTGGACCACACGCACACCCCCACACTCCCTCATCCTTTCCCTATTCCGTATCACTGTCCCTTTCTCTCTCTCTCTCCCCCTTTCCTATCTCTATATGTACGGACAACACCAAAACAAGTCGAAATCGTGGCAGATCGAAGAAACAATTTACATATTTGTGCTCGTGAGGTCCTTAGGAGTTCAACTATACCCATTTCAGGTAAGGATACTTTTGTTTTTCACGTCGAACTCGAGATCCCCGATTTTGGTCCGTGTTCATGCACACGTTAATTCTTGTGTTTTTGGGAATTTCAAGCTTGTAGGAAGCTTGGTGAGGTCCTTAGGAGGCTCAGAGAAGACGACGGAATATTTCGTCAGTTTGGACAGAATATTCCTAACGGCGTTAACGGAATCCGTTAGAGTTAACGGAATATTCCTGACGGCATTAACTGATGCCGTCAGTGTGCCAAGCACGTGCCTGTGCGTGGGCAGCGCGTGTGGCCGTGCCTTGGCCGGCGAGTGGGGGTGCGTGCAGCGTCGGAAAATTATTTTAAAAATATGGGGATGTTCGTGAGGTTGAGTAGGTCACGTTGGTGTATTCATACACCCCATTTGAGCATTGTATGAGATGTTATTTCGTATGGTTGGTTATGTGCTTTAAAATTAACGTTTTTATAGTTGTTTCACATATAGGTGAGACCTATCCTGAGGACGAGCGCGGTCACTCGAGGCAAGGGGGTTACGACCCTTCTACATACCAGTGAGTGGGCCTTTGGTTTTCCGTATATACGTATATACTTATGTTTTTTCCAGAAAGTGAAATGAAATGTTTATATGTTTATATGCCACATGTATGGTTTGCCCAGTTAATTATGCATTATTAGTTGTATATATATATATATATGTGTTGGTGCTGCAGATGCACAGGTAAGTGCTAGGTAAGTTATGATTTATGTTTATGTTTAGTAGTGATTTGAGATGCATAGAGAGCTCATAACCTACACCCCCGGTGTTAGTGCTCTCGCCCAGAGTTGGGCACAGTCCTTCACGTGATGTTCACCTCCCGCACCACACGCTCATCTTGGATCCAAGTTAGGTGCACAGTCCTATCGTACAAACCACTTTAGGTGGTTCCGACTCGTAGGTGACCCGCGATTATTCGCCTAGTCTTCATGTGATCGTAGCACTTGAGCGTACTTATTATACACCCAGTCCTGTCGTACAAACTACTTTAGGTGGTTCCGACTCGTGTGCAGGTGTAGTTAGTGAGTTAGAGATTTGGACTCTAAATTCAGCCGTACAGGTCACGTTAGGTGACTCCGGCTGACAGATTACATGACATTGATTTGACATTACCTGAGCACTTGCATTCTATTTAGAGGCATTTGGCATGGCATATTTCTGAGCATGACTTATATATATATATATGTATATTCTATTTTCTGGGAAGTATACAGGTTTTACAGCGATGGGTTAGAACTTTGTTTATGAAATGGTTTTTGAAAAGCTTTCTTTTTGCCCACTCACGTTTTCTGTTTTGCGCCCCTCCAGGTTCTAGTTGGCTAGCACTTTTGGTGGCTCCCCAGAGGATTTTCCCGGCATCTCTGACAGATTATCACCAGTGTAGGACCACCTTTGGGTGTGTTTATTTAGTGTTGTTTCTCCTGGACTGCACTAGGTTTTCCGTGCTCTAAACTTTGTTTTTCACACTTACACTTGCACATGTATGTTCTTACTTTGTGTATAGCTGGTTTTTATTTATTCGTACTTTTATTTTTATTTATTAGCTTCCGCACTGTGCACATGGTTCGAATGGATTGCATATGCATGGAGCAAGGTGGATGGACGAAATTGAAGATCAAAAGAGGCTAGGAATATGCTTAACATCTGGAAAAATTAAATCAAAGACTGGAGGATAAGGAATCAACCATGAAGAAGGAAACATTATCCAAATTACCTTATCTTATCCAAACCTTATCCAACCTTATCTTATCTTATCCTAACCTAATCTTTTCCTACCTTAATTCCAACTGCAAAGAGGACTCCTTTTCACATTAAATCACCTAAATATCAGGTTCTCGTGCCCTAAGATAATGTCACATGTAACCCTTCTAGAAGTTCTAGAATATGCCACAAGGACCATTCCTTGTCCTCCTTGGAATCTGATTGAAAGTGTCCTTGTTATTTGGTGATTTGGAGTCCTAATTCCTCTCATTTTCAGCCCAATTTCGTGCCTTCCCTTCACCCTATAAGTACATGATGCCACAACACTCATAAACCACCACCCTCTACCACAATTTCACACCACACCATCCATCACACCTCAAGAACCTAAATTCACACAAATCCCCATTGTGCGCACCAAGGAAGGAAGAAGGAGCCACCTGGAGTGTTTCTAGGTGTATTCTATCTTTATTTTTAATGTTTAAGTTTAATTATCTTTGTTTTGCGAACATGAGGAGCTAAACTTGTTTTAGCTAGAGGAGACTTTGAAACCATGATTATATTTGCAATATGAATTGATTACTTTCAGTTGTGATTTCATAAATCGTGAATATAATTTACTTAAATGTTTGATGAAGAACTTATTCTTGTGTGTTGATTAAGAGGGCCCTTTTAGTTTGCATGCATGAATTTGATGCTAAAATATAAGGGAGTTTCACCAAATCGTTATGAACTTATATTTATAAGTAGTGGAGGTTGCTAGTCACGATCGTGTTAAGTAAATTCTTGGCAGGAGTATCATGCTGTTCATAGTTACGAATGCCTTGTCAATGCTTATGATTTTCACAAAGTTTAACGATCTTTGATTGTATCTCTATTATGCTGTTCATGTAGGGAACTATTGAAGAATAATTTGGTTGCCGATGCATATTCCATCCAATTCAATGACTTAAGGAAAATCTGAGGGTTAATTAGTGTTGTGCACGGTTAATCTGGGGAGTTGAGGTTCATGGTTTATTGGAAAAGCAACTGGAAATCAATTTGTATGCAAGTGTGTCATGTGTGGAGAAGGACCCTCTAGCTAGCTTATCACACATCAATTCACCTAATTTCGTCCAAAGTTATTTAAGTCTTTAAATCTGTTTGTTTTTACTTTAATTTCGTCCAAAATCCAATTCCCCTTTACTTGGTTGTGTCTTTTAGTTAGAATTTGTCCAAACTTGTGTTTTTAAGTGTTTTGAGTCAAGTTAAAAGTAATTTTCATCCAATCATCCTTTAGTGTCTAGTTTGACTCTATGTGATTATTTTGTGCTGTTTTGAGTCTTTTTAGTTTGTTTTGAGTTGTTACAGTCTAGTTGTCTGTTTTTTAGTCTAGTTTAGTGTTTTAGAGTTTAATTTGAGTAGATTAGCATCCCTTCTAATCCCCGGCCTAGAACGATCCCTACTTACACATACTACAATCATAGGGTTTTAATTTGAGTGTTAGAATATTTCACATCACACCAATCCTTGGAGGACAAGGATAGGGCACGGTACAATTCTAGGAGAAAAGGAATTAAATTGTTTGCATGATTTTAGGAGTTCTAGAATCAAATATGCATTGTTAAAACATGATAAGGACTCCTAAATTTAGATGTGAAGTATTTTGAATAGGATAAGGACTCCTTTTGCAGCTAGAGATGAGTTTAGAAAATGTTGGATTAAATAGGATAATGTTTGGATAATATGGGATAAGATAAGGTAAGACTGGATAAGATATGATAAGGTTGGATAAGATCTCCTTGTTTTCAGCTCATTCCTGGTGTTCCAAGCCTTAATTCAATTCTTCTAGATTTGTAGCACATTTTTAGCATCATTTGTCACCACCAAAAACGTCCATCCATTATGCTCCATAAACATGCTATCCAATCTAAGTCCAAAACTGCTCCAAATTGCTCATTTTGGCCATTTATTGTCATCTTCACAAATTGAACCTACAATAATACGAAAATAAACTAAATCACTACAATAAATGGAAATTAACTAAGTAAATGCAAAGAAATAAGATAACAAAGTTGATGTGATAGAAACTATCACACAAATTAAACCCTGTTTTAGACAATTGTAGTATGCGTAAGTAGGGATCGTTCTAGGCTGGGGATTAGGAGGGATGCTAATCTACACTAATTAGACTCAAATAAACAAAACTGAGCTAAACTGACTCAAATAACTCAAAACAAGCACTAAGGGGTAATTTGGACGAAAATCTAACTAAATTGTCTTAAAACATAAAAGGGGGGTTTATTTGGATGAAAATTGACTTAAAACTAATAAGTTGCAGAACTAAGTAAAGGTTGCACAAAATTTAGGTGACTTAAGGGGTGAAAGGCTAGCAAGAGGGTCTTTCTCCATGATGTGATAAATAATACCACTCAAATTAAACCCTCTTATTGACAATTGTAGTAAAGGTGTAAGTAGGGATCGTTCTAGGCCGGGGATTAGGGGGGATTGCTAATCTAATAAAAACTGAGTCAAGAATACAAAGCTAGGCTTAAAAACACTTATATAAAATCAAAGACTCTTAACTAAACTTATATGACGCAAAACAAACTCAAAAGACTCAAAACAATACAAAACAATCAAACAGGCTCAAACTAGATTCTAAGACTTAATTTGGACGAAAATAGAATTAGTTTTTGACTCAAACACTTTAAAACACATAATAAGACAGATTCTAACTAATTTGACACAACAAAGTAAAGGGGATTGAGTTTTTGACGAATTTAAAGTAAAAACAAGTAACTTGAAGACTTAAACAAAGTTTGGACGAATTTGGGTATATGGATGGGTGATTAGCTAGCTAGAGGATTCTTTTCCACACATGATACATTCAAACACAAATCGATTTCCAGTTGCTTTCTTAATAAACCATGAACCTTAACACCCCAGATTAATCGTGACATCACTAATTAACCCTCAAATTTTCCTTTAGTTATTGGATTGGATGACATCATTCGACAACCCAAAGCATTCTTCAAAAGTTCCCTGCATGACATCATAATAGAGATACAATCAAAGATCATTACGTTCTATGAAAATCAGAAGTATTGACAAAGCATTCGTAACTATGACATCATGATACTCATGCTAGGAATTTAACTTAACATGATTGTGATAACAATCTTAACTACTTGTGAATATAAGTTTGTAACGATTATGTGAAACTCCCTTATATTCTAGCATCAAATTCAAGTGTGCAAATTAAGTGTGCACTCTTAATCAACAAACAAGAATAAGTTCTCAATCAAACGATTAAGTAAATTGCATTCACAATTTATGAAATCACAACTGGAATTAATCAATTCATATCACAAATATAATCATGGTTTCAAAGTCTCCTCTAGCCAAAATGAAATTAGTTCCTCATGTTTACAGCAAAACAAAGAGAATATAAATTAAACATTAAAAACTAAGATAGATTATACCTAGAAACGCTCCAACAAACCATCTTGCTCCAAGCATATGCAATCCATTTAATGCCCAAAACTGCTCCAAAATGCACCAAAATGCACTTTCTTGCCACTTTAGTCAATTGGACCTACAAACACACAAAAATAGCTTAAAATACTAAAATAACTAAGAACTAACTAAGTAAATGCAAGGAATTAAACTAACAAAGTCGCATAAATATGCTCCTATAACTCCACACATGACACATATGCATTGATGTGAAAATTATGTTAACACACAAATTAAACCCTATTTGTGACAATTGTAGTATATATGCAAGTAGGGATCGTTCTAACCGGGGATTAACTAGGGATGCTAATCAACTCTAAACTGACTTAAAAACACAAAATTAAACTTTAAAACACTTACCTAGACCTATATGACTCAAAACAACTTAAAAAGACTCAAAACAGCCCAAAACACTCAAATAGACTCAAACTAGACTCTAAAGGGTGATTTGGACGAAATTTAACTAACTTAGACTCAAAACACTAATCTGGACAGATTCAAACACTTTTCTAACTAATCTAACACACTTAATAAAATGGGGAATTGATTTGGACGAAATTAATTAAAATGGACAGATTGCAATTTAAACAGATTAGGCACTAAACTAGGTGAATTGAATGGGAAAAAGGCTAGCTAGGGGGTTCTTCTCCACACATGCACATATGTAACATAAATTGATTTCCAGATTTTATTCCTTTTAAATCATGAATGACAATGCCCCAAATTAATTGTGAAAAGCACGAATTAACTCTCAGATTTTCCTAGTTTCATTGAATTGGATGGAATACGCATCGACAATCAAATTATTCTTATCAAATTCCCTACATGAACTGCATAATAGAGATAAAATCAAAGATCATTAAGCTTTTTGAAAACCCTAAGCATTGACTAGGCATTCGTAACTATGAATTGCATGATACTCTTGCCTAGAATTTACTTAATACAATCATGACTAGTGATTTCCACTACTTATGAATATAAGGTCATAACGATTAGGTGAAATTTCCTTATATCCTAGCATCAAATTCATGTATGCAAACTAAGTATGCATCCTTAATCAACACACAAGAACAAGTTCTCAATAAATCAATTAAGTAAATCACATCCACAATTCAAGAAACAAAATCTGGAGGAAATCAAATCATATAAAACATATGCCCATGGTTTCGAATTCACCCCTAACTAAGAAAAACTTAGTTACACATGTTCATAACAATTGAAAAGCAAATCACAATAAACATGGAAACGAAACAAGGGAAGAAAGAACTCTGAAAGTCTCCAATGGATGTAGATTGCTTGCGGCACAAGATGGTCCTTCTCCTATGGAAGCCACGGTGCTCCTTCTTCTCCCTAGGACTTGCGGCACAAGATGTTTTTCTGAATGAATGGTGGCTGCTGTGAATGGATGGATGAATTGAAGGATGGATGGTGATAGGAGCATATTTAAGCTACTTAGTTATGTTGTTTCCTTGCATTTAGTTACTTAATTACTATCTATTTTAGTCTTTTAAGCTATTTTCGTATGTTTTTAGGTCCTAATGGCAAAAGGAGCAAGAAAGTGCATTTTGAGGCTATTTGGAGTAGTTTTGGGCATGGATTGGATAGCTTAACTATGGAGCAATGTGGATGGACGAAATTGAAGTCAAGAGAAGCTAGGAAAGGCTAAAAATCTGGAGAAAGAAGTCCAAATGCAAAGAAGATAAGGAAAGAGCAAGAAATAAGGAACCTTATCCAAAATTCCTTATCTTATCCAAACCTTATCCAACCTTATCTTATCCTATCCTAATCTTTTCCTACCTTAATTCCAACTTCAAAGAGGACTCCTTTTCACATTAAATCACCTAAATATCATGTTCTAGAAGCCCTATTTTCGTGCATTAAGTTTATGCCACATGTAACCCTTCTAGAAGTTCTAGAATCTGCCACAAGGACAATTCCTTGTCCTCCTTGGAATCTAATTGAAAGTATCCTTGTTCTTTGGTGATTTGGAGTCCTAATTCCTCTCCTTTTCAGCCCAAATTCGTGCCTCCCCTTCACCCTATAAATACTTGATGCCACAACACTCAAAAACCACCACCCTCTACCACAAATTCACACCACACCATCCACCACACCTCAAGAGCCTAAATTCACACAAATCCCCATTGTTGGCAGCAAGGAAGGAAGAAGGAGCCACCTGGAGTGTTTCTAGGTGTATTCTATCTTTGTTTTGCGAACATGTGGAACTAACTTCTTTTTAGTTAGAGGTGAATTCAAAGCCATGATTATATGTTTTATATGAACTGATTACGTCCAGTTATTGTTTCTTAAGGCATGAATGTGATTTGCTTATCTAAGTTATTAAAACTTGTTTATGTATGTGGGTTGGGGGTTGACACTTAATTTGCATGCATGAATTTGATGCTAGAGTACAAAGGGGTTTCACGTAAGAGTTATTCACTTATATTCACAAGTAGTGGAGGTTGCTAATCACAATCGTGTTAAGTAAATCCTTGGCATCATTTGTCACCACCAAAAGCGTCCATCCATTATGCTCCATAAACATGCTATCCAATCTAAGTCCAAAACTGCTCCAAATTGCTCCTTTTGGCCATTTATTGTCATCTTCACAAATTGAACCTACAATAATACGAAAATAAACTAAATCACTACAATAAATGGAAATTAACTAAGTAAATGCAAAGAAATAAGATAACAAAGTTGATGTGATAGAAACTATCACACAAATTGAACCCTGTTTTAGACAATTGTAGTATGCGTAAGTAGGGATCGTTCTAGGCTGGGGATTAGGAGGGATGCCAATCTACACTAATTAGACTCAAATAAACAAAACTGAGCTAAACTGACTCAAATAACTCAAAACAAGCACTAAGGGGTAATTTGGACGAAAATCTAACTAAATTGTCTTAAAACATAAAAGGGGGGTTTATTTGGATGAAAATTGACTTAAAACTAATAAGTTGCAGAACTAAGTAAAGGTTGCACGAAATTTAGGTGACTTAAGGGGTGAAAGGCTAGCAAGAGGGTCTTTCTCCATGATGTGATAAATAATACCACTCAAATTAAACCCTCTTATTGACAATTGTAGTATAGGTGTAAGTAGGGATCGTTCTAGGACGGGGATTAGGGGGGATTGCTAATCTAATAAAAACTGAGTCAAGAATACAAAGCTAGGCTTAAAAACACTTATTTAAAATCAAAGACTCTTAACTAAACTTATATGACGCAAAACAAACTCAGAAGACTCAAAACAATACAAAACAATCAAACAGGCTCAAACTAGATTCTAAGACTTAATTTGGACGAAAATAGAATTAGTTTTTGACTCAAACACTTTAAAACACATAATAAGACAGATTCTAACTAATTTGACACAACAAAGTAAAGGGGATTGGGTTTTTGACGAATTTAAAGTAAAAACAAGTAACTTGAAGACTTAAACAAAGTTTGGACGAATTTGGGTATATGGATGGGTGATTAGCTAGCTAGAGGATTCTTTTCCACACATGATACATTCAAACACAAATCGATTTCCAGTTGCTTTCTTAATAAACCATGAACCTTAACACCCCAGATTAATCGTGACATCACTAATTAACCCTCAGATTTTCCTTTAGTTATTGGATTGGATGACATCATTCGACAACCCAAAGCATTCTTCAAAAGTTCCCTACATGACATCATAATAGAGATACAATCAAAGATCATTACGTTCTATGAAAATCATAAGTATTGACAAAGCATTCGTAACTATGACATCATGATACTCATGCTAGGAATTTAACTTAACATGATTGTGATAACAATCTTAACTACTTGTGAATATAAATCAATTAAGTAAATCACATCCACAATTCAAGAAACAAAATTTGGAGGAAATCAATTCATATAAAACATATGCCCATGGTTTCGAATTCACCCCTAACTTAGAAAAACTTAGTTACACATGTTCATAATAATTGAAAAGCAAATTAAAATAAACATGGAAACGAAACAAGGGAAGAAAGAACTCTGAAAGTCTCCAATGGATGTAGATTGCTTGCGGCACAAGATGGTCGTTCTCCTATGGAAGCCACGGTGCTCCTTCTTCTCCCTAGGACTTGCGGCACAAGATGTGTTTTCTGAATGAATGGTGGCTGCTGTGAATGGATGGATGAATTGAAGGATGGATGGCTGCCTAGGGTGTCTAAGGGGTGCAGCAACATTAGGTTTAATATATATATATATAGCATGGCAAAACCCTAGCAATCAGATTTAGGGTTAAAACTAGCCAATATAAGTGTTTAGGGCCCCTAAATTGCGGCATGGGTTTGGGGAATTAAATCCTAGCCCAATCAATCTCAGATATGGACTTATACAATCCAAATCCAAGAGAAAAAGGGCCAAATAAAATCAGAATCCAAACAGAAATAGGTTTAAGAATTTTCGTCCAAAATTGGGCCTTCTAGAAGCTAAGTGTCTTATGGCTGATTTTGGGTCTTCTAGAAGGCATAAAAGGGGGGGGGGGGAAGGTGTGGCACCCTTTTAGGGTCAGATAGGGCTCTAGAAATTAGGTTTTTAGGTCCACTTGCAGCTAGGATTAAGGTGGAACAAGATTAGGTTAGGATAAGATAGGATAAGGTTTGGATAAGATAAGATTGGATAAGGTTTTGGATAATGTTTCCTCTTGTCTTGCACTTTCCTTATCTTCTTTGTCATGAACTTTCCTTTTCTGATTTGTAGCATGTTTCAAACCTCTTTTGACTCCAAATTCGTCCAACCATGTTGCTCCATACACAAGCTATCCAAAGTAAGCCCAAAACTGCTCTAAAAAGCTCAAAATTGCATTTTCTTGCCAAGTTTGTCATTAGGACCTACAAACAAACGAAAATAGCTCAAAACACTATAATAAGTAGTAATTAGCTCACTAAATGTAAGGAAATAACATAACTAAGTAGCATAAATATGCTCCTATCATGCATATAAATCGATTTCCAGTTATTATTCCTATGAAACAGATACGTAAATTGCATTCACGATTTATGAAACAATAACTGGATGTAATCAATTCATATCACACATACATGGCTTTGAATTCACCTCTAGCTAAAACGAAATTAGTTCCACATGTTCATCATAACTGGAAACCAAATTAAAACAAACATTGAACTAAAACTAAAGATAGAATACACCTAGAAACGCTCCAGCAATCCCAAAGGCTTTGGATGGTAGGCACGGCTCCAAGCTCTCCTTCCTTACAAAATGTTTAATTTCTCTGAATTTCTCTCTAAGGCCCTCCCCTCTATTATGCGGCAGATGTGGGTATTTATAAGCTAGGGGGCACGACAAGATTGTGTTGGAGAAGGATTACACACTCCAATCCCACAAGGAAAAGGCTAATTACATGGCAGAAACCAGGGAGAATAAGGAGAAGGTAGTGCGGCCCATTCCTAGATGAAAAAGGATGGCAAGTTTTTAGGAGAAAGGATAGGGCTTATGCAGCACCTTTTTAGGCTTCTAGAATTCTGATTAGGATAAGATAAGATTAGTTTGGATAAGATTAGGATAGGATTAGGATAAGATTAGGATAAGATAAGGTTAGTTTGGATAATGTTGGATAAGATAAGATTGGATAAGGTTTAGATAAAACAGGACTGGATAAGTTTTTGGATAATGTTCCTTCTTTTTAGTTGATTCCTTATTTTCTATGTCAGGAATTAGTTTCTCCATACATAGCTGATTCCTTATCTTCTAGGTTTAGATAATCTAACCTTATCCCCCTTTTATCTCTTCTAGAAAACCCAAAATCAGCCACAAAACACCTAGTTTCTAGAAGGCCCAATTTGGATGAATTTCCTAAACCTTTTTCCTTTTGGATTCTGATTTATTAGGCCTCATTCCTTGTGGATTTGGGTTATACAAATCCTCAGTGGATTTAATGACTTGTGTCGAAACCTAGGGCCCTAATCCTTAAAAATCAGCTAAGTTGTAACCTTAATCTAATTAACCCTAGGGTTGGCCGAACTACATATTCATATTTTCAGCCACAAATTCGAATGAACCCTTTATGCTATTCAGAAAACCCTTGCCGCAACCTTCCACCCTAATTCTCCATCATTCATTCAATCCCCACACCTCCATACACAATCTGCCGCACCCTTTCACCTTAATCAGCCATCATTCATCATCCCAAGCAAGAATACATCATTCATAACCCCCAAAACCATCACCCACACCTTGTGCCGCAGTAAGGAAGAAGGAGGAAAGCCCTAGCCGTGCATGCCATTCGACTTGGAGTTGCTGGAACGTTTTAGGTGTAATCTTTCTTGTGTTTTTTAATGTTTAAATTCAAGAATCTTTGCTTTGTGAGTATGAGGAACTAGTCCCCTTTTGGCTAGGGGGAATTTCGAAACCATGGCTATATTTGCATTATGATTTGATTACTTCCAGTTGTGATTTCATGAATTGTGAATTCAATTTACTTATCTATTTGAATTAAAACTTGTTTGTGTATGTGGGTTGAGAGTGCACACTTCAATTGCATGCATAAATCTGATGCTAGGATATAAGGAAGCTTTACCTAATCGTTGTGAACTTATATTCATAAGCAGTAAAGGTTGTTAGTCATAATCATGTTAAGTAAATTCTTGGCATAAGTATCATGCACTTTCATAGTTACGAACGCCTCGTCAAAACTTATGATTTTCATAGGAATTAATGATCTTTGATTGTTTCTCTATTATGCGCTTTCATGTAGAGAACTTTTGAGGAATAATTTGATTGCAATGCGCTAATTCCATTCAATTCAATGACTTAAGGAAAATCTGAGGGTTAATTGAAGCGTACCTAATTAACTTGGGGTGTTGAGGTTCATGGTTCATTGAAAAAGCAACTGGAGATTGTTTTGTATGCAAGTACATCATGTGTGGAGAAAGACCTCCTAGCTAGCCCATCATCCATTTATTTCCACCAAATTTGTGCAAATCTGCCTAGATCTAGTTTTTATTTTGTTTACTTTATTTTAGTCCAAAACCAAATCCCCCTTTATTTTAGAGTGTCTAACTAGTTAGAATCTGTTTTGTATTGTGTTTTCAAGTGTTTTGAGTCAAGTTAAAACCAAAATTCGTCCAAAATTGTGTTTAGAGTCAAATCTGCCCAGTTTGTGTTTTTAAGCAGTTTGGAGTGTTTTTAGCTTAGTTTGAGTCTTCTGAACTTGTTTTGAGTCTTTTAAGTTTAGTTAAGTGTTATAAAACTTAGTTTTATCTAACTAAGTCAAGTTAAAGTGTTTAGCAATCCCTCCTAATCCCCGGTTTAAGAACGATCCCTACTTAACACACAAATTAAACCCTCTTTTGACAATTGTAGTATATATGTAAGTAGGGATCGTTCTTAAACCGTGGATTAGGAGGGATTGCTTAACACTTTTACTTGACTCGCTTAGATAAACCTAAGGTTTAAAACACTTAACTAAACTTAAAAGACTCAAAACAAGTTCACAAGACTCAAACTAAGCTAAAAACACTCAAAACAGCCTAAAAACACAAACTGGGCAGATTTGACTCTAAACACAATTTTGGACGAATTTTGGTTTTAACTTGACTCAAAACACTTGAAAACACAATCAAAAACAGATTTTAACCAGTTAGACACTCCAAAATAAAGGGGGATTTGGTTTTGGACAAAAATAAAG
This sequence comes from Pyrus communis, assembly GCF_041283825.1. NCBI lineage: Eukaryota > Viridiplantae > Streptophyta > Magnoliopsida > Rosales > Rosaceae > Pyrus > Pyrus communis. The sequence continues at coordinate 25,441,498 of NC_142569.1, forward strand.
TAAACAAAATAAAAACTAGATCTAGGCAGATTTGCACGAATTTGGTGGAAATAGATGGATGATGGGCTAGCTAGGAGGTCTTTCTCCACACATGACATACTTGCATACAAAACAATCTCCAGTTGCTTTTTCAATGAACCATGAACCTCAACACCCCAAGTTAATTAGGTACGCTTAAATTAACCCACAGATTTTCCTAGTCATTGAATTGAATGGAATTAGCGCATTGCAATCAAATTATTCCTCAAAAGTTCTCTACATGAAAGTGCATAATAGAGAAACAATGAAAGATCATTAATTTCCATGAAGATCATAAGTGTTGACGAGGCGTTTGTAACTATGAAAGCGCATGATACTTATGCCAAGAATTTACTTAACATGATTGTGACTAACAACCTTTGCTACTTACGAATATAAGTTCACAACGATTAGGTGAAGCTCCCTTATGTCCTAGCATCAGATTTATGCATGCAAATTAAGTGTGCACTCTCAACCCACATACACAAACAAGTTTTAATTCAAATAAATAAGTAAATTGAATTCACAATTCCTGAAATCACAACTGGAAGTAATCAAATCATAATGCAAATATAGCCATGGTTTCGAAATTCACCCTAGCCAAGAGGGGATTAGTTCTTCCTACTCACAAAGCAAAGATTCTTGATTTTAAACATTGAAAAACACAAGAAAGATTACACCTAAAACGTTCCAGCAACTCCAAGTCGAATGGCATGCACGTCTAGGGCATTCCTCCTTCTTCCTTGATGCGACACAAGGTGTGGATGGTGGTTTTGGGTGTTTTGAATGGTGTCTTCTTGCTTAGGATGATGAATGATGGCTGATTAGGGTGAAAGGGTGCGGCAGATTGTGTATAGAGGTGTGGGGATTAAATGAATGATGGAGAATTAGGGTGGAAGGTTGCGGCAAGGGTTTTCTGAATAGCATAAAGGGTTCATTCGAATTTGTGGCTATTAATATATAGTTCGGCCAACCCAAGGGTTAATTAGATTAGGGTTACAACTTAGCAAATTTTTAAGGATTAGGGCCCTAGGTTTCGGCACAAGTCATTAAATCCACTTAGGAGGGGGTTTTGGGCCAATTAATTTCAGAAAAGGATTTGTATAACCCAAATCCACAAGGAATGAGGGCTAATAAATCAGAATCCAAAAGGAAAATGGTTTAGGAAATTCGTCCAAAATTGGGCCTTCTAGAAACTAGTTGTTTTGTGGCTGATTTTGGGTTTTCTAGAAGAGATAAAAGGGGGAAGGGTGCGGCACCCTTTTAGGGTCAGATAAGACTTCTAGAAATCATGTTTTTAGGTCCACTTGCAGCTAGGATTATGGTGGAACAAGATTATAGGATAAGGTTTGGATAAGATAAGGTTGTTAGGATAAGTTTCCATATTTCTTGCTCTGTCCTTATCTTCTTTGTCTTGAACTTTCCTTTTCTGATTTGTAGCATGTTCCTAGCCTCTTTTGACTCCAAATTCGTCCATCCACCTTGCTCCGTATACAAGCTATCCATTTAGTGCCCAAAACTGCTCCAAAATGCACCAAAATGCGCTTTCTTGGTACTTTAACCCTCTGGACCTACAAACACACGAAAATGACTTGAAATACTACATTAACTAAGAAATAACAACACAAATACACAAGAACAAGCTAACTAAGTCGAATAAATATGTGATGCAAAAATCAACTTAACACACAAATTAACCCTCTTTTGACAATTGTAGCATATAAATAAGTAGGGATCGTTCTTAAACCGGAGATTAGGAGGGATTGGTAAACACTTGAAACTAACTCAAATAAATAAAACTAACCTTTAAAACACTTAACTCAACTTAAAAAGACTCAAAACAAGTTCACAAGACTCAAAATAAGCTAAAAACACTCAAAACTACCTAAAAACACAAACTGGGCAGTTTTGAGCCTAAACACAAACTTGGACGAAAATTGGTTCTAACTTGACTCAAAACTCTTAAAAACACAATCTAAAACATATTTGAACCAATTAGACACTCTAAGACAATTGGGGATTTGGTTTTGGACGAAAATCAAACAAACAAAACAAGAATGTAAACTAGGCAGATTTGGACGAATTTGATGGAATTAAGTGGATGGTGAGATAGCTAGGAGATTTTTCTCCACACATGGCATACTTGCATACAACACAATCTTCAGTTGCTTATTCAATGAATTATGAACCTTAACACCCCAAGTTAATTAGGTACGCTTAAATTAACTCTCAGATTTCCCTTAGGTCATTGAATTGAATGGAATTAGCGCATTGCAATCAAATCATTCCTTAAAAGTTCTCTATATGAAAGCGCATAATAGAAAAACAATCAAAGATCATTAGGTTCTATGGAAATCATAGGTGTTGACGAGGCATTCGTAACTATGAAAGCGCATGATACTTATGCGAAGAATTTACTTAATATAATTGTGACCAACAATCTTAACTACTCATGAATATAAGTTCCCAATGATTAGGTGAAGTTTCCTTATACCCTAGCATCAGATTTATGCATGCAAATTAAGTGTGCACTCTCAATTCATATACATAAACAAGTTTTAATTAAAACAGATAAGTAAATTGAATTCACCATTCATGAAATCACAACTGGAAGTAATCAAATCATCATGCAAATATAGCCATGGTTTCGAAATTCCCCCTAGCCAAAAAGGGGATTAGTTCCTCATACTTGCAAAACAAAGATTATTGAATTTAAACATTGAAATCATAAGAAAGATTACACCTAAACGTTCAGCAATTCCAGGATGACTTTGATGCACGGCTAAGGCTCCTCTTCCTCCTCCTTGCTGCCGCACAAGGTGTGTGTGGTGGATTTGGGGGTTTTGAATGGTGTGGTTTTGTTTAGAGGGATGGAGGATGGCTGATTATGGTGGTAGGGGTGCGGCAGGTGTGTATGGAGGTGTATGGAGGTTGAAGAATAGAGAATAGGGGTTGCGGCAATAGGGTTTCTGAATAACGTAAAGGGTGGTACGAAATTTTGGCTGATTTTATGTTTATATAGTCCTAGGGTTAAGTAGATTAGGGTTACACTAAACAGATTTAGTGGATTAGGGCCCTAGGGTTCAGCTATAGGTGATCAAATCCACTTAGGAGGGGGTTTGGCCCACTTAGTTTCATACAAGGCTGGTGTAACCCAAATCCAAAAGGAATTAGGCTCTAGAAATCAGAATCCAAAAGGGATAGGGCCTAGGAAGGTGCGGCACTGATAGAAGCATATTTAGGCTACTTACTTAGCTTGTTTTCGTGCATTTATGTTGTTAGTTCATAGTTGTTTTAGTAGTTTAAGCCATTTTCGTGTGTTTTTAGGTTCCCATGGCTAAGGAAGCAAAAAGATGCATTTTGGAGCAAAATTGGACTTGGAATGGATAGCTTATGTTTGGAGCAAAAGGAATGGACGAAATTGAAGACCTAAAAGAGTTAGGATTCCTAATCAGAAGAGGATTCCTAATCAAATGAGGAATCCTAGTCAAAGAAGGTTTCCTACTTGAAGTAGGAAAGTTAAGCCAAGGTTTACTATTTTGGTTTAATCTTTCCTAATCACTCCGTGTTTCAGCAATCAAGGACTTCTACCTATTCTAGGACACAAAACAATGTTCCCGTGCAACACAAAACCCTTGTCGTGTATCCCCTTAGTGTTTCCCTTCCTTGCACGGCAAGGAAGGGTCTTCTTTCCTATTTTAAAGCCTTTAAACACATTCCTTTTTTCATACCAAACTCAGCCATGAACCATATACCCTTTTCTATTCCATAGCTCTTGCCTAAATTCAGAAATAAATGACATTCCCCTTCTCCTAATTGAATGCCGCAAGTCACTTCCCTTTTCCTTCAATTTCTGATTTTGTGTTTCCTATTCTTGAAGGATTTGGAGTTATTTCTTTCCCTAAACTAAGTAATAAAGCTTGAGGTCTCTTTCTTCCATATAAATACCCTTAGCCGCACCCTTAGAGACCCTAATCACCCTTCCACACAACCTGCCTTCATTCATTCAGAAAACCAAACCTTGCCGCACCCTTCCATTCAACTTCCCACCATCCCCCTACTTCCAAACCTCCATCCAATCCTCCATACACCACCCACAACCCTTGCCGCACCACCATACCTTCCTAAATCCATTCAAAACCCAGAAAATCATCCACAAAACCACCCTAGCAGTTTGTGCCGTGACTTAGCAAGGAGAAGGAGAAGGAAGAAGGAAGACGAAGCCTTAGACGTTTATGCATTCAAGTTGGAGTGTTGGAACGTTTTTAGGTGTAATCTATCTTTTATTTTCAATGTTTAATTCTCTTTTCCTTTGTTTTGTTATGAACATGAGAGGCTAAACTCGTTTTAGCCTAGGGATGCTTTGAAACCATGATTACGTTTATAATATGAGTTGATAAATTCTAGTTGTGATTTCATAAATTGTGAATGCAATTTACTTAACTGTTTGATGGATAACTTATTCTTGTACGTTGATTAGGGAGGCCTACTTAATTTGCATGCTTGAATTTGGTGCTAGAATATAAGGGTGTTTCACATAATCGTTACAAACTTATATTCACAAGTAGTTACGGTTGTTTTCACAATCATGTTAAGTAAATTCCTAGCATGAGTATCATGATGTCATAGTTACAAGTGCTTTGTCAATACTTATGATTTCCATTGAACGTAATGATCTTTGATTGTATCTCTATTATGATGTCATGTAGGGGACTTTTGAAGAATGCTTTGGGTTGTTGTATGATGTCATCCAATCCAATAACTTAAGGGAAATTTGAGGGTTAATTAGTGATGCCACGGTTAATCTGGGGTATTGAGGTTCATGGTTTATCGGAAAAGCAACTGGAAATCAACTTATGTTTGAGTGTATCATGTATGGAGAAGTATCCCTTGGCTAGTTCATCATCCATTGGTTTTTCTTAAATTCGTCCAAAATCTGTTTTAAAGTTTTAAGTTACTTGTTTTCTTTTCAATTCGTCCAAAATCAAACCCCCTTTCCTTACTTGTTCTAAATCTGTCCAAAAGTGTCTTTTTAAGTCTTTTGAGTCAAAACTAGTGTATTTTCGTCCAAATTGAGTCTTAGAGTCTAAATTAAGTCTTTTTGATTGTTTTGAGTTGTTTTGAGTCTTTAAAGATTGTTTTGAGTCATACAAGTTTAGTTAGAGTCTTTTGAGTGTGTTTAAGTGTTTTAAAGCTTATTTTTACATCTTTGAGTCGATTTTCATTAGATTAGCAATCCTTCCTAATCCCCGGCCTAGAACGATCCCTACTTATATCTATACTACAATTGTCTAAAAGAGGGTTTAATTTGAGTGCTATCTTTTATCACATCAGGCACAAGTGGGGGAAAAGGTGGAATGGCTTGCAAGGCAAGGCAAGGCCTTCTAGAAGGGTTTGATGCGCCACCTTTGTAGGGTTTCTAGAAAGAATGAGTTTTGTGGCTGATTTGGGCCTTCTAGAAGAGGATGCTTCTAGAAATAGGTTCTAGAATTATCTATTTAGGTCCCCTTGCAACTAGGATTAAGACATGAGAAGGTTTGGATAGGATAAGATGAGATAAGGTTCGGATAATGTTTTGGATAGGGTTTCGGATAAGGTTTTGGATAGGGTTTCCTCTTTTGAGCTACTTCCTTATCCACTTTGTCTTTAGCTTAGTTCCTTCCTCTTCTCATCACATTTCTAGCCTCTTGAAGTCCAAATTCGTCCATCCATGTTGGCCCATATGCAAGCTATCCACATAGTGTCCAAAATTGCTCCAAAATGCACCAAAATGAACTTTCTTGGTACTTTAACCCTTAGGACTACAAACACACGAAATTGAGTTGAAATACGACATTAACTAAGAAATACTAGCACAAATGCACAAGAATAAGCTAGCTAAGTTGCCTAAAAATGCTCCTATCAAATTCCCCCACACTTATCTTTTGCTAGTCCTCGAGCAAAACAAACAAACAAAAGTAACAAAACAAACAATCTAAACCTTCCAACGTTCGCCTCAGGGATTTCCAATGAAACATAACATGTCAAAGACTACCACTCACATAGATTTAAGCGATCCTTACCCTCGAGCATACTTAATCATAGTCACCATTCACTAGCTCGCATCTACTCAATTAAAACAACATTTTGAATGCAGTAACATGCCTTAGAGAATTCTCTCAATTCCTTATTGGATGTACTCTCTCAATTTTCACACAGATTTTCTGACTACACTCCCTACACTAGGTATATGTGAGAAGATTGATGTAAACATGTAGACGAACACTCACATATGTTATAACAAGGAAAGCATTTTCTGGAATTATGACAATGACATGTATATGATCTCATGAATGGAATGCCACTACTTAGACGCGAGAACCAGGGATACCATATGCTCAAACCCATTTTAAACTCCACATATTGAAACACATAACAATCAAGATAGAAGTCAAAGGGTTGCAACGGGGCTAAGGTATTGGCTAACAAGGAAAGGTAGAGGAAACAAACGTTCTTAAAGCAATAGTGAGCAGAGTAATGAATTAGGCACTTAGAATTCCCTTTAGAATGCAAGAATCAACCTTGAACACCCAAGGGGGAATCGCACAAAACTTAGGGCCATATTCAAACTTTTTGGACCCTTTCTTGAACAATCAAGATTTGTGAGTTCATTCTCACTTATTTTCACTCATTTTCTTTCTTTTCTTCTTCTTTTTCTTCTTTTTCACTTTTTTTTTCTTTTTTGTTTTTTTCTTTTTCCCGTGCCTCCTTTAAGACTTTGGCACACACACACTCACAAAAATCCCTTCCCCCACACTTGCTTTCTGCACAAATGTCACTCAAAAGGAATTCCTTCCATGTCATGCTCCACTATACTTCAAGAACAAGGGTATGGAAAGTCCTATTCTAGGCTAGGTAAGGGTGATGTGGTTAACAAAGAAAATAGGCTAAACAAGGTTCAACGGGGTTTATACCTACAATACAAATGACAAGGGTGGATTCGGCTATTTGGCTATGGTGGTGACTACTAAACAACTTCAACTTGCTATTTGTTATGCTAATCAATTTCATGCTTTGAATGAAACGGGTATGAGTTCTAGTATTTGGAACTATAATGATGAAACGCATTCTAAGTAGCAACCAAGCAAAGAATAAAGAGATCATGCAACGACTTTAGAAAACAAGAATGCACAGATTAATAACTCTCCAAATAAACGTTTAGGCTCAAGTCTCTCAGGGATGTAGCGTTTGTTTGAGTTCCTTCCTTCAAGCATGTTACAAAAACTGATTTTATCCTTTGTGATTACATGTGAATTCGTAAACTATAACTACAACCAAGCATAAACCAAAGAGCAAATCAAACTTCTATCCATGTTTGTAACTCTCTTTAACAGTCATGCATTAAAAACCAAATCCTCATCATTGTGTTGGAAGGTACCCTAAGACACAAACAAACACACAAAAACAACTCTTTTTGGCTTTTTCAAAACACTTTTTTCAATTTTTTTTCAAATTTTCGGATTTTTACTTCAAAACACACCAAAACAGCTCAAAATGCACTGAAAACACTTAAAAACAGTGAGAAACAACATTAGAAGTGATAGGTGATAGAATCCCACGAATTTTGCATAAAAACACTTGTTTACCCCCCCCCCCCCCCCCCCACCCACACACTTAAATCAAACATTGTCTTCAATGTTTCACACAAAGACTCACATAAAAGCAAACAAATAATAAACAACTAAGCATGATAAAATAAACAGCAAGGAGAAGGGTTTAGAAACGCAAATCTGGGTTTGGAGTGGAAGTTCCATCTTCTCCTTGTCGAATACATGGGTTGCCTCCCAAGAAGGGCTTGTTTTAACGTCTTCCAGCCAGACGAATACGCCATGCTAAGCTTCACTAGTAGTACCAACGGCATGGAGGGGTACATCATCCACAACATGCTCCTCGAAATTCTCATACTAGGGCTTTAATCGATGGCCATTTGATGCGAAATATTTAAGCACACAAATTAAAACCCTCTTTTGACAATTGTAGTATATGTATAAGTAGGGATCGTTCTAAACCGGGGATTAGGAGGGATTGCTAAATCACTTGAAAGCTGACTAAAAAACGTAAAACAAAGGTTAAAACACAAAACTAGACTCAAAGAATGCAAAACTAAACACTAAAACACTAAAACAAACCAAAAGACTCAAAACAGCAACAAAACACTCAAAACTGCTTAAAAACACAATCTGGGTAGTTTTGAACACCTACACTAATTTGGACGAATTTGGGTGATAAGTTGAATCAAAACACTTAGAAACACAAACTAAGACACTTTCTAACTAAATTGAAACACTAAACTGAAGGGGGATTTAGTTTTGACGAAATTAAAACAAAGAACTGATAGAAGCATATTCATGCGACTTAAATGGCTTGTTCTCGTGCATTTACATTATGTTTCTCTACAATCGCGTTAAACGAATTCTTGGCATAAGTTTCATGCGTATTCCATAGTAACGAATGCCTCGTCGATGTTTATGATTTCCGTTGAACTAAATGATCTTTGTTGAATGTCTCTATCATGCGTATTCCATAGTTAGGGACTTTGATTAAGAATAATTTGGTTGTAATGCATATTCCATTCAATCCAACGAATCTAGGGAAATCTGAAAGTTAATTTAAGCGGACCTAATTAACTTGGAGCATTGAGTTTCATAATTTATCGAAGGACCAACTGAGAATCAATATTGTATGCAAGTGTAACATGTGTGGAGAAGAACCCCTTAGCTATTCCATCATCCATATTTTCATCACATTCATCTTTACTATCTGTTTTAAATTATAATCTGTCCGTTTAATTTAATCTCGTCCAACCACAATCACCCCCCTTATTTTGTTAAGTCTTATTCATTTGATTTGTCTTATTTTATGTTTTTGAGTATTTGGAATCTTTTAAACTTGTTTTGAGTCTTTTAGTTTGTCTTAGTGTTTTAAAAGTTAGTTTTATTTATTTGAGTCAAGTATTTAGCATCCCTAGTTAATCCCCGGTTAGAACGATCCCTACTTACATCATTACTACAATTGTCACAAATAGGGTTTAGTTTGTGTGCGTATAAATTACGCATCAAATTTTGGCGCCGTTGCCGGGGATTGGCAAAGTTGCTAATCCCTTGTCTTGAGTCTTGTTTAAATTGTTTAGTTTAGTTTATGTTTTGTTTTAATTTTTTTTTTGCACCGTGTGTATGTGTTTTTGTGCCGTGTGTGGCAATTTGTTTTCTTACTTGTGCCAAGTCTATTAAGTTGGTTACTTATCTTGTTTACTTTTGTGTGTAGGTACTAGTTTATGACCCGTAACTCACAACCTGTTCGTGAGCAAATCTCCGACTTTGACGGTGATTTCGAGAGGACTTTGAGAAGGAACAAGAAATTGCAAGAGTCTAATCCTCCTAGTCCCGAACCTGAAGTAGAAGAGGAAGCCACGGATTGGGTTAAAGAGGAAGTACCAACCATGGCCGTGGATAATCGAACCATTAAAGAGCTTTCTGCCTCAGGTGTGGCCAATGCAGCCCCTTTTTGCATTCAATACCCCGCTGCTGTCCAAGACAAGACCGATGAATTCGAATTGAAGTCAAGCTTGTTGCACCACATTCCGAAGTACCATGGGCTTTCCATGGAAGATCCCAACAAGCATCTCAAGGAGTTTGAGGTGGTTTGTTCGAGCATGACCCCCGTCAATGTGGATGAGAGTATATTGAAGATGAAGGCCTTTCCATTTTCACTTATGGACAAGGCCAAAGATTGGCTCTACGAACTAGCCCCGGGAACTGTGACTTCGTGGGAGAGTATGAAGCGTGCTTTCTTGGAGAAATTCTTCCCTACTTCGAGAGTGATTCTCCTACGGAAGAAAATTAGTGGTATTCAACAGAATCATGGTGAGACATTCCCGGCTTATTATGAGCGCTTCAAGGGCCTTGTAGCTTCATGTCCTCAACATCAAATGAAGGAGGAACTTCTCCTTCAATATTTCTATGAGGGCCTCCTTCCTATCGAACGTCAAATGCTTGATGAATCAGCGGGAGGAGCATTGGTGGACAAAACACCAAGGGATGCCAAGATTCTCATAGCTAACCGAGCGCTCAACGCTCAACAATATGAAGGAGTGGGTCAAAGGGAAGCCCCACGGCAACAAAGTGTAAATGAGGTGAGTGCTATTTCTGAAATTCAATCACAACTTGCTAATCTTACTTCTCTTGTTTCTCAGGTTGTGATTGGTCCAAAAGCACAAGAACACCAAGTTTGTGGCATGTGCTCAATTCAAGGGCATCCATCCGACAAGTGCCCTCAACTAATCGAGAATGGTGGGTGGGAATCTGCCAATGCAATTGGTTTCCAAGGACAAAATCAAAACAACCCATACTCGAACACTTACAATGTCGGATGGAGGGACCATCCAAACTTCAAATGGAGGGAGCCACAACAAGCTGCCCTACAAGGAGGATTTAGGCCAAACCCCCCTGGTTTTTATTCCAAGCCGTATGCACCCCAACAACCCCAACAACCCCAACAACCTTCGGCATCATCTCATTCAGGTACGTCCTTGGAAAGTGATCAAGCTATGCAATTACTAACCTCTATTTCGCAGGGATTGCAAAATCAAAACAACCGAATAGCAAATAACGAAAAGGAGATGATGGATATGAAGAAACAAATAGGGCAGATTTCTGAGTTCCTTGGACAGATTAGAGAGCAAGGAAAGCTTCCTAGCTCAACCACAGTCAATCCAAAGGGAGGATTCGAATCCGCCAAGGCCATCACCCTAAGGGGTGGAAAAGAAGTTGGGACCGAGCCAAACAATCCCAAATCTGCCCAGAAAGTAGATGAAGAGACGACACAACCTGAGGCAGATCACCCTAACTCGGCCAAATCAGGTAATTTAAGTTCAAATTCATGTACTTCACGTCCTAATCTGCCCAATGTACCTTTTCCTAGCAGGTTCATGCAAGAAAAAAAGGAAGAAAGCGAGAAGGACATTCTTGAAACGTTCCGGAAGGTGCAAGTGAACATACCGCTTCTCGATGCAATCAAACAGGTTCCAAAGTATGCTAAATTCCTCAAGGACCTATGCAATACAAAGAAAAGAAGGGCAAACAAAGAGGTAGTGAAGGTAAGCGAGAATGTGTCCGCTGTTTTGCAACGTAAACTGCCTACCAAGTGCAAAGACCCTGGTAGTTTCACGATTCCTTGTGTGATTGGACATAATCGTTTTGAACATGCCATGCTTGATTTAGGTGCATCCATAAATGTCATGCCTTATTCTATTTATGCATCTATGAATTTGGGTGAATTAAAACAAGATGGTGTAATTATACAATTGGCCGATCGTTCTAACGCGTATCCAAAAGGAGTTTTGGAAGATGTGCTTGTGCAGGTGAACCATTTAATTTTTCCGGCTGATTTCTACGTCCTAGACATGGAGGATTCAGCCCATTCTACATCTTTGCCGATTCTCCTTGGTAGGCCATTCATGAAGACGGCCCGAACGAAGATTGATGTATACAAAGGCACCTTGACAATGGAATTCGATGGGGAAGTGATTGATTTTAATATTTCTGAAACTATGAGATATCCCGTTGATGACCATTCTTGTTTTTCCATTGATGTTATCGATTCTTTGGCGCATGTATACCTTGAAGAATTGAACGAGGACGCCCTGGAAACAACCATCACTAAGGCCATAGAGCGCAAAAATGAAGGATTTGGGCCAATGCAAAGCCACGGCAAGGAGGAGGAATTCTTTGCAATGGGTTCTAGTGAAGAAATAATTGAGGTTGTGGCAGCCCTTGAGTCATTGCCACAACAATATGGTAAGGTTCCACTCTCACTTTCAAATTCAGTTTCCACTAAGATGCTACCTTCTGTTGTTCAGGCACCATCGCTTGAACTTAAGCCGTTGCCGGACCATTTGAAGTATGTGTTTTTGGGAAAAGGCGAAACATTGCCCGTCATCATTTCATCAAGTCTCACGGCAATGGAGGAGGAGAAGCTTGTGAGGGTGCTGCGAGAGCACAAAACGGCCATAGGGTGGACTTTGGCCGACATTAAAGGAATAAGCCCTACCACATGCATGCACCGTATACTTCTTGAGGAGGGGGCTAAACCAACTCGAGAGGCTCAGCGCCGTCTCAACCCTCCAATGATGGAAGTTGTGAAAAAGGAGATTATCAAACTTCTTGATTGTGGAGTGATTTATCCGATCTCTGATAGTCGTTGGGTGTCACCGGTGCAATGTGTTCCAAAGAAGTCCGGAGTGACAGTGGTGAAGAATGCTGAGAATGAGCTTGTGCCAACCCGCATTCAAACAGGTTGGCGAGTATGTATCGATTACCGGAAGCTAAATGCCATGACTAGGAAAGATCACTTTCCTTTGCCATTCATCGACCAGATGCTCGAAAGGTTAGCCGGTCATGCTTTTTACTGTTTTCTTGATGGATACTCTGGATATAACCAAATTGTGATAGCCCCGGATGATCAAGAGAAGACCACATTCACATGTCCCTTTGGAACATTTGCTTATCGTCGCATGCCATTTGGCTTATGCAACGCACCGGCCACTTTCCAAAGGTGTATGGTAAGTATATTTTCCGATTTTGTTGAAAAGATCATTGAGGTTTTCATGGATGATTTCAGTGTATTTGGGAGTTCATTTGATAATTGCTTGGATAATCTGACCTTAATTTTGAAACGATGTGTTGAAACTAACCTTGTCTTGAATTGGGAGAAATGTCATTTTATGGTGAAACAAGGTATAGTTTTAGGACATATTGTTTCAGAAAAAGGAATTGAAGTAGATAAATCGAAAATAGACCTTGTACGTCACTTACCCTCTCCTACTTCGGTTAGAGAGGTACGTTCGTTTCTTGGCCATGCAGGGTTCTATAGGCGTTTTATCAAGGACTTCTCCAAGATGTCCAACCCTCTTTGCCGATTGCTTCAAAAAGATGTGCCATTCAAGTTTGATGAAGAGTGTAATTCGGCATTTAACCAACTCAAGGAGAAGCTAGTCTCGGCCCCCATTATTGTACCTCCAGATTGGAGCCTTCCGTTCGAACTCATGTGCGATGCATCCGACTATGCATTAGGAGCTGTTCTAGGACAAAGAAGAGACAAGCGGCCGCATGTCATATACTATGCCTCTCGGACTCTCAATGATGCTCAATTGAACTACTCCACGACGGAAAAAGAACTTCTAGCTGTGGTTTTTGCTTTAGATAAATTCCGTTCATATTTAATTGGAACTAAAGTAATCGTTTATTCTGATCATGCAGCTTTGAGGTACTTGCTCACGAAAAAGGAAGCAAAGCCGAGGCTTATCCGATGGATGCTTCTTCTCCAAGAATTCGATATCGAAATCCGGGACAAGAAAGGAAGTGAAAACGTGGTGGCTGACCACTTGAGCCGTGTGGTGCATGAAGAGGATGCCGTGCCTATCATAGAGACATTCCCAGATGAGCAACTGATGTCCGTCAAGGTAAGTGAACCCTGGTATGCTGATTTGGTGAATTATTTGGTGTCTAAACATGTTCCTAGAGAATTACTTAAACACCAATGTGATAAATTAAAGAAAGAGGCACGGTTTTATGTGTGGGATGACCCATATTTATGGAAATATTGCCCTGACCAAGTTATACGTAGGTGTGTGCACGATTCTGAGTTTAATGCTATTCTAACCTTTTGTCACACTTATGCTTGTGGGGGACACTTTGGCACTCAAAGAACAGCACTTAAGGTGTTAGAATGTGGTTTTTATTGGCCTACCATCTTTAGGGATGCTAGAACATTTTGCATGTCTTGTGATAGATGCCAAAGAACGAGAAATATTGGTCCTAAACAGCAAATGCCGCAAACCCCCATTTTTAGTGTTGAAATCTTTGATGTTTGGGGTATTGATTTTACGGGTCCCTTTCCTTCGTCACATGGGTTTATTTATATATTGCTTGCTGTGGATTATGTGTCGAAATGGGTGGAAGCAAAAGCCACCCGAACTAATGATTCTCGAGTGGTTGCAGATTTTGTGAAAACTAACATTTTTGCAAGGTTTGGAATGCCACGAGTGCTAATCAGTGATGGAGGTTCCCATTTTTGTAATCGAACCATCGAGGCGTTGCTCAAGAAATACAATGTCACACATAAGGTGGCCACACCTTATCATCCTCAAACGAGCGGGCAAGCCGAGGTTTCGAATAGGGAAATCAAGCAGATTCTTGAGAAGACCGTGGGGCCTACAAGGAAGGATTGGAGTTTGCGCTTAAACGATGCATTGTGGGCGTATCGCACTGCCTACAAAACCCCCATTGGGATGTCACCTTTTCGGCTCATCTATGGGAAGCCATGCCATCTTCCCGTCGAACTAGAGCATCGTGCACATTGGGCCGTCAAAACGTTCAATATGGACCTTGATGCCGCAGGTTTACATAGGAAGCTTCAATTATGTGAGCTTGATGAAATCCGAAATGAAGCATATGAGAATGCCCGGATTTACAAGGAGAAAACAAAGGCATTTCATGACAAGATGATTCGTGCCAAGACGTTCTCTATTGGGCAGAAAGTGTTGTTGTTCAATTCTCGCCTTCGGTTGTTTCCGGGTAAGTTGCGTTCCAAATGGGTTGGTCCTTTTATTGTCACTAATGTTTTCCCTCATGGTGCAGTACAAATCAAAAGTTCAAGGACGCAGCAAGAATTCAAAGTGAATGGGCATCGATTGAAGCCCTATTACGAGATGTTCGAGGAGCATGTCGTGGAGGAGGTACCCCTCTATGCCGTGGAACCTAGTCAAGCTTAAACGGAGGTACTGTCCGGCTGCAAGACGTAAAAGAAAGCGCTACTTGGGAGGCAACCCATGCATTCAACAAAGGAAGACTTAGAAAGCACTCCAATTCCAGATTCCTAAAAACTCTTCTCTTTGTTGCTATTTCGTTTCTGCCTTGTTAGGTTGTTTAGTTATTGTTGTTTGTTTATTAATTGTGTGAGTCTATGATTGTAACATTGAGAAAATGTTTGATTTATTGATAGGCACTGCTAAACAAAGAAAGATGGAGCCTTCACAAAGGGCGTTCACTTGAAGCCCCACTACGAGGCGTCGAAGCAGAAGGCATAGAAGCGGGAGGCATCGGGGCAGAAGACATCGGAGCAGAAGGCATCGGAGCTAGAGCATTCCAGGCCTCAATACTTGGCCAAGCGCTGGATGAGCCAGGAAACAGGTGCCTCTGGAGATAAGCCGCAAGCCTTTGACGGTCACTGTGAATTCGACCCTCAGATTCTTGCAGTTCATCAAGCTTCCTCTTCATGCCCGACGAATAGTTATTTGCAAGCACATGCAAACTTCTATTCTCATACTTAAGCTGCTGGATCTCCTGCTTGAGACTTTCCACCTCTGCCATCAATGATTCCACCTGACGGGAGCGGGCAAGCAGGCGTTGGCCCATGTTGGACACAGAACTCGCACACTGAACACTAAGTGCGAGGGACTCTTGAACGGCCAAATCATCGGACCGTCCTGACAGCAGCCTACTATCTTTTGGAGTGAGGAGGTTCCTAGCTATTATTGTAGCTGTTGTGGCGTCCTGCATCACGGAGTCTTCACCTGTGAGAGGACCGTTAGAAGAAAAGAAAGAAGGGCGCCATACGTTACCTTGACGCGGCGCGCCCGTATCACTGCTAAGGCTCAATTCCAAGCTAAGGTTCGATGAGTTTGCCATTTTTCAAAAGTGTTCAAAGAGAAGGGATGGAGTTAAATTTCAAAGGGTCGGAGTCGATTTTCAAGAATGGGAAATCTTCAAAGTGTGTTTGTTGTGGTGATCGATAGCTCTATAAAAAGCCAAGGCGACGCGTCCACCGATTCAAGAAGCCGGAATTTCCGGCGTAATTTAGGCGACGCTTTCTCGGCTTTTCAGAAAACGCGTTCAACTTTGTCAAAAGATTTCTGACAAAGCTGAAAACACGTGGAGGCCATCATCGCAACTACACATCTTTAGCCGACAAGCGCAAAGTTCGGCGACGCTTTCTCTGCTTTTCAGAAGACGCGTGCAGCTTTGTCAAAAGGAGCCGCATCTGCACTACCACGTGTCGTTCAGAAATCGAAGGGGCGTCGTTCAGAAATCGAAGAGGCGTATTCAAAGATCGAAGAGGCGCCACTATTTCAAAAAGCCGGATTTGCGGGATCAAAATGTTTGTCGACAAGGGTAAAAAGTACCACCACTTGATATTATCTCTATATATGTCGACCTTCGTCTTTTATGGCAGGGCAAACCTGAAGAAAATGCCCACCTCTCCCTCACCTCTGAGGGCGCACTCCCAGCAAAGCCTTTCAAAATACTCAATTCTTTCTTCTTCCCCAAAGATGATACCAGATGCCTGGAGTACAGATGACCCAGGAGGAAACAGCACAACAAATACATGTGCTGATTCATTCACCGCTTCTTCAAAAGCAAAGGTATCTCATATCATCAAGGTCAAAAGCAAAAGTATCTCATATCATGCTCTTTCCCTGTCTTTTTCTTTGTCTTTGTTCTTACTCGCATGGCAAAGTAAAAGAAGCAATCAGCCGGCACTTGGAGTCAGTCTTCCGATCTGGAGCCAACTGCCTGGAATCTATTCCTGATTGCTTACCTAGCGTTGCTCTCGAGTAGTCATCTTCAACGGTTGATACACTTCCGGAGAAATGACCACTTCTGCAAAGGGGAGCGAGTAAGGCAAGTGAAAATGATACATTGAAGCATGTGGAGACAAACATAGGCTGAGTTATCCTCCAACCCTTTTCAATACGAATTGGAAAGATTGAACAAAGAAACAGACCAAAGGGGTAAACTCAGACCTTCGGGGGAGACCAAAAGAACCATCCTGCTGCCCAGTTCAAGAAGTAGCACAAAGGAAAATCAACGGTGGGCAGAAACCAGTTCAAGAGTAAGCCTGTGGAATCACAAAGATCAAAGCCTCAATGCAATTACCAAGGAGAAGATGAAATTTACACTCTATAACCAGATTTGCGTCTGTAAACTCTTCTCTTTGTTAATTACATTATGCCATGTTTAGTATGTTTAAGTGCTTTTTGTGTATTTACTTATGCTTTGTGTGAATCTATGCTTAAAACATTGAGGACAATGTTTGATTTAAGTGTGGGGGGGTAACTAAGTATGTTGATGCAAATTCGTTGAATTTTATCACCCATAACTTCAAGTGTTGTTCCTTGCTGTTTTAAATGTTTTTAAGGTGTTTTTAAACTGTTTTAGCGTGTTTTGTTTTATAACTCCGAAAATCACATAAAAATTTGAAAAACATTTTTTTGAAAAGCCTAAAAAGAGTGTTTTGAATTGTTTTTGTGTCTTAGGGTACCTTCCAACGTTATGATAAGGATTTGGTTTGTAATTGCATGACTGTTAAAAAGAGTTATTAACATAGAGAAAAGTTTGATTTACTCTTGGTATATGCTTGGTTATGGTTATTATGTATGACTTCACATGCAATCATAAAAGAAAAATTCGTTTTAGTAACATGCTTGAAGGAAGGAACTCAAACAAACGCTACAACCCTGTGAGACTCGAGCCATTACCTTCTTTGGAGAGTTATTTTCTTTGATTCTTTGTTTTCTAAAAGTTGTTGCATGATCTCATTATTCCTTGCTTGGTTGCTACTTAGAATGCAATTGTATCATGATAGAACCAAATGCTAGAACTTATATCCGTTTCATTCAAAGCATGACATTGATTTGCATAACATATATCAAGATGAAGTTGTGTAGTTGCCACCATAACCAAATAGCCTTACTTCCCATATTTCGTATTTGTTGTAAGTTTTAACCCCGTTGAGTCTCGTTTAGCCTTTATTCTTTGTTAACCCACATTATCCTTACCTAGCCTAGTTTAGGACAATCCACACCCTTGTTCTTAAATGATAGTGAGCATGACTTAAATGAATTCCTTTTGAGTTACATTATGAAAGAAAATGAGTGTGGGGGAGAGAATGTTTTGTTCTTAAGTGTTTATGTATGTTTTGAGAGTCAAAAGAAAAAAAAAAAAAAAAAAAAAAAAAAAAAATTGTGAAAAACATATGAAAAAGAAAAACAGAAAAGAAAAGAAAGAAAGGAAAAAGAGCTTGTTCCCCCTTGTTCAAAAGTTGAGTTTTCATTCAAAAGTGAATTCTACGTTAATTCAAATGCTTTGCTCGCTATTTCTTTAAGAACCTTTGTTTTCCATATCCCTTCTTTGTTAGCCAAACACCTTTAGCTCCGTTTCAACCCTTATGCTTCTATCTTGAGTGTTATGTGTTTCAATTTGTGGAGTTTGGAATTGATATGAGCTTATGGAATCACTGGTTCTCATTCTAAGTAGTAGCATTCCATTCATGAGATCATATCTAAACATGCTTATTAACTCCAGAAATTGCTTCCTTTGAAATACATATATGTGAGTGTTCGTTTTTATGTTCACATCAATCTTCTCACATATAACTAGTTTAGGGTGTGTAGTCAGAAAATCTGAGTGAAAACTGAGTGCATATCTTGTAAGGAATTGAGCAAATTCTCTAAGGCATGTTACTACATTCAAAACATGGTTTTAAATACTTAATTGTGAAATAGTATGTGGTGACTGTGATTAAGAATGTAATTAAGTGTGAAGATGACTAAAATCTGTGGGAATGATGATTTTTAACTTGTCATGTGCATTGGAAATCCCTGAAACGATTGTTTGGAAGGTGTAGGTTGTGTTTTACGTGTTTAGTGTCGTTTTGTTTATTTGTTTTTATTCTGTTTTGCTCAAGGACTAGCAAAAGATAAGTGTGGGGGAGTTTGATAGAAGCATATTCATGCGACTTAAATGGCTTGTTCTCGTGCATTTACGTTATGTTTCTCTAGTTATTTTAGTCCTTTATGCTTCTTTTGTGTGTTTTCAGGTTCTAAGGGCTTAGGGAGCAAGAAAGTGCATTTTGAGGCTATTTGGGGCACTTTTGGGCAAGGATTGGATAGCTTAATCATGGAGCAAAGAGGATGGACGAAATTGAAGCCTTGTATGCTCTTTGGGGACATCAAACAAAGGGCCTAGCCCAATCAAACAAATCCTTTGAGCCATGGAAAACCTCTAGCCCAATCAAACATATTATGCCATGCAAACCAACCTATTTTAGGCCCATTCTATGTACTTAAACCCTAGCCCTTTAAACTAGCCCTATTATCACTTATCACTTTCATTCACTTATCACTCACCACATATCATTCATTTATCACTTAACATATCATTCACTTATCACTTATCATACTCATAATCATCTACACATTTCAACCATTTAAACATATGCATTTCAACTCACATGCACATCCACCTCTTTCCACCTAATCCACATGCTTTCACAACCTAAAACACATGCACATGCACCACTAATCCCTTCACTTTCATGCCATCATTTTTCCCCCCCCAATGCCGTGCACTCCTTGAGCATTTCCAGTTTTTCCCCTTCTCTTTGTATTCACAAGTCACATGCATTCACTTCATCATTACACCACCACTCATTCTTTAAATCCACATGCACTTTAATCATTCAATTACCCCATTCACACACCTTTTCTTCAAACCTAACCCGTGCATTCCCTTGCATTTCCACAATCTTAATCAGCCAACACATGCACAAATCCATCCATGCCGTGGGTTCCCTTTGCTCCCCTTGTGCAATTCCAGTTTTCACATGTGTCCTAGCTGTTTTTCCATCATTCCTCCACACAAATGCTTAAACAAATAGCCATATGTTCCCTCCACTACCCCTATAAATACCCTAGCATTCATTCATTCAATTCACATCTCTCCATTTCTCACACCACAACACAAACACACACCATCTTCACATCCTGAAATTCCCTTCCTTGCCGTGGGTTTCTTTCCATTTTCTATCTTTCCTCATCCATTTCCATAAGTCCCCAATCCATTCAACACACCAACAACATCCCTTAGACCTTGTGCCATAATAACGAAGAAGAGAAGAGTGCCTAAACGTTCATACAATTCAAGTTTGAGTTGTTGGAATGTTTAGGTGTTTCTTTGATTTCAATGTTTAAATTCAATTTTCTTTGTTTTGTAATGGAAGAGAAGAGTGCCTAAACGTTCATACAATTCAAGTTTGAGTTGTTGGAATGTTTAGGTGTTTCTTTGATTTCAAAGTTATGAGGAACTAAACCCCCTTTAGCTAGGGGGTGATTCAAAATACATGTTTATGCTTGCATTATGAATTGATTACTTTTGGTTGGAATTTCATAAGTTGTGGATTCAATTTGTTTAACCGTTTGATTGATAACTTATTTATGAATGTTTATTAAGAATGCGCGCTTAATTTTCATGCATAAATATGACGCTAGAATATAAGTGAATTTCACCTAATCGTAATGAACTTATATTCACAAGTAGTGGAGGTTGCTTATAAACAATCGCGTTAAACGAATTCTTGGCATAAGTTTCATGCGTATTCCATAGTAACGAATGCCTCGTCGATGTTTATGATTTCCGTTGAACTAAATGATCTTTGTTGAATGTCTCTATCATGCGTATTCCATAGTTAGGGACTTTGATTAAGAATAATTTGGTTGTAATGCATATTCCATTCAATCCAACGAATCTAGGGAAATCTGAAAGTTAATTTAAGCGGACCTAATTAACTTGGAGCATTGAGTTTCATAATTTATCGAAAGACCAACTGAGAATCAATATTGTATGCAAGTGTAACATGTGTGGAGAAGAACCCCTTAGCTATTCCATCATCCATATTTTCATCACATTCATCTTTACTATCTGTTTTAAATTATAATCTGTCCGTTTAATTTAATCTCGTCCAACCACAATCACCCCCCTTATTTTGTTAAGTCTTATTCATTTGATTTGTCTTATTTTATGTTTTTGAGTATTTGGAATCTTTTAAACTTGTTTTGAGTCTTTTAGTTTGTCTTAGTGTTTTAAAAGTTAGTTTTATTTATTTGAGTCAAGTATTTAGCATCCCTAGTTAATCCCCGGTTAGAACGATCCCTACTTACATCATTACTACAATTGTCACAAATAGGGTTTAGTTTGTGTGCGTATAAATTACACATCAAGAACACAGAATGTAATAAAAGCAGATTGTAAATACGAATTTGATGAAAATATGGATGGAATGCTAGCTAGAAGGTTCTTCTCCACACATGTCACACTTGCACACAAGATGATTTTCAGTTGGTCTTTCGATGAATCATGAAACTCAACACCCCGGGTTAATTAGGTTCGCTTAAATTAACCTTCAAGTTCTCCTTAAGTTAATGAATTGGACGGGACAGCGCATACAACAATTCAAAACATTCTCCAAAAGTCCTTTACGTGAAAAGCACAATAAAGATACAATTAAAGATCATTAAGCAACATGAAAACTATAAGTGTTGATGAGGCATTCGTTACTATGATGAGCATGAAACTAGTGCCAAGAATTCATTTAACGCGATCGTTTATAAGCGACCTCCACTACTTGTGAATATAAGTTTGTAACTATTAAGTGAAACTAACTTATATTCTAGCATCATATTCTTGCATGAAAACTAAGCGTGCACTCTCAATAAACATACACGAATAAGTTATCAATCAAGCAGTTAAACAAATTGAATCCACAACTCATGAAATTCCAACTGAAGGTAATCAATTTATATTGCAAGCATAGACATGGTTTTGAATCACCCCCTAGCTAACTAGGGGTTTAGCCTCTCATGTTCACAGAAAGAGAAACAAAATTGAAATTAAACATAGAGAACAAAAGATTGATTACACCTAAAACGCCCAACGATTCCACTTGAATTTCTGCACGTTTAAGCTCCTCTCTCTTCTTCCCCTTGCTGCGGCACAGAGTTCTTAGGATGATTTGGATGTTATTTTGGTTTAGGAAGGGATTTAGGGTGGGATGGTGGTGCGGCAAGGCTTAGTGGTGGTGTAGGGAGGTTTGGATGGAGGTTTTGGAGTAGAAGAATGGTGGGAAGTTGAAGGGGATGCTGCGGCAAAGGATGGAAGGTGGCTGGAATGGATGGAATTTGTAGATTGAAGGTGGGAGAATGATGGTGGCTGCGGCAGAGAGGGATTAGGGTGAATGAATGATTTAAGAATGATCTAGGGTGCGGCTTAAGTTAAAATATATATAGGGTTTCCAGAAATTAAAACCCTAACTTATTTTGGTTAACTAAAAATAAGTCAAAGGCTTCTAGAATTAGGAAATCAAATCAGAAATTAAAAGGGAAGTGGCTAAAATATGCGGCTAGGGTTTTATTTTGAAAGGGGAATGTGTTTAAGTGCAGAAAATAGGACATAAATACCCCCCTTGCACGGCAAGGCATGGGGAGAAAGGGAAAGGTGCGGCAAAGGTTGGAAGGAGGTCTAGGGCCTTTGTTTTGTGTCCTAAAGTGCATACAAGGCCTTCAAAGTGGCTGGCAAATAAGGACTTTTAAGATTAGGAAAGGTTACCAAAATGGGAAACCTAGGCTTAACTTTCCTACTTCAAGTAGGAATCCTTGTTGGAGTAGGAATCCTCGTTGGAGTAGGAATCCATCTTCAATTAGGAATTCATATTTCTTCAAGTCTTCAACTCATTCATTCCTCTTTTGCTCGAAAAGACTCCAATTTGCATCTTCTTGCACACTTTGGCTTTATAATCTGAAAACACACAAAAGTGACTTTAAACACTAAAATAACTAAGGAAACACAACATAAATGCACGAGAACAAGCCAATTAAGTCGCATAAATATGCTCCTATCAAATTCCCCCACACTTAGCTTTTGCTAGTCCTCGAGCAAAACAAAACAACTAAAGAAAACAAGACGAAACAAAACAAACAAAACATAACCTAAACCTTCCAACGTTTGCCTCAGGGATTTCCAATGAAACATGACATGTCAAAGATCATTACTCACATAGCTTTTAGTCTTCCTTCCCCTCGAGCACATACTTAATCATAGTCACCATTCACTAGGTCGCATCTAATCAATTAAAACAACATTTTGAATGTAGTAACATGCCTTAGAGAATTTCCTCAATTCCTCACTGATGCGAACTAAATAAGCACACAAATTAAAACCCTCTTGTGACAATTGTAGTATATGTATAAGTAGGGATTGTTCTAAACCGGGGATTAGGAGGGATTACTAAATCACTTGGAAACTGACTCAAAAACTTAAAACAAAGGTTAAAACACTAAACTAGACTCAAAGAATGCAAAACTAAACACTTAAAACACTAAAACAAATCAAAAGACTCAAAACAGCACCAAAACACTCAAAACTGCCTTAAAAACACTTTCTGGGCAGTTTTGAGCACTTTGACTACTTTAGACGAATTTGGGAAATAAATTGATTCAAAACACTTAGAAACACAAACTAAGACACTTTCTAACTAAATTGGACACTAAAGTAAAGGGGGATTTGGTTTTGGATGAAATTAACTAAAATGGACAGATTCTAATTTAAAACAGATTGTAAAGATGACTTTGATGAAAATATGGATGGAATGCTAGCTAGAAGGTTCTTCTCCACACATGTCACACTTGCATACAATTTGATTTTCAGTTGGTCTTTCGATTAATTATGAAACTCAACACCCCGGGTTAATTAGGTCCGCTTAAATTAACCGTCAAGTTCTCCTTAAGTTAATGAATTGGATGGGTCAGCGCATACAAAATTCAAAACATTCTCCAAAAGCCCTTTACGTGAAAAGCACAATAAAGATACAATCAAAGATCATTAAGCATCATGAAAACTATAAGTGTTGACGAGGCATTCGTTACTATGATGAGCATGAAACTAGTGCCAAGAATTCATTTAACGCGATTGTTTATAAGCAACCTCCACTACTTGTGAAAATAAGTTCATAACTATTAGGTGAAACTCACTTATATTCTAGCGTCATATTCATGCATGAAAATCAAGCGTGCACTCTCAATAAACATACATAAATAAGTTATCAATCAAACAGTTAAACAAATTGAATCCACAATACATGAAATTCCAACCAAAGGTAATCAAATCATATTGCAAGCATAAACATGGTTTCGAATCACCCCCTAGCTAAATAGGGGTTTAGCCTCTCATGTTCACAGAAAGAGAAATAAAATTGAATTTAAACATAAAGAACAAAGGATTGATTACACCTAAAACGCCTAAGGAATCCACTTGAATTTCTACACGTTTAAGGTCCTCTTTCTTCTTCTCCTTGCTGCGGCAGAGATGGTGTGGGGTTGATTTGGATGATTTTCTGGTTTTGGGATGGATTTATGGAAGTGTGGTGGTGCGGCAAGGTGGTGGAATGGTGTATGAAGGTGTGGAAGGTGGCTGAAAGGGTTATGGTGGCTGCGGCAATGGTGGGAAGTGGCTGGAATGGGTGGTGAAGGCTGCGGCTGGTAGGTTTTTGGGTGATAGGATGCACGGTTTTGGGAGAGAATGGGAGAGAATGGTTGCGGCTTAGGGTGAATATGTGAATGATGGTGGCTGAATAGAATGAAGAATGAATAAAATGTGAAGGAGCTAGGGTGAATAATAGGTGCGGCTAAGATGGGAGGAGAAGAATTAGGGTGAATTGGATGGGGAATTGCGGCTGAGATGGGTTTTGAATGAATGAATGGCTACGGATTCAAGGGAGTGTATAGAAGGGTGCGGCTAGGTTGTAAAATGTGTAGGGTTTCAGAAAATAAACCCTAGCTTATTAAAATTAGATTAAAGTTAATTCAAAGGCTGCTAGAATTAGGGAATTAAATCAGAAATTAAAGGGGATGGCTTAATAGGTGCGGCTAGGATTTAGGGTATAACATAACATAAATGCATACGAGGCCTATAAAGTGGCTAGAAAATATGGACGTTTAGATTAGGAAAGGTTACCAAAACTGGAAACTTAGGGTTAACTTTCCTACTTCAAGTAGGAATCCTTGTTTGAGTAGGAATCCTCGTTTTGGTAGGAATTCATCGTTTCTTCAAGTCTTCAACTCATTCATTCCTCTTTTGCTCCAAAAGGCTCCAATTTGCATCTTCTTGCACACTTTGGCCTTATAATCTGAAAATGCACAAAAGTGACTTTAAACACTAAAATAGCTAAGGAAACACAACATAAATGCACGAGAACAAGCTAATTAAGTCGCATAAATATGCTCCTATCACTCACTAGTTATGCACTCAATTTTCACTCAGATTTTCTGACTACACACCCAACACTAGTTATATGTGAGAAGATTGATGTAAACATGAAAGACTAGTACTCACATATGATATAACAAAGAAAGCAATTTCTGGAGTAATTAAACATGTTTAGATATGATCTCATGAATGGAATGCTACTACTTAGATGCGAGAACCAGTGACACCATATGCTCATACCAAATTCAAACTCCACAAATTGAAATGCACAACACTCAAGGTAGAAGTCAAGGGTTGTAACGGGGCTTAGGGTATTGGCTAACAAGGAAAGATAGGGATAAACAAAAGTTCTTGAAGCAATAGCAAGCAAAGTAATGAAATTAAGACTTAGAATTCACTTAGAAGGTAGAAATCAACTTTTAGACATATAGGGAGGATTCAAGCAACTCTTTGGGCCTAATTCATTGTTTTGGACCCTTACTTCAACAACCAATACTTTTCAACTCTTTTTTTTTTTTTTTTTTTTAACCATGCCTATGGCACATAAACTCACATCAATAATCCTTCCCCCACACTTATTTTCTGCAACACATTAATCAAAAGGAATTCATTTTCGGTCATGCTTACTATGCTTCAAGAACAAGGGTATGGATGGTCCTAATCTAGGCTAGGTGAGGATAATATGGGTTAACAAAGAACATGGGCTAACACGGCTCAATGGGGTTAAACTTAAACACAAAATGAGTTAAGGGCACACGGCTATTTGGCTGTGATGGTGGTCACTACACAACTTCATCTTGAATATGTGTTATGCAAATCAATAACATGCTTTGAATGAAATGGGCATGAGTTCTAGCATTTGGAACTAATTGATGAAACGCCTTCTAAGTAGTAACCAAGCAAAGAATAATGAGATCATGCAACGACTTTAGAAAACAATGATGCACAGATTATTACTCTCCAAATAAACGTTTAGGCTCAAGTCTCACAGGGATGTAGCGTTAGTTTGAGTTCATTCCTTCAAGCATGTTACAAAAACTACTTTTCCTTTGTGATTACATGTGAATTCGTAAACTATAACTACAACCAAGCGTAAACCAAAGAGTATATCAAACGTCCATCCATGTTTGTAACTTTCTTTAACCATCATGCAATTAAAAACCAAATCCTCATCATTGTGTTGGAAGGTAACCTATGACACAAACAAACACACAAAAACAACTCTTTTTGGGTTTTTCAAAACAATTTTTCAAATTTTTATGGGATTTTCGGATTTGTAAGTCAACACACACTAAAACACTCTAAAACAGCTTAAAAACACTTAAAAACAGCAAGGAACAACATTGGAAGTTATGGGTAATAAAATCCCACGAATTTGCATCAACAACACTTAGTTACCCCCCCCCCCCCCTCACACACACACACTTAAATCAAACATTGTCCTCAATGTTTCAAGCCTAAAATCACACCAAACAAAAGTAAACACACAAACAGCAACTAAGCACACTAAGCATGGCAGAATGTAAATAACAAAGAGAAGAGGCTAGGGACACAAATTTGGTTATGGAGTGTAAATGCCATCCTCTCCTTGGTGATTGCATGGATTGCCTCCCACGAAGCGCTTGCTTTAATGTCTTGCAGCCGGACGATGGTGTGCTCATTCCCCATTGGAGCCCACGGCATGCAATGGGATCTCCTCCACAACATGCTCAACAAAGTTCTCATAGTAGGGTTTCAACCTTTGGCCATTCACCTTGAATTCTTGTCCAGTTTTCAAACTTTGTATTTGGACTGCACCATGCACAAAAACGTTAGTGATAACAAATGGACCAACCCACTTAGAACGTAACTTACCGGGGAATAACAGAAGACGGGAATTAAATAACAACACTTTCTGCCCGATTGAGAAGGTTTTGCCTCTAATCATCTTGTCATGGACGGCCTTGGTCTTCTCTTTGTAAATCCGGGCATTCTCATAAGCCTCATGCCTAATCTCTTCAAGCTCTTTCAATTGTAGCTTCCTATGGGTTCCAGCCGTGTCCACATCCATATTGAAGGTCTTGACCATCCAATGTGCCTTGTGTTCAAGCTCCACGGGTAGATGGCATGGCTTACCATAGACTAGCCGAAATGGGGACATGCCAATGGGCGTTTTGTAAGCCGTTCGATACGCCCACAATGCATCCTCCAAGCGCAAGCTCCAATCTTTTCTATTCGGCCCAACGGTCTTTTCCAAGATTTGCTTTATTTTTCGATTTGAAACTTCAGCTTGGCCACTGGTTTGGGGGTGATAAGGTGTGGAAACCTTATGCATCACGTTGTACTTCTTGAGCAACGCCGCAATGGTGCGGTTGCAAAAATGAGACCCACCATTGCTTATGAGCACTCGAGGCATCCCAAATCTAGAGAAAATGTTAGATTTTACAAAATCTACAACAACTCTAGAATCGTTAGTTCGGGTGGCTTTAGCTTCCACCCACTTTGACACATAATCAACTGCAAGTAAAATGTAAGTAAAACCAAAAGAGATAGGGAAAGGACCCATAAAATCAATACCCCAAACATCAAAGATTGGGGTTTGCGGCATTTGGTCTCTTTGGCCTAAACTTCCTGTCCTTTGACATCTATCACATGTTAAGCAAAAAGCCCTAGCATCTCTAAGCAATGTAGGCCAATAAAAACCACTTTCAAGAACCTTAAACGCTATGCGTTGTGTGCCAAAGTGTCCACCACATGCATATGTATGGCAAAAACTCAAAATGGAATTAAACTCAAATTCATGAACACAACAACGCACAATCTGATCCGGGCAGATTTTCCACAAATAAGGGTCATCCCAAACATAAAAACGTGCATCCTTTTTTAGTTTATCACGTTGGGCCTTGCTTAAGGTGTTAGGAACTTGCTTAGACACCAAAAAATTGACTAAATCGGCATACCAAGGGGTACTTACCTCAATGGACAAAAGTTGTTCATCCGGAAACGTTTCTGAAATGGGAAGGGCCTCTTCTTCATGCACCATTCGACTTAGGTGGTCAGCCACCACGTTTTCACATCCCTTCTTGTCCCTAATTTCAATGTCGAATTCTTGAAGTAGGAGCATCTAACGAATGAGCCTTGGTTTGGCCTCATTTTTGGTGAGAAGATACTTCAAGGCTGCATGGTCAGTGAAAACAATTACTTTAGTACCAATTAGATATGATCTAAATTTATCTAATGCAAATACAACCGGCAAAAGTTCTTTTTCAGTTGTAGAATAATTCAATTGAGCATCATTTAAGGTGCGTGAAGCATAATAAATAACATGTGGCTGTTTGTTTTTCCTTTGGCCCAAAACAGCTCCAAGGGCATAATCCGATGCATCACACATCAATTCAAAGGGAATGGACCAATCTGGTGGAGTGATGATTGGTGCCGTGGTGAGGAGGTCCTTGAGATGGTTGAATGTTTTCTCACACGCCTCGTTGAACTCGAAAGATACTTCCTTTTGAAGGAGACGGCATAGGGGTTGTGCAATCTTGGAAAAGTCCTTGATAAATCGTCGATAGAATCCTGCATGACCAAGAAAAGAACGAACCTCTCTCACCGAAGTAGGAGAGGGTAAGTAGCGTACAAGATCTATTTTAGACTTATCAACTTCAATTCCTTTTTCAGAGATTATATGACCCAAAACAATACCTTGTTTAACCATAAAGTGGCATTTCTCCCAATTTAACACAAGGTTTGTTTCAACACAACGTTTCAAGATTAAAGTTAGATTAGCCAAACAATTATCAAAGGAATCACCAAACACACTAAAGTCATCCATGAATATCTCAATAATCCTTTCAACATAATCAGAAAATATGCTAACCATACATCTTTGAAACGTGGCAAGAGCATTGCACAAACCGAATGGCATGCGTCGATATGCAAACGTTCCAAAGGGACAAGTAAAAGTGGTCTTTTCTTGATCATCCGGGGCAATAACAATTTGATTATAACCAGAATATCCATCAAGAAAACAATAAAATGAATGACCCGCTAACCTCTCAAGCATTTGATCTAGGAATGGCAATTGGAAGTGGTCCTTCCTTATGGTGGCGTTTATCTTCCTATAATCAATGCATACACGCCAACCGGTTTGGATTCGGGTGGGCACAAGCTCATTCTCCGCATTCTCCACAACCGTCACTCCAGATTTCTTGGGAACACATTGGATAGGTGAAACCCAACGGCTATCGGAGATGGGGTAAATCACTCCACAATCAAGGAGTTTGATTATCTCATTTTTCACCACTTCCATCATCGGAGGGTTGAGACGGCGTTGAGCCTCTCTAGTTGGTTTGGCCCCCTCCTCAAGAAATATGTGATGCATACATGTTGTGGGACTAATACCTTTGATATCGGCCAAGGTCCAACCTAGGGCAGATTTGAACTCCTTCAAAACATGCACTAGTTTCTTTTCTTCTCGTGCCGTGAGTGATGAAGAAATAATGGCAGGTAAGGTCTCATTTTCCCCCAAGAAAATGTACTTCAAATGGCTAGGTAATGGTTTGAGATCAAGGGTAGGTGCCTAAATTTTGGATGGAAGCAACTTGTTAGTCGAAATGGGAATTGACTCAAAGTTAGAAGACTTACCATCGTGCTTAGGCAATGACTCAAGGGCAGCAACCAACTCAATGAATTCCTCCCTAGGAGGCACGGCATACAATGGGGCATGTGTGCCATGGGTTAGCAAAAGTTCCCCTCCCTTGGTTTTGAGTTCCATGCTTCTTGTAATGACATTTTCAAGTGCATCGGCGTTCAACTCTTCAAAGTATCCCTGCGCCAAAGAGTCAATTATATCAATAGAGAAACATGAATGATCCTCACTAGGATACTTAATAGAATCAGAGAGATTAAAATTAACAACTTCCCCATCAAATTCCATGGACAAAGTTCCATTAAACACATCAATCTTCGTCCGAGCCGTCTTCATGAATGGCCGTCCAAGGAAGATTGGCAACGAAGGGGCATGGTCAGATTCATCCATCTCGAGCACATAGAAGTCCGCCAGAAAGATTAAATGATTGACCTGCACTAACACATCTTCCAAAACTCCCTTTGGATAGGCATTAGATCTATCGGCCAATTGTATGATCACACCATCATTTTTCAATACTCCTAGGTTCATAGATGCATAAATTGAATATGACATGACATTTATAGAGGCACCTTGGTCTAGCATGGCAGATTCAAAACGAGTGTTACCTATGACACAAGGAATGGTAAAACTACCTGAATCTTTGCATTTGGGGGGTAGTTTGCGTTGCAAGATGGCCGAGACATTTTCACCTACCTTTACCACCTCTTTGGTCGACATCCTCTTCCTAGTGGTGCAAAGCTCCTTTAAAAACTTGGCGTACCTCGGGACTTGCTTGATTGCATCCAAGAGGGGTATGTTAACTTGAACTTTCCGAAATGTCTTAAGGATGTCCTTCTCGGCTTCTTCTTTCTTTGTTTGCATGAACCTACTAGGAAAAGGCACATTTGAAGGAAAAACATTAGTAAGAACCGAATTTGACACATTCTTACCCTTTTGGGACAAATTGGACAGTTTGGGATCACTAGGAACTTGCGGCAAAGGTGGAAACACCTTTGCCGTGGGTTGGCTTGCTTCCTCCTCCTCAATTTTCAGTTTTTCATCCTCTTTGGGACCTATTGGTAATGGTATAGGA
Organism: Pyrus communis; assembly: GCF_041283825.1. Lineage (NCBI taxonomy): Eukaryota > Viridiplantae > Streptophyta > Magnoliopsida > Rosales > Rosaceae > Pyrus > Pyrus communis. Next base: position 25,472,348 of record NC_142569.1, read on the forward strand.
CCTGCCCCAACTTCTTTTCCACTTCTCAAGAGTATGGCCTTTGCACTTTCGAAGCCTCCCTTTGGGTTTGGAATGGTAGAACTAGGAAGTTGGCCTTGGTCACGAAACTTCCCTACAAAATCTGCAATCTGCCCAATTTGTTTCTCGAATTGATCCACCCTCTTGTCTTGGTTTTGCATGGCTTTGGCTTGATTCTCTTGCCCCTGAGACAAATTAGTTAGTAACTTAAGAAGTGTATCATTGTCTAGGGCTGTACCTAAGGCATTTGGGGCAGATTGTTGTGGAGCATGTGTGGGTGCGTATGGCTTAGTGAAGAAACCCGGGGGTTGTTGTCTAAAGCCTCCTTGTTGTGGTGGTTGTTGGGGCTCCCTCCACTTGAAGTTTGGATGGTCTCTCCAACCTGGATTATATGTGTTAGAATATGGATCGTTCTTTGGTTGGTTTTGGCCTTGAAATCCAATTGCATTTGCGCTTTCCCATCCACCATTTTCAATTAGTTGTGGGCACTTCTCAGAAGCATGTCATTGGATAGAACACACTCCGCATACAACTGGTCCATGCATCTTCATTCCTTCGGCCATCTGAGACACAATGGAAGTAAGATTAGCTAATTGTGAATGAATGTCGGGTGTGGAACTTACCTCATGAACTTGCTGCCGTGGGTGTCCTCTTTGGCCTACTCCTTCGTATTGTTGAGCGTTCAATGCTCGATTAGCAATTAAGACCTTGGCAGCCATGGGTGTCTTGTCCACCAATGCTCCACCCGCCGAGGCATCGAGCATTTGACGTTCAATTGGTAGGAGCCCCTCGTAGAAGTATTGTAGAAGTAACTCTTCCTTCATCTGATGCTGTGGACAAGAAGCAACAAGTGATTTAAAACGTTCATAATATGTAGGAAGGATGATTCGAGAAGTTGGGAAAAACTTCTCCAGAAATGCCCTCTTCATACTCTCCCATGATGTGACGGTTCCGGGAGCTAATTCATACAACCAATCTTTGGCTTTGTCCATTAAAGAGAATGGAAAAGCCTTTATCTTCAAAATACTTCCATCGACGTTGACAGGAGTCATGCTTGAACACACCACTTCGAATTCCTTCAAATGCTTGTTCGGATCCTCCATGGACAACCCATGGTATTTGGAATATGGTGGAGCAAACTTGACTTCAACTCGAACTCTTCGGTCTTCCCTTGGGCAGGTGTGGGATATTGGATACACAAAGGTGTGGCATTATCCAATCCCGAAGCAGAAAGCTCCTTGAGTGTCCGGTTGTCCACGGCCATGCCTTGTGTTTCTTAAAAAATCCTTGCCGTGGCTTCTTCTTCCTCTTCTAGGACTTGTTCTTCAAGGTCAGGTTCCGGGCTTGGTGGATTTGATTCATGTTGCTTCCTCTTTCGTCTCAAAGTCCTCTCGAAATCGCTGTCAAAGTCCAAGATATGCTCACGAATCGGTTGAGAACTCCGAGTCATACACTAATACCTAAAACAAGAAAAACAAAACAAGGTCAGAAACTGTAACAAACTAAAATAAACAGAAAGTAAACAATCCAAGGGATTAGCAAAGTTGCTAATCCCCGGCAACGGCGCCAAAAATTTGATGCGAAATATTTAAGCACACAAATTAAAACCCTCTTTTGACAATTGTAGTATATGTATAAGTAGGGATCGTTCTAAACCGGGGATTAGGAGGGATTGCTAAATCACTTGAAAGCTGACTCAAAAACGTAAAACAAAGGTTAAAACACTAAACTAGACTCAAAGAATGAAAAACTAAACACTAAAACACTAAAGCAAACCAAAAGACTCAAAACAGCAACAAAACACTCAAAACTGCCTTAAAAACACAATCTGGGCAGTTTTGAACACCTACACTAATTTGGACGAATTTGGGTGATAAATTGAATCAAAACACTTAGAAACACAAACTAAGACACTTTCTAACTAAATTGAAACACTAAAGTGAAGGGGGATTTATGACACACCCCGACCGAGATCGGAGCGTGCTGGCCGTCACACAAAGGTGACGTAGCCATGTGCACGTGCAGAAGCTAGTAAAGTAGTAATATAAAAGTACGAATAATTAAAAACTAGCATACAAGGTACTAAAACAAGTGCTAGTAAGTGAGATACAATTTCAGAGCAGGTCTATAGCAGCCCAAACGAAAACGACAACAGTAGTACGCTCGAAGGCGACCCTACAATGGGGAGTGTCTGTCAGAAACGCCGGAAAGCCCTCAAGGGAAACCACCGCAACGGCTAAGCAACTAGAACCTGGAGGGGTGCAAAACAAAAGCGTGAGTGAGCAAAAACAAAGCTTTCGAAAACCATTTATAAAACACTTACTAACCCCTCGCCGTAAAACCTGTATACTTCCCAGAAAATATATATACATAATACCTATGCCAAATATGCTCAAGGTATATCAATCATGCTCGATAATATGCCATGCCGAAATCTCATAACGATAAGCAAGTGCCCAGGTATAAACATAATCAATATCATGTAATCTGGCAGCCGGAGTCACCTAACGTGACCTGTACGGCTACATCTAGAGCTCAAATCTCAATCTCAATATCTAAACCTGCCCACGAGTCGGAACCACCTAAAGTGGTCTGTACGACAGGCCTGGGTGTAACATATATATACGCTCTAGTGCTACGATCACGTGAAGGCTGTGCGAATAATCGCGGGTCACCTACGAGTCGGAACCACCTAAAGTGGTCTGTACGACAGGCCTATGCACCTAACTTGGATCCAAGCTGAGCATGTGGTGCGGGAGGTGAACATCACGTGAAGGACTGTGCCCTACTCTGGGCGGGACCACTAACACCGGGGGTGCAGGTTATGAGCTCTCTAAGCATCTCTAACCACTACTGAAATATAAACGTGAATAATACTTACCTGGCACTTACCTGCACGTCCACAGCACCAATATGCATATATATGTATGCCACTACTAATGTGTGCAATGATGCATAAACGATAATAATAACATGCATGGCATAAGGCAAATAACCCTTTTTAAATCAATTTCTGGGAATATAAATGTATATAGGTATATACGGAAAACAAAAGCCCACTCACTGGTATGTAGAAGGGTCGTAGCCCCCCTGCCTCGCGTGTGCACGCTCGTCCTCGGGGTACGTGTCACCTAAATGCGAAACAACTATAAAAACGTTAACTTTAAAGCACATAACTAACTTCTCGTAATAACTTCTCATACATTGCTCAAAATGGACAAATGAATATACCCACGTGCTCTACACAACCTCAGGATCACAACCATATTTTTAAAATAATTTTCCTCCGCCGCACGCGCCCCCACGCGCCGGCCAAGGCACGGACCTACGCGCCCCCCACGCGCGGCCACGTGCCATGCACACTGACGGTGTCAATAGACGCCATCAGGAATATTCCGTTAAAACCCCGGAATATTCCGTTAAAACTAACCGTTTCCGTTAACAGCGTCAGGAATATTCCGTCAGAATTGATGGAATATTCCGTCACCTTCTTCATTCGATCGCCGGCGCCGGAACTGGGAAAACCTGCAACTTGGGTTTTCTCGCTCATTTTTCCACCATTCTTCACGTTTCTTGCACCAAAATAAAGCCCTAAACTAGTAGAACACAACCATACACAATTTAAGGCCTAAAACTCACTAGATTATACCTGTGCAAATTCTCCAAAACTGGCCAACTTAGAACAGGACGATCCCGACGTCCAAATTCGTCCAACGAGCTACTCCGACGCTCCTTAGGACCTCACCAACACACCTACTCTGACGCTCCAAAAACTAAGTAAATTAATGTTGCATGAACAGTACTCAAATCGGAGTTTAAGAAATCGACGTGAAAACGTCGATGTTCTTACCTGAAAAGGGTATCACTGGACTCCTCACAGCCTCACCAACTCAATGGTGTCCTTGGTTCCCTCGATCTGTCGAGGTTTGAGGGATTGTGTGAGTGTCCGTACGTTTTTTTTTTTAAGAAGAAGAAGAATAGAGGACTCGGGGGGAGAGGGAGAGAGAGATTGACAGAGGGTGAGGGAGAGTTAGACAATGTGTGTGTGTGTGTGTGGCCCTAAGCTTGCCAACACCACACAAAACAACCAAAAACAATAATACGAAAACAAGCTAGGGGTAAAAGGGTCATTTCATGTGCACGTTTCCAATATTTTCGGGACGGGATGTCACAACCTTCCCACCTTAATAGAATTTCGTCCCGAAATTCAAACAACCAAGTAACAACCCCTAGTGGTCAAAGAACAAACGAGGATACAAATCCCTCATCCGGTCTTCTGTCTCCCACGTAGCTTCCTCAACTGAATGATTCCTCCACAAAACTTTCACCAAATTCACCGTCTTGTTCCTCAGAACCTTCTCTTTCCAATCAATGATCGTCACCGGTTCCTCGTCATACGTAAAATCTGGATTAATCTCTAACGGTTGAGGAGGTATCACGTGAGATGGATTAGCAACATAGTGTCGGAGCATAGACACGTGAAAAAAATTATGCACTCTAGCCAACTCCGGAGGTAACTCCAACCTGTAAGCTACCTCACCAACTCGTTCTGTGACCACGTATGGTCCGATGTACCTGGGACTCAACTTCCCCTTCTTTCCGAACCGCACAACACCTCTCCACGGTGAAAGCTTCAGAAATACCCAATCTCCGACCTCATATGTTCTGTCCGTAGCATGCCGATCCGCTAGACTCTTCTGCCTGTCCTGAGCTGCTTTCAGGTTAGACTTGATCACCTGAACATTCTGAGTAGTCTCCCCGACAATCTCTGGACCCACTAAAACTCTCTCGCCAACCTTTGACCAACATAATGGTGTGCGACAAGCTCTGCCATACAAGGCCTCAAATGGCGCCATGCCAATGCTCGAATGAAAACTGTTGTTGTAAGCAAATTCCATCAAATCTAACCGCTGGTGCCAAGCATCACCAAACTGCAACACCGAAGCTCTCAGCATATCCTCCAAGGTCTGAATAGTTCTCTCTGACTGTCCGTCTGTCTGTGGATGATACGCTGTACTGTAAAGTAATCTCGTGCCCAAAGCTTCCTGGAAAGCTACCCAAAACTTCGATGTAAAACGTGGATCTCGATCCGAAACAATACTCACGGGGACACCATCATACTTCACAACCTTCGAGATAAACAACTCCGCTAACCGGCTCAAAGAATACTTCTCTCTTACCGGAATAAAATGAGCCGACTTAGTGAGTCGATCAACGATCACCCAAATGCCGTCAAAGCCATTTTGTGTACGCGGCAACTTGTACACAAAATCCATGGTGATATTTTCCCATTTCCACTCCGGAACGGGAAGTGGTTGTAACAACCCAAACGGCTTCTTCCTCTCTGCTTTAACTTGCTGACAAACAGCACACCTGCTCACATACTCGGCTATCTCCCTCTTCATACCGGGCCAATAATAAAATGGCCGAATGGTATGATACATTTTAGTAGCTCCTGGATGCATGGCATAAGCCGAGATATGTGCTTCATCGAGAATTTCTTTCTTCAACTCCACACTATTAGGCACGAACATTCTAACTTCTAGCATCAACATGCCATCCGAATCACGAACTCTGAGGTCTCGCCTCCTTCCTTGCTCTCGAGCTTGAAATAGTTCTTGAGTCTCCTGATCAGCTACCTGGGCTTCAAGCACCCGATCAACAAGTATCGGTCTAACTTGAAAATTAGCAAGTAGCGCCACATCTCGATCTTCGGCTCCTAGCCTTACTCCCGTAGCACGCAAGTCCACCAAAAGAGGAGCACGACTAGCGTACAACGCATTAATACGGCCCTGTGACTTCCTGCTAAGTGCATCAGCCACTACGTTCGCACGACCAGGATGATAATCAATCGTGCAATCGTAATCGCTGAGCAACTCCAACCACCTCCGCTGACGAAGATTAAGTTCCTTCTGAGTAAAGAGATACTGGAGACTCTTGTGATCTGTAAAGATCCTGCACTTCTCTCCGTAAAGATAGTGCCTCCACAACTTCAACGCAAAAATGATAGCAGCCAACTCCAAATCATGTGTAGGGTAATTCGACTCATGAGGTTTCAACTGCCGCGAAGCATAAGCAATCACCCTACCATGCTGCATCAACACACATCCCAGACCATTCAAGGAAGCATCGCTATACACCTCGAAATCACCACTATCGTCTGGGAGTGCCAAAACAGGTGCATGAGTGAGACAATGCTTCAACTGCTGGAAACTCTGCTCACACCTATCATCCCACTCAAATTTAACATCCTTCCTCGTTAATCTCGTCAGTGGCAAGGCAATTACCGAAAAATCCTTAACGAATCTCCGATAATACCCTGCCAAACCAAGGAAACTTCTCACCTCGGTGACGGTTCGTGGTTGCTCCCAACTCTCTACAGCTGCAACCTTCTGAGGGTCAACCAGAATACCCTGCGCAGAAATGATGTGTCCCAAAAACGCAACTTGGTCTAACCAGAACTGGCACTTGCTAAACTTAGCATACAACTGGTGTTCCCTCAACCTCTTCAACACCAAAGTAAGATGTCGAACATGCTCCGCTTTCGACTTAGAATACACCAGAATATCGTCGATGAAGACAATAACAAATCTATCCAAGTAGGGCTGGAACACCCGATTCATCAAATCCATGAAGGCGGCTGGTGCATTCGTCAACCCAAATGGCATAACCAGAAACTCGTAATGACCGTAACAAGTCCTGAACGCCGTCTTAGGGACATCATCCCTACTGATCTTCAGCTGATAGTAACCAGACCTCAAGTCTATCTTAGAAAACACACAAGCACCTCTCAGCTGATCGAGCAAATCATCGATACGCGGCAACGGATACCGGTTTTTAATCGTCACCCGATTGAGTTGCCTGTAGTCGATGCACAGCCTCAAAGTTCCATCCTTCTTCCTCACAAACAACACTGGAGCGCCCCAAGGCGAAGTACTAGGCTGGATAAATCCCTTATCCACTAACTCCTGCAGTTGAACTTTCAATTCCCTTAACTCCGCGGAAGCCATACGATAAGGAGTTAAAGAAATAGGATTAGTACCTGGAAGCAACTCAATAATGAACTCCACGTCTCGGTCTGGGGGTAAACCAGGTAAATCCTCGGGGAATACATCAGGGAAATGTCTGACCACCCTCACATCCTCAACTCTGTTAGGAACAGCTTCATCTAGCACCACGTGAGCCAGATACCCCTGACAACCCTTAGTTAACAACTTTTTCGCTCTGCTCACCCACAAAAGTAACCACAGGTAGTCCAGGTCGGTGAAACGTAACTACTTTCCCGTAACAGTCAATGTTGGCACGATAGAAATGTAACCAATCCGTGCCCAGAATCACATCAAAGTCCACAATATCTAACGGGATAAGATCGGCTGACAGAGCCACACCCTCTACGATCACCGGACATCCTGGGTACACACAATCTACAACACAACTCTCTCCTCTAGGCATAACAAACTCTAAATCATACCCTAGAGGTGTGGGGCGAGGTTGCGTCACTTGAGCAAACGTATGAGAAATTACGGAATGTCTAGCTCCACAATCAATTAAGACTCTAGCAAAACAACCAAGAATGTTCAACGTACCCATAATCAAGTCTGGGTTATTCTGAGCGTCCTGCAGAGAAATATTGTGAAGACGCCCCTGTCCCTGCTGATGCCCGCCGCGGCCTCTGCTCGCTTGAACGCCGCGTCCCTGAGCACCACGCCCCTGACTGGGCTGGCCCGATTGTCTCGAAGATCCTGCACTGCTAGTGGCAATCTCCCCCTGCTGATACTGTCCTCCCTGATACCACTGAGAACCACCCGCTGGAGCTGGAGGATACGGCATATAGCCGCCTGAATACTGGGGATAGCCACCCTGGGAATAGGGATCCTGAGGGTGCTGATACTGCCCTGGAGCATAAGGGACAGCATCACCCTGATAGTGGTAAGCACCACCTCGACCCGTCTGGCCGTAACTACTAGGACCCTGGATCTGCTGGAGTGGTGCAGGTGGTGGCATAAAGGTCTGCTGTGGTTTCTGCTGCTGCTGACCCTGGGGACAATTCGCCGCTCTATGTCCCAGCTGTCCACACGTGAAGCAACCACTGCTACCACGTCTACACTCACCGAAATGCCGGTTGTTACACTGATGCGTGATTTATACGCACACAAACTAAACCCTATTTGTGACAATTGTAGTAATGATGTAAGTAGGGATCGTTCTAACCGGGGATTAACTAGGGATGCTAAATACTTTACTCAAATAAATAAAACTAACTTTTAAAACACTAAGACAAACTAAAAGACTCAAAACAAGTTTAAAAGACTCCAAATACTCAAAAACATAAAATAAGACAAATCAAATGAATAAGACTTAACAAAATAAGGGGGGTGATTGTGGTTGGACGAGATTAAATTAAACGGACAGATTATAATTTAAAACAGATAGTAAAGATAAATGTGATGAAAATATGGATGATGGAATAGCTAAGGGGTTCTTCTCCACACATGTTACACTTGCAGATAAGATTGATTTTCGGTTGGTCTTTCGATAAATTATGAAACTCAATGCTCCAAGTTAATTAGGTCCGCTTAAATTAACTTTCAGATTTCCCTAGATTTATTGGATTGAATGGAATACGCATTACAACCAAATTATTCTTAATCAAAGTCCCTAACTATGAAATACGCATGATAGAGACATTCAACAAAGATCATTAAGTTCAACGGAAATCATAAACATCGACGAGGCATTCGTTACTATGGAATACGCATGAAACTTATGCCAAGAATTCGTTTAACGCGATTGTTTATAAGCAACCTCCACTACTTGTGAATATAAGTTCATTACGATTAGGTGAAATTCACTTATATTCTAGCGTCATATTTATGCATGAAAATTAAGCGCGCATTCTTAATAAACATTCATAAATAAGTTATCAATCAAACGGTTAAACAAATTGAATCCACAACTTATGAAATTCCAACCAAAAGTAATCAATTCATAATGCAAGCATAAACATGTATTTTGAATCACCCCCTAGCTAAAGGGGGTTTAGTTCCTCATAACTTTGAAATCAAAGAAACACCTAAACATTCCAACAACTCAAACTTGAATTGTATGAACATTTAGGCACTCTTCTCTTCCATTACAAAACAAAGAAAATTGAATTTAAACATTGAAATCAAAGAAACACCTAAACATTCCAACAACTCAAACTTGAATTGTATGAACGTTTAGGCACTCTTCTCTTCTTCGTTATTAGGGCACAAGGTCTAAGGGATGTTGTTGGTGTGTTGAATGGATTGGGGACTTATGGAAATGGATGAGGAAAGATAGAAAATGGAAAGAAACCCACGGCAAGGAAGGGAATTTCAGGATGTGAAGATGGTGTGTGTTTGTGTTGTGGTGTGAGAAATGGAGAGATGTGAATTCAATGGGGAGTGAATCAATGCTAGGGTATTTATAGGGGTAGTGGAGGGAACATATGGCTGTTTGTTTAAGCATTTGTGTGGAGGAATGATGGAAAAACAGCTAGGACACATGTGAAAACTGGAATTGCACAAGGGGAGCAAAGGGAACCCACGGCATGGATGGATTTGTGCATGTGTTGGCTGATTAAGATTGTGGAAATGCAAGGGAATGCACGGGTTAGGTTTGAAGAAAAGGTGTGTGAATGGGGTAATTGAATGATTAAAGTGCATGTGGATTTAAAGAATGAGTGGTGGTGTAATGATGAAGTGAATGCATGTGACTTGTGAATACAAAGAGAAGGGGAAAAACTGGAAATGCTCAAGGAGTGCACGGCATTGGGGGGGGAAAAATGATGGCATGACAGTGAAGGGATTAGTGGTGCATGTGCATGTGTTTTAGGTTGTGAAAGCATGTGGATTAGGTGGAAAGAGGTGGATGTGCATGTGAGTTGAAATGCATACGTTTAAATGGTTGAAATGTGTAGATGATTATGAGTATGATAAGTGATAAGTGAATGATATGTTAAGTGATAAATGAATGATATGTGGTGAGTGATAAGTGAATGAAAGTGATAAGTGATAATAGGGCTAGTTTAAAGGGCTAGGGTTTAAGTACATAGAATGGGCCTAAAATAGGTTGGTTTGCATGGCATAATATGTTTGATTGGGCTAGAGGTTTTCCATGGCTCAAAGGATTTGTTTGATTGGGCTAGGCCCTTTGTTTGATGTCCCCAAAGAGCATACAAGGCTTCAATTTCGTCCATCCTCTTTGCTCCATGATTAAGCTATCCAATCCTTGCCCAAAAGTGCCCCAAATAGCCTCAAAATGCACTTTCTTGCTCCCTAAGCCCTTAGAACCTGAAAACACACAAAAGAAGAATAAAGGACTAAAATAACTAGAGAAACATAACGTAAATGCACGAGAACAAGCCATTTAAGTCGCATGAATATGCTTCTATCAAACTCCCCACACTTATCTTTTGCTAGTCCTCGAGCAAAACAGAATAAAAACAAATAAACAAAACGACACTAAACACGTAAAACACAACCTACACCTTCCAAACAATCGTTTCAGGGATTTCCAATGCACATGACAAGTTAAAAATCATCATTCCCACAGATTTTAGTCATCTTCACACTTAATTACATTCTTAATCACAGTCACCACATACTATTTCACAATTAAGTATTTAAAACCATGTTTTGAATGTAGTAACATGCCTTAGAGAATTTGCTCAATTCCTTACAAGATATGCACTCAGTTTTCACTCAGATTTTCTGACTACACACCCTAAACTAGTTATATGTGAGAAAATTGATGTGAACATAAAAACGAACACTCACATATATGTATTTCAAAGGAAGCAATTTCTGGAGTTAATAAGCATGTTTAGATATGATCTCATGAATGGAATGTTACTACTTAGAATGAGAACCAGTGATTCCATAAGCTCATATCAATTCCAAACTCCACAAATTGAAACACATAACACTCAAGATAGAAGCATAAGGGTTGAAACGGAGCTAAAGGTGTTTGGCTAACAAAGAAGGGATATGGAAAACAAAGGTTCTTAAAGAAATAGCGAGCAAAGCATTTGAATTAACGTAGAATTCACTTTTGAATGAAAACTCAACTTTTGAACAAGGGGGAACAAGCTCTTTTTCCTTTCTTTCTTTTCTTTTCTGTTTTTCTTTTTCATATGTTTTTCACAATTTTTTTTTTTTTTTTTTTTTTTTTTTTTTTTTTTTTTTTTTTCTTTTGACTCTCAAAACATACATAAACACTTAAGAACAAAACATTCTCTCCCCCACACTCATTTTCTTTCATAATGTAACTCAAAAGGAATTCATTTAAGTCATGCTCACTATCATTTAAGAACAAGGGTGTGGATTGTCCTAAACTAGGCTAGGTAAGGATAATGTGGGTTAACAAAGAATAAAGGCTAAACGAGGCTCAACGGGGTTAAAACTTACAACAAATACGAAATATGGGAAGTAAGGCTATTTGGTTATGGTGGCAACTACACAACTTCATCTTGATATATATTATGCAAATCAATGTCATGCTTTGAATGAAACGGATATAAGTTCTAGCATTTAGTTCTATCATGATACAATTGCATTCTAAGTAGCAACCAAGCAAGGAATAATGAGATCATGCAACAACTTTTAGAAAACAAAGAATCACAGAAAATAACTCTCCAAAGAAGGTAATGGCTCGAGTCTCACAGGGTTGTAGCGTTTGTTTGAGTTCCTTCCTTCAAGCATGTTACTAAAACAAATTTTTCTTTTATGATTGCATGTGAAGTCATACATTATAACCATAACCAAGCATATACCAAGAGTAAATCAAACTTTTCTCTATGTTAATAACTCTTTTTAACAGTCATGCAATTACAAACCAAATCCTTATCATAACGTTGGAAGGTACCCTAAGACACAAAAACAACTCAAAACACTCTTTTTAGGCTTTTCAAAAAAAATGTTTTTCAAATTTTTATGTGATTTTCGGAGTTATAAAACAAAACACACTAAAACACTCTAAAACAACTTAAAAACACCTTAAAACAGCGAGGAACAACATTTGAAGTTATGGGTGATAAAATCCCACGAATTTGCATTAACAACATTAGTTACCCCCCCCATACTTAAATCAAACATTGTCCTCAATGTTTTAAGCATAGATTCACACAAAACATAAGTAAACACACAAAAAGCACTTAAACATACTAAACATGGCATAATGTAAATAACAAAGAGAAGAGTTTAGGGACGCAAATCTGGTTGTGGAATGTAAATTCCATCTTCTCCTTGGTGATTGCATTGATGCTTGATTTTTGTGATTCCACAGGCTTATTCTTGAACTGGTTTCCGCCCATCGTTGATTTTCCTTTGTGCTACTGGGCTGGAGGATTCTTTTGGTCTTCCCCGAAGGTCTGAGCTTTCCCCTTTGGTCTGTTTCTTTGTTCAATCTTTCCAATTCGTAATGAAAAGGGTTGGAGGATAACTCAGCCTATGTTTGTCTCCACATCCTTCAATGTATCATTTTCACTTGCCTTACTCGCTCCCCTTTGCAGAAGTGGTCCCTTCTCCGGAAGTGTATCAACCGTTGAAGATGACTACTCGAGAGCAACGCTAGGTAAGCAATCAGGAATAGATTCCAGGCAGTTGGCTCCAGAACGGAAGACTGACTCCAAGTGCCGGCTGATTGCTTCTTTTACTTTGCCATGCGAGTAAGAACAAGGACAAAGAAAAAGACAGGGAAAGAGCATGATATGAGATACTTTTGCTTTTGACCTTGATGATATGAGATACCTTTGCTTTTGAAGAAGCGGTGAATGAATCAGGACATGTATTTGTTGTGCTGTTTCCTCCTGGGTCATCTGTACTCCAGACATCTGGTATCATCTTTGGCGAAGAAGAAAGAATTAAGTATTTCGAAAGGCTTTGCTGGGAGTGCGCCCTCAGAGGTGAGGGAGAGTTGGGCATTTTCTTCAGGTTTGCCCTGCCATAAAATACTAAGGTCGACATATATAGAGATAATAGCAAGTGGTGGTACTTTTTACCTTTGTCGACAAACGTTTTGATCCCGCAACTCCGGCTTTTTGAAATAGTGGCGCCTCTTCGATCTTTGAATACGCCTCTTCGATTTTTGAGCAGGCGCCCCTTCGATTTCTGAACGACACGTGGTAGTGCAGATGCGGCTCCTTTTGACAAAGCTGCACGCGTCTTCTGAAAAGCAGAGAAAGCGTCGCCGAACTTTGCGCTTGTCGGCTAAAGATGTGTAGTTGCGATGATGGCGTCCACGTGTTTTCAGCTTTGTCAGAAATCTTTTGACAAAGTTGAACGCGTTTTCTGAAAAGCCGAGAAAGCGTCGCCTAAATTACGCCGGAAATTCCGGCTTCTTGAATCGGTGGACGCGTCGCCTTGGCTTTTTATAGAGCTATCGATCACCACAACAAACACACTCTGAAGATTTCCCATTCTTGAAAATCGACTCCGACCCTTTGAAATTTAACTTCATCCCTTCTCTTTGAACACTTTTGAAAAATGGCAAACTCATCGAACCTTAGCTTGGAATTGAGCCTTAGCAGTGATACGGGCACGCCGCGTCAAGGTAACGTATGGCGCCCTTCTTTCTTTTCTTCTAACGGTCCTCTCACAGGTGAAGACTCCGTGATGCAGGACGCCACAGCAGCTACAATAGTAGCTATGAACCTCCTCACTCCAAAAGATAGTAGGCTGCTGTCAGGACGGTCCGATGAGTTGGCCGTTCAAGAGTCCCTCGCACTTAGTGTTCAGTGTGCGAGTTCTGTGTCCAACATGGGCCAACGCCTGCTTGCCCGCTCCCGTCAGGTGGAATCATTGATGGCAGAGGTGGAAAGTCTCAAGTAGGAGATCCAGCAGCTTAAGTATGAGAATAGAAGTTTGCATGTGGTTGCAAATAACTATTCGTCGGGCATGAAGAGGAAGCTTGATGAACTGCAAGAATCTAAGGGTCGAATTCACAGTGACCGTCAAAGGCTTGCGGCTTATCTCCAGAGGCACCTGTTTCCTGGGTCATCCAGCGCTTGGCCAAGTATTGAGGCCTGGAATGCTCTAGCTCCGATGCCTTCTGCTCCGATGTCTTCTGCCCCGATGTCTTCTGCCCCGATGCCTCCCGCTTCTATGCCTTCTACTTCGACGCCTCGCAGTGGGGCTTCAAGTAAACGCCCTTTGTGAAGGCTCCATCTTTCTTTGTTTAGCAGTGCCTATCAATAAATCAAACATTTTCTCATTGTTACAATCATAGACTCACACAATTAATAAACAAACAACAATAACTAAACAACCTAACAAGGCAGAAACGAAATAGCAACAAAGAGAAGAGTTTTTAGGAATCTGGAATTGGAGTGCTTTCTAAGTCTTCCTTTGTTGAATGCATGGGTTGCCTCCCAAGTAGCGCTTTCTTTTACGTTTTGCAGCCGGACGGTACCTCCGTTTAAGCTTGACTAGGTTCCACGGCATGGAGGGGTACCTCCTCCACGACATGCTCCTCGAACATCTCGTAATAGGGCTTCAATCGATGCCCATTCACTTTGAATTCTTGCTGCGTCCTTGAACTTTTGATTTGTACTGCACCATGAGGGAAAACATTAGTGACAATAAAAGGACCAACCCATTTGGAACGCAACTTACCCGGAAACAACCGAAGGCGAGAATTGAACAACAACACTTTCTGCCCAATAGAGAACGTCTTGGCACGAATCATCTTGTCATGAAATGCCTTTGTTTTCTCCTTGTAAATCTGGGCATTCTCATATGCTTCATTTCGGATTTCATCAAGCTCACATAATTGAAGCTTCCTATGTAAACCTGCGGCATCAAGGTCCATATTGAACGTTTTGACGGCCCAATGTGCACGATGCTCTAGTTCGACGGGAAGATGGCATGGCTTCCCATAGATGAGCCGAAAAGGTGACATCCCAATGGGGGTTTTGTAGGCAGTGCGATACGCCCACAATGCATCGTTTAAGCGCAAACTCCAATCCTTCCTTGTAGGCCCCACGGTCTTCTCAAGAATCTGCTTGATTTCCCTATTCGAAACCTCGGCTTGCCCGCTCGTTTGAGGATGATACGGTGTGGCCACCTTATGTGTGACATTGTATTTCTTGAGCAACGCCTCGATGGTTCGATTACAAAAATGGGAACCTCCATCACTGATTAGCACTCGTGGCATTCCAAACCTTGCAAAAATGTTAGTTTTCACAAAATCTGCAACCACTCGAGAATCATTAGTTCGGGTGGCTTTTGCTTCCACCCATTTCGACACATAATCCACAGCAAGCAATATATAAATAAACCCATGTGACGAAGGAAAGGGACCCATAAAATCAATACCCCAAACATCAAAGATTTCAACACTAAAAATGGGGGTTTGCGGCATTTGCTGTTTAGGACCAATATTTCCCGTTCTTTGGCATCTATCACAAGACATGCAAAATGTTCTAGCATCCCTAAAGATGGTAGGCCAATAAAAACCACATTCTAACACCTTAAGTGCTGTTCTTTGAGTGCCAAAGTGTCCCCCACAAGCATAAGTGTGACAAAAGGTTAGAATAGCATTAAACTCAGAATCGTGCACACACCTACGTATAACTTGGTCAGGGCAATATTTCCATAAATATGGGTCATCCCACACATAAAACCGTGCCTCTTTCTTTAATTTATCACATTGGTGTTTAAGTAATTCTCTAGGAACATGTTTAGACACCAAATAATTCACCAAATCAGCATACCAGGGTTCACTTACCTTGACGGACATCAGTTGCTCATCTGGGAATGTCTCTATGATAGGCACGGCATCCTCTTCATGCACCACACGGCTCAAGTGGTCAGCCACCACGTTTTCACTTCCTTTCTTGTCCCGGATTTCGATATCGAATTCTTGGAGAAGAAGCATCCATCGGATAAGCTTCGGCTTTGCTTCCTTTTTCGTGAGCAAGTACCTCAAAGCTGCATGATCAGAATAAACGATTACTTTAGTTCCAATTAAATATGAACGGAATTTATCTAAAGCAAAAACCACAGCTAGAAGTTCTTTTTCCGTCGTGGAGTAGTTCAATTGGGCATCATTGAGAGTCCGAGAGGCATAGTATATGACATGCGGCCGCTTGTCTCTTCTTTGTCCTAGAACAGCTCCTAATGCATAGTCGGATGCATCGCACATGAGTTCGAACGGAAGGCTCCAATCTGGAGGTACAATAATGGGGGCCGAGACTAGCTTCTCCTTGAGTTGGTTAAATGCCGAATTACACTCTTCATCAAACTTGAATGGCACATCTTTTTGAAGCAATCGGCAAAGAGGGTTAGACATCTTGGAGAAGTCCTTGATAAAACGCCTATAGAACCCTGCATGGCCAAGAAACGAACGTACCTCTCTAACCGAAGTAGGAGAGGGTAAGTGACGTACAAGGTCTATTTTCGATTTATCTACTTCAATTCCTTTTTCTGAAACAATATGTCCTAAAACTATACCTTGTTTCACCATAAAATGACATTTCTCCCAATTCAAGACAAGGTTAGTTTCAACACATCGTTTCAAAATTAAGGTCAGATTATCCAAGCAATTATCAAATGAACTCCCAAATACACTGAAATCATCCATGAAAACCTCAATGATCTTTTCAACAAAATCGGAAAATATACTTACCATACACCTTTGGAAAGTGGCCGGTGCGTTGCATAAGCCAAATGGCATGCGACGATAAGCAAATGTTCCAAAGGGACATGTGAATGTGGTCTTCTCTTGATCATCCGGGGCTATCACAATTTGGTTATATCCAGAGTATCCATCAAGAAAACAGTAAAAAGCATGACCGGCTAACCTTTCGAGCATCTGGTCGATGAATGGCAAAGGAAAGTGATCTTTCCTAGTCATGGCATTTAGCTTCCGGTAATCGATACATACTCGCCAACCTGTTTGAATGCGGGTTGGCACAAGCTCATTCTCAGCATTCTTCACCACTGTCACTCCGGACTTCTTTGGAACACATTGCACCGGTGACACCCAACGACTATCAGAGATCGGATAAATCACTCCACAATCAAGAAGTTTGATAATCTCCTTTTTCACAACTTCCATCATTGGAGGGTTGAGACGGCGCTGAGCCTCTCGAGTTGGTTTAGCCCCCTCCTCAAGAAGTATACGGTGCATGCATGTGGTAGGGCTTATTCCTTTAATGTCGGCCAAAGTCCACCCTATGGCCGTTTTGTGCTCTCGCAGCACCCTCACAAGCTTCTCCTCCTCCATTGCCGTGAGACTTGATGAAATGATGACGGGCAATGTTTCGCCTTTTCCCAAAAACACATACTTCAAATGGTCCGGCAACGGCTTAAGTTCAAGCGATGGTGCCTGAACAACAGAAGGTAGCATCTTAGTGGAAACTGAATTTGAAAGTGAGAGTGGAACCTTACCATATTGTTGTGGCAATGACTCAAGGGCTGCCACAACCTCAATTATTTCTTCACTAGAACCCATTGCAAAGAATTCCTCCTCCTTGCCGTGGCTTTGCATTGGCCCAAATCCTTCATTTTTGCGCTCTATGGCCTTAGTGATGGTTGTTTCCAGGGCGTCCTCGTTCAATTCTTCAAGGTATACATGCGCCAAAGAATTGATAACATCAATGGAAAAACAAGAATGGTCATCAACGGGATATCTCATAGTTTCAGAAATATTAAAATCAATCACTTCCCCATCGAATTCCATTGTCAAGGTGCCTTTGTATACATCAATCTTCGTTCGGGCCGTCTTCATGAATGGCCTACCAAGGAGAATCGGCAAAGATGTAGAATGGGCTGAATCCTCCATGTCTAGGACGTAGAAATCAGCCGGAAAAATTAAATGGTTCACCTGCACAAGCACATCTTCCAAAACTCCTTTTGGATACGCGTTAGAACGATCGGCCAATTGTATAATTACACCATCTTGTTTTAATTCACCCAAATTCATAGATGCATAAATAGAATAAGGCATGACATTTATGGATGCACCTAAATCAAGCATGGCATGTTCAAAACGATTATGTCCAATCACACAAGGAATCGTGAAACTACCGGGGTCTTTGCACTTGGTAGGCAGTTTACGTTGCAAAACAGCGGACACATTCTCGCTTACCTTTACTACCTTTTTGTTTGCCCTTCTTCTCTTTGTATTGCATAGGTCCTTGAGGAATTTAGCATACTTTGGAACCTGTTTGATTGCATCGAGAAGCGGTATGTTCACTTGCACCTTCCGGAACGTTTCAAGAATGTCCTTCTCGCTTTCTTCCTTTTTTTCTTGCATGAACCTGCTAGGAAAAGGTACATTGGGCAGATTAGGACGTGAAGTACATGAATTTGAACTTAAATTACCTGATTTGGCCGAGTTAGGGTGATCTGCCTCAGGTTGTGTCGTCTCTTCATCTACTTTCTGGGCAGATTTGGGATTGTTTGGCTCGGTCCCAACTTCTTTTCCACCCCTTAGGGTGATGGCCTTGGCGGATTCGAATCCTCCCTTTGGATTGACTGTGGTTGAGCTAGGAAGCTTTCCTTGCTCTCTAATCTGTCCAAGGAACTCAGAAATCTGCCCTATTTGTTTCTTCATATCCATCATCTCCTTCTCGTTATTTGCTATCCGGTTGTCTTGATTTTGCAATCCCTGCGAAATAGAGGTTAGTAATTGCATAGCTTGCTCACTTTCCAAGGATGTACCTGAATGAGATGATGCCGAAGGTTGTTGGGGTTGTTGGGGTTGTTGGGGTGCATACGGCTTGGAATAAAAACCAGGGGGGTTTGGCCTAAATCCTCCTTGTTGGGCAGCTTGTTGTGGCTCCCTCCATTTGAAGTTTGGATGGTCCCTCCATCCGACATTGTAAGTGTTCGAGTATGGGTTGTTTTGATTTTGTCCTTGGAAACCAATTGCATTGGCAGATTCCCACCCACCATTCTCGATTAGTTGAGGGCACTTGTCGGATGGATGCCCTTGAATTGAGCACACGCCACAAACTTGGTGTTCTTGTGCTTTTGGACCAATCACAACCTGAGAAACAAGAGAAGTAAGATTAGCAAGTTGTGATTGAATTTCAGAAATAGCACTCACCTCATTTACACTTTGTTGCCGTGGGGCTTCCCTTTGACCCACTCCTTCATATTGTTGAGCGTTGAGCGCTCGGTTGGCTATGAGAATCTTGGCATCCCTTGGTGTTTTGTCCACCAATGCTCCTCCCGCTAATGCATCAAGCATTTGACGTTCGATAGGAAGGAGGCCCTCATAGAAATATTGAAGGAGAAGTTCCTCCTTCATTTGATGTTGAGGACATGAAGCTACAAGGCCCTTGAAGCGCTCATAATAAGCCGGGAATGTCTCACCATGATTCTGTTGAATACCACTAATTTTCTTCCGTAGGAGAATCACTCTCGAAGTAGGGAAGAATTTCTCCAAGAAAGCACGCTTCATACTCTCCCACGAAGTCACAGTTCCCGGGGCTAGTTCGTAAAGCCAATCTTTAGCCTTTTCCACAAGAGAGAATGGAAAAGCCTTCATCATCAGAATGTTCCCATCGACATTTATGGGTGTCATGCTCGAACAAACAACCTCGAACTCCTTGAGATGCTTGTTGGGATCTTCCATGGAAAGCCCATGGTACTTCGGAATGTGGTGCAACAAGCTTGACTTCAATTCGAATTCATCGGTCTTGTCTTGGGCAGCCGCGGGGTATTGAATGCAAAGAGGGGCTGCATTGGCCACACCTGAGGCAGAAAGCTCTTTAATGGTTCGATTATCCACGGCCATGGTTGGTACTTCCTCTTTAACCCAATCCGTGGCTTCCTCTTCTACTTCAGGTTCGGGACTAGGAGGATTAGACTCTTGCAATTTCTTGTTCCTTCTCAAAGTCCTCTCGAAATCACCGTCAAAGTCGGAGATTTGCTCACGAACAGGTTGTGAGTTACGGGTCATAAACTAGTACCTACACACAAAAGTAAACAAGATAAGTAACCAACTTAATAGACTTGGCACAAGTAAGAAAACAAATTGCCACACACGGCACAAAAACACATACACACGGTGCAAAAAAAAAAATTAAAAAAAAACATAAACTAAACTAAACAATTTAAACAAGACTCAAGACAAGGGATTAGCAACTTTGCCAATCCCCGGCAACGGCGCCAAAATTTGATGCGTGATTTATACGCACACAAACTAAACCCTATTTGTGACAATTGTAGTAATGATGTAAGTAAGGATCGTTCTAACCGGGGATTAACTAGGGATGCTAAATACTTGACTCAAATAAATAAAACTAACTTTTAAAACACTAAGACAAACTAAAAGACTCAAATCAAGTTTAAAAGACTCCAAATACTCAAAAACATAAAATAAGACAAATCAAATGAATAAGACTTAACAAAATAAGGGGGGTGATTGTGGTTGGACGAGATTAAATTAAACGGACAGATTATAATTTAAAACAGATAGTAAAGATGAATGTGATGAAAATATGGATGATGGAATAGCTAAGGGGTTCTTCTCCACACATGTTACACTTGCATATAAGATTGATTTTCGGTTGGTCTTTCGATAAATTATGAAACTTAATGCTCCAAGTTAATTAGGTCCGCTTAAATTAACTTTCAGATTTCCCTAGATTCATTGGATTGAATGGAATACGCATTACAACCAAATTATTCTTAATCAAAGTCCCTAATAATACGCATGATAGAGACATTCAACAAAGATCATTAAGTTCAACGGAAATCATAAACATCGACGAGGCATTCGTTACTATGGAATACGCATGAAACTTATGCCAAGAATTCGTTTAACGCGATTGTTTATAAGCAACCTCCACTACTTGTGAATATAAGTTCATTACGATTAGGTGAAATTCACTTATATTCTAGCGTCATATTTATGCATGAAAATTAAGCGCGCATTCTTAATAAACATTCATAAATAAGTTATCAGTCAAACGGTTAAACAAATTGAATCCACAACTTATGAAATTCCAACCAAAAGTAATCAATTCATAATGCAAGCATAAACATGTATTTTGAATCACCCCCTAGCTAAAGGGGGTTTAGTTCCTCATAACTTTGAAATCAAAGAAACACCTAAACATTCCAACAACTCAAACTTGAATTGTATGAACGTTTAGGCACTCTTCTCTTCTTCGTTATTATGGCACAAGGTCTAAGGGATGTTGTTGGTGTGTTGAATGGATTGGGGACTTATGGAAATGGATGAGGAAAGATAGAAAATGGAAAGAAACCCACGGCAGGGAAGGGAATTTCAGGATGTGAAGATGGTGTGTGTTTGTGTTGTGGTGTGAGAAATGGAGAGATGTGAATTCAATGGGGAGTGAATCAATGCTAGGGTATTTATAGGGGTAGTGGAGGGAACATATGGCTGTTTGTTTAAGCATTTGTGTGGAGGAATGATGGAAAAACAACTAGGACACATGTGAAAACTGGAATTGCACAAGGGGAGCAAAGGGAACCCACGGCATGGATGGATTTGTGCATGTGTTGGCTGATTAAGATTGTGGAAATGCAAGGGAATGCACGGGTTAGGTTTGAAGAAAAGGTGTGTGAATGGGGTAATTGAATGATTAAAGTGCATGTGGATTTAAAGAATGAGTGGTGGTGTAATGATGAAGTGAATGCATGTGACTTGTGAATACAAAGAGAAGGGGAAAAACTGGAAATGCTCAAGGAGTGCACGGCATTGGGGGGGGGAAAAATGATGGCATGAAAGTGAAGGGATTAGTGGTGCATGTGCATGTGTTTTAGGTTGTGAAAGCATGTGGATTAGGTGGAAAGAGGTGGATGTGCATGTGAGTGATAAGTGAATGAAAGTGATAAGTGATAATAGGGCTAGTTTAAAGGGCTAGGGTTTAAGTACATAGAATGGGCCTAAAATAGGTTGGTTTGCATGGCATAATATGTTTGATTAGGCTAGAGGTTTTCCATGGCTCAAAGGATTTGTTTGATTGGGCTAGGCCCTTTGTTTGATGTCCCCAAAGAGCATACAAGGCTTCAATTTCGTCCATCCTCTTTGCTCCATGATTAAGCTATCCAATCCTTGCCCAAAAGTGCCCCAAATAGCCTCAAAATGCACTTTCTTGCTCCCTAAGCCCTTAGAACCTGAAAACACACAAAAGAAGCATAAAGGACTAAAATAACTAGAGAAACATAACGTAAATGCACGAGAACAAGCCATTTAAGTCGCATGAATATGCTTCTATCATACACCTACGGCAAACTGGGGCTCTACCTCGCCCACCATCACCCTGCCTCTGGCCTCTAGCGCCACCAGAAAATCTACCTCCACGACCCTGTCCAGTGGCACTGAAGCCACCACTCGAAGAACTAGAACTAGCTCCACCTCTCTTGAAGTTCTGAGTCTGACGGGGCCCGAGAGATGCCTGACATTTGCCTTTGTCATCTTTCTTCTGGTTGCTGTCCTTCTCTTCATCAGTGTCGCTTGACATATTCTCAGAGTCCTCGATCCTCAACAGTATCTCATAGAAGTCCCGGTAAGTCTCGTTGTGGACCGTAGACGCTATAGAACGCCACTTCTTCTTGGTGCCCAAACGGAAAAGACGGAGCATCTCCGCCGGGTTACCAGCGACATCAGGATGGTAACAAGACAAGTCCGTAAACTTGCGATACTACTCATTCGTCGACATCTTCCGCTGTTTTAGCTCGGTAAACTCCTGCTTCTTACGGTCAATGTACTCAGGGGGCACATACCTTCTCCTGAACAAATCCGTAAAAACATTCCAATCAGTCCTCTGATCCGGAGTCAACCTACGAAGCTCCTGCTCCCACCAAGCTGCCGACTCCGTATCCAGAAACCATGCGGTCGTCTCGACCCACCTCTCCATAGGCAAGTTCCCCTGATTATGCAGCACACGGAAAGTCTTCTCTATGTGTTCTAGCCAGCGTTCTGCGCCCTCGTGCCCCTCACTGCCCTTAAACTTATCCAACTTCAGATTGTACATAGTCTCCAGAGGAGTCCTCTGGGGAGGGCGCATCACTGACTGAAGGGCTGTAGCAAAAGCTTCCCCCAACTGAGTAATATCGGGGAAACTAGGCTCAGAAGAGCGACGGGGTTCCCGACGAGGCGGCATAGTTCTGACAGAAGACACCAAAATCATTAGAATACTCACAAGGACGCAGGACTGCCAAACCTAGGCTCTGATACCAAACTGACACACCCCGACCGAGATCGGAGCGTGCTGGCCGTCACACAAAGGTGACGTAGCCATGTGCACGTGCAGAAGCTAGTAAAGTAGTAATATAAAAGTACGAATAATTAAAAACTAGCATACAAGGTACTAAAACAAGTGCTAGTAAGTGAGATACAATTTCAGAGCAGGTCTATAGCAGCCCAAACGAAAACGACAACAGTAGTACGCCCGAAGGCGACCCTACAATGGGGAGTGTCTGTCAGAAACGCCGGAAAGCCCTCAAGGGAAACCACCGCAACGGCTAAGCAACTAGAACCTGGAGGGGCGCAAAACAAAAGCGTGAGTGGGCAAAAACAAAGCTTTCGAAAACCATTTATAAAACACTTACTAACCCCTCGCCGTAAAACTTGTATACTTCCCAGAAAATATATATACATAATACCTATGCCAAATATGCTCAAGGTATATCAATCATGCTCGATAATATGCCATGCCGAAATCTCATAACGATAAGCAAGTGCCCAGGTATAAACATAATCAATATCATGTAATCTGGCAGCCGAAGTCACCTAACGTGACCTGTACGGCTACATCTAGAGCTCAAATCTCAATCTCAATATCTAAACCTGCCCACAAGTCGGAACCACCTAAAGTGGTCTGTACGACAGGCCTGGGTGTAACATATATATACGCTCTAGTGCTACGATCACGTGAAGGCTGTGCGAATAATCGCGGGTCACCTACGAGTCGGAACCACCTAAAGTGGTCTGTACGACAGGCCTATGCACCTAACTTGGATCCAAGCTGAGCATGTGGTGCGGGAGGTGAACATCACGTGAAGGACTGTGCCCTACTCTGGGCGGGAGCACTAACACCGGGGGTGCAGGTTATGAGCTCTCTAAGCATCTCTAACCACTACTGAAATATAAACGTGAATAATACTTACCTGGCACTTACCTGCACGTCCACAGCACCAATATGCATATATATGTATGCCACTACTAATGTGTGCAATGATGCATAAACGATAATAATAACATGCATGGCATAAGGCAAATAACCCTTTTTAAATCAATTTCTGGGAATATAAATGTATATAGGTATATACGGAAAACAAAAGCCTACTCACTGGTATGTAGAAGGGTCGTAGCCCCCCTGCCTCGCGTGTGCACGCTCGTCCTCGGGGTACGTGTCACCTAAATGCGAAACAACTATAAAAACGTTAACTTTAAAGCACATAACTAACTTCTCGTAATAACTTCTCATACATTGCTCAAAATGGACAAATGAATATACCCACGTGCTCTACACAACCTCAGGATCACAACCATATTTTTAAAATAATTTTCCTCCGCCGCACGCGCCCCCACGCGCCGGCCAAGGCACGGACCTACGCGCCCCCCACGCGCGGCCACGTGCCATGCACACTGACGGTGTCAACAGACGCCGTCAGGAATATTCCGTTAAAACTAACTGGTTCCGTTAACGGCGTCAGGAATATTCCGTCAGAATTGACGGAATATTCCGTCGCCTTCTTCATTCGATCGCCGGCGCCGGAACTGGGAAAACCTGCAACTTGGGTTTTCTCGCTCATTTTTCCACCATTCTTCACGTTTCTTGCACCAAAATAAAGCCCTAAACTAGTAGAACACAACCATGCACAATTTAAGGCCTAAAACTCACTAGATTATACCTGTGCAAATTCTCCAAAACCGGCCAACTTAGAACAGGACGATCCCGACGTCCAAATTCGTCCAACGAGCTACTCCGACGCTCCTTAGGACCTCACCAACACACCTACAAGCTTCAAATGTCCAAAAACTAAGTAAATTAATGTTGCATGAACAGTACTCAAATCGGAGTTTAAGAAATCGACGTGAAAACGTCGATGTTCTTACCTGAAAAGGGTATCACTGGACTCTTCACAGCCTCACCAACTCAATGGTGTCCTTGGTTCCCTTGATCTGTCCAGGTTTGAGGGATTGTGTGAGTGTCCGTACGTTTTTTTTTTGAAGAAGAAGAAGAATAGAGGACTCGGGGGGAGAGGGAGAGAGAGATTGACAGAGGGTGAGGGAGAGTGAGACAATGTGTGTGTGTGTGTGTGGCCCTAAGCTTGCCAACACCACACAAAACAACCAAAAACAATAATACGAAAACAAGCTAGGGGTAAAAGGGTCATTTCATGTGCACGTTTCCGATATTTCCGGGACGGGATGTCACAATTTAGTTTTGACGAAATTAAAACAAAGAACACAGATTGTAATAAAAACAGATTGTAAATACGAATTTGATGAAAATATGGATGGAATGCTAGCTAGAAGGTTCTTCTCCACACATGTCACACTTGCACACAAGATGATTTTCAGTTGGTCTTTCGATGAATCATAAAACTCAACACCCCGGGTTAATTAGGTTCGCTTAAATTAACCTTCAAGTTCTCCTTAAGTTAATGAATTGGATGGGACAGCGCATACAACAATTCAAAACATTCTCCAAAAGTCCTTTACGTGAAAAGCACAATAAAGATACAATCAAAGATCATTAAGCAACATGAAAACTATAAGTGTTGACGAGGCATTCGTTACTATGATGAGCATGAAACTAGTGCCAAGAATTCATTTAACGCGATCGTTTATAAGCGACCTCCCCTACTTGTGAATATAAGTTTGTAACTATTAGGTGAAACTCACTTATATTCTAGCATCATATTCTTGTATGAAAACTAAGCGTGCACTCTCAATAAACATACACGAATAAGTTATCAATCAAGCAATTAAACAAATTGAATCCACAACTCATGAAATTCCAACTGAAGGTAATCAATTTATATGCAAACATAGACATGGTTTTGAATCACCCCCTAGCTAACTAGGGGTTTAGCCTCTCATGTTCACAGAAAGAGAAACAAAATTGAAATTAAACATAGAGAACAAAAGATTGATTACACCTAAAACGCCCAACGATTCCACT
Organism: Pyrus communis; assembly: GCF_041283825.1. NCBI lineage: Eukaryota > Viridiplantae > Streptophyta > Magnoliopsida > Rosales > Rosaceae > Pyrus > Pyrus communis. The sequence goes on from NC_142569.1 coordinate 25,498,506, forward strand.
TGAATTTCTGCACGTTTAAGCTCCTCTCTCTTCTTCCCCTTGCTGCGGCACAGAGTTCTTAGGATGATTTGGATGTTATTTTGGTTTAGGAAGGGATTTAGGGTGGGATGGTGGTGCGGCAAGGCTTAGTGGTGGTGTAGGGAGGTTCGGATGGAGGTTTTGGAGTAGAAGAATGGTGGGAAGTTGAAGGGGATGCTGCGGCAAAGGATGGAAGGTGGCTGGAATGGATGGAATTTGCGGATTGAAGGTGGGAGAGTGATGGTGGCTGCGGCAGAAAGGGATTAGGGTGAATGAATGATTTAAGAATGCTCTAGGGTGCGGCTTAAGTGCAAATATATATAAGGTTTCCAGAAATTAAAACCCTAACTTATTTTGGTTAACTAAAATTAAGTCAAAGGCTTCTAGAATTAGGAAATCAAATCAAAAATTAAAAGGGAAGTGGCTAAAGTATGCGGCTAGCGTTTTATTTTGAAAGGGGAATGTGTTTAAGTGCAGAAAATAGGACATAAATACCCCCTCTTGCACGGCAAGGGATGGGGAGAAAGGGAAAGGTGCGGCAAAGGTTCGAAGGAGGTCTAGGGCCTTTGTTTTGTGTCCTAAAGTGCATACAAGGCCTTCAAAGTGGCTGGAAAATAAGGACTTTTAAGGTTAGGAAAGGTTACCAAAATGGGAAACCTAGGCTTAACTTTCCTACTTCAAGTAGGAATCCTTGTTGGAGTAGGAATCCTCGTTGGAGTAGGAATCCATCTTCAATTAGGAATTCATATTTCTTCAAGTCTTCAACTCATTCATTCCTCTTTTGCTCCAAAAGACTCCAATTTGCATCTTCTTGCACACTTTGGCTTTATAATCTGAAAACACACCAAAGTGACTTTAAACACTAAAATAACTAAGGAAACATAACATAAATGCACGAGAACAAGCCAATTAAGTCGCATAAATATGCTCCTATCACCATTCACCTTGAACTCTTGTCCTGTTTTCAAGCTTTGAACTTGGACTGCACCATAAGGAAAGCCATTAGTAATAACAAACGGGCCAACCCACTTAGAACGCAACTTACCAGGAAACAAGCGAAGGCGAGAATTAAAGAGTAGCACTTTCTGCCCAATGGAGAATGATTTGCCTCGAATCATCTTATCATGGAAAGCCTTTGTCTTCTCCTTGTAAATTCGAGCATTTTCATACTCCTCGTTCCTAATCACTTCAAGTTCATTCAATTGGAGCTTCCTATGAATTCCAGCGGCATCAATGTCCATGTTGAATGTTTTGACGGCCCAATGTGCCTTGTGCTCCAATTCCACGGGAAGATGGCATGGCTTGCCATAAATGAGCCGAAATGTGGACATGTCCAGGGGTGTCTTATATGCCGTGCGATATACCCCCAACACGTCCTCCAAACGTACACTCCAATCCTTACTTGTTGGGCCAACGGTCTTCTCTAGAATTTGCTTAATTCCCTATTTGAAACCTCGGCTTGCCCATTGGTCTGAGGATGAATTCATGTATGAAAACTAAGTATGCATCCTTAATCAATACACAAGAAAATAGGAGCATATTTATGTGACTTAATTGGCTTGTTCTCGTGCATTTACGTTGTGTTTCCTTAGTTATTTTAGTCCTTTATGCTTCTTTTATGTGTTTTCAGGTTCATATGATGGAGTTGGTGAAAATATGCATTTTGGTGCCTTTTGGAGAAAATTGGGCTTGGAATGATCATCACATGCTTGGAGCACAAGGATTGGACATAATTAAAGACTTGAAGTCGACAAGGATTCCTATCACGAGAAGGTTTCCAAATTGAAGGAGGTTTCCCACTCACATGAGGATTCCTAGTTGGATAAGGATTCCTAATCACACAATACTTGAAGCAGGAAAGTTAAGCCCAGGGTTTCCTATCTTGGTTTGACATTTCCTAAATTCTAATTGTCCTTATGTCCCAAACACTTTGAAGACTTCATATGCATTCTAGGACACAAAACAAAGGTCTCTTGCATTTTTCCTTCCCTTGCCGTGCACCATGTCAACTTCCCCTTTCTCATCATCCCTTGCAGTGCAAGGGAACCTTATTTCCTTTAGTTTTAGGACATTTAAACCTTTCCTATATCATATCCGCACCTCCCTTGACCTTTCCTCTTCCTTGCCGTGCAAGGGAGATGGTTCTTTCCTATTTCCTTGCATTAAAACACATTCCTTTTGTGTTTTATGCCATTGCCGCAACTTTTAGTTAGTTTCCTTTAAATTTCTGATTTGATTTCCTATTTCTAGAAGCTTTTGACTTAATTTCTGTTTACCTAAATAACCTAGGGTTTTAACTCCTGAAATCCTATAAAAAAACATCCTTGTTGCAGCCACAAAGATAGGGGGGATTCATTCACCATTCACGCCAGAAAATCATCCCATCCCTCTAACACATCCATACTTCACCATTCTCCATAATTTCTGCCCAAAACCAACCCTTGCCGTCCCCTACATCCATCCCAAACCTAAATCCATCATTCTACATCATCCATAACCCCCTAAACTCACCAGAACCTCTTGTGCCGTAGCAAAGGAGAGGAAGAAGATTGCTTGAAGATTCTAGCTATTCAACATTAGATCGTTGGAGTATTTAGGTGTTCTCTTTCTTATATTTACAATGTATAAATCTGTTTTCCTTTGTTTTGTGAACATGAGGAACTAAGCCTTTTGGCTAAGGGGCTATTCAATACCATGATTATGCTTGCAAGATGAATTGATTACATCCAATTGTTTTTTCATAAGTTGTGAATTCAATTTGCTTAACTGTTTGATTGATAACTCATTCTTATGTGTTGATTAAGGTGGCCACTTAGTTTTTCATGCAGGGATTTGAAGCTAAAATATAAGGGAATTTCACCTAATAGTTATAACCTTATATTTGCTAGTAGTGGAGGTCGTTTATCGACGATCGCGTTAAGTGAATTCTTGGCAAAAGTTTCATGCTTTTCATAGTAACAATTGCCTCGTCACTACTTATAGTTTTCATGAAACTTAATGATCTTTGATTGTACCTTTATTGTACTTTTCACGTAAGGGACTTTTAGAGAATGTTTTGAGTTGTTGTATGCGCATTCCCATCCAATTCAATAACTTAAGGAAAACTTCAAAGTTAAAAAAGTGCTGTTCACGGTTAACTTGGGGTATTGAGTTTCATGATTTATTGAAAGAAGCAATTGGAAATCAATTTGAATGCAAGTGTGTCATGTGTGGAGAAGAACCCTCTAGTTAGCCCATCATTCATCAATTCACCTAATTTAGTCTAAAGAATCTGTTTTCTTTGTCCTTGTCTTAATTTACTTAATTTTCGTCAAAACCAATTCCCCCATTAATTTAAAGTGTTAGATTAGTTAGAAATCAATTTAGTTGATGTTTTTAAGTGTTTTGAGTCAAGTGATAACTTAATTTCGTCCAGATTTGAGTATAGTGTTCAAAATTGCCCAGAAAGTGTGTTTAAGGCAGTTTTGAGTGTTTGTTTGCTGTTTTGAGTCTTTTGGTTTGTTTTGGTGTTTTATAGTTTAGTTTTGCATTCTTTGAGTCTAGTTTAGTGTTTAAACTTTGTTTTTACGATTTTGAGTCAGTTTAGAGTGTTTAGCAATCCCTCCTAATCCCCGGTTTAAGAACGATCCCTACTTACATATCTACTACAATTGTCAACAAAAGGGTTTAATTTGTGTGTTAAGTAATTTTCGCATCAATGATCTCATGAATGGAATGCCACTACTTAGACGTGAGAACTAGGGATACCATATGCTCAAACCCATTTTAAACTCCACATATTGAAACACATAACAATCAAGATAGAAGTCTAAGGGTTGTAACAGGGCTAAGGTATTGGCTAATAAAGAAAGGTAAGGATAACAAAAGTTCTTAAAGCAATAGTAAGCAAAGTAATGAATTGAACACTTAGAATTCACTTTTGAATGCAAAAATCAACTTTTAATAGCAAGGGAAGATTCACACAAAACTTAGGACCGGATTCAAACTTTTGGACCCTTTCTTCAACAACCAATACTTCTGACTTATTTTCAACTCTTTTTTTTTTTTTTTTTTTTTCTTTTCGTCTTCTTTCTCTTCTTTTTCACATTTTTTCTTTCTTTCTTTTTTTCTTTCTTTTTCCCGTGCCTCCTTTAAGACTTTGGCACACACATACACAAAAAAATCCCTTCCCCCACACTTGTTTTCTGCAAGAATGTCACTCAAAAAGAATTCCTTCTAAGTCATGCTCCACTATACTTCAAGATTAGGGCTATGGGAAGTCCTATTCTAGGCTACGTAAGGGGGATGTGGTTAACAAAGAAAATAGGCTAAATGAGGCTCAAAGGGCTAATCCTACAATACAAATGACAAGGGTGGATTCGGCTATTTGGCTATGGTGGTGCCTACTAAACAACTTCATCTTGCTATTTGTTTTGCTAATCAATTTCATGCTTTGAATGAAACGAGTATGAGTTCTAGTATTTGGAACTATAGTGATAAAACGCATTCTAAGTAGCAACCAAGCAAAGGATGATGAGATCATGCAACGACTTTAGAAAACAAGAAATTAAGATTAATAACTCTCCAAAGAACGTTTAGGCTCAAGTCTCTCAGGGTTGTAGCGTTAGTTTGAGTTTCTTCCTTCAAGCATGTTACAAAAACTGATTTTTTCTTTTGTGATTACATGTGAATTCGTAAATGTCAACTACAACTAAGCATAAACCAAAGAGTATATCAAACTTCCCTCCATGTTTGTAACTTTCTGTAATAGTCATGCAATTACAAACCAAATCCTCACCATTGTGTTGGAAGGTATCCTAAGGCACAAACAAACATAAAAATAAAAAACGACTCCAAAAACAACTCCTTTTGGGTTTTTAAAACACTTTTTTCGATATTTTTTTCAAAATTTTCGTATTTTCTGATCAAAATACATTAAAACACTTCAAAACACACTACAAACACTTAGAAACAATGAGAAACAACATTAGAAGTGATAGGTGAAAAAATCCCACGAAAATCATGCAAAAACAACTTATTTATCCCCACCCTCCCCCCCCCCCCCCCCCCCACACTTAAACCAAACATTGTCCTCAATGTTTTAAGCATAGACTCACAAGCAAACAAACAAATAACACAACTAACAACATGACAGCATGGCAAAGTAAAAGCAATAAAGAGAAGGGTTTAAGAACGCAAATCTGGTTGTGGAGCTAGAGTTCCATCGTCTCCTCGTTTGAACACATGGGTTGCCTCCCAAGAAGCGCTTGCTTTAACGTCTTCCAACCGGATGATACTTCATTTTAATCTCCAATAGGGCTCACGGCATGGAGGGATATATCCTCCACTCCATGCTCCTCAAAGTGCTCATAGTATGGCTCAATGAATGGCAGGGGATAGTGATCCTCCCTGATTGTGGTGTTTGGGTTCCTAAAGTCCATGTAAATGCTCCCACCACCTTGAAATTGATTGGGTACCTGCACCAAAGAAGGTAACAACCTATTAGTTGAAATGGGAATTGGAATTGGGATTGGAGACTTACTAGGATGTTGTGGCAACGCCCCTAGGGCAGCCACCATCTCGCCAATTTTATCACTAGGCACGGCCATATTGGTGTTTTTAGGGTAGTGGCGTGCTCCTTGTGCTCCACTCCAATTCCTTCCTCGATAGTGGTTCTAGATGCATCCTTCTTGATTGGTGTTGAACGTTCCTGGCCTAAATTTTTAATTATACCAATGGCAAAACAAGAACGAACATCATTAATATTCTTAATGGATTCAGAAACTTTAAAGTTAATCATATCACCACCAAATTTCATAGTTAAGGCTCCCTTGGCCACGTCAATCTTGGTGTAGGCTGTTTTCATGAAAGGTCATCCAAGTAAGAGTGGCGATGGTGGAGAGTGGGTTGAATCCTCCATGTCAAGCACATAGAAATCTGCAGGAAAAATCAAGTGGTCTACCTGCACCAAAACATCTTCCAAAACAACTCTCGGGTATGCATTAAATCGATCGGCTAATTGAATAATAACACCATCATTTTTAAGCTCTCCTAGATTCATAGATGCATAAATAGAGTATGGCATGACATTAATTGCTGCACCTAAATCTAGCATAGCATGTTCAAACCTTGTATTACCAATCACACAAGGGATAATGAAACTACCTGGTTCTTTGCATTTAGGTGGCAGCTTTCTTTGCAACATTGCAGAGACATTCTCACTTACATGTACCACCTCTTTCTCCCGAATCCGTTTCCTTGTTGTACAAATCTTCTTCAAAAACTTAGCGTACTTCGAAATTTGCTTTATTGCATCAAGGAGCGGGATATTGACATGCACTTTCCTAAACATCTCCAGGATGTCGTTTTCATCCTCCTCTATCTTTGATTGCGTAAACTTGCTAGGGAAAGGCACATTTGGTGGAATCACATTAGAAACAATTGAGTTTGGACCTACCTTACATTTGTTGGACGGCCTAGGAGCTTGAAGTGGTTGCGGCAAAGGTTGCTGCACCCTTGCCGTGACTTTGCCCTTGCTCTCTTCCTCTTGTAGCAGCCTTTCATCCTCTTCTTGGCTTGATTTTGGTGGTTGTGGGGTGGTTCCAACTTCCTTGCCACTTCTTAAGGTGATTGCATTGGCAGTTTCAAAGCCTCCATTCGGATTAACAATTGTTGAACTAGGCAATTTTCCTTGGTATCAGAATTGTCCTACAAACTCCGCTATTTGCCCAATTTGTTTCTCCACCTGGTCCACCCTTTTGTGTTGATTTTGCATCACTTTGTTTTGATTTTCTTGCCCTTGAGACAAATTGGTAAGTAACTTAATAAGTGTATCATTGTCCAAAGACGTACCTGAGTTTGGTTGGGCAGATTGTGGTGGAAGTTGTGGTGGTGCGTATGGCCTTTGATAGAGCCCAGGGGGTGGCTGTCTATATCCTCCTTGTTGTTGAGGTTGTTGAGGTTCCCTCCACTTGAAATTTGGGTGATCTCTCCATCCCGGATTGTATGTATTTGAGTATGGATCATTCCTTGGTTGATTTTGAATTTGGTACCCCACGATATGGGCACTCTCCCATCCTTCATTCTTTATCAATTAAGGACATTGATCATTGAGATGTCCTTGCATAGAGCACACTCCACATATGGCCGTACCTTGCATTTTGGATCCTTCAACAACCTGAGACACAAGCATAGTGACATTAGCTAATTGAGATTGAATTTCAGAAATTGCACTTACCTCATTCATTTGTTGTTGCCGTGGGGGGTCTCTTTGTCCAACTCCCTCGTATTGTTGTGCATTCAAGGCTCAATTTGCAATTAGGACCTTGGCAGCCACCGGTGTTTGCAATTAAGACCTTGCCAGCCATCGGTGTTTTGTCAACCAAAGCACCTCCGGCTGAAGCATCTAGCATTTGTCCCTCAATTGGAAGGAGTCCCTCGTAGAAATATTGAATTAAGAGCTGTTCCTTCATTTGATGTTGAGGACATGATGCAACTAGAGTCTTGAAACGCTCATAATACGTTGGAAAAGACTCCCCTTGATTTTGTTGAATTCCGCTAATCTTCTTCCTCAAAAGAATCACTCTTGAAGTTGGGAAGAATTTCTCTAAGAATGCTCTCTTCATGCTTTCCCAAGAAGTAATAGTCCCGAGTGCCAATTCATAGAGCCAATCCTTAGCCTTTTCCAAAAGAAAGAATGGAAAGGCTTTCATCTTCAAAATATTCCCATCGACAGTGATGGGTGTCATGCTCGAACATACCACTTCAAACTCCTTAAGGTGCTTGTTTGGATCTTCCATGGACAGCCCATGGTATTTGGGAATGTGATGCAACAAGCTTGACTTCAATTCAAACTCATCGGTCTTGCCTTGAGCCGCCCTAGGGTATTGAATGCATAATGGCACGGCATTATCTAATCGCAAGGCTGAAAGTTCTTTGATTGTTCGATTGTCCGCAACCATAGCTTGTTCTTCTTCTTCCACTTCTTCTTCTTCAGATTTGGCCTCTGAACTTAAACTAGGTGGGTTAGGTTCTGGTTGCTTCCTCTTTCTTTTCAAAGTTCGCTCAAAATCGTCGTCAAACTCTAATATATTCTCACGAACTGGATGAGAACTACGAGTCATACACTTGTACCTAGAACAAGGAAACAAAACAAATCAGCAACTCTCTTAGAAGGCACGGCACACAACCAAACACTAAGAAATAAGGCACGGCAAAAACAAAAAGAAAGAACAAATAAACACACGACACTCTTGACCTTAAGACACACTTTGACACGACACAAACACAAGGGATTAGCAAACTTGCTAATCCCCGGCAACGGCGCCAAAATTTTATGTGAAAATTATATTGACACACAAATTAAACCCTATTTGTGACAATTGTAGTATAAATGCAAGTAGGGATTGGTCTAACCGGGGATTAACTAGGGATCCTAATCTACTCTAAACTGACTTAAAACACAAAATTAAACTTTAAAACACTTACCTAGACCTATATGACTCAAAACAACTTAAAATGACTCAAAACAGCCCAAAACACTCAAATAGACTCAAACTAGACTCTAAAGGGTGATTTGGACGAAATTTAACTAACTTAGACTCAAAACACTAATTTGGACAGATTCAAACACTTTTCTAACTAATCTAACACACTTAATAAAATGGGGAATTGATTTGGCCGAAATTAATTAAAATGGACAGATTGTAAACTAAACAGATTAGGCACTAAATTAGGTGAATTGGATGGGAAAAAGGCTAGTTAGAGGGTCCTTCTCCACACATGCACATATGCAACACAAATTGATTTCCAGATTTTATCCCTTTAAACCATGAATGACAATGCCCCAAATTAATTGTGAAAAGCACAAATTAACTTTCAGATTTTCCTAGTTTCATTGAATTGGATGGAATACGCATCGACAATCAAATTATTCTTATCAAATTCCCTACATGAACTGCATAATAGAGATAAAATCAAAGATCATTAAGCTTTTTGAAAACCCTAAGCATTGACTAGGCATTCGTAACTATGAATTGCATGATACTCGTGCCTAGAATTTACTTAATACAATCATGACTAGTGATTTCCACTACTTGTGATATAAGTTCATAACGATTAGGTGAAATTCCCTTATATCCTAGCATCAAATTCATGTATGAAAACTAAGTATGCATCCTTAATCAACACACAAGAACAAGTTCTCAATAACTCAATTAAGTAAATTACATTCACAATTCAAGAAACAAAATCTGGAGGAAATCAATTCATATAAAACATATGCCCATGGCTTCGAATTCACCCCTAACTAAGAAAAACTTAGTTACACATGTTCATAACAATTGAGAAGCAAATTAAAATAAACATGGAAACGAAACAAGGGAAGAAAGAACTCCCAAATTCTCTAATGGGTGCAGATTTCTTGCGGCACAAGATGATCTTTCTCCTATGGAAGCCACAACACTCCTTCTTCTCCCTAAGAATTGCGGCACAAAGGTCTATTTCTGAATGGATGGTGTGTGGGTTGAATGAATGAATGATTTGAATGATGAATGGCTGCCTAGGGTGTCTACGGGGGTGCCGCACAATAATATGCATATATATATAACACGGCCAAAAACCCTAGCAATCAGATTTAGGGTTAAACCTAGCTGATATAAGTGTTTAGGGCCCCTAGGTTACGGCAAGGGTTTGGGAATTAAGTCCTAGCCCAATTAATCTAAGATATGGACTTATACAATCCAAATCCAAGAGAAAAAGGGCCAAATAAAATTAGAATCCAATCAGAAAAAGGTTTAAGAATTTTCGTCCAAAATTGGGCCTTCTAGAAACTAAGTGTTTTATGGCTGATTTTGGGTGTCTAGAAGGCAAAAAAGGGGCAGAGCTGCGGCACCCTTTTAGGGTCAGATAGGGCTTCTAGAAATTAGGTTTTTCGGTCCACTTGCCACTAGGATTAAGATGGAACAAGATTAGGTTAGGATAAGATAGGATATGGTTTGGATAAGATAAGGTTAGATAAGGTTTTGGATAATGTTTCCTCTTTTCTTGCACTTTCCTTATCTTCTTTGTCATGAACTTTCCTTTTCTGATTTGTAGCATGTTCCTAGCCTCTTTTGAGTCAAAATTCGTCCATCCACCTTGCTCCATATACAAGTTATCCATAATAAGCCCAAAACTGCTCTAAAAGGCTCAAAATTGCCTTTTCTTGCCAACTTTGTCATTAGGACCTACAAACAAACGAAAATAGCTTAAAACACTATAATAAGTAGTAATTAGCTCACTAAATGTAAGGAAATAACATAACTAAGTAGCATAAATGATGTGAAATATTCTAACACTCAAATTAAAACCTATTTGTGACAATTATAGTAGATATGGAAGTAGGGATCGTTCTAGACCGGGGATTAACTAGGGATGCTAATCTATATAAATAAGACTCAAAAATACTAAACTAGACTCTATAGAGTCAAAACTAACTTTAGACACTTAAAACAGCAATCAATACTCAAAAACACTCAACTTTAGACTCAATAAGTGTTTTGGACGAAAATAGAACTCAACTTGACTCAAAAGACTCAAGGAAAACAGGTTTTGACTCAAATATGAAGACTAAGTGAAATGGGGATTGTTTTTGACAAATTTTAAACTTAAAACAAGAACTTTATAGACAACACTTTTGAAAAACGAATTTAAGTAAAATAAATGGGTGAAAAGCTAGTTAGAGGGTCCTTCTCCACACATGATATATGCATACAAACCAATGTCCGGTTATTATTCCTTTAGACTATGAATGACAACGCCCCAAATTAGTTGCATAGCACAACTAACCCTCAAGTTTTCCTTATTTCATTGAATTAGATGGAATACGCATCTAAACCAAATTATCTTTTTCAAGTTCTTTATATGAGACGCATAACAAAGATACATATCAAAAGTCATTAAGTTTTGTGAAAATTATAAGCATTGACAAGGCATTCATCACTATGAAACACATGAGACTCATACCAAGCATTTACTTAACGCGATTGTGACTAGCAACCTCCACTACTTGTGAATATAAGTGAATAACTATTAAGTGAAACCCCCTTATATTCTAGCGTCAAATTCATGCATGCAAATTAAATGTTAACCCCCAACCCACATACATAAACCAGTTTTAATAACTTAGATAAGCAAATCACATTCATGCCTTAAGAAATAATAACCGGACATAATCAATTCATATAAAACATATAATCATGGCTTCAAATTCACCTCCAACTAAGAAGTTAGTTCCTCATGTTCGCAAAACAAAGATAATTAAATTTAAACATTGAACTAAGACTAAGGATAGAATACACCTAGAAACGCTCCACACTCCAATGGAAGATTTCGAACCCTCCTTGGATGGTAGATTGCACAAGTCTTCTTCTCCTTCATTCCTTGCTTGCGGCACTAGGGTGGTGTAGGGTGAATTGTGGTGTTTGATGGTTGAAAGTATGAATGAATGAATGAGTGAATGGATGCATTAAATGGTGAGACATTGGCTGTTTATATAGGCTAATTATGCACACTTAGTGAAGGACAAGGATTGCACAATCCCATGAAAAAAGGGTTAAGTCTTTGTAGAAACCAAAAGGGAAAGGGATAGAGAATTTTCGCCAGAAATTAAGGGCTTCTAGAAACTAGGTATTTTTTGGCAGAATTTAGACTTCTAGAAGGGGTAAAGGGTAGATTTCTGGACCTAAATGGATAAGGACTCATGATATAGGTGTAGAGGAAGGATTGCAACTCCTAAACCTACAAGGAATGGTCCACATGCGGCAAACAAATGGATAAGGCTTCTAGAAACTGACATAGGTGTTTAAATGTGTAATTAATCCCCTCTAATTAGCTAGATTTAAGTCCTAACTTGATTTGGATAGGATAGGATAGGATAATGTTAGAGTTAGGAAAGTATAACGTTGGTTAGGATAGGATAAGATAAGGTTGGATAAGGTTCCTTATTTCTTGTTATTTCCTTCTCTTCTTTGCATTAGGACTTCATCCACCAGATTTGTACCTTTCCTAGCCCTTCTTGACTTCAATTTCATCCATCCTCTATGCTCCATAGTTAACCTATCCAATCCATGCCCAAAAATGCTTCATTTAGCTCCAAAAAGCCCTTTCTTGCTCCTTCCGCCATTAGGACCTAAAAACTTACGAAAATAGCTTAAAAGACTAAAATAAATAGTAATTAACTCGCTAAATGCAAGGAAACAACATAACTAAGTAGCATAAATATGCTCCTATCAAATTCCCCCACACTTAGCTTTTGCTAGTCCTCGAGCAAAACGAAACAAAACAAACCAAACACAATCTAGACCTTCCAACATGTATCTCAGGAATTTCCAATGAACATGACACATTAAAGAACACCACATATATAGATTTTAGTTATCCCTACCCTCGAGCATATACTTAACCATAGTTACCACTCACTAGCTCCCATTTAATCAATTAAAACATGATTTTGAATGTACTAACATGCCTTAGAGAATCCTCCAATTCCTCACAAGATATACTCTCTATTGTCACACAGATTTTCTGACTACACTCCCTACACTAGGTATATGTCAGAAGATTGATGTAAATATGTAAACTAATACTCACATATGTCATAACAAAGAAGGCAATTTCCGGAATTATTAACTTGTATATGATCTCATGAATGGAATGCCACTACTTAGACGCGAGAACCAGGGATACCATATGCTCAAACCAATTTTAAACTCCACATATTGAAACACATAAAAATCAAGATCGAAGTCAAAGGGTTGTAATGGGGCTAAGGTATTGGCTAACAAAGAAAGGTAAGGATAAACAAAAGTTCTTAAAGCAATAGTAAGCAAAGTAATGAAATAAACACTTAGAATTCACTTTTGAACACAGAAACCAACTTTAAACATGAAGGGAAGATTCACACATAACTTAGGGTCAAATTCAGGTCAAATTCAAACTTTTGGACCCTTTCTTCAACAATCAACACTTGTGAGTTCATTCTCACTTATTTTCAACTCTTTTTCTTTCTTTTCTTCAACTTTTTCTTCTTTTTTCTTTCTTTTTCACGTTTTTTTTTTTTTTTTTTTTCGTGCCCCAATCTTTCCTTTGGCACATAAATCATCCATCCCCCTAGATTCCCACGAAAATCCTTCCCCCACACTTGTTTTTCTGCAATTTTTAGATCAAAAGGAATTCCTTCTAAGTCATGCTTCACTATACTTTAAGAACAAGGGTATGGATAGTCCTATTCTAGGCTAGGTAGGGATAATGTGGGCTAACAAAAACAATAGGCTAACAAAGGCTCAAAGGGGTTGACATACAATACATATGCAAAGGGTAAGGCTTTTTGGCTCTGGTTTAACTAAACAACTTCATCTTGTTTTATGTTATGCACTCAATTTTATGCTTTGAATGAAATGGGCATGAGTTCTAGGATTTGGAACTATAGTGATGAAACGCATTATAAGTAGCAACCAAGCAAAGAATAATGAGATCATGCAACGACTTTAGAAAACAAAAAATCAAGATTAATAACTCTCCAAATAAAGTTTAGGCTCAAGTCTCTCAGGGTTGTAGCATTAGTTTGAGTTTCTTCCTTCAAGCATGTTACAAAAACTGATTTCTTTTTTTTTTTTCCTTTGTGATTACATGTGAATTCGTAAATGTCAACTACACCTAAGCATAAACCAAAGAGCATATCAAACTTCCATCCATGTTTGTAACTTTCTTTAATAGTCATGCAATTAAAAACCAAATCCTCATCATTGTGTTGGAAGGTATCCTAAGACACAAACAAACATAAAAACAAAAACAACTCTTTTTGGGTTTTTAAAACGTTCTTTTTCGTTTTTTTTTTTCAAATTTTCGGATTTTCTGTTATGGACACATAAAAACACTTCAAAACACACTAAAAACACTTAAAAACAGTGAAGAACAACTTTAGAAATGATAGGTGATAAAATCCCACGAATTTTTATGAAAAACACTTTGTTTACCCCCCCCCCCCCCCCCCACACGTAAACCAAACATTGTACCCAATGTTTTAAGTGTAGACTCACAAACAAACAACCAAATAACACAACTATCAAACACGACAAACATGGCAAAATAAAAGTAATAAAGAGTAGGGTTTAGGAATGCAAATCTGGTTGTAGAGCTAGAGATTCCTAGGTCTTCTTTATTTGAACGCATGGGTTGCCTCCCAAGAAGCACTTGCTTTAACATCTTCCAGCCGGACGATCCTTCCTCTTAAGCTTCATTTGGGCCCACGGCATGGAAGCTTGCACCATCCACGACATGTTGTTCAAATTTCTCATAGTATGGCTCAATGAATGGGAGGGGATAGTGATCCTCCCTGATTGTGGTGTTTTGGTTCCTATAGTCCATGTAGACGCTCCTACCACCTTGAAATCAATTTGGAACCTGCACCAAAGAAGATAGCAACCTATTAGTTGAAATGGGAATTGGAATTGGGATTGGAGACTTACTAGGATGTTGCGACAATGCCCCTAGGGCAGCCACCATCTCGCCAATTTTATCCTTAGGCACGGCCAGATTGGGTGTTTGTAGGGTAGTGGCGTGCTCCTTGTGCTCCCCTCCAATTCCTTCCTCGATGGTGGTTCTAGATGCATCCTTCTTGATTGGTGTTGAACGTTCCTGCCCTATATTGTTAATTATACCAATGGCAAAAGAAGAACGAACATCATTAGGATTCTCAATGGATTCAGAAACTTTAAAGTTAATCATATCACCACCAAACTCCATAGTTAAGGCTCCCTTGGCCACATCAATCTTGGTGTGGGCTGTTTTCATGAAAGGTCGTCCAAGTAAGAGTGGCGATGGTGGAGAGTGGGTTGAATCCTCCATGTCAAGCACATAGAAATCTGCAGGAAAAATTAAGTGGTCTACCTGCACCAAAACATCTTCCAAAACTCCTCTCGGGTATACATTAGATCGATCAGCTAATTGAATAATAACAACATCATTTTTAAGCTCTCCTAGATTCATAGATGCATAAACAGAGTATGGCATGACATTAATTGATGCACCTAAATCTAGCATATCATGTTCGAACCTTGTATTACCAATTACACAAGGGATAGTGAAACTACCTGGATCTTTGCATTTAGGTGGAAACTTTCTTTGCAACATTGCAGAGACATTATCACTTACATGTACCACCTCTTTCCCCCGAATCCGTTTCCTTGTTGTACAAATCTTCCTCAAAAACTTAGCGTACTTCGGAATTTGCTTTATTGCATCAAGGAGCTGGATATTGACTTGAACCTTCCTAAACGTCTCCAGGATGTCTTTTTCATCCTCCTCTGTCTTAGATTTCATAAACCTGCTAGGAAAGGGCACATTTAGTGGAATAGAACTAGACAAATTCGAATTTGGACTCACCTTGGTGGTTTGGGATGATTTTGGTGCACTAGAGGGTTGCAGCAAGGTTTTGGCTTCCTTTGCCGTGGTCTTTGCTCCCTGTTCTTCTTCTTGCAGCAGCTTTTTCTCCTCATTAAGGCTTTGTTTGGATGGTTTTAGATGCTTTCCAAGCTCCATACCACTTCTCAACGTAATGGCCTTGGCGATTTCAAAGCTTCCCTTTGGATTAACAATGGTTGAACTAGGAAGTTTGCCTTGTTCTCTAAACTGCCCAAGGAACTCTGAAATCTGCCCTATTTGCTTCTTTATGTCACTCATCTCTTTTTCTTGGTTCGCTATTCTATTATTTTGATTTTGTAATCCCTGCGATATAGAAGTTAGTAATTGAAAAGTTTCATCATTATCAATTAGCGAACCTGAGTTTTGTTGGGCAGTTTGTGATTGAGGCTCAGATTGTGCAAATGGCCTTTGGTATATCCCAGGGGGTGGCTGTCGAATTCCTCCTTGTTGTTGAGGTTGTTGAGGTTCCCTCCACTTGAAATTTGGATGATCTCTCCATCCTGGATTGTATGTATTTGAGTATGGATCATTCCTTGGTTGATTTTGACTTTGGTACCCCACGGCATGGGCACTCTCCCATCCTCCATTCTCTATCAATTGAGGACATTGATCATTGCGATGCCCTTGCATAGAGCACACTCCACATATGGCCGCACCTTGCATTTTGGATCCTTCAACAACCTGAGACACAAGCATAGTGAGATTAACTAATTGAGATTGAATTTCAAAAATTGCACTTACCTCATTCACTTGTTGTTGCCATGGGGGGTCTCTTTGTCCAACTTCCTCGTATTGTTGTGCATTCAAGGCTCGATTTGCAATTAGGACCTTGGCAGCCACCGGTGTTTTGTCAACCAAAGCACCTCCCGCTGAAGCATCAAGCATCTGTCTCTTAATTGAAAGGAGTCTTTCGTAAAAGTATTGAATTAGAAGCTCTTCCTTCATTTGGTGTTGTGAGCAAGATGCAACAAGGGCTTTGAAACGCTCATAATATGTTGGAAAGGATTCTCCTTGGTTTTGTTGAATTCCGCTAATCTTCTTCCTTAAAAGAATTACTCTTGAAGTTGGGAAGAATTTCTCCAAGAACGCTCGTTTCATACTTTCCCAAGAAGTAACGGTTCCGGGCTCCAATTCGTATAGCCAATCTTTAGCCTTTTCTAAAAGAAAGAATGGAAAGGCTTTCATCTTCAAAATATTCCCATCCACGTTAATGGGTGTCATGCTTGAGCATACAACTTCAAACTCCTTCAAATGCTTGTTTGGATCTTCCATGGACAGCCCATGGTATTTGGGAATATGATGCAGCAAGCTTGACTTTAATTCAAACTCATCGGTCTTGTCCGAGGCTGCCATAGGATATTGAATGAAAATAGGCACGGCATTGTCCAACCCCGAGGCCGAAAGTTCTTTGATTGTTCGATTGTCCACCGCCATGCTTTCTTCTTCTTCAAATTCAGATTCGGACTCTGAACTTGAACTAGGTGGATTGGATTCTGGTTGCTTCCTCTTTCTTCTCAAAGTTCATTCAAAATCGTCGTCAAATTCCAATATGTTTGCACGAATGGGTTGAGAATGACGAGTCATAAACTAGTACCTTAAGACTCACTTTGACACGACACAAACAAAAGGGATTAGCAATTTTGCTAATCCTCGGCAACAGCGCCAAAATTTGATGTGAAATATTCTAACACTCAAATTAAACCCTATTTGTGACAATTGTAGTAGATATGTAAGTAGGGATCGTTCTAGACCAGGGATTAACTAGGGATGCTAATCTATATAAATAAGACTCAAAAATACTAAACTAGACTCTATAGAGTCAAAACTAACTTTAGACACTTAAAACAGCTTGAGTCAAAGGACTCAAGGATGGACGAAAATAGAACTCAACTTGACTCAAAGGACTCAAGGAAAACAGGTTTTAACTCAAATATGAAGACTAAGTGAAATGGGGATTGTTTTTGACGAATTTTAAACTTAAAACAAGAACTTTATAGAAAACACTTTTGAAAAACGAATTTAAGTAAAATAAATGGGTGAAAAGCTAGTTAGAGGGTCCTTCTCCACACATGATATATGCATACAAACCAATGTCCAGTTATTATTCCTTTAGGCTATGAATGACAACGCCCCAAATTAGTTGCATAGCACAACTAACCCTCAAGTTTTCCTTATTTCATTGAATTAGATGGAATACGCATCTAAACCAAATTATCTTTTTCAAGTTCTTTATATGAGACGCATAACAAAGATACATATCAAAAGTCATTAAGTTTTGTGAAAACTATAAGCATTGACAAGGCATTCATCACTATGAAACACATGAGACTCATACCAAGGATTTACTTAACGCGATTGTGACTAGCAACCTCCACTACTTGTGAATATAAGTGAATAACTATTACGTGAAACCCCCTTATATTCTAGCGTCAAATTCATACATGCAAATTAAGTGTTAACCCCCCCAACCCACTTACATAAACCAGTTTTAATAACTTAGATAAGCAAATCACATTCATGCCTTAAGAAATAATAACTTGACGTAATCAATTCATATAAAACATATAATCATGGCTTCAAATTCACCTCCAACTAAGAAATTAGTTCCTCATGTTCGCAAAACAAAGATAATTAAATTTAAACATTGAACTAAGACTAAGGATAGAACACGCCTAGAAACGCTCCACACTCCAATGGCAGATTTTGAACCCTCCTTGGATGGTAGATTGCACTAGTCTTCTTCTCCTTCCTTCCTTGCTCGTGCACTAGGGTGGTGTAGGGTGAATTGTGGTGTTTGATGGCTGAAAGTATGAATGAATGAATGAGTGAATGGATGCATTAAATGGTGAGACATTGGTTGTTTATATAGGCTAATTATGCACACTTAGTGAAGGACAAGGATTGCACAATCCCATGAAAAAAGGGTTAAGTCTTTGTAGAAACCAAAAGGGAAAGGGATAGGGAATTTTCGCCAGAAATTAAGGGCTTCTAGAAACTAGGTATTTTTTGGCAGAATTTAGACTTCTAGAAGGGCTAAAGGGTAGATTTCTGGACCTAAATGGATAAGGACTCATGATATAGTTGTAGAGGAAGGATTGCAACTCCTAAACCTACAAGGAATGGTCCACATGCGGCAAACAAGTGGATAAGGCTTTTAGAAACTGAAATAGGTGTTTAAATGTGTAAGTAATCCCCTCAAATTAGCTAGATTTAAGTCCTAACCTGATTTGGATAGGATAGGATAGGATAATGTTAGAGTTAGGAAAGGATAAGGTTGGTTAGGATAGGATAAGATAAGGTTGGATAAGGTTCCTTATTTCTTGCTATTTCCTTATCTTCTTTGCATTAGGACTTCATCCACCAGATTTGTACCTTTCCTAGCCCTTCTTGACTTCAATTTCATCCATCCTCTATGGTCCATAGTTGAGCTATCCAATCCATGCCCACAAATGCTCCATTTAGCTCCAAAATGCCCTTTCTTGCTCCTTTTGCCATTAGGACCTAAAAACATACGAAAATAGCTTAAAAGACTAAGATAAATAGTAATTAACTCGTTAAATGCAAGGAAACAACATAACTAAGTAGCATAAATATGCTCCTATAAATAAATATGCTCCTATCAACTCAAAAGACTCAAAAACACACTTTAGGACAGATTTGAAACAAGTAAGTAAAGGGGATTGGGTTTTGGACGAAATTAATTAAAAAAAATTAACTAAAAGACTTAAATGAGATTTGGACGAATTTGGGAAAAACTATGGATGATTAGATAGCTAGAGGATCCTTCTCCACACATAACACACTTGCATACAAATTGATTTCCAATTGCTTTCTCAATAAACCATGAACCTCAACACCCCAGATTAACCGTGACATCACTAATTAACCCTCAGATTTTCCTTTAGTTATTGGATTGGATGACATCATTCGATAACCCAAAGCATTCTTCAAAAGTCCCCTACATGACATCATAATAGAGATACAATCAAAGATCATTACGTTCTATGAAAATCATAAGTATTGACAAAGCACTTGTTACTATGACATCATGATACTCATGCTAGGAATGTACTTAACATGATTGTGAAAACAACCTTAACTACTTGTGAATTTATGTTTGTAACGATTATGTGAAACTCCCTTATATTCTAGCACCAAATTCATGCATGCAAACTAAGTGTGCACCCTTAATCAACAAACAAGAATAAGTTATCCATCAAACGGTTAAGTAAACTGCTTCATGATAGGAGCTTATTTAAGCAACTTAGTTAGCTTGTTTTTTGTGCATTTATGTTGTTAGTTCGTAGTTATTTTAGTAGTTTAAGCTATTTTCATGTGTTTTTAGGTTCATATGGCTAAGGAAGCATAAAGGTGCATTTTGGAGCAAAATTTGGGCTTGGAATGGATAGCATGTGCTTGGAGCAAAAGGAATGGACGAAATTGAAGACCTAAAGGTGTGAGGATTCCTAATCAAAAGAGGATTCCTAATCAAAAGAGGATTCCTAATCACAAGAGGATTCCTAATTAAAAGAGGAATCCTAGTCAAAGAAGGTTTCCTACTTGAAGTAGGAAAGTTAAGCCAAGGTTTCCTATTTTGGTTTAACCTTTCCTTATCCTTAAAGGCTCCTTGTTTCACCAACATTGAAGACTTCTATACATTCTAGGACATAAACCAAACTTCCTTGCAACATAACAAGCCTTGCCGTGCACCCCATTAACTTTCCCTTCCTTGTCGTGCAAGGGAGGTCCTTGTTTCCTACTCTAAGTCATTAAAACACATTCCCTTTTCATCTCAATCTCAGCCACACCTCACATACCTTTTCTATCCCAAAATCCTTGCTTAGTTTCAGAATTAAATCACATTCCCTTTTTCCTATCCTTTACAACAAGTTCCATCATTTTCCCTTTTAATTTCTGACTTTATGACTCCTTTTCCTGATGGATTTGGGGTCTAAATCCTTTCCTAAACTATGTAATAAACTCTAGGGATCCTTGCTTCCAAATAAATACCAAGGCCGCACCTTTTATTCACCCTAATCACTCTCATACACAACCTGTCATCATTCATAGAAACAAACCTTCTTGGCCGCAGCCTTCCAACCATTCTTCCACCATTCATTCACATTCATACTTTCATCCAAGCATCCATACACCATTCCCAACCTTTGCCGCACCACCCTACCATCCTAAATCCATTCACAACCCAGAAAATCATCCACAAATCACCCTAGACTCTTGTGCCGTGACTTTGCAAGGAAAAGGAGAAGAAAGAAGAAGCCTTGGACGTTTATGCATTCAAGTTGGAGTGTTGGAACGTTTTTAGGTGTAATCTATCCTTTGTTTTCAATGTTTAATTCTATGTTCCTTTGTTTTGTTGTGAACATGAGAGGCTAAACTCGTTTTAGCTAGGGGATGCTTTGAAACCATGATTATATTTATGATATGAATTGATTAAGTCCAGTTGTGATTTCATCAATTGTGAATGCAATTTACTTAACCGTTTGATGGATAACTTATTCTTGTATGTTGGTTAGGGAGGCCTACTTAATTTGCATGCTTGAATTTGGTGCTGCAATATAAGGGAGTTTCACATAATCGTTTGATAGGAGCATATTTATGCGACTTAATTGGCTTGTTCTTGTGCATTTATGTTGTGTTTCCTTAGTTATTTTAGTGTTTAAAGTCACTTTTGTGTGTTTTCAGGTTATAAAGCCAAAGTGTGCAAGAAGATGCAAATTGGAGTGTTTTGGAGCAAAAGAAGAATGAATGAGTTGAAGACTTGAAGAAATATGAATTCCTAATTGAAGTGGATTCCTACTCCAACAAGGATTCCTACTTGAAGTAGGAAAGTTAAGCCTAGGTTTCCCATTTTGGTAACCTTTCCTAATCTTAAAAGTCCTTATTTTCCAGCCACTTTGAAGGCCTTGTATGCACTTTAGGACACAAAACAAAGGCCCTAGACCACCACTATACCTTTGCCGCACCTTTCCCCTTCTCCCCATCCCTTGCCGTGCAAGGGGGGGGGGCAATTATGTCTTATTTTATGCACTTAAACACATGCCCCTTTCTAAATAAAACCCTAGCCGCACATTGCAGCCAATTCCCTTTTTAATTTCTGATTTAATTTCCTAATTCTAGCAGCCTTTGACTTAATTTTAGTTAATAAAAATAAGCTAGGGTTTTAATTTCTGAAACCCTATATATTCTTGCACTTAGCCGCACCCTAGGATCTTTTTCATTCATTCTTTCATCATTCAGCCACAAAACCCTCTCTGCTGCAGCCACCATCACCCTAATACCTTCAATCCGCAACTCCCATCCATTCCAGCCACTTTCCACTCTCTGCCGCAGTCTTCCCACCATTGCAGCCACTTTAAATCATCCATCCAAACCTCCCTCCACCACCACTAAGCCTTACCGCAACCCTTTACCACCCTAAATCCATTCCTAAACCAAAATCACATCCAAAAACCCCCAAAAACCTCTCTACCGCAGCAAGAAGAAGAAGAAAGAGGAGCTTGACGTGCAGAAATTCAAAGTGGAATTGTTGGGCGTTTTAGGTGTAATCAATCTTTTGTTCTCTATGTTTAATTTCAATTTTGTTTCTCTTTCTGTGAACATGAAAGGCTAAATCCCTAGTTAGCTAGGGGGTGATTCAAAACCATGTTTATGCTTGCAATATAAATTGATTACCTTCAGTTGGAATTTCATGAGTTGTGGATTCAATTTGTTTAACTACTTGATTGATAACTTATTTGTGTATGTTTATTGAGAGTGCACGCTTAGTTTTCATGCATGAATATGATGCTAGAATATAAGTGAGTTTCACCTAATAGTTACAAAAATTCACAAGTAGTGGAGGTCGCTTATAAACGATCGCGTTAAATGAATTCTTGGCACTAGTTTCATGCTCATCATAGTAACGAATGCCTCGTCAACACTTAAAGTTTTCATGTTGCTTAATGATCTTTGATTGTATCTTTATTGTGCTTTTCACGTAAAGGACTTTTGGAGAATGTTTTGAATTGTTGTATGCGCTGTCCCATCCAATTCATTAACTTAAGGAGAACTTGAAGGTTAATTTAAGCGAACCTAATTAACCCGGGGTGTTGAGTTTCATGATTCATCGAAAGACCAACTAAAAATCATCTTGTATGCAAGTGTGACATGTGTGGAGAAGAGCCTTCTAGCTAGCATTCCATCCATATTTTCATCAAATTCGTATTTACAATCTGTTTTAATTACAATTTGTGCTCTTTGTTTTAATTTCATCAAAACTAAATCCCCCTTTACTTTAGTGTTCAATTTAGTTAGAAAGTGTCTTAGTTTGTGTTTCTAAGTGTTTTGATTCAAGTTATAACCCAAATTCGTCCAAAATAGGTTAGGTGTTCAAAACTGCCCAGATTGTGTTTTTAAGGCAGTTTTGAGTGTTTTGTTGCTGTTTTGAGTCTTTTGGTTTGTTTTAGTGTTTTAGTGGTTAGTTTTGCATTCTTTGAGTCTAGTTTAGTGTTTTTAACCTTTGTTTTATGTATTTGAGTCAGTTTTCAAGTGATTTAGCAATCCCTCCAAATCCCCGGTTTAGAACGATCCCTACTTATACATATACTACAATTGTCAAAAGAGGGTTTTAATTTGTGTGCTTATATATTTCGCATCAAATTTTTGGCGCCGTTGCCGGGGATTAGCAACTTTGCTAATCCCTTGGATTGTTTACTTTCTGTTTATTTTAGTTTGTTAAAGTTTCTAACCTTGTTTTGTTTTTCTTGTTTTTGGTACTAGTGTATGACTCGGAGTTCTCAACCGATTCGTGAGCATATCTTGGACTTTGACAGCGATTTCGAGAGGACTTTGAGAGGAAAGAGGAAGCAACACGAATCAAATCCACCAAGCCCGGAACCTGACCTTGAAGAACAAGTCCTAGAAGAAGAAGAAGGGGCCACGGCAAGGATTTTTGAAGAACCACAAGGCATGGCCATGGACAACCGGACACTCAAGGAGCTTTCTGCTTCGAGATTGGATAATGCCGCACCTTTGTGTATCCAATATCCCCCACCTGCCCAAGGTAAGACCAAAGAGTTCGAGTTGAAGTCAAGTTTGCTCCACCACATTCCAAAATACCATGGGTTGTCCGTGGAGGATCCGAACAAGCATGTGAAAGAATTCGAGGTGGTGTGTTCAAGCATGACTCCCGTCAACGTCGATGGAAGTATTTTGAAGATGAAGGCTTTTCCATTCTCTTTAATGGACAAAGCCAAAGATTGGTTGTATGAATTAGCTCCCGTAATCGTCACATCATTGGAGAGTATGAAGAGGGCATTTTTGGAGAAGTTTTTCCCAACTTCTCGAATCATCCTTCTACGTAAAAGGATAAGTGGAATTCAGCAAGAAGAAGGTGAGTCTTTTCCTACATATTATGAACGTTTTAAATCACTTGTTGCTTCTTGTCCACAGCATCAGATGAAGGAGGAGTTACTTTTACAATACTTTTACGAGGGGCTCCTACCAATTGAACGTCAAATGCTCGATGCCTCGGCAGACGGAGCATTGGTGGACAAGACACCCATGGCTGCCAAAGTCTTAATTGCTAATCGAGCGTTGAACGCTCAACAATACGAAGGAGTAGGCCAAAGAGGACCCCCACGGCAGCAAGTTCATGAGGTAAGTTCCACACCCGACATTCATTCACAATTAGCTAATCTTACTTCCATTGTGTCTCAGATGGCCGAAGGAATGAGGATGCAAGGACCAATTGTATGCGGAGTGTGTTCTATCCAAGGACATGCTTCTGAGAAGTGCCCACAACTAATTGAAAATGGTGGATGGGAAAGCGCAAATGCAATTGGATTTCAAGGCCAAAACCAACCAAGGAACGATCCATATTCTAACACATATAATCCAGGTTGGAGAGACCACCCAAACTTCAAGTGAAGGGAGCCCCAACAACCACCACAACAAGGAGGCTTTAGACAACAACCCCCGGGTTTCTTCACTAAGCCATACGCACCCACACATGCTCCACAACAATCTGCCCCAAATGCATCAGGTACATCCCTAGACAATGATACACTTCTTAAGTTACTAACTAATTTGTCTCAGGGGCAAGAGAATCAAGCCAAAGCCATGGAAAATCAAGACAAAAGGGTGGATCAGTTGGAGAAACAAATTGGGCAGATTGCAGATTTTGTAGGGAAATTTCGTGACCAAGGCCAACTTCCTAGTTCTACCATTCCAAACCCAAAGGGATGCTTCGAAAGTGCAAAGGCCATACTCTTGAGAAGTGGAAAAGAAGTTGGGGCAGGTCCTACACCATCACCATCAGGTTCCAAAGAGGATGAAAAACTGGAAATCGAAGAGGAGGAAGCAAGCCAACCCACGACAAAGGTGGAAACACCTTTGCCGCAAGTTCCTAGTGACCCCAAACTGTCCAATTTGTCCAAAAAGGGTAAGAATGTGTCAAATTCGGTTCCTACTAATGTTTTTCCTTTGAATGTGCCTTTTCCTAGTAGGTTCATGCAAACAAAGAAAGAAGAAGCCGAGAAGGACATCCTTGAGACATTTAGGAAAGTTCAAGTTAACATACCCCTCTTGGATGCAATCAAGCAAGTCCCGAGATACGCCAAGTTTTTAAAGGAGCTTTGCACCACTAGGAAGAGGATGTCGACCAAAGAGGTGGTAAAGGTAGGTGAAAATGTCTCCGCCATCTTGCAACGCAAATTACCCCCCAAATGCAAAGATCCGGGTAGTTTTACCATTCCTTGTGTCATAGGTAACACTCGTTTTGAATCTGCCATGCTAGACCTAGGTGCCTCTATAAATGTCATGCCATATTCAATTTATGCATCTATGAACCTAGGAGTATTGAAATATGATGGTGTGATCATACAATTGGCCGATAAATCTAATGCCTATCCAAAGGGAGTTTTGGAAGATGTGTTAGTGCAGGTAAATCATTTAATCTTTCCGGCGGACTTCTATGTGCTCGAGATGGATGAATCTGACCATGCCCCTTCGTTGCCAATCCTCCTTGGACGGCTTGGACGGCCATTCATGAAGACGGCTCGGACGAAGATTGATGTGTTTAATGGAACTTTGTCCATGGAATTTGATGGGGAAGTTGTTAATTTTAATCTTTCTGATTCTATTAAGTATCCTAGTGAGGATCATTCATGTTTCTCCATTGATACAATTGACTCTTTGGCGCAGGGATACCTTGAAGAGTTGAACGCCGATGCACTTGAAAATGTCATTACACGAAGCATGAAACTCAAAACCAAGGGAGGGGGATTGTTACTAGCCCACGGCACACACACTCTATTGCATGCCGTGCCTCCTAGGGAGGAATTCATGGAGTTGGTTGCTGCCCTTGAGTCATTGCCTAAGCACGATGGTAAGTCTTCTCACTTTGAGTCAATTCCCATTTCGACTAACAAGTTGCTTCCATCCATAGTTCAGGCACCTACCCTTGATCTCAAACCACTACCTAGCCATTTGAAGTACATTTTCTTGGGAGAAAATGAGACCTTACTTGCCATTATTTCTTCATCACTCACGGCACAAGAAGAAGAGAAACTAGTGCGTGTTTTAAAAGAGTACAAATCTGCCCTAGGTTGGACCTTGGCCGATATCAAAGGTATTAGTCCCACAACATGTATGCATCACATATTTCTTGAGGAGGGGGCCAAACCAACTAGAGAGGCTCAACGCCGTCTCAACCCTCCGATGATGGAAGTGGTGAAAAATGAGATAATCAAACTCCTTGATTGTGGAGTGATTTACCCCATCTCCGATAGCCGTTGGGTTTCACCTATCCAATGTGTTCCCAGGAAATCTGGAGTGACGGTTGTGGAGAATGCGGAGAATGAGCTTGTGCCCACCCGAATCCAAACCGGTTGGCGTGTATGCATTGATTATAGGAAGATAAACGCCACCACAAGGAAGGACCACTTCCCATTGCCGTTCCTAGATCAAATGCTTGAGAGGTTAGCGGGTCATTCATTTTATTGCTTTCTTGATGGATATTCTGGTTATAATCAAATCGTTATTGCCCCGGATGATCAAGAAAAGACCACTTTTACTTGTCCATTTGGAACGTTTGCATATCGACGCATGCCATTCGGTTTGTGTAATGCTCCTGCCACGTTTCAAAGGTGTATGGTTAGCATATTTTCTGATTATGTTGAGAGGATTATTGAGATATTCATGGATGACTTTAGTGTGTTTGGTGATTCCTTTGATCATTGTTTGGCTAATCTCACTTTAATCTTGAAACATTGTGTTGAAACAAACCTAGTGTTAAATTGGGAGAAATGCCACTTTATGGTTAAACAAGGTATTGTTTTGGGTCATATAATCTCTGAAAAAGGAATTGAAGTTGATAAGTCTAAAATAGATCTTGTACGCTACTTACCCTCTCCTACTTCGGTGAGAGAGGTTCGTTCTTTTCTTGGTCATGCAAGATTCTATTGACGATTTATCAAGGACTTTTCCAAGATTGCACAACCCCTATGCCGTCTCCTTCAAAAGGAAGTATCTTTCGAGTTCAACGAGGCGTGTGAGAAAGCATTCAACCATCTCAAGGACCTCCTCACCACGGCACCAATCATCACTCCACCAGATTGGTCCATTCCCTTTGAATTGATGTGTGATGCATCGGATTATGCCCTTGGAGCTGTTTTGGGCCAAAGGAAAAACAAACAGCCACATGTTATTTATTATGCTTCACGCACTTTAAATGATGCTCAATTGAATTATTCTACAACTGAAAAAGAACTTTTGGCGATTGTATTTGCATTAGATAAGTTTAGATCATATCTAATTGGTACTAAAGTAATTGTTTTCACTGACCACGCAGCCTTGAAGTATCTTCTCACCAAAATGGAGGCCAAACCAAGGCTCATTCGTTGGATGCTCATACTTCAAGAATTCGACATTGAAATTAGGGACAAGAAGGGATGTGAAAACGTGGTGGCTGACCACCTAAGTCAAATGGTGCGTGAAGAAGAGGCCCTCCCCATTTCAGAAACGTTTCCGGATGAACAACTTCTGTCCGTTGAGGTAAGTACCCCTTGGTATGCCAATTTGGTCAATTTTTTGGTGTCTAAGCAAGTTCCTAACACCTTAAGCAAGGCCCAACGTGATAAACTAAAAAAGGATGCACGTTTTTATGTTTGGGACGACCCTTATTTGTGGAAAATCTACCCGGATCAGATTGTGCATCGTTGTGTTCATGAATCTGAGTTTAATTCCATTTTGAGTTTTTGCCATACATATGCATGTGGTGGACACTTTGGCACACAACGCACAGCGTTTAAGGTTCTTGAAAGTGGTTTTTATTGGCCTACATTGTTTAGAGATGCTAGGGCTTTTTGCTTAACATGTGATCGATGTCAAAGAACAGGAAGTTTAGGCCAACGAGACCAAATGCCACAAACCCCAATCCTGGTTGTTGAAATCTTTGATGTTTGGGGTATTGATTTTATGGGTCCTTTCCCTATCTCTTTTGGTTTTACTTACATTTTACTTGCGGTCGATTATGTGTCAAAGTGGGTGGAAGCTAAAGCCACCCGAACTAACGATTCTAGAGTTGTTGCAGATTTTGCAAAATCTAACATTTTCTCTAGATTTGGGATGCCTCGAGTGCTCATAAGCGATGGTGGGTCTCATTTTTGCAACCGCACCATAGCGGCGTTGCTCAAGAAGTACAACGTGCTGCATAAGGTTTCCACACCTTATCACCCCCAAATTAGTGGCCAAGCCGAAGTTTCAAATCGAGAAATAAAGCAAATCTTGGAAAAGACCGTTGGGCCAAACAGAAAAGATTGGAGTTTGCGTTTGGAGGATGCAT
Organism: Pyrus communis; assembly: GCF_041283825.1. Classification (NCBI taxonomy): domain Eukaryota; kingdom Viridiplantae; phylum Streptophyta; class Magnoliopsida; order Rosales; family Rosaceae; genus Pyrus; species Pyrus communis. The sequence goes on from NC_142569.1 coordinate 25,526,809, forward strand.
TGTGGGCGTATCGAACGGCTTACAAAACGCCCATGGGTATGTCCCCATTTCGGCTAGTCTATGGCAAGCCATGCCATCTACCCGTGGAGCTTGAACACAAGGCACATTGGGCGGTCAAGACCTTCAATATGGATGTGGACACGGCTGGAAACCATAGGAAGCTACAATTGAGCGAGCTTGAAGAGATTAGGCATGAGGCGTATGAGAATGCCCGGATTTACAAAGAGAAGACCAAGGCCGTCCAAGACAAGATGATTAGAGGCAAAACCTTCTCAATCGGGCAAAAAGTGTTGTTATTTAATTCCCGTCTTCGGTTATTCCCCGGTAAGTTACGTTCTAAGTGGGTTGGTCCATTTGTTATCACTAATGTTTTTGTGCATGGTGCAGTCCAAATACAAAGTTTGAAAACTGGACAAGAATTCAAGGTGAATGGCCTAAAGTTGAGCATGTTGTGGAAGAGATCCCATTCCATGCCGTGGGCTCCAATGGGGAATGAGCACACCATCGTCCGGCTGCAAGACGTTAAAGCAAGCGCTTCGTGGGAGGCAACCCATGTAATCACCAAGGAGAGGATGGCATTTACACTCCATAACCAGATTTGCGTCCCTAGCCTCTTCTCTTTGTTATTTCCATTCTGCCATGCTTAGTGTGTTTAGTTGCTGTTTGTTTGTTTACTTTTGTTTGGTGTGATTTTAGGCTTGAAACATTGAGGACAATGTTTGATTTAAGTGTGGGGGAATTTTGGTAACTAAGTGTTGTTGATGCAAATTCGTGGGATTTTATCACCCATAACTTCCAATGTTGTTCCTTGCTGTTTTTAAGTGTTTTTAAGCTATTTTAGAGTGTTTTAGTGTGTGTTGACTTAAAAATCCGAAAAACCCATAAAAATTTGAAAAATTGTTTCTAAAAACCCAAAAAGAGTTGTTTTTGTGTGGTTGTTTGTGTCGTAGGTTACCTTCCAACACAATGATGAGGATTTGGTTTTTAATTGCATGATGGTTAAAGAAAGTTACAAACATGGATGGACGTTTGATATACTCTTTGGTTTATGCTTGGTTGTAGTTATAGTTTACGAATTCACATGTAATCACAAGGGAAAATTAGTTTTTGTAACATGCTTGAAGGAATGAACTCAAACTAACGCTACATCCATGTGAGACTTGAGCCTAAACGTTTATTTGGAGAGTAATAATCTGTGCATCATTGTTTTCTAAAGTCGTTGCATGATCTCATTATTCTTTGCTTGGTTACTACTTAGAAGGCGTTTCATCAATTAGTTCCAAATGCTAGAACTCATGCCCATTTCATTCAAAGCATGTTATTGATTTGCATAACACATATTCAAGATGAAGTTGTGTAGTGACCACCATCACAGCTGATGCGAGATTTACTTGACACTCAAATTAAACCCTCGTTTGACAATTGTAGTAGAATGGATAAGTGAGGGATCGTTCTAGACCGGGGATTAGGAGGGCTTGCTAAAACCTTCTAAATTGACTTAAAAACATAAAAAACTAACTTTTAAAACACTAAGACAAACTAAAAGAATCAAAACAAGTTTAAAAGACTCCAAATACTCAAAAACATAAAATAAGACAAATCAAATGAATAAGACTTAACAAAATAAGGGGGGTGATTGTGGTTGGACGAGATTAAATTAAATGGACAAATTGTAATTAAAGGCAAAACGTAAATATGAATGTGATGAAAATATGGATGATGGAATAGCTAAGGGGTTCTTCTCCACACATGTTACACTTGCATACAAAATTGATTCTCAGTTGGTCTTTCGATAAATTATGAAACTCAATGCTCCAAGTTAATTAGGTCCGCAAATTAACTTTCAGATTTCCCTAGATTCGTTGGATTGAATGGAATACGCATTACAACCAAATTATTCTTAATCAAAGTCCCTAACTATGGAATACGCATGATAGAGACATTCGACAAAGATCATTAAGTTCAACGGAAATCATAAACATCGACGAGGCATTCGTTACTATGGAATACGCATGAAACTTATGCCAAGAATTCGTTTAACGCGATTGTTTATAAGCAACCTCCACTACTTGTGAATATAAGTTCATAACGATTAGGTGAAATTCACTTATATTCTAGCGTCATATTTATGCATGAAAATTAAGCTTGCAATCTCAATGAACATACATAAATAGGTTATCAATCAAACAGTTAAACGAATTGAATCCACAACTTATGAAATTCCAACCAAACGTAATCAATTCAAATTGCAAATATAAACATAGTTTCGAATCACCCCCTAGCTAAAGGGGGTTTAGTTCCTCATAACTTTGAAATCAAAGAAACCCCTAAACATTCCAACAACTCAAACTTGAATTGTATGAACGTTTAGACACTCTTCTCTTCCATTCTCATACGTACAAAACAAAGAGAATTAAATTTAAACTTTGAAATCAAAGAAACACCTAAAAATTCCAACAACTCAAACTTGAATTGTATGAACTTTTAGGCACTCTTTTCTTCCTCGTTGTTGTAGCACAAGGTCTAAGTGAGCTTTGGGGATTATGTGAAGTGTTTTGGAGGGATGGGAAGTGGTTGGATAGTGGCTGCAATGGAGGAGAAAAACTGCACAGAAATGGAAGGGGATTTGCGGCACAAGGGTTGTGTTTGTGTTGTGTGAAGTGTATGAAATGAGATGCCTCTTGAATGAATGAATGCAAGGGTATTTATAGGAGTAATGGAGGGAACATGACAGCTAGGAGGTGGGTGGAAATGTGGCTGCAAGTTTGGTGAATGATTATGAGTGAATGCATGTGAATGTGGCTAGGTTGGAAAGCTGGAAATCTGAAAATGCAAATGGGAATGCTGAAATGCAAAGGTGGCCACGGTTTTGAGTGCGTTTTGTGTTGGAAATGCATGTGAATGCATGTGAATGTTGTTTGTGTGAAGTGTGTGTGGGTTAAAGAGTGAATGGTGGTGTAATGATGAAGTGTGATGGCTGAAAATGTCAAGGGAAATGCATGTGATTGCACGGCAAAGAATTTCAGGATGCATATGTGTTGGTGTGTTGTGTGATTTGTTTTGTGGTTGATGGGAATGTGGTTGAATGATTAAATGGACATGTGGGGTGTAATTGAAAAGGGAATGCAAAGTGAATGAATAATGAATGCATGTGCACTGTTTTTGGGAGAAAGGTGGCTGAATGTGCATGTGAATTAGGTTGTGAAAACATGTGGAATGTGGCTGGAATTGATGAGTAATGCACGGTTTTGTTGTTGGTTCTTTGGTGATAAATGCAATGATGAAATGGATGGGAGTGCATGTGGATTAGGTGGTGTAATGATGAAGTGGGAAGTGGAAGAATGTGGTTGGAAATGGCTAAGGGGATGCACGGCTAGGAAGAAGAATGAATGATGTGCATGTGTGTATGCATGTGAAGATGCTAATAAATAATGCATGTAGGGTTAGGAAATAAAATCATAACTTAAAGGGGAATGATTAAAGGGTTTTTGAAAGGTTTTGCATGGCTTTGAAGTGAATGTGGATTGAGCTAGAGTTTAAGTACATGAAATGGACCCAAATTGCTCCCCCTTGCATGGCAAGGAATGGTGTTTGTGTTAAGCCCAAGGCAAGGTGAATGTGATTGGGTTAGGGCCATTGTTTTGTGTCTTCAAGTGCATACAAGGCCTTCAAATTCGTCCATCCTCTTGCCTTCATGGATAAGCTATCCAATCCATGCCCAAAAATGCTCCAAATGGCCTCAAAATGCACTTTCTTGCTCCCTAGGCCCTTAGAACCTGAAAACACACAAAAGAAGCATAAAGGACTAAAATAACGAGAGAAACATAACGTAAATGCACGAGAACGAGCCATTTAAGTCGCATGAATATGCTCCTATCAAATACCCCCACACTTAGCTTTTGCTAGTCCTCGAGCAAAACAGAATAAAAACAAATAAACAAAACGACACTAAACACGTAAAACACAACCTAAACCTTCCAACAACCGTCTTAGGGATTTCCAATGCACATGACATGTTAAAAATCATCATTCTCACAGATTTTAGTCATCTTCACACTTAAGTACATTCTTAATCATAGTCACCATATACTAGTTCACAATTAAGCATTTAAAACCATGTTTTGAATGTAGTAACATGCCTTAGAGAATTTGCTCAATTCCTTACAAGATATGCACTCGATTTTCACTCAGAATTTCTAACTACACACCCTAATCTAGTCATATGTGAGAAGATTGATGTAACATGAAAACGAACACTCACATATAAGTATCACAAAGAACGCAATTTCTGGAGTTAATAAGCATGTTTAGATATGATCTCATGAATGGAATGCTACTACTTAGACACGAGAACCAGTGACACCATAAGCTCATACCAAGTTCAAACTCCACAAATTGAAATACACAACACTCAAGATAGAAGTCAAGGGTTGTAACGGGGCTTGGGGTATGTGGATAACAAAGAAGGGATATGGAAAACAAAGGTTCTAAAAAAAAAATAGTGAGCAAAGCATTTGAATCAACTTAGAATTCACTTTTGAATGAAAACTCAACTTTTGAACAAAAAGGGAGAATTTAGACAATTTACGCCCAGAATTGGTGTTTTGGAACCTTTCTTCAATCACTTATTCTTTTCTCTTTTTTTTTTTTTTTTTTTTTTTTTTTTTTTTTTTTTTCTTTTCTTTTCTTTTGAATCTCAAAACATAAACACTTAAACATTCTCTCCCCCACACTTATTTTCTTTCATAATGTAACTCAAAAGGAATTCAATTAAGTCATGCTCACTATCTTTTAAGAACAAGGGTGGGGATTGTCCTAAACTAGGCTAGGTGAGGAAAAAGTGGGTTAACAAAGAACATGGGCTAACACGGCTCAACGGGGGTACAACTTACAACATATACGAAATATGGGAAGTGAGGCTATTTGGCTATGGTGGCAACTACACAACTTCATCTTGAATATGTGTTATGCAAATCAATAACATGCTTTGAATGAAATGGGCATGAGTTCTAGCATTTGGAACTATATGATGAAACGCCTTCTAAGTAGTAACCAAGCAAAGAATAATGAGATCATGCAACGACTTTAGAAAACAAGAAATCACAGATTATACTCTCCAAAGAACGTTATAGGCTCAAGTCTCTCAGGGTTGTAGCGTTTGTTTGAGTTCCTTCCTTCAAGCATGTTACAAAAACGAATTTTTTTTATTTTTTATGATTGCATGTGAAGTCATACATTATAACCATAACCAAGCATATACCAAGAGTAAATCAAACTTTTCTCTATGTTTATAACTCTTTCTAACCGTCATGCAATTATAAACCAAATCCTTATCATTGTGTTGGAAGGTACCCTAAGACACAAACTCACAAAAAAAACGACTCAAAACACTCTTTTTAGGCTTTTCAAAACAATTTTTCAAATTTTTATGTGCTTTTCGGAGTTATAAAACAAAACACGCTAAAACAGTTTAAAAACACCTTAAAAACATTTAAAACAGCAAGGAACAACACTTGAAGTTATGGGTGATAAAATTCAACGAATTTGCATCAACATACTTAGTTACCCCCCCCACACTTAAATCAAACATTGTCTTCAATGTTTTAAGCATAGATTCACACAAAGCATAAGTAAATACACAAAAAGCACTTAAACATACTAAACATGGCATAATGTAATTAACAAAGAGAAGAGTTTAGAGACGCAAATCTGGTTATAGAGTGTAAATTCCATCTTCTCCTTGGTAATTGCATTGAGGCTTTTGATCTTTGTGATTCCACAGGCTTACTCTTGAACTGGTTTCTGCCCATCGTTGATTTTCCTTTGTGTTACTTCTTGAACTGGGCAGCAGGATGGTTCTTTTGGTCTCCCCCGAAGGTCTGAGCCTATCCCTTTTATCTGTTTCTTTGTTCAATCTTTCCAATTCGTATTGAAAAGGGTTGGAGGATAACTCAGCCTATGTTTGTCTCCACATGCTTCAATGTATCATTTTCACTTGCCTTACTCGCTCCCCTTTGCAGAAGTGGTCTCTTCTCCGGAAGTGTATCAACCGTTGAAGATGACTACTCGAGAGCAACGCTAGGTAAGCAATCAGGAATAGATTCCAGGCAGTTGGCTCCAGAACGGAAGACTGACTCCAAGTGCCGGCTGATTGCTTCTTTTACTTTGCCATGCGAGTAAGAACAAGGACAAAGAAAAAGACAGGGAAAGAGCATGATATGAGATACTTTTGCTTTTGACCTTGATGATATGAGATACCTTTGCTTTTGAAGAAGCGGTGAATGAATCAGCACATGTATTTGTTGTGCTGTTTCCTCCTGGGTCATATGTACTCCAGGCATCTGGTATCATCTTTGGGGAAGAAGAAAGAATTGAGTATTTCAAAAGGCTTTGCTGGGAGTGCACCCTCAGAGGTGAGGGAGAGTTGGGCATTTTCTTCAGGTTTGCCCTGCCATAAAAGACGAAGGTCGACATATATAGAGATAATAGTAAGTGGTGGTACGTTTTACCTTTGTCGACAAACGTTTTGATCCTGCAACTCCGGCTTTTTGAAATAGTGGCGCCTCTTCGATTTTTGAATACACCTCTTCGATTTCTGAGCAGGCACCCCTTCGATTTCTGAGCGACACGTGGTAGTGCAGATGCGGCTCCTTTTTGACAAAGCTGCACGCGTCTTCTGAAAAGCAGAGAAAGCGTCGCCGAACTTTGCGCTTGTCGGCTAAAGATGTGTAGTTGTGATGATGGCCTCCACGTGTTGTCAGAAAAGAAGAAATCTTTTGACAAAGTTGAACGCGCCTTCTGAAAAGCCGAGAAAGCGTCACCTAAATTACGCCGGAAATTTCGGCTTTTTGAATTGGTGGACGCGTCGCCTTGGCTTTTTTTATTGAGCTATCGATCACCACAACAAACACACTCTGAAGATTTCCCATTCTTGAAAATCGACTCCGGCCCTTTGAAATTTAACTCCATCCCTTCTCTTTGAACACTTTTGAAAAATGGCAAACTCATCGAACCTTAGCTTGGAATTGAGCCTTAGCAGTGATACGGGCGCGCCGCGTCAAGGTAACGTATGGCGCCCTTCTTTCTTTTCTTCTAACGGTCCTCTCACAGGTGAAGACTCCGTGATGCAGGACGCCACAACAGCTACAATAGTAGCTAGGAACCTCCTCACTCCGAAAGATAGTAGGCTGCTGTCAGGACGGTCCGATGAGTTGGCCGTTCAAGAGTCCCTCGCACTTAGTGTTCAGTGTGCGAGTTCTGTGTCCAACATGGGCCAACGCCTGCTTGCCCGCTCCCGTCAGGTGGAATCATTGATGGCAGAGGTGGAAAGTCTCAAGCAGGAGATCCAGCAGCTGAAGTATGAGAATAGAAGTTTGCACGTGCTTGCAAACAACTATTCGACGGGCATGAAGAGGAAGCTTGATGAGCTGCAAGAGTCTGAAGGTCGGATTCACAGTGACCGTCAAAGGTTTTCGTCTTTCCTCCAGAGGCACCTTTTTCCTGGCTCATCCAGCGCTTGGCCAAGTATTGAGGCCTGGAATGCTCTATCTTCGATGCCTCCCGCTCCGATGCCTTCTGCTCCTACGCCTTCCGCTCTGATGCCTTCTGTTCCTACGCCTTCCGCTTCAAGAGTAAAGCCACGTAGTGGGGCCTCAAGCAAACAACCTTTGTGAAGCACCATCTTTCTTTGTTTAGCAGTGCCTATCAATAAATCAAACATTTTCTCAATGTTACAATCATAGACTCACACAATTAATAAACAAACAAACAATAACAACTAAACAACCTAACAAGGCAGAAACGAAATAGCAACAAAGAGAAGAGGTTTTTTTTTTTTTTTTTTTTTTTTTTTTTTTTTAAATTTTATCAAATTTTCGGAGTTTTATATCAAGACACTATAAAACACACTAAAACACTCTAAAAACGCTTAAAACAGCAAGAAACAACATTCTAAGTGATAGGTGAATAAATCCCACGAAATTCATGAATAAATCCCACGAAATTCATGCAAATACAAATTGTTTACCCCCCCACACTTAAATCAAACTTTGTCCTCAATGTTTTAAGTAGAAAGTCACAACAGAGCAAGCAAATAAACAAATACGAGAAAGAAAGCAAAGTAAAGGCAGTAAAGAAAAAGAAAGGAATAAAAATAAGTCTCTTAAAGGGGTTTCCAAGTTCTTCTCTATTCGGATGCATGGGTTGCCTCCCACGAAGCGCTTTCTTTTACGTCTTGCAGCCGGACGGTACCTCCGTTTAAGCTTGACTAGGTTCCACGGCATGGAGGGGTACCTCCTCCACAACATGCTCCTCAAACATCTCGTAATAGGGCTTCAATCGATGCCCATTCACTTTAAATTCTTGTTGCGTCCTTGAACTTTTGATTTGCACTGCACCATGAGGGAAAACATTAGTAACAACAAACGGGCCAAGCCATTTAGAACGCAACTTACCAGGAAACAAACGTAGGCGAGAGTTGAAAAGTAACACTTTCTACCCAACTGTGAAGGTCTTGGTTCGAATCATTTTATCATGGAATGCTTTGGTCTTGGCTTTGTACATCCGGGCATTCTCATAGGCTTCATTCCGAATCTCCTCAAGTTCATTCAATTGGAGCTTCCTATGAACTCCCGCTGCATCTATGTCCATGTTGAAAGTCTTCACGGCCCAATGTGCCTTGTGCTCCAACTCTACGGGCAAATGACATGGCTTACCATAGACGAGCCGAAAAGGTGACATCCCAATGGGTGTTTTGTATGCCGTACGATATGCCCACAGTGCATCATCTAAACGTAAGCTCCAATCCCTCCTTGTTGGTCCAACGGTCTTCTCCAAAATTTGTTTGATTTCTCGGTTAGACACCTTGGCTTGGCCATTTGTTTGAGGATGGTAAGGTGTGGAGACCTTATGGTTGACATGGTACTTTCTTAGCAACGCCTCAATGGTCCGATTGCAAAAGTGAGACCCTCCATCACTTATGATTACTCTCGGCATTCCAAACCTAGCAAGAATGTTAGTTTTCACGAAATCTGCAACCACCTTAGAATCGTTAGTACGGGTGGCTTTTGCTTCCACCCATTTAGAAACATAATCAACAGCTAGCAAGATATAAGTGAAACCATAAGATGGAGGGAAAGGGCCCATGAAATCAATGCCCCAAACATCAAAAATTTCAACATTAAAGACAGGGGTTTGCGGCATTTGGTCCTTGGTACCTATGTTACCCATTCGTTGGCAACGATCACAAGACATACAAAAGGTTCTAGCATCCCTAAATATAGTCAGCCAATAAAAACCACACTCTAGAACCTTGAGGGCAGTGCGTTGTGTGCCAAAATGACCACCACATGCATATGTGTGACAAAAGCTTAGAATTGAGTGAAATTCAGAATCATGCACACATCTACGTACAATTTGATCTGAGCAATACTTCCACAAATAAGGGTCATCCCAAACATAGAAACGTGCATCATTTTTAAGCTTATCACGTTGGTGCTTGTTTAGTTCATTTGGAATTTGTTTAGCCACCAAGTAATTCACTAAATCTGCATACCATGGTTCACTTACCTCAATGGATAGCAGCTGCTCATCGGGAAAAGTTTCAGGGATAGGTACGGCATGTTCATGCTCCTCGTGGATCATTCGGCTTAAATGGTCAGCCACTACATTCTCGCTTCCTTTCTTATCCCGGATTTCAATATCAAATTCTTGAAGAAGAAGAATCCAACGGATAAGCCTCGGCTTTGCTTCCTTTTTCGTGATCAAGTACCTCAAAGCTGCATGATCAGAATAAACGATTACTTTAGTACCAATTAAATATGAACGGAATTTATCTAAAGCAAAAACCACAGCTAGAAGTTCTTTTTCCGTCGTGGAGTAGTTCAATTGGGCATCATTGAGAGTCCGAGAGGCATAGTATATGACATGCGGCCGCTTGTCTCTTCTTTGTCCTAGAACAGCTCCTAATGCATAGTCGGATGCATCGCACATGAGCTCGAACGGAAGGCTCCAATCTGGAGGTACAATAATGGGGGCCGAGACTAGCTTCTCCTTGAGTTGGTTAAATGCCGAATTACACTCTTCATCAAACTTGAATGGCACATCTTTTTGAAGCAATCGGCAAAGAGGGTTGGACATCTTGGAGAAGTCCTTGATAAAACGCCTATAGAACCCTGCATGGCCAAGAAACGAACGTACATCTCTAACCGAAGTAGGAGAGGGTAAGTGACGTACAAGGTCTATTTTCGATTTATCTACTTCAATTCCTTTTTCTGAAACAATATGTCCTAAAACTATACCTTGTTTCACCATAAAGTGACATTTCTCCCAATTCAAGACAAGGTTAGTTTCAACACATCGTTTCAAAATTAAGGTCAGATTATCTAAGCAATTATCAAATGAACTCCCAAATACACTGAAATCATCCATGAAAACCTCAATGATCTTTTCAACAAAATCGGAAAATATACTTACCATACACCTTTGGAAAGTGGCCGGTGCGTTGCATAAGCCAAATGGCATGCGACGATAAGCAAATGTTCCAAAGGGACATGTGAATGTGGTCTTCTCTTGATCATCAGGGGCTATCACAATTTGGTTATATCCAGAGTATCCATCAAGAAAACAGTAAAAAGCATGACCGGCTAACCTTTCGAGCATCTGGTCGATGAATGGCAAAGGAAAGTGATCTTTCCTAGTCATGGCATTTAGCTTCCGGTAATCGATACATACTCGCCATCCAGTCTGAATGCGTGTAGGCACGAGCTCATTCTCATCATTCTTGATAACAGTTACTCCGGACTTCTTGGGAACGACTTGAACTGGAGAGACCCAACGGCTATCGGAGATAGGGTAGATCACTCCGCAATCCAAAAGCTTGATTATTTCCTTCTTCACCACTTCCATCATCGGAGGGTTGAGACGGCGTTGAGCCTCTCGAGTTGGTTTAGCCCCCTCCTCAAGAAGTATACGGTGCATGCATGTGGTAGGGCTTATTCCTTTAATGTCGGCCAAAGTCCACCCTATGGCCGTTTTGTGCTCTCGCAGCACCCTCACAAGCTTCTCCTCCTCCATTGCCGTGAGACTTGATGAAATGATGACGGGCAATGTTTCGCCTTTTCCCAAAAACACATACTTCAAATGGTCCGGCAACGGCTTAAATTCAAGCGATGGTGCCTGAACAACAGAAGGTAGCATCTTAGTGGAAACTGAATTTGAAAGTGAGAGTGGAACCTTACCATATTGTTGTGGCAATGACTCAAGGGCTGCCACAACCTCGATTATTTCTTCACTAGAACCCATTGCAAAGAATTCCTCCTCCTTGCTGTGGCCTTGCATTGGCCCAAATCCTTCATTTTTGCGCTCTATGGCCTTAGTGATGGTTGTTTCCAGGGCGTCCTCGTTCAATTCTTCAAGGTATACCTGCGCCAAAGAATCGATAACATCAATGGAAAAACAAGAATGGTCATCAACGGGATATCTCATAGTTTCAGAAATATTAAAATCAATCACTTCCCCATCGAATTCCATTGTCAAGGTGCCTTTGTATACATCAATCTTCGTTCGGGCCGTCTTCATGAATGGCCTACCAAGGAGAATCGGCAAAGATGTAGAATGGGCTGAATCCTCCATGTCTAGGACGTAGAAATCAGCCGGAAAAATTAAATGGTTCACCTGCACAAGCACATCCTCTAAAACTCCTTTTGGATACGCATTAGAACGATCAGCCAATTGTATAATTACACCATCTTGTTTTAATTCACCCAAATTCATAGATGCATAAATAGAATAAGGCATGACATTTATGGATGCACCTAAATCAAGCATGGCATGTTCAAAACGATTATGTCCAATCACACAAGGAATCGTGAAACTACCGGGGTCTTTGCACTTGGTAGGCAGTTTACGTTGCAAAACAGCGGACACATTCTCGCTTACCTTCACTACCTCTTTGTTTGCCCTTCTTCTCTTTGTATTGCATAGGTCCTTGAGGAATTTAGCATACTTTGGAACCTGTTTGATTGCATCGAGAAGCGGTATGTTCACTTGCACCTTCCGGAACGTTTCAAGAATGTCCTTCTCGCTTTCTTCCTTTTTTTCTTGCATGAACCTGCGAGGAAAAGGTACATTGGGCAGATTAGGACGTGAAGTACATGAATTTGAACTTAAATTACCTGATTTGGCCGAGTTAGGGTGATCTGCCTCAGGTTGTGTCGTCTCTTCATCTACTTTCTGGGCAGATTTGGGATTGTTTGGCTCGGTCCCAACTTCTTTTCCACCCCTTAGGGTGATGGCCTTGGCGGATTCGAATCCTCCCTTTGGATTGACTGTGGTTGAGCTAGGAAGCTTTCCTTGCTCTCTAATCTGTCCAAGGAACTCAGAAATCTGCCCTATTTGTTTCTTCATATCCGTCATCTCCTTCTCGTTATTTGCTATCCGGTTGTTTTGATTTTGCAACCCCTGCGAAATAGAGGTTAGTAATTGCATAGCTTGATCACTTTCCAAGGACGTACCTGAATGAAATGATGCCGAAGGTTGTTGGGGTTGTTGGGGTGCATACGGCTTGGAATAAAAACCAGGGGGGTTTGGCCTAAATCCTCCTTGTTGGGCAGCTTGTTGTGGCTCCCTCCATTTGAAGTTTGGATGGTCCCTCCATCCGGCATTGTAAGTGTTCGAGTATGGGTTGTTTTGATTTTGTCCTTGGAAACCAATTGCATTGGCAGATTCCCACCCACCATTCTCGATTAGTTGAGGGCACTTGTCGGATGGATGCCCTTGAATTGAGCACACGCCACAAACTTGGTGTTCTTGTGCTTTTGGACCAATCACAACCTGAGAAACAAGAGAATTAAGATTAGCAAGTTGTGATTGAATTTCAGAAATAGCACTCACCTCATTTACACTTTGTTGCCGTGGGGCTTCCTTTTGGCCCACTCCTTCATATTGTTGAGCGTTGAGCGCTCGGTTGGCTATGAGAATCTTGGCATCCCTTGGTGTTTTGTCCACCAATGCTCCTCCCACTGATGCATCAAGCATTTGACGTTCGATAGGAAGGAGGCCCTCATAGAAATATTGAAGGAGAAGTTCCTCCTTCATTTGATGTTGAGGACATGAAGCTACAAGGCCCTTGAAGCGCTCATAATAAGCCGGGAATGTCTCACCATGATTCTGTTGAATACCACTAATTTTCTTCCGTAGGAGAATCACTCTCGAAGTAGGGAAGAATTTCTCCAAGAAAGCACGCTTCATACTCTCCCACGAAGTCACAGTTCCCGGGGCTAGTTCGTAGAGCCAATCTTTGGCTTTGTCCATAAGTGAAAATGGAAAGGCCTTCATCTTCAATATACTCCCATCCACATTGACGGGGGTCATGCTCGAACAAACCACCTCGAACTCCTTCAAGTGTTTGTTGGGGTCTTCCATAGACAAGCCATGGAACTTCGGAATATGGTGTAACAAACTGGATTTGAGTTCAAATTCCTCAGTCTTCCCCTCTGCAGCCGTGGGGTATTAGATACAAAGAGGCAATGCATTATCCAAACCCGAGGCCGAAAGCTCCTTGATGGTTCTATTATCTGCTGCCATGGCTTGTTCTTCTTCAAAAATCTGATCCGTGGGCTTTTCTTCTACACCTACTTCGTCTTCTTCAAGCCCAGGTTGTGGTGGCTCTTGTTGACTCCTCGTTCTCCTCAAAGTGCGTTCAAAATCACCGTCAAAGTCGGAGATGTTCTCTATAATAGGCCGAGAGCTACGAGTCATACACGGTACCTAAAAAACAAAGAAACAAACAAACTAAGAATCTGAAATAAGAATGCACGAAAAACAAAATATAAAAATAAAGACAAAGGATTAGCAAAGTTGCTAATCCCCGGCAACGGCGCCAAAATTTGATGCGAGATTTACTTGACACTCAAATTAAACCCTCGTTTGACAATTGTAGTAGAATGGATAAGTGAGGGATCGTTCTAGACCGGGGATTAGGAGGGCTTGCTAAAACCTTCTAAATTGACTTAAAAACATAAAAAACTAACTTTTAAAACACTAAGACAAACTAAAAGAATCAAAACAAGTTTAAAAGACTCCAAATACTCAAAAACATAAAATAAGACAAATCAAATGAATAAGACTTAACAAAATAAGGGGGGTGATTGTGGTTGGACGAGATTAAATTAAATGGACAAATTGTAATTAAAGGCAAAACGTAAATATGAATGTGATGAAAATATGGATGATGGAATAGCTAAGGGGTTCTTCTCCACACATGTTACACTTGCATACAAAATTGATTCTCAGTTGGTCTTTCGATAAATTATGAAACTCAATGCTCCAAGTTAATTAGGTCCGCAAATTAACTTTCAGATTTCCCTAGATTCGTTGGATTGAATGGAATACGCATTACAACCAAATTATTCTTAATCAAAGTCCCTAACTATGGAATACGCATGATAGAGACATTCGACAAAGATCATTAAGTTCAACGGAAATCATAAACATCGACGAGGCATTCGTTACTATGGAATACGCATGAAACTTATGCCAAGAATTCGTTTAACACGATTGTTTATAAGCAACCTCCACTACTTGTGAATATAAGTTCATAACGATTAGGTGAAATTCACTTATATTCTAGCGTCATATTTATGCATGAAAATTAAGCTTGCAATCTCAATGAACATACATAAATAGGTTATCAATCAAACAGTTAAACGAATTGAATCCACAACTTATGAAATTCCAACCAAACGTAATCAATTCAAATTGCAAATATAAACATAGTTTCGAATCACCCCCTAGCTAAAGGGGGTTTAGTTCCTCATAACTTTGAAATCAAAGAAACCCCTAAACATTCCAACAACTCAAACTTGAATTGTATGAACGTTTAGACACTCTTCTCTTCCATTCTCATACGTACAAAACAAAGAGAATTAAATTTAAACTTTGAAATCAAAGAAACACCTAAAAATTCCAACAACTCAAACTTGAATTGTATGAACTTTTAGGCACTCTTTTCTTCCTCGTTGTTGTAGCACAAGGTCTAAGTGAGCTTTGGGGATTATGTGAAGTGTTTTGGAGGGATGGGAAGTGGTTGGATAGTGGCTGCAATGGAGGAGAAAAACTGCACAGAAATGGAAGGGGATTTGCGGCACAAGGGTTGTGTTTGTGTTGTGTGAAGTGTATGAAATGAGATGCCTCTTGAATGAATGAATGCAAGGGTATTTATAGGAGTAATGGAGGGAACATGACAGCTAGGAGGTGGGTGGAAATGTGGCTGCAAGTTTGGTGAATGATTATGAGTGAATGCATGTGAATGTGGCTAGGTTGGAAAGCTGGAAATCTGAAAATGCAAATGGGAATGCTGAAATGCAAAGGTGGCCACGGTTTTGAGTGTGTTTTGTGTTGGAAATGCATGTGAATGCATGTGAATGTTGTTTGTGTGAAGTGTGTGTGGGTTAAAGAGTGAATGGTGGTGTAATGATGAAGTGTGATGGCTGAAAATGTCAAGGGAAATGCATGTGATTGCACGGCAAAGAATTTCAGGATGCATATGTGTTGGTGTGTTGTGTGATTTGTTTTGTGGTTGATGGGAATGTGGTTGAATGATTAAATGGACATGTGGGGTGTAATTGAAAAGGGAATGCAAAGTGAATGAATAATGAATGCATGTGCACTGTTTTTGGGAGAAAGGTGGCTGAATGTGCATGTGAATTAGGTTGTGAAAACATGTGGAATGTGGCTGGAATTGATGAGTAATGCACGGTTTTGTTGTTGGTTCTTTGGTGATAAATGCAATGATGAAATGGATGGGAGTGCATGTGGATTAGGTGGTGTAATGATGAAGTGGGAAGTGGAAGAATGTGGTTGGAAATGGCTAAGGGGATGCACGGCTAGGAAGAAGAATGAATGATGTGCATGTGTGTATGCATGTGAAGATGCTAATAAATAATGCATGTAGGGTTAGGAAATAAAATCATAACTTAAAGGGGAATGATTAAAGGGTTTTTGAAAGGTTTTGCATGGCTTTGAAGTGAATGTGGATTGAGCTAGAGTTTAAGTACATGAAATGGACCCAAATTGCTCCCCCTTGCATGGCAAGGAATGGTGTTTGTGTTAAGCCCAAGGCAAGGTGAATGTGATTGGGTTAGGGCCATTGTTTTGTGTCTTCAAGTGCATACAAGGCCTTCAAATTCGTCCATCCTCTTGCCTTCATGGATAAGCTATCCAATCCATGCCCAAAAATGCTCCAAATGGCCTCAAAATGCACTTTCTTGCTCCCTAGGCCCTTAGAACCTGAAAACACACAAAAGAAGCATAAAGGACTAAAATAACGAGAGAAACATAACGTAAATGCACGAGAACGAGCCATTTAAGTCGCATGAATATGCTCCTATCAACAGCCAAATAGCCGTGTGCCCTTAACTCATTTTGTGTTTAAGTTTAACCCCATTGAGCCGTGTTAGCCCATGTTCTTTGTTAACCCATATTATCCTCACCTAGCCTAGATTAGGACCATCCATACCCTTGTTCTTGAAGCATAGTAAGCATGACTGAAAATGAATTCCTTTTGAGTATTGTGTTGCAGAAAATAAGTGTGGGGGAAGGATTATTGATGTGAGTTTATGTGCCATAGGCACGGCTAGAAAAAAGTTGTGAAAAAAAAAAAAAAAAAAAATTGAAAAAGAGTTGAAAAGAGGTGAAAAGAGTTCCAAAGTATTGTTTGTTGAAGTAAAGGTCCAAAACAATGAATTAGGCCCTAAGAGTTGCTTGAATCTTCCCTATATGTTTAAAAGTTGATTTCTGCATTCTAAGTGAATTCTAAGTCTTAATTTCATTACTTTGCTTGCTATTGCTTAAAGAACTTTTGTTTATCCCTATCTTTCCTTGTTAGCCAATACCCCAAGCCCCGTTACAACCCTTGACTTCTATCTTGAGTGTTGTGCATTTCAATTTGTGGAGTTGGAATTTGGTATGAGCATATGGTGTCACTGGTTCTCGCATCTAAGTAGTAGCATTCCATTCATGAGATCATATCTAAACATGTTTAATTACTCCAGAAATTGCTTTCTTTGTTATATCTTATGTGAGTACTAGTCTTTCATGTTTAGATCAATCTTCTCACATATAACTATTGTAGGGTGTGTAGTCAGAAAATCTGAGTGAAAATTGAGTGCATAACTAGTGAGGAATTGAGGGAATTCTCTAAGGCATGTTACTACATTCAAAACGTTGTTTTAATTGATTAAATGCGAGCTAGTGAATGGTGACTATGATTAAGTATGTGCTCGAGGGGAAGGAAGACTAAAAGCTATGTGAGTAATGATCTTTGACATGTCATGTTTCATTGGAAATCCCTGAGGCAAACATTGGAAGGTTTAGGTTATGTTTTGTTTGTTTTGTTTCGTCTTGTTTTCTTTAGTTGTTTTGTTTTGCTCGAGGACTAGCAAAAGCTAAGTGTGAGGGAATTTGATAGGAGCATATTTATGCGACTTAATTGGCTTGTTCTCGTGCATTTATGTTGTGTTTCCTTAGTTATTTTAGTGTTTAAAGTCACTTTTGTGTGTTTTCAGGTTATAAAGCCAAAGTGTGCAAGAAGATGCAAATTGGAGTCTTTTGGGGAAAAAGAAGAATGAATGAGTTGAAGACTTGAAGAAATATGAATTCCTAATTGAAGAGGATTCCTACTCCAACGAGGATTCCAACTCCAACAAGGATTCCTACTTGAAGTAGGAAAGTTAAGCCTAGGTTTCCCATTTTGGTAACCTTTCCTAATCTTAAAAGTCCTTATTTTCCAGCCACTTTGAAGGCCTTGTATGCACTTTAGGACACCAAACAAAGGCCCTAGACCACCACTATACCTTTGCCGCACCTTTCCCCTTCTCCCCATCCCTTGCCGTGCAAGGGGGGGCAATTATGTCCTATTTTATGCACTTAAACACATGCCCCTTTCTAAATAAAACCCTAGCCGCACATTGCACCCAATTCCCTTTTTAATTTCTGATTTAATTTCCTAATTCTAGCAGCCTTTGACTTAATTTTAGTTAATAAAAATAAGCTAGGGTTTTAATTTCTGAAACCCTATATATTCTTGCACTTAGCCGCACACTAGGGATCTTTTTCATTCATTCTTTCATCATTCAGCCACAAAACCTTCTCTGCCGCAGCCACCATCACCCTAATACCTTCAATCCGCAACTCCCATCCATTCTAGCCACTTTCCACTCTCTGCCGCAGCCTTCCCACCATTGCAGCCACTTCAAATCATCCATCCAAACCTCCCTCCACCACCACTAAGCCTTGCCACAACCCTTTACCACCCTAAATCCATTCCTAAACCAAAATCACATCCAAAAACCCCCAAAAACCTCTCTGCCGCAACAAGGAGAAGAAGGAAGAGGAGCTTGATGTGCAGAAATTCAAAGTGGAATTGTTGGGCGTTTTAGGTGTAATCAATCTTTTGTTCTCTATGTTTAATTTCAATTTTGTTTCTCTTTCTGTGAACATGAGAGGCTAAATCCCTAGTTAGCTAGGGGGTGATTCAAAACCATGTTTATGCTTGCAATATAAATTGATTACCTTCAGTTGGAATTTCATGAGTTGTGGATTCAATTTGTTTAACTACTTGATTGATAACTTATTTGTGTATGTTTATTGAGAGTGCACGCTTAGTTTTCATGCACGAATATGATGCTAGAATATAAGTGAGTTTCACCTAATAGTTACAAACTTATATTCACAAGTAGTGGAGGTCGCTTATAAACGATCGCGTTAAATGAATTCTTGGCACTAGTTTCATGCTCATCATAGTAACGAATGCCTCGTCAACACTTAAAGTTTTCATGTTGCTTAATGATCTTTGATTGTATCTTTATTGTGCTTTTCACGTAAAGGACTTTTGGAGAATGTTTTGAATTGTTGTATGCGCTGTCCCATCCAATTCATTAACTTAAGGAGAACTTGAAGGTTAATTTAAGCGAACCTACTTAACCCGGGGTGTTGAGTTTCATGATTCATCGAAAGTCCAACTGAAAATTATCTTGTATGCAAGTGTGACATATGTGGAGAAGAGCCTTCTAGATAGCATTCCATCCATATTTTCATCAAATTCGTATTTACAATTTGTTTTAATTACAATCTGTGCTCTTTGTTTTAATTTCGTCAAAACTAAATCCCCATTTACTTTAGTGTTCAATTTAGTTAGAAAGTGTCTTAGTTTGTGTTTCTAAGTGTTTTGATTCAAGTTATAACCCAAATTCGTCCAAATTAGGTTAGGTGTTCAAAACTGCCCAGATTGTGTTTTTAAGGCAGTTTTGAGTCTTTTGGTTTGTTTTAGTGTTTTAGTGGTTAGTTTTGCATTCTTTGAGTCTAGTTTAGTGTTTTTAACCTTTGTTTTACGTTTTTTAGTCAGTTTTCAAGTGATTTAGCAATCCCTCCTAATCCCCGGTTTAGAACGATCCCTACTTATACATATAATACAATTGTCAAAAGAGGGTTTTAATTTGTGTGCTTATATATTTCGCATCATCGTTACAAACTTATATTCACAAGTAGTTAAAGTTGTTTTCACAATCATGTTAAGTAAATTCCTAGCATGGGTATCATGATGTCATAGTTACAAGTGCTTTGTCAATACTTATGATTTTCATTGAACGTAATGATCTTTGATTGTATCTCTATTATGATGGCATGTAGGGAACTTTTGAAGAATGCTTTGGGTTGTCGTATAATGTCATCTAATCCAATAACTAAAGGAAAATCTGAGGGTTAATTAGTGATGTCACGGTTAATCTGGGGTGTTGAGGTTCATGGTTTATTGAGAAATCAACTGGAAATCAATTTGTGTTCAAATGTATCATGTGTGGAAAAGTATCCCTTAGCTATCTAATCATCCATAGTTTTTCCCAAATTCGTCAAAATCTGTTTTAAGTCTTTTAATTACTTGTTTTTCTCTTAAATTCGTCCAAAACCAAATCCCCTTTATTTACTTGTTTCAAATCTGTCCAAAAGTGTGTTTTTGAGTCTTTTGAGTCAAAACCAATTGTATTTTCGTCCAAGTTAAGTCCTAGAGTCTAAATTGAGTCTTTTTTATTGTTTTGAGTTTTTTAATTTTGTTTTGAGTCATACAAGTTTAGTTAAGAGTCTTTTGAGTTTGTTTACGTGTTTTGAAGCATATTTTTACATCTTTGAGTCAATTTTCATTAGATTAGCAATCTCTCCTAATCCTCGGCCTAGAACAATCCCTACTTATATCTATACTCCAATTGTCAAAAAGAGGGTTGAATTTGAGTGCTATTATTTATCACATCACTTCACAATTTATGAAGTCACAACTGGAATTAATCAATTCATATTGCAAATATAATCATGGTTTCAAAGTCTCCCCTAGCTAAAACAAGTTTAGCTCGTCATGTTTACAACAAAACAAAGAGAATATAAATTAAACATTGAAAACAAAGATTGAATACACCTAGAAACGCTCCAACACAAGCTTGAGTGGCCAAAACGTCCAAGGCTTCTCCTCTCTTCTTTCACCTTCTTTGTTGTGGCACAAGGGTGTTTGCGTATGAATTATGGTGATGGATGGATGTTGGAAATGTGCCCTAAAACCAATCATATGATGATACTTTACGGACATTTCACAAAGTTAAACTAATGTAGTTTAAATGTAAAGGGCAAAGATTATTGTTTGAGCCGTCTCATATAAATGTTATATGCTTAAACGATAAGTCCAAGGAATATGTGATTGGAAGAATGCGATCTAAAAGAAGTTAGATTCATGAGACCATTCTTTCGTTGACACATCCTAAACGTTCCTGATTATAGGATTGTCAATTGGGCATTGACAGTCCATTAAGATCAGTACGTGCTATGTCTTCTCTCAGGGAGAGTGACTAGTCTCGAGTCATTGGTGTGTGTGACATCAAGACAAGTACGTAGGTGCTCAATAGAGAATGAGTTTACTGAACACGATCAACGAAGAGTTCTCATATTCATGTCACATGAGAACTCATGGTTGGGATAATGCAAATTAGTCTTTTGACCTGAGGCATCACAGTTGTCTTGTGGTTAGGTCCTTAATCTTTGATTATGTCAAAGTCACTCCATCAGGAGGGTGTCCACGGCATCGTTGGGGTTAAGCCACTTAGCCATGGAGGCAAGTGAATGCGCAACAAGGGATCTCTAACCTTCAAATTGTTTGAGGGAGAATACTCTATGATATGATTAAGAATCTTTGGCCCAAGTATGAATGAGATTTAGGGATGTGTTCCAAATCACATTCAAGGTAATCATATAAGCACAAGACTCATATTGGATAGTAGACATGAATAAACTATCAAACCAAACAATGTGGTCAAGAGTATTGTATTAGAGAAAGACCGTATTGCATTTGTAATCCTAAAACTGAATAGGTTCTCCACCTCTTCTGATTAGCTTGGGTAACCATGACATGCTGCTAGGCGTCAACCATGGTTTGTGGAAGCCCTAAAAGTGTATTATCACTAACGGGAGAATTGAAAGTAAGTTCCAATTCACAATCGATTTGAAAGAGTTTGAATCGCCCACTGCCTCGCTAAAAGGAACCTAATGGATCGTACACCGTGTAAGGTAGAGATTGAAGATTCAACGGAGATGAGTAAGAATAATTAAATGGTTTAATTATTTATGGCAAGGATTAATTAATATGATTATTAATCAAACGAATAAGTTCGTTAAAAGACCTCGGGATAGTTTTGGACCTTAAGGCCCAATGGGCTTCGAACGTCAAGTCCATTGACTTAAGTTGTGTGACAACTTAATGAATAATGATTCACAAAGGCCCAAATAGCCCAATAAATCCCATGTTAAAGAAGGAGTGGTTTTGGACTTATTTACAAGTTTGCCACTCAAATGAATTAAGGAATAAGTATGACTTTATAGCCAAAATTCATTAAGGGTTGTTTTTGGGGAAAGGATGAGAACACAAGCTCTCCTTTCTCTCTAAAATTTCGGCCACCTTGGAGGGATCATCTAGCAATCAAACTCCTCCAAGGTCACTCATTTCTTCTACAATATGCCTTGGTGTGGAGACTTAGAGGTTTTCAATTTTGGGAACTTGGAGAAACCTTTTCATCCATCCAAATCCATGGATCTAAGATGCAAGGAATGAAGGCCCTCTCTTTGGGTGATTAGCCTTTGCTTATGCAAAGAGGAATCTACAAAGGTATTGATTTCTCAACTCACTTTGTTTTGAGTTGAGTCTTGGTTCACCTATCTACTAGGCTTTGAAGTTCATGGGTTAAGTTTTGTTTTTGAGTGCATATAAACATGATTCCGCCTTTTAATTGTTATTGGCATGTTGTTGATGTTGCTCAAATGAACTTGTTTTTCACAAATCTTCCTTCAATGGATAGGTTGGATGGTGGTAGCGGGTGGATGATGGCTGAATGAATGGAGAGAATGAATATGGATGTCTCGAGAGCCTAATATGTGCGGCAGATTATGTATATATAGACGAAGAAAGGTTAAAGTCTTAATTAAATGTTTTGTGAAAGAATTTAGCTCCAAATCCTCAAGGAAAAAGGGTAACAAATCAGAATCCGAATGGAAAAGGGAAGGAAAAGGTGCGGCACATCTAGGAAAAGGAAGATATGTGGCAGATTTTGGAAGAAAAGGGTAAGGGGGTGCGGCAAAGACTAAGAGAAAAGGGACCTTTGGTTTGTGTCCTAAAATGCATAAGAAACCTTCAATGTTGCTGGAATTTAGGGACATTTAGGATTAGGAAAGGTTAAACCAAAATAGGAAACTTTGGCTTAACTTTCCTACTTCAAGTAGGAAACCTTTTTTGACTAGGATTCCTCTTTTGATTAGGAATCCTTCTCTGATTAGGAATCCTTCTTCGATTAGGAATCCTTCTTTGATTAGGAATCCTAACATCTTTAGGTCTTCAATTTCGTCCATCCCTTTTGCTCCAAGCATATGCTATACTTTCCAAGTCCAATTTTGCTCCAAAATGCACCTTTGTGCTTCCTTAGCCATATAAACCTATAAACACACGAAAATAGCTTAAACTACTAAAATAACTATGAACTAACAATATAAATGTACGAAAACAAGCTAACTAAGTCGCCTAAATATGCTCCTATCAAATTCCCCCACACTTAGCTTTTGCTAGTCCTCGAGCAAAACAAAACAAACAAAACAAAACAAACTCTAGACCTTCATACATGTACCTCAGGGATTTACAACGAACATGACACATCAAAGTACATCATTCCCATGGTTTTTGGCTTTCTTTACACTTTAGCAAACACTTAACCATAGTTACCACTTACTAGTTCACATTTAATCAATTAAAACAACATTTTGAATGTAGTAACATGCCTTAGAGAATTCCCTCAATTCCTCACTAGAATGCTCTCTATTTTCACACAGATTTTCTAACTACACTCCCTACACTAGGTATATGTGAGAAGATTGATGTAAACATGTAGACTAATACTCACATATGATATAACAAATAAAGCATTTTCTGGAATTATGACAATGACATGTATATGATCTCATGAATGGAATGCCACTACTTAGAACGAGAACCAGTGATTCCATATGCTCATACCAATTTCAAACTCCACATATTGAACACATAACATCAAGATAGAAGTTGAGGGTAGTAATGGGGCTAAGGGTGTTGGCTAACAGAGAAAGGTAAAGAAAAACAAAGGTTCTTAAAGTAATAGGAAGCTGATAGGACCATATTTATGCTACTTTGTTATGTTGTTTCCTTGCATTTAGTGAGTTAATTACTATTTATTTTAGTCTTTTAAGCTATTTTCGTATGTTTTTAGGTCCTAATGGCAAAAGGAGCAAGAAAGAGCATTTTGAAGCTAATTGGAGCATTTTTGGGCATGGATTGGATACCTTAACCATGGAGTAAAGAAGATGGACGAAATTGAAGTCAAGAAGGGCTAGGAAAGGCTACAAATCTGGTGGATGAAGTCCTAAATCAAAGAAGATAAGGAAATAGCAAGAAATAAGGAACCTTATCCAACCTTATCTTATCCTATCCTAACCAACCTTATCCTTTCCTAACTTTAACATTATCCTATCCTATCCTATCCTATCCAAATCAGGTTAGGACTTAAATCTAGCTAATTAGAGGGGATTAATTACACATTTAAACACCTATTTCAGTTTCTAGAAGCCTTATCCATTTGTTTGCTGCATGTGGACCATTCCTTGTAGGTTTAGGAGTTGCAATCCTTCCTCTACACCTATATCATGAGTCCTTATCCATTTAGGTCCAGAAATCTACCCTTTATCCCTTCTAGAATTCTAAATTCTGCCAAAAAATACCTAGTTTCTAGAAGCCCTTAATTTTTGGCGAAAATACCTAGACTTAACCCTTTTTCCATGCGATTGTGCAATCCTTTTCTTTCACTAAGTGTGCATAATCAGCCTATATAAACAGCCCTATGCCACACCATTCAAGGCATCCATTCACTCATTCATTCATTCATACTTTCAGCCATCAAACACCA
Organism: Pyrus communis; assembly: GCF_041283825.1. Lineage (NCBI taxonomy): Eukaryota > Viridiplantae > Streptophyta > Magnoliopsida > Rosales > Rosaceae > Pyrus > Pyrus communis. The sequence goes on from NC_142569.1 coordinate 25,551,321, forward strand.
CAATTCACCCTACACCACCCTCTTGCTGTAAGCAAGGAAGGAAGGAGAAGAAGACTTGTGCAATCTGCCATTGGAGTGTGGAGCGTTTCTAGGTGTACTCTATCCTTAGTCTTAGTTCAATGTTTAAATTTAATTATCTTTGTTTTGTGAACATGAGGAACTAACTTCTTTCTAGTTGGAGGTGAATTCGAAGCCATGATTATATGTTTTATATGAATTGATTACGTCCGGTTATTTCTTAAGGCATGGATGTGATTTGCTTATCTAAGTTATTAAAACTGGTTTATGTATGTGGGTTGGGGGTTAACACTTAATTTGCATGCATGAATTTGACGGTAGAATATAAGGGGGTTTCACATAATAGTTATTCACTTATATTCACAAGTAGTGGAGGTTGCTAGTCACAATCGCGTTAAGTAAATCCTTGGTATGAGTCTCATGTGTTTCATAGTGATGAATGCCTTGTCAATGCTTATAGTTTTCACAAAACTTAATGACTTTTGATATGTATCTTTGTTATGCGTCTCATATAAAGAACTTGAAAAAGATAATTTGGTTTAGATGCGTATTCCATCTCATTCAATGAAATAAGGAAAACTTGAGGGTTAGTTGTGCGATGCAACGAATTTGGGGCGTTGTCATTCATAGTCTAAAGGAATAATAACTGGACATTGGTTTATATGCATATATCATGTGTGGAAAAGAACCCTCTAACTAGCCTTTCACCCATTTATTTGACCTAAATTCGTTTTTCAAAAGTGTTTTCTATAGAGTTTTTGTTTTAAGTTTGAAATTCGTCAAAAACAATCTCCATTTCACTTAGTCTTCATATTTGAGTCAAAACTTGTTTTCCTTGAGTCTTTTGAATCAAGTCAAGTCCTATTTTCGTCCAAAACACATATAGAGTCTAAAATTGAGTCTTTTTTATTATTGGTTGCTGTTTTAAGTGTCTAAAGTTAGTTTTAAGTCTATAGAGTCTAGTTTAGTGTTTTTGAGTCTTATTTGTACAGATTAGTATCCCTAGTTAATCCCCGGTCTAGAACGATCCCTACTTACATATCTACTACAATTGTCACAAATAGGGTTTAATTTGTGTGTCAAGTAAGCAAAGTAATGAAATTGACACTTAAACTCACTTTTGATGGCACAAATTAACTTTTAAACACAAGGGAAGATTCATGCAACATTTGGGGTCAAATTCAAACTTTTGGACCCTTTCTTCAACAACCAACACTTGTGAGTTCATTCTCACTTATTTTTCAACTCTTTTTCTTTCTTTTTACAACTTTTCTCTTCTCTTTTAATTTTTCCAGGAATTTTTTTCCTTTATTTTCTTCTTTGCCGTGCCCTATTACCTTCCCCCACACTTGCTTTCTGCAATATGTTGCTCAAACGGAATTCATTCTAAGTCATGCTTCACTATCCTTTAAGAACAAGGGTATGGAAAGTCCTAATCTAGGCTAGGTAAGGATAATGTGGCTAACAAAGAAAATAGGCTTGATAAGGCTCAAAAGGGGTAATCCTACAATACATATGCAAAAGGGTTAGGCTTTTTGGCTTTGGTTTAACTAAACAACTTCATCTTATTGTATGTTATGCAATCAATATCATGCTTTGAATGAAATAGGCATGAGTTCTAATATTTGGAACTATAATGATGAAAACGCATTCTAAGTAGCAACCAAGCAAAGAATGATGATATCATGAAACGACTTTAGAAAACAAGAAATCACAGATTTATACTCTCCAAAGAACGTTTTAGGCTCAAGGCTTTCAAGGATGTAGCTTTAGTTTGAGTTCCTTCCTTCAAGCATGTTACAAAAACTGATTTTCTCTTTGTGATTACATGTGAATTCGTATACTATAACTATAACCAAGCATAAACCAAAGCGTAAATCAAACTTCCATCCATGTTTACAACATTCTTTAATAGTCATGCAATTAGAAACCAAATCCTCATCATTGTGTTGGAAGGTACCCTAAGTCACAAACAAACACACAAAAACAACTTAAAAACAACCTTTTTGGGTTTTTCAAAACTATTTTGCAATCTTTTTGTAAATTTTCAGATTTTCTGATCCAAACACATAAAAACACTTCAAAACACACTAAAAACACTTCAAAACAGTGAGAAACAACATTAGAAGTGATAGGTGATAAAATCCCAGGAAAATCATGCAAAAATAGCTTGTTTAACCCCCCCCCCCCTCCAACACTTAAATCAAACATTGTCCTCAATGTTTCAAACAAAGACTCACATTCAAACAAACAACATAAACTAACTAACATGACGAAATAAAAACAATAAAGAAAGAGAGAGTTAGGAACGCAAATCTGATTGTTTGGAATAAATTGTTGGATTGCCTAAGTCCTCTCTAGTTGAATGCATGGGTTGCCTCCCAAGAAGCGCTTGCTTTAACGTCTTGCAGCCAGACGAACTCTCTTCTTAGGCTCAATTGGAACCCATGACATGGAATTGATCTTTGAATGGAAGGTGATACTTGAAATGATCCGGTAATGGTTTAAATTCAAGATTGGTTGCCTGAATCATCAACAACCTGTTAGTATAAAACGAAATTGAAATTGGAGGAGGTGGCTTACCTATGTGCTCCAACAAGAACTCAAGGATAAACACATCTTCTTTGAATGTTTCAGGAACTTTGCACTTAGACAGATTTGGTGTGAGGATTGTTCCTTGTCCTATGTCATAAAATTCAACTTCTTTGGGGTTGTTTATCTCAAGAACATCCTCTTTGATGAATTCTTGATATTCCCTACTTTGCACCTTTGGAAGGGCTTCCAAATGTCTTTTTCACTTTCTTCTTCCTTGGAATTCATGAACCTGCAAGGAATAGGGACATTGGGTGGAATGGGGCTAGAAATAATTAAATTTGGAAGAACCTTACCTGAATTGGATGGCGTAGGAGCAATATGTGCTTGCAGCAAAGGTGTTTCCACCCTTGCTGTGGGTTGGGTGTGTTCCTCTTCCTCAAATTGCAATCTTTCATCTTCCTTGTAATTTGATTTTGATGGTTTAGGGTATGTTCCAACCTCCTTGCCACTTCTCAAGATGATTTCCTCGGCAGTTTCAAATCCTCCCTTCGGATTTGCAATGGTTGAACTAGGGAGTTTGCCTTGGTCTCGAAATTGTCCTACGAACTCCGCTATCTACCCAATTTGCTTTTCCAAGTGGTCCACCCTTTTGTCTTGATTTTGCATTGATGTGAAATATTCTAACACTCAAATTAAACCCTATTTGTGACAATTGTAGTAGATATGTAAGTAGGGATCGTTCTAGACCGGGGATTAACTAGGGATGCTAATCTATATAAATAAGACTCAAAAATACTAAACTAGACTCTATAGACTTAAAACTAACTTTAGACACTTAAAACAACAACCAATAATAAAAAAAACTCAATTTTAGACCCAATAAGTGTTTTGGACGAAAATAGAACTCAACTTGACTCAAAAGACTCAAGGAAAACAGGTTTTGACTCAAATATGAAGACTAAGTGAAATGGCGATTGCTTTTCATGAATTTTAAACTTAAAACAAGAACTTTATAGAAAACACTTTTGAAAAACGAATTTAAGTAAAATAAATGGGTGAAAAGCTAGTTAGAGGTTCATTTTCCACACATGATATATGCATACAAACCAATGTCCAGTTATTATTCCTTTAGACTATGAATGACAACGCCCCAAATTAGTTGCATCGCACAACTAACCATCAGATTTTCCTTATTTCATTAAGTTAGATGGAATACGCATCTAAACCAAATTATCTTTCTCAAGTTCCCTATATGAAATGCATAATAAAGATAAATGTCAAAAGTCATTAAGTTTTGTGAAAATCATAAGCATTGACAAGGTATTCATCACTATGAAATGCATGAGACTCATACCAAGGATTTACTTAACGCGATTGTGACTAGCAACCTCCACTACTTGTGAATATAAGTGAATAACTATTATGTGAAACCCCCTTATAGTCTAGCATCAAATTGATGCATGCAAATTAAGTGTTAACCCCCAACCCACATACATAAACTAGTTTTAATAACTTAGATAAGCAAATCACATTCATGCCTTAAGAAATAATAACCGGAGGTAATCAATTCTTATAAAACATATAATCATGGCTTCGAATTCACCTCCAACTAAAAAGAAGTTAGTTCCTCATGTTCGCAAAACAAAGATAATTAAATTTAAACATTGAACTAAGACTAAGGATAGAATACACCTAGAAACTCTCCACACTCCAATGGCAGATTTCGAACCCTCCTTGGATGGCAGATTGCACTAGTCTTCTTCTCCTTCCTTCCTTCCTTGCGGCACTAGGGTGGTGTAGGGTGAATTGTGGTGTTTTATGGCTGAAAGTATGAATGAATGAATGAGTGAATGGATGGATTAAATGGTGAGGCATTGGCTGTTTATATAGGCTAATTATGCACACTTAGTGAAGGAAAATGATTACACAATCCCATGGAAAAAGGGTTAAGTCTAGGTAGAAACCAAAGGGGAAAGGGATAGGTAATTTTCGCCATAAATTAAGGGCTTTTAGAAACTAGGTATTTTTTGGCAGAATTTAGACTTGTAGAAGGGATAAAGGGTAGATTTCTTGGCCTAAATGGATAAGGACTCATGATATAGGTGTACAGGAAGGATTGTAACTCCTAAACCTACAAGGAATGGTCCACATGCAGCAAACAAATGGATAAGGCTTCTAGAAACTGAAATAGATGTTTAAATGTGTAATTAATCCCCTCTAATTAGCTAGATTTAAGTCCTAACCTGATTTGGATAGGATAGGATAGGATAGGATAGTGTTAGAGTTAGGAAAGGATAAGGTTGGTTAGGATAGGATAAGATAAGGTTGGATCAGGTTCCTTATTTCTTGCTATTTCCTTATCTTCTTTGATTTAGGACTTCATCCACCAGATTTGTAGCCTTTCCTAGCCCTTCTTGACTTCAATTTCGTCCATCATCTATGCTCCATAGTTAAGCTATCCAATCCATGCCCAAAAATGCTCCATTTAGCTGCAAAATGCCCTTTCTTGCTCCTTGTGCCATTAGGACCTAAAAACATACGAAAATAGCTTAAAAGACTAAAATAAATAGTAATTAACTCGCTAAATGCAAGGAAACAACATAACTAAGTAGCATAAATATGCTCCTATCATGCATTGCTTTTTCTTGATTTTGCATCACTTTGTTTTTATTCTCTTGCCCCTGAGACAAATTGGTGAGTAACTTAATAAGCATATCATTATACAAAGACGTACCTGAATTTGTTTGGGCAGGTTGTGGTGGCTGCGTAGGTGTTGTATAGAACTCCTCATATGGCTGCCAATATTCTCCTTGTTGAGCCCCTTGGATTGATTTTGTGAGCCCTGCGCCAAAGAAATTAATTCGTTAAGAATTTTGTTATAATCTATTGACAAACTTGAGTTTGGTTGGGCATATTGCATATGAGGTTGTGGTGGCTGCGCAGGTCTTGAATAGAACTCCTCATATGGCTGCCAATATCCTTCTTGTTGAACATTATGAGGTTCCCACCACAAAGAGTTTGAATGATCCCTCCAATCTGAATTGTAAGTGTTGGAAAACACATCGTTCCTTGATTGATTATGATCTTGATAACCCCAGGTATTGATATTATCCCAACCTCCATTCTCAATTAATTGAGGATGTTGATAAGTTTGATATTCTTGCCTAGAGGATACACCAAATGTACCAACTCTTTGCGTTTGGGACCTTTCCATGAGCTGTGACAAAAGAGAAGAATTATCAAGTGCCATGTTGTGCTTCTCCAGTACCTAAAATCAACAAAACAAGACAAAACACAAATCAAAAATGAAAGTTAAAATACATGAACAGAAACAAAGGAAAACAACGGGGGATTAGCAAAGTTGCTACTCCTCGGCAATGGCGCCAAAAATTTGATGTGATAAATAATAGCACTCAAATTAAACCCTCTTTTTGACAATTGTAGTATAGATATAAGTAGGGATTGTTCTAGGCCGGGGACTAGGAGGGATAGCTAATATAATGAAAACTGACTCAAAGTTACAAAAATATGCTTAAAAACACTTAAACAAACTCAAAGACTCTTAACTAAACTTATATGACTCAAAACAAACTTAAAAGACTCAAAACAACACAAAACAATCCAAAAGACTCAATTTAGACTCTAGGACTTAATTTGGACGAAAATAGAATTGGTTTTGACTCAAAAGACTCAAAAACACACTTTAGGACAGATTTGAAACAAGTAAGTAAATAGGAATGGGTTTTGGACGAAATTAATGTAAAAACAAGTAACTAAAAGACTTAAATGAGATTTGGATGAATTTGGGAAAAACTATGGATGATTAGATAGCTAGAGGAACCTTCAACACACATGACACACTTGCATACAAATTGATTTCCAATTGCTTTCTCAATAAACCATGAACCTCAACACTCCAAATTAACCATGACATCATTAATTAACCCTCAAATTTTCCTTTAGTTATTGGAATGGATGACATCATTTGACAACCCAAAGCATTCTTCAAAAGTCCCCTACATGACATCATAATAGAGATACAATCAAAGATCATTTCGTTCTATAAAAATCATAAGTATTGACAAAGAACTTGTAACTATGACATCATAATACTCATGCTAGGAATTTACTTAACATGATTGTGAAAGCAACCTTAACTACTTGTGAATATAAGTTTGTAACGATTATGTGAAACTCCCTTATATTCTAGCACCAAATTCATGCATGCAAACTAAGTGTGCACCCTTAATCAACAAACAAGAATAAGTTATCCATCAAACGGTTAAGTAAATTGCTTCACAATTTATGAAGTCACAACTGGAATTAATCAATTCATATTGCAAATATAATCATGGTTTCAAAGTCTCCCCTAGCTAAAACAAGTTTAGCTCCTCATGTTTACAACAAAACAAAGAGAATATAAATTAAACATTGAAAACAAAGATTGAATACACCTAGAAACGCTCCAACAATCCAAGCTTGAATGGCCAAAACGTCCAAGGCTTCTCCTCTCTTCTTTCACCTTCTTTGTTGTGGCACAAGGGTGTTTAGGTATGAATTATGGTGATGGATGGATAGGTTGGATGGTGGTAGAGGGTGGATGATGGTTGAATGAATGGAGAGAATGAATATGGATGTCTTGAGAGCCTAATATGTGCGGCAGATTATGTATATATAGAGGGAGAAAGGTTAAAATCTTAATTAAATGTTTTGGGAAAGAATTTAGCTCCAAATCCTCAAGGAAAAAGGGTAACAAATCAGAATCCGAATGGAAAAAGGGAAGGAAAAGGTGTGGCACATCTAGGAAAAGGAAGATATGTGGCAGATTTTGGAAGAAAAAGGTAAGGAGGGTGCGGCAAAGACTAAGAGAAAAGGGACCTTTGGTTTGTGTCCTAAAATGCATAAGAAACCTTCAATGTTGCTGGAATTTAGGGACATTTAGGATTAGGAAAGGTTAAACAAAAATAGGAAACCTTGGCTTAACTTTCCTACTTCAAGTAGGAAACCTTTTTTGACTTGGATTCCTCTTTTGATTAGGAATCCTAACATCTTTAGGTCTTCAATTTCGTCCATTCCTTTTGCTCCAAGCATATGCTATCCATTCCAAGTCCAATTTTGCTCCAAAATGCTCCAAAATGCACCTTTTTGCTTCCTTATTCATATGAACCTATAAACACACGAAAATAGCTTAAACTACTAAAATAACTATGAACTAACAACATAAATGTACGAAAACAAGCTAACTAAGTCGCCTAAATATGCTCCTATCAATGGAGTGAATGAATGATGGAGAATTTGGGTGGAAGGTTGCGGTAAGGATTTTCTGAATGGCATAAGGGGTTCATGCAAATTTGTGTCTGAAAATATGAATATATAGTTCGGGCAACCCTAGGGTTAATTAGATTAGGGTTACAACTTAGCAGATTTTATGGATTAGGGCCCTATGTTTCGGCACAAGTCATTAAATCCACTTAGGAGGGGTTTGGCCTAATTAATTTCAGAAAAGGATTTGTATAACCCAAATCCACAAGGAATAAGGCCTACTAAATCAGAATCCATAAGCGAAAAGGGATAGAGAAATTCGTCCAAAATTGGGCCTTCTAGAAATAAGGTGTTTTGTGGCTGATTTTGGGTTTTCTAGAAGACATAAAAGGGGGAAGGGTGCAGCACCCATTTAGGGTCAGATAAGGCTTCTAGAAATTAGGTTTTTAGGTCCACTTGCAGCTAGGATTAAGGTGGAACAAGATTAGGTTAGGATAAGATAGGATAAGGTTTGGATAAGATAAGGTTGCTAGGATAAGTTTCCATATTTCTTGCTCTTTCCTTATCTTCTTTGTCTTGAACTTTCCTTTTCTGATTTGTAGCATGTTCCTAGCCTCTTTTGGCTCCAAATTCATCCATCCACCTTGCTCCATATACAAGCTATCCATTTAGTGCACAAAACTGCTCAAAAATGCACCAAAATGCACTTTCTTGGTACTTTAACCCTTTGGACCTACAAACACACGAAAATGACTTGAAATACTACATTACCTAAGAAATAACAACACAAATGCACAAGAACAAGCTAACTAAGTCACACAAATATGCTCCTATCACATAACATACAATAAGATGAAGTTGTTTAGTTAAACCAAAGCCAAAAAGCCTAACCCTTTTGCATATGTATTGTAGGATTACCCCTTTTGAGCCGTTTCAGCCTATTTTCTTTGTTAGCCATATTATCCTCACCTAGCCTAGATTAGGACTTTCCATACCCGTGTTCTTAAAGGATAGTAAAGCATGACTTAGAATGAATTCATTTTGATCAACACATTGCAGAAAACAAGTGTGGGGGAAGGTAATAGGGCACGACAAAGAAAAAAAAATTCGTGGAAAAAGAAATAGAAAAGAGAAAAGTTGTAAAAAGAGTTGAGAAATAAGCGAGAATGAACTCACAAGTGTTGGTTGTTGAAGAAAGGGTGCAAAAGTTTGAATTCAACCCTAAACGTTGCATGAATCTTCCCTTTGTGTTTAAAAGTTGATTTCTGCCATCAAAAGTGAGTTTAAGTGTCAATTTCATTACTTTGCTTCCTATTGCTTTAAGTACCTTTGTTTATCCTTTACCTTTTCTTCTTAGCCAATACCTTAGCCTCATTACAAAACCCTGACTTCTATCTTGATGTTATTTATTCAATATGTGGAGTTTGAAATTGGTATGAGCATATGGAATCCTTGGTTCTCGCTTCTAAGTAGTTGTATTCCATTCATGAGATCATATATATACATGCATTAATAATTCCAGAAAGTGCTTCCTTCGTTTAAAACATATGTGAGTGGCTCGTCTACATGTTTACAATCTTCTCACATATACCTAGTGTAGGGAGTGTAGTCAGAAAATCTGAGTGAAATGATAGGAGCATATTTATGCGACTTAGTTAGCTTGTTCTTGTGCATTTGTGTTGTTATTTCCTAGTTAATGTAGTATTTCAAGTCATTTTCGTGTGTTTGTAGGTCAAAAGGGTTAAAGTACCAAGAAAGTGCATTTTGGAGCAGTTTTGGGCACTAAATGGATAGCACATGTATGGGCCAAGATGGATGGACGAATTTGGAGTTCAAAAGGCTAGGAATCTGATAAGAAGATGAAGAAATTAAAGTCAAGACAAAGAGGATAAGGAATCAGCTCAAAAGAGGAAACATTATCCAAAACCTTATCCAACCTTATCCAATCTTATCTTATCCTCTCCTAACCTTATCATGCTTTAATCTTACCTGCAAGGGGACCTAAATGTATATTTCTAGAACCTATTTCTAGAAGTATTCTCTTCTAGAAGAGCCAAATCAGCCACAAAGCATATTGTTTCTAGAAACCCTACATAGGTGGCGCCTATTTCCTTCTAGAATGCCTTGCCTTGCCTTGCAAGCCACTTTCCTTTCCCTCCAATTGTTGCCGCAGCCCTCTTGGCCTTTTCCCTTATGGATTCTGATTTATTAGGCCATTTCCCTAATGGATTTGGGTTATACAAATCCTTCTTGGCCTTTTCCCTTATGGATTCTGATTTATTAGGCCATTTCCCTAATAGATTTGGGTTATACAAATCCTTTTCTGAAATTAATTGGGCCAAACCCTCTCCTAAGTAGATTAAATCAATTGTGCCGAAACCTAGGGCCCTAATCCTTAAAAATCTGCTAAGTTGTAACCCTAAGCTAATTAACCCTAGGGTGGCCGAACCGATATATTCATCTTTTGAGCCACAAATTCAGAGGAACCCTCATACTATTCAGAAAACCGCTTGCCGCAAGCCCTAGACCCCATTCTCCATCATTCATACACTCCATTCACATCCATCTACAACTTGCCACAACCCTTCACCCTAATCAGCCATCATTCATCATCCTAAGCAAGAATACACCATTCAAAACCTTCACATCCATCTACAACCTGCCGCAACCCTTCACCCTAATCAGCCATCATTCATCATCCTAAGCAAGAATACACCATTCAAAACCCCCAAAACAACCTACCATATCTCGTGCCGCAGCAAGGAAGAAGGAGGAGAGCCCTAGACATGCATGCCATTCAAAAAAGTATTGAATTAGAAGCTCCCGCTCAAGCATCTAGCATTTGTCTCTCAATTGGAAGGAGTCATTTGTAAAAGTATTGAATTAGAAGCTCTTCCTTCATTTGGTGTTGTGGGCAAGATGCAACAAGGGCTTTGAAACGCTCATAATATGCTGGAAAAGACTCCCCTTGGTTTTGTTGAATGCCACTAATTTTCTTTCTCAAAAGAATTACTCTTGAAGTTGGAAAGAATTTCTCCAAGAACACTCGTTTCATACTTTCCCAAGAAGTAACGGTTCCGAGCGCCAATTCGTATAGCCAATCTTTAGCCTTTTCCAAAAGAGAGAATAGAAAGGCTTTCATCTTCAAAATATTCCCATCCACGTTAATGGGTGACATGCTTGAGCATACAACTTCAAACTCCTTCAAATGCTTGTTTGGATCTTCCATGGACAGCCCATGGTATTTGGGAATATGATGCAGCAAGCTTGACTTTAATTCAAACTCATCGGTCTTGTCCGGGGCTGCCCTAGGATATTGAATGCAAATAGGCACGACATTGTCTAACCCCGAGGCCGAAAGTTCTTTGATTGTTCGATTATCCACCGCCATGCTTTCTTCTTCTTCAAATTCAGATTCGGACTCTGAACTCGAACTAGGTGGATTAGGTTCTGGTTGCTTCCTTTTTCTTCTCAAAGTTTGCTCAAAATCGTCGTCAAATTCTAATATATTTTCACGAACTGGGTTGAGAACAACGAGTCATAAACTAGCACCTGAGACAAATAACAAAAACAAATGAGTAACCACTTTAAAGGGCACGGCAAACACCAGAAAAAGACACAAAAGAAAAGAAAACACACGGCACACTTGGCCTTAAGACTCACTTTGACACGACACAAACAAAAGGGATTAGCAATTTTGCTAATCCCCGGCAACGGCGCCAAAATTTGATGTGAAATATTCTAACACTCAAATTAAACCCTATTTGTGACAATTGTAGTAGATATGTAAGTAGGGATGGTTCTAGACCGGGGATTAACTAGGGATGCTAATCTATATAAATAAGACTCAAAAATACTAACCTAGACTCTATAGAGTCAAAACTAACTTTAGACACTTAAAACAGCAAACAATACTAAAAAAGACTCAACTTTAGACTCAATAAGTGTTTTGGAGGAAAATAGAACTCAACTTGACTCAAAAGACTCAAGGAAAACAGGTTTTGACTCAAATATGAAGACTAAGTGAAATGGGGATTGTTTTTGACGAATTTTAAACTTAAAACAAGAACTTTATAGAAAACACTTTTGAAAAACGAATTTAAGTAAAATAAATGGGTGAAAAGCTAGTTAGAGGGTCCTTCTCCACACATGATATATGCATACAAACCAATGTCCAGTTATTATTCCTTTAGACTATGGATGACAACTCCCCAAATTAGTTGCATCGCACAACTAACCCTCAAGTTTTCCTTATTTCATTGAATTAGATGGAATACGCATCTAAACCGATTTATCATTTTCAAGTTCTTTATATGAGACGCATAACAAAGATACATATCAAAAGTCATTAAGTTTTGTGAAAACTATAAGCATTGACAAGGCATTCATCACTATGAAACACATGAGACTCATACCAAGGATTTACTTAACGCGATTGTGACTAGCAACCTCCACTACTTGTGAATATAAGTGAATAACTATTACGTGAAACCCCTTTATATTCTAGCGTCAAACTCATGCATGCAAATTAAGTGTTAACCCCCAACCCACATACATAAACCAGTTTTAATAACTTAGATAAGCAAATCACATTCATGCCTTAAGAAATAATAACCGGACATAATCAATTCATATAAAACATTGAACTAAGACTAAGGATAGAATACACCTAGAAACGCTCCACACTCCAATGGCAGATTTCGAACCCTCCTTGGATGGCAGATTGCACAAGTCTTCTTCTCCTTCCTTCCTTGCTTGCAGCACTAGGGTGGTTTAGGGTGAATTGTGGTGTTTGATGGTTGAAAGTATGAATGAATGAATGAGTGAATGGATGATTTAAAGGGTGCGACATAGGGTTGTATATATAGGCTAATTATGCACACTTAGTGAAGGAAAAGGTTGCACAATCCCATGGAAGAAGGTTAAGTCTAGGCAGACACCAAAGGGGAATGGGATAGGTAATTTTCGCCAGAAATTAAGGGCTTCTAGAAACTAGGTATTTTTTGGCAGAATTTAGACTTCTAGAAGGGACAAAGGGTAGATTTCTGGACCTAAATGGATAAGGACTCATGATATAGGTGTAGAGGAAGGATTGCAACTCCTAAACCTGATTTGGATAGGATAGGATAGGATAGGATAATCTTAGAGTTAGGAAATGATAAGGTTGGATAAGATAGGATAAGATAAGGTTGGATAAGGTTCCTTATTTCTTGCTATTTCCTTATCTTCTTTGCATTTGGACTTCTTTCTCCAGATTTGTAGTCTTTCCTAGCCCTTCTTGACTTCAATTTCAATGTTTAATTTATATTCTCTTTGTTTTTTTGTAAACATGAGGAGCTAAACTTGTTTTAGCTAGGGGAGACTTTGAAACCATGATTATGTTTGCAATATGAATTGATTAATTCCAGTTGTGACTTCATAAATTGTGAAGCAATTTACTTAACTGTTTAATGGATAACTTATTCTTGTTTGTTGATTAAGGGTGCACACTTAGTTTGCATGCATGAATGTGGTGCTAGAATATAAGGGAGTTTCACATAATCGTTACAAACTTATATTCACAAGTAGTTAAGGTTGTTTTCACAATCATGTTAAGTAAATTCCTAGCATGAGTATCATGATGTCATAGTTACAAGTGTTTTGTCAATACTTATGATTTTCATAGAACATAATGATCTTTGATTGTATCTCTATTATGATGTCATGTAGGGGACTTTTGAAGAATGCTTTGGGTTGTCGAATGATGTCATCCAATCCAATAACTAAAGGAAAATTTGAGGGTTAATTAGTGATGTCACGGTTAATCTGGGGTGTTGACGTTCATGGTTTATTGAGAAAGCAACTGGAAATCAATTTGTATGCAAGTGTGTCATGTGTGGAGAAGGATCCTCTAGCTATCTAATCATCCATAGTTTTTCCCAAATTCGTCCAAATCTCATTTAAGTCTTTTAGTTACTTGTTTTTATCTTAAATTTGTCAAAAACCCAATCCCCTTTACTTTGTTGAGTCAAATCTGTCATATTGTGTGTTTTTACGTATTTTGAGTCAAAACCAATTCTATTTTCGTCCAAATTGAGTCCTAGAGTCTAGTTTGAGTCTATTTGGTTGTTTTGTGTTGTTTTGAGTCTTTTGAGTTTGTTTTGAGTCATATAAGTTTAGTTAAGAGTCTTTGAGTTTGTTTAAGTGTTTTTAAGCATATTTTGTATCTTTGAGTCAGTTTTCATTAGATTAGCAATCCCTCCTATTCTCCGGCCTAGAACGATCCCTACTTATATCTATACTACAATTGTCAAAAAGAGGGTTTAATTTGACTGCTATTATTTATCACATCAAATTTTTTGTGCCATTGCCGGGGATTAGCAACTTTGCTAATCCCCCGTTGTTTCCCTTTGTTTCTGTTCATGTATTTTAGTTTTAGTTTCTGATTTGTGTTTTGTTTTGTTGATTTTAGGTACTAGAGAAGCACGACATGGCACTTGATAATGCTTCTCTTTTGTCACAGCTCATGGAAAGGTCCCAAATGCATTTGATGATAAGCAATCAAGGAACGACGTGTTTTCCAATACTTACAATTCGGATTGGAGTGATCATTCAAACTCTATGTGGTGGGAACCTCAAAATGTTCAACAAGAAGGATATTAGCAGCCATATGAGGAGTTCTATTCAAGACCTACGCAGCCACCCCAACCTCATATGCAATATGCCCAACCAAACTCAGGTTCGTCAATAGATTATAATCAAATTCTTAATGAATTAATTTTTTTGGTGCAGGGCTCACAAAATCAATCCAAGGAGGCTCAACAAGGAGAATATTGGTAGCCATATGAGGAGTTCTATACAACATCTATGCAGCCACCACAACCTGCCCAAACAAATTTAGGTACGTCTTTGTATAATGATATGCTTATTAAGTTACTCACCAATTTGTTTCAAGGGCAACAGAATCAAAACAAAGTGATGCAAAATCAAGAAAAAGCAATGCAAAATCAAGACAAAAGGGTGGACCACTTGGAAAAGCAAATTGGGCAGATAGCGGAGTTCGTAGGACAATTTCGAGACCAAGGTAAACTCCCTAGTTCAACCATTGCAAATCCAATGGGAGGATTTGAAACTGCCAAGGAAATTATCTTGAGAAGTGGCAAGGAGGTTGGAACAGACCCTAAACCATCAAAATCAAATTACACGGAAGATAAAAGATTGCAATTTGAGGAAGAGGAACACACCCAACCCACGGCAAGGGTGGAAACACCTTTGCCGCAGGCACCTATTGCTCCTACGCCATCCAATTCAGGTAAGGTTGTTCCAAATTTAATTCTTTCTAACCCCATTCCACCCAATGTCCCTATTCCTTGCAGGTTCATGAATTCCAAGGAAGAAGAAAGTGAAAAAGACATCTTGGAAGGCCTTCCAAAGGTGCAAAGTAGGTGATGCGGGATTTATACGCACACAAATTAAACCCTCTTTTCGTCAAATTGTAGTATATGTATAAGTAGGGATCGTTCTGGACCGGGGATTAGGAGGGATTGTTAATCACTTGGATTTGACTCAAAAACGTAAAAACGTAATATAAAACACTAAACTAGACTCAAAGAATGTAAAACTAAACTTTAAAACACTAAAACAAACCAAAAGACTCAAACAGTACCCAAAGCACTCGAAACTGCCTTAAAAACACTTTCTGGGCAGTTTTGAGCACCTTGAGTACTTTGGACGAATTTGGGAAACAAAATGAAACAAAACACTTATAAACACAAACTAAATGTATTTCTAACTAATCTAACACTTTAAAATAAATGGGGGATTGGTTTTGGATGAATTTAAACTAAATGCACAGATTCTAATTAAAACAAATTATAAAAACGAAATTGATAAAATAGAATGATGAAAAACTAGTTAGAGGGTTCCTTCTCCACACATGAACATAAGAATATAATTTGACTCCCAGTTATGACTTCAACAAACGATGAATGACAATGCTCCAAGTTAATTAGGTTCGCTTAAACTAACTTTCAGATTTCCCTAGATTCATTGGATTGAATGGGATGCACATTACAACCAAATTATTCCTAATCAAAGTCCCTAACCATGGAATATGCATGATAGAGACATTCAACAAAGATCATTAAGTTCAACGGAAATCATAAACATCGACTAGGCATTCATAACTATGGAATACGCATGTTAATCCAGCCTAGGGTTTACTAAACACAATCGTGACTAGCGATCTTTACTACTCATGAATATAAGTTCATAACGATTAGGTGAAATTCCCTTATATCCTAGCATCAAGTTTAGGCATGCAAATTAAGTGTCGACCCTCAACCCACATACATAAACAAGTTCTTAATCAAAACAGAAAAGTAAACCACATCTAAAGTTCATGAATTCATAACTGGAGTAAATCAAATCATAACCAACATATGTCCATGGTTTCAAATTCGCCTCTAACTAAAAAGAAATTAGTTCCACATGTTTAACATAATTGAACAACAAGTTAAATTAAACATGAAAACAGAAAGAAAAGAAGAAAGAAAACACAAATTGATGGAAATTGAATGGATGGAAAGTTAGCTACGGGGTTCATCTCCACATATGTTATACTTGCATAATAAAACGATTTCCAATTGCATTTCAACAAATCATTAATTCTCAACACTCCAAGTTAACCGTGATGCACTAATTAACCTTCAAATCTTCCTAACGTTATTGAATTGGATGATTGCATACGACAACCCAAAACATTCCCCACAAGTCCCCTACATGATTGCATAATAGAGATACAAGCAAGAATCATTACGCTCTATGAAAATTATAAGTATTGACGAGGCATTCGTTACTATGATTGCATGAAACTTATGCCAAGAATTCGTTTAACGCGATTGTTTATAAGCAACCTCCACTACTTGTGAATATAAGTTCGTAACTATTAGGTGAAACTCACTTATATTCTAGCGTCATATTCATGCATGAAAATTAAGCGCGCATTCTCAATAAACATACATAAATAAGTTATCAATCAAACGGTTAAACAAATTGAATCCACAACTTATGAAACGCAATTAGAAGTAATCAAATCAAAATGCAAGCATAAACATATATTTCGAATTATCCCCTAGCCAAGGGGGTTTTAGTTCCTCATGGTACAAAACAAAGAGAATCAAAGAAACACCTAAACATTCCAACAACTCAAACTTGAATTGTATGAACGTTTAGGCCCTCTTATCTTCCATTCCTCATTCGTACAAAACAAAGAGTATTGAAATTAAACATTGAAATCAAAGAAACACCTAAACATTCCAACAACTCAAACTTGAATTGTATGAACGTTTAGGCACTCTTCTCTTCCTCTTCGTTGTAGCACAAGGTCTAGGGATAGTTTGATGGTGTCAATGGTTTGGGGAGTGGTGGAAATGGAAGGATGGTGTTTGGATTGTAAGGGAGACTCACGGTTTTGGATTCTAAGGGGAAGTGTTTGTGTTAGTTGTGGTGTGAGAAATGGAGAGATGGAATGGGGAGTGAATGAATGAATTGTATGAATGCAATGCATGGTTTTATAGGGAGAGAATGGATGGGAGAACATGTGAATGGCAGCTAGGAATGATTAAAGAATGGAATGCTAGGTTGGAAATGCATGTGAATGCAAGGAGAAAAGCTGAAAATGCAAGGGAAGCTCACGGCACAATGTTGTTTTGCTTCTTGAAATGCATGTGAATGCATGTGAGTGCAATATGAAAAGAATGACTAATTAATGTATGTAGGGTGCAGCTAGGTTGGAAAGGTGTGGATTGTGGCTGCAATTTAGGGAAAGGAAATAGGTTTAATGCATAAATAAAAGGGCAAAGTGGCTGCAATGATGAAGAAAAGCTGGAATTGGTGTGGAAGGCACGGCAAAGACTTGTTGTTTGTGTGAAGTGTGTGTGAATGCATGTGAGTGGCTGATTTGTGGTGCAATGATGAAGAGTTGCATGTGGGTTAGGTTGGAATTGCATGCGGAATGGCTGGAATGAAAGGGAAGTCACGGCATTGAAGGTGTTTTGTGCTTGAAATGCATGTGAATGCATGTGAGTGCATGTGTTGGTGTTTTTTTGCATGGCTTTGATGGATTGTTTGATTGGGCTAGAGGTTTTCCATGGCTCAAAGGATTTGTTTGATTGGGCTAGGCCCTTTGTTTTATGTCCCAAAGAGCATACAAGGCTTCAATTTCGTCCATCCTCTTTGCTCCATGATTAAGCTATCCAATCCATGCCCAAAAATGCTCCAAATAGCCTCAAAATGCACTTTCTTGCTCCCTAAGCCCTTAGAACCTGAAAACACACAAAAGAAGCATAAAGGACTAAAATAACTAGAGAAACATAACGTAAATGCACGAGAACAAGCCATTTAAGTCGCATGAATATGCTCCTATCAGTAGGGAATATCAAGAATTCATCAAAGAGGATGTTCTTGAGACAAACAACCCCAAAGAAGTTGAATTTTATGACACAGGACAAGGAACAATCCTCACATCAAATCTGACCAAGTGCAAAGTTCCTGAAATGTTCAAAGAAGATGTGTTTATCCTTGAGTTCTTGTTGGAGCACATAGGTAAGCCACCTCCTCCAATTTCAATTTCCTTTTATACTAATAGGTTGTTGATGATTCAGGCACCTAATCTTGAATTTAAACCATTACCGGATCATTTCAAGTATCACCTTCCATTCAAAGATCAATTCCATGCCATGGGCTCCAATGAAGTTTAAAGAGAGGTATCGTCCGGCAGGAAGACATTGAAGCAATCGCTTCTTGGGAGGCAACCCATGCATTCAACTAGAGAAGACTTGGGCAATCCAACAATTTATTCCAAACTATCAGATTTGCGTTCCTAACTCTCTCTCTATCTATCTCTTTATTGCTTTTATTTCGTCATTTTAGTAAGTTTATGTTGTTTGTTTTAATGTGAGTCTTTGTTTGAAACATTGAGGACAATGTTTGATTTAAGTGTAGGGGGTAAACAATTTGTTTTTGCATGATTTTCATGGGATTTTATCAACTATCACTTCTAATGTTGTTTCTCACTGTTTTTAAGTGTTTTTAGTGTGTTTTTATGTGTTTGGATCAGAAAATACGAAAATTTTACAAAAAAAAGTGAAAAACCCAAAAAGAGTTGTTTTTAAGTTGTTTTTGTGTGTTTGTTTGTGTCTTAGGGTACCTTCCAACACAATGATGAGGATTTGGTTTTTAATTGCATGACTGTTAAAGAATGTTGTAAACATGGATGGAAGTTTGATTTACTCTGTGGTTTATGCTTGGTTATAGTTATAGTTTACAAATTCACATGTAATCACAATGAAGGAAGGAACTCAAACTAAAACTACATCCCTGAGAGACTTGAGCCTAAAACGTTCTTTGGAGAGTATAAATCTATGATTTCTTGTTTTCTAAAGTCGTTGCATGATCTCATCATTCTTTGCTTGGTTGCTACTTTGAATGCATTTTCATCATTATAGTTCCAAATACTAGAACTTAAGCCCATTTCATTCAAAGCATGATATTGATTGCATAACATACAATAAGATGAAGTTGTTTAGTTAAACCAAACCCAAAAAGCCTAACCCTTTTGCATATGTATTGTAGGATTACCCCTTTTGAGCCTTTTCAAGCCTATTTTCTTTGTTAGCCACATTATCCTCACCTAGCCTAGATTAGGACTTTCCATACCTTTGTTCTTAAAGGATAGTGAAGCATGACTTAGAATGAATTCCTTTTGATCAACATATTGCAGAAAACCAGTGTGGGGGAAGGTAGTAGTTCACGACAAAGAAGAAAAATAAAAGAAAAAATTCGTGGAAAAATAAAAAGAAAAGAGAAAAGTTGTAAAAAGAAATAAAAAGGGTTGAAAAATAAGTGAGAATGAACTCACAAGTGTTTTTTGTTGAAGAAAGGGTCCAAAAAGTTTGAATTTGACCCTAAATGTTGCATGAATCTTCCCTTGTGTTTAAAAGTTAATTTCTGCCATCAAAAGTGAGTTTAAGTGTCAATTTCATTACTTTGCTTCCTATTGCTTTAAGAACCTTTGTTTTTCTTTACCTTTCTTTGTTAGCCAATACACTTAGCCTCGTTACAACCCTCAACTTCTATCTTGATGTTATGTGTTCAATATGTGGAGTTTGAATTTGGTATGAGCATATGGAATCATTGGTTCTCCTTCTAAGTAGTAGCATTCCATTCATGAGATCATATACATATCATTGTCATACATCCAGAAAATGTTTTCTTTGTTATAACATATGTGAGTGTTAGTTTACATGTTTAAATTAATCTTCTCACATATACCTAGTGTAGGGAGTGTAGTTAGAAAATCTGTGTGAAAATAGAGAGCATTCTAGTGAGGAATTGAGGGAATTCTCTAAGACATGTTACTACATTCAAAATGTTGTTTTAATTGATTAAATGTGAACTAGTAAGTGGTAACTATGGTTAAGTGTTTACTAACGTGTAAAGAAAGCCAAAAACCGTGGGAATGATGTTCTTTGATGTGTCATGTTCGTTGGAAATCCCTGAGGTACATGTTGGAAGGTCTAGAGTTTGTTTTGTTTTGTTAGTTTTGTTAGTTTTGTTTTGCTCGAGGACTAGCAAAAGCTAAGATGCAAGAAGGTGCATTTTGGAGCCTTTTGGAGCAAAATTGGGCTTGGAATGGATAGCATGTGCTTGGAGCAAAAGGAATGGACGAAATTGAAGACCTAAAGATGTTAGGATTCCTAATCAAAGAAGGATTCCTAATCAAAAGAGGAATCCTAGTCAAAAAAGGTTTCCTATTTTGGTTTAACCTATCCTAATCCTAAATGTCCCTAAATTCCAGCAACATTCAAGGTTTCTTATGCATTTTAGGACACAAACCAAAGGTACCTTCTCTTCTACTCTTTGCCGCACCCTCCTTACCCTTTTCTTCCAAATCTGCCACATATCTTCCTTTTCCTAGATGTGCCGCACCCCACATTCCCTTATTCCCCCTTCCCTTGCATTAAAACACCTTTCCCTTTCTCCCTAGGTGCTGCCACACCTTTTCCTTCCCTTTTCCTCTTAGGATTCTGATTTGTTACCCTTTTCTTGGAGGATTTGGAGTCTTAAAACCTTCCCAAATTAATTACTTAATGTTTTAATCTTTCTCCCTCTATATATACATAATTTGCCGCACATATTACTCTCTCTGACTCTCTCTCATTCTCTCCATTCATTCAGCCATCATCCACCCTCTACCACCATCCAACCTATCCATCCATCACCATGATTCATACCCAAACACCCTTGTGCTGCAACAAAGAAGGAGAAAGAAGAGAGGAAAAGCCTTGGACATTTTGGCCATTCAAGCTTGGATTGTTGGAGCGTTTCTAGGTGTATTCAATCTTTGTTTTCAATGTTTAATTTATATTCTCTTTGTTTTGTTGTAAACATGAGGAGCTAAACTTGTTTTAACTAGGGCAGACTTTGAAACCATGATTATGTTTGCAATATTAATTGATTAATTCCAATTGTGACTTCATAAATTGTGAAGCAATTTACTTAACCGTTTGATTGATAACTTATTCTTGTTTGTTGATTAAGGGTGCACACTTAGTTTGCATGCATGAATTTGTTGCTAGAATATAAGGGAGTTTCACATAATTGTTACAAACTTATATTCACCAGTAGTTAAGGTTGTTTTCACAATCATGTTAAGTAAATTCCTAGCATGAGTATCATGATGTCATAGTTACAAGTGCTTTGTCAATACTTATGATTTTCATAGAACGTAATGATCTTTGATTGTATCTCTATTATGATGTCATGTAGGGGACTTTTGAAGAATGCTTTGGGTTGTCGAATGATGTCATCCAATCCAATAACTAAAGGAAAATTTGAGGGTTAATTAGTGATGTCACGGTTAATCTAGGGTGTTGAGGTTCATGGTTTATTGAGAAAGCAACTGGAAATCAATTTGTATGCAAGTGTGTCATGTGTGGAGAAGGATCCTCTAGCTATCCAATCATCCATAGTTTTTCCCAAATTCGTCCAAATCTCATTTAAGTCTTTTAGTTATTTGTTTTTATCTTAAATTCGTCAAAAACCCAATCCCCTTTACTTTGTTGAGTCAAATCTGTCATATTGTGTGTTTTTAAGTATTTTGAGTCAAAACCAATTCTATTTTCGTCCAAATTGAGTCCTGGAGTTAGTTTGAGTCTATTTGGTTGTTTTGTGTTGTTTTGAGTCTTTTGAGTTTGTTTTGAGTCATATAAAATTAGTTAAGAGTCTTTGAGTTTGTTGAAGTGTTTTTAAGCATATTTTGTTTCTTTGAGTCAGTTTTCATTAGATTAGCAATCCCTCCTAATCCCCGGCGTAGAACGATCCCTACTTATATCTATACTACATTTGTCAAAAAGAGGGTTTAATTTGAGTGCTATTATTTATCACATCAGTAAGAATATCTTAGACTTTGACGTCGATTTCGAGCGAACTTTAAGAAGGAAGAAGAATCAACAAGAGCCTTAACCACCTCAACCTACACCAGATCTTGAAGAAGACGAAGTACAAGTGGAAGAGGAGGTCACAGCTCAGATTTTTGAGGAAGAACAAGCTATGACAGCTGACAATCGAACAATCAAGTAGCTTTCCGCTTCGGGATTGGACAATGCCATGGCTCTATGCATTCAATATCCAAGGGCAACCCCAGACAAAGCCGACGAGTTCAAATTAAAGTCTAGCTTTCTGCACCATATTCCTAAGTTCCATGGGTTGTCCATGGAAGATCCTAATAAACACTTGAAGGAGTTTGAGGTTGTTTGCTCAAGCATGACCCCGGTGAATGTTGATGGGAGCATTTTGAAGATGAAGGCTTTTCCTTTTTCTCTCTTGGAAAAGGATAAAGATTGGTTGTATGAACTAGCCCCTGGAACTGTCACATCTTGGTAGAGTATGAAACGGGCGTTTTTGGAGAAGTTTTTCCCAACTTCTCGAGTCATTCTTTTACTTAAAAGAATTAGTGGCATTTAGCAAAACCAAGGTGAATCATTTCCAACTTATTATGAACATTTTAAAACTCTTGTTGCTTCGTGTCCACAACACCAAATAAATGAGGAGCTTTTTCTTCAATATTTTTATGAAGGGCTTCTACCAATTGAACGCCAAATGCTAGACGCCTTAGCGGGAGGAGCTTTAGTGGACAAAACGCCCATGGCTGCCAAGACTCTCATTGCCAACCGAGCTTTCAATGCTCAACAATATGAAGGCATTGGTCAAAGAGACATACCACGGCAGCAACAAGTTAATGAGGTAAGTGCTATTTCCGAACTTCAAAATCAAATGGCTAATCTTACTTCTCTTCTTTCGCAGGTGGTTGAAATACGAAAAGTACAAAGTGTGGCTGTTTGTGGCATGTGCTCAATGAATGGACATCTCATGGATAAGTGCCCTTAATTGATCGAGAACGGAGGGTGGGAATCTGCCAATGCTGTGGGTTATGGGAGTCAAAACCAACCAAGGAGTGATCTTTTTTCTAATACATACAATCCCGGTTGGAAAGATCATCCAAATTTCAAATGAAGGGAGCCCCAATAACCCCAACAACAAAGTGCATTTAGGCAGCAACCTTCGGGATTTTACCAAAGGCCATATGCACCCACACAACCCCAAGCACAACCTGCCTAATCCAAATCAGGTTCGTCCATAGATAATGATCAAAATTTTCAATTACTAACTTCTATGGCGCAAGGAATGCAAAATAGGGACAAAAAGGTTGATGAATTAGAGAAGCAAGTGGGGCAGATTGCGGAGTTCATGGGCCAATTCAGAGAACAAGGCAAGTTTCCTAGTTCAACCGTTGTCAACCTAAAAGGTGGATTCGAATTTGCCAAAGCAATCATGTTGCGAAGTTGAAAACAAGTTGGAACGGCCTCACAACCATCTAAATCAGCCCCATTTGAGGACGAAAAGTTGCAATTCGAGGAGGAGGAACAAGAGCAAGCCACGGCAAAGGTTGCACTACCCATGCCGCAGCCACCCAAACAAGCCCATTCGTCTTCCAAAGGTAAGGAGGTTCCAAATTTGATTATTTCTAATGTTATTCCCCCAAATGTACCCTTTCCTCGTAGATTCATGCAATCGAAGAAGGTGGAGGCTGAAAAGGACATTTTGGAGACATTTAGAAAAGTACAAGTCAATATACCACTTTTGGATGCAATTAAGCAAGTTCCCAGTTATGCCAAGTTTTTAAAAGAACTTTGCACCACTAGGAAGAGAATCTTGAACAAAGAGGTTGTCAAGGTAAGTGAAAATGTCTCAGCCATCCTACATCGTAAAATGCCCCCTAAATGCAAAGATCTGGGTAGTTTTACAATTCCTTGTGTTATTGGCAATAATCGTTTTGAACATGCCATACTAGACTTAGGTGCATCTATTAATGTCATGCCTTACTCAATTTTTGCATCTATGAACCTAGGTGAGTTAAAAAATGATGGTGTGATTATTCAATTGGCCGATAGATCTAATGCCTATCCAAATGGTGTTTTGGAAGATGTTTAAGTGTAGGTCAATCATTTAATCTTTTTGGCGGATTTCTACGTGCTTGAAATGGAAGAATCAAACCATTCCCCTTTGTTGCCAATCCTGCTTGGACGCCCATTCATGAAAACTGCCTGCACTAAGATTTATGTCTTTAATAGGACTTTGACAATGGAATTTGATGGGGAAGTTATTAATTTCAATCTTTCTGAATCTATCAAGTACCTTAGTGATGATCATTCATGTTTTTCTATTGATGTAATTGATTCCTTGGCGCAGGACCATTTTGAACAATTGAATGAAGATGCACTTGAATTGGTCATTACAAAAGGAATGGAAGTCAAGAACAATGGATCAGTGATGTGATAAATAATAGCACTCAAATTAAACCCTTTTTTTGACAATTGTAGTATAGATATAAGTAGGGATCGTTCTAGGCTGAGGATTAGGAGGGATTGCTAATCTAATGAAAACTGACTCAAAGATACAAAAATATGCTTAAAAACACTTAAACAAACTCAAAGACTCTTAACTAAACCTACATGACTCAAAATAAACTCAAAAGACTCAAAACAACACAAAACAATAAAAAAGACTTAGACTAGACTCTAGGACTTACTTTGGACGAAAATAGAATTGGTTTTGACTTAAAACACTTTAAAACATACAATAGCTCAGATTCTAACCTAATTGACACTTAAAACAAAGAGGGGTTTTGGTTTTGACGAATTTGAACTAAAACAAAACAGAAACTAAACTAGACAAAGTTATGAACAAATTTGGGTATATGGATGGGTGATTAGCTAGGTAGAGGGTCTTTCTCCACACATGACACACTTGGATACAAATTGATTTCCAGTTGCTTTTTCGATACACCATGAACCTCAACACCCCAGATTAACCGTGACATCACTAATTAACCCTCAAATTTTTCTTAAGTTATTGGATTGGATGACATCATACGACAACCCAAAGCATTCTTCAAAAGTTCCCTACATGACATCATAATAGAAATACAATCAAAGATCATTACGTTCAATAAAAATCATAAGTATTGACAAAGCAATTGTATCTATGACATCATGATACTCATGCTAGAAATTTACTTAACATGATTGTGAAAACAACTTAACTACTTGTGAATATAAGTTTGTAACGATTATGTGAAACTCCCTTATATTCTAGCACCAAATTCATGCATGCAAACTAAGTGTGCACCCTTAATCAACAAACAAGAATAAGTTATCAATCAAACGATTAAGTAAATTGCTTCACAATTTATGAAGTCATAATTGGAATTAATCAATTCATATTGCAAACATAATCAGGGTTTCAAAGTCTGCCCTAGTTAAAACAAGTTTAGCTCCTCATGTTTACAACAAAACAAAGAGAATATAAATTAAACATTGAAAACAAAGATTGAATACACCTAGAAACGCTCCAACAATCCAAGCTTGAATGGCCAAAACGTCCAAGGCTTCTCCTCTCTTCTTTCTCCTTCTTTGTTGCTACACAAGGGTGTTTGGGTATGAATTATGGTGATGGATGGATAGGTTGGATGGTGGTAGAGGGTGGATGATGGCTGAATGAATGGAGAGAATGAATATGGATGTCTAGAGAGCCTAATATGTGCGGCATATTATGTATATATAGAGGGAGAAAGGTTAAAGTCTTAATTAAATGTTTTGGGAAAGAATTTAGCTCCAAGTCCTCAAGGAAAAAGGGTAACAAATCAGAATCGTAATGGAAAAGGGAAGGGAAAGGTGCGGCACATCTAGGAAAAGGAAGATATGTGGCAGATTTTGGAAGAAAAGGGTAAAGAGGGTGCGGCAAAGACTAAGAGAAAAGGGACCTTTGGTTTGTGTCCTAAAATGCATAAGAAACCTTCAATGTTGCTGGAATTTAGGGACATTTAGGATTAGGAAAGGTTAAACCAAAACAGGAAACCTTGACTTAACTTTCCTACTTCAAGTAGGAAACCTTTTTTGACTAGGATTCCTCTTTGGATTAGTGATGCAAACTAAATAAGCACACAAATTAAAACCCTCTTGTGACAATTGTAGTATAAGAATAAGTAGGGATCGTTCTTAACCGGGGATTAGGAGGGATTGCAAAATCACTTGGAAACTGACTCAAAAACGTAAAACAAAGGTTAAAACACTAAACTAGACTCAAAGAATGCAAAACTAAACAATAAAAACACTAAAACAAATCAAAAGACTCCAAACAGCACCAAAACACTCAAAACTGCCTTAAAAACACTTTTTGGGCAGTTTTGAGCACTTTGGTGAATTTGGACGAATTTGGATAATAACTTGAATCAAAACACTTAAAAACACAAACTAAGACACTTTCTAACTAAATTGGACACTAAAGTAAAGGGGGATTGAGGTTTTGACGAAATTAAACTAAATGCACAGATTGTAATTTAAAGGCAGAATGCAAATATGAATGTGATGAAAATATGGATGAATGCTAGCTAGAAGGTTCTTCTCCACACATGTCACACTTGCATACAAGATGATTTTCAGTTGGTCTTTCGATGAATTATGAAACTCAACACCCCGGGTTAATTAGGTCCGCTTAAATTAACCGTCAAGTTCTCCTTAAGTTAATGAATTGGATGGGTTAGCGCATACGCAATTCAAAACATTCTCCAAAAGTCCTTTACGTGAAAAGCACAATAAAGATACAATCAAAGATCATTAAGCATCATGAAAACTATAAGTGTTGACGAGGCATTCGTTACTATGATGAGCATGAAACTAGTGCCAAGAATTCATTTAACGCGATTGTTTATAAGCAACCTCCACTACTTGTGAATATAAGTTCATAACTATTAGGTGAAATTCACTTATATTCTAGCGTCATATTCATGCATGAAAATTAAGCGTGCACTCTCAATAAACATACACAAATAAGTTATCAATCAAGCAGTTAAACAAATTGAATCCACAATACATGGAATTCCAACCAAAGGTAATCAATTCATATTGCAAGCATAAACATGGTTTCGAATCACCCCTTAGCTAATTAGGGATTTAGTCTCTCATGTTCACAGAAAGAGAAATAAAATTGAATTTAAACATAAAGAACAAAGGATTGATTACACCTAAAACGCCCAAGGAATCCACTTGAATTTCTGCACGTTTAAGGTCCTCTTTCTTCTTCTCCTTGCTGCGGCAGAGATGGTGTGGGGTTGATTTGGATGATTTTCTGGTTTTAGGATGGATTTATGGAAGTGTGGTGGTGCGGCAAGGTGGTGGAATGGTGTATGAAGGTGTGGAAGGTGGCTGAAAGGGTTATGGTGGCTGCGGCAATGGTGGGAAGTGGCTGGAATGGGTGGTGAAGGCTGCGGCTGGTAGGTTTTTAGGTGATGGGATGCACGGTTTTGGGAGAGAATGGTTGCGGCTTAGGGTGAATATGTGAATGATGGTGGCTGACTTAGAATGAAGAATGAATAAAATGTGAAGGAGCTAGGGTGAATAATAGGTGCGGCTGAGATGGGAGGAGAAGAATTAGGGTGAATTGGATGGGGACTTGCGGCTAAGATGGGTTTTGAATGAATGAATGGCTACGGATTCAAGGGAGTGTATAGAAGGGTGCGGCTAGGTTGTAAAATGTGTAGGGTTTCAGAAAATAAACCCTAGCTTATTAAAATTAGATTAAAGTTAATTCAAAGGCTGCTAGAATTAGGGAATTAAATCAGAAATTAAAGGGGAATAATTAAAGGGTGCGGCTAGGGTTAGGTTAGGAGAGGGAAATAGGGTTTAATTGCACAACATTAGACAAAAGTGCCCCCCCTTGCACGGCAAGGGAAGGGAATTAGGGTTAAGGCACGGCAAGGTTGTGTAATTGGGCTAGGGCCTTGGTTTTGTGTCCTAAAGTGCCTACAAGGCCTTCAAAGTGGCTAGAAAATACGAACGTTTAAGTTTAGGAAAGGTTACCAAAACGGGAAACCTAGGGTTAACTTTCCTACTTCAAGTAGGAATCCTTGTTTGAGTAGGAATCCTCGTTTTGGTAGGAATTCATCATTGGAGTAGGAATTCATCGTTTCTTCAAGTCTTCAACTCATTCATTCCTCTTTTGCTCCAAAAAGCTCCAATTTGCATCTTCTTGCACACTTTGGCCTTATAATCTGAAAATACACAAAAGTAGCCTTAAACACTAAAATAACTAAGTAAACACAACATAAATGCACGAGAACAAGCTAATTAAGTCGCATGAATATGCTCCTATCAATTAGGAATCGATCTTTGATTAGGAATCTGCCTTTGATTAGGAATCCTAACATCTTTAGGTCTTCAATTTCGTCCATTCTTTCTGCTCCAAGCATATGCTGTCCATTCCAAGTCCAATTTTGCTCCAAAATGCTCCAAAATGCACCTTTTTGCTTCCTTAACCATATGAACCTATAAACACACGAAAATAGCTTAAACTACTAAAATAACTATGAACTAACAACATAAATGTACGAAAAAAAGCTAATTAAGTCGCCTAAATTTGCTCCTATCAATCAGCCACATTGGTCACCCACGACATGCATGGAGAACACCGTGTCGTGCCCCCTAATGTAGAGATGATTGAGATGGTGGCTGTCCTTGAGTCATTGCCACTACAATCTGGTAAGTCTTCGGACCCAATTTCAATTTCAATTTCCACTAATAAGCCCCTTCCTTCAGTTATGTAGCCACCTTCTCTTGAACTAAAACCATTGCCAAGCCATTTAAAGTATGTTTTCTTGGGAGACCAAGAGACCTTGCCCGTCATTATCTCCTCCTCACTCACGGCACAAGAAGAAGGTAAGTTAGTGAGGGTGTTAAAGGAGTACAAAACAACAATTGGTTGGACCTTGGCCGACATCAAGGGAATAAGCCCTTCCACATGCATGCATCTTATACTTTTGGAGGAGGGATCTAAAACATCTCAAGAGGCTCAACGCCGACTCAACCCTCCAATGATAGAAGTTGTGAAGAAGGAGATAATCAAGCTATTGGATTGTGGAGTGATCTATCCAATTTCGGATAGTTGTTGGGTTTCTCCGGTTCAATGTGTTCCAAAGAAATCTGGAGTAACTATGGTGACAAATGCCGAAAATGAGCTTGTTCCTACTCGAATCCAAACAGGTTGGGGGGTTTGTATTGATTATAGGAAGCTCAATGCCACTACAAGGAAGGATCATTTCCCTTTGCCTTTCATTGATCAAATGCTTGAAAGGTTAGTGGGTTATGCCTTTTATTGTTTTCTTGATGGATATTCAGGTTATAATCAAATTATGATAGGTCTGGAAGATCAAGAAAAAACCACTTTCACATGCCCCTTTGGTACATTTGCTTATCGTCGCGTGCCATTTGGTTTATGCAATGCACCTACCACATTTCAAAGATGCATGATGAGCATATTTTCAGATTATGTGGAGAAAATTATTGAAGTTTTTATGGATGATTTCAACGTTTTTAGTGATTCATTTGATGGTTGTTTGAATAATCTCAGTTTGATTTTAAAACGATGCATTGAAACTAATCTTGTTCTAAATTGGGAAAAATGTCATTTCATGGTTAAACAAGGCATAGTTTTAGGTCATATCATTTCTGAAAAAGGTATTGAGGTTGATAAATCAAAGAGAGATCTTGTGCGCCACTTACCCTCTCCTACTTTGGTTAGAGAGGTTCGTTTTTTCCTTGGACATGCAGGTTTTTATCGAAGATTCATTAAGGATTTCTCAAAGGTTTCCCAATCTCTTTGCCGTCTCCTACAAAAAGATGTGACTTTTGATTTCAATAAGGAGTGCACGGTAGCCTTCCAACACCTCAAGGACTTACTAACCACGGCACCCATCATTGTTCCACCTGATTGGAGCCTTCCTTTTAAGCTCATGTGTGATGCATCCGATTATGCGTTAGGGGCTGTTTTAGGCCAAAGAAAGGACAAGAAGCCGCATGTTATCTACTACACATCTTGGATATTGAATGATGCTCAATTAAACTATTCGACCACTGAAAAAGAACTTCTTGCCATTGTCTTTGCTTTAGATAAATTTCGATCATATTTAATTGGTACTAAGGTTATTATTTTCACTGATCATGCAGCTTTAAAGTATTTGTTCACCAAGAAAGAAGCCAAACCAAGGCTAATTCGATGGATGTTGTTTCTTCAAGGGTTTGACATCGAAATTAGAGACAAAAAGGTGAGTGAAAACGTGGTGGCTGACCACCTAAGCCGTATGGTACACGAGGATGAGCCCTTAACTATTTCAGAAACATTCCCTGATTAGCAGTTTCTATCCATTAAGGTAAGTGAGCCTTGGTATGCTGATTTGGTGGCTAAACAAGTTCCAAACACTCTAAACAGAAACCAACGTGATAAATTGAAAAAAGATGCTAGATTTTATGTTTGGGATGATCCATACTTGTGGAAATATTGCTCAGATCAGATTATACGTAGGTGTGTGCATGACATGGAATTTAATTCTATTTTAACATTCTGTCACACTTATGCATGTGGGGGACACTTTGGGACACAACGCACAGCCCTTAAGGTTTTACAATGTGGATTTTATTGGCTTACTTTATTTAAGGATGCTAGAACCTTTTGTATGTCTTGTGATCGTTGCCAAAAGAATGGGTAATATAAGTGCAAAGGATCAAATGCCGCAAAATGTCATACTTCCTGTTGAAATTTTTGATGTTTGGGGCATTGATTTTATGGGTCATTTTCCTTCCTCACATGGTTTCCTTTATATCTTACTTGCTGTGGATTATGTGTCGAAATGGGTGGAAGCAAAGGCCACCCGAACTAATGATTCTCGAGTGGTTGTAGATTTCATTAGAACTAACCTATTTGCAAGGTTTGGAATGCCATGAGTAATCATAAGTGATGGAGGTTCTCACTTTTGCAATCGAACCATTGAGGCTTTGCTCAAGAAGTACAACGTTACACATCAGGTTTCAACACCTTATCATCCTCAAACCAATGGGCAAGCCGAGGTTTCAAATAAGGGGATCAAGCAAATTCTAGAGAAGACCGTTGCGCCAACAAGGAAAGATTGGAGCGTACGTTTGGAGGATGCATTGTGGGTATATCGCACGGCATATAAAACACCCCTTGGCATGTCCCCATTTCGGCTAATCTATGCCAAACCATGCCATCTTCCCGTAGAATTGGAGCACAAGGCGCATTGGGCTGTCAAAACATTCAACATGGACCTTGATGCCACTGGAATTCATCGGAAGCTCTAATTGAATAAACTTGAAGAGATTAGGCATGAGGCTTATGAAAACGCTCCAATTTACAAGGAGAAGACAAAGGCTTTCCATGATAAGATGTTTCGAGGCAAATCATTCTCCATTGGGCAGAAAGTGCTACTCTTTAATTCCTGCCTTCACTTGTTTCCTGGTAAGTTGCGTTCTAAGTGGGTTGGCCCGTTTGTTATTACTAATGTCTTTCCTTATGGTGCAATCCAAGTTCAAAGCTTGAAAACAGGACAAGAATTCGAAGTGAATGGCCATCGGTTAAAGCCCTACTATGAGAATTTCGAGGAACATGTGGTGGATGATGTACCCCTCCATGTCATGGGCTCCAATGAAGCCTAAAATGAGGTATTGTCCAACTGGAAGACGTTAAAGCAAGCGCTTCTTAGGAGGCAACGCATGCATTCAACAAGGAGAAGATGGAAGTTCCACTCCAAACCCAAATTTGCGTTTCTAAACCCTTCTCTTTGCTGCTTTATTTTATCATGCTTAGTTGTCTGTTATTTGTTGCTTTTGTGTGAGTCTTCGTGTGAAACATTGAGGACAATGTTTAATTTAAGTGTTGGGGGGGGGGGGGGGGGTAAACAAGTGTTTTTATGCAAATTCGTGGGATTCTATCACCTATCACTTCTAATGTTGTTTCGCACTGTTTTTAAGTGTTTTTAGTGCATTTTGAGTTGTTTTGGTGTGTTTTGAAGTAAAAATCCGAAAATTGAAAAAAAAAATTGAAAAAAGTGTTTTGAAAAAGCCAAAAAGAGTTGTTTTTGTGTGGTTTTTGTGTCTTAGGGTACCTTCCAACACAATGATGAGGATTTGGTTTTTAATGCATGACTGTTAAATAGAGTTACAAACATGGATAGAAGTTTGATATGCTCTTTAGTTTATGCTTGGTTATAGTTATAGTTTACGAATTCACATATAATCACAAAGGATAAAATCAGTTTTTGTAACATGCTTGAAGGAAGGAACCCAAACTAACGCTACAATCCTGAGAGACTTGAGCCTAAACTTTATTTGGAGAGTTATTAATCTTGATTTCTTGTTTTCTAAAGTCGTTGCATGATCTCATTATTCTTTGCTTGGTTGCTACTTAGAATGCATTTCATCACTATAGTTCAAAATACTAGAACTCATACACGTTTCATTCAAAGCATGACATTGATTTGCTTAACACATATTCAAGATGAAGTTGTTTAGTAGTCACCACCATAACCAAATAGCCGAATCCACCCTCGTCATATGTATTGTAGGATTAGCCACTTTGAGCCTTATTTAGCCTATTTTTTTTGTTAACCACATTATCCTTACCTAGCCTAGAATAGGACTTTCCATACACTTGTTCTTGAAGTATAGTGGAGCATGACTTATAAGGAATTCCTTTTGAGTGACATTATTGCAGAAAACAAGTGTGGGGGAAGGGATTTGTCTGTGTGTGTGTGTGTGTGCCAAAGTCTTAAAAGAGGCATGGAAAAAAAAAAGAAAAAAGAAAAAAAAACACGAAAAAGAAGAAGAAAATAAGGAAAAGGAGTTGAAAATAAGTGAGAGTAAAGTCACAAGTGTTGATTGTTGAAGAAAGGGTCCAAAAACTTTGAATATGCCCTAAGTTTTGTGTGAATCCCCTTGGGGTGTTTGAAGTAGCTTTCGGCTTTCTAAAGTGAATTCTAAGTCCCTAATTCATTACTTTGCTCACTATTGCTTTAAGAACATTTGTTTATCCTTTACCTTTCGTTGTTAGCCAATAACTTTGCCCCGTTACAACCCTTTGACTTCGATCTTGATTGTTATGTGTTTCAATATGTGGAGTTTAGAATTGGTTTGAGCATATGGTATCCCTGGTTCTCGCGTCTGAGTAGTAGCATTCCATTCATGAGATCATCTATATACATGCATTAATAATTCCAGAAAGTGCTTCCTTCGTTTAAAACATATGTGAATGGCTCGTCTACATGTTTACATCAATCTTCTCACATATACCTAGTGTAGGGAGTGTAGTCAGAAAATTTGAGTGAAAATAGAGAGTATATCCAATGAGGAATTGAGGGAATTCTCTAAGGCAAGTTACTACATTCAAAATGTTGTTTTAATTGATTAAATGTGAGCTAGTGAATGGTGACTATGATTAAGTATGCTCGAGGGTAAGGATTGCTTAAATCTATGTGAGTGGTGATCTTTGACATGTTATGTTTCATTGGAAATCCCTGAGGCAAACGTTGGAAGGTTTAGAGTGTGTGTTTTGTTTCTTTTGTTTGTTTGTTTTGCCCGAGGACTAGCAAAAGCTAAGCGTGGAGGAATTTGATAGGAGCATATTTATGCGACTTAGTTAGCTTGTTCTTGTGCATTTGTGTTGTTATTTCTTAGTTAATGTAGTATTTCAAGTCATTTTTGTGTGTTTGTAGGTCCAAAGGGTTAAAGTACCAAGAAAGTGAATTTTGGTGCATTTTGGAGCAGTTTTGGGCACTAAACGGATAGCTTGCATATGGAGCAAGGTGGATGCACGAATTTGGAGTCAAAAGAGGCTAGGAACATGCTAGAAATCAGAAAAGGAAAGTTCAAGACAAAAAAGATAAGGAAAGAGCAAGAAATATGGAAAATTTGTCCTAACAACCTTATCTTATTCAAACCTTATCCTATCTTATCCTAACCTAATCTTGTTCCACCTTAATCCTAACTACAAGTGGACCTAAAAACATGATTTCTAGAAGCCTTATCTGACCCTAAAAGGGTGCCGCATCCTTCCCCCTTTTATCTCTTCTAGAAAACCCAAAATCAGCCACAAAACACCTAGTTTCTAGAAGGCCCAATTTTGGACGAATTTCCTAAACCTTTTTCCTTTTGGATTCTGATTTGTTAGGCCTTATTCCTTGTGGATTTGGGTTATACAAATCCTTTTGTGAAATTAATTGGGCCAAACCCTCTCCTAAGTGGATTTAATGGCTTGTGTCGAAACCTAGGGCCCTAATCCTTAAAAATCTGCTGAGTTGTAACCCTAATCTAATTAACCCTAGGGTTGGCTGAACTATATATACATATTTTTAGCCACAAATTCGCATAAACCCTTTATGTTATTCAGAAAACCCTTGCTGCAACCTTCCACCCTAATTCTCCGTCATTCATTCAATCCCCACACCTCTATACACAATTTGCCGCACCCTTTCACCCTAATCAGCCATCATTCATCATCCTAAGCAAGAAGACACCATTCAAAACCCCCAAAACCACCACCCACACCTTGTGCCGCAACATGGAAGAAGGAGGAAAGCCTTAGACGTGCATGCCATTCAACTTGGAGTTGCTGGAATGCTTTAGGTGTAATCTTTCTTGTGTTTTTCAACGTTTAAATTCAAGAATCTTTGCTTTGTGAGTATGAGGAACTAATCCCCTCTTAGCTAGGGGGAATTTCGAAACCATGGCTATATTTGCATTATGATTTGATTACTTCCAGTTGTGATTTCATGAATTGTGAATTCAATTTACTTATCTATTTGAATTAAAACTTGTTTGTGTTTGTGGGTTGAGAGTGCACACTTAATTTGCATGCATAAATCTGATGCTAGGACATAAGGGAGTTTCACCTAATCAGTGTGAACTTATATTCATAAGTAGTAAAGGTTGTTAGTCACAATCATGTTAAGTAAATTCTTGGCATAAGTATCATGCGCTTTCATAGTTACGAATGCCTCGTCAACACTTATGATCTTCATGGAAATTAATGATCTTTGATTGTTTCTCTATTATGCGCTTTCATGTAGAGAACTTTTGAGGAATAATTTGATTGCAAGGCGCTAATTCCATTCAATTCAATGACTTAAGGAAAATCTAAGGGTTAATTTAAGCGTACCTAATTAACTTGGGGTGTTGAGGTTCATGGTACATTGAAAAAACAACTGGAGATTGTTTTGTATGCAAGTATGTCAAGTGTGGAGAAAGACCTCCTAGCTAGCCCATCATCCATCTATTTCCACCAAATTCGTGCAAATCTGCCTAGTTTGAGTTCTTGTTTTGTTTACTTTATTTTGGTCCAAAACCAAATCCCCCTTTATTTTAGAGTGTCTAACTAGTTAGAATCTGTTTTAGATTGTGTTTTCAAGTGTTTTGAGTCAAGTTAAAACCAAAATTCGTCCAAAATTGTGTTTAGACTCAAATCTGCCCAGTTTGTGTTTTTAGGCAGTTTTGAGTGTTTTTTGCTTATTTTGAGTCTTGTGAACTTGTCTTGAGTCTTTTAAGTTGAGTTAAGTGTTTTAAAGCTTAGTTTTATCTATTTGAGTTAGTTTAAAGTGTTTAGCAATCCCTCCTAATCCCCGGTTTAAGAATGATCCCTACTTACATATATACTACAATTGTCAAAAGAGGGTTTAATTTGTGTGTTAAGTTAATTTTCGCATCATTTTGTGGCTGATTTTGGGTTTTCTAGAAGAAATAAAAGGGGGAAGCATGCGGCACCCTTTTAGGGTCATATAAGGCTTCTAGAAATTAGGTTTTTAGGTCCACTTGCAGCTAGGAATAAGGTGGAACAAGATTAGGCTAGGATAAGATAGGATAAGGTTTGGATAAGATAAGGTTGTTAGGATAAGTTTCCATATTTCTTGCTCTTTCCTTATCTTCTTTGTCTTAAACTTGTCTTTTCTGATTTGTAACATGTTCCTAGCCTCTTTTGACTCCAAATTCGTCCATCCACCTTGCTCCATATACAAGCTATCCATAATAAGCCCAAAACTGGTGTAAAAGGCTCAAAATTTCCTTTTCTTGCCAACTTTTTCATTAGGACCTACAAACACATGAAAATAGCTTAAAACACTATAATAAGTAGTAATTAGCTAACTAAATGTAAGGAAACAACATAGCTAAGTAGGATAAATATGCTCCTATTAGTTTACAATCTGCCTAATTTAATTAATTTCGTCCAAATCAATTCCCCCTTTTATTAAGTGTATTAGATTAGTTAGAAAAGTGTTTGAATCTGTCCAATTTAGTGTTTTGAGTCTAAGTTAGTTAAAATTCGTCCAAATAACTTGTTAGGTCTAGAATTGAGTCTTTTTAATTGTTTGTTGCTGTTTTGAGTGTCTTAAGTTAGTTTTGAGTCTATAGAGTCTAGTTTAGTGTTTTTGAGTCCTATTTAAGGTAATTAGCATCCCTAGTTAATCCCCGGTTAGAATGATCCCTACTTGCATATATACTACAATTGTCATAAATAGGGTTTAATTTGTGTGTCAAGTTAATTTTCACATCAATGCACCCGCCACCTTTCAAAGATGCTTGGTAAGTATATTTTCTGATTATGTTGAAAAGATTATTGAGGTATTCGTGGATGATTTTAGTGTGTTTGGTGACTCATTTGATGATTGTTTGCATAATCTCACTTTAATCTTGAAAAGATGCATGGAAACTAACCTTGTTTTAAATTGGGAAAAATGTCATTTCATGGTAAAACAAGGCATAGTTTTGGGTCATATCATCTTTGAACAAGGAATTGAAGTTGATAAATCAAAAATAGAACTTGTACATCACTTACCCTCTCCTACTTCGGTGAGAGAGGTTCGTTCTTTTCTTGGAAATGCAGGATTCTATAGGCAATTTATCAAGGATTTTTCCAAGATTGCACAACCCCTTTGACGTCTCCTACAAAAGGAAGTGTCTTTTGAGTTCAATGAGGAGTGTGAGAAGGCATTCAAACACCGCAAGGAGATACTTACCATGGCACCAATTATAGTCCCACCAGATTGGAGCATGCCTTTTGAGCTAATGTGTGATGCATCCGATTATGCAATAGGGGCTGTTTTAGGCCAAAGGAAGAACAAGCAACCACATGTCATCTATTATGCATCTCAGACCTTGAATGATGCTCAATTGAACTACTCTACCACTGGAAAAGAACTTCTTGCCGTTGTGTTTGCTTTAGATAAGTTTTGTTCATATTTACTTGGTACTAAAGTTGTTGTTTATTCTGACCATGCAGCCTTGAAGTACTTATTCACCAAAAAGGAGGCCAAACCAAGGCTAATTCGTTGGATGCTTCTCTTCCATGAGTTTGATATTGAAATTAAAGACAAGAAAGGGAGTGAAAACGTGGTGGCTGACCATTTGAGTCGTTTGGTGTGCAATGAGGTGTCTTTACCCATCCAAGAGTCATTCCCTGATGAGCAATTGCTGTCCATTAAGGTAAGTGAACCTTGGTATGCCGATTTGGTGAATTATTTGGTGTCAAAACGAGTTCCAAACCCCATAACCAAGCACCAACGTGATAAACTCAAGAAAGAGGCATGGTTTTATGTGTGGGATGACCCATATTTGTGGAAATATTGTGCGGATCAGATTCTTCGTAGATGTGTGCATGATTGTGAGTTTAATTCAATTTTAACTTTTTGTCACACTTATGCATGTGGAGGACATTTTGGCACACAATGCATGCCCTTAAGGTGTTAGAATGTAGGTTTTATTGGCCTACAATCTTTAAAGATGCTAGAACTTTTTGTTTAACTTGTGATCGTTGTCAAAGAATGGGCAATATAGGTGCAAGGGATCAAATACCGCAAACACCTGTATTCAATGTTGAAATTTTTGATGTTTGGGGCATTGATTTCATGGGTCCTTTTCCTTCTTTATATGGTTTCACTTATATTTTGCTTGCGGTTGATTATGTCTCAAAATGGGTGGAAGCAAAAGCCACCCGTACTAATGATTCTAGAGTGGTTGCAGATTTCATCAAAACTAACATCTTTTCTAGATTTGGGATGCCTAGAGTGCTCATTAGTGATGGAGGGTCTCATTTTTGTAATCGCACCATTGAGGCGTTGCTCAAGAAATATCAAGTCACACATAAGGTTCCTCAAACCAATGGCCAAGCTGAGGTCTCCAATAGGGAAATCAAGTAAATTTTGGAGAAGACCGTTGGGCCAACAAGAAAAGATTGGAGCTTGCGTTTGGAAGATGCATTGTGGGCATATCGTACGGCCTACAAAACACCCATTGGGATGTCCCCATTTTGGCTTGTCTATGGCAAACCATGCCATCTTCCCGTGGAGTTAGAACACAAGGCACATTGGGCTATCAAAACATTCAACATGAACATAGATGTGGCTGGAATTCATAGGAAGCTTCAATTGAATGAACTTGAAGAGATTCGGCTTGAAGCTTATGAGAATGCTTGCATTTACAAAGAGAAGACCAAGGCTTTCCATGACAAGATGATTTGTAGCAAAACTTTCTCCATAGGGAAGAAAGTGTTACTTTTTAATTCTTGCCTTCGTTTGTTTCCCGGTAAATTACGTTCTAAATGGATTGGCCCCTTTGTTATTACTAATGTTTTTCCATATGGTGCAGTTCAAATCCAAAGCTTAAGGAATGGCCAAGAATTCAAGGAGAATGGGCATCGTTTGAAGCCATATTATGAAAGTGTTGAAGGGCAGATTGTGGAGGAGGTAAACCTCCATGTCGTGGGTTCAAATTGAGCCTAAGAAGAGAGTTCGTCCGGCTGCAAGATGTTAAAGCAAGCGCTTGTTGGGAGACAACCCATGCATTCAACTAGAGAGGACTTAGGCAATCCAACAATTCATTCAACTAAATCAGATTTGTGTTCCTAAACCCCTCTATCTTTATTGCTTTTATTTCGTCATGCTAGTTAGTTTTTGTTGTTTGTTTGAATGTGAGTCTTTGTTTGAAACATTGAGGACAATGTTTGATTTAAGTGTGGGGGGGGGGGGGGGGGGGGGGGGGTAAACAAGCTATTTTTGCATGATTTTTGTGGGATTTTATCACCTATCATTTCTAATGTTGTTTCTCACTGTTTTTAAGTGTTTTTAGTGTGTTTTGAAGGTTTTTTTATGTGTTTGGATCAGAAAATACGAAAATTTTACAAAAAAATTTGCAAAACAGTTTTGAAAACCCAAAAAGAGTTGTTTTTGTGTGTTTGTTTGTGTCTTAGGGTATCTTCCAACACAATGATGAGGATTTGGTTTTTAATTGCATGACTATTAAAGAAAGTTATAAACATGGATGGAAGTTTGATTTACTCTTTGGTTTATGCTTGGTAATGGTTATAGTTTACAAATTCACATGTAATCACAAAGAGAAAACCAGTTTTTGTAACATGCTTGAAGAAAGGAACTCAAACTAACGCTACATTCCTGAGAGACTTGAGCCTAAAACGTTCTTTCGAGAGTATAAATCTGTGATTTCTTGTTTTCTAAAGTCGTTGCATGATCTCATCATTCTTTGCTTGGTTGCTACTTAGAATGTGTTTCATCATTATAGTTCCAAATACTAGAACTCATGCCCATTTCATTCAAAGCATGATATTGATTGCATAACATACAATAAGATGAAGTTGTTTAGTTAAACCAAAGCCAAAAAGCATAACCCTTTTGCATATGTATTGTAGGATTAACCCTTTTGAGCCTTATCAAGCCTATTTTCTTTGTTAGCCACATTATCCTCACCTAGCCTAGATTAGGACTTTCCATACCCTTGTTCTTAAAGGATAGTGAAGTATGACTTAGAATGAATTCTTGTTGATCAACATATTGCAGAAAACAAGTGTGGGGGAAGGTAATAGGGCACGGCAAAGAAAGAAAATAAAGAAAAAAATTCGTGGAAAAAGAAAAAGAAAAGAGAAAAGTTGTAAAAAGAAAGAAAAAGAGTTGAAAAATAAGTAAGAATGATCTCACAAGTATTGGTTGTTGAAGAAAGGGTCCAAAAGTTTGAATTTGACCCTAAGTGTTGCATGAATCTTCCCTTGTGTTTAAAAGTTAATTTCTGCCATCAAAAGTGAGTTTAAGTGTCAATTTCATTACTTTGCTTCCTATTGCTTTAAGAACCGTTGTTTACCCTTTACCCTTCTTTGTTAGCCAATACCTTAGCCTCATTACAACCCTCAACTTCTATCTTGATGTTAGGTGTTCAATATGTGAAGTTTGAAATTGGTATGAGCATATGGAATCCCTGGTTCTCATTCTAAAAGTAGCATTCCATTCATGAGATCATATACATGTCATTGTCATAATATCAGAAAATGCTTTCTTTGTTATACCATATGTGAGTGTTAGTCTACATGTTTTTATCAATCTTCTCACATATACCTAGTGTAGGGTGTGTGGTCAGAAAATCTATGTGAAAATAGAGAGTATATCTAGTGAGGAATTGAGGGAATTCTCTAAGGCATGTTACTACATTCAAAATGTTGTTTAATTGATTAAATGTGAACTAGTAAGTGGTAACTATGGTTAAGTGTTTGCTCAAGTGTAAAGAGAGCTAAAAACCGTGGGAATGGTGTTCTTTAATGTGTCATGTTCATTGGAAATCCCTGAGGTACATGTTGGAAGGTCTAGAGTTGTTTTGTTTTGTTTTGCTCGAGGGCTAGCAAAAGCTAAGCGTGGGGAAATTTGATAGGAGCATATTTAGGCGACTTAGTTAGCTTGTTTTCTTACATTTATGTTGTTAGTTCATAGTTATTTTAGTATTTTAAGCTATTTTCATGTGTTTATAGGTTCATATGACTAAGGTAGCAAGAAGGTGCATTTTGGAGCCTTTTGGAGCAAAATTGGACTTGGAATGGATAACATATGCTTGGAGCAAAAGGAATGGACGAAATTGAAGACCTAAAGATGTTAGGATTCCTAATCAAAGAAGGATTCCAAATCAAAGAAGGATTCCTAGTCAAAGAAGGTTTCCTACTTGAAGTAGGAAAGTTAAGCCAAGGTTTCCTATTTTGGTTTAACCTTTCCTAATCCTAAAAGCCCCTAATTTCCAGCAACATTGAGGACTTATGCATTTTAGGACACAAACTAAACCTTCCTTGCACCCTTATGCCCTTGTCGTGCCTTGCATAAACTTGCCTTTCCTTGCCGTGCAAGGGGAATGCTTATTCCCTATTTTGTGTCACAAGATCACATTCCTCTTTCACCTTAGTTAATGCCGCACCTTGCATTCTTATTCTATCCTAAATCCTTGCCTAATTTCATCCTTAAAACACATTCCCTTTACTACTTTTTTTTGCCACAAATTCCTTCCCTTTTTCCCTTTGGATTTCTGATTTTAAGTCTCATTTTCCTTAAGGATTTGAGGGTTTTTATTTCTTTCCTAACCCATTCAATCAAAGCTAAGATCCTTTCCTTCAAATAAATAGTCAATGTCACACCCATAGAGAACCCTATTCACTCACTCACACAATCTGCCATCTTTCATTCAATCACACCAACCTTTGCCGCAGCCTTCCCCCATTCTTCCATCACTCCCATACTTTCATACGTCCAACCAAACACCCATACACCATTCCTATACCTTGCCGCACCCCTCTATCAACCTAAATCCACTTCTAACCCAGAAATCCATCCTAAATCATCCCAAAAACCTTATGCCGCATCATAGCAAGGAAGAAGAAGAGAAGAAGAAGCCTTGGACGTTTTGCATTCAAGTTGAAGTGTTGGAACGTTTTTAGGTGTAATCTATCTTTTGTTTTCAATGTTTAATTCGAGTTTTCTTTGTTTTGTTGTGAACATGAGGGGCTAAACCTATTTTAGCTAGGGGAGGCTTTGAAACCATGATTATGTTTGTGATATGAATTGATTAATTCCAGTTATGATTTCATAAATTGTGAATGCAATTTACTTAACCGTTAGATGGATAACTTATTCTTGTATGTTGATTAGGGAGGCCTACTTAATTTTCATGCTTGAATTTGGTGCTAGAATATAAGGGAGTTTCACATAATCGTCACAAACTTATATTCATAAGTAGTTAAGGTTGTTTTCACAATCATGTTAAGTAAATTCCTAGCATGAGTAACTAAAAGACTTAAACAAGATTTGGACAAATTTGGGAAAACTATGGATGATTAGCTAGCTAGGGGATTCATTTCCACACATGATACATTCAAATACAAATTGATTTCCAGTTGCTTTTTCGATAAACCATAACCTTCAACACCCCAGATTAATCGTGACATCACTAATTAACCCTCAGATTCTCCTTTAGTTATTGGATTGGATGACATCATTCGACAACCCAAAGCATTCTTCAAAAGTTCCCTACATGACATCATAATAGAGATACAATCAAAGATCATTACATTCTATGAAAATCATAAGTATTGACAAAGCACTTGTAACTATGACATCATGATACTCATGCTAGGAATTTACTTAACATGATTGTGAAAACAACCTTAACTACTTGTGAATATAAGTTTGTAACGATTATGTGAAACTCCCTTATATTCTAGCACCAAATTCAAGCATGCAAATTAAGTAGGCCTCCCTAATTACCATACAAGAATAAGTTATCCATCAAACGGTTAAGTAAATTGTATTCACAATTTATGAAATCACAACTGGAATTAATCAATTCATATCATAAACATAATCATGGTTTCAAAGCCTCCCCTAGCTAAAACGGGTTTAGCCTCTCATGTTCACAACAGAACAAAGAAAACTTGAATTAAACATTGAAAACAAAAGATAGATTACACCTAAAAACATTCCAACACTCCAACTTGAATGCAAAAACGTCCAAGGCTTCTTCTTCTCTTCTTCTTCCTTGCTATGCTGTGACACAAGGGTTTAGGGGTGATTTAGGATGTGTTTCTGGGTTAAGAATGGATTTGGGTTGGTAAAGGGGTGCGGCAAGGGGTAGGAATGGTGTATGGATGTGTGGTTAAAGGTATGGAAGTATGGGAATGATGTAAGGTTTATGGAAGGTTAATGAAACTTAGCTATTTTGTCCAAGAGCCTTAAAGGTCAGAATCTCCTCAAAATAAGTAAGTAAAATAAGAAATTAAAAGGTAATAAGAAGGTGACATGCGGCAAGAAAAAGGGAAGGAAATAGAATGTGTTTTAAGGCTGAAATTAGGCAAGGATTTAGGATAGAATAGGGATGTAAGGTGCGGCATTAACTAATGTGAAAAAGGAATGTGATCTTGTGACACAAAATAGGGAATAATCACTCCCCTTGCACGGTAAGGAAAGGGCAAGTTTAAGCAAGGCACGACAAGGGCAATAAGGGTGCAAGGAAGGTTTAGTTTGTGTCCCAAAATGCATAAGAGTCCTCAATGTTTTTGGAACTTAGTGGCTTTTAGGATTAGGAAAGGTCAAACCAATAGGAAACCTTGGCTTAACTTTCCTACTTCAAGTAGGAAACCTTCTTTGACTAGGAATCCTTCTTTGATTAGGAATCCTAACATCTTTAGGTCTTTAATTTCGTCCATTCCTTTTGCTCCAAGAATATGCTATCCATTCTAAGTCCAATTTTGCTCCAAAATGCACATTCTTGCTACTTTAGCCATATAGACCTACAAACACACAAAAATAGCTTAAAATACTAAAATAACTATGAACTAACAACATAAATATAAGAAAACAAGCTAACTAAGTCGCCTAAATATGCTCCTATCATTGTGGATTGTTGGATTGCCTAAGGCCTCTTTATTTAAATGCATGGGTTGCCTCCTAAGAAGTGCTTGCTTTAACGTCTTGCAGCTAGACGAAACTTCCATCTAGGGTTGGATAGGGCCTACGGCAGTGAGTGGCAAATCTTCCACAATCTGCCCC
This sequence comes from Pyrus communis, assembly GCF_041283825.1. NCBI lineage: Eukaryota > Viridiplantae > Streptophyta > Magnoliopsida > Rosales > Rosaceae > Pyrus > Pyrus communis. The sequence continues at coordinate 25,595,434 of NC_142569.1, forward strand.
ACGCCATGCTCATAATATGGCTTCAAACGATGCCCGTTCACCTTGAATTCACCGCCGTTCCTTAAACTTTGGATTTGGACTGCACCATATGGAAAAACATGAGTAATAACATGAGGGCCAATCCATTTAGAACGTAACTTACCAGGAAACAAACGAAGGTGAAAATTAAAAAGTAACACTTTCTACTTTATGGAGAATGTTTTGCTATGAATCATCTTGTCATGGAATGCCTTGGTCTTCTCCTTGTAAATGCAAGCATTCTTATAAGCTTCAATCCTAATCTCTTCAAGTTCATTCAATTGAAGCTTCCTATGAATTCCAGCTGCATCTATGTCTATGTTGAATGTTTTGATAGCCCAATGTGCCTTGTGTTCTAACTCCACGGGAAGATGGCATGGTTTGCCATAGACAAGCCGAAAAGGGGGACATCCCAATGGGTGTTTTGTAGGCCGTACGATATGCCCACAATGCATCCTCCAAACGCAAGCTCCAATCCTTTCTTGTTGGTCTAACGGTCTTCTCCAAAATTTGCTTGATTTCTCTATTAGAAACCCCGGCTTGGCCATTGGTTTGAGGATGATAAGGTGTTGAAACCGTATGTGTGACATTATATTTCTTAAGCAACGCCTCAATGGTGCGATTACAAAAATGAGACTCTCCATCACTAATGAGCACTCTAGGCATCCCAAATCTAGAAAAGATGTTAATTTTGATGAAATCTGCAACCACTCTAGAATCATTAGTATTGGTGGCTTTTGCTTCCACCCATTTTGAGACATAATAAACTGCAAGCAAAATATAAGTGAAACCATATGAAGAAGGAAAAGGACTCATGAAATCAATGCCCCAAACATCAAAAATTTCAACATTGAATATAGGGGTTTGCGGCATTTGATTTCTTGCACCTATATTGCCCATTCTTTGACAACGATCACAAGTCATACAAAAAGTTCTAGCATCTTTAAAGATTGTAGGCCAATAAAATCCACATTCTAACACCTTAAGGGTTGTGCGTTGTATGCCAAAATGTCTTCCACATGCATAAGTGTGACAAAAAGTTAAAATTGAATTAAACTCACAATCATGCACACATCTACGAAGAATCTAATCCGCATAATATTTCCACAAATATGGTTATCCCACACATAAAACCATGCATCTTTCTTGAGTTTGTCACGTTGGTGTTTGGTTATGGTGTTTGGAACTTGTTTATACACTAAATAATTCACCAAATCTGCATACCAAGGTTCACTTACCTTAATGGAGAGCAATTGCTCATCAGGGAATGTCTCTTGGATGGGTAAAGACTCCTCATTGCACACCAAACGACTCAAATGGTCAGCCAACATGTTTTCACTCCCTTTCTTGTCTCTAATTTCAATATCAAACTCGTGTAGGAGGAGCATCCATTGAATTAGCCTTGGTTTGGCCTCCTTTTTGGTGAATAAGTACTTCAAGGTTGCATGGTCAGAATAAACAACAACTTTAGTGCCAAGTAAATACGAACAAAACTTATCTAAAGCAAACACAACAGCAAGAAGTTCTTTTTCGGTGGTAGGGTAGTTCAATTGAGCATCATTCAAGGTCCAGGATGCGTAATAGATGACATGTCGTTGCTTGTTCTTCATTTGGCCTAAAAAACCCCTATTGCATAATCGGATGCATCACACATTAGCTCAAAAGGCATGCTCCAATCTGGTGGGACTATGATTGGTGCCGAGGTAAGCATCTCCTTGAGGTGCCTGAATGCCTTCTCACACTCCTCATTGAACTCAAATGACACTTCCTTTTGAAGGTGACGGCAAAGAGGTTGTGCAATCTTTGAAAAATCCTTGATAAATCGTCTATAGAATCCTGCATGTCCAAGAAAAGAACGAACCTCTCTCACTGAAGTAGGAGAGGGTAAGTAATGTACAAGATCTATTTTTGATTTATCAACTTCAATTCCTTTTTCAGAGATTATATGACCCAAAACTATGCCTTGTTTGACCATGAAATGACATTTTTCCCAATTTAAAGCAAGGTTAGTTTCCATGCATCTTTTCAAGATTAAAGTGAGATTATGCAAACAATCATCAAACGAGTCACCAAACACACTAAAATCATCCATGAATACCTCAATAATCTTCTCAACATAATCAGATAATATACTTACCATGCATCTTTGAAAGGTGGCTAGTGCATTGTACAAACTAAATGGCATGCGACGATAAGCAAAAATACCAAATGGACAAGTAAAAGTGGTATTTTCTTGATCATCTTGAGCTATCACAATTTGATTATATCCCGAATAGCCATCAAGAAAACAATAAAAAGAATGACCGGCTAACCTTTCAAGCATTCGATCAATAAATGACAAAGGGAAGTGATCTTTCCTTGTGGTGGCGTTTAGCTTCCGATAATCGATGCAAACTCTCCAACCCGTTTGGATGCGTGTGGGCTCAAGCTCATTATCTTCATTCTTCACCACTGTGACTCCGGACTTCTTTGGAACTACTTGGACCAGTGAAACCCAACAACTATCCGAGATGGGATAGATCACGCCACAATCAAGGAGTTTGATAATCTCCTTCTTCACAACTTCTATCATTGGAGGGTTGAGTCGGCGTTGAGCTTCTCGAGATGGTTTAGCCCCTTCCTCTATGAGTATACAATGCATGCATGTAGTGGGGCTTATTCCTTTGATATCGGCCAAAGTCCAACCAATGGCTGTTTTGTGCTCCTTTAGAACCCTCACCAACTTGTCATCTTCTTGTGCCGTGAGTGTGGAAGCTACAATGACGGGAAATGTCTCTTGTTCGCCCAAGAAAACATACTTCAAGTGGTTTGGTAACGGTTTAAGCTCAAGGGTAGGTGGCTATATCACTGAAGGAAGCAACTTGTTAGTTGAAAGGGGAATTGAAATTGGGGTTTGGAACTTACAAGATTGCCGTGGCAATGACTCTAGGGCAGCCACCACTTCAATTACATCATCACAAAGGGGCACGGCATGGAATTCCAGATTTGGGCCGTGGGTTGGAATTGGTGCTGCCATTTGGGTTTTGAATTCTATTCCACTTGTAATGACCGTTTCAAGTGCATCCTCATGTAATTGTTCAAGATGCTCCTGCGCCAATGAATCAAAGATATCAATAGAAAAACATGAATGATCATCATTAGGAAATCTCATGGTTTCAGAAATATTAAAACAATAACTTCCCCATCAAATTTCATCGTTAAAGTCCCTTTAAACACATCGATCTTGGCGCAGGCTATTTTCATGAATGGCCACCCAAGAAGGAGCAGCAAAGAAATGGAATGGGTCGTCTCTTCCATCTCAAGCACATAGAAATCCGCCGGGAAGATCAAGTTATTAACCTGCACTAAAACATCTTCCAAAACTCCCTTTGGATATGCATTAGATCGATCGGCCAATTGAATAATCACACCATCATTTTTCAATTCTCCTAGGTTCATGGATGCATAAATAGAATATGGCATGACATTAATTGAAGCTCTTAAGTCTAACATAGTATGTTCAAACTTAGTTTGGCCAATAATGCAAGGGATTGTAAAGCTACCTGGATCTTTGCATTTTGGAGGTAACTTTCTTTGTAAAACAGCGGAAATGTTTTCACTTACCCTCACCGCCTCTTTGTTTGAAACCCTCTTCCCTAAGTGGCTGCAGAAAGGGTGCTTCTACCCTTGTCGTGGCTTGGCTTTGTCCCTCTTCTTCCAATTGCAGCTTCTCATCTTCGTTTGGACTTGATTTGGATGGTTTTGGATTAGTGCCAACTTCTTTTCCACTTCTCAATGTGATTGCTTTTGCAGATTCAAATCCTCCTTTTGGGTTGACAATGGTTGAACTAGGGAGTTTGCCTTGGTCTTGGAATTGTCCAACAAACTCCGCTATTGATAGGAGCATATTCATGCGACTTAATTAGCTTGTTCTTGTGCATTTATGTTGTGTTTATTTAGTTATTTTAGTGTTTAAGGCCACTTTTGTGTATTTTCAGATTATAAGGCCAAAGTGCGCAAGAAGATGCAAATTGGAGTCTTTTGGAGCGAAAGAGGAATGAATGAGTTGAAGACTTGAAGAAACGACGAATTCCTACTCCAACGATGAATTCTTACCAAAACGAGGAATCCTACTCAAACAAGGTTTCCTATTTGAAGTAGGAAAGTTAACCCTAGGTTTCCCGTTTTGGTAACCTTTCCTAAACTTAAACGTCCGTATTTTCTAGCCACTTTGAAGGCCTTGTAGGCACTTTAGGACACAAAACCAAGGCCCTAGCCCAATTACACAGCCCTTGCCGTGCCTTAACCCTAGTTCCCTTCCCTTGCCGTGCAAGGGGGGGCAATTTTGTCCTCTTTTATTCACTTAAACCCTAACCCTTTTTCCTTGCAGCCACTCTCCCTTTTATTTCTGAATTTTAACCTATTTCTCTCCTAAACTAAACCTAGCCGCACCCTAGGGGTTCCAATCATTCACTCATAAACCCTAAACTACAACCTTGCAGCCGCACCATATTCTCATTCATTCACTTTCATTCATATTTTATTTCACCCTAATTCACCCTAGCCGTCACTCCCATCATATTTCAGCCATTCATCCTAATATTACCCCAAAAATCGTAGCCACCATCACACAAAAACCATCTCAGCCGCACCTTTTTCCTAACCCTAAGCTACAAGCCGTCACTTCTCCTCTCATTGATATTATTCTCTCATTCCATATTCATTCGGCCACTACCCTAATTCCCTCTCAGCCGCAAGAACTCTCCCATTCTCTCCATCAGCCGTACCTATTCCCTTTCCATTCCAGCCATCTTCCACACACTTCCCACCATTCTCCCCTCCATTCCACACCTCCACACACCTTCCACAAACCTTGCCGCACCCCCATATCACCATACATCCATCCCTAAACCAGAAAATCATCCAAAAACACCATTTAACCTCACTGCCGCAGCAAGGAGAAGAGGAAAGAGGAGCTTAGACGCGCAAAAATTCAAGTGGATTCATTGGGTGTTCTAGGTGTAATCAATCCTTGGTGCTTTATGTTTAAATTCAATTGTATTTCTCTTTTTGTGAACATGAGAGGCTAAACCCCTATTTAGCTAGGGGGTGATTCGAAACCATGTTTATGCTTGCAATATGATTTGATTACTTTTGGTTGGAAATTCATGTATTGTGGATTCAATTTGTTTAACTGCTTGATTGATAACTTATTTGTGTATGTTTATTGAGAGTGCACGCTTAATTTTCATGCATGAATATGACGCTAGAATATAAGTGAATTTCACCTAATAGTTATGAACTTATATTCACAAGTAGTGGAGGTTGCTTATAAACAATCGCGTTAAATGAATTCCTGGCAAGAGTATCATGCTTTTCATAGTTACAAATGCCTTGTCGATGCTTATGATTTCCAAAGAACGTAATGATTCTAACTTGTATCTTTATCATGCTGTTCATATAGAGAACTTGTTAGGAATAATTTGGTTGCGATGCATATTCATCCAATTCAATGATTCTAGGGAAATCTGAAGGTTAATTTAAGCGGACCTAATTAACTTGGAGTGTCGAGGTTCATAATTCATCGAAAGACCAACTGAAAATCAAATTGTATGCAAGTGTGACATGTGTGGAGAAGAACCTTCTAGCTAGCATTCCATCCATATTTTCATCATATTCATCTTTACAATCTGTTTTAAATTAGAATCTGTGCATTTTAGTTAATCTCGTCCAAAACCAAATCCCCCTTTACTTTAGTGTCCAATTTAGTTAGAAAGTGTCTTAGTTTGTGTTTATAAGTGTTTTGATTCAATTTGTTACACAAATTCGTCCAAATTCACCAAAGTGCTCAAAACTGCCCAGAAAGTGTTTTTAAGGCAGTTTTGAGTGTTTTGGGTGCTGTTTGAGTCTTTTGGTTTGTTTTAGTGTTTAAGTGTTTAGTTTTGCATTCTTTGAGTCTAGTTTAGTGTTTTAAACTTTATTTTACGTTTTTGAGTCAGTTTCCAAGTGATTTTGCAATCCCTCCTAATCCCCGGTTAAGAACAATCCCTACTTATACATATACTACAATTGTCACAAGAGGGTTTTAATTTGTGTGCTTATTTAGTTCGCATCAGCTATCTGCCCAATTTATTTCTCCAAGTGGTCTACCCTTTTGTCTTGATTTTGCATTGCTTTCTTTTGATTCTCTTGCCCCTGAGACAAATTGATAAGTAACTTAATAAGTGTGTCATTGTCCAAAGACGTACCTTGATTGGTTTGGGCAGGTTGTGCTTGGGCTTGATTTGGTGCGTATGGCTTGGTGTAGAAGCCCGGGGGTTGCTGCCTAAATCTTCCTTGTTGTTGAGGTTGTTGAGGCTCCCTTCACTTGAATTTTGGGTGATCTCGCCAACCCGGATTGTATGTGTTGGAATATGGATCATTCCGTGCCTGATTTTGGCTTGGAAATCCAATAGCATTTGCACTCTCCCATCCCCCATTCTTAATCAATTGAGGGCACTTCTTGATAGGAGCATATTTATGCTACTTAGTTATGTTGTTTCCTTACATTTAGTTAGCTAATTACTACTTATTATAGTGTTTTAAGCTATTTTCGTGTGTTTGTAGGTCCTAATGACAAAGTTGGCAAGAAAAGGCAATTTTGAGCCTTTTAGAGCAGTTTTGGGCTTATTATCGATATCTTGTACATGGAGCAAGGTGGATGGATGAACTTGCAGTCAAAAGAGGCTTGGAACATGCTACAAATCAGAAAAGACAAGTTTAAGACAAAGAAGATAAGGAAAGAGCAAGAAATATGGAAACTTATGCTAACAACCTTATCTTATCCAAACCTTATTCTATCTTATCCTAACCTAATCTTGTTCCACCATAAATCTAGCTGCAAGTGGACCTAAAAACATGATTTCTAGATGCCTTATCTGACCCTAAAAGGGTGCCGCACCCTTCCCTCTTTTATTTCTTTAGAAAACCCAAAATCAGCCACAAAACACCTAGTTTCAAGAAGGCCCAATTTTGGACGAATTTCCTAAACCTTTTTCCTCTTGGATTTTGATTTAAATTGGCCCTTTTCCTCTTGGATTTGGATTGTATAAGTCCATATCAGAAACTAATTGGGCTAACACTTAATTTCCAAACCTTTGCCACACCCTAGGGGCCCTAATCACTTGTTTCTGCTAGGTTGAACCCCAATTCTGATTCCTAGGGTTTTTGCCGTGCTATATATATATGTAACTTAATGTGCCGCACCCTGATGTGAAAATTATATTGACACCCAAATTAAACCCTATTTGTGACAATTGTAGTATAAATGCAAGTAGGGATCGTTCTAACCGGGGTTTAACTAGGGATGCTAATCTACTCTAAACTGACTTAAAAACACAAAATTAAACTTTAAAACACTTACCTAGACCTATATGACTCAAAACAACTTAAAAAGACTCAAAACAGCCCAAAACACTCAAATAGACTCAAACTAGACTCTAAAGGGTGATTTGGACGAAATTTAACTAACTTAGACTCAAAACACTAATTTGGACAGATTCAAGCACTTTTCTAACTAATCTAACAGACTTAATAAAATGGGGAATTGATTTGGACGAAATTAATTAAAATGGACAGATTGCAAGTTAAACAGATTAGGCACTAAACTAGGTGAATTGAATGGGAAAAGGCTAGTTAGGGGGTTCTTCTCCACACATGCACATATGTAACATAAATTGATTTCCAGATTTTATTCCTTTTAAATCATGAATGACAATGCCCCAAATTAATTGTGAAAAGCACAAATTAACTCTCAGATTTTCCTAGTTTCATTGAATTGGATGGAATACGCATCGACAATCAAATTATTCTTATCAAATTCCCTACATGAACTGCATTATAGAGATAAAATCAAAGATCATTAAGCTTTTTGAAAACCCTAAGCATTGACTAGGCATTCGTAACTATGAATTGCATGATACTCTTGCCTAGAATTTACTTAATACAATCATGACTAGTGATTTCCACTACTTATGAATATAAGGTCATAACGATTAGGTGAAATTTCCTTATATCCTAGCATCAAATTCATGTATGAAAAACTAAGTATGCATCCTTAATTAACACACAAGAACAAGTTCTCAATAAATCAATTAAGTAAATCACATCCACAATTCAAGAAACAAAATCTGGAGGAAATCAATTCATAGAAAACATATGCCCATGGTTTCGAATTCACCCCTAACTAAGAAAAACTTAGTTACACATGTTCATAACAATTGAAAAGCAAATTAAAATAAACATGGAAACGAAACAAGGGAAGAAAGAACTCCCAAAGTCTCCAATGGATGCAGATTTCTTGCGGCACAAGGTCTCCTCCTCCTATGGAAGCCACGGCACTCCTTCTTCTCCTTAGGACTTGCGGCACAAAGTGTATTTCTGAATGGATGGTGGCTGATGTGAATGGATGAATGAATTGGAGGATGGATGGTTGCCTAGGGTGTCAAAGGGGTGCGGCAACTTTAAGTTTTATATATATATAGCATGGCAAAACCCTAGCAATCAGATTTAGGGTTAAACCTAGCCAATATAAGTGTTTAGGGCCTCTAGGTTGCGGCAAGGGTTTGGGAATTAAATCCTAGCCCAATCAATCTCAGATATGGACTTATACAATCCAAATCCAAGAGAAAAAGGGCCAAATAAAATCAGAATCCAATTAGAAATAGGTTTAAGAATTTTTGTCCAAAATTGGGCCTTCTAGAAACTAAGTGTCTTATGGCTGATTTTGGGTGTTCTAGAAGGCATAAAAGGGGGGAAGGTGTGGCACCCTTTTAGGGTCAGATAGGACTTCTAGAAATTAAGTTTTAAGGTCCACTTGCAGCTAGGATTAAGGTGGAACAAGATTAGGTTAGGATAAGATAGGATAAGGTTTGGATAAGATAAGGTTGGATAAGGTTTTGGATAATGTTTCCTCTTTTCTTGCACTTTCCTTATCTTCTTTGTCATGAACTTTCCTTTTCTGATTTGTAGCATGTTTCTAACCTCTTTTGACTCCAAATTCATCCATCCATGTTGCTCCATATACGAGCTGTCCAAAATAAGCCCAAAACTGCTCTAAAAGGCTCAAAATTGCCTTTTCTTGCCAAGTTTGTTATTAGGACCTACAAACAAACGAAAATAGCTCAAAACACTATAATAAGTAGTAATTAGCTCACTAAATGTAAGGAAATAACATAACTCAGTAGCATGAATATGCTCCTATCACACCCCCTACACACCCTATGCAGCCATTCATCATTCAATTCATTCATTCATTCACACCACAGACCATATATTTAGAAACATAACCCCCTGTGCCGCAAACCCTAGGGAGAAGAAGGAGTGTCGCGGCTTCCATAGGAAAAGAAGACCCTTGTGCCGCAAGAAATCTGCATCCATTGGAGACTTTCATAGTACTTTCTTCCCTCGTTTCGTTTCCATGTTTATTTTAATTTGCTTTTCAATTGTTATGAACATGTGTAACTAAGTTTTTCTTAGTTAGAGGTGAATTCAAAGCCATGGACTTATGTTTTATATGAATTGATTTCCTCCATATCTTGTTTCTTGAATTGTGAATGCGATTTACTTAATTGATTTATTGAGAACTTGTTCTTGTGTGTTGATTAAGGATGCATACTTAGTTTTCATGCATGAATTTGATGCTAGGGTATAAGGGAATTTCACCTAATCATTATGAAAATTCACAAGTATTAAAAATCACTAGTCATGATTGTGTTAAGTAAATTCTAGGCAAGAGTATCATGCAAGTCATAGTTACGAATGCCTAGTCAATGCTTATGGTTTTCAAAAAGCTTATTGATCTTTGATTGTATCTCTATTATGTGGTTCATGTAGGGAACTTGATAAGAATAATTTGGTTGTCGATGCGTATTCCATCCAATTCAATGAAACTAGGAAAATCTGAAAGTTAATTTGTGCTTCTCACAATTAATTTGGGGCATTGTCATTCATGGTTTAAAGGGATAAAATCTGGAAATCAATTTGTGTTGCATATGTGCATGTGTGGAGAAGGACCCTCTAACTAGCCTTTTACCCATTCAATTCACCTAATTTAGTGTCTAATCTGTTTAGTTTACAATCTGCCTAATTTAATTAATTTCGTCCAAATCAATTCCCCCTTTTATTAAGTGTGTTAGATTAGTTAGAAAAGTGTTTGAATCTTGATAGGAGCGTATTTAGGTGACTCTAGCTTATTCTTGTGCATTTGTGTTATTATTTCTTAGTTAATGTAGTATTTCAACTCATTTTTGTGTGTTTGTAGGTCCAAAGGGTTAAAGTACCAAGAAAGTGCATTTTGGTGCATTATGGAGCAGTTTTGGGCACTAAATGGATAGCTTGTACATGGAGCAAGGTGGATGTTTGAATTTGGAGTCAAAAGAGGCCAGGAACATGCTGCAAATCAGAAAAGGAAAGTTCAAGACAAAGAAGATAAGGAAAGAGCAAGAAATATGGAAACTTATCGTAACAACCTTATCTTATCCAAACCTTATCCTATCTTATCCTAACCTAGTCTTGTTCCACCTTAATCCTAGCTGCAAGTGGACCTAAAAACATGGTTTATAGAAGCCTTATCTGACCTTAAAAGGGTGCCACACCCTTCCTCCTTTTATCTCTTCTAGAAAACCCAAAATCAGCCACAAAACACCTAATTTCTAGAAGGCCCAATTTTGGACGAATTTCCTAATCCTTTTTCCTTTTGGATTCTGATTTGTTAGGCCTTATTCCTTGTGGATTTGGGTTATAAAATCCTTTTCTAAAATTAATTGGGCCAAACCCTCTCCTAAGTGGATTTAAGTTACTTATGCCGAACCCTAGGGCCCTAATCCATCAAATCTGCTAAGTTGTAACCCTAATCTAATTAACCCTAGGGTTGGCCGAACTATATAAACATATTTTCAGCCACAAATTCGTATGAACCCCTTATGCCATTCAGAAAATCCTTGCCATAAGCCCTAGCCTCCATTCTCCATCATTCATTCACTCCATACACTTCCATATACAATCTGCCGCACTCTACCACCATAACCACCCATCATTCATCATCCCAAGCAAGAATATTGATAGGAGCATATTTAGGCGACTTAACTAGCTTATTCTTGTGCATTTGTGCTATTATTTCTTAGTTAATGTCGTATTACAACTCAATTTCGTGTGTTTGTAGGTCCTATGGGTTAAAGTACCAAGGAAGTGCATTTTGGGGCAATTTGGAGCAATTTTGGACACTATGTGGATAGCTTGCATATGGGCCAACATGGATGGACGAATTTGGAGTTCAAGAGGCTAGAAATATGATGAGAAGAGGAACTAAGCTCAAGACAAAGTGGATAAGGAAGTAGCTCAAAAGAGGAAACCCTATCCAAAACCTTATCTAAAACCTTATCCAACATTATCCAAAACCTTATCTCATCCTATCTTATCCTAACCTAATCTTGTTCCACCTTAATCCTAGCAGCAAGTGGACCTAAAAACATGATTTCTAGAAGCCTTATCTAACCCTAAAAGGGTGCCACACCCTTCCCCCTTTTATCTCTTCTAGAAAACCCAAAATCAGCCACAAAACACCTAGTTTCTAGAAGGCCCAATTTTGGACGAATTTCCTAAACCTTTTTCCTTTTGGATTCTGATTTGTTAGGCTGAATTCCTTGTGGATTTGGGTTACACAAATCATTTTATGAAACTAATTGGGCCAAACCCTCTCCTAAGTGGATTTAACTTACTTGTGCCGAACCCTAGGGCCCTAATCCACTAAATCTGTTAAGTGTAACCCTAATCTACTTAACCCTAAGACTATATAAACATAAAATTAGCCAAAAATTCGTACCACCCCTTATGCTATATAGAAAACACCTTGCCGCAACACCCTAGCCTCCATTCTCATCCTTTATCCACTTCATACACCTCCATACACCACCTGCCGCAACCCTTCACCATAATCAGCCATTATTCATCATCCTAAACAAGAACACACCATTCAAAACCCTCAAATCCACCACACACAACTTGTGCCGCAACAAAGAGGAGGAAGAGGAGCCAAGCCGTGCATCAAATCCATCTTGGAATTGCTGAAACGTTTAGGTGTAATCTTTCTTATGATTTCAATGTTTAAATTCAATACTTTTTGTTGTGCAAGCATGAGGAACTAATCCCCTTTTGGCTAGGGGGGAATTTCGAAACCATGGTTATATTTGCATGATGATTTGATTACTTTCAGTTGTGATTTCATGAATGATGAATTCAATTTACTTATCTATTTTAATTAAAACTTGTTTATGTATATGAATTGAGAGTGCACACTTAATTTGCATGCATAAATATGATGCTAGGGGTATAAGGGAACTTCACCTAATCGTTGGGAACTTATATTCATGAGTAGTTAAGATTGTTGGTCACAATTATGTTAAGTAAATTCTTGGCATAAGTATCATGCGCTTTCATAGTTACGAATGCCTTGTCAACACCTATGATTTCCATAGAACCTAATGATCTTTGATTGTCTTTCTATTATGCGCTTTCATATAGAAAACTTTTAAGGAATAATTTGATTGCAATGCGCTAATTCCATTCAATTCAATGACCTAAGGGAAATCTGAGAGTTAATTTAAGCGTACCTAATTAACTTGGGGTGTTGAGGTTCATAATTCATTGAATAAGCAACTGAAGATTGTGTTGTATGCAAGTATGCCATGTGTGGAGAAAAACCTCCTAGCCATCTCACCATCCACTTAATTCTATCAATTTCGCCCAAATCTGCCTAGTTTACATTATTGTTTTGTTTGTTTGATTTTCGTCCAAAACCAAATCCCCAATTGTCTTAGAGTGTCTAATTGGTTCAAATATGTTTTAGATTGTGTTTTTAAGAGTTTTGAGTCAAGTTAGAACCAATTTTCGTCCAAGTTTGTGTTTAGGCTCAAAACTACCCAGTTTGTGTTTTTAGGCAGTTTTGAGTGCTTTTAGCCTATTTTGAGTCTTATGAACTTGTTTGAGTCTTTTTAAGTGAGTCAAGTGTTTTAAAGGTCAGTTTTATTTATATGAGTCAGTTTAGAGTGTTTAGCAATCCCTTCTAATCCCCGGCCTAAAACGATCCCTACTTTCATATACTACAATCATAGGGTTTTAATTTGAGTGTTAGAATATTTCACATCAAATACATCGTTCATAACCCCCAAAACCATCACCCACATCTTGTGCCGCAGCAAGGAAGAAGAAGGAAAGCCCTAGCCATGCATGCCATTCGACTTGGAATTGCTGGAACGTTTTTGGTGTAGTCTTTCTTGTGTTTTTCAATGTTTAATTTCAAGAATCTTTGCTTTGTGAGTATGAGGAACTAATCCCCTTTTGGCTAGGGGGAATTTCGAAACCATGGCTATATTTGCATTATGATTTGATTACTTCCAGTTGTGATTTCATGAATTGAGAATCCAATTTACTTATCTGTTTGAATTAAAACTTGTTTGTGTATGTGGGTTGAGAGTGCACACTTAATTTGCATGCATAAATCTGATGCTAGGATATAAGGAAGCTTCACCTAATCGTTGGGAACTTATATTCATAAGTAGTAAAGGTTGTTAGTCACAATCATGTTAAGTAAATTTTTGGCATAAGTATCATGTGCTTTCATACTTACGAATGTCTCGTCAACACTTATAATTTTCATAGAATTTAATGATCTTTGATTGTTTCTCTATTATGCGCTTTCATGTAGAGAATTTTTGAGGAATAATTTGATTGCAATGCGCTAATTCCATTCAATTCAACGACTTATGGAAAATCTAAGGGTTAATTTAAGCGTACCTAATTAACTTGGGGTGTTGAGGTTCATGATTCATTGAATAAGCAAGTGGAGATTTTTTTGTATGCAAGTATGTCGTGTTTGGAGAAAGACCTCCTAGCTAGGCCATCATCCATCTAATTTCACCAAATTCGTGCAAATCTGCCTAGTTCTAATTTCTGTTTTGTTTACTTTATTTTCGTCCAAAACCAAATCCCCATTTGTTTTAGATTGTCTAACTAGTTAGAATATGTTTTAGATTGTGTTTTCAAGTGTTTTGAGTCAATTTAGAACCAAAATTTGTCCAAATTTGTGTTTAGAGTCAAATCTGCCCAGTTTGTGTTTTTAGGCAATTTTGAGTGTTTTTAGTTTATTTTGAGTCTTGTGAACTTGTTTTGAGTCTTTTAAGTTGAGTTAAGTGTTTTGAAGTTTAGTTTTAGTTATTTGAGTCAGTTTAAAGTGTTTAGCAATCCCTCCTAATCCCCGGTTTAAGAACGATCCCTACTTACTTATATACTACAATTGTCAAAAGAGGGTTAATTTGTGTGTTAAGTTAATTTTCGCATCAAATCTGTCCAATTTAGTGTTTTGAGTCTAAGTTAGTTAAAATTCGTCCAAATAACTTGTTAGGTCTAGAATTGAGTCTTTTTAATTGTTTGTTGCTGTTTTGAGTGTTTTAAGTTAGTTTTGAGTCTATAGAGTCTAATTTAGTATTTTTGAGTCTTATTTGAGTTGATTAGCATCCCTAGTTAATCCCCGGTTAGAACGATCCCTACTTGCATATATACTACAATTGTCACAAATAGGGTTTAATTTGTGTGTCAAGTTAATTTTCACACCAAATTTTGGCACCGTTGCCGGGGATTAGCAAACTTGCTAATCCCTTGTGTTTGTGTCGTGTCAAAGTGTGTCTTATGGCCAACAGTGTTGTGTGTTTATTTGTTCCTTTATTTTTGTGTTTTCCGTGCCCTAATCTTTGTTTTTGTTTGTTTGCCGTGCCCTCTAAGAGGGTTGCTGATTTGTTTTGTTTCATTGTTCTAGGTACAAGTGTATGACTCGTAGTTCTGATCCTGTTCGTGAGAATATAATAGAGTTTGACGACGATTTTGAACAAACGTTGAGAAGAAATAGGAGGCATCTGGAACCTAGTCCCCCTAGTTCTGAGGCCGAATCTGAAGAAGAAGAAGTGGAAGAGGAAGAACAAGCCATGGCTGCAGATAATCGAACAATCAAGGAGCTTTCTACCTTAGGGTTGGACAATGTCGTGCTTATTTGCATTTAATACCCTATGGCGGCTTAAGGCAAGACTGATGAGTTCGAATTGAAGTCAAGCTTGCTGTATCATATTCCCAAATACCATGGGCTGTCCATGGAAGATCCAAACAAGCATTTGAAGGAGTTTGAAGTTGTATGCTCAAGCATGACACCCATTAACGTGGATGGGAATATTTTGAAGATGAAAGCTTTTCCATTCTCTCTTGTGGAAAAGGCTAAGGATTGGCTCGATGAATTGGCACCCGGGACGGTCACTTCTTGGGAAAGCATGAAAAGAGCATTCTTGGAGAAATTCTTCCCAACTTCAAGAGTGATTCTTTTGAGGAAGAAGATTAGCGGAATTCAGCAAAATCAAGGGGAGTCTTTTCCAGCATATTATGAGCGTTTCAAGACTCTAGTTGCATCATGCCGTCAACATCAAATGAAGGAAGAGCTCTTAATTCAATATTTCTACGAGGGACTCCTTCCAATTGAGAGACAAATGCTAGATGCTTCAGCGGGAGGTGCTTTGGTTGACAAAACACCGTTGGCTGCCAAAGTCTTAATTGCAAACTGAGCATTGAATGCACAACAATATGAAGGTGTTGGACAAAAAGATACCCCACGACAACAACAAGTGAATAAGCTAAGTGCAATTTCTGAAATTTAATCCCAATTAGCTAATCTCACTATGCTTGTGTCACAAGTGGTCGATGGATCCAAAGTGCAAGGTGGGCCCATATGTGGAGTGTGCTCCATGCAAGGGCATCTCAATGATCAATGTCCTCAATTGATGGAGAATGGAGGATGGGAAAGCGCCAATGCCATAGGTTATCAAGGCCAAAATCAACAAAGGAATGATCCATATTCAAATATATACAATCCGGGTTGGAGAGATCATCCAAACTTCAAGTGGAGGGAGCCTAATCAACCTCAACAATAAGGATGATATAGACAGCCATTTCCTGGGCTCTATCAAAGGCCATACGTACCACCACAACTTCCACCACAATCTGCCCAACCAAATTCAGGTTCGTCTTTGGACAATGGTAAAATGCTTCAAATACTAACCTCTTTGACTCAGGGATTACAAAATCAAGCCAAAGAGATGTGGGAAGTGAAGAAACAAATTGGGCAGATGGCGGAGTTCATGGGGCAGTTTAGAGAAGAAGGCAAACTACCTAACTCGACCATTGTTAATCCAAAATGAGGTTTTGAAACCGCTAAGGCTATCACCTTAAGAAGTGGCAAGGAAGTTGGAACTAACCCCAACCCAACCAAATCAAGTCAAAAAGAGGACGAAAAGCTGCTGCTCGAAGAGGAGGAATTGGACAAAGCCACGACAAGGATGGAACAAACCTTGCCGCAACCCCCTAATGCACCAAAATCGTCCCACACCACCAAGGTAAGTCCAAATTCGACTTTGTCAAGTTCTATTCCACTAAATGTGCCCTTTCCTAGCAGGTTTAGGCAATCAAAGAAGGAGGAGAATGAAAAGGACATTTTGGAAACCTTTAGGAAAGTTCAAGTCAATATCCCGCTTCTTGATGCAATCAAGCAAGTTCCTAAGTAGGCCAAATTCTTAAAAGAGCTTTGCACAACAAGGAAGAGGATTTCGAACAAGGAAGTGGTGCATGTAAGTGAGAATTTTTCTGCAATGTTACAAAGGAAATTGCCTCCTAAATGCAAAGATCCTGATAGTTTTACAATTCCTTGTGTTATTGGCAATACTAAGTTTGAACATGCTATGTTAGACTTAGGAGCTTCAATTAATGTCATGCCTTACTCTATTTATGCATCTATGAACTTAGGAGAGCTTAAAAATGATGGAGTTATTATTCAATTAGCCGATCGTTCTAATGCATATCCAAAAGGAGTTTTGGAAAATGTTTTGGTGCAGGTTGATCATTTAATCTTTCTGGCTGATTTTTATATGCTTGAAATGGAAGACTCGGTTCATTCTCCACCCTTGCCACTCCTACTTGGAAGACCATTCATGAAAACAGCCCAAACAAAGATTGATGTGGCCAAGGGAGCATTAACAATGGAGTTTGGTGGTGATATAATTAAATTCAGTGTTTATGACTCTATTAAGAATCCTAATGATGTTCGTTCTTGTTTTGCCATTGATGTGCATAAGGGTATAGGGCAGGAACAATCCCCACATATCAAGAAGGATGCATCAAGAACACCATTGAAGAGGGAATTGGAGTGGTTGCCCTAAAACCACCCAATCTGGCCGAGAGTAGCCATAGTGACATTGTTGATAGGGCTGCCACTTTTGAGCCTCCATCACAATATGTTTGTAAGTCTCCAACCCCAATTCCAATTCCCATTTCAACTAATAGGTTGTTACCTTCTTTGGTGCAGGTATCCAATCGATTTCAAGGTGGTGGGAGCATTTACATGGACTTTAGGAACCAAAATACCACAATCAGGTTGGATCACTATCCCCTCCCATTCATTGAGCCATACTATGAGCACTATGAGAAGCATTTAGTGGAGGATATACCCCTCCATGCCATAAGCCTTATTGAAGATTAAAAGGAGGTATCGTCTGACTGGAAGACGTTAAAGCAAGCGCTTCTTGGGAGGCAACCCATGTGTTTAATCGAGGAGATGATGGAACTCTAGCTCCATAACCAGATTTGTGTTCCTAAACCCTACTCTTTACTGCTTTTACTTTGCCATGCTCGTCATGTTGTTAGTTGTGTTATTTGTTTGTTTGTTTGTGAGTCTATGCTTAAAACATTAAGGACAATGTTTGGTTTAAGTGTTTGGGGGGGGGGGGGGGGGGGGGCGTAAACAAGTCGTTTTTGCATGATTTTCGTGGGATTTTATCACCTATCACTTCCAAAGTTGTCATTCACTGTTTTAAGTGTTTTTAGTGTGTTTTGAAGTGTTTTTATGTGTCTTAAACAGAAAATCCGAAAATTTGAAAAAAAAAAATCAAAAAAAGAATGTTTGAAAAACCCAAAAAGAGTTGTTTTTAGAGTCGTTTTTGTTTCTATATTTGTTTGTGTCTTAGGGTACCTTCCAACACAATGATGAGGATTTGGTTTTTAATTGCATGACTGTTAAAGAAAGTTACAAACATGGATGAAAGTTTGATATGCTCTTTGGTTTATGCTTAGTTGTAGTTGACATTTATGAATTCACATGTAATCACAAAGGAAAAAATTAGTTTTTGTAACATGCTTGAAGGAAGAAACTCAAACTAACGCTACAACCCTGAGAGACTTGAGCCTAAACGTTCTTTGGAGAGTTATTAATCTTTATTTCTTGTTTCCTAAAGTCATTGCATGATCTCATTATTCTTTGCTTGGTTGCTACTTAGAATGCGTTTCATCACTATAGTTCCAAATACTAGAACTCATACCTATTTCATTCAAAGCATGAAATTGATTAGCATAACAAATTACAAGATGAAGTTGTTTAGTTTAAGCCCAGAGCCAAAAAGCCTTACCCCTTTGCATATGTATTGTAGGATTAGCCCATTTGAGCCATATTTAGCCTAATTTCTTTGTTAACCACATTATCCTTACCTAGCCTAGAATAGGAATACCCATACCCTTGTTCTTAAAGGATAGTGAAGCATGACTTAGAGGGAATTCCTTTTGTTCTACAAATTGAAAAAAAACAAGTGTAGGGGAAGGGTTTATATGAAAAAAGGAAAAAAAAAAAAAAAAAAGAAGAAAAAGTTGAAGAAAAAAAAAAAAGAGTTGAAAATAAGTGAGAATGAACTCATAAGTATTGGTTGTTGAAGAAAGGGTCCAAAAGTTTGATCCTGGCCCTAAGTGTTGTGAGAATCCCCCTTGGGTGTTTAAAGTTGGTTTCTGCATCAAAAGTGAATTCTAAGTGTTTATTTCATTACTTTGCTTACTATTGCTTTAAGAACTTTTGTTTATCCTTACCTTTCTTTGTTAGCCAATACCTTAGCCCCGTTACCCTTTGACTTCGATCTTGATTGTTATGTGTTTCAATATGTGGAGTTTAAAATTGGTTTGAGCATATGGTATCCCTGGTTCTCGCGTCTAAGTAGTGGCATTCCATTCATGAGATCGTATACATATACAAGTTAATAATTCCAGAAAGTGCCTTCTTTCATTACACATATATGAGTGCTAGTCTACATATTTACATCAATCTTCTCACATATACCTAGTGTAGGGAGTGTGGTCAGAAAATCTGTGTGAAAGTAGAGAGTATATCTTTTGAAGAATTGAGGGATTCTCTAAGGCATGTTACTACATTCAAAATCATGTTTTAATTGATGAAATGCGAGCTAGTGAGTGGTAACTATGATTAAGTATGTGCTCGAGGGTAGGGATAACTAAAATCTATGTGAGTGGTGATCTTTAATATGCCATGTTGCATTGGAAATCCCTAAGGAAATTGTTGGAAGGTTTAGGTTGTGTCTTGTTTGTTTTGTTTATTTCGTTTTGCTCGAGGACTAGCAAAAGCTAAGTGTGGGAGAATTTGGTAGGAGCATATTTATGCTACTTAGTTATGTTGTTTCCTTACATTTAGTTAGCTAATTACTACTTATTACAGTGTTTTAAGCTATTTTCGTGTGTTTGTAGGTCCTAATGACAAAGTTGGCAAGAAAAGGCAATTTTGAGCCTTTTAGAGTAGTTTTGGGCTTATTATGGATAGCTTGTATATGGAGCAAGGTGGATGGATGAATTTGGAGTCAAAAGAGGCTTGGAACATGCTACAAATCAGAAAAGACAAGTTTAAGACAAAGAACATAAGGAAAGAGCAAGAAATATGGAAACTTATCCTAACAACCTTATCTTATCCAAACCTTATCCTATCTTATCCTAACCTAATCTTGTTCCACCTTAAATCTAGCTGCAAGTGGACCTAAAAACATGATTTCTAGAAGCCTTATCTAACCCTAAAAGGGTGCCGCACCCTTCCCTCTTTTATTTCTTCTAGAAAACCCAAAATCAGCCACAAAACACCTAGTTTCTAGAAGGCCCAATTTTGGACGAATTTCCTACACCTTTTTCCTCTTGGATTCTGATTTAAATTGGCCCTTTTCCTCTTGGATTTGGATTTTATAAGTCCATATCAGAAATTAATTGGGCTATGACTTAATTTCCAAGCAATGTGCCGCACCCTAGGGGCCCTAATCACTTGTTTCTGCTAGGTTGAACCCTAATTTTGATTCCTACGGTTTTTGTCGTGCTATATATATATGTAACTTAATGTGCTGCACACCCTTACACACCCTATGCAGCCATTCATCCTTCAATTCATTCATTCATTCACACCACACACCATCCATTTAGAAACACAACCTTTGCCGCAACCCTAGGGAGAAGAAGGAATGCCGTGGCTTCCATAGGAGAATGAGACCCTTGTGCCGCAAGAAATCTGCATCCATTAGAGACTTCTAGAGTTCTTTCTTCCCTCGTTTCGTTTCCATGTTTATTTTAATTTGCTTTTCAATTGTTATGAACATGTGTAACTAAGTTTTTCTTAGTTAGAGGTGAATTCAAAGCCATGGACTTATGTTTTATATGAATTGATTTCCTCCAGATTTTGTTTCTTGAATTGTGAATGCGATTTACTTAATTGATTTATTGAGAACTTGTTCTTGTGTGTTGATTAAGGATGCATATTTAGATTTCATGCATGAATTTGATGCTAGAATATAAGGGAATTTCACCTAATCATTATGAACTTATATTCATAAGTAGTAAAAGTCATGATTGTGTTAAGTAAATTCTAGGCAAGAGTATCATGCAATTCATAGTTACGAATGCCTAGTCAATGCTTATGGTTTTTAAAAAGTTTAATGATCTTTGATTGTATCTCTATTATGCAGTTCATGTAGGGAACTTGATAAGAATAATTTGGTTGTCAATACGTATTCCATCCAATTCAATGAGTGAAACTAGGAAAATCTAAAAGTTAATTTGTGCTTCTCACAATTAATTTGGGGCATTGTCATTCATGGTTTAAAGGGATAAAATCTGGAAATCAATTTGTGTTGCATATGTGCATGTGTGGAGAAGGACCCTCTAACTAGCCTTTTACCCATTCAATTCATCTAATTTAGTGTCTAATCTGTTTAGTTTACAATTTGCCTAATTTAATTAGTTAGAAAAGTGTTTGAATCTGTCCAATCTAGTGTTTTGAGTCTAAGTTAGTTAAAATTCGTCCAAATGACTTTTTAGGTCTAGAATTGAGTCTTTTTAATTGTTTGTTGCTGTTTTGAGTGTTTTAAGTTAGTTTTGAGTCTATAGAGTCTAGTTTAGTGTTTTTGAGTCTTATTTGAGTTAATTAGCATCCCTAGTTAATCCTCGGTTAGAACGATCCCTACTTGCATATATACTATAATTGTCACAAATAAGGTTTAATTTGTGTGTCAAGTTAATTTTCACACCACTTCTCAGAGGGATGTCCTTGGATAGAACACACACCACATATGTTGGGTCCTTGCATCCTCATTCCTTCGCCCATCTGAGACACAATAGAAGTAAGATTAGCTAATTGAGATTGAATGTCAGATGTGGAACTTACCTCATGTACTTGCTGCCATGGGGGGTCTCTTTGCCCAATTCCTTCGTATTGTTGTGCATTTAAAGCGCAGTTTGCAATTAGGGTCTTGGCTGCCATAGGGGTTTTGCCCATCAATGCACCTCCCGCTGAAGCATCGAGCATTTGCCTTTCAATTGGAAAAAGGCCTTCATATAAATATTGAAGTAAAAGCTCCTCCTTCATTTGATGTTGAGGACATGATGCGATAAGGGCCTTGAAATGCTCATAATACGCCGGAAAAGACTCTCATTGGCTTTGTTGGATTCTGCTAATCTTCTTTCTCAAAAGAATAACTCTTGAAGTAGGGAAGAATTTCTCCAAGAACGCTCTCTTCATGCTCTCCCAAGAAGTGACGGTTCCGGGTGCTAATTCGTATAACCAATCTTTAGCCTTTTCTAAAAGAGAAAATGGAAAGGCCTTCATCTTCAAAATATTGCTACCAACATTAATTGGAGTCATGCTTGAACACACCACCTCAAACTCTTTTAAATGCTTGTTTGGATCCTCCATGGACAATCCATGGAACTTTGGAATGTGGTGCAACAAACTAGACTTCAATTCAAACTCATCGGTCTTATCTTGAGCTGCCCTAGGATATTGGATGCATAGGGGTGCGGCATTGTCCATTCCCGAGGTGGAAAGCTCCGTGATTGTACGATTGTCCGTTGCCATGACTTGTTTCTCTTCTTCCTCTCTTGCTGTGTGCTCTTCTTCCTCCTCAAAATCAGATTCTGAGCTAGAACTTGGTGGGTTAAGTTCTGGCTCCTTCCTCCACCTTCTCAAAGTTCGCTCAAAATTGTCGTCAAAGTCCAAGATCAGCAACTAAAAAAAAATATATGAAAAAGAAACAAAAGAAACAACGGGGGATTAGCAAAGTTGCTAATCCCCGGCAACGGCGCCAAAAATTTGATGTGATAAATAATAGCACTCAAATTAAACCCTCTTATTGACAATTGTAGTAAAGATGTAAGTAGGGATCGTTCAAGGCCGAGGATTAGGAGGGATTGCTAATCTAATAAAAACTGACTCAAGAATACAAAACTAGGCTTGAAAACACTTAAATAGACTCAAAGACTCTTAACTAAACTTATATGACTCAAAACAAATTGAAAAGACTCAAAACAACACAAAACAATCAAGTAGACTCACACTAGACTCTAGGACTTAATTTGGACGAAAATAGAATTGGTTTTGACTCAAAACACTTAAAAACACAAATTGGACAGATTCTAGCTATTTAGACACGACAAAGTAAAGGGGATTGGGTTTTTGGATGAATTTAAAATAAAACAAGTAACTTAAAGACTTAAACAAAGTTTGGACGAATTTGAGAAAAAACTATGGATGATTAGTGATAGGTACATATTTAGGCGACTTAGTTAGCTTGTTTTCGTACATTTATGTTGTTAGTTCATAGTTATTTTAGTAGTTTAAGCTTTTTCGTGTGTTTTTTAGGTTCATATGGCTAAGGAAGAAAAAAGGTGCATTTTGGAGCATTTTGGAGCAAAATTGGACTTGGAATGGATAGCATATGCTTGGAGCAACAGGAATGGACGAAATTGAAGACCTAAAGGTGTGAAGATTCCTAATCACAAGAGGAATCCTAATCAAAAGAGGAATCCTAGTCAAAGAAGGTTTCCTACTTGAAGTAGGAAAGTTAAGCCAAGGTTTCCTATTTTGGTTTAACCTTTCCTAATCCTAAAAGACCTTATGTTTTAGCAACATTGAAGACTCCTATGCATTTTAGGACACCAAGCCTTCCTTGCAACCTAATTACCCTTGCCGTGCATTCCATAGAGTTTTCCTTCCTTGCCGTGCAAGGGAAGTCCTTATTTCCTATTCTATGTCATAAAACCACATGCCTTTTCACCCCATTCTCAGCCGCACCTTACATACCTTTTCTATCCCAAATCCTTGCTTAAATTCAACATTAAATCACATTCCCTTTTCATACAATTTATGCCGCAAGTTTCCTTCCCCTTTCCGTTGGATTGTTTGATTTTATATCTCCTTTTCCTTATGTATTTGGGGGTCCAATCCTTTCCTAAACTATGTAATAAACCTTAGGATTCTTTCTCTCAAATAAATACCAAATCGCACCCTTATTCTACCCTAATCATTCACCCACACAATCTGCCATCCTTCATCCTTTCTCCCAACCTTTGTCGCAGCTTTCAACCTTTTTTCCACCATTCATACACTTTCATACCTTGACCCAAACACTCATACACCATTCCCAACCTTTGCCGCACCACCCTACCAACCTAAATCCATTCACAACCCATAAATCCATCCAAAATCACCCCTAGACTCTTGTGCCACAGCTTTGCAAGGATGAAGAAGAGAAGAAGAAGCCTTGGACGTTTGTGCATTCAAGTTGGAGTGTTGGAACGTTTTTAGGTGCAATCTATCTTTTGTTTTCAATGTTTAATTCAATTTTCCTTTGTTTTGTTGTGAACATGAGAGGCTAAACTCGTTTTAGCTAGGGGAGGCTTTGAAACCATGATTATATTTATGTTATGAATTGATTAAGTCCAGTTGTGATTTCATAAATTGTGAATGCAATTTACTTAATCATTTGATGGATAACTTATTCTTGTATGTTGATTAGGGAGGGAGGCCTACTTAATTTGCATGCTTGAATTTGGTGCTAGAATATAAGGGAGTTTCACATAATCGTCACAAACGTATATTCACAAGTAGTTAAGGTTGTTTTCACAATCATGTTAAGTAAATTCCTAGCATGAGTATCATGATGTCATAGTTACAAGTGCTTTGTCAATACTTATGATTTTCATTGAATGTAATGATCTTTGATTGTATCTCTATTATGATGTCATGTAGGGAACTTTTGAAGAATGCTTTGGGTTGTAGTATGATGTCATCCAATCCAATAACTTAAGGAAAATCTGAGGGTTAATTAGTGATGTCACGGTTAATCTAGGGTGTTGAGGTTCATGGTTTATCGAAAAAGCAACTGGAAATCAATTTGTGTTTGAATGTGTCATGTGTGGAAAAGTATCCTCTAGCTATCTAATCATCCATTGTTTTTCTCAAATTCGTCCAAATTGCATTTAAGTCTTTTAGTTACTTATTTTTGTCTTAAATTCGTCCAAAACCCAATTCCCTTTACTTACTTGTTTCAAATCTGTCCTAAACTATGTTTTTGAGTCTTTTGAGTCAAAACCAATTCTATTTTCGTCCAAATTAAGTCTTAGAGTCTAAATTGAGTCTTTTGGATTGTTTTGTGTTGTTTTCAGTCTTTTAAGTTTGTTTTGAGTCATATAAGTTTAGTTAAGAGTCTTTGAGTTTGTTTAAGTGTTTTTAAGCATATTTTTGTATCTTTGAGTCAGTTTTCATTAGATTAGCAATCCCTCCTAATCCCCGGCCTAGAACGATCCCTACGTATATCTATACTACAATTGTCAAAAAAAGGGTTTAATTTGAGTGCTATTATTTATCACATCAATTAGCTAACTAGAGGATTCTTTTCCACACATGATGCATTTGAACACAAATTGATTTCCAGTTGCTTTCTCGATAAACCACGAACCTCAACACCACAGATTAACCGTGACATCACTAATTAGCCCTCAGATTTTCCTTTAGTTATTGGATTGGATGACATCATTCGACAACCCAAAGAATTCTTCAAAAGTTCCCTACATGACATCATAATAGAGGTACAATCAAAGATCATTACGTTCTATGAAAATCATAAGTATTGACAAAGCATTCGTAACTATAACATCACGATACTCATGCCAAGAATTTACTTTAACATCATTGTGATAAACAACCTTAACTACTTGTGAATATAAGTGTGTAACGATTATGTGAAACTCCCTTATATTCTAGCATCAAATTCAAGCATGCAAACTAAGTAGGCTTCCTTAATCAACATACAAGAATAAGTTCTCAATCAAACAATTAAGTAAATTGCATTCACAATTTATGAAATCACAACTAGAATTAATCAATTCATATCACAAATATAATCATGGTTTCAAAGCCTCCCCTAGCTAAAACGGGTTTAGCCTCTCATGTTCACAGTAAAACAAAGAAAACTTGAATTAAACATTGAAAACAAAAGATAGATTACACCTAAAAACGTTCCAACAATCCAGCTTGAATGCAAAAAGGCTTATTCTCCTTTCCTTCTTCCTTGCTAGGCTGTGGCACAAAGGTTTTAGGGTGCGAAAAGTGTTTTGTGGTGTGTTAGGTTCAAGGATGGATGTATGGCAGGAAGGTATGATGAAGGGAAGAGCATGGAATGGTGTAAGGAAGGGGATGAAGGCTGCGGATTGATGTTTAGAAGGGTGAATGATGGCTGGTTGTGTATGTGAATGAATAGGGTTCTATATAGGTGCAACAAAGGGTTATATATTTAAGGGAAAGGACCTTAACTTTAATTACTTGTTTTAGGAAAGAATTAGACCCCAAATCCTCAAGGAAAAGGAGAATTAAAGTCAGAATCACAAGGGAAAAGGGAAGGAAACTTGCGGCAAGGAAGAATAGGGAAGGGAAGGTGGTTTCCCTTGCACGACGAGGAAGAGACAAGTTAACGCAAGCCATGGCAAGGACTAGAAGGGTGCATGAAAGGTTTAGTTTGTGTCCTATAATGCATAAGAGACCTTCAATGTTGCTGGAACTTAGGGATATTTAGGATTAGGAAAGGTCAAACCAAAATAGGAAACCTTGGCTTAACCTTCCTACTTCAATTAAGAAACCTTCTTTGATTAGAAATCCTTCTTTGATTAGGAATCCTAACATCTTTAGGTCTTCAATTTCATCCATTCCCTTTGCTCCAAACATATGCTATCCATTCCAAGTCCAACTTTGCTCCAAAAGGCTCTAGAATTCGTCAGAAACCCAATCCCCTTTACTTTGTTATGTCAAATTAGCTAGAATCTGTCCTATTGTGTGTTTTTAAGTGTTTTGAGTCAAAACCAATTCAATTTTTGTCCAAAGTAAGTCTTAGAGTCTAGTTTGAGTCTATTTGATTGTTTTGATTCCTTTTAGTTTGTTTTGAGTCATATAAGTTTAGTTAAGAGTCTTTGAGTTCATTTAAGTGTTTTTAAGCCTAGTTTTGTATCTTTGAGTCAGTTTTTATTAGATTAGCAATCCTTCCTAATCCCCAGTCTAGAACGATCCCTACTTACATCTTTACTACAATTGTCAATAAGAGGGTTTAATTTGAGTGCTATTATTTGTCACATCAAATTTTTGGCGCCGTTGCCAAGGATTAGCAACTTTGCTAATCCCCTATTGTTTCTTTTTGTTTCTTTTTCATGTGTTTTTGTTTTAGTTGCTGGCCTTGTTTTCTTTTCTTGTTTTACTAGTTTATGACTCGTAGCTCTCAACCTATTCGTGCAAATATCTTGGACTTTGACGACGATTTTGAGCGAACTTTGAGAAGCACAAGTCATGGCTGCAGACAATCGAAGAATCAAGGAGCTTTCAGCCTCGGGAATGGACAATGCCGCACCCCTATGCAATCAATATCCTAGGGCAGCTCAAGATAAGACCGATGAGTTCAAATTGAAGTCTAGCTTGTTGTACCACATTCCAAAGTACCATGGGCTGTCTATGGAGGATCCAAACAAGCACTTGAAGGAATTTGAAGTGGTTTGTTCAAGCATGACTCCAGTCAACGTTGATGCCAACATTTTGAAGATGAAAGCTTTTCCATTCTCTCTATTGGAAAAAGATAAGGATTGGTTTCAAGAATTAGCACTTGGCATGGTTACATCTTGGGGAGAACATGAAGAGAGCGTTCTTAGAAAAATTCTTTCTCACTTCAAGAATCATTCTCTTGAGGAAAAAGATTAGTGGAATTCAAGAAAATCAAGGGGAGTCATTTCCATCCTACTATGAGCGTTTCAAGACTCTTGTTGCATCATGTCCTCAACATCAAATGAAACAAGACCTTCTCATTCAATATTTCTACGAAGGACTTCTTCCAATTGAGAGACAAATGCTTGATGCATCTGCGGAATGAGCTTTGGTTAACAAAACACCAATTGATGCCAAGACTTTGATTGCCAACCGAGCCTTGAATGCGCAATAATATGAAGGAATTGGGTAGAGAGACAGACCACGGCAGCAACATGTGAATGAGGTAAGTGCAATTTCTAAAATTCAATCTTAATTGGCTAATCTCACTCTTCTTGTGTCATAGGTTGTTGAAAAACCCAAAAAAGCAAGAAAACACAATCTGTGGTGTGTGATCAATACAAGGACATCAATCTAAAAAATGCCCTCAATTGATTGAGAATGGTGGATGGGAGAGTGTCCATGCCATGGGCTACTAAGTGCAAAACCAGCCAAGGCATGATCCATACTCAAATACTTACAATCCGGGATGAAGAGATCACCCAAACATGAGGTGGAGAGAGCCTCAACAACCTTAACAACAAGGAGGATTTCGTCCAACACCCCCTGGGATATATCAAAAGCCATTCACACCTATGCAACCTCAACCACCTCCGGTTCAATCAAATTCAGGTACATTTTTGGATAATTATAAGGTTATTCAATTATTAACCACTTTGACGTAGGGCGTACAAAATGAAGCTAAGGAGGTGGATCACTTGAAGAAACAAATGGGGCATATGGTGGAATTCATGGGACAATTTAGAGACCAAGGAAAATTACCTAGTTCAACCATTATCAACCCAAAGAGAGGATTTGAATCTACCAAAGCTATCATATTGAGAAGTGGAAAAGAAGTTGGAGTTGAGCCAAGACCATCCAAATTAAGTCAACAAAAGGATGGGAAGTTGCAAATTGAGGAAGAAGGACAAGGCCAAGCCACGACAAATGTAGCAACACCTTTGTCGCAGCCACTTAGAGACCCCAATTCATCCAATTCATCCAATTCGTCCAATATAGGTAAGTTGGGTTCAAATTCCATTAATTCTAACCCTATTCCCTCCAATGTACCTTTCCCTTGCAGATTTATGCAAGCAAAGAAATAGGAGAATGACAAAGACATTCTTGAGACATTTAGGAAGGTACAAGTCAACATTCTACTCCTTGATGTAATCAAACAAGTTTCAAAGTATGCCAAATTCTTGAAGGAGCTTTGCACAACAAAGAAGAGGGTTTCGAATAAAGAAGTGGTGAGGGTAAGTGAAAATATTTCCGCTGTTTTACAAAGGAAATTACCTCCAAAATGCAAAGATCCAGGTAGTTTCACAATCCCTTGTGTTATTGGCCAAACTAAGTTTGAACACGCTATGTTAGACTTAGGAGCTTCAATTAACGTCATGCCATACTCTATTTATGAATCCATGAACCTAGGAGAGCCGCAAAATGATGGTGTGATTATTCAATTAGCCGATCGTTCTAATGCATATCCAAAGGGAGTTTTGGAAGATGTTTTGGTGCAAGTTAATAACTTGATCTTCCCGGCTAATTTCTATGTGCTTGAGATGGAAGATATGGCCCATTCCACATCCTTGCCGATCCTTCTTGGGAGACCATTATGAAAACAGCCCGCACCAAGATCGATGTGTTCAAAGGGACTTTAACGATGGAATTTGATGGGGAAGTTATTGATTTTAATATTTATGAAACTATGAGATATGCTAATGATGATCATTCATGATTTTCTATTGATATCATTGATTCATTGGCGTAGGAACATCTTGAACAATTACATGAAGATGCAATTGAAACGGTCATTACAAGTGGAATGAGAATCAAAAACCAAGTGGCAGCACCAATTCAAACCATGTCGTGCCCCCTTGTGATGATGTAATTGAAGTGGCGGCTGCCCTCGAGTCATTGCCACGGAAAAATGGTAAGTCCCCAGCCCCAATTTCAATTCCCGTTTCAACTAATAAGTTGTTTCCTTCAGTGATACATCCACCTTCCCTTGAGCTTAAACCATTACCAAACCACTTGAAGTATGTTTTCTTGGGCGAACAAGAGACCTTACCTGTCATTGTGGCTTACTTACTCACGGCACAATAAGAAGACAAATTGGTAAGGGTGCTAAAGGAGTACAAAACAGCCATTGGTTGGACCTTGGCCGATATCAAAGGAATAAGCCCTACTACATGCATGCATCGTATACTCTTGGAGGAGGGGGCTAAACCATCTCGAGAAGCTCAACACAGACTCAACCCTCCAATGATGGAAGTCATGAAGAAGGAGATTATCAAACTCCTTGATTGTGGCGTGATCTATTACATCTCTGATAGTTGTTGGGTTTCGTCGGTTCAAGTTGTTCCAAAGAAGTCCGGAGTCAAGGTGGTGAAGAAAGAAGAAAATGAGCTTGTGCCCACATGTATCCAAAAAAGGGTGGAAAGTTTGTATCAATTATAGGAAGCTTAATGCCACCACAAGGAAAGATCACTTCTCTTTGCCATTCATTGATCAAATGCTTGAAAGGTTAGCGGGTCGTGGTATGCAGATTTGGTGAATTATTTGGTGTCTAAACAAGTTCCAAGCACCCTAAACAAACACCAACGTGATAAACTCAAGAAGGATGCACGGTTTTATGTGTGGGATGACCCATATTTGTGGAAATATACTCTGATCAGATTCTTCGTAGGTGTGTGCATGATTCTGAGTTTAATTTAATTTTAACTTGTTGTCACACTTATGCATGTGGGGGTCATTTTGGCACACAACGCATAGCCCTTAAGGTGTTAGAATGTGGATTTTGTTGGCCTACAATCTTTAAAGATGCTAGAACTTTTTGTATGACTTGTGATCATTGTCAAAGAATGGGCAATATAGGTGCAAGGGATCAAATGCCGCAGACCCCTATGTTCAATGTTGAAATTTTTGATGTTTGGGGCATTGATTTCATGGGTCATTTTCCTTCTTCATATGGTTTCACTTATATTTTGCTTGCGATTGATTATGTCTCAAAATGGGTGGAAGCAAAAGCCACCCGTACTAATGATTCTAGAGTGGTTGCAGATTTCATCAAAACTAACATCTTCTCTAGATTTGGGATGCCTAGAGTGCTCATAAGTGATGGAGGGTCTCATTTTTGTAATCGCACCATTGAGGCGTTACTCAAGAAATATAATGTCACACATAAGGTTTCAACACCTTATCACCCTCAAACAAATGGCCAAGCCGAGGTTTCCAATAGAGAAACCAAGCAGATTTTGGAGAAGATCGTTAGGCCACCAAGAAAGGATTGGAACTTGCATTTGGAGGTTGCAATGTGGGCATATTGTACGGCCTACAAAGCACCCATTAGGATGTCCCATTTCGGCTTATCTATGGCAAACCATGCCATCGTCCCGTGGAATTAGAACACAAGGCACATTGGGCTGTCAAAACATTCAACATGGACATAGATACAGCTGGAATTCATGGGAAGCTTCAATTGAATGAACTTGAAGAGCTTAGGCTTGAAGCTTATGAGAATCCTCACATTTATAAGGAGAAGACAAAGGCATTCCATGACAAGATGATTCGGAGCAAAACATTCTCCATAGGGCATAAAGTGTTACTTTTCAACTCTCGCCTTCGTTTGTTTCCCGGTAAGTTACGTTCTAAATGGATTGGCCCTTTTGTTATTACTAATGTTTTTCCCTATGGTGTAGTCCAAATCCAAAGCTTAAGGAATGGCCAAGAATTCAAGGTGAATGGGCATCATTTGAAGCCATATTATGAGAATGTTGAAGGGCTGATTGTAGAGGATGTACCCCTCCATGCCGTGGGTTCCAATAGAGCTTAAGATGAGGTATCGTTCGGCTAGAAGACGTTACAGCAAGCGCTTCTTGGGAGGCAGCCCATGCATTCAAATAAAGAAGACTTAGGCAATCCAACAATCGACAACCAGATTTGCATTCCTAAACCCTTCTCTTTATTGCTTGTACTTTGCCATGATAGTTGTGTTTGTTAGTTTATGTTGTTTGTTTGAATGTGAGTCTTTGTTTGAAACATTGATGACAACGTTTGATTTAAGTGTTGGCGGGTGGGTGTAAACAAGCTGTTTTTGCATGATTTTCATGGGATTTTACCACCTATCACTTCTAATGTTGTTTCTCACTGTTTTGAAGTGATTTTGGTGTGTTTTGAAGTGTTTTTTATGTGTCTTGAACAAAAAATACGAAAATTTGAAAAACCCAAAAAGAGTTGTTTTAGAGTTGTTTTTGTATGTTTGTTTGTGTCTTTCAAACTTTTTCCGAAATTTTGTTTTTTTTTGTTTTTTTTTGTTTTATGACACGAAAACACTTTTAAAACAATGAATAACAACATTAGTAGTGATAGGTGGTGAATTTTGAAAATAAGTCATGAAAAGCATCTATTTACCCTCCCCATATTTAAATCAATCATTGTCCTCAATGTTTCAAAAGTAGACTCACACGCAAACAATCAAACAACACAACTAAGAAACATGACAATTATGGAAAAGTGAAAGCAATAAGGAACGCAAATCTGGTTTTGGAGCCAGAGATTCTTAGGTCTTCTGTATTTAAACGCATGGGTTGCCTCCCAAGAAGCGTTGCTTTAACGTCTTCCAGTCGGACAATACCTCCATTCAAGCTTCACTAGGGCCAATGGCATAGAGGGGTACATCCTCCACAACATGCTTCTCAAAATACTCATAGTAAAGCTTCGAACAGTGTCCATTCACTTTGAATTGATGTCCTGTCTTTAAACTTTGAATTTGGACTGCACCATAAGGAAAGACATTAGTAACAACAAAAAGACCAACCCATTTAGAACGTAACTTACCTGGAAACAATCAAAGACGGGAGTTGAAAAGCAACACTTTTTGCCCTACAGAGAACATCTTACTATGAATCATCTTGTCATGGAATGCCTTCGTTTTCTCCTTGTAAATATGAGCGTTCTCATAAGCCTTGTTCTGAATCTCCTCAAGCTCATTCAATTGAAGTTTCTGATAGGAGCATATTCATGCGACTTAAATGGCTTGTTCTCGTACATTTACGTTATGTTTCTTTAGTTTTTTTAGTTCTTTATGCTTCTTTTGTGTGTTTTCAGGTTCTAAGGGCTTAGGGAGCAAGAAAGTGCATTTTGAGGCTATTTGGAGCATTTTTGGGCATGGATTGGATAGCTTATCCATGGAGCCAAAGTTTGGACGAATTTGAAGGCCTTATATTCACTTTGGACATAAAACAAAGGGCCTAGCCCATTCTCTCTTAAACCAACCCCAAGGCCATGCATTTCCTTCCAATTCCAAAACCCACAATCACTTCAAAGGCCATGCAAATCCATATTCAACACCTTAAACTACAACCATGCATCATTACACCACCTTCTCCATCTTTATTCCACATATAATTCACCCTAGCTATCACATTCACACACATGCAAATCATGCACTCACATTTCCTAGACATGCATCACTTTAACCCACATTCACACACATGCAATTACACACACCATCTTCCCCTTTACAAAACACCATCAAAGCCGTGCTTCCCCCTTTGTTCCCCCCAAACACATGCACCCAAACAAAGCCAACCTAGCTAACCCTACATGCATTTCTTTATTCACTCTTCATCACATGCATTTTCACCACCATTCGCACACACATGCATCCTGAAAACCTTGTGCCGTGTATCCCCTTCAACTTTCCAGCTTCCCACTCATTCAATTAAGCCACCATTCATTCTTTATTCCACATACACTCATCATCACACACCTTAACAATCAACACATGCAATCACATGCATCACAACCACAAAGAACCATCCTGAAAACACATTGTCGTGGCCTACTCACAATTCCAGCATTTTCACATGTCTTTCTAGCTTTCCCTTTCATTTCCACCACTCATTCTTCATCATTTCAGCCACCTACATGCATTAATTATTAAACTCTTCATCATTGCATCCAGAAAATGAGCAAGAAAGCTTCCCAAACACATGCATACACACATCATTTCCAGCACACACATGCAAATCCAACATCAAAAACTGTCATTGCCGTGGGATCCTTGTGCTTTCCAGCTTTCCTAGCTATTTTCCACCACATTCCAGCACATGCATGCTTAAACAAACAGCCATATGTTCCCTCCACTACTCCTATAAATACCCTTGCATTCATCCATTCACAACACAAACACAACCTTTGTGCCGCAAATCCCCTTCCATTTCTGTGCAGTTTTTCTCCTCCATTGCAGCCACTATCCAACCACTTCCCATCCCTCCAAAACACTTCACATAATCCCCAAAGCTCACCTTAGACCTTGTGCTACAACAACGAGGAAGAAAAGAGTGCCTAAACGTTCATACAATTCAAGTTTGAGTTGTTGGAATGTTTAGGTGTTTCTTTGATTTCAAAGTTTAAATTGAATTCTCTTTGTTTTGTACGTATGAGAATGGAAGAGAAGAGTGCCTAAACGTTCATACAATTCAAGTTTGAGTTGTTGGAATGTTTAGGGGTTTCTTTGATTTCAAAGTTATGAGGAACTAAACCCCCTTTAGCTAGGGGGTGATTCGAAACTATGTTTATATTTGCAATATGAATTGATTAACTTTCGTTGGAATTTCATAAGTTGTGGATTCAATTTGGTTAACCATTTGATTGATAACTTATTGATGAATGTTTATTAAGAATGCGCGCTTAATTTTCATGCATGAATATGACGCTAGAATATAAGTGAATTTCACCTAATCGTTACGAACTTATATTCACAAGTAGTGGAGGTTGCTTATAGACAACCGCGTTAAATGAATTCTTGGCACTAATTTCATGCGTATTCCATAGTAACGAATGCCTTGTCAACACTTATAGTTTTCATAATGCTTAATGATCTTTGATTGTATCTTTATTGTGCTTTTCACGTAAAGGACTTTTGGAGAATGTGGTGAATTGCGTTGCGCTAACCCATCCAATTCATTAACTTAAGGAGAACTTGACGGTTAATTTAAGCGGACCTAATTAACCCGGGGTGTTGAGTTTCACAACTTATCGAAAGACCAACTGAGAATCAATATTGTATGCAAGTGTAACATGTGTGGAGAAGAACCCCTTGGCTATTCCATCATCCATATTTTCATCACATTCATATTTACATTTTGCCTTTAATTATATTCTGTCCATTTAATTTAATATCGTCCAAACACATTTCCCCCATATTTTGTTGAGTCTTAATCATTCGTATTTGTTTTATTTTTGTATCTTTAAGCTTTTGGAGTCATAAACAGTTTCAAATTCGTCTAAATCAAGTTCTAGTTTCTATTTGAGTCAGTTTGATTGTTTTAGGCAGTTTGAGTTTTTCAAAGCCATTCTGAGTCATAGTAGTCTTGTTAAGAGTATGTACATTTAGTTTTTGTGTTTTCAAGTCAATTCAAATTAGATTAGCACCCCTAGTTAATCCCCGGTTAGAACGATCCCTACTTACATCATTACTACAATTGTCACAAATAGGGTTTAATTTGTGTGCGTATAATCTACGTATCAGTTTCCTATGAAGACCAGTTGCATCTATGTCTATATTGAACGTCTTGACTACCCAATGAGCTTGGTCTTCCAATTCAACTGGAAGATGGCATGGTTTCCCATAGATGAGCTAAAAGGGGGACATCCTAATTGGTGTTTTGTAGGTTGTACGATACGCCCACAATGCATCATTTGAATGCAAGCTCCAATCCTTTCGAGTTGGTCCAACTGTCTTCTCCAAAATCTGCTTGATTTCTCGATTTGAGACCTCGGCTTGCCCACTTGTTTGAGGATGATAAGGTGTTGAAACCTTATGCGTGACGTTATACTTCTTAAGCAACGCCTCAATGGTTCCATTGCAAAAATGAGAACCCCCATCACTTATAAGTACTCTTGGCATTCTAAATCTGGCAAATATGTTAGTTTTGACAAAATCTGCAACCACTTTGGAATCATTAGTACGGGTGGCTTTTGCTTCCACCCATTTCAATACATAATCAACATCAAGTAAAATATAATTGAAACCATGAGATGAAGGAAAAGGACCCATGAAATTAATACCACAAACATAAAAAATTTCAACTGAATAGATTAGGGCCTGCGGCATTTGGTCTCTTGGACTTATATTCCCTGTTCTTTGACAACGATCACAGGTTATGCAAAAGTTCTAGCATCCTTAAATATACTAGGCCAATAAAATCCACATTCTAGAACTTTAAGTGTTGTTCTTTGAGTGCCAAAATGACCCCCACATGCATAAGTGTGACAGAAAGTTAAAATTGAATTAAACTCAGATTCATGCACACACCTATGAAGAATCTAATTAGGGCAATATTTCCAAAAGTACAGGTCATCCCACACATAAAACTATGCATCCTTTTTAAGTTTGTCACGTTGGTGCTTGTTTAGGGTGCTTGGAACTTGTTTAGACACCAAATAATTCACTAAATTGGCATACCATGGCTCACTTACCTCAACGAACAGTAGCTACTCGTCTGGGAATGCTTCTAGGATGGGTAATGGCTCCTCATCATGTACCAAACGGCTCAAGTGGTCAGTCACCATATTCTCACATCCTCTTTTGTCCCTAATTTCTATGTCAAACTCTTGAAGAAGAAGCATCCAGCGAATAAGCCTTGGTTTGGCTTCTTTCTTTATGAGTAAGTACTTCAAAGCTGCATGGTCAGAGTAAATTATAACTTTAGTACCAAGTAAATAAAAATGAAACTTATCTAAAGCAAACACAACAGTAATTCAATTGAGCTTCGGGATGCGTAGTAAATGACGTGTGGCTTCTTGTCCTTCTGTTGTCCCAAAACAGCCCCTAAAGCATAATCTGAGGTATCACGCATAAGCTCAAACGGAAGGCTCCAATCTAGTGGAACAATGATAGGTGCCGAAGTGAGCATCTCCATAAGGTGATTGAAGGCCTTCTCACATTCTTCATCGAACACAAATGGCACATCCTTCTGTAGAAGTCAGCTGATGTGAAAATTAATTGACACATAAAGTAAACCCTATTTGTGACAATTGTAATATATATGTAAGTAGGGATCGTTCTAGACCGAGGATTAACTAGGGATGCTAATCAACTCAAAACTGACTCAAAAACACACTTAACTAGACTCTAACAACTCAAAACAAGCTAAATAAGCTCAAAGCACACAAACTAAATTAAATTGACTCAAAACAGGTCCTAGGAAGTGATTTGGATGAAAATTGAACTAAAAAAAATCAAAAGAGATATGGACAGATTCAAACGAATTGAAACAAAACTAACACAAATAAGAACTAAAGGGTTATTTGGACAAATTTTAAACTCTACTTGACTCAAAACACTAATAGAACTAAACTGAACAGATTCTAACTAAGTTAAAACACCAAATATTAAAGGGGGATTGATTTTTACGAAATTAATTAAACTAGGCAAACTGCAAAACTAAACAGGTTAGACACTAAATTGTTGAATTAAAGGTGAAAACCTAGTTAGAGGGTCCTTCTCCACACATGACATATGCATACAAACCAATTTCCAGTTATTATTCCTTTAGACTATGAATGACAACGCCCCAAGTTAATTGCATTGCACAACCAACCATCAGATTTTCCATATTTCATTGAATTGAATGAATACGCATCACAACCAAATTACCTTTCTCAAGTTCTCTATATGAAACGCATGATAGAGATACATATCAAAAGTCATTAAGTTTTATGAAAATCATAAGCATTGACAAGGCATTCATCACTATGAAAAGCATGAGACTTCTGCCAAGGATTCACTTAACACAATCATGACTAGTGACTTCCACTACTTGTGAATATAAACGAATAACTATTACATGAAACTCCTTTATATTCTAGTGAAAATTAACTTGACACACAAATTAAACCCTATTTGTGACAATTGTAGTAGATATGTAAGTAGGGATCGTTCTAGACTGGGTATTAACTAGGGATGCTAATTAGTATAAATAAGACTCAAAAACACTAAACTAGACTCTATAGACTCAAAACTAACTTAAGACACTTAAAACAACAAGCAACAATCAAAAAGACTTAATTCTAGACCTAACAAGTGATTTGGACGAAAATAGAACTTAACTTGACTCAAAAGACTCAAAGAAAACAGATTTTGACTCAAATAACAAGACTAAATGAAAGGGGGATTGTTTTTGACGAATTTAAAACTTAAAACAAAAACTTTGTAGAAAACACTTTGGAAAAACGAAATTAGGTGAATTAAATGGGTGACAGGCTAGTTAGAGGGTCCTTCTCCACATATGATATATGCATATAAAGCAATTTCTAGTTATTTTTCCTTTAGACTATGAATGACAACGCCCCAAGTTAGTTGCATCGCATAACTAACCATCAGATTTTCCTTATTTTATTGAATTGGATGGAATATGCATCGCAACCAAATTATCTTCCTCAAATTCCCTATATGAAACGCATAATAAAGATACATATCAAAAGTCATTAAGTTCTATGAAAATCATAAGCATTGACAAGGCATTTATCACTATGAAACGCATGAGACTCATACCAAGGATTTACTTAACGCGATTGTGACTAGCAACCTCCACTACTTGCGAATATAAGTGAATAACTATTACGTGAAAGCCCCCCTTATACTCTAGCATCAAATTCATGCATGCAAATTAAGTGTCGACCCCCAACCCACATACATAAACAGTTTTAATAACATAGATAAGCAAATCACATCCAAGACTCAAGAAACAATAACTGGATATAATCAATTCATATAAAACATATAATCATGGCTTCGAATTCACCTCTAACTAAAAAGAAATTAGTTCCACCTGTTCATCATAATTGAAAACCAAATTAATATAAACATTGAAATAAAACTAAGGATAGAATACACCTACAACACTCCACACTCCAATGGCATGCACAGCACTCCTTGGATGGCAGATTGCACAAGTCTTCTTCTCCTTCCTTCCTTGCTTGCGGCACTAGGGTGATGTGGTGTGAATTATGGTGTTTTATGGCTGAATGTATGAATGAATGAACGAGTGAATGGATGGGTTGAATGGTGCGGTATAGGGT
Organism: Pyrus communis; assembly: GCF_041283825.1. Taxonomy (NCBI): domain Eukaryota; kingdom Viridiplantae; phylum Streptophyta; class Magnoliopsida; order Rosales; family Rosaceae; genus Pyrus; species Pyrus communis. Next base: position 25,634,009 of record NC_142569.1, read on the forward strand.
TGTATTTATAGGCTAATTTATGCACAATATCTGAAGGAAAAGGATTGCACAATCCAATGGGAAAAGGGTTATGGTTTGGCAAAAACCAAAACGGAAAGGGATAGGGAATTTTCGCCAGAAATTAAGGGCTTCTAGAACTAGGTATTTTGTGGCAGACATTAGACTTCTAGAAGGGATAAATGGCAGATTTCTGGACCCAAATGGATAAGGACATATGATATAGGTGTAGGAAAGGGATTACAACTCCTAAACCTCCAAGGAATGGCCTATATGCAGCATGCACAAGGATTAGGCTTCTAGAATCTAAGTTGTGTGTGTAAATGTATATCCAATCCCTTCAAAATAGCTAGATTTAAGGCACAACCTGATTTGGATAGGATAAGATAGGATAATGTTAGATTTAGGAAAGGATAAGGTTGGTTAGGATAAGATAAGATAAGGTTGGATAAGGTTCCTTATTTCTTGCTCTTTCCTTATCTTCTTTGCATTTGAACTTCTTTCTCCAGATTTGTAGCCTTTCCTAGCCTCTTTTGACTTCAATTTCGTCCATCCACTTTGCTCCATGGTTAAGCTATCCAATCCATGCCCAAAACCGCTCCAAATAGCTCCAAAATGCACTTTCTTGCTCCTTTTGCCATTAGGACCTAAAAACATATGAAAATAGCTTAAAAGACTTTAATAAGTAGTAATTAACTATCTAAATGCAAGGAAACAGCATAGCTAAGTAGCATAAATATGCTCCTATCATCTAGCACCAAATTCATGCGTGTAAACCAAGTATTGATCCTCAATCAACATACATAAACAAGTTTTAACAACTCAGATAAGCAAATCACATTCAAGACTCCAGAAACAATAACTAGACGTAATCAGTTCATATAAAACATGTAATCATGGCTTCGAATTCACCTCCAACAATAAAGAAATTAGTTCCTCATGTTCATAACAATTGAAAAGAAAATTAAAAAAAACATCGAACTAAAACTAAGGACAGAAAGAACCCAGAAACACTCCAGACTCCAATGGCAGATTACACCGCACTCTTCTTCTCCTTCCTTCCTTGCGGCACTAGGATAATTTAGGTGCATGTGGTGTGAATTTTGGTGGTTGATGGCTGAATGAATGAATGAATGAGTGAATGGATGGTAGGTGATAGGAGCATATTTAGGTGACTTAGTTAGCTTGTTTTCTTACATTTATGTTGTTAGTTCTTAGTTATTTTAGTATTTTGAACTATTTTCGTGTGTTTGTAGGTCCAACGGGCTAAAGTGGCAAGAAACTGCAATTTGGAGCATTTTGGAGCAGTTTTGGGCTTGGAATGGTTAGTACATGCTTGGAAAAAGGTAGATGGATTAAATTGAAGACCAAATGAGGCTAGGAATCTGCTAAAGAGATGGAAGAAAATAATTCAAGATTTGGAAGTAAAGAAAGCAGCCACAAAGTAGGAAACATGAGTTAAACTTCCTTATTTTGACTTTGTTTCCCTAAATCTTTCCTACATAAGTTCCAGCTACCAAAGAGGGTCCCTAATTAATTTAGGACACTTAAATACAAGTTCTAGAAGCCTTAATCCCAGCCAAAGGGGGATGCCACACCCAACTTACCCTTTATCCTTCGTTGCCGTGCAAGGGAAACAACATTCCCTTTCCTATTCTCCTTGCCTCAAATCCCTTCCTTTTTTCCCTTAGGATTCTGACTTTAATTCTCCTTTTCCTTGGGGATTTAGGGTCCAATTCTTTCCTAAACCATTTAATTAAAGTTAAGATCCTTTCCCTAAAATAAAAAGCTTGTGCCGCACCCATACACAGATTCCATTCATTCACATACACAACCAGCCATCATTCATCCTTCTAGACCTTCATCCGCAGCCTTCATCACCTTCCATACAACATTCCACACCTATTCTTGCACCATATGTCCCTGCCATTCATCTATCCTTCACCCTAACACACCACAACCCACTTTTCATACCCTTAAACCCTTGTGCCGCAGCATAGCAAGGAAGAAGGAGAGGAGAAGCAGGCTTAGATGTTTTTGCATTCAAGTTAGATTGTTGGAATGTTTTTAGGTGTAATCTATCTTTTGTTTTCAATGTTTAATTTAAGTTTTCTTTGTTTTACTATGAACATGAGAGGCTAAACTTGTTTTAGCTAGGGGAGATGATAGGAGCATATTCATGCGACTTAAATGGCTTGTTCTCGTGCATTTACGTTATGTTTCTCTCGTTATTTTAGTCCTTTATGCTTCTTTTGTGTGTTTTTAGGTTCTAAGGGCCTAGGGAGCAAGAAAGTGCATTTTGAGGCCATTTGGAGCATTTTTGGGCATGGATTGGATAGCTTATCCATGGAGCCAAGAGGATGGACGAATTTGAAGGCCTTGTATGCACTTGAAGACACAAAACAATGGCCCTAACCCAATTACATTCACCTTGCCTTGGGCTTAACACAAACACCATTCCTTGCCATGCAAGGGGGAGCAATTTGGGTCCATTTCATGTACTTAAACTCTAGCCCAATCCACAATCACTTCAAAGCCATGCAAAACCTTTCAACACCCTTTAATCTTCCCCCTTTAAGTTATGATTTTATTTCCTAACCCTACATGCATTATTTATTAGTATCTTTACAAGACATTATCATTGCATAACATTCCATTTCCACCTCTTTCCCACCTAATTCACATGCCTTCATTCATTCTTTATTCCACTTACACTCATCATCACACACCTTAGCAATCAACACATGTAATCACATGCATCACAACCACAAAGAACCATCCCCAAAACACTTTGCCGTGAGTTCCCACTCCCATTTCCAGCTTTTCATAACTTTTCCTAGTTGTTTTATTACATACATTCCCCCTTCATTATTCCAAACACATGCACCCATAATCATTCATCCCCTCCTAGCTGCAATATTCCCTCTTTTGTTCCCCCATTTCACCTATAAATAAGCATCCAACACTCCTCAAAATTCACTTACTCTTCCATACACATTTTCAGTTACAAACACCAAGCAACAAACCCATTGCATTGCCGTGAGTCCCACTTCATTTTCTGCATATTTTCTCTTCATTCTTCCATCTCCAACCACTCCCTACTCCAAAACACTTCACATAATCCCCAAAGCTCACCTTAGACCTTGTGCTACAACAACGAGGAAGAAAAGAGTGCTTAAACGTTCATACAATTCAAGTTTGAGTTGTTGGAATGTTTAGGTGTTTCTTTGATTTCAAAGTTTAAATTTAATTCTCTTTGTTTTGTACGTATGAGAAGGGAAGAGAAGAGTGCCTAAACGTTCATACAATTCACGTTTGAGTTGTTGGAATGTTTAGGTGTTTCTTTGATTTCAAAGTTATGAGGAACTAAACCCCCTTTAGCTAGGGGGTGATTCGAAACTATGTTTATATTTGCAATTTGAATTGATTACGTTTGGTTGGAATTTCATAAGTTGTGGATTCAATTCGTTTAACTGTTTGATTGATAACTTATTTATGTATGTTCATTGAGATTGCAAGCTTAATTTTCATGCATAAATATGACGCTAAAATATAAGTGAATTTCACCTAATCGCTATGAACTTATATTCACAAGTAGTGGAGGTTGCTTATAAACAATCGCGTTAAACGAATTCTTGGCATAAGTTTCATGCGTATTCCATAGTAACGATTGCCTCGTCGATGTTTATGATTTCCGTTGAACTTAATGATCTTTGTTGAATGTCTCTATCATGCGTATTCCATAGTTAGGGACTTTGATTAAGAATAATTTGGTTGTAATGCGTATTCCATTCAATCCAACGAATTTAGGGAAATCTGAAAGTTAATCTAAGCGGATCTAATTAACTTGGAGCATTGAGTTTCACAACTTATCGAAAGACCAACTGAGAATCAATTTTGTTTTGCAAGTGTAACATGTGTGGAGAAGAACCCCTTGGCTATTCCATCATCCATATTTTTATCACATTCATATTTACATTTTGCCTTTAATTATATTCTGTCTTTTTAATTTAATATCGTCCAACCACAATTCCCCCCCCCTATTTTGTTAAGTCTTAATCATTCGTATTTGTTTTATTTTTGTATCTTTAAGCTTTTGGAGTCATAAACAATTGCAAATTCGTCTAAATCAAGTTCTAGCTTCTATTTGAGTCAATTTGATTGTTTTAGACAATTTGAGTTTTTCAAAGCCTTTCTGAGTCATAGTAGTCTTGTTAAGAGTATTTTAATTTAGTTTTTATGTTTTTAAGTCAATTTAGAAGGTTTTAGCAAGCCCTCCTAATCCCCGGTCTAGAACGATCCCTCACTTATCCATTCTACTACAATTGTCAAACGAGGGTTTAATTTGAGTGTCAAGTAAAATCTCGCATCAAATTTTGGCGCCGTTGCCGGGGATTAGCAACTTTGCTAATCCTTTGTCTTTATTTTTATATTTTGTTTTTCGTGCATTCTTATTTCAGATTCTTAGTTTGTTTGTTTCCTTGTTTTTTTAGGTACTGTGTATGACTCGTAGCTCTCGGCCTATTATAGAGAACATCTCCGACTTTGACGGTGATTTTGAACGCACTTTGAGGAGAACGAGGAGTCAACAAGAGCCACCACAACCTCCACCACAACCTGGGCTTGAAGAAGACGAAGTAGGTGTAGAAGAAAAGCCCACGGATCAGATTTTTGAAGAAGAACAAGCCATGGCAGCAGATAATAGAACCATCAAGGAGCTTTCGGCCTCGGGTTTGGATAATGCATTGCCTCTTTGTATCCAATACCCCACGGCTGCAGAGGGGAAGACTGAGGAATTTGAACTCAAATCCAGTTTGTTACACCATATTCCGAAGTTCCATGGCTTGTCTATGGAAGACCCCAACAAACACTTGAAGGAGTTCGAGGTGGTTTGTTCGAGCATGACCCCCGTCAATGTGGATGGGAGTATATTGAAGATGAAGGCCTTTCCATTTTCACTTATGGACAAGGCCAAAGATTGGCTCTACGAACTAGCCCCGGGAACTGTGACTTCGTGGGAGAGTATGAAGCGTGCTTTCTTGGAGAAATTCTTCCCTACTTCGAGAGTGATTCTCCTACGGAAGAAAATTAGTGGTATTCAACAGAATCATGGTGAGACATTCCCGGCTTATTATGAGCGCTTCAAGGGCCTTGTAGCTTCATGTCCTCAACATCAAATGAAGGAGGAACTTCTCCTTCAATATTTCTATGAGGGCCTCCTTCCTATCGAACGTCAAATGCTTGATGCATCAGCGGGAGGAGCATTGGTGGACAAAACACCAAGGGATGCCAAGATTCTCATAGCCAACAGAGCGCTCAACGCTCAACAATATGAAGGAGTGGGCCAAAGGGAAGCCCCACGGCAACAAAGTATAAATGAGGTGAGTGCTATTTCTGAAATTCAATCACAACTTGCTAATCTTAATTCTCTTGTTTCTCAGGTTGTGATTGGTCCAAAAGCACAAGAACACCAAGTTTGTGGCGTGTGCTCAATTCAAGGGCATCCATCCGACAAGTGCCCTCAACTAATCGAGAATGGTGGTTGGGAATCTGCCAATGCAATTGGTTTCCAAGGACAAAATCAAAACAACCCATACTCGAACACTTACAATGCCGGATGGAGGGACCATCCAAACTTCAAATGGAGGGAGCCACAACAAGCTGCCCAACAAGGAGGATTTAGGCCAAACCCCCCTGGTTTTTATTCCAAGCCGTATGCACCCCAACAATCCCAACAACCTTCGGCATCATCTCATTCAGGTACGTCTTTGGAAAGTAATCAAGCTATGCAATTACTAACCTCTATTTCGCAGGGGTTGCAAAATCAAAACAACCGGATAGAAAATAACGAGAAGGAGATGATGGATATGAAGAAACAAATAGGGCAGATTTCTGAGTTCCTTGGACAGATTAGAGAGCAAGGAAAGCTTCCTAGCTCAACCACAGTCAATCCAAAGGGAGGATTCGAATCCGCCAAGGCCATCACCCTAAGGGGTGGAAAAGAAGTTGGGACCAAGCCAAACAATCCCAAATCTGCCCAGAAAGTAGATGAAGAGAAGACACAACCTGAGGCAGATCACCCTAACTCGGCCAAATCAGGTAATTTAAGTTCAAATTCATGTACTTCACGTCCTAATCTGCCCAATGTACCTTTTCCTCGCAGGTTCATGCAAGAAAAAAAGGAAGAAAGCGAGAAGGACATTCTTGAAACGTTCCGGAAGGTGCAAGTGAACATACCGCTTCTCGATCCAATCAAACAGGTTCCAAAGTATGCTAAATTCCTCAAGGACCTATGCAATACAAAGAGAAGGAGGACAAACAAAGAGGTAGTGAAGGTAAGCGAGAATGTGTCCGCTGTTTTGCAACGTAAACTGCCTACCAAGTGCAAAGACCCCGGTAGTTTCACGATTCCTTGTGTGATTGGACATAATCGTTTTGAACATGCCATGCTTGATTTAGGTGCATCCATAAATGTCATGCCTTATTCTATTTATGCATCTATGAATTTGGGTGAATTAAAACAAGATGGTGTAATTATACAATTGGCCGATCGTTCTAACGCGTATCCAAAAGGAGTTTTGGAAGATGTGCTTGTGCAGGTGAACCATTTAATTTTTCCAGCTGATTTCTACGTCCTAGACATGGAGGATTCAGCCCATTCTACATCTTTGCCGATTCTCCTTGGTAGGCCATTCATGAAGACGGCCCGAACAAAGATTGATGTATACAAAGGCACCTTGACAATGGAATTCGATGGGGAAGTGATTGATTTTAATATTTCTGAAACTATGAGATATCCCGTTGATGACCATTCTTGTTTTTCCATTGATGTTATCGATTCTTTGGCGCAGGTATACCTTGAAGAATTGAACGAGGACGCCCTGGAAACAACCATCACTAAGGCCATAGAGCGCAAAAATGAAGGATTTGGGCCAATGCAAGGCCACGGCAAGGAGGAGGAATTCTTTGCAATGGGTTCTAGTGAAGAAATAATTGAGGTTGTGGCAGCCCTTGAGTCATTGCCACAACAATATGGTAAGGTTCCACTCTCACTTTCCAATTCAGTTTCCACTAAGATGCTACCTTCTGTTGTTCAGGCACCATCGCTTGAACTTAAGCTGTTGCCGGACCATTTGAAGTATGTGTTTTTGGGAGAAAGCGAAACATTGCCCGTCATCATTTCATCAAGTCTCACGGCAATGGAGGAGGAGAAGCTTATGAGGGTGCTGCGAGAGCACAAAACGGCCATAGGGTGGACTTTGGCCGACATTAAAGGAATAAGCCCTACCACATGCATGCACCGTATACTTCTTGAGGAGGGGGCTAAACCAACTCGAGAGGCTCAACGCCGTCTCAACCCTCCGATGATGGAAGTGGTGAAGAAGGAAATAATCAAGCTTTTGGATTGCGGAGTGATCTACCCTATCTCCGATAGCCGTTGGGTCTCTCCAGTTCAAGTCGTTCCCAAGAAGTCCGGAGTAACTGTTATCAAGAATGATGAGAATGAGCTTGTGCCTACACGCATTCAGACTGGATGGCGAGTATGTATCGATTACCGGAAGCTAAATGCCATGACTAGGAAAGATCACTTTCCTTTGCCATTCATCGACCAGATGCTCGAAAGGTTAGCCGGTCATGCTTTTTACTGTTTTCTTGACGGATACTCTGGATATAACCAAATTGTGATAGCCCCGGATGATCAAGAGAAGACCACATTCACATGTCCCTTTGGAACATTTGCTTATCGTCGCATGCCATTTGGCTTATGCAACGCACCGGCCACTTTCCAAAGGTGTATGGTAAGTATATTTTCCGATTTTGTTGAAAAGATCATTGAGGTTTTCATGGATGATTTCAGTGTATTTGGGAGTTCATTTGATAATTGCTTGGATAATCTGACCTTAATTTTGAAACGATGTGTTGAAACTAACCTTGTCTTGAATTGGGAGAAATGTCACTTTATGGTGAAACAAGGTATAGTTTTAGGACATATTGTTTCAGAAAAAGGAATTGCAGTAGATAAATCGAAAATAGATCTTGTACGTCACTTACCCTCTCCTAATTCGGTTAGAGAGGTACGTTCGTTTCTTGGCCATGCAGGGTTCTATAGGCGTTTTATCAAGGACTTCTCCAAGATGTCCAACCCTCTTTGCCGATTGCTTCAAAAAGATGTGCCATTCAAGTTTGATGAAGAGTGTAATTCGGCATTTAACCAACTCAAGGAGAAGCTAGTCTCGGCCCCCATTATTGTACCTCCAGATTGGAGCCTTCCGTTCGAGCTCATGTGCGATGCATCCGACTATGCATTAGGAGCTGTTCTAGGACAAAGAAGAGACAAGCGGCCGCATGTCATATACTATGCCTCTCGGACTCTCAATGATGCCCAATTGAACTACTCCACGACGGAAAAAGAACTTCTAGCTGTGGTTTTTGCTTTAGATAAATTCCGTTCATATTTAATTGGTACTAAAGTAATCGTTTATTCTGATCATGCAGCTTTGAGGTACTTGATCACGAAAAAGGAAGCAAAGCCGAGGCTTATCCGTTGGATTCTTCTTCTTCAAGAATTTGATATTGAAATCCGGGATAAGAAAGGAAGCGAGAATGTAGTGGCTGACCATTTAAGCCAAATGATCCACGAGGAGCATGAACATGCCGTACCTATCCCTGAAACTTTTCCCGATGAGCAGCTGCTATCCATTGAGGTAAGTGAACTATGGTATGCAGATTTAGTGAATTACTTGGTGGCTAAACAATTTCCAAATGAACTAAACAAGCACCAACGTGATAAGCTTAAAAATGATGCACGTTTCTATGTTTGGGATGACCCTTATTTGTGGAAGTATTGCTCAGATCAAATTGTACGTAGATGTGTGCATGATTCTGAATTTCACTCAATTCTAAGCTTTTGTCACACATATGCATGTGGTGGTCATTTTGGCACACAACGCACTGCCCTCAAGGTTCTAGAGTGTGGTTTTTATTGGCCGACTATATTTAGGGATGCTAGAACCTTTTGTATGTCTTGTGATCGTTGCCAACGAATGGGTAACATAGGTACCAAGGACCAAATGCCGCAAACCCCTGTCTTTAATGTTGAAATTTTTGATGTTTGGGGCATTGATTTCATGGGCCCTTTCCCTCCATCTTATGGTTTCACTTATATCTTGCTAGCCGTTGATTATGTTTCTAAATGGGTGGAAGCAAAAGCCACCCGTACTAACGATTCTAAGGTGGTTGCAGATTTCGTGAAAACTAACATTTTTGCTAGGTTTGGAATGCCGAGAGTAATCATAAGTGATGGAGGGTCTCACTTTTGCAATCGGACCATTGAGGCGTTGCTAAGAAAGTACCATGTCAACCAAAAGGTCTCCACACCTTACCATCCTCAAACAAATGGCCAAGCCGAGGTGTCTAACCGAGAAATCAAACAAATTTTGGAGAAGACCGTTGGACCAACAAGGAGGGATTGGAGCTTACGTTTAGATGATGCACTGTGGGCATATCGTACGGCATACAAAACACCCATTGGGATGTCACCTTTTCGGCTCGTCTATGGTAAGCCATGTCATTTGCCCGTAGAGTTAGAGCACAAGGCACATTGGGCCGTGAAGATTTTCAACATGGACATAGATGCAGCGGGAGTTCATAGGAAGCTCCAATTGAATGAACTTGAGGAGATTCGGAATGAAGCCTATGAGAATGCCCGGATGTACAAAGCCAAGACCAAAGCATTCCATGATAAAATGATTCGAACCAAGACCTTCACAGTTGGGCAGAAAGTGTTACTTTTTAACTCTCGCCTACGTTTGTTTCCTGGTAAGTTGCGTTCTAAATGGATTGGCCCGTTTGTTGTTACTAATGTTTTCCCTCATGGTGCAGTGCAAATCAAAAGTTCAACGACGCAGCAAGAATTCAAAGTGAATGGGCATCGATTGAAGCCCTATTACGAGATGTTTGAGGAGCATGTCGTGGAGGAGGTACCCCTCCATGCCGTGGAACCTAGTCAAGCTTAAACGGAGGTACCGTCCGGCTGCAAGACGTAAAAGAAAGCGCTTCGTGGGAGGCAACCCATGCATCCGAATAGAGAAGAACTTGGAAACCCCTTTAAGAGACTTATTTTTATTCCTTTCTTTTTCTTTACTGCCTTTACTTTGCTTTCTTTCTCGAATTTGTTTATTTGCTTGCTCTGTTGTGACTTTCTGCTTAAAACATTGAGGACAAAGTTTGATTTAAGTGTGGGGGGGGGGGGGTAAACAATTTGTATTTGCATGAATTTCGTGGGATTTATTCACCTTTCACTTAGAATGTTGTTTCTTGATGTTTTAAGCGTTTTTAGAGTGTTTTAGTGTGTTTTATAGTGTCTTGGTATAAAACTCCGAAAATTTGATAAAAAAAAAAAAAAAAAAAAATTTCTTTTCTTTGTTGCTATTTCGTTTCTGCCTTGTTAGGTTGTTTAGTTGTTATTGTTTGTTTGTTTATTAATTGTGTGAGTCTATGATTGTAACATTGAGAAAATGTTTGATTTATTGATAGGCACTGCTAAACAAAGAAAGATGGTGCTTCACAAAGGGTGTTTGCTTGAGGCCTCACTACGTGGCTTTACTCTTGAAGCGGAAGGCGTAGGAGCGGAAGGCGTAGGAACAGAAGGCATCGGAGCGGAAGGCATAGGAGCAGAAGGCATCGAAGATAGAGCATTCCAGGCCTCAATACTTGGCCAAGCGCTGGATGAGCCAGGAAAAAGGTGCCTCTGGAGGAAAGACGAAAACCTTTGACGGTCACTGTGAATCCGACCTTCAGACTCTTGCAGCTCATCAAGCTTCCTCTTCATGCCCGTCGAATAGTTGTTTGCAAGCACGTGCAAACTTCTATTCTCATACTTCAGCTGCTGGATCTCTTGCTTGAGACTTTCCACCTCTGCCATCAATGATTCCACCTGACGGGAGCGGGCAAGCAGGCGTTGGCCCATGTTGGACACAGAACTCGCACACTGAACACTAAGTGCGAGGGACTCTTGAACGGCCAACTCATCGGACCGTCCTGACAGCAGCCTACTATCTTTCGGAGTGAGGAGGTTCCTAGCTACTATTGTAGCTGTTGTGGCGTCCTGCATCACGGAGTCTTCACCTGTGAGAGGACCGTTACAAGAAAAGAAAGAAGGGCGCCATACGTTACCTTGACGCGACGCGCCCGCATCACTGCTAAGGCTCAATTCCAAGCTAAGGTTCGATGAGTTTGCCATTTTTCAAAAGTGTTCAAGGGGTGGATGGAGTTAATTCTCAAAGGGCCGGAGTCGATTTTTCAAGAATGGGATTTCTTCAGAGTGTATTTGTTGGGGTGATCGATAGCTCCATAAAAAGCCATGGCGACGCGTCCACCGATTCAGAGATCCGGATTTTCCTCCGCAAATTTCGACGACGCATTCGCGGCTTTTCAGAAAACGCGTTCAGCTTTGTCAAAAGATATCTGACAAAGCTGATAACACGTGGAGGCCATCATCTCAATTACACGTCTTTAGCCGACAAGCGCAAAGTTCGGCGACGCTTTCTCTGCTTTTCAGAAGACGCGTGCAGCTTTGTCAAAAGGAGCCGCATCTGCACTACCACGTGTCGTTCAGAAATCGAAGGGGCGCCTGCTCAGAAATCGAAGAGGCGTGTTCAGAGATCGAAGAGGCGCCACTATTTCAAAAAGCCAGATTTGCGGGATCAAAACGTTTGTCGACAAAGGTAAAAAATACCACCACTTGATATTATCTCTATATATGTCGACCTTCGTCTTTTATGGCAGGGCAAACCTGAAGAAAAATGCCCAACTCTCCCTCACCTCTGAGGGCGTACTCCCAGCAAAGCCTTTCGAAAGACTCAATTCTTTCTTCTTCCCAAAAGATGATACCAGATGCCTGGAGTACATATGACCCAGGAGGAAACAGCACAACAAATACATGTGCTGATTCATTCACCGCTTCTTCAAAAGCAAAGGTATCTCATATCATCAAGGTTAAAAGCAAAAGTATCTCATATCATGCTCTTTCCCTGTCTTTTTCTTTGTCCTTGTTCTTACTCGCATGGCAAAGTAAAACAAGCAATCAGCCGGCACTTGGAGTCAGTCTTCCGTTCTGGAGCCAACTGCCTGGAATCTATTCCTGATTGCTTACCTAGCGTTGCTCTCGAGTAGTCATCTTCAACGGTTGATACACTTCCGGAGAAGGGACCACTTCTGCAAAGGGGAGCGAGTAAGGCAAGTGCAAATGATACATTGAAGCATGTGGAGACAAACATAGGCTGAGTTATCCTCCAACCCTTTTCAATACGAATTGGAAAGATTGAACAAAGAAACAGATAAAAGGGATAAGCTCAGACCTTCGGGGGAGACCAAAAGAACCATCCTGCTGCCCAGTTCAAGAAGTAGCACAAAGGAAAATCAACGATGGGCAGAAACCAGTTCAAGAGTAAGCCTGTGGAATCACAAAGATCAAAAGCCTCAATGCAATTACCAAGGAGAAGATGGAATTTACACTCTATAACCAGATTTGCGTCTCTAAACTCTTCTCTTTGTTAATTACATTATGCCATGTTTAGTATGTTTAAGTGCTTTTTGTGTATTTACTTATGCTTTGTGTGAATCTATGCTTAAAACATTGAAGACAATGTTTGATTTAAGTGTGGGGGGGTAACTAAGTATATTTGATGCAAATTCGTGGGATTTATTCACCTATCACTTCACATGTTGTTTCTCACTGTTTTAAAACTGTTTTAGTGTGTTTTGTCTTAAAAATTCGAAAATCCCATAAAAATTTGAAAAATTGTTTTGAAAAACCCAAAAAGAGTTGTTTTAAAGTTGTTTTTGTGTGTGTGTTTGTGTCTTAGGATACCTTCCAACACAATAATAAGGATTTGGTTTGTAATTGCATGACTGTTAAAAAGAGTTATTAACATAGAGAAAAGTTTGATTTACTCTTGGTATATGCTTGGTTATGGTTATAATGTATGACTTCACATGCAATCATAAAAGAAAATTTAGTTTTTGTAACATGCCTGAAGGAAAGAACTCAAACAAATGCTACAACCCTGAGAGACTTGAGCCTATAACGTTCTTTGGAGAGTATAATCTGTGATTTCTTGTTTTCTAAAGTCGTTGCATGATCTCATTATTCTTTACTTGGTTACTACTTAGAAGGCGTTTCATCATATAGTTCCAAATGCTAGAACTCATGCCCATTTCATTCAAAGCATGTTATTGATTTGCATAACACATATTCAAGATGAAGTTGTGTAGTTGCCACCATAGCCAAATAGCCTCACTTCCCATATTTCGTATATGTTGTAAGTTGTACCCCCGTTGAGCCGTGTTAGCCCATGTTCTTTGTTAACCCACTTTTTCCTCACCTAGCCTAGTTTAGGACAATCCCCATCCTTGTTCTTAAAAGATAGTGAGCATGACTTAATTGAATTCCTTTTGAGTTACATTATGAAAGAAAATAAGTGTGGGGGAGAGAATGTTTAAGTGTTTATGTTTTGAGATTCAAAAAAAAAAAAAAAAAAAAAAAAAAAAAAAAAAAGAATAAGTGATTGAAGAAAGGTTCCAAAACACCAATTCTGGGCGTAAATTGTCTAAATTCTCCCTTTTTTTTGTTCAAAAGTTGAGTTTTCATTCAAAAGTGAATTCTAAGTTGATTCAAATGCTTTGCTCACTATTTCTTTAAGAACCTTTGTTTTCCATATCCCTTCTTTGTTATCCACATACCCCAAGCCCCGTTACAACCCTTGACTTCTATCTTGAGTGTTGTGTATTTCAATTTGTGGAGTTTGAACTTGGTATGAGCTTATGGTGTCACTGGTTCTCGCATCTAAGTAGTAGCATTCCATTCATGAGATCATATCTAAACATGCTTATTAACTCCAGAAATTGCTTCCTTTGAAATACATATATGTGAGTGTTCGTTTTTATGTTTACATCAATCTTCTCACATATAACTAGTTTAGGGTGTGTAGTCAGAAAATCTGAGTGAGAATCGAGTTCATATCTTGTAAGGAATTGAGCAAATTCTCTAAGGCATGTTACTACATTCAAAACATGGTTTTAAATGCTTAATTGTGAACTAGTATATGGTGACTATGATTAAGAATGTACTTAAATGTGAAGATGACTAAAATCTGTGAGAATGATGATTTTTAACTTGTCATGTGCATTGGAAATCCCTAAGACGGTTGTTGGAAGGTTTAGGTTGTGTTTTACGTGTTTAGTGTCGTTTTGTTTATTTGTTTTTATTCTGTTTTGCTCGAGGACTAGCAAAAGCTAAGTGTGGGGGTATTTGATAGGAGCATATTCATGCGACTTAAATGGCTTGTTCTCGTGCATTTACGTTATGTTTCTCTTGTTATTTTAGTCCTTTATGCTTCTTTTGTGTGTTTTTAGGTTCTAAGGGCCTAGGGAGCAAGAAAGTGCATTTTGAGGCCATTTGGAGCATTTTTGGGCATGGATTGGATAGCTTATCCATGGAGCCAAGAGGATGGACGAATTTGAAGGCCTTGTATGCACTTGAAGACACAAAACAATGGCCCTAACCCAATTACATTCACCTTGCCTTGGGCTTAACACAAACACCATTCCTTGCCATGCAAGGGGGAGCAATTTGGGTCCATTTCATGTACTTAAACTCTAGCCCAATCCACAATCACTTCAAAGCCATGCAAAACCTTTCAACACCCTTTAATCTTCCCCCTTTAAGTTATGATTTTATTTCCTAACCCTACATGCATTATTTATTAGTATCTTTACAAGACATTATCATTGCATAACATTCCATTTCCACCTCTTTCCCACCTAATTCACATGCCTTCATTCATTCTTTATTCCACTTACACTCATCATCACACACCTTAGCAATCAACACATGTAATCACATGCATCACAACCACAAAGAACCATCCCCAAAACACTTTGCCGTGAGTTCCCACTCCCATTTCCAGCTTTTCATAACTTTTCCTAGTTGTTTTATTACATACATTCCCCCTTCATTATTCCAAACACATGCACCCATAATCATTCATCCCCTCCTAGCTGCAATATTCCCTCTTTTGTTCCCCCATTTCACCTATAAATAAGCATCCAACACTCCTCAAAATTCACTTACTCTTCCATACACATTTTCAGTTACAAACACCAAGCAACAAACCCATTGCATTGCCGTGAGTCCCACTTCATTTTCTGCATATTTTCTCTTCATTCTTCCATCTCCAACCACTCCCTACTCCAAAACACTTCACATAATCCCCAAAGCTCACCTTAGACCTTGTGCTACAACAACGAGGAAGAAAAGAGTGCTTAAACGTTCATACAATTCAAGTTTGAGTTGTTGGAATGTTTAGGTGTTTCTTTGATTTCAAAGTTTAAATTTAATTCTCTTTGTTTTGTACGTATGAGAAGGGAAGAGAAGAGTGCCTAAACGTTCATACAATTCACGTTTGAGTTGTTGGAATGTTTAGGTGTTTCTTTGATTTCAAAGTTATGAGGAACTAAACCCCCTTTAGCTAGGGGGTGATTCGAAACTATGTTTATATTTGCAATTTGAATTGATTACGTTTGGTTGGAATTTCATAAGTTGTGGATTCAATTCGTTTAACTGTTTGATTGATAACTTATTTATGTATGTTCATTGAGATTGCAAGCTTAATTTTCATGCATAAATATGACGCTAAAATATAAGTGAATTTCACCTAATCGCTATGAACTTATATTCACAAGTAGTGGAGGTTGCTTATAAACAATCGCGTTAAACGAATTCTTGGCATAAGTTTCATGCGTATTCCATAGTAACGATTGCCTCGTCGATGTTTATGATTTCCGTTGAACTTAATGATCTTTGTTGAATGTCTCTATCATGCGTATTCCATAGTTAGGGACTTTGATTAAGAATAATTTGGTTGTAATGCGTATTCCATTCAATCCAACGAATTTAGGGAAATCTGAAAGTTAATCTAAGCGGATCTAATTAACTTGGAGCATTGAGTTTCACAACTTATCGAAAGACCAACTGAGAATCAATTTTGTTTTGCAAGTGTAACATGTGTGGAGAAGAACCCCTTGGCTATTCCATCATCCATATTTTTATCACATTCATATTTACATTTTGCCTTTAATTATATTCTGTCTTTTTAATTTAATATCGTCCAACCACAATTCCCCCCCCCCCCTATTTTGTTAAGTCTTAATCATTCGTATTTGTTTTATTTTTGTATCTTTAAGCTTTTGGAGTCATAAACAATTGCAAATTCGTCTAAATCAAGTTCTAGCTTCTATTTGAGTCAATTTGATTGTTTTAGACAATTTGAGTTTTTCAAAGCCTTTCTAAGTCATAGTAGTCTTGTTAAGAGTATTTTAATTTAGTTTTTATGTTTTTAAGTCAATTTAGAAGGTTTTAGCAAGCCCTCCTAATCCCCGGTCTAGAACGATCCCTCACTTATCCATTCTACTACAATTGTCAAACGAGGGTTTAATTTGAGTGTCAAGTAAAATCTCGCATCAGGAGACTTTGAAACCATGATTATATTTATGAATTGAATTGATTAATTCCAGTTGTGATTTCATAAATTGTGAATGCAATTTACTTAACCGTTTGATTAAGAACTTATTCTTGTATGTTGATTAAGGAGGCCTACTTAGTTTGCATGCTTGAATTTGATGCAAGAATACAAGGGAGTTTCACATAATCGTTACAAACTTATATTCACAAGTAGTGAAGGTTGCTTGTCACAATCATGTTAAGTTAAATTCCTGGCATGAGTATCATGATGTTATAGTTATGAATGCCTTGTCAGTGCCTATGATTTTCACGAAACTTAATGATATTTGCATGTGTCTCTATTATGCAGTTCATGTAGGGAACTTAGGAAGAATAATTTGGTTGCCGATGTGTTGTCCATCCAATTCAACGACTTAAGGAAAATCTGAGGGTTAATTAGTGCTGTCACGGTTAATCTGGGGTGTTGAGGATTATGGTTTATTGAAAAAACAACTAGAAATCAATTTGTGTTCAAGTGTGTCATGTGTGGAAAAGGACCTTCTAGCTAGCTAATCAGCCATCCATTTACCCAATTTCGTATTAAACTTAGTTTGTTTTTGCAAGTTACTTGTTTTTACTTTAAATTCGTCAAAAACCCAATCCCCTTTACTTTGTTGTGTCAAATTAGCTAGAGTCTGTCCTATTGTGTGTTTTTAAGTGTTTTGAGTCAAAACTAATTCCATTTTCGTCCAAAGTAAGTCCTAGAGTTTAGTTTGAGTCTATTTGATTGTTTTGTGCTATTTTGAGTCTTTTTAGTTTGTTTTGAGTCATATAAGTTTAGTTAAGAGTCTTTGAGTTTATTTAAGTGTTTTTAAGCCTAGTTTTGTATCTTTGAGTCAGTTTTTATTAGATTAGCAATCCCTCCTAATCCCCGGCCTAGAAAGATCCCTACTTACATCATTACTACAATTGTCAATAAGAGGGTTAATTTGAGTGCTATTATTTATCACATCAAATTTTTGGCGCCGTTGCCGGGGATTAGCAACTTTGCTAATCCCCCGTTGTTTCTTTTTGTTTCTTTTTCATGTGTTTTTGTTTTAGTTGTTGACCTTGTTTTTTTTTTCTTGTTTATAGGTACTAGTTTATGACTTGTAACTCTCAACCTGTTTGTGCAAATATCTTGGACCTTGACGACGATTTTGAGCGAACTTTGAGAAGGAAGAGGAAGGAGCCAGAACTTAATCCACCAAGTTCTAGCTCAGAATCTGATTTTGAGGAAGAATAAGAGGCCACGGCAAGAGTGGAAGAAGAAGCACAAGTCAAGGCAGCGGACAATCGAACAATCAAGGAGCTTTCAGCCTCGGGAATGGACAATGCCACACCCCTATGCATTGAATATCCAAAGGCAGCTCAAGACAAGACCAATGAGTTCGAATTGAAGTCTAGCTTGTTGCACCACATTCCAAAGTACTATAGGTTGTCCATGGAGGATCCAAACAAGCATTTGAAGGAATTTGAAGTGGTTTGTTTAGGCATGACTCCAATCAAAGTTGATGCCAACATTTTGAAGATGAAAGCTTTTCCATTCTCTCTTTTGGAAAAAGCTAAGGATTGGTTGTATGAATTAGCTCCCGGAACTGTTACATCTTGGGAAAGCATGAAGAGAGTATTCTTAGAAAAATTCTTCCCCACTTCGAGAGTCATTCTCTTGAGGAAGAAGAATAGTGGAATTCAACAAAATCAAGGGGGGTCATTTCAAGCATATTATGAGCATTTCAAGGCTCTTGTTGCATCATGTCCTCAACATTAAATGAAAAAGGAGCTTCTCATTCAATATTTCTACGAATGACTTCTTCCAATTGAGAGACAAATGCTTGATGCTTCAGCGGAAGGAGCTTTGGTTGACAAAACACCAATTGATGCCAAGACTTTGATTGCCAACCAAGGCTTGAATGCACAACAATATGAAGGAGTTGGGCAGAGAGACATACAACGGCAGTAATATGTGAATGAGGTAAGTGCAATATCTGATATTTAATCCCAATTGGCTAATCTCACTTTTCTTGTGTCACAGGTTGTTGAGAAACCCAAAATGCAAGAAAACACAATCTGTGGTGTGTGCTCGATACAAGGACATCAATCTGAAAAATGCCCTTAATTGATTGAGAATGGTGGATGGGAGAGTGTCCATGCCGTGGCCTACTAAGGGCAAAACCAGCCAAGGCATGATCCATACTCAAATACTTACAATTCGGGATGGAGAGATCACCCAAACATGAGGTGGAGAGAGCCTCAACAACCTCAACAACAAGGAGGATTTCGTCTAACACCCCCTGGGATATATCAAAGGCCATTTACACCTATTCTACCTCTATTACCTCTGGTTCAATCATATTCAGGTACATCTTTCGATAATGATAAGGTTATTCAATTATTAACCATTTTGACGCAGGGGGTACAAAATCAAGCTAAGGTGGTGGATGACTTGAAGAAACAAATGGAGCAAATGGCGGAATTCATGGGACAATTTAGAGACCAAGGCAAATTACCTAGTTCAACCATTGTCAACCCGAATGGAGGATTCGAATCTGCCAAAGCTATCACATTAAGAAGTGGAAAAGAAGTTGGAGTTGACCCAAGACCATCCAAATCAAGTCACAAGAGGATAAGAAGCTGCAAATTGAGGAAGAGGGACAAGGCCAAGCCACGGTAAGGGTAGAAACACCCTTGCCGCAACCATTTAGAGACCCTAATTCATCCAATTCATCTAATTCGTCCAATATAGGTAAGTTGGGTCCAAATTCCATTAATTCTAACCCTATTCCACCCAATGTACCTTTCCCTCGCAGATTTATGCAAACAAAGAAAGAGGAGAATGACAAAGACATTTTTGAGACATTTAGGAAGGTATAAGTCAACACTCCACTCCTTGATGCAATCAAACAAGTTCCAAAGTATGCCAAATTCTTGAAGGAGCTTTGCACAACAAGGAAGAGGGTTTCGAATAAAGAAGTGGTGAGGGTAACTGAAAATGTTTTCGCTATTTTACAAAGGAAATTACCTCCAAAATGCAAAGATCTAGGTAGTTTCACAATCCCTTGTGTTATTGGTCAAACTAAGTTTGAACATGCTATGTTAGACTTAGGAGCTTCAACTAACGTCATGCCATACTCTATTTATGCATCCATGAACCTACGAGAGATAAAAAATGATGTTGTGATTATTTAATTAGCCGATCGTTCTAATGCATATCCAAAGGGAGTTTTGGAAGATGTTCTGGTGCAGGTAAATAACTTGATCTTCCCGGCTGATATCTTTGTGCTTGAGATGGAAGATACGGCCCATTCCACATCCTTGTCGATCCTTCTTGGGAGACTATTCATGAAAATAGCCTGCACCAAGATCGATGTGTTCAAAGGGACTTTAACGGTGGAATTTGATAGGAAGTTATTGATTTTAATATTTTTGAAACTATGAGATATCCTAATGATGATCATTCATACTTTTTTATTGATGTCATTGATTCATTGGCACAGGAACATCTTGAACAATTACATGAGGATGCACTTGAAACGGTCATTACAAGTGGAATCGAACTCAAACACCAAGTGGCAGCACCAATTCAAACCTTGATAGGAGCATATTTAGGTGACTTAGCTAGCTTATTCTTGTGCATTTGTGCTATTATTTCCTAGTTAATGTTGTATTACAACTCATTTTCGTGTGTTTGTAGGTCCAAAGGGTTAAAGTACCAAGAAAGTGCATTTTGATGCATTTTGGAGCAGTTTTGGGCACTATGTGGATAGCTTGCATATGGGCCAACATGGATGGACGAATTTGGAGTTCAAGAGGTTAGAAATATGATGAGAAGAGGAAAGAACTAAGCTCAAGACAAAGTGGATAAGGAAGTAGCTCAAAAGAGGAAACCCTATCCAAAACCTTATCTAAAACCTTATCCAACATTATCCAAAACCTTATCTCATCTTATCCTATCCTAACCTTATCATGTCTTAATCCTAGTTGCAAGGGGACCTAAATAGATATTTCTACAAGCATTCTCTTCTAGAAGCCCCAAATCAGCCACAAAGCTCATTCTTTCTAGAAACCCTACAAAGGTGGCGCCTAATCCCTTCTAGAAGGCCTTGCCTTGCCTTGCAAGCCATTCCATCCTTCCCTCCATGTGTGCCGCACCTTTTTAGGCCCTATCCCTTTTGGATTCTGATTTCTAGGGCCTCATTCCTTGTAGATTTAGGTTACACAAATCCTTGTATGAAACTAAATGGGCCAAACCCCTTCTTAGGTGGATTTGATCACCTATTGCCGAACCCTTGGGCCCTAATCCACTAAATCTGTTAAGTGTCACCCTAATCTAGTTAACCCTAGGACTATATAAACATAAAATCAGCCACAAATTCGCACCACCCCTTATGCTATTCAGAAAACTTGTTGCCGCAACCCCTAGCCTCCATTCTTCATCCTTCATCCACTCCTTACACCTCCATACACAACCTGCCGCACCCTACCACCATAATCAGCCATCATTCATCCCTCTAAACAAGTACACACCATTCACAACCCCCAAAACCACCACCCACACCAAGTGCCGCAACAAGGAAGAAGGAGGAACGCCCTTAGACGTGCATGCCATTCGACTTGGAGTTGCTGGACGTTTTAGGTGTAATCTTTCTTATGTTTTCAATGTTTAATTTCCAGAATCTTTGCTTTATGAGTATGAGGAACTAATCCCCTTTTGGCTAGGGGGAATTTCGAAACCATGGCTATATTTGCATTATGATTTGATTACTTCTAGTTGTGATTTCATGAATGGTGAAGTCAATTTACTTATCTATTTGAATTAAAACTTGTTTATGTATATGAATTGAGAGTGCACGCTTAATTTGCATGCATAAATCTGATGCTAGGGTATAAGGAAGCTTCACCTAATCGTTGGGAACTTATATTCATGAGTAGTTAAGGTTGTTAGTCACAATCATGTTAAGTAAATTCTTGGCATAAGTATCATGCGCTTTCATAGTTACGAATGCCTCGTCAACACTTATGATTTCCATAGAATCTAATGATCTTTGATTGTTTTTCTATTATGCGCTTTCATATAGAGAACTTTTGAGGAATAATTTGATTGCAATGCGCTAATTCCATTCAATTCAATGACCTAAGGGAAATCTGAGAGTTAATTTAAGCGTACCTAATTAACTTGGGGTGTTGAGGTTCATGATTCATTGAATAAGCAACTGGAGATTGTTTTGTATGCAAGTATACCGTGCCCCCTTGTGATGATGTAATTGAAGTGGTGGCTGCCCTCGAGTCATTGCCACGGCAAAATGGTAAGTCCCCAGCCCCAATTTCAATTCCTGTTTCAACTAATAAGTTGCTTCCTTCAGTGATACAACCACCTTCCCTTGAGCTTAAACCATTACCAAACCACTTGAAGTATGTTTTCTGAGGTGAACAAGAGACCTTGCCCGTCATTGTGGTTTCCTCACCCACGGCACAAGAAGAAGGCAAGTTAGTGAGGGTGTTAAAGGAGTACAAAACAACCATTGGTTGGACCTTGGCCGATATCAAGGGAATAAGCCCTACTACATGCATGCATCGTATACTTTTGGAGGAGGGGCAAAACAATCTCGAGAAGCTCAATGCGGACTCAACCCTCCAATGATGGAAGTCGTGAAGAAGGAGATTATCAAACTCCTTTATTGTGGCGTGATCTATCTCATCTCTGATAGTTGTTGGGTTTCGCTAGTCCAGATTGTTCCAAAGAAGTTTGGAGTCACTGTGGTGAAGAATGAAGAGAATGAGCTTGTGCCCACACGTATCCAAATAGGTTGGAGAGTTTGTATCGATTATAGAAAGCTTAATGCCACCACAAGGAAAGTCCCTTTGCCATTCATTGATCAAATGCTTGAAAGGTTAGCGGGTCATTCTTTTTGTTGTTTTCTTGATGGTTATTCAGGATATAATCAAATTGTTATAGCTCCAAATGATCAAGAAAAGACCACTTTTACTTGTCCATTTGGTACTTTTGCTTATTGTCGCATGCCATTTGGTTTGTGCAATGCACCAGCCACATTTCAAAGATGCATGGTAAGTATATTTTCTGATTACGTTGAGAAGATCATTGAGGTATTCATGGATGATTTTAGTGTTTTTGGCGACTTGTTTGATGATTGCATAATCTCACTTTAATCTTGAAAAGATGCATTGAAACTAACCTTGTTTTAAATTGGGAAAAATGTCATTTCATGGTAAAACAAGGCATAGTTTTGGGTCACATAATCTCTGAAAAAGGAATTGAGGTTGATAAATCAAAAATAGATCTTGTACGCTACTTACCCTCTCCTACATCGGTGAGAGAGGTTCGTTCTTTTCTTGGACATGCAGGATTTTATAGGGTATTTATCAAGGATTTTTCAAAGATTGCACAATGTCTTTGCCGTCTCCTTCAAAAAGAAGTGTCATTTGTATTCGATGAAGCGTGTGAAAAGGCATTCAAACACCTCAAGGAGATCCATACCTCGGCCCTAATCATAGTTCCACTAGATTGGAGCACACCTTTTGAACTAATGTGTGATGCAACAGATTATGCAATAAAGGCTGTTTTAGGCCAAAGGAAGAACAAGCAACCACATGTCATCTATTATGCATCCCGGACCTTGAATGATGCTCAATTGAACTACTCTACCACTGAAAAAGAACTTATTGCTGTTGTGTTTGCTCTAGATAAGTTTTTTTCTTATTTACTTGGCACTAAAGTTGTTGTTTACTCTGACCATGCAGCTTTGAAGTACTTATTCACCAAGAAGGAGGCCAAACCAAGGCTAATTCGCTGGATGCTCTTCCTCCAAGAGTTCGACATTGAAATTAGAAACAAGAAAAGGAGTGAAAACGTGGTGGCTGACCACTTGAGTTGTTTGGTGCACAATGAGGAACATTCCCAGATGAGCAATTGATGTCCATTAAGGTAAGAGAGCCATGGTATGAAGATTTGGTGAATTATTTGGTGTCTAAACAAGTTCCAAACACCCTGAACAAGCACCAACGTGATAAACTCAAGAAGGATGCACGGTTTTATATGTGGGATGACCCATATTTGTGGAAATATTGCTCTGATTAGATTCTTCGTAGGTGTGTGCATGATTGTGAGTTTAATTCAATTTTAACTTTTTGTCACACTTATGCATGTAGGGGTCACTTTGGCATGCAGCGCACATCCCTTAAGGTGTTAGAATGTGGATTTTATTGGCCTACAATCTTTAAAGATGCTAGAACTTTTTGTATGACTTGTGATCATTGTCAAAGAATGGGCAATATAGGTGCAAGGGATCAAATGCCGCAGACCCCTATGTTCAATGTTGAAATTTTTGATGTATGGGGCATTGATTTCATGGGTCATTTTCCTTCTTCATATGGTTTCACTTATATTTTGCTTGCTGTTGATTATGTCTCAAAATGGGTGGAAGCAAAAGCCACCCGTACTAATGATTCTAGAGTGGTTGCAAATTTCATCAAAACTAACATCTTCTCTAGATTTGGGATGCCTAGAGTGCTCATAAGTGATGGAAGGTCTCATTTTTGTAATCGCACCATTGAGGCGCTGCTGAAGAAATATAATGTCACACATAAGGTTTCAACACCTTATCACCCTCAAACAAATGGCCAAGCCGAGGTTTCCAATAGAGAAATTAAGCAGATTTTGAAGAAGACCGTTGGGCCAACAAGAAAGGATTGGAGCTTGCGTTTGGAGGATGCATTGTGGGCATATCGTACGGCCTACAAAACACCCATTGGGATGTCCCCATTTCGGCTTATCTATGGCAAACCATGCCATCTTCCCATGGAATTACAACATAAGTCACATTGGGCTGTCAAAACATTTAACATGCACATAGATGCGGTTAGAATTCATAGGAAGCTCCAATTGAATGAACTTGAAGAGATTAGGCATGAAGCTTATGAGAATGCTCGCATTTACAAGGAGAAGACCAAGGCATTCCATGACAAGATGATTCATAGCAAAACATTCTCCATAGGGCAGAAAGTGTTACTTTTCAATTCCCGCCTTCGTTTGTTTCCTGGTAAGTTGCGTTCTAAGTGGATTGGTCCTTTTGTTATTACTAATGTTTTTCCATATGGTGCAGTCCAAATCCAAAGCTTAAGGAATGGCTAAGAATTCATGGTGAATGGGCATCGTTTGAAGCCATATTATGAGAATGTTGAAGGCCAGATTGTGAAGGATGTACCCTTCCATGCTGTGGGTTCCAATAGAGCTTAAGAAGAGGTATCGTCCGGCTGGAAGACGTTAAAGCAAGCGCTTCTTGGGAGGTAACCCATGCGTTCAAATAAAGAAGACTTAGGCAATCCAACAATCCACAACCAGATTTGCGTTCCTAAACCCTTATCTTTATTGCTTTTCCTTTGCCATGATAGTTGTGTTTGTTAGTTTATGTTGCTTGTTTGAATGTGAGTCTTTGCTTAAAATATTGAGGACAATGTTTGATTGATGTGTAAGGGGTGGTACACAAGCTGTTTTTGCATGAT
Organism: Pyrus communis; assembly: GCF_041283825.1. Classification (NCBI taxonomy): domain Eukaryota; kingdom Viridiplantae; phylum Streptophyta; class Magnoliopsida; order Rosales; family Rosaceae; genus Pyrus; species Pyrus communis. The sequence continues at coordinate 25,659,066 of NC_142569.1, forward strand.
TTTCGTGGGATTTTATCACCTATCACTTATAATGTTGTTTCTAATTGTTTTTTTAGTGTTTTTAGTGTGTTTTGAAGTGTTTTTATGTCTCTTATTCAGAAAATACGAAAATTTGAAAAAAATTTGACAAACAGTTTTGAAAAACCCAAAAAGAGTTGTTTTAGTGTTGTTTTTGTGTGATTGTTTTTTCCTTAGGGTACCTTCCAACACAATGATGAGAATTTGGTTTTTAATTGCATGACTATTAAAGAAAGTTACAAACATGCATAGAAGTTTGATTTGCTCTTTGGTTTATGCTTAGTTATAGTTGTTGTTTACGAATTCACATGTAATCACAAAGAAAAGAATCAGTTTTTGTAACATGCTTGAAGAAAGGAACTCAAACTAACGCTACAACCCCGAGAGACTTGAGCCTAAACTTTGTTTGGAGAGTTATAAATCTGTGGATTATTGTTTTCTAAAGTCGTTGCATGACTCATTATTCTTTGCTTGGTTGCTACTTAGAATGCGTTTCATCATTATAGTTCCAAATACTAGAACTCATGCCCATTTCATTCAAAGCATGATATTGATTGCATAACATACAATAAGATGAAGTTGTTTAGTTAAGCCAAAGCCAAAAAGCCTAACTATTTTGCATATGTACTGTAGGATTAACCCTTTTGAGCCTTATCTAGCCTATTTTCTTTGTTAACCACATTATCCTCACCAAGCCTAGATTAGGACTGTCCATACCCTTGTTCTTAAAGGATAATGAAGCAGGACTTAAGAGGAATTCCTTTTGACTTACATATTGCAGAAAACAATTGTGGGGGAGTATAAAAGGGCATGGCGAAGAAAGAAAAAAAAAAGAAAAAAAAGAAAAAACTAGAAGAAAAGTTGTGAAAAGAAAGAAAAAGAGTTCAGAAATAAGTGAGAATGAACTCACAAGTATTGATTGTTGAAGAAAGGGTCCAAAAAGTTTGAATTTGACCCTAAGTTTTGTGTCAATCTTCCCTTTGTTTTTAAAAGTTGATTTATGCATCAAAAGTGAATTCTAAGTGTCAATTTCATTAATTTGCTTCCTATTGCTTTAAGAACCTTTGAGTATCCTTTACCTTTCTTTGTTAGCCAATATCTTAGCATCACTACTGATAGGAGCATATTCATGCGACTTAAATGGCTTGTTCTCGTGCATTTACGTTATGTTTCTTTAGTTATTTTAGTACTTTAAGCTATTTTCGTGTGTTTGTAGGTCCAAAGGGCTAAAGGAGCAAAAAGATGCATTTTGGAGACTTTTGGAGCACTTTTGGGCTAAGGATGGATAGCTTATGCTTGGAGCCAAAGTGTTGGACGAAATTGAAGACCTAATTGAAGACCAAAGTGTTGGAACCTTGTTCCCTTTAGTTTTAGGACATTTAAACCTTTCCTAATCCCAATCATGCCATGCATTCACACCATTCTCTCCCAAAACCGTGCATCTCCACAATCCCATTCATCACCACTTTCTGGGCAGTTTTGAGTATAAACACAAATTTGGACGAAATTAAGTTGTAACTTGACTCAAGACTCTTAAAAACACAAACTAAATTGATTTCTAACTAATTTGACATTAAAGTAAAGGGGGATTTAGGTTTATACAAAATTAAATTAAATGAACAAATTGCAATTAAAACAGAATGTAAATATGAAATGGAATGAATGGATGATAGAATAGCTAAGGGGTTCATCTCCATACATGTTACACTTGCATAATAAAATGATTTCCAATTGCATTTCAATAAACCATGACTTCTCAACGCTCCAAGTTAATTAGGTCCGCTTAAATTAACTTTCAGATTTCCCTAGATTCATTGGATTGAATGGAATACGCATTACAACCAAATTATTCCTAATCAAAGTCCCTAACTATGGAATACGCATGATAGAGACATTCAACAAAGATCATTAAGTTCAACGGAAATCATAAACATCGACGAGGCATTCGTTACTATGGAATACGCATGAAACTTATGCCAAGAATTCATTTAACGCGATTGTTTATAAGCAACCTCCACTACTTGTGAATATAAGTTCGTAACTATTAGGTGAAACTCACTTATATTCTAGCGTCACATTCATGCATGAAAATTAAGCGTGCACTCTCAATAAACATACATAAATAAGTTATCAATCAAACAGTTAAACAAATTGAATCCACAACTTATGAAACGCAATTAGAAGTAATCAAATCAAAATGCAAGCATAAACATATATTTCGAATCCCCCCTAGCCAAGGGGGGTTTAGTTCCTCATACGTACAAAATAAAGAGAATCAAAGAAACACCTAAACATTCCAACAACTCAAACTTGAATTGTATGAACGTTTAGGCACTCTTCTCTTCCATTCCTCATTCGTACAAAACAAAGAGTATTGAAATTAAACATTGAAATCAAAGAAACACCTAAACATTCCAACAACTCAAACTTGAATTGTATGAACGTTTAGGCACTCTTCTCTTCCTCTTCGTTGTAGCACAAGGTCTAAGGATAGTTTGATGGTGTGAATGGTTTGGGGAGTGGTGAAAATGGAAGGATGGTGTTTGGATTGTAAGGGAGAGCACGGCAAGGGTGGTTTGATGTCTACATTCTGAATTGGAAGAGTTTTTGAGACTGAAATGTGTATGAATGAGAATGAATGCAATGGATGCTTATTTATAGGTGAAATGGGGGGAACATGACAGCTAGGAGGGAATGTGGCTGCATGTTTGAATGATTAAAGGATGCATGTGGGTTGGAATTGCATGTGCAATGAATATGTGGCTGCATGTGCAAGGGGACAATCTGAAAATGCATGTGAAAGCATGTGTTGGCTGCAATGATGAAATGGATGGGAGTGCATGTGCAATGTTTTAAAGGATGGAATGCATGTGAATATGATGGAAATCTGATGGGAACTCACGGCAAGGATGATTTCTGGTGGTGAATGGGTGTATGTTTGAATGATTAAAGGGACATGTGGGTTGGAAATGATGAAGGAAATGCATGTGAGTGACAACTAGATATGTTGATGAATGCATGTGGAATGTTTGTGGTGAGTGAATGTGCACGGCAATGAGTGAATGTGGTGGTGAATGTGGCTGATTTGATTTATGGAAGATGCATGTGGATTAAAGGTGAGTGAATGATTATGGAATGCAATCTGAAATGGGAGATGGAATGGGATGCACGGCAATGATGGGCTGTTTTGTGTTGGTGGATGATTAAAAGTGCATGTGGGTGAATGTGTGGCTGCATGGGTGAATGATTATAAATGCATGTGAATTGTGGCTGGAATGAAGGTGTTTTGCATGTGAATTAAAGAGTAAATGCATGTAAATTAAAGAGTGAATGCATGTGCAATGACAGCTAGGTTGAATATGCATGTGGAATGGCTGATTTATTTGAAGATGCATGTGCAATGAAGTGGAATGACAGCTAGGTTATGATGATGAATGCATGTGGCTGATTTAATTGAATAGGAAAGCATGTGGATTTAATGGTTTAAAGGGTGAATGCATGTGGATGCATGTGGTGATGAATGGGATTGTGGAGATGCACGGTTTTGGGAGAGAATGGTGTGAATGCATGGCATGATTGGGATTAGGAAAGGTTTAAATGTCCTAAAACTAAAGGGAACAAGGTTCCAACACTTTGGTCTTCAATTAGGTCTTCAATTTTGTCCAACACTTTGGCTCCAAGCATAAGCTATCCATCCTTAGCCCAAAAGTGCTCCAAAAGTCTCCAAAATGCATCTTTTTGCTCCTTTAGCCCTTTGGACCTACAAACACACGAAAATAGCTTAAAGTACTAAAATAACTAAAGAAACATAACGTAAATGCACGAGAACAAGCCATTTAAGTCGCATGAATATGCTCCTATCAGTAGTGATGCTAAGATATTGGCTAACAAAGAAAGGTAAAGGATACTCAAAGGTTCTTAAAGCAATAGGAAGCAAATTAATGAAATTGACACTTAGAATTCACTTTTGATGCATAAATCAACTTTTAAAAACAAAGGGAAGATTGACACAAAACTTAGGGTCAAATTCAAACTTTTTGGACCCTTTCTTCAACAATCAATACTTGTGAGTTCATTCTCACTTATTTCTGAACTCTTTTTCTTTCTTTTCACAACTTTTCTTCTAGTTTTTTCTTTTTTTTCTTTTTTTTTCTTTCTTCGCCATGCCCTTTTATACTCCCCCACAATTGTTTTCTGCAATATGTAAGTCAAAAGGAATTCCTCTTAAGTCCTGCTTCATTATCCTTTAAGAACAAGGGTATGGACAGTCCTAATCTAGGCTAGGTGAGGATAATGTGGTTAACAAAGAAAATAGGCTAGATAAGGCTCAAAAGGGTTAATCCTACAGTACATATGGAAAATAGTTAGGCTCCAAAAAGTTTGAATTTAACCCTAAGTTTTGTGTCAATCTTCCCTTTGTGTTTAAAAGTTGATTTATGCATCAAAAGTGAATTCTAAGTGTCAATTTCATTAATTTGCTTCCTATTGCTTTAAGAACCTTTGAGTATCCTTTACCTTTCTTTGTTAGCCAATATCTTAGCATCACTACAACCTTTAGACTTCTATCTTGATGTTATGTGTTCAATATGTGGAGTTTGAAATTGGTATGAGCATATGGAATCCCTGGTTCTCGTTCTAAGTAGTAGCATTCCATTCATGAGATCATATACATATCATTTTAATAATTCCAGAAAATGATTTCTTTGTTATAAAATATGTGAGTGCTAGTCTACATGTTTACATCAATCTTCTCACATATACCTAGTGTAGGGAGTGGAGTCAGAAAATCTATGTGAAAATAGAGAGTACATCTAGTGAGGAATTGAGGGAATTCTCTAAGGCATGTTACTACATTCAAAATGTTGTTTTAATTGATTAAATGTGAGCTAGAAAGTGGTAGACGTGGTTAAGTGTTTGCTTAAGTGTAAGGAGAGCTAAAATCTGAGGGAGTAGTGTTCTTTAATGTGTCTTGTTCATTGGAAATCCCTGAGGTAAATGTTGGAAGGTCTAGATTGTGTTTTGTTTGTTTTGTTTGTTTTGTTTTGCTCGAGGACTAGCAAAAGCTAAGTGTGGGGGAATTTGATAGGACATAGTTAGCTTGTTTTCTTACATTTATGTTGTTAGTTCTTAGTTATTTTAGTATTTTGAGCTATTTTCTTGTGTTTGTAGGTCCAATGGGCTAAAGTGGCAAGAAAGTGCAATTTGGAGCAGTTTTGGGCTTGGAATGGTTAGTACATGCTTGGAGCAAGGTGGATGGACAAAATTGAAGAACAAAGGAGGCTAGGAATCTGCTAAAGAGATGGAAGAAAATAATTCAAGATTTCGAAGTAAAAAAATCAGCCACAAAGAAGGAAACATGAGTCAAACTTTCTTATTTTGACTTTGTTTCCCTAAATCTTTCCTACATGAGTTCCAGCTGCCAAAGAGGGTCCCTAATTAATTTAGGACACTTAAATACAAGTTCTAGAAGCCTTAATCCCAGCCAAAGGGGGATGCCGCACCCAACTTACCCTTTATCCTTCCTTGCCGAGCAAGGGAAACACCATTCCTTTTCCTATTCTCCTTGCCGCAAGTTTCCTATCCCTTTTCCCTTGGGATTTTGACTTTAATTCTCCTTTTCCTTCTGGATTTGGGGTCCAATTCTTTCCTAAAACATTTAATTAAAGTTTAGATCCTTTCCCTAAAATATATACCTTGTGCCGCACCCATACATACATCTATTCATTCATATACACAACCAGCCATCATTCATCCTTCTACACCTTCATCCGCAGCCTTCATCACCTTCCATACACCATTATGCACCTCTTCTTCCAGCATATCTCCCTGCCATTCGTCAATCCTTCACCCTAACACACCACAACCCACTTTCACACCCTTAAACCCTTGTACCACAGCATAGCAAGGAATAAGGAGATGAGAAGTAGCCTTTGACGTTTTTGCATTCAAGTTGGATTATTGGAACGTTTTTAGGTGTAATCTATCTTTTGTTTTCCATGTTTAATTTAAGTTTTCTTTGTTTTGCTGTGAACATGAGAGGCTAAACTTGTTTTAGCTAGGGGAGACTTTGAAACCATGATTTTATTTGTGATATGAATTGATTAATTCCAGTTGTGATTTCATAAATTGTGAATGCAATTTACTTAATCGTTTGATTAAGAACTTATTCTTGTATGTTGATTAAGAAGGCCTACTTAGTTTGCATGCTTGAATTTGATGCTAGAATATAAGGGAGTTTCACATAATCATTACAAACTTATATTCACAAGTAGTAAAAGTTGCTTGTCACAGTCATATTAAGTTAAATTCCTGGCATGAGTATCATGATGTCATAGTTACGAATGCCTTGTGAGTGCTTATGATTTTCATGAAACTTAATGATCTTTCTTATGTCTCTATTATGCAGTTCATGTAGGGAACTTGGGAAGAATAATTTGGTTGCCGATGTGTTGTCACGGTTGATCTGGCGTGTTGAGGTTCATAGTTTATTGAAAAACCAACTGGAAATCAATTTGTGTTCAAGTGTGTCATGTGTGGAAAAGGACTCTCTAGCTAGTTAATCATCCATCCATTTACCCAATTTCGTATTAAACTTAGTTTGTTTCTGCAAGTTACTTGTTTTTACTTTAAATTCATCAAAAACCCAATCCCCTTTACTTTCTTATGTCAAATTAGCTAGAATCTATCCTATTGTGTGTTTTTAAGTGTTTTGAGTCAAAACTAATTCCATTTTCGTCCAAAGTAAGTCCTAGAGTCGAGTTTGAGTCTATTGGATTGTTTTGTGTTGTTTTGAGTCTTTTTAGTTTGTTTTGAGTCATATAAGTTTAGTTAAGAGTCTTTGAGTTTATTTAAGTGTTTTTAAGCCTAGTTTTGTATCTTTGAGTAAGTTTTTATTAGATTAGCAATCCTTCCTAATCCCCGGCCTAGAACGATCCCTACTTACATCTTTACTACAATTGTCAATAACAGGGTTTAATTTGAGTGCTATTATTATCACATCAGTAGGGGGTTGTTTTCTGCGGAAAAACATGAATATTTAGGTGTGATGCACGGCAAACCCTAGGGAAATTAGACTAAGGTTAGAACTTAGCAGAAATAAAGGACTAAGGCCCTTAGGGTGCGGCATAAGGCTTAGGAAATGAGTCATTGCCCAATTAATTTCTGATATGGACTTACACAATCCAAATCCACAAGGAAAAGGGCTAATTCAAATCAGAATCCGAGAGGGAGAAAGGTTAGGGAAATTCGCCAGAAATTAGGGCTTCTAGAAACTATGTATTTCGTGGCAGAACTTGGGATTTCTAGAAAGAATAAAGGGGAAGGGTGCGGCACCCTTTTAGGAACAGATAGGGTCTTCTAGAAATCAGTTATTTAGGTCCCCTTGTAGCTAGAAATAAGGTAGAACAAGATTAGGTTAGGATAAGGTTTGGATAAGATAAGGTTAGTTTGATAATGTTCCATGTTTCTTGCTCTTTCCTTATCTTATTTGTCTTGAACTTGTTTCTATAGATTTGTAGCATGTTCCTAGCCTCTTTTGACTCCAAATTCGTCCATCCACCTTCCTCCATATGCAAGCTATCCATAATAAACCCAAAACTGCTCTAAAAGGCTCAAAATTGCCTTTTCTTGCCAACTTTGTCATTAGGACCTTCAAACACACAAAAATAGCTTAAAACAATATAATAAGTAGTATTAGCTAACTAAATGTAAGGAAACAACATAACTAAGTAGCATAAATATGCTCCTATCATCAGCATAGGGGTGTTGAAATCTTCGAGAAATCTTTGATAAAACGTCTATAGAATCTTGCATGTCCAAGGAAAGAACGAACCTCTCTCACCAAAGTGGGAGAGGGTAAGTGGTGTACAAGATCTATTTTTGATTTATTAACTTCAATTCCCTTTTCTGAAACTATATGAGCTAAAACTATGCCTTGTTTTATCATGAAGTAACACTTTTCCCAATTTAAAACAAGGTTAGTTTCAATGCATCGTTTCAATATCAACGTGAGATTATTTAAGCAACCATCAAAAGAGACCACTAAACACACTAAAATCATCCATGAAAGCTTCAATAATCTTCTCAACAAAATCTGAAAAGGTACTTACCATGCATCTTTGAAAGGTGGTTGGTGCATTACATAAACCAAATGGCATTCGACGATAAGCAAAAGTACCAAATGGACAAGTAACATTAGTCTTTTCTTGATCATCTGCAGCTATAACAATCTGATTATATCTCGAATAACCATGAAGAAAGAAATAAAAAGAATGACCGGCTAACTTTTCAAGCATTTGATCAATGATCGACAGTGGGAAGTGATATTTCCTTGTGGTAGCGTTGAGCTTCCTATAGTCAATGCAAACTCTCCAACCTGTTTGGATACAAGTGGGCACAAATTCATTCTCTGCATTCTTCACCACAGTGACTCCAGATTTCTTTGGAACAACTTGAACCGGTGAAACCTAACGACTATCGGAAATTGGATAAATCACTCCACAATCAACAAGCTTGATAATCTCTTCTTTCACAACTTCCATCTTTGGAGGGTTCAGTCGACGTTGAGCCTCTCGAGTTGGTTTAGCCACCTCATCTAGAAGTATGTGATGTATGCATGTTGGACTTATCCCCTCAATATCGGCTAAGGTCCATCCAATGGCTGTTTTGTACTCCTTCAACATCCTAACCAATTTCTCCTCCTCTCCTGCTGTGAGTGTGGAAGAGACTATAACCAGCAAGGTGTCTTGGTCTTCCAAGAAAACATACATCAATTAATTTGGTAACGGTTTAAGCTCGAGGGAGGTGCCTGAATCACTGAGGGTAACAACTTATTAGTAGAAACGGGAATTGGAATTGGAAACAAAACTAACACACAAATTAAACCCTCTTTTAGATAATTGTAGTATGCGTAAGTTGGGATCGTTCTAGGCTGGGGATTAGGTGGTCTACTAATATGTTATGGCAAGGACTCAAGGACCGCCACCATCTCACCAATTTCTGCACAATTAGGCACAACCACTTTAGGTTTGAGTCTCATTCCTTTAGCAATGGTTGTTTCAAGGGCAACCCCATGTAAGTCTTCAAGATATTCTTGCGCCAACGAATCGAATACATCAATAGAAAAAACAAGAATGATCATCTCTAGGAACATATGGCTAAGGAAGCAAAAAGGTGCATTTTGGAGCAAAATTGGACTTGGAATGGATAGCTTATGCTTAGAGCAAAAGGAATGGACGAAATTGAAGACCTAAAGGTGTTAGGATTCCTAATCACAAGAGGATTCCTAATCAAAAGAGGAATCCTAGTCAAAGAAGGTTTCCTACTTGAAGTAGGAAAGTTAAGCCAAGGTTTCCTATTTTGGTTTAACCTTTCTTAATCCTTAAAGACTCCTTGTTTCAACATCATTGAAGACTTCTATACATTCTAGGACATAAATCAAGCCTTCCTTGCAACCTAATTTTCCTTGTCGTGGCCTTCCTTAGTGGTTCCCTTCCTTGCCGTGCAAGGGAGGTCCATTCTATGCCGCCCCTGACATACCTTTTCTATCCCAAATCCTTGCCTAATTTCAGCATTTAAATCACATTCCCTTTCTTGCAATTCAAGGCCGCAAGTTACCTTCCCTTTCCCTTTGATTTCTGACTTTGTGTTTCCTTTTCCTTAGGGATTTGGGGTCTAAAATCCTTTCCCAAACTATGTAATAAACTCTAGGCATCCTTGCTTCCAAATAAATACCAAGGCCGCATCTTTCATTCACCCTAATCACTATTTCATACAATCTGCCCTCACTCACACAGAAACAAGTCTTTGCCGCAGCCTTCCAACCATTCTTCCACCATTCATACACATTCATACCTTCATCCAAGCCTCCATACACCATCCCCAACCTTTGCCGCACCATCCTACCATCCTAAATCCATTCACAACAGAGAAAAATCATCCACAAATCACCCTAGACTCTTGTGCCGTGACTTTACAAGGAAGAAGAGAAGAAACAAGAAGCCTTGGACGTTTGTGCATTCAAGTTGGAGTGTTGAAGCATTTTTAGGTGTAATCTATCTTTTGTTTTCAATGTTTAATTCTATTTTCCATTGTTTTGTTGTGAACATGAGAGGCTAAACTCGTTTTAGCTAGGGGAGACTTTGAAGCCATGATTACGTTTATAATATGAGTTGATTAAGTCCAGTTGTGATTTCATAAATCATGAATGCAATTTACTTAACCGTTTGATGGATAAGTTATTCTTGTATGTTGATTAGGGAGGCCTACTTAATTTGCATGCTTGAATTTAGTGCTAGAATATAAGGGAGTTTCACATAATCGTCACAAACTTATATTCACAAGTAGTTAAGGTTGTTTTCACAATCATGTTAAGTAAATTCCTAGCATGAGTATCATGATGTCATAGTTACAAGTGCTTTGTCAATACTTATCATTTTCATTGAATGTAATGATCTTTGATTGTATCTCTATTATGATGTCAAGTAGGGAACTTTTGAAGAATGCTTTGGGTTATCGTATGATGTCATCCAATCCAATAACTTAAGGAAAATTTGAGGGTTAATTAGTGATGTCATGGTTAATCTGGGGTGTTGAGGTTCATGGTTTATCAAAAAAGCAATTGGAAATCAATTTATGTTTGAATGTATCATGTGTGGAGAAGTATCCCTTGGCTATCTAATCATCCATTGGTTTTTCCAAATTCGTCCAAATCTCTTTTAAGTCTTTTAATTACTTGTTTTTCTCTTAATTTCGTCCAAAACCAAATCCCCTTTTCTTACTTGTTTCAAATCTGTCCAAAAGTGTGTTTTTGAGTCTTTTGAGTCAAAACCAATTGTATTTTCGTCCAAGTTAAGTCCTAGAGTCCAAATTGAGTCTTTTTGATTGTTTTGAGTTGTTTTGAGTCTTTTAAGTTTGTTTCGAGTCATACAAGCTTAGTTAAGAGTCTTTTGAGTTTGTTTACGTGTTTTGAAGCATATTTTTGTATCTTTGAGTCAATTTTCGTTAGATTAGCAATCCTTCCTAATCCCCGGCCTAGAACGATCCCTACTTATATCTGTACTACAATTGTCAAAAAGAGGGTTTAATTTGTGTGCTATCTTTTATCACATCAAATTTTTGGCACCGTTGCCGGGAATTAGCAACTTTGCTAATCCCCCGTTGTTTCTTTTTGTTTCTTTTTCATATATCTTTGTTTTAGCTACTAACCTTGTTTCTTTTCTTGTTTGTAGGTACTAGTTTATGACTCGTAGTTCTCAACCAATTCGTGCAAACATCTTGGATTTTGACGATGATTTTGAGTGCACTTTGAGAAGGAAGAAGAAGGACCCAGAACTTCACCAATCAAGTTCTAGTTCGACTTCTAATCTTGGAGGAAGAGGAGCCCACGGCAAGGGAGGAAGAAAAGGTCCAAACCATGGCAGCGGATAACCGTACAATCAAGGAGCTTTCCGCCTCGGGAATGGACAATGCCGCACCATTATGCATCCAATACCCAAGGGCGGCTCAAGATAAAATCGACGAATTTGAATTGAAGTCAAGTTTGTTGCACCACATTCCGAAGTTCCATGGACTGTCCATGGAGTATCCCAACAAGCATTTAAAGGAGTTCGAGGTGATGTGTTCAAGCATGACTCCAATTAATGTTGATAGTAGTATTTTGAAGATGAAGGCCTTTCCGTTCTCACTATTGGAGAAGGCCAAGGATTGGTTATACGAGCTAGCACCCGAAACGGTCACTTCTTGGGAGAGCATGAAGATGGCGTTTCTTGAGAAGTTCTTTCCTACTTTAAGAGTCATTCTCTTGAGGAAGAAGATTAGCAGAATCCAACAAAGTCAAGGGAAGTCTTTTCCGACGTACTATGAGCGTTTTAAAGCCCTTGTTGCATCGTGTCCTCAACATCAAATGAAGGAGGAGCTTCTACTTCAATACTTCTATGAAGGTCTTCTTCCCATTGAAAGACAAATGCTCGATGCCTCGGCGGGCGGTGTGTTGGTGGACAAACTCCCATGGCAGCCAAGAACCTAATTGCAAATCGTGCCCTTAATGCACAACAATATGAAAGAATTGGGCAAAGGGACCCCCCACGGCAAGAAGTGCATGAGGTAAGTTCTCAATCCGACATTCAAACTCATTTAGCTAATTTTACTTCTATTATGTCTCAGATGGCCAAAGGAATGAAGATACAAGGACCAATTATATGTGGCGTATGTTCTATCCAAGGACACCCTTCGGAAAAGTGCCCTCAATTGATTGAGAATGGGGGATGGGAGAGTGCAAATGCCATTGGATTTCCAAGCCAAAATCAGCCAAGGAATGATCCATATTCCAACACACACAATCCGGGTTGGAAAGACCATCCAAACTTCAAGTGGAGGGAGCCTCAACAACCTCAACAATACGGAGGCTTTAGGCAACAACCCCCGGGGTTTTACACCAAACCCTACGGCACTAATCCCACTCAACCTCAATCTACCCAAAACAATCAAGGTATGTCTTTGGACAATGCTACACTTCTTAAGTTACATACCAATTTGTCTCAGGGGCAAGAGAATCAAACTAAAGCCATGCAAAGCCAAGACAAAAAGGTGGACTACTTGGAGAAGCAAATTGGGCAGATTGCGGAGTTTGTAGGACAATTTCGAGACCAAGGCAAGCTCCCAAGCTCAACCATTGTCAATCCAAAGGAAGGGTTCGAATTTGCCAAAGCAATCACCTTGAGAAGTGGAAAAGAAGTTGGCACTACATCCACACCATCCAAAACAGGTCCTAATGAAGATAAAACGTTGCAATTGGAAGAGGATGAGGCAAGGGTAGAAACACCCTTGCCGCAAGCACTTAAGGACCCTAATGCATCCAATGCATCCCATTCGGCCACCAAAGGTAAGTTGGGTTCAAATTCGATTAATTCTAACCCCATTCCACCCAATGTTCCTTTTCCTCACAGATTTCTGCAAACAAAGAAGGAGGAGCATGAGAAAGACATTCTTGAGACGTTTAGGAAAGTTCAAGTCAATATCCCGCTCCTAGATGCCATAAAGCAAGTGCCCAAATACGCCAAGTTCTTGAAGGAACTATGCACTACAAGGAAGAGGGCTTCAAATAAAGAGGTGGTTAGGGTAAGTGAAAACGTTTCAGCTGTTTTACAAAGAAAGTTACCACCAAAGTGCAAAGATCCAGGTAGCTTTACAATTCCTTGTATTATTGGCCAAACTAAGTTCGAACATGCTATGTTAGACTTAGGAGCTTCAATTAACGTCATGTCATACTCTATTTATGCATCCATGAATCTTGGTGAATTGAAAAATGACAGCGTGATTATTCAATTGGCCGATAGATCTAATGCCTATCCAAAGGGTGTATTGGAAGATGTCTTAGTGTAGTGAATAATTTGATCTTTCCGGTGAATTTCTACGTTCTTGAGATGGAAGAAACCACCCATGCTCCATCCTTGCCGCTCCTTCTTGGGAGGCCATTCATGAAGATGGCCCGAACTAAGATCGATGTGTTCAAAGGCACTTTAACAATGGAATTTGATGGAGAAGTGATTGATTTTAATATTTCTGAAACCATGAGATTTCCTAATGATGATCACTCATGTTTCTCTATTGATATTCTTGATTCTTTGGCGCAGGCACATCTTGATCAATTACGTGAAGATGCACTTGAAACGGTCCTTACGAATGGCATAGAAGTGATGGATCAAGTGGCTACCACCATAGCACCCTACGGCACACACATGCAATATCATGCCATGGCCTTTGATGATGAAGTAATTGAGACCGTGGCTGCCCTAGAGTCCTTGCCACGACCCAATGATAAGTCCCCTAGTCCAATGTCCATTCCAATTTCAACTAACAAGTTGCTTCCTTCTATATAACAACCATCTACCCTTGAGCTTAAACCGTTGCCAAAGCACTTGAAGTATGTGTTCTTGGGCGAGCAAGACACATTGCCCGTTGTTGTAGCATCATCACTCACGGCACAAGAAGAGGAGAAATTGGTGAGGGTTCTCAAAGAGCACAAGACGGCCATTGGGTGGACTTTGGTCGATATCAAGGGCATAAGCCCTACCACATGCATGCACCGAATTCTCATGGAAGAAGGAGCCAAACCATCATGGGAAGCCCAACGTCGACTCAACCCACCAATGATGGAAGTTGTGAAGAAGGAAATCATCAAATTACTTGATTGTGGCGTCATCTATCCTATCTCGGATAGTTGTTGGGTTTCACCGGTCCAAGTAGTTCCCAAGAAGTCCGGAGTCACGGTGGTGAAGAATGAAGAGAATGAACTTGTGCCCACACGCATTCAAACCGGTTGGAGAGTGTGCATTAACTATAGGAAGCTAAATGCCGCAACAAGGAAAGATCACTTTCCTTTGCCATTCATTGATCAAATGCTTGAAAGGTTAGCCGGTCATTCCTTTTATTGCTTTCTTGATGTTTATTCGGGTTATAATCAAATTGTCATAGCGCCGGATGATCAAGAAAAGACCACCTTTACTTGTCCATTTGGTACTTTTGCATATCGTCGTATGCCATTTGGTTTATGCAATGCACACGCCACCTTCCAATGTTGCATGGTAAGTATATTCTCGGATTATGTTGAGAAAATAATTGAGGTGTTTATGGATGATTTTAGTGTGTTTGGGGACTCATTTGATGATTGTTTGCATAATCTCACTTTAATCTTGAAAAGATGCATGGAAACTAACCTTGTTTTGAATTGGGAAAAATGTCATTTTATGGTGAAACAAGGCATAGTTTTGGGTCATATCATCTCTGAAAAAGGAATTGAAGTTGATAAGTCTAAAATAGATTTGTACGTTACTTACCCTCTCCTACTTTTGTTAGAGAGGTTCGTTCTTTTCTTGGCCATGCAGGATTTTATAGGCGATTTATCAAGGATTTTTCCAAGATTGCACAACCCCTATGCCGTCTCCTACAAAAAGAAGTGGCTTTTGAGTTCAACGAGGAGTGTGAGAAGGCATTCAAGCATCTCAAGGACATGCTTACCACGGCACCAATTATCCTACCACCAGATTGGACGTTGCCTTTTGAGCTAATGTGTGATGCATCCGATTATGCAATAGGGGCTGTTTTGGGCCAAAGGAAGAACAAGTAACCACATGTCATATATTATGCTTCCCGGACCTTAAATGATGCTCAATTAAACTACTCTACCACTGAAAAAGAACTTCTTGCCGTTGTATTTGCTTTAGATAAGTTTCATTCATATTTACTTGGCACTAAAGTGATTGTATATTCTGACCATGCAGCTTTAAGGTACTTATTCACCAAAAAGGAGGCCAAACCAAGGCTCATTCGATGGATGCTTCTTCTCCAAGAGTTTGACATTGAAATTCGAGACAAGAAAAGGAGTGAGAACGTGGTTGCTGATCATCCAAGTCGTTTGGTGTGCAATGAGGACTCCTTACCCATCCAAGAGACATTCCCTGATGAGCAATTGTTGTCCATTAATGTAAGTGAACCTTAGTATGCCGATTTGGTGAACTTTTTGGTGTCAAAAAGTGTTCCAAGCACCATAGCTAAGCACCAACGTGATAAACTTAAAAAGGAGGCATGGTTTTATGTATAGGATGACCCATATTTGTGGAAATTTTGTGCAGATTAGATTGTTCGTCGTTGTGTGCATGATTGTGAATTTAATTCAATTCTAACCTTTTGTCGCACTTATGCATGTGGTGGACATTTTGGCACACAACGTACTGCCCTTAAGGTGTTAGAATGTGGTTTTTATTGGCCTACAGTCTTTAAAGATGCTAGAACTTTTTGTTTAACTTGTGACCGTTGTCAAAGAATGGGAAATATAGGTGCAAGGGACCAAATGCCGCAAACACCCATCTTTAATGTTGGAATTTTTGATGTTTGGGGCATTGATTTCATGGGCCCTTTCCCTTCTTCGTTTGGTTTCATTTACATTTTGCTTGTGGTTGATTATGTCTCAAAATGGGTGGAAGCCAAGGCCATTCTAGAGTTGTTGCAGATTTTATCAAAACTAACATCTTTGCTAGATTTAGGATGCCTAGAGTGCTTATTAGTGATGGAGGGTCTCACTTTTGCAATCGTACCATCGAGGCATTGCTCAAGAAGTATCAAGTCACACATAAGGTTTCCACACCTTATCATCCTCAAACCAATGGCCAAGCCGAGGTGTCTAATAGAGAAATCAAGCAAATCTTGGAAAAGACCGTTGGGCCAACAAGAAAAGATTGGAGCTTGCGTTTGGGGGATGCATTGTGGGCTTATCGAACGGCCTACAAAACACCCATAGAGATGTCACCATTTCGGCTAGTCTATGGCAAGCCATGCCATCTCCCTGTGGAGTTAGAACATAAGGCTCATTGGGCAATCAAGACATTCAACATGGACATAGATGCGGTTGGAATGCATAAGAAGTTGCAATTAATGAACTTGAAGAGATTAGGCTCGAAGCGTATGAGAATGCTTGCATTTACAAGGAAAAGACCAAGGCTTTCCATGACAAGATGATCCGAAGCAAAACATTCTCCATAGGGCAAAAAGTTTTACTTTTTAATTCTCGCCTTCGTTTATTTCCCGGTAAGTTACGTTCTAAGTGGATTGGGCCCTTTGTTGTTACTAATATTTTTCCATATGGCGCAGTTCAAATCCAAAGCTTGAGGAATGACCAAGAATTCAAGGTGAATGGGCATCGTTTGAAGCCCTATTATGCAAATGTTGAAGGGAAGGTTGTGGAGGACATCACTCTCCATGCCGTGGGCTCCACTTGAGGCTAAGAAGAATGTTCGTCCGGCTGCACAACGTTAAAGCAAGCGCTTCTTGGTAGGCAACCCATGCATTCAACTAGAGAGGATTTGGGCAATTCAACAATTCATTCCACACAATCAGATTTGCGTTCCTAACTCTCTATCTCTTTATTGTTTTTAATTCGGCTTGTTAGTTAGTTTATGTTGTTTGTTTGAATGTGAGTCTTTGTTTGAAACATTGAGGACAATGTTTGATTTAAGTGTGGGGGGGTAAACAAGTTGTTTTTGTATGATTTTCGTGGGATTTTATCACCTATCAGTTCTAATGTTGTTTCTCACTGTTTTTATGAGTTTTTAGTGTGTTTTGAAGTGTTTTTATGTGTTTGGATCAGAAAATCCGAAAATTTACAAAAAGATTGCAAAATAGTTTTGAAAAACCCAAAAAGAGTTGTTTTAAAGTTGTTTTTATGTGTTTGTTTGTGTCCTAGGGTACCTTCCAACACAATGATGAGGATTTGGTTTTAAATTGCATGACTATTAAAGAATGTTGTAAACATGGATGGAAGTTTGATTTATGCTTTGGTTTATGCTTGGTGATGGTTATAGCTTATGAATTCACATGTAATCCCAAAAAGAAAATCAGTTTTTGTAACATGCTTAAAGGAAGGAACTCAAACTGACGCTACATCCTTGAGAGACTTGAGCCTCTAACGTTCTTTGGAGAGTATAATCTGTGATTTCTTGTTTTCTAAAGTCGTTGCATGATCTCATCATCCTTTGCTTGGTTGCTACTTGGAATGCATTTCATTATAGTTCCAAATACTAGAACTCATGCCCATTTCATTCAAATCATGATATTGATTGCATAACATACAATAAGATGAAGTTGTTTAGTTGAGCCAGAGCCAAAAAGCCTTATCCTTTTTCATATGTATTGTAGGATTACCCATTTTGAGCCTTTTCAAGCCTATTTTCTTTGCTAACCACACCTTCCTTACCCTTGTTCTTAAAGGATAGTGAAGCATGACTTAGAATGAACTCCTTTTGATCAATTTATTGCAGAAAATGAGTGTGGGGGAAGATAGTAGGGCACGTCAAAGAAAAAAATAAAGAAAAAATTTCGTGGAAAAACAAAAAGAAAATAGAAAAGTGGTAAAAAGAAAGAAAAAGAGTTGAAAAAAGGGTCCAAAAAGAATGAACTCACAAGTGTTGGTTGTTGAAGAAAGGGTCCAAAAAGTTTGAATTTGACCCTAAATGTTGCATGAATCTTCCCTTGTGTTTAAAAGTTGATTTCTGCCATCAAAAGTGAGTTTAAATGTCAATTTCATTACTTTGCTTCCTATGGTTTTAAGAACCTTTGTTTATCCTTTACCCTTCTTTGTTAGCCAATACCCTTAGCCCCGTTACAACCCTCAACTTCTATCTTGATGTTATGTGTTCAATATGTGGAGTTTGAATTTGGTATGAGCATATGGAATCACTGGTTCTCGTTCTAAGTAGTAGCATTCCATTCATGAGATCATATACATATCATTGTCATAAATCCAGAAATGCTTTCTTTGATATAACATATGTGAGTGTTAGTCTTCATATTTAAATCAATCTTCTCACATATACCTAGTGTAGGGTGTGAAGTTAGAAAATCTGTGTGAAAATAAAGTGCATTCTAGTAAGGAATTGAGGGAATTCTCTAAGGCATGTTACTACATTCAAAACGTTATTTTAGTTGATTAAATGTGAACTAGTAAGTGGTAACTATGGCTAAGTGTTTGCTAAAGTGTAAAGAAAGCCAAAGACCGTGGGAATGATGCTCTTTAATGTGTCATGTTCATTGGAAATCCCTGAGGTACATGTTGGAAGGTTTAGAATATGTTTTGCTTTGTTTGTGGTTTCTTTTGTTTTGTTTTGCTCGAGGACTAGCAAAAGTTAAGTGTGGGGGAATTTGATAGGAGCATGTTTAGGCGACTTACTTAGCTTGTTTTCGTGCATTTATGTTGATAATTCATAGTTATTTTAGTAGTTTAAGCTATTTTCGTGTGTTTTTAGGTTCACATGGCTAAGGAAGCAAAAAGGTGCATTTGGAGCATTTTGGAGCAAAATTGGACTTGGAATGGATAGCTTATGCTTGGAGCAAAAGGAATGGACGAAATTGAAGACCTAAAGGTGTTAGGATTCCTAATCACAAGAGGATTCCTAATCAAAAGAGGAATCCTAGTCAAAGAAGGTTTCCTACTTGAAGTAGGATAGTTAAGCCAAGGTTTCCTATTTTGATTTAACCTTTCTTAATCCTTAAAGACTCCTTGTTTCAGCATCATTGAAGACTTCTATACATTCTAGGACATAAATCAGGCCTTCCTTGCAACCTAATTTTCCTTGCCGTGGCCTTCCTTAGTGGTTCCCTTCCTTGCCGTGCAAGGGAGGTCCATTGTTGCCTATTCTAAGTCATTAAACCACATTCCTATTTCACTCTAGTTAATGCGCACCTCACATACCTTTTCTATCCCAAATCCTTGCCTAATTTCAGCATTTAAATCACATTCCCTTTCTTGAAATTCAAGGCCGCAAGTTACCTTCCCTTTCCCTTTGATTTCTGACTTTGGGTTTCCTTTTCCTTAGGGATTTGGGGTCTAAAATCCTTTCCTAAACTATGTAATAAACTTTAGGGATCCTTGCTTCCAAATAAATACCAAGGTCGCATCTTTCATTCACCTTAATCACTCTTTCGTACAATCTGCCCTCACTCACACAGAAACAAGTCTTTGCCGCAGCCTTTCAACCATTCTTCCACCATTCATACACATTCATACCTTCATCCAAGCCACCATACACCATCCCCAACCTTTGCCGCACCATCCTACCATCCTAAATCCATTCACAACCCAGAAAAATCATCCACAAATCACCCTAGACTCTTGTGCCGTGACTTTGCAAGGAAGAAGAGAAGAAAGAAGAAGCCTTGGACGTTTGTGCATTCATGTTGGAGTGTTGAAGCGTTTTTAGGTGTAATCTATCTTTTGTTTTCAATGTTTAATTCTATTTTCCATTGTTCTGTTGTGAACATAAGAGGCTAAACTCGTTTTAGCTAGGGGAGACTTTGAAGCCATGATTACGTTTATAATATGAGTTGATTAAGTCCAGTTCTGATTTCATAAATTGTTAATGCAATTTACTTAACTGTTTGATGGATAACTTATTCTTGTATGTTGATTAGGGAGGCCTACCTAATTTGCATGCTTGAATTTGGTGGTAGAATATAAGGGAGTTTCACATAATCGTCACAAACTTATATTCACAAGTAGTTAAGGTTGTTTTCACAATCATGTTAAGTAAATTCCTAACATGAGTATCATGATGTCATAGTTACAAGTGCTTCGTCAATACTTATGATTTTCATTGAACATAATGATCTTTGATTGTATCTCTATTATGATGTCACGTAGGGAACTTTTGAAGAATGCTTTGGGTTGTCGTATGATGTCATCCAATCCAATAACTTAAGGAAAATCTGAGGGTTAATTAGTGATGTCACGGTTAATCTGGGATGTTGAGGTTCATGGTTTATCGGAAAAGCAACTGGAAATCAATTTATGTTTGAATGTATCATGTGTGGAGAAGTATCCCTTGGCTATCTAATCATCCATTGGTTTTTTGCAAATTCGTCCAAATCTCTTTTAAGTCTTTTAATTACTTGTTTTTCTCTTAATTTCATCCAAAACCAAATCCCCCTTTCTTACTTGTTTCAAATATGTCCAAAAGTGTGTTTTTGAGTCTTTTGAGTCAAAACCAATTGTATTTTCGTCCAAGTTAAGTCCTAGAGTCCAGATTGAGTCTTTTTTATTGTTTTGAGTTGTTTTGAGTCTTTTAAGTTTGTTTCGAGTCATACAAGTTTAGTTAAGAGTCTTTTGAGTTTGTTTACGTGTTTCGAAGCATATTTTCGTATCTTTGAGTCAGTTTTCATTAGCAATGCCTCCTAATCCCCGGCCTAGAACGATCCTTACTTATATCTATACTACAATTGTCAAAAAGAGGGTTTAATTTGTGTGCTATCTTTTATCACATCACCTTATAGCTTCAAAAATGTTAAAATCAAAAATCTCGCCATCAAATTCCATTGTTAACGTCCCCTTGAACACATCTATCTTGGTGCAGGTGATGTGAAAATTAACTTGACACACAAATTAAACCCTATTTGTGACAGTTGTAGTATATATGCAAGTAGGGATCGTTCTAAACCAGGGATTAACTAGGGATGCTAATCAACTCAAGTAAGACTCAAAAACACTAAACTAGACTCTATAGACTCAAAACTAACTTAAAACACTCAGAACAGCAACAAACAATTAAAAAGACTCAAAACTAACTCTATGGAGTTGTTTGGACGAAATTTAACTAACTTAGACTCAAAACACTAATTTGGACAGATTCATACACATTTCTAACTAATCTAACACACTTAATAAAAGGGGGAATTGATTTGGAGGAAATTAATTAAACTAATCAGATTGTAAACTAAACAGATTAGACATTAAATTAGGTGAATTGAATGGGTAAAAGACTAGTTAGAAGGTCTTTCTCCACACATGTATATATGTAACACAAATTGATTTCCAGTTATTATCCCTTTAAACCATGAATGACAATGCCCCAAATTAATTGTGAGAAGCACAAATTAACTTTCAGATTTTCCTAGTTTCATTGAATTGGATGGAATACGTATCGACAACCAAATTATTCTTATCAAGTTCCCTACATGAACCGCATAATAGAGATACAATCAAAGATCATTAAGCTTTTTGAAAACCATAAACATTGACTAGGCATTCGTAACTATGAACTGCATGATACTCTAGCCTAGAATTTACTTGACACAATCATGACTAGTGATTTTTACTACTTGTGAATATAAGTTCATAACCATTAGGTGAAATTCCCTTATATTCTAGCGTCAAATTCATGCATGAAAACTAAGTATGCACCCTTAATCAACACACAAGAACAAGTTGTCAATAAATCAGTTAAGTAAATTGCATTCACCATTCAAGAAACAAAAACTGGAGGAAATCGATTCATATAAAACATAAGTCCATGGCTTTGAATTCACCTCTAACTAAGAAAACTTAGTTACACATGTTCATAACAATTGAAAAGCAAATTAAAATAAACATGGAAATGAAACGAGGGAAGAAAGAACTCTGAAAGTCTCCAATGGATGCAGATTTCTTGCAGCACAAGGTTGTCTTTCTCCTATGGAAGCCACGGCAACTCCTTTTCCCTAGGTTTGCAGCCCAAGTTGTGTATGGTGTGTGGTGTGAATGAATGAATGAATTCAAGGATGAATGGCTGCATAGGGTGTGTAAGAGGGTGCGGCACAATTTAGATTCATCAATATATAGCACGGCAAAACCCTAGGAAATCAGAAATAGGGTTAGACTTAGGAGAAACAAAGGATTAGGGCCCCTAGGGTGCAGCACAAGGCTTGGAAATTATGTCATAGCCCAATTAATTTCTAATATGGACTTATACAATCCAAATCTAAGAGGAAAAAGGCCAATTTAAATCAGAATCCAAGAGAAAAAAAGGTTAGGGAAATTCGTCCAAAATTGGGCCTTCTAGAAACAAGGTGTTTTGTGGCTGATTTTGGCGCTTCTAAAAGAAATAAAAGGGGGAAAGGTGCGGTACCCTTTTAGGGTCAGATAAGGCTTCTAGAAATTATGTTTTTAGGTCCACTTGCAGCTAGAATTAAGGTAGAATAAGATTAGGTTAGGATAAGATAGGATAAGGTTTGGATAAGATAAGGTTGTTAGGATAAGTTTCCATATTTCTTGCTCTTTCCTTATCTTCTTTGTCTTAAACTTGTCTCATCTAATTTGTAGCATGTTCCTAGCCTCTTTTGACTCCAAATTCGTCCATCCACCTTGCTCCATATACAAGCTATCCATAATAAGCCCAAAACTGTTCTAAAAGGCTCAAAATTGCCTTTTATTGCCAACTTTGTCATTAGGACCTACAAACACACGAAAATAGCTTAAAACACTATAATAAGTAGTAATTAGCTAACTAAATGTAAGGAAACAACATAACTAAGTAGCATAAATATGCTCCTATCAAATTCCCCCACACTTAGCTTTTGCTAGTCCTCGAGCAAAACGAAACAAACAAAACACTACCTAAACCTTCCAACATTACCTCAGGGATTTCCAATGCAACATGACATAATAAAGATCACCACTCACATAGATTTTAGTTATCCCTACCCTCGAGCACATACTTAATCATAGTTACTACTCACTAGCTAGCATTTAATCAATTAAAAACATGATTTTGAATGTAGTAACATGCCTTAGCCCTCAATTCCTCACAAGATATACTCTCTATTTTCACACAAATTTTCTGACTACACTCCCTACACTAGGTATATGTGAGAAGATTGATGTAAACATGTAGACTAGCACTCACATATGTGTAATGAAAGAAGGCACCTTCTCATGAATGGAATGCCACTACTTAGACGCAAGAACCAAGGATACCATATGCTCAAACCAATTTTAAACTCCACATATTGAAACAAATAACAATCAAGATCGAAGTCTAAGGGCTGTAACGGGGCTAAGGTATTGGCTAACAAAGAAAGGTAAGGATAAACAAAAGTTCTTCAAGCAATAGTAAGCAAAGTAATGAAATAAACACTTAGAATTCACTTTTGATGCAGAAACCAACTTTAAACACCCAAGGGGGATTCACACAACACTTAGGGCCAGATTCAAACTTTTGGACCCTTTCTTCAACAACGAATACTTGTGAGTTCATTCTCACTTATTTTCAACTTTTTTTTTTTCTTTTCTTTTCTTCAACTTTTTCTTCTCTTTTTTTTTTCTTTTTCATATAAACCCTTCCCCCACACTTGTTTTTTTGCAAGTTGTAGAACAAAAGGAATTCCCTCTAAGTCATGCTTCACTATCCTTTAAGAACAAGGGTATGGGTATTCCTATTCCAGATTTTATCCCTTTAAACCATGAATGACAGTGCCCCAAATTAATTGTGAAAACCACAAATTAACTTTCAGATTTTCCTAGTTTCATTGAATTGGATGGAATACACATCGACAATCAAATTATTCTTATCAAATTCCCTACATGAACTGCATAATAGAGATAAAATCAAAGATCATTAAGCTTTTTGAAAACCCTAAGCATTGACTAGGCATTCGTAACTATGAATTGCATGATACTCTTGCCTAGAATTTACTTAATACAATCATGACTAGTGATTGTTACTACTTGTGAATATAAGTTCATAACGATTAGGTGAAAGTCCCTTATATCCTAGCATCAAATTCATGTATGAAAACTAAGTATGCATCCTTAATCAACACACAAGAACAAGTTGTCAATAAATCAATTAAGTAAATCACATTCACAATTCAAGAAACAAAATCTGGAGGAAATCAATTCATATAAAACATATGTCCATGGCTTTGAATTCACCTCTAACTAAGAAAAACTTAGTTACACATGTTCATAATAATTGAAAAGCAAATTAAAATAAACATGCAAGCGAAACGAGGGAAGAAAGAACTCCCAAAGTCTCCAATGGATGCAGATTTCTTGCGGCACAAGGGTCTCCTTCTCCTATGGAAGCCACGACACTCCTTCTTCTCCCTAGGGTTTGCGGCACAAGGGTTTATTTCTGAATGGATGGTGAATGATGTGAATGAATGAATGAATTGAAGGATGAATGATTGCCTAGGGTGTGTAAGGGGGTGCGGCACCTTAAGTTATATATATATATATATAGCATGGCAAAAACCCTAGGAATCAGAATTGGGGTTAAACCTAGCAGATACAAGTGATTAGGGCCCCTAGGGTGCGGCACATTGCTTGGAATTTAAGTCTTAGCCCAATTGATTTCTGATATGGACTTATAGAATCCAAATCCAAGAGGAAAAGGACCAATTTAAATCAGAATCCCATCAGAAAAAGGTTTAGGAAATTCGTCCAAAATTGGGCCATCTAGAAACTAAGTGTTTTGTGGTTGATTTTGGGTGTTCTAGAAGGCATAAAAGGGGGAAAGCTGCGGCACCCTTTTAGGGTCAGATAAGGCTTCTAGAAATTAGGTTTTTAGGTCCACTTGCAGCTAGGATTAAGGTGGAACAAGATTAAGTTAGGATAAGATAGGATAAGGTTTGGATAAGATAAAGTTGTTAGGATAAATTTTCATATTTCTAGCTCTTTCCTTATCTTCTTTGCCTTGAACTTTCCTTTTCTGATTTGTAGCATGTTCCTAGCCTCTTTTGACTCCAAATTCGTCCATCCACCCTGCTCCATATACAAGCTATCCATAATAAGCCCAAAACTGCTCTAAAAGGCTCAAAATTGCCTTTTCTTGCCAACTTTGTCATTGGGACCTACAAACAAACGAAAATAGCTTAAAACACTATAATAAGTAGTAATTAGCTCATTAAATGCAAGGAAATAACATAACCAAGTAGCATAAATATGCTCCTATCACTAGGCTAGGTAAGGATAATGTGGTTAACAAAGAAAATAGGCTAAATAAGGCTCAAAGGGGCTAATCCTACAATACATGTACAAAGGGGTAAGGCTTTTTGGCTCTGGGCTTCAACTAAACAACTTCATCTTGTTATTTGTTATGCTAATCAATTTCATGCTTTGAATGAGACGGGTATGAGTTCTAGTATTTGGAACCATAGTGATGAAACACATTCTAAGTAGCAACCAAGCAAAGGATAATGAGATCATGCAACGACTTTAGAAAACATGAAATCAAGATTAATAACACTCCAAATAACATTTAGGCTCAAGTCTCTCAGGGTTGTGGCGTTAGTTTGAGTTTCTTCCTTCAAGCATGTTACAAAAACTGATTTTTTTCTTTTGTGATTACATGTGAATTCGTAAATGTCAACTACAACTAAACATAAACCAAAGAGCATATCAAACTTCCATCCATGTTTGTACTTTCTTTAATAGTCATGCAATTAAAAACCAAATACTCATCATTGTGTTGGAAGGTATCCTAAGACACAAACAAACACAAAAACAAAAACGACTCTAAAAACAACTCTTTTTGTGTTTTTTAAACACTCTTTTTAACGTCTTCCAGCCGGACGCGACCTCTTTTTAGGCTTCATTGGAGCCCACAGCATGGGAGGGGGTATATCCTCCACTACATGCTCCTCAAAATGCTCATAGTATGGCTCAATGAGTAGGAGGGGATAGTGATCCTCCCTGATTGTGGTGTTTTGGTACCTGCACCAAAGAAGGTAACAACCTATTAATTGAAATGGGAATTGGAATTGGGGTTGGAGGCTTACAAACATATTGTGATGGAGGCTCAAAAGTGGCATCCCTATCAACAATGTCACTATGGCTACTCTCGGCCAGATTGGGTGGTTTTAGGGCAACCACTCCAATTCCCTCTTCAATGGTGGTTCTTGATGCATCCTTCTTGATAGGTGTGGATTGTTCCTGCCCTATATCCTTATGCACATCAATGGCAAAACAAGAACAAACATCATTAGGATTCTTAATAGAGTCATAAACATGGAATTTACTTATATCACCACCAAACTCCATTGTTCATGCTCCCTTGGCCACATCAATCTTTGTTTGGGCTGTTTTCATGAATGGTCTTCCAAGTAGGAGTGGCAAGGGTGGAGAGTGAACCGAGTCTTCCATTTCAAGCACATAAAAATTAGCCGGAAAGATTAAATGATCAACCTGCACCAAAACATCTTCCAAAACCCCTTTTTGATATGCATTAGAATGATCAACTAATTGAATAATAACTCCATCATTTTTAAGCTCTCCTAAGTTCATAGATGCATAAATAGAGTAAGGCATGACATTAATTGAAGCTCCTAAGTCTAACATAGCATATTCAAACTTAGTATTGCCAATAACACAAGGAATTGTAAAACTTCCAGGATCTTTGCATTTAGGAGGCAATTTCCATTGTAACATTGTAGAAACATTCTCACTTACATGCACCACTTCCTTGTTCGAAATCCTCTTCCTTGTTGTGCAAAGCTCTTTCAAAAATTTGGCATACATAGGAACTTATTTGATTGCATCAAGGAGAGGGATATTGACTTGAACTTTCCTAAAGGTTTCCAGAATGTCTTTCTCATGCTCTTCTTTCTTTGATTGCCTAAACCTGCTAGGAAAGGGCACAGTTGGTGCAATCACATTAGAAACAATTGAATTTGGACCTACCTTACATTTGTTGGACGGCATAGGAGCTTGAAGTGGCTGCGGCAAGGTTGCTCTACCCTTGTCGTGGCTTTGCCCTTGTTCTCTTCCTCTTGCAGTAGCCTTTCATCCTCTTCTTGGCTTGATTTTGGTGGTTGTAGGGTGGTTCCAACTTCCTTGCCACTTCTTAAGGTAATTGCATTGGCGGCTTCAAAACCTCCCTTCGGATTGACAATTGTTGAACTAGGCAATTTACCTTCTTCTTTGAATTGGCCCATGAATTCCGCCATTTGCCCAATTTGTTTCTTCACTTCCCCCATCTCTATGGCTTGATTTTGTAATCCCTGAGTCAAAGAAGTTAGTATTTGAAGCATTTTATCATTGTCCAAAGACGAACCTGAATTTGGTTGGGCAGATTGTGGTGGAAGTTGTGGTGGTACGTATGGCTTTTGATAAAGCCCAGGAGGTGGTTGTCTATATCCTCCGTGTTGTTAAGGTTGTTGAGGCTTCCTCCACTTGAAGTTTAGATGATCTCTCCAACCCGGATTGTACGTATTTGAGTATAGATCGTTCCTTTGCTAATTTTGGCCTTGATAACCTATGGCATTGGTGCTTTCCCATCCTCCATTCTCTATCAATTGAGGACATTGATCATTGAGATGCCCTTGCATGGAGCACACTCCACATATGGCCGCACCTAGCACTTTGGATCCATCGACCACCTGTGACACAAGAACAGTGAGGTTAGCCAATTGAGCTTGAATTTCAGAAATTGCACTTACCTCATTCACTTGTTGTTGTTGTTGTAGGGGTTTTCTTTGTCCAACACATTCATATTGTTGTGCATTCAATGCTCGGTTTGCAATTAAGACCTTGGCAACCACCGGTGTTTTGTCAACCAAAGCACCTTTCGTTGAAGCATCTAGCATTTGTCTCTCAATTGAAAGGAGTCCCTCATAGAAATAGTGAATTAAGAGTTTTTCCTTCATTTGATGTTGAGGGCATGATGCAACTAGAGTCTTGAAATGCTCATAATACGCTGGAAAAGACTCCCCTTGATTTTGTTGAATTCCGCTAATCTTCTTCCTCAATAGAATCACTCTTGAAGTTGGGAAGAATTTCTCCAAGAATGCTCTCTTCATGCTTTCCCAAGAAGTGACGGTCCCAGGTGCCAATTCATCGAGCTAATCCTTAGCCTTTTCCACAAGAGAGAATGGAAAAGCTGTCATCTTCAAAATATTCCCATCCACGTTAATGGGTGTCATGCTTGAGCATACAACTTCAAACTCCTTCAAATGCTTGTTTGGATCTTCCATGGATAACCCATGGTATTTGGGAATATGATGCAGCAAGCTTGACTTCAATTCGAATTCATCGGTCTTGCATTGAGCTGCCATAGGGTATTGAATGCAAATAGGCATGGCATTGTCCAACCCCAAGGCAGAAAGCTCCTTGATTGTTCGATTATCCGCAGCCATGGCTTGTTCTTCGTCTTCCACTTCTTCTTCTTCAGATTCGACCTCAGAGCTGGGTGGACTAGGTTCCAGATGCCTCCTATTTCTTCTCAACGTTCGTTCAAAATCGTCGTCAAACTCTATTATATTCTCACAAACAGGATGAGAACTACGAGTCATACACTTGTACCTAAAACAATGAAACAAAACAAATCAGCAATCCTCTTAGAAGGCGCGACACACAAACAAAAACAAGGAATAAGGCACAAAAAACACAAATAGAAAGAAACAAATAAACTCACAACACTCTTGACCTTAAGACACACTTTGACACGACACAAACAAAAGGGATTAGCAAGTTTGCTAATCCCCGGCAACGGCGCCAAAATTTGATGTGTAACTTAACTTGACACACAAATTAAATCCTATTTGTGACAATTGTAGTATATATGCAAGTAGGGATCGTTCTAAACTGGGGATTAACTAGGGATGCTAATCAACTCCAATAAGACTCAAAAACACGAAACTAGACTCTATAGACTCAAAACTAACTTAAAACACTCAAAACAGCTACAAACAATTAAAAAGACTCAAAACTGACTCTATGGAGTTGTTTGGACGAAATTTAACTAACTTAGACTCAAAACACTAATTTGGACAGATTCAAACACTTTTCTAACTAATCTAACACACTTAATAAAATGGGCAATTCATTTGGACGAAATTAATTAAATTAATCAGATTGTAAACTAAACATATTAGACACTAAATTAGGTGAATTGAATGGGTAAAAGACTAGTTAGAGGGTCCTTCTCCACACATGCACATATTTAACACAAATTGATTTCCAGTTATTATCCCTTTAAACCATGAATGACAATGCCCCAAATTAATTGTGAGAAGCACAAATTAACTTTCAGATTTTCCTAGTTTCATTGAATTGGATGGAATACGCATTGACAACCAAATTATTCTTATCAAGTTCCCTACATGAACCGCATAATAGAGATACAATCAAAGATCATTAAGTTTTTTGAAAACCATAAACATTGACTAGGCATTCGTAACTATGAACTGCATGATACTCTTGCCTAGAATTTACTTGACACAATCATTACTAGTGATTTTTACTACTTGTGAATATAAGTTCTTAACGATTAGGTGAAATTCCCTTATATTCTAGCATCAAATTCATGCATGAAAACTAAGTATGCACCCTTAATCAACACACAAGAACAGGTTCTCAATAAATCAGTTAAGTAAATTGCATTCACCATTCAAGAAACAAAAACTGGAGGAAATCAATTCATATAAAACATAAGTCCATGGCTTTGAATTCACCTCTAACTAAGAAAAACTTAGTTACACATGTTCATAACAATTGAAAAGCAAATTAAAATAAACATGGAAACGAAACGAGGGAAGAAAGAACTCTGAAAGTCTCCAATGGATGCAGATTTCTTGCGGCACAAGGTTGTCTTTCTCCCATGGAAGCCACGGCAACTCCTTCTTCTCCCTAGGTTTGCGACACAAGTTGTGTATGGTGTGTGGTGTGAATGAATGAATGAATTCAAGGATGAATGGCTGCATAGGGTGTGTAAGGGGGTGCGGCACAATTTAGATTCATCAACATATAGCACGGAAAAACCCTAGGAAATCAGAAATAGGGTTAGACTTAGCAGAAACAAAGGATTAGGGCCCCTAGGGTGCGGCACAAGGCTTGGAAATTAAGTCATAGCCCAATTAATTTCTGATATGGACTTATACAATCCAAATCCAAGAGGAAAAGGGCCAATCTAAATCAGAATCCAAGAGGAAAAAGGTAGGGAAATTCGTCCAAAATTGGGCCTTTTTGAAACAAGGTGTTTTGTGGCTGATTTTGGCTTTTCTAGAAGAAATAAAAGGGAGGGTGCGGCACCCTTTTAGGGTCAGATAAGGCTTCTAGAAATTATGTTTTTAGATCCACTTTCAGCTATAATGAAGGTGGAACAAGATTAGGTTAGGATAAGATAGGATAAGGTTTGGATAAGATAAGGTTGTTAGGATAAGTTTCCATATTTCTTGCTCTTTCCTCATCTTCTTTGTCTTAAACTTGTCTCATCTGATTTGTAGCATGTTCCTAGCCTCTTTTGACTCTAAATTTGTCCATCCACCTTGCTCCATATACAAGCTATCCATAATATGCCCAAAACTGCTCTAAAATGCTCAAAATTGCCTTTTCTTGCCAACTTTGTCATTAGGACCTACAAACACACGAAAATAGCTTAAAACACTATAATAAGTAGTAATTAGCTAACTAAATGTAAGGAAACAACATAACTAAGTAGCATAAATATGCTCCTATTAGCAGGCTGATGCGAGATTTATACGCACACAAATTAAACCCTCTTTTCGTCAAATTGTAGTATATGTATAAGTAGGGATCGTTCTGGACCGGGGATTAGGAGGGATTGTTAACCACTTGGATTTTACTCAAAAACGTAAAATAACAATATGAAACACTATACTAGACTCAAAGAATTCAAAACTAAACTTTAAAACACTAAGACAAACCAAAAGACTCAAAACAACACAAACACACTCAAATCTGCCTAAAAACCACTTTCTGGGCAGATTTGAGCACAAACACAAATTTGGACGAAATTAAGTAATAACTTGACTCAAGAACGTAAAAACACAATATAAAACACTAAACTAACTTAAAGAATGTAAAACTAAACACTTAAAACATTAAAACAAACCAAAAGACTCAAACATCACCCAAAACACTCAAAACTGCCTTAAAATCACTTTCTGGGCAGTTTTGAGCACTTTGGTGAATTTGGACGAAATTATGTAACAAAATGAATCAAAACACTTATAAACATAAACTAAAACACTTTCTACTAAATTGGACAATAAAGTAAAGGGGGATTGAGTTTTATACGAAATTAAATAAAATGTACAGATTCGAATTAAGACAGATAGTATATATGAATGTGATGAAATGGAATGAATGGATGGATGCTAGCCAAGGGGTTCATCTCCATACATGTTATACTTGCATAATAAAATGATTTCCAATTGCATTTCAATAAACCATGAATTCTCAACACCCCAAGTTAACCGTGATGCACTAATTAACCTTCAAATCTTCCTAACGTTATTGAATTGGATGATGCATGCGACAATTCAAAACATTCCCCACAAGTCCTCAACATGAATGCATAGAAGAGGTACAAGCAAGAATCATTACGCTCTATGAAAATTATAAGTGTTGACGAGGCATTCGTTACTATGAATGCATGAAACTCTTGCCAAGAATTCGTTTAACGCGATTGTTTATAAGCAACCTCCACTACTTATGAATATAAGTTCGTAACTATTAGGTGAAACTCACTTATATTCTAGCGTCATATTCATGCATGAAAATTAAGCGTGCACTCTCAATAAACATACATAAATAAGTTATCAATAAAACGGTTAAACAAATTGAATCACAACTTATGAAACGCAATTAGAAGTAATCAAATCAAAATGCAAGCATAAACATATATTCGAATCACCCCCCAACCAAGGGGGAGTTTAGTTCCTCATGGTACAAAACAAAGAGAATCAAAGAAACACCTAAACATTCCAACAACTCAAACTTGAATTGTATGAACGTTTAGGCCCTCTTATCATCCATTCCTCATTCGTACAAAACAAAGAGCATTGAAATTAAACATTGAAATCAAAGAAACACCTAAACATTCCAACAACTCAAACTTGAATTGTATGAACGTTTAGGCACTCTTCTCTTCCTCTTCGTTGTAGCACAAGGTCTAAGGATAGTTTGATGGTGTAAATGGTTTGGGGAGTGGTGGAGGAATGGAAGGATGGTGTTTGGATTTGTAGGGAAGACTCACGGCACAAAGGGGGTGGTTTGATGGTCTACATTTCTGCAATGGATGAGTTTATGGAAGAGTGTTTGGAATGGGTGAATTTCTGGCACAAAGGCCTTATTTCTGTGGTGAATGGATTGTGTATGAATGAGAATGAATGAATGAGTATTTATAGGTGAAATGGGGGGAACATGACAGCTAGGAACTTGGTGGAAATCTGAAATGGTGATGGGAGATGCATGTGGCTGTTTGTGCATGTGATTAAAGGGTGGAAATGCATGTGCTTTGACAGAAATGAAAGGGAATGCACGGTTTTGGTTGATTTCTGGTGGTTGTGAGGTGGAAATCTAGGTGGAAATGCATGTGGATTAAAGCTATGTGAATGATTAAGGTGAATGTGCATGAGTGCATGTGAAATCTGCCAAGATGCATGTGTTATGAAGTGGATTTTCTGCAAATGCAAGGTGAATGTGCATGTGATTAAATTAAAAGATGGAATGCATGTGAATGACAACTAGATATGTTGATGAATGCATGTGACTTGTTTGTGGTGAGTGAATGCATGTGCAAAGCTTTTTGGGAGAAAGGTGGATGAATGTACATGTGACTTAGGTTGTGAAATCTGATGGAATGATGAAGTGGCTGAAATGATGAAATGAATGCATGTGTTGAATGATTAAAGTGCATGTGCAATGTTTTAAAGGATGGAATGATGGAGGAACAAGTGCATGTGAATGCATGGTGATAGCATGTGCACGGTTTTGGTTGGAATGATGGCAGATTGTGAAAACATGTGAATGCATGTGTTTGATGAATGATAAGTGGTGAATGATATGATAAGTGATAAGTGGTGAATGATAAGATAAGTGATAAGTGATGAATGATAAGTGGTGAATGATATGATAAGTGGTGAATGATAAGTGATATGATATGTGATTATGATAAGTAATGGGAGCATGTGAGAGAATGAATAATGAATGCATGTGTATGGTTTTGGGAGAAAGGTGGAGATGCACGGCATAAGGGAATTGGAAAGGTTTAAATGTCCTAAAACTAAAGGGAACAAAGTTCCAACACTTTGGTCTTCAATTTCGTCCAACATTTTGGCGCCAAGCATAAGCTATCCATCCTTAGCCCAAAAGTGCTCCAAAAGTCTCCAAAATGCATCTTTTTGCTCCTTTAGCCCTTTGGACCTACAAACACATGAAAATAGCTTAAAGGACTAAAATAACTAAAGAAACATAACGTAAATGCACGAGAACAAGCCATTTAAGTCGCATGAATATGCTCCTATCAAATACCCCCACACTTATCTTTTGCTAGTCCTCGAGCAAAACAAAACAACAAAAGAACATGAAACTAGACAAAACGAACAAAACACAACCTACACCTTCCAACAATCGTCTCACGGATTTCCAATGCACATGACAAGTTAAAAATCATTAGTCCCATAGATTTTAGTCATCTTCACACTTGAATACATTCTTAATCATAGTCACCACATACTATTTCACAATTAAGCATTTAAAACTATATTTTGAATGTAGTAACATGCCTTAGAGAATTTGCTCAAATCCTTACAAGATATGCACTCGTTTTTCACACAGATTTTCTGACTACACACCCTACACTAGTTATATGTGAGAAGATTGATGTAAATATGAATTCTAACACCCACATATGTTATATCAAAGAAAGCATTTTCTGGATTTACGACAATGAATATGATCTCATGAATGGAATGCTACTACTTAGAATGAGAACCAGTGATTCCATAAGCTCATATCAATTCCAAACTCCACACTATTGAAACACATAACACTCAAGATAGAAGCATAAGGGTTGAAACGGGGCTAACGGTGTTTGGCTAACAAAGAAAGGATAGGGAAAACAAACGTTCTTTAAGCAATAGTGAGCAAAGTATTGAATTAGGCACTTAGAATTCCCTTTAGAACGCAGAAGTCAACTTTGAACACCCAAGGGAAAGTCACACAAAACTTAGGGCCATATTCAACTTTTTGGACCCTTTCTTCAACAATCACACTTGTGAGTCCATTCTCACTTATTTTCACTCTTTTTCTTTCTTTTCTTCTTCTTTTTCTCACATTTTTTTTTTTCTTTTTCCCGTGCCTCCTTTAAGACTTTAGGCACATACATACACACAAAAATCCCTTCCCCCACACTTATTTTCTGCAACATATTAATCAAAAGGAATTCATTATCCGTCATGCTTACTATGCTTCAAGAACAAGGGTACGGATGGTCCTAATCTAGGCTAGGTGAGGATGATATGGGTTAACAAAGAACATGGGCTAAACAAGGCTCAACGGGGTTAAAACTTACAACATATACGAAATATGGGAAGTAAGGCTATTTGGCTATGGTGGCAACTACACAACTTCATCTTGATATATGTTATGCAACTCAATGTCATGCTTTGAATGAAACGGATATAAGTTCTAGCATTTAGTTCTATCATGATACAATTGCATTCTAAGTAGCAACCAAGCAAGAAATAATGAGATCATGTAACAACTTTAGAAAACAAAGAATCACAGAAAATAACTCTCCAAAGAAAGTAATGGCTCGAGTCTCACAGGGATGTAGCGTTTGTTTGAGTTCCTTCCTTCAAGCATGTTACAAAAACGAATTTTTCTTTTATGATTGCATGTGAAGTCATACATTATAACCATATCCAAGCATATACCAAGAGTAAATCAAACTTTTCTCTATGTTTATAACTCTTTTTAACCGTCATGCAATTACAAACCAAATCCTTATCATTGTGTTGGAAGGTACCCTAAGACACAAACACACAAAAACGACTCAAAACACTCTTTTTAGGCTTTTTAAAACATGTTTTTCAAATTTTTATGTGATTTTCGGAGTTATAAAAACAAAACATACTAAAACACTCTAAAACAACTTAAAAACACCTTAAAACAGCAAGGAACAACATTTGAAGTTATGGGTGATAAAATCCCACGAATTTGCATTAAATATACTTAGTTACCCCCCCACACTTAAATCAAACATTGTCCTCAATGTTTTAAGCATAAGTAAACACACAAAAAGCAATTTAAACATACTAAACATGGCAGAATGTAATTAACAAAGAGAAGAGTTTAGGGACGCAAATCTGGTTATGGAGTGTAAATTCCCTCTTCTCCTTGGTAATTGCATTGAGGCTTTGGTCATAGTGACTCCACAGGCTTACTCTTGAACTGGTGTCCGCCCATCATTGATTTTCCTTTGTGCTACTGTTGAACTGGGCAGCAGGATTCTTTTGGTCTTCCCCGAAGGTCTGAGCTTACCCGTTTGGTCTGTTTCTTTGTTCAATCTTTCCAATTCGTATTGAAAAGGGTTGGAGGATAACTCAGCCTATGTTTGTCTCCACATGCTTCAATGTATCATTTTGCACTTGCCTTACTCGCTCCCCTTTGCAGAAGTGGTCCCTTCTCCAGAAGTGTATCAACCGTTGAAGATGACTACTCGAGAGCAACGCTAGGTAAGCAATCAGGAATAGATTCCAGGCAGTTGGCTCCAGATCGAAAGATTGACTCCAAGTGCCGGCTGATTGCTTCTTTTACTTTGCCATGCGAGTAAGAACAAGGACAAAGAAAAAGACAGGGAAAGAGCATGATATGAGATACTTTTGCTTTTGACCTTTATGATATGAGATACCTTTGCTTTTGAAGAAGCGGTGAATGAATCAGCACATGTATTTGTTGTGCTGTTTCCTCCTGGGTCATATGTACTCCAGGCATCTGGTATCATCTTTGGGGAAGAAGAAAGAATTGAGTATTTCGAAAGGCTTTGCTGGGAGTGCGCCCTCAGAGGTGAGAGAGAGTTGGGCATGGTTCTTCAGGTTTTGCCTTGCCATAAAAGACGAAGGTCGACATATATAGAGATAATATCAAATGGTGGTACTATTCTTTTACCCTTGTCGACAAATGTCTCTTCGATATCAGAACGACGCCTCTTCGATTTCTGAGCAGGCGCCCCTTCGATTTCTGAACGACGCCCCTTTACTTTCTGAACGACACGTGGTAGTGCGGATGCGGCTCCTTTTGACAAAGCTGCACGCGTTTTCTGAAAAGCAGAGAAAGCGTCGCCGAACTTTGCGCTTGTCGGCTAAAGATGTGTAGTTGCGATGATGGCCTCCACGTGTTGTCTGAAAAGAAGAAATCTTTTGACAAAGTTGAACGCGTCTTCTGAAAAGCCGGGAAAGCGTCGCCTAAATTACGCCGGAAATTCCGGCTTTTTGAATTGGTGGACGCGTCGCCTTGGCTTTTTTATTGAGCTATCGATCACCACAACAAACACACTCTGAAGATTTCCCATTCTTGAAAATCGACTCCGGGCCTTTGAAATTTAACTCCATCCCTTCTCTTTGAACACTTTTGAAAAATGGCAAACTCATCGAACCTTAGCTTGGAATTGAGCCTTAGCAGTGATACGGGCGCGCCGCGTCAAGGTAACGTATGGCGCCCTTCTTTCTTATCTTCTAACGGTCCTCTTTCAGGTGAAGACTCCGTGATGCAGGACGCCACAACAGCTACAATAGTAGCTAGGAACCTCCTCACTCCAAAAGATAGTAGGCTGCTGTCAGGACGGTCCGATGAGTTGGCCGTTCAAGAGTCGCTCGCACTTAGTGTTCAGTGTGCGAGTTCTGTGTCCAACATGGGCCAACGCCTGCTTGCCCGCTCCCGTCAGGTGGAATCATTGATGGCAGAAGTGGAAAGTCTTAAGCAAGAGATCCAGCAGCTTAAGTACGAGAATAGAAGTTTGCATGTGCTTGCAAACAACTATTCGACAGGCATGAAGAGGAAGCTTGATGAGCTGCAAGAGTCTGAAGGTCGGATTCACAGTGACCGTCAAAGGTTTTCGTCTTTCCTCCAGAGGCACCTTTTTCCTGGCTCATCCAGCGCTTGGCCAAGTATTGAGGCCTGGAATGCTCTAGCTCCGATGCCTCCCGCTCCGATGCCTTCCGCTCCAATGCCTTCCGCTCCAATGCCTTCCGCTTCGATGCCTTCCGCTTCGACGCCTTCCGCTTCGACGCCTCGTAGTGGGGCTTCACGTAAACAACCTTTGTGAAGCTCCACCTTTCTCCATGTTTAGTATTTTTTTTTTTTTTTTTTTTTTAATGAACATGCTTTGTTTTATTCAGCGCCTTGGGTTGCCTCCCAAGTAGCGCTTTCTTTTACGTCTTGCAGCCGGACGAAGAACCCAATCACTCCAGGATATGTTCACGAATCGGATGAGAACTCCGAGTCATAAACTAGTACCTAAAACAAGAAACAAAACAAGATTAAGAATCTGGAATAAAAACAAACAAAAATAAAACAATCCAAGGGATTAGCAAATTTTCTAATCCCCGGCAACGGCGCCAAAATTTGATGCGAGATTTATACGCACACAAATTAAACCCTCTTTTCGTCAAATTGTAGTATATGTATAAGTAGGGATCGTTCTGGACCGGGGATTAGGAGGGATTGTTAACCACTTGGATTTTACTCAAAAACGTAAAATAACAATATGAAACACTATACTAGACTCAAAGAATTCAAAACTAAACTTTAAAACACTAAGACAAACCAAAAGACTCAAAACAACACAAACACACTCAAATCTGCCTAAAAACCACTTTCTGGGCAGATTTGAGCACAAACACAAATTTGGACGAAATTAAGTAATAACTTGACTCAAGAACGTAAAAACACAATATAAAACACTAAACTAACTTAAAGAATGTAAAACTAAACACTTAAAACATTAAAACAAACCAAAAGACTCAAACATCACCCAAAACACTCAAAACTGCCTTAAAATCACTTTCTGGGCAGTTTTGAGCACTTTGGTGAATTTGGACGAAATTATGTAACAAAATGAATCAAAACACTTATAAACATAAACTAAAACACTTTCTACTAAATTGGACAATAAAGTAAAGGGGGATTGAGTTTTATACGAAATTAAATAAAATGTACAGATTCGAATTAAGACAGATAGTATATATGAATGTGATGAAATGGAATAAATGGATGGATGCTAGCCAAGGGGTTCATCTCCATACATGTTATACTTGCATAATAAAATGATTTCCAATTGCATTTCAATAAACCATGAATTCTCAACACCCCAAGTTAACCGTGATGCACTAATTAACCTTCAAATCTTCCTAACGTTATTGAATTGGATGATGCATGCGACAATTCAAAACATTCCCCACAAGTCCTCAACATGAATGCATAGAAGAGGTACAAGCAAGAATCATTACGCTCTATGAAAATTATAAGTGTTGACGAGGCATTCGTTACTATGAATGCATGAAACTCTTGCCAAGAATTCGTTTAACGCGATTGTTTATAAGCAACCTCCACTACTTATGAATATAAGTTCGTAACTATTAGGTGAAACTCACTTATATTCTAGCGTCATATTCATGCATGAAAATTAAGCGTGCACTCTCAATAAACATACATAAATAAGTTATCAATAAAACGGTTAAACAAATTGAATCACAACTTATGAAACGCAATTAGAAGTAATCAAATCAAAATGCAAGCATAAACATATATTCGAATCACCCCCCAACCAAGGGGGAGTTTAGTTCCTCATGGTACAAAACAAAGAGAATCAAAGAAACACCTAAACATTCCAACAACTCAAACTTGAATTGTATGAACGTTTAGGCCCTCTTATCATCCATTCCTCATTCGTACAAAACAAAGAGCATTGAAATTAAACATTGAAATCAAAGAAACACCTAAACATTCCAACAACTCAAACTTGAATTGTATGAACGTTTAGGCACTCTTCTCTTCCTCTTCGTTGTAGCACAAGGTCTAAGGATAGTTTGATGGTGTAAATGGTTTGGGGAGTGGTGGAGGAATGGAAGGATGGTGTTTGGATTTGTAGGGAAGACTCACGGCACAAAGGGGGTGGTTTGATGGTCTACATTTCTGCAATGGATGAGTTTATGGAAGAGTGTTTGGAATGGGTGAATTTCTGGCACAAAGGCCTTATTTCTGTGGTGAATGGATTGTGTATGAATGAGAATGAATGAATGAGTATTTATAGGTGAAATGGGGGGAACATGACAGCTAGGAACTTGGTGGAAATCTGAAATGGTGATGGGAGATGCATGTGGCTGTTTGTGCATGTGATTAAAGGGTGGAAATGCATGTGCTTTGACAGAAATGAAAGGGAATGCACGGTTTTGGTTGATTTCTGGTGGTTGTGAGGTGGAAATCTAGGTGGAAATGCATGTGGATTAAAGCTATGTGAATGATTAAGGTGAATGTGCATGAGTGCATGTGAAATCTGCCAAGATGCATGTGTTATGAAGTGGATTTTCTGCAAATGCAAGGTGAATGTGCATGTGATTAAATTAAAAGATGGAATGCATGTGAATGACAACTAGATATGTTGATGAATGCATGTGACTTGTTTGTGGTGAGTGAATGCATGTGCAAAGCTTTTTGGGAGAAAGGTGGATGAATGTACATGTGACTTAGGTTGTGAAATCTGATGGAATGATGAAGTGGCTGAAATGATGAAATGAATGCATGTGTTGAATGATTAAAGTGCATGTGCAATGTTTTAAAGGATGGAATGATGGAGGAACAAGTGCATGTGAATGCATGGTGATAGCATGTGCACGGTTTTGGTTGGAATGATGGCAGATTGTGAAAACATGTGAATGCATGTGTTTGATGAATGATAAGTGGTGAATGATATGATAAGTGATAAGTGGTGAATGATAAGATAAGTGATAAGTGATGAATGATAAGTGGTGAATGATATGATAAGTGGTGAATGATAAGTGATATGATATGTGATTATGATAAGTAATGGGAGCATGTGAGAGAATGAATAATGAATGCATGTGTATGGTTTTGGGAGAAAGGTGGAGATGCACGGCATAAGGGAATTGGAAAGGTTTAAATGTCCTAAAAGTAAAGGGAACAAAGTTCCAACACTTTGGTCTTCAATTTCGTCCAACATTTTGGCGCCAAGCATAAGCTATCCATCCTTAGCCCAAAAGTGCTCCAAAAGTCTCCAAAATGCATCTCTTTGCTCCTTTAGCCCTTTGGACCTACAAACACATGAAAATAGCTTAAAGGACTAAAATAACTAAAGAAACATAACGTAAATGCACGAGAACAAGCCATTTAAGTCGCATGAATATGCTCCTATCACAGGCTGTTTTCAAGAAAATTCTCCCAAGTAAGATCGGCAATGGTGTAGAATAGGCCGAATCTTACATGTCAAGCACATAAAAATCTACTGAAAATGTCAAGTGGTTAACCTGCACCAAAACTCCTTTCAGATATGCATTAGAACGATCAACTAATTGAATAATAACACCATCGTTTTTAAGCTCTCCTAGGTTCATAGATAATTCAATAATCACACCATCATTTTTCAATTCTCCTGGGTTCATGGATGCATAAATAGAGTATGGCATGACTTTAATGGAAGCAGCTAAATCTAGCATAGCATGTTCAAACTTAGTATTGCCAATAACACGAGGGATTGTGAAACTACCTGGATCTTTGCATTTAGGAGGCAGTTTCTGATGAGTATGGTCACATGGCAATATTACATATATTTGCCATGTTAGAAAATCAGTTGGATTTGGTTGTAAGGACAGTTGGATATAGTTGTAAGATTTGGTTAATTGGATAAGATTTGATAAGATTTAGTGAGATGTGTTGAGGGGTAGCTTAGTCATTAAGAAAGTAGTGGTAGTCCTTTATATTGGATTCTCTTGTAATAACTCTTCAATTAATAAAAAATACAAGAGTCGTGAAGTATTTTTCCTCTCTGAGTTTTCTGAGATTTTTCCCTTGATTCTTCGACCTTCTTTCATTCTCTAAGATT
The DNA here is from genome assembly GCF_041283825.1 of Pyrus communis. Classification (NCBI taxonomy): domain Eukaryota; kingdom Viridiplantae; phylum Streptophyta; class Magnoliopsida; order Rosales; family Rosaceae; genus Pyrus; species Pyrus communis. The sequence goes on from NC_142569.1 coordinate 25,700,246, forward strand.
CTTGATCAATGTCGAACTCTGTATTTCTAGTTAATATGGTATCTAGAGCTGTCGGTCCTTCTGTGGTTCGTAGTTTCTTGGGGCGGTTTCTCTGAGAGTTTGATCAGGGTTCTTAGTGTTTCTTGGTTCTTTGTGCATCGGGTTTTTGGATTTCTGGAGTTCTGTTAGTGGAACTTTGATTCTTTGTTTTGTGGCTTATGATATCAGTTGAGGCACGAAGCTAATTCAAGATTGTGTAGTAGGCACGAAGCCATCTAGGTAATTTTCCATTTGGGTAATTTGTCATATCATGATTGTGTAGTGGGCACGAAGCCAATTCAAGATTTTGTAGCAGGCACGAAGCCATCTGGGTAATTTTCTTGCAAGAATTGTTGTTTAGTAGGCAATTTAGTTGATAATTGTTGAATTGGTATTTTGTTTCTTTCAAGAGGTAGTTGTTTGTTTCCTGATTAGTGATAGTCATTGCATCTTCTGGAGTTAAAATTGAGGGTTTGCTTGGAATGTTGACAATCAAGTTAACTGAAAAGAATTTCTCAAAATGGGTTTTTCAGTTTAAGTCAGTGTTGAAATGATATAAGCTTTTTGATCATTTCGATGGAACTGCAGTGTGTCCTCCTAAATTTGTGATTGATATACTTCTGGGGTTACTAATGTTCTCACAGAAGCTTTTCTTGAATGGGAATCCATTGATTTAGCTCTTTTGAGTTTATTGATTGCTACTTTATCTGATGAGTCTATTGAACATGTTTTGGGATGTAAGACTGCACATGATGCATGGTCTAATCTTCAAGATAGATATGCTTCAATCTCAAAGGCTAGGGTGAATACGTTAAAGACAGAATTTCAAACAATTCAGAAGGGTGGTGATTCAATTGATCAATATTTGTCCAAAATGAGACACATTAAAAAACAATTGGTTGCAGCTGGTGAATTTGTTTCAGACAATGATTTTGTGGTGGCTGCTTTATCTGGTTTACCAAGGGAGTATTCTACTATACGAATTGTAATTCTTACTCGAGATTCTTCTATTTCTCTAAGAGAATTCAGAGAGCAATTACTGTGTGCAGAGAGAGAGGCTGATTCTATGGTTAACACTTTGACTCATAATTTTTCTGGGTTGTATATGCAAGGATCTTTTTCTCAGTCAGGTGATTCTCAGGGTTCCTCTAGTAACTCTGATCATTTTCCTTTCACTACTGGTGGTACTATTACTTGAGTACCAAACAATGCTCCACCTGTGAGTATGCCATTTATATCTCAGGGTTCTGCTGCAATGCACATTCAGCCACCAGGTCCTATTTTTCCACATGTTCCTTATTCTATTGATGGTTCTGTGTTTCCTCAAGTTCCATATTCTCCTACTTCATACATTCTGCCTCAATCTTTGCCTCCTATATATCCTGATTTTACCAATGTCTATGGTTTTATTGGCAATGGTAATCCTCCTAGGCCATTTCCTAATTCCAATAATGGTTCACGATCTTTCTCTGGTTCTAAGCCTAATGGGGGCCATAGAGGTTCAAATTTTGGAAATGGAAGCGGACAATTTTCTGGTCCTAAACAAAGTGGAGGTACTTGGCAGTCTTGGTCAAGGAATACTGAAACCAGATCTCATATTATCCTAGAGTGTCAAATCTGTTCTAAACGTGGTCACACAGCTCCTAATTGTTGGAAGCGACCTACTAGTCCTAGTTTTATAGGACAAGTTGTGGAATGTCAAATATGTGGCAAGCGTGGTCATAGTGCTTTGGATTGTCATCATTGCAATAACTTTGCCTATCAAGGCATATCTCCTGCTCCTTCCTTGACAGATATGCAAGCTCATGCTCCTTCTAATCTTCTACCTCAAGATTCCTAGATAGTGGACACTGGTGCTTCGCACCATATGACTACTGATTTGAACTCCCTGCAATAAGTCACATCTTATGTAGGCACTGATAAGATTACCATTGAAAATGGTGAAGGTTTGCAAATCAAAAATATTGGTTCTGCACGTTTACATACTTTACCTCAATCTTTAATCCTCAGAACAGTTTTACATGTTCCTACTATTGCAGTTTGTCTACTGTCAGTTAAACAATTATGCAAGGATAATTTTTTTTGGTTTATATGTGATGATAATGAGTTCTTTGTGCAGGACAAGGTAACCAAGGCTGTTCTATATCACGGAAGGACCAATGAGGGTGAGTTGTTTTGGATTCCAGTGAAGTTGTTATCAGAGTCTCCATCTCAGAAGTTAGTGGCTCTTCTTGGACAGAAAATAAAGTCTGAAGTATGGCATCAACGGTGTGGTCATCCCAGCAATGAAGTGTTATCTGTAATGTTGAAACAATCTAATATAGTTAGTTTTCCTGATACTCATCAACATTTGTGTTCTTTTTGTATGTCTGGCAAGATGTCTAGGTTGCCATTTCATGATAGAAACGAGTCTTGTAACTTTTCATTTCAAAAGGTGCATACTGATCTTTGGGGTCCTTCACCTACTACGTCTATAGAAGGTTACAAATACTATGTTAGTTTTATTGATGAGTTTACCAGATTTGTATGGATATTTCCTTTAATCAATAAATCAGAAGTGTTTGATGTCTTTCAGAAATTCTACAATTTTGTCTTCACTCGGTTTAATATTGGAATTAAGTGTTTGCAAATTGATGGTGGTGGTGAGTAGATAAGTAGAAGATTTGATGATTTTCTGAAACACAAAGGCATTGTACATATGATTTCGTGTCCATACACTCCTCAACAAAATGGACTTGCTGAGAGAAAAGATCGACATATTGTGGAAACTGCTATTACCTTGATGACGACTGCTCAGTTACCTCAGGATCTTTGGTATTATGCCTGTACACATTCTGTTTTTTTTATTAATAGAATGCCTTGCAAGGTTTTAGGCATGCAATCCCCATATCAAAAGCCTATATGGTGTTTCTCCTCAATTGCAAGGTCTTAAAGTTTTTGGTACTGCTGTTTATCCATATATTAGACCTTACACTGTCATAAATTGCAACCAAGGGCTTCTTTATGTGTCTTTATGGGATATGCATTAGGTTATAAAGGAGTAATTTGTTTCCATCCAAAGTCTAGGAAATTTATCATTTTTCGGCATGTGATTCATGATGAAGATTTGTTTCCATATAAGTCTCTGCATACATTCCAGAATACATCTCAGGGGATTAGTTCTCAAGATTCCACATATGTATCTTCTCCAATACATTCAGCTATCATTTTGCCACAGTCAGTTTCAATGCCCAATGATGTTTCATCTTTGGAATTTGTTGCGGGTCAAGATAGTATCGATTTGTCTGGCTCTACTACTATGAATACTTCTCCGCAATCTTCTGGCACACTTAGTCATTCTTCTACTGTACCTGAATCTGAAACAACTCCCTCATCTTCCTCAACAGCTTTGATGTTACCTGTCTTTGATCCTGCACAACTGGAGGTAATTCTTTCATTTCCTTCATCTTCTAATTGTGGTACTACACATCACATTGTTTCCTCTCCTCCAAGAATGCAAACAAGGTTACAAACTGGTGCAATTTCAAGGAAGACCTATGCTAATTACATAGCATCATTACTAGAATTACAATCATTGCAGCTTGATTTCCAGGATTCTTGTTCTAGTGGTTTTTCATTTATGGCTAGTGTTAATGATATCTCTGAGCCTAAATCTTTTAGGAGTGCTGCAACTAATGTTAATTGGCAAAATGCCATGCAAGAAGAATTTGATGCAATAAAAAGTCAAGGGACTTGGGTTTTGGTTCCTCCACCAACACATAGATTAATCATTGGTAGTAAGTGGGTCTATAAACTTAAAAAGAATCATGATGGTACAATATCCAGATATACAGCACGGTTAGTGGCTCAAGGTTATACTCAAGAGTTCTGTTTGGATTATTTTGAAACCTTTAGTCCTGTTGGTAGGCATACTACAATTCGGTTGATAATTTCCATTGCTGCTCAAAACAAATGGGAATTAAGGCAACTTGACATTAAAAATGCATTCTTACATGGAGATTTAGAAGAAGAGGTTTACATGAAGCAACCTCCAGGTTTTGTGGATTCTACACATCCTGATTTTGTGTGCAAATTGGTTAAGTCTTTGTATGGTTTGAAACAAGCACCTAGGGCCTGGAATGCTAAGTTTACAAGATATCTTCCAGCTATGGGATTTACAGTGTCTCAATCTGATAACAGTTTGTTTGTCAAACATGATGGCACTGATGTTATTGCCTTATTATTATATGTTGATGACATTATCTTGACAGGATTTAATGCCACCAAAATTCAGGCTATTATTCAAGAATTGGGAGATGTCTTTGATCTCAAAGACATGGGCATATTGTCTTATTTTCTCAGGTTGCAGATTCAGTACAACGATAATGGTGATATTTTCTTGAATCAATCTAAGTATGCCAAAGATTTGATCCACAAAGCTGGTATGGACAGTTGCAAGCCTGCATCCACACCATGTAAGCCATACACTCAGCTCTTAGCATCTAACGGTACTTTTTTAAGTGCTCTAACTATGTATCGCAGTCTTGTTGGTGCTTTACAGTACCTTACCTTTACTCGACCAGATCTTTCTTATGCTGTAAACATTGCTTGTCAGTATATGAATCAACCTACTGATGTTCATTATGGTCTTGTGAAATGAATTCTTCGCTATGTTTAAGGTACTGTAACTTGTGGTATTACTTATTATGCATCTCCGGACAACTCTATTACAACATTTTCTGATTCGGATTGGGCAGCTGATCCTAATACTAGAAGGTCTATTACTGGTTTTGTGGTGTATATGGGACACAATCCAATCTCATGGCAATCAAAGAAACAGTCCTCAGTTTCTAGAAGCTCCACAGAGGCAGAATATAAAGCCTTAGCCTATTGTGTAGCTGATGTAATATGGATTAGGTTGCTGCTCAAAGATCTTCATCAATTTCTGTCAATGCCACCATTGTTACATTGTGATAATCTCTCTGCATTAGTCTTATGTTCTAATCCTGTGTTTCATAACGGATTAAACATTTGGATACCGATTTTCGCTTTGTAAGAGAGAAGGTTCAGAAGAATGAATTGCAGGTTTAATATGTTCCCACTGAAGAACAAACGGCTGATGTTCTTACCAAAGGTCTACATGGGCCTGCATTCTTCAAACATTGCTGCAATCTCAGGATTGGTAACCCTACCTGAGATTGAAGGGGGATGATGAGTATGGTCACATGGCAATATTACATATATTTGCCATGTCAACAAATCAGTTGGATTTGGTTGTAAGGACAGTTGGATATAGTTGTAAGATTTGGTTAATTGGATAAGATTTGATAAGATTTAGTGAGATATGAGGGGTAGCTTAGTCATTAAGAAAGTAGTGGTAGTCCTTTATATTGGATTCTCTTGTAATAACTCTTCAATTAATAACAAATACAAGAGTCGTGAAGTATTTTTCCTCTCTGAGTTTTCTGAGATTTTTCCCTTGATTCTTCGACCTTCTTTCATTCTCTAAGATTCTTGATCAATGTCAAACTCTGTATTTCTAGTTAATAGTTTCCTTTGTAAAACTGCTGAAACATTCTCACTTACCCGTACCACTTCCTTGTTCGAAATCCTTTTCCTTGTTGTGCAAAGGTCTTTAAAAAATTTAGCATAGTTTGGAACTTGCTTGATTGCATCAAGGAGTGGGATATTGACTTGTACTTTCCTGAAGGTATCTAGATTGTCTTTTTCATTATCTTATTTCTTAGATTGCTTGAACCTACTAGGAAAAGGCACATTTGGTGGATTAGGGTTAGAAAGAATTGAATTTGAACCTACCTTACTTGAGTTGGACGACTTAGGGTCCTTAGGGGGCTACAGCAAGGGGTGTTCTACCCTTGTCGTGGCTTTGGCATCCTCCTCTTCCTCGAGCAATAGCTTTTCATCCTCTTTTTAACTTAATTTGGACATTTGTGGGTTGGTTCCAACCTCCTTGCCACTTCTTAACATGATAACCTTAGCGGTTTCAAAACCTCCCTTTGGATTTACAACGGTTGAACTAGGCAATTTGCCTTGTTCCCTAAATTATCCCATGAATTTCGCCATCTGCCCCATTTGATTCTTCAATTCGCCCATCTCCTTGGCATGGTTTTGTAAGTCCTGCGTCAAAGACGTTAGTACTTGAAGAATTTTATCATTATCCAATGACGAACCTGAATTTGGTTGGGCAGATTGGGGTGGGAGTTGTGGTGGTGCGAATGGCCTTTGATAGAGTCCCAAAGGTGGCTATCTATATCCGCCTTGTTGATGAGTTTGTTGAGGTTCCCTCCACTTCATATTTGGATGATCTCTCCAGCCCGGATTGTAGGTGTTAGAGAATGGCTCATGCCTTGGTTAATTTTGGCTTTGATATCTTATGGCATTAGCACTTTCCCATCTTCCATTCTCTATTAATTGAGGACATTGATCAGTGGAATGTCCTTGCATAGTGCACACGCCACAAGCACTTGCTCCTTGTACTTTGGATCCATCAACAACCTGTGATAGAAGAACATAAAGATTAACCATTTGAGATTGAAGTTCGGAAACTGCACTTACCTCATTCACTTGGGATTTCCGTGGGGGGAGGGTCCCTTTGTCTAACTCCTTCGTATTGTTGTGCATTCAAGGCTCAATTGGCTATTAGGATCTTGGCAGCAACTGGGGTTTTGTCAACCAAAGCACCATCTGCCGAAGCATTTAGCATTTGTCTTTCAATTGGAAGAAGTCATTCGTAAAAATATTGAATTAGAAGCTCTTCCTTCATTTGATGTTGTGGACAAGATGCAACTAAAGTCTTGAAACGCTCATAATACGCTGGAAAGGATTTTCCTTAGCCTTGTTGCATTCCACTAATTCTTTTCCTCAAAAGAATGACTCTTGAAGTTGGGAAGAATTTCTCTAAAAATACTTTCTTCATACTTTCCTAAGAAGTAACGGCTCCAGGTGCTAATTCAAAGAGCCAATCCTTAGCCTTTTCCAAAAGAGAGAATGGAAAGGCTTTCATCTTCAGAATATTGCCATCCAAGTTTATTGGTGTCATGCTCGAACATATCACTTTGAATTCCTTCAAATGCTTTTTCAAATCTTCCATGGACAGCCCATGGTATTTAGGAATATGATGCAGCAAACTAAACTTCAATTCAAACTCATTGGTCTTGCCTTGAGCTGCCCTAGGGTATTGAATGAAAATAAGCACGGCATTGTCCAATCCCAAGGCTGAAAGTTCCTTGATTGTTCGATTATCCACAGCCATGTCCTGTTCTTCCTCCTCTCTTCTTCCAATTCGGATTTAGAGCTAGAACTAGGTGGGTTGGGTTCTGGTTGCTTGCTCTTCCTTCTCAAAGTTCATTCAAAATAGTCGTCAAACTCCAATATATGTGCATTAACATGTTGAGAACGTTGAGTCATAAGCTAGTACCTAAAACAAAGAAACTAACACACAAATTAAACTCTCTTTTAGATAATTGTAGTATGCATAAGTATGGATCGTTCTAGGATGGGATTAGGAGGGATGCTAATCTACACTAATTAGACTCAAAAACATAAAACTAAGCTAAACTAACTCAAAACAAACAAAATTGACTGAAATAACTCAAAACAAGCACTAAGGGGTGATTTGGACGAAAATCTAACTAAATTGACTCAAAACATGAAAGGGGTGTTTGTTTGGACGAAAATTGACTTAAAACTAATAGGTTGCAAAACTAAGTAAAGGTTGCACGAAATTAAGGTGACTTACGGGGTGAAAGGCTAGCTAGAGGATTCTTTTCCACACATGAACCATATGTATACAAATTGATTTCCAATTATTATTCCTATAAACCATGACTGACAATGCCCCAAATTAATCGTGAACTACACAAATTAACCATCAAATTTTCCTAAATTCATTGAATTGGACTCAGAGACACAATCAAATTATTCTTATCAAGTTCCCTATATGAACAACATGATAGAGATACATATCAAAGATCTTTAAGTTCTATGAAAATCATAAGCATTGACAAGGCATTCGTAACTATGAACTGCATGATACTCCTACCAGGAATTTACTTAACATAATCATGACTAGTGATTTCCACTACTTATAAATATAAGTTCATAACTATTAGGTGAAACTCCCTTATAGTTTAGCATCAAATTCATGCATGCAAACTAAGTATGCATCCTTAATCAACATACAAGAATAAGTTATCAATCAAATAGATAAGTAAATTGCATTCACAATTTATGAAACAATAACTGGATGTAATCAATTCATATCACATATATCTTCATGGCTTTGAATTCACCTCTAGCTAAAACGAAATCAGTTCCACATGTTTGCAATTAAACAAAGACAATCTAATTTAAACATTGAACTAAAACTAAGGATAGGAAGAACCCAAAAATGCTCCAGCACTCCAATGGCCTTAGATGGCAAGTCACGGCACAAGTCCTTCTTGTTCTTCCTTCCTTGCAAAGCTACGGCACTCTTTATATTTTATCTCTGAAATTCTCTCTAAAACTCTCCCCTTATGCAGTAGATGTGTGGTGTAGTTATAAGGCTAGGGGCATGGCAAAGGCTGTCAAGGAGAAGGATTACATGGTACAAACCAAGAAGGTAAAGGACTAGGGTGTTGCGGCAGATTCCTAGGGGAAAAAGGTTAGCTTGTGCGGCACAAATCTAGGGCAGAGGATAGGGCTTCTAGAACCAGATATTTAGGTGATTTAATGTGAAATTGATTCCCCCTTGCAGCTGGAATTAAGGTAAGATAAGATTAGGATATGATAAGATAAAATAAGGGTAGTTTGGATAAGGTTTAGATAAACCAGGGCTGGATAAGGTCTCCTTGTTTTCAGATGATTGCAAGCCCTAATAAATTCTCCCTAATTCCTTGCATATTGCTAGCACCTTGTAAGCACCAAAAATGTCCATTCCTTATGCTCCATACGTAAGCTATCCATTCCAGCCCAAAACTGCTCCAAATTACTCCAAAATGCCATTTCTTGTCACCTTTGCCAATTGGACCTACGAACACACGAAAATAGCTTAAATTACTATAATAACTAGAAACTAACTAAATAAATGCAAAGAAACAAGCTAAAAAAATCGCATAAATATGCTTTTATCAATTTGTAACTATGAACTGCATGATACTTGTACCAGGAATTTACTTAACACAATCATGACTAGTGACTTTTTACTACTTGTAAATATAAGTTCATAACGATTAGGTGAAATTCCCATATATTCTAGCACCAAATCCCTGCATGCAAACTAAGTGTGCACCTTTAATCAACACATGAGAACAAGTTCTTAATAAAACAGATAAGTAAATCGCATTCATGTTTTATGAAACAATAACTAGATGTAATCAATTCATATAAAACATATGTTCATTGGTTCGAATTCACCTCTAGCTAAGAAGGAATTTAGTTACGCATGTTCATCATAACTAAATAAAAACAATCTAATTTAAACATTGAAATCAAGTAAGGAAACAAAGAACTCTGAGAAACTCTAGCAATGGCAGAATCGGCATAATCCTTAGGTGGCAGAATTGGCTCCTCCTCTCCTTCCAAAGCTGCGGCACACTTTGTTTATTTATATTTTTCTCTCTAAAACTCTTCCTTGAGTTCTGTGGCAATGGTGTGCATTTATAGGGCAGACACACAACATTGTTTGTGGAGGAAAAGGATTAGGGCATGGCACAATTCTAGGAGAAAAGGAATTAAATTGTTTGCATGATTTCAGGACTTCTAGAATAAGATATGCATTGTTAAAACATGATAAGAACTCCTAAATTCATATGGGAAGGATTTAGAATAGGATAAGGACTCCTTTTGCAGCTGGAGATGAGTTTAGATAATGTTGGATTAAATAGGATAATGTTTGGATAATATGGAATAAGATAAGATAAGACTGGAAAATATAGGATAAGTGGCAAGAAAAGGCAATTTGGAGCATTTTAGAGCAGTTTTTGGCTTGGAATGGATAACACATGCATGGAGCGAGGTGGATGTACGTTTTTGAAGATCAAAAAAAGCTAGGAATGTGCAAAAGAGTTGAAGAAATTAATTCAAGACATAGAAGATAAGGAATCAGCTAAGGAGAAGGAACATTATCCAAAACTTTATCTTATCTTATCATAACTTTATCTTAATCCTATTCTACCTAAATTCTAGCTGCAAAGGGGAGTTATTTTCATATTAGGACATCTAAAAATTTGATTTCTAGAAGGCCTTACTTTTTAGTTATTTTCATATTAGGGCATCTAAAAACCTGATTTCTAGAAGGCCTTACTTTTTCCTAAAACGGCGCTGCATACCTTATCATCTGCCCTTCTAGAAACTTGTCACAATACCCCCTTTCTAGAAGCCTAGAAATCTGCCGCACCTGGATCCTTGTCCCTGTTGGTTTGTGTTCTGCAATCCCTTTCCAACACAACCTTCGGAGTGCCAAATCCTTCTCCAAAACTACCTTGTGCCGTGTGCCATCAACATATAAATACACCACAATGCCGCACCATTCAGAGGACCACACACAAGAGCCTAAAATGAGAAAAACACACTTGTGCCGCAACTTTGCAAGAAATGAGAAGAAGAAGCTTGGAGTAGTGCCTACCATTCAAGAGAGGAAATTGGCTCTGCACGGAATGCGATATTTAATTTTAGTAGGATAAATAAGGATTTGGTTTTTAATTGCATGACTATTAAAGAAAGTTACAAATATGGATGGAAGTTTGATATGCTCTTTGGTTTATGCTTAGTTGTAGTTGTCATTTATGAATTCACATGTAATCACACAGAGAAAAAATCAGTTTTTGTAACATGCTTGAAGGAAGAAACTCAAACTAACGCTACAACGACTTGAGCCTATACTTTATTTGGAGAGTTATTAATCTTAATGATTTTGTTTTCTAAAGTCATTGCATGATCTCATTATTTCATTGCTTAGTTGCTACTTAGAATGTGTTTTCATCCAAATACTAGAACTCATGCCCGTTTCATTCAAAGCATAAAATTGATTGCATAACAAATAACAAGATGAAGTTGTTTAGTTAAACCAGAGCCAAAAGGCCTTACCCTTTGCATATGTATTGTAGGTTTAATCTCGTTGAGCCTTAGTTAGCCTATTTTCTTTGTTAGCCACATTAGTCTTACCTTGCCTAGAATAGGACTATCCATGCCCTTGTTCTTAAAGAATAGTGAAGCATGACTTAGAGAGAATTCCTTTTGATCAATATTATGCAAAAAAACAAGTGTGGGGTGATAGGAGCATATTTAGGCGACTTAGTTAGCTTGTTTTCTTACATTTATGTTGTTAGTTCATAGTTATTTTAGTATTTTAAGCTATTTTCGTGTGTTTATAGGTTCATATGGCTAAAGTAGAAAGAAGGTGCATTTTGGAGCCTTTTGGAGCAAAATTGGACTTAATATAGCATATGCTTGGAGCAAAAGGAATGGACGAAATTGAAGACCTAAAGATGTTAGGATTCCTAATCAAAGAAGGATTCCTAGCCAAAGAAGGTTTCCTACTTGAAGTAGGAAAGTTAAGCCAAGGTTTCCTATTTTGGTTTGACCTTTCCTAATCCTAAAAGCCCCTAAGTTCCAGCAACATTGAGGACTCTTATGCATTTTAGGACACAAACTAAACCTTCCTTACACCCTTATTGCCCTTGCCGTGCCTGAACCTGCCCTTTCCTTGCCGTGCAAGGGGAGTGTTTATTCCCTATTTTGTGTAATAAGATCACATTCCTCTTTCACCCTATTCAATGCCGCACCTTACATTCCTATTCTATCCTAAATCCTTGCATAATTTTAGCCTTAAATCACATTCCTTCCCTATCCTTCCTTGCCGCAAATTCCTTCCCTTTTTCCCTTTGGATTTTTGATTTTAAGTCTCCTTTTCCTTATGGATTTGGGGTCTAAATCTTTCCTAAACTATGTAATAAAAGTTAAGATCCTTTCTGTCAAATAAATAGCCTTTGCTGGACCCATTGAGAACCCTATTCACTCACTCACACAATCTGCCATCCTTCATCCTGACCACCAACCTTTGCCGCAGCCTTCATCTGATCTTACACCATTCCCATACTTCCATACCTTCAACCACACACCCATACACCATTCCTATCCCTTGCCGCACTCCCCTACCAACCTAAATCCATTCCTAACCCAGAAACACATCCAAAATCACCCCTAAACCCTTGTGTCGCAGCATAGCAAGGAAGAAGAAGAGAAGAAGAAGCCTAGGACGTTTTTGCATTCAAGTTGGAGTGTTGGAACGTTTTCAGGTGTAATCTATCTTTTTTTTTCAATGTTTAATTCAAGTTTTCTTTGTTTTGTTGTGAACATGAGAGGCTAAACCCATTTTAGCTAGGCGAGGCTTTGAAACCGTGGTTATGTTTATGATATGAATTGATTAATTCCAGTTGTGATTTCATAAATTGGGAATGTAATTTACTTAACCGTTTGATGGATAACTTATTCTTGTATGTTGATTAAGGAAGCCTACTTAATTTGCATGCTTGAATTTGGTGCTCGAATATAAGGGAGTTTCACATAATCGTTACAAACTTATATTCACAAGTAGTTAAGGTTGTTTTCACAATCATGTTAAGTAAATTCCTAGCATGAGTATCATGATGTCATAGTTACAAGTGCTTTGTCAATACTTATGATTTTCATAGAACGTAATGATCTTAGATTGTATCTCTATTATGATGTCATGTAGGGAACTTTTGAAGAATGCTTTGGGTTGTCGAATGATGTCATCCAATCCAATAACTAAAGGAGAATCTGAGGGTTAATTAGTGATGTCACAATTAATCTGGAGTGTTGAGGTTCATGGTTTATCGAAAAAGCAACTGGAAATCAATTTGTATTTGAATGTATCATGTGTGGAAAAGAATCCTCTAGCTAGCTAATCATCCATAGTTTTTCCCAAATTCGTCTAAACCTTGTTTAAGTCTTTTAGTTACTTGTTTTTATCTTAAATTCGTCAAAAACCCAATCCCCTTTACTTTGTTGAGTCAAATCTGTCCTATTGTGAGTTTTTAAGAATTTTGAGTCAAAACCAATTCTATTTTCGTCCAAATTAAGTCCTAGAGTCTAGTTTGAGTCTATTTGATTGTTTTGTGTTGTTTTGAGTCTTTTGAGTTTGTTTTGACTCATACAAGTTTAGTTAAGAGTCTTTGAGTTTGTTTAAGTGTTTTTAAGCATATTTTTGTATATTTGAGTCAGTTTTCATTAGATTAGCAATCCCTCATAATCCTCGGCCTAGAACGATCCCTACTTATATCTTTACTACAATTGTCAAAAAGAAGGTTTAATTTGAGTGCTATTATTTATCACATCATGGGGGGAAGGTTTTTCCATTGGAAATCTATAAGGTTGTACGTTTAGTGTGCCAAAGAAAGAAAAGGGCACGGAAAAAAAAACGGTTAAAAAGAGAAAAAAAGAAGAAGAATAAGTTGAGAAAAGAAAGGAAAAGAGTTGAGAAATAAGTGAGAATGAACTCACAAGTATTGGTTGTTGAAGAAAGGGTCCAAAGTGTGAATCTGGCCGTAAGTGTTGTGTGAACCTCCCATGGTTGTTTAAAGTTGATTTCTACATTCAAAAATGAATTCGAAGTGTTTATTTCATTACTTTGCTTACTATCACTTTAAGAACTTTTGTTTATCCTTACCTTTCTTTGTTAGCCAATACCTTAGCCCCGTTACAACCCTTAGACTTCTATCTTGATTGTTATGTTTTTCAATATGTGGAGTTTAAAATTGGTACAAGCATATGGTATCCCTGGTTCTCGCTTCTAAGTAGTGGCATTCCGTTCATGAGATCTTATACATGTTGTATTAATAATTCCATTAAGTGCCTTCTTTGTTATAACATATGCGAGTGCTAGTCTACATGTTTACATCAATCTTCTCACATATACCTAGTGTAGTCAGAAAATCTGTGTGAAAATAGAGAGTATATCTGGTGAGGAATTGAGGGATTCTCTAAGGCATGTTACTACATTCAAAATGTTGTTTTAATTGATTAAATGCGAGCTAGCGAATGATGGCTGCGGTTAAGTGTATACTTAAGAGTAAAGATGGCTAAAATCTAGAAAGTGATTTTTAGCATGTCATGTTTAATTGGAAATCCCTGAGGCAATTGTTGGAAGGTTTTATGTTGTGTTTTGTTTTCTTTGTCTTGGTCGGGGACTAGTAAAAGCTAAGTGTGGAGGAATTTGATCGGAGCATATTTATGCGACTTTTTTAGCTTGTTTCTTTGCATTTAGTGAGTTAGTTTTTACTTATTAGAGTGTTTTAAGCTATTTTCGTGTATTTGTAGGTCCATTTGGCAAAGGTGACAAGAAAAGGAAATTTGGAGCATTTTAGAGTAGTTTTGGGCTTGGAATAGATAGCACATGCATGGAGCAAGGGGGATGGACGTTTTTGAAGATCACAAGGTGCTAGTAATGTGCAAGGAATCAGGAAGAATTAATTAAGGCTTGGAATCAACTGAAAACAAGGAGACCTTATCCAATCTTATCTTATCCAAACCTTATCCAAATTAAACTTATCTTATCTTACCTTATCTCTAGCTGCAAGGGGGATTCCTTATCATATTAAACCACTTCTTATCTGATTTCTAGGAGTCCTAAAACAATGCTAAGAGCTAATCCTTTTCCTCCACAAACAATGCCGTGTATCTTCCCTATAAAATGCACACCTTTGCCGCATAATTGAAAGGAGAGCCTAAGAGAGAATTTTTAGAGAAAAATACAAAGAGTGCCGCAACAAGGAAGGAAGGAGAAGAAAAAACTTGGTGATGTGACCTGCAATCTGCCATTGGAGTGCTGGAGCATTTCTAGGTGTATTCTATCCTTAGTTTTAGTCCAATGTTTGTTTTAATTTGGTTTTCAATTATGATGAACATGTGGAACTAATTTCTTTTTAAAGCCATGGACATATGTTTTATATGAATTGATTTCCTCCAGTTATTGTTTCCTAAAACATGAATGCAATTTACTTATCTATTTGATTGATAACTTATTCTTGTATGTTGATTAAGGGTGCACACTTAGTTTGCATGCATGAATTTGATGCTAAAATATAAGGGAATTTCACCTAATTGTTATGAACTTATATTTATAAGTAGTAGAAATCACTAGTCATGATTGTGTTAAGTAAATCCATGGTAGGAGTATCATGCAGTTCATAGTTACGAATGCCTTGTCAATGCTTATGATTTTCATAGAACTTAATGATCTTTGATATGTATCTCTATTATGCAGTTCATATAGGGAACTTGACAAGAATAATTTGATTGCATCGCTGAGTCCAATTTAATGAATTTAGGAAAATTTGATGGTTAATTTGTGCAGTTCACGGTTAACTTGGGGCATTGTCATTCATGGTTTATTGGAATAATAATTGGAAATCGATTTGTATGCATATGGTTCATGTGTGGAGAAGAATCCTCTAGCTAGCCTTTTACCCTTTAATTCACTCAATTTCATACCATACTTAATTTGTTTATGCAATTTACTTAGTTTTAGTTAAATTCGTCAAAACAACCCCCATTTAGTAATCTAAGTCTTTTTAGGCTAATTTTCGTTCAAACTTCTTTTTAGTTCATATTTTGAGTCAATTTAGTTAGATTTTCGTCCAAATCACTCCTTAGTGCTTGTTTTGGGTTATTTGAGTCAATTTTGTGTTATTTGAGTTAGTTTAGGTTGTTTTGAGTTGTTTAAGTTTAGTTTTCTGTTTTTAAGTCTAGTTTAGTGATTTAGAGTTTAATTTGTGTAGATTAGCAGCCCTTGTAATCCCCGGCCTAGAACGATCTCTACTTTCACATACTACAACTATAAAAAAAAGGTTTAATTTGTGTGCTATTTTCTATCACATCAGCGGCGTCTCAATTGCACATTCATGAACTCCGATCGCGTCTTGATAGGAGCATATTTATGCGACTTAAATGGCTTGTTCTTGTACATTTGCGTTATGTTTCTTTAGTTATTTTAGTTCTTTATGCTTCTTTTGTGTGTTTTCAGGTTCTAAGGGCAAAGTATGCAAAAGGATGCCTTTTGGAGCCTTTTGGAGCAAATTAGAGATTGGAATGGATATCATATGCTTGGAGCCAAAAGGATGGACGAAATTGAAGACTTGAAGTAGGAAAGTTAAATCCTAAAAAGACCTCATGTTTGAGCATCATTGAAAACTCCTACGCATTTTAGAACACAAAAACAACATTCCTAGCAACCTTAGGACATTGTCGTGTGTTTCCTTGTGTCTCCCTTCCTTGCCATGCAAGGAAGGGCTTTGTTCCCTATTTTAAATACTTAAACACTACCACTTATCATTCACCACATATCATTCACCACTTATCATATCATACATTCATTTATCACTTATCATAATCATTCACTTATCACTTAACATATCATACACTTATCACTTATCACTCATAATCACCTACAACATCCACCTACTTCACCTACAACATCCACCTACTTCACCTACAAATGACATAGCCATATGTTCCCTCCACTACTCCTATAAATACCCTTGCATTCATTCATTAAGGAACATCTCATTTCATACACTTCACACAACACAAACACAACCCTTGTGCCGCAAATCCCCTTCCATTTCTGTGCAGTTTTTCTCCTCCATTGCAGCCACTATCCAACCACTTCCCATCCCTCCAAAACACTTCACATAATCCCCAAAGCTCACCTTAGACCTTGTGCTACAACAACGAGGAAGAAAAGAGTGCTTAAACGTTCATACAATTCAAGTTTGAGTTGTTGGAATATTTAGGTGTTTCTTTGATTTCAAAGTTTAAATTTAATTCTCTTTGTTTTGTACGTATGAGAATGGAAGATAAGAGTGCCTAAACGTTCATACAATTCAAGTTTGAGTTGTTGGAATGTTTAGGTGTTTCTTTGATTTCAAAGTTTAAATTCAATTCTCTTTGTTTTCTACGTATGAGGAATGGAAGAGAAGAGTGCCTAAACGTTCATACAATTCAAGTTTGAGTTGTTAGAATGTTTAGGTGTTTCTTTGATTTCAAAGTTATGAGGAACTAAACCCCCTTTAGCTAGGGGGTGATTCGAAACTATGTTTATATTTGCAATATGAATTGATTAACTTTCGTTGGAATTTCATAAGTTGTGGATTCAATTTGTTTAACCGTTTGATTGATAACTTATTTATGAATGTTTATTAAGAATGCGCGCTTAATTTTCATGCATGAATATGACACTAGAATATAAGTGAATTTCACCTAATCGTTATGAACTTATATTCACAAGTAGTGGAGGTTGCTTATAAACAATCGCGTTAAACGAATTCTTGGCATAAGTTTCATGCGTATTCCATAGTAACGAATGCCTCGTTGATGTTTATGATTTCCGTTGAACTTCATGATCTTTGTTGAATGTCTCTATCATGCGTATTCCATAGTTAGGGACTTTGATTAAGAATAATTTGGTTGTAATGCGTATTCCATTCAATCCAACGAATCTAGGGAAATCTGAAAGTTAATTTAAGCGGACCTAATTAACTTGGAGCATTGAGTTTCATAATTTATCGAAAGACCAACTGAGAATCAATCTTGTATGCAAGTGTAACATGTGTGGAGAAGAACCCCTTGGCTATTCCATCATCCATATTTTATTCACATTCATATTTACATTCTGTTTTAATTGCAATTTGTTCATTTAGTTTAATTTTGTCAAAACCTAAATCCCCCTTTACTTTAATGTCAATTTAGTTAGAAATCAATTTAGTTTGTGTTTTTAAGAGTTTTGAGTCTTTTGAACTTGTTAGAATCTGTTTAGTTTATGTTTTAAAGTATTTTTGAATTCCTTGAGTCTAGTTTAGTGTTTTATATTGTTTTTACGTTTTTAAGTCAGTTTCCAAGAGATTAACAATCCCTCCTAATCCCCGGTCCAGAACGATCCCTACTTGCACCTATACTACAATTTGACAAAAAGAGGGTTTAATTTGTGCGCGTATAATACTGCCATCAATTTCGCAGGGATTGCAAAATCAAAACAACCGGATAGCAAATAACGAGAAGGAGATGATGGATATGAAGAAACAAATAGGGCAGATTTCTGAGTTCCTTGGACAGATTAGAGAGCAAGGAAAGCTTCCTAGCTCAACCACAGTCAATCCAAAGGGAGGATTCGAATCCGCCAAAGCCATCACCCTAAGGGGTGGAAAAGAAGTTGGGACCGAGCCAAACAATCCCAAATCTACCCAGAAAGTAGATGAAGAGACGACACAACCTGAGGCAGATCACCCTAACTCGGCCAAATCAGGTAATTTAAGTTCAAATTCATGTACTTCACGTCCTAATCTGCCCAATGTACCTTTTCCTAGCAGGTTCATGCAAGAAAAAAAGGAAGAAAGCGAGAAGGACATTCTTGAAACGTTCCGGAAGGTGCAAGTGAACATACCGCTTCTCGATGCAATCAAACAGGTTCCAAAGTATGCTAAATTCCTCAAGGACCTATGCAATACAAAGACAAGAAGGGCAAACAAAGAGGTAGTGAAGGTAAGCGAGAATGTGTCCGCTGTTTTGCAATGTAAACTGCCTACCAAGTGCAAAGACCCCGGTAGTTTCACGATTCCTTGTGTGATTGGACATAATCGTTTTGAACATGCCATGCTTGATTTAGGTGCATCCATAAATGTCATGCCTTATTCTATTTATGCATCTATGAATTTGGGTGAATTAAAACAAGATGGTGTAATTATACAATTGGCCGATCGTTCTAACGCGTATCCAAAAGGAGTTTTGGAAGATGTGCTTGTGCAGGTGAACCATTTAATTTTTCCGGCTGATTTCTACGTCCTAGACATGGAGGATTCAGCCCATTCTACATCTTTGCCGATTCTCCTTGGTAGGCCATTCATGAAGACGGCCCGAACGAAGATTGATGTATACAAAGGCACCTTGACAATGGAATTCGATGGGGAAGTGATTGATTTTAATATTTCTGAAACTATGAGATATCCCGTTGATGACCATTCTTGTTTTTCCATTGATGTTATCGATTCTTTGGCGCAGGTATACCTTGAAGAATTGAACGAGGACGCCCTGGAAACAACCATCACTAAGGCCATAGAGTGCAAAAATGAAGGATTTGGGCCAATGCAAGGCCACGGCAAGGAGGAGGAATTCTTTGCCATGGGTTCTAGTGAAGAAATAATTGAGGTTGTGGTAGCCCTTGAGTCATTGCCACAACAATATGGTAAGGTTCCACTCTCACTTTCAAATTCAGTTTCCACTAAGATGCTACCTTCTGTTGTTCAGGCACCATCGCTTGAACTTAAGCCGTTGCCGGACCATTTGAAGTATGTGTTTTTGGGAGAAGGCGAAACATTGCCCGTCATCATTTCATCAAGTCTCACGGCAATGGAGGAGGAGAAGCTTGTGAGGGTGCTGCGAGAACACAAAACGGCCATAGGGTGGACTTTGGCCGACATTAAAGGAATAAGCCTTACCACATGCATGCACCGTATACTTCTTGAGGAGGGGACTAAGCCATCCCGAGAGGCTCAACGCCGTCTCAACCCTCCGATGATGGAAGTGGTGAAGAAGGAAATAATCAAGCTTTTGGATTGCGGAGTGATCTACCCTATCTCCGATAGCCGTTGGGTCTCTCCAGTTCAAGTCGTTCCTAAGAAGTCCGGAGTAACTGTTATCAAGAATGATGAGAATGAGCTCGTACCTACACGCATTCAGACTGGATGGCGAGTATGTATCGATTACCGGAAGCTAAATGCCATGACTAGGAAAGATCACTTTCCTTTGCCATTCATCGACCAGATGCTCGAAAGGTTAGCCGGTCATGCCTTTTACTGTTTTCTTGATGGATACTCTGGATATAACCAAATTGTGATAGCCCCGGATGATCAAGAGAAGACCACATTCACATGTCCCTTTGGAACATTTGCTTATCGTCGCATGCCATTTGGCTTATGCAACGCACCGGCCACTTTCCAAAGGTGTATGGTAAGTATATTTTCCGATTTTGTTGAAAAGATCATTGAGGTTTTCATGGATGATTTCAGTGTGTTTGGGAGTTCATTTGATAATTGCTTAGATAATCTAACCTTAATTTTGAAACGATGTGTTGAAACTAACCTTGTCTTGAATTGGGAGAAATGTCACTTTATGGTGAAACAAGGTATAGTTTTAGGACATATTGTTTCAGAAAAAGGAATTGAAGTAGATAAATCAAAAATAGACCTTGTACGTCACTTACCCTCTCCTACTTCGGTTAGAGAGGTACGTTCGTTTCTTGGCCATGCAGGGTTCTATAGGCGTTTTATCAAGGACTTCTCCAAGATGTCCAACCCTCTTTGCCGATTGCTTCAAAAAGATGTGCCATTCAAGTTTGATGAAGAGTGTAATTCGGCATTTAACCAACTCAAGGAGAAGCTAGTCTCGGCCCCCATTATTGTACCTCCAGATTGGAGCCTTCCGTTCGAGCTCATGTGCGATGCATTCGACTATGCATTAGGAGCTGTTCTAGGACAAAGAAGAGACAAGCGGCCGCATGTCATATACTATGCCTCTCGGACTCTCAATGATGCCCAATTGAACTACTCCACGACGGAAAAAGAACTTCTAGCTGTGGTTTTTGCTTTAGATAAATTCCGTTCATATTTAATTGGTACTAAAGTAATCGTTTATTCTGATCATGCAGCTTTGAGGTACTTGATCACGAAAAAGGAAGCAAAGCCGAGGCTTATCCGTTGGATTCTTCTTCTTCAAGAATTTGATATTGAAATCCGGGATAAGAAAGGAAGCGAGAATGTAGTGGCTGACCATTTAAGCCGAATGATCCACGAGGAGCATGAACATGCCGTACCTATCCCTGAAACTTTTCCCGATGAGCAGCTGCTATCCATTGAGGTAAGTGAACTATGGTATGCAGATTTAGTGAATTACTTGGTGGCTAAACAATTTCCAAATGAACTAAACAAGCACCAACGTGATAAGCTTAAAAATGATGCACGTTTCTATGTTTGGGATGACCCTTATTTGTGGAAGTATTGCTCAGATCAAATTGTACGTAGATGTGTGCATGATTCTGAATTTCACTCAATTCTAAGCTTTTGTCACACATATGCATGTGGTGGTCATTTTGGCACACAACGCACTGCCCTCAAGGTTCTAGAGTGTGGTTTTTATTGGCCGACTATATTTAGGGATGCTAGAACCTTTTGTATGTCTTGTGATCGTTGCCAACGAATGGGTAACATAGGTACCAAGGACCAAATGCCGCAAACCCCTGTCTTTAATGTTGAAATTTTTGATGTTTGGGGCATTGATTTCATGGGCCCTTTCCCTCCATCTTATGGTTTCACTTATATCTTGCTAGCCGTTGATTATGTTTCTAAATGGGTGGAAGCAAAAGCCACCCGTACTAACGATTCTAAGGTGGTTGCAGATTTCGTGAAAACTAACATTTTTGCTAGGTTTGGAATGCCGAGAGTAATCATAAGTGATGGAGGGTCTCACTTTTGCAATCGGACCATTGAGGCGTTGCTAAGAAAGTACCATGTCAACCATAAGGTCTCCACACCTTACCATCCTCAAACAAATGGCCAAGCCGAGGTGTCTAACCGAGAAATCAAACAAATTTTGGAGAAGACCGTTGGACCAACAAGGAGGGATTGGAGCTTACGTTTAGATGATGCACTGTGGGCATATCGTACGGCATACAAAACACCCATTGGGATGTCACCTTTTCGGCTCGTCTATGGTAAGCCATGTCATTTGCCCGTAGAGTTAGAGCACAAGGCACATTGGGCCGTGAAGACTTTCAACATGGACATAGATGCAGCGGGAGTTCATAGGAAGCTCCAATTGAATGAACTTGAGGAGATTCGGAATGAAGCCTATGAGAATGCCCGGATGTACAAAGCCAAGACCAAAGCATTCCATGATAAAATGATTCGAACCAAGACCTTCACAGTTGGGCAGAAAGTGTTACTTTTCAACTCTCGCCTACGTTTGTTTCCTGGTAAGTTGCGTTCTAAATGGATTGGTCCGTTTGTTGTTACTAATGTTTTCCCTCATGGTGCAGTGCAAATCAAAAGTTCAAGGACGCAGCAAGAATTCAAAGTGAATGGGCATCGATTGAAGCCCTATTACGAGATGTTTGAGGAGCATGTCGTGGAGGAGGTACCCCTCCATGCCGTGGAACCTAGTCAAGCTTAAACGGAGGTACCGTCCGGCTGCAAGACGTAAAAGCAAGCGCTACTTGGGAGGCAACCCATGCATTCAACAAAGGAAGACTTAGAAAGCACTCCAAATCCAGATTCCTAAAAAAAAAAAAAAACTCTTCTCTTTGTTGCTATTTCGTTTCTGCCTTGTTAGGTTGTTTAGTTGTTATTGTTTGTTTGTTTATTAATTGTGTGAGTCTATGATTGTAACATTGAGAAAATGTTTGATTTATTGATAGGCACTGCTAAACAAAGAAAGATGGTGCTTCACAAAGGCGAATGTTTAGGTGTTTCTTTGATTTCAAAGTTATGAGGAACTAAACCCCCTTTAGCTAGGGGGTGATTCGAAACTATGTTTATATTTGCAATTTGAATTGATTACGTTTGGTTGGAATTTCATAAGTTGTGGATTCAATTCGTTTAACTGTTTGATTGATAACTTATTTATGTATGTTCATTGAGATTGCAAGCTTAATTTTCATGCATAAATATGACGCTAGAATATAAGTGAATTTCACCTAATCGTTATGAACTTATATTCACAAGTAGTGGAGGTTGCTTATAAACAATCGCGTTAAACGAATTCTTGGCATAAGTTTCATGCGTATTCCATAGTAACGAATGCCTCGTCGATGTTTATGATTTCCGTTGAACTTAATGATCTTTGTTGAATGTCTCTATCATGCGTATTCCATAGTTAGGGACTTTGATTAAGAATAATTTGGTTGTAATGCGTATTCCATTCAATCCAACAAATCTAGGGAAATCTGAAAGTTAATTTAAGCGGACCTAATTAACTTGGAGCATTGAGTTTCATAATTTATCGAAAGACCAACTGAGAATCAATTTTGTTTGCAAGTGTAACATGTGTGGAGAAGAACCCCTTAGCTATTCCATCATCCATATTTTCATCACATTCATCTTTACTATCTGTTTTAAATTATAATCTGTCCGTTTAATTTAATCTCGTCCAAACACAATCCCCCCCATCTTTTGTTAAGTCTTAATCATTTGATTTGTCTTATTTTATGTTTTTAAGTATTTGGAGTCTTTTGAACTTGTTTTGAGTCTTTTAGTTTGTCTTAGTGTTTTAAAAGTTAGTTTTATTTATTTGAGTCAAGTGTTTAGCATCCCTAGTTAATCCCCGGTTAGAACGATCCCTACTTACATCATTACTACAATTGTCACAAATAGGGTTTAGTTTGTGTGCGTATAAAAATCGCATCAAATTTTGGCGCCGTTGCCGGGGATTAGCAACTTTGCTAATCCCTTGGTTCTTTTCTTTTTTTTGGTTTAGTTGTTTTCGTTTTAGTTTCTAACTTAGTGTTGTTTTCTTTGTTTGTTGTTACTTTTGATATTTGATTTAGTTCTCTTTCTTTGATTTTAGGTACTAGAGAAGTAAGATATGGATTTTGCTAGCATTCAAGCTCAATTGGCAAATCTTACTTCTAAATTGTCGCCGTATGCCGAAAGGACCACAATGCAGAGTGTCCCTACATTTGGTGCTTCATATAGGCAAGGATTTCAAGCCAATCAATGTCCACAAAGAGATTGGAGGGATCATTCAAACTCTATATGGTGGGAAGATCAACAAGTTCAACGTGAAGCATATTGGCAACCATATGAGGAGTTCTATTCAAGACCTATGCAGCCACCACAACTTCATATGCAATATGCTCAATTAAATTCAAGTTCGCCAATAGATTGTAATCAAATTCTTAATGAAATAAATTCTTTGGCGCAGGGGTCACAAAATCAAGCCAAGGAGGCTCAACAAGAAGCATATTGGCAACCATATGAGGAGTTCAATACAACACCTATGCAGCCACCACAACCTCCCCCACAACAATTCCAATCAAGTTCAAGTATGTCCATGGATAATGATAAAAATTTTCAATTACTAACCTCTTTGACGCAGGACGAACAAAATCAAGACAAGAAGTTGGGTAAATTGGACGAGCAATTTGGGCAGATTATGGAGTTCATGAAACAAATTCAAGAGCAAAGTGAACTCTCCAACTCAACTATTGAAAACTCGAAGGAAGATTTTGAAATCCATAATGCTATCACTTTGGGAAGTGCTATGGAGGTTGGAGCTGACCTAAAAATGTCCAAACATAGCCTAGAAGTGGATGAAGAGCTGCTAATTGAGGAGGAGGAAGAAGACATGCACACGGCAAGGGTAGAACAACCCTTGCCACAGCCCCCTAAGCCTTCTAAACCACCCACCACCAGTAAGGACGTCCCAATTCCATGTTATTCTGATGTTATTCCACCCAATGTCCCTTTTCCTAGCAGGTTTTTGATTCCCAACCAAGAAGAGAGTAAAAAGGACATCGTGGAAGCCTTCCCAAAGGTGCAAAATGCTATTCAAATTCTTGGTGCAACACAGCAAGTTTTAGATGGTGTTGAATTCTTCAAAGGACTTTGTACACCAAGAAGAATGATTCAAGAGAAGGTAGTGGCTGGAGAAGATGTAGAAGGCATCAAAGAGGACATATTTGAAACCACAATTCCCAA
Source organism: Pyrus communis (assembly GCF_041283825.1). NCBI lineage: Eukaryota > Viridiplantae > Streptophyta > Magnoliopsida > Rosales > Rosaceae > Pyrus > Pyrus communis. The sequence continues at coordinate 25,725,010 of NC_142569.1, forward strand.
GGAAGTTGGATTTTATGACACGGGACAAGTCATAACTTTCGAAGGGGTGTTTATTCTGGAGTTCATTTTGGAGCACACAGGTAAGCCGCCTCCCCGAATTTCAATTTTCTTTTATACTAACATGTGGTTAATGATTCAGGCACCCAATCTGGAATTTAAACTATTACCGGATCATTTCAAGTATCACCGCCCATTCAAAGATAAATTCCATGCCGTTTGATTTTATTTATGTAAAAAAAAAAAAAAAAAAAAAAAAAAAAAAAAAAAAAAAAATACTAAACATGGAGAAAGATGGAGCCTTCACAGAGGATGTTTACGTGAAGCCCCGCTACGAGGCGTCGAAGCAGAAGGAATAGAAGCGGAAGGCATAGGAGCGGAAGGCGCAGAAGCAGGAGGCATCGGAGCAGAAGCATTCCAGGCCTCAATACTTGGCCAAGCGCTGGATGACCCAGGAAAAAGGTGCCTCTGGAGACAAGCCGCAAGCCTTTGACGGTCACTGTGAATTCGACCCTCAGATTCTTGCAGCTCATCAAGCTTTCTCTTCATGCCCGACGAATAGTTATTTGCAAGCACATGCAAACTTCTATTCTCGTACTTAAGCTGCTGGATCTCTTACTTAAGACTCTCCACCTCTGCCATCAATGATTCCACCTGACGGGAGCGGGCAAGCAGGCGTTGGCCCATGTTGGACACAGAACTCGCACACTGAACACTAAGTGCGAGGGACTCTTGAACGGCCAACTCATCGGACCGTCCTGACAGCAGCCTACTATCTTTTGGAGTGAGGAGGTTCCTAGCTACTATTGTAGCTGTTGTGGCGTCCTGCATCACGGAGTCTTCACCTGTAAGAAGACCGTTAGAAGATAAGAAAGAAGGGCGCCATACGTTACCTTGACGCGGCGCGCCCGTATCACTGCTAAGGCTCAATTCCAAGCTAAGGTTCGATGAGTTTGCCATTTTTCAAAAGTGTTCAAAGAAAAGGGATGGAGTTAAATTTCAAAGGGCCGGAGTCGATCTTCAAGAATGGGAAATCTTCAGAGAGTGTTTGTTGTGGTGATCGATAGCTCAATAAAAAAGCCAAGGCGACGCGTCCACCGATTCAAAAAGCAGGAATTTCCGGCGTAATTTTGGCGACACTTTCTCGGCTTTTCAGAAGACGCGTTCAACTTTGTCAAAAGATTTCTTCTTTTGAGACAACACGTGGAGGCCATCACCGCAACTACATATCTTTAGCCGACAAGCGCAAAGTTCGGCGACGCTTTCTCTGCTTTTCAGAAGACGCGTGCAGCTTTGTCAAAAGGAGCCGCATCTGCACTACCACGTGTCGTTCAGAAAGCGAAGGGGCGTCGTTCAGAAATCGAAGGGGCACCTGCTCAGAAATCGAAGAGGCGTATTCAGAGATCGAAGAGGCGCCACTATTTCAAAAAGCCGGAATTGCGGGATCAAAACGTTTGTCGACAAGGGTAAAAAGTACCACCACTTGATATTATCTCTATATATGTCGACCTTCGTCTTTTATGGTAGGGCAAACCTGAAGAAAATGCCCAACTCTCCCTCACCTCTGAGGGCGCACTCCCAGCAAAGCCTTTCGAAATACTAAATTTTTTCTTCTTCCCCAAAGATGATACCAGATGCCTGGAGTAAAGATGACCCAGGAGGAAATACATGTGCTGATTCATGCACCGCTTCTTCAAAAGCAAAGGTATCTCATATCATCAAGGTCAAAAGCAAAAGTATCTCATATCATGCTCTTTCCCTGTCTTTTTCTTTGTCCTTGTTCTTACTCGCATGGCAAAGTAAAAGAAGCAATCAGCCGGCACTTGGAGTCAATCTTCCGATCTGGAGCCAACTGCCTGGAACCTATTCCTGATTGCTTACCTAGCGTTGCTCTCGAGTAGTCATCTTCAACGGTTGATACACTTCCGGAGAAGGGACCACTTCTGCAAAGGGGAGCGAGCAAGGCAAGTGAAAATGATACATTGAAGCATGTGGAGACAAACATAGGCTGAGTTATCCTCCAACCCTTTTCAATACGAATTGGAAAGATTGAACAAAGAAACAGATAAAAGGGATAAGCTCAGACCTTCGGGGGAGACCAAATGAACCATCATGCTGCCCAGTTCAAGAAGTAGCACAAAGGAAAATCAACGATGGGCGGAAACCAGTTCAAGAGTAAGCCTATGGAATCACAAAGATCAAAGCCTCAATGCAATCACCAAGGAGAAGAGGGAATTTACACTCCATAACCAGATTTGCGTCCCTAAACTCTTCTCTTTATTAATTACATTCTGCCATGTTTAGTATGTTTAAATGTTTTTTGTGTGTTTACTTATGTTTTGTGTGAACCATATGCTTAAAACATTGAGGACAATGTTTGATTTAAGTGTGGGGGGGTAACTAAGTTTATTTAATGCAAATTCGTGGGATTTTATCACCCATAACTTCAAATGTTGTTCCTTGCTGTTTTAAGGTGTTTTTAAGTTGTTTTAGAGTGTTTTAGTGTGTTTTGTTTTATAACTCCGAAAATCACATAAAAATTTGAAAAACTTGTTTTAAAAACCCTAAAAAGAGTGTTTTGAGTCGTTTTTGTGTGTTTGTGTCTTAGGGTACCTTCCAACACAATGATAAGGATTTGGTTTATAATTGCATGACGGTTAGAAAGAGTTATAAACATAGAGAAAAGTATGATTTACTCTTGGTATATGCTTGGTTATGGTTATAATGTATGACTTCACATGCAATCATAAAAGAAAAAAAATTCGTTTTTGTAACATGCTTGAAGGAAGGAACTCAAACAAACGCTACAACCCTGAGAGACTTGAGCCTATAACGTTCTTTGGAGAGTTTAATCTGTGATTTCTTGTTTTCTAAAGTCGTTGCATGATCTCATTATTCTTTGCTTGGTTACTACTTAGAAGGCGTTTCATCATATAGTTCCAAATGCTAGAACTCATGCCCATTTCATTCAAAGCATGTTATTGATTTGCATAACACATATTCAAGAAGAAGTTGTGTAGTGACCACCACCATAGCCAAATAGCCTTACTTCCCATACTTCGTATATGTTGTAAGTTTTAACCCCGTTGAGCCTTGTTTAGCCTTGTTTAGCCTTTATTCTTTGTTTACCCACATTTTCCTCACCTAGCCTAGTTTAGGACAATCCCCACCCTTGTTCTTAAAAGATAGTGAGCATGACTTAATTGAATTCCTTTTGAGTTACATTATGAAAGAAAATAAGTGTGGGGGAGAGAATGTTTAAGTGTTGATGTTTTGAGATTCAAAAAAAAAATGAAAGAATAAGTGATTGAAGAAAGGTTCCAAAACACCAATTCTGGGTGTAAATTGTCTAAACTCTCCCTTTTTGTTCAAAAGTTGAGTTTTCATTCAAAAGTGAATTCTAAGTTGATTCAAATGCTTTGCTCACTATTTCTTTAAAAACCTTTGTTTTCCATATCCCTTCTTTGTTATCCACATACCCCAAGCCCCGTTACAACCCTTGACTTCTATCTTGAGTGTTGTGTATTTCAATTTGTGGAGTTTGAACTTGGTATGGGCTTATGGTGTCACTGGTTCTCGCGTCTAAGTAGGAGCATTCCATTCATGAGATCATATCTAAACATGCTTATTAACTCCAGAAAATGCTTTCCTTATTATAACATATGTGAGTGTTCGTCTACATGTTTACATCAATCTTCTCACATATACCTAGTGTAGGGTGTGTAGTCAGAAAATCTGTGTGAAAAACGAGAGTACATCTAGTAAGAAATTGAGGGAATTCTCTAAGGCATGTTACTACATTCAAAACATGGTTTTAAATGCTTAATTGTGAACTAGTATGTGGTGACTATGAGTAAGAATGTACTTAAGTGTAAAGATGGCTCAAATCTGTGAGAATAATGATTTTTAATTTGTCATGTGCATTGGAAGTCCCTGATACGATTGTTGGAAGGTGTAGGTTGTGTTTTGTTCTTTTTGTTTTGTTTTTCTGTTTTGCTCGAGGACTAGCAAAAGCTAAGTGTGGGGGTATTTGATAGGAGCATATTTATGCGACTTAAATGGCTTGTTCTCGTACATTTACGTTATGTTTCTTTAGTTATTTTAGTTCTTTATGCTTCTTTTGTGTGTTTTCAGGTTCTAAGGGCAAAGTATGCAAAAGGATGCCTTTCGGAGCCTTTTGGAGCAAATTAGAGATTGGAATGGATATCATATGCTTGGAGCCAAAAGGATGGACGAAATTGAAGACTTGAAGTAGGAAAGTTAAATCCTAAAAAGACCTCATGTTTGAGCATCATTGAAAACTCCTACGCATTTTAGAACACAAAAACAACATTCCTAGCAACCTTAGGACATTGTCGTGTGTTTCCTTGTGTCTCCCTTCCTTGCCATGCAAGGAAGGGCTTTGTTCCCTATTTTAAATACTTAAACACTACCACTTATCATTCACCACTTATCATATCATACATTCATTTATCACTTATCATAATCATTCACTTATCACTTAACATATCATACACTTATCACTTATCACTCATAATCACCTACAACATCCACCTACTTCACCTACAACATCCACCTACTTCACCTACAAATGACATAGCCATATGTTCCCTCCACTACTCCTATAAATACCCTTAATGAATGAATGCAAGGGTATTTATAGGAGTAGTGGAGGGAACATATGGCTATGTCATTTGTAGGTGAAGTAGGTGGATGTTGTAGGTGATTATGAGTGATAAGTGATAAGTGTATGATATGTTAAGTGATAAGTGAATGATTATGATAAGTGATAAATGAATGTATGATATGATAAGGCCTTTAGGTCTTTTCTTCCTTATAAATACCCTTGTGCCGCACCCTTAGAAAGCTAATCCCCCTTTCTACACAACCTGCCTTCATTCACAAACACATCCAGCCTTGCCACAGCTTTCCATCCAAATTTCCACCATCCCTCGACTTCCAAACCTTCGTCCAAACCACCCTACACCACCACTAAGCCTTGCCGCACCACCATACCTCCATAAACCCAACTTAAACCCAGAAACTCATCCAAAAACCCACCTTAGCACTTGTGCCGTGACCTAGCAAAGAAGAGGAGAAAGAAGACGAAGCCTTGGACGTTATTGCATTCGAGTTGGAGTGTTGGAACGCTTCTAGGTGTAATCTATCTTTTGTTTTCAATGTTTAATTCTAATTTCCTTTGTTTCGTTATGAACATGAGAGGCTAAACTCGTTTTAGCCTAGGGATGCTTTAAACCCATGATTATATTTATAATATGAGTTGATAAATTCCAGTTGTGATTTCATAAATTGTGAATGCAATTTACTTAACCGTTTGATGGATAACTTATTCTTGTATGTTGATTAGGGGGGCCTACTTAATTCGCATGCTTGAATTTGGTGCTAGAATATAAGGGTGTTTCACATAATCGTTACAAACTTATATTCACAAGTAGTTACGGTTGTTTTCACAATCATGTTAAGTAAATTCCTAGCATACGTATCATGATGTCATAGTTACAAGTGCTTTGTCAATACTTATGATTTCCATTGAACGTAATGATCTTTGATTGTATCTCTATTATGATGTCATGTAGGGGACTTTTGAAGAATGCTTTGGGTTGTCGTATGATGTCATCCAATCCAATAACTTAAGGGAAATCTGAGGGTTAATTAGTGATGTCACGGTTAATCTAGGGTATTGAGGTTCATGGTTTATCGGAAAAGCAACTGGAAATCAACTTATGTTTGAATGTATCATGTGTGGAGAAGTGATGTGATATATAATAGCACACAAATTAAACCCTCTTTTTGACAATTGTAGTATAGATATAAGTAGGGATCGTTCTAGGCCGGGGATTAGGAGGGATTGCTAATCTACTCTAAACTGACTCAAAAACATAAAACTAAACTTAAAAACACTTAAATAAACTCAAAAGACTCTTAACTAAACTTATATGACTCAAAACAAACTTAAAAGACTCAAAACAACACAAAACAATAAAAAAGACTCAAACTAGACTCTAGGACTCAATTTGGACGAAAATAGAATTGGTTTTGACTCAAAATACTCAAAAACAGACAATAGCTCAGATTCTAACCTAATTGACACTTAAAACAAAGGGGGGTTTTGGTTTTGACGAATTTGAATTAAAACAAAACAGAAACTAAACTTAGACAAAGTTATGAACGAATTTGGGTATATGGATGGGTGATTAGCTAGCTAGAGGGTCCTTCTCCACACATGACACACTTGCATACAAATTGATTTCCAGTTGCTTTTCGATAAACCATGAACCTCAACACCCCAGATTAACCGTGACATCACTAATTAACCCTCAGATTTGCCTTAAGTTATTGGATTGGATGACATCATATGACAACCCAAAGCATTCTTCAAAAGTCCCCTACATGACATCATAATAGAGATACAATCAAAGATCATTACGTTCTATGAAAATCATAAGTATTGACAAAGCACTTGTAACTAAGACATCATGATACTCATGCTAGGAATTTACTTAACATGATTGTGAAAACAACCTTAACTACTTGTGAATATAAGTTTGTAACGATTATGTTAAACTCCCTTATATTCTAGCACCAAATTCAAGCATGCAAATTAAGTGTGCACCCTTAATCAACAAACAAGAATAAGTTATCCATCAAACGGTTAAGTAAATTGCATTCACAATTTATGAAATCACAACTGAAATTAATCAATTCATATTGCAAATATAATCATGGTTTCAAAGTCTCCTCTAGCTAAAACAAGTTTAGCTCCTCATGTTTACAAAACAAAGATAATTAATCTTAAACATTAAAAACAAAGATAGAATACACCTAGAAACACTCCAGGTGGCTCCTCCTTCCTTCCTTGCTGCCAACAATGGGGATTTGTGTGAATTTAGGCTCTTGAGGTGTGGTGTGAATTTGTGGTAGAGGGTGGTGGTTTTTGAGTGTTGTGGCATCAAGTATTTATAGGGTGAAGGGGAGGCACGAATTTGGGCTGAAAAGGAGATGAATTAGGACTCCAAATCACCAAAGAACAAGGATACTTTCAATCAGATTCCAAGGAGGACAAGGAATGGTCCTTGTGGCAGATTCTAGAACTTCTAGAAGGGTTACATGTGGCATAAACTTAATGCACGAAAATAGGGCTTCTAGAATTTGATATTTAGGTGATTTAATGTGAAAAGGAGTCCTCTTTGAAGTTGGAATTAAGGTTGATGATAGGAGCATATTTATGCGCCTTAGTTAGCTAGTTCTTATGCATTTTTTGTTATGTTTTCTTCGTTAAAGTAGTCTTTTAAGCTACTTTCATGTGTTTTCAGGTTTATAGGACATATTACATGAAATGATGCAATTTGGAGCTTTTGGAGCAAAACTGAGCTGGAATGTGGTGTATGCAAATGGAGCACGAGGAATGGATGAGGTTGAAGGTCAAAGGAGCTTAAGAAATGAAGAAATGAAAGTGAAGAGCAAAGAAGTCGGAATTGGCAACCAAAGTTTCTAAAGTTGGAAGTTTCTATTCTTGGAGGTTTCCATTTTCGTGAGTTTCTATTCTTGGCTTTGGGCTTCTAGATGACCTAAACCCTAACTCCTTGTGGACCCTAAGCCCATGCCGCACCTAAACCCTAATCCTAGCCCACTTAATCAGCCGCACCCTAGGGCCTAATCATTTAATTTCTGCCAAGTTAAACCCTAATCCATCTACCCTAAGCCCATGCCGCACCTAATGTTCTAGAAACCCTATTTTCTGGTGGATTTCCAACCCTTGCCGCACCCAAACCCTAGCCCATTTGTCTAACCTGATTTCTTTAGGGTTTGGCTGCCTATATATATATGTTTTACCACCTTGCCGCATATACCACCCTCTCCACAAATCAGAAATTCGTCAAAATATATTCAGCCCCCTTGCCGCAGCCTTCCTCCACCAATCTGCCATATTTTCACCCTTTGCCGCAACCCCCATGTCCCCTAAACACTACCATATCATTCCTTACCTACTCATCCATCTAAATAACCCCTAGAACCTGTCCTAGTTCTTGTGCCGCAGACAAGAGGAGGAGAGAAAGCTTGGGACGTTCATGCCATTCTATTGAGGATTGCTGGAACGTTTTAGGTGTTGTCTTTCCGTTGAATTCCATGTTTAATTTTGATATTCTTTGTGTTGTGAGTATGAGGAACTAAACCCCCCTTGGTTAGGGGGGAATTCAAAACCATGTGCATGCTTGCAATATGATTTGATTACATTCAGTTGTTATTTCATAAGTTATGGATTCAATTCGTTCATCTATTTGATTGATAACTTATTTGTGTATGTTGATTGAGAGTGCACGCTTAGTTTTCATGCATGAATATGATGCTAGATTATGAGGGAGTTTCACCTAATAGTTACAATCTTATAATCATAAGTAGTGAAGGTTGCTTGAAAACAATCGCGTTGAATGAATTCTTAGCATAAGTTTCATGCAATTCATAGTAACGAATGCTTCGTCAATGCTTATGTTTTTCATAGAACTTAATGATTCTTGCTTGTATCTCTATTATGCAATTCATATAGGGAACTTGTAGGGAATGTTTTGAGTTGTCGTATGCAATCATCCAACTTAATAACTTGTGGAAAAACTGAGGGTTAATTAGTGCAATTCATGGTTAATCTGGGGCGTTGAGTATTTATAATTTATTGGAAGAACAACTGAAAATCGTTTTGTTGCAAGTGTGACATGTGTGGAGAAGAACCTCCTAACTAGCCTTTTATCCATTCTTTTTATCCAAAAACATTCTACAATCTGTTTAGTTTAAAGTTTCTGTTTTATGTTAAATTTTCGTCCAAAACAAATCCACCTTTAATTTGAAGTCTTAGATTAGTTAGAAAGTGTTTTGATTTGTGTTTCTAAGTATTTTGATTCAAGTTTTCACCCAATTTCGTCCAAATTAGTGTAGGTGCTCAAAACTGCCCAGAAAGTGGTTTTTAGGCAGTTTTGAGTCTTCTAGTTGCTGTTTTGGGTTTTAGGTTTGTTTAAGTGTTTTAACTTTTAGTTTTGCATTCTTTGAGTCGAGTTTAGTGTTTTAAACTTTGTTTTTGAGTTTTTAAGTCAGTTTCCAAGTGTTTAGCAATCCCTCCTAATCCCCGGTCTAGAACGATCCCTACTTACATCTTTACTACAATTTGACAAAAAGAGGGTTTAATTTGTGTGCTTAATTATTTCGCATCAGTTGAAAAAGATTAGGATAGGATAAGATAAGATAAGGTTGGATACGGTTTGGATAAGATAAGGAAATTTGGATAAGGTTCCTTATTTCTTGCTCTTTCCTTATCTTCTTTGCATTTGGACTTCTTTCTCCAGATTTTTAGCCTTTCCTAGCATCTCTTGACTTCAATTTCGTCCATCCACATTGCTCCATAGTTAAGCTATCCAATCCATGCCCAAAACTGCTCCAAATAGCCTCAAAATGCACTTTCTTGCTCCTTTTGCCATTAGGACCTAAAAACATATGGCTAAGGAAGCAAAAAGATGCATTTTGGAGCAAAATTGGGCTTGGAATGGATAGCTTATGTTTGGAGCAAAAGGAATGGACGAAATTGAAGACCTAATGAAGTTAGGATTCCTAATCACAAGAGGATTCCTAATCACAAGAGGATTCCTAATCAAATGAGGAATCCTAGTCAAAGAAGGTTTCCTACTTGAAGTAGGAAAGTTAAGCCAAGGTTTCCTATTTTGGTTTAATCTTTCCTAAAGCCTTAATGACTCCATATTTCAGCAATATCAAAGGATCCTACCTATTCTAGGTCACAAAACTTGCAACCTTAAGCCATGCCGTGTGTCCCTTTGTGTTCCCCTTCCTTGCCGTGCAAGGAGGGGCTTTGTTCCCTATTTTAAATACTTAAACACCTTCCTCTTTGATAGGAGCATATTTATGCTACTTAGTTATGTTGTTTCCTTGCATTTAGTTACTTAATTACTATCTATTTAAGTCTTTTAAGCTATTTTCGTATGTTTTTAGGTCCTAATGGCAAAAGGAGCAAGAAAGTGCATTTTGAGGCTATTTGGAGCAGTTTTGGGCATGGATTGGATAGCTTAACAATGGAGCAAAGAGGATGGACGAAATTGAAGTCAAGAAGGGCTAGAGGCTACAAATCTGGAGAAAGAAGTCCAAATGCAAAGAAGATAAGGAAATAGCAAGAAATAAGGAACCTTATCCAACCTTATCTTATCCTATCCTAACCAACCTTATCCTTTCCTAACTCTAAAATTATCTTATCTTATCCTATCCTAATCTTTTCCTACCTTAATTCCAACTTCAAAGAGGACTCCTTTTCACATTAAATCACCTAAATATCAAGTTCTAGAAGCCCTATTTTCGTGCATTAAGTTTATTCCACATGTAACCCTTCTAGAAGTTCTAGAATCTGCCACAAAGACCATTCCTTGTCCTCCTATGCATCTAATTGAAAGTATCCTTGTTCTTTGGTGATTTGGAGTCCTAATTCCTCTCATTTTCAGCCCAAATTCGTGCCTCCCCTTCACCCTATAAATACTTGATGCCACAACACTCAAAAACCACCACCCTCTACCACAAATTCACACCACACCATCCACCACACCTCAAGAGCCTAAATTCACACAAATCCTCATTGTTGGCAGCAAGGAAGGAAGAAGGAGCCACCTGGAGCTTTTCTAGGTGTATTCAATCTTTGTTTTCAATGTTTAATTTATATTCTCTTTGTTTTGTTGTAAACATGAGGAACTAATTTTGTTTTGGCTAGGGGAGACTTTGAAACCATGATTATATTTGCAATATGAATTGATTAATTCCAGTTGTGATTTCATAAATTGTGAATGCAATTTACTTAACCGTTTGATGGATAACTTATTCTTGTTTGTTGATTAAGGGTGCACACTTAGTTTGCATGCATGAATTTGGGGCTAGAATATAAGGGAGTTTCACATAATCGTTACAAACTTATATTCACAAGTAGTTAAGGTTGTTTTCACAATAATGTTAAGTAAATTCCTAGCATGAGTATCATGATGTCATAGTTACAAGTGCTTTGTCAATACTTATGATTTTCGTAGAACGTAATGATCTTTGATTGTATCTCTATTATGATGTCATGTAGGGGACTTTTGAAGAATGCTTTGGGTTGTCGTATGATGTCATCCAATCCAATAACTTAAGGAAAATCTGAGGGTTAATTAGTGATGTCACGGTTAATCTGTGGTGTTGAGGTTCATGGTTTATCGGAAAAGCAACTGGAAATCAATTTGTATGCAAGTGTGTCATGTGTGGAGAAGAATCCTCTAGCTATCTAATCATCCATCGTTTTTCCCAAATTCGTCCAAATCCTATTCAAGTCTTTTAGTCACTTGTTTTTATCTTAAATTCGTCAAAAACCCAATCCCCTTTATTTAGTTGTGTCAAATCTGTCCTAATTAGTGTTTTTGAGTGTTTTGAGTCAAAACCAAACCTATTTTCGTCCAAGTTGAGTCTTAGAGTCTAGTTTGAGTCTTTTTGATTGTTTTGTGTTGTTTTGAGTCTTCAAAGTTTGTTTTGAGTCATAAAAGTTAGTTAAGAGTCTTTTGAGTCTTCAAAGTTTCATTAGATTAGCAATCTGATAGGAGCATATTCATGCGACTTAATTAGCTTGTTCTCGTGCATTTATGTTGTGTTTCCTTAGCTATTTTAGTGTTTAAAGTCACTTTGTTGCATTTTCAGATTATAAGGCCAAAGTGTGCAAGAAGATGCAAATTGGAGCTTTTTGGAGCAAATGAGGAATGAATGGGTTGAAGACTTGAAGAAACGATGAATTCTTACTCCAACGATGAATTCCTACCAAAATGAGGATTCCTACTCAAACAAGGATTCCTACTTGAAGTAGGAAAGTTAACCCTAAGTTTCCTGTTTTGGTAACCTTTCCTAATCTTAAACGTCCGTATTTTCTAGCCACTTTGAAGTCCTTGTAGGCACTTTAGGACACAAAACGAAGGCCCTAGGGCCCTTAACACCATTTGCCGTGCCCAATCCCTTTCTTTCCTTCCCTTGCCGTGCAAGGGGGGGTATTTAGGTCCAATATCATTCACTTAAACCCTATTTCCCTCTCATAACCTAACCCTAGCCGCACCTTGCAGCCATCCCCTTTAATTTCTGATTTTATTTCCTAATTCTAGGGCCTTTGACTTAATTTTAATTAATAAAAATAAACTAGGGTTTGAATTTCTGAAACCCTAGGTTCTCCACCACTTAGCCGCACTATATTCCCAATCATTCATTCTTTTCATCTTGCAGCCGCATCTCCCATCCATCATCCAAAAACCCAAAACACACATCTCAGCCGTACCTATTAGTAAACCCTAAACACTTCTCATTTATCCAAGTCAGCCACCATCATACACATTTTTCACCCTAGCCGTTCATATTCATTCACTTCTCATTCATTTTATTCGGCGACCATTCACAATTATCCTCCCTAGCCGTCACTCCCAAAATCATACACCCTAATTCTCCCTAAGCTGCAGCCACCATCACCCATTCTCTCCCATTCTCTCCCTTTGCCGCAGCATTCACCCTTCCATTCCAGCCATCTTCCACACACTTCCCACCATTGCCGCAGCCTTTCCACCATTCTCCCCTCCATTCCACACCTCCACACATCTTCCACAAACCTTGCCGCACCACTAAATCCCCATAAACCCATCTACAACCCAGAAATCATCCTAAATCATCCAAAAACCCTCTCTGCCGCAGCAAGGAGAACAAAGAAAGAGGACTTTAAAACGCGCAGAAATTCAAGTGGAGTCATTGGGCGTTCTAGGTGTAATCAATCCTTTGTTCTTTATGTTTAAATTCAATTTTATTCTCTTTCTGTGAACATGAGAGGCTAAATCCCTAATTAGCTACGGGGTGATTCGAAACAATGTTTATGCTTGCAATATGAATTGATTACCTTTGGTTGGAATTTCATGTATTGTGGTTTCAATTTGTTTAACTGCTTGATTGATAACTTATTTGTGTATGTTTATTGAGAGTGCACGCTTAATTTTCATGCATGAATATGACGCTAGAATATAAGTGAATTTCACCTAATAGTTATGAACTTATATTCACAAGTAGTGGAGGTTGCTTATAAACAATCGCGTTAAATGAATTCCTGGCAAGAGTATCATGCTTTTCATAGTTACAAATGCCTTGTCGATGCTTATGATTTCCAAAGAACGTAATGATTCTAACTTGTATCTTTATCATGCTGTTCTTATAGAGAACTTGTTAGAAATAATTTGGTTGCGATGCATATTCATCCAATTCAATGATTCTAGGGAAATCTGAAGGTTAATTTAAGCGGACCTAATTAACTTGGAGTGTCGAGGTTCATAATTCATCGAAAGACCAACTAAAAATCAAATTGTATGCAAGTGTGACATGTGTGGAGAAGAACCTTCTAGATAGCATTCATCCATATTTTCATCACATTCATATTTACATTCTGCCTTTAAATTACAATCTCTGCATTTAGTTTAATTTCGTCAAAACCTCAATCCCCCTTTACTTTAGTGTCCAATTTAGTTAGAAAGTGTCTTAGTTTGTGTTTATAAGTGTTTTGAATCAATTTGTTTCCCAAATTCGTCCAAAGTAGTCAAAGTGCTCAAAACTGCCCAGAAAGTGTTTTTAAGGCAGTTTTGAGTGTTTTGGTGTTGTTTTGAGTCTTTTGATTTGTTTTAGTGTTTTTATTGTTTAGTTTTGCATTCTTTGAGTCTAGTTTAGTGTTTTAACCTTTGTTTTACGTTTTTGAGTCAGTTTCCAAGTGATTTTGCAATCCCTCCTAATCCCCGGTTAAGAACGATCCCTACTTATACTTATACTACAATTGTCAAAAGAGGGTTTTAATTTGTGTGCTTAATTAGTTTGCATCACAATCCCTCCTAATCCCCGGCCTAGAACGATCCCTACTTATATCTATACTACAATTGTCAAAAAGAGGGTTTAATTTGTGTGCTATTATATATCACATCAAATTTTTGGCGCCGTTGCCGGGGATTAGCAACTTTGCTAACCCCCCGTTGTTTCCCTTTGTTTCTGTTTATGTATTTTAGTTTTAGTTTCTGATTTGTGTTTTGTTTTGTTTTGTTGCTTTTAGGTACTAGAGAAGCACAACATGGCACTTGATAATGCTTCTCTTTTGTCACAGCTCATGGAAAGGTCCTAAATGCAAAGAGTTGGTACATTTGATCATAATCAATCAAGGAACGACGTGTTTTCCAATACTTACAATTCGGATTGGAGTGATCATTCAAACTCTATGTGGTGGGAACTGATAGGAGCATATTTACGCACCTTAGTTTAGCTTGTTTTTGTGCATTTATAGTGTTTTTCCTTAGTAAAGTAGTCTTTTAAGCTAGTTCTATGTGTTTTCAGGTTTTAAGGGCAAAGTATGCAAACGGATGCATTTTGGAGCCTTTTGGAGCAAATTAGAGCTTGGAATGGACATCATATGCTTGGAGCCAAGATGATGGACGAAATTGAAGATTTGAAGATGATGTTTCCTACTTGAACAAGGTTTCCTAGTCGAAGTAGGAAAGCGCCTAATTAAAAGATGAAATCCTAGTCAACAAAGGATTCTTAATTGAAGAAGGATTCCTAATCAACAAGGGATTCCTAGAAGAATGAAGATTCCTACTCAAATAAGGTTTCCTACTTGATGAAGGAAAGTCAAAATCCAAATGGTCTCAAGTGAAGCAACAAAGAAGTTTTCCAAGTCCAAGAAGGAAAAGGAGTCCAAGATGAAGAAGGAATGACGAAGACAAGGTTTCCTAATCCTAATAGGCAAAGTTTCCAAGTGCAATAAGGAGTCCTTATCCATTTAGGGCACTTTATCCATTTAGGATACCTTATCCTTGTTCTAGAAACCTTATCCATCATTGCCGTGAGTTTTCCTTGCATTAGAGGGTTTCTAGAAGCCCTAATCTGCCCTATCCTTTAGTGCCGCACCTATCCCTTCTAGAAAGCTGCTTTCCCTTGCCTTGCAAGGCATTCTAGAAGCCTTATCACCTCATCTCCTTACCTGCCGCACCTAGGAAGCATTATCCCTTTTTATTTCTGATTTCTAAGCCTATTTCCTTGTGGATTTGGGTTATTCAAGTCCATATCTGATTACCCTAGGGTTTTAAGTGCCTATATATACTCATACTAACCCCTAGATCAGGATACCACCTCTCATACACATTCATTCATTCCAGAAATTCGTCCAACCCTCTCCACACCCTTGCCGCAGCCACCAAACACCTTTCTCCTTAGTTTTAAGCTTTGCCGCACCATCCCCTTCCCCTAAACACTACTACATCCCTCCATGACCATGCATCCATACACCTAAGGCCCTAAACCTGTCCCTAGACCTTTGCCGCACCAAGGAGGAGGAGAAGGAAGCTCGGAAGTTCATGCAATTCAAGTTCGCGTCGCTGGAATTTCTAGGTGTTTCTTTTCCTTTGATTTCAATGTTTAATTTCAATTCTCTTTGTTTTGTGCGTATGAGGAACTAAACCCCCCCCCTTGGCTAGGGGGGATTCGAAATACATGTTTATGCTTGCGATATGATTTGATTACTTCTAATTGCGTTTCATAAGTTGTGAATTCAATTTACTTATCTATGTGAATTACACTGATTTGTGTGTGTTGGTTGAGAGTGCACGCTTAATTATCATGCATAAATTGGATGCTAGGATATAAGGAAATTTCACCTAATCGTTATGGAATTATATTCACAAGTAGTAAAAGTTGATGATCTCAATTGCGTTAAGTAAATTCTTGGCATAAGTTTCATGCAATTCATAGTAACGAGTGCTTCGTCAATGCTTATGGTTTTCAAAGAACTTAATGATTCTTGCTTGTATCTCTATTATGCAATTCATGTAGGGAACTTGTGGGGAATGCTTTGAGTTGTCGTATGCAATCATCCAATTCAATAACGTTAGGAAAATCTGAGGGTTAATTAGTGCAATTCACGGTTAATCTGGGGCGTTGAGAATTCATGGGTTATTGAAAAGCAATTGGAAATCGTTTTATATGCAAGTATAACATGTGTGGAGATGAACCCCTTAGCTAGCTTCCCATCCATTCAATTCCATCAAATTCGTTTTTACAATCTGTTCTAATTTAAAAAGTTTGTTTTGTTTTTAAATTCGTCCAAAACCAATCCCCCTTTACTTTGTTGAGTCATAGTAGTTAGAAATCACTTTAGTTTGTGTTTTTAAGTGTCTTAGGTCAAGTTAAAACCAATTTTCGTCCAAAGTTGTGTCTAGTGTTCAAAACTGCCCAGATTGTGTTTTTAAGGCAGTATTGAGTGTTTTGGGTGCTGTTTTGAGTCTTTTGGTTTGTTTTGGTGTTTTAAAGTTTAGTTTTGCATTCTTTGAGTCTAGTATAGTGTTTTAAACTTGTTTTTACGTATTTGCGTCAATTTTCAAGTGATTTTGCAATCCCTCCTAATCCCCGGCCTAGAACGATCCCTACTTACATACTTACTACAATTGATAAAAAAAGGGTTAATTTGAGTGCTATTATATTTCACATCAGGAACCTCAAAATGTTCAACAAGAAGGATATTGGCAGCCATATGAGGAGTTCTATTCAAGACCTATGCAGCCACCACAACCTCATATACAATATGCCCAACCAAACTCAGGTTCGTCAATAGATTATAATCAAATTCTTAATGAATTAATTTCTTTGGTGCAGGGCTCACAAAATCAAGCCAAGGAGGCTCAACAAGGAGAATATTGGCAGCCATGTGAGGAGTTCTATACAACACCTATGCAGCCACCACAACCTGCCCAAACATATTCAGGTACGTCTTTGTATAATGATATGCTTATTAAGTTACTCACCAATTTGTCTCAGGGGCAAGAAAATCAAAACAAAGCAATGCAAAATCAAGACAAAAGGTTGGACCACTTGGAAAAGCAAATTGGGCAGATAGCGGAGTTCGTAGGACAATTTCGAGACCAAGGCAAACTCCCTATTTCAACCATTGCAAATCCGAATGGAGGATTTGAAACTGCCAAGGAAATCATTTTGAGAAGTAGCAAAGAGGTTGGAACAGACCCTAAACCATCAAAATCAAATTACAAGGAAGATGAAAGATTGCAATTTGAGGAAGAGGAACACACCCAACCCACGGCAAGGGTGGAAACACCTTTGCCGCAGGCACCTATTGTTGCTACGCCATCCAATTCAGGTAAGGTTGTTCCAAATTTAATTATTTCTAACCCCGTTCCACCAAATGTCCCTATTCCTTGCAGGTTCATGAATTCCAAGGAAGAAGAAAGTGAAAAAGACATCTTGGAAGCCCTTCCAAAGGTGCAAAGTATGGAATATCAAGAATTCGTCAAAGAGGATATACTTGAGACAACAATTCGCAAAGAAATTGGATTTTATGACACGGGACAAGTCATAACTCTCAAATCACCAAATCTAGCTGAATTTTCTAGTCCTACAACTTTCGAAGGGGTGTTTATTCTTGAGTTCATGTCTGAGCACACAGGTAAGCCACCTCCCCGAATTTCAATTTTCTTTTATACTAATATGTTGTTAATGATTCAGGCACCCACTCTAGAATTTAAACCATTAATGGATCATCTCAAGTATCACCTCCCATTCAAAGATCAATTACATGCTATGGGACCTAGGGGAGCTTAAAAGGAGGTATCGTCCAGCTGGAAGACGTTAAAGCAAGCGCTTCTTGGGAGGCAACCCATGCATTCAAATAAAGAAGACCTAGGAATCTCCGGCTCCACAACCAGATTTGCGTTCCTAAACCCTACTCTTTATTGCTTTTACTTTGCCATGATTGTCATGTTTGTTAGTTGTGTTATTTGTTTGTTTGTTTGTGAGTCTATGCTTAAAACATTGAGGACAATGTTTGGTTTAAGTGCAGGGGGGGTAAAAAAGTGTTTTCCATGCAAATTCATGGGATTTTATCACCCATCATTTCTAAAGTTGTTTTTCACTGTTTTTAAGTGTTTTTAGTGTATTTTGAAGTGTTTTTATGTGTCTTAAACAGAAAATCCGAAAATTTGAAAAAAAATCGAAAAAGAGTGTT
The DNA here is from genome assembly GCF_041283825.1 of Pyrus communis. Classification (NCBI taxonomy): domain Eukaryota; kingdom Viridiplantae; phylum Streptophyta; class Magnoliopsida; order Rosales; family Rosaceae; genus Pyrus; species Pyrus communis. The sequence goes on from NC_142569.1 coordinate 25,743,101, forward strand.
TTAAAAACCCAAAAAGAGTTGTTTTTAGAGTCGTTTTTGTTTTTATGTTTGTTTGTGTCTTAGGATACCTTCCAACACAATGATGAGGATTTGGTTTTTAATTGCATGACTGTTGAAGAAAGTTACAAACATGGATGGGAGTTTGATATACTCTTTGGTTTATGCTTTGTTGTAGTTGACATTTACGAATTCACAAGTAATCACAAGGGAAAAAATCAGTTTTTGTAACATGCTTGAAGGAAGGAACTCAAACTAACGCTACAACCCTGAGAGACTTGAGCCTAAACATTCTTTCGAGAGTTATTAATCTTGATGTTCTTGTTTTCTAAAGTCGTTGCATGATCTCATTATTCTTTGCTTGGTTGCTACTTAGAATGCGTTTTATCACTATAGTTCCAAATACTAGAACTCATGCCCATTTCATTCAAAGCATAAAATTGAGTACATAACATAAAACAAGATGAAGTTGTTTAGTTAAAACCAGAGCCAAAAAGCCTTACCCTTTGCATATGTATTGTATGTTAACCCCTTTGAGCCTTAGTTAGCCTAATTTTCTTTGTTAACCATATTATCCTTACCTAGCCTAGAATAGGACTATCCATACCCTTGTTCTTAAAGTATAGTAAAGCATGACTTAGAGGGAATTCCTTTTATTCTACAATTTGCAGAAAAACAAGTGTGGGGGAAGGATTTTCGTGGGAATCTAGGGGGATGGATGATTTATGTGCCAAAGAAAAGAATAGGGCACGAAAAAAAAAAAAAAAAAAAAAAAAAAAACGTGAAAAAGAAGGAAAAGAAAGAAAAAAGAGTTGGAATTAAGTGAGAATGAACTCACAAGTGTTGATTGTTGAAGAAAGGGTCCAAAAGTTTGAATTTGACCCTAAGTTATGTGTGAATCTTCCCTTGGTGTTCAATGTTGATTTCTGCGTTCAAAAGTGAATTCTAAGTGTTTATGTCATTACTTTGCTTACTATTGCTTTAAGAACTTTTGTTTATCCTTACCTTTCTTTGTTAGCCAATACCTTAGCCCCGTTACAACCCTTTGACTTCGATCTTGATTGTTATGTGTTTCAATATGTGGAGTTTAAAATTGGTTTGAGCATATGGTATCCCTGGTTCTCGCGTCTAAGTAGTGGCATTTCATTCATGAGATCATACATATAATGTTAATAATTCTAGAAAATGCTTTCTTTGATTCTACATATGTGAGTATTAGTCTACATGTTTACATCAATCTTCTCACATATACCTAGTATAGGGAGTGTAGTCAGAAAATCTGTGTGAAAATAGAGAGTATATCCAGTGAGGAATTGAGGAATTCTCTAAGGCATGTTACTACATTCAAAATCATGTTTTAATTGATTAAATGTGAGCTAGTGAGTGGTAACTATGATTAAGTATATGCTCGAGGGAAGGGATAATTAAAATCTAAGTATGTGGTGTTCTTTAATGTGTCATGTTCATTGGAAATCCCTGAGGTACATGTTGGAAGGTCTAGATTGTGTTTTGTTTGTTTTGTTTATTTCGTTTTGCTCGAGGACTAGCAAAAGCTAAGTGTGGGGGAATTTGATAGGAGCATATTTATGCTACTTAGTTATGTTGTTTCCTTGCATTTAGTTACTTAATTACTATCTATTTCAGTCTTTTAAGCTATTTTCGTATGTTTTTAGGTCCTAATGGCAAAAGGAGCAAGAAAGTGCATTTTGAGGCTATTTGGAGCAGTTTTGGGCATGGATTGGATAGCTTAACAATGGAGCAAAGAGGATGGACGAAATTGAAGTCAAGAAGGGCTAGGAAAGGCTACAAATCTGGAGAAAGAAGTCCAAATGCAAAGAAGATAAGGAAATAGCAAGAAATAAGGAACCTTATCCAACCTTATCTTATCCTATCCTAACCAACCTTATCCATTCCTAACTCTAACATTATCTTATCTTATCCTATCCTAATCTTTTCCTACCTTAATTCCAACTTCAAAGAGGACTCCTTTTCACATTAAATCACCTAAATATCAAGTTCTAGAAGCCCTATTTTCGTGCATTAAGTTTATTCCACATGTAACCCTTCTAGAAGTTCTAGAATCTGCCACAAAGACCATTCCTTGTCCTCCTTGGAATCTAATTGAAAGTATCCTTGTTCTTTGGTGATTTGGAGTCCTAATTCCTCTCCTTTTCAGCCCAAATTCGTGCCTCCCCTTCACCCTATAAATACTTGATGCCACAACACTCAAAAACCACCACCCTCTACCACAAATTCACACCACACCATCCACCACACCTCAAGAGCCTAAATTCACACAAATCCTCATTGTTGGCAGCAAGGAAGGAAGAAGGAGCCACCTGGAGCTTTTCTAGGTGTATTCAATCTTTGTTTTCAATGTTTAATTTATATTCTCTTTGTTTTGTTGTAAACATGAGGAACTAATTTTGTTTTGGCTAGGGGAGACTTTGAAACCATGATTATATTTGCAATATGAATTGATTAATTCCAGTTGTGATTTCATAAATTGTGAATGCAATTTACTTAATCGTTTGATGGATAACTTATTCTTGTTTGTTGATTAAGGGTGCACACTTAGTTTGCATGCATGAATTTGGGGCTAGAATATAAGGGAGTTTCACATAATCGTTACAAACTTATATTCACAAGTAGTTAAGGTTGTTTTCACAATAATGTTAAGTAAATTCCTAGCATGAGTATCATGATGTCATAGTTACAAGTGCTTTGTCAATACTTATGATTTTCATAGAACGTAATGATCTTTGATTGTATCTCTATTATGATGTCATGTAGGGGACTTTTGAAGAATGCTTTGGGTTGTCGTATGATGTCAACCAATCCAATAACTTAAGGAAAATCTGAGGGTTAATTAGTGATGTCACGGTTAATCTGGGGTGTTGAGGTTCATGGTTTATCGGAAAAGCAACTGGAAATCAATTTGTATGCAAGTGTGTCATGTGTGGAGAAGAATCCTTTAGCTATCTAATCATCCATCGTTTTTCCCAAATTCGTCCAAATCCTATTCAAGTCTTTTAGTCACTTGTTTTTATCTTAAATTCGTCAAAAACCCAATCCCCTTTATTTAGTTGTGTCAAATCTGTCCTAATTAGTGTTTTTGAGTGTTTTGAGTCAAAACCAAACCTATTTTCGTCCAAGTTGAGTCTTAGAGTCTAGTTTGAGTCTTTTTTATTGTTTTGTGTTGTTTTGAGTCTTCAAAGTTTGTTTTGAGTCATAAAAGTTAGTTAAGAGTCTTTTGAGTTTATTTAAGTGTTTTAAAACATATTTTCACATCTTTGGGTCGATTTTCATTAGATTAGCAATCCTTCCTAATCCCCGGCCTAGAACGATCCCTACTTATATCTATACTACAATTGTCAAAAAGAGGGTTTAATTTGTGTGCTATTATATATCACATCACTCTTTCATAGCAAGCTCAGTCATAACTCACATACCCTTTTCTATACCAAAATTCTTGCCTAATTTCAGAAATAAAAAGCATTCCTTCCTTACAAGCCCTTGCCGCAACTTTTAATTAAGTTTCCTTTAAATTTCTGATTTGATTTCCTATTTCTAGAAGCTTTGGACTTAATTTCTGTTTACCTAAATAACCTAGGGTTTTAATTCCTGAAATCCTATAAAGAAACATCCTTATAGCAGCCACAAAGTTTCATTCATTCACCATTCACGCCAGAAAATCATCCCATCCCTCTAACACATCCATACTTCACCATTCTCCATATTTTCTGCCCAAAACCAACCCTTGCCGTCCCCTACATCCATCCCAAACCTAAATCCATCATTCTACATCATCCATAACCCCCTAAACTCACCAAAACCTCTTGTGCCGTAGCAAAGGAGAGGAAGAAGATTGCTTGAAGATTCTAGCCATTCAACATTGGATCGTTGGAGTATTTAGGTGTTCTCTTTCTTATATTTACAATGTATAAATTTGTTTTCCTTTGTTTTGTGAACATGAGGAACTAAGCCTTTTGGCTAGGGGGCTATTCAATACCATGATTATGCTTGCAAGATGAATTGATTACATCCAATTGTTATTTCATAAGTTGTGAATTCAATTTGCTTAACTGTTTGATTGATAACTCATTCTTGTGTGTTGATTAAGGTGGCCACTTAGTTTTTCATGCAGGAATTTGAAGCTAAAATATAAGGGAATTTCACCTAATAGTTATAACCTTATCTTTGCTAGTAGTGAAGGTCGTTTATCGACGATCGCGTTAAGTGAATTCTTGGCAAACGTTTCATGCTTTTCATAGTAACAATTCCCTCGTCAATACTTATAGTTTTCATGAAACTTAATGATCTTTGATTGTACCTTTATTGTGCTTTTCACGTAAGGGACTTTTAGAGAATGTTTTGAGTTGTTGTATGCGCATTCCCACCCAATTCAATAACTTAAGGAAAACTTGAAAGTTAAAAAAGTGTTGTTCACGGTTAACTTGGGGTATTGAGTTTCATGATTTATTGAAAGAAGCAATTGGAAATCAAGTTGAATGCAAGTGTGTCATGTGTGGAGAAGAACCCTCTAGTTAGCCCATCATTCATCAATTCACCTAATTTAGTCTAAAGAATCTGTTTTCTTTGTTCTTGTCTTAATTTACTTAATTTTCGTCAAAACCAATTCCCCCATTAATTTAAGGTGTTAGATTAGTTAGAAATCAATTTAGTTGATGTTTTTAAGTGTTTTGAGTCAAGTGATAACTTAATTTCGTCCAGATTTGAGTAAAGTGTTCAAAACTGCCCAGAAAGTGTTTTTAAGGCAGTTTTGAGTGTTTGTTTGCTGTTTTGAGTCTTTTGATTCGTTTTGGTGTTTTATAGTTTAGTTTTGCATTCTTTGAGTCTAGTTGAGTGTTTAAACTTTGTTTTTACGATTTTGAGTCAGTTTAGAGTGATTTAGCAATCCCTCCTAATCCCCGGTTTAAGAACGATCTCTACTTACATATCTACTACAATTGTCAACAAGAGCGTTTAATTTGTGTGTTAAGTAATTTTCGCATCAAGAGCAGAAGCCTTGGACGTTTTGGCCATTCAAGCTTGGATTGTTGGAGCATTTCTAGGTGTATTCAATCTTTGTTTTCAATGTTTAATTTATATTCTCTTTGTTTTGTTGTAAACATGAGGAGCTAAACTTGTTTTAGCTAGGGGAGACTCTGAAACCATGATTATATTTGCAATATGAATTGATTAATTCCAGTTGTGATTTCATAAATTGTGAATGCAATTTACTTAACCGTTTGATGGATAACTTATTCTTGTTTGTTGATTAAGGGTGCACACTTAGTTTGCTTGCATGAATTTGGGGCTAGAATATAAGGGAGTTTCACATAATCGTTACAAACTTATATTCACAAGTAGTTAAGGTTGTTTTCACAATCATGTTAAGTAAATTCCTAGCATGAGTTTCATGATGTCATAGTTACAAGTGCTTTGTCAATACTTATGATTTTCATAGAACGTAATGATCTTTGATTGTATCTCTATTATGATGTCATGTAGGGGACTTTTGAAGAATGCTTTGGGTTGTCGTATGATGTCATCCAATCCAATAACTTAAGGAAAATCTGAGGGTTAATTAGTGATGTCACGGTTAATCTGGGGTGTTGAGGTTCATGGTTTATCGAAAAGCAACAAGAAATCAATTTGTATGCAAGTGTGTCATGTGTGGAGAAGGACCCTCTAGCTAGCTAATCACCCATCCATATCCCCAAATTCGTCCAAACCTTGTTTAAGTCTTTTAGTTACTTGTTTTTCTCTTAAATTCATCAAAAACCCAATCCACTTTATTTAGTTGTGTCAAATCTGTCCTAAAATGTGTTTTTGAGTCTTTTGAGTCAAAACCAATTCTATTTTCGTCCAAATTGAGTCCTAGAGTCTAGTTTGAGTCTTTTTGATTGTTTTGTGTTCTTTTGAGTCTTTTGAGTTTATTTTGAGTCATATAGGTTTAGTTAAGAGTCTTTGAGTTTGTTTAAGTGTTTTTAAGCATATTTTTGTATCTTTGAGTCAGTTTTCATTAGATTAGCAATCCCTCCTAATCCCCGGCCTAGAACGATCCCTACTTATATCTATACTACAATTGTCAAAAAGAGGTCTTTTGAGTTTTCATTAAATAGCTTAAACTACTAAAATAACTATGAACTAACAACATAAATGCACGAAAACAAGCTACCTATGTCGCCTAAATATGCTCCTATCAAATTCCCCCACACTTAGCTTTTGCTAGTCCTCGAGCAAAACAAATCAAACAAAACTAACAAAATGAAACAAACTCTAGACCTTCCAGCATGTACCTCAAGGATTTCCAATGCACATGACATATCAAAGAACATCATTCCCACGGTTTCTAGCTTTCTTTACACTTTAGCAAACACATAACCATAGTTACCACTTACTAGTTCACATTTAATCAATTAAAACAACGTTTTGGAAGTAGTAACATGCCTTAGAGAATTTTCTCAATTCCTCACTAGAATACTCTCTATTTTCACACAGATTTTCTAACTACACTCCCTACACTAGGTATATGTGAGAAGATTGATGTAAACATGTAGACTAACACTCACATATGTTATAACAAAGAAAGCATTTTCTGGAATCATGACAATGATATGTAAATGATCTCATGAATGGAATGCTACTACTTAGAACGAGAACCAGTGATTCCATATGCTCATACCACATTCAAACTCCACATATTGAACACATAACATCAAGATAGAAGTTGAGGGTTGTAACAGGGTTAAGGGTATTGGTTAACAAAGAAAGGTGAAGGATAAACAAGGGTTCTTAAAGCAATAGGAAGCAAAGTAATGAAATTGACACTTAAACTCACTTTTAATGACAGAAATCAACTTTTAAACACAAGGGAAGATTCATGCAACATTTAGGGTCAAATCCACTCTTTTGGACCCTTCCTTCAACAACCAACACTTGTGAGATCATTCTCACTTATTTCTCACTCTTTTTCTTTCTTTTCAACACTTTTCTATTTTCTTTTTATTTTCCACGAATTTTTTTTTCTTTATTTCCTTCTTTTGCCGTGCCCTATCATCTTCCCCCACACTCGTTTTCTGCAATATATTGATCAAAAGGAGTTCATTCTAAGTCGTGCTTCACTATCCTTTAAGAACAAGGGTATGGGAAGTCCTAATCTAGGCTAGGTAAGGATAATGTGGCTAACAAAGAAAATAGGCTTGAAAAGGCTCGAAAGGGTTAATCCTACAATACATATGAAAAGGGATAGGCTTTTTGGCTTTGGCTTGACTAACAACTTCATCTTATTGTATGTTATGCAATCAATATCATGCTTTGAATGAAATGGGCATGAGTTCTAGTATTTGGAACTATAATGACATACATTCCAAGTAGCAACCAAGCAAAGAATGATGAGATCATGCAACGACTTTAGAAAACAAGAAATCACAGATTATAATCTCCAAAGAACGTTATAGGCTCAAGTCTCTCAAGGATGTAGCTTTAGTTTGAGTTCCTTCCTTCAAGCATGTTACAAAAACTGATTTTCTCTTTGTAATTACATGTGAATTCGTAAACTATAACCATAACCAAGCATAAACCAAAGCGTAAATCAAACTTCCATCCACGTTTACAACATTCTTTAATAGTCATGCAATTACAAACCAAATCCTCATCATTGTGTTGGAAGGTATCCTAAGACACAAACAAACACACAAAAACAACTTTAAAACAACTCTTTTTGGGTTTTTCAAAACTCTTGCAATTTTTTTGTAAATTTTCGGATTTTCTGATCCAAACACATAAAAACACTTCAAAACACACTAAAATCACTTAAAACAGTGAGAAACAACATTAGAAGTGATAGGTGATAAAATCCCACGAAAATCATGCAAAAACAACTTGTTTACCCCCCCAATACTTAAATCAAACATTGTCCTCAATGTTTCAAACAAAGACTCACATTCAAACAAACAACATAAACTAACATGACGAAATAAAAACAATAAAGAGAGAAGTTTAGGAACGCAAATCTGATTGTTTGGAATAAATTGTTGGATTGCCTAAGTCCTCTCTAGTTGAATGCATGGGTTGCCTCCCAAGAAGCACTTGCTTTAATGTCTTGCAGCCGGACGAACTCTCTTCTTAGCATCAATTGGAACCCACGACATGGAATATATCTTTGAATGGAAGGTGATACTTGAAATGATCCGGTAATGGTTTAAATTCAAGATTGGGTGCCTGAATCATCAACAACCTCTTAGTATAAAAGGAAATTGAAATTGGAGGGGGTGGCTTACTGATGTGATAAAAGATAGCACTCAAATAAAACCCTCTTTTTGACAATTGTAGTATAGATATAAGTAGGGATCGTTCTAGGCCGGGGATTAGGAGGGATTGCTAATCTAATGAAAATTGACTCAAAGATGTAAAAATATGTTTTAAAACACTTTAAATAGACTCACAAGACTCTTACTAAATTATATGACTCAAAACAAACTTTAAAGACTCAAAACAACCAAAAACAACCAAAAAGACTCAATTTAGACTCTAGGACTTAATTTGGACGAAAATACACTTGGTTTTGACTCTAAAGACTAAAAAAGGCTCTTTTGGACAGATTTGGAACAAGTAAGAAAAGGGGTTTTGATTTTAGACGAATTTAAAAGAAAACAAGTAACTTAAAACTTTAGAACAGATTTTGGACAAAAATAAGAAAAACTAATGGATGATGGGATAGCCAAGGGATACTTCTCCACACATGATACGTTCTAACATAAATTGATTTCCAGTTGCTTTTCCGATAAACCATGAACCTCAACACCCCAGATTAACCGTGAATTGCACTAATTAACCCTCAGATTTTCCTCACGTTATTGAATTGGATGATTGCATACGACAACTCAAAGCATTCCCCACAAGTTCCCTACATGAATTGCATAATAGAGATACAAGCAAGAATCATTAAGTTCTTTGAAAACCATAAGCATTGACGAAGCACTCGTTACTATGAATTGCATGAAACTTATGCCAAGAATTTACTTAACATGATTGTGAAAACAACCTTAACTACTTGTGAATATTAGTTTGTGACGATTATGTGAAACACCCTAATATTCTAGCCCCAAATTCAAGCATGCAAATTAAGTAGGCCTCCCTAATAAACATACAAGAATAAGTTATCCGTCAAACGGTTAAGTAAATTGCGTTCACAATTTATGAAATCACAACTGGACTCAATCAACTCATATTATAAATGTAATCATGGTTTCAAAGCATCCCTAGGCTAAAACGAGTTTAGCCTCTCATGTTCATGACAAAACAAAGCAACATAGATTTAAACATTAATAATAAAGGATAGATTACACCTAGAAACGTCCAACACTCCAACTTGAATGCACAAACGCCCAAGGCTTGGTCTTCCTTCTCCTCCTCCTTGCTAAATCACGGCAAAGGGTCTATGATGGTGTATGGAGGTTGGGATGGAGGTGTAGAAGTAGGGGGATGATGGATGGGTGGTTGTAAGGTCACGGCAAAGGATGGTTGTGTTTATGAATGAATGATTGTTGTGTGAAGGGTGGTGCCCTAAATGGTGCGGCAAAGGGCTGTTTATATAGGCTAGTTTGGCACACTTAGTGAAGGAAAAGGATTGCCTAATCCTATTGAAAAAGGGTTAATTCAAGGCAGAAATCAAGTGGGATTGGGAATAGGAATTTTGGCTAGGAATTAGGGAGTCCTAGAAGGCTAGGTGCGGCACACATGTAGGGATAGGATTAGGTGTTCTAGAAACTGTGTTTAAGGCAGATTTCCTAATCCTAAAGGGCCTAGGATATGTGATATAAGAGAAGGAAAAGGTTTTCAATTCCTAAACCTACTAGGAGGGGTGTCTTGCGGCATTGGTATGGATAAGTCTTCTAGAAACTGAAATAGGTGTTTAAATGTGTAATTGATTCTCCCTAAGTAGCTAGGTTTAAGCCCCCACCTGATTTGGATAGGATAGAATAGGATAATGTTAGAGATAGGATAGGATAAGGTTTCTAGGATAGGATAAGATAAGGTTGGATAAGGTTCCTTGTTTCTTGCTTCTTCCTTATCTTGATTGTATTAGGACTTCTTCCACCAGATTTGTAGCCTTTCCTAACTCTTCTAGTCTTCAATTTCGTCCATCCTCTTTGCTCCATGATTAAGCTATCCAATCTATGCCCAAAAATGCTCCAAATAGCCTCAAAATGCACTTTCTTGCTCCCTTTGCCATTAGAACCTAAAAACACACGAAAATACTTTAAAAGACTAAAACAACTATGAATTAATAACATAAATGCATGAAAACAAGCTAAGTAAGTCGCCTAAATATGCTCCTATCACTTACCTATGTCCTCCAACAAGAATTCAAGGATAAACACATCTTCTTTGAACATTTCAGGAACTTTGCCCTTGGACAGATTTGGTGTGAGGATTGTTCCTTGTCCTGTGTCATAAAATTCAACTTCTTTGGGGTTGTTTGTCTCAAGAACGTCCTCTTTGATGAATTGTTGATATTCCCTACTTTGCACCTTTGGAAGGGTTTCCAAGATGTCTTTTTCACTTTCTTCTTCCTTGGAATTCATGAACCTGCAAGAAATAAGGACATTGGGTGGAATGGGGTTAGAAATAATTAAATTTGGAACAACCTTACCTAAATTGGATGGTGTAGGAGCAATAAGTGCTAGCGGCAAAGGTGTTTCCACCCTTGCCGTGGGTTGGGTGTATTCCTCTTCCTCAAATTGCAATCTTTCATCTTCCTTGTGATTTGATTTTGATGGTTGAGGGTCCGTTCCAACCTCGTTGCCACTTCTCAATATGATTTCCTTGGCAGTTTCAAATCCTCCCTTCGAATTTGCAATGGTTGAACTAGGGAGTTTGCCTTGGTTTTGAAACTGTCCTACGAACTCCGCGATCTGGCCAATTTGCTTTTCCAAGTGGTCCAACCTTTTGTCTTGATTTTGCATTGCTTTGTTTTGATTTTCTTGCCCCTTAGACAAATTGGTGAGTAACTTAATAAGCATATCATTATACAAAGACGTACCTAAATTTGTTTGGGTAGGTTGTGGTGGCTGCATAGGTGTTGTATAGAACTCCTCATATGGCTGCCAATATTCTCCTTGTTAAGCCTCCTTGGCTTGATTTTGTGAGCCCTGCACAAAAGAAATTAATTCATTAAGAATTTGATTATAATCTATTGACGAACCTGAGTTTGGTTGGGCATATTGTATATGAGGTTGTGGTGGCTGCATAGGTCTTGAATAGAACTCCTCATATGGCTGCCAATATCCTTCTTGTTGAACATTTTGAGGTTCCCACCACATAGAGTTTGAATGATCACTCCAATCCGAATTGTAAGTATTGGAAAACACGTTGTTCCTTGATTGAAGATCAAATGTACCAACACTTTGCATTTGGGACCTTTCCATGAGCTGTGACAAAAGAGAAGCATTATCAAGTGCCATGTTGTGCTTCTCTAGTACCTAACATCAACAAAAGAAAACAACACACAAATCAGAAACTTAAAACTAAAATACATAAATCGAAACAAAGGGAAACAACGGGGGATTAGCAAAGTTGCTAATCCCCGGCAACGGCGCCAAAAATTTGATGTGATATATAATAGCACTCAAATTAATCCACACCACCCAAAACAAGTCCTAATGAAGAAGAGACGTTGCAACATGAAGAGAAGGCTGCTAGCATGCCCACGGCAAGGATACAGCCACCTAAGGACCAAAATTCATCCATTCCATCCCATTCGGCCACCAAAGGTAAGTTGGGTTCAAATTCGATTAATTCTAACCCCGTTCCACCCAATGTTCCTTTTCCTCACAGATTTTTGCAAATAAAGAAGGAGGAGCATGAGAAAGACATTCTTGAGACGTTTAGGAAAGTTCAAGTTAATATCCCGCTCCTAGATGCCATAAAGCAAGTGCCCAAATACGCCAAATTCTTGAAGGAATTATGCACTACAAGGAAGAGGGCTTCACATAAAGAGGTAGTGAGGGTAAGTGAAAACGTTTCCACTGTTTTACAAAGAAAGTTACCACCAAAGTGCAAAGATCCAGGTAGCTTTACAATTCCTTGTATTATTGGCCAAACTAAGTTCGAACATGCTATGTTAGACTTAGGAGCTTCAATTAACGTCATGCCATACTCTATTTATGCTTCAATGAACCTTGGTGAATTGAAAAATGATGGTGTGATTATTCTGTTGGCCGATAGATCTAATGCCTATCCAAAGGGCGTATTGGAAGATGTCTTAGTGCAGGTGAATAATTTGATCTTTCCGGCGAATTTCTACGTTCTTGAAATGGAAGAAACCACCCATGCTCCATCCTTGCCGCTTCTTCTTGGGAGGCTATTCATGAAGACGGCCCGAACTAAGATAGAAGTGTTCAAAGGCACTTTAACTATGGAATTTGATGGGGAAGTGATTGATTTTAATATTTCTGAAACTATGAGATTTCCTAATGATGATCACTCATGTTTCTCTATTGATATTCTTGATTCTCTGGCGCAAGCACACCTTGATCAATTACATGGAGATGCACTTGAAACGGTCATCACAAGTGGCATAGAAGTGAAGGATCACATGGCTGCCACCATAGCAACCCACGGCACACAATTGCAATCCCATGCCGTGGCCTTTGATGAGGAATTAATTGAGACCGTGGCAGCCCTAGAGTCATTGCCACGGCTCCAAGGTAAGTCCCCTAGTCCAATTTCAACTAATAAGTTGCTTCCTTCTACAGAACAACCACCTACCCTTGAGCTCAAACCCTTGCCAAATCACTTGAAGTATGTGTTCTTGGGTGAGCAAGACACATTGCCCGTCATTGTGGCATCATCACTCACGGCACAAGAAGAGGAGAAATTGGTGAGGGTTCTCAAAGAGCACAAGACGGCCATTGGGTGGACTTTGGCCAATATCAAGGGCATAAGCCTTACCACGTGCATGCATCGAATTCTCATGGAAGAAGGCGCCAAACCATCAAGGGAAGCCCAAACGTCGACTCAACCCACCAATGATGGAAGTCGTGAAGAAGGAAATCATCAAACTACTTGATTGTGGTGTCATCTATCCTATCTCGGATAATTGTTGGGTTTCACCGGTCCAAGTAGTTCCCAAGAAGTCCGGAGTCACGGTGGTGAAGAATGAAGAAGATGAACTTGTGCCTACACGCATTCAAACCGGTTGGAGAGTGTGCATTGACTATAGGAAGCTAAATGCCTCAACAAGGAAAGATCACTTCCCCTTGCCATTCATCGATCAAATGCTTGAAAGGTTAGCCGGTCATTCTTTTTATTGCTTTCTTGATGGTTATTCGGGTTTTAATCAAATTGTCATAGCGCCGGATGATCAAGAAAAGACCACCTTTACTTGTCCATTTGGTACTTTTGCATATCGTCGTATGCTATTTGGTTTATCCAATGTACCGGCCACTTTCCAACGATGCATGGTAAGTATATTCTCGGATTATGTTGAGAAAATAATTGAAGTATTTATGGATGATTTTAGTGTGTTTGGAGACTCATTTGATGATTGTTTGCATAATCTTACTTTAATCTTGAAAAGATGCATGGAAACTAACCTTGTTTTGAATTGGGAAAAATGTCATTTTATGGTTAAACAAGGCATAGTTTTGGGTCATATCATCTCTGAAAAAGGAATTGAAGTTGATAAGTCTAAAATAAATCTTGTATGTTACTTACCCTCTCCTACTTCAGTTAGAGAAGTTCGTTCTTTTCTTGGCCATGCAGGATTCTATAGGCGATTTATCAAGGATTTCTCCAAGATTGCACAACCCCTATGCCGTCTCCTACAAAAAGAAGTGGCTTTTGAGTTCAACGAGGAGTGTGAGAAGGCATTCAAGCATCTCAAGGACATGCTTACCACGGCACCCATAATCATTCCACCAGATTGGACGTTGCCTTTTGAGCTAATGTGTGATGCATCCGATTATGCAATAGGGGCTGTTTTGGGCCAAATGAAGAATAAGCAACCACACATCATATATTATGCTTCCCGAACCTTGAATGATGCTCAATTAAATTACTCTACCACTGAAAAAGAACTTCTTGCCGTTGTGTTTGCTTTAGATAAGTTTCGTTCATATTTACTTGGTACTAAAGTGATTGTATATTCTGACCATGCAGCTCTAAGGTACTTATTCACCAAAAAGGAGGCCAAACCAAGGCTAATTCGATGGATGCTTCTTCTCCAAGAGTTTGACATTGAAATTCGAGACAAGAAAGGGAGTGAGAACGTGGTTGCTGACCATCTAAGTCGTTTGGTGTGCAATGAGGACTCTTTACCCATCCAAGAGACATTCCTTGATGAGCAATTGCTGTCAATTAAGGTATGTGAACCTTGGTATGCCGATTTGGTGAATTTTGAGAGGAGCATATTTATGCGACTTAGTTGCTTGTTTTCGTGCATTTATGTTATTAGTTCCTAGTTATTTTAGTTCTTTAAGCCTCTTTTGTGTGTTTTCAGGTTCATAAGACGTATTTTGGCAAAAGGATGCATTTTGGAGCCTTTTAGAGCAGTTTTGGGCTTATTATGGATAGCTTGTATATGGAGCAAGGTGGATGGACGAATTTGGAGTCAAAAGAGGTTAGAAACATGCTACAAATCAGAAAAGGAAAGTTCATGACAAAGAAGATAAGGAAAGTGCAAGAAAAGAGGAAACATTATCCAAAACCTTATCCAACCTTATCTTATCCAAACCTTATCCTATCTTGTCCTAACCTAATCTTGTTCCACCTTAATCCTAGCTACAAGTGGACCTAAAAACCTAATTTCTAAAGGCCCTATCTGACCCTAAAAACCTACAAGTGGACCTAAAAACCTAGTTTAGTCTAAAACATTGAGGACAATGTTTAGTTCAAGTGTGGGGGGTAACATTCTGTTTTGAACTATTTTTGCATGAAATTCGTAGGGTATTACCACCTAACATGTCTAAACTTGTTTCCCACTGTTTTAAGTGTTTTTAACATGTTTTGAAGTCTTTTTATGTGTTACTTTGAAAAAATCCGAAAAACAGTTTGAAACAACTAAAAAGAGTCTGTTTGAGTCAGTTTTGTGTTTGTTTTTGTGTGTTTGTGTCTTAGGATACCTTCCAACACAATGATGAGGATTTGATTTTTATGTGCATGGCTGTGAAAGAGAGTTATAAACATGGATGGAAGTTTGATATATTCTTGGTTTATACTTGGTTATAGTTGTTGTTTATGAATTCATGTTTAATCCCAAAGAAAGAAAAAAAAAAGTTTTTGTAATATGCTTGAAGGAAGGAACTTAGAATAACATTACAACCCTGAGAGACTTGAGCTTTAAACATTCTTTGGAGAGTATTAATCTGTGATTCTTGTTTTCAAACTCGTTGCATGATCTCATTATTCTTGCTTGGTTGCTAATTAGAAGGCGTTTCATCACTTAGTTCCAAATGCTAGAACTTGCATCCATTCCATTCAAAGCATGATTGCATAATTTATATCAAGATGAAGTGTGTAGTGAAGCCATCAACCAAACAGCCAACCCATGCACTATATATTGTAGGTCATAACCCCCATTGAGCCATTGTTAGCCTTTGTTCCTTGTTTACCCATATCATCCCTACCTAGCCTAGATTAGGACCACCCATACCCTTGTTCTTGAAGCATAGTAAGCATGACTTAGAGGGAATCCTTTCGAGTATGCAAAACAACAAGTGTGGCGGAATTTGTGTGTGTGTGTTGATATGCCACAAAAAGAAATAAGGCATGAAAAAAAAAAATCGTGCAAAAAGAAAAAGAAAAGAAAAAGTTGTGAAAAGAAAGAAAAAAAGTATGAAATAAGTGAAAATATGCTCACATGTTTGTGGTAGTTGAAGAAAGGGCCCAAAACGTGGAATATGGCCCTAAGAGTTGTGTGAATTTTTCCCCTTGTGTGTCTAAGTGAGTTTATGTAATCATAAGTGATTCTAAGTGTCAAATTTCAATACTTTGCTTGCTATTGCTTAAAGAACGTTTGTTATCCTTACCTTTCATTGTTAGCCAATCGCCCTTAACCCATTACAACCCTTATGCTTTAATCTTGATCATTATGTTTTCAATAATGTGGAGTTTGGAATTGATGTAAGCATATGGTGTCCCTGGTTCTCGCATCTAATTAGTAGCATTCCTTTCATGAGATCATATTCATATACATCCCAGAAAAGTGCTTTCCTTGTTATAAACATATGTGGGTGTTTAGTTTCATATTTACATCAATCTTCTCACATATACTTAGTGTAGGGTGTGTAACCAGAAATTCTGTGTGAAAATAAGAGAGTATCTTGTAAGGAATTAAGTGAATTCTCTAAGGCATATTACTACATTCAAATGTTGTTTTAAATTGATTAAATGAGAACTAGTAAGTAGTGATTATGATTACGTATGTGCCTAAGCGTAAGGATGACTAAAATCTATGTGAGTAATGATCTTGAACATGTCATGTGCATTAAGAATCCCTGAGACCATTGTTGGAAGGTTTAGGTTTTGTTTTGTTTTTCCGTTTTGCTCGAGGACTAGCAAAAGCTAAGTGTGGGGGAATTTGATAGGAGCATATTTATGCGACTTAGTTGCTTGTTTTCGTGCATTTATGTTATTAGTTCTTAGTTATTTTAGTTCTTTAAGCCTCTTTTGTGTGTTTTCAGGTTCATAAGACGTATTTTGGCAAAAGGATGCATTTTGGAGCCTTTTAGAGCAGTTTTGGGCTTATTATGGATAACTTGTATATGGAGCAAGGTGGATGGACGAATTTGGAGTCAAAAGAGGTTAGAAACATGCTACAAATCAGAAAAGGAAAGTTCATGACAAAGAAGATAAGGAAAGTGCAAGAAAAGAGGAAACATTATCCAAAACCTTATCCAACCTTATCTTATCCAAACCTTATCCTATCTTGTCCTAACCTAATCTTGTTCCACCTTAATCCTAGCTACAAATGGACCTAAAAACCTAATTTCTAGAGGCCCTATCTGACCCTAAAAGGGTGTCACACCTTTCCCTCTTTTATGCCTTCTAGAATACCCAAAATCAGCCATAAGACACTTAGTTTCTAGAAGGCCCAATTTTGGACGAAAATTCTTAACCTATTTCTAATTGGATTCTGATTTTAATTGGCCCTTTTTTCTCTTGGATTTGGATTGTGTAAGTCCATATCTGAAACCAATTGGGCTAGGACTTAATTCCCAAACCCATGCCACAACTTAGGGGCCCAAAAACACTTGTATCAGCTAGGTTAACCCTAAATCTGTTTGCTAGGGTTTTGGCCATGCTATATAAATATACCCATTAGTGTGCCGCACCCCCCAACAGATAACCTACGCAGCCATTCATCATTCATCATAGAAATTCGTCCAAAAACACCCTAGGGCAGAAAAACACCCCAAAACACCATTCTAGCGCCCAGAAAATACAAGCAGCCGCTCCACCTTCTTCCACCTCTTTGCCGAGTTCTCCACCACCTTCCAACCATCAAACACCCATCCACACTCAACCTACACCCCTTGCCGTGCCGCTACACCACCCAAAATCCATTCTACATCATCAAAACAGCCCAGAAATTATCATCATCCAATCTGCCGCAAGCAAAGGAAAGGAGACAGTTTCACACAATTGTTTGGCTCTTCATTCTGAGTTGTTGAACAATTTTAGGTGTATTCTATCTTAAATTTCAATGTTTAATTCATGTAATCTTTGTTTTGCTTTGAGAATGATTGGCTAAATTCGTTTTGGCTAAGGGTGTATTCGAAACCATGATTATATATGTGAATTAAGTTGATTACTTCCAGTTATCGTTGCATAAGTCGTGAATACAATTTGCTTAACCGTTTGATTTAGAACTTATTCTTGTATGTTGATTGAGAGTGCACGCTTAATTTGCATGCTTGAATTTGGTGCTAGGATATAAGTTTGTCTCACCTAATCGTTATGAATTTATATTCACAAGTAGTGAAGGTCGCTAGTCACGATCATGTTAAGTAGATTCCTGGCAAGAGTATCATGCTTTTCATAGTTACAAATGCCTTGTCGATGCTTATGATTTCCAAAGAACGTAATGATTCTAACTTATGTCTTTATCATGCTGTTCATATAGAGAATTTGTTAGGAATAATTTGTTTGCGATGCATATTCATCCAATTCAATGATTCTAGGGAAATCTGAAGGTTAATTTAAGCGGACCTAATTAACTTGGAGTGTCGAGGTTCATAACTTATTGAAGTGATAACTGGAAATTGATTTATGTTGCATATATTTCATGTGTGGAGAAGAACCCCTTAGCTATTCCATCATCCATTGATTCATCACAATTTTGTCTTACAATCTGTTTTCTTTACAATCTGCCCATTTAGTTTAAATTCGTCCAACCATAATCCCCCCATATTTTGTTGAGTCTTAGTCATTCAAATCTGTTTTATTTTGTGTTTTTAAGCATTTGGAGTCATAAACACTTTCAAATTCGTCCAAATCAAGTTCTAGTTTCTGTTTGAGTCAATTTGATTGTTTTAGGCAGTTTTGAGTGTTTCAAATTTGTTTTGAGTCATAGTAGTCTTGTTAAGAGTCTTTAAGTTTAGTTTTTGTGTTTTTAAGTCAATTCAAATTAGATTAGCACCCCTAGTTAATCCCCGGTTAGAACGATCCGTACTTACATCATTACTACAATTGTCACAAATAGGGTTTAATTTGTGTGTCAACATAACTTACACATCAAATTTTTTGGTGTCAAAACGTGTTCCAAGTACCCTAGCTAGGCACCAACGTGATAAATTAAAGAATGAGGCACGATTTTATGTATGGGATGACCCATATTTGTGGAAGTTTTGTGTAGATCAGATTGTGCGTCGTTGTGTGCATGATTGTGAGTTTAATTCGATTCTAACCTTTTGTCACACTTATGCATGTGGTGGGACATTTTGGCACACAACGCACTGCCCTTAAAGTGTTAGAATGTGGTTTTTATTGGCCTACGATCTTTGAAGATGCTAGAACTTTTTGTTTAACTTGTGATCGCTGTCAACGAATGGGAAATATAGGTGCAAGGGACCAAATGCCGCAAACACCCATCTTTAATGTTGAAATTTTTGATGTTTGGGGCTTTGATTTCATGGGCCATTTCCCATCTTCGTTTGGTTTTACTTATATTTTGCTTGTGGTGGATTATGTCTCAAAATGGGTGGAAGCCAAGGCCACCCGTACTAATGATTCTAGAGTTGTTGCAGATTTTATAAAGACTAACATTTTTGCTAGATTTGGGATGCCTCGAGTGCTTATTAGTGATGGAGGGTCTCACTTTTGCAATCGTACCATAGAGGCATTGCTCAAGAAGTATCAAGTCACACATAAGGTTTCAACACCTTACCATCCCCAAACCAATGGCCATGCCGAGGTGTCCAATAGAGAAATCAAGCAAATCTTGGACAAGGCCATTGGACCAACAAGAAAAGATTGGAGTGTGTGTTTGGAGGATGCATTATGGGCTTATAGAACGGCTTACAAGACACCCATAGGCATGTCCCCTTTTCGGCTAGTCTATGGCAAGCCATGTCATCTCCCCGTAGAGTTAGAACACAAGGCTCATTGGGCAATCAAGACATTCGACATGGACATAGATGAGGCTGGAATGCATAGAAAGTTGCAATTGAATGAGTGATGTGATATATAATAGCACACAAATTAAACCCTCTTTTTGACAACTGTAGTATAGATATAAGTAGGGATCGTTCTAGGCCGGGGATTAGGAGGGATTGCTAATCTAATGAAATTTGACTCAAAGATATAAAAATATGCTTCAAAACACTTAAATAAACTGAAAGACTCTTAACTAAACTTATATGACTCAAAACAAACTTAAAAGACTCAAAACAACACAAAACAATAAAAAAAGACTCAGACTAGACTCAAGGACTCAATTTGGACGAAAATAGAATTGGTTTTGACTCAAAACACTCAAAAACACACTTTAGGACAGATTTGACACAACTAAATAAAGGGGATTGGGTTTTTGACAAATTTAAGATAAAAACAAGTAACTAAAAGACTTAAAGAAACTTTGGACGAATTTGGGGATATGGATGGGTGATTAGCTAGCTAGAGGGTCCTTCTCCACACATGCCACACTTGCATACAAATTGATTTCCAGTTGCTTTTCGATAAACCATGAACCTCAACACTGATAGGAGCATATTCATGCGACTTAAATGGCTTGTTCTCGTGCATTTACGTTATGTTTCTTTAGTTATTTTAGTACTTTAAGCTATTTTCGTGTGTTTGTAGGTTCTAAGGGCAAGGTATGCAAAAGGATGCCTTTTGGAGCCTTTTGGAGCAAATTAGAGATTGGAATGGATATCATATGCTTGGAGCCAAGAGGATGGACGAAATTGAAGACTTGAAGTAGGAAAGTTAAATCCTAAAAGACCTCATGTTTGAGCATCATTGAAGACTCCTACGCATTTTAGAACACAAAAACACATTCCTTGCAACCTTAGGACATTGTCGTGTGTTTCCTTGTGTCTCCCTTCCTTGCCATGCAAGGAAGGGCTTTGTTCCCTATTTTAAACACTTAAACCATTCACCACATATCATTCACTTAACATATCATTCACCACATATCATTCACTTAACATATCATTCACCACATATCATTCACTTATCATATCATACACTCCCACATATCATTACTTATCATCACCACTTATCACTTATCATAATCACATATCATTACTTATCATCACCACTTATCACCTTTCTCCCAAAACCATTCACATGCATTCCATCCTTTAAAACATTGCACATGCACTCCCTTTAATTAATTAAGCCACATGCACTCCCATCCATTTCATCATTGCAGCCAACACATGCTTTCACATGCATTTTCAGATTGTCCCCTTGCACATGCAGCCACATATTCATTGCACATGCAATTCCAACCCACATGCATCCTTTAATCATTCAAACATGCAGCCACATTCCCTCCTAGCTGTCATGTTCCCCCCATTTCACCTATAAATAAGCATCCATTGCATTCATTCTCATTCATACACATTTCAGTCACAAAACTCTTCCATTTTCAGAATGTAGACCATCAAACTCCCTTGTGCCGTGCTCTCCCTTATAATCCAAACACCATCCTTCCATTTCCACCACTCCTCTTCCATTCCTCCACCACTCCCCAAACCATTCACACCATCAAACTATCCTTAGCCCTTGTGCTACAACGAAGAGGAAGATAAGAGGGCCTAAACGTTCATACAATTCAAGTTTGAGTTGTTGGAATGTTTAGGTGTTTCTTTGATTTCAATGTTTAATTTCAATACTCTTTGTTTTGTACGTATGAGGAATGGAAGAGAAGAGTGCTTAAACGTTCATACAATTCAAGTTTGAGTTGTTGGAATGTTTAGGTGTTTCTTTGATTTCAAAGTTATGAGGAATTCGAAATATATGTTTATGCTTGCATTTTGATTTGATTACTTCTAATTGCGTTTCATAAGTTGTGGATTCAATTCGTTTAACTGTTTGATTGATAACTTATTTATGTATGTTTATTGAGAGTGCACACTTAATTTTCATGCATGAATATGACGCTAGAATATAAGTGAGTTTCACCTAATTGTTACGAACTTATATTCACAAGTAGTGGAGGTTGCTTATAAACAATCGCGTTAAACGAATTCTTGGCAATAGTTTCATGCGTATTCCATAGTAACGAATGCCTCGTCAACACTTATAGTTTTCATAATGCTTAATGATCTTTGATTGTATCTTTATTGTGCTTTTCACGTAAAGGACTTTTGGAGAATGTGGTGAATTGCGTTGCGCTAACCCATCCAATTCATTAACTTAAGGAGAACTTGACAGTTAATTTAAGTGGACCTAATTAACTTGGAGCGTTGAGAATTAATGGTTTATTGAAATGCAATTGGAAATCTTTTTATTATGCAAGTGTAACATGTGTGGAGATGAACCCCGTAGCTAACTTTCCATCCATTCAATTCCATCAATTTGTTCTTTCTTTTCTTGTTTCTGTTTTCATGTTTAATTTAACTTGTTGTTCAATTACGTTAAACATGTGGAACTAATTTCTTTTTTTAGTTAGAGGCGAATTTGAAGCCATGTACATATGTTGGTTATGATTTGATTTACTCCAGTTATGAATTCATGAAATTTAGATGTGGTTTACTTTTCTGTTTTGATTAAGAACTTGTTTATGTATGTGGGTTGAGGGTCGACACTTAATTTGCATGCCTAAACTTGATGCTAGGATATAAGGGAATTTCACCTAATCGTTATGAACTTATATTCATGAGTAGTAAAGATCGCTAGTCACGATTGTGTTTAGTAAACCCTAGGCTGGATTAACATGCGTATTCCATAGTTATGAATGCCTAGTCGATGTTTATGATTTCCGTTGAACTTAATGATCTTTGTTGAATGTCTCTATCATGCGTATTCCATGGTTAGGGACTTTGATTAGGAATAATTTGGTTGTAATGTGTATCCCATTCAATCCAATGAATCTAGGGAAATCTGAAAGTTAGTTTAAGCGAACCTAATTAACTTGGAGCATTGTCATTCATCGTTTGTTGAAGTCATAACTGGGAGTCAAATTATATGCTTATGTTCATGTGTGGAGAAGGAACCCTCTAACTAGTTTTTCATCATTCTATTTTATCAATTTCGTTTTTATAATTTGTTTTAATTAGAATCTGTGCATTTAGTTTAAATTCATCCAAAACCAATCCCCCATTTATTTTAAAGTGTTAGATTAGTTAGAAATACATTTAGTTTGTGTTTATAAGTGTTTTGTTTCATTTTGTTTCCCAAATTCGTCCAAAGTACTCAAGGTGCTCAAAACTGCCCAGAAAGTGATTTTAAGGCAGTTTCGAGTGCTTTGGGTACTGTTTGAGTCTTTTGGTTTGTTTTAGTGTTTTAAAGTTTAGTTTTACATTCTTTGAGTCTAGTTTAGTGTTTTATATTATGTTTTTACGTTTTTGAGTCAAATCCAAGTGATTAACAATCCCTCCTAATCCCCGGTCCAGAACGATCCCTATTTATACATATACTACAATTTGACGAAAAGAGGGTTTAATTTGTGTGCGTTTAAATCACGAATCAAACACCCCAGATTAACCGTGACATCACTAATTAACCCTCAGATTTTCCTTAAGTTATTGGATTGGATGACATCATACGACAACCAAAAGCATTCTTCAAAAGTCCCCTACATGACATCATAATAGAGATACAATCAAAGATCATTACGTTCTATGAAAATCATAAGTATTGACAAAGCACTTGTAACTATGACATCATGATACTCATGCTAGGAATTTACTTAATATGATTGTGAAAACAACCTTAACTACTTGTGAATATAAGTTTGTAACGATTATGTGAAACTCCCTTATATTCTAGCCCCAAATTCATGCGTGCAAACTAAGTGTGCACCCTTAATCAACAAACAAGAATAAGTTATCCATCAAACGGTTAAGTAAATTGCATTCACAATTTATGAAATAACAACTGGAATTAATCAATTCATATTGCACATATAATCATGGTTTCAAAGTCTCCCCTAGCTAAAACAAGTTTAGCTCCTCATGTTTACAACAAAACAAAGAGAATATAAATTAAACATTGAAAACAAAGATAGAATACACCTAGAAACAGTCCAGGTGGCTCCTCCTTCCTTCCTTGCTGCCAACAATGGGGATTTATGTGAATTTAGGCTCTTGAGGTGTGGTGGATGGTGTGGTGTGAATTTGTGGTAGAGGGTGGTGGTTTTTGAGTGTTGTGGCATCAAGTATATATAGGGTGAAGGGGAGGCACGAATTTGGGCTGAAAAGGAAAGGAATTAGGACTCCAAATCACCAAAGAACAAGGATACTTTCAATCAGATTCCATGGAGGACAAGGAATGGTCCTTGTGGCAGATTCTAGAACTTCTAGAAGGGTTACATGTGGCATAAACTTAATGCACGAAAATAGGGTTTCTAGAACTTGATATTTAGGTGATTTAATGTGAAAAGGAGTCCTCTTTGAAGTTGGAATTAAGGTAGGAAAAGATTAGGATAGGATAAGATAAGATAAGGTTGGATAAGGTTTGGATAAGATAAGGAAATTTGGATAAGGTTCCTTATTTCTTGCTCTTTCCTTATCTTCTTTGCATTTGGACTTCTTTCTCCAGATTTTTAGCCTTTCCTAGCATCTCTTGACTTCAATTTCGTCCATCCACATTGCTCCATAGTTAAGCTATCCAATCCATGCCCAAAACTGCTCCAAATAGCCTCAAAATGCACTTTCTTGCTCCTTTTGCCATTAGGACCTAAAAACATACGAAAATAGCTTAAAAGACTAAAATAGATAGTAATTAAGTAACTAAATGCAAGGAAACAACATAACTAAGTAGCATAAATATGCTCCTATCAAATTCCCCCACACTTAGCTTTTGCTAGTCCTCGAGCAAAACGAAATAAATAAAACAAACAAAACACAATCTAAACCTTCCAACAATTGCCTCGGGGATTTCCAATGCAACATGACATATTAAAGATTACCACTCACATAGATTTTAGTTATCCCTACCCCTGAGCATATACTTAACCATAGTTACCACACACTAGCTCCCATTTAATCAATTAAAACAACATTTTGAATGTAGTAACATGCCTTAGAGAATCCCCCAATTCCTCACTGGATACACTCTATTTTCACACAGATTTTCTAACTACACTCCCTACACTAGGTATATGTGAGAAGATTGATGTAAATATGTAAACTAATACTCACATATGAATAATCAAAGAAGGCACTTTCTGGAATTATTAACATGTATATGATCTCATGAATGGAATGCCACTACTTAGACGCGAGAACCAAGGATACCATAAGCTCAAACCAATTTTAAACTCCACATATTGAAACACATAACAATCAAGATCGAAGTCTAAGGGTTGTAACGGGGCTAGGGTATTGGCTAACAAAGAAAGGTAAGGATAAACAAAAGTTCTTAAAGCAATAGTAAGCAAAGTAATGAAATAAACACTTAGAATTCACTTTTGAATGCAGAAATCAACTTTGAACACCAAGGGACGATTCACATAAAACTTAGGGTCAAATTCAAACTTTTGGACCCTTTCTTCAACAATCAATGATGTGATAAAAGATAGCACTCACTCAAATTAAACCCTCTTTTTGACAATTGTAGTATAGTTATAAGTAGGGATCATTCTAGGCCGGGGATTAGGAGGGATTGCTAATCTAATGAAAATTGACTCAAAGATGTGAAAATATGCTTTAAAACACTTTAAATGACCTCACAAGACTCTTACTAACTTATACGACCAAAAACAAACTTTAAAGACTCAAAACAACTCAAAACAACCAAAAAGACTCAATTTAGACTTTAGGACTTATTTTGGACGAAAATACACTTGGTTTTGACTCTAAAGACTCAAAAAGACTCTTTCGGACAGATTTGGAACAAATAAGAAAGGGGGTTTTGATTTTGGACGAATTTAAAAGAAAACAAGTAACTTAAAACTTTAAAACAGATTTTGGACGAATTTAAGAAAAACTAATGGATGATGGGATAGCCAAGGGATACTTCTCCACACATGATACTTTCAAACATAAATTGATTTCCAGTTGCTTTTCCGATAAACCATGAACCTCAACACCCCAGATTAACCGTGACATCACTAATTAACCCTCAGATTTCCCTTAAGTTAGTGGATTGGATGACATCATACGACAACCCAAAGCATTCTTCAAAAAGTCCCCTACATGACATCATAATAGAGATACGGTCAAAGATCATTACGTTCAATGGAAATCATAAGTATTGACAAAGCACTTGTAACTATGACATCATGATACGCATGCTAGGAATTTACTTAACATGATTGTGAAAACAACCTTAACTACTTGTGAATATAAGTTTGTGACGATTATGTGAAACACCCTTATATTCTAGCCCCAAATTCAAGCATGCAAATTAAGTAGGCCTCCCTAATAAACATACAAGAATAAGTTATCCATCAAACGGTTAAGTAAATTGCGTTCACAATTTATGAAATCACAACTGGACTTAATCAACTCATATTATAAATGTAATCATGGTTTCAAAGCATCCCTAGGCTAAAACGAGTTTAGCCTCTCATGTTCATGACAAAACAAAGCAACATAGAATTAAACATTAAAATAAAAGATAGATTACACCTAGAAACGTCCAACACTCCAACTCGAATGCACAAACGCCCAAGGCTTGGTTTTCCTTCTCCTCTTCCTTGCTAAGTGATAGGAGCATATTTAGGCGACTTACTTAGCTTGTTTTCGTGCATCTATGTTGTTAATTCATAGTTGTTTTAGTAGTTTAAGCCATTTTCGTGTGTTTTTAGGTTCATATGGCTAAGGAAGCAAAAAGATGCATTTTGGAGCAAAATTGGGCTTGGAATGGATAGCATATGCTTGGAGCCAAAGTGTTGGACGAATTTGAAAGCCTTGTATGCACTTTGGACATAAAACAAAGGGCCTAGCCCAATCAAACAATCCTTTGAGCCATGCAAAACCTCTAGCCCAATCAACAACCCTTAGCCACATGCATTCACATGCATCACAACCCCAAAACCATCAAGAAACACCCATTGCCGTGCCTTGCACTTCCCCTTTCATTTTCAGCCATTCCACTTCATCATTACACCACCTTCTCCATCTTTATTCCACATGCATTCATCATAATTCACCCTAGCTACCACCATTCACACACACATGCACTTACTCTTTCATCATTGCACCACCATTCACACACACATGCACTTACTCTTTCATCATTGCACCACCAATTCAACACATGCATTTCCACCTTCCTACTTCATCATTTCAGCCACATATTCACCCACATGCACTTTAATCATTCAACACATGCATTCACACACCAACAACAACTCAATGCCGTGCACTTCCCTTGCCTTTCCACCAACAACCTAGCTCTTTTTCCATCATTATTTCATCCACATGCACTCTCAATCATAACAACCACATTCACTCTTAAACAATCACCCACATATTCTCCCATTCCCCCTATGAAAACCCATGCATTCATACACAAAAATCACATCTCATTTTCATACACAAGACACCACAAACACATCCAATCTTCCCTTTGCCGCAAGCTCCCATTCCATTTCTACACAATCTCTTCTCGGCTTCATTCCATTCCATACACTCTCCCATTCGCAGAAACCATTCAACCTTAGCCGCTCCACCTTCATTTACAACACACTTGGAGCACCAACACCGAAGGCAACTCTTAAGGGATTTTGACATCAGTTTTGCTTCAAGGGTTCTTTCTTCTTAATCCTATGTTCACTCATGTTATATATTTTTATGTGAAACCTTTTGTAAACATGAAGTGTAACTAATCTCTCTCTAGGGATTCGATGTAGCCTTGCAAGATTGCCATGTAGTTAATTCAGAATTCTCATTTAATCTATCTATTTCTTGTTTCATTCTCCGATTTAATTGTGACTTAGTGTGTTGATTTTAATGCTTGATCATCATTTGAATTAACCACAGGTTGTTTAGCCAAGATTAAAGCACACATCTTGCATAATCTTGGTGGATATGTGAATGAATGAAGGGAATGTTTTGCAAACATCCTGCCGAGTGTTCCCTTTGGTTTTGTGAAAGTTTCTTGTGCACTACATATTCTTGATTAGGAACCAAAGTTGCACATCACAATTAGGCTCATGATTAGAGACATTTGATCAAATCCACACATCATATGGTTTATCATATCTAAGTGAAACAAACTCAAGAAATAGGTAGATGGATGAGTATAATCTGATTCAACAAGCATGGCCTTGGGTTAGCAATGGTAAAATCGAATCCCTAGCTTCATCTCCATTGGTACTATCTCATTTTATTAGCTGTTGATTCATTCATTTTGTGTTTACTTCATTTCCTTATGCTTTCAAGTTACAACAACAAATCTGCCTACATTGATTAGTTTTATTTCTCTAGTAAAGAGTTCTTGCAAAACAAGTGATTATATAGGTCCAATTAGTCCCTGTGGATTCGACACCCTTACTTGTGCCATTATACTAAACCTATTTTAGCACTAGGAAGGAAAACAACAATTAAAATGGCGCCGTTGCCGGGGACTGATTTCAGTCCCTTATAATTGCTTGTTTTGATATTAAACCTTGTTCTTTTCATTTTAAGTAGATTTCTGATTTTTATTCAAAACTTGTTTTATCTTGTTTCAGGTAGTATATGTCAAATAGACTTGCTGAATTAGGCCAAAGAATTGAACGGTTAAAGGGCAACACTTTGGAAAGCTTTGTGCCAACAAGTTCCTCCATTGTCCGTGAAGAAGAGGAAGGGAAACCGTCTAGTCCAACAAGTGAAGGATCGGAGCACTTTAATTGGGAAAGAGAAGAAGAGATGGCGGGCGACCAAGATGATCTTCGAGCTTTGGAGGATTTTGCTCAACCAATCATACCAAATTCACCTTCATGTATCTTGCTGCCCACAGAAGCTAGAAACTATGATCTTAAATCTTCACATTTCCATATGTTTCCTTCTTTTTATGGCTTACCTAATGAAGATCCTTTAGCTCATATTAAAGAATTTTACAATGTTGTGAGTGGTTTACCTTTACAGGGAGTAAGTGAAGCAAATCTGAGGATGAAAGGGTTGGTTAATGACTCTAGTACCTGGTTCACTCACCACATGGGATGCCGTGGCTAAGAAGTTTTTGGAAAAGTTTTTTTCCACTCAAAAGATAGCCACATTAAGGGGACAAATCTTCAACTTCAAACAAGATGATGGAGAACCTTTCAATGAGTGTTGGGAGCGCTTTAAAGGCCTTTTGTTGCAATGTCCACACCATGGGTTACCTCTTCACTTACAAATGCAAATTTTCTGTGATGGACTAACCCAAACATGTCAATCAACTATTGATAATGCAGCAGGTGGAGCTTTGAAGAAAAAGAATGCTCAAGAGTCATATAACATTTATGAGATGTTGGGATCTAATGCTCAACACAAAGATGTAAGGGGTAAGAGAGTTGGAGTATATGAAACAAGCTCTAATCATGATCTTTCTTTGCAGGTAGCTAACCTAGAAAAGAAGCTTGAATCCGTGCTCAACATGGTGCCAAAAGCAAGTGAAGTGTGTGCCATTTGCAACATACCAAGCCACCTTACTCATCAATGTCCATCTAGGGAGGCTTACCCCGAGTATGTCCAAGAGCAAGTGAACCTCATGAATTCTTACAATCAAAGGCCAAGGAATGATGTGTATTCCAATACATATAACCCAAGTTGGAGAGATCATCCCAATCTTTCGTGGAAGAACAACAATCAATTCCAAAACTTCCAACCAAAACCTACTCTTGAGGATACGGTTAAATTGTTAGCCCAAAATACCTTGCAATTCCAACAAACCACCAATAGCACTCTCCAACAACATTCGGCGGCTCTAACCAAAATGGAGACACAATTGGGGCAGATTGCAGATGCCTTGAGCCAAAGAGAGGTTGGAAAGTTTCCAAGCCAACCCGTGATACTCCAAAGGAACCAAGAGCAAGCCAAAGCAATCACTACACTTAAAAGTGGTAAGGTTAT
This sequence comes from Pyrus communis, assembly GCF_041283825.1. NCBI lineage: Eukaryota > Viridiplantae > Streptophyta > Magnoliopsida > Rosales > Rosaceae > Pyrus > Pyrus communis. The sequence continues at coordinate 25,772,764 of NC_142569.1, forward strand.
CAATAATAGAGTTGGCAATGAAGTTACTAATGAATCTGATCATGTGAATGATGGGGTTACTCAAGGAGAAAATGAGAAACTAAATGAGGAACCAAGCCATGCTACCCCCTCGTTTGAAGCACCAAATCTTCACAAGGCCGAGAAACCTTACACTCCACCAATACCATTCCCTGGAAGACTTGCCAAGAGCAAGCAGGATAAGTCATTTAAGGAGATTTTTGATATTCTAAGGAAGGTGAATGTTAACTTACCTTTGCTTGATGTCATTAAGAACATGCCAGCTTATGGGAAGTTCTTCAAAGAGTTAAACAACTACAAAAGGAAGTATGGACCACATGAGAAGGTAGTGGTGTCCGAGAATGTAAGTGCCGTGTTGCAAAGAAAACTTCCACCAAAGCTCAAGGATCCAGGAAGTTTTTCTATCAACATCACCATAGGGGACAAGAAGGTAGAGAAGGCGATGCTTGACTTAGGTGCTAGCATCAACTTAATGCCTTATTCCGTGTACATTCAACTAGGTTTGGGGGAATTGAAAGCCACCACCATCTCATTACAACTTGCGGACAGATCCGTGAAATATCCAAGAGGTATAGTAGAGGATATTCTAGTTCAAATTGATAAACTAATCTTGCCTGCGGATTTTGTAGTGTTGGACATGGAAGAAGCTCCTATACATGACCGAGAGTTGCCTATTTTGCTTGGGAGACCGTTTATGGCCACGGCCAAGACCATCATTGATGTGCAAAATGGACTCCTCACCATGACAGTGCTAGGAGAGACCGTTCAATTCAAAGTGTTTGAGTCTCTTTCACATCCTTCTTCATCTCTTGATTGTTATGCCATTGATGTGCTTGATTCGCTTGTTTTCTCTAAGTTCTTGCAGGCACAATCTAATGAACCATTACAAACTGTTTTGAGTCAATCTCAAGATGAGTTTGATGAAGAAGATGCACTCATGGAAGAGGTAGCTGCCTTGGAAGCATTGGCACTGTATCCTTTGAATATTTTACCTCTTTTAGAGCCTTTAGAACCATCGAGGTCACATTTAACCCCTTCCACTGTTAAGGCACCAAAACTTGAACTTAAACCACTTCCACCACATGTAAAGTATGCATATCTAGCTGAATTTGAAACTCTTCCAGTTATCATAACTTCTGACCTCACCCCAAATGAAGAAGATAAACTAATTAGGGTGTTAAAAGAGTTCAAATCAGTTATTGGTTGGTCTATTGCAGATATCAAGGGAATAAGCCCTACCATGTGCATGCATAGGATTCTTTTGGAAGAAGGAGCAAAGTCAACCCGTGAACCACAAAGGAGGCTCAATCCACACATGAAGGAAGTTGTGAGGAATGAAGTGTTGAAGTTGTTAGATGTGGGGATCATATATCCCATTTTTGATAGCAAATGGGTGAGTGCTATTCAGGTGGTACCTAAGAAGGTGGGAATCACGGTGATGAAGAATGAAAACAAAGAGCTTGTGCCCACAAAGCCCACGGCTAGTTGGCGTGTTTGCACCGATTACAGGAAGTTGAATTCTAGCACTAGAAAATATTACTTTCCTATGCCTTTCATAGATCAAATGCTTGAGAGATTGGTAGGTTACTCACACTATTGTTTTCTTGATGGTTACTCAGGTTACAATCAAATTGCAATTGCTCCGGAGGATCAAGAGAAAACTACCTTTACTTGCCCGTTTGGCACATTTGCATATAGAAGAATGCCTTTTGGACTTTGCAATGCTCCAGCAACATTCCAAAGATGCATGTTGGCAATCTTTTCTGACATGGTAGAAAGATTCATTGAGGTATTTATGGATGACTTTTCAGTGTTTGGTTCCTCTTTTGATGAATGTCTTAACCATCTCTGTTTAGTACTTCAAAGATGTCAGGAAACAAATTTGGTTCTCAATTGGGAAAAGTGCCAATTTATGGTGAAACAAGGAATTGTGTTGGGGCATGTAATCTCTAGCCAAGGAATGGAGGTGGACAAAGCCAAAATTGACATCATCACCAATATGGCAGCTCCCACAACCGTGAAGGGAGTAAGAAGTTTTTTGGGACATGCGGGTTTTTATCGTCGTTTCATTAAGAACTTTTCAATGATCACTCGTCCATTATGCAATCTGTTAGCTAAAGATGTTGTATTTCATTTTGATAAAGCTTGTATGGATGCATTCAATACTTTGAAACATGAATTAACCTCGACCCCTATTATTATGGCACCAGATTGGTCTTTACCTTTTGAATTAATGTGTGATGCCTCTGACTATGCTATTGGTGCAGTTTTAGGGCAAAGGGTGAACAAGCTCCCACACGTGATCTACTATGCAAGCCGGACTCTAAATGATGCTCAACTTAACTATTCCACAACTGAAAAGGAGTTGCTTGCTATTGTTTTTGCCTTAGAGAAGTTTCGGTCATATCTTGTTGGATCTAAAGTTATTGTGTTTTCTGATCATGCAGCCCTTAGGTACTTGATGACAAAAAAGGATGCTAAGCCACGCTTAATTAGATGGATACTCTTACTACAAGAGTTTGACTTGGAAATTCGAGATAAGAAGGGAAGTGATAATGTTGTGGCTGACCATTTGTCACGGCTCAATGAAAACCATGGAGTTGGACAACCTTTGCCTCTAAATGAATCATTTCCAGATGAACAACTCCTTGTTATTCAAGAAAAAGAACCATGGTATGCTGATTTTGTTAATTATCTTGTTTGTGGTATAATTAGAAATGACCTTTCTTTTCAGGAAAGAAAGAAGTTCCTTGCCATGGTAAAGCACTACGTTTGGGACGAACCATATTTATTTAAATATTGCCCTGACCAAATCATTAGGAGGTGTGTCCCAGAGAGTGAGCAACAAAGCATTCTAATGTTCAGCCATACATTGGCATGTGGAGGACATTTTGGTGCCAAAAAGACATCTCTAAAGGTTTTACAATCTGGTTTCTTTTGGCCTACTTTATTCAAAGATGCTTTTGATTTTTGTTCTAAGTGTGATAGGTGCCAGAAAATGGGGAACATTAGCCGAAGAAATGAGATGCCATTGAACAACATTTTGGTGGTGGAGCTCTTTGATGTTTGGGGAATCGATTTCATGGGACCATTTCCATCCTCTTTTGGTTACTTATACATATTAGTGGCAGTAGATTATGTATCCAAATGGGTTGAAGCCATTGCTACAATAACTAATGATCATAAGGTTGTTTTGAATTTTCTTAAAGATGTGATTTTTTGTAGGTTTGGAACCCCAAGAGCTATTATTAGTGATGGTGGCAGCCATTTCTGCAACAAACCCTTTGAATCCTTGATGAAGAAGTACAACATCAACCACAAAGTGGCAACCCCGTACCATCCTCAAACCTCAGGACAAGTGGAGATTAGCAATAGGGAGATCAAGAACATTTTGATGAAGACCGTAAGCCCTACAAGGAAGGATTGGTCACTGAGGTTGAATGATGCACTATGGGCATATAGAACAGCATATAAGACCCCCATTGGCATGAGCCCTTATCGCCTTGTGTTTGGGAAAGCTTGTCATTTGCCAATGGAGCTTGAACACCGTGCATATTGGGCCATCAAGAAGTTCAACTTTAATTACAAGGATGCTGGAATAGCAAGGAAGCTCCAACTTAATGAGTTGGAAGAACTCAGAAATGAAGCATATGAGAATGCCAAAATCTACAAGGAACGGACTAAGCTCTATCATGACAAGGCCATCCTACGGAAGGAGTTTCACCAAGGTATGAAAGTACTGTTGTATGACTCACGTTTGAGACTTTTTTCAGGTAAATTGAAGTCTAGGTGGGTGGGACCATTTAAGGTGCTGAAAACATTTCCCCACGGAGCTGTGGAGATAGAGAACATGAAGAATGGCACCTCTTTTAAAGTCAATGGGCAGCGATTGAAACCATATTTGGAGAAAGTGGAGGAAGAGCAAGTTTATCAAGTTGTAGATTTTCTTGAGTTTACAACACCGTGAACAAACTACCATGTCTTGCCTAGACATTAAATAAAGCGCTTACTAGGAGGCAACCTAGTGTGGTTTGTGTTCTTTCCTCATTTTGTGTTTATGTTGTCACCATTCCATATTCTTTGCCTACTTGCCTTGTGTTAGTTGTGGTTAAGTGTGTTTTTGCTTACTAATACGAATGTATATGAGGGCTATGTTTGTAGACAAACTATTGGGTTGCTTTGAAAAAGGGTTTTATGACACGGGACATGTTATAACTTTCGAAGGGGTGTTTATTTTTAAGTTCATGTCGGAGCACAAAGGTAAGCCGCCTCCCCGAATTTCAATTTTCTTTTATACTAATATGTTGTTAATGATTCAAGCATCCACTCTAGAATTTAAACCATTACCAGATCATTTCAAGTATCACCCTCTATTCAAAGATCAATTCCATGCCGTTTGATTTGTTTAAAAAAAAAAAAAAAAAAAAAAAAAAGAGATACTAAACATGGAGAAAGATGGAGCTTCACAAAGGTTGTTTACATGAAGCCCCACTACGAGGCGTTGGAGCGGAAGGCATAGAAGCGGGAAGCATCGGAGCAGAAGCCATCGGAGCGGGAGCATTCCAGGCCTCAATACTTGGCCAAACGCTGGATGACCCAGGAAAAAGGTGCCTCTGGAGATAAGCCGCAAGCCTTTGACGGTCACTGTGAATTCGACCCTCAGATTCTTGCAGTTCATCAAGCTTCCTCTTCATGCCCGACGAATAGTTATTTGCAAGCACATGCAAACTTCTATTCTCGTACTTAAGCTGTTTGATCTCCTGCTTAAGACTTTCCACCTCTGCCATCAACGATTCCACTTGGCGGGACCGAGCAAGCAGGCGTTGGCCCATGTTGGACACAGAGCCTGCACATTGAACGCTGAGAGCGAGAGACTCTTGAACGGCCAACTCATCGGACCGTCCTGAAAGCAGCCTACTGTCCTTAGGAGTAAGGAGGTTCCTAGCTACTATCGTAGCTGTTGTTGCATCGGTCATCATGGAGTCTTCACCTGAAAGAGGACCATTAGAAGATAAAAAAGAAGGGCGCCATATATTACCTTGACGGGGCGCAACTGAATCGCTGCTGAGACTCAAATCTAAGCTAAGGTTCGATGAGTTAGTCATTTTTCAAAAGTGTTCAATGAGAAGGGGTGGATGGAGTTAAATTTCGAAGGGCCGGAGACGATTTTCAAGAATGGGAAATCTTCAGAGTGTGTATGTTGGCGGTGATCGATAGCTCTATAAAAAGCCAAGGCGACGCGTCCACCGATTCAAAGAGCCGGATTTTCCGGCGTAAGTTAGGCGACGCTCCCTCAGCTTTTCAGAAAACGCGTTCAACTTTGTCAAAAGATTTCTGATAAAGCTGAAAACACGTGGAGGCCATCATCGCAACTACACATCTTTAGCCGACAAGCGCAAAGTTCGGCGACGCTTTCTCTGCTTTTTAGAAGACGGGTGCAGCTTTGTCAAAATGAGCCGCATCTGCACTACCACGTGTCATTCAGAAAGCGAAGGGGCGTCGTTCAGAAATCGAAGGGGCGCCTGCTCAGAAATCAAAGAGGCGTCCTCAAAGATCGAAGAGGCGCCAATATTTCAAAAAGCCGGATTTGCGGGATCAAAACGTCTGTCGACAAGGGTAAAAGAATGGTACCACCACTTGTTATTATCTCTATATATGTCGACCTTCATCTTTTATGGCAACGAAAACCTGAAGAAAATGCCCAACTCTCCCTCACCTCTGAGGGCGCACTCCCAGCAAAGCCTTTCGAAATACTCAATTCTTTCTTCTTCCCCAAAGATGATACCCGATGCCTGGAGTACAGATGACCTAGGAGGAAACGGCGGATTGAAGTGTGCTGATTCATTCACCGCTTCTTCAAAAGCAAAGGTATCTCATATCATCAAGGTCAAAAGCAAAAGTATCTCATATCATGCTCTTTCCCTATCTTTTTCTTTGTCCTTGTTCTTACTCGCATGGCAAAGTGAAAGAAGCAATCAGCCAGCACTTGGAGTCAGTCTTCTGTTCTGGAGCCAACTGCCTGGAATCTATTCCTGATTGCTTACCTAGCATTGCTCTCGAGTAGTTATCTTCAACGGTTGATACACTTCCAGAGAAGGGACCACTCATGCAAAGATTGAACAAAGAAACAGATAAAAGGGGTAAGCTCAGACCTTCGGGGAAGACCAAAAGAATACTGCTGCCCAGTTCAAGATTATGTAGCACAAAGGAAAATCAACGATGGGCGGAAACCAGTTCAAGAGTAAGCCTGTGGAATCACAAAGATCAAAACCTCAATGCAATCACCAAGGAGAAGAGGGAATTTACACTCCATAACCAGATTTGCGTCCCTAAACTCTTCTCTTTGTTAATTACATTTTGCCATGTTTAGTATGTTTAAGTGCTTTTTGTGTGTTTACTTATGTTTTGTGTGAATCTATGCTTAAAACATTGAGGACAATGTTTGATTTAAGTGTGGGGGGGGGGGGGGGGGGGGGGGGGGGGGGTAACTAATGTTGTTAATGCAAATTCGTGGGATTTTATCACCCATAACTTCAAATGTTGTTCCTTGCTGTTTTAAGGTGTTTTTAAATTGTTTTAGAGTGTTTTAGTGTGTTTTGTTTTATAACTCCGAAAATCACATAAAAATTTGAAAAAAATGTTTTGAAAAGCCTAAAAAGAGTGTTTTAAGGTGTTTTTTGTTGAATGTCTCTATCATGCGTATTCCATGGTTAGGGACTTTGATTAGGAATAATTTGGTTGTAATGCGTATCCCATTCAATCCAATGAATCTAGGGAAATCTAAAAGTTAGTTTAAGCGAACCTAATTAACTTGGAGCATTGTCATTCATCGTTCGTTGAAGTCATAACTGGGAGTCAAATTATATGCTTATGTTCATGTGTGGATAAGGAACCCTCTAACTAGTTTCTCATCATTTTATTTCATCCATTTCGTTTTTAGAATCTGTTTTAATTCTAAGTTTCTGTTTTAATTTTAAATTCGTCAAAACCTTTCCCCCATTTATTTTAAAGTGTTAGATTAGTTAGAAATACATTTAGTTTGTGTTTATAAGTGTTTTGATTCATTTTGTTTCCCAAATTCGTCCAAAGTACTCAAGGTGCTCACAACTGCCCAGAAAGTGATTTTAAGGCAATTTTGAGTGTTTTGGGTAATGTTTGAGTCTTTTGGTTTGTTTTAGTGTTTTAAAGTTTAGTTTTGCATTCCTTGAGTCTAGTATAGTGTTTCATATTGTTATTTTACGTTTTTGAGTCAAATCCAAGTGGTTAACAATCCCTCCTAATCCCCGGTCCAGAACGATCCCTACTTATACATATACTACAATTTGACGAAAAGAGGGTTTAATTTGTGTGCGTATAAATCTCGCATCAAATTTTGGCACCGTTGCCGGGGATTAGAAAATTTGCTAATCCCTTGGATTGTTTTATTTTTGTTTGTTTTTATTCCAGATTCTTAATCTTGTTTTGTTTCTTGTTTTAGGTACTAGTTCATGACTCGGAGTTGTCATCCGATTCGTGAACATATCCTGGAGTGATTGGGTTCTTCGTCCGGCTGCAAGACGTAAAAGAAAGAGCTACTTGGGAGGCAACCCAATGCACTGAATAAAACAAAGCATGTTCAAAAAAAAAAAAAAAAAATACTAAACATGGAGAAAGATGGAGCTTCACAAAGGTTGTTTACGTGAAGCCCCACTACGAGGCGTCGGAGTGGAAGGCATAGTAGCGGAAGGCATCGAAGCGGAAGGCTTTGAAGCGGAAGGCATCAGAGCGGAAGGCATCGAAGCGGAAGGCATCGGAGTGAAAGGCATCGGAGCTAGAGCATTCCAGGCCTCAATACTTGGCCAAGCGCTGGATGAGCCAGGAAAAAGGTGCCTCTGGAGGAAAGACGAAAACCTTTGATGGTCACTGTGAATCCGACCTTCAGACTCTTGCAGCTCATCAAGCTTCCTCTTCATGCCCGTCGAATAGTTGTTGGCAAGCACGTGCAAACTTCTATTCTCGTACTTAAGCTGCTGGATCTCCTGCTTAAGACTTTCCACCTCCGCCATCAATGATTCCACCTGACGGGAGCGGGCAAGCAGGCGTTGGCCCATGTTGGACACAGAGCTCGCACACTGAACACTAAGTGCGAGGGACTCTTGAACGGCCAACTCATCGGACCGTCCTGACAGCAGCCTACTATCTTTTGGAGTGAGGAGGTTCCTAGCTACTATTGTAGCTGTTGTGGCGTCCTGCATCACAGAGTCTTCACCTGAAAGATGACCGTTAGAAGATAAGAAAGAAGGGCGCCATACGTTACCTTGACGCGGCGCGCCCGTTTCACTGCTGAGACTCAATTCTAAGCTAAGGTTCGATGGGTTTGCCATTTTTTCAAAAGTGTTCAAAGAGAAGGGGTGGATGGAGTTAAAATTTCAAAGGGCCGGAGACGATGTTCAAGAATGGGAATTCTTCAGAGTGTGTATGTTGGCGGTGATCGATACCTCTATAAGAAGCCAAGGCGACGCGTCCACCGATTCAAAAAGCCGGAATTTCCGGCGTAATTTTGGCGACGCTTTCTCGGCTTTTCGGAAGACGTGTTCAACTTTGTCAAAAGATTTCTTCTTTTCAGAAAACACGTGGAGGCCATCATCGCAACTACACATCTTTAGCCGACAAGCGCAAAGTCCGGCGACGCTTTCTCTGCTTTTCAGAAAACGCGTGCAGCTTTGTCAAAAGGAGCCGCATCCGCACTACTACGTGTCGTTCAGAAAGCAAAGGGGCGCCTGCTCAGAAATCGAAGGGGCGTCGTTCAAAAATCGAAGAGGCGTCACTATTTCAAAAAGCCGGATTTGCGGGATCAAAACGTTTGTCGACAAGGGTAAAAGAAGAGTACCACCACTTGATATTATCTCTATATATGTCGACCTTCGTCTTTTATGGCAAGGCAAAACTGAAGAAAATGCCCAACTCTCCCTCACCTCTGAGGGCGCACTCCCAGCAAAGCCTTTTGAAATACTCAATTTTTTCTTCTTCCCCAAAGATGATACCGGATGCCTGGAGTACAGATGACCCAGGAGGAAACGGCAGATTGAAGTGTGCTGATTCATTCACCGCTTCTTCAAAAGCAAAGGTATCTCATATCATCAAGGTCAAAAGCAAAAGTATCTCATATCATGCTCTTTCCCTGTCTTTTTCTTTGTCCTTGTTCTTACTCGCATGGCAAAGTAAAAGAAGCAATTAGCCGGCACTTGGAGTCAGTCTTCCGATCTGGAGCCAACTGCCTGGAATCTATTCCTGATTGCTTACCTAGCGTTGCTCTCGAGTAGTCATCTTCAACGGTTGATACACTTCCGGAGAAGGGACCACTTCTGCAAAGGGGAGCGAGTAAGGCAAGTGAAAATGATACATTGAAGCATGTGGAGACAAACATAGGCTGAGTTATCCTCCAACCCTTTTCAATACGAATTGGAAAGATTGAACAAAGGGGTAAGCTCAGACCAAAGGGGAAAACCAAAAGAATCCTCCAGCCCAGTAGCACAAAGGAAAATCAACAAGTGGAGGAGACCAAAAGAATCATGCAGCCCAGTTCAAGAGTATGCCTGTGGAATCACCAAGATCAATGCCTCAATGCAATCACCAAGGAGAAGAGGGAATTTACACTCCATAACCAGATTTGCGTCCCTAAACTCTTCTTTTTGTTAATTACATTCTGCCATGTTTAGTATGTTTAAATGCTTTTTGTGTGTTTACTTATGTTTTGTGTGAATCTATGCTTAAAACATTGAGGACAATGTTTGATTTAAGTGAGGGGGGGTAACTAAAGTGTTTTAATGCAAATTCGTAGGGTTTTATCCACCATAACTTCTAATGTTGTTCCTTGCTGTTTTAAGGTGTTTTTAAGTTGTTTTAGAGTGTTTTAGTGTGTTTTGTTTTATAACTCCGAAAATCACATAAAAATTTGAAAAAACATGTTTTGAAAAGCCTAAAAAGAGTGTTTTGAGTCGTTTTTGTGTGTTTGTGTCTTAGGGTACCTTCCAACAAAATGACAAGGATTTGGTTTGTAATTGCATGACTGTTAAAGAGAGTTATAAACATGGATGAAAGTTTGATTTACCCTTGGTATATGCTTGGTTATGGTTATAATGTATGACTGCACATGCAATCATAAAAGAAAATTTTGTTTTTGTAACATGCTTGAAGGAAGGAACTCAAACAAACGCTACATCCCTGTGAGACTCGAGCCATTACTTTCTTTGGAGAGTTATTTTCTGTGATTCTTTGTTTTCTAAAGTTGTTGCATGATCTCATTATTCCTTGCTTGGTTGCTACTTAGAATGCAATTGTATCATGATAGAACTAAATGCTAGAACTTATATCCGTTTCATTCAAAGCATGATATTGATTGCATAACATACAATAAGATGAAGTTGTTAGTCAAGCCAAAGCCAAAAAGCCTATCCCTTTTCACATATATTGTAGGATTACCCCTTTTGAGCCTTTTCAAGCTTATTTTCTTTGTTAACCCCTTGTTCTTAAAGGATAGTGAAGCATGACTTAGAATGAACTCCTTTTGATCAATATACTGCAGAAAATAAGTGTGGGGGAAGATAATAGGGCACGGCCAAAGAATGAAATAAAGAAAAAAATTGTTGAAAAGAAAGAAAAAAAAAAAAAAAAGAGTTGAAAAATAAGTGAGAATGATCTCACAAGCATTGGTTATTGAAGGAAGGGTCCAAAAGAGTGAATTTGACCCTAGTTGTTGCATGAATCTTCCCTTGTGTTTAAAAGTTGATTTATGCCATTAAAAGTGAGTTTAAGTGTCAATTTCATTACTTCGCTTCCTATTACTTTAAGAACCTTTGTTTTACTTTACCTTTCTTTGTTAAACCATTACCCTTAGCCCCGTTACAACCCTCAACTTCTATCTTGATGTTATGTATTCAATATGTGGAGTTTGGAATTGATATGAGCTTATGGAATCACTGGTTCTCATTCTAAGTAGTAGCATTCCATTCATGAGATCATATTCATGTCATTATCGTAAATCCAGAAAATGCTTTCTTTGTTATAACATATGTGAGATGCTAGTCTTTCATGTTTACATCAATCTCTCACATATAACTAGTGTAGGGTGTGTAGTCAGAAAATCTGTGTGAAAATAGAGTGCATTCTAGTAAGGAATTGAGGAAATTCTCTAAAGGCATGTTACTACTTTCGAAATGTGTTTTAAATGCTTAATTGTGAACTAGTATGTGGTGACTATGATTAAGAATGTACTTAACTGTAAAGATGACTAAAATCTATGGGACTAATGATTTTTAACTTGTCATGTGCATTGGAAATCCGTGAGACGATTGTTGGAAGGTGTAGGTGGTGTTTTGTTCGTTTTGTCTAGTTTCGTGTTCTTTTGTTGTTTTGTTTTGCTCGAGGACTAGCAAAAGATAAGTGTGGGGGTATTTGATAGGAGCATATTCATGCGACTTAAATGGCTTGTTCTCGTGCATTTACGTTATGTTTCTTTAGTTATTTTAGTACTTTAAGCTATTTTCGTGTGTTTGTTGGTCCAAAGGGCTAAAGGAGCAAAAAGATGCATTTTGGAGACTTTTGGAGCATTTTTGGGCTAAGGATGGATAGCTTATGCTTGGCGCCAAAGTGTTGGACGAAATTGAAGACCTAATTGAAGACCAAAGTGTTGGAACCTTGTTCCCTTTAGTTTTAGGACATTTAAACCTTTCCAATTTCCTTAGCCGTGCATAACATTCCAACATTCCACTCCTTCATATCATATCATAACCACATATCATATCATCATCACTCATCACTTATCACTTATCATAACCACATATCATATCATCATCACTTATCACTTATCACTTATCATCATCACTTATCACTTATCACTTAACATGCACCCATCACCTAACACAACACCTTTAATTCACATGCATACCTATTCTTTAAACTACCCACATGCACCCATAAGCATTCATCATAACCATGCCGTGCATCCTCTTTACATTTCAGCCATTCCACATGCACTCATTGTCATTCCAACCTTTAATCAACATGCACTCCCATCCATTTCATCATTGCATTTGCAGAAAATCCATTTCCTTTGCACATGCATTCATCATCATCACTCTAGTTTTAATTCACATGCAAAACACCTTCACCCACATGCACATTCAAACAAACACAACACTAAACCGTGCAAAACATTATCATTTCATTTCACATTCATTTTCAGCAATCACTTCAAACCCGCAAGCACAAATTCCACATGCATAAGCCACTCCACATGCAACTCTCCATCATTGCACATGCATCTACAAATCATTCAGCCACATATTCAAGCACATGCACCCTTTATTCTTTCATCATTTCCAACCCACATGCACCCAGAAAAACTCCTTCATTGCAGCCACATTCCACATGCATTTGCACATGCATTCACTCTTAATCATTTAACCATGCAGCCACACACTCAACCCATCCTTGTGCCGTCCAAAACACATGCATTTCCATCCCTTTTCACATGCTATTTCAGTCACATGCACCAATAATTATTCACACCTATCATCCCACATGCATTTCCACCTATAAATATGCATCCATTACAGCCACAAAGGGGGGATCCATTCACCACAGAAATAAGGCCTTTGTGCTAGAAATTCACCCATCACTTCATCCATTGCAGAAATGTAGACCATCAAACCATCTTTGTGCCGTGAGTCTCCCTTACAATCCAAACACCATCCTTCCATTTCCACCATCCCCCTTCCATTTTCACCACTCCCCAAACCATTCACACCATCAAACTATCCTTAGACCTTGTGCTACAACGAAGAGGAAGAAAAGAGTGCCTAAACGTTCATACAATTCAAGTTTGAGTTGTTGGAATGTTTAGGTGTTTCTTTGATTTCTATGTTTAATTTCAATACTCTTTGTTTTGTACGAATGAGGCATGGAAGAGAAGAGGGCCTAAACGTTCATACAATTCAAGTTTGAGTTGTTGGAATGTTTAGGTGTTTCTTTGATTCTCTTTGTTTTGTACCATGAGGAACTAAACTCCCCTTTAGCTAGGGGGTGATTTGAATATATGTTTATGCTTGCATTTTGATTTGATTACTTCTAATTGCGTTTCATAAGTTGTGGATTCAATTTGTTTAACCGTTTGATTGATAACTTATTTATGTATGTTTATTGAGAATGCGCGCTTAATTTTCATGCATGAATATGACGCTAGAATATAAGTGAATTTCACCTAATCGTTATGAACTTATATTCACAAGTAGTGGAGGTTGCTTATAAACAATCACGTTAAACAAATTCTTGGCATAAGTTTCATGCGTATTCCATAGTAACGAATGCCTCGTCAATACTTATAATTTTCATGATGCTTAATGATCTTTGATTGTATCTTTATTGTGCTGTTCACGTAAAGGACTTTTGGAGAATGTTGTGGATTGCGTTGCGCTAACCCATCCAATTCATTAACTTAAGGAGAACTTGACGGTTAATTTAAGCGGACCTAATTAACCCGGGGTGTTGAGTTTCATGGTTTATTGAAATGCAATTGGAAATCATTTTATTATGCAAGTGTAACATGTGTGAGATGAACCCCTTAGCTAGCATTCATCCATTTCAATTCCATTCATTCTATTTCAATTTCATATTTACTTTCTGTCTAGTTTATTGACTTGTTTATGTTTTCATGTTTAATTTAACTTGTTGTTCAATTATGTTAAACATGTGGAACTAATTTCTTTTTTTTAGTTAGAGGCGAATTTGAAGCCATTTACATATGTTGGTTATGATTTGATTTACTCCAGTTATGAATTCACGAACTTTAGATGTGGTTTACTTTTCTGTTTTGATTAAGAACTTGTTTATGTATGTGGGTTGAGGGTTGACACTTAATTTGCATGCCTAAACTTGATGCTAGGATATAAGGGAATTTCACCTAATCGTTATGAACTTATATTCATGAGTAGTAAAAATCGCTAGTCACGATTGTGTTTAGTAAACCCTAGGCTGGATTAACATGCGTATTCCATAGTTATGAATGCCTAGTCGATGTTTATGTTTCCATTGAACTTAATGATCCTTGTTGAATGTCTCTATCATGCGTATTCCATGGTTAGGGACTTTGATTAGGAATAATTTGGTTGTAATGCGTATCCCATTCAATCCAATGAATCTAGGGAAATCTGAAAGTTAGTTTAAGCGAACCTAATTAACTTGGAGCATTGTCATTCATCGTTCGTTGAAGTCATAACTGGGAGTCAAATTATATGCTTATGTTCATGTGTGGATAAGGAACCCTCTAACTAGTTTCCCATCATTTTATTTCATCCATTTTAATTCTAAGTTTCTGTTTTAATTTTAAATTCGCCAAAACCTTTCCCCCATTTATTTTAAAGTGTTAGATTAGTTAGAAATACATTTAGTTTGTGTTTATAAGTGTTTTGATTCATTTTGTTTCCCAAATTCGTCCAAAGTACTCAAGGTGCTCAAAACTGCCCAGAAAGTGATTTTAAGGCAGTTTTGAGTGTTTTGGGTAATGTTTGAGTCTTTTGGTTTGTTTTAGTGTTTTAAAGTTTAGTTTTGCATTCCTTGAGTCTAGTATAGTGTTTAATATTGTTATTTTACGTTTTTGAGTCAAATCCAAGTGGTTAACAATCCCTCCTAATCCCCGGTCCAGAACGATCCCTACTTATACATATACTACAATTTGACGAAAAGAGGGTTTAATTTGTGTGCGTATAAATCTCGCATCAAAATAGCCTCAAAATGCACTTTCTTGCTCCCTTTGCCATTAGAACCTAAAAACATACGAAAATAGCTTAAAAGACTAAAACAACTATGAATTAACAACATAATTGCATGAAAACGAGCTAAGTAAGTCGCCTAAATATGCTCCTATCAAATTCCCCCACACTTGGCTTTTGCTAGTCCTCAAGCAAAACGAAATGAACCAAAACAAACAAAACACATTCTAGACCTTCCAACATGTACCTCAGGGATTTCCAACGAACATGACACATTAATTAACATCATTCCCACGGTTTTTAGCTGTCTTTACACTTCAACAAACACTTAATCATAGTTACTACTTATTAGTTCACATATAATCAATTAAAACAATGTTTTGAATGTAGTAACATGCCTTAGAGAATTTCCTCAATTCCTCACTAGAATGCACTCTATTTTCACACAGATTTTCTAACTTCACACCCTACACTAGGTATATGTGAGAAGATTGATGTAGATATGAAGACTAATACTCACATATGTTATATCAAAGAAAAGCATTTTCTGGATTTACGATAATGACATGAATAAGATCTCATGAATGGAATGCTACTACTTAGAATGAGAACCAGTGATTCCATATGCTCATACCAAATTCAAACTCCACATATTGAACACATAACATCAAGATAGAAGTTGAGGGTTGTAACGAGGCTAAGGTATTGGCTAACAAAGAAAGGTAAGGATAAACAAAAGTTCTTAAAGCAATAGTAAGCAAAGTAATGAATTTGACACTTAAACTCACTTCTAATGGCAAAAACCAACTTTTAAACACAAGGGAAGATTCATGCAACATTTAGGGTCAAATTCACTCTTTTGGACCCTTCCTTCAACAACCAACACTTGTGAGTTCATTCTCACTTATTTTTCAACTCCTTTTCTTTCTTTTGAACACTTTTCTATTTTCTTTTGATTTTTCTACAAATTTCTCTTCTTTTCTTCTTCTTTTTTTTCTTTTTTTTTTTCTTTTTCTTTTTCTTTTTCGTGCCCTATCATCTTCCCCCACACTCGTTTTCCGCCATATATTGACCAAAGGAGTTCACTCAAAGTCGTGCTTCACTATCCTTTAAGAACCAAGGTATGGAAAGTCCTAATCTAGGCTAGGTAAGGATAATGTGGCTAACAACGAAAATAGGCTTTGAAAAGGCTCAAGAGGGTTAATCCTACAATACATATGAAAAGGGATAGGCTTTTTGGCTCTGGCTTGACTAACAACTTCATCTTATTGTATGTTATGCAATCAATACCATGCTTTGAATGAAATGGGCATGAGTTCTAGTATTTGGAACTATAATGAAATGCATTCTAAATAGCAACCAAGCAAAGAATGATGAGATCATGCAACGACTTTAGAAAACAAGAAATCACAGATTATACTCTCCAAAGAACGTTATAGGCTCAAGTCTCTCAAGGATGTAGCGTTAGTTTGAGTTTCTTCCTTCAAGCATGTTACAAAAACTGATTTTCTCTTTGTAATTACATGTGAAGTCATAAGCTATAACCATAACCAAGCATAAACCAAAGCATAAATCAACTTCCAGCCATGTTTACCACATTCTTTAATAGTCATGCAATTAAAAACCAAATCCTCATCATTGTGTTGGAAGGTGACCTAAGACACAACAAACACACAAAAACAACTTAAAAACAACTCTTTTTGGGTTTTTCAAAACTATTTTGTAATTTTTTTGTAAATTTTCGGATTTTCTGATCAAAAGACATAAAAACACTTCAAAACACTCTAAAAACACTTAAAAACAGTGAGACACAACACTATAAGTGATAGGTGATAAAATCCCACGAAAATCATGTAAAATCATGCAAAAGCAATTTGTTTACCCCCCCCCCCCCCCCCCACACTTAAATCAAACATTGTCCTCAATGTTTCACACAAAGACTCACATCCAAACAAATAATATAAACGAACTAACATGACAAAATAAAAATAATAAAGAGATACAGATTGAGGAACGCAAATCTGATTTTGTAGCTTGAATTGGTGAATTGCCCACATCCTCTCTCGTTGAATGCTTGGGTTGCCTCCCAAGAAGCGCTTGCTTTAACGTCGTGCAGCCGGACGAACATTCTTCTTATCCTCACTTGGAGCCCATGGCATGGAGTGTATGGTCCTCCACAATCTGCTTTTCAACACTTTCGTAATATGGCTCAATGAATGGGAGGGGATAGTGATCCTCCCTAATGGTGGTATTTTGGTTCCGGAAGTCCATGTAAATGCTCCCACCACCTTGAAATCGGTTGGGCACCTGCACCAAAGAAGGTAACAACTTATTAGTTGAAATGGGAATTGAAATTGGGATTGGAGACTTACTAGGATGTTGTGGCAATGCCCCTAAGGCAGCCACCATCTCGCAAATTTTATCCTTAGGTACGACCAGATTGGGTGTTTGTAGGGTAGTGGCGTGCTCCTTGTGCTCTCCTTCAATTC
This sequence comes from Pyrus communis, assembly GCF_041283825.1. Taxonomy (NCBI): domain Eukaryota; kingdom Viridiplantae; phylum Streptophyta; class Magnoliopsida; order Rosales; family Rosaceae; genus Pyrus; species Pyrus communis. Next base: position 25,790,018 of record NC_142569.1, read on the forward strand.
CTTCCTCGATGGTGGTTCTAGACGCATCCTTCTTGATTGGTGTTGAACGTTCCTGCCCTATATTTTTAATTGTACCAATGGCAAAACAAGAACGAACATCATTAGGATTCTCAATGTATTCAGAAACTTTAAAGTTAATCGTATCACCACCAAACTCCATAGTTAAGGCTCCCTTGGCCACGTCAATCTTGGTATGGGCTGTTTTCATGAAAGGTCGTCCAAGTAAGAGTGGCGATGGTGGAGAGTGGGTTGAATCCTCCATGTCAAGCACATAGAAATCTGCAGGAAAAATCAAGTGGTCTACCTGCACCAAAACATCTTCCAAAACTCCTCTCGGGTATGCATTAGATCGATCGGCTAATTGAATAATAACACCATCATTTTTAAGCTCTTCTAGATTCATAGATGCATAAACAGAGTATGGCATGACATTAATTGATGCACCTAAATCTAGCATAGCATGTTCGAACCTTGTATTACCAATTACACAAGGGATAGTGAAACTACCTGGATCTTTGCATTTAGGTGGCAGCTTTCTTTGCAACATTGCAGAGACATTCTCACTTACATGTACCACCTCCTTCTCCTGAATCCGTTTCCTTGTTGTACAAATCTTCCTCAAAAATTTAGCGTACTTCGGAATTAGCTTTATTGCATCTAGGAGCGGGATATTGACATGCACCTTCCTAAACGTCTCCAGGATGTCTTTTTCATCCTCCTCTGTCTTAGATTGCATAAACCTACTAGGAAATGGCACATTTTGTGGAACGGGGTTAGAATTAATCGAATTTGAACCCAACCTACCTTTGGTGGCCGAATGGGATGCATTGGATGAAGTAGTGTCCTTAGGTGCTTGCGGCAAAGGGGATTGTGTCCTTGCCGTGGGGTTGCTTGCAGCCTCCTCTTCATGTTGCAACGTCTCGTCTTCATTAGGACTTGTTTTGGGTGGTGTGGATGTGGTGCCAACTTCTTTTCCACTCCTCAAAGTGATTGCTTTGGCAGATTCGAACCCTCCCTTTGGATTGACAATGGTTGAACTTGGAAGCTTGCCTTGGTCTCGGAATTGTCCCACAAACTCCGCATTCTGCCCTATTTGTTTCTCTAAGTGGTCCACCCTTTTGTCTTGGTTTTGCAGCGCCCTTTCTTGATTTTGCAATGCTTTGTTTTGATTCTCTAGCCCCTGAGACAAATTGGTAAGTAACTTAAGAATTGTATCATTGTCCAAAGACATACCTTGATGGTTTTGGGCGGATTGGGATTGTGATGCTTCTTGGCCGTGGGTTTTGGTGTAAAACCCCGGGGGTTGCTGCCTAAAGCCTCCTTGTTGGTAAGGTTGTTGAGGCTCCCTCCACTTGAAATTTGGATGGTCTCTCCAACCCGGATTGTATGTATTGGAAATGGATCATTCCTTGGTTGATTTTGGCTTGGAAATCCAATGGCGTTTGCACTCTCCCATCCCCCATTCTCAATCAATTGAGGGCACTTTTCCAAAGGATGACCTTGAATAGAACATACGCCACATACAATTGGACCTTGGATCTTCATTCCTTCGGCCATCTGAGACACAAGAGAAGTAAGATTAGCTAATTGAGTTTGAATGTCGGATTGAGAACTTACCTCATTCACTTGTTGTCGTGGGGGGTCCCTTTGCCCAATTCCTTCGTATTGTTGTGCATTGAGAGCCCGGTTCGCAATGAGGTTCTTGGCTGCCATAGGGGTTTTATCCACCAACGCTCCTCCCGACGAAGCATCAAGCATTTGCCTTTCAATGGGAAGAAGACCTTCATAGAAGTATTGAAGTAGAAGCTCCTCCTTCATTTGGTGTTGAGGACATGATGCAACAAGGGTTTTAAAATGCTCATAGTATGTTGGAAAAGACTCCCCCTGACTTTGTTGAATTCCGCTAATCTTCTTTCTCAAGAGAATGACTCTTGAAGTAGGAAAGAACTTTTCAAGAAACGCCCTCTTCATGCTCTCCCAAGAAGTGACCGTTCCGGGTGCTAACTCATATAACCAATCTTTGGCCTTCTCCAATAGTGAGAACGGGAAAGCCTTCATCTTCAAAATACTACCATCAACGTTGATTGGAGTCATGCTCGAACATACCACCTCGAACTCTTTCAAATGCTTGTTGGGATCCTCCATGGACAATCCATGGAACTTCGGAATGTGGTGCAACAAACTTGACTTCAATTCAAATTCATCGGTTTTGTCTTGAGCTGCCCTTGGGTATTGGATGCATAAGGGTGCGGTATTGTCCATTCCCGAGGCGGAAAGCTCCTTGATTGTACGATTGTCCGCTGCCATGGTTTGGACCTCTTCTTCCTCCCTTGCCGTGGGCTCTTCTTCCTTCTCAAGGTTAGAAGCCGAACTAGAACTTGATGGGTGAAGTTCTGGGTTCTTCTTCTTCTTTCTCAAAGTGCGCTCAAAATCGTCGTCAAAATCCAAGATGTTTGCACTTATAGGTTGAGAACTACGAGTCATAAACCAGTACCTACAAACAAGAAAAGAAACTAGGTCAGTAGCTAAAACAAAAGGAAAACAAAAAGAAACAAAAAGAAACAACGGGGGATTAGCAAAATTGCTAATCCCCGGCAACGGCGCCAAAAATTTGATGTGATAAAAGATAGCACTCAAATTAAACCCTCTTTTTGACAATTGTAGTATAGTTATAAGTAGGGATCGTTCTAGGCCGGGGATTAGGAGGGATTGCTAATCTAATGAAAATTGACTCAAAGATGTGAAAATATGCTTTAAAACACTTTAAATGACCTCACAAGACTCTTACTAACTTATACGACCAAAAACAAACTTTAAAGACTCAAAACAACTCAAAACAACCAAAAAGACTCAATTTAGACTTTAGGACTTATTTTGGACAAAAATACACTTGGTTTTGACTCTAAAGACTCAAAAAGACTCTTTTGGACAGATTTGGAACAAATAAGAAAGGGGGTTTTGATTTTGGACGAATTTAAAAGAAAACAAGTAACTTAAAACTTTAAAACAGATTTTGGACAAATTTAAGAAAAACTAATGGATGATGGGATAACCAAGGGATACTTCTCCACACATGATACTTTCAAACATAAATTGATTTCCAGTTGCTTTTCCGATAAACCATGAACCTCAAGACCCCAGATTAACCGTGACATCACTAATTAACCCTCAGATTTCCCTTAAGTTAGTGGATTGGATGACATCATACGACAACCCAAAGCATTCTTCAAAAAGTCCCCTACATGACATCATAATAGAGATACGGTCAAAGATCATTACGTTGAATGGAAATCATAAGTATTGACAAAGCACTTGTAACTATGACATCATGATACGCATGCTAGGAATTTACTTAACATGATTGTGAAAACAACCATAACTACTTGTGAATATAAGTTTGTGACGATTATGTGAAACACCCTTATATTCTAGCCCCAAATTCAAGCATGCAAATTAAGTAGGCCTCCCTAATAAACATACAAGAATAAGTTATCCATCAAACGGTTAAGTAAATTGCGTTCACAATTTATGAAATCACAACTGGACTTAATCCACTCATATTATAAATGTAATCATGGTTTCAAAGCATCCCTAGGCTAAAACGAGTTTAGCCTCTCATGTTCATGACAAAACAAAGCAACATAGAATTAAACATTAACATAAAAGATAGATTACACCTAGAAACGTCCAACACTCCAACTCGAATGCACAAACGCCCAAGGCTTGGTCTTCCTTCTCCTCTTCCTTGCTAAGTCACGGCACAAGGTCTAGGGTGGTTTTGTGGATGATTTTCTGGGTTTTGGATGGATTTAGGCAGGTGGGGTGGTGCGGCAAGGTTTGATGGTGGTGTATGGAGGTTGGGATGGAGGTGTGGAAGTAAGGGAATGATGGATGGGTGGTTGCAAGGTCACGGCAAAGGGTTGATTTCTGAAAGAATGTATGAATGTTGTGTGAAGGGGGTGGTGATCTAAATGGTGCGGCAAGGGCTGTTTATATAGGCTAGTTTGGCACACTTAGTGAAGGAAAAGGATTGCATAATCCCATTGAAAACGGGTTAATTCAAGGTAGAAATCAAGTGGGATTTGGAATAGGTAGTGCGGCTAGGAATTAGGGATTCTAGAAGGTTTTGGTGCGGCATGTTTAGAGGGATGAGATAAGGTGTTTTAGAAACTGTGTTTAAGGCAGATTCCTAATCCTAAAGAGCCTAGGACATGTGATATAAGTGTAGCAAAAGGATTGTGATTCCTAAACCTACAAGGAATGGTGTCTTGCGGCATTGGTATGGATAAGTCTTCAAGAAACTGAAATAGGTGTTTAGATGTGTAATTGATTCCCCCTAATTAGCTAGGTTTAAGTCCCAATCTGATTTGGATAGGATAGAATAGGATAATGTTAGAGTTAGGATAGGATAAGGTTTCTAGGATAGGATAAGATAAGGTTGGATAAGGTTGGATAAGGTCCCTTGTTTCTTGCTTCTTCCTTATCTTCATTGGAGTAGAACTTCTTCCACCAGATTTGTAGCCTTTCCTAGCTCTTCTTGTCTTCAATTTCGTCCATCCTCTTTGCTCCATGGTTAAGCTATCCAATCCATGCCCAAAAATGCTCCAAATAGCCTCAAAATGCACTTTCTTGCTCCCTTTGCCATTAGAACCTAAAAACATACGAAAATAGCTTAAAAGACTAAAACAACTATGAATTAACAACATAAATGCATGAAAACAAGCTAAGTAAGTCGCCTGATACGTAGATTATACGCACACAAACTAAACCCTATTTGTGACAATTGTAGTAATGATGTAAGTAGGGATCGTTCTAACCGGGGATTAACTAGGGGTGCTAATCTATTTTGAATTGACTTGAAAACACAAAAACTAAATGTAAAGACTCTTAACAAGACTACTATGACTCAGAATAGCTTTGAAAGACTCAAACTGCTTAAAACAATCAAATTGACTCAAATAGAAACTAGAACTTGATTTAGACGAATTTGAAAGTGTTTATGACTCCAAAAGCTTAAAGATACAAAAATAAAACAAATACGAATGATTAAGACTCAACGAAATATGGGGGAAATGTGTTTGGACGATATTAAATTAAAAAGACAGAATATAATTAAAGGCAAAATGTAAATATGAATGTGATGAAAATATGGATGATGGAATAGCCAAGGGGTTCTTCTCCACACATGTTACACTTGCATACAATATTGATTCTCAGTTGGTCTTTCGATAAGTTGTGAAACTCAACACCCCGGGTTAATTAGGTCCGCTTAAATTAACCGTCAAGTTCTCCTTAAGTTAATGAATTGGATGGGTTAGCGCAACGCAATTCACCACACTCTCCAAAAGTCCTTTACGTGAAAAGCACAATAAAGATACAATCAAAGATCATTAAGCATTATGAAAACTATAAGTGTTGACGAGGCATTCGTTACTATGGAATACGCATGAAACTAGTGCCAAGAATTCATTTAACGCGATTGTTTAAAAGCAACCTCCACTACTTGTGAATATAAGTTCATAACGATTAGGTGAAATTCACTTATATTTTAGCGTCATATTTATGCATGAAAATTAAGCGCGCATTCTTAATAAACATTCATAAATAAGTTATCAATCAAACGGTTAAACAAATTGAATCCACAACTTATGAAATTCCAACGAAAGTTAATCAATTCATATTGCAAATATCAACATAGTTTCGAATCACCCCCTAGCTAAAGGGGGTTTAGTTCCTCATAACTTTGAAATCAAAGAAACCCCTAAACATTCCAACAACTCAAACTTGAATTGTATGAACGTTTAGGCACTATTTTCTTCCTTGTTGTTGTAGCACAAGGTCTAAGGTGAGCTTTGGGGATTATGTGAAGTGTTTTGGAGGGATGGGAAGTGGTTGGATAGTGGCTGTAATGGAGGAGAAAAACTGCACAGAAATGGAAGGGGATTTGCGGCACAAGGGTTGTGTTTGTGTTGTGAATGAGATCATGCTTGAATGAATGAATGCAAGGGTATTTATAGGAGTAGTGGAGGGAACATATGGCTGTTTGTTTAAGCATGCATGTGCTGGAATGTGGTGGAAAATAGCTAGGAAAGCTGGAAAGCACAAGGATCCTAGGGCAATGACAGTTTTTTATGTTGGATTTGCATGTGTGTGCTGGAAATGGTGTGTGTATGCATGTGTTTGGGAAGCTTTCTTGCTCATTTTCTGGATGCAATGATGAAGAGTTTAATAATTAATGCATGTAGGTGGCTGAAATGATGAAGAATGAGTGGTGGAAATGAAAGGGAAAGCTAGAAAGACATGTGAAGATGCTGGAATTGTGAGTAGGCCACGGCAATGTGTTTTCAGGATGGTTCTTTGTGGTTGTGATGCATGCGATTGCATGTGTTGATTGCTAAGGTGTGTGATGATGAGTGTAAGTGGAATAAAGAATGAATGAAGGCATGTGAATTAGGTGGAATGCTGGAATGATGAAGGGGATACACGGCACAAGGTTTGGAATGTGGAGAAAGGGGTGTGAATGATTATGGGATGCTGGAAATCTGGAAAGGCACGGCAATGATGCTTGTTGTTTGAAATGCATGTGAATGCATGTGAGTGCATGTGTGTGTAAATGGGTGAAAATGTGGGTTAAAGTGATGCATGGCTAGGAAATGTGAGTGAATGATGTGCATGTGTGTGAATGCATGTGGAATAAAGAAGAGTATGGAAGTGAATAAATCATAATATGGCTAGTTTAAAGGGCTAGGGTTTAAGTACATAGAATGGGCCTAAAATAGGTTGGTTTGCATGGCATAGAATGTTTGATTTGGGCTAGAGGTTTTCCATGGCTCAAAGGATTTGTTTGATTGGGCTAGGCCCTTTGTTTTATGTCCCCAAAGAGCATACAAGGCTTCAATTTCGTCCATCCTCTTTGCTCCATGATTAAGCTATCCAATCCATGCCCAAAAGTGCCCCAAATAGCCTCAAAATGCACTTTCTTGCTCCCTAAGCCCTTAGAACCTGAAAACACACAAAAGAAGCATAAAGGACTAAAATAACTAGAGAAACATAACGTAAATGCACGAGAACAAGCCATTTAAGTCGCATGAATATGCTCCTATCAAACTCCCCCACACTTATCTTTTGCTAGTCCTCGAGCAAAACAGAATAAAAACAAATAAACAAAACGACACTAAACACGTAAAACACAACCTAAACCTTCCAACAACCGTCTTAGGGATTTCCAATGCTCATGACAAGTTAAAAATCATTATTCCCACATATTTTAGCCATCTTTACACTTAAGTACATTCTTAGTCATAGTCACCACGTACTAGTTCACAATTAAGCATTTAAAACACATTTCGAATGTAGTAACATGCCTTAGAGAATTTGCTCAAATCCTTACAAGATATGCACTCGTTTTTCACACAGCTTTTCTGACTACACACCCTACACTAGTTATATGTGAGAAGATTGATGTAAATATGAATTCTAACACTCACATATGTTATATCAAAGAAAGCATTTTCTGGATTTATGACAATGACATGAATATGATCTCATGAATGGAATGCTACTACTTAGAATGAGAACCAGTGATTCCATAAGCTCATATCAATTCCAAACTCCACATATTGAATACATAACATCAAGATAGAAGTTGAAGGTTGTAACGGGGCTAAGGGTGTTGGTTTAACAAAGAAAGGTAAAGTAAAACAAAGGTTCTTAAAGTAATAGGAAGCGGAGTAATGAAATTGACACTTAAACTCACTTTTAATGGCAGAAATCAACTTTTTAAACACAAGGGAAGATTCATGCAACAACTAGGGTCAAATTCACTCTTTTGGACCCTTCCTTCAGTAACCAATGCTTGTGAGATCATTCTCACTTATTTTTCAACTCTTTTTTTTTTTTTCTTTCTTTTCAACAATTTTTTTTTTCTTTATTTCATTCTTTGGCCGTGCCCTATTATCTTCCCCCACACTTATTTTCTGCAGTATATTGATCAAAAGGAGTTCATTCTAAGTCATGCTCACTATCTTTTAAGAACAAGGGTGGGGATTGTCCTAAACTAGGCTAGGTGAGGAAAATGTGGGTAAACAAAGAATAAAGGCTAAACAAGGCTCAACGGGGTTAAAACTTACAACATATACGAAGTATGGGAAGTAAGGCTATTTGGCTATGGTGGTGGTCACTACACAACTTCTTCTTGAATATGTGTTATGCAAATCAATAACATGCTTTGAATGAAATGGGCATGAGTTCTAGCATTTGGAACTATATGATGAAACGCCTTCTAAGTAGTAACCAAGCAAAGAATAATGAGATCATGCAACGACTTTAGAAAACAAGAAATCACAGATTATACTCTCCAAAGAACGTTATAGGCTCAAGTCTCTCAGGGTTGTAGCGTTTGTTTGAGTTCCTTCCTTCAAGCATGTTACAAAAACGAATTTTTTTCTTTTATGATTGCATGTGAAGTCATACATTATAACCATAACCAAGCAAATACCAAGAGTAAATCAAACTTTTCTCTATGTTTATAACTCTTTCTAACCGTCATGCAATTATAAACCAAATCCTTATCATTGTGTTGGAAGGTACCCTAAGACACAAACACGCAAAAACGACTCAAAACACTCTTTTTAGGCTTTTCAAAACATTTTCTTCAAATTTTTATGTGATTTTCGGAGTTATAAAACAAAACACACTAAAACACTCTAAAACAATTTAAAAACACCTTAAAACAGCAAGAAACAACATTTGAAGTTATGGGTGATAAAATCCCACGAATTTGCATTAGCAACATTAGTTACCCCCCCACACTTAAATCAAACATTGTCCTCAATGTTTTAAGCATAGATTCACACAAAACATAAGTAAACACACAAAAAGCACTTAAACATACTAAACATGGCAAAATGTAATTAACAAAGAGAAGAGTTTAGGGACGCAAATCTGGTTATGCAGTGTAAATTCCATCTTCTCTTTGTTGATTGCATTGAGGCTTGATCTTGATGATTCCACAGGCTTACTCTCGAACTGGTTTCCACCCATCATTGATTTTCCTTTGTGCTACTCTTGAACTGGGCAGCAGGATTCTTTTGGTCTTCCTCGAAGGTCTGAGCTTACCCCTTTGGTCTGTTTCTTTGTTCAATCTTTCCAATTCGTATTGAAAAGGGTTGGAGGATAACTCAGCCTATGTTTGTCTCCACATGCTTCAATGTATCATTTTCACTTGCCTTACTCGCTCCTCTTTGCAGAAGTGGTCCCTTCTCTGGAAGTGTATCAACCGTTGAAGATGACTACTCGAGAGCAACGCTAGGTAAGCAATCAGGAATAGATTCCAGGCAGTTGGCTCCAACTCGGAAGATTGACTCCAAGTGCCGGCTGATTGCTTCTTTCACTTTGCCATGCGAGTAAGAACAAGGACAAAGAAAAAGACAGGGAAAGAGCATGATATGAGATACTTTTGCTTTTGACCTTGATGATATGAGATACCTTTGCTTTTGAAGAAGCGGTGAATGAATCAGCACATGTATTTGTTGTGCTGTTTCCTCCTGGGTCATCTGTACTCCAGGTATCTGGTATCATCTTTGGGGAAGAAGAAAAAATTGAGTAATTCGAAAGGCTTTGCTGGGAGTGCGCCCTCAGAGGTGAGGGAGAGTTGGGCATTTTCTTCAGGTCTGCCTTGCCATAAAAGACGAAGGTCGACATATATAGAGATAATATCAAGTGGTGGTACTGTTCTTTTACCCTTGTCGACAAATGTCTCTTCGATATCAGAACGACGCCTCTTCGATTTCTGAGCAGGCGCCCCTTCGATTTCTGAACGACGCCCCTTTGCTTTCTGAACGACACGTAGTAGTGCGGATGCGGCTCCTTTTGACAAAGCTGCACGCGTTTTCTGAAAAGCAGAGAAAGCGTCGCCAAAATTACGCCGGAAATTCCGGCTTTTTGAATCGGTGGACGCGTCGCCTTGGCTTTTTATAGAGGTATCGATCACCGCCAACAAACACACTCTGAAGATTTCCCATTCTTGCAAATCGACTCCGGCCCTTTGAAATTTAACTCCATCCCTTCTCTTTGAACACTTTTGAAAAATGGCAAACTCATCGAACCTTAGCTTGGAATTGAGCCTTAGCAGTGATACGGGCGCGCCGCGTCAAGGTAACGTATGACGCCCTTCTTTCTTATCTTCTAACGGTCCTCTCACAGGTGAGGACTCCGTGATGCAGGACGCCACAACAGCTACAATAGTAGCTAGGAATCTCCTCACTCCAAAAGATAGTAGGCTGCTGTCAGGACGGTCCGATGAGTTGGCCGTTCAAGAGTCCCTCGCACTTAGTGTTCAGTGTGCGAGCTCTGTGTCCAACATGGGCCAACGCCTGCTTGCCCGCTCCCGTCAGGTGGAATCATTGATGGCAGAGGTGGAAAGTCTTAAGCAAGAGATCCAGCAGCTTAAGTACGAGAATAGAAGTTTGCACGTGTTTGCCAACAACTATTCGACGGGCATGAAGAGGAAGCTTGATGAGCTGCAAGAGTCTGAAGGTCGGATTCACAATGACCGTCAAAGGTTTTCGTCTTTCCTCCAGAGGCACCTTTTTCCTGGCTCATCCAGCGCTTGGCCAAGTATTGAGGCCTGGAATGCTCTAGCTCTGATGCCTCCCGCTCCGATGCCTTCCGCTCCGATGCCTTCCTCTTCAAAGTCTCGTAGTGGGGCTTCACGTAAACAACCTTTGTGAAGCTCCATCTTTCTCCATGTTTAGTATCTTTTTTTTTTTTTTTTTTTTTTTTTTTTTTTTTTTTAAACAAATCGGAGATCAATGGACAACTTTATTTTATTCAGTGTATTGGGTTGCCTCCCAAGTAGCGCTTGCTTTAACGTCTTCCAGCCGGACGGTACCTCCGTTTAAGATTGACTAGGTTCCACGGCATGGAGGGGTACCTCCTCCACGACATGCTCCTCAAACATCTCGTAATAGGGCTTCAATCGATGCCCATTCACTTTGAATTCTTGCTGCGTCCTTGAACTTTTGATTTGCACTGCACCATGAGGGAAAACATTAGTGACAATAAAAGGACCAACCCATTTGGAACGCAACTTACCCGGAAACAACCGAAGGCGAGAATTGAACAACAACACTTTCTGCCCAATAGAGAACGTCTTGGCACGAATCATCTTGTCATGAAATGCCTTTGTTTTCTCCTTGTAAATCCGGGCATTCTCATATGCTTCATTTCGGATTTCATCAAGCTCACACAATTGAAGTTTCCTATGTAAACCTGCGGCATCAAGGTCCATATTGAACGTTTTGACGGCCCAATGTGCACGATGCTCTAGTTCGACGGGAAGATGGCATGGCTTCCCATAGATGAGCCAAAAAGGTGACATTGATACGTAGATTATACACACACAAACTAAACCCTATTTGTGACAATTGTAGTAATGATGTAAGTAGGGATCGTTCTAACCGGGGATTAACTAGGGGTGCTAATCTATTTTGAATTGACTTGAAAACACAAAAACTAAATGTAAAGACTCTTAACAAGACTACTATGACTCAGAATAGCTTTGAAAGACTCAAACTGCTTAAAACAATCAAATTGACTCAAATAGAAACTAGAACTTGATTTAGACGAATTTGAAAGTGTTTATGACTCCAAAAGCTTAAAGATACAAAAATAAAACAAATACGAATGATTAAGACTCAACGAAATATGGGGGAAATGTGTTTGGACGATATTAAATTAAAAAGACAGAATATAATTAAAGGCAAAATGTAAATATGAATGTGATGAAAATATGGATGATGGAATAGCCAAGGGGTTCTTCTCCACACATGTTACACTTGCATACAATATTGATTCTCAGTTGGTCTTTCGATAAGTTGTGAAACTCAACACCCCGGGTTAATTAGGTCCGCTTAAATTAACCGTCAAGTTCTCCTTAAGTTAATGAATTGGATGGGTTAGCGCAACGCAATTCACCACACTCTCCAAAAGTCCTTTACGTGAAAAGCACAATAAAGATACAATCAAAGATCATTAAGCATTATGAAAACTATAAGTGTTGACGAGGCATTCGTTACTATGGAATACGCATGAAACTAGTGCCAAGAATTCATTTAACGCGATTGTTTAAAAGCAACCTCCACTACTTGTGAATATAAGTTCATAACGATTAGGTGAAATTCACTTATATTTTAGCGTCATATTTATGCATGAAAATTAAGCGCGCATTCTTAATAAACATTCATAAATAAGTTATCAATCAAACGGTTAAACAAATTGAATCCACAACTTATGAAATTCCAACGAAAGTTAATCAATTCATATTGCAAATATCAACATAGTTTCGAATCACCCCCTAGCTAAAGGGGGTTTAGTTCCTCATAACTTTAAAATCAAAGAAACCCCTAAACATTCCAACAACTCAAACTTGAATTGTATGAACGTTTAAGCACTCTTTTCTTCCTCGTTGTTGTAGCACAAGGTCTAAGGTGAGCTTTGGGGATTATGTGAAGTGTTTTGGAGGGATGGGAAGTGGTTGGATAGTGGCTGTAATGGAGGAGAAAAACTGCACAGAAATGGAAGGGGATTTGCGGCACAAGGGTTGTGTTTGTGTTGTGAATGAGATCATGCTTGAATGAATGAATGCAAGGGTATTTATAGGAGTAGTGGAGGGAACATATGGCTGTTTGTTTAAGCATGCATGTGCTGGAATGTGGTGGAAAATAGCTAGGAAAGCTGGAAAGCACAAGGATCCCAGGGCAATGACAGTTTTTTATGTTGGATTTGCATGTGTGTGCTGGAAATGGTGTGTGTATGCATGTGTTTGGGAAGCTTTCTTGCTCATTTTCTGGATGCAATGATGAAGAGTTTAATAATTAATGCATGTAGGTGGCTGAAATGATGAAGAATGAGTGGTGGAAATGAAAGGGAAAGCTAGAAAGACATGTGAAGATGCTGGAATTGTGAGTAGGCCACGGCAATGTGTTTTCAGGATGGTTCTTTGTGGTTGTGATGCATGCGATTGCATGTGTTGATTGCTAAGGTGTGTGATGATGAGTGTAAGTGAAATAAAGAATGAATGAAGGCATGTGAATTAGGTGGAATGCTGGAATGATGAAGGGGATACACGGCACAAGGTTTGGAATGTGGAGAAAGGGGTGTGAATGATTATGGGATGCTGGAAATCTGGAAAGGCACGGCAATGATGCTTGTTGTTTGAAATGCATGTGAATGCATGTGAGTGCATGTGTGTGTAAATGGGTGAAAATGTGGGTTAAAGTGATGCATGGCTAGGAAATGTGAGTGAATGATGTGCATGTGTGTGAATGCATGTGGAATAAAGAAGAGTATGGAAGTGAATAAATCATAATATGGCTAGTTTAAAGGGCTAGGGTTTAAGTACATAGAATGGGCCTAAAATAGGTTGGTTTGCATGGCATAGAATGTTTGATTTGGGCTAGAGGTTTTCCATGGCTCAAAGGATTTGTTTGATTGGGCTAGGCCCTTTGTTTTATGTCCCCAAAGAGCATACAAGGCTTCAATTTCGTCCATCCTCTTTGCTCCATGATTAAGCTATCCAATCCATGCCCAAAAGTGCCCCAAATAGCCTCAAAATGCACTTTCTTGCTCCCTAAGCCAGTAGAACCTGAAAACACACAAAAGAAGCATAAAGGACTAAAATAACTAGAGAAACATAACGTAAATGCACGAGAACAAGCCATTTAAGTCGCATGAATATGCTCCTATCAGACATCTCAATGGGGGTTTTGTAGGCAGTGCGATACGCCCACAATGCATCGTTTAAGCGCAAACTCCAATCCTTCCTTGTAGGCCCTACGGTCTTCTCAAGAATCTGCTTGATTTCCCTATTCGAAACCTCGGCTTGCCCGCTCGTTTGAGGATGATAAGGTGTGGCCACCTTATGTGTGACATTGTATTTCTTGAGCAATGCCTCGATGGTTCGATTACAAAAATGGGAACCTCCATCACTGATTAGCACTCGTGGCATTCCAAACCTTGCAAAAATGTTAGTTTTCACAAAATCTGCAACCACTCGAGAATCATTAGTTCGGGTGGCTTTTGCTTCCACCCATTTCGACACATAGTCCACAGCAAGCAATATATAAATAAACCCATGTGACGAAGGAAAGGGACCCATAAAATCAATACCCCAAACATCAAAGATTTCAACACTAAAAATGGGGGTTTGCGGCATTTGCTGTTTAGGACCAATATTGCCCGTTCTTTGGCATCTATCACAAGACATGCAAAATGTTCTAGCATCCCTAAAGATGGTAGGCCAATAGAAACCACATTCTAACACCTTAAGTGCTGTTCTTTGAGTGCCAAAGTGTCCCCCACAAGCATAAGTGTGACAAAAGGTTAGAATAGCATTAAACTCAGAATCGTGCACACACCTACGTATAACTTGGTCAGGGCAATATTTCCATAAATACGGGTCATCCCACACATAAAACCGTGCCTCTTTCTTCAATTTATCACATTGGTGTTGAAGTAATTCACTAGGAACATGTTTAGACACCAAATAATTCACCAAATCAGCATACCAGGGTTCACTTACCTTGACGGACATCAGTTGCTCATCTGGGAATGTCTCTATGATAGGCACGGCATCCTCCTCATGCACCATACGGCTTAAGTGGTCAGCCACCACGTTTTCACTTCCCTTCTTGTCCCGGATTTCGATATCGAACTCTTGGAGAAGAAGCATCCAACGAATAAGTCGTGGTTTGGCCTCCTTCTTGGTGAATAAATACTTCAATGCTGCATGGTCAGTATAAATAATAACTTTAGTACCAAGCAAATAAGAACGAAATTTATCTAAAGCAAATACAACAGCAAGAAGTTCTTTTTCAGTGGTAGAATAATTCAATTGTGCATCATTTAAAGTCCGAGAGGCATAATAGATAACATGCGGCCTCTTTTCCTTCCTTTGCCCCAAAACAGCTCCTAATGCATAATCGGAAGCATCACACATAAGCTCAAAAGGAAGGCTCCAATCCGGTGGAACTATGATAGGGGCCGAAGTTAGTGTTTCTTTGAGGTGATTGAACGCCTTCTCACATTCCTCGTTGAAGTCAAACGCCACATCTTTCTGGAGGAGACGGCAAAAAGGGTTTGAGATCTTGGAGAAGTCCTTGATAAATCGCCTATAAAATCCTGCATGACCAAGAAACGAACGAACCTCTCGAACCGAAGTAGGAGAGGGTAAGTAGCGTATAAGATCTATTTTCGATTTATCCACTTCAATTCCTCTTTCTGAAACAATATGCCCTAGAACTATGCCTTGTCTAACCATAAAGTGACATTTTTCCCAATTAAGCACAAGGTTAGTTTCTACACATCGTTTCAAAATCATTGTGAGATTTTCCAAACAACCATCAAATGAATCACCAAACACACTGAAATCATCCATAAATACCTCAATAATCTTTTCCACAAAATCTGAAAAGATACTTACCATGCACCTTTGAAACGTGGCCGGAGCATTGCATAAACCAAAAGGCATGCGGCGATAAGCAAAAGTACCAAAGGGGCATGTGAAAGTTGTCTTTTCTTGGTCATCCGGCGCTATGACAATCTGATTATATCCAGAATAACCATCAAGGAAACAATAAAAAGAATGACCGGCTAACCTTTCAAGCATTTGATCAATGAACGGCAAAGGGAAGTGGTCCTTCCTTGTGGTGGCGTTGAGCTTCCTATAATCAATGCACACTCGCCAACCTGTTTGGATACGGGTTGGCACAAGCTCATTCTCAGCATTCTTCACCACTGTCACTCCGGACTTCTTTGGAACACATTGCACCGGTGACACCCAACGACTATCAGAGATCGGATAAATCACTCCACAATCAAGAAGTTTGATAATCTCCTTTTTCACAACTTCCATCATTGGAGGGTTGAGACGGCGCTGAGCCTCTCGAGTTGGTTTAGCCCCCTCCTCTAGAAGTATGCGATGCATGCACGTAGTCGGGCTAATTCCCCTAATATCGGCCAAAGTCCATCCAATGGCCGTCTTGTGCTCTTTCAACATTCGGATCAACTTCTCCTCCTCTATGGCCGTGAGTGATGAGGAGACAATGACGGGCAATGTCTCGTTGTCTCCCAAGAAGACGTACTTTAAATGATCGGGCAACGGTTTAAGCTCAAGTACGGGTGCCTGAATCACTGAGGGTAACAACTTATTAGTGGAAACTGAAATTGAAATTGGGTTGGAAGGCTTACCAAAGTGTTGTGGCAATGACTCAAGTGCAGTGACCATCTCGGCCTCATCTTCACTTCTAGGCACGGCAAAACCAGATTTTTGCCCAATTCCTTGTGCAATTGTTGTTTCAAGTGTATCCCTCTCCAAAGAATCGAGAAATTCCTGCGCCAAATCATCAATTATATCAATAGAAAAACAAGAATGATCGTCCTTAGGAAATTTAATACTTTCAAAAAGATTGAAATCAATGACTTCCCCATCAAATTCCATTGTTAAAGAGCCTTTAAACACGTCTATCTTAGTTCGGGCCGTCTTCATGAATGGCCTCCCAAGAAGAATCGGCAAGGATGGAGCATGGGTGGTTTCCTCCATTTCAAGGACATAGAAATCCGCCGGGAAGATCAAATTATTCACCTGCACTAAGACATCTTCCAATACGCCCTTTGGATAGGCATTAGATCTATCGGCCAACTGAATAATCACACCATCATTTTTCAATTCACCAAGGTTCATTGAAGCATAAATAGAGTATGGCATGACGTTAATTGAAGCTCCTAAGTCTAACATAGCATGTTCGAACTTAGTTTGACCAATAATACAAGGGATTGTAAAGCTACCTGGATCTTTGCACTTTGGTGGTAACTTTCTTTGTAAAACAGCGGAAACGTTCTCACTTACCCTTACTACCTCTTTATGTGACGCCCTCTTCCTTGTAGTGCACAATTCCTTCAAGAACTTAGCGTATTTGGGCACTTGCTTTATGGCATCTAGGAGCGGGATATTGACCTGAACTTTCCTAAACGTCTCAAGAATGTCCTTCTCATGCTCCTCCTTCTTTGTTTGCCTAAACCTACCAGGAAAGGGCACGTTTAGTGGAATAGAACTTGACAAAGTCGAATTTGGACTTACCTTAGGCGTGTTGGACGGTTTTGGCACAATAGGGGGTTGCGGCAAAGTTTCTTTCACCCTTGCCGTGGCCTTCTTTGCTTGTTCCTCCTTTTCTTGCAGCAACATGTCCTCTTCTTGACTTGTTTTGGATGGCCTTGAGGTGGTTCCGACTTCCTTACCACTTCTCAACATGATTGCCTTGGCAGATTCGAACCCTCCCTTTGGATTGACAATGGTTGAGCTAGGGAGCTTGCCTTTGTCTCGGAATTGCCCTACAAACTCCGCAATCTGCCCAATTTGTTTCTCCAAGTGATCCACCCTTTTGTCTTGGTTTTGCATGGCTTTGGTTTGATTCTCTTGCCCCTGAGACAAATTGGTAAGTAATTTAAGAAGTGTTTCATTTTCCAACGACGTACCTTGATTGTTTTGGGCAGGTTGTGCTTGGTTTGGATTGGGGCCGAATGCCTTGGTGTAGAACCCCGGGGGTTGTTGTCTAAAACCTCCTTGTTGGTGAGGTTGTTGAGGCTCCCTCCACTTGAAGTTTGGATGGTCTCTCCAACCCGGATTGTATGTATTAGAATATGGATCATTCCTTGGTTGATTTTGGCTTGGAAATCCAATGGCGTTTGCACTCTCCCACCCACCATTCTCAATCAATTGAGGGCACTTTTCTGAAGGATGACCTTGAATAGAACATACGCCACATACAATTGGACTTTGGATCTTCATTCCTTCGGCCATCTGAGACACAAGAGAAGTAAGATTAGCTACTTGAGTTTGAAGGTCGGATTGAGAACTTACCTCATTCACTTGTTGCCGTGGGGGGTCCCTTTGCCCAAGTCCTTCATATTGTTGTGCATTTAGAGCACGGTTTGCAATTAGGGTCTTGGCTGCCATAGGTGTTTTGTCCACCAATGCACCTCCCGCCGAAGCATCAAGCATTTGCCTTTCAATGGGAAGAAGGCCCTCATAGAAGTATTGAAGGAGAAGCTCCTCCTTCATTTGATGTTGAGGACATGATGCAACAAGGGCTTTAAAACGCTCGTAGTATGCCGGAAAAGATTCTCCTTGACTTTGTTGGATTCCGCTAATTTTCTTCCTCAAGAGAATGACTTTTGAAGTAGGGAAGAACTTCTCCAAGAAGGCTCTCTTCATGCTCTCCCAAGAAGTAACGGTCCCGGGTGCTAATTCATAAAGCCAATCCTTAGCCTTTTCCACAAGAGAGAATGGAAAAGCTTTCATCATCAGAATGTTCCCATCGACATTTATGGGTGTCATGCTCGAACAAACAACCTCGAACTCCTTGAGATGCTTGTTGGGATCTTCCATGGAAAGCCCATGGTACTTCGGAATGTGGTGCAACAGGCTTGACTTCAATTCGAATTCATCGGTCTTGCCTTGGGCAGCTGCGGGGTATTGAATGCAAAGAGGGGCTGCATTGGCCAAACCTGAGGTAGAAAGCTCTTTAATGGTTCGATTATCCACGGCCATGGTTGGTACTTCCTCTTTAACCCAATCCGTGGCTTCCTCTTCTACTTCAGGTTCGGGACTAGGAGGATTAGACTCTTGCAATTTCTTGTTCCTTCTCAAAGTCTTCTCGAAATCACCGTCAAAGTCGGAGATATGCTCACGAACAGGTTGTGAGCTACGGGTCATAAACTAGTACCTACACACAAAAGTAAACAAAATAAGTAACCAACTTAATGGACTTGGCACAAGTAAGAAAACAAGTTGCCACACACGGCACAAAAACACATACACACGGTGCAAAAAAAATTAAAAAAAAACAGAAACTAAACAATTTAAACAAGACTCAAGACAAGGGATTAGCAACTTTGCCAATCCCCGGCAACGGCGCCAAAATTTGATACGTAGATTATACGCACACAAACTAAACCCTATTTGTGACAATTGTAGTAATGATGTAAGTAGGGATCGTTCTAACCGGGGATTAACTAGGAGTGCTAATCTATTTTGAATTGACTTGAAAACACAAAAACTAAATGTAAAGACTCTTAACAAGACTACTATGACTCAGAATAGCTTTGAAAGACTCAAACTGCTTAAAACAATCAAATTGACTCAAATAGAAACTAGAACTTGATTTAGACGAATTTGAAAGTGTTTATGACTCCAAAAGCTTAAAGATACAAAAATAAAACAAATACGAATGATTAAGACTCAACGAAATATGGGGGAAATGTGTTTGGACGATATTAAATTAAAAAGACAGAATATAATTAAAGGCAAAATGTAAATATGAATGTGATGAAAATATGGATGATGGAATAGCCAAGGGGTTCTTCTCCACACATGTTACACTTGCATACAATATTGATTCTCAGTTGGTCTTTCGATAAGTTGTGAAACTCAACACCCCGGGTTAATTAGGTCCGCTTAAATTAACCGTCAAGTTCTCCTTAAGTTAATGAATTGGATGGGTTAGCGCAACGCAATTCACCACACTCTCCAAAAGTCCTTTACGTGAAAAGCACAATAAAGATACAATCAAAGATCATTAAGCATTATGAAAACTATAAGTGTTGACGAGGCATTCGTTACTATGGAATACGCATGAAACTAGTGCCAAGAATTCATTTAACGCGATTGTTTAAAAGCAACCTCCACTACTTGTGAATATAAGTTCATAACGATTAGGTGAAATTCACTTATATTTTAGCGTCATATTTATGCATGAAAATTAAGCGCGCATTCTTAATAAACATTCATAAATAAGTTATCAATCAAACGGTTAAACAAATTGAATCCACAACTTATGAAATTCCAACGAAAGTTAATCAATTCATATTGCAAATATCAACATAGTTTCGAATCACCCCCTAGCTAAAGGGGGTTTAGTTCCTCATAACTTTAAAATCAAAGAAACCCCTAAACATTCCAACAACTCAAACTTGAATTGTATGAACGTTTAAGCACTCTTTTCTTCCTCGTTGTTGTAGCACAAGGTCTAAGGTGAGCTTTGGGGATTATGTGAAGTGTTTTGGAGGGATGGGAAGTGGTTGGATAGTGGCTGTAATGGAGGAGAAAAACTGCACAGAAATGGAAGGGGATTTGCGGCACAAGGGTTGTGTTTGTGTTGTGAATGAGATCATGCTTGAATGAATGAATGCAAGGGTATTTATAGGAGTAGTGGAGGGAACATATGGCTGTTTGTTTAAGCATGCATGTGCTGGAATGTGGTGGAAAATAGCTAGGAAAGCTGGAAAGCACAAGGATCCCACGGCAATGACAGTTTTTGATGTTGGATTTGCATGTGTGTGCTGGAAATGGTGTGTGTATGCATGTGTTTGGGAAGCTTTCTTGCTCATTTTCTGGATGCAATGATGAAGAGTTTAATAATTAATGCATGTAGGTGGCTGAAATGATGAAGAATGAGTGGTGGAAATGAAAGGGAAAGCTAGAAAGACATGTGAAGATGCTGGAATTGTGAGTAGGCCACGGCAATGTGTTTTCAGGATGGTTCTTTGTGGTTGTGATGCATGTGATTGCATGTGTTGATTGCTAAGGTGTGTGATGATGAGTGTAAGTGGAATAAAGAATGAATGAAGGCATGTGAATTAGGTGGAATGCTGGAATGATGAAGGGGATACACGGCACAAGGTTTGGAATGTGGAGAAAGGGGTGTGAATGATTATGGGATGCTGGAAATCTGGAAAGGCACGGCAATGATGCTTGTTGTTTGAAATGCATGTGAATGCATGTGAGTGCATGTGTGTGTAAATGGGTGAAAATGTGGGTTAAAGTGATGCATGGCTAGGAAATGTGAGTGAATGATGTGCATGTGTGTGAATGCATGTGGAATAAAGAAGAGTATGGAAGTGAATAAATCATAATATGGCTAGTTTAAAGGGCTAGGGTTTAAGTACATAGAATGGGCCTAAAATAGGTTGGTTTGCATGGCATAGAATGTTTGATTTGGGCTAGAGGTTTTCCATGGCTCAAAGGATTTGTTTGATTGGGCTAGGCCCTTTGTTTTATGTCCCCAAAGAGCATACAAGGCTTCAATTTCGTCCATCCTCTTTGCTCCATGATTAAGCTATCCAATCCATGCCCAAAAGTGCCCCAAATAGCCTCAAAATGCACTTTCTTGCTCCCTAAGCCCTTAGAACCTGAAAACACACAAAAGAAGCATAAAGGACTAAAATAACTAGAGAAACATAACGTAAATGCACGAGAACAAGCCATTTAAGTCGCATGAATATGCTCCTATCATCGCCTAAATATGCTCCTATCAATCAACACTTGTGAGTTCATTCTCACTTATTTTCAACTCCTTTTTCTTTCTTTTCCTTCTTTTTCACGGTTTTTTTTTTTTTTTTTCTTTTTTTTTCATGCCCTATTCTTTTCTTTCTCACATAAATCATCCATCCCCCTAGATTCCCACGAAAATCCTTCCCCCACACTTGTTTTTCTGCAATTTGTAGAACAAAAGGAATTCCCTCTAAGTCATGCTTTACTATACTTTAAGAACAAGGGTATGGATAGTCCTATTCTAGGCTAGGTTAGGATAATATGGTTAACAACGAAAATTAGGCTAAGTAAGGCTCAAAGGGGTTAACATACAATACATATGCAAAGGGTAAGGCTTTTTGGCTCTCGTTTTAACTAAACAACTTCATCTTGTTTTATGTTATGCTAATGAATTTTATGCTTTGAATGAAATGGGCGTGAGTTCTAGTATTTGGAACTATAGTGATGAAACGCATTCTAAGTAGCAACCAAGCAAAGAATAATGAGATCATGCAACGACTTTAGAAAACAAAAACATCTCAAATTAATAACTCTCCAAACAAAGTTTAGGCTCAAGTCTCTCAGGGTTGTAGCATTAGTTTGAGTTCCTTCCTTCAAGCATGTTACAAAAACTGATTTTTTTCCTTTGTGATTACATGTGAATTCGTAAATGACGCCTGATAAGTCTCATTTTGCATGCATTTATATATTCCTTATTTGGCGTCTTTGTGATGTTTTTGGATTGAACTAGTTGCATTTTACATTATTTGGTGTTAGTATGCAGTCAAGTGTGTATTTGGATCAAAGGGAAGGCAAATGAAGTAAAAACCATTCCTTTTGGTAGCTGAGCATTATTCCAAGCGTGGAGAGGATTCTAGGGAGTTAAATTGAAGTCCAAATGAAGAACCTAGGAAACTTTTGACTGCTGGAATTTCAGGAAATGATGTGGAAGTGTTAAGTGGTGCAATTCGGCCATATTGGGTGATTCTAAACAAAGGCAAAAACATTGAAGTCAGATTATGTGGTTCCAACACCAAAACATGCAGTCACATGCATGATCACAACTTGGCCGTGCACTCCCATGTGATTCCAAGTCAGATTATGCACTTCTAACACCAAAACATGCAGTCACATGCATGATCACAACCTGGCCATGCACTCCCATGTGATTCCAAGTCAGATTATGCACTTCTAATACCAAAACATGCATTCACATGCATGATTCACAATCTGACCGTGCATTCTATTACCTTTCTCCACTACATCTTTGCAGAAATCCACATGCATCTCAATTAAATAAACCCCATACTTGCACATTTCCCTTTTGCCATGCACCCATTATTCCAGAAAACCACTCATCCCATCATTCCATGCCATTCCAGCGCCCCTTTTGTCCATGCCGTGTGATTTCTTCCCCTTTCCAGATTTGTACAACCAATTCCAGGTTGTCCAATTCATCTTTGCAGCCAATACACATGCATGATTCAATTAAAATAGCCACATGCTTGGACATTGCCCATGCCGTGCGTCCACCACCTCAGGAACCCATTCATTCCAGCTCATTTATGCACTCCCATCTCACATGTGCAATTCCAGCTCAATTCTTAATGATGGCAGTGACATTTCCCTTCTATAAAACCATGCACATTTCACACAACAAGGCTTCTTCGATCATTCCATGATTCACACGCACAACCACTCCATTTCACTCCATCTCTGACCATTTGTTCTCCCAAGTGCAGAAACCATTCAACCATAGCCAATCTACCTTCATTTTCATCACACTTGGAGAACCACCACCGAAGGCACTCTTAAGGGATTTCGACATCAGTTTTACTTCAAGGGTTTCTTCTTATTAATTCTATGTTCACTCATGTTTTATATTTTTTATGTCAAACCTTTTGTAAACATGAAGTGTAACTAATCTCCCTCTAGGGATTCGATGTAGCCTTGCAAAGTTTGCCATGTAATTAAGTTAGAATGCTCAGTTTGTCCATCTATTTCTTGTTTCATTCTCTGATTTAATTGTGACTTTGTGGGTTGATGTTAATGTTTGATCACCATTTGAATTAACCACAGGTTGTTTAGCCAAGATTAGAGCACACATCATGCATATTCTTGGTAGATATGTGAATGGATGAAGGGAATACTTTGCAAACAACCTGCCAAGTGTTACCTTTGGTTTTATGAAAGTTTCTTGTTCGTAACACCTTCTTGATTAGGAACCAAAGTTGCACATCACAACTAGGTTCATGATTAAGGACATGTGATCAAATCCACACATCATATGGTTGATCATATCTAAGTGAAACAAACTCAAGAAATAGGTAGATAGCTGAGTATAAACTAACTTAACAAACATGGACTTGGTTTAAGCAATGGTGAAACCGAATCCCTCATCTCCATTGGTGTTATCCCATTTTATTAGTTGTTGATTCATTTAATTGTGTTTACTTCATTTTCTAGTGTTTTCAAGTTACAATAACAAATCTGCCTAATTTGATTAGTTTTATTCATTTCATATAGTTCTTGCAAAACAAGTGATTTTATAGGATCAATAGGTCCCTGTGGATTCGACACCCTTACTTGTGCCATTATACTAAACATATTCTAGCATTAGGAAGGAATTAACTCAACAACGCCTACAACTAAGCATAAACCAAAGAGTATATCAAACTTCCATCCATGTTTGTAACTTTCTTCAACAGTCATGCAATTAAAAACCAAATCCTCATCATTGTGTTGGAAGGTATCCTAAGACACAAACAAACACAAAAACAAAAATGACTCTAAAAACAACTCTTTTTGGGTTTTTAAAACACTCTTTTTCAATTTTTTTTCAAATTTTCGGATTTTTTGTTTAAGACCCATGAAAACACTTCAAAATACACTAAAAACACTTAAAAACAGTGAAAAACAACTTTAGAAATGATGGGTGATAAAATCCCACGAATTTGCATGAAAAACTCTTTGTTTACCCCCCCACACTTAAACCAAACATTGTCCTCAATGTTTTAAGCATAGACTCACAAACAAACAACCAAATAACACAACTAACAAACACGACAAACATGGCAAAATAAAAGCAATAAAGAGTAGGGTTTAGGAACGCAAATCTGGTTATGGAGCCGGAGATTCCTAGGTCTTCTTTATTTGAATGCATGGGTTGCCTCCCAAGAAGCGCTTGCTTTAACGTCTTCCAGCCGGATGATACCTCCTTTAAACTTCATTGGAGCCCACGACATGGAATTGATCTTTGAATGGAAGGTGATACTTGAAATGATCCGGTAATGGTTTAAATTCAAGATTGGGTGGCTGAATCATCAATAACTTATTAAGCGTATCATTATACAAAGACGTACCTGAATTGATCTTTTGTCTTGATTTTGCATTGCTTTGTTTTGATTTTCTTGCCCCTGAGACAAATTGGTGAGTAACTTATTAAGCGTATCATTATACAAAGACGTACCTGAATTTGTTTGGGCAGGTTGTGGTGGCTGCATAGGTGTTGTATAGAACTCCTCATATGGCTGCCAATATCCCTTGTGTTCAACTTGTTGAAATTCCCACCACATAGAGTTTGAATGATCACTCCAATCTCTTAGTGCACATTGATTTGCTTGATATTCTTGCCTATAAGAAGCACCAAATGTAGGGACACTTTGCTTTGTGGACCCTTCGGCATACTATGATAACTGACACGTAAGATTCGCTATTTGAGCTTGAAGATTAGCAATTGCCATGTCTTGCTTCTCTAGTACCTGAAATCAAAGAAATAAAACTAAATCAAATATCAAAAGAAAAATAAACAAACAAATAGAGCGATTAGCAATTTTACTAATCCCCGGCAACGGCGCCAAAATTTTGATGTGATATATAATAGCACACAAATTAAACCCTCTTTTTGACAATTGTAGTATAGATATAAGTAGGGATCGTTCTAGGCCGGGGATTAGGAGGGACACAACTAAATAAAGGGGATTGGGTTTTTGACGAATTTAAGATAAAAACAAGTAACTAAAAGACTTGAATAGGATTTGGACGAATTTGGGGATATGGATGGGTGATTAGCTAGCTAGAGGGTCCTTCTCCACACATGACACATTTGAACACAAATTGATTTCCAGTTGCTTTTTTGATAAACCATGAACCTGAACACCCCAGATTAACCGTGACATCACTAATTAACCCTCAGATTTTCCTTTAGTTAGTGGATTGGATGACATCATACGACAACCCAAAGCATTCTTCAAAAGTTCCCTACATGACATCATAATAGAGATACAATCAAAGATCATTACGTTCTATGAAAATCATAAGTATTGACAAAGCACTTGTAACTATGACATCATGATACTCATGCTAGGAATTTACTTAATATGATTGTGAAAACAACCTTAACTACTTGTGAATATAAGTTTGTAACGATTATGTGAAACTCCCTTATATTCTAGCCCCAAATTCATGCATGCAAACTAAGTGTGCACCCTTAATCAACAAACAAGAATAAGTTATCCATCAAACGGTTAAGTAAATTGCATTCACAATTTATGAAATAACAACTGGAATTAATCAATTCATATTGCAAATATAATCATGGTTTCAAAGTCTCCCCTAGCTAAAACAAGTTTAGCTCCTCATGTTTACAACAAAACAAAGAGAATATAAATTAAACATTGAAAACAAAGATAGAATACACCTAGAAACACTCCAGGTGGCTCCTCCTTCCTTCCTTGCTGCCAACAATGGGGATTTATGTGAATTTAGGCTCTTGAGGTGTGGTGGATGGTGTGGTGTGAATTTGTGGTAGATGGTGGTGGTTTTTGAGTGTTGTGGCATCAAGTATATATAGGGTGAAGGGGAGGCATGAATTTGGGCTGAAAATGAGAGAAATTAGGACTCCAAATCACCAAAGAACAAGGATACTTTCAATCAGATTCCAAGGAGGACAAGGAATGGTCCTTGTGGTAGATTCTAGAACTTCTAGAAGGGTTACATGTGGCATAAACTTAATGCACGAAAATAGGGTTTCTAGAACTTGATATTTAGGTGATTTAATGTGAAAAGGAGTCCTCTTTGAAGTTGGAATTAAGGTAGGAAAAGATTAGGATAGGATAAGATAAGATAAGGTTGGATAAGGTTTGGATAAGATAAGGAAATTTGGATAAGGTTCCTTATTTCTTGCTCTTTCCTTATCTTCTTTGCATTTGGACTTCTTTCTCCAGATTTTTAGCCTTTCCTAGCATCTCTTGACTTCAATTTCGTCCATCCACATTGCTCCATAGTTAAGCTATCCAATCCATGCCCAAAACTGCTCCAAATAGCCTCAAAATGCACTTTCTTGCTCCTTTTGCCATTAGGACCTAAAAACATACGAAAATAGCTTAAAAGACTAAAATAGATGGTAATTAAGTAACTAAATGCAAGGAAACAACATAACTAAGTAGCATAAATATGCTCCTATCAATGAGCTTGAGGAGCTTAGGCATGAAGCATATGAGAATGCTTGCATTTACAAGGAAAAGACCAAAGCTTTCCATGACAAGATGATCCGAAGCAAAACATTCTCCATAGGGCAAAAAGTTTTACTTTTTTATTCTCGCCTTCGTTTATTTCCTGGTAAGTTACGTTCTAAGTGGATTGGACCTTTTGTTGTTACTAATGTTTTTTCATATGGCGCAGTTCAAATCCAAAGCTTGAGTAATGGCCAAGAATTCAAGGTGAATGGGCATCGTTTGAAGCCCTATTATGCAAATGTTGAAGGGCAGGTTGTGGAAGACATCAACCTCCATGCCGTGGGCTCCCATTGAGGATAAGAAGAATGTTCGTCCGACTGCATGACGTTAAAGCAAGCGCTTCTTGGGAGGCAACCCATGCATTCAACTAGAGAGGATTTGGGCAATTCACCAATTCATGCCACAAAATTAGATTTGCGTTCCTCAATCTCTATCTCTTTATTATTTTTATTTTGTCAATCTCTATCTCTTTATTATTTTTATTTTGTCATGTTAGTTAGTTTATAATGTTTGTTTGAATGTGAGTCTTAGTTTGAAACATTGAGGAAAATGTTTGATTTAAGTGTGGGGGGGGGGGGGGGGTAAACAAGTTGTTTTTGCATGTTTTCACATGATTTTCGTGGGATTTTATCACCTATCACTTATAATGTTGCTTCTCACTGTTTTTAAGTGTTTTTAGAGTGTTTTGAAGTGTTTTCATGTCTTTTGATCAGAAAATCCGAAAATTTACAAAAAAAATTACAAAACAGTTTTGAAAAACCCAAAAAAGAGTTGTTTTAAAGTTGTTTTTGTGTGTTTGTTTGTGTCTTAGGTTACCTTCCAACACAATGATGAGGATTTGGTTTTTAATGTCATGAGTATTAAAGAATGTTGTAAACATGGCTGGAAGTTGATTTATGCTTTGGTTTATGCTTGGTTATGGTTATAGCTTATGAATTCACATGTAATTACAAAGAGAAAATCAGTTTTTGTAACGTGCTTGAAGGAAGGAACTCAAACTAACGCTACATCCTTGAGAGACTTGAGCCTAAAACGTTCTTTGGAGAGTATAATATGTGATTTCTTGTTTTCTAAAGTCGTTGCATGAGCTCATCGTTCTTTGCTTGGTTGCTACTTAGAATGCATTTCATCATTATAGTTCCAAATACTAGAGCTCATGCCCATTTCATTCAAAGCATGATATTGATTGCATAACATACAATAAGATGAAATTGTTTAGTTAAACCAAAGCCAAAAAGCCTATCCCTTTTCATATGTATTGTAGGATTACCCCTTTTGAGCCTTTTCAAGCTTATTTTCTTTGTTAGCCACATTATCCTTACCTAGCCTAGATTAGGACTTCCCATACCCTTGTTCTTAAAGGATAGTGAAGCATGACTTAGAATGAACTCCTTTTGATCAATATATTGCAGAAAATGAGTGTGGGGGAAGATGATAGGGCACGGCAAAAGAATGAAGTAAAGAAAAAAATTCGTGGAAAATAAAAAGAAAACAGAAAAGTGTTGAAAAGAAAGAAAAAGAGTTGAAAAATAAATGAGAATGATCTCACAAGTGTTGGTTATTGAAGGAAGAGTCCAAAAGAGTGAATTTGACCCTAAATGTTGCATGAATCTTCCCTTGTGTGTAAAAGTTGATTTCTGCCATTAAAAGTGAGTTTAAGTGTCAATTTCATTACTTTGCTTCCTATTGCTTTAAGAACCTTTGTTATCCTTTGCCCTTCTTTGTTAACCAATACCTTAGCCTCATTTCAACCCTCAACTTCTATCTTGATGTTATGTGTTCAATATGTGGAGTTTGAATTTGGTATGAGCATATGGAATCACTGGTTCTCGTTCTAAGTAGTAGCATTCCATTCATGAGATCATATACATGTCATTGTCGTAAATCCAGAAAATGCTTTCTTTGTTATAACATATGTGAGTATTAGTCTTCATGTTTAAATTAATCTTCTCACATATACCTATTGTAGGGTGTGAAGTTAGAAAATCTGTGTGAAAATAGAGTGCATTCTAGTGAGGAATTGGGGCAATTCTTTAACGCATGTTACTACATTCAAAACGTTGTTTTAATTGATTAAATGTGAACTAGTAAGTGGTAACTATGGTTAAGTGTTTGCTAAAGTATAAAGAATGCTAAAAACCGTGGGAATGATGTTCTTTAATGTGTCATGTTCGTTGGAAATCCCTGAGGTACATGTTGGAAGGTTTAGAATTTGTTTTGGCTTGTTTTTGGTTTCTTTTGTTTTGTTTTGCTCGAGGACTAGCAAAAGCTAAGTGTGGGGGAATTTGATAGGAGCATATTTAGGCGACTTACTTAGCTTGTTTTCGTGCATTTATGTTGTTAGTTCATAGTTGTTTTAGTAGTTTAAGCCATTTTCGTGTGTTTTTAGGTTCCCATGGCTAAGGAAGCAAAAAGATGCATTTTGGAGCATTTTGGAGCAAAATTGGACTTGGAATGGATAGCTTATGCTTGGAGCAAAATGAATGGACGAAATTGAAGACCTAAAAGAGTTAGGATTCCTAATCACAAGAGGATTCCTAATCAAATGAGGAATCTTAGTCAAAGAAGGTTTCCTACTTGAAGTAGGAAAGTTAAGCCAAGGTTTCCTATTTTGGTTTAATCTTTCCTAATCCTTAAAGACTCCATGTTTCAGCAATATCAAAGACTTCTACCTATTCTAGGACACAAGACAATGTTCCCTTGCAAACCAAAATCCTTGCCGTGTATCCCCTTAGTATTTCCCTTCCTTGCCGTGCAAGGAAGGGTCTTCTTTCCTATTTTAAAGCATTCAAACACATTCCTTTTTCATACCAAACTCAGCCATAACTCACATACCCTTTTCTATTCCAAAGTGATGCGAAAATAGTTAAGCACACAAATTAACCCTCTTGTTGTCAAATTGTAGTAAGGATGCAAGTAGGGATCGTTCTGGACCGGGGATTAGGAGGGCTTGCTAAAACCTCTAAACTGACTCAAAAACATAAAAACAAAGTTGAAAACGTTCACAAAGACTCAAAGGACTCAAAACAAGTTCAAAAGACTCAAAACTGCCTAAAAACACTAACTAGGCAGTTTCTGACTCTAAACACAATTTTGGACGAATTTAAGATTATGGGTTGATTCAAAACACTTTAAAACACAAACTAAACAGATTCTAAACACTATAGAACAAGAAAGTAAAGGGGGGGTTTTGATTTGACGAAAATTGAAATAACAAAACAAGTTATAAAACTAGGCAGATTGTAAAACGAAATTTTGGAAACAAGATGATGGATGGATTAGTTAGAGGTCCATTCTCCACACATGACACATTTATATATGAATCGATTTTCCAATTGCTTTTCACTAACTATGATGCTCAACACCCCAAGTTAACCGTGATGCACTAATTAACCCTCGGATTTCCTTATGTCATTGAATTGGATGATGCATGCAACAATTCAAATTATTCTCCAACGGTTCTCAACATGAATGCATAGAAGAGATACAGTGAGAGATCATTATGTTCTATGAAAATCATAAGTGTTGACGAGGCAATTGTAACTATGAATGCATGATACTCTTGCCAAGAATTCAATTAACGCAGTTGTGACTAGCAACCTTCACTACTCATGTTTATAAACTTGTGACGATTAGGTGAAACTTGTTTATAAACTAGCATCGAGTTCATGCATGAAAACTAAGTATGCATCCTTAATCAACATACAAGAACAAGTTTTGAATAAAACAGATAATTGAATTACAATCACAACTTAACAAATCACAATTGGAAGAAATCAATTCATATCTCAAACATGTTCATGGCTTCAAACTTTCCCCTAACTAATTAGGGGTTTAGCCACTCATGATTACAGCAAACTCAGAAAGTAATAACAAAGTAAACATTGAAAACAAGAACGAAGTACACCTAAGAACGCTCCAATCTGCGAGCATGAAACGTTCAAGGCCTCCTTCCTCTCCTAATTGCTGCGGCATACGAGGTTATTGTGAGTTTAGGGGGTTATGGGTGATGTAGAATGATGGATTTAGGGTTGGGATGGATGTAGGGGATGGCAAAGAGTTGGTTTTGGGCAGAAAATATGGAGAATGGTGAAGTATGGATGTGTTAGAGGGATGGGATGATTTTCTGGCGTGAATGGTGAATCAATGAATAATTTGTGGCTGCAACAAGGAGGTTTATTTATTGGATTTCAGGAATTAAAACCCTAGTTTATTTAGGTAATCAGAATTTAAGTCAAAAGCTTTTAGAAATAGGAAATCAAATCAGAAATTTTAAGGAAACTACCTAAAAGTTGCGGCAATGGCATAAAACACAAAAGTAATGTGTTTTAATGCAATGAAATAGGAAAGAACCATCTCCCTTGCACGGCAAGGAAGAGGAAAGGTCAAGGGAGGTGCGGCTATGATATAGGAAAGGTTTAAATGTCCTAAAACTAAAGGAAACAAGGTTCTCTTGCACGGCAAGGGATGATGATAAAGGGAAAATTTGACATGGTGCACGGCAAGGAAGAGGAAAGGTCAAGGGACCTTTGTTTTGTGTCCTAGAATGCATATGAAGTCTTCAAAGTGTTTGGGACATAAGGACAATTAGAATTTAGGAAATGTCAAACCAAGATAGGAAACCCTGGGCTTAACTTTCCTACTTCAAGTAGGAAACCTTCTTTGACTAGGATTCCTCATTTGATTAGGAATCCTCTTGTGATTAGGAATCCTAACTTCATTAGGTCTTCAATTTCGTCCATCCCTTTTGCTCCAAACATACGCTATCCATTCCAAGCCCAATTTTGCTCCAAAATGCTCCAAAATGCACCTTTTTGCTCATTTAGCCCTTAGAACCTGAAAACATACGAAAATGGCTTAAAAGACTTAAAGAACTAAGAAATAACAACGTAAATGCACAAGAACAAGCCAACTAAGTCGCCTAAATATGCTCCTATCAAATTCCCCCACACTTAGCTTTTGCTAGTCCTCGAGCAAAACAAAACAAACAAAGGAACACGAAACGAGACAAAACGAACAAAACACAACCTAAACCTTCCAACATTTGCCTCAGGGATTTCCAATGCACATGACATGTTAAAAATCATCATTCCCACAGATTTTGGTCATCTTTACACTTGAGCACATACTTAATCACAGTCACCACTTACTAGTTCACAATTGATCGATTAAAACAACATTTTGAATGTAGTAACATGCCTTAGAGAATTCCCTCAAGTCCTTACTAGATATGCACTCAATTTTCACTCAGATTTTCTAACTACACTCCCTATACTAGTTATATGTGAGAAGATTAATGTAGATATGAAAACTAATACTCACATATGTTTTAACAAAGAAAGCACTTTTCTGGAGTTATAAGTGAATGTATGAATATGATCTCATGAAAGGAATGCTACTACTTAGATGCAAGAACCATTGACACCATATGCTCATATCAATTCCAAACTCCACATTATTGAACACATAACGATCAAGATTGAAGCATAAGGGTTGAAACGGGGCTAAAGGTGTTTGGCTAACAAAGAAGGGATATGGAAAACAAAGGTTCTTAAAGAAATAGTGAGCAAAGCATTTGAATCAACTTAGAATTCACTTTTGAATGAAAACTCAACTTTTGAACAAAAAGGGAAAATTTAGACAATTTAGGGCCAGATTTGGTGTTTTGGACCCTTTCTTCAACATTCAACACTTAATCACTCATTCTTACATCTTTTCAAGCTCTTTTTCCTTTCTTTCTTTCTTTTCTTTTCTGTTTTTTTCTTTTTCATACGTTTTTCACAACTTTTTCTTTTCTTTTGAATCTCAAAACATACATATAAACTTAAGAACAAATATTCCCTCCCCCACACTCATTTTCTTGCATAATGTAACTCAAAAGGAATTCATTTAAGTCATGCTCACTATCTTTTAAGAACAAGGGTGTGGACTGTCCTAAACTAGGCTAGGTGAGGATAATGTGGGTTAACAAAGAATAAAGGCTAAACAAGGCTCAACGGGGTTAAAACTTACAAAATATACGAAATATGGGAAGTAAGGCTATTTGGCTATGGTGGCAACTACACAACTTCATCTTGATATGTGTTACGCAACTCAATGTCATGCTTTGAATGAAACGGGTATAAGTTCTAGCATTTAGTTCTATCATGATACAATTGCATTCTAAGTAGCAACCAAGCAAGGAATAATGAGATCATGCAACAACTTTAGAAAACAAAGAATCACAGATTATAACTCTCCAAAGAAGGTAATGGCTCGAGTCTCACAGGGATGTAGCGTAATTATGAGTTCCTTCCTTCAAGCATGTTACAAAAACTGATTTTTCCTTTATGATTGCATGTGAATTCATAAATTATAACCACAACCAAGCATAACCCAAAGAGTAAATCCAACTTTCATCCATGTTTATAACTCTCTTTAACAGCCATGTAATTACAAGCCGAATCCTCATCATTGTGTTGGAAGGTACCCTAAGACACAAACAAACACACAAAAACAACTCTTTTGGGGTTTTTTCAAAACAATTTTTCAAATTTTTATCACATTTTCGGAGTTTTACTTCAAGACATCATAAAACACACTAAAACACTCTAAAAACACTTAAAACAGCAAGAAACAACATTATAAGTGATAGGTGAATAACTCCCACGAATTTCAAACAAAAACAGATTGTTCACCCCCCCCCCCCCCCCCACACTTAAATCAAACATTGTCATCAATGTTTCAAGCATAAACTAACATGCAAACACATAAACAAACAAATCAACATCTGAGCACAAATAACAGAATATAAATAACAAAGAGAAGAGTTGAGGAACGCAAATCTGGATATGAAGCGATGTTTAAGCTCTTCCTTTGTCGAACGCATGGGTTGCCTCCCAAGAAGCGCTTGCTTTAACGTCGTGCAGCCGGACGAACACCTCCATCAAGCTTCAGGGGAGGCCACGGCATGGAGGGGTGTTTCCTCTACCTTCCTTTCAATACTTTCGTAATATGGCTCAATGAATGGGAGGGGATAGTGATCCTCCCTAATGGTCGTGTTTTGGTTCCGAAAGTCCATGTAAATGCTCCCACCACCTTGAAATCGGTTGGGCACCTGCACCAAAGAAGGTAACAACCTATTAGGTGAAATGGGAATTGAAATTGGGATTGAAGACTTACAAACATATTGTGGTGAAGGCTCAAAATCGGCAGCCTTATCAACAATGTCACTATGGCTACTTTCGGCCATATTGGGTGGTTGTAGGGCAATCACTCCAAGTTCCTCTCCAATTGTGGTTCTTGATACATCCTTCTTGATAGGTGCGGATCCTTTCGGCCCTATATCCTTATGCACATCTATGGCAAAACAAGAATGACAATCATTAGAATTCTTAATAAAGTCATAGACATTGAATTTAATTATATCACCACCAAACTCCATTGTTAGTGCTCCTTTGGCCACATCAATCTTTGTTTGGGCTGTTTTCATGAACGGTCTTCCAAGTAGGAGTGGCAAGGGTGGAGAATGAACCGAGTCGTCCATTTCAAGCACATAAAAATCCGCCGGAAAGATTAAATGATTGATGATGTGAAAATTATGTTAACACACAAATTAAACCCTATTTGTGACAATTGTAGTATATATGCAAGTAGGGATCGTTCTAACCGGGGATTAACTAGGGATGCTAATCAACTCTAACTGACTTAAAAACACAAAATTAAACTTTAAAACACTTACCTAGACCTATATGACTCAAAACAACTTAAAAAGACTCAAAACAGCCCAAAACACTCAAATAGACTCAAACTAGACTCTAAAGGGTGATTTGGACGAAATTTAACTAACTTATACTCAAAATACTAATCTGGACAGATTCAAACACTTTTCTAACTAATCTAACACACTTAATAAAATGGGGAATTGATTTGGACGAAATTAATTAAAATGGACAGATTGCAATTTAAACAGATTAGGCACTAAACTAGGTGAATTGAATGGGAAAAAGGCTAGTTAGGGGGTTCTTCTCCACACATGCACATATGTAACATAAATTGATTTCCAGATTTTATTCCTTTTAAATCATGAATGACAATGCCCCAAATTAATTGTGAAAAGCACGAATTAACACACAAGAACAAGTTCTCAATAAATCAATTAAGTAAATCATATCCACAATTCAAGAAACAAAATCTGGAGGAAATCAAATCATATAAAACATATGCCCATGGATTCGAATTCACCCCTAACTAAGAAAAACTTAGTTACACATGTTCATAACAATTGAAAAGCAAATCAAAATAAACATGGAAACGAAACAAGGGAAGAAAGAACTCTGAAAGTCTCCAATGGATGTAGATTGCTTGCGGCACAAGATGGTCCTTCTCCTATGGAAGCCACGGTGCTCATTCTCCCTAGGACTTGCGGCACAAGATGTTTTTCTGAATGAATGGTGGCTACTGTGAATGGATGGATGAATTGAAGGATGGATGGCTGCCTAGGGTGTCTAAGGGGTGCGGCAACTTTAGGTTTAATATATATATATAGCATGGCAAAACCCTAGCAATCAAATTTAGGGTTAAAACCAGCCAATATAAGTGTTTAGGGCCCCTAAGTTGCGGCATGGGTTTGGGGAATTAAATCCTAGCCCAATCAATCTCAGATATGGACTTATACAATCCAAATCCAAGAGAAAAAGGGCCAAATAAAATCAGAATCCAAACAGAAATAGGTTTAAGAATTTTCGTCCAAAATTGGGCCTTCTAGAAGCTAAGTGTCTTATGGCTGATTTTGGGTCTTCTAGAAGGCATAAAAGGGGGGGGAAGGTGTGGCACCCTTTTAGGGTCAGATAGGGCTCTAGAAATTAGGTTTTTAGGTCCACTTGCAGCTAGGATTAAGGTGGAACAAGATTAGGTTAGGATAAGATAGGATAAGGTTTGGATAAGATAAGATTGGATAAGCTTTTGGATAATGTTTCCTCTTTTCTTGCACTTTCCTTATCTTCTTTGTCATGAACTTTCCTTTTCTGATTTGTAGCATGTTTCTAACCTCTTTTGACTCCAAATTCGTCCAACCATGTTGCTCCATACACAAGCTATCCAAAGTAAGCCCAAAACTGCTCTAAAAGGCTCAAAATTGCATTTTCTTGCCAAGTTTGTCATTAGGACCTACAAACAAACGAAAATAGCTCAAAACACTATAATAAGTAGTAATTAGCTCACTAAATGTAAGGAAATAACATAACTAAGTAGCATAAATATGCTCCTATCAAATTCCCCCACACTTAGCTTTTGCTAGTCCTCGAGCAAAACGAAATAAACAAAACAAACAAAACACAACCTAAACCTTCCAATGTTACCTCAGGGATTTCCAATGCAACATGACATATTCAAGATCATCACTCCCATAGATTTTAGTTATCCCTACCCTCGAGCACATATTTAATCATAGTTACCACTCACTAGCTCGCATTTCATCAATTAAAACCTGATTTTGAATGTAGTAACATGCCTTAGAGAATCCCTCAATTCCTCACAAGATATGCTCTCTATTTTCACACAGATTTCCTGACTACACTCCCTACACTAGGTATATGTGAGAAGATTGATGTAAACATGTAGACGAACACTCACATATGTTATAACAAGGAAAGCAATTTCTGGAATTATTAACATGTATTTGTATATGATCTCATGAACGGAATGCCACTATTTAGACGCGAGAACCAGGGATACCATATGCTCAAACCAATTTTAAACTCCACATATTGAAACACATAACAATCAAGATTGAAGTCAAAAGGGTTGTAACGGGGCTAAGGTATTGGCTAACAAGGAAAGGTAGAGGAAACAAACGTTCTTAAAGCAATAGTGAGCAAATTAATGAATTAGGCACTTAGAATTCCCTTTAGAACGCAAAAATCAACTTTGAACACCCAAGGGGAAGTCACACAAAACTTAGGGCCATATTCAACTTTTTGGACCCTTTCTTCAACAACCAACGCTTGTGAGTTCATTCTCACTTATTTTCACTCTTTTTCTTTCTTTTCTTCTTCTTTTTCTTCTTTTTCTTCCTTTTCACAATTTTTTTTTTTCCTTTTCGTTTTTTTTTTCTTTCTTTTTCTCGTGCCCCTTTTAAGACTTTGGCACACACACACACTCACAAAATCCCTTCCCCCACACTTGTTTCTGCACAAATGTCACTCAAAAGGAATTCCCTCTAAGTCATGCTCCACTATACTTCAAGAACAAGGGTATGGAAAGTCCTATTCTAGGCTAGGTAAGGGGGATGTGGTTAACAAGGAAAATAGGCTAAATAAGGCTCAAAGGGGTTTAATCCTACAATACAAATGACAAGGGTGGATTCGGCTATTTGGCTATGGTGGTGACTACTAAACAACTTCATCTTGTTATTTGTTATGCTAATCAATTTCATGCTTTGAATGAAACGGGTATGAGTTCTAGTATTTGGAACTATAGTGATGAAACGCATTCTAAGTAGCAACCAAGCGAAGAATAATGAGATCATGCAACGACTTTAGAAAACAAGAAATCCAGATTAATAACTCTCCAAAGAACGTTTAGGCTCAAGTCTCTCAAGGTTGTAGCGTTAGTTTGAGTTTCTTCCTTCAAGCATGTTACAAAAACTTATTTTTTTCTTTTGTGATTACATGTGAATTCGTAAATGTCAACTACAACTAAGCATAAACCAAAGAGCATATCAAACTTCCATCCATGTTTGTAACTTTCTTTAATAGTCATGCAATTAAAAACCAAATCCTCATCATTGTGTTGGAAGGTACCCTAAGACACAAACAAAGATAAAAACAAAAACGACTCTAAAAACAACTCTTTTTGGGTTTTTCAAACACTTTTTTCGATTTTTTTTATCAAATTTTTTGGATTTTCTGATTAAGACACATAAAAATACTTCAAAACACACTAAAAACACTTAAAAACAGTGAAAAACAACTTTAGAAGTATAGGTGATAAAATCCAACGAATTTTCATGTAAAAACAACTTGTTTACCCCCCCACACTTAAACCAAACATTGTCCTCAATTTTTTAAGCATAGACTCACAAGCACATAAACAAATAACGCAACTACACCTGACAATCATGGCAAAGTAAAAGCAATAAAGAGTAGGGTTTAGGAATGCAAATCTGGTTGTGGAGCTAGAGTTCCATCATCTCCTCGTTCGAACACATGGGTTGCCTCCCAAGAAGCGCTTGCTTTAACATCTTCCAGCCGGACGATACCTCCTTTTAATCTTTACTAGGGCTCACGGCATGGAGGGGTATGCTCCTTGAAATTGTCGTAGTAGGGCTTCAAACGGTGTCCATTCACTTTAAATTCATGTCCCGTCTTCAAGCTTTGAATTTGCCCTGCACCATGAGGAAAGACATTAGTAATAACAAAAGGACCTATCCATTTAGAACGTAACTTACCTGGGAACAAGCGAAGGCGAGAATTGAAAAGTAACACTTTCTGCCCTATTGAGAATGTCTTGCTCCGAAGCATCCTGTCATGGTAAGCCTTTGTTTTCTCTTTGTAAATGCGCGCGTTCTCATAAGCCTCATTCCTTATCTCCTCCAGCTCATTCAATTGAAGCTTCCTATGAACTCCAGCGGCATCAATGTCCATATTGAATGCCTTTACGGCCCAATGTGCTTTATGCTCCAATTCAACGGGAAGATGGCATGGTTTCCCATAAATGAGCTGAAATGGAGACATTCCAATTGGTGTTTTGTAGGCGGTACGATATGCCCACAACGCGTCATTCAAACGCAAGCTCCAATCCTTCCGAGTTGGCCCAACAGTCTTTTCTAAAATCTGCTTGATTTCTCGATTAGAAACCTTGGCTTGCCCACTTGTTTGAGGATGATAAGGTGTTGCCACCTTATGCGTGACATTGTACTTCTTGAGCAACGCCTCTATGGTTCGATTACAAAAGTGAGAGCCTCCATCACTTATAAGAACCCTTGGCATTCCAAATCTTGCAAATATGTTAGTTTTCACAAATTCTGCAACCGCTTTGGAATCATTAGTACGGGTGGCTTTAGCTTCCACCCATTTCGAAACATAATCAACCGCAAGTAAAATATAAACACAACCATAAGATGAAGGAAAAGGACCCATAAAATCAATGCCCCAAACATCAAAGATTTCGACAAAAAAGATGGGATGTTGCGGCATTTGGTCTTTGGCACCTATATTGCCCGTCCTTTGACAACGATCACAACTCACACAAAAAGTTCTAGCATCCTTAAATATAGTAGGCCAATAAAATCCACATTCTAAAACTTTATGTGTTGTTCTTTGAGTGCCAAAATGACCCCCACATGCATAAGTGTGACAGAAAGTTAAAATTGAATGAAACTCTGTTTCATGCACACACCGACGTAAAATCTGATCAGGGCAATGTTTCCACAAATATGGGTCATCCCACACATAAAAACGTGCATCCTTTTTAAGTTTATCACTTTGGTGCTTGTTTAGGGTGCTTGGAACTTGTTTAGACACTAAATAGTTCACTAAATCGGCATACCATGGTGCACTTACCTCGATGGACAGCAACTGCTCATCTGGGAATGTCTCTGGGATAGGCACGGCATCCTTCACATGCACCAAACGGCTTAAGTGGTCAGCCACCACGTTTTCACTTCCTTTCTTGTCCCGGATTTCGATGTCGAACTCTTGAAGTAGGAGCATCCAACGAATAAGTCTTGGTTTGGCCTCCTTCTTCGTAAGTAAGTACTTCAATGCTGCATGATCAGAATAGATTATAACTTTAGTACCAAGTAAATAAGAACGAAACTTATCTAAAGCAAAAACAACAGCAAGAAGTTCTTTTTCCGTTGTGGAGTAGTTCAATTGAGCATCATTTAGGGTCCGAGATGCATAGTATATGACATGCGGCTGCTTGTTCTTCCGTTGGCCTAAAACAGCTCCTAATGCATAATCTGAGGCATCACACATAAGCTCAAAAGGAAGGCTCCAATCTGGTGGAACTATGATAGGGGCCGAAGTAAGCATCTCCTTTAGGTGTTTGAAGGCTTTCTCACATTCCTCGTCGAACTTGAATGGCACCTCCTTTTGGAGAAGTCGGCATAGGGGTTGGGAAATCTTAGAAAAGTCTTTGATGAATCGCCTATAAAATCCTGCATGTCTAAGAAAAGAACGAACCTCTCTAACCGAAGTAGGAGAGGGTAAGTAGCGTACAAGATCTATTTTTGATTTTATCCACTTCAATACCCTTGGCCGAAATAATATGTCCTAGAACTATTCCTTGTTTTACCATAAAATGACATTTTTCCCAATTTAAAACAAGGTTAGTTTCAATGCATCGTTTTAAGATTAATGTGAGATTATCTAAACAATCATCAAACGAATCACCAAACACGCTAAAATCATCCATGAAAATTTCAATAATCTTTTCTACAAAATCTGAAAAGATACTTACCATGCATCTTTGAAAGGTGGCTGGTGCATTACATAAACCAAATGGCATTCGACGATAAGCAAAAGTACCAAATGGACAAGTAAAAGTAGTCTTTTCTTGATCATCTGGAGCTATAACAATTTGATTATATCCCGAATAACCATCAAGAAAACAATAAAAAGAATGACCAGCTAACCTTTCAAGCATTTGATCAATGAATGGCAAAGGGAAATGATCTTTCCTTGTGGTGGCGTTAAGCTTCCTATAGTCAATGCACACTCTCCAACCTGTTTGGATACGAGTTGGCATAAGCTCATTCTCGGCATTCTTCACCACAGTCACTCCGGATTTCTTTGGCACAACTTGAACCGGTGATACCCAACGGCTATCCGAGATAGGATAGATCACCCCACAATCTAAAAGCTTGATAATCTCCTTTTTCACAACTTCCATCATTGGAGGGTTAAGCCGACGTTGAGCCTCTCTAGTTGGTTTAGCCCCCTCTTCTAGAAGTATGCGATGCATGCAAGTTATAGGACTAATACCTTTGATGTCGGCCAAGGTCCATCCTATGGGCGTTTTGTGCTATTTCAACACCCGAATCAATTTCTCCTCCTTCATTGACGTGAGGGATGAGGAAACTATGATGGGCAACGTCTCATTCTCTCCCAAATAGACATACTTCAAATGATCCGGCAATGGTTTAAGCTCAAGAATGGGTGCTTGAATCACTGAAGGTAACAACTTATTAGTAGAAACAGGAATTGGAATTGGGTTTGGAGGCTTACCAAAGTGTTGTGGCAACGACTCAAGGGCAGCAACCATCTCGGCCTCATCTTCACATGTAGGCACGGCATGGAATTCCACATGCATGCTGTGGGTTTTATCCTCTCCTACCCCTTCGGTTTTAAGTCCCATTCTTTTGGTAATGGTCGTTTCAAGGGGGTCCCTCTCCAAGGAGTCAAGATAATCCTGCGCCATTGAATCAAATATATCAATAGAAAAACAAGAATGATCATCTTTAGGGTATTTTATAGTTTCAGAAAGATTGAAATCAATAACTTCCCCATCAAATTCCATTGTTAATGTCCCCTTGAACACGTCTATCTTGGTGCGGGCCGTTTTCATGAAAGGTCTCCCAAGGAGGATCGGCAATGGGGTAGAATGGGCTGAATCTTCCATGTCTAGCACATAAAAGTCAGCTGGGAAAATTAAATTGTTAACCTGCACCAAAACATCTTCCAAAACTCCTTTTAGATATGCATTAGAACGATCGGCTAATTGAATAATTACACCATCGTTTTTAAGCTCTCCTAAGTTCATAGATGCATAAATTGAATAAGGCATGACATTAATTGACGTTCCTAAGTCTAACATAGCATGTTCAAACATAGTATTTCCAATAACACAAGGAATTGTAAAACTACCCGGATCTTTGCATTTAGGTGGTAGTTTCCTTTGTAGCACTGCAGACACATTCTCACTTACCTGGACCACCTCCTTGTTTGAAATCCTCTTCCTCGTTATGCAAAGCTCTTTTAAGAACTTGGCATACTTAGGGACTTGCTTGATTGTATCAAGGAGCGGAATGTTGACTTGAACTTTCCTAAAGGTTTCCAAAATGTCCTTTTCACTCTCCTCCTTCTTTGATTGCCTAAACCTGCTAGGAAAGGACACGTTTAGTGGAATAGAACTTGACAAAGTCGAATTTGGACTTACCTTAGGCGTGTTGGACGGTTTTGGCACAAGAGGGGGCTGCGGCAAAGTTTCTTTCACCCTTGCCGTGGCCTTTATTCCTTGTTCTTCCTCTTCTTGTAGCAACACGTCCTCTTCTTGACTTGTTTTGGACGGCTTTGGGGTGGTTCCGACCTCCTTACCACTTCTCAACATGATTGCCTTGGCAGATTCGAACCCTCCATTTGGATTGACAATGGTTGAGCTAGGGAGCTTGCCTTGGTCTCGGAATTGTCCTACAAACTCCGCAATCTGCCCAATTTGTTTCTCCAAGTGATCCACCCTTTTGTCTTGGTTTTGCATGGCTTTGGTTTGATTCTCTTGCCCCTGAGACAAATTGGTAAGTAACTTAAGAAGTGTTTCATTGTCCAACGACGTACCTTGATTGTTTTGGGCAGGTTGTGCTTGGTTTGGATTGGGGCCGAATGGCTTGGTGTAGAACCCCGGGGGTTGTTGTCTAAAGCCTCCTTGTTGTTGAGGTTGTTGAGGCTCCCTCCACTTGAAGTTTGGATGGTCTCTCCAACCCGGATTGTATGTGTTGGAATATGGATCATTCCTTGGTTGATTGTGGCTTGGAAATCCAATGGCATTTGCACTCTCCCATCCCCCATTCTCAATCAATTGAGGGCACCTTTCCGACGGGTGTCCTTGGATAGAACATACACCACATACAATCGGTCCTTGTATCTTCATTCCTTCGGCCATCTGAGACACAATAGAAGTAAGATTAGCTAACTGAGATTGAATATCGGATTGAGAAGTTACCTCATTCAAGTGTTGCCGTGGGGGGACCTTTTGCCCAAGTCCTTCATATTGTTGTGCATTTAGAGCACGGTTTGCAATTAGGGTCTTGGCTGCCATAGGAGTTTTGTCCACCAATGCACCTCCCGCCGAAGCATCGAGCATTTGCCTTTCAATAGGAAGAAGCTCCTCCTTCATTTGATGTTGAGGACATGATGCAACAAGGGCTTTAAAACGCTCGTAGTATGCCGGAAAGGATTCTCCTTGACTTTGTTGGATTCCACTAATTTTCTTCTGCAAGAGAATGACTCTTGAAGTAGGGAAGAACTTCTCCAAGAACGCTCTCTTCATGCTCTCCCAAGAAGTAACGGTCCCGGGTGCCAATTCATAAGGCCAATCCTTAGCCTTTTCCATAAGAGAGAATGGAAAAGCTTTCATCTTCAAAATATTCCCATCAACGTTAATGGGTGTCATGCTTGAGCATACAACTTCAAACTCCTTCAAATGCTTGTTTGGATCTTCCATGGACAGCCCATGGTACTTGGGAATATGATGCAGCAAGCTTGACTTCAATTCGAACTCATCGGTCTTGCCTTGGGCCGCCCTAGGATATTGATAAAAGCATATTTAGGCGACTTAGCTAGCTTATTCTTGTGCATTTGTGCTATTATTTCTTAGTTAATGTCGTATTACAACTCATTTTCGTGTGTTTGTAGGTCCAAAGGGTTAAAGTACCAAGAAAGTGCATTTTGGTGCATTTTGGAGCAGTTTTAGGCACTATGTGGATAGCTTGTATATGGGCTAACATGGATGGACGAATTTGGAGTTCAAAAGGCTAGAAATATGATAAGAAGATGAAGAAATTACACTCAAGACAAAGTGGATAAGGAATCAGTTCAAAAGAGGAAACATTATCCAAAACCTTATCTGACCTTATCTAACCTTATCCAACCTTATCCTATCTTATCCTAACCTAATCTTGTTCCACCTTAATCCTAACTTCAAGTGGACCTAAAAACCTAATTTCTAGAAGCCTTATCTGACCCTAAAAGGGTGCCACACCCTTACCCCTTTTATTTCTTCTAGAAAACCCAAAATCAGCCACAAAACACTTAGTTTCTAGAAGGCCCAATTTTGGACGAATTTCCTAAACCTTTTTCCTTTTGGATTCTGATTTGTTAGGCCTTAATCCTTGTGGATTTGGCTATACAAATCCTTTTATGAAACTAATTGGGCCAAACCCTCTCCTAAGTGGATTTAACTTACTTGTGCCAAACCTTAGGGCCCTAATCCAGAAAATCTGCTAAGTGTAACCCTAATCTAATTAACCCTAGGACTATATAAACATATTTTCAGCCATAAATTCGTACCACCCCTTATGCTATAAAGAAAACACCTTGCCGCAACACCCTAGCCTCCATTCTTCATCCTTCATCCACTCCATACACCTCCATACATAACCTGCCACACCCTACCACCATAATCAGCCATTATTCATCATTCTAAACAAGAACACACCATTCACAACCCCCAAAACCACCACCCACACCAAGTGCCGCAGCAAGGAAGAAGGAGGAAAGCCCTTAGACGTGCATGCCATTCAACTTGGAGTTGCTGGACGTTCTAGGTGTAATCTTTCTTGTGTTTTCAATGTTTAATTTCCAGAATTTTTGCTTTCCGAGTATGAGGAACTAATCCCTTTTTTGGCTAGGGGGAATTTCGAAACCATGGCTATATTTGCATTATGATTTGATTACTTTCAGTTGTGATTTCATGAATGGTGAATTCAATTTACTTATCTGTTTGAATTAAAACTTGTTTATGTATATGAATTGAGGGTGCACACTTAATTTGCATGCATAAATCTGATGCTAGTGTATAAGG
The DNA here is from genome assembly GCF_041283825.1 of Pyrus communis. Classification (NCBI taxonomy): domain Eukaryota; kingdom Viridiplantae; phylum Streptophyta; class Magnoliopsida; order Rosales; family Rosaceae; genus Pyrus; species Pyrus communis. The sequence continues at coordinate 25,834,682 of NC_142569.1, forward strand.
AAACTTCACCTAATCGTTGGGAACTTATATTCATGAGTAGTTAAGGTTGTTAGTCACAATCATGTTAAGTAAATTCTTGGCATAAGTATCATGCGCTTTCATAGTTACGAATGCCTCGTCAACACTTATTATTTTCATAGAATTTAATGATCTTTGATTGTTTTTCTATTATGCGCTTTCATATAGAGAACTTTTGAGGAATAATTTGATTGCAATGCGCTAATTCCATTCAATTCAATGACCTAAGGGAAATCTGAGAGTTAATTTAAGCGTACCTAATTAACTTGGGGTGTTGAGGTTCATAATTCATTGAATAAGCAATTGGAGATTGTTTTGTATGCAAGTATGCCATGTGTGGAGAAAAACCTCCTAGCTAGCCCATCATCCACTTAATTCCATCAAATTCGTCCAAATCTGCCTAGTTTAATTTCTTGTTCTGTTTGTTTGATTTTCGTCCAAAACCAAATCCCCAATTGTCTTAGAGTGTCTAATTGGTCCAAATATGTTTTAGATTGTGTTTTTAAGAGTTTTGAGTCAAGTTAGAACCAATTTTCGTCCAAGTTTGTGTTTAGGCTCAAAACTGCCCAGATTGTGTTTTTAAGGCAGTTTTGAGTGTTTTTAGCCTATTTTGAGTCTTGTGAACGTGTTGAGTCTTTTTAAGTGAGTTTAAGTGTTTTAAAGGTTAGTTTTATTTATTTGAGTCAGTTTAGAGTGTTTAGCAATCCCTCCTAATCCCCGGTGTAAGAACGATCCCTACTTATTCATATGCTACAATTGTCAAAAGAGGGTTAATTTGTGTGTTAAGTTAATTTTCGCATCAAATTTTGGCGCCGTTGCCGGGGATTAGCAACTTTGCTAATCCCCCGTTGTTTCCCTTTGTTTCTATTTATGTATTTTAGTTTTAAGTTTCTGATTTGTGTTTTGTTTTGTTTTGCTGATTTTAGGTACTAGAGAAGCACAACATGGCACTTGATAATGCTTCTCTTTTGTCACAGCTCATGGAAAGGTCCCAAATGCAAAGAGTTGGTACATTTGATCATAATCAATCAAGGAACGACGTGTTTTCCAATACTTACGATTTGGATTGGAGTGATCATTCAAACTCTATGTGGTGGGAACCTCAACATGTTTAACAAGAAGGATATTGGCAGCCATATGAGGAGTTCTATTCAAGACCTATGCAGCCACCACAACCTCATATTCAATATGCCCAACCAAACTCAGGTTCGTCAATAGATTATAATCAAATTCTTAATGAATTAATTTTTTTGGTGTAGGGCTCACAAAATCAAGTCAAGGAGGCTCAACAAGGAGAATATTGGCAACCATATGAGGAGTTTTATACAACACCTATGCAGCCACCACAATCTGCCCAAAACCATCCAGGTACGTCTTTAGATAATGCTACAATTCTTAAGTTACTTACCAATTTGTCTCAGGGGCAAGAAAATCAAGACAAAAGGTTGGACCACTTGGAAAAGCAAATTGGGCAGATAGCGGAGTTCGTAGGACAATTTCGTGACCAAGGCAAACTCCCTAGTTCAACCATTATAAATGCGAATGAAGGATTTGAAACTGCCAAGGAAATCAACTTGAGAAGTGGCAAAGAGGTTGGAGCAGACCCTAAACCATCAAAATCAAATTACACGGAAGATGAAAGATTACAATTTGAGGAAGAGGAACACACCCAACCCACGGCAAGGGTGGAAACACCTTTGCCACAAGCACCTATTGCTCCTACGCCATCCAATTCAGGTAAGGTTGTTCCAAATTTAATTATTTCTAACCCCATTCCACCCAATGTCCCTATTTCTTGCAAGTCCATGATTTTTAAGGAAGAAGAAAGTGAAAAAGACATCTTGGAAGCCCTTTCAAAGGTGCAAAGTAGGGAATATCAAGAATTCATCAAAGAGGACGTTCTTGAGACAAACAATCCCAAAGATGTTGAATTTTATGACACAGGACAAGGAACAATCCTCACACCAAATTTGTCCAAGTGCAAAGTTCCTGAAACGTTCAAAGAAGATGTGTTTATCCTACAGTTCTTGTTGGAGGACATAGGTACACCACCTCCTCCAATTTCAATTTCGTTTTATACTAACAAGTTATTGATGATTCAGGCACCCAGTCTTGAATTTAAACCGTTACCGGATCATTTCAAGTATCACCTTCCATTCAAAGATATATTCCATGCCGTGGGTTCCAATTGATGCTAAGAAGAGAGTTCGTCTGGCTGGAAGACGTTAAAGCAAGCGCTTTTTGGGAGGCAACCCATGTATTCGACAAGGAGAAGATGGAACTTCCACTCCAAACCCAGATTTGTGTTTCTAAACCCTTCTCCTTGTTGTTTTATTTTATCATGCTTAGTTGTTTGTTATTTGTTTGCTTTTGTGTGAGTCTTTGTGTGAAACATCGAGGACAATGTTTGATTTAAATGTGAGGGGGTAAACAAGTGTTTTTATGCAAAATTCGTGGGATTCTATCACCTATCACTTCTAATGTTGCTTCTCACTGTTTTTTAGTGTTTTTAGTGCGTTTTAAGCTGTTTTAGTGTGTTTTGAAGTAAAAATCCGAAAATTAGAAAAAAGTCGAAAAAAATGTTTTGAAAAAGCCAAAAAGAGTTGTTTTTATGTGTTTGTTTGTGTCTTAGGGTACCTTCCAACACAATGATGAGGATTTGGTTTTTAATGCATGACTGTTAAAGAGAGTTACAAACAATGATGGAAGTTTCATTTGCTCCTTGGTTTATGCTTGGTTGTAGTTATAGTTTACAAATTCACATGTAATCACAAAAGATAAAATCAGTTTTTGTAACATGCTTGAAGGAAGGAACTCAAACAAACGCTACATCCCTGAGAGACTTGAGCCTAAACGTTTATTTAGAGAGTTATTAATTTGTGCATTCTTGTTTTCTAAAGTCGTTGCATGATCTCATTATTCTTTGCTTGGTTGCTACTTAGAATGCGTTTCATCACTATAGTTCCAAATACTAGAACTCATACCCGTTTCATTCAAAGCATGAAATTGATTAGCATAACAAATAACAAGATGAAGTTGTGTAGTAGTCACCACCATAGCCAAATAGCCGAATCCACCATTGTCATTTGTATTGTAGGATTAAACCCCTTTGAGCCTTATATAGCCTATTTTCTTTGTTAACGACATCCCCCTTACCTAGCCTAGAATAGGACTTTCCATACCCTTGTTCTTGAAGCATAGTGGAGCATGACATGGAGGGAATTCCTTTTGAGTGACATTTGTGCAAAAAACAAGTGTGGGGGAAGGGATTTTGTGAGTGTGTGTGTGCCAAAGTCTTAAAAGGGGCACGAGAAAAAGAAAGAAAGAAAAAAAACGAAAAGAAAAAAAAATTGTGAAAAAGAAGAAAAAGAAGAAGAAAAGAAAGAAAAAGAGTGAAAATAAGTGAGAATGAACTCACAAGTGTTGGTTGTTGAAGAAAGGGTCCAAAAAGTTTGAATATGGCCCTAAGTTTTGTGTGACTTCCCCTTGGGTGTTCAAAGTTGACTTCTGCGTTCTAAAGGGAATTCTAAGTGCCTAATTCAATACTTTGCTCACTATTCCTTTAAGAATGTTTGTTTATCCTTCACCTTTCATTGTTAGCCAATACCCTAGCCCCGTTACAACCCTTTGACTTCTATCTTGATTGTTATGTGTTTCAATATGTGGAGTTTAAAGTGGGTTTGAGCATATGGTATCCCTGGTTCTCGCGTCTAAGTAGTGGCATTCCATTCATGAGATCATATATATACATGTTAATAATTCCAGAAAATGCTTCCCTTGTTATAACATATGTGAGTGTTCGTCTACATGTTTACATCAATCTTCTCACATATACCTAGTGTAGGGAGTGTAGTCAGAAAATCTGAGTGAAAACAAAGAGTATATCCAGTGAGGAATTGAGGGAATTCTCTAAGGCATGTTACTACATTCAAAATGTTGTTTTAATTGATTAAATGCAAGCTAGTGAATGGTGACTATGATTAAGTATGCTCGAGGGTAAGGATTGCTTAAATCTATGTGAGTAGTGATCTTTGACATGTTATGTCTCATTGGAAATCCCTGAGGCGAACGTTGGAAGGTTTAGATTGTTTGTTTTGTTACTTTTTGTTGTTTATTTTGCTTGAGGACTAGCAAAAGATAAGTGTGGGGGAATTTGATAGGAGCATATTTAGGCGACTTAGCTAGCTTATTCTTGTGCATTTGTGCTATTATTTCTTAGTTAATGTCGTATTACAACTCATTTTCATGTGTTGTAGGTCCAAAGGGTTAAAGTACCAAGAAAGTGCATTTTGGTGCATTTTGGAGCAGTTTTAGGCACTATGTGGATAGCTTGTATATGGGCTAACATGGATGGACGAATTTGGAGTTCAAGAGGCTAGAAATATGATAAGAGGATGAAGAAATTACACTCAAGACAAAGTGGATAAGGAATCAGCTCAAAAGAGGAAACATTATCCAAAACCTTATCTAACCTTATCCAATCTTATCCTATCTTATCCTAACCTAATCTTGTTCCACCTTAATCCTAGCTTCAAGTGGACCTAAAAACCTAATTTCTAGAAGCCTTATCTGACCCTAAAAGCGTGCCACACCCTTACCCCTTTTATTTCTTCTAGAAAACCCAAAATCAGCCACAAAACACTTAGTTTCTAGAAGGCCCAATTTTGGACGAATTTCCTAAACCTTTTTCCTTTTGGATTCTGATTTGTTAGGCCTTAATCCTTGTGGATTTGGGTATACAAATCCTTTTATGAAACTAATTGGGCCAAACCCTCTCCTAAGTGGATTTAACTTACTTGTGCCAAACCCTAGGGCCCTAATCCATAAAATCTGCTAAGTGTAACCCTAATCTAATTAACCCTAGGACTATATAAACATATTTTCAGCCATAAATTCGTACCACCCCTTATGCTATACAGAAAACACCTTGCCGCAACACCCTAGCCTCCATTCTTCATCCTTCATCCACTCCATACACCTCCATACATAACCTGCCACACCCTACCACCATAATCAGCCATTATTCATCCTTCTAAACAAGAACACACCATTCACAACCCCCAAAACCACCACCCACACCAAGTGCCGCAGCAAGGAAGAAGGAGGAAAGCCCTTAGACGTGCATGCCATTCAACTTGGAGTTGCTGGACGTTTTAGGTGTAATCTTTCTTGTGTTTTCAATGTTTAATTTTCAGAATTTTTGCTTTGCGAGTATGAGGAACTAATCCCTTTTTTGGCTAGGGTGAATTTCGAAACCATGGCTATATTTGCATTATGATTTGATTACTTTCAGTTGTGATTTCATGAATGGTGAATTCAATTTACTTATCTGTTTGAATTAAAACTTGTTTATGTATATGAATTGAGGGTGCACACTTAATTTGCATGCATAAATCTGATGCTAGTGTATAAGGAAACTTCACCTAATCGTTGGGAACTTATATTCATGAGTAGTTAAGGTTGTTAGTCACAATCATGTTAAGTAAATTCTTGGCATAAGTATCATGCGCTTTCATAGTTACGAATGCCTCGTCAACACTTATTATTTTCATAGAATTTAATGATCTTTGATTGTTTTTCTATTATGCGCTTTCATATAGAGAACTTTTGAGGAATAATTTGATTGCAATGCGCTAATTCCATTCAATTCAATGACCTAAGGGAAATCTGAGAGTTAATTTAAGCGTACCTAATTAACTTGGGGTGTTGAGGTTCATAATTCATTGAATAAGCAATTGGAGATTGTTTTGTATGCAAGTATGCCATGTGTGGAGAAAAACCTCCTAGCTAGCCCATCATCCACTTAATTCCATCAAATTCGTCCAAATCTGCCTAGTTTAATTTCTTGTTCTGTTTGTTTGATTTTCGTCCAAAACCAAATCCCCAATTGTCTTAGAGTGTCTAATTGGTCCAAATATGTTTTAGATTGTGTTTTTAAGAGTTTTGAGTCAAGTTAGAACCAATTTTCGTCCAAGTTTGTGTTTAGGCTCAAAACTGCCCAGATTGTGTTTTTAAGGCAGTTTTGAGTGTTTTTAGCCTATTTTGAGTCTTGTGAACGTGTTGAGTCTTTTTAAGTGAGTTTAAGTGTTTTAAAGGTTAGTTTTATTTATTTGAGTCAGTTTAGAGTGTTTAGCAATCCCTCCTAATCCCCGGTGTAAGAACGATCCCTACTTATTCATATGCTACAATTGTCAAAAGAGGGTTAATTTGTGTGTTAAGTTAATTTTCGCATCAGATATTGAATGCATAATGGCATGGCATTATCTAATCCCGAGGCAGAAAGCTCCTTGATTGTTCGATTCTCCATCGCCATGACTTGTTCTTCTTCCTCCACTTCTTCCTCTTCAGATTCGGCCTCAGAACTAGAACTAGGTGGATTAGGTTCTGGTTGCTTCCTCTTTCTTCTCAAAGTTCGTTCAAAATCGTCGTCAAACTCCAAGATATTCTCACGAACAGGGTGAGAACTACGAGTCATACACTTGTACCTAGAACAATGAAGTAAAAGAATTTAGCAACTCTCTTAGAAGCACGGCAAACACACCCAAAACAAGGAATAGATCACGGCACACAAACAAAAGCAATCAGATTATGCACGGCAAACAAAAAAATAAAAAGAAAGAACAAATACACACACTAGACTCTTGACCTTAAGACACACTTTGACACGACACAAACACAAGGGATTAGCAAGTTTGCTAATCCCCGGCAACGGCGCCAAAATTTGATGTGAAAATTATGTTAACACACAAATTAAACCCTATTTGTGACAATTGTAGTATATATGCAAGTAGGGATCGTTCTAACCTGGGATTAACTAGGGATGCTAATTAACTCTAACTGACTTAAAAACACAAAATTAAACTTTAAAACACTTACCTAGACCTATATGACTCAAAACAACTTAAAAAGACTCAAAACAACCTAAAACACTCAAATAGACTCAAACTAGACTCTAAAGGGTGATTTGGACGAAATTTAACTAACTTATACTCAAAACACCAATCTGGACAGATTCAAACACTTTTCTAACTAATCTAACACACTTAATAAAATGGGGAATTGATTTGGACGAAATTAATTAAAATGGACAAATTGCAATTTAAACAGATTAGGCACTAAACTAGGTGAATTGAATGGGAAAAAGGCTAGTTAGGGGGTTCTTCTCCACACATGCACATATGTAACATAAATTGATTTCCAGATTTTATTCCTTTTAAATCATGAATGACAATGCCCCAAATTAATTGTGAAAAGCACGAATTAACTCTCAGATTTTCCTAGTTTCATTGAATTGGATGGAATACGCATCGACAATCAAATTATTCTTATCAAATTCCCTACATGAACTGCATAATAGAGATAAAATCAAAGATCATTAAGCTTTTTGAAAACCCTAAGCATTGACTAGGCATTCGTAACTATGAATTGCATGATACTCTTGCCTAGAATTTACTTAATACAATCATGACTAGTGATTTCCACTACTTATGAATATAAGGTCATAACGATTAGGTGAAATTTCCTTATATCCTAGCATCAAATTCATGTATGCAAACTAAGTATGCATCCTTAATCAACACACAAGAACAAGTTCTCAATAAATCAATTCAGTAAATCACATCCACAATTCAAGAAACAAAATCTGGAGGAAATCAAATCATATAAAACATATGCCCATGGTTTCGAATTCACCCCTAACTAAGAAAAACTTAGTTACACATGTTCATAACAATTGAAAAGCAAATCAAAATAAACATGGAAACGAAACAAGGGAAGAAAGAACTCTGAAAGTCTCCAATGGATGTAGATTGCTTGCGGCACAAGATGGTCCTTCTCCTACGGAAGCCACGGTGCTCCTTCTTCTCCCTAGGACTTGCGGCACAAGATGTTTTTCTGAATGAATGGTGGCTGCTGTGAATGGATGGATGAATTGAAGGATGGATGGTGATAGGAGCATATTTAAGCTACTTAGTTATGTTGTTTCCTTGCATTTAGTTACTTAATTACTATCTATTTTAGTCTTTTAAGCTATTTTCGTATGTTTTTAGGTCCTAATGGCAAAAGGAGCAAGAAAGTGCATTTTGAGGCTATTTGGAGTAGTTTTGGGCATGGATTGGATCGCTTAACTATGGAGCAATGTGGATGGACGAAATTGAAGTCAAGAGAAGCTAGGAAAGGCTAAAAATCTGGAGAAAGAAGTCCAAATGCAAAGAAGATAAGGAAAGAGCAAGAAATAAGGAACCTTATCCAAAATTCCTTATCTTATCCAAACCTTATCCAACCTTATCTTATCCTATCCTAATCTTTTCCTACCTTAATTCCAACTTCAAAGAGGACTCCTTTTCACATTAAATCACCTAAATATCAAGTTCTAGAAGCCCTATTTTCGTGCATTAAGTTTATGCCACATGTAACCCTTCTAGAAGTTCTAGAATCTGCCACAAGGACCATTCCTTGTCCTCCTTGGAATCTAATTGAAAGTATCCTTGTTCTTTGGTGATTTGGAGTCCTAATTCCTCTCCTTTTCAGCCCAAATTCGTGCCTCCCCTTCACCCTATAAATACTTGATGCCACAACACTCAAAAACCACCACCCTCTACCACAAATTCATACCACACCATCCACCACACCTCAAGAGCCTAAATTCACACAAATCCCCATTGTTGGCAGCAAGGAAGGAAGGAGGAGCCACCTGGAGTGTTTCTAGGTGTATTCTATCTTTGTTTTTAATGTTTAAGTTTAATTATCTTTGTTTTGCGAACATGTGGAACTAACTTCTTTTTAGTTAGAGGTGAATTCAAAGCCATGATTATATGTTTTATATGAACGGATTACATCCAGTTATTGTTTCTTAAGGCATGAATGTGATTTGCTTATCTAAGTTATTAAAACTTGTTTATGTATGTGGGTTGGGGGTCGACACTTAATTTGCATGCATGAATTTGATGCTAGAGTATAAAGGGGTTTCACGTAAGAGTTATTCACTTATATTCACAAGTAGTGGAGGTTCCTAGTCACAATCGTGTTAAGTAAATCCTTGGTATGAGTCTCATGCGTTTCATAGTGATGAATGCCTTGTCAATGCTTATGATTTTCACAAAACTTAATGGCTTTTGATATGTATCTTTATCATGTGTTTCATATAGGGAACTTGAGAAAGATAATTTGGTTTAGATGCGTATTCCATCTAATTCAATGAAATAAGGAAAATCTGATGGTTAGTTGTGCGATGCAACTAACTTGGGGCGTTGTCATTCATAGTCTAAAGGAAAAATAACTGGAAATTGGTTTATATGCATATATCATGTGTGGAGAAGGACCCTCTAACTAGCCTTTCACTCATTTAATTCACTTAAATTCGTTTTTCCAAAGTGCTTTCTACAAAGTTTTTGTTTTTAGTTTTATTTTCGTCAAAAACAATCCCCCTTTCATTTAGTCTTGTTATTTGAGTCAAAATCTGTTTTCTTTGAGTCTTTTGAGTCAAGTTAAGGTTTATTTTCGTCCAAAACACTTGTTAGGTCTAAAATTGAGTCTTTTTAAGTGTTTGTTGCTGTTTTGAGTGTTTTAAGTTAGTTTAGAGTCTATAGAGTCTATTTTAGTGTTTTTTTTAGTCTTAATTGTGTTGATTAGCATCCCTTCTAATCCCCCGCCTAAAACGATCCCTACTTTCATATACTACAATCATAGGGTTTTAATTTGAGTGTTAGAATATTTCACATCAAATTTTGGCACCGTTGCCGGGGATTAGTAAAATTGTTGATCCCTCTGTTTGTTTGTTTATTTTTCTTTTGATATTTGATTTAGTTTTATTTCTTTGATTTTAGGTACTAGAGAAGCACAACATGGCACTTGATAATGCTTCTCTTTTGTCACAGCTCATGGAAAGGTCCCAAATGCAAAGTGTTGGTACATTTGATCTTCAATCAAGGAAAGACGTGTTTTTCAATACTTACAATTCGGAGTGGAGTGATCATTCAAACTCTATGTGGTGGGAACCTCAAAATGTTCAACAAGAAGGATATTGGCAGCCATATGAGGAGTTCTATTCAAGACCTATGCAGCCACCACAACCTCATATACAATATGCCCAACCAAACTCAAGTTCATCAATAGATTATAATCAAATTCTTAATGAATTAATTTCTTTGGTGCAGGGCTCACAAAATCAAGCCAAGGAGGCTCAACAAGGAGAATATTGGCAGCCATATGAGGAGTTCTATACAACACCTATACAGCCACCACAACCTGCCCAAACAAATTTAGGTACGTCTTTGTATAATGATACGATTATTAAGTTACTCACCAATTTGTCTCAGGGGCAAGAAAATCAAAATAAAGCAATGCAAAATAAAGACAAAAGGTTGGACCACTTGGAAAAGCAAATTGGGCAGATAGCGGAGTTCGTAGGACAATTTCAAGACCAAGGCAAACTCCCTATTTCAACCATTGCAAATCCGAAGGGAGGATTTGAAACTGCCAAGGAAATCATCTTGAGAAGTAGCAAGGAGGTTGGAATAGACCCTAAACCATCAAAATCAAATTACAAGGAAGACGAAAGATTGCAATTTGAGGAAGAGGAACACACCCAACCCACGGAAAGGGTGGAAACACTTTTGCCGCAGGCACCTATTGCTCCTACGCCATCCAATTTAGGTAAGGTTGTTCCAAATTTCATTATTTCTAACCCCGTTCCACCAAATGACCCTATTCCTTGCAGGATCATGCACTCCAAGGAAGAAGAGGGTGAGAAAGGCATCTTTGAATCCTTTCCAAAGAATCAAGAGCAAGATGTGGCTGGGGAATGTCTAGAATTCATTAAAGAGGATGTACTTGAGACAACAATTCCCAAATAAGTTGGATTTTATGACACGGGACAAGTCATAACTCTCAAAACACCAAATCTAGCTCAATTTGCTAGTCCTACAACTTACGAAGGGATGTTTATTCTTGAGTTCATGTCGGAGCACACAGGTGAGCCACCTCGCCGAATTTCAATTTTTGTTTTATACTAATATGTTGTTAATGATTCAGGCACCCACTCTAGAATTTAAACCATTACCGGATCATTTCAAGTATCACCTTCCATTCAAAGATCAATTCCATGCCATGGGACCTAGGGTAGCTTAAAAGGAGGTATTGTCCGGCTGGAAGACGTTAAAGCAAGCGCTTCTTGGGAGGCAACCCATGCATTCAAATAAAGAAGACCTAGGAATCTCCGGCTCCATAACCAGATTTGCGTTCCTAAACCCTACTCTTTATTGCTTTTATTTTGCCATGTTTGTCGTGTTTGTTAGTTGTGTTATTTATTTGTTTGTTTGTGAGTCTATGCTTAAAACATTGAGGACAATGTTTGGCTTAAGTGTGGGGGGGGGGGGGGGGTAAACAAAGTGTTTTTCATGCAAAATCGTGGGATTTTATCACCTATCATTTCTAAAGTTGTTTTTCACTGTTTTTAAGTGTTTTTAGTGTGTTTTGAAGTGTTTTTATGTGTCTTAAACAGAAAATCCGAAAATTTGAAAAAAAAATCGAAAAAGAGTGTTTTAAAAACCCAAAAAGAGTTGTTTTTAGAGTCGTTTTTGTTTTTGTGTTTCTTTGTGTCTTAGGATACCTTCCAACACAATGATGAGGATTTGGTTTTTAATTGCATGACTATTAAAGAAAGTTACAAACATGGATGGAAGTTTGATATGCTCTTTGGTTTATGCTTAGTTGTAGTTGACATTTACAAATTCACATATAATCACAAAGGAAAAAAATAAGTTTTTGTAACATGCTTGAAGGAAGAAACTCAAACTAACGCTACAACCCTGAGAGACTTGAGCCTAAACTTTATTTGGAGAGTTATTAATCTTGATGTCTTGTTTTCTAAAGTCGTTGCATGATCTCATCATTCTTTGCTTGGTTACTACTTAGAATGCGTTTCATCACTATAGTTTCAAATACTAGAACTCATGCCCATTTCATTCAAAGCATAAAATTGAGTGCATAACATAAAACAAGATGAAGTTGTTTAGTTAAAACGAGAGCCAAAAAGCCTTACCCTTTGCATATGTATTGTATGTTAACCCCGTTGAGCCTTAGTTAGCCTAATTTTCTTTGTTAACCATATTATCCTTACCTAGCCTAGAATAGGACTATCCATACCCTTGTTCTTAAAGTATAGTAAAGCATGAGTTAGAGGGAATTCCTTTTCTTCTACAATTTGCAGCAAAACAAATGTGGGGGAAGGATTTTCGTGGGAATCTAGGGGGATGGATGAGTTATGTGCCAAAGAAAAGAATAGGGCAAGGAAAAAAAAAAAAAGAAAAAAAAACGTGAAAAAGAAGGAAAAGAAAGAAAACGGAGTTGAAAATAAGTGAGAATGAACTCACAAGTGTTGATTGTTGAAGAAAGGGTCCAAAAGTTTGAATTTGACCTTGAGTTTTGTGTGAACTTTCCCTTGGTGTTCAAAGTTGATTTCTGCATTTAAAAGTGAATTCTAAGTGTTTATTTCATTACTTTGCTTACTATTGCTTTAAGAACTTTTGTTTATCCTTACCTTTCTTTGTTAGCCAATACCCTAGCCCCGTTACAACCCTTAGACTTCGATCTTGATTGTTATGTGTTTCAATATGTGGAGTTTAAAATTGGTTTGAGCATATGGTATCCCTGGTTCTCGCGTCTAAGTAGTGGCATTCCATTCATGAGATCATATACATGTTAATAATTCCAGAAAGTGCCTTTTTGATTATACATATGTGAGTATTAGTTTACATATTTACATCAATCTTCTCACATATACCTAGTGTAGGGAGTGTAGTCAGAAAATCTGTGTGAAAATAGAGTGTATCCAGTGAGGAATTGGGGGATTCTCTAAGGCATGTTACTACATTCAAAATCATGTTTTAATTGATTAAATGCGAGCTAGTGAGTGGTAACTGTGATTAAGTATATGCTCGAGGGTAGGGATAACTAAAATCTATGTATGTGGTGTTCTTTAATGTGTCATGTTCATTGGAAATCCCTGAGGTACATGTTGGAAGGTCTAGATTGTGTTTTGTTTGTTTTGTTTATTTCGTTTTGCTCGAGGACTAGCAAAAGCTAAGTGTGGGGAAATTTGATAGGAGCATATTTAAGCTACTTAGTTATGTTGTTTCCTTGCATTTAATTACTTAATTACTATCTATTTTAGTCTTTTAAGCTATTTTCGTATGTTTTTAGGTCCTAATGGCAAAAGGAGCAAGAAAGTGCATTTTGAGGCTATTTGGAGTAGTTTTGGGCATGGATTGGATAGCTTAACTATGGAGCAATGTGGATGGACGAAATTGAAGTCAAGAGAAGCTAGGAAAGGCTAAAAATCTGGAGAAAGAAGTCCAAATGCAAAGAAGATAAGGAAAGAGCAAGAAATAAGGAACCTTATCCAAAATTCCTTATCTTATCCAAACCTTATCCAACCTTATCTTATCCTATCCTAATCTTTTCCTACCTTAATTCCAACTTCAAAGAGGACTCCTTTTCACATTAAATCACCTAAATATCAAGTTCTAGAAGCCCTATTTTCGTGCATTAAGTTTATGCCACATGTAACCCTTCTAGAAGTTCTAGAATCTGCCACAAGGACCATTCCTTGTCCTCCTTGGAATCTAATTGAAAGTATCCTTGTTCTTTGGTGATTTGGAGTCCTAATTCCTCTCCTTTTCAGCCCAAATTCGTGCCTCCCCTTCACCCTATAAATACTTGATGCCACAACACTCAAAAACCACCACCCTCTACCACAAATTCACACCATGATAGGAGCATATTCATGTGACTTAATTAGCTTGTTCTCGTGCATTTATGTTGTGTTTCCTTAGCTATTTTAGTGTTTAAAGTCATTTTTGTGTATTTTCAGATTATAAGGCCAAAGTGTGCAAGAAGATGCAAATTGGAGCCTTTTGGAGCAAAAGAGGAATGAATGAGTTGAAGACTTGAAGAAACGATGAATTCCTACTCCAACGATGAATTCCTACCAAAACGAGGATTCCTACTCAAACAAGGATTCCTACTTGAAGTAGGAAAGTTAACCCTAGGTTTCCCGTTTTGGTAACCTTTCCTAATCTTAAACGTCCGTATTTTCTAGCCACTTTGAAGGCCTTGTAGGCACTTTAGGACACAAAATGAAGGCCCTAAGCCCACTTACACAACCTTGCCATGCATTAACCCTAATCCCCTTCCCTTGCCGTGCAAGGGGGGGCATTTTTGTCCAATGTTGTGCACTTAAACCCTATTTCCCTCTCCTAACCTAAACCCTAGCCGCACCTTGCAGCCATCCCCTTTAATTTCTGATTTAATTCCCTAATTCTAGCAGCCTTTAACTTAATTTTAATTAACCAAAATAAGCTAGGGTTTGTTTTCTGAAATCATACATTTTCTTAACCCTGTTAACTTAATTTTAATTAACCAAAATAAGCTAGGGTTTGTTTTCTGAAATCATACATTTTCCTAACCCTAGCCGCACCCTTCCATACTCTCCCTTGAATCCGTAGCCTTTCATTCATCCAAAATCCATCTCAGCCACAAGTCCCCATCCATTTCACCATTACCCTAGTTCCCATATCAGCCGCACCCTATTATTCACCCTAGCTCTCTCTTCTTCACATTTTTATTCATTCTTCATATCATTCAGCCACCATAAACTTAAAACCTATCAAGCCGCAGCCATCATTCACTTTATTCTCCATTAGCCGCACCTTTTTTCCCATCCATTGCAGCCACCATCCAACCTTGCCGCAGCCTTCCTCCACCATTCCAGCCACCACACAAACCTTCCTCCATCACTCCACCACCTTGCCGCACCACCATATCACCATAAATCCATCCCTAAACCAGAAAATCATCCAAAAACACCATTTACCCTCACTGCCGCAGCAAGAAGAAAGGAGAAAGAGGAGCTTAAACGCGCAGAAATTCAAGTGGATTCGTTGGGCGTTCTAGGTGTAATCGATCTTTTAATCTTTATGTTTAAACTCAATTTTATTTCTCTTTCTGTGAACATGAGAGGCTAAACCCCTATTTAGCTAGGGGGTGATTCGAAACCATGTTTATGCTTGCAATATGATTTGATTACCTTTGGTTGGAATTTCATGTACTGTGGATTCAATTTGTTTAACTGCTTGATTGATAACTTATTTGTGTATGTTTATTGAGAGTGCACGCTTAATTTTCATGCATGAATATGACGCTAGAATATAAGTGAATTTCACCTAATTGTTATGAACTTATATTCACAAGTAGTGGAGGTTGCTTATAAACAATCGCGTTAAATGAATTCTTGGCACTAGTTTCATGCTCATCATAGTAACGAATGCCTCGTCAACACTTATGATTTCCAAAGAACGTAATGATTCTAACTTGTATCATTATCATGCTGTTCATATAGAGAACTTGTTAGGAATAATTTGTTTGCGATGCATATTCATCCAATTCAATGATTCTAGGGAAATCTGAAGGTTAATTTAAGCGGACCTAATTAACCCGGGGTGTTGAGTTTCATGATTCATCGAAAGACCAACTAAAAATCATCTTGTATGCAAGTGTGACATGTGTGGAGAAGAACCTTTTAGCTAGCATTCCATCCATATTTTCATCAATTTCATCTTTACAATCTGCCCTTAATTACAATCTGTGCATTTTATTTAATTTCGTCAAAAACTAAATCCCCCTTTACTTTAGTGTCCAATTTAGTTAGAAAGTGTCTTAGTTTGTGTTTCTAAGTGTTTTGATTCAATTTATTACCCAAATTCGTCCAAATTAGTCAAAGTGCTCAAAACTGCCCAGAAAGTGTTTTTAAGGCAGTTTTGAGTGTTTTGGGGCTGTTTTGAGTCTTTTGGTTTGTTTTAGTGTTTTTATTGTTTAGTTTTGCATTCTTTGAGTCTAGTTTAGTGTTTTAACCTTTGTTTTACGTTTTTGAGTCAGTTTCCAAGTGATTTAGCAATCCCTCCTAATCCCCGGTTTAGAACGATCCCTACTTATTCATATACTACAATTGTCAAAAGAGGGTTTTAATTTGTGTGCTTAATTATTTCGCACCACACCACACCATCCACCACACCTCAAGAGCCTAAATTCACACAAATCCCCATTGTTGGCAGCAAGGAAGGAAGGAAGAGCCACCTGGAGTGTTTCTAGGTATATTATATCTTTGTTTTTAATGTTTAAGTTTAATTATCTTTGTTTTGCGAACATGTGGAACTAACTTCTTTTTAGTTAGAGGTGAATTCAAAGCCATGATTATATGTTTTATATGAACTGATTACGTCCAGTTATTGTTTCTTAAGGCATGAATGTGATTTGCTTATCTAAGTTATTAAAACTTGTTTATGTATGTGGGTTGGGGGTCGACACTTAATTTGCATGCATGAATTTGATGCTAGAGTATAAAGGGGTTTCACGTAAGAGTTATTCACTTATATTCACAAGTAGTGGAGGTTGCTAGTCACAATCGTGTTAAGTAAATCCTTGGTATGAGTCTCATGCGTTTCATAGTGATGAATGCCTTGTCAATGCTTATGATTTTCACAAAACTTAATGGCTTTTGATATGTATCTTTATCATGCGTTTCATATAGGGAACTTGAGAAAGATAATTTGGTTTAGATGCGTATTCCATCTAATTCAATGAAATAAGGAAAATCTGATGGTTAGTTGTGCGATGCAACTAACTTGGGGCGTTGTCATTCATAGTCTAAAGGAAAAATAACTGGAAATTGGTTTATATGCATATATCATGTGTGGAGAAGGACCCTCTAACTAGCCTTTCACTCATTTAATTCACTTAAATTCGTTTTTCCAAAGTGCTTTCCACAAAGTTTTTGTTTTAAGTTTTATTTTCGTCAAAAACAATCCCCCTTTCATTTAGTCTTGTTATTTGAATCAAAATCTGTTTTCTTTGAGTCTTTTGAGTCAAGTTAAGGTTTATTTTCGTCCAAAACACTTGTTAGGTCTAAAATTGAGTCTTTTTAAGTGTTTGTTGCTGTTTTGAGTGTTTTAAGTTAGTTTAGAGTCTATAGAGTCCATTTTAGTGTTTTTTTGAGTCTTAATTGTGTTGATTAGCATCCCTTCTAATCTCCGGCCTAAAACAATCCCTACTTTCGTATACTACAATCATAGGGTTTTAATTTGAGTGTTAGAATATTTCACATTAGATGGCTACCTAGGGTGTCTAAGGGGTGCGGCAACTTTAGGTTTAATATATATAGCATGACAAAACCCTAGCAATCAGATTTAGGGTTAAAACCAGCCAATATAAGTGTTTAGGGCCCCTAAGTTGCGGCATGGGTTTGGGGAATTAAATCCTAGCCCAATCAATCTCAGATATGGACTTATACAATCCAAATCCAAGAGAAAAAGGGCCAAATAAAATCAGAATCCAAACAGAAATAGGTTTAAGAATTTTCGTCCAAAATTGGGCCTTCTAGAAGCTAAGTGTCTTGTGGCTGATTTTGGGTCTTCTAGAAGGCATAAAAGGGGGGGGGGGGGGGGGGGGGAAGGTGTGGCACCCTTTTAGGGTCAGATAGGGCTCTAGAAATTAGGTTTTTAGGTCCACTTGCAGCTAGGATTAAGGTGGAACAAGATTAGGTTAGGATAAGATAGGATAAGGTTTGGATAAGATAAGATTGGATAAGGTTTTGGATAATGTTTCCTCTTTTCTTGCACTTTCCTTATCTTCTTTGTCATGAACTTTCCTTTCTGATTTGTAGCATGTTTCTAACCTCTTTTGACTCCAAATTCGTCCAACCATGTTGCTCCATACACAAGCTATCCAAAGTAAGCCCAAAACTGCTCTAAAAGGCTCAAAATTGCATTTTCTTGCCAAGTTTGTCATTAGGACCTACAAACAAACGAAAATAGCTCAAAACACTATAATAAGTAGTAATTAGCTCACTAAATGTGAGGAAATAACATAACTAAGTAGCATAAATATGCTCCTATCAATTGACCTGCACTAAAACATCTTCCAAAACTCCCTTTGGATAGGCATTAGAACTATCGGCCAATTGTATAATAACACCATCGTTTTTCAATGCTCCTAGATTCATAGATGCATAAATTGAATATGGCATGACGTTTATTGATGCACCTAAATCTAACATGGCAGATTCAAAACGAGTGTTACCAATGACACATGGAATTGTAAAACTACCCGGATCCTTGCATTTAGGGGGCAGTTTCCTTTGCAAGATGGCTGAGACGTTTTCACCCACTTTTACAACCTCCTTGGTCGAAATCTTCCTCTTATTAGTGCAAAGTTCCTTCAAGAACTTGGCGTACCTCGGGACTTGCTTGATTGCATCCAAAAGAGGGATATTGACTTGAACTTTCCGAAACGTCTCGAGAATGTCCTTTTCTGCTTCCTCTTTCTTTGTTTGAATGAACCTGCTAGGAAAAGGCACATTCGGAGGAAAAACATTAGTGGGAACTGAACTTGACACGTTTTTACCTTTAATAGACCGATTTGAGGTCTTAGAATCATTCAAGGCCTGCGGCAAAGGTGTTTCCACCTTTGCCGTGGGTAGGCTTTGTTCCTCTTCTTCGATTCTCAACTTTTCCTCCTCATTGGAACGTGGTTTGGATGGTCCGTGGTCAGATCCAACTTGCTTCCCACTTCGCAAACTTATGGCTTTTGTAGATTCGAATCCACCTTTCGGATTCACCTGCGTTGAACTTGGTAACTTACCTTGTTCTCTACTAAATTGCCCCATGAATTCAGCCATTTGTCCCACTTGTCTCTTCAACTCAGTCACCTCTCGAGCTTGATTTTGCACCTCATTGGCGTAATTGTTAAGGTCCTTTGTTTGTTTTTCTTGCCCCTGCGCCAATGTAGTTAGCAATTGAATAACTTAAGAATTATCAAAAGACGAACCTGAGTTGTTTTGGGACGATGGTGGCTGGTTGGATTGGTATAGCCGTGGAAACCCAGGGGGATTTTGTTGAAATCCCCTTTGTTGTGCAGATTGTTGGGGCTCTCTCCACTTGAAATTAGGGTGATCTCTCCACCCGGGGTTGTAGGTGTTAGAGTACGGATCATATTTGGGTTGGTTTTGGCCTTGGAAACCAATGGCATTGGCAGATTCCCATCCTCCATTCTCTATCAACTGAGGGCATGTCTCGAATGGATGCCCCTGCATTGAACACATGCCACACACTTGGTTTTCTTGTGGTTTTGACCCCTTAACAACCTGAGACACAAGAGAAGTAAGATTAGCCAATTGTGATTGAATGTCAGAAATTGCACTTACCTCATTTACACTTTGTTGCCGTGGCCCCTCTCTTTGGCCAACACCTTCATATTGTTGAGCATTATGTGCTCTGTTTGCAATTAGAGTTTTGGCATCCACCGGAGTCTTGTCCACTAATGCACCACCCGCCGAAGCATCTAGCATTTGACGTTCCATGGGAAGGAGTCCCTCGTAGAAATATTGAATGAGCAGCTCCTCCTTCATTTGATGCTGTGGACATGAAGCAACAAGTGATTTAAAACGTTCATAATAAGATGGAAACGACTCACCTTGATTTTGTTGGATGCCACTAATTCGTTTCCTTAAGAGAATGATCTTTGCAGTGGGAAAGAATTTCTCTAAGAATGCAGAATTTCTCTAAGAATGCACGTTTCATACTTTCCCAAGAATTGACAGTTCCGGGGGCCAATTCATACAACCAATCTTTGGCCTTGTCCACGAGGGAGAATGGAAAGGCCTTCATCTTCAAAATACTCCCATCCACGTTGATGGGTGTCATACTTGAGCAAACTACTTCAAATTCCTTAAGATGTTTGTTAGGATCTTCCATGGACAGCCCATGGAATTTAGGAATATGATGTAATAAACTAGACTTAAGTTCAAATTCGTCCGTCTTACCTTGAGCTGCCGCGGGGTATTGTATGCATAAAGGAACGGCATTGTCCATACCTGAGGCAGAGAGCTCTTTGATGGTTCGATTGTCCACGGCCATGGTTTGTACTTCGTCCACAAACTGTGTCGTGGCCTCTCCTTCCTCACCTCCTTCATCAAACTCGGATGTAGAGCTAAAAGACGGTGGGTTAGGGTTTTGTTGATTCTTTTGTTTCCTCAAGGTCCGCTCGAAATCGTCGTCAAAGTCAAGGATGTGCTTACGAACAGGTTTTGAACTCCTAGTCATAAACTAGGACCTAGAAACAAGAACAAAAATAAGGTCAGTAACTAAAACGAAAATATATGAAAAAGAAATAAAAGAATTAACGACGGATTAGCAAAGTTGCTAATCCCCGGCAACGGCGCCAAAATTTGATGCGAAAATAGTTAAGCACACAAATTAACCCTCTTGTTGTCAAATTGTAGTAAGGATGCAAGTAGGGATCGTTCTGGACCGGGGATTAGGAGGGCTTGCTAAAACCTCTAAACTGACTCAAAAACATAAAAACAAAGTTGAAAACGTTCACAAAGACTCAAAGGACTCAAAACAAGTTCAAAAGACTCAAAACTGCCTAAAAACACTAACTAGGCAGTTTCTGACTCTAAACACAATTTTGGACGAATTTAAGATTATGGGTTGATTCAAAACACTTTAAAACACAAACTAAACAGATTCTAAACACTATAGAACAAGAAAGTAAATGGGGGTTTTGATTTGACGAAAATTGAAATAACAAAACAAGTTATAAAACTAGGCAGATTGTAAAACGAAATTTTGGAAACAAGATGATGGATGGATGATGCGAGAATTATACGCACACAAATTAAACCCTCTTTTTGTCAATTGTAGTATAAGTATAAGTAGGGATCGTTCTTAACCGGGGATTAGGAGGGATTGCAAATCACTTGGAAACTGACTCAAAAACGTAAAATAAAGTTAAAAACGTTCACAAAGACTCAAAGGACTCAAAACAAGTTCAAAAGACTCAAAACTGCCTAAAAACACTAACTAGGCAGTTTCTGACCTTAAACCCAATGTTGGACGAATTTAAGATTATGGTTTGATTCAAACACAAAAACACAATATAAAACACTATACTAGACTCAAAGAATGCAAAACTAAACTTTAAAACACTAAAACAAACCAAAAGACTCAAACATCACCCAAAACACTCAAAACAACCTTAAAATCACTTTCTGGGCAGTTTTGAGCACTTTGGTGAATTTGGACGAATTTTGGGAAATAAATTGAATCAAAACACTTTAAAACATAAACTAAACAAAGTCTAAACACTAAAGAACAAGAAAGTAAAGGGGGGGTTTTAAATTGACGAGAATTGAAATAACGAAAGAAGTTAATAAACTAGACAGAATGTAAAGATGAATTTGATGGAATTGAATGGATGGGAACCTAGCTAAGGGGTTCATCTCCATACATGTTATACTTGCATAATAAAATGATTTCCAATTGCATTTCAATAAACTATCATACTCAACACCCCAAGTTAACCGTGATGCACTAATTAACCTTCAAATCTTCCTAACGTTATTGAATTGGATGATGCATGCGACAATTCAAAACATTCCCCACAAGTCCTCAACATGAATGCATAGAAGAGGTACAAGCAAGAATCATTACGCTCTATGAAAATTATAAGTGTTGACGAGGCATTCGTTACTATGATTGCATGAAACTTATGCCAAGAATTTGTTTAACGCGATTGTTTATAAGCAACCTCCACTACTTGTGAATATAAGTTCGTAAGTATTAGGTGAAACTCACTTATATTCTAGCGTCATATTCATGCATGAAAATTAAGCGCGCATTCTCAATAAACATACATAAATAAGTTATCAATCAAACGGTTAAACAAATTGAATCCACAACTTATGAAACGCAATTAGAAGTAATCAAATCAAAATGCAAGCATAAACATATATTTCGAATTCCCCCCTAGCCAAGGGGGGTTTAGTTGAATTTAAACATTGGAATCAAAGAAACACCTAAACATTCCAACAACTCAAACTTGAATTGTATGAACGTTTAGGCCCTCTTCTCTTCCATTCCTCATTCGTACAAAACAAAGAGTATTGAAATTAAACATTGAAATCAAAGAAACACCTAAACATTCCAACAACTCAAACTTGAATTGTATGAACGTTTAGGCCCTCTTATCTTCCTCTTCGTTGTAGCACAAGGTCTAAGGATAGTTTGATGGTGTGAATGGTTTGGGGAGTGGTTGGAGTGGCTGCAATGGAGGAGAAAAGTGTTTTGGTGGCTGCTGCAAGGGTGTGGAGAGGTTTTGACGAATTTCTGGAATATGGAAGAGTGTATGAATGTTGTGTGAAGGGATGGTTATGATTAAATGGCACGGCAAGGCTGTTTATATAGGTTATAGTTTGGCACACTTAGTGTAGGAAAAGGATTGCCTAATCCTATTGAAAAAGGGGTATCTTAAGGCAGAAACCAAAGGGGATTGGATTCGGCTAGGATTTAGGGATTCTAGAAGGTTTTTGGTGCGGCACATGTATAGGGCTGAGATAAGGTTTCTAGAAGGGAAGGTTTAGGGCAGATTCCTAAACCTAAAGGGCCAAGGATACATGATATTTGTGTAGGAAAAGGATTCTAATTCCTAAACCTACAAGGAATGGAGTTCTTGCGGCAATTTAGTGGATAAGGCTTCTAGAAACTGAATTATGTGCTTAAATGTGTAATTGATTCTCCCTAAGTAGCTAGGTTTAGGTCCCAATCTGATTTGGATAGGAGAGAAAAGGATAATGTTAGAGATAGGATAGGATAAGGTTTCTAGGATAGGATAAGATAAGGTTTGGATAAGGTGGGATAAGGTTCCTTGTTTCTTGCTTCTTCCTTATCTTCATTGGAATAGAACTTCTTCCACCAGATTTGTAGCCTTTCCTAGCTCTTCTAGTCTTCAATTTCGTCCATCCTCTTTGCTCCATTGTTAAGCTATCCAATCCATGCCCAAAAATGCTCCAAATAGCCTCAAAATGCACTTTCTTGCTCCTTTTGCCATTAGGACCTAAAAACACACGAAAATACTTTAAAAGACTGAAATACATAGTAATTAACTCACTAAGTGTAAGGAAACAACACAACTAAGTAGCATAAATATGCTCCTATCATTAGCCATATGAACCTAAAAACACACGAAAATGGCTTAAACGACTAAAACAACTATGAATTAACAATATAAATGCACGAAAACAAGCTAAGTAAGTCGCCTAAATATGCTTCTATCAATGGATTAGTTAGAGGTCCATTCTCCACACATGACACATTTATATATGAATCGATTTTCCAATTGCTTTTCACTAACTATGATGCTCAACACCCCAAGTTAACCGTGATGCACTAATTAACCCTCGGATTTCCTTATGTCATTGAATTGGATGATGCATGCGACAATTCAAATTATTCTCCAACGGTTCTCAACATGAATGCATAGAAGAGATACAGTGAGAGATCATTATGTTCTATGAAAATCATAAGTGTTGACGAGGCAATTGTAACTATGAATGCATGATACTCTTGCCAAGAATTCAATTAACGCAATTGTGACTAGCAACCTTCACTACTCATGTTTATAAACTTGTGACGATTAGGTGAAACTTGTTTAAAGACTAGCATCGAGTTCATGCATGAAAACTAAGTATGCATCCTTAATCAACATACAAGAACAAGTTTTGAATAAAACAGATAATTGAATTACAATCACAACTTAACAAATCACAATTGGAAGAAATCAATTCATATCTCAAACATGTTCATGGCTTCAAACTTTCCCCTAACTAATTAGGGGTTTAGCCACTCATGATTACAGCAAACTCAGAAAGTAATAACAAAGTAAACATTGAAAACAAGAACGAAGTACACCTAAGAACGCTCCAATCTGCGAGCATGAAACGTTCAAGGCCTCCTTCCTCTCCTAATTGCTGCGGCACAAGAGGTTATTGTGAGTTTAGGGGGTTATGGATGATGTAGAATGATGGATTTAGGGTTGGGACAGATGTAGGGGACGACAAAGAGTTGGTTTTGGGCAGAAAATATGGAGAATGGTGAAGTATGGATGTGTTAGAGGGATGGGATGATTTTCTGGCGTGAATGGTGAATCAATGAATAATTTGTGGCTGCAACAAGGAGGTTTATTTATTGGATTTCAGGAATTAAAACCCTAGTTTATTTAGGTAATCAGAATTTAAGTCAAAAGCTTTTAGAAATAGGAAATCAAATCAGAAATTTAAAGGAAACTACCTAAAAGTTGCAGCAATGGCATAAAACACAAAAGGAATGTGTTTTAATGCAATGAAATAGGAAAGAACCATCTCCCTTGCACGGCAAGGAAGAGGAAAGGTCAAGGGAGGTGCGGCTGTGATATAGGAAAGGTTTAAATGTCCTAAAACTAAAGGAAACAAGGTTCCCTTGCACGGCAAGGGATGATGATAAAGGGAAAGTTTGACATGGTGCACGGCAAGGAAGAGGAAAGGTCAAGGGACCTTTGTTTTGTGTCCTAGAATGCATATGAAGTCTTCAAAGTGTTTGGGACATAAGGACAATTAGAATTTAGGAAATGTCAAACCAAAATAGGAAACCCTGGGCTTAACTTTCCTACTTCAAGTAGGAAACCTTCTTTGACTAGGATTCCTCATTTGATTAGGAATCCTCTTGTGATTAGGAATCCTCTTGTGATTAGGAATCCTAACTTCATTAGGTCTTCAATTTCGTCCATCCCTTTTGCTCCAAACATACGCTATCCATTCCAAGCCCAATTTTGCTCCAAAATGCTCCAAAATGCACCTTTTTGCTCCTTTAGCCCTTAGAACCTGAAAACATACGAAAATGGCTTAAAAGACTTAAAGAACTAAGAAATAACAACGTAAATGCACAAGAACAAGCCAACTAAGTCGCCTAAATATGCTCCTATCAGAAATTCGCCAATTCATGCCACAAACTCAGATTTGCGTCCTAACTCTCTATCTTTTTATTGCTTTTATTTTGTCATGATAGTTAGTTTATATTGTTTGTTTAAATGTGAGTCTTTGTTTGAAACATTGAGGACAATGTTTGATTTAAGTGTTGGGGGGGGGGGGGGGGGGTAAACAAGTTGCTTTTGCATGATTTTCGTGGGATTTTATCACCTATCACTTATAATGTTGTTTCTCACTGTTTTGAAGTGTTTTTAGAGTGTTTTGAAGTGTTTTTATGTCTTTTGTTCAGAAAATCCGAAAATTTACAAAAACAAATTGCAAAACAGTTTTGAAATACCCAAAAAGAGTTGTTTTAAAGTTGTTTTTGTGTGTTTGTTTGTGTCTTAGGTTACTTTCCAACACAATGATGAGGATTTGGTTTTTAATTGCATGACTATTAAAGAATGTTGTAAACATGGCTGGAAGTTGATTTATGCTTTGGTTTATGCTTGGTTATGGTTATAGCTTATGAATTCACATGTAATTACAAAGTGAAAATCAGTTTTTGTAACATGCTTGAAGGAAGGAACTCAAACTAAAGCTACATCCTTGAGAGATTTGAGCCTATAACGTTCTTTGGAGAGTATAATCTGTGATTTCTTGTTTTCTAAAGTCGTTGCATGATCTCATCATTCTTTGCTTGGTTGCTACTTGGAATGCATTTCATTATAGTTCCAAATACTAGAACTCATGCCCATTTCATTCAAAGCATGATATTGATTGCATAACATACAATAAGATGAAGTTGTTAGTCAAGCCAAAGCCAAAAAGCCTAACCCTTTTCATATGTATTGTAGGATTACCCCTTTTGAGCCTTTCAAGCCTATTTTCTTTGTTAGCCACACCATCCTTACCTAGCTTAGATTAGGACTTTCCATACCTTTGTTCTTAAAGGATAGTGAAGCACGACCTAGAATGAACTCCTTTGATCAATATATTGCAGAAAATGAGTGTGGGGAAGATGAGAGGGCACGGCAAAAGAAGGAAATAAAGAAAAAAAATAATTCGTGAAAAAATAAAAAGAAAATAGAAAAGTGGTGAAAAGAAAGAAAAAGAGTTGAAAAATAAGTGAGAATGAACTCACAAGTGTTGGTTATTGAAGGAAGGGTCCAAAAGAGTGAATTTGACCCTAAATGTTGCATGAATCTTCCCGTGTGTTTAAAAGTTGATTTCTGCCATTAAAAGTGAGTTTAAGTGTCAATTTCATTACTTTGCTTCCTATAGCTTTAAGAACCCTTGTTTATCCTTTACCTTTCTTTGTTAACCATTACCCTTAGCCCCGTTACAACCCTCAACTTCTATCTTGATGTTATGTGTTCAATATGTGGAGTTTGAATTTGGTATGAGCATATGGAATAACTGGTTCTCGTTCTAAGTAGTAGCATTCTATTCATGAGATCATATTCATGTCATTGTCGCAAATCCAGAAAATGCTTTCTTTGATATAACATATGTGAGTGTTAGTCTTCGTATTTACATCAATCTTCTCACATATACCTAGTGTAGGGTGTGAAGTTAGAAAATCAGTGTGAAAATAGAGTGCATTCTAGTGAGGAATTGAGGGAATTCTCTAAGGCATGTTACTACATTCAAAACATTGTTTTAATTGATTAAATGTAAACTAATAAGTGGTAACTATGGTTAAGTGTTTGTTGAAGTGTAAAGAAAGCTAAAAATCGTGGGAATGATGTTCTTTAATGTGTCATGTTCGTTGGAAATCCCTGAGGTACATGTTGGAGGTTTAGAATGTGTTTTGTTTTGTTTATGGTTTGTTTTGTTTTGTTTTGCTCGAGGACTAGCAAAAGCTAAGTGTGGGGGAATTTGATAGAAGCATATTTAGGCGACTTACTTAGCTTGTTTTCGTGCATTTATGTTGTTAATTCATAGTTGTTTTAGTAGTTTAAGCCATTTTCGTGTGTTTTTAGGTTCATATGGCTAAGGAAGCAAAAAGGTGCATTTTGGAGCAAAATTGGGCTTGGAATAGATAGCTTATGCTTGGAGCAAAAGGAATGGACGAAATTGAAAACCTAAAGGAGTTAGGATTCCTAATCACAAGAGGATTCCTAAGCAAATGAGGAATCCTAGTCAAAGAAGGTTTCCTATTTTGGTTTAATCTTTCCTCATCCTAAATGTCCTTGAATTCTAGCAAGTTTGAAGGCACCTTATGCATTTTAGGACACAAAACAAAGTTTCCTTGCAACCTAAATTCCTTGCCGTGGTTCCCTTAGTATTTCCCTTCCTTGCCGTGCAAAAGAAGGCCTTCTTTCCTATTCTAAGCATTAAAACACATTCCTTTTTCATATCAAACTCAGCCATAACTCACATACCCTTTTCTATTCCAAAATCCTTGCCTAATTTCAGAAATAAAGAGCATTCCCTTTCTTGCACTCCTTTGCCGCAAGTTACTTCCTTTTCCTTTGATTTTTTGACTTTGTGTTGCCTTTTCTTTAAGGATTTGGAGTTAATTCCTTTCCTAAACTAAGTAATAAAGCCTTAGGATTCTTTCTTCTATATAAAACCCCTATGCCGCACCCTTATTAAACGCTAATCACCCTTCCATACAACCTGTCTTCATTCATTCAGAAACCCAACCTTTGCCACAGTCTTCCATCAAACTTTCCATCATTCTCCTACTTCCATACCTTCATCCAAGCCTCCATACACCACCCTTAACCCTTGCAGCACCACAACACCCTTCTAAATCCATTCAAAACCCAGAAAATCATCCACAAAACCATCTTAGACTCTTGTGCCGTGACTTAGCCAGGAAGAAGAGAAGGAAGACGAAGCCTTGGACGTTTGTGCATTCGAGTGGAGTGTTGGAACATTTTTAGGTGTAATCTATCTTTTGTTTTCAATGTTTAATTCTATTTTCCTTCGTTTTGTTATGAACATGAGAGGCTAAACTCGTTTTAGCCTAGGGATGCTTTGAAACCATGATTACGTTTATAATATGAGTTGATAAATTCCAGTTGTGATTTCATAAATTGTGAATGCAATTTACTTAACCGTTTGATGGATAACTTATTCTTGTATGTCGATTAGGGAGGCCTACTTAATTTGCATGCTTGAATTTGGTGCTAGAATATAAGGGAGTTTCACATAATCGTCACAAACTTATATTCACAAGTAGTTAAGGTTGTTTTCATAATCATGTTAAGTAAATTCCTAGCATGAGTATCATGATGTCATAGTTACAAGTGCTGTGTCAATACTTATGATTTCCATTGAACGTAATGATCTTTGATTGTATCTCTATTATGATGTCATGTAGGGGACTTTTGAAGAATGCTTTGGGTTGTCGTATGATGTCATCTAATCCACTAACTTAAGGGAAATCTGAGGGTTAATTAGTGATGTCATGGTTAATCTGGGGTGTTGAGGTTCATGGTTTATCGGAAAAGCAACTGGAAATTAATTTATGTTTGAATGTATCATGTGTGGAGAAGTATCCCTTGGCTATTTTATCATCCATTGGTTTTTGTTAATTTCGTCAAAATCTGTTTTAAGTTTTTAATTCACTTGTTTTTTTTTTAAATTCGTCAAAAATCAAATCCCCTTTTCTTACTTGTTCCAAATCTGTCCAAAAGTGTGTTTTTGAGTTTGTTGAGTCAAAACTAATTGTATTTTCGTCCAAATTGAGTCCTAGAGTCTAAATTGAGTCTTTTGAGTTTGTTTAAGTGTTTTAAAGCATATTTTTACATCTTTGAGTCGATTTTTATTAGATTAGCAATCCCTCCTAATCCCCGGCCTAGAACGATCCCTACTTATAACTATACTACAATTGTCAAAAAGAGGGTTTAATTTAAGTGCTATCTTTTATCACATCACATGTGACGGCCAGCATGCCCTGATCTTGGTCGGGGTGTGTCAGTTTGGTATCAAAGCCTAGGTTTCGCAATCCCGTACTTTTGTGAGTATTCTAATTGTTTTGGTGTCTTCTGTCAAAATTATGCAGCCTCGTCGGGAACCACGTCGCTCTGCTGAGCCTAGTTTCCCCGATGTAGCTTAGCTGGGGCAAGCTATCGCTACAACTATTCAGTCGGCGCTCCGCCCTCCCTAGAGGACTCCTCTGGAGACTATGTACAATCTAAAGTTGGATAAATTCAAGGGCAACGAGGGCTTTGAGGGTGCAGAGCGGTGGCTAGAACATATTGAGAAGACCTTTCGTGTTCTGCATAATCAGGGGAATCTCCCTGTTGAGAAGTGGGTTGAGACGACATCGTGCTTTTTGGGTAAGGATTCTGCATCCTGGTGGGAGCAGGAGGTTCGTCATTTATCTCCAGCAGAGAGGACTGATTGGGATGTATTTAGAGAGCTGTGCAGGAGAAGATTTGTGCCTCCTCAGTATATTGACCGCAAAAAGCAGGAATTCACTGAGTTGAGGTAGGGGAAGTTGATAGCAAACGAGTACTACCGGAGGTTTACTGATCTATCTCGCTATCATCCGGATGTTGCTGGCAATCCTGCAGAGATACTTCGTCGTTTCCGTTTAGGCACTAAGAAGAAGTGGCGCTCGATGGCGACCACTACCCCTTGTGACACCTACCAGGAGTTTTTATGAGATTCTGTTGAGAATTAAGGATTCTGAGAATATGCCCAGCGAGAATGATGAGGAAAAAAAAGACGGTAACCAGAGGAAAGATGTCAAGGGTAAGGGTCAGGCGTCGCTCGGACCTCGCAAGTCCTAAATCTTTAAGAGGGGTGGCACTAGTTCTAGCTCTTCTAGCAGTGGTTTTAGCGCTACTGGTCAGGGTCGTGGTGGTAGGTTTACTGGTGGTGCTAGAGGCCAGAGGCAGGGTGATGCTGGTAGAGGTAAGGCCCCATCAGACTTTCTTGCCGCCACCTGCACCGATCCAGTAGGTTCCTGGTCCTGGTAGTTTCGGGTAGACGGGTCGAGGTGGTGCCTATTACTATCAGGGTGATGCTGTTCCTTATGCCTCAAGAGAGTATCCATATCCCCAGGATCCATATTCTCAGGGTGGTTATCCCCAGTATTCTGGTGGCTATATGCCATATCTTCCAGTTCCAGCATGAGGGTCTCAGTGGTTTCAAGGAGGACAGTCTCAGCAGGGGGAGATTGCTGCGAGTAGTGTAGGGTCTTCGAAGCAGTCTGGTCAGCCCAGTCAAGGGCGTGGTGCGCAGAGTCGTGGTGGACGGCAGCAGACCCAGGGGCGTATTCACAACATCTCTCTGCAGGACGCTCAAAACAACCCAGACTTGATCATGGATACGTTAAATATCCTTGGTTATTTTGCTAGAGTATTAATTAACTGTGTTGCTACACATTCTTTGATTTCTCATACATTTGCTCAAGTGACGCAACCTCACCCTACACCTCTAGGGTATGATTTAGAGTTTGCTATGCCTAGAAGGGAGAGATGTATTGTAGATTGTGTGTACCCAGGATGTCCAATGATGGTGGAGGATGTTATTATGTCAGATGATCTTATCCCATTAGATATTGTTGACTTTGATGTGATTCTGGGCACGGATTGGTTGCATTTCAATTGTGCCAATATTGATTGTTACAAGAAAATAGTTACTTTCCATTGTCCTGGATTACCTGTGGTTACTTTTGTGGGCGAGCAGAGTGGGGTGAAACATGGCGTTATTTCTGCTGTGCGAGCGAAAAGGTTGTTATCTAAAGGTTACCAGGGGTACTTAGCTCATGCGGTGTTGGATGATGCTGCTCCTAGTAGTGTGGAGGATGTAAGGGTAATCAGACATTTTCCTGATGTTTTCCCTGAGGATTTACCTGGTTTGCCGCCAGATCGAGACATGGAGTTCACCATTGATTTGCTTCCAGGTACTAATCCTATATCTTTGATTCCCTATCGTATGGCTCCTGCTGAGTTGAAGGAATTGAAAGTTCAGTTGGAGGAATTAGTGGATAAGGGTTTTATTCAGCCTAGTACTTCACCTTGGGGAGCTCCGGTATTGTTTGTGAGAAAGAAAGACGGAACTTTGAGGCTATGTATTGATTACTGGCAATTGAATCGGGTAACGATTAAGAACCGTTATCTGTTGCTGCGTATTGATGATTTATTTGATCAGCTTTGAGGTGCTTGTGTATTCTCCAAGATTGACTTGAGGTCTGGATATTATCAGCTGAAGATTAGTAGGGATGATGTTCCTAAAACAGCTTTCAGGACTCGTTATGGTCATTACGAGTTTCTGGTTATGCCATTTGGATTGACGAATGCACTAGCTGCTTTTATGGATTTGATGAACCGAGTATTCCAGCCATTTTTGGATAGGTTTGTTATTGTTTTCATTGACGACATTCTGGTGTACTCTAAATCTAAGTCGGAGCATGTTCGACACCTTACTTTGGTGTTGAAAAGGTTGAGGGAACACCAATTGTATGCTAAGTTTAGCAAGTGCTAGTTTTGGTTATACCAAGTTGCATTTTTGGGGCACATCATTTCAGCTCAAGGTATCTTGGTGGATCCTCAAAAGGTGGCAGCTGTGGAGAAGTGGGAGTAACCGCGAATCATCACTGAGGTGAGGAGTTTCCTTAGTTTAGCAGGGTATTATCGACGATTTGTTAAGAATTTTTCCGTGATTGCTTTACCACTGACGAGGTTAACGAGGAAAGATGTTAAATTTGAGTGGGATGATAAGTGTGAGCAGAGTTTCCAGCAGTTGAAGTATTGTCTCACTCATGCACCTGTTTTGGCGCTCCCGGACGATAGTGGTGATTTCGAGGTCTATAGTGATGCTTCTTTGAATGGCCTGGGATGTGTGTTGATGCTGCATGGTAGGGTAATTGCTTATGCTTCACGACGATTGAAACCTCATGAGTTGAATTACCCTACACATGATTTGGAGTTAGCCGCCATTATTTTTGCGTTGAAGTTGTGGAGACATTACCTTTATGGAGAGAAATGCTGGATCTTTACAGATCATAAGAGTCTTCAGTATCTTTTTACGCAGAGGGATCTTAATCTTAGTGATTATGACTGCACGATTGATTATCACCCCGGTCTTGCAAATGTAGTGGCTGATGCACTTAGCAGGAAGTCTCAGGGCCGTATCAATGCGTTGTAGCTAGCCGTGTTCCTCTTCTGGTAGACTTAAGATCCACGAGAGTGAGGTTGGAGGCAGAAGATCGAGAGGTGGCTTTGCTTGCTAATTTTCAAGTTAGGCCAACTTTAGTTGATCGGGTGCTTGAAGCTCAGGTAGCTGATGAGGAAACTCAAAAAATAATCCAAGCTCGAGATCAAGGGAGGAGGAGAGACCTCAGAGTTCGTGAATCGGATGGCATGCTGATGCAGGAGGGTAGGATGTTTGTGCCTAATAATTTGGATTTAAAGAAAGCAATTCTTGATGAAGCACATATCTCGGCTTATGCTTTGCATCCAGGAGCTACTAAAATATATCATACCATATGACCATTTTATTATTGGCCGAGTATGAAGAGGGAGATAGCTGAGTATGTGAGTAGGTGTGCTGTTTGTCAGCAAGTTAAAGCGGAAAGGAAGAAACCGTTTAGCTTGTTACAGCCGCTTCCTATTCCAGAGTGGAAATGGGAAAACATTACTATGGATTTTGTGTACAAGCTTCCGCGTACACATAATGGTTTTGACAGCATTTGGGTGATTGTTGATCGGCTTACTAAATCAGCACATTTCATTCCAGTGAGGGAGAAGTATTCTTCGGGCCGATTAGCTGAGTTGTTCATCTCGAAGATTGTGAAGTACCATGGTGTCCCTGTGAGTATTGTCTCAGATCATGACCCAAGATTTACATCTAAATTTTGGGTAGCTTTTCAGGAAGCTTTGGGTACGAGACTACTTTATAGTACGGCATATCATCCTCAGACAGACGAACAGTCAGAGAAAACCATTCAGACATTGGAGGACATGTTGCGATCTTCGGTGTTACAATTTGGTGATGTTTGGCACAAGCGGTTGGATTTAATGGAATTTGCCTACAACAACAGCTTTCATTCGAGTATCGGCATGGCACCATTTAAGGCGTTGTATGGTAGATCTTGTCACACACCCTTGTGTTGGTCAGAAGTCGGAGAAAGAGTTTTAGTGGGCCCGGAGATTATTGAGGAGACTACTCAAAATGTTCAGGTAATTAAGTCTAACCTGAAGGCGGCCAAGGATCGGCAAAAGAGTTTAGCAGATCGGCATGCTACTGATAGAGTGTATGAGGTTGGCGATTGGGTGTTTCTGAAGCTTTCACTGTGGAGAGGCATTATACGGTTTGGAAAGAAAGGTAAGATGAGTCCCAGGTATATCGAACCGTACATGATCACCGAGCGAGTTGGTGAGGTGGCTTACAGGCTGGAGTTGCCTTCGAAGCTAGCTAAAGTACATAACGTTTTTCACATGTCTATGCTTCGACATTATGTTACAGATCCATCTCATGTGATACCTCCTTAACCTTTGGAAATCAATCCGGATTTGACTTATGATGAGGAACCAATGACGATTCTAGATTGGAAAGAAAAGGTTCTGAGGAACAAGACAGTGAATTTGGTGAAAGTTTTGTGGAGGAATCATTCCGTGGAGGAGGCTACATGGGAAACTGAAGATCGGATGAGAGATTTGTATCCTCGGTTATTCTTTGATCGCTAGAGGTTGCTGTGAGTGATTGTTTTGAATTTCGGGACGAAATTCTATTAAGATAGTATGGTTGTTTCGTTGTGTGGTTGTTTTTGGATTTTTGCTTGGCTGATTTTGGACCACACGCACACCCCCACACTCCCTCATCCTTTCCCTATTCCGTATCACTGTCCCTTTCTCTCTCTCTCTCCCCCTTTCCTATCTCTATATGTACGGACAACACCAAAACAAGTCGAAATCGTGGCAGATCGAAGAAACAATTTACATATTTGTGCTCGTGAGGTCCTTAGGAGTTCAACTATACCCATTTCAGGTAAGGATACTTTTGTTTTTCACGTCGAACTCGAGATCCCCGATTTTGGTCCGTGTTCATGCACACGTTAATTCTTGTGTTTTTGGGAATTTCAAGCTTGTAGGAAGCTTGGTGAGGTCCTTAGGAGGCTCAGAGAAGACGACGGAATATTTCGTCAGTTTGGACAGAATATTCCTAACGGCGTTAACGGAATCCGTTAGAGTTAACGGAATATTCCTGACGGCATTAACTGATGCCGTCAGTGTGCCAAGCACGTGCCTGCGCGTGGGCAGCGCGTGTGGCCGTGCCTTGGCCGGCGAGTGGGGGTGCGTGCAGCGTCGGAAAATTATTTTAAAAATATGGGGATGTTCGTGAGGTTGAGTAGGTCACGTTGGTGTATTCATACACCCCATTTGAGCATTGTATGAGATGTTATTTCGTATGGTTGGTTATGTGCTTTAAAATTAACGTTTTTATAGTTGTTTCACATATAGGTGAGACCTATCCTGAGGACGAGCGCGGTCACTCGAGGCAAGGGGGTTACGACCCTTCTACATACCAGTGAGTGGGCCTTTGGTTTTCCGTATATACGTATATACTTATGTTTTTTCCAGAAAGTGAAATGAAATGTTTATATGTTTATATGCCACATGTATGGTTTGCCCAGTTAATTATGCATTATTAGTTGTATATATATATATATATGTGTTGGTGCTGCAGATGCACAGGTAAGTGCTAGGTAAGTTATGATTTATGTTTATGTTTAGTAGTGATTTGAGATGCATAGAGAGCTCATAACCTACACCCCCGGTGTTAGTGCTCTCGCCCAGAGTTGGGCACAGTCCTTCACGTGATGTTCACCTCCCGCACCACACGCTCATCTTGGATCCAAGTTAGGTGCACAGTCCTATCGTACAAACCACTTTAGGTGGTTCCGACTCGTAGGTGACCCGCGATTATTCGCCTAGTCTTCATGTGATCGTAGCACTTGAGCGTACTTATTATACACCCAGTCCTGTCGTACAAACTACTTTAGGTGGTTCCGACTCGTGTGCAGGTGTAGTTAGTGAGTTAGAGATTTGGACTCTAAATTCAGCCGTACAGGTCACGTTAGGTGACTCCGGCTGACAGATTACATGACATTGATTTGACATTACCTGAGCACTTGCATTCTATTTAGAGGCATTTGGCATGGCATATTTCTGAGCATGACTTATATATATATATATGTATATTCTATTTTCTGGGAAGTATACAGGTTTTACAGCGATGGGTTAGAACTTTGTTTATGAAATGGTTTTTGAAAAGCTTTCTTTTTGCCCACTCACGTTTTCTGTTTTGCGCCCCTCCAGGTTCTAGTTGGCTAGCACTTTTGGTGGCTCCCCAGAGGATTTTCCCGGCATCTCTGACAGATTATCACCAGTGTAGGACCACCTTTGGGTGTGTTTATTTAGTGTTGTTTCTCCTGGACTGCACTAGGTTTTCCGTGCTCTAAACTTTGTTTTTCACACTTACACTTGCACATGTATGTTCTTACTTTGTGTATAGCTGGTTTTTATTTATTCGTACTTTTATTTTTATTTATTAGCTTCCGCACTGTGCACATGGTTCGAATGGATTGCATATGCATGGAGCAAGGTGGATGGACGAAATTGAAGATCAAAAGAGGCTAGGAATATGCTTAACATCTGGAAAAATTAAATCAAAGACTGGAGGATAAGGAATCAACCATGAAGAAGGAAACATTATCCAAATTACCTTATCTTATCCAAACCTTATCCAACCTTATCTTATCTTATCCTAACCTAATCTTTTCCTACCTTAATTCCAACTGCAAAGAGGACTCCTTTTCACATTAAATCACCTAAATATCAGGTTCTCGTGCCCTAAGATAATGTCACATGTAACCCTTCTAGAAGTTCTAGAATATGCCACAAGGACCATTCCTTGTCCTCCTTGGAATCTGATTGAAAGTGTCCTTGTTATTTGGTGATTTGGAGTCCTAATTCCTCTCATTTTCAGCCCAATTTCGTGCCTTCCCTTCACCCTATAAGTACATGATGCCACAACACTCATAAACCACCACCCTCTACCACAATTTCACACCACACCATCCATCACACCTCAAGAACCTAAATTCACACAAATCCCCATTGTGCGCACCAAGGAAGGAAGAAGGAGCCACCTGGAGTGTTTCTAGGTGTATTCTATCTTTATTTTTAATGTTTAAGTTTAATTATCTTTGTTTTGCGAACATGAGGAGCTAAACTTGTTTTAGCTAGAGGAGACTTTGAAACCATGATTATATTTGCAATATGAATTGATTACTTTCAGTTGTGATTTCATAAATCGTGAATATAATTTACTTAAATGTTTGATGAAGAACTTATTCTTGTGTGTTGATTAAGAGGGCCCTTTTAGTTTGCATGCATGAATTTGATGCTAAAATATAAGGGAGTTTCACCAAATCGTTATGAACTTATATTTATAAGTAGTGGAGGTTGCTAGTCACGATCGTGTTAAGTAAATTCTTGGCAGGAGTATCATGCTGTTCATAGTTACGAATGCCTTGTCAATGCTTATGATTTTCACAAAGTTTAACGATCTTTGATTGTATCTCTATTATGCTGTTCATGTAGGGAACTATTGAAGAATAATTTGGTTGCCGATGCATATTCCATCCAATTCAATGACTTAAGGAAAATCTGAGGGTTAATTAGTGTTGTGCACGGTTAATCTGGGGAGTTGAGGTTCATGGTTTATTGGAAAAGCAACTGGAAATCAATTTGTATGCAAGTGTGTCATGTGTGGAGAAGGACCCTCTAGCTAGCTTATCACACATCAATTCACCTAATTTCGTCCAAAGTTATTTAAGTCTTTAAATCTGTTTGTTTTTACTTTAATTTCGTCCAAAATCCAATTCCCCTTTACTTGGTTGTGTCTTTTAGTTAGAATTTGTCCAAACTTGTGTTTTTAAGTGTTTTGAGTCAAGTTAAAAGTAATTTTCATCCAATCATCCTTTAGTGTCTAGTTTGACTCTATGTGATTATTTTGTGCTGTTTTGAGTCTTTTTAGTTTGTTTTGAGTTGTTACAGTCTAGTTGTCTGTTTTTTAGTCTAGTTTAGTGTTTTAGAGTTTAATTTGAGTAGATTAGCATCCCTTCTAATCCCCGGCCTAGAACGATCCCTACTTACACATACTACAATCATAGGGTTTTAATTTGAGTGTTAGAATATTTCACATCACACCAATCCTTGGAGGACAAGGATAGGGCACGGTACAATTCTAGGAGAAAAGGAATTAAATTGTTTGCATGATTTTAGGAGTTCTAGAATCAAATATGCATTGTTAAAACATGATAAGGACTCCTAAATTTAGATGTGAAGTATTTTGAATAGGATAAGGACTCCTTTTGCAGCTAGAGATGAGTTTAGAAAATGTTGGATTAAATAGGATAATGTTTGGATAATATGGGATAAGATAAGGTAAGACTGGATAAGATATGATAAGGTTGGATAAGATCTCCTTGTTTTCAGCTCATTCCTGGTGTTCCAAGCCTTAATTCAATTCTTCTAGATTTGTAGCACATTTTTAGCATCATTTGTCACCACCAAAAACGTCCATCCATTATGCTCCATAAACATGCTATCCAATCTAAGTCCAAAACTGCTCCAAATTGCTCATTTTGGCCATTTATTGTCATCTTCACAAATTGAACCTACAATAATACGAAAATAAACTAAATCACTACAATAAATGGAAATTAACTAAGTAAATGCAAAGAAATAAGATAACAAAGTTGATGTGATAGAAACTATCACACAAATTAAACCCTGTTTTAGACAATTGTAGTATGCGTAAGTAGGGATCGTTCTAGGCTGGGGATTAGGAGGGATGCTAATCTACACTAATTAGACTCAAATAAACAAAACTGAGCTAAACTGACTCAAATAACTCAAAACAAGCACTAAGGGGTAATTTGGACGAAAATCTAACTAAATTGTCTTAAAACATAAAAGGGGGGTTTATTTGGATGAAAATTGACTTAAAACTAATAAGTTGCAGAACTAAGTAAAGGTTGCACAAAATTTAGGTGACTTAAGGGGTGAAAGGCTAGCAAGAGGGTCTTTCTCCATGATGTGATAAATAATACCACTCAAATTAAACCCTCTTATTGACAATTGTAGTAAAGGTGTAAGTAGGGATCGTTCTAGGCCGGGGATTAGGGGGGATTGCTAATCTAATAAAAACTGAGTCAAGAATACAAAGCTAGGCTTAAAAACACTTATATAAAATCAAAGACTCTTAACTAAACTTATATGACGCAAAACAAACTCAAAAGACTCAAAACAATACAAAACAATCAAACAGGCTCAAACTAGATTCTAAGACTTAATTTGGACGAAAATAGAATTAGTTTTTGACTCAAACACTTTAAAACACATAATAAGACAGATTCTAACTAATTTGACACAACAAAGTAAAGGGGATTGAGTTTTTGACGAATTTAAAGTAAAAACAAGTAACTTGAAGACTTAAACAAAGTTTGGACGAATTTGGGTATATGGATGGGTGATTAGCTAGCTAGAGGATTCTTTTCCACACATGATACATTCAAACACAAATCGATTTCCAGTTGCTTTCTTAATAAACCATGAACCTTAACACCCCAGATTAATCGTGACATCACTAATTAACCCTCAAATTTTCCTTTAGTTATTGGATTGGATGACATCATTCGACAACCCAAAGCATTCTTCAAAAGTTCCCTACATGACATCATAATAGAGATACAATCAAAGATCATTACGTTCTATGAAAATCAGAAGTATTGACAAAGCATTCGTAACTATGACATCATGATACTCATGCTAGGAATTTAACTTAACATGATTGTGATAACAATCTTAACTACTTGTGAATATAAGTTTGTAACGATTATGTGAAACTCCCTTATATTCTAGCATCAAATTCAAGTGTGCAAATTAAGTGTGCACTCTTAATCAACAAACAAGAATAAGTTCTCAATCAAACGATTAAGTAAATTGCATTCACAATTTATGAAATCACAACTGGAATTAATCAATTCATATCACAAATATAATCATGGTTTCAAAGTCTCCTCTAGCCAAAATGAAATTAGTTCCTCATGTTTACAGCAAAACAAAGAGAATATAAATTAAACATTAAAAACTAAGATAGATTATACCTAGAAACGCTCCAACAAACCATCTTGCTCCAAGCATATGCAATCCATTTAATGCCCAAAACTGCTCCAAAATGCACCAAAATGCACTTTCTTGCCACTTTAGTCAATTGGACCTACAAACACACAAAAATAGCTTAAAATACTAAAATAACTAAGAACTAACTAAGTAAATGCAAGGAATTAAACTAACAAAGTCGCATAAATATGCTCCTATAACTCCACACATGACACATATGCATTGATGTGAAAATTATGTTAACACACAAATTAAACCCTATTTGTGACAATTGTAGTATATATGCAAGTAGGGATCGTTCTAACCGGGGATTAACTAGGGATGCTAATCAACTCTAAACTGACTTAAAAACACAAAATTAAACTTTAAAACACTTACCTAGACCTATATGACTCAAAACAACTTAAAAAGACTCAAAACAGCCCAAAACACTCAAATAGACTCAAACTAGACTCTAAAGGGTGATTTGGACGAAATTTAACTAACTTAGACTCAAAACACTAATCTGGACAGATTCAAACACTTTTCTAACTAATCTAACACACTTAATAAAATGGGGAATTGATTTGGACGAAATTAATTAAAATGGACAGATTGCAATTTAAACAGATTAGGCACTAAACTAGGTGAATTGAATGGGAAAAAGGCTAGCTAGGGGGTTCTTCTCCACACATGCACATATGTAACATAAATTGATTTCCAGATTTTATTCCTTTTAAATCATGAATGACAATGCCCCAAATTAATTGTGAAAAGCACGAATTAACTCTCAGATTTTCCTAGTTTCATTGAATTGGATGGAATACGCATCGACAATCAAATTATTCTTATCAAATTCCCTACATGAACTGCATAATAGAGATAAAATCAAAGATCATTAAGCTTTTTGAAAACCCTAAGCATTGACTAGGCATTCGTAACTATGAATTGCATGATACTCTTGCCTAGAATTTACTTAATACAATCATGACTAGTGATTTCCACTACTTATGAATATAAGGTCATAACGATTAGGTGAAATTTCCTTATATCCTAGCATCAAATTCATGTATGCAAACTAAGTATGCATCCTTAATCAACACACAAGAACAAGTTCTCAATAAATCAATTAAGTAAATCACATCCACAATTCAAGAAACAAAATCTGGAGGAAATCAAATCATATAAAACATATGCCCATGGTTTCGAATTCACCCCTAACTAAGAAAAACTTAGTTACACATGTTCATAACAATTGAAAAGCAAATCACAATAAACATGGAAACGAAACAAGGGAAGAAAGAACTCTGAAAGTCTCCAATGGATGTAGATTGCTTGCGGCACAAGATGGTCCTTCTCCTATGGAAGCCACGGTGCTCCTTCTTCTCCCTAGGACTTGCGGCACAAGATGTTTTTCTGAATGAATGGTGGCTGCTGTGAATGGATGGATGAATTGAAGGATGGATGGTGATAGGAGCATATTTAAGCTACTTAGTTATGTTGTTTCCTTGCATTTAGTTACTTAATTACTATCTATTTTAGTCTTTTAAGCTATTTTCGTATGTTTTTAGGTCCTAATGGCAAAAGGAGCAAGAAAGTGCATTTTGAGGCTATTTGGAGTAGTTTTGGGCATGGATTGGATAGCTTAACTATGGAGCAATGTGGATGGACGAAATTGAAGTCAAGAGAAGCTAGGAAAGGCTAAAAATCTGGAGAAAGAAGTCCAAATGCAAAGAAGATAAGGAAAGAGCAAGAAATAAGGAACCTTATCCAAAATTCCTTATCTTATCCAAACCTTATCCAACCTTATCTTATCCTATCCTAATCTTTTCCTACCTTAATTCCAACTTCAAAGAGGACTCCTTTTCACATTAAATCACCTAAATATCATGTTCTAGAAGCCCTATTTTCGTGCATTAAGTTTATGCCACATGTAACCCTTCTAGAAGTTCTAGAATCTGCCACAAGGACAATTCCTTGTCCTCCTTGGAATCTAATTGAAAGTATCCTTGTTCTTTGGTGATTTGGAGTCCTAATTCCTCTCCTTTTCAGCCCAAATTCGTGCCTCCCCTTCACCCTATAAATACTTGATGCCACAACACTCAAAAACCACCACCCTCTACCACAAATTCACACCACACCATCCACCACACCTCAAGAGCCTAAATTCACACAAATCCCCATTGTTGGCAGCAAGGAAGGAAGAAGGAGCCACCTGGAGTGTTTCTAGGTGTATTCTATCTTTGTTTTGCGAACATGTGGAACTAACTTCTTTTTAGTTAGAGGTGAATTCAAAGCCATGATTATATGTTTTATATGAACTGATTACGTCCAGTTATTGTTTCTTAAGGCATGAATGTGATTTGCTTATCTAAGTTATTAAAACTTGTTTATGTATGTGGGTTGGGGGTTGACACTTAATTTGCATGCATGAATTTGATGCTAGAGTACAAAGGGGTTTCACGTAAGAGTTATTCACTTATATTCACAAGTAGTGGAGGTTGCTAATCACAATCGTGTTAAGTAAATCCTTGGCATCATTTGTCACCACCAAAAACGTCCATCCATTATGCTCCATAAACATGCTATCCAATCTAAGTCCAAAACTGCTCCAAATTGCTCCTTTTGGCCATTTATTGTCATCTTCACAAATTGAACCTACAATAATACGAAAATAAACTAAATCACTACAATAAATGGAAATTAACTAAGTAAATGCAAAGAAATAAGATAACAAAGTTGATGTGATAGAAACTATCACACAAATTGAACCCTGTTTTAGACAATTGTAGTATGCGTAAGTAGGGATCGTTCTAGGCTGGGGATTAGGAGGGATGCCAATCTACACTAATTAGACTCAAATAAACAAAACTGAGCTAAACTGACTCAAATAACTCAAAACAAGCACTAAGGGGTAATTTGGACGAAAATCTAACTAAATTGTCTTAAAACATAAAAGGGGGGTTTATTTGGATGAAAATTGACTTAAAACTAATAAGTTGCAGAACTAAGTAAAGGTTGCACGAAATTTAGGTGACTTAAGGGGTGAAAGGCTAGCAAGAGGGTCTTTCTCCATGATGTGATAAATAATACCACTCAAATTAAACCCTCTTATTGACAATTGTAGTATAGGTGTAAGTAGGGATCGTTCTAGGACGGGGATTAGGGGGGATTGCTAATCTAATAAAAACTGAGTCAAGAATACAAAGCTAGGCTTAAAAACACTTATTTAAAATCAAAGACTCTTAACTAAACTTATATGACGCAAAACAAACTCAGAAGACTCAAAACAATACAAAACAATCAAACAGGCTCAAACTAGATTCTAAGACTTAATTTGGACGAAAATAGAATTAGTTTTTGACTCAAACACTTTAAAACACATAATAAGACAGATTCTAACTAATTTGACACAACAAAGTAAAGGGGATTGGGTTTTTGACGAATTTAAAGTAAAAACAAGTAACTTGAAGACTTAAACAAAGTTTGGACGAATTTGGGTATATGGATGGGTGATTAGCTAGCTAGAGGATTCTTTTCCACACATGATACATTCAAACACAAATCGATTTCCAGTTGCTTTCTTAATAAACCATGAACCTTAACACCCCAGATTAATCGTGACATCACTAATTAACCCTCAGATTTTCCTTTAGTTATTGGATTGGATGACATCATTCGACAACCCAAAGCATTCTTCAAAAGTTCCCTACATGACATCATAATAGAGATACAATCAAAGATCATTACGTTCTATGAAAATCATAAGTATTGACAAAGCATTCGTAACTATGACATCATGATACTCATGCTAGGAATTTAACTTAACATGATTGTGATAACAATCTTAACTACTTGTGAATATAAATCAATTAAGTAAATCACATCCACAATTCAAGAAACAAAATTTGGAGGAAATCAATTCATATAAAACATATGCCCATGGTTTCGAATTCACCCCTAACTTAGAAAAACTTAGTTACACATGTTCATAATAATTGAAAAGCAAATTAAAATAAACATGGAAACGAAACAAGGGAAGAAAGAACTCTGAAAGTCTCCAATGGATGTAGATTGCTTGCGGCACAAGATGGTCGTTCTCCTATGGAAGCCACGGTGCTCCTTCTTCTCCCTAGGACTTGCGGCACAAGATGTGTTTTCTGAATGAATGGTGGCTGCTGTGAATGGATGGATGAATTGAAGGATGGATGGCTGCCTAGGGTGTCTAAGGGGTGCAGCAACATTAGGTTTAATATATATATATATAGCATGGCAA
This sequence comes from Pyrus communis, assembly GCF_041283825.1. Taxonomy (NCBI): domain Eukaryota; kingdom Viridiplantae; phylum Streptophyta; class Magnoliopsida; order Rosales; family Rosaceae; genus Pyrus; species Pyrus communis. The sequence goes on from NC_142569.1 coordinate 25,877,946, forward strand.
AACCCTAGCAATCAGATTTAGGGTTAAAACTAGCCAATATAAGTGTTTAGGGCCCCTAAATTGCGGCATGGGTTTGGGGAATTAAATCCTAGCCCAATCAATCTCAGATATGGACTTATACAATCCAAATCCAAGAGAAAAAGGGCCAAATAAAATCAGAATCCAAACAGAAATAGGTTTAAGAATTTTCGTCCAAAATTGGGCCTTCTAGAAGCTAAGTGTCTTATGGCTGATTTTGGGTCTTCTAGAAGGCATAAAAGGGGGGGGGGGGGGGAAGGTGTGGCACCCTTTTAGGGTCAGATAGGGCTCTAGAAATTAGGTTTTTAGGTCCACTTGCAGCTAGGATTAAGGTGGAACAAGATTAGGTTAGGATAAGATAGGATAAGGTTTGGATAAGATAAGATTGGATAAGGTTTTGGATAATGTTTCCTCTTGTCTTGCACTTTCCTTATCTTCTTTGTCATGAACTTTCCTTTTCTGATTTGTAGCATGTTTCAAACCTCTTTTGACTCCAAATTCGTCCAACCATGTTGCTCCATACACAAGCTATCCAAAGTAAGCCCAAAACTGCTCTAAAAAGCTCAAAATTGCATTTTCTTGCCAAGTTTGTCATTAGGACCTACAAACAAACGAAAATAGCTCAAAACACTATAATAAGTAGTAATTAGCTCACTAAATGTAAGGAAATAACATAACTAAGTAGCATAAATATGCTCCTATCATGCATATAAATCGATTTCCAGTTATTATTCCTATGAAACAGATACGTAAATTGCATTCACGATTTATGAAACAATAACTGGATGTAATCAATTCATATCACACATACATGGCTTTGAATTCACCTCTAGCTAAAACGAAATTAGTTCCACATGTTCATCATAACTGGAAACCAAATTAAAACAAACATTGAACTAAAACTAAAGATAGAATACACCTAGAAACGCTCCAGCAATCCCAAAGGCTTTGGATGGTAGGCACGGCTCCAAGCTCTCCTTCCTTACAAAATGTTTAATTTCTCTGAATTTCTCTCTAAGGCCCTCCCCTCTATTATGCGGCAGATGTGGGTATTTATAAGCTAGGGGGCACGACAAGATTGTGTTGGAGAAGGATTACACACTCCAATCCCACAAGGAAAAGGCTAATTACATGGCAGAAACCAGGGAGAATAAGGAGAAGGTAGTGCGGCCCATTCCTAGATGAAAAAGGATGGCAAGTTTTTAGGAGAAAGGATAGGGCTTATGCAGCACCTTTTTAGGCTTCTAGAATTCTGATTAGGATAAGATAAGATTAGTTTGGATAAGATTAGGATAGGATTAGGATAAGATTAGGATAAGATAAGGTTAGTTTGGATAATGTTGGATAAGATAAGATTGGATAAGGTTTAGATAAAACAGGACTGGATAAGTTTTTGGATAATGTTCCTTCTTTTTAGTTGATTCCTTATTTTCTATGTCAGGAATTAGTTTCTCCATACATAGCTGATTCCTTATCTTCTAGGTTTAGATAATCTAACCTTATCCCCCTTTTATCTCTTCTAGAAAACCCAAAATCAGCCACAAAACACCTAGTTTCTAGAAGGCCCAATTTGGATGAATTTCCTAAACCTTTTTCCTTTTGGATTCTGATTTATTAGGCCTCATTCCTTGTGGATTTGGGTTATACAAATCCTCAGTGGATTTAATGACTTGTGTCGAAACCTAGGGCCCTAATCCTTAAAAATCAGCTAAGTTGTAACCTTAATCTAATTAACCCTAGGGTTGGCCGAACTACATATTCATATTTTCAGCCACAAATTCGAATGAACCCTTTATGCTATTCAGAAAACCCTTGCCGCAACCTTCCACCCTAATTCTCCATCATTCATTCAATCCCCACACCTCCATACACAATCTGCCGCACCCTTTCACCTTAATCAGCCATCATTCATCATCCCAAGCAAGAATACATCATTCATAACCCCCAAAACCATCACCCACACCTTGTGCCGCAGTAAGGAAGAAGGAGGAAAGCCCTAGCCGTGCATGCCATTCGACTTGGAGTTGCTGGAACGTTTTAGGTGTAATCTTTCTTGTGTTTTTTAATGTTTAAATTCAAGAATCTTTGCTTTGTGAGTATGAGGAACTAGTCCCCTTTTGGCTAGGGGGAATTTCGAAACCATGGCTATATTTGCATTATGATTTGATTACTTCCAGTTGTGATTTCATGAATTGTGAATTCAATTTACTTATCTATTTGAATTAAAACTTGTTTGTGTATGTGGGTTGAGAGTGCACACTTCAATTGCATGCATAAATCTGATGCTAGGATATAAGGAAGCTTTACCTAATCGTTGTGAACTTATATTCATAAGCAGTAAAGGTTGTTAGTCATAATCATGTTAAGTAAATTCTTGGCATAAGTATCATGCACTTTCATAGTTACGAACGCCTCGTCAAAACTTATGATTTTCATAGGAATTAATGATCTTTGATTGTTTCTCTATTATGCGCTTTCATGTAGAGAACTTTTGAGGAATAATTTGATTGCAATGCGCTAATTCCATTCAATTCAATGACTTAAGGAAAATCTGAGGGTTAATTGAAGCGTACCTAATTAACTTGGGGTGTTGAGGTTCATGGTTCATTGAAAAAGCAACTGGAGATTGTTTTGTATGCAAGTACATCATGTGTGGAGAAAGACCTCCTAGCTAGCCCATCATCCATTTATTTCCACCAAATTTGTGCAAATCTGCCTAGATCTAGTTTTTATTTTGTTTACTTTATTTTAGTCCAAAACCAAATCCCCCTTTATTTTAGAGTGTCTAACTAGTTAGAATCTGTTTTGTATTGTGTTTTCAAGTGTTTTGAGTCAAGTTAAAACCAAAATTCGTCCAAAATTGTGTTTAGAGTCAAATCTGCCCAGTTTGTGTTTTTAAGCAGTTTGGAGTGTTTTTAGCTTAGTTTGAGTCTTCTGAACTTGTTTTGAGTCTTTTAAGTTTAGTTAAGTGTTATAAAACTTAGTTTTATCTAACTAAGTCAAGTTAAAGTGTTTAGCAATCCCTCCTAATCCCCGGTTTAAGAACGATCCCTACTTAACACACAAATTAAACCCTCTTTTGACAATTGTAGTATATATGTAAGTAGGGATCGTTCTTAAACCGTGGATTAGGAGGGATTGCTTAACACTTTTACTTGACTCGCTTAGATAAACCTAAGGTTTAAAACACTTAACTAAACTTAAAAGACTCAAAACAAGTTCACAAGACTCAAACTAAGCTAAAAACACTCAAAACAGCCTAAAAACACAAACTGGGCAGATTTGACTCTAAACACAATTTTGGACGAATTTTGGTTTTAACTTGACTCAAAACACTTGAAAACACAATCAAAAACAGATTTTAACCAGTTAGACACTCCAAAATAAAGGGGGATTTGGTTTTGGACAAAAATAAAGTAAACAAAATAAAAACTAGATCTAGGCAGATTTGCACGAATTTGGTGGAAATAGATGGATGATGGGCTAGCTAGGAGGTCTTTCTCCACACATGACATACTTGCATACAAAACAATCTCCAGTTGCTTTTTCAATGAACCATGAACCTCAACACCCCAAGTTAATTAGGTACGCTTAAATTAACCCACAGATTTTCCTAGTCATTGAATTGAATGGAATTAGCGCATTGCAATCAAATTATTCCTCAAAAGTTCTCTACATGAAAGTGCATAATAGAGAAACAATGAAAGATCATTAATTTCCATGAAGATCATAAGTGTTGACGAGGCGTTTGTAACTATGAAAGCGCATGATACTTATGCCAAGAATTTACTTAACATGATTGTGACTAACAACCTTTGCTACTTACGAATATAAGTTCACAACGATTAGGTGAAGCTCCCTTATGTCCTAGCATCAGATTTATGCATGCAAATTAAGTGTGCACTCTCAACCCACATACACAAACAAGTTTTAATTCAAATAAATAAGTAAATTGAATTCACAATTCCTGAAATCACAACTGGAAGTAATCAAATCATAATGCAAATATAGCCATGGTTTCGAAATTCACCCTAGCCAAGAGGGGATTAGTTCTTCCTACTCACAAAGCAAAGATTCTTGATTTTAAACATTGAAAAACACAAGAAAGATTACACCTAAAACGTTCCAGCAACTCCAAGTCGAATGGCATGCACGTCTAGGGCATTCCTCCTTCTTCCTTGATGCGACACAAGGTGTGGATGGTGGTTTTGGGTGTTTTGAATGGTGTCTTCTTGCTTAGGATGATGAATGATGGCTGATTAGGGTGAAAGGGTGCGGCAGATTGTGTATAGAGGTGTGGGGATTAAATGAATGATGGAGAATTAGGGTGGAAGGTTGCGGCAAGGGTTTTCTGAATAGCATAAAGGGTTCATTCGAATTTGTGGCTATTAATATATAGTTCGGCCAACCCAAGGGTTAATTAGATTAGGGTTACAACTTAGCAAATTTTTAAGGATTAGGGCCCTAGGTTTCGGCACAAGTCATTAAATCCACTTAGGAGGGGGTTTTGGGCCAATTAATTTCAGAAAAGGATTTGTATAACCCAAATCCACAAGGAATGAGGGCTAATAAATCAGAATCCAAAAGGAAAATGGTTTAGGAAATTCGTCCAAAATTGGGCCTTCTAGAAACTAGTTGTTTTGTGGCTGATTTTGGGTTTTCTAGAAGAGATAAAAGGGGGAAGGGTGCGGCACCCTTTTAGGGTCAGATAAGACTTCTAGAAATCATGTTTTTAGGTCCACTTGCAGCTAGGATTATGGTGGAACAAGATTATAGGATAAGGTTTGGATAAGATAAGGTTGTTAGGATAAGTTTCCATATTTCTTGCTCTGTCCTTATCTTCTTTGTCTTGAACTTTCCTTTTCTGATTTGTAGCATGTTCCTAGCCTCTTTTGACTCCAAATTCGTCCATCCACCTTGCTCCGTATACAAGCTATCCATTTAGTGCCCAAAACTGCTCCAAAATGCACCAAAATGCGCTTTCTTGGTACTTTAACCCTCTGGACCTACAAACACACGAAAATGACTTGAAATACTACATTAACTAAGAAATAACAACACAAATACACAAGAACAAGCTAACTAAGTCGAATAAATATGTGATGCAAAAATCAACTTAACACACAAATTAACCCTCTTTTGACAATTGTAGCATATAAATAAGTAGGGATCGTTCTTAAACCGGAGATTAGGAGGGATTGGTAAACACTTGAAACTAACTCAAATAAATAAAACTAACCTTTAAAACACTTAACTCAACTTAAAAAGACTCAAAACAAGTTCACAAGACTCAAAATAAGCTAAAAACACTCAAAACTACCTAAAAACACAAACTGGGCAGTTTTGAGCCTAAACACAAACTTGGACGAAAATTGGTTCTAACTTGACTCAAAACTCTTAAAAACACAATCTAAAACATATTTGAACCAATTAGACACTCTAAGACAATTGGGGATTTGGTTTTGGACGAAAATCAAACAAACAAAACAAGAATGTAAACTAGGCAGATTTGGACGAATTTGATGGAATTAAGTGGATGGTGAGATAGCTAGGAGATTTTTCTCCACACATGGCATACTTGCATACAACACAATCTTCAGTTGCTTATTCAATGAATTATGAACCTTAACACCCCAAGTTAATTAGGTACGCTTAAATTAACTCTCAGATTTCCCTTAGGTCATTGAATTGAATGGAATTAGCGCATTGCAATCAAATCATTCCTTAAAAGTTCTCTATATGAAAGCGCATAATAGAAAAACAATCAAAGATCATTAGGTTCTATGGAAATCATAGGTGTTGACGAGGCATTCGTAACTATGAAAGCGCATGATACTTATGCGAAGAATTTACTTAATATAATTGTGACCAACAATCTTAACTACTCATGAATATAAGTTCCCAATGATTAGGTGAAGTTTCCTTATACCCTAGCATCAGATTTATGCATGCAAATTAAGTGTGCACTCTCAATTCATATACATAAACAAGTTTTAATTAAAACAGATAAGTAAATTGAATTCACCATTCATGAAATCACAACTGGAAGTAATCAAATCATCATGCAAATATAGCCATGGTTTCGAAATTCCCCCTAGCCAAAAAGGGGATTAGTTCCTCATACTTGCAAAACAAAGATTATTGAATTTAAACATTGAAATCATAAGAAAGATTACACCTAAACGTTCAGCAATTCCAGGATGACTTTGATGCACGGCTAAGGCTCCTCTTCCTCCTCCTTGCTGCCGCACAAGGTGTGTGTGGTGGATTTGGGGGTTTTGAATGGTGTGGTTTTGTTTAGAGGGATGGAGGATGGCTGATTATGGTGGTAGGGGTGCGGCAGGTGTGTATGGAGGTGTATGGAGGTTGAAGAATAGAGAATAGGGGTTGCGGCAATAGGGTTTCTGAATAACGTAAAGGGTGGTACGAAATTTTGGCTGATTTTATGTTTATATAGTCCTAGGGTTAAGTAGATTAGGGTTACACTAAACAGATTTAGTGGATTAGGGCCCTAGGGTTCAGCTATAGGTGATCAAATCCACTTAGGAGGGGGTTTGGCCCACTTAGTTTCATACAAGGCTGGTGTAACCCAAATCCAAAAGGAATTAGGCTCTAGAAATCAGAATCCAAAAGGGATAGGGCCTAGGAAGGTGCGGCACTGATAGAAGCATATTTAGGCTACTTACTTAGCTTGTTTTCGTGCATTTATGTTGTTAGTTCATAGTTGTTTTAGTAGTTTAAGCCATTTTCGTGTGTTTTTAGGTTCCCATGGCTAAGGAAGCAAAAAGATGCATTTTGGAGCAAAATTGGACTTGGAATGGATAGCTTATGTTTGGAGCAAAAGGAATGGACGAAATTGAAGACCTAAAAGAGTTAGGATTCCTAATCAGAAGAGGATTCCTAATCAAATGAGGAATCCTAGTCAAAGAAGGTTTCCTACTTGAAGTAGGAAAGTTAAGCCAAGGTTTACTATTTTGGTTTAATCTTTCCTAATCACTCCGTGTTTCAGCAATCAAGGACTTCTACCTATTCTAGGACACAAAACAATGTTCCCGTGCAACACAAAACCCTTGTCGTGTATCCCCTTAGTGTTTCCCTTCCTTGCACGGCAAGGAAGGGTCTTCTTTCCTATTTTAAAGCCTTTAAACACATTCCTTTTTTCATACCAAACTCAGCCATGAACCATATACCCTTTTCTATTCCATAGCTCTTGCCTAAATTCAGAAATAAATGACATTCCCCTTCTCCTAATTGAATGCCGCAAGTCACTTCCCTTTTCCTTCAATTTCTGATTTTGTGTTTCCTATTCTTGAAGGATTTGGAGTTATTTCTTTCCCTAAACTAAGTAATAAAGCTTGAGGTCTCTTTCTTCCATATAAATACCCTTAGCCGCACCCTTAGAGACCCTAATCACCCTTCCACACAACCTGCCTTCATTCATTCAGAAAACCAAACCTTGCCGCACCCTTCCATTCAACTTCCCACCATCCCCCTACTTCCAAACCTCCATCCAATCCTCCATACACCACCCACAACCCTTGCCGCACCACCATACCTTCCTAAATCCATTCAAAACCCAGAAAATCATCCACAAAACCACCCTAGCAGTTTGTGCCGTGACTTAGCAAGGAGAAGGAGAAGGAAGAAGGAAGACGAAGCCTTAGACGTTTATGCATTCAAGTTGGAGTGTTGGAACGTTTTTAGGTGTAATCTATCTTTTATTTTCAATGTTTAATTCTCTTTTCCTTTGTTTTGTTATGAACATGAGAGGCTAAACTCGTTTTAGCCTAGGGATGCTTTGAAACCATGATTACGTTTATAATATGAGTTGATAAATTCTAGTTGTGATTTCATAAATTGTGAATGCAATTTACTTAACTGTTTGATGGATAACTTATTCTTGTACGTTGATTAGGGAGGCCTACTTAATTTGCATGCTTGAATTTGGTGCTAGAATATAAGGGTGTTTCACATAATCGTTACAAACTTATATTCACAAGTAGTTACGGTTGTTTTCACAATCATGTTAAGTAAATTCCTAGCATGAGTATCATGATGTCATAGTTACAAGTGCTTTGTCAATACTTATGATTTCCATTGAACGTAATGATCTTTGATTGTATCTCTATTATGATGTCATGTAGGGGACTTTTGAAGAATGCTTTGGGTTGTTGTATGATGTCATCCAATCCAATAACTTAAGGGAAATTTGAGGGTTAATTAGTGATGCCACGGTTAATCTGGGGTATTGAGGTTCATGGTTTATCGGAAAAGCAACTGGAAATCAACTTATGTTTGAGTGTATCATGTATGGAGAAGTATCCCTTGGCTAGTTCATCATCCATTGGTTTTTCTTAAATTCGTCCAAAATCTGTTTTAAAGTTTTAAGTTACTTGTTTTCTTTTCAATTCGTCCAAAATCAAACCCCCTTTCCTTACTTGTTCTAAATCTGTCCAAAAGTGTCTTTTTAAGTCTTTTGAGTCAAAACTAGTGTATTTTCGTCCAAATTGAGTCTTAGAGTCTAAATTAAGTCTTTTTGATTGTTTTGAGTTGTTTTGAGTCTTTAAAGATTGTTTTGAGTCATACAAGTTTAGTTAGAGTCTTTTGAGTGTGTTTAAGTGTTTTAAAGCTTATTTTTACATCTTTGAGTCGATTTTCATTAGATTAGCAATCCTTCCTAATCCCCGGCCTAGAACGATCCCTACTTATATCTATACTACAATTGTCTAAAAGAGGGTTTAATTTGAGTGCTATCTTTTATCACATCAGGCACAAGTGGGGGAAAAGGTGGAATGGCTTGCAAGGCAAGGCAAGGCCTTCTAGAAGGGTTTGATGCGCCACCTTTGTAGGGTTTCTAGAAAGAATGAGTTTTGTGGCTGATTTGGGCCTTCTAGAAGAGGATGCTTCTAGAAATAGGTTCTAGAATTATCTATTTAGGTCCCCTTGCAACTAGGATTAAGACATGAGAAGGTTTGGATAGGATAAGATGAGATAAGGTTCGGATAATGTTTTGGATAGGGTTTCGGATAAGGTTTTGGATAGGGTTTCCTCTTTTGAGCTACTTCCTTATCCACTTTGTCTTTAGCTTAGTTCCTTCCTCTTCTCATCACATTTCTAGCCTCTTGAAGTCCAAATTCGTCCATCCATGTTGGCCCATATGCAAGCTATCCACATAGTGTCCAAAATTGCTCCAAAATGCACCAAAATGAACTTTCTTGGTACTTTAACCCTTAGGACTACAAACACACGAAATTGAGTTGAAATACGACATTAACTAAGAAATACTAGCACAAATGCACAAGAATAAGCTAGCTAAGTTGCCTAAAAATGCTCCTATCAAATTCCCCCACACTTATCTTTTGCTAGTCCTCGAGCAAAACAAACAAACAAAAGTAACAAAACAAACAATCTAAACCTTCCAACGTTCGCCTCAGGGATTTCCAATGAAACATAACATGTCAAAGACTACCACTCACATAGATTTAAGCGATCCTTACCCTCGAGCATACTTAATCATAGTCACCATTCACTAGCTCGCATCTACTCAATTAAAACAACATTTTGAATGCAGTAACATGCCTTAGAGAATTCTCTCAATTCCTTATTGGATGTACTCTCTCAATTTTCACACAGATTTTCTGACTACACTCCCTACACTAGGTATATGTGAGAAGATTGATGTAAACATGTAGACGAACACTCACATATGTTATAACAAGGAAAGCATTTTCTGGAATTATGACAATGACATGTATATGATCTCATGAATGGAATGCCACTACTTAGACGCGAGAACCAGGGATACCATATGCTCAAACCCATTTTAAACTCCACATATTGAAACACATAACAATCAAGATAGAAGTCAAAGGGTTGCAACGGGGCTAAGGTATTGGCTAACAAGGAAAGGTAGAGGAAACAAACGTTCTTAAAGCAATAGTGAGCAGAGTAATGAATTAGGCACTTAGAATTCCCTTTAGAATGCAAGAATCAACATTGAACACCCAAGGGGGAATCGCACAAAACTTAGGGCCATATTCAAACTTTTTGGACCCTTTCTTGAACAATCAAGATTTGTGAGTTCATTCTCACTTATTTTCACTCATTTTCTTTCTTTTCTTCTTCTTTTTCTTCTTTTTCACTTTTTTTTTCTTTTTTGTTTTTTTCTTTTTCCCGTGCCTCCTTTAAGACTTTGGCACACACACACTCACAAAAATCCCTTCCCCCACACTTGCTTTCTGCACAAATGTCACTCAAAAGGAATTCCTTCCATGTCATGCTCCACTATACTTCAAGAACAAGGGTATGGAAAGTCCTATTCTAGGCTAGGTAAGGGTGATGTGGTTAACAAAGAAAATAGGCTAAACAAGGTTCAACGGGGTTTATACCTACAATACAAATGACAAGGGTGGATTCGGCTATTTGGCTATGGTGGTGACTACTAAACAACTTCAACTTGCTATTTGTTATGCTAATCAATTTCATGCTTTGAATGAAACGGGTATGAGTTCTAGTATTTGGAACTATAATGATGAAACGCATTCTAAGTAGCAACCAAGCAAAGAATAAAGAGATCATGCAACGACTTTAGAAAACAAGAATGCACAGATTAATAACTCTCCAAATAAACGTTTAGGCTCAAGTCTCTCAGGGATGTAGCGTTTGTTTGAGTTCCTTCCTTCAAGCATGTTACAAAAACTGATTTTATCCTTTGTGATTACATGTGAATTCGTAAACTATAACTACAACCAAGCATAAACCAAAGAGCAAATCAAACTTCTATCCATGTTTGTAACTCTCTTTAACAGTCATGCATTAAAAACCAAATCCTCATCATTGTGTTGGAAGGTACCCTAAGACACAAACAAACACACAAAAACAACTCTTTTTGGCTTTTTCAAAACACTTTTTTCAATTTTTTTTCAAATTTTCGGATTTTTACTTCAAAACACACCAAAACAGCTCAAAATGCACTGAAAACACTTAAAAACAGTGAGAAACAACATTAGAAGTGATAGGTGATAGAATCCCACGAATTTTGCATAAAAACACTTGTTTACCCCCCCCCCCCCCCCCACCCACACACTTAAATCAAACATTGTCTTCAATGTTTCACACAAAGACTCACATAAAAGCAAACAAATAATAAACAACTAAGCATGATAAAATAAACAGCAAGGAGAAGGGTTTAGAAACGCAAATCTGGGTTTGGAGTGGAAGTTCCATCTTCTCCTTGTCGAATACATGGGTTGCCTCCCAAGAAGGGCTTGTTTTAACGTCTTCCAGCCAGACGAATACGCCATGCTAAGCTTCACTAGTAGTACCAACGGCATGGAGGGGTACATCATCCACAACATGCTCCTCGAAATTCTCATACTAGGGCTTTAATCGATGGCCATTTGATGCGAAATATTTAAGCACACAAATTAAAACCCTCTTTTGACAATTGTAGTATATGTATAAGTAGGGATCGTTCTAAACCGGGGATTAGGAGGGATTGCTAAATCACTTGAAAGCTGACTAAAAAACGTAAAACAAAGGTTAAAACACAAAACTAGACTCAAAGAATGCAAAACTAAACACTAAAACACTAAAACAAACCAAAAGACTCAAAACAGCAACAAAACACTCAAAACTGCTTAAAAACACAATCTGGGTAGTTTTGAACACCTACACTAATTTGGACGAATTTGGGTGATAAGTTGAATCAAAACACTTAGAAACACAAACTAAGACACTTTCTAACTAAATTGAAACACTAAACTGAAGGGGGATTTAGTTTTGACGAAATTAAAACAAAGAACTGATAGAAGCATATTCATGCGACTTAAATGGCTTGTTCTCGTGCATTTACATTATGTTTCTCTACAATCGCGTTAAACGAATTCTTGGCATAAGTTTCATGCGTATTCCATAGTAACGAATGCCTCGTCGATGTTTATGATTTCCGTTGAACTAAATGATCTTTGTTGAATGTCTCTATCATGCGTATTCCATAGTTAGGGACTTTGATTAAGAATAATTTGGTTGTAATGCATATTCCATTCAATCCAACGAATCTAGGGAAATCTGAAAGTTAATTTAAGCGGACCTAATTAACTTGGAGCATTGAGTTTCATAATTTATCGAAGGACCAACTGAGAATCAATATTGTATGCAAGTGTAACATGTGTGGAGAAGAACCCCTTAGCTATTCCATCATCCATATTTTCATCACATTCATCTTTACTATCTGTTTTAAATTATAATCTGTCCGTTTAATTTAATCTCGTCCAACCACAATCACCCCCCTTATTTTGTTAAGTCTTATTCATTTGATTTGTCTTATTTTATGTTTTTGAGTATTTGGAATCTTTTAAACTTGTTTTGAGTCTTTTAGTTTGTCTTAGTGTTTTAAAAGTTAGTTTTATTTATTTGAGTCAAGTATTTAGCATCCCTAGTTAATCCCCGGTTAGAACGATCCCTACTTACATCATTACTACAATTGTCACAAATAGGGTTTAGTTTGTGTGCGTATAAATTACGCATCAAATTTTGGCGCCGTTGCCGGGGATTGGCAAAGTTGCTAATCCCTTGTCTTGAGTCTTGTTTAAATTGTTTAGTTTAGTTTATGTTTTGTTTTAATTTTTTTTTTGCACCGTGTGTATGTGTTTTTGTGCCGTGTGTGGCAATTTGTTTTCTTACTTGTGCCAAGTCTATTAAGTTGGTTACTTATCTTGTTTACTTTTGTGTGTAGGTACTAGTTTATGACCCGTAACTCACAACCTGTTCGTGAGCAAATCTCCGACTTTGACGGTGATTTCGAGAGGACTTTGAGAAGGAACAAGAAATTGCAAGAGTCTAATCCTCCTAGTCCCGAACCTGAAGTAGAAGAGGAAGCCACGGATTGGGTTAAAGAGGAAGTACCAACCATGGCCGTGGATAATCGAACCATTAAAGAGCTTTCTGCCTCAGGTGTGGCCAATGCAGCCCCTTTTTGCATTCAATACCCCGCTGCTGTCCAAGACAAGACCGATGAATTCGAATTGAAGTCAAGCTTGTTGCACCACATTCCGAAGTACCATGGGCTTTCCATGGAAGATCCCAACAAGCATCTCAAGGAGTTTGAGGTGGTTTGTTCGAGCATGACCCCCGTCAATGTGGATGAGAGTATATTGAAGATGAAGGCCTTTCCATTTTCACTTATGGACAAGGCCAAAGATTGGCTCTACGAACTAGCCCCGGGAACTGTGACTTCGTGGGAGAGTATGAAGCGTGCTTTCTTGGAGAAATTCTTCCCTACTTCGAGAGTGATTCTCCTACGGAAGAAAATTAGTGGTATTCAACAGAATCATGGTGAGACATTCCCGGCTTATTATGAGCGCTTCAAGGGCCTTGTAGCTTCATGTCCTCAACATCAAATGAAGGAGGAACTTCTCCTTCAATATTTCTATGAGGGCCTCCTTCCTATCGAACGTCAAATGCTTGATGAATCAGCGGGAGGAGCATTGGTGGACAAAACACCAAGGGATGCCAAGATTCTCATAGCTAACCGAGCGCTCAACGCTCAACAATATGAAGGAGTGGGTCAAAGGGAAGCCCCACGGCAACAAAGTGTAAATGAGGTGAGTGCTATTTCTGAAATTCAATCACAACTTGCTAATCTTACTTCTCTTGTTTCTCAGGTTGTGATTGGTCCAAAAGCACAAGAACACCAAGTTTGTGGCATGTGCTCAATTCAAGGGCATCCATCCGACAAGTGCCCTCAACTAATCGAGAATGGTGGGTGGGAATCTGCCAATGCAATTGGTTTCCAAGGACAAAATCAAAACAACCCATACTCGAACACTTACAATGTCGGATGGAGGGACCATCCAAACTTCAAATGGAGGGAGCCACAACAAGCTGCCCTACAAGGAGGATTTAGGCCAAACCCCCCTGGTTTTTATTCCAAGCCGTATGCACCCCAACAACCCCAACAACCCCAACAACCTTCGGCATCATCTCATTCAGGTACGTCCTTGGAAAGTGATCAAGCTATGCAATTACTAACCTCTATTTCGCAGGGATTGCAAAATCAAAACAACCGAATAGCAAATAACGAAAAGGAGATGATGGATATGAAGAAACAAATAGGGCAGATTTCTGAGTTCCTTGGACAGATTAGAGAGCAAGGAAAGCTTCCTAGCTCAACCACAGTCAATCCAAAGGGAGGATTCGAATCCGCCAAGGCCATCACCCTAAGGGGTGGAAAAGAAGTTGGGACCGAGCCAAACAATCCCAAATCTGCCCAGAAAGTAGATGAAGAGACGACACAACCTGAGGCAGATCACCCTAACTCGGCCAAATCAGGTAATTTAAGTTCAAATTCATGTACTTCACGTCCTAATCTGCCCAATGTACCTTTTCCTAGCAGGTTCATGCAAGAAAAAAAGGAAGAAAGCGAGAAGGACATTCTTGAAACGTTCCGGAAGGTGCAAGTGAACATACCGCTTCTCGATGCAATCAAACAGGTTCCAAAGTATGCTAAATTCCTCAAGGACCTATGCAATACAAAGAAAAGAAGGGCAAACAAAGAGGTAGTGAAGGTAAGCGAGAATGTGTCCGCTGTTTTGCAACGTAAACTGCCTACCAAGTGCAAAGACCCTGGTAGTTTCACGATTCCTTGTGTGATTGGACATAATCGTTTTGAACATGCCATGCTTGATTTAGGTGCATCCATAAATGTCATGCCTTATTCTATTTATGCATCTATGAATTTGGGTGAATTAAAACAAGATGGTGTAATTATACAATTGGCCGATCGTTCTAACGCGTATCCAAAAGGAGTTTTGGAAGATGTGCTTGTGCAGGTGAACCATTTAATTTTTCCGGCTGATTTCTACGTCCTAGACATGGAGGATTCAGCCCATTCTACATCTTTGCCGATTCTCCTTGGTAGGCCATTCATGAAGACGGCCCGAACGAAGATTGATGTATACAAAGGCACCTTGACAATGGAATTCGATGGGGAAGTGATTGATTTTAATATTTCTGAAACTATGAGATATCCCGTTGATGACCATTCTTGTTTTTCCATTGATGTTATCGATTCTTTGGCGCATGTATACCTTGAAGAATTGAACGAGGACGCCCTGGAAACAACCATCACTAAGGCCATAGAGCGCAAAAATGAAGGATTTGGGCCAATGCAAAGCCACGGCAAGGAGGAGGAATTCTTTGCAATGGGTTCTAGTGAAGAAATAATTGAGGTTGTGGCAGCCCTTGAGTCATTGCCACAACAATATGGTAAGGTTCCACTCTCACTTTCAAATTCAGTTTCCACTAAGATGCTACCTTCTGTTGTTCAGGCACCATCGCTTGAACTTAAGCCGTTGCCGGACCATTTGAAGTATGTGTTTTTGGGAAAAGGCGAAACATTGCCCGTCATCATTTCATCAAGTCTCACGGCAATGGAGGAGGAGAAGCTTGTGAGGGTGCTGCGAGAGCACAAAACGGCCATAGGGTGGACTTTGGCCGACATTAAAGGAATAAGCCCTACCACATGCATGCACCGTATACTTCTTGAGGAGGGGGCTAAACCAACTCGAGAGGCTCAGCGCCGTCTCAACCCTCCAATGATGGAAGTTGTGAAAAAGGAGATTATCAAACTTCTTGATTGTGGAGTGATTTATCCGATCTCTGATAGTCGTTGGGTGTCACCGGTGCAATGTGTTCCAAAGAAGTCCGGAGTGACAGTGGTGAAGAATGCTGAGAATGAGCTTGTGCCAACCCGCATTCAAACAGGTTGGCGAGTATGTATCGATTACCGGAAGCTAAATGCCATGACTAGGAAAGATCACTTTCCTTTGCCATTCATCGACCAGATGCTCGAAAGGTTAGCCGGTCATGCTTTTTACTGTTTTCTTGATGGATACTCTGGATATAACCAAATTGTGATAGCCCCGGATGATCAAGAGAAGACCACATTCACATGTCCCTTTGGAACATTTGCTTATCGTCGCATGCCATTTGGCTTATGCAACGCACCGGCCACTTTCCAAAGGTGTATGGTAAGTATATTTTCCGATTTTGTTGAAAAGATCATTGAGGTTTTCATGGATGATTTCAGTGTATTTGGGAGTTCATTTGATAATTGCTTGGATAATCTGACCTTAATTTTGAAACGATGTGTTGAAACTAACCTTGTCTTGAATTGGGAGAAATGTCATTTTATGGTGAAACAAGGTATAGTTTTAGGACATATTGTTTCAGAAAAAGGAATTGAAGTAGATAAATCGAAAATAGACCTTGTACGTCACTTACCCTCTCCTACTTCGGTTAGAGAGGTACGTTCGTTTCTTGGCCATGCAGGGTTCTATAGGCGTTTTATCAAGGACTTCTCCAAGATGTCCAACCCTCTTTGCCGATTGCTTCAAAAAGATGTGCCATTCAAGTTTGATGAAGAGTGTAATTCGGCATTTAACCAACTCAAGGAGAAGCTAGTCTCGGCCCCCATTATTGTACCTCCAGATTGGAGCCTTCCGTTCGAACTCATGTGCGATGCATCCGACTATGCATTAGGAGCTGTTCTAGGACAAAGAAGAGACAAGCGGCCGCATGTCATATACTATGCCTCTCGGACTCTCAATGATGCTCAATTGAACTACTCCACGACGGAAAAAGAACTTCTAGCTGTGGTTTTTGCTTTAGATAAATTCCGTTCATATTTAATTGGAACTAAAGTAATCGTTTATTCTGATCATGCAGCTTTGAGGTACTTGCTCACGAAAAAGGAAGCAAAGCCGAGGCTTATCCGATGGATGCTTCTTCTCCAAGAATTCGATATCGAAATCCGGGACAAGAAAGGAAGTGAAAACGTGGTGGCTGACCACTTGAGCCGTGTGGTGCATGAAGAGGATGCCGTGCCTATCATAGAGACATTCCCAGATGAGCAACTGATGTCCGTCAAGGTAAGTGAACCCTGGTATGCTGATTTGGTGAATTATTTGGTGTCTAAACATGTTCCTAGAGAATTACTTAAACACCAATGTGATAAATTAAAGAAAGAGGCACGGTTTTATGTGTGGGATGACCCATATTTATGGAAATATTGCCCTGACCAAGTTATACGTAGGTGTGTGCACGATTCTGAGTTTAATGCTATTCTAACCTTTTGTCACACTTATGCTTGTGGGGGACACTTTGGCACTCAAAGAACAGCACTTAAGGTGTTAGAATGTGGTTTTTATTGGCCTACCATCTTTAGGGATGCTAGAACATTTTGCATGTCTTGTGATAGATGCCAAAGAACGAGAAATATTGGTCCTAAACAGCAAATGCCGCAAACCCCCATTTTTAGTGTTGAAATCTTTGATGTTTGGGGTATTGATTTTACGGGTCCCTTTCCTTCGTCACATGGGTTTATTTATATATTGCTTGCTGTGGATTATGTGTCGAAATGGGTGGAAGCAAAAGCCACCCGAACTAATGATTCTCGAGTGGTTGCAGATTTTGTGAAAACTAACATTTTTGCAAGGTTTGGAATGCCACGAGTGCTAATCAGTGATGGAGGTTCCCATTTTTGTAATCGAACCATCGAGGCGTTGCTCAAGAAATACAATGTCACACATAAGGTGGCCACACCTTATCATCCTCAAACGAGCGGGCAAGCCGAGGTTTCGAATAGGGAAATCAAGCAGATTCTTGAGAAGACCGTGGGGCCTACAAGGAAGGATTGGAGTTTGCGCTTAAACGATGCATTGTGGGCGTATCGCACTGCCTACAAAACCCCCATTGGGATGTCACCTTTTCGGCTCATCTATGGGAAGCCATGCCATCTTCCCGTCGAACTAGAGCATCGTGCACATTGGGCCGTCAAAACGTTCAATATGGACCTTGATGCCGCAGGTTTACATAGGAAGCTTCAATTATGTGAGCTTGATGAAATCCGAAATGAAGCATATGAGAATGCCCGGATTTACAAGGAGAAAACAAAGGCATTTCATGACAAGATGATTCGTGCCAAGACGTTCTCTATTGGGCAGAAAGTGTTGTTGTTCAATTCTCGCCTTCGGTTGTTTCCGGGTAAGTTGCGTTCCAAATGGGTTGGTCCTTTTATTGTCACTAATGTTTTCCCTCATGGTGCAGTACAAATCAAAAGTTCAAGGACGCAGCAAGAATTCAAAGTGAATGGGCATCGATTGAAGCCCTATTACGAGATGTTCGAGGAGCATGTCGTGGAGGAGGTACCCCTCTATGCCGTGGAACCTAGTCAAGCTTAAACGGAGGTACTGTCCGGCTGCAAGACGTAAAAGAAAGCGCTACTTGGGAGGCAACCCATGCATTCAACAAAGGAAGACTTAGAAAGCACTCCAATTCCAGATTCCTAAAAACTCTTCTCTTTGTTGCTATTTCGTTTCTGCCTTGTTAGGTTGTTTAGTTATTGTTGTTTGTTTATTAATTGTGTGAGTCTATGATTGTAACATTGAGAAAATGTTTGATTTATTGATAGGCACTGCTAAACAAAGAAAGATGGAGCCTTCACAAAGGGCGTTCACTTGAAGCCCCACTACGAGGCGTCGAAGCAGAAGGCATAGAAGCGGGAGGCATCGGGGCAGAAGACATCGGAGCAGAAGGCATCGGAGCTAGAGCATTCCAGGCCTCAATACTTGGCCAAGCGCTGGATGAGCCAGGAAACAGGTGCCTCTGGAGATAAGCCGCAAGCCTTTGACGGTCACTGTGAATTCGACCCTCAGATTCTTGCAGTTCATCAAGCTTCCTCTTCATGCCCGACGAATAGTTATTTGCAAGCACATGCAAACTTCTATTCTCATACTTAAGCTGCTGGATCTCCTGCTTGAGACTTTCCACCTCTGCCATCAATGATTCCACCTGACGGGAGCGGGCAAGCAGGCGTTGGCCCATGTTGGACACAGAACTCGCACACTGAACACTAAGTGCGAGGGACTCTTGAACGGCCAAATCATCGGACCGTCCTGACAGCAGCCTACTATCTTTTGGAGTGAGGAGGTTCCTAGCTATTATTGTAGCTGTTGTGGCGTCCTGCATCACGGAGTCTTCACCTGTGAGAGGACCGTTAGAAGAAAAGAAAGAAGGGCGCCATACGTTACCTTGACGCGGCGCGCCCGTATCACTGCTAAGGCTCAATTCCAAGCTAAGGTTCGATGAGTTTGCCATTTTTCAAAAGTGTTCAAAGAGAAGGGATGGAGTTAAATTTCAAAGGGTCGGAGTCGATTTTCAAGAATGGGAAATCTTCAAAGTGTGTTTGTTGTGGTGATCGATAGCTCTATAAAAAGCCAAGGCGACGCGTCCACCGATTCAAGAAGCCGGAATTTCCGGCGTAATTTAGGCGACGCTTTCTCGGCTTTTCAGAAAACGCGTTCAACTTTGTCAAAAGATTTCTGACAAAGCTGAAAACACGTGGAGGCCATCATCGCAACTACACATCTTTAGCCGACAAGCGCAAAGTTCGGCGACGCTTTCTCTGCTTTTCAGAAGACGCGTGCAGCTTTGTCAAAAGGAGCCGCATCTGCACTACCACGTGTCGTTCAGAAATCGAAGGGGCGTCGTTCAGAAATCGAAGAGGCGTATTCAAAGATCGAAGAGGCGCCACTATTTCAAAAAGCCGGATTTGCGGGATCAAAATGTTTGTCGACAAGGGTAAAAAGTACCACCACTTGATATTATCTCTATATATGTCGACCTTCGTCTTTTATGGCAGGGCAAACCTGAAGAAAATGCCCACCTCTCCCTCACCTCTGAGGGCGCACTCCCAGCAAAGCCTTTCAAAATACTCAATTCTTTCTTCTTCCCCAAAGATGATACCAGATGCCTGGAGTACAGATGACCCAGGAGGAAACAGCACAACAAATACATGTGCTGATTCATTCACCGCTTCTTCAAAAGCAAAGGTATCTCATATCATCAAGGTCAAAAGCAAAAGTATCTCATATCATGCTCTTTCCCTGTCTTTTTCTTTGTCTTTGTTCTTACTCGCATGGCAAAGTAAAAGAAGCAATCAGCCGGCACTTGGAGTCAGTCTTCCGATCTGGAGCCAACTGCCTGGAATCTATTCCTGATTGCTTACCTAGCGTTGCTCTCGAGTAGTCATCTTCAACGGTTGATACACTTCCGGAGAAATGACCACTTCTGCAAAGGGGAGCGAGTAAGGCAAGTGAAAATGATACATTGAAGCATGTGGAGACAAACATAGGCTGAGTTATCCTCCAACCCTTTTCAATACGAATTGGAAAGATTGAACAAAGAAACAGACCAAAGGGGTAAGCTCAGACCTTCGGGGGAGACCAAAAGAACCATCCTGCTGCCCAGTTCAAGAAGTAGCACAAAGGAAAATCAACGGTGGGCAGAAACCAGTTCAAGAGTAAGCCTGTGGAATCACAAAGATCAAAGCCTCAATGCAATTACCAAGGAGAAGATGAAATTTACACTCTATAACCAGATTTGCGTCTGTAAACTCTTCTCTTTGTTAATTACATTATGCCATGTTTAGTATGTTTAAGTGCTTTTTGTGTATTTACTTATGCTTTGTGTGAATCTATGCTTAAAACATTGAGGACAATGTTTGATTTAAGTGTGGGGGGGTAACTAAGTATGTTGATGCAAATTCGTTGAATTTTATCACCCATAACTTCAAGTGTTGTTCCTTGCTGTTTTAAATGTTTTTAAGGTGTTTTTAAACTGTTTTAGCGTGTTTTGTTTTATAACTCCGAAAATCACATAAAAATTTGAAAAACATTTTTTTGAAAAGCCTAAAAAGAGTGTTTTGAATTGTTTTTGTGTCTTAGGGTACCTTCCAACGTTATGATAAGGATTTGGTTTGTAATTGCATGACTGTTAAAAAGAGTTATTAACATAGAGAAAAGTTTGATTTACTCTTGGTATATGCTTGGTTATGGTTATTATGTATGACTTCACATGCAATCATAAAAGAAAAATTCGTTTTAGTAACATGCTTGAAGGAAGGAACTCAAACAAACGCTACAACCCTGTGAGACTCGAGCCATTACCTTCTTTGGAGAGTTATTTTCTTTGATTCTTTGTTTTCTAAAAGTTGTTGCATGATCTCATTATTCCTTGCTTGGTTGCTACTTAGAATGCAATTGTATCATGATAGAACCAAATGCTAGAACTTATATCCGTTTCATTCAAAGCATGACATTGATTTGCATAACATATATCAAGATGAAGTTGTGTAGTTGCCACCATAACCAAATAGCCTTACTTCCCATATTTCGTATTTGTTGTAAGTTTTAACCCCGTTGAGTCTCGTTTAGCCTTTATTCTTTGTTAACCCACATTATCCTTACCTAGCCTAGTTTAGGACAATCCACACCCTTGTTCTTAAATGATAGTGAGCATGACTTAAATGAATTCCTTTTGAGTTACATTATGAAAGAAAATGAGTGTGGGGGAGAGAATGTTTTGTTCTTAAGTGTTTATGTATGTTTTGAGAGTCAAAAGAAAAAAAAAAAAAAAAAAAAAAAAAAAAAAATTGTGAAAAACATATGAAAAAGAAAAACAGAAAAGAAAAGAAAGAAAGGAAAAAGAGCTTGTTCCCCCTTGTTCAAAAGTTGAGTTTTCATTCAAAAGTGAATTCTACGTTAATTCAAATGCTTTGCTCGCTATTTCTTTAAGAACCTTTGTTTTCCATATCCCTTCTTTGTTAGCCAAACACCTTTAGCTCCGTTTCAACCCTTATGCTTCTATCTTGAGTGTTATGTGTTTCAATTTGTGGAGTTTGGAATTGATATGAGCTTATGGAATCACTGGTTCTCATTCTAAGTAGTAGCATTCCATTCATGAGATCATATCTAAACATGCTTATTAACTCCAGAAATTGCTTCCTTTGAAATACATATATGTGAGTGTTCGTTTTTATGTTCACATCAATCTTCTCACATATAACTAGTTTAGGGTGTGTAGTCAGAAAATCTGAGTGAAAACTGAGTGCATATCTTGTAAGGAATTGAGCAAATTCTCTAAGGCATGTTACTACATTCAAAACATGGTTTTAAATACTTAATTGTGAAATAGTATGTGGTGACTGTGATTAAGAATGTAATTAAGTGTGAAGATGACTAAAATCTGTGGGAATGATGATTTTTAACTTGTCATGTGCATTGGAAATCCCTGAAACGATTGTTTGGAAGGTGTAGGTTGTGTTTTACGTGTTTAGTGTCGTTTTGTTTATTTGTTTTTATTCTGTTTTGCTCAAGGACTAGCAAAAGATAAGTGTGGGGGAGTTTGATAGAAGCATATTCATGCGACTTAAATGGCTTGTTCTCGTGCATTTACGTTATGTTTCTCTAGTTATTTTAGTCCTTTATGCTTCTTTTGTGTGTTTTCAGGTTCTAAGGGCTTAGGGAGCAAGAAAGTGCATTTTGAGGCTATTTGGGGCACTTTTGGGCAAGGATTGGATAGCTTAATCATGGAGCAAAGAGGATGGACGAAATTGAAGCCTTGTATGCTCTTTGGGGACATCAAACAAAGGGCCTAGCCCAATCAAACAAATCCTTTGAGCCATGGAAAACCTCTAGCCCAATCAAACATATTATGCCATGCAAACCAACCTATTTTAGGCCCATTCTATGTACTTAAACCCTAGCCCTTTAAACTAGCCCTATTATCACTTATCACTTTCATTCACTTATCACTCACCACATATCATTCATTTATCACTTAACATATCATTCACTTATCACTTATCATACTCATAATCATCTACACATTTCAACCATTTAAACATATGCATTTCAACTCACATGCACATCCACCTCTTTCCACCTAATCCACATGCTTTCACAACCTAAAACACATGCACATGCACCACTAATCCCTTCACTTTCATGCCATCATTTTTCCCCCCCCAATGCCGTGCACTCCTTGAGCATTTCCAGTTTTTCCCCTTCTCTTTGTATTCACAAGTCACATGCATTCACTTCATCATTACACCACCACTCATTCTTTAAATCCACATGCACTTTAATCATTCAATTACCCCATTCACACACCTTTTCTTCAAACCTAACCCGTGCATTCCCTTGCATTTCCACAATCTTAATCAGCCAACACATGCACAAATCCATCCATGCCGTGGGTTCCCTTTGCTCCCCTTGTGCAATTCCAGTTTTCACATGTGTCCTAGCTGTTTTTCCATCATTCCTCCACACAAATGCTTAAACAAATAGCCATATGTTCCCTCCACTACCCCTATAAATACCCTAGCATTCATTCATTCAATTCACATCTCTCCATTTCTCACACCACAACACAAACACACACCATCTTCACATCCTGAAATTCCCTTCCTTGCCGTGGGTTTCTTTCCATTTTCTATCTTTCCTCATCCATTTCCATAAGTCCCCAATCCATTCAACACACCAACAACATCCCTTAGACCTTGTGCCATAATAACGAAGAAGAGAAGAGTGCCTAAACGTTCATACAATTCAAGTTTGAGTTGTTGGAATGTTTAGGTGTTTCTTTGATTTCAATGTTTAAATTCAATTTTCTTTGTTTTGTAATGGAAGAGAAGAGTGCCTAAACGTTCATACAATTCAAGTTTGAGTTGTTGGAATGTTTAGGTGTTTCTTTGATTTCAAAGTTATGAGGAACTAAACCCCCTTTAGCTAGGGGGTGATTCAAAATACATGTTTATGCTTGCATTATGAATTGATTACTTTTGGTTGGAATTTCATAAGTTGTGGATTCAATTTGTTTAACCGTTTGATTGATAACTTATTTATGAATGTTTATTAAGAATGCGCGCTTAATTTTCATGCATAAATATGACGCTAGAATATAAGTGAATTTCACCTAATCGTAATGAACTTATATTCACAAGTAGTGGAGGTTGCTTATAAACAATCGCGTTAAACGAATTCTTGGCATAAGTTTCATGCGTATTCCATAGTAACGAATGCCTCGTCGATGTTTATGATTTCCGTTGAACTAAATGATCTTTGTTGAATGTCTCTATCATGCGTATTCCATAGTTAGGGACTTTGATTAAGAATAATTTGGTTGTAATGCATATTCCATTCAATCCAACGAATCTAGGGAAATCTGAAAGTTAATTTAAGCGGACCTAATTAACTTGGAGCATTGAGTTTCATAATTTATCGAAAGACCAACTGAGAATCAATATTGTATGCAAGTGTAACATGTGTGGAGAAGAACCCCTTAGCTATTCCATCATCCATATTTTCATCACATTCATCTTTACTATCTGTTTTAAATTATAATCTGTCCGTTTAATTTAATCTCGTCCAACCACAATCACCCCCCTTATTTTGTTAAGTCTTATTCATTTGATTTGTCTTATTTTATGTTTTTGAGTATTTGGAATCTTTTAAACTTGTTTTGAGTCTTTTAGTTTGTCTTAGTGTTTTAAAAGTTAGTTTTATTTATTTGAGTCAAGTATTTAGCATCCCTAGTTAATCCCCGGTTAGAACGATCCCTACTTACATCATTACTACAATTGTCACAAATAGGGTTTAGTTTGTGTGCGTATAAATTACACATCAAGAACACAGAATGTAATAAAAGCAGATTGTAAATACGAATTTGATGAAAATATGGATGGAATGCTAGCTAGAAGGTTCTTCTCCACACATGTCACACTTGCACACAAGATGATTTTCAGTTGGTCTTTCGATGAATCATGAAACTCAACACCCCGGGTTAATTAGGTTCGCTTAAATTAACCTTCAAGTTCTCCTTAAGTTAATGAATTGGACGGGACAGCGCATACAACAATTCAAAACATTCTCCAAAAGTCCTTTACGTGAAAAGCACAATAAAGATACAATTAAAGATCATTAAGCAACATGAAAACTATAAGTGTTGATGAGGCATTCGTTACTATGATGAGCATGAAACTAGTGCCAAGAATTCATTTAACGCGATCGTTTATAAGCGACCTCCACTACTTGTGAATATAAGTTTGTAACTATTAAGTGAAACTAACTTATATTCTAGCATCATATTCTTGCATGAAAACTAAGCGTGCACTCTCAATAAACATACACGAATAAGTTATCAATCAAGCAGTTAAACAAATTGAATCCACAACTCATGAAATTCCAACTGAAGGTAATCAATTTATATTGCAAGCATAGACATGGTTTTGAATCACCCCCTAGCTAACTAGGGGTTTAGCCTCTCATGTTCACAGAAAGAGAAACAAAATTGAAATTAAACATTGAGAACAAAAGATTGATTACACCTAAAACGCCCAACGATTCCACTTGAATTTCTGCACGTTTAAGCTCCTCTCTCTTCTTCCCCTTGCTGCGGCACAGAGTTCTTAGGATGATTTGGATGTTATTTTGGTTTAGGAAGGGATTTAGGGTGGGATGGTGGTGCGGCAAGGCTTAGTGGTGGTGTAGGGAGGTTTGGATGGAGGTTTTGGAGTAGAAGAACGGTGGGAAGTTGAAGGGGATGCTGCGGCAAAGGATGGAAGGTGGCTGGAATGGATGGAATTTGTAGATTGAAGGTGGGAGAATGATGGTGGCTGCGGCAGAGAGGGATTAGGGTGAATGAATGATTTAAGAATGATCTAGGGTGCGGCTTAAGTTAAAATATATATAGGGTTTCCAGAAATTAAAACCCTAACTTATTTTGGTTAACTAAAAATAAGTCAAAGGCTTCTAGAATTAGGAAATCAAATCAGAAATTAAAAGGGAAGTGGCTAAAATATGCGGCTAGGGTTTTATTTTGAAAGGGGAATGTGTTTAAGTGCAGAAAATAGGACATAAATACCCCCCTTGCACGGCAAGGCATGGGGAGAAAGGGAAAGGTGCGGCAAAGGTTGGAAGGAGGTCTAGGGCCTTTGTTTTGTGTCCTAAAGTGCATACAAGGCCTTCAAAGTGGCTGGCAAATAAGGACTTTTAAGATTAGGAAAGGTTACCAAAATGGGAAACCTAGGCTTAACTTTCCTACTTCAAGTAGGAATCCTTGTTGGAGTAGGAATCCTCGTTGGAGTAGGAATCCATCTTCAATTAGGAATTCATATTTCTTCAAGTCTTCAACTCATTCATTCCTCTTTTGCTCGAAAAGACTCCAATTTGCATCTTCTTGCACACTTTGGCTTTATAATCTGAAAACACACAAAAGTGACTTTAAACACTAAAATAACTAAGGAAACACAACATAAATGCACGAGAACAAGCCAATTAAGTCGCATAAATATGCTCCTATCAAATTCCCCCACACTTAGCTTTTGCTAGTCCTCGAGCAAAACAAAACAACTAAAGAAAACAAGACGAAACAAAACAAACAAAACATAACCTAAACCTTCCAACGTTTGCCTCAGGGATTTCCAATGAAACATGACATGTCAAAGATCATTACTCACATAGCTTTTAGTCTTCCTTCCCCTCGAGCACATACTTAATCATAGTCACCATTCACTAGGTCGCATCTAATCAATTAAAACAACATTTTGAATGTAGTAACATGCCTTAGAGAATTTCCTCAATTCCTCACTGATGCGAACTAAATAAGCACACAAATTAAAACCCTCTTGTGACAATTGTAGTATATGTATAAGTAGGGATTGTTCTAAACCGGGGATTAGGAGGGATTACTAAATCACTTGGAAACTGACTCAAAAACTTAAAACAAAGGTTAAAACACTAAACTAGACTCAAAGAATGCAAAACTAAACACTTAAAACACTAAAACAAATCAAAAGACTCAAAACAGCACCAAAACACTCAAAACTGCCTTAAAAACACTTTCTGGGCAGTTTTGAGCACTTTGACTACTTTAGACGAATTTGGGAAATAAATTGATTCAAAACACTTAGAAACACAAACTAAGACACTTTCTAACTAAATTGGACACTAAAGTAAAGGGGGATTTGGTTTTGGATGAAATTAACTAAAATGGACAGATTCTAATTTAAAACAGATTGTAAAGATGACTTTGATGAAAATATGGATGGAATGCTAGCTAGAAGGTTCTTCTCCACACATGTCACACTTGCATACAATTTGATTTTCAGTTGGTCTTTCGATTAATTATGAAACTCAACACCCCGGGTTAATTAGGTCCGCTTAAATTAACCGTCAAGTTCTCCTTAAGTTAATGAATTGGATGGGTCAGCGCATACAAAATTCAAAACATTCTCCAAAAGCCCTTTACGTGAAAAGCACAATAAAGATACAATCAAAGATCATTAAGCATCATGAAAACTATAAGTGTTGACGAGGCATTCGTTACTATGATGAGCATGAAACTAGTGCCAAGAATTCATTTAACGCGATTGTTTATAAGCAACCTCCACTACTTGTGAAAATAAGTTCATAACTATTAGGTGAAACTCACTTATATTCTAGCGTCATATTCATGCATGAAAATCAAGCGTGCACTCTCAATAAACATACATAAATAAGTTATCAATCAAACAGTTAAACAAATTGAATCCACAATACATGAAATTCCAACCAAAGGTAATCAAATCATATTGCAAGCATAAACATGGTTTCGAATCACCCCCTAGCTAAATAGGGGTTTAGCCTCTCATGTTCACAGAAAGAGAAATAAAATTGAATTTAAACATAAAGAACAAAGGATTGATTACACCTAAAACGCCTAAGGAATCCACTTGAATTTCTACACGTTTAAGGTCCTCTTTCTTCTTCTCCTTGCTGCGGCAGAGATGGTGTGGGGTTGATTTGGATGATTTTCTGGTTTTGGGATGGATTTATGGAAGTGTGGTGGTGCGGCAAGGTGGTGGAATGGTGTATGAAGGTGTGGAAGGTGGCTGAAAGGGTTATGGTGGCTGCGGCAATGGTGGGAAGTGGCTGGAATGGGTGGTGAAGGCTGCGGCTGGTAGGTTTTTGGGTGATAGGATGCACGGTTTTGGGAGAGAATGGGAGAGAATGGTTGCGGCTTAGGGTGAATATGTGAATGATGGTGGCTGAATAGAATGAAGAATGAATAAAATGTGAAGGAGCTAGGGTGAATAATAGGTGCGGCTAAGATGGGAGGAGAAGAATTAGGGTGAATTGGATGGGGAATTGCGGCTGAGATGGGTTTTGAATGAATGAATGGCTACGGATTCAAGGGAGTGTATAGAAGGGTGCGGCTAGGTTGTAAAATGTGTAGGGTTTCAGAAAATAAACCCTAGCTTATTAAAATTAGATTAAAGTTAATTCAAAGGCTGCTAGAATTAGGGAATTAAATCAGAAATTAAAGGGGATGGCTTAATAGGTGCGGCTAGGATTTAGGGTATAACATAACATAAATGCATACGAGGCCTATAAAGTGGCTAGAAAATATGGACGTTTAGATTAGGAAAGGTTACCAAAACTGGAAACTTAGGGTTAACTTTCCTACTTCAAGTAGGAATCCTTGTTTGAGTAGGAATCCTCGTTTTGGTAGGAATTCATCGTTTCTTCAAGTCTTCAACTCATTCATTCCTCTTTTGCTCCAAAAGGCTCCAATTTGCATCTTCTTGCACACTTTGGCCTTATAATCTGAAAATGCACAAAAGTGACTTTAAACACTAAAATAGCTAAGGAAACACAACATAAATGCACGAGAACAAGCTAATTAAGTCGCATAAATATGCTCCTATCACTCACTAGTTATGCACTCAATTTTCACTCAGATTTTCTGACTACACACCCAACACTAGTTATATGTGAGAAGATTGATGTAAACATGAAAGACTAGTACTCACATATGATATAACAAAGAAAGCAATTTCTGGAGTAATTAAACATGTTTAGATATGATCTCATGAATGGAATGCTACTACTTAGATGCGAGAACCAGTGACACCATATGCTCATACCAAATTCAAACTCCACAAATTGAAATGCACAACACTCAAGGTAGAAGTCAAGGGTTGTAACGGGGCTTAGGGTATTGGCTAACAAGGAAAGATAGGGATAAACAAAAGTTCTTGAAGCAATAGCAAGCAAAGTAATGAAATTAAGACTTAGAATTCACTTAGAAGGTAGAAATCAACTTTTAGACATATAGGGAGGATTCAAGCAACTCTTTGGGCCTAATTCATTGTTTTGGACCCTTACTTCAACAACCAATACTTTTCAACTCTTTTTTTTTTTTTTTTTTTTTAACCATGCCTATGGCACATAAACTCACATCAATAATCCTTCCCCCACACTTATTTTCTGCAACACATTAATCAAAAGGAATTCATTTTCGGTCATGCTTACTATGCTTCAAGAACAAGGGTATGGATGGTCCTAATCTAGGCTAGGTGAGGATAATATGGGTTAACAAAGAACATGGGCTAACACGGCTCAATGGGGTTAAACTTAAACACAAAATGAGTTAAGGGCACACGGCTATTTGGCTGTGATGGTGGTCACTACACAACTTCATCTTGAATATGTGTTATGCAAATCAATAACATGCTTTGAATGAAATGGGCATGAGTTCTAGCATTTGGAACTAATTGATGAAACGCCTTCTAAGTAGTAACCAAGCAAAGAATAATGAGATCATGCAACGACTTTAGAAAACAATGATGCACAGATTATTACTCTCCAAATAAACGTTTAGGCTCAAGTCTCACAGGGATGTAGCGTTAGTTTGAGTTCATTCCTTCAAGCATGTTACAAAAACTACTTTTCCTTTGTGATTACATGTGAATTCGTAAACTATAACTACAACCAAGCGTAAACCAAAGAGTATATCAAACGTCCATCCATGTTTGTAACTTTCTTTAACCATCATGCAATTAAAAACCAAATCCTCATCATTGTGTTGGAAGGTAACCTACGACACAAACAAACACACAAAAACAACTCTTTTTGGGTTTTTCAAAACAATTTTTCAAATTTTTATGGGATTTTCGGATTTGTAAGTCAACACACACTAAAACACTCTAAAACAGCTTAAAAACACTTAAAAACAGCAAGGAACAACATTGGAAGTTATGGGTAATAAAATCCCACGAATTTGCATCAACAACACTTAGTTACCCCCCCCCCCCCCTCACACACACACACTTAAATCAAACATTGTCCTCAATGTTTCAAGCCTAAAATCACACCAAACAAAAGTAAACACACAAACAGCAACTAAGCACACTAAGCATGGCAGAATGTAAATAACAAAGAGAAGAGGCTAGGGACACAAATTTGGTTATGGAGTGTAAATGCCATCCTCTCCTTGGTGATTGCATGGATTGCCTCCCACGAAGCGCTTGCTTTAATGTCTTGCAGCCGGACGATGGTGTGCTCATTCCCCATTGGAGCCCACGGCATGCAATGGGATCTCCTCCACAACATGCTCAACAAAGTTCTCATAGTAGGGTTTCAACCTTTGGCCATTCACCTTGAATTCTTGTCCAGTTTTCAAACTTTGTATTTGGACTGCACCATGCACAAAAACGTTAGTGATAACAAATGGACCAACCCACTTAGAACGTAACTTACCGGGGAATAACAGAAGACGGGAATTAAATAACAACACTTTCTGCCCGATTGAGAAGGTTTTGCCTCTAATCATCTTGTCATGGACGGCCTTGGTCTTCTCTTTGTAAATCCGGGCATTCTCATAAGCCTCATGCCTAATCTCTTCAAGCTCTTTCAATTGTAGCTTCCTATGGGTTCCAGCCGTGTCCACATCCATATTGAAGGTCTTGACCGTCCAATGTGCCTTGTGTTCAAGCTCCACGGGTAGATGGCATGGCTTACCATAGACTAGCCGAAATGGGGACATGCCAATGGGCGTTTTGTAAGCCGTTCGATACGCCCACAATGCATCCTCCAAGCGCAAGCTCCAATCTTTTCTATTCGGCCCAACGGTCTTTTCCAAGATTTGCTTTATTTTTCGATTTGAAACTTCAGCTTGGCCACTGGTTTGGGGGTGATAAGGTGTGGAAACCTTATGCATCACGTTGTACTTCTTGAGCAACGCCGCAATGGTGCGGTTGCAAAAATGAGACCCACCATTGCTTATGAGCACTCGAGGCATCCCAAATCTAGAGAAAATGTTAGATTTTACAAAATCTACAACAACTCTAGAATCGTTAGTTCGGGTGGCTTTAGCTTCCACCCACTTTGACACATAATCAACTGCAAGTAAAATGTAAGTAAAACCAAAAGAGATAGGGAAAGGACCCATAAAATCAATACCCCAAACATCAAAGATTGGGGTTTGCGGCATTTGGTCTCTTTGGCCTAAACTTCCTGTCCTTTGACATCTATCACATGTTAAGCAAAAAGCCCTAGCATCTCTAAGCAATGTAGGCCAATAAAAACCACTTTCAAGAACCTTAAACGCTATGCGTTGTGTGCCAAAGTGTCCACCACATGCATATGTATGGCAAAAACTCAAAATGGAATTAAACTCAAATTCATGAACACAACAACGCACAATCTGATCCGGGCAGATTTTCCACAAATAAGGGTCATCCCAAACATAAAAACGTGCATCCTTTTTTAGTTTATCACGTTGGGCCTTGCTTAAGGTGTTAGGAACTTGCTTAGACACCAAAAAATTGACTAAATCGGCATACCAAGGGGTACTTACCTCAATGGACAAAAGTTGTTCATCCGGAAACGTTTCTGAAATGGGAAGGGCCTCTTCTTCATGCACCATTCGACTTAGGTGGTCAGCCACCACGTTTTCA
The DNA here is from genome assembly GCF_041283825.1 of Pyrus communis. NCBI lineage: Eukaryota > Viridiplantae > Streptophyta > Magnoliopsida > Rosales > Rosaceae > Pyrus > Pyrus communis. The sequence goes on from NC_142569.1 coordinate 25,909,585, forward strand.
CATCCCTTCTTGTCCCTAATTTCAATGTCGAATTCTTGAAGTAGGAGCATCTAACGAATGAGCCTTGGTTTGGCCTCATTTTTGGTGAGAAGATACTTCAAGGCTGCATGGTCAGTGAAAACAATTACTTTAGTACCAATTAGATATGATCTAAATTTATCTAATGCAAATACAACCGGCAAAAGTTCTTTTTCAGTTGTAGAATAATTCAATTGAGCATCATTTAAGGTGCGTGAAGCATAATAAATAACATGTGGCTGTTTGTTTTTCCTTTGGCCCAAAACAGCTCCAAGGGCATAATCCGATGCATCACACATCAATTCAAAGGGAATGGACCAATCTGGTGGAGTGATGATTGGTGCCGTGGTGAGGAGGTCCTTGAGATGGTTGAATGTTTTCTCACACGCCTCGTTGAACTCGAAAGATACTTCCTTTTGAAGGAGACGGCATAGGGGTTGTGCAATCTTGGAAAAGTCCTTGATAAATCGTCGATAGAATCCTGCATGACCAAGAAAAGAACGAACCTCTCTCACCGAAGTAGGAGAGGGTAAGTAGCGTACAAGATCTATTTTAGACTTATCAACTTCAATTCCTTTTTCAGAGATTATATGACCCAAAACAATACCTTGTTTAACCATAAAGTGGCATTTCTCCCAATTTAACACAAGGTTTGTTTCAACACAACGTTTCAAGATTAAAGTTAGATTAGCCAAACAATTATCAAAGGAATCACCAAACACACTAAAGTCATCCATGAATATCTCAATAATCCTTTCAACATAATCAGAAAATATGCTAACCATACATCTTTGAAACGTGGCAAGAGCATTGCACAAACCGAATGGCATGCGTCGATATGCAAACGTTCCAAAGGGACAAGTAAAAGTGGTCTTTTCTTGATCATCCGGGGCAATAACAATTTGATTATAACCAGAATATCCATCAAGAAAACAATAAAATGAATGACCCGCTAACCTCTCAAGCATTTGATCTAGGAATGGCAATTGGAAGTGGTCCTTCCTTATGGTGGCGTTTATCTTCCTATAATCAATGCATACACGCCAACCGGTTTGGATTCGGGTGGGCACAAGCTCATTCTCCGCATTCTCCACAACCGTCACTCCAGATTTCTTGGGAACACATTGGATAGGTGAAACCCAACGGCTATCGGAGATGGGGTAAATCACTCCACAATCAAGGAGTTTGATTATCTCATTTTTCACCACTTCCATCATCGGAGGGTTGAGACGGCGTTGAGCCTCTCTAGTTGGTTTGGCCCCCTCCTCAAGAAATATGTGATGCATACATGTTGTGGGACTAATACCTTTGATATCGGCCAAGGTCCAACCTAGGGCAGATTTGAACTCCTTCAAAACATGCACTAGTTTCTTTTCTTCTCGTGCCGTGAGTGATGAAGAAATAATGGCAGGTAAGGTCTCATTTTCCCCCAAGAAAATGTACTTCAAATGGCTAGGTAATGGTTTGAGATCAAGGGTAGGTGCCTAAATTTTGGATGGAAGCAACTTGTTAGTCGAAATGGGAATTGACTCAAAGTTAGAAGACTTACCATCGTGCTTAGGCAATGACTCAAGGGCAGCAACCAACTCAATGAATTCCTCCCTAGGAGGCACGGCATACAATGGGGCATGTGTGCCATGGGTTAGCAAAAGTTCCCCTCCCTTGGTTTTGAGTTCCATGCTTCTTGTAATGACATTTTCAAGTGCATCGGCGTTCAACTCTTCAAAGTATCCCTGCGCCAAAGAGTCAATTATATCAATAGAGAAACATGAATGATCCTCACTAGGATACTTAATAGAATCAGAGAGATTAAAATTAACAACTTCCCCATCAAATTCCATGGACAAAGTTCCATTAAACACATCAATCTTCGTCCGAGCCGTCTTCATGAATGGCCGTCCAAGGAAGATTGGCAACGAAGGGGCATGGTCAGATTCATCCATCTCGAGCACATAGAAGTCCGCCAGAAAGATTAAATGATTGACCTGCACTAACACATCTTCCAAAACTCCCTTTGGATAGGCATTAGATCTATCGGCCAATTGTATGATCACACCATCATTTTTCAATACTCCTAGGTTCATAGATGCATAAATTGAATATGACATGACATTTATAGAGGCACCTTGGTCTAGCATGGCAGATTCAAAACGAGTGTTACCTATGACACAAGGAATGGTAAAACTACCTGAATCTTTGCATTTGGGGGGTAGTTTGCGTTGCAAGATGGCCGAGACATTTTCACCTACCTTTACCACCTCTTTGGTCGACATCCTCTTCCTAGTGGTGCAAAGCTCCTTTAAAAACTTGGCGTACCTCGGGACTTGCTTGATTGCATCCAAGAGGGGTATGTTAACTTGAACTTTCCGAAATGTCTTAAGGATGTCCTTCTCGGCTTCTTCTTTCTTTGTTTGCATGAACCTACTAGGAAAAGGCACATTTGAAGGAAAAACATTAGTAAGAACCGAATTTGACACATTCTTACCCTTTTGGGACAAATTGGACAGTTTGGGATCACTAGGAACTTGCGGCAAAGGTGGAAACACCTTTGCCGTGGGTTGGCTTGCTTCCTCCTCCTCAATTTTCAGTTTTTCATCCTCTTTGGGACCTATTGGTAATGGTATAGGACCTGCCCCAACTTCTTTTCCACTTCTCAAGAGTATGGCCTTTGCACTTTCGAAGCCTCCCTTTGGGTTTGGAATGGTAGAACTAGGAAGTTGGCCTTGGTCACGAAACTTCCCTACAAAATCTGCAATCTGCCCAATTTGTTTCTCGAATTGATCCACCCTCTTGTCTTGGTTTTGCATGGCTTTGGCTTGATTCTCTTGCCCCTGAGACAAATTAGTTAGTAACTTAAGAAGTGTATCATTGTCTAGGGCTGTACCTAAGGCATTTGGGGCAGATTGTTGTGGAGCATGTGTGGGTGCGTATGGCTTAGTGAAGAAACCCGGGGGTTGTTGTCTAAAGCCTCCTTGTTGTGGTGGTTGTTGGGGCTCCCTCCACTTGAAGTTTGGATGGTCTCTCCAACCTGGATTATATGTGTTAGAATATGGATCGTTCTTTGGTTGGTTTTGGCCTTGAAATCCAATTGCATTTGCGCTTTCCCATCCACCATTTTCAATTAGTTGTGGGCACTTCTCAGAAGCATGTCATTGGATAGAACACACTCCGCATACAACTGGTCCATGCATCTTCATTCCTTCGGCCATCTGAGACACAATGGAAGTAAGATTAGCTAATTGTGAATGAATGTCGGGTGTGGAACTTACCTCATGAACTTGCTGCCGTGGGTGTCCTCTTTGGCCTACTCCTTCGTATTGTTGAGCGTTCAATGCTCGATTAGCAATTAAGACCTTGGCAGCCATGGGTGTCTTGTCCACCAATGCTCCACCCGCCGAGGCATCGAGCATTTGACGTTCAATTGGTAGGAGCCCCTCGTAGAAGTATTGTAGAAGTAACTCTTCCTTCATCTGATGCTGTGGACAAGAAGCAACAAGTGATTTAAAACGTTCATAATATGTAGGAAGGATGATTCGAGAAGTTGGGAAAAACTTCTCCAGAAATGCCCTCTTCATACTCTCCCATGATGTGACGGTTCCGGGAGCTAATTCATACAACCAATCTTTGGCTTTGTCCATTAAAGAGAATGGAAAAGCCTTTATCTTCAAAATACTTCCATCGACGTTGACAGGAGTCATGCTTGAACACACCACTTCGAATTCCTTCAAATGCTTGTTCGGATCCTCCATGGACAACCCATGGTATTTGGAATATGGTGGAGCAAACTTGACTTCAACTCGAACTCTTCGGTCTTCCCTTGGGCAGGTGTGGGATATTGGATACACAAAGGTGTGGCATTATCCAATCCCGAAGCAGAAAGCTCCTTGAGTGTCCGGTTGTCCACGGCCATGCCTTGTGTTTCTTAAAAAATCCTTGCCGTGGCTTCTTCTTCCTCTTCTAGGACTTGTTCTTCAAGGTCAGGTTCCGGGCTTGGTGGATTTGATTCATGTTGCTTCCTCTTTCGTCTCAAAGTCCTCTCGAAATCGCTGTCAAAGTCCAAGATATGCTCACGAATCGGTTGAGAACTCCGAGTCATACACTAATACCTAAAACAAGAAAAACAAAACAAGGTCAGAAACTGTAACAAACTAAAATAAACAGAAAGTAAACAATCCAAGGGATTAGCAAAGTTGCTAATCCCCGGCAACGGCGCCAAAAATTTGATGCGAAATATTTAAGCACACAAATTAAAACCCTCTTTTGACAATTGTAGTATATGTATAAGTAGGGATCGTTCTAAACCGGGGATTAGGAGGGATTGCTAAATCACTTGAAAGCTGACTCAAAAACGTAAAACAAAGGTTAAAACACTAAACTAGACTCAAAGAATGAAAAACTAAACACTAAAACACTAAAGCAAACCAAAAGACTCAAAACAGCAACAAAACACTCAAAACTGCCTTAAAAACACAATCTGGGCAGTTTTGAACACCTACACTAATTTGGACGAATTTGGGTGATAAATTGAATCAAAACACTTAGAAACACAAACTAAGACACTTTCTAACTAAATTGAAACACTAAAGTGAAGGGGGATTTATGACACACCCCGACCGAGATCGGAGCGTGCTGGCCGTCACACAAAGGTGACGTAGCCATGTGCACGTGCAGAAGCTAGTAAAGTAGTAATATAAAAGTACGAATAATTAAAAACTAGCATACAAGGTACTAAAACAAGTGCTAGTAAGTGAGATACAATTTCAGAGCAGGTCTATAGCAGCCCAAACGAAAACGACAACAGTAGTACGCTCGAAGGCGACCCTACAATGGGGAGTGTCTGTCAGAAACGCCGGAAAGCCCTCAAGGGAAACCACCGCAACGGCTAAGCAACTAGAACCTGGAGGGGTGCAAAACAAAAGCGTGAGTGAGCAAAAACAAAGCTTTCGAAAACCATTTATAAAACACTTACTAACCCCTCGCCGTAAAACCTGTATACTTCCCAGAAAATATATATACATAATACCTATGCCAAATATGCTCAAGGTATATCAATCATGCTCGATAATATGCCATGCCGAAATCTCATAACGATAAGCAAGTGCCCAGGTATAAACATAATCAATATCATGTAATCTGGCAGCCGGAGTCACCTAACGTGACCTGTACGGCTACATCTAGAGCTCAAATCTCAATCTCAATATCTAAACCTGCCCACGAGTCGGAACCACCTAAAGTGGTCTGTACGACAGGCCTGGGTGTAACATATATATACGCTCTAGTGCTACGATCACGTGAAGGCTGTGCGAATAATCGCGGGTCACCTACGAGTCGGAACCACCTAAAGTGGTCTGTACGACAGGCCTATGCACCTAACTTGGATCCAAGCTGAGCATGTGGTGCGGGAGGTGAACATCACGTGAAGGACTGTGCCCTACTCTGGGCGGGACCACTAACACCGGGGGTGCAGGTTATGAGCTCTCTAAGCATCTCTAACCACTACTGAAATATAAACGTGAATAATACTTACCTGGCACTTACCTGCACGTCCACAGCACCAATATGCATATATATGTATGCCACTACTAATGTGTGCAATGATGCATAAACGATAATAATAACATGCATGGCATAAGGCAAATAACCCTTTTTAAATCAATTTCTGGGAATATAAATGTATATAGGTATATACGGAAAACAAAAGCCCACTCACTGGTATGTAGAAGGGTCGTAGCCCCCCTGCCTCGCGTGTGCACGCTCGTCCTCGGGGTACGTGTCACCTAAATGCGAAACAACTATAAAAACGTTAACTTTAAAGCACATAACTAACTTCTCGTAATAACTTCTCATACATTGCTCAAAATGGACAAATGAATATACCCACGTGCTCTACACAACCTCAGGATCACAACCATATTTTTAAAATAATTTTCCTCCGCCGCACGCGCCCCCACGCGCCGGCCAAGGCACGGACCTACGCGCCCCCCACGCGCGGCCACGTGCCATGCACACTGACGGTGTCAATAGACGCCATCAGGAATATTCCGTTAAAACCCCGGAATATTCCGTTAAAACTAACCGTTTCCGTTAACAGCGTCAGGAATATTCCGTCAGAATTGATGGAATATTCCGTCGCCTTCTTCATTCGATCGCCGGCGCCGGAACTGGGAAAACCTGCAACTTGGGTTTTCTCGCTCATTTTTCCACCATTCTTCACGTTTCTTGCACCAAAATAAAGCCCTAAACTAGTAGAACACAACCATACACAATTTAAGGCCTAAAACTCACTAGATTATACCTGTGCAAATTCTCCAAAACTGGCCAACTTAGAACAGGACGATCCCGACGTCCAAATTCGTCCAACGAGCTACTCCGACGCTCCTTAGGACCTCACCAACACACCTACTCTGACGCTCCAAAAACTAAGTAAATTAATGTTGCATGAACAGTACTCAAATCGGAGTTTAAGAAATCGACGTGAAAACGTCGATGTTCTTACCTGAAAAGGGTATCACTGGACTCCTCACAGCCTCACCAACTCAATGGTGTCCTTGGTTCCCTCGATCTGTCGAGGTTTGAGGGATTGTGTGAGTGTCCGTACGTTTTTTTTTTTAAGAAGAAGAAGAATAGAGGACTCGGGGGGAGAGGGAGAGAGAGATTGACAGAGGGTGAGGGAGAGTTAGACAATGTGTGTGTGTGTGTGTGGCCCTAAGCTTGCCAACACCACACAAAACAACCAAAAACAATAATACGAAAACAAGCTAGGGGTAAAAGGGTCATTTCATGTGCACGTTTCCAATATTTTCGGGACGGGATGTCACAACCTTCCCACCTTAATAGAATTTCGTCCCGAAATTCAAACAACCAAGTAACAACCCCTAGTGGTCAAAGAACAAACGAGGATACAAATCCCTCATCCGGTCTTCTGTCTCCCACGTAGCTTCCTCAACTGAATGATTCCTCCACAAAACTTTCACCAAATTCACCGTCTTGTTCCTCAGAACCTTCTCTTTCCAATCAATGATCGTCACCGGTTCCTCGTCATACGTAAAATCTGGATTAATCTCTAACGGTTGAGGAGGTATCACGTGAGATGGATTAGCAACATAGTGTCGGAGCATAGACACGTGAAAAAAATTATGCACTCTAGCCAACTCCGGAGGTAACTCCAACCTGTAAGCTACCTCACCAACTCGTTCTGTGACCACGTATGGTCCGATGTACCTGGGACTCAACTTCCCCTTCTTTCCGAACCGCACAACACCTCTCCACGGTGAAAGCTTCAGAAATACCCAATCTCCGACCTCATATGTTCTGTCCGTAGCATGCCGATCCGCTAGACTCTTCTGCCTGTCCTGAGCTGCTTTCAGGTTAGACTTGATCACCTGAACATTCTGAGTAGTCTCCCCGACAATCTCTGGACCCACTAAAACTCTCTCGCCAACCTTTGACCAACATAATGGTGTGCGACAAGCTCTGCCATACAAGGCCTCAAATGGCGCCATGCCAATGCTCGAATGAAAACTGTTGTTGTAAGCAAATTCCATCAAATCTAACCGCTGGTGCCAAGCATCACCAAACTGCAACACCGAAGCTCTCAGCATATCCTCCAAGGTCTGAATAGTTCTCTCTGACTGTCCGTCTGTCTGTGGATGATACGCTGTACTGTAAAGTAATCTCGTGCCCAAAGCTTCCTGGAAAGCTACCCAAAACTTCGATGTAAAACGTGGATCTCGATCCGAAACAATACTCACGGGGACACCATCATACTTCACAACCTTCGAGATAAACAACTCCGCTAACCGGCTCAAAGAATACTTCTCTCTTACCGGAATAAAATGAGCCGACTTAGTGAGTCGATCAACGATCACCCAAATGCCGTCAAAGCCATTTTGTGTACGCGGCAACTTGTACACAAAATCCATGGTGATATTTTCCCATTTCCACTCCGGAACGGGAAGTGGTTGTAACAACCCAAACGGCTTCTTCCTCTCTGCTTTAACTTGCTGACAAACAGCACACCTGCTCACATACTCGGCTATCTCCCTCTTCATACCGGGCCAATAATAAAATGGCCGAATGGTATGATACATTTTAGTAGCTCCTGGATGCATGGCATAAGCCGAGATATGTGCTTCATCGAGAATTTCTTTCTTCAACTCCACACTATTAGGCACGAACATTCTAACTTCTAGCATCAACATGCCATCCGAATCACGAACTCTGAGGTCTCGCCTCCTTCCTTGCTCTCGAGCTTGAAATAGTTCTTGAGTCTCCTGATCAGCTACCTGGGCTTCAAGCACCCGATCAACAAGTATCGGTCTAACTTGAAAATTAGCAAGTAGCGCCACATCTCGATCTTCGGCTCCTAGCCTTACTCCCGTAGCACGCAAGTCCACCAAAAGAGGAGCACGACTAGCGTACAACGCATTAATACGGCCCTGTGACTTCCTGCTAAGTGCATCAGCCACTACGTTCGCACGACCAGGATGATAATCAATCGTGCAATCGTAATCGCTGAGCAACTCCAACCACCTCCGCTGACGAAGATTAAGTTCCTTCTGAGTAAAGAGATACTGGAGACTCTTGTGATCTGTAAAGATCCTGCACTTCTCTCCGTAAAGATAGTGCCTCCACAACTTCAACGCAAAAATGATAGCAGCCAACTCCAAATCATGTGTAGGGTAATTCGACTCATGAGGTTTCAACTGCCGCGAAGCATAAGCAATCACCCTACCATGCTGCATCAACACACATCCCAGACCATTCAAGGAAGCATCGCTATACACCTCGAAATCACCACTATCGTCTGGGAGTGCCAAAACAGGTGCATGAGTGAGACAATGCTTCAACTGCTGGAAACTCTGCTCACACCTATCATCCCACTCAAATTTAACATCCTTCCTCGTTAATCTCGTCAGTGGCAAGGCAATTACCGAAAAATCCTTAACGAATCTCCGATAATACCCTGCCAAACCAAGGAAACTTCTCACCTCGGTGACGGTTCGTGGTTGCTCCCAACTCTCTACAGCTGCAACCTTCTGAGGGTCAACCAGAATACCCTGCGCAGAAATGATGTGTCCCAAAAACGCAACTTGGTCTAACCAGAACTGGCACTTGCTAAACTTAGCATACAACTGGTGTTCCCTCAACCTCTTCAACACCAAAGTAAGATGTCGAACATGCTCCGCTTTCGACTTAGAATACACCAGAATATCGTCGATGAAGACAATAACAAATCTATCCAAGTAGGGCTGGAACACCCGATTCATCAAATCCATGAAGGCGGCTGGTGCATTCGTCAACCCAAATGGCATAACCAGAAACTCGTAATGACCGTAACAAGTCCTGAACGCCGTCTTAGGGACATCATCCCTACTGATCTTCAGCTGATAGTAACCAGACCTCAAGTCTATCTTAGAAAACACACAAGCACCTCTCAGCTGATCGAGCAAATCATCGATACGCGGCAACGGATACCGGTTTTTAATCGTCACCCGATTGAGTTGCCTGTAGTCGATGCACAGCCTCAAAGTTCCATCCTTCTTCCTCACAAACAACACTGGAGCGCCCCAAGGCGAAGTACTAGGCTGGATAAATCCCTTATCCACTAACTCCTGCAGTTGAACTTTCAATTCCCTTAACTCCGCGGAAGCCATACGATAAGGAGTTAAAGAAATAGGATTAGTACCTGGAAGCAACTCAATAATGAACTCCACGTCTCGGTCTGGGGGTAAACCAGGTAAATCCTCGGGGAATACATCAGGGAAATGTCTGACCACCCTCACATCCTCAACTCTGTTAGGAACAGCTTCATCTAGCACCACGTGAGCCAGATACCCCTGACAACCCTTAGTTAACAACTTTTTCGCTCTGCTCACCCACAAAAGTAACCACAGGTAGTCCAGGTCGGTGAAACGTAACTACTTTCCCGTAACAGTCAATGTTGGCACGATAGAAATGTAACCAATCCGTGCCCAGAATCACATCAAAGTCCACAATATCTAACGGGATAAGATCGGCTGACAGAGCCACACCCTCTACGATCACCGGACATCCTGGGTACACACAATCTACAACACAACTCTCTCCTCTAGGCATAACAAACTCTAAATCATACCCTAGAGGTGTGGGGCGAGGTTGCGTCACTTGAGCAAACGTATGAGAAATTACGGAATGTCTAGCTCCACAATCAATTAAGACTCTAGCAAAACAACCAAGAATGTTCAACGTACCCATAATCAAGTCTGGGTTATTCTGAGCGTCCTGCAGAGAAATATTGTGAAGACGCCCCTGTCCCTGCTGATGCCCGCCGCGGCCTCTGCTCGCTTGAACGCCGCGTCCCTGAGCACCACGCCCCTGACTGGGCTGGCCCGATTGTCTCGAAGATCCTGCACTGCTAGTGGCAATCTCCCCCTGCTGATACTGTCCTCCCTGATACCACTGAGAACCACCCGCTGGAGCTGGAGGATACGGCATATAGCCGCCTGAATACTGGGGATAGCCACCCTGGGAATAGGGATCCTGAGGGTGCTGATACTGCCCTGGAGCATAAGGGACAGCATCACCCTGATAGTGGTAAGCACCACCTCGACCCGTCTGGCCGTAACTACTAGGACCCTGGATCTGCTGGAGTGGTGCAGGTGGTGGCATAAAGGTCTGCTGTGGTTTCTGCTGCTGCTGACCCTGGGGACAATTCGCCGCTCTATGTCCCAGCTGTCCACACGTGAAGCAACCACTGCTACCACGTCTACACTCACCGAAATGCCGGTTGTTACACTGATGCGTGATTTATACGCACACAAACTAAACCCTATTTGTGACAATTGTAGTAATGATGTAAGTAGGGATCGTTCTAACCGGGGATTAACTAGGGATGCTAAATACTTTACTCAAATAAATAAAACTAACTTTTAAAACACTAAGACAAACTAAAAGACTCAAAACAAGTTTAAAAGACTCCAAATACTCAAAAACATAAAATAAGACAAATCAAATGAATAAGACTTAACAAAATAAGGGGGGTGATTGTGGTTGGACGAGATTAAATTAAACGGACAGATTATAATTTAAAACAGATAGTAAAGATAAATGTGATGAAAATATGGATGATGGAATAGCTAAGGGGTTCTTCTCCACACATGTTACACTTGCAGATAAGATTGATTTTCGGTTGGTCTTTCGATAAATTATGAAACTCAATGCTCCAAGTTAATTAGGTCCGCTTAAATTAACTTTCAGATTTCCCTAGATTTATTGGATTGAATGGAATACGCATTACAACCAAATTATTCTTAATCAAAGTCCCTAACTATGAAATACGCATGATAGAGACATTCAACAAAGATCATTAAGTTCAACGGAAATCATAAACATCGACGAGGCATTCGTTACTATGGAATACGCATGAAACTTATGCCAAGAATTCGTTTAACGCGATTGTTTATAAGCAACCTCCACTACTTGTGAATATAAGTTCATTACGATTAGGTGAAATTCACTTATATTCTAGCGTCATATTTATGCATGAAAATTAAGCGCGCATTCTTAATAAACATTCATAAATAAGTTATCAATCAAACGGTTAAACAAATTGAATCCACAACTTATGAAATTCCAACCAAAAGTAATCAATTCATAATGCAAGCATAAACATGTATTTTGAATCACCCCCTAGCTAAAGGGGGTTTAGTTCCTCATAACTTTGAAATCAAAGAAACACCTAAACATTCCAACAACTCAAACTTGAATTGTATGAACATTTAGGCACTCTTCTCTTCCATTACAAAACAAAGAAAATTGAATTTAAACATTGAAATCAAAGAAACACCTAAACATTCCAACAACTCAAACTTGAATTGTATGAACGTTTAGGCACTCTTCTCTTCTTCGTTATTAGGGCACAAGGTCTAAGGGATGTTGTTGGTGTGTTGAATGGATTGGGGACTTATGGAAATGGATGAGGAAAGATAGAAAATGGAAAGAAACCCACGGCAAGGAAGGGAATTTCAGGATGTGAAGATGGTGTGTGTTTGTGTTGTGGTGTGAGAAATGGAGAGATGTGAATTCAATGGGGAGTGAATCAATGCTAGGGTATTTATAGGGGTAGTGGAGGGAACATATGGCTGTTTGTTTAAGCATTTGTGTGGAGGAATGATGGAAAAACAGCTAGGACACATGTGAAAACTGGAATTGCACAAGGGGAGCAAAGGGAACCCACGGCATGGATGGATTTGTGCATGTGTTGGCTGATTAAGATTGTGGAAATGCAAGGGAATGCACGGGTTAGGTTTGAAGAAAAGGTGTGTGAATGGGGTAATTGAATGATTAAAGTGCATGTGGATTTAAAGAATGAGTGGTGGTGTAATGATGAAGTGAATGCATGTGACTTGTGAATACAAAGAGAAGGGGAAAAACTGGAAATGCTCAAGGAGTGCACGGCATTGGGGGGGGAAAAATGATGGCATGACAGTGAAGGGATTAGTGGTGCATGTGCATGTGTTTTAGGTTGTGAAAGCATGTGGATTAGGTGGAAAGAGGTGGATGTGCATGTGAGTTGAAATGCATACGTTTAAATGGTTGAAATGTGTAGATGATTATGAGTATGATAAGTGATAAGTGAATGATATGTTAAGTGATAAATGAATGATATGTGGTGAGTGATAAGTGAATGAAAGTGATAAGTGATAATAGGGCTAGTTTAAAGGGCTAGGGTTTAAGTACATAGAATGGGCCTAAAATAGGTTGGTTTGCATGGCATAATATGTTTGATTGGGCTAGAGGTTTTCCATGGCTCAAAGGATTTGTTTGATTGGGCTAGGCCCTTTGTTTGATGTCCCCAAAGAGCATACAAGGCTTCAATTTCGTCCATCCTCTTTGCTCCATGATTAAGCTATCCAATCCTTGCCCAAAAGTGCCCCAAATAGCCTCAAAATGCACTTTCTTGCTCCCTAAGCCCTTAGAACCTGAAAACACACAAAAGAAGAATAAAGGACTAAAATAACTAGAGAAACATAACGTAAATGCACGAGAACAAGCCATTTAAGTCGCATGAATATGCTTCTATCAAACTCCCCACACTTATCTTTTGCTAGTCCTCGAGCAAAACAGAATAAAAACAAATAAAAAAAACGACACTAAACACGTAAAACACAACCTACACCTTCCAAACAATCGTTTCAGGGATTTCCAATGCACATGACAAGTTAAAAATCATCATTCCCACAGATTTTAGTCATCTTCACACTTAATTACATTCTTAATCACAGTCACCACATACTATTTCACAATTAAGTATTTAAAACCATGTTTTGAATGTAGTAACATGCCTTAGAGAATTTGCTCAATTCCTTACAAGATATGCACTCAGTTTTCACTCAGATTTTCTGACTACACACCCTAAACTAGTTATATGTGAGAAAATTGATGTGAACATAAAAACGAACACTCACATATATGTATTTCAAAGGAAGCAATTTCTGGAGTTAATAAGCATGTTTAGATATGATCTCATGAATGGAATGTTACTACTTAGAATGAGAACCAGTGATTCCATAAGCTCATATCAATTCCAAACTCCACAAATTGAAACACATAACACTCAAGATAGAAGCATAAGGGTTGAAACGGAGCTAAAGGTGTTTGGCTAACAAAGAAGGGATATGGAAAACAAAGGTTCTTAAAGAAATAGCGAGCAAAGCATTTGAATTAACGTAGAATTCACTTTTGAATGAAAACTCAACTTTTGAACAAGGGGGAACAAGCTCTTTTTCCTTTCTTTCTTTTCTTTTCTGTTTTTCTTTTTCATATGTTTTTCACAATTTTTTTTTTTTTTTTTTTTTTTTTTTTTTTTTTTTTTTTTTTTCTTTTGACTCTCAAAACATACATAAACACTTAAGAACAAAACATTCTCTCCCCCACACTCATTTTCTTTCATAATGTAACTCAAAAGGAATTCATTTAAGTCATGCTCACTATCATTTAAGAACAAGGGTGTGGATTGTCCTAAACTAGGCTAGGTAAGGATAATGTGGGTTAACAAAGAATAAAGGCTAAACGAGGCTCAACGGGGTTAAAACTTACAACAAATACGAAATATGGGAAGTAAGGCTATTTGGTTATGGTGGCAACTACACAACTTCATCTTGATATATATTATGCAAATCAATGTCATGCTTTGAATGAAACGGATATAAGTTCTAGCATTTAGTTCTATCATGATACAATTGCATTCTAAGTAGCAACCAAGCAAGGAATAATGAGATCATGCAACAACTTTTAGAAAACAAAGAATCACAGAAAATAACTCTCCAAAGAAGGTAATGGCTCGAGTCTCACAGGGTTGTAGCGTTTGTTTGAGTTCCTTCCTTCAAGCATGTTACTAAAACAAATTTTTCTTTTATGATTGCATGTGAAGTCATACATTATAACCATAACCAAGCATATACCAAGAGTAAATCAAACTTTTCTCTATGTTAATAACTCTTTTTAACAGTCATGCAATTACAAACCAAATCCTTATCATAACGTTGGAAGGTACCCTAAGACACAAAAACAACTCAAAACACTCTTTTTAGGCTTTTCAAAAAAAATGTTTTTCAAATTTTTATGTGATTTTCGGAGTTATAAAACAAAACACACTAAAACACTCTAAAACAACTTAAAAACACCTTAAAACAGCGAGGAACAACATTTGAAGTTATGGGTGATAAAATCCCACGAATTTGCATTAACAACATTAGTTACCCCCCCCATACTTAAATCAAACATTGTCCTCAATGTTTTAAGCATAGATTCACACAAAACATAAGTAAACACACAAAAAGCACTTAAACATACTAAACATGGCATAATGTAAATAACAAAGAGAAGAGTTTAGGGACGCAAATCTGGTTGTGGAATGTAAATTCCATCTTCTCCTTGGTGATTGCATTGATGCTTGATTTTTGTGATTCCACAGGCTTATTCTTGAACTGGTTTCCGCCCATCGTTGATTTTCCTTTGTGCTACTGGGCTGGAGGATTCTTTTGGTCTTCCCCGAAGGTCTGAGCTTTCCCCTTTGGTCTGTTTCTTTGTTCAATCTTTCCAATTCGTAATGAAAAGGGTTGGAGGATAACTCAGCCTATGTTTGTCTCCACATCCTTCAATGTATCATTTTCACTTGCCTTACTCGCTCCCCTTTGCAGAAGTGGTCCCTTCTCCGGAAGTGTATCAACCGTTGAAGATGACTACTCGAGAGCAACGCTAGGTAAGCAATCAGGAATAGATTCCAGGCAGTTGGCTCCAGAACGGAAGACTGACTCCAAGTGCCGGCTGATTGCTTCTTTTACTTTGCCATGCGAGTAAGAACAAGGACAAAGAAAAAGACAGGGAAAGAGCATGATATGAGATACTTTTGCTTTTGACCTTGATGATATGAGATACCTTTGCTTTTGAAGAAGCGGTGAATGAATCAGGACATGTATTTGTTGTGCTGTTTCCTCCTGGGTCATCTGTACTCCAGACATCTGGTATCATCTTTGGCGAAGAAGAAAGAATTGAGTATTTCGAAAGGCTTTGCTGGGAGTGCGCCCTCAGAGGTGAGGGAGAGTTGGGCATTTTCTTCAGGTTTGCCCTGCCATAAAATACGAAGGTCGACATATATAGAGATAATAGCAAGTGGTGGTACTTTTTACCTTTGTCGACAAACGTTTTGATCCCGCAACTCCGGCTTTTTGAAATAGTGGCGCCTCTTCGATCTTTGAATACGCCTCTTCGATTTTTGAGCAGGCGCCCCTTCGATTTCTGAACGACACGTGGTAGTGCAGATGCGGCTCCTTTTGACAAAGCTGCACGCGTCTTCTGAAAAGCAGAGAAAGCGTCGCCGAACTTTGCGCTTGTCGGCTAAAGATGTGTAGTTGCGATGATGGCGTCCACGTGTTTTCAGCTTTGTCAGAAATCTTTTGACAAAGTTGAACGCGTTTTCTGAAAAGCCGAGAAAGCGTCGCCTAAATTACGCCGGAAATTCCGGCTTCTTGAATCGGTGGACGCGTCGCCTTGGCTTTTTATAGAGCTATCGATCACCACAACAAACACACTCTGAAGATTTCCCATTCTTGAAAATCGACTCCGACCCTTTGAAATTTAACTTCATCCCTTCTCTTTGAACACTTTTGAAAAATGGCAAACTCATCGAACCTTAGCTTGGAATTGAGCCTTAGCAGTGATACGGGCACGCCGCGTCAAGGTAACGTATGGCGCCCTTCTTTCTTTTCTTCTAACGGTCCTCTCACAGGTGAAGACTCCGTGATGCAGGACGCCACAGCAGCTACAATAGTAGCTATGAACCTCCTCACTCCAAAAGATAGTAGGCTGCTGTCAGGACGGTCCGATGAGTTGGCCGTTCAAGAGTCCCTCGCACTTAGTGTTCAGTGTGCGAGTTCTGTGTCCAACATGGGCCAACGCCTGCTTGCCCGCTCCCGTCAGGTGGAATCATTGATGGCAGAGGTGGAAAGTCTCAAGTAGGAGATCCAGCAGCTTAAGTATGAGAATAGAAGTTTGCATGTGGTTGCAAATAACTATTCGTCGGGCATGAAGAGGAAGCTTGATGAACTGCAAGAATCTAAGGGTCGAATTCACAGTGACCGTCAAAGGCTTGCGGCTTATCTCCAGAGGCACCTGTTTCCTGGGTCATCCAGCGCTTGGCCAAGTATTGAGGCCTGGAATGCTCTAGCTCCGATGCCTTCTGCTCCGATGTCTTCTGCCCCGATGTCTTCTGCCCCGATGCCTCCCGCTTCTATGCCTTCTACTTCGACGCCTCGCAGTGGGGCTTCAAGTAAACGCCCTTTGTGAAGGCTCCATCTTTCTTTGTTTAGCAGTGCCTATCAATAAATCAAACATTTTCTCATTGTTACAATCATAGACTCACACAATTAATAAACAAACAACAATAACTAAACAACCTAACAAGGCAGAAACGAAATAGCAACAAAGAGAAGAGTTTTTAGGAATCTGGAATTGGAGTGCTTTCTAAGTCTTCCTTTGTTGAATGCATGGGTTGCCTCCCAAGTAGCGCTTTCTTTTACGTTTTGCAGCCGGACGGTACCTCCGTTTAAGCTTGACTAGGTTCCACGGCATGGAGGGGTACCTCCTCCACGACATGCTCCTCGAACATCTCGTAATAGGGCTTCAATCGATGCCCATTCACTTTGAATTCTTGCTGCGTCCTTGAACTTTTGATTTGTACTGCACCATGAGGGAAAACATTAGTGACAATAAAAGGACCAACCCATTTGGAACGCAACTTACCCGGAAACAACCGAAGGCGAGAATTGAACAACAACACTTTCTGCCCAATAGAGAACGTCTTGGCACGAATCATCTTGTCATGAAATGCCTTTGTTTTCTCCTTGTAAATCTGGGCATTCTCATATGCTTCATTTCGGATTTCATCAAGCTCACATAATTGAAGCTTCCTATGTAAACCTGCGGCATCAAGGTCCATATTGAACGTTTTGACGGCCCAATGTGCACGATGCTCTAGTTCGACGGGAAGATGGCATGGCTTCCCATAGATGAGCCGAAAAGGTGACATCCCAATGGGGGTTTTGTAGGCAGTGCGATACGCCCACAATGCATCGTTTAAGCGCAAACTCCAATCCTTCCTTGTAGGCCCCACGGTCTTCTCAAGAATCTGCTTGATTTCCCTATTCGAAACCTCGGCTTGCCCGCTCGTTTGAGGATGATACGGTGTGGCCACCTTATGTGTGACATTGTATTTCTTGAGCAACGCCTCGATGGTTCGATTACAAAAATGGGAACCTCCATCACTGATTAGCACTCGTGGCATTCCAAACCTTGCAAAAATGTTAGTTTTCACAAAATCTGCAACCACTCGAGAATCATTAGTTCGGGTGGCTTTTGCTTCCACCCATTTCGACACATAATCCACAGCAAGCAATATATAAATAAACCCATGTGACGAAGGAAAGGGACCCATAAAATCAATACCCCAAACATCAAAGATTTCAACACTAAAAATGGGGGTTTGCGGCATTTGCTGTTTAGGACCAATATTTCCCGTTCTTTGGCATCTATCACAAGACATGCAAAATGTTCTAGCATCCCTAAAGATGGTAGGCCAATAAAAACCACATTCTAACACCTTAAGTGCTGTTCTTTGAGTGCCAAAGTGTCCCCCACAAGCATAAGTGTGACAAAAGGTTAGAATAGCATTAAACTCAGAATCGTGCACACACCTACGTATAACTTGGTCAGGGCAATATTTCCATAAATATGGGTCATCCCACACATAAAACCGTGCCTCTTTCTTTAATTTATCACATTGGTGTTTAAGTAATTCTCTAGGAACATGTTTAGACACCAAATAATTCACCAAATCAGCATACCAGGGTTCACTTACCTTGACGGACATCAGTTGCTCATCTGGGAATGTCTCTATGATAGGCACGGCATCCTCTTCATGCACCACACGGCTCAAGTGGTCAGCCACCACGTTTTCACTTCCTTTCTTGTCCCGGATTTCGATATCGAATTCTTGGAGAAGAAGCATCCATCGGATAAGCTTCGGCTTTGCTTCCTTTTTCGTGAGCAAGTACCTCAAAGCTGCATGATCAGAATAAACGATTACTTTAGTTCCAATTAAATATGAACGGAATTTATCTAAAGCAAAAACCACAGCTAGAAGTTCTTTTTCCGTCGTGGAGTAGTTCAATTGGGCATCATTGAGAGTCCGAGAGGCATAGTATATGACATGCGGCCGCTTGTCTCTTCTTTGTCCTAGAACAGCTCCTAATGCATAGTCGGATGCATCGCACATGAGTTCGAACGGAAGGCTCCAATCTGGAGGTACAATAATGGGGGCCGAGACTAGCTTCTCCTTGAGTTGGTTAAATGCCGAATTACACTCTTCATCAAACTTGAATGGCACATCTTTTTGAAGCAATCGGCAAAGAGGGTTAGACATCTTGGAGAAGTCCTTGATAAAACGCCTATAGAACCCTGCATGGCCAAGAAACGAACGTACCTCTCTAACCGAAGTAGGAGAGGGTAAGTGACGTACAAGGTCTATTTTCGATTTATCTACTTCAATTCCTTTTTCTGAAACAATATGTCCTAAAACTATACCTTGTTTCACCATAAAATGACATTTCTCCCAATTCAAGACAAGGTTAGTTTCAACACATCGTTTCAAAATTAAGGTCAGATTATCCAAGCAATTATCAAATGAACTCCCAAATACACTGAAATCATCCATGAAAACCTCAATGATCTTTTCAACAAAATCGGAAAATATACTTACCATACACCTTTGGAAAGTGGCCGGTGCGTTGCATAAGCCAAATGGCATGCGACGATAAGCAAATGTTCCAAAGGGACATGTGAATGTGGTCTTCTCTTGATCATCCGGGGCTATCACAATTTGGTTATATCCAGAGTATCCATCAAGAAAACAGTAAAAAGCATGACCGGCTAACCTTTCGAGCATCTGGTCGATGAATGGCAAAGGAAAGTGATCTTTCCTAGTCATGGCATTTAGCTTCCGGTAATCGATACATACTCGCCAACCTGTTTGAATGCGGGTTGGCACAAGCTCATTCTCAGCATTCTTCACCACTGTCACTCCGGACTTCTTTGGAACACATTGCACCGGTGACACCCAACGACTATCAGAGATCGGATAAATCACTCCACAATCAAGAAGTTTGATAATCTCCTTTTTCACAACTTCCATCATTGGAGGGTTGAGACGGCGCTGAGCCTCTCGAGTTGGTTTAGCCCCCTCCTCAAGAAGTATACGGTGCATGCATGTGGTAGGGCTTATTCCTTTAATGTCGGCCAAAGTCCACCCTATGGCCGTTTTGTGCTCTCGCAGCACCCTCACAAGCTTCTCCTCCTCCATTGCCGTGAGACTTGATGAAATGATGACGGGCAATGTTTCGCCTTTTCCCAAAAACACATACTTCAAATGGTCCGGCAACGGCTTAAGTTCAAGCGATGGTGCTTGAACAACAGAAGGTAGCATCTTAGTGGAAACTGAATTTGAAAGTGAGAGTGGAACCTTACCATATTGTTGTGGCAATGACTCAAGGGCTGCCACAACCTCAATTATTTCTTCACTAGAACCCATTGCAAAGAATTCCTCCTCCTTGCCGTGGCTTTGCATTGGCCCAAATCCTTCATTTTTGCGCTCTATGGCCTTAGTGATGGTTGTTTCCAGGGCGTCCTCGTTCAATTCTTCAAGGTATACATGCGCCAAAGAATTGATAACATCAATGGAAAAACAAGAATGGTCATCAACGGGATATCTCATAGTTTCAGAAATATTAAAATCAATCACTTCCCCATCGAATTCCATTGTCAAGGTGCCTTTGTATACATCAATCTTCGTTCGGGCCGTCTTCATGAATGGCCTACCAAGGAGAATCGGCAAAGATGTAGAATGGGCTGAATCCTCCATGTCTAGGACGTAGAAATCAGCCGGAAAAATTAAATGGTTCACCTGCACAAGCACATCTTCCAAAACTCCTTTTGGATACGCGTTAGAACGATCGGCCAATTGTATAATTACACCATCTTGTTTTAATTCACCCAAATTCATAGATGCATAAATAGAATAAGGCATGACATTTATGGATGCACCTAAATCAAGCATGGCATGTTCAAAACGATTATGTCCAATCACACAAGGAATCGTGAAACTACCGGGGTCTTTGCACTTGGTAGGCAGTTTACGTTGCAAAACAGCGGACACATTCTCGCTTACCTTTACTACCTTTTTGTTTGCCCTTCTTCTCTTTGTATTGCATAGGTCCTTGAGGAATTTAGCATACTTTGGAACCTGTTTGATTGCATCGAGAAGCGGTATGTTCACTTGCACCTTCCGGAACGTTTCAAGAATGTCCTTCTCGCTTTCTTCCTTTTTTTCTTGCATGAACCTGCTAGGAAAAGGTACATTGGGCAGATTAGGACGTGAAGTACATGAATTTGAACTTAAATTACCTGATTTGGCCGAGTTAGGGTGATCTGCCTCAGGTTGTGTCGTCTCTTCATCTACTTTCTGGGCAGATTTGGGATTGTTTGGCTCGGTCCCAACTTCTTTTCCACCCCTTAGGGTGATGGCCTTGGCGGATTCGAATCCTCCCTTTGGATTGACTGTGGTTGAGCTAGGAAGCTTTCCTTGCTCTCTAATCTGTCCAAGGAACTCAGAAATCTGCCCTATTTGTTTCTTCATATCCATCATCTCCTTCTCGTTATTTGCTATCCGGTTGTCTTGATTTTGCAATCCCTGCGAAATAGAGGTTAGTAATTGCATAGCTTGCTCACTTTCCAAGGATGTACCTGAATGAGATGATGCCGAAGGTTGTTGGGGTTGTTGGGGTTGTTGGGGTGCATACGGCTTGGAATAAAAACCAGGGGGGTTTGGCCTAAATCCTCCTTGTTGGGCAGCTTGTTGTGGCTCCCTCCATTTGAAGTTTGGATGGTCCCTCCATCCGACATTGTAAGTGTTCGAGTATGGGTTGTTTTGATTTTGTCCTTGGAAACCAATTGCATTGGCAGATTCCCACCCACCATTCTCGATTAGTTGAGGGCACTTGTCGGATGGATGCCCTTGAATTGAGCACACGCCACAAACTTGGTGTTCTTGTGCTTTTGGACCAATCACAACCTGAGAAACAAGAGAAGTAAGATTAGCAAGTTGTGATTGAATTTCAGAAATAGCACTCACCTCATTTACACTTTGTTGCCGTGGGGCTTCCCTTTGACCCACTCCTTCATATTGTTGAGCGTTGAGCGCTCGGTTGGCTATGAGAATCTTGGCATCCCTTGGTGTTTTGTCCACCAATGCTCCTCCCGCTAATGCATCAAGCATTTGACGTTCGATAGGAAGGAGGCCCTCATAGAAATATTGAAGGAGAAGTTCCTCCTTCATTTGATGTTGAGGACATGAAGCTACAAGGCCCTTGAAGCGCTCATAATAAGCCGGGAATGTCTCACCATGATTCTGTTGAATACCACTAATTTTCTTCCGTAGGAGAATCACTCTCGAAGTAGGGAAGAATTTCTCCAAGAAAGCACGCTTCATACTCTCCCACGAAGTCACAGTTCCCGGGGCTAGTTCGTAAAGCCAATCTTTAGCCTTTTCCACAAGAGAGAATGGAAAAGCCTTCATCATCAGAATGTTCCCATCGACATTTATGGGTGTCATGCTCGAACAAACAACCTCGAACTCCTTGAGATGCTTGTTGGGATCTTCCATGGAAAGCCCATGGTACTTCGGAATGTGGTGCAACAAGCTTGACTTCAATTCGAATTCATCGGTCTTGTCTTGGGCAGCCGCGGGGTATTGAATGCAAAGAGGGGCTGCATTGGCCACACCTGAGGCAGAAAGCTCTTTAATGGTTCGATTATCCACGGCCATGGTTGGTACTTCCTCTTTAACCCAATCCGTGGCTTCCTCTTCTACTTCAGGTTCGGGACTAGGAGGATTAGACTCTTGCAATTTCTTGTTCCTTCTCAAAGTCCTCTCGAAATCACCGTCAAAGTCGGAGATTTGCTCACGAACAGGTTGTGAGTTACGGGTCATAAACTAGTACCTACACACAAAAGTAAACAAGATAAGTAACCAACTTAATAGACTTGGCACAAGTAAGAAAACAAATTGCCACACACGGCACAAAAACACATACACACGGTGCAAAAAAAAAAATTAAAAAAAAACATAAACTAAACTAAACAATTTAAACAAGACTCAAGACAAGGGATTAGCAACTTTGCCAATCCCCGGCAACGGCGCCAAAATTTGATGCGTGATTTATACGCACACAAACTAAACCCTATTTGTGACAATTGTAGTAATGATGTAAGTAAGGATCGTTCTAACCGGGGATTAACTAGGGATGCTAAATACTTGACTCAAATAAATAAAACTAACTTTTAAAACACTAAGACAAACTAAAAGACTCAAATCAAGTTTAAAAGACTCCAAATACTCAAAAACATAAAATAAGACAAATCAAATGAATAAGACTTAACAAAATAAGGGGGGTGATTGTGGTTGGACGAGATTAAATTAAACGGACAGATTATAATTTAAAACAGATAGTAAAGATGAATGTGATGAAAATATGGATGATGGAATAGCTAAGGGGTTCTTCTCCACACATGTTACACTTGCATATAAGATTGATTTTCGGTTGGTCTTTCGATAAATTATGAAACTTAATGCTCCAAGTTAATTAGGTCCGCTTAAATTAACTTTCAGATTTCCCTAGATTCATTGGATTGAATGGAATACGCATTACAACCAAATTATTCTTAATCAAAGTCCCTAATAATACGCATGATAGAGACATTCAACAAAGATCATTAAGTTCAACGGAAATCATAAACATCGACGAGGCATTCGTTACTATGGAATACGCATGAAACTTATGCCAAGAATTCGTTTAACGCGATTGTTTATAAGCAACCTCCACTACTTGTGAATATAAGTTCATTACGATTAGGTGAAATTCACTTATATTCTAGCGTCATATTTATGCATGAAAATTAAGCGCGCATTCTTAATAAACATTCATAAATAAGTTATCAGTCAAACGGTTAAACAAATTGAATCCACAACTTATGAAATTCCAACCAAAAGTAATCAATTCATAATGCAAGCATAAACATGTATTTTGAATCACCCCCTAGCTAAAGGGGGTTTAGTTCCTCATAACTTTGAAATCAAAGAAACACCTAAACATTCCAACAACTCAAACTTGAATTGTATGAACGTTTAGGCACTCTTCTCTTCTTCGTTATTATGGCACAAGGTCTAAGGGATGTTGTTGGTGTGTTGAATGGATTGGGGACTTATGGAAATGGATGAGGAAAGATAGAAAATGGAAAGAAACCCACGGCAGGGAAGGGAATTTCAGGATGTGAAGATGGTGTGTGTTTGTGTTGTGGTGTGAGAAATGGAGAGATGTGAATTCAATGGGGAGTGAATCAATGCTAGGGTATTTATAGGGGTAGTGGAGGGAACATATGGCTGTTTGTTTAAGCATTTGTGTGGAGGAATGATGGAAAAACAACTAGGACACATGTGAAAACTGGAATTGCACAAGGGGAGCAAAGGGAACCCACGGCATGGATGGATTTGTGCATGTGTTGGCTGATTAAGATTGTGGAAATGCAAGGGAATGCACGGGTTAGGTTTGAAGAAAAGGTGTGTGAATGGGGTAATTGAATGATTAAAGTGCATGTGGATTTAAAGAATGAGTGGTGGTGTAATGATGAAGTGAATGCATGTGACTTGTGAATACAAAGAGAAGGGGAAAAACTGGAAATGCTCAAGGAGTGCACGGCATTGGGGGGGGGAAAAATGATGGCATGAAAGTGAAGGGATTAGTGGTGCATGTGCATGTGTTTTAGGTTGTGAAAGCATGTGGATTAGGTGGAAAGAGGTGGATGTGCATGTGAGTGATAAGTGAATGAAAGTGATAAGTGATAATAGGGCTAGTTTAAAGGGCTAGGGTTTAAGTACATAGAATGGGCCTAAAATAGGTTGGTTTGCATGGCATAATATGTTTGATTAGGCTAGAGGTTTTCCATGGCTCAAAGGATTTGTTTGATTGGGCTAGGCCCTTTGTTTGATGTCCCCAAAGAGCATACAAGGCTTCAATTTCGTCCATCCTCTTTGCTCCATGATTAAGCTATCCAATCCTTGCCCAAAAGTGCCCCAAATAGCCTCAAAATGCACTTTCTTGCTCCCTAAGCCCTTAGAACCTGAAAACACACAAAAGAAGCATAAAGGACTAAAATAACTAGAGAAACATAACGTAAATGCACGAGAACAAGCCATTTAAGTCGCATGAATATGCTTCTATCATACACCTACGGCAAACTGGGGCTCTACCTCGCCCACCATCACCCTGCCTCTGGCCTCTAGCGCCACCAGAAAATCTACCTCCACGACCCTGTCCAGTGGCACTGAAGCCACCACTCGAAGAACTAGAACTAGCTCCACCTCTCTTGAAGTTCTGAGTCTGACGGGGCCCGAGCGATGCCTGACCTTTGCCTTTGTCATCTTTCTTCTGGTTGCTGTCCTTCTCTTCATCAGTGTCGCTTGACATATTCTCAGAGTCCTCGATCCTCAACAGTATCTCATAGAAGTCCCGGTAAGTCTCGTTGTGGACCGTAGACGCTATAGAACGCCACTTCTTCTTGGTGCCCAAACGGAAAAGACGGAGCATCTCCGCCGGGTTACCAGCGACATCAGGATGGTAACAAGACAAGTCCGTAAACTTGCGATACTACTCATTCGTCGACATCTTCCGCTGTTTTAGCTCGGTAAACTCCTGCTTCTTACGGTCAATGTACTCAGGGGGCACATACCTTCTCCTGAACAAATCCGTAAAAACATTCCAATCAGTCCTCTGATCCGGAGTCAACCTACGAAGCTCCTGCTCCCACCAAGCTGCCGACTCCGTATCCAGAAACCATGCGGTCGTCTCGACCCACCTCTCCATAGGCAAGTTCCCCTGATTATGCAGCACACGGAAAGTCTTCTCTATGTGTTCTAGCCAGCGTTCTGCGCCCTCGTGCCCCTCACTGCCCTTAAACTTATCCAACTTCAGATTGTACATAGTCTCCAGAGGAGTCCTCTGGGGAGGGCGCATCACTGACTGAAGGGCTGTAGCAAAAGCTTCCCCCAACTGAGTAATATCGGGGAAACTAGGCTCAGAAGAGCGACGGGGTTCCCGACGAGGCGGCATAGTTCTGACAGAAGACACCAAAATCATTAGAATACTCACAAGGACGCAGGACTGCCAAACCTAGGCTCTGATACCAAACTGACACACCCCGACCGAGATCGGAGCGTGCTGGCCGTCACACAAAGGTGACGTAGCCATGTGCACGTGCAGAAGCTAGTAAAGTAGTAATATAAAAGTACGAATAATTAAAAACTAGCATACAAGGTACTAAAACAAGTGCTAGTAAGTGAGATACAATTTCAGAGCAGGTCTATAGCAGCCCAAACGAAAACGACAACAGTAGTACGCCCGAAGGCGACCCTACAATGGGGAGTGTCTGTCAGAAACGCCGGAAAGCCCTCAAGGGAAACCACCGCAACGGCTAAGCAACTAGAACCTGGAGGGGCGCAAAACAAAAGCGTGAGTGGGCAAAAACAAAGCTTTCGAAAACCATTTATAAAACACTTACTAACCCCTCGCCGTAAAACTTGTATACTTCCCAGAAAATATATATACATAATACCTATGCCAAATATGCTCAAGGTATATCAATCATGCTCGATAATATGCCATGCCGAAATCTCATAACGATAAGCAAGTGCCCAGGTATAAACATAATCAATATCATGTAATCTGGCAGCCGAAGTCACCTAACGTGACCTGTACGGCTACATCTAGAGCTCAAATCTCAATCTCAATATCTAAACCTGCCCACAAGTCGGAACCACCTAAAGTGGTCTGTACGACAGGCCTGGGTGTAACATATATATACGCTCTAGTGCTACGATCACGTGAAGGCTGTGCGAATAATCGCGGGTCACCTACGAGTCGGAACCACCTAAAGTGGTCTGTACGACAGGCCTATGCACCTAACTTGGATCCAAGCTGAGCATGTGGTGCGGGAGGTGAACATCACGTGAAGGACTGTGCCCTACTCTGGGCGGGAGCACTAACACCGGGGGTGCAGGTTATGAGCTCTCTAAGCATCTCTAACCACTACTGAAATATAAACGTGAATAATACTTACCTGGCACTTACCTGCACGTCCACAGCACCAATATGCATATATATGTATGCCACTACTAATGTGTGCAATGATGCATAAACGATAATAATAACATGCATGGCATAAGGCAAATAACCCTTTTTAAATCAATTTCTGGGAATATAAATGTATATAGGTATATACGGAAAACAAAAGCCTACTCACTGGTATGTAGAAGGGTCGTAGCCCCCCTGCCTCGCGTGTGCACGCTCGTCCTCGGGGTACGTGTCACCTAAATGCGAAACAACTATAAAAACGTTAACTTTAAAGCACATAACTAACTTCTCGTAATAACTTCTCATACATTGCTCAAAATGGACAAATGAATATACCCACGTGCTCTACACAACCTCAGGATCACAACCATATTTTTAAAATAATTTTCCTCCGCCGCACGCGCCCCCACGCGCCGGCCAAGGCACGGACCTACGCGCCCCCCACGCGCGGCCACGTGCCATGCACACTGACGGTGTCAACAGACGCCGTCAGGAATATTCCGTTAAAACTAACTGGTTCCGTTAACGGCGTCAGGAATATTCCGTCAGAATTGACGGAATATTCCGTCGCCTTCTTCATTCGATCGCCGGCGCCGGAACTGGGAAAACCTGCAACTTGGGTTTTCTCGCTCATTTTTCCACCATTCTTCACGTTTCTTGCACCAAAATAAAGCCCTAAACTAGTAGAACACAACCATGCACAATTTAAGGCCTAAAACTCACTAGATTATACCTGTGCAAATTCTCCAAAACCGGCCAACTTAGAACAGGACGATCCCGACGTCCAAATTCGTCCAACGAGCTACTCCGACGCTCCTTAGGACCTCACCAACACACCTACAAGCTTCAAATGTCCAAAAACTAAGTAAATTAATGTTGCATGAACAGTACTCAAATCGGAGTTTAAGAAATCGACGTGAAAACGTCGATGTTCTTACCTGAAAAGGGTATCACTGGACTCTTCACAGCCTCACCAACTCAATGGTGTCCTTGGTTCCCTCGATCTGTCCAGGTTTGAGGGATTGTGTGAGTGTCCGTACGTTTTTTTTTTGAAGAAGAAGAAGAATAGAGGACTCGGGGGGAGAGGGAGAGAGAGATTGACAGAGGGTGAGGGAGAGTGAGACAATGTGTGTGTGTGTGTGTGGCCCTAAGCTTGCCAACACCACACAAAACAACCAAAAACAATAATACGAAAACAAGCTAGGGGTAAAAGGGTCATTTCATGTGCACGTTTCCGATATTTCCGGGACGGGATGTCACAATTTAGTTTTGACGAAATTAAAACAAAGAACACAGATTGTAATAAAAACAGATTGTAAATACGAATTTGATGAAAATATGGATGGAATGCTAGCTAGAAGGTTCTTCTCCACACATGTCACACTTGCACACAAGATGATTTTCAGTTGGTCTTTCGATGAATCATAAAACTCAACACCCCGGGTTAATTAGGTTCGCTTAAATTAACCTTCAAGTTCTCCTTAAGTTAATGAATTGGATGGGACAGCGCATACAACAATTCAAAACATTCTCCAAAAGTCCTTTACGTGAAAAGCACAATAAAGATACAATCAAAGATCATTAAGCAACATGAAAACTATAAGTGTTGACGAGGCATTCGTTACTATGATGAGCATGAAACTAGTGCCAAGAATTCATTTAACGCGATCGTTTATAAGCGACCTCCCCTACTTGTGAATATAAGTTTGTAACTATTAGGTGAAACTCACTTATATTCTAGCATCATATTCTTGTATGAAAACTAAGCGTGCACTCTCAATAAACATACACGAATAAGTTATCAATCAAGCAATTAAACAAATTGAATCCACAACTCATGAAATTCCAACTGAAGGTAATCAATTTATATGCAAACATAGACATGGTTTTGAATCACCCCCTAGCTAACTAGGGGTTTAGCCTCTCATGTTCACAGAAAGAGAAACAAAATTGAAATTAAACATAGAGAACAAAAGATTGATTACACCTAAAACGCCCAACGATTCCACTTGAATTTCTGCACGTTTAAGCTCCTCTCTCTTCTTCCCCTTGCTGCGGCACAGAGTTCTTAGGATGATTTGGATGTTATTTTGGTTTAGGAAGGGATTTAGGGTGGGATGGTGGTGCGGCAAGGCTTAGTGGTGGTGTAGGGAGGTTCGGATGGAGGTTTTGGAGTAGAAGAATGGTGGGAAGTTGAAGGGGATGCTGCGGCAAAGGATGGAAGGTGGCTGGAATGGATGGAATTTGCGGATTGAAGGTGGGAGAGTGATGGTGGCTGCGGCAGAAAGGGATTAGGGTGAATGAATGATTTAAGAATGCTCTAGGGTGCGGCTTAAGTGCAAATATATATAAGGTTTCCAGAAATTAAAACCCTAACTTATTTTGGTTAACTAAAATTAAGTCAAAGGCTTCTAGAATTAGGAAATCAAATCAAAAATTAAAAGGGAAGTGGCTAAAATATGCGGCTAGCGTTTTATTTTGAAAGGGGAATGTGTTTAAGTGCAGAAAATAGGACATAAATACCCCCTCTTGCACGGCAAGGGATGGGGAGAAAGGGAAAGGTGCGGCAAAGGTTCGAAGGAGGTCTAGGGCCTTTGTTTTGTGTCCTAAAGTGCATACAAGGCCTTCAAAGTGGCTGGAAAATAAGGACTTTTAAGGTTAGGAAAGGTTACCAAAATGGGAAACCTAGGCTTAACTTTCCTACTTCAAGTAGGAATCCTTGTTGGAGTAGGAATCCTCGTTGGAGTAGGAATCCATCTTCAATTAGGAATTCATATTTCTTCAAGTCTTCAACTCATTCATTCCTCTTTTGCTCCAAAAGACTCCAATTTGCATCTTCTTGCACACTTTGGCTTTATAATCTGAAAACACACAAAAGTGACTTTAAACACTAAAATAACTAAGGAAACATAACATAAATGCACGAGAACAAGCCAATTAAGTCGCATAAATATGCTCCTATCACCATTCACCTTGAACTCTTGTCCTGTTTTCAAGCTTTGAACTTGGACTGCACCATAAGGAAAGCCATTAGTAATAACAAACGGGCCAACCCACTTAGAACGCAACTTACCAGGAAACAAGCGAAGGCGAGAATTAAAGAGTAGCACTTTCTGCCCAATGGAGAATGATTTGCCTCGAATCATCTTATCATGGAAAGCCTTTGTCTTCTCCTTGTAAATTCGAGCATTTTCATACTCCTCGTTCCTAATCACTTCAAGTTCATTCAATTGGAGCTTCCTATGAATTCCAGCGGCATCAATGTCCATGTTGAATGTTTTGACGGCCCAATGTGCCTTGTGCTCCAATTCCACGGGAAGATGGCATGGCTTGCCATAAATGAGCCGAAATGTGGACATGTCCAGGGGTGTCTTATATGCCGTGCGATATACCCCCAACACGTCCTCCAAACGTACACTCCAATCCTTACTTGTTGGGCCAACGGTCTTCTCTAGAATTTGCTTAATTCCCTATTTGAAACCTCGGCTTGCCCATTGGTCTGAGGATGAATTCATGTATGAAAACTAAGTATGCATCCTTAATCAATACACAAGAAAATAGGAGCATATTTATGTGACTTAATTGGCTTGTTCTCGTGCATTTACGTTGTGTTTCCTTAGTTATTTTAGTCCTTTATGCTTCTTTTATGTGTTTTCAGGTTCATATGATGGAGTTGGTGAAAATATGCATTTTGGTGCCTTTTGGAGAAAATTGGGCTTGGAATGATCATCACATGCTTGGAGCACAAGGATTGGACATAATTAAAGACTTGAAGTCGACAAGGATTCCTATCACGAGAAGGTTTCCAAATTGAAGGAGGTTTCCCACTCACATGAGGATTCCTAGTTGGATAAGGATTCCTAATCACACAATACTTGAAGCAGGAAAGTTAAGCCCAGGGTTTCCTATCTTGGTTTGACATTTCCTAAATTCTAATTGTCCTTATGTCCCAAACACTTTGAAGACTTCATATGCATTCTAGGACACAAAACAAAGGTCTCTTGCATTTTTCCTTCCCTTGCCGTGCACCATGTCAACTTCCCCTTTCTCATCATCCCTTGCAGTGCAAGGGAACCTTATTTCCTTTAGTTTTAGGACATTTAAACCTTTCCTATATCATATCCGCACCTCCCTTGACCTTTCCTCTTCCTTGCCGTGCAAGGGAGATGGTTCTTTCCTATTTCCTTGCATTAAAACACATTCCTTTTGTGTTTTATGCCATTGCCGCAACTTTTAGTTAGTTTCCTTTAAATTTCTGATTTGATTTCCTATTTCTAGAAGCTTTTGACTTAATTTCTGTTTACCTAAATAACCTAGGGTTTTAACTCCTGAAATCCTATAAAAAAACATCCTTGTTGCAGCCACAAAGATAGGGGGGATTCATTCACCATTCACGCCAGAAAATCATCCCATCCCTCTAACACATCCATACTTCACCATTCTCCATAATTTCTGCCCAAAACCAACCCTTGCCGTCCCCTACATCCATCCCAAACCTAAATCCATCATTCTACATCATCCATAACCCCCTAAACTCACCAGAACCTCTTGTGCCGTAGCAAAGGAGAGGAAGAAGATTGCTTGAAGATTCTAGCTATTCAACATTAGATCGTTGGAGTATTTAGGTGTTCTCTTTCTTATATTTACAATGTATAAATCTGTTTTCCTTTGTTTTGTGAACATGAGGAACTAAGCCTTTTGGCTAAGGGGCTATTCAATACCATGATTATGCTTGCAAGATGAATTGATTACATCCAATTGTTTTTTCATAAGTTGTGAATTCAATTTGCTTAACTGTTTGATTGATAACTCATTCTTATGTGTTGATTAAGGTGGCCACTTAGTTTTTCATGCAGGGATTTGAAGCTAAAATATAAGGGAATTTCACCTAATAGTTATAACCTTATATTTGCTAGTAGTGGAGGTCGTTTATCGACGATCGCGTTAAGTGAATTCTTGGCAAAAGTTTCATGCTTTTCATAGTAACAATTGCCTCGTCACTACTTATAGTTTTCATGAAACTTAATGATCTTTGATTGTACCTTTATTGTACTTTTCACGTAAGGGACTTTTAGAGAATGTTTTGAGTTGTTGTATGCGCATTCCCATCCAATTCAATAACTTAAGGAAAACTTCAAAGTTAAAAAAGTGCTGTTCACGGTTAACTTGGGGTATTGAGTTTCATGATTTATTGAAAGAAGCAATTGGAAATCAATTTGAATGCAAGTGTGTCATGTGTGGAGAAGAACCCTCTAGTTAGCCCATCATTCATCAATTCACCTAATTTAGTCTAAAGAATCTGTTTTCTTTGTCCTTGTCTTAATTTACTTAATTTTCGTCAAAACCAATTCCCCCATTAATTTAAAGTGTTAGATTAGTTAGAAATCAATTTAGTTGATGTTTTTAAGTGTTTTGAGTCAAGTGATAACTTAATTTCGTCCAGATTTGAGTATAGTGTTCAAAATTGCCCAGAAAGTGTGTTTAAGGCAGTTTTGAGTGTTTGTTTGCTGTTTTGAGTCTTTTGGTTTGTTTTGGTGTTTTATAGTTTAGTTTTGCATTCTTTGAGTCTAGTTTAGTGTTTAAACTTTGTTTTTACGATTTTGAGTCAGTTTAGAGTGTTTAGCAATCCCTCCTAATCCCCGGTTTAAGAACGATCCCTACTTACATATCTACTACAATTGTCAACAAAAGGGTTTAATTTGTGTGTTAAGTAATTTTCGCATCAATGATCTCATGAATGGAATGCCACTACTTAGACGTGAGAACTAGGGATACCATATGCTCAAACCCATTTTAAACTCCACATATTGAAACACATAACAATCAAGATAGAAGTCTAAGGGTTGTAACAGGGCTAAGGTATTGGCTAATAAAGAAAGGTAAGGATAACAAAAGTTCTTAAAGCAATAGTAAGCAAAGTAATGAATTGAACACTTAGAATTCACTTTTGAATGCAAAAATCAACTTTTAATAGCAAGGGAAGATTCACACAAAACTTAGGACCGGATTCAAACTTTTGGACCCTTTCTTCAACAACCAATACTTCTGACTTATTTTCAACTCTTTTTTTTTTTTTTTTTTTTTCTTTTCGTCTTCTTTCTCTTCTTTTTCACATTTTTTCTTTCTTTCTTTTTTTCTTTCTTTTTCCCGTGCCTCCTTTAAGACTTTGGCACACACATACACAAAAAAATCCCTTCCCCCACACTTGTTTTCTGCAAGAATGTCACTCAAAAAGAATTCCTTCTAAGTCATGCTCCACTATACTTCAAGATTAGGGCTATGGGAAGTCCTATTCTAGGCTACGTAAGGGGGATGTGGTTAACAAAGAAAATAGGCTAAATGAGGCTCAAAGGGCTAATCCTACAATACAAATGACAAGGGTGGATTCGGCTATTTGGCTATGGTGGTGCCTACTAAACAACTTCATCTTGCTATTTGTTTTGCTAATCAATTTCATGCTTTGAATGAAACGAGTATGAGTTCTAGTATTTGGAACTATAGTGATAAAACGCATT
This sequence comes from Pyrus communis, assembly GCF_041283825.1. NCBI lineage: Eukaryota > Viridiplantae > Streptophyta > Magnoliopsida > Rosales > Rosaceae > Pyrus > Pyrus communis. The sequence goes on from NC_142569.1 coordinate 25,942,895, forward strand.
CTAAGTAGCAACCAAGCAAAGGATGATGAGATCATGCAACGACTTTAGAAAACAAGAAATTAAGATTAATAACTCTCCAAAGAACGTTTAGGCTCAAGTCTCTCAGGGTTGTAGCGTTAGTTTGAGTTTCTTCCTTCAAGCATGTTACAAAAACTGATTTTTTCTTTTGTGATTACATGTGAATTCGTAAATGTCAACTACAACTAAGCATAAACCAAAGAGTATATCAAACTTCCCTCCATGTTTGTAACTTTCTGTAATAGTCATGCAATTACAAACCAAATCCTCACCATTGTGTTGGAAGGTATCCTAAGGCACAAACAAACATAAAAATAAAAAACGACTCCAAAAACAACTCCTTTTGGGTTTTTAAAACACTTTTTTCGATATTTTTTTCAAAATTTTCGTATTTTCTGATCAAAATACATTAAAACACTTCAAAACACACTACAAACACTTAGAAACAATGAGAAACAACATTAGAAGTGATAGGTGAAAAAATCCCACGAAAATCATGCAAAAACAACTTATTTATCCCCACCCTCCCCCCCCCCCCCCCCCCACACTTAAACCAAACATTGTCCTCAATGTTTTAAGCATAGACTCACAAGCAAACAAACAAATAACACAACTAACAACATGACAGCATGGCAAAGTAAAAGCAATAAAGAGAAGGGTTTAAGAACGCAAATCTGGTTGTGGAGCTAGAGTTCCATCGTCTCCTCGTTTGAACACATGGGTTGCCTCCCAAGAAGCGCTTGCTTTAACGTCTTCCAACCGGATGATACTTCATTTTAATCTCCAATAGGGCTCACGGCATGGAGGGATATATCCTCCACTCCATGCTCCTCAAAGTGCTCATAGTATGGCTCAATGAATGGCAGGGGATAGTGATCCTCCCTGATTGTGGTGTTTGGGTTCCTAAAGTCCATGTAAATGCTCCCACCACCTTGAAATTGATTGGGTACCTGCACCAAAGAAGGTAACAACCTATTAGTTGAAATGGGAATTGGAATTGGGATTGGAGACTTACTAGGATGTTGTGGCAACGCCCCTAGGGCAGCCACCATCTCGCCAATTTTATCACTAGGCACGGCCATATTGGTGTTTTTAGGGTAGTGGCGTGCTCCTTGTGCTCCACTCCAATTCCTTCCTCGATAGTGGTTCTAGATGCATCCTTCTTGATTGGTGTTGAACGTTCCTGGCCTAAATTTTTAATTATACCAATGGCAAAACAAGAACGAACATCATTAATATTCTTAATGGATTCAGAAACTTTAAAGTTAATCATATCACCACCAAATTTCATAGTTAAGGCTCCCTTGGCCACGTCAATCTTGGTGTAGGCTGTTTTCATGAAAGGTCATCCAAGTAAGAGTGGCGATGGTGGAGAGTGGGTTGAATCCTCCATGTCAAGCACATAGAAATCTGCAGGAAAAATCAAGTGGTCTACCTGCACCAAAACATCTTCCAAAACAACTCTCGGGTATGCATTAAATCGATCGGCTAATTGAATAATAACACCATCATTTTTAAGCTCTCCTAGATTCATAGATGCATAAATAGAGTATGGCATGACATTAATTGCTGCACCTAAATCTAGCATAGCATGTTCAAACCTTGTATTACCAATCACACAAGGGATAATGAAACTACCTGGATCTTTGCATTTAGGTGGCAGCTTTCTTTGCAACATTGCAGAGACATTCTCACTTACATGTACCACCTCTTTCTCCCGAATCCGTTTCCTTGTTGTACAAATCTTCTTCAAAAACTTAGCGTACTTCGAAATTTGCTTTATTGCATCAAGGAGCGAGATATTGACATGCACTTTCCTAAACATCTCCAGGATGTCGTTTTCATCCTCCTCTATCTTTGATTGCGTAAACTTGCTAGGGAAAGGCACATTTGGTGGAATCACATTAGAAACAATTGAGTTTGGACCTACCTTACATTTGTTGGACGGCCTAGGAGCTTGAAGTGGTTGCGGCAAAGGTTGCTGCACCCTTGCCGTGACTTTGCCCTTGCTCTCTTCCTCTTGTAGCAGCCTTTCATCCTCTTCTTGGCTTGATTTTGGTGGTTGTGGGGTGGTTCCAACTTCCTTGCCACTTCTTAAGGTGATTGCATTGGCAGTTTCAAAGCCTCCATTCGGATTAACAATTGTTGAACTAGGCAATTTTCCTTGGTATCAGAATTGTCCTACAAACTCCGCTATTTGCCCAATTTGTTTCTCCACCTGGTCCACCCTTTTGTGTTGATTTTGCATCACTTTGTTTTGATTTTCTTGCCCTTGAGACAAATTGGTAAGTAACTTAATAAGTGTATCATTGTCCAAAGACGTACCTGAGTTTGGTTGGGCAGATTGTGGTGGAAGTTGTGGTGGTGCGTATGGCCTTTGATAGAGCCCAGGGGGTGGCTGTCTATATCCTCCTTGTTGTTGAGGTTGTTGAGGTTCCCTCCACTTGAAATTTGGGTGATCTCTCCATCCCGGATTGTATGTATTTGAGTATGGATCATTCCTTGGTTGATTTTGAATTTGGTACCCCACGATATGGGCACTCTCCCATCCTTCATTCTTTATCAATTAAGGACATTGATCATTGAGATGTCCTTGCATAGAGCACACTCCACATATGGCCGTACCTTGCATTTTGGATCCTTCAACAACCTGAGACACAAGCATAGTGACATTAGCTAATTGAGATTGAATTTCAGAAATTGCACTTACCTCATTCATTTGTTGTTGCCGTGGGGGGTCTCTTTGTCCAACTCCCTCGTATTGTTGTGCATTCAAGGCTCAATTTGCAATTAGGACCTTGGCAGCCACCGGTGTTTTGTCAGCCACCGGTGTTTGCAATTTGGACCTTGCAATTAGGACCTTGGCAGCCACCGGTGTTTGCAATTAAGACCTTGCCAGCCATCGGTGTTTTGTCAACCAAAGCACCTCCGGCTGAAGCATCTAGCATTTGTCCCTCAATTGGAAGGAGTCCCTCGTAGAAATATTGAATTAAGAGCTGTTCCTTCATTTGATGTTGAGGACATGATGCAACTAGAGTCTTGAAACGCTCATAATACGTTGGAAAAGACTCCCCTTGATTTTGTTGAATTCCGCTAATCTTCTTCCTCAAAAGAATCACTCTTGAAGTTGGGAAGAATTTCTCTAAGAATGCTCTCTTCATGCTTTCCCAAGAAGTAATAGTCCCGAGTGCCAATTCATAGAGCCAATCCTTAGCCTTTTCCAAAAGAAAGAATGGAAAGGCTTTCATCTTCAAAATATTCCCATCGACAGTGATGGGTGTCATGCTCGAACATACCACTTCAAACTCCTTAAGGTGCTTGTTTGGATCTTCCATGGACAGCCCATGGTATTTGGGAATGTGATGCAACAAGCTTGACTTCAATTCAAACTCATCGGTCTTGCCTTGAGCCGCCCTAGGGTATTGAATGCATAATGGCACGGCATTATCTAATCGCAAGGCTGAAAGTTCTTTGATTGTTCGATTGTCCGCAACCATAGCTTGTTCTTCTTCTTCCACTTCTTCTTCTTCAGATTTGGCCTCTGAACTTAAACTAGGTGGGTTAGGTTCTGGTTGCTTCCTCTTTCTTTTCAAAGTTCGCTCAAAATCGTCGTCAAACTCTAATATATTCTCACGAACTGGATGAGAACTACGAGTCATACACTTGTACCTAGAACAAGGAAACAAAACAAATCAGCAACTCTCTTAGAAGGCACGGCACACAACCAAACACTAAGAAATAAGGCACGGCAAAAACAAAAAGAAAGAACAAATAAACACACGACACTCTTGACCTTAAGACACACTTTGACACGACACAAACACAAGGGATTAGCAAACTTGCTAATCCCCGGCAACGGCGCCAAAATTTTATGTGAAAATTATATTGACACACAAATTAAACCCTATTTGTGACAATTGTAGTATAAATGCAAGTAGGGATTGGTCTAACCGGGGATTAACTAGGGATCCTAATCTACTCTAAACTGACTTAAAACACAAAATTAAACTTTAAAACACTTACCTAGACCTATATGACTCAAAACAACTTAAAATGACTCAAAACAGCCCAAAACACTCAAATAGACTCAAACTAGACTCTAAAGGGTGATTTGGACGAAATTTAACTAACTTAGACTCAAAACACTAATTTGGACAGATTCAAACACTTTTCTAACTAATCTAACACACTTAATAAAATGGGGAATTGATTTGGCCGAAATTAATTAAAATGGACAGATTGTAAACTAAACAGATTAGGCACTAAATTAGGTGAATTGGATGGGAAAAAGGCTAGTTAGAGGGTCCTTCTCCACACATGCACATATGCAACACAAATTGATTTCCAGATTTTATCCCTTTAAACCATGAATGACAATGCCCCAAATTAATTGTGAAAAGCACAAATTAACTTTCAGATTTTCCTAGTTTCATTGAATTGGATGGAATACGCATCGACAATCAAATTATTCTTATCAAATTCCCTACATGAACTGCATAATAGAGATAAAATCAAAGATCATTAAGCTTTTTGAAAACCCTAAGCATTGACTAGGCATTCGTAACTATGAATTGCATGATACTCGTGCCTAGAATTTACTTAATACAATCATGACTAGTGATTTCCACTACTTGTGATATAAGTTCATAACGATTAGGTGAAATTCCCTTATATCCTAGCATCAAATTCATGTATGAAAACTAAGTATGCATCCTTAATCAACACACAAGAACAAGTTCTCAATAACTCAATTAAGTAAATTACATTCACAATTCAAGAAACAAAATCTGGAGGAAATCAATTCATATAAAACATATGCCCATGGCTTCGAATTCACCCCTAACTAAGAAAAACTTAGTTACACATGTTCATAACAATTGAGAAGCAAATTAAAATAAACATGGAAACGAAACAAGGGAAGAAAGAACTCCCAAATTCTCTAATGGGTGCAGATTTCTTGCGGCACAAGATGATCTTTCTCCTATGGAAGCCACAACACTCCTTCTTCTCCCTAAGAATTGCGGCACAAAGGTCTATTTCTGAATGGATGGTGTGTGGGTTGAATGAATGAATGATTTGAATGATGAATGGCTGCCTAGGGTGTCTACGGGGGTGCCGCACAATAATATGCATATATATATATAACACGGCCAAAAACCCTAGCAATCAGATTTAGGGTTAAACCTAGCTGATATAAGTGTTTAGGGCCCCTAGGTTACGGCAAGGGTTTGGGAATTAAGTCCTAGCCCAATTAATCTAAGATATGGACTTATACAATCCAAATCCAAGAGAAAAAGGGCCAAATAAAATTAGAATCCAATCAGAAAAAGGTTTAAGAATTTTCGTCCAAAATTGGGCCTTCTAGAAACTAAGTGTTTTATGGCTGATTTTGGGTGTCTAGAAGGCAAAAAAGGGGCAGAGCTGCGGCACCCTTTTAGGGTCAGATAGGGCTTCTAGAAATTAGGTTTTTCGGTCCACTTGCCACTAGGATTAAGATGGAACAAGATTAGGTTAGGATAAGATAGGATATGGTTTGGATAAGATAAGGTTAGATAAGGTTTTGGATAATGTTTCCTCTTTTCTTGCACTTTCCTTATCTTCTTTGTCATGAACTTTCCTTTTCTGATTTGTAGCATGTTCCTAGCCTCTTTTGAGTCAAAATTCGTCCATCCACCTTGCTCCATATACAAGTTATCCATAATAAGCCCAAAACTGCTCTAAAAGGCTCAAAATTGCCTTTTCTTGCCAACTTTGTCATTAGGACCTACAAACAAACGAAAATAGCTTAAAACACTATAATAAGTAGTAATTAGCTCACTAAATGTAAGGAAATAACATAACTAAGTAGCATAAATGATGTGAAATATTCTAACACTCAAATTAAAACCTATTTGTGACAATTATAGTAGATATGGAAGTAGGGATCGTTCTAGACCGGGGATTAACTAGGGATGCTAATCTATATAAATAAGACTCAAAAATACTAAACTAGACTCTATAGAGTCAAAACTAACTTTAGACACTTAAAACAGCAATCAATACTCAAAAACACTCAACTTTAGACTCAATAAGTGTTTTGGACGAAAATAGAACTCAACTTGACTCAAAAGACTCAAGGAAAACAGGTTTTGACTCAAATATGAAGACTAAGTGAAATGGGGATTGTTTTTGACAAATTTTAAACTTAAAACAAGAACTTTATAGACAACACTTTTGAAAAACGAATTTAAGTAAAATAAATGGGTGAAAAGCTAGTTAGAGGGTCCTTCTCCACACATGATATATGCATACAAACCAATGTCCGGTTATTATTCCTTTAGACTATGAATGACAACGCCCCAAATTAGTTGCATAGCACAACTAACCCTCAAGTTTTCCTTATTTCATTGAATTAGATGGAATACGCATCTAAACCAAATTATCTTTTTCAAGTTCTTTATATGAGACGCATAACAAAGATACATATCAAAAGTCATTAAGTTTTGTGAAAATTATAAGCATTGACAAGGCATTCATCACTATGAAACACATGAGACTCATACCAAGCATTTACTTAACGCGATTGTGACTAGCAACCTCCACTACTTGTGAATATAAGTGAATAACTATTAAGTGAAACCCCCTTATATTCTAGCGTCAAATTCATGCATGCAAATTAAATGTTAACCCCCAACCCACATACATAAACCAGTTTTAATAACTTAGATAAGCAAATCACATTCATGCCTTAAGAAATAATAACCGGACATAATCAATTCATATAAAACATATAATCATGGCTTCAAATTCACCTCCAACTAAGAAGTTAGTTCCTCATGTTCGCAAAACAAAGATAATTAAATTTAAACATTGAACTAAGACTAAGGATAGAATACACCTAGAAACGCTCCACACTCCAATGGAAGATTTCGAACCCTCCTTGGATGGTAGATTGCACAAGTCTTCTTCTCCTTCATTCCTTGCTTGCGGCACTAGGGTGGTGTAGGGTGAATTGTGGTGTTTGATGGTTGAAAGTATGAATGAATGAATGAGTGAATGGATGCATTAAATGGTGAGACATTGGCTGTTTATATAGGCTAATTATGCACACTTAGTGAAGGACAAGGATTGCACAATCCCATGAAAAAAGGGTTAAGTCTTTGTAGAAACCAAAAGGGAAAGGGATAGAGAATTTTCGCCAGAAATTAAGGGCTTCTAGAAACTAGGTATTTTTTGGCAGAATTTAGACTTCTAGAAGGGGTAAAGGGTAGATTTCTGGACCTAAATGGATAAGGACTCATGATATAGGTGTAGAGGAAGGATTGCAACTCCTAAACCTACAAGGAATGGTCCACATGCGGCAAACAAATGGATAAGGCTTCTAGAAACTGACATAGGTGTTTAAATGTGTAATTAATCCCCTCTAATTAGCTAGATTTAAGTCCTAACTTGATTTGGATAGGATAGGATAGGATAATGTTAGAGTTAGGAAAGTATAACGTTGGTTAGGATAGGATAAGATAAGGTTGGATAAGGTTCCTTATTTCTTGTTATTTCCTTCTCTTCTTTGCATTAGGACTTCATCCACCAGATTTGTACCTTTCCTAGCCCTTCTTGACTTCAATTTCATCCATCCTCTATGCTCCATAGTTAACCTATCCAATCCATGCCCAAAAATGCTTCATTTAGCTCCAAAAAGCCCTTTCTTGCTCCTTCCGCCATTAGGACCTAAAAACTTACGAAAATAGCTTAAAAGACTAAAATAAATAGTAATTAACTCGCTAAATGCAAGGAAACAACATAACTAAGTAGCATAAATATGCTCCTATCAAATTCCCCCACACTTAGCTTTTGCTAGTCCTCGAGCAAAACGAAACAAAACAAACCAAACACAATCTAGACCTTCCAACATGTATCTCAGGAATTTCCAATGAACATGACACATTAAAGAACACCACATATATAGATTTTAGTTATCCCTACCCTCGAGCATATACTTAACCATAGTTACCACTCACTAGCTCCCATTTAATCAATTAAAACATGATTTTGAATGTACTAACATGCCTTAGAGAATCCTCCAATTCCTCACAAGATATACTCTCTATTGTCACACAGATTTTCTGACTACACTCCCTACACTAGGTATATGTCAGAAGATTGATGTAAATATGTAAACTAATACTCACATATGTCATAACAAAGAAGGCAATTTCCGGAATTATTAACTTGTATATGATCTCATGAATGGAATGCCACTACTTAGACGCGAGAACCAGGGATACCATATGCTCAAACCAATTTTAAACTCCACATATTGAAACACATAAAAATCAAGATCGAAGTCAAAGGGTTGTAATGGGGCTAAGGTATTGGCTAACAAAGAAAGGTAAGGATAAACAAAAGTTCTTAAAGCAATAGTAAGCAAAGTAATGAAATAAACACTTAGAATTCACTTTTGAACACAGAAACCAACTTTAAACATGAAGGGAAGATTCACACATAACTTAGGGTCAAATTCAGGTCAAATTCAAACTTTTGGACCCTTTCTTCAACAATCAACACTTGTGAGTTCATTCTCACTTATTTTCAACTCTTTTTCTTTCTTTTCTTCAACTTTTTCTTCTTTTTTCTTTCTTTTTCACGTTTTTTTTTTTTTTTTTTTTCGTGCCCCAATCTTTCCTTTGGCACATAAATCATCCATCCCCCTAGATTCCCACGAAAATCCTTCCCCCACACTTGTTTTTCTGCAATTTTTAGATCAAAAGGAATTCCTTCTAAGTCATGCTTCACTATACTTTAAGAACAAGGGTATGGATAGTCCTATTCTAGGCTAGGTAGGGATAATGTGGGCTAACAAAAACAATAGGCTAACAAAGGCTCAAAGGGGTTGACATACAATACATATGCAAAGGGTAAGGCTTTTTGGCTCTGGTTTAACTAAACAACTTCATCTTGTTTTATGTTATGCACTCAATTTTATGCTTTGAATGAAATGGGCATGAGTTCTAGGATTTGGAACTATAGTGATGAAACGCATTATAAGTAGCAACCAAGCAAAGAATAATGAGATCATGCAACGACTTTAGAAAACAAAAAATCAAGATTAATAACTCTCCAAATAAAGTTTAGGCTCAAGTCTCTCAGGGTTGTAGCATTAGTTTGAGTTTCTTCCTTCAAGCATGTTACAAAAACTGATTTCTTTTTTTTTTTTCCTTTGTGATTACATGTGAATTCGTAAATGTCAACTACACCTAAGCATAAACCAAAGAGCATATCAAACTTCCATCCATGTTTGTAACTTTCTTTAATAGTCATGCAATTAAAAACCAAATCCTCATCATTGTGTTGGAAGGTATCCTAAGACACAAACAAACATAAAAACAAAAACAACTCTTTTTGGGTTTTTAAAACGTTCTTTTTCGTTTTTTTTTTTCAAATTTTCGGATTTTCTGTTATGGACACATAAAAACACTTCAAAACACACTAAAAACACTTAAAAACAGTGAAGAACAACTTTAGAAATGATAGGTGATAAAATCCCACGAATTTTTATGAAAAACACTTTGTTTACCCCCCCCCCCCCCCCCACACGTAAACCAAACATTGTACCCAATGTTTTAAGTGTAGACTCACAAACAAACAACCAAATAACACAACTATCAAACACGACAAACATGGCAAAATAAAAGTAATAAAGAGTAGGGTTTAGGAATGCAAATCTGGTTGTAGAGCTAGAGATTCCTAGGTCTTCTTTATTTGAACGCATGGGTTGCCTCCCAAGAAGCACTTGCTTTAACATCTTCCAGCCGGACGATCCTTCCTCTTAAGCTTCATTTGGGCCCACGGCATGGAAGCTTGCACCATCCACGACATGTTGTTCAAATTTCTCATAGTATGGCTCAATGAATGGGAGGGGATAGTGATCCTCCCTGATTGTGGTGTTTTGGTTCCTATAGTCCATGTAGACGCTCCTACCACCTTGAAATCAATTTGGAACCTGCACCAAAGAAGATAGCAACCTATTAGTTGAAATGGGAATTGGAATTGGGATTGGAGACTTACTAGGATGTTGCGACAATGCCCCTAGGGCAGCCACCATCTCGCCAATTTTATCCTTAGGCACGGCCAGATTGGGTGTTTGTAGGGTAGTGGCGTGCTCCTTGTGCTCCCCTCCAATTCCTTCCTCGATGGTGGTTCTAGATGCATCCTTCTTGATTGGTGTTGAACGTTCCTGCCCTATATTGTTAATTATACCAATGGCAAAAGAAGAACGAACATCATTAGGATTCTCAATGGATTCAGAAACTTTAAAGTTAATCATATCACCACCAAACTCCATAGTTAAGGCTCCCTTGGCCACATCAATCTTGGTGTGGGCTGTTTTCATGAAAGGTCGTCCAAGTAAGAGTGGCGATGGTGGAGAGTGGGTTGAATCCTCCATGTCAAGCACATAGAAATCTGCAGGAAAAATTAAGTGGTCTACCTGCACCAAAACATCTTCCAAAACTCCTCTCGGGTATACATTAGATCGATCAGCTAATTGAATAATAACAACATCATTTTTAAGCTCTCCTAGATTCATAGATGCATAAACAGAGTATGGCATGACATTAATTGATGCACCTAAATCTAGCATATCATGTTCGAACCTTGTATTACCAATTACACAAGGGATAGTGAAACTACCTGGATCTTTGCATTTAGGTGGAAACTTTCTTTGCAACATTGCAGAGACATTATCACTTACATGTACCACCTCTTTCCCCCGAATCCGTTTCCTTGTTGTACAAATCTTCCTCAAAAACTTAGCGTACTTCGGAATTTGCTTTATTGCATCAAGGAGCTGGATATTGACTTGAACCTTCCTAAACGTCTCCAGGATGTCTTTTTCATCCTCCTCTGTCTTAGATTTCATAAACCTGCTAGGAAAGGGCACATTTAGTGGAATAGAACTAGACAAATTCGAATTTGGACTCACCTTGGTGGTTTGGGATGATTTTGGTGCACTAGAGGGTTGCAGCAAGGTTTTGGCTTCCTTTGCCGTGGTCTTTGCTCCCTGTTCTTCTTCTTGCAGCAGCTTTTTCTCCTCATTAAGGCTTTGTTTGGATGGTTTTAGATGCTTTCCAAGCTCCATACCACTTCTCAACGTAATGGCCTTGGCGATTTCAAAGCTTCCCTTTGGATTAACAATGGTTGAACTAGGAAGTTTGCCTTGTTCTCTAAACTGCCCAAGGAACTCTGAAATCTGCCCTATTTGCTTCTTTATGTCACTCATCTCTTTTTCTTGGTTCGCTATTCTATTATTTTGATTTTGTAATCCCTGCGATATAGAAGTTAGTAATTGAAAAGTTTCATCATTATCAATTAGCGAACCTGAGTTTTGTTGGGCAGTTTGTGATTGAGGCTCAGATTGTGCAAATGGCCTTTGGTATATCCCAGGGGGTGGCTGTCGAATTCCTCCTTGTTGTTGAGGTTGTTGAGGTTCCCTCCACTTGAAATTTGGATGATCTCTCCATCCTGGATTGTATGTATTTGAGTATGGATCATTCCTTGGTTGATTTTGACTTTGGTACCCCACGGCATGGGCACTCTCCCATCCTCCATTCTCTATCAATTGAGGACATTGATCATTGCGATGCCCTTGCATAGAGCACACTCCACATATGGCCGCACCTTGCATTTTGGATCCTTCAACAACCTGAGACACAAGCATAGTGAGATTAACTAATTGAGATTGAATTTCAAAAATTGCACTTACCTCATTCACTTGTTGTTGCCATGGGGGGTCTCTTTGTCCAACTTCCTCGTATTGTTGTGCATTCAAGGCTCGATTTGCAATTAGGACCTTGGCAGCCACCGGTGTTTTGTCAACCAAAGCACCTCCCGCTGAAGCATCAAGCATCTGTCTCTTAATTGAAAGGAGTCTTTCGTAAAAGTATTGAATTAGAAGCTCTTCCTTCATTTGGTGTTGTGAGCAAGATGCAACAAGGGCTTTGAAACGCTCATAATATGTTGGAAAGGATTCTCCTTGGTTTTGTTGAATTCCGCTAATCTTCTTCCTTAAAAGAATTACTCTTGAAGTTGGGAAGAATTTCTCCAAGAACGCTCGTTTCATACTTTCCCAAGAAGTAACGGTTCCGGGCTCCAATTCGTATAGCCAATCTTTAGCCTTTTCTAAAAGAAAGAATGGAAAGGCTTTCATCTTCAAAATATTCCCATCCACGTTAATGGGTGTCATGCTTGAGCATACAACTTCAAACTCCTTCAAATGCTTGTTTGGATCTTCCATGGACAGCCCATGGTATTTGGGAATATGATGCAGCAAGCTTGACTTTAATTCAAACTCATCGGTCTTGTCCGAGGCTGCCATAGGATATTGAATGAAAATAGGCACGGCATTGTCCAACCCCGAGGCCGAAAGTTCTTTGATTGTTCGATTGTCCACCGCCATGCTTTCTTCTTCTTCAAATTCAGATTCGGACTCTGAACTTGAACTAGGTGGATTGGATTCTGGTTGCTTCCTCTTTCTTCTCAAAGTTCATTCAAAATCGTCGTCAAATTCCAATATGTTTGCACGAATGGGTTGAGAATGACGAGTCATAAACTAGTACCTTAAGACTCACTTTGACACGACACAAACAAAAGGGATTAGCAATTTTGCTAATCCTCGGCAACAGCGCCAAAATTTGATGTGAAATATTCTAACACTCAAATTAAACCCTATTTGTGACAATTGTAGTAGATATGTAAGTAGGGATCGTTCTAGACCAGGGATTAACTAGGGATGCTAATCTATATAAATAAGACTCAAAAATACTAAACTAGACTCTATAGAGTCAAAACTAACTTTAGACACTTAAAACAGCTTGAGTCAAAGGACTCAAGGATGGACGAAAATAGAACTCAACTTGACTCAAAGGACTCAAGGAAAACAGGTTTTAACTCAAATATGAAGACTAAGTGAAATGGGGATTGTTTTTGACGAATTTTAAACTTAAAACAAGAACTTTATAGAAAACACTTTTGAAAAACGAATTTAAGTAAAATAAATGGGTGAAAAGCTAGTTAGAGGGTCCTTCTCCACACATGATATATGCATACAAACCAATGTCCAGTTATTATTCCTTTAGGCTATGAATGACAACGCCCCAAATTAGTTGCATAGCACAACTAACCCTCAAGTTTTCCTTATTTCATTGAATTAGATGGAATACGCATCTAAACCAAATTATCTTTTTCAAGTTCTTTATATGAGACGCATAACAAAGATACATATCAAAAGTCATTAAGTTTTGTGAAAACTATAAGCATTGACAAGGCATTCATCACTATGAAACACATGAGACTCATACCAAGGATTTACTTAACGCGATTGTGACTAGCAACCTCCACTACTTGTGAATATAAGTGAATAACTATTACGTGAAACCCCCTTATATTCTAGCGTCAAATTCATACATGCAAATTAAGTGTTAACCCCCCCAACCCACTTACATAAACCAGTTTTAATAACTTAGATAAGCAAATCACATTCATGCCTTAAGAAATAATAACTTGACGTAATCAATTCATATAAAACATATAATCATGGCTTCAAATTCACCTCCAACTAAGAAATTAGTTCCTCATGTTCGCAAAACAAAGATAATTAAATTTAAACATTGAACTAAGACTAAGGATAGAACACGCCTAGAAACGCTCCACACTCCAATGGCAGATTTTGAACCCTCCTTGGATGGTAGATTGCACTAGTCTTCTTCTCCTTCCTTCCTTGCTCGTGCACTAGGGTGGTGTAGGGTGAATTGTGGTGTTTGATGGCTGAAAGTATGAATGAATGAATGAGTGAATGGATGCATTAAATGGTGAGACATTGGTTGTTTATATAGGCTAATTATGCACACTTAGTGAAGGACAAGGATTGCACAATCCCATGAAAAAAGGGTTAAGTCTTTGTAGAAACCAAAAGGGAAAGGGATAGGGAATTTTCGCCAGAAATTAAGGGCTTCTAGAAACTAGGTATTTTTTGGCAGAATTTAGACTTCTAGAAGGGCTAAAGGGTAGATTTCTGGACCTAAATGGATAAGGACTCATGATATAGTTGTAGAGGAAGGATTGCAACTCCTAAACCTACAAGGAATGGTCCACATGCGGCAAACAAGTGGATAAGGCTTTTAGAAACTGAAATAGGTGTTTAAATGTGTAAGTAATCCCCTCAAATTAGCTAGATTTAAGTCCTAACCTGATTTGGATAGGATAGGATAGGATAATGTTAGAGTTAGGAAAGGATAAGGTTGGTTAGGATAGGATAAGATAAGGTTGGATAAGGTTCCTTATTTCTTGCTATTTCCTTATCTTCTTTGCATTAGGACTTCATCCACCAGATTTGTACCTTTCCTAGCCCTTCTTGACTTCAATTTCGTCCATCCTCTATGGTCCATAGTTGAGCTATCCAATCCATGCCCACAAATGCTCCATTTAGCTCCAAAATGCCCTTTCTTGCTCCTTTTGCCATTAGGACCTAAAAACATACGAAAATAGCTTAAAAGACTAAGATAAATAGTAATTAACTCGTTAAATGCAAGGAAACAACATAACTAAGTAGCATAAATATGCTCCTATAAATAAATATGCTCCTATCAACTCAAAAGACTCAAAAACACACTTTAGGACAGATTTGAAACAAGTAAGTAAAGGGGATTGGGTTTTGGACGAAATTAATTAAAAAAAATTAACTAAAAGACTTAAATGAGATTTGGACGAATTTGGGAAAAACTATGGATGATTAGATAGCTAGAGGATCCTTCTCCACACATAACACACTTGCATACAAATTGATTTCCAATTGCTTTCTCAATAAACCATGAACCTCAACACCCCAGATTAACCGTGACATCACTAATTAACCCTCAGATTTTCCTTTAGTTATTGGATTGGATGACATCATTCGATAACCCAAAGCATTCTTCAAAAGTCCCCTACATGACATCATAATAGAGATACAATCAAAGATCATTACGTTCTATGAAAATCATAAGTATTGACAAAGCACTTGTTACTATGACATCATGATACTCATGCTAGGAATGTACTTAACATGATTGTGAAAACAACCTTAACTACTTGTGAATTTATGTTTGTAACGATTATGTGAAACTCCCTTATATTCTAGCACCAAATTCATGCATGCAAACTAAGTGTGCACCCTTAATCAACAAACAAGAATAAGTTATCCATCAAACGGTTAAGTAAACTGCTTCATGATAGGAGCTTATTTAAGCAACTTAGTTAGCTTGTTTTTTGTGCATTTATGTTGTTAGTTCGTAGTTATTTTAGTAGTTTAAGCTATTTTCATGTGTTTTTAGGTTCATATGGCTAAGGAAGCATAAAGGTGCATTTTGGAGCAAAATTTGGGCTTGGAATGGATAGCATGTGCTTGGAGCAAAAGGAATGGACGAAATTGAAGACCTAAAGGTGTGAGGATTCCTAATCAAAAGAGGATTCCTAATCAAAAGAGGATTCCTAATCACAAGAGGATTCCTAATTAAAAGAGGAATCCTAGTCAAAGAAGGTTTCCTACTTGAAGTAGGAAAGTTAAGCCAAGGTTTCCTATTTTGGTTTAACCTTTCCTTATCCTTAAAGGCTCCTTGTTTCACCAACATTGAAGACTTCTATACATTCTAGGACATAAACCAAACTTCCTTGCAACATAACAAGCCTTGCCGTGCACCCCATTAACTTTCCCTTCCTTGTCGTGCAAGGGAGGTCCTTGTTTCCTACTCTAAGTCATTAAAACACATTCCCTTTTCATCTCAATCTCAGCCACACCTCACATACCTTTTCTATCCCAAAATCCTTGCTTAGTTTCAGAATTAAATCACATTCCCTTTTTCCTATCCTTTACAACAAGTTCCATCATTTTCCCTTTTAATTTCTGACTTTATGACTCCTTTTCCTGATGGATTTGGGGTCTAAATCCTTTCCTAAACTATGTAATAAACTCTAGGGATCCTTGCTTCCAAATAAATACCAAGGCCGCACCTTTTATTCACCCTAATCACTCTCATACACAACCTGTCATCATTCATAGAAACAAACCTTCTTGGCCGCAGCCTTCCAACCATTCTTCCACCATTCATTCACATTCATACTTTCATCCAAGCATCCATACACCATTCCCAACCTTTGCCGCACCACCCTACCATCCTAAATCCATTCACAACCCAGAAAATCATCCACAAATCACCCTAGACTCTTGTGCCGTGACTTTGCAAGGAAAAGGAGAAGAAAGAAGAAGCCTTGGACGTTTATGCATTCAAGTTGGAGTGTTGGAACGTTTTTAGGTGTAATCTATCCTTTGTTTTCAATGTTTAATTCTATGTTCCTTTGTTTTGTTGTGAACATGAGAGGCTAAACTCGTTTTAGCTAGGGGATGCTTTGAAACCATGATTATATTTATGATATGAATTGATTAAGTCCAGTTGTGATTTCATCAATTGTGAATGCAATTTACTTAACCGTTTGATGGATAACTTATTCTTGTATGTTGGTTAGGGAGGCCTACTTAATTTGCATGCTTGAATTTGGTGCTGCAATATAAGGGAGTTTCACATAATCGTTTGATAGGAGCATATTTATGCGACTTAATTGGCTTGTTCTTGTGCATTTATGTTGTGTTTCCTTAGTTATTTTAGTGTTTAAAGTCACTTTTGTGTGTTTTCAGGTTATAAAGCCAAAGTGTGCAAGAAGATGCAAATTGGAGTGTTTTGGAGCAAAAGAAGAATGAATGAGTTGAAGACTTGAAGAAATATGAATTCCTAATTGAAGTGGATTCCTACTCCAACAAGGATTCCTACTTGAAGTAGGAAAGTTAAGCCTAGGTTTCCCATTTTGGTAACCTTTCCTAATCTTAAAAGTCCTTATTTTCCAGCCACTTTGAAGGCCTTGTATGCACTTTAGGACACAAAACAAAGGCCCTAGACCACCACTATACCTTTGCCGCACCTTTCCCCTTCTCCCCATCCCTTGCCGTGCAAGGGGGGGGGGCAATTATGTCTTATTTTATGCACTTAAACACATGCCCCTTTCTAAATAAAACCCTAGCCGCACATTGCAGCCAATTCCCTTTTTAATTTCTGATTTAATTTCCTAATTCTAGCAGCCTTTGACTTAATTTTAGTTAATAAAAATAAGCTAGGGTTTTAATTTCTGAAACCCTATATATTCTTGCACTTAGCCGCACCCTAGGATCTTTTTCATTCATTCTTTCATCATTCAGCCACAAAACCCTCTCTGCTGCAGCCACCATCACCCTAATACCTTCAATCCGCAACTCCCATCCATTCCAGCCACTTTCCACTCTCTGCCGCAGTCTTCCCACCATTGCAGCCACTTTAAATCATCCATCCAAACCTCCCTCCACCACCACTAAGCCTTACCGCAACCCTTTACCACCCTAAATCCATTCCTAAACCAAAATCACATCCAAAAACCCCCAAAAACCTCTCTACCGCAGCAAGAAGAAGAAGAAAGAGGAGCTTGACGTGCAGAAATTCAAAGTGGAATTGTTGGGCGTTTTAGGTGTAATCAATCTTTTGTTCTCTATGTTTAATTTCAATTTTGTTTCTCTTTCTGTGAACATGAAAGGCTAAATCCCTAGTTAGCTAGGGGGTGATTCAAAACCATGTTTATGCTTGCAATATAAATTGATTACCTTCAGTTGGAATTTCATGAGTTGTGGATTCAATTTGTTTAACTACTTGATTGATAACTTATTTGTGTATGTTTATTGAGAGTGCACGCTTAGTTTTCATGCATGAATATGATGCTAGAATATAAGTGAGTTTCACCTAATAGTTACAAAAATTCACAAGTAGTGGAGGTCGCTTATAAACGATCGCGTTAAATGAATTCTTGGCACTAGTTTCATGCTCATCATAGTAACGAATGCCTCGTCAACACTTAAAGTTTTCATGTTGCTTAATGATCTTTGATTGTATCTTTATTGTGCTTTTCACGTAAAGGACTTTTGGAGAATGTTTTGAATTGTTGTATGCGCTGTCCCATCCAATTCATTAACTTAAGGAGAACTTGAAGGTTAATTTAAGCGAACCTAATTAACCCGGGGTGTTGAGTTTCATGATTCATCGAAAGACCAACTAAAAATCATCTTGTATGCAAGTGTGACATGTGTGGAGAAGAGCCTTCTAGCTAGCATTCCATCCATATTTTCATCAAATTCGTATTTACAATCTGTTTTAATTACAAATTGTGCTCTTTGTTTTAATTTCATCAAAACTAAATCCCCCTTTACTTTAGTGTTCAATTTAGTTAGAAAGTGTCTTAGTTTGTGTTTCTAAGTGTTTTGATTCAAGTTATAACCCAAATTCGTCCAAAATAGGTTAGGTGTTCAAAACTGCCCAGATTGTGTTTTTAAGGCAGTTTTGAGTGTTTTGTTGCTGTTTTGAGTCTTTTGGTTTGTTTTAGTGTTTTAGTGGTTAGTTTTGCATTCTTTGAGTCTAGTTTAGTGTTTTTAACCTTTGTTTTATGTATTTGAGTCAGTTTTCAAGTGATTTAGCAATCCCTCCAAATCCCCGGTTTAGAACGATCCCTACTTATACATATACTACAATTGTCAAAAGAGGGTTTTAATTTGTGTGCTTATATATTTCGCATCAAATTTTTGGCGCCGTTGCCGGGGATTAGCAACTTTGCTAATCCCTTGGATTGTTTACTTTCTGTTTATTTTAGTTTGTTAAAGTTTCTAACCTTGTTTTGTTTTTCTTGTTTTTGGTACTAGTGTATGACTCGGAGTTCTCAACCGATTCGTGAGCATATCTTGGACTTTGACAGCGATTTCGAGAGGACTTTGAGAGGAAAGAGGAAGCAACACGAATCAAATCCACCAAGCCCGGAACCTGACCTTGAAGAACAAGTCCTAGAAGAAGAAGAAGGGGCCACGGCAAGGATTTTTGAAGAACCACAAGGCATGGCCATGGACAACCGGACACTCAAGGAGCTTTCTGCTTCGAGATTGGATAATGCCGCACCTTTGTGTATCCAATATCCCCCACCTGCCCAAGGTAAGACCAAAGAGTTCGAGTTGAAGTCAAGTTTGCTCCACCACATTCCAAAATACCATGGGTTGTCCGTGGAGGATCCGAACAAGCATGTGAAAGAATTCGAGGTGGTGTGTTCAAGCATGACTCCCGTCAACGTCGATGGAAGTATTTTGAAGATGAAGGCTTTTCCATTCTCTTTAATGGACAAAGCCAAAGATTGGTTGTATGAATTAGCTCCCGTAATCGTCACATCATTGGAGAGTATGAAGAGGGCATTTTTGGAGAAGTTTTTCCCAACTTCTCGAATCATCCTTCTACGTAAAAGGATAAGTGGAATTCAGCAAGAAGAAGGTGAGTCTTTTCCTACATATTATGAACGTTTTAAATCACTTGTTGCTTCTTGTCCACAGCATCAGATGAAGGAGGAGTTACTTTTACAATACTTTTACGAGGGGCTCCTACCAATTGAACGTCAAATGCTCGATGCCTCGGCAGACGGAGCATTGGTGGACAAGACACCCATGGCTGCCAAAGTCTTAATTGCTAATCGAGCGTTGAACGCTCAACAATACGAAGGAGTAGGCCAAAGAGGACCCCCACGGCAGCAAGTTCATGAGGTAAGTTCCACACCCGACATTCATTCACAATTAGCTAATCTTACTTCCATTGTGTCTCAGATGGCCGAAGGAATGAGGATGCAAGGACCAATTGTATGCGGAGTGTGTTCTATCCAAGGACATGCTTCTGAGAAGTGCCCACAACTAATTGAAAATGGTGGATGGGAAAGCGCAAATGCAATTGGATTTCAAGGCCAAAACCAACCAAGGAACGATCCATATTCTAACACATATAATCCAGGTTGGAGAGACCACCCAAACTTCAAGTGAAGGGAGCCCCAACAACCACCACAACAAGGAGGCTTTAGACAACAACCCCCGGGTTTCTTCACTAAGCCATACGCACCCACACATGCTCCACAACAATCTGCCCCAAATGCATCAGGTACATCCCTAGACAATGATACACTTCTTAAGTTACTAACTAATTTGTCTCAGGGGCAAGAGAATCAAGCCAAAGCCATGGAAAATCAAGACAAAAGGGTGGATCAGTTGGAGAAACAAATTGGGCAGATTGCAGATTTTGTAGGGAAATTTCGTGACCAAGGCCAACTTCCTAGTTCTACCATTCCAAACCCAAAGGGATGCTTCGAAAGTGCAAAGGCCATACTCTTGAGAAGTGGAAAAGAAGTTGGGGCAGGTCCTACACCATCACCATCAGGTTCCAAAGAGGATGAAAAACTGGAAATCGAAGAGGAGGAAGCAAGCCAACCCACGACAAAGGTGGAAACACCTTTGCCGCAAGTTCCTAGTGACCCCAAACTGTCCAATTTGTCCAAAAAGGGTAAGAATGTGTCAAATTCGGTTCCTACTAATGTTTTTCCTTTGAATGTGCCTTTTCCTAGTAGGTTCATGCAAACAAAGAAAGAAGAAGCCGAGAAGGACATCCTTGAGACATTTAGGAAAGTTCAAGTTAACATACCCCTCTTGGATGCAATCAAGCAAGTCCCGAGATACGCCAAGTTTTTAAAGGAGCTTTGCACCACTAGGAAGAGGATGTCGACCAAAGAGGTGGTAAAGGTAGGTGAAAATGTCTCCGCCATCTTGCAACGCAAATTACCCCCCAAATGCAAAGATCCGGGTAGTTTTACCATTCCTTGTGTCATAGGTAACACTCGTTTTGAATCTGCCATGCTAGACCTAGGTGCCTCTATAAATGTCATGCCATATTCAATTTATGCATCTATGAACCTAGGAGTATTGAAATATGATGGTGTGATCATACAATTGGCCGATAAATCTAATGCCTATCCAAAGGGAGTTTTGGAAGATGTGTTAGTGCAGGTAAATCATTTAATCTTTCCGGCGGACTTCTATGTGCTCGAGATGGATGAATCTGACCATGCCCCTTCGTTGCCAATCCTCCTTGGACGGCTTGGACGGCCATTCATGAAGACGGCTCGGACGAAGATTGATGTGTTTAATGGAACTTTGTCCATGGAATTTGATGGGGAAGTTGTTAATTTTAATCTTTCTGATTCTATTAAGTATCCTAGTGAGGATCATTCATGTTTCTCCATTGATACAATTGACTCTTTGGCGCAGGGATACCTTGAAGAGTTGAACGCCGATGCACTTGAAAATGTCATTACACGAAGCATGAAACTCAAAACCAAGGGAGGGGGATTGTTACTAGCCCACGGCACACACACTCTATTGCATGCCGTGCCTCCTAGGGAGGAATTCATGGAGTTGGTTGCTGCCCTTGAGTCATTGCCTAAGCACGATGGTAAGTCTTCTCACTTTGAGTCAATTCCCATTTCGACTAACAAGTTGCTTCCATCCATAGTTCAGGCACCTACCCTTGATCTCAAACCACTACCTAGCCATTTGAAGTACATTTTCTTGGGAGAAAATGAGACCTTACTTGCCATTATTTCTTCATCACTCACGGCACAAGAAGAAGAGAAACTAGTGCGTGTTTTAAAAGAGTACAAATCTGCCCTAGGTTGGACCTTGGCCGATATCAAAGGTATTAGTCCCACAACATGTATGCATCACATATTTCTTGAGGAGGGGGCCAAACCAACTAGAGAGGCTCAACGCCGTCTCAACCCTCCGATGATGGAAGTGGTGAAAAATGAGATAATCAAACTCCTTGATTGTGGAGTGATTTACCCCATCTCCGATAGCCGTTGGGTTTCACCTATCCAATGTGTTCCCAGGAAATCTGGAGTGACGGTTGTGGAGAATGCGGAGAATGAGCTTGTGCCCACCCGAATCCAAACCGGTTGGCGTGTATGCATTGATTATAGGAAGATAAACGCCACCACAAGGAAGGACCACTTCCCATTGCCGTTCCTAGATCAAATGCTTGAGAGGTTAGCGGGTCATTCATTTTATTGCTTTCTTGATGGATATTCTGGTTATAATCAAATCGTTATTGCCCCGGATGATCAAGAAAAGACCACTTTTACTTGTCCATTTGGAACGTTTGCATATCGACGCATGCCATTCGGTTTGTGTAATGCTCCTGCCACGTTTCAAAGGTGTATGGTTAGCATATTTTCTGATTATGTTGAGAGGATTATTGAGATATTCATGGATGACTTTAGTGTGTTTGGTGATTCCTTTGATCATTGTTTGGCTAATCTCACTTTAATCTTGAAACATTGTGTTGAAACAAACCTAGTGTTAAATTGGGAGAAATGCCACTTTATGGTTAAACAAGGTATTGTTTTGGGTCATATAATCTCTGAAAAAGGAATTGAAGTTGATAAGTCTAAAATAGATCTTGTACGCTACTTACCCTCTCCTACTTCGGTGAGAGAGGTTCGTTCTTTTCTTGGTCATGCAAGATTCTATTGACGATTTATCAAGGACTTTTCCAAGATTGCACAACCCCTATGCCGTCTCCTTCAAAAGGAAGTATCTTTCGAGTTCAACGAGGCGTGTGAGAAAGCATTCAACCATCTCAAGGACCTCCTCACCACGGCACCAATCATCACTCCACCAGATTGGTCCATTCCCTTTGAATTGATGTGTGATGCATCGGATTATGCCCTTGGAGCTGTTTTGGGCCAAAGGAAAAACAAACAGCCACATGTTATTTATTATGCTTCACGCACTTTAAATGATGCTCAATTGAATTATTCTACAACTGAAAAAGAACTTTTGGCGATTGTATTTGCATTAGATAAGTTTAGATCATATCTAATTGGTACTAAAGTAATTGTTTTCACTAACCACGCAGCCTTGAAGTATCTTCTCACCAAAATGGAGGCCAAACCAAGGCTCATTCGTTGGATGCTCATACTTCAAGAATTCGACATTGAAATTAGGGACAAGAAGGGATGTGAAAACGTGGTGGCTGACCACCTAAGTCAAATGGTGCGTGAAGAAGAGGCCCTCCCCATTTCAGAAACGTTTCCGGATGAACAACTTCTGTCCGTTGAGGTAAGTACCCCTTGGTATGCCAATTTGGTCAATTTTTTGGTGTCTAAGCAAGTTCCTAACACCTTAAGCAAGGCCCAACGTGATAAACTAAAAAAGGATGCACGTTTTTATGTTTGGGACGACCCTTATTTGTGGAAAATCTACCCGGATCAGATTGTGCATCGTTGTGTTCATGAATCTGAGTTTAATTCCATTTTGAGTTTTTGCCATACATATGCATGTGGTGGACACTTTGGCACACAACGCACAGCGTTTAAGGTTCTTGAAAGTGGTTTTTATTGGCCTACATTGTTTAGAGATGCTAGGGCTTTTTGCTTAACATGTGATCGATGTCAAAGAACAGGAAGTTTAGGCCAACGAGACCAAATGCCACAAACCCCAATCCTGGTTGTTGAAATCTTTGATGTTTGGGGTATTGATTTTATGGGTCCTTTCCCTATCTCTTTTGGTTTTACTTACATTTTACTTGCGGTCGATTATGTGTCAAAGTGGGTGGAAGCTAAAGCCACCCGAACTAACGATTCTAGAGTTGTTGCAGATTTTGCAAAATCTAACATTTTCTCTAGATTTGGGATGCCTCGAGTGCTCATAAGCGATGGTGGGTCTCATTTTTGCAACCGCACCATAGCGGCGTTGCTCAAGAAGTACAACGTGCTGCATAAGGTTTCCACACCTTATCACCCCCAAATTAGTGGCCAAGCCGAAGTTTCAAATCGAGAAATAAAGCAAATCTTGGAAAAGACCGTTGGGCCAAACAGAAAAGATTGGAGTTTGCGTTTGGAGGATGCATTGTGGGCGTATCGAACGGCTTACAAAACGCCCATGGGTATGTCCCCATTTCGGCTAGTCTATGGCAAGCCATGCCATCTACCCGTGGAGCTTGAACACAAGGCACATTGGGCGGTCAAGACCTTCAATATGGATGTGGACACGGCTGGAAACCATAGGAAGCTACAATTGAGCGAGCTTGAAGAGATTAGGCATGAGGCGTATGAGAATGCCCGGATTTACAAAGAGAAGACCAAGGCCGTCCAAGACAAGATGATTAGAGGCAAAACCTTCTCAATCGGGCAAAAAGTGTTGTTATTTAATTCCCGTCTTCGGTTATTCCCCGGTAAGTTACGTTCTAAGTGGGTTGGTCCATTTGTTATCACTAATGTTTTTGTGCATGGTGCAGTCCAAATACAAAGTTTGAAAACTGGACAAGAATTCAAGGTGAATGGCCTAAAGTTGAGCATGTTGTGGAAGAGATCCCATTCCATGCCGTGGGCTCCAATGGGGAATGAGCACACCATCGTCCGGCTGCAAGACGTTAAAGCAAGCGCTTCGTGGGAGGCAACCCATGTAATCACCAAGGAGAGGATGGCATTTACACTCCATAACCAGATTTGCGTCCCTAGCCTCTTCTCTTTGTTATTTCCATTCTGCCATGCTTAGTGTGTTTAGTTGCTGTTTGTTTGTTTACTTTTGTTTGGTGTGATTTTAGGCTTGAAACATTGAGGACAATGTTTGATTTAAGTGTGGGGGAATTTTGGTAACTAAGTGTTGTTGATGCAAATTCGTGGGATTTTATCACCCATAACTTCCAATGTTGTTCCTTGCTGTTTTTAAGTGTTTTTAAGCTATTTTAGAGTGTTTTAGTGTGTGTTGACTTAAAAATCCGAAAAACCCATAAAAATTTGAAAAATTGTTTCTAAAAACCCAAAAAGAGTTGTTTTTGTGTGGTTGTTTGTGTCGTAGGTTACCTTCCAACACAATGATGAGGATTTGGTTTTTAATTGCATGATGGTTAAAGAAAGTTACAAACATGGATGGACGTTTGATATACTCTTTGGTTTATGCTTGGTTGTAGTTATAGTTTACGAATTCACATGTAATCACAAGGGAAAATTAGTTTTTGTAACATGCTTGAAGGAATGAACTCAAACTAACGCTACATCCATGTGAGACTTGAGCCTAAACGTTTATTTGGAGAGTAATAATCTGTGCATCATTGTTTTCTAAAGTCGTTGCATGATCTCATTATTCTTTGCTTGGTTACTACTTAGAAGGCGTTTCATCAATTAGTTCCAAATGCTAGAACTCATGCCCATTTCATTCAAAGCATGTTATTGATTTGCATAACACATATTCAAGATGAAGTTGTGTAGTGACCACCATCACAGCTGATGCGAGATTTACTTGACACTCAAATTAAACCCTCGTTTGACAATTGTAGTAGAATGGATAAGTGAGGGATCGTTCTAGACCGGGGATTAGGAGGGCTTGCTAAAACCTTCTAAATTGACTTAAAAACATAAAAAACTAACTTTTAAAACACTAAGACAAACTAAAAGAATCAAAACAAGTTTAAAAGACTCCAAATACTCAAAAACATAAAATAAGACAAATCAAATGAATAAGACTTAACAAAATAAGGGGGGTGATTGTGGTTGGACGAGATTAAATTAAATGGACAAATTGTAATTAAAGGCAAAACGTAAATATGAATGTGATGAAAATATGGATGATGGAATAGCTAAGGGGTTCTTCTCCACACATGTTACACTTGCATACAAAATTGATTCTCAGTTGGTCTTTCGATAAATTATGAAACTCAATGCTCCAAGTTAATTAGGTCCGCAAATTAACTTTCAGATTTCCCTAGATTCGTTGGATTGAATGGAATACGCATTACAACCAAATTATTCTTAATCAAAGTCCCTAACTATGGAATACGCATGATAGAGACATTCGACAAAGATCATTAAGTTCAACGGAAATCATAAACATCGACGAGGCATTCGTTACTATGGAATACGCATGAAACTTATGCCAAGAATTCGTTTAACGCGATTGTTTATAAGCAACCTCCACTACTTGTGAATATAAGTTCATAACGATTAGGTGAAATTCACTTATATTCTAGCGTCATATTTATGCATGAAAATTAAGCTTGCAATCTCAATGAACATACATAAATAGGTTATCAATCAAACAGTTAAACGAATTGAATCCACAACTTATGAAATTCCAACCAAACGTAATCAATTCAAATTGCAAATATAAACATAGTTTCGAATCACCCCCTAGCTAAAGGGGGTTTAGTTCCTCATAACTTTGAAATCAAAGAAACCCCTAAACATTCCAACAACTCAAACTTGAATTGTATGAACGTTTAGACACTCTTCTCTTCCATTCTCATACGTACAAAACAAAGAGAATTAAATTTAAACTTTGAAATCAAAGAAACACCTAAAAATTCCAACAACTCAAACTTGAATTGTATGAACTTTTAGGCACTCTTTTCTTCCTCGTTGTTGTAGCACAAGGTCTAAGTGAGCTTTGGGGATTATGTGAAGTGTTTTGGAGGGATGGGAAGTGGTTGGATAGTGGCTGCAATGGAGGAGAAAAACTGCACAGAAATGGAAGGGGATTTGCGGCACAAGGGTTGTGTTTGTGTTGTGTGAAGTGTATGAAATGAGATGCCTCTTGAATGAATGAATGCAAGGGTATTTATAGGAGTAATGGAGGGAACATGACAGCTAGGAGGTGGGTGGAAATGTGGCTGCAAGTTTGGTGAATGATTATGAGTGAATGCATGTGAATGTGGCTAGGTTGGAAAGCTGGAAATCTGAAAATGCAAATGGGAATGCTGAAATGCAAAGGTGGCCACGGTTTTGAGTGCGTTTTGTGTTGGAAATGCATGTGAATGCATGTGAATGTTGTTTGTGTGAAGTGTGTGTGGGTTAAAGAGTGAATGGTGGTGTAATGATGAAGTGTGATGGCTGAAAATGTCAAGGGAAATGCATGTGATTGCACGGCAAAGAATTTCAGGATGCATATGTGTTGGTGTGTTGTGTGATTTGTTTTGTGGTTGATGGGAATGTGGTTGAATGATTAAATGGACATGTGGGGTGTAATTGAAAAGGGAATGCAAAGTGAATGAATAATGAATGCATGTGCACTGTTTTTGGGAGAAAGGTGGCTGAATGTGCATGTGAATTAGGTTGTGAAAACATGTGGAATGTGGCTGGAATTGATGAGTAATGCACGGTTTTGTTGTTGGTTCTTTGGTGATAAATGCAATGATGAAATGGATGGGAGTGCATGTGGATTAGGTGGTGTAATGATGAAGTGGGAAGTGGAAGAATGTGGTTGGAAATGGCTAAGGGGATGCACGGCTAGGAAGAAGAATGAATGATGTGCATGTGTGTATGCATGTGAAGATGCTAATAAATAATGCATGTAGGGTTAGGAAATAAAATCATAACTTAAAGGGGAATGATTAAAGGGTTTTTGAAAGGTTTTGCATGGCTTTGAAGTGAATGTGGATTGAGCTAGAGTTTAAGTACATGAAATGGACCCAAATTGCTCCCCCTTGCATGGCAAGGAATGGTGTTTGTGTTAAGCCCAAGGCAAGGTGAATGTGATTGGGTTAGGGCCATTGTTTTGTGTCTTCAAGTGCATACAAGGCCTTCAAATTCGTCCATCCTCTTGCCTTCATGGATAAGCTATCCAATCCATGCCCAAAAATGCTCCAAATGGCCTCAAAATGCACTTTCTTGCTCCCTAGGCCCTTAGAACCTGAAAACACACAAAAGAAGCATAAAGGACTAAAATAACGAGAGAAACATAACGTAAATGCACGAGAACGAGCCATTTAAGTCGCATGAATATGCTCCTATCAAATACCCCCACACTTAGCTTTTGCTAGTCCTCGAGCAAAACAGAATAAAAACAAATAAACAAAACGACACTAAACACGTAAAACACAACCTAAACCTTCCAACAACCGTCTTAGGGATTTCCAATGCACATGACATGTTAAAAATCATCATTCTCACAGATTTTAGTCATCTTCACACTTAAGTACATTCTTAATCATA
Source organism: Pyrus communis (assembly GCF_041283825.1). Taxonomy (NCBI): domain Eukaryota; kingdom Viridiplantae; phylum Streptophyta; class Magnoliopsida; order Rosales; family Rosaceae; genus Pyrus; species Pyrus communis. The sequence goes on from NC_142569.1 coordinate 25,970,834, forward strand.
GTCACCATATACTAGTTCACAATTAAGCATTTAAAACCATGTTTTGAATGTAGTAACATGCCTTAGAGAATTTGCTCAATTCCTTACAAGATATGCACTCGATTTTCACTCAGAATTTCTAACTACACACCCTAATCTAGTCATATGTGAGAAGATTGATGTAACATGAAAACGAACACTCACATATAAGTATCACAAAGAACGCAATTTCTGGAGTTAATAAGCATGTTTAGATATGATCTCATGAATGGAATGCTACTACTTAGACACGAGAACCAGTGACACCATAAGCTCATACCAAGTTCAAACTCCACAAATTGAAATACACAACACTCAAGATAGAAGTCAAGGGTTGTAACGGGACTTGGGGTATGTGGATAACAAAGAAGGGATATGGAAAACAAAGGTTCTAAAAAAAAAATAGTGAGCAAAGCATTTGAATCAACTTAGAATTCACTTTTGAATGAAAACTCAACTTTTGAACAAAAAGGGAGAATTTAGACAATTTACGCCCAGAATTGGTGTTTTGGAACCTTTCTTCAATCACTTATTCTTTTCTCTTTTTTTTTTTTTTTTTTTTTTTTTTTTTTTTTTTTTCTTTTCTTTTCTTTTGAATCTCAAAACATAAACACTTAAACATTCTCTCCCCCACACTTATTTTCTTTCATAATGTAACTCAAAAGGAATTCAATTAAGTCATGCTCACTATCTTTTAAGAACAAGGGTGGGGATTGTCCTAAACTAGGCTAGGTGAGGAAAAAGTGGGTTAACAAAGAACATGGGCTAACACGGCTCAACGGGGGTACAACTTACAACATATACGAAATATGGGAAGTGAGGCTATTTGGCTATGGTGGCAACTACACAACTTCATCTTGAATATGTGTTATGCAAATCAATAACATGCTTTGAATGAAATGGGCATGAGTTCTAGCATTTGGAACTATATGATGAAACGCCTTCTAAGTAGTAACCAAGCAAAGAATAATGAGATCATGCAACGACTTTAGAAAACAAGAAATCACAGATTATACTCTCCAAAGAACGTTATAGGCTCAAGTCTCTCAGGGTTGTAGCGTTTGTTTGAGTTCCTTCCTTCAAGCATGTTACAAAAACGAATTTTTTTTATTTTTTATGATTGCATGTGAAGTCATACATTATAACCATAACCAAGCATATACCAAGAGTAAATCAAACTTTTCTCTATGTTTATAACTCTTTCTAACCGTCATGCAATTATAAACCAAATCCTTATCATTGTGTTGGAAGGTACCCTAAGACACAAACTCACAAAAAAAACGACTCAAAACACTCTTTTTAGGCTTTTCAAAACAATTTTTCAAATTTTTATGTGCTTTTCGGAGTTATAAAACAAAACACGCTAAAACAGTTTAAAAACACCTTAAAAACATTTAAAACAGCAAGGAACAACACTTGAAGTTATGGGTGATAAAATTCAACGAATTTGCATCAACATACTTAGTTACCCCCCCCACACTTAAATCAAACATTGTCTTCAATGTTTTAAGCATAGATTCACACAAAGCATAAGTAAATACACAAAAAGCACTTAAACATACTAAACATGGCATAATGTAATTAACAAAGAGAAGAGTTTAGAGACGCAAATCTGGTTATAGAGTGTAAATTCCATCTTCTCCTTGGTAATTGCATTGAGGCTTTTGATCTTTGTGATTCCACAGGCTTACTCTTGAACTGGTTTCTGCCCATCGTTGATTTTCCTTTGTGTTACTTCTTGAACTGGGCAGCAGGATGGTTCTTTTGGTCTCCCCCGAAGGTCTGAGCCTATCCCTTTTATCTGTTTCTTTGTTCAATCTTTCCAATTCGTATTGAAAAGGGTTGGAGGATAACTCAGCCTATGTTTGTCTCCACATGCTTCAATGTATCATTTTCACTTGCCTTACTCGCTCCCCTTTGCAGAAGTGGTCTCTTCTCCGGAAGTGTATCAACCGTTGAAGATGACTACTCGAGAGCAACGCTAGGTAAGCAATCAGGAATAGATTCCAGGCAGTTGGCTCCAGAACGGAAGACTGACTCCAAGTGCCGGCTGATTGCTTCTTTTACTTTGCCATGCGAGTAAGAACAAGGACAAAGAAAAAGACAGGGAAAGAGCATGATATGAGATACTTTTGCTTTTGACCTTGATGATATGAGATACCTTTGCTTTTGAAGAAGCGGTGAATGAATCAGCACATGTATTTGTTGTGCTGTTTCCTCCTGGGTCATATGTACTCCAGGCATCTGGTATCATCTTTGGGGAAGAAGAAAGAATTGAGTATTTCAAAAGGCTTTGCTGGGAGTGCACCCTCAGAGGTGAGGGAGAGTTGGGCATTTTCTTCAGGTTTGCCCTGCCATAAAAGACGAAGGTCGACATATATAGAGATAATAGTAAGTGGTGGTACGTTTTACCTTTGTCGACAAACGTTTTGATCCTGCAACTCCGGCTTTTTGAAATAGTGGCGCCTCTTCGATTTTTGAATACACCTCTTCGATTTCTGAGCAGGCACCCCTTCGATTTCTGAGCGACACGTGGTAGTGCAGATGCGGCTCCTTTTTGACAAAGCTGCACGCGTCTTCTGAAAAGCAGAGAAAGCGTCGCCGAACTTTGCGCTTGTCGGCTAAAGATGTGTAGTTGTGATGATGGCCTCCACGTGTTGTCAGAAAAGAAGAAATCTTTTGACAAAGTTGAACGCGCCTTCTGAAAAGCCGAGAAAGCGTCACCTAAATTACGCCGGAAATTTCGGCTTTTTGAATTGGTGGACGCGTCGCCTTGGCTTTTTTTATTGAGCTATCGATCACCACAACAAACACACTCTGAAGATTTCCCATTCTTGAAAATCGACTCCGGCCCTTTGAAATTTAACTCCATCCCTTCTCTTTGAACACTTTTGAAAAATGGCAAACTCATCGAACCTTAGCTTGGAATTGAGCCTTAGCAGTGATACGGGCGCGCCGCGTCAAGGTAACGTATGGCGCCCTTCTTTCTTTTCTTCTAACGGTCCTCTCACAGGTGAAGACTCCGTGATGCAGGACGCCACAACAGCTACAATAGTAGCTAGGAACCTCCTCACTCCGAAAGATAGTAGGCTGCTGTCAGGACGGTCCGATGAGTTGGCCGTTCAAGAGTCCCTCGCACTTAGTGTTCAGTGTGCGAGTTCTGTGTCCAACATGGGCCAACGCCTGCTTGCCCGCTCCCGTCAGGTGGAATCATTGATGGCAGAGGTGGAAAGTCTCAAGCAGGAGATCCAGCAGCTGAAGTATGAGAATAGAAGTTTGCACGTGCTTGCAAACAACTATTCGACGGGCATGAAGAGGAAGCTTGATGAGCTGCAAGAGTCTGAAGGTCGGATTCACAGTGACCGTCAAAGGTTTTCGTCTTTCCTCCAGAGGCACCTTTTTCCTGGCTCATCCAGCGCTTGGCCAAGTATTGAGGCCTGGAATGCTCTATCTTCGATGCCTCCCGCTCCGATGCCTTCTGCTCCTACGCCTTCCGCTCTGATGCCTTCTGTTCCTACGCCTTCCGCTTCAAGAGTAAAGCCACGTAGTGGGGCCTCAAGCAAACAACCTTTGTGAAGCACCATCTTTCTTTGTTTAGCAGTGCCTATCAATAAATCAAACATTTTCTCAATGTTACAATCATAGACTCACACAATTAATAAACAAACAAACAATAACAACTAAACAACCTAACAAGGCAGAAACGAAATAGCAACAAAGAGAAGAGGTTTTTTTTTTTTTTTTTTTTTTTTTTTTTTTTTAAATTTTATCAAATTTTCGGAGTTTTATATCAAGACACTATAAAACACACTAAAACACTCTAAAAACGCTTAAAACAGCAAGAAACAACATTCTAAGTGATAGGTGAATAAATCCCACGAAATTCATGAATAAATCCCACGAAATTCATGCAAATACAAATTGTTTACCCCCCCACACTTAAATCAAACTTTGTCCTCAATGTTTTAAGTAGAAAGTCACAACAGAGCAAGCAAATAAACAAATACGAGAAAGAAAGCAAAGTAAAGGCAGTAAAGAAAAAGAAAGGAATAAAAATAAGTCTCTTAAAGGGGTTTCCAAGTTCTTCTCTATTCGGATGCATGGGTTGCCTCCCACGAAGCGCTTTCTTTTACGTCTTGCAGCCGGACGGTACCTCCGTTTAAGCTTGACTAGGTTCCACGGCATGGAGGGGTACCTCCTCCACAACATGCTCCTCAAACATCTCGTAATAGGGCTTCAATCGATGCCCATTCACTTTAAATTCTTGTTGCGTCCTTGAACTTTTGATTTGCACTGCACCATGAGGGAAAACATTAGTAACAACAAACGGGCCAAGCCATTTAGAACGCAACTTACCAGGAAACAAACGTAGGCGAGAGTTGAAAAGTAACACTTTCTACCCAACTGTGAAGGTCTTGGTTCGAATCATTTTATCATGGAATGCTTTGGTCTTGGCTTTGTACATCCGGGCATTCTCATAGGCTTCATTCCGAATCTCCTCAAGTTCATTCAATTGGAGCTTCCTATGAACTCCCGCTGCATCTATGTCCATGTTGAAAGTCTTCACGGCCCAATGTGCCTTGTGCTCCAACTCTACGGGCAAATGACATGGCTTACCATAGACGAGCCGAAAAGGTGACATCCCAATGGGTGTTTTGTATGCCGTACGATATGCCCACAGTGCATCATCTAAACGTAAGCTCCAATCCCTCCTTGTTGGTCCAACGGTCTTCTCCAAAATTTGTTTGATTTCTCGGTTAGACACCTCGGCTTGGCCATTTGTTTGAGGATGGTAAGGTGTGGAGACCTTATGGTTGACATGGTACTTTCTTAGCAACGCCTCAATGGTCCGATTGCAAAAGTGAGACCCTCCATCACTTATGATTACTCTCGGCATTCCAAACCTAGCAAGAATGTTAGTTTTCACGAAATCTGCAACCACCTTAGAATCGTTAGTACGGGTGGCTTTTGCTTCCACCCATTTAGAAACATAATCAACAGCTAGCAAGATATAAGTGAAACCATAAGATGGAGGGAAAGGGCCCATGAAATCAATGCCCCAAACATCAAAAATTTCAACATTAAAGACAGGGGTTTGCGGCATTTGGTCCTTGGTACCTATGTTACCCATTCGTTGGCAACGATCACAAGACATACAAAAGGTTCTAGCATCCCTAAATATAGTCAGCCAATAAAAACCACACTCTAGAACCTTGAGGGCAGTGCGTTGTGTGCCAAAATGACCACCACATGCATATGTGTGACAAAAGCTTAGAATTGAGTGAAATTCAGAATCATGCACACATCTACGTACAATTTGATCTGAGCAATACTTCCACAAATAAGGGTCATCCCAAACATAGAAACGTGCATCATTTTTAAGCTTATCACGTTGGTGCTTGTTTAGTTCATTTGGAATTTGTTTAGCCACCAAGTAATTCACTAAATCTGCATACCATGGTTCACTTACCTCAATGGATAGCAGCTGCTCATCGGGAAAAGTTTCAGGGATAGGTACGGCATGTTCATGCTCCTCGTGGATCATTCGGCTTAAATGGTCAGCCACTACATTCTCGCTTCCTTTCTTATCCCGGATTTCAATATCAAATTCTTGAAGAAGAAGAATCCAACGGATAAGCCTCGGCTTTGCTTCCTTTTTCGTGATCAAGTACCTCAAAGCTGCATGATCAGAATAAACGATTACTTTAGTACCAATTAAATATGAACGGAATTTATCTAAAGCAAAAACCACAGCTAGAAGTTCTTTTTCCGTCGTGGAGTAGTTCAATTGGGCATCATTGAGAGTCCGAGAGGCATAGTATATGACATGCGGCCGCTTGTCTCTTCTTTGTCCTAGAACAGCTCCTAATGCATAGTCGGATGCATCGCACATGAGCTCGAACGGAAGGCTCCAATCTGGAGGTACAATAATGGGGGCCGAGACTAGCTTCTCCTTGAGTTGGTTAAATGCCGAATTACACTCTTCATCAAACTTGAATGGCACATCTTTTTGAAGCAATCGGCAAAGAGGGTTGGACATCTTGGAGAAGTCCTTGATAAAACGCCTATAGAACCCTGCATGGCCAAGAAACGAACGTACATCTCTAACCGAAGTAGGAGAGGGTAAGTGACGTACAAGGTCTATTTTCGATTTATCTACTTCAATTCCTTTTTCTGAAACAATATGTCCTAAAACTATACCTTGTTTCACCATAAAGTGACATTTCTCCCAATTCAAGACAAGGTTAGTTTCAACACATCGTTTCAAAATTAAGGTCAGATTATCTAAGCAATTATCAAATGAACTCCCAAATACACTGAAATCATCCATGAAAACCTCAATGATCTTTTCAACAAAATCGGAAAATATACTTACCATACACCTTTGGAAAGTGGCCGGTGCGTTGCATAAGCCAAATGGCATGCGACGATAAGCAAATGTTCCAAAGGGACATGTGAATGTGGTCTTCTCTTGATCATCAGGGGCTATCACAATTTGGTTATATCCAGAGTATCCATCAAGAAAACAGTAAAAAGCATGACCGGCTAACCTTTCGAGCATCTGGTCGATGAATGGCAAAGGAAAGTGATCTTTCCTAGTCATGGCATTTAGCTTCCGGTAATCGATACATACTCGCCATCCAGTCTGAATGCGTGTAGGCACGAGCTCATTCTCATCATTCTTGATAACAGTTACTCCGGACTTCTTGGGAACGACTTGAACTGGAGAGACCCAACGGCTATCGGAGATAGGGTAGATCACTCCGCAATCCAAAAGCTTGATTATTTCCTTCTTCACCACTTCCATCATCGGAGGGTTGAGACGGCGTTGAGCCTCTCGAGTTGGTTTAGCCCCCTCCTCAAGAAGTATACGGTGCATGCATGTGGTAGGGCTTATTCCTTTAATGTCGGCCAAAGTCCACCCTATGGCCGTTTTGTGCTCTCGCAGCACCCTCACAAGCTTCTCCTCCTCCATTGCCGTGAGACTTGATGAAATGATGACGGGCAATGTTTCGCCTTTTCCCAAAAACACATACTTCAAATGGTCCGGCAACGGCTTAAATTCAAGCGATGGTGCCTGAACAACAGAAGGTAGCATCTTAGTGGAAACTGAATTTGAAAGTGAGAGTGGAACCTTACCATATTGTTGTGGCAATGACTCAAGGGCTGCCACAACCTCGATTATTTCTTCACTAGAACCCATTGCAAAGAATTCCTCCTCCTTGCTGTGGCCTTGCATTGGCCCAAATCCTTCATTTTTGCGCTCTATGGCCTTAGTGATGGTTGTTTCCAGGGCGTCCTCGTTCAATTCTTCAAGGTATACCTGCGCCAAAGAATCGATAACATCAATGGAAAAACAAGAATGGTCATCAACGGGATATCTCATAGTTTCAGAAATATTAAAATCAATCACTTCCCCATCGAATTCCATTGTCAAGGTGCCTTTGTATACATCAATCTTCGTTCGGGCCGTCTTCATGAATGGCCTACCAAGGAGAATCGGCAAAGATGTAGAATGGGCTGAATCCTCCATGTCTAGGACGTAGAAATCAGCCGGAAAAATTAAATGGTTCACCTGCACAAGCACATCCTCTAAAACTCCTTTTGGATACGCATTAGAACGATCAGCCAATTGTATAATTACACCATCTTGTTTTAATTCACCCAAATTCATAGATGCATAAATAGAATAAGGCATGACATTTATGGATGCACCTAAATCAAGCATGGCATGTTCAAAACGATTATGTCCAATCACACAAGGAATCGTGAAACTACCGGGGTCTTTGCACTTGGTAGGCAGTTTACGTTGCAAAACAGCGGACACATTCTCGCTTACCTTCACTACCTCTTTGTTTGCCCTTCTTCTCTTTGTATTGCATAGGTCCTTGAGGAATTTAGCATACTTTGGAACCTGTTTGATTGCATCGAGAAGCGGTATGTTCACTTGCACCTTCCGGAACGTTTCAAGAATGTCCTTCTCGCTTTCTTCCTTTTTTTCTTGCATGAACCTGCGAGGAAAAGGTACATTGGGCAGATTAGGACGTGAAGTACATGAATTTGAACTTAAATTACCTGATTTGGCCGAGTTAGGGTGATCTGCCTCAGGTTGTGTCGTCTCTTCATCTACTTTCTGGGCAGATTTGGGATTGTTTGGCTCGGTCCCAACTTCTTTTCCACCCCTTAGGGTGATGGCCTTGGCGGATTCGAATCCTCCCTTTGGATTGACTGTGGTTGAGCTAGGAAGCTTTCCTTGCTCTCTAATCTGTCCAAGGAACTCAGAAATCTGCCCTATTTGTTTCTTCATATCCGTCATCTCCTTCTCGTTATTTGCTATCCGGTTGTTTTGATTTTGCAACCCCTGCGAAATAGAGGTTAGTAATTGCATAGCTTGATCACTTTCCAAGGACGTACCTGAATGAAATGATGCCGAAGGTTGTTGGGGTTGTTGGGGTGCATACGGCTTGGAATAAAAACCAGGGGGGTTTGGCCTAAATCCTCCTTGTTGGGCAGCTTGTTGTGGCTCCCTCCATTTGAAGTTTGGATGGTCCCTCCATCCGGCATTGTAAGTGTTCGAGTATGGGTTGTTTTGATTTTGTCCTTGGAAACCAATTGCATTGGCAGATTCCCACCCACCATTCTCGATTAGTTGAGGGCACTTGTCGGATGGATGCCCTTGAATTGAGCACACGCCACAAACTTGGTGTTCTTGTGCTTTTGGACCAATCACAACCTGAGAAACAAGAGAATTAAGATTAGCAAGTTGTGATTGAATTTCAGAAATAGCACTCACCTCATTTACACTTTGTTGCCGTGGGGCTTCCTTTTGGCCCACTCCTTCATATTGTTGAGCGTTGAGCGCTCGGTTGGCTATGAGAATCTTGGCATCCCTTGGTGTTTTGTCCACCAATGCTCCTCCCACTGATGCATCAAGCATTTGACGTTCGATAGGAAGGAGGCCCTCATAGAAATATTGAAGGAGAAGTTCCTCCTTCATTTGATGTTGAAGACATGAAGCTACAAGGCCCTTGAAGCGCTCATAATAAGCCGGGAATGTCTCACCATGATTCTGTTGAATACCACTAATTTTCTTCCGTAGGAGAATCACTCTCGAAGTAGGGAAGAATTTCTCCAAGAAAGCACGCTTCATACTCTCCCACGAAGTCACAGTTCCCGGGGCTAGTTCGTAGAGCCAATCTTTGGCTTTGTCCATAAGTGAAAATGGAAAGGCCTTCATCTTCAATATACTCCCATCCACATTGACGGGGGTCATGCTCGAACAAACCACCTCGAACTCCTTCAAGTGTTTGTTGGGGTCTTCCATAGACAAGCCATGGAACTTCGGAATATGGTGTAACAAACTGGATTTGAGTTCAAATTCCTCAGTCTTCCCCTCTGCAGCCGTGGGGTATTAGATACAAAGAGGCAATGCATTATCCAAACCCGAGGCCGAAAGCTCCTTGATGGTTCTATTATCTGCTGCCATGGCTTGTTCTTCTTCAAAAATCTGATCCGTGGGCTTTTCTTCTACACCTACTTCGTCTTCTTCAAGCCCAGGTTGTGGTGGCTCTTGTTGACTCCTCGTTCTCCTCAAAGTGCGTTCAAAATCACCGTCAAAGTCGGAGATGTTCTCTATAATAGGCCGAGAGCTACGAGTCATACACGGTACCTAAAAAACAAAGAAACAAACAAACTAAGAATCTGAAATAAGAATGCACGAAAAACAAAATATAAAAATAAAGACAAAGGATTAGCAAAGTTGCTAATCCCCGGCAACGGCGCCAAAATTTGATGCGAGATTTACTTGACACTCAAATTAAACCCTCGTTTGACAATTGTAGTAGAATGGATAAGTGAGGGATCGTTCTAGACCGGGGATTAGGAGGGCTTGCTAAAACCTTCTAAATTGACTTAAAAACATAAAAAACTAACTTTTAAAACACTAAGACAAACTAAAAGAATCAAAACAAGTTTAAAAGACTCCAAATACTCAAAAACATAAAATAAGACAAATCAAATGAATAAGACTTAACAAAATAAGGGGGGTGATTGTGGTTGGACGAGATTAAATTAAATGGACAAATTGTAATTAAAGGCAAAACGTAAATATGAATGTGATGAAAATATGGATGATGGAATAGCTAAGGGGTTCTTCTCCACACATGTTACACTTGCATACAAAATTGATTCTCAGTTGGTCTTTCGATAAATTATGAAACTCAATGCTCCAAGTTAATTAGGTCCGCAAATTAACTTTCAGATTTCCCTAGATTCGTTGGATTGAATGGAATACGCATTACAACCAAATTATTCTTAATCAAAGTCCCTAACTATGGAATACGCATGATAGAGACATTCGACAAAGATCATTAAGTTCAACGGAAATCATAAACATCGACGAGGCATTCGTTACTATGGAATACACATGAAACTTATGCCAAGAATTCGTTTAACACGATTGTTTATAAGCAACCTCCACTACTTGTGAATATAAGTTCATAACGATTAGGTGAAATTCACTTATATTCTAGCGTCATATTTATGCATGAAAATTAAGCTTGCAATCTCAATGAACATACATAAATAGGTTATCAATCAAACAGTTAAACGAATTGAATCCACAACTTATGAAATTCCAACCAAACGTAATCAATTCAAATTGCAAATATAAACATAGTTTCGAATCACCCCCTAGCTAAAGGGGGTTTAGTTCCTCATAACTTTGAAATCAAAGAAACCCCTAAACATTCCAACAACTCAAACTTGAATTGTATGAACGTTTAGACACTCTTCTCTTCCATTCTCATACGTACAAAACAAAGAGAATTAAATTTAAACTTTGAAATCAAAGAAACACCTAAAAATTCCAACAACTCAAACTTGAATTGTATGAACTTTTAGGCACTCTTTTCTTCCTCGTTGTTGTAGCACAAGGTCTAAGTGAGCTTTGGGGATTATGTGAAGTGTTTTGGAGGGATGGGAAGTGGTTGGATAGTGGCTGCAATGGAGGAGAAAAACTGCACAGAAATGGAAGGGGATTTGCGGCACAAGGGTTGTGTTTGTGTTGTGTGAAGTGTATGAAATGAGATGCCTCTTGAATGAATGAATGCAAGGGTATTTATAGGAGTAATGGAGGGAACATGACAGCTAGGAGGTGGGTGGAAATGTGGCTGCAAGTTTGGTGAATGATTATGAGTGAATGCATGTGAATGTGGCTAGGTTGGAAAGCTGGAAATCTGAAAATGCAAATGGGAATGCTGAAATGCAAAGGTGGCCACGGTTTTGAGTGTGTTTTGTGTTGGAAATGCATGTGAATGCATGTGAATGTTGTTTGTGTGAAGTGTGTGTGGGTTAAAGAGTGAATGGTGGTGTAATGATGAAGTGTGATGGCTGAAAATGTCAAGGGAAATGCATGTGATTGCACGGCAAAGAATTTCAGGATGCATATGTGTTGGTGTGTTGTGTGATTTGTTTTGTGGTTGATGGGAATGTGGTTGAATGATTAAATGGACATGTGGGGTGTAATTGAAAAGGGAATGCAAAGTGAATGAATAATGAATGCATGTGCACTGTTTTTGGGAGAAAGGTGGCTGAATGTGCATGTGAATTAGGTTGTGAAAACATGTGGAATGTGGCTGGAATTGATGAGTAATGCACGGTTTTGTTGTTGGTTCTTTGGTGATAAATGCAATGATGAAATGGATGGGAGTGCATGTGGATTAGGTGGTGTAATGATGAAGTGGGAAGTGGAAGAATGTGGTTGGAAATGGCTAAGGGGATGCACGGCTAGGAAGAAGAATGAATGATGTGCATGTGTGTATGCATGTGAAGATGCTAATAAATAATGCATGTAGGGTTAGGAAATAAAATCATAACTTAAAGGGGAATGATTAAAGGGTTTTTGAAAGGTTTTGCATGGCTTTGAAGTGAATGTGGATTGAGCTAGAGTTTAAGTACATGAAATGGACCCAAATTGCTCCCCCTTGCATGGCAAGGAATGGTGTTTGTGTTAAGCCCAAGGCAAGGTGAATGTGATTGGGTTAGGGCCATTGTTTTGTGTCTTCAAGTGCATACAAGGCCTTCAAATTCGTCCATCCTCTTGCCTTCATGGATAAGCTATCCAATCCATGCCCAAAAATGCTCCAAATGGCCTCAAAATGCACTTTCTTGCTCCCTAGGCCCTTAGAACCTGAAAACACACAAAAGAAGCATAAAGGACTAAAATAACGAGAGAAACATAACGTAAATGCACGAGAACGAGCCATTTAAGTCGCATGAATATGCTCCTATCAACAGCCAAATAGCCGTGTGCCCTTAACTCATTTTGTGTTTAAGTTTAACCCCATTGAGCCGTGTTAGCCCATGTTCTTTGTTAACCCATATTATCCTCACCTAGCCTAGATTAGGACCATCCATACCCTTGTTCTTGAAGCATAGTAAGCATGACTGAAAATGAATTCCTTTTGAGTATTGTGTTGCAGAAAATAAGTGTGGGGGAAGGATTATTGATGTGAGTTTATGTGCCATAGGCACGGCTAGAAAAAAGTTGTGAAAAAAAAAAAAAAAAAAAAATTGAAAAAGAGTTGAAAAGAGGTGAAAAGAGTTCCAAAGTATTGTTTGTTGAAGTAAAGGTCCAAAACAATGAATTAGGCCCTAAGAGTTGCTTGAATCTTCCCTATATGTTTAAAAGTTGATTTCTGCATTCTAAGTGAATTCTAAGTCTTAATTTCATTACTTTGCTTGCTATTGCTTAAAGAACTTTTGTTTATCCCTATCTTTCCTTGTTAGCCAATACCCCAAGCCCCGTTACAACCCTTGACTTCTATCTTGAGTGTTGTGCATTTCAATTTGTGGAGTTGGAATTTGGTATGAGCATATGGTGTCACTGGTTCTCGCATCTAAGTAGTAGCATTCCATTCATGAGATCATATCTAAACATGTTTAATTACTCCAGAAATTGCTTTCTTTGTTATATCTTATGTGAGTACTAGTCTTTCATGTTTAGATCAATCTTCTCACATATAACTATTGTAGGGTGTGTAGTCAGAAAATCTGAGTGAAAATTGAGTGCATAACTAGTGAGGAATTGAGGGAATTCTCTAAGGCATGTTACTACATTCAAAACGTTGTTTTAATTGATTAAATGCGAGCTAGTGAATGGTGACTATGATTAAGTATGTGCTCGAGGGGAAGGAAGACTAAAAGCTATGTGAGTAATGATCTTTGACATGTCATGTTTCATTGGAAATCCCTGAGGCAAACATTGGAAGGTTTAGGTTATGTTTTGTTTGTTTTGTTTCGTCTTGTTTTCTTTAGTTGTTTTGTTTTGCTCGAGGACTAGCAAAAGCTAAGTGTGAGGGAATTTGATAGGAGCATATTTATGCGACTTAATTGGCTTGTTCTCGTGCATTTATGTTGTGTTTCCTTAGTTATTTTAGTGTTTAAAGTCACTTTTGTGTGTTTTCAGGTTATAAAGCCAAAGTGTGCAAGAAGATGCAAATTGGAGTCTTTTGGGGAAAAAGAAGAATGAATGAGTTGAAGACTTGAAGAAATATGAATTCCTAATTGAAGAGGATTCCTACTCCAACGAGGATTCCAACTCCAACAAGGATTCCTACTTGAAGTAGGAAAGTTAAGCCTAGGTTTCCCATTTTGGTAACCTTTCCTAATCTTAAAAGTCCTTATTTTCCAGCCACTTTGAAGGCCTTGTATGCACTTTAGGACACCAAACAAAGGCCCTAGACCACCACTATACCTTTGCCGCACCTTTCCCCTTCTCCCCATCCCTTGCCGTGCAAGGGGGGGCAATTATGTCCTATTTTATGCACTTAAACACATGCCCCTTTCTAAATAAAACCCTAGCCGCACATTGCACCCAATTCCCTTTTTAATTTCTGATTTAATTTCCTAATTCTAGCAGCCTTTGACTTAATTTTAGTTAATAAAAATAAGCTAGGGTTTTAATTTCTGAAACCCTATATATTCTTGCACTTAGCCGCACACTAGGGATCTTTTTCATTCATTCTTTCATCATTCAGCCACAAAACCTTCTCTGCCGCAGCCACCATCACCCTAATACCTTCAATCCGCAACTCCCATCCATTCTAGCCACTTTCCACTCTCTGCCGCAGCCTTCCCACCATTGCAGCCACTTCAAATCATCCATCCAAACCTCCCTCCACCACCACTAAGCCTTGCCACAACCCTTTACCACCCTAAATCCATTCCTAAACCAAAATCACATCCAAAAACCCCCAAAAACCTCTCTGCCGCAACAAGGAGAAGAAGGAAGAGGAGCTTGATGTGCAGAAATTCAAAGTGGAATTGTTGGGCGTTTTAGGTGTAATCAATCTTTTGTTCTCTATGTTTAATTTCAATTTTGTTTCTCTTTCTGTGAACATGAGAGGCTAAATCCCTAGTTAGCTAGGGGGTGATTCAAAACCATGTTTATGCTTGCAATATAAATTGATTACCTTCAGTTGGAATTTCATGAGTTGTGGATTCAATTTGTTTAACTACTTGATTGATAACTTATTTGTGTATGTTTATTGAGAGTGCACGCTTAGTTTTCATGCACGAATATGATGCTAGAATATAAGTGAGTTTCACCTAATAGTTACAAACTTATATTCACAAGTAGTGGAGGTCGCTTATAAACGATCGCGTTAAATGAATTCTTGGCACTAGTTTCATGCTCATCATAGTAACGAATGCCTCGTCAACACTTAAAGTTTTCATGTTGCTTAATGATCTTTGATTGTATCTTTATTGTGCTTTTCACGTAAAGGACTTTTGGAGAATGTTTTGAATTGTTGTATGCGCTGTCCCATCCAATTCATTAACTTAAGGAGAACTTGAAGGTTAATTTAAGCGAACCTACTTAACCCGGGGTGTTGAGTTTCATGATTCATCGAAAGTCCAACTGAAAATTATCTTGTATGCAAGTGTGACATATGTGGAGAAGAGCCTTCTAGATAGCATTCCATCCATATTTTCATCAAATTCGTATTTACAATTTGTTTTAATTACAATCTGTGCTCTTTGTTTTAATTTCGTCAAAACTAAATCCCCATTTACTTTAGTGTTCAATTTAGTTAGAAAGTGTCTTAGTTTGTGTTTCTAAGTGTTTTGATTCAAGTTATAACCCAAATTCGTCCAAATTAGGTTAGGTGTTCAAAACTGCCCAGATTGTGTTTTTAAGGCAGTTTTGAGTCTTTTGGTTTGTTTTAGTGTTTTAGTGGTTAGTTTTGCATTCTTTGAGTCTAGTTTAGTGTTTTTAACCTTTGTTTTACGTTTTTTAGTCAGTTTTCAAGTGATTTAGCAATCCCTCCTAATCCCCGGTTTAGAACGATCCCTACTTATACATATAATACAATTGTCAAAAGAGGGTTTTAATTTGTGTGCTTATATATTTCGCATCATCGTTACAAACTTATATTCACAAGTAGTTAAAGTTGTTTTCACAATCATGTTAAGTAAATTCCTAGCATGGGTATCATGATGTCATAGTTACAAGTGCTTTGTCAATACTTATGATTTTCATTGAACGTAATGATCTTTGATTGTATCTCTATTATGATGGCATGTAGGGAACTTTTGAAGAATGCTTTGGGTTGTCGTATAATGTCATCCAATCCAATAACTAAAGGAAAATCTGAGGGTTAATTAGTGATGTCACGGTTAATCTGGGGTGTTGAGGTTCATGGTTTATTGAGAAATCAACTGGAAATCAATTTGTGTTCAAATGTATCATGTGTGGAAAAGTATCCCTTAGCTATCTAATCATCCATAGTTTTTCCCAAATTCGTCAAAATCTGTTTTAAGTCTTTTAATTACTTGTTTTTCTCTTAAATTCGTCCAAAACCAAATCCCCTTTATTTACTTGTTTCAAATCTGTCCAAAAGTGTGTTTTTGAGTCTTTTGAGTCAAAACCAATTGTATTTTCGTCCAAGTTAAGTCCTAGAGTCTAAATTGAGTCTTTTTTATTGTTTTGAGTTTTTTAATTTTGTTTTGAGTCATACAAGTTTAGTTAAGAGTCTTTTGAGTTTGTTTACGTGTTTTGAAGCATATTTTTACATCTTTGAGTCAATTTTCATTAGATTAGCAATCTCTCCTAATCCTCGGCCTAGAACAATCCCTACTTATATCTATACTCCAATTGTCAAAAAGAGGGTTGAATTTGAGTGCTATTATTTATCACATCACTTCACAATTTATGAAGTCACAACTGGAATTAATCAATTCATATTGCAAATATAATCATGGTTTCAAAGTCTCCCCTAGCTAAAACAAGTTTAGCTCGTCATGTTTACAACAAAACAAAGAGAATATAAATTAAACATTGAAAACAAAGATTGAATACACCTAGAAACGCTCCAACACAAGCTTGAGTGGCCAAAACGTCCAAGGCTTCTCCTCTCTTCTTTCACCTTCTTTGTTGTGGCACAAGGGTGTTTGCGTATGAATTATGGTGATGGATGGATGTTGGAAATGTGCCCTAAAACCAATCATATGATGATACTTTACGGACATTTCACAAAGTTAAACTAATGTAGTTTAAATGTAAAGGGCAAAGATTATTGTTTGAGCCGTCTCATATAAATGTTATATGCTTAAACGATAAGTCCAAGGAATATGTGATTGGAAGAATGCGATCTAAAAGAAGTTAGATTCATGAGACCATTATTTCGTTGACACATCCTAAACGTTCCTGATTATAGGATTGTCAATTGGGCATTGACAGTCCATTAAGATCAGTACGTGCTATGTCTTCTCTCAGGGAGAGTGACTAGTCTCGAGTCATTGGTGTGTGTGACATCAAGACAAGTACGTAGGTGCTCAATAGAGAATGAGTTTACTGAACACGATCAACGAAGAGTTCTCATATTCATGTCACATGAGAACTCATGGTTGGGATAATGCAAATTAGTCTTTTGACCTGAGGCATCACAGTTGTCTTGTGGTTAGGTCCTTAATCTTTGATTATGTCAAAGTCACTCCATCAGGAGGGTGTCCACGGCATCGTTGGGGTTAAGCCACTTAGCCATGGAGGCAAGTGAATGCGCAACAAGGGATCTCTAACCTTCAAATTGTTTGAGGGAGAATACTCTATGATATGATTAAGAATCTTTGGCCCAAGTATGAATGAGATTTAGGGATGTGTTCCAAATCACATTCAAGGTAATCATATAAGCACAAGACTCATATTGGATAGTAGACATGAATAAACTATCAAACCAAACAATGTGGTCAAGAGTATTGTATTAGAGAAAGACCGTATTGCATTTGTAATCCTAAAACTGAATAGGTTCTCCACCTCTTCTGATTAGCTTGGGTAACCATGACATGCTGCTAGGCGTCAACCATGGTTTGTGGAAGCCCTAAAAGTGTATTATCACTAACGGGAGAATTGAAAGTAAGTTCCAATTCACAATCGATTTGAAAGAGTTTGAATCGCCCACTGCCTCGCTAAAAGGAACCTAATGGATCGTACACCGTGTAAGGTAGAGATTGAAGATTCAACGGAGATGAGTAAGAATAATTAAATGGTTTAATTATTTATGGCAAGGATTAATTAATATGATTATTAATCAAACGAATAAGTTCGTTAAAAGACCTCGGGATAGTTTTGGACCTTAAGGCCCAATGGGCTTCGAACGTCAAGTCCATTGACTTAAGTTGTGTGACAACTTAATGAATAATGATTCACAAAGGCCCAAATAGCCCAATAAATCCCATGTTAAAGAAGGAGTGGTTTTGGACTTATTTACAAGTTTGCCACTCAAATGAATTAAGGAATAAGTATGACTTTATAGCCAAAATTCATTAAGGGTTGTTTTTGGGGAAAGGATGAGAACACAAGCTCTCCTTTCTCTCTAAAATTTCGGCCACCTTGGAGGGATCATCTAGCAATCAAACTCCTCCAAGGTCACTCATTTCTTCTACAATATGCCTTGGTGTGGAGACTTAGAGGTTTTCAATTTTGGGAACTTGGAGAAACCTTTTCATCCATCCAAATCCATGGATCTAAGATGCAAGGAATGAAGGCCCTCTCTTTGGGTGATTAGCCTTTGCTTATGCAAAGAGGAATCTACAAAGGTATTGATTTCTCAACTCACTTTGTTTTGAGTTGAGTCTTGGTTCACCTATCTACTAGGCTTTGAAGTTCATGGGTTAAGTTTTGTTTTTGAGTGCATATAAACATGATTCCGCCTTTTAATTGTTATTGGCATGTTGTTGATGTTGCTCAAATGAACTTGTTTTTCACAAATCTTCCTTCAATGGATAGGTTGGATGGTGGTAGCGGGTGGATGATGGCTGAATGAATGGAGAGAATGAATATGGATGTCTCGAGAGCCTAATATGTGCGGCAGATTATGTATATATAGACGAAGAAAGGTTAAAGTCTTAATTAAATGTTTTGTGAAAGAATTTAGCTCCAAATCCTCAAGGAAAAAGGGTAACAAATCAGAATCCGAATGGAAAAGGGAAGGAAAAGGTGCGGCACATCTAGGAAAAGGAAGATATGTGGCAGATTTTGGAAGAAAAGGGTAAGGGGGTGCGGCAAAGACTAAGAGAAAAGGGACCTTTGGTTTGTGTCCTAAAATGCATAAGAAACCTTCAATGTTGCTGGAATTTAGGGACATTTAGGATTAGGAAAGGTTAAACCAAAATAGGAAACTTTGGCTTAACTTTCCTACTTCAAGTAGGAAACCTTTTTTGACTAGAATTCCTCTTTTGATTAGGAATCCTTCTCTGATTAGGAATCCTTCTTCGATTAGGAATCCTTCTTTGATTAGGAATCCTAACATCTTTAGGTCTTCAATTTCGTCCATCCCTTTTGCTCCAAGCATATGCTATACTTTCCAAGTCCAATTTTGCTCCAAAATGCACCTTTGTGCTTCCTTAGCCATATAAACCTATAAACACACGAAAATAGCTTAAACTACTAAAATAACTATGAACTAACAATATAAATGTACGAAAACAAGCTAACTAAGTCGCCTAAATATGCTCCTATCAAATTCCCCCACACTTAGCTTTTGCTAGTCCTCGAGCAAAACAAAACAAACAAAACAAAACAAACTCTAGACCTTCATACATGTACCTCAGGGATTTACAACGAACATGACACATCAAAGTACATCATTCCCATGGTTTTTGGCTTTCTTTACACTTTAGCAAACACTTAACCATAGTTACCACTTACTAGTTCACATTTAATCAATTAAAACAACATTTTGAATGTAGTAACATGCCTTAGAGAATTCCCTCAATTCCTCACTAGAATGCTCTCTATTTTCACACAGATTTTCTAACTACACTCCCTACACTAGGTATATGTGAGAAGATTGATGTAAACATGTAGACTAATACTCACATATGATATAACAAATAAAGCATTTTCTGGAATTATGACAATGACATGTATATGATCTCATGAATGGAATGCCACTACTTAGAACGAGAACCAGTGATTCCATATGCTCATACCAATTTCAAACTCCACATATTGAACACATAACATCAAGATAGAAGTTGAGGGTAGTAATGGGGCTAAGGGTGTTGGCTAACAGAGAAAGGTAAAGAAAAACAAAGGTTCTTAAAGTAATAGGAAGCTGATAGGACCATATTTATGCTACTTTGTTATGTTGTTTCCTTGCATTTAGTGAGTTAATTACTATTTATTTTAGTCTTTTAAGCTATTTTCGTATGTTTTTAGGTCCTAATGGCAAAAGGAGCAAGAAAGAGCATTTTGAAGCTAATTGGAGCATTTTTGGGCATGGATTGGATACCTTAACCATGGAGTAAAGAAGATGGACGAAATTGAAGTCAAGAAGGGCTAGGAAAGGCTACAAATCTGGTGGATGAAGTCCTAAATCAAAGAAGATAAGGAAATAGCAAGAAATAAGGAACCTTATCCAACCTTATCTTATCCTATCCTAACCAACCTTATCCTTTCCTAACTTTAACATTATCCTATCCTATCCTATCCTATCCAAATCAGGTTAGGACTTAAATCTAGCTAATTAGAGGGGATTAATTACACATTTAAACACCTATTTCAGTTTCTAGAAGCCTTATCCATTTGTTTGCTGCATGTGGACCATTCCTTGTAGGTTTAGGAGTTGCAATCCTTCCTCTACACCTATATCATGAGTCCTTATCCATTTAGGTCCAGAAATCTACCCTTTATCCCTTCTAGAATTCTAAATTCTGCCAAAAAATACCTAGTTTCTAGAAGCCCTTAATTTTTGGCGAAAATACCTAGACTTAACCCTTTTTCCATGCGATTGTGCAATCCTTTTCTTTCACTAAGTGTGCATAATCAGCCTATATAAACAGCCCTATGCCACACCATTCAAGGCATCCATTCACTCATTCATTCATTCATACTTTCAGCCATCAAACACCACAATTCACCCTACACCACCCTCTTGCTGTAAGCAAGGAAGGAAGGAGAAGAAGACTTGTGCAATCTGCCATTGGAGTGTGGAGCGTTTCTAGGTGTACTCTATCCTTAGTCTTAGTTCAATGTTTAAATTTAATTATCTTTGTTTTGTGAACATGAGGAACTAACTTCTTTCTAGTTGGAGGTGAATTCGAAGCCATGATTATATGTTTTATATGAATTGATTACGTCCGGTTATTTCTTAAGGCATGGATGTGATTTGCTTATCTAAGTTATTAAAACTGGTTTATGTATGTGGGTTGGGGGTTAACACTTAATTTGCATGCATGAATTTGACGGTAGAATATAAGGGGGTTTCACATAATAGTTATTCACTTATATTCACAAGTAGTGGAGGTTGCTAGTCACAATCGCGTTAAGTAAATCCTTGGTATGAGTCTCATGTGTTTCATAGTGATGAATGCCTTGTCAATGCTTATAGTTTTCACAAAACTTAATGACTTTTGATATGTATCTTTGTTATGCGTCTCATATAAAGAACTTGAAAAAGATAATTTGGTTTAGATGCGTATTCCATCTCATTCAATGAAATAAGGAAAACTTGAGGGTTAGTTGTGCGATGCAACGAATTTGGGGCGTTGTCATTCATAGTCTAAAGGAATAATAACTGGACATTGGTTTATATGCATATATCATGTGTGGAAAAGAACCCTCTAACTAGCCTTTCACCCATTTATTTGACCTAAATTCGTTTTTCAAAAGTGTTTTCTATAGAGTTTTTGTTTTAAGTTTGAAATTCGTCAAAAACAATCTCCATTTCACTTAGTCTTCATATTTGAGTCAAAACTTGTTTTCCTTGAGTCTTTTGAATCAAGTCAAGTCCTATTTTCGTCCAAAACACATATAGAGTCTAAAATTGAGTCTTTTTTATTATTGGTTGCTGTTTTAAGTGTCTAAAGTTAGTTTTAAGTCTATAGAGTCTAGTTTAGTGTTTTTGAGTCTTATTTGTACAGATTAGTATCCCTAGTTAATCCCCGGTCTAGAACGATCCCTACTTACATATCTACTACAATTGTCACAAATAGGGTTTAATTTGTGTGTCAAGTAAGCAAAGTAATGAAATTGACACTTAAACTCACTTTTGATGGCACAAATTAACTTTTAAACACAAGGGAAGATTCATGCAACATTTGGGGTCAAATTCAAACTTTTGGACCCTTTCTTCAACAACCAACACTTGTGAGTTCATTCTCACTTATTTTTCAACTCTTTTTCTTTCTTTTTACAACTTTTCTCTTCTCTTTTAATTTTTCCAGGAATTTTTTTCCTTTATTTTCTTCTTTGCCGTGCCCTATTACCTTCCCCCACACTTGCTTTCTGCAATATGTTGCTCAAACGGAATTCATTCTAAGTCATGCTTCACTATCCTTTAAGAACAAGGGTATGGAAAGTCCTAATCTAGGCTAGGTAAGGATAATGTGGCTAACAAAGAAAATAGGCTTGATAAGGCTCAAAAGGGGTAATCCTACAATACATATGCAAAAGGGTTAGGCTTTTTGGCTTTGGTTTAACTAAACAACTTCATCTTATTGTATGTTATGCAATCAATATCATGCTTTGAATGAAATAGGCATGAGTTCTAATATTTGGAACTATAATGATGAAAACGCATTCTAAGTAGCAACCAAGCAAAGAATGATGATATCATGAAACGACTTTAGAAAACAAGAAATCACAGATTTATACTCTCCAAAGAACGTTTTAGGCTCAAGGCTTTCAAGGATGTAGCTTTAGTTTGAGTTCCTTCCTTCAAGCATGTTACAAAAACTGATTTTCTCTTTGTGATTACATGTGAATTCGTATACTATAACTATAACCAAGCATAAACCAAAGCGTAAATCAAACTTCCATCCATGTTTACAACATTCTTTAATAGTCATGCAATTAGAAACCAAATCCTCATCATTGTGTTGGAAGGTACCCTAAGTCACAAACAAACACACAAAAACAACTTAAAAACAACCTTTTTGGGTTTTTCAAAACTATTTTGCAATCTTTTTGTAAATTTTCAGATTTTCTGATCCAAACACATAAAAACACTTCAAAACACACTAAAAACACTTCAAAACAGTGAGAAACAACATTAGAAGTGATAGGTGATAAAATCCCAGGAAAATCATGCAAAAATAGCTTGTTTAACCCCCCCCCCCCTCCAACACTTAAATCAAACATTGTCCTCAATGTTTCAAACAAAGACTCACATTCAAACAAACAACATAAACTAACTAACATGACGAAATAAAAACAATAAAGAAAGAGAGAGTTAGGAACGCAAATCTGATTGTTTGGAATAAATTGTTGGATTGCCTAAGTCCTCTCTAGTTGAATGCATGGGTTGCCTCCCAAGAAGCGCTTGCTTTAACGTCTTGCAGCCAGACGAACTCTCTTCTTAGGCTCAATTGGAACCCATGACATGGAATTGATCTTTGAATGGAAGGTGATACTTGAAATGATCCGGTAATGGTTTAAATTCAAGATTGGTTGCCTGAATCATCAACAACCTGTTAGTATAAAACGAAATTGAAATTGGAGGAGGTGGCTTACCTATGTGCTCCAACAAGAACTCAAGGATAAACACATCTTCTTTGAATGTTTCAGGAACTTTGCACTTAGACAGATTTGGTGTGAGGATTGTTCCTTGTCCTATGTCATAAAATTCAACTTCTTTGGGGTTGTTTATCTCAAGAACATCCTCTTTGATGAATTCTTGATATTCCCTACTTTGCACCTTTGGAAGGGCTTCCAAATGTCTTTTTCACTTTCTTCTTCCTTGGAATTCATGAACCTGCAAGGAATAGGGACATTGGGTGGAATGGGGCTAGAAATAATTAAATTTGGAAGAACCTTACCTGAATTGGATGGCGTAGGAGCAATATGTGCTTGCAGCAAAGGTGTTTCCACCCTTGCTGTGGGTTGGGTGTGTTCCTCTTCCTCAAATTGCAATCTTTCATCTTCCTTGTAATTTGATTTTGATGGTTTAGGGTATGTTCCAACCTCCTTGCCACTTCTCAAGATGATTTCCTCGGCAGTTTCAAATCCTCCCTTCGGATTTGCAATGGTTGAACTAGGGAGTTTGCCTTGGTCTCGAAATTGTCCTACGAACTCCGCTATCTACCCAATTTGCTTTTCCAAGTGGTCCACCCTTTTGTCTTGATTTTGCATTGATGTGAAATATTCTAACACTCAAATTAAACCCTATTTGTGACAATTGTAGTAGATATGTAAGTAGGGATCGTTCTAGACCGGGGATTAACTAGGGATGCTAATCTATATAAATAAGACTCAAAAATACTAAACTAGACTCTATAGACTTAAAACTAACTTTAGACACTTAAAACAACAACCAATAATAAAAAAAACTCAATTTTAGACCCAATAAGTGTTTTGGACGAAAATAGAACTCAACTTGACTCAAAAGACTCAAGGAAAACAGGTTTTGACTCAAATATGAAGACTAAGTGAAATGGCGATTGCTTTTCATGAATTTTAAACTTAAAACAAGAACTTTATAGAAAACACTTTTGAAAAACGAATTTAAGTAAAATAAATGGGTGAAAAGCTAGTTAGAGGTTCATTTTCCACACATGATATATGCATACAAACCAATGTCCAGTTATTATTCCTTTAGACTATGAATGACAACGCCCCAAATTAGTTGCATCGCACAACTAACCATCAGATTTTCCTTATTTCATTAAGTTAGATGGAATACGCATCTAAACCAAATTATCTTTCTCAAGTTCCCTATATGAAATGCATAATAAAGATAAATGTCAAAAGTCATTAAGTTTTGTGAAAATCATAAGCATTGACAAGGTATTCATCACTATGAAATGCATGAGACTCATACCAAGGATTTACTTAACGCGATTGTGACTAGCAACCTCCACTACTTGTGAATATAAGTGAATAACTATTATGTGAAACCCCCTTATAGTCTAGCATCAAATTGATGCATGCAAATTAAGTGTTAACCCCCAACCCACATACATAAACTAGTTTTAATAACTTAGATAAGCAAATCACATTCATGCCTTAAGAAATAATAACCGGAGGTAATCAATTCTTATAAAACATATAATCATGGCTTCGAATTCACCTCCAACTAAAAAGAAGTTAGTTCCTCATGTTCGCAAAACAAAGATAATTAAATTTAAACATTGAACTAAGACTAAGGATAGAATACACCTAGAAACTCTCCACACTCCAATGGCAGATTTCGAACCCTCCTTGGATGGCAGATTGCACTAGTCTTCTTCTCCTTCCTTCCTTCCTTGCGGCACTAGGGTGGTGTAGGGTGAATTGTGGTGTTTTATGGCTGAAAGTATGAATGAATGAATGAGTGAATGGATGGATTAAATGGTGAGGCATTGGCTGTTTATATAGGCTAATTATGCACACTTAGTGAAGGAAAATGATTACACAATCCCATGGAAAAAGGGTTAAGTCTAGGTAGAAACCAAAGGGGAAAGGGATAGGTAATTTTCGCCATAAATTAAGGGCTTTTAGAAACTAGGTATTTTTTGGCAGAATTTAGACTTGTAGAAGGGATAAAGGGTAGATTTCTTGGCCTAAATGGATAAGGACTCATGATATAGGTGTACAGGAAGGATTGTAACTCCTAAACCTACAAGGAATGGTCCACATGCAGCAAACAAATGGATAAGGCTTCTAGAAACTGAAATAGATGTTTAAATGTGTAATTAATCCCCTCTAATTAGCTAGATTTAAGTCCTAACCTGATTTGGATAGGATAGGATAGGATAGGATAGTGTTAGAGTTAGGAAAGGATAAGGTTGGTTAGGATAGGATAAGATAAGGTTGGATCAGGTTCCTTATTTCTTGCTATTTCCTTATCTTCTTTGATTTAGGACTTCATCCACCAGATTTGTAGCCTTTCCTAGCCCTTCTTGACTTCAATTTCGTCCATCATCTATGCTCCATAGTTAAGCTATCCAATCCATGCCCAAAAATGCTCCATTTAGCTGCAAAATGCCCTTTCTTGCTCCTTGTGCCATTAGGACCTAAAAACATACGAAAATAGCTTAAAAGACTAAAATAAATAGTAATTAACTCGCTAAATGCAAGGAAACAACATAACTAAGTAGCATAAATATGCTCCTATCATGCATTGCTTTTTCTTGATTTTGCATCACTTTGTTTTTATTCTCTTGCCCCTGAGACAAATTGGTGAGTAACTTAATAAGCATATCATTATACAAAGACGTACCTGAATTTGTTTGGGCAGGTTGTGGTGGCTGCGTAGGTGTTGTATAGAACTCCTCATATGGCTGCCAATATTCTCCTTGTTGAGCCCCTTGGATTGATTTTGTGAGCCCTGCGCCAAAGAAATTAATTCGTTAAGAATTTTGTTATAATCTATTGACAAACTTGAGTTTGGTTGGGCATATTGCATATGAGGTTGTGGTGGCTGCGCAGGTCTTGAATAGAACTCCTCATATGGCTGCCAATATCCTTCTTGTTGAACATTATGAGGTTCCCACCACAAAGAGTTTGAATGATCCCTCCAATCTGAATTGTAAGTGTTGGAAAACACATCGTTCCTTGATTGATTATGATCTTGATAACCCCAGGTATTGATATTATCCCAACCTCCATTCTCAATTAATTGAGGATGTTGATAAGTTTGATATTCTTGCCTAGAGGATACACCAAATGTACCAACTCTTTGCGTTTGGGACCTTTCCATGAGCTGTGACAAAAGAGAAGAATTATCAAGTGCCATGTTGTGCTTCTCCAGTACCTAAAATCAACAAAACAAGACAAAACACAAATCAAAAATGAAAGTTAAAATACATGAACAGAAACAAAGGAAAACAACGGGGGATTAGCAAAGTTGCTACTCCTCGGCAATGGCGCCAAAAATTTGATGTGATAAATAATAGCACTCAAATTAAACCCTCTTTTTGACAATTGTAGTATAGATATAAGTAGGGATTGTTCTAGGCCGGGGACTAGGAGGGATAGCTAATATAATGAAAACTGACTCAAAGTTACAAAAATATGCTTAAAAACACTTAAACAAACTCAAAGACTCTTAACTAAACTTATATGACTCAAAACAAACTTAAAAGACTCAAAACAACACAAAACAATCCAAAAGACTCAATTTAGACTCTAGGACTTAATTTGGACGAAAATAGAATTGGTTTTGACTCAAAAGACTCAAAAACACACTTTAGGACAGATTTGAAACAAGTAAGTAAATAGGAATGGGTTTTGGACGAAATTAATGTAAAAACAAGTAACTAAAAGACTTAAATGAGATTTGGATGAATTTGGGAAAAACTATGGATGATTAGATAGCTAGAGGAACCTTCAACACACATGACACACTTGCATACAAATTGATTTCCAATTGCTTTCTCAATAAACCATGAACCTCAACACTCCAAATTAACCATGACATCATTAATTAACCCTCAAATTTTCCTTTAGTTATTGGAATGGATGACATCATTTGACAACCCAAAGCATTCTTCAAAAGTCCCCTACATGACATCATAATAGAGATACAATCAAAGATCATTTCGTTCTATAAAAATCATAAGTATTGACAAAGAACTTGTAACTATGACATCATAATACTCATGCTAGGAATTTACTTAACATGATTGTGAAAGCAACCTTAACTACTTGTGAATATAAGTTTGTAACGATTATGTGAAACTCCCTTATATTCTAGCACCAAATTCATGCATGCAAACTAAGTGTGCACCCTTAATCAACAAACAAGAATAAGTTATCCATCAAACGGTTAAGTAAATTGCTTCACAATTTATGAAGTCACAACTGGAATTAATCAATTCATATTGCAAATATAATCATGGTTTCAAAGTCTCCCCTAGCTAAAACAAGTTTAGCTCCTCATGTTTACAACAAAACAAAGAGAATATAAATTAAACATTGAAAACAAAGATTGAATACACCTAGAAACGCTCCAACAATCCAAGCTTGAATGGCCAAAACGTCCAAGGCTTCTCCTCTCTTCTTTCACCTTCTTTGTTGTGGCACAAGGGTGTTTAGGTATGAATTATGGTGATGGATGGATAGGTTGGATGGTGGTAGAGGGTGGATGATGGTTGAATGAATGGAGAGAATGAATATGGATGTCTTGAGAGCCTAATATGTGCGGCAGATTATGTATATATAGAGGGAGAAAGGTTAAAATCTTAATTAAATGTTTTGGGAAAGAATTTAGCTCCAAATCCTCAAGGAAAAAGGGTAACAAATCAGAATCCGAATGGAAAAAGGGAAGGAAAAGGTGTGGCACATCTAGGAAAAGGAAGATATGTGGCAGATTTTGGAAGAAAAAGGTAAGGAGGGTGCGGCAAAGACTAAGAGAAAAGGGACCTTTGGTTTGTGTCCTAAAATGCATAAGAAACCTTCAATGTTGCTGGAATTTAGGGACATTTAGGATTAGGAAAGGTTAAACAAAAATAGGAAACCTTGGCTTAACTTTCCTACTTCAAGTAGGAAACCTTTTTTGACTTGGATTCCTCTTTTGATTAGGAATCCTAACATCTTTAGGTCTTCAATTTCGTCCATTCCTTTTGCTCCAAGCATATGCTATCCATTCCAAGTCCAATTTTGCTCCAAAATGCTCCAAAATGCACCTTTTTGCTTCCTTATTCATATGAACCTATAAACACACGAAAATAGCTTAAACTACTAAAATAACTATGAACTAACAACATAAATGTACGAAAACAAGCTAACTAAGTCGCCTAAATATGCTCCTATCAATGGAGTGAATGAATGATGGAGAATTTGGGTGGAAGGTTGCGGTAAGGATTTTCTGAATGGCATAAGGGGTTCATGCAAATTTGTGTCTGAAAATATGAATATATAGTTCGGGCAACCCTAGGGTTAATTAGATTAGGGTTACAACTTAGCAGATTTTATGGATTAGGGCCCTATGTTTCGGCACAAGTCATTAAATCCACTTAGGAGGGGTTTGGCCTAATTAATTTCAGAAAAGGATTTGTATAACCCAAATCCACAAGGAATAAGGCCTACTAAATCAGAATCCATAAGCGAAAAGGGATAGAGAAATTCGTCCAAAATTGGGCCTTCTAGAAATAAGGTGTTTTGTGGCTGATTTTGGGTTTTCTAGAAGACATAAAAGGGGGAAGGGTGCAGCACCCATTTAGGGTCAGATAAGGCTTCTAGAAATTAGGTTTTTAGGTCCACTTGCAGCTAGGATTAAGGTGGAACAAGATTAGGTTAGGATAAGATAGGATAAGGTTTGGATAAGATAAGGTTGCTAGGATAAGTTTCCATATTTCTTGCTCTTTCCTTATCTTCTTTGTCTTGAACTTTCCTTTTCTGATTTGTAGCATGTTCCTAGCCTCTTTTGGCTCCAAATTCATCCATCCACCTTGCTCCATATACAAGCTATCCATTTAGTGCACAAAACTGCTCAAAAATGCACCAAAATGCACTTTCTTGGTACTTTAACCCTTTGGACCTACAAACACACGAAAATGACTTGAAATACTACATTACCTAAGAAATAACAACACAAATGCACAAGAACAAGCTAACTAAGTCACACAAATATGCTCCTATCACATAACATACAATAAGATGAAGTTGTTT
Source organism: Pyrus communis (assembly GCF_041283825.1). Classification (NCBI taxonomy): domain Eukaryota; kingdom Viridiplantae; phylum Streptophyta; class Magnoliopsida; order Rosales; family Rosaceae; genus Pyrus; species Pyrus communis. Next base: position 25,999,947 of record NC_142569.1, read on the forward strand.
AGTTAAACCAAAGCCAAAAAGCCTAACCCTTTTGCATATGTATTGTAGGATTACCCCTTTTGAGCCGTTTCAGCCTATTTTCTTTGTTAGCCATATTATCCTCACCTAGCCTAGATTAGGACTTTCCATACCCGTGTTCTTAAAGGATAGTAAAGCATGACTTAGAATGAATTCATTTTGATCAACACATTGCAGAAAACAAGTGTGGGGGAAGGTAATAGGGCACGACAAAGAAAAAAAAATTCGTGGAAAAAGAAATAGAAAAGAGAAAAGTTGTAAAAAGAGTTGAGAAATAAGCGAGAATGAACTCACAAGTGTTGGTTGTTGAAGAAAGGGTGCAAAAGTTTGAATTCAACCCTAAACGTTGCATGAATCTTCCCTTTGTGTTTAAAAGTTGATTTCTGCCATCAAAAGTGAGTTTAAGTGTCAATTTCATTACTTTGCTTCCTATTGCTTTAAGTACCTTTGTTTATCCTTTACCTTTTCTTCTTAGCCAATACCTTAGCCTCATTACAAAACCCTGACTTCTATCTTGATGTTATTTATTCAATATGTGGAGTTTGAAATTGGTATGAGCATATGGAATCCTTGGTTCTCGCTTCTAAGTAGTTGTATTCCATTCATGAGATCATATATATACATGCATTAATAATTCCAGAAAGTGCTTCCTTCGTTTAAAACATATGTGAGTGGCTCGTCTACATGTTTACAATCTTCTCACATATACCTAGTGTAGGGAGTGTAGTCAGAAAATCTGAGTGAAATGATAGGAGCATATTTATGCGACTTAGTTAGCTTGTTCTTGTGCATTTGTGTTGTTATTTCCTAGTTAATGTAGTATTTCAAGTCATTTTCGTGTGTTTGTAGGTCAAAAGGGTTAAAGTACCAAGAAAGTGCATTTTGGAGCAGTTTTGGGCACTAAATGGATAGCACATGTATGGGCCAAGATGGATGGACGAATTTGGAGTTCAAAAGGCTAGGAATCTGATAAGAAGATGAAGAAATTAAAGTCAAGACAAAGAGGATAAGGAATCAGCTCAAAAGAGGAAACATTATCCAAAACCTTATCCAACCTTATCCAATCTTATCTTATCCTCTCCTAACCTTATCATGCTTTAATCTTACCTGCAAGGGGACCTAAATGTATATTTCTAGAACCTATTTCTAGAAGTATTCTCTTCTAGAAGAGCCAAATCAGCCACAAAGCATATTGTTTCTAGAAACCCTACATAGGTGGCGCCTATTTCCTTCTAGAATGCCTTGCCTTGCCTTGCAAGCCACTTTCCTTTCCCTCCAATTGTTGCCGCAGCCCTCTTGGCCTTTTCCCTTATGGATTCTGATTTATTAGGCCATTTCCCTAATGGATTTGGGTTATACAAATCCTTCTTGGCCTTTTCCCTTATGGATTCTGATTTATTAGGCCATTTCCCTAATAGATTTGGGTTATACAAATCCTTTTCTGAAATTAATTGGGCCAAACCCTCTCCTAAGTAGATTAAATCAATTGTGCCGAAACCTAGGGCCCTAATCCTTAAAAATCTGCTAAGTTGTAACCCTAAGCTAATTAACCCTAGGGTGGCCGAACCGATATATTCATCTTTTGAGCCACAAATTCAGAGGAACCCTCATACTATTCAGAAAACCGCTTGCCGCAAGCCCTAGACCCCATTCTCCATCATTCATACACTCCATTCACATCCATCTACAACTTGCCACAACCCTTCACCCTAATCAGCCATCATTCATCATCCTAAGCAAGAATACACCATTCAAAACCTTCACATCCATCTACAACCTGCCGCAACCCTTCACCCTAATCAGCCATCATTCATCATCCTAAGCAAGAATACACCATTCAAAACCCCCAAAACAACCTACCATATCTCGTGCCGCAGCAAGGAAGAAGGAGGAGAGCCCTAGACATGCATGCCATTCAAAAAAGTATTGAATTAGAAGCTCCCGCTCAAGCATCTAGCATTTGTCTCTCAATTGGAAGGAGTCATTTGTAAAAGTATTGAATTAGAAGCTCTTCCTTCATTTGGTGTTGTGGGCAAGATGCAACAAGGGCTTTGAAACGCTCATAATATGCTGGAAAAGACTCCCCTTGGTTTTGTTGAATGCCACTAATTTTCTTTCTCAAAAGAATTACTCTTGAAGTTGGAAAGAATTTCTCCAAGAACACTCGTTTCATACTTTCCCAAGAAGTAACGGTTCCGAGCGCCAATTCGTATAGCCAATCTTTAGCCTTTTCCAAAAGAGAGAATAGAAAGGCTTTCATCTTCAAAATATTCCCATCCACGTTAATGGGTGACATGCTTGAGCATACAACTTCAAACTCCTTCAAATGCTTGTTTGGATCTTCCATGGACAGCCCATGGTATTTGGGAATATGATGCAGCAAGCTTGACTTTAATTCAAACTCATCGGTCTTGTCCGGGGCTGCCCTAGGATATTGAATGCAAATAGGCACGACATTGTCTAACCCCGAGGCCGAAAGTTCTTTGATTGTTCGATTATCCACCGCCATGCTTTCTTCTTCTTCAAATTCAGATTCGGACTCTGAACTCGAACTAGGTGGATTAGGTTCTGGTTGCTTCCTTTTTCTTCTCAAAGTTTGCTCAAAATCGTCGTCAAATTCTAATATATTTTCACGAACTGGGTTGAGAACAACGAGTCATAAACTAGCACCTGAGACAAATAACAAAAACAAATGAGTAACCACTTTAAAGGGCACGGCAAACACCAGAAAAAGACACAAAAGAAAAGAAAACACACGGCACACTTGGCCTTAAGACTCACTTTGACACGACACAAACAAAAGGGATTAGCAATTTTGCTAATCCCCGGCAACGGCGCCAAAATTTGATGTGAAATATTCTAACACTCAAATTAAACCCTATTTGTGACAATTGTAGTAGATATGTAAGTAGGGATGGTTCTAGACCGGGGATTAACTAGGGATGCTAATCTATATAAATAAGACTCAAAAATACTAACCTAGACTCTATAGAGTCAAAACTAACTTTAGACACTTAAAACAGCAAACAATACTAAAAAAGACTCAACTTTAGACTCAATAAGTGTTTTGGAGGAAAATAGAACTCAACTTGACTCAAAAGACTCAAGGAAAACAGGTTTTGACTCAAATATGAAGACTAAGTGAAATGGGGATTGTTTTTGACGAATTTTAAACTTAAAACAAGAACTTTATAGAAAACACTTTTGAAAAACGAATTTAAGTAAAATAAATGGGTGAAAAGCTAGTTAGAGGGTCCTTCTCCACACATGATATATGCATACAAACCAATGTCCAGTTATTATTCCTTTAGACTATGGATGACAACTCCCCAAATTAGTTGCATCGCACAACTAACCCTCAAGTTTTCCTTATTTCATTGAATTAGATGGAATACGCATCTAAACCGATTTATCATTTTCAAGTTCTTTATATGAGACGCATAACAAAGATACATATCAAAAGTCATTAAGTTTTGTGAAAACTATAAGCATTGACAAGGCATTCATCACTATGAAACACATGAGACTCATACCAAGGATTTACTTAACGCGATTGTGACTAGCAACCTCCACTACTTGTGAATATAAGTGAATAACTATTACGTGGAACCCCTTTATATTCTAGCGTCAAACTCATGCATGCAAATTAAGTGTTAACCCCCAACCCACATACATAAACCAGTTTTAATAACTTAGATAAGCAAATCACATTCATGCCTTAAGAAATAATAACCGGACATAATCAATTCATATAAAACATTGAACTAAGACTAAGGATAGAATACACCTAGAAACGCTCCACACTCCAATGGCAGATTTCGAACCCTCCTTGGATGGCAGATTGCACAAGTCTTCTTCTCCTTCCTTCCTTGCTTGCAGCACTAGGGTGGTTTAGGGTGAATTGTGGTGTTTGATGGTTGAAAGTATGAATGAATGAATGAGTGAATGGATGATTTAAAGGGTGCGACATAGGGTTGTATATATAGGCTAATTATGCACACTTAGTGAAGGAAAAGGTTGCACAATCCCATGGAAGAAGGTTAAGTCTAGGCAGACACCAAAGGGGAATGGGATAGGTAATTTTCGCCAGAAATTAAGGGCTTCTAGAAACTAGGTATTTTTTGGCAGAATTTAGACTTCTAGAAGGGACAAAGGGTAGATTTCTGGACCTAAATGGATAAGGACTCATGATATAGGTGTAGAGGAAGGATTGCAACTCCTAAACCTGATTTGGATAGGATAGGATAGGATAGGATAATCTTAGAGTTAGGAAATGATAAGGTTGGATAAGATAGGATAAGATAAGGTTGGATAAGGTTCCTTATTTCTTGCTATTTCCTTATCTTCTTTGCATTTGGACTTCTTTCTCCAGATTTGTAGTCTTTCCTAGCCCTTCTTGACTTCAATTTCAATGTTTAATTTATATTCTCTTTGTTTTTTTGTAAACATGAGGAGCTAAACTTGTTTTAGCTAGGGGAGACTTTGAAACCATGATTATGTTTGCAATATGAATTGATTAATTCCAGTTGTGACTTCATAAATTGTGAAGCAATTTACTTAACTGTTTAATGGATAACTTATTCTTGTTTGTTGATTAAGGGTGCACACTTAGTTTGCATGCATGAATGTGGTGCTAGAATATAAGGGAGTTTCACATAATCGTTACAAACTTATATTCACAAGTAGTTAAGGTTGTTTTCACAATCATGTTAAGTAAATTCCTAGCATGAGTATCATGATGTCATAGTTACAAGTGTTTTGTCAATACTTATGATTTTCATAGAACATAATGATCTTTGATTGTATCTCTATTATGATGTCATGTAGGGGACTTTTGAAGAATGCTTTGGGTTGTCGAATGATGTCATCCAATCCAATAACTAAAGGAAAATTTGAGGGTTAATTAGTGATGTCACGGTTAATCTGGGGTGTTGACGTTCATGGTTTATTGAGAAAGCAACTGGAAATCAATTTGTATGCAAGTGTGTCATGTGTGGAGAAGGATCCTCTAGCTATCTAATCATCCATAGTTTTTCCCAAATTCGTCCAAATCTCATTTAAGTCTTTTAGTTACTTGTTTTTATCTTAAATTTGTCAAAAACCCAATCCCCTTTACTTTGTTGAGTCAAATCTGTCATATTGTGTGTTTTTACGTATTTTGAGTCAAAACCAATTCTATTTTCGTCCAAATTGAGTCCTAGAGTCTAGTTTGAGTCTATTTGGTTGTTTTGTGTTGTTTTGAGTCTTTTGAGTTTGTTTTGAGTCATATAAGTTTAGTTAAGAGTCTTTGAGTTTGTTTAAGTGTTTTTAAGCATATTTTGTATCTTTGAGTCAGTTTTCATTAGATTAGCAATCCCTCCTATTCTCCGGCCTAGAACGATCCCTACTTATATCTATACTACAATTGTCAAAAAGAGGGTTTAATTTGACTGCTATTATTTATCACATCAAATTTTTTGTGCCATTGCCGGGGATTAGCAACTTTGCTAATCCCCCGTTGTTTCCCTTTGTTTCTGTTCATGTATTTTAGTTTTAGTTTCTGATTTGTGTTTTGTTTTGTTGATTTTAGGTACTAGAGAAGCACGACATGGCACTTGATAATGCTTCTCTTTTGTCACAGCTCATGGAAAGGTCCCAAATGCATTTGATGATAAGCAATCAAGGAACGACGTGTTTTCCAATACTTACAATTCGGATTGGAGTGATCATTCAAACTCTATGTGGTGGGAACCTCAAAATGTTCAACAAGAAGGATATTAGCAGCCATATGAGGAGTTCTATTCAAGACCTACGCAGCCACCCCAACCTCATATGCAATATGCCCAACCAAACTCAGGTTCGTCAATAGATTATAATCAAATTCTTAATGAATTAATTTTTTTGGTGCAGGGCTCACAAAATCAATCCAAGGAGGCTCAACAAGGAGAATATTGGTAGCCATATGAGGAGTTCTATACAACATCTATGCAGCCACCACAACCTGCCCAAACAAATTTAGGTACGTCTTTGTATAATGATATGCTTATTAAGTTACTCACCAATTTGTTTCAAGGGCAACAGAATCAAAACAAAGTGATGCAAAATCAAGAAAAAGCAATGCAAAATCAAGACAAAAGGGTGGACCACTTGGAAAAGCAAATTGGGCAGATAGCGGAGTTCGTAGGACAATTTCGAGACCAAGGTAAACTCCCTAGTTCAACCATTGCAAATCCAATGGGAGGATTTGAAACTGCCAAGGAAATTATCTTGAGAAGTGGCAAGGAGGTTGGAACAGACCCTAAACCATCAAAATCAAATTACACGGAAGATAAAAGATTGCAATTTGAGGAAGAGGAACACACCCAACCCACGGCAAGGGTGGAAACACCTTTGCCGCAGGCACCTATTGCTCCTACGCCATCCAATTCAGGTAAGGTTGTTCCAAATTTAATTCTTTCTAACCCCATTCCACCCAATGTCCCTATTCCTTGCAGGTTCATGAATTCCAAGGAAGAAGAAAGTGAAAAAGACATCTTGGAAGGCCTTCCAAAGGTGCAAAGTAGGTGATGCGGGATTTATACGCACACAAATTAAACCCTCTTTTCGTCAAATTGTAGTATATGTATAAGTAGGGATCGTTCTGGACCGGGGATTAGGAGGGATTGTTAATCACTTGGATTTGACTCAAAAACGTAAAAACGTAATATAAAACACTAAACTAGACTCAAAGAATGTAAAACTAAACTTTAAAACACTAAAACAAACCAAAAGACTCAAACAGTACCCAAAGCACTCGAAACTGCCTTAAAAACACTTTCTGGGCAGTTTTGAGCACCTTGAGTACTTTGGACGAATTTGGGAAACAAAATGAAACAAAACACTTATAAACACAAACTAAATGTATTTCTAACTAATCTAACACTTTAAAATAAATGGGGGATTGGTTTTGGATGAATTTAAACTAAATGCACAGATTCTAATTAAAACAAATTATAAAAACGAAATTGATAAAATAGAATGATGAAAAACTAGTTAGAGGGTTCCTTCTCCACACATGAACATAAGAATATAATTTGACTCCCAGTTATGACTTCAACAAACGATGAATGACAATGCTCCAAGTTAATTAGGTTCGCTTAAACTAACTTTCAGATTTCCCTAGATTCATTGGATTGAATGGGATGCGCATTACAACCAAATTATTCCTAATCAAAGTCCCTAACCATGGAATATGCATGATAGAGACATTCAACAAAGATCATTAAGTTCAACGGAAATCATAAACATCGACTAGGCATTCATAACTATGGAATACGCATGTTAATCCAGCCTAGGGTTTACTAAACACAATCGTGACTAGCGATCTTTACTACTCATGAATATAAGTTCATAACGATTAGGTGAAATTCCCTTATATCCTAGCATCAAGTTTAGGCATGCAAATTAAGTGTCGACCCTCAACCCACATACATAAACAAGTTCTTAATCAAAACAGAAAAGTAAACCACATCTAAAGTTCATGAATTCATAACTGGAGTAAATCAAATCATAACCAACATATGTCCATGGTTTCAAATTCGCCTCTAACTAAAAAGAAATTAGTTCCACATGTTTAACATAATTGAACAACAAGTTAAATTAAACATGAAAACAGAAAGAAAAGAAGAAAGAAAACACAAATTGATGGAAATTGAATGGATGGAAAGTTAGCTACGGGGTTCATCTCCACATATGTTATACTTGCATAATAAAACGATTTCCAATTGCATTTCAACAAATCATTAATTCTCAACACTCCAAGTTAACCGTGATGCACTAATTAACCTTCAAATCTTCCTAACGTTATTGAATTGGATGATTGCATACGACAACCCAAAACATTCCCCACAAGTCCCCTACATGATTGCATAATAGAGATACAAGCAAGAATCATTACGCTCTATGAAAATTATAAGTATTGACGAGGCATTCGTTACTATGATTGCATGAAACTTATGCCAAGAATTCGTTTAACGCGATTGTTTATAAGCAACCTCCACTACTTGTGAATATAAGTTCGTAACTATTAGGTGAAACTCACTTATATTCTAGCGTCATATTCATGCATGAAAATTAAGCGCGCATTCTCAATAAACATACATAAATAAGTTATCAATCAAACGGTTAAACAAATTGAATCCACAACTTATGAAACGCAATTAGAAGTAATCAAATCAAAATGCAAGCATAAACATATATTTCGAATTATCCCCTAGCCAAGGGGGTTTTAGTTCCTCATGGTACAAAACAAAGAGAATCAAAGAAACACCTAAACATTCCAACAACTCAAACTTGAATTGTATGAACGTTTAGGCCCTCTTATCTTCCATTCCTCATTCGTACAAAACAAAGAGTATTGAAATTAAACATTGAAATCAAAGAAACACCTAAACATTCCAACAACTCAAACTTGAATTGTATGAACGTTTAGGCACTCTTCTCTTCCTCTTCGTTGTAGCACAAGGTCTAGGGATAGTTTGATGGTGTCAATGGTTTGGGGAGTGGTGGAAATGGAAGGATGGTGTTTGGATTGTAAGGGAGACTCACGGTTTTGGATTCTAAGGGGAAGTGTTTGTGTTAGTTGTGGTGTGAGAAATGGAGAGATGGAATGGGGAGTGAATGAATGAATTGTATGAATGCAATGCATGGTTTTATAGGGAGAGAATGGATGGGAGAACATGTGAATGGCAGCTAGGAATGATTAAAGAATGGAATGCTAGGTTGGAAATGCATGTGAATGCAAGGAGAAAAGCTGAAAATGCAAGGGAAGCTCACGGCACAATGTTGTTTTGCTTCTTGAAATGCATGTGAATGCATGTGAGTGCAATATGAAAAGAATGACTAATTAATGTATGTAGGGTGCAGCTAGGTTGGAAAGGTGTGGATTGTGGCTGCAATTTAGGGAAAGGAAATAGGTTTAATGCATAAATAAAAGGGCAAAGTGGCTGCAATGATGAAGAAAAGCTGGAATTGGTGTGGAAGGCACGGCAAAGACTTGTTGTTTGTGTGAAGTGTGTGTGAATGCATGTGAGTGGCTGATTTGTGGTGCAATGATGAAGAGTTGCATGTGGGTTAGGTTGGAATTGCATGCGGAATGGCTGGAATGAAAGGGAAGTCACGGCATTGAAGGTGTTTTGTGCTTGAAATGCATGTGAATGCATGTGAGTGCATGTGTTGGTGTTTTTTTGCATGGCTTTGATGGATTGTTTGATTGGGCTAGAGGTTTTCCATGGCTCAAAGGATTTGTTTGATTGGGCTAGGCCCTTTGTTTTATGTCCCAAAGAGCATACAAGGCTTCAATTTCGTCCATCCTCTTTGCTCCATGATTAAGCTATCCAATCCATGCCCAAAAATGCTCCAAATAGCCTCAAAATGCACTTTCTTGCTCCCTAAGCCCTTAGAACCTGAAAACACACAAAAGAAGCATAAAGGACTAAAATAACTAGAGAAACATAACGTAAATGCACGAGAACAAGCCATTTAAGTCGCATGAATATGCTCCTATCAGTAGGGAATATCAAGAATTCATCAAAGAGGATGTTCTTGAGACAAACAACCCCAAAGAAGTTGAATTTTATGACACAGGACAAGGAACAATCCTCACATCAAATCTGACCAAGTGCAAAGTTCCTGAAATGTTCAAAGAAGATGTGTTTATCCTTGAGTTCTTGTTGGAGCACATAGGTAAGCCACCTCCTCCAATTTCAATTTCCTTTTATACTAATAGGTTGTTGATGATTCAGGCACCTAATCTTGAATTTAAACCATTACCGGATCATTTCAAGTATCACCTTCCATTCAAAGATCAATTCCATGCCATGGGCTCCAATGAAGTTTAAAGAGAGGTATCGTCCGGCAGGAAGACATTGAAGCAATCGCTTCTTGGGAGGCAACCCATGCATTCAACTAGAGAAGACTTGGGCAATCCAACAATTTATTCCAAACTATCAGATTTGCGTTCCTAACTCTCTCTCTATCTATCTCTTTATTGCTTTTATTTCGTCATTTTAGTAAGTTTATGTTGTTTGTTTTAATGTGAGTCTTTGTTTGAAACATTGAGGACAATGTTTGATTTAAGTGTAGGGGGTAAACAATTTGTTTTTGCATGATTTTCATGGGATTTTATCAACTATCACTTCTAATGTTGTTTCTCACTGTTTTTAAGTGTTTTTAGTGTGTTTTTATGTGTTTGGATCAGAAAATACGAAAATTTTACAAAAAAAAGTGAAAAACCCAAAAAGAGTTGTTTTTAAGTTGTTTTTGTGTGTTTGTTTGTGTCTTAGGGTACCTTCCAACACAATGATGAGGATTTGGTTTTTAATTGCATGACTGTTAAAGAATGTTGTAAACATGGATGGAAGTTTGATTTACTCTGTGGTTTATGCTTGGTTATAGTTATAGTTTACAAATTCACATGTAATCACAATGAAGGAAGGAACTCAAACTAAAACTACATCCCTGAGAGACTTGAGCCTAAAACGTTCTTTGGAGAGTATAAATCTATGATTTCTTGTTTTCTAAAGTCGTTGCATGATCTCATCATTCTTTGCTTGGTTGCTACTTTGAATGCATTTTCATCATTATAGTTCCAAATACTAGAACTTAAGCCCATTTCATTCAAAGCATGATATTGATTGCATAACATACAATAAGATGAAGTTGTTTAGTTAAACCAAACCCAAAAAGCCTAACCCTTTTGCATATGTATTGTAGGATTACCCCTTTTGAGCCTTTTCAAGCCTATTTTCTTTGTTAGCCACATTATCCTCACCTAGCCTAGATTAGGACTTTCCATACCTTTGTTCTTAAAGGATAGTGAAGCATGACTTAGAATGAATTCCTTTTGATCAACATATTGCAGAAAACCAGTGTGGGGGAAGGTAGTAGTTCACGACAAAGAAGAAAAATAAAAGAAAAAATTCGTGGAAAAATAAAAAGAAAAGAGAAAAGTTGTAAAAAGAAATAAAAAGGGTTGAAAAATAAGTGAGAATGAACTCACAAGTGTTTTTTGTTGAAGAAAGGGTCCAAAAAGTTTGAATTTGACCCTAAATGTTGCATGAATCTTCCCTTGTGTTTAAAAGTTAATTTCTGCCATCAAAAGTGAGTTTAAGTGTCAATTTCATTACTTTGCTTCCTATTGCTTTAAGAACCTTTGTTTTTCTTTACCTTTCTTTGTTAGCCAATACACTTAGCCTCGTTACAACCCTCAACTTCTATCTTGATGTTATGTGTTCAATATGTGGAGTTTGAATTTGGTATGAGCATATGGAATCATTGGTTCTCCTTCTAAGTAGTAGCATTCCATTCATGAGATCATATACATATCATTGTCATACATCCAGAAAATGTTTTCTTTGTTATAACATATGTGAGTGTTAGTTTACATGTTTAAATTAATCTTCTCACATATACCTAGTGTAGGGAGTGTAGTTAGAAAATCTGTGTGAAAATAGAGAGCATTCTAGTGAGGAATTGAGGGAATTCTCTAAGACATGTTACTACATTCAAAATGTTGTTTTAATTGATTAAATGTGAACTAGTAAGTGGTAACTATGGTTAAGTGTTTACTAACGTGTAAAGAAAGCCAAAAACCGTGGGAATGATGTTCTTTGATGTGTCATGTTCGTTGGAAATCCCTGAGGTACATGTTGGAAGGTCTAGAGTTTGTTTTGTTTTGTTAGTTTTGTTAGTTTTGTTTTGCTCGAGGACTAGCAAAAGCTAAGATGCAAGAAGGTGCATTTTGGAGCCTTTTGGAGCAAAATTGGGCTTGGAATGGATAGCATGTGCTTGGAGCAAAAGGAATGGACGAAATTGAAGACCTAAAGATGTTAGGATTCCTAATCAAAGAAGGATTCCTAATCAAAAGAGGAATCCTAGTCAAAAAAGGTTTCCTATTTTGGTTTAACCTATCCTAATCCTAAATGTCCCTAAATTCCAGCAACATTCAAGGTTTCTTATGCATTTTAGGACACAAACCAAAGGTACCTTCTCTTCTACTCTTTGCCGCACCCTCCTTACCCTTTTCTTCCAAATCTGCCACATATCTTCCTTTTCCTAGATGTGCCGCACCCCACATTCCCTTATTCCCCCTTCCCTTGCATTAAAACACCTTTCCCTTTCTCCCTAGGTGCTGCCACACCTTTTCCTTCCCTTTTCCTCTTAGGATTCTGATTTGTTACCCTTTTCTTGGAGGATTTGGAGTCTTAAAACCTTCCCAAATTAATTACTTAATGTTTTAATCTTTCTCCCTCTATATATACATAATTTGCCGCACATATTACTCTCTCTGACTCTCTCTCATTCTCTCCATTCATTCAGCCATCATCCACCCTCTACCACCATCCAACCTATCCATCCATCACCATGATTCATACCCAAACACCCTTGTGCTGCAACAAAGAAGGAGAAAGAAGAGAGGAAAAGCCTTGGACATTTTGGCCATTCAAGCTTGGATTGTTGGAGCGTTTCTAGGTGTATTCAATCTTTGTTTTCAATGTTTAATTTATATTCTCTTTGTTTTGTTGTAAACATGAGGAGCTAAACTTGTTTTAACTAGGGCAGACCTTGAAACCATGATTATGTTTGCAATATTAATTGATTAATTCCAATTGTGACTTCATAAATTGTGAAGCAATTTACTTAACCGTTTGATTGATAACTTATTCTTGTTTGTTGATTAAGGGTGCACACTTAGTTTGCATGCATGAATTTGTTGCTAGAATATAAGGGAGTTTCACATAATTGTTACAAACTTATATTCACCAGTAGTTAAGGTTGTTTTCACAATCATGTTAAGTAAATTCCTAGCATGAGTATCATGATGTCATAGTTACAAGTGCTTTGTCAATACTTATGATTTTCATAGAACGTAATGATCTTTGATTGTATCTCTATTATGATGTCATGTAGGGGACTTTTGAAGAATGCTTTGGGTTGTCGAATGATGTCATCCAATCCAATAACTAAAGGAAAATTTGAGGGTTAATTAGTGATGTCACGGTTAATCTAGGGTGTTGAGGTTCATGGTTTATTGAGAAAGCAACTGGAAATCAATTTGTATGCAAGTGTGTCATGTGTGGAGAAGGATCCTCTAGCTATCCAATCATCCATAGTTTTTCCCAAATTCGTCCAAATCTCATTTAAGTCTTTTAGTTATTTGTTTTTATCTTAAATTCGTCAAAAACCCAATCCCCTTTACTTTGTTGAGTCAAATCTGTCATATTGTGTGTTTTTAAGTATTTTGAGTCAAAACCAATTCTATTTTCGTCCAAATTGAGTCCTGGAGTTAGTTTGAGTCTATTTGGTTGTTTTGTGTTGTTTTGAGTCTTTTGAGTTTGTTTTGAGTCATATAAAATTAGTTAAGAGTCTTTGAGTTTGTTGAAGTGTTTTTAAGCATATTTTGTTTCTTTGAGTCAGTTTTCATTAGATTAGCAATCCCTCCTAATCCCCGGCGTAGAACGATCCCTACTTATATCTATACTACATTTGTCAAAAAGAGGGTTTAATTTGAGTGCTATTATTTATCACATCAGTAAGAATATCTTAGACTTTGACGTCGATTTCGAGCGAACTTTAAGAAGGAAGAAGAATCAACAAGAGCCTTAACCACCTCAACCTACACCAGATCTTGAAGAAGACGAAGTACAAGTGGAAGAGGAGGTCACAGCTCAGATTTTTGAGGAAGAACAAGCTATGACAGCTGACAATCGAACAATCAAGTAGCTTTCCGCTTCGGGATTGGACAATGCCATGGCTCTATGCATTCAATATCCAAGGGCAACCCCAGACAAAGCCGACGAGTTCAAATTAAAGTCTAGCTTTCTGCACCATATTCCTAAGTTCCATGGGTTGTCCATGGAAGATCCTAATAAACACTTGAAGGAGTTTGAGGTTGTTTGCTCAAGCATGACCCCGGTGAATGTTGATGGGAGCATTTTGAAGATGAAGGCTTTTCCTTTTTCTCTCTTGGAAAAGGATAAAGATTGGTTGTATGAACTAGCCCCTGGAACTGTCACATCTTGGTAGAGTATGAAACGGGCGTTTTTGGAGAAGTTTTTCCCAACTTCTCGAGTCATTCTTTTACTTAAAAGAATTAGTGGCATTTAGCAAAACCAAGGTGAATCATTTCCAACTTATTATGAACATTTTAAAACTCTTGTTGCTTCGTGTCCACAACACCAAATAAATGAGGAGCTTTTTCTTCAATATTTTTATGAAGGGCTTCTACCAATTGAACGCCAAATGCTAGACGCCTTAGCGGGAGGAGCTTTAGTGGACAAAACGCCCATGGCTGCCAAGACTCTCATTGCCAACCGAGCTTTCAATGCTCAACAATATGAAGGCATTGGTCAAAGAGACATACCACGGCAGCAACAAGTTAATGAGGTAAGTGCTATTTCCGAACTTCAAAATCAAATGGCTAATCTTACTTCTCTTCTTTCGCAGGTGGTTGAAATACGAAAAGTACAAAGTGTGGCTGTTTGTGGCATGTGCTCAATGAATGGACATCTCATGGATAAGTGCCCTTAATTGATCGAGAACGGAGGGTGGGAATCTGCCAATGCTGTGGGTTATGGGAGTCAAAACCAACCAAGGAGTGATCTTTTTTCTAATACATACAATCCCGGTTGGAAAGATCATCCAAATTTCAAATGAAGGGAGCCCCAATAACCCCAACAACAAAGTGCATTTAGGCAGCAACCTTCGGGATTTTACCAAAGGCCATATGCACCCACACAACCCCAAGCACAACCTGCCTAATCCAAATCAGGTTCGTCCATAGATAATGATCAAAATTTTCAATTACTAACTTCTATGGCGCAAGGAATGCAAAATAGGGACAAAAAGGTTGATGAATTAGAGAAGCAAGTGGGGCAGATTGCGGAGTTCATGGGCCAATTCAGAGAACAAGGCAAGTTTCCTAGTTCAACCGTTGTCAACCTAAAAGGTGGATTCGAATTTGCCAAAGCAATCATGTTGCGAAGTTGAAAACAAGTTGGAACGGCCTCACAACCATCTAAATCAGCCCCATTTGAGGACGAAAAGTTGCAATTCGAGGAGGAGGAACAAGAGCAAGCCACGGCAAAGGTTGCACTACCCATGCCGCAGCCACCCAAACAAGCCCATTCGTCTTCCAAAGGTAAGGAGGTTCCAAATTTGATTATTTCTAATGTTATTCCCCCAAATGTACCCTTTCCTCGTAGATTCATGCAATCGAAGAAGGTGGAGGCTGAAAAGGACATTTTGGAGACATTTAGAAAAGTACAAGTCAATATACCACTTTTGGATGCAATTAAGCAAGTTCCCAGTTATGCCAAGTTTTTAAAAGAACTTTGCACCACTAGGAAGAGAATCTTGAACAAAGAGGTTGTCAAGGTAAGTGAAAATGTCTCAGCCATCCTACATCGTAAAATGCCCCCTAAATGCAAAGATCTGGGTAGTTTTACAATTCCTTGTGTTATTGGCAATAATTGTTTTGAACATGCCATACTAGACTTAGGTGCATCTATTAATGTCATGCCTTACTCAATTTTTGCATCTATGAACCTAGGTGAGTTAAAAAATGATGGTGTGATTATTCAATTGGCCGATAGATCTAATGCCTATCCAAATGGTGTTTTGGAAGATGTTTAAGTGTAGGTCAATCATTTAATCTTTTTGGCGGATTTCTACGTGCTTGAAATGGAAGAATCAAACCATTCCCCTTTGTTGCCAATCCTGCTTGGACGCCCATTCATGAAAACTGCCTGCACTAAGATTTATGTCTTTAATAGGACTTTGACAATGGAATTTGATGGGGAAGTTATTAATTTCAATCTTTCTGAATCTATCAAGTACCTTAGTGATGATCATTCATGTTTTTCTATTGATGTAATTGATTCCTTGGCGCAGGACCATTTTGAACAATTGAATGAAGATGCACTTGAATTGGTCATTACAAAAGGAATGGAAGTCAAGAACAATGGATCAGTGATGTGATAAATAATAGCACTCAAATTAAACCCTTTTTTTGACAATTGTAGTATAGATATAAGTAGGGATCGTTCTAGGCTGAGGATTAGGAGGGATTGCTAATCTAATGAAAACTGACTCAAAGATACAAAAATATGCTTAAAAACACTTAAACAAACTCAAAGACTCTTAACTAAACCTACATGACTCAAAATAAACTCAAAAGACTCAAAACAACACAAAACAATAAAAAAGACTTAGACTAGACTCTAGGACTTACTTTGGACGAAAATAGAATTGGTTTTGACTTAAAACACTTTAAAACATACAATAGCTCAGATTCTAACCTAATTGACACTTAAAACAAAGAGGGGTTTTGGTTTTGACGAATTTGAACTAAAACAAAACAGAAACTAAACTAGACAAAGTTATGAACAAATTTGGGTATATGGATGGGTGATTAGCTAGGTAGAGGGTCTTTCTCCACACATGACACACTTGGATACAAATTGATTTCCAGTTGCTTTTTCGATACACCATGAACCTCAACACCCCAGATTAACCGTGACATCACTAATTAACCCTCAAATTTTTCTTAAGTTATTGGATTGGATGACATCATACGACAACCCAAAGCATTCTTCAAAAGTTCCCTACATGACATCATAATAGAAATACAATCAAAGATCATTACGTTCAATAAAAATCATAAGTATTGACAAAGCACTTGTATCTATGACATCATGATACTCATGCTAGAAATTTACTTAACATGATTGTGAAAACAACTTAACTACTTGTGAATATAAGTTTGTAACGATTATGTGAAACTCCCTTATATTCTAGCACCAAATTCATGCATGCAAACTAAGTGTGCACCCTTAATCAACAAACAAGAATAAGTTATCAATCAAACGATTAAGTAAATTGCTTCACAATTTATGAAGTCATAATTGGAATTAATCAATTCATATTGCAAACATAATCAGGGTTTCAAAGTCTGCCCTAGTTAAAACAAGTTTAGCTCCTCATGTTTACAACAAAACAAAGAGAATATAAATTAAACATTGAAAACAAAGATTGAATACACCTAGAAACGCTCCAACAATCCAAGCTTGAATGGCCAAAACGTCCAAGGCTTCTCCTCTCTTCTTTCTCCTTCTTTGTTGCTACACAAGGGTGTTTGGGTATGAATTATGGTGATGGATGGATAGGTTGGATGGTGGTAGAGGGTGGATGATGGCTGAATGAATGGAGAGAATGAATATGGATGTCTAGAGAGCCTAATATGTGCGGCATATTATGTATATATAGAGGGAGAAAGGTTAAAGTCTTAATTAAATGTTTTGGGAAAGAATTTAGCTCCAAGTCCTCAAGGAAAAAGGGTAACAAATCAGAATCGTAATGGAAAAGGGAAGGGAAAGGTGCGGCACATCTAGGAAAAGGAAGATATGTGGCAGATTTTGGAAGAAAAGGGTAAAGAGGGTGCGGCAAAGACTAAGAGAAAAGGGACCTTTGGTTTGTGTCCTAAAATGCATAAGAAACCTTCAATGTTGCTGGAATTTAGGGACATTTAGGATTAGGAAAGGTTAAACCAAAACAGGAAACCTTGACTTAACTTTCCTACTTCAAGTAGGAAACCTTTTTTGACTAGGATTCCTCTTTGGATTAGTGATGCAAACTAAATAAGCACACAAATTAAAACCCTCTTGTGACAATTGTAGTATAAGAATAAGTAGGGATCGTTCTTAACCGGGGATTAGGAGGGATTGCAAAATCACTTGGAAACTGACTCAAAAACGTAAAACAAAGGTTAAAACACTAAACTAGACTCAAAGAATGCAAAACTAAACAATAAAAACACTAAAACAAATCAAAAGACTCCAAACAGCACCAAAACACTCAAAACTGCCTTAAAAACACTTTCTGGGCAGTTTTGAGCACTTTGGTGAATTTGGACGAATTTGGATAATAACTTGAATCAAAACACTTAAAAACACAAACTAAGACACTTTCTAACTAAATTGGACACTAAAGTAAAGGGGGATTGAGGTTTTGACGAAATTAAACTAAATGCACAGATTGTAATTTAAAGGCAGAATGCAAATATGAATGTGATGAAAATATGGATGAATGCTAGCTAGAAGGTTCTTCTCCACACATGTCACACTTGCATACAAGATGATTTTCAGTTGGTCTTTCGATGAATTATGAAACTCAACACCCCGGGTTAATTAGGTCCGCTTAAATTAACCGTCAAGTTCTCCTTAAGTTAATGAATTGGATGGGTTAGCGCATACGCAATTCAAAACATTCTCCAAAAGTCCTTTACGTGAAAAGCACAATAAAGATACAATCAAAGATCATTAAGCATCATGAAAACTATAAGTGTTGACGAGGCATTCGTTACTATGATGAGCATGAAACTAGTGCCAAGAATTCATTTAACGCGATTGTTTATAAGCAACCTCCACTACTTGTGAATATAAGTTCATAACTATTAGGTGAAATTCACTTATATTCTAGCGTCATATTCATGCATGAAAATTAAGCGTGCACTCTCAATAAACATACACAAATAAGTTATCAATCAAGCAGTTAAACAAATTGAATCCACAATACATGGAATTCCAACCAAAGGTAATCAATTCATATTGCAAGCATAAACATGGTTTCGAATCACCCCTTAGCTAATTAGGGATTTAGCCTCTCATGTTCACAGAAAGAGAAATAAAATTGAATTTAAACATAAAGAACAAAGGATTGATTACACCTAAAACGCCCAAGGAATCCACTTGAATTTCTGCACGTTTAAGGTCCTCTTTCTTCTTCTCCTTGCTGCGGCAGAGATGGTGTGGGGTTGATTTGGATGATTTTCTGGTTTTAGGATGGATTTATGGAAGTGTGGTGGTGCGGCAAGGTGGTGGAATGGTGTATGAAGGTGTGGAAGGTGGCTGAAAGGGTTATGGTGGCTGCGGCAATGGTGGGAAGTGGCTGGAATGGGTGGTGAAGGCTGCGGCTGGTAGGTTTTTAGGTGATGGGATGCACGGTTTTGGGAGAGAATGGTTGCGGCTTAGGGTGAATATGTGAATGATGGTGGCTGACTTAGAATGAAGAATGAATAAAATGTGAAGGAGCTAGGGTGAATAATAGGTGCGGCTGAGATGGGAGGAGAAGAATTAGGGTGAATTGGATGGGGACTTGCGGCTAAGATGGGTTTTGAATGAATGAATGGCTACGGATTCAAGGGAGTGTATAGAAGGGTGCGGCTAGGTTGTAAAATGTGTAGGGTTTCAGAAAATAAACCCTAGCTTATTAAAATTAGATTAAAGTTAATTCAAAGGCTGCTAGAATTAGGGAATTAAATCAGAAATTAAAGGGGAATAATTAAAGGGTGCGGCTAGGGTTAGGTTAGGAGAGGGAAATAGGGTTTAATTGCACAACATTAGACAAAAGTGCCCCCCCTTGCACGGCAAGGGAAGGGAATTAGGGTTAAGGCACGGCAAGGTTGTGTAATTGGGCTAGGGCCTTGGTTTTGTGTCCTAAAGTGCCTACAAGGCCTTCAAAGTGGCTAGAAAATACGAACGTTTAAGTTTAGGAAAGGTTACCAAAACGGGAAACCTAGGGTTAACTTTCCTACTTCAAGTAGGAATCCTTGTTTGAGTAGGAATCCTCGTTTTGGTAGGAATTCATCATTGGAGTAGGAATTCATCGTTTCTTCAAGTCTTCAACTCATTCATTCCTCTTTTGCTCCAAAAAGCTCCAATTTGCATCTTCTTGCACACTTTGGCCTTATAATCTGAAAATACACAAAAGTAGCCTTAAACACTAAAATAACTAAGTAAACACAACATAAATGCACGAGAACAAGCTAATTAAGTCGCATGAATATGCTCCTATCAATTAGGAATCGATCTTTGATTAGGAATCTGCCTTTGATTAGGAATCCTAACATCTTTAGGTCTTCAATTTCGTCCATTCTTTCTGCTCCAAGCATATGCTGTCCATTCCAAGTCCAATTTTGCTCCAAAATGCTCCAAAATGCACCTTTTTGCTTCCTTAACCATATGAACCTATAAACACACGAAAATAGCTTAAACTACTAAAATAACTATGAACTAACAACATAAATGTACGAAAAAAAGCTAATTAAGTCGCCTAAATTTGCTCCTATCAATCAGCCACATTGGTCACCCACGACATGCATGGAGAACACCGTGTCGTGCCCCCTAATGTAGAGATGATTGAGATGGTGGCTGTCCTTGAGTCATTGCCACTACAATCTGGTAAGTCTTCGGACCCAATTTCAATTTCAATTTCCACTAATAAGCCCCTTCCTTCAGTTATGTAGCCACCTTCTCTTGAACTAAAACCATTGCCAAGCCATTTAAAGTATGTTTTCTTGGGAGACCAAGAGACCTTGCCCGTCATTATCTCCTCCTCACTCACGGCACAAGAAGAAGGTAAGTTAGTGAGGGTGTTAAAGGAGTACAAAACAACAATTGGTTGGACCTTGGCCGACATCAAGGGAATAAGCCCTTCCACATGCATGCATCTTATACTTTTGGAGGAGGGATCTAAAACATCTCAAGAGGCTCAACGCCGACTCAACCCTCCAATGATAGAAGTTGTGAAGAAGGAGATAATCAAGCTATTGGATTGTGGAGTGATCTATCCAATTTCGGATAGTTGTTGGGTTTCTCCGGTTCAATGTGTTCCAAAGAAATCTGGAGTAACTATGGTGACAAATGCCGAAAATGAGCTTGTTCCTACTCGAATCCAAACAGGTTGGGGGGTTTGTATTGATTATAGGAAGCTCAATGCCACTACAAGGAAGGATCATTTCCCTTTGCCTTTCATTGATCAAATGCTTGAAAGGTTAGTGGGTTATGCCTTTTATTGTTTTCTTGATGGATATTCAGGTTATAATCAAATTATGATAGGTCTGGAAGATCAAGAAAAAACCACTTTCACATGCCCCTTTGGTACATTTGCTTATCGTCGCGTGCCATTTGGTTTATGCAATGCACCTACCACATTTCAAAGATGCATGATGAGCATATTTTCAGATTATGTGGAGAAAATTATTGAAGTTTTTATGGATGATTTCAACGTTTTTAGTGATTCATTTGATGGTTGTTTGAATAATCTCAGTTTGATTTTAAAACGATGCATTGAAACTAATCTTGTTCTAAATTGGGAAAAATGTCATTTCATGGTTAAACAAGGCATAGTTTTAGGTCATATCATTTCTGAAAAAGGTATTGAGGTTGATAAATCAAAGAGAGATCTTGTGCGCCACTTACCCTCTCCTACTTTGGTTAGAGAGGTTCGTTTTTTCCTTGGACATGCAGGTTTTTATCGAAGATTCATTAAGGATTTCTCAAAGGTTTCCCAATCTCTTTGCCGTCTCCTACAAAAAGATGTGACTTTTGATTTCAATAAGGAGTGCACGGTAGCCTTCCAACACCTCAAGGACTTACTAACCACGGCACCCATCATTGTTCCACCTGATTGGAGCCTTCCTTTTAAGCTCATGTGTGATGCATCCGATTATGCGTTAGGGGCTGTTTTAGGCCAAAGAAAGGACAAGAAGCCGCATGTTATCTACTACACATCTTGGATATTGAATGATGCTCAATTAAACTATTCGACCACTGAAAAAGAACTTCTTGCCATTGTCTTTGCTTTAGATAAATTTCGATCATATTTAATTGGTACTAAGGTTATTATTTTCACTGATCATGCAGCTTTAAAGTATTTGTTCACCAAGAAAGAAGCCAAACCAAGGCTAATTCGATGGATGTTGTTTCTTCAAGGGTTTGACATCGAAATTAGAGACAAAAAGGTGAGTGAAAACGTGGTGGCTGACCACCTAAGCCGTATGGTACACGAGGATGAGCCCTTAACTATTTCAGAAACATTCCCTGATTAGCAGTTTCTATCCATTAAGGTAAGTGAGCCTTGGTATGCTGATTTGGTGGCTAAACAAGTTCCAAACACTCTAAACAGAAACCAACGTGATAAATTGAAAAAAGATGCTAGATTTTATGTTTGGGATGATCCATACTTGTGGAAATATTGCTCAGATCAGATTATACGTAGGTGTGTGCATGACATGGAATTTAATTCTATTTTAACATTCTGTCACACTTATGCATGTGGGGGACACTTTGGGACACAACGCACAGCCCTTAAGGTTTTACAATGTGGATTTTATTGGCTTACTTTATTTAAGGATGCTAGAACCTTTTGTATGTCTTGTGATCGTTGCCAAAAGAATGGGTAATATAAGTGCAAAGGATCAAATGCCGCAAAATGTCATACTTCCTGTTGAAATTTTTGATGTTTGGGGCATTGATTTTATGGGTCATTTTCCTTCCTCACATGGTTTCCTTTATATCTTACTTGCTGTGGATTATGTGTCGAAATGGGTGGAAGCAAAGGCCACCCGAACTAATGATTCTCGAGTGGTTGTAGATTTCATTAGAACTAACCTATTTGCAAGGTTTGGAATGCCATGAGTAATCATAAGTGATGGAGGTTCTCACTTTTGCAATCGAACCATTGAGGCTTTGCTCAAGAAGTACAACGTTACACATCAGGTTTCAACACCTTATCATCCTCAAACCAATGGGCAAGCCGAGGTTTCAAATAAGGGGATCAAGCAAATTCTAGAGAAGACCGTTGCGCCAACAAGGAAAGATTGGAGCGTACGTTTGGAGGATGCATTGTGGGTATATCGCACGGCATATAAAACACCCCTTGGCATGTCCCCATTTCGGCTAATCTATGCCAAACCATGCCATCTTCCCGTAGAATTGGAGCACAAGGCGCATTGGGCTGTCAAAACATTCAACATGGACCTTGATGCCACTGGAATTCATCGGAAGCTCTAATTGAATAAACTTGAAGAGATTAGGCATGAGGCTTATGAAAACGCTCCAATTTACAAGGAGAAGACAAAGGCTTTCCATGATAAGATGTTTCGAGGCAAATCATTCTCCATTGGGCAGAAAGTGCTACTCTTTAATTCCTGCCTTCACTTGTTTCCTGGTAAGTTGCGTTCTAAGTGGGTTGGCCCGTTTGTTATTACTAATGTCTTTCCTTATGGTGCAATCCAAGTTCAAAGCTTGAAAACAGGACAAGAATTCGAAGTGAATGGCCATCGGTTAAAGCCCTACTATGAGAATTTCGAGGAACATGTGGTGGATGATGTACCCCTCCATGTCATGGGCTCCAATGAAGCCTAAAATGAGGTATTGTCCAACTGGAAGACGTTAAAGCAAGCGCTTCTTAGGAGGCAACGCATGCATTCAACAAGGAGAAGATGGAAGTTCCACTCCAAACCCAAATTTGCGTTTCTAAACCCTTCTCTTTGCTGCTTTATTTTATCATGCTTAGTTGTCTGTTATTTGTTGCTTTTGTGTGAGTCTTCGTGTGAAACATTGAGGACAATGTTTAATTTAAGTGTTGGGGGGGGGGGGGGGGGGTAAACAAGTGTTTTTATGCAAATTCGTGGGATTCTATCACCTATCACTTCTAATGTTGTTTCGCACTGTTTTTAAGTGTTTTTAGTGCATTTTGAGTTGTTTTGGTGTGTTTTGAAGTAAAAATCCGAAAATTGAAAAAAAAAATTGAAAAAAGTGTTTTGAAAAAGCCAAAAAGAGTTGTTTTTGTGTGGTTTTTGTGTCTTAGGGTACCTTCCAACACAATGATGAGGATTTGGTTTTTAATGCATGACTGTTAAATAGAGTTACAAACATGGATAGAAGTTTGATATGCTCTTTAGTTTATGCTTGGTTATAGTTATAGTTTACGAATTCACATATAATCACAAAGGATAAAATCAGTTTTTGTAACATGCTTGAAGGAAGGAACCCAAACTAACGCTACAATCCTGAGAGACTTGAGCCTAAACTTTATTTGGAGAGTTATTAATCTTGATTTCTTGTTTTCTAAAGTCGTTGCATGATCTCATTATTCTTTGCTTGGTTGCTACTTAGAATGCATTTCATCACTATAGTTCAAAATACTAGAACTCATACACGTTTCATTCAAAGCATGACATTGATTTGCTTAACACATATTCAAGATGAAGTTGTTTAGTAGTCACCACCATAACCAAATAGCCGAATCCACCCTCGTCATATGTATTGTAGGATTAGCCACTTTGAGCCTTATTTAGCCTATTTTTTTTGTTAACCACATTATCCTTACCTAGCCTAGAATAGGACTTTCCATACACTTGTTCTTGAAGTATAGTGGAGCATGACTTATAAGGAATTCCTTTTGAGTGACATTATTGCAGAAAACAAGTGTGGGGGAAGGGATTTGTCTGTGTGTGTGTGTGTGTGCCAAAGTCTTAAAAGAGGCATGGAAAAAAAAAAGAAAAAAGAAAAAAAAACACGAAAAAGAAGAAGAAAATAAGGAAAAGGAGTTGAAAATAAGTGAGAGTAAAGTCACAAGTGTTGATTGTTGAAGAAAGGGTCCAAAAACTTTGAATATGCCCTAAGTTTTGTGTGAATCCCCTTGGGGTGTTTGAAGTAGCTTTCGGCTTTCTAAAGTGAATTCTAAGTCCCTAATTCATTACTTTGCTCACTATTGCTTTAAGAACATTTGTTTATCCTTTACCTTTCGTTGTTAGCCAATAACTTTGCCCCGTTACAACCCTTTGACTTCGATCTTGATTGTTATGTGTTTCAATATGTGGAGTTTAGAATTGGTTTGAGCATATGGTATCCCTGGTTCTCGCGTCTGAGTAGTAGCATTCCATTCATGAGATCATCTATATACATGCATTAATAATTCCAGAAAGTGCTTCCTTCGTTTAAAACATATGTGAATGGCTCGTCTACATGTTTACATCAATCTTCTCACATATACCTAGTGTAGGGAGTGTAGTCAGAAAATTTGAGTGAAAATAGAGAGTATATCCAATGAGGAATTGAGGGAATTCTCTAAGGCAAGTTACTACATTCAAAATGTTGTTTTAATTGATTAAATGTGAGCTAGTGAATGGTGACTATGATTAAGTATGCTCGAGGGTAAGGATTGCTTAAATCTATGTGAGTGGTGATCTTTGACATGTTATGTTTCATTGGAAATCCCTGAGGCAAACGTTGGAAGGTTTAGAGTGTGTGTTTTGTTTCTTTTGTTTGTTTGTTTTGCCCGAGGACTAGCAAAAGCTAAGCGTGGAGGAATTTGATAGGAGCATATTTATGCGACTTAGTTAGCTTGTTCTTGTGCATTTGTGTTGTTATTTCTTAGTTAATGTAGTATTTCAAGTCATTTTTGTGTGTTTGTAGGTCCAAAGGGTTAAAGTACCAAGAAAGTGAATTTTGGTGCATTTTGGAGCAGTTTTGGGCACTAAACGGATAGCTTGCATATGGAGCAAGGTGGATGCACGAATTTGGAGTCAAAAGAGGCTAGGAACATGCTAGAAATCAGAAAAGGAAAGTTCAAGACAAAAAAGATAAGGAAAGAGCAAGAAATATGGAAAATTTGTCCTAACAACCTTATCTTATTCAAACCTTATCCTATCTTATCCTAACCTAATCTTGTTCCACCTTAATCCTAACTGCAAGTGGACCTAAAAACATGATTTCTAGAAGCCTTATCTGACCCTAAAAGGGTGCCGCATCCTTCCCCCTTTTATCTCTTCTAGAAAACCCAAAATCAGCCACAAAACACCTAGTTTCTAGAAGGCCCAATTTTGGACGAATTTCCTAAACCTTTTTCCTTTTGGATTCTGATTTGTTAGGCCTTATTCCTTGTGGATTTGGGTTATACAAATCCTTTTGTGAAATTAATTGGGCCAAACCCTCTCCTAAGTGGATTTAATGGCTTGTGTCGAAACCTAGGGCCCTAATCCTTAAAAATCTGCTGAGTTGTAACCCTAATCTAATTAACCCTAGGGTTGGCTGAACTATATATACATATTTTTAGCCACAAATTCGCATAAACCCTTTATGCTATTCAGAAAACCCTTGCTGCAACCTTCCACCCTAATTCTCCGTCATTCATTCAATCCCCACACCTCTATACACAATTTGCCGCACCCTTTCACCCTAATCAGCCATCATTCATCATCCTAAGCAAGAAGACACCATTCAAAACCCCCAAAACCACCACCCACACCTTGTGCCGCAACATGGAAGAAGGAGGAAAGCCTTAGACGTGCATGCCATTCAACTTGGAGTTGCTGGAATGCTTTAGGTGTAATCTTTCTTGTGTTTTTCAACGTTTAAATTCAAGAATCTTTGCTTTGTGAGTATGAGGAACTAATCCCCTCTTAGCTAGGGGGAATTTCGAAACCATGGCTATATTTGCATTATGATTTGATTACTTCCAGTTGTGATTTCATGAATTGTGAATTCAATTTACTTATCTATTTGAATTAAAACTTGTTTGTGTTTGTGGGTTGAGAGTGCACACTTAATTTGCATGCATAAATCTGATGCTAGGACATAAGGGAGTTTCACCTAATCAGTGTGAACTTATATTCATAAGTAGTAAAGGTTGTTAGTCACAATCATGTTAAGTAAATTCTTGGCATAAGTATCATGCGCTTTCATAGTTACGAATGCCTCGTCAACACTTATGATCTTCATGGAAATTAATGATCTTTGATTGTTTCTCTATTATGCGCTTTCATGTAGAGAACTTTTGAGGAATAATTTGATTGCAAGGCGCTAATTCCATTCAATTCAATGACTTAAGGAAAATCTAAGGGTTAATTTAAGCGTACCTAATTAACTTGGGGTGTTGAGGTTCATGGTACATTGAAAAAACAACTGGAGATTGTTTTGTATGCAAGTATGTCAAGTGTGGAGAAAGACCTCCTAGCTAGCCCATCATCCATCTATTTCCACCAAATTCGTGCAAATCTGCCTAGTTTGAGTTCTTGTTTTGTTTACTTTATTTTGGTCCAAAACCAAATCCCCCTTTATTTTAGAGTGTCTAACTAGTTAGAATCTGTTTTAGATTGTGTTTTCAAGTGTTTTGAGTCAAGTTAAAACCAAAATTCGTCCAAAATTGTGTTTAGACTCAAATCTGCCCAGTTTGTGTTTTTAGGCAGTTTTGAGTGTTTTTTGCTTATTTTGAGTCTTGTGAACTTGTCTTGAGTCTTTTAAGTTGAGTTAAGTGTTTTAAAGCTTAGTTTTATCTATTTGAGTTAGTTTAAAGTGTTTAGCAATCCCTCCTAATCCCCGGTTTAAGAATGATCCCTACTTACATATATACTACAATTGTCAAAAGAGGGTTTAATTTGTGTGTTAAGTTAATTTTCGCATCATTTTGTGGCTGATTTTGGGTTTTCTAGAAGAAATAAAAGGGGGAAGCATGCGGCACCCTTTTAGGGTCATATAAGGCTTCTAGAAATTAGGTTTTTAGGTCCACTTGCAGCTAGGAATAAGGTGGAACAAGATTAGGCTAGGATAAGATAGGATAAGGTTTGGATAAGATAAGGTTGTTAGGATAAGTTTCCATATTTCTTGCTCTTTCCTTATCTTCTTTGTCTTAAACTTGTCTTTTCTGATTTGTAACATGTTCCTAGCCTCTTTTGACTCCAAATTCGTCCATCCACCTTGCTCCATATACAAGCTATCCATAATAAGCCCAAAACTGGTGTAAAAGGCTCAAAATTTCCTTTTCTTGCCAACTTTTTCATTAGGACCTACAAACACATGAAAATAGCTTAAAACACTATAATAAGTAGTAATTAGCTAACTAAATGTAAGGAAACAACATAGCTAAGTAGGATAAATATGCTCCTATTAGTTTACAATCTGCCTAATTTAATTAATTTCGTCCAAATCAATTCCCCCTTTTATTAAGTGTATTAGATTAGTTAGAAAAGTGTTTGAATCTGTCCAATTTAGTGTTTTGAGTCTAAGTTAGTTAAAATTCGTCCAAATAACTTGTTAGGTCTAGAATTGAGTCTTTTTAATTGTTTGTTGCTGTTTTGAGTGTCTTAAGTTAGTTTTGAGTCTATAGAGTCTAGTTTAGTGTTTTTGAGTCCTATTTAAGGTAATTAGCATCCCTAGTTAATCCCCGGTTAGAATGATCCCTACTTGCATATATACTACAATTGTCATAAATAGGGTTTAATTTGTGTGTCAAGTTAATTTTCACATCAATGCACCCGCCACCTTTCAAAGATGCTTGGTAAGTATATTTTCTGATTATGTTGAAAAGATTATTGAGGTATTCGTGGATGATTTTAGTGTGTTTGGTGACTCATTTGATGATTGTTTGCATAATCTCACTTTAATCTTGAAAAGATGCATGGAAACTAACCTTGTTTTAAATTGGGAAAAATGTCATTTCATGGTAAAACAAGGCATAGTTTTGGGTCATATCATCTTTGAACAAGGAATTGAAGTTGATAAATCAAAAATAGAACTTGTACATCACTTACCCTCTCCTACTTCGGTGAGAGAGGTTCGTTCTTTTCTTGGAAATGCAGGATTCTATAGGCAATTTATCAAGGATTTTTCCAAGATTGCACAACCCCTTTGACGTCTCCTACAAAAGGAAGTGTCTTTTGAGTTCAATGAGGAGTGTGAGAAGGCATTCAAACACCGCAAGGAGATACTTACCATGGCACCAATTATAGTCCCACCAGATTGGAGCATGCCTTTTGAGCTAATGTGTGATGCATCCGATTATGCAATAGGGGCTGTTTTAGGCCAAAGGAAGAACAAGCAACCACATGTCATCTATTATGCATCTCAGACCTTGAATGATGCTCAATTGAACTACTCTACCACTGGAAAAGAACTTCTTGCCGTTGTGTTTGCTTTAGATAAGTTTTGTTCATATTTACTTGGTACTAAAGTTGTTGTTTATTCTGACCATGCAGCCTTGAAGTACTTATTCACCAAAAAGGAGGCCAAACCAAGGCTAATTCGTTGGATGCTTCTCTTCCATGAGTTTGATATTGAAATTAAAGACAAGAAAGGGAGTGAAAACGTGGTGGCTGACCATTTGAGTCGTTTGGTGTGCAATGAGGTGTCTTTACCCATCCAAGAGTCATTCCCTGATGAGCAATTGCTGTCCATTAAGGTAAGTGAACCTTGGTATGCCGATTTGGTGAATTATTTGGTGTCAAAACGAGTTCCAAACCCCATAACCAAGCACCAACGTGATAAACTCAAGAAAGAGGCATGGTTTTATGTGTGGGATGACCCATATTTGTGGAAATATTGTGCGGATCAGATTCTTCGTAGATGTGTGCATGATTGTGAGTTTAATTCAATTTTAACTTTTTGTCACACTTATGCATGTGGAGGACATTTTGGCACACAATGCATGCCCTTAAGGTGTTAGAATGTAGGTTTTATTGGCCTACAATCTTTAAAGATGCTAGAACTTTTTGTTTAACTTGTGATCGTTGTCAAAGAATGGGCAATATAGGTGCAAGGGATCAAATACCGCAAACACCTGTATTCAATGTTGAAATTTTTGATGTTTGGGGCATTGATTTCATGGGTCCTTTTCCTTCTTTATATGGTTTCACTTATATTTTGCTTGCGGTTGATTATGTCTCAAAATGGGTGGAAGCAAAAGCCACCCGTACTAATGATTCTAGAGTGGTTGCAGATTTCATCAAAACTAACATCTTTTCTAGATTTGGGATGCCTAGAGTGCTCATTAGTGATGGAGGGTCTCATTTTTGTAATCGCACCATTGAGGCGTTGCTCAAGAAATATCAAGTCACACATAAGGTTCCTCAAACCAATGGCCAAGCTGAGGTCTCCAATAGGGAAATCAAGTAAATTTTGGAGAAGACCGTTGGGCCAACAAGAAAAGATTGGAGCTTGCGTTTGGAAGATGCATTGTGGGCATATCGTACGGCCTACAAAACACCCATTGGGATGTCCCCATTTTGGCTTGTCTATGGCAAACCATGCCATCTTCCCGTGGAGTTAGAACACAAGGCACATTGGGCTATCAAAACATTCAACATGAACATAGATGTGGCTGGAATTCATAGGAAGCTTCAATTGAATGAACTTGAAGAGATTCGGCTTGAAGCTTATGAGAATGCTTGCATTTACAAAGAGAAGACCAAGGCTTTCCATGACAAGATGATTTGTAGCAAAACTTTCTCCATAGGGAAGAAAGTGTTACTTTTTAATTCTTGCCTTCGTTTGTTTCCCGGTAAATTACGTTCTAAATGGATTGGCCCCTTTGTTATTACTAATGTTTTTCCATATGGTGCAGTTCAAATCCAAAGCTTAAGGAATGGCCAAGAATTCAAGGAGAATGGGCATCGTTTGAAGCCATATTATGAAAGTGTTGAAGGGCAGATTGTGGAGGAGGTAAACCTCCATGTCGTGGGTTCAAATTGAGCCTAAGAAGAGAGTTCGTCCGGCTGCAAGATGTTAAAGCAAGCGCTTGTTGGGAGACAACCCATGCATTCAACTAGAGAGGACTTAGGCAATCCAACAATTCATTCAACTAAATCAGATTTGTGTTCCTAAACCCCTCTATCTTTATTGCTTTTATTTCGTCATGCTAGTTAGTTTTTGTTGTTTGTTTGAATGTGAGTCTTTGTTTGAAACATTGAGGACAATGTTTGATTTAAGTGTGGGGGGGGGGGGGGGGGGGTAAACAAGCTATTTTTGCATGATTTTTGTGGGATTTTATCACCTATCATTTCTAATGTTGTTTCTCACTGTTTTTAAGTGTTTTTAGTGTGTTTTGAAGGTTTTTTTATGTGTTTGGATCAGAAAATACGAAAATTTTACAAAAAAATTTGCAAAACAGTTTTGAAAACCCAAAAAGAGTTGTTTTTGTGTGTTTGTTTGTGTCTTAGGGTATCTTCCAACACAATGATGAGGATTTGGTTTTTAATTGCATGACTATTAAAGAAAGTTATAAACATGGATGGAAGTTTGATTTACTCTTTGGTTTATGCTTGGTAATGGTTATAGTTTACAAATTCACATGTAATCACAAAGAGAAAACCAGTTTTTGTAACATGCTTGAAGAAAGGAACTCAAACTAACGCTACATTCCTGAGAGACTTGAGCCTAAAACGTTCTTTCGAGAGTATAAATCTGTGATTTCTTGTTTTCTAAAGTCGTTGCATGATCTCATCATTCTTTGCTTGGTTGCTACTTAGAATGTGTTTCATCATTATAGTTCCAAATACTAGAACTCATGCCCATTTCATTCAAAGCATGATATTGATTGCATAACATACAATAAGATGAAGTTGTTTAGTTAAACCAAAGCCAAAAAGCATAACCCTTTTGCATATGTATTGTAGGATTAACCCTTTTGAGCCTTATCAAGCCTATTTTCTTTGTTAGCCACATTATCCTCACCTAGCCTAGATTAGGACTTTCCATACCCTTGTTCTTAAAGGATAGTGAAGTATGACTTAGAATGAATTCTTGTTGATCAACATATTGCAGAAAACAAGTGTGGGGGAAGGTAATAGGGCACGGCAAAGAAAGAAAATAAAGAAAAAAATTCGTGGAAAAAGAAAAAGAAAAGAGAAAAGTTGTAAAAAGAAAGAAAAAGAGTTGAAAAATAAGTAAGAATGATCTCACAAGTATTGGTTGTTGAAGAAAGGGTCCAAAAGTTTGAATTTGACCCTAAGTGTTGCATGAATCTTCCCTTGTGTTTAAAAGTTAATTTCTGCCATCAAAAGTGAGTTTAAGTGTCAATTTCATTACTTTGCTTCCTATTGCTTTAAGAACCGTTGTTTACCCTTTACCCTTCTTTGTTAGCCAATACCTTAGCCTCATTACAACCCTCAACTTCTATCTTGATGTTAGGTGTTCAATATGTGAAGTTTGAAATTGGTATGAGCATATGGAATCCCTGGTTCTCATTCTAAAAGTAGCATTCCATTCATGAGATCATATACATGTCATTGTCATAATATCAGAAAATGCTTTCTTTGTTATACCATATGTGAGTGTTAGTCTACATGTTTTTATCAATCTTCTCACATATACCTAGTGTAGGGTGTGTGGTCAGAAAATCTATGTGAAAATAGAGAGTATATCTAGTGAGGAATTGAGGGAATTCTCTAAGGCATGTTACTACATTCAAAATGTTGTTTAATTGATTAAATGTGAACTAGTAAGTGGTAACTATGGTTAAGTGTTTGCTCAAGTGTAAAGAGAGCTAAAAACCGTGGGAATGGTGTTCTTTAATGTGTCATGTTCATTGGAAATCCCTGAGGTACATGTTGGAAGGTCTAGAGTTGTTTTGTTTTGTTTTGCTCGAGGGCTAGCAAAAGCTAAGCGTGGGGAAATTTGATAGGAGCATATTTAGGCGACTTAGTTAGCTTGTTTTCTTACATTTATGTTGTTAGTTCATAGTTATTTTAGTATTTTAAGCTATTTTCATGTGTTTATAGGTTCATATGACTAAGGTAGCAAGAAGGTGCATTTTGGAGCCTTTTGGAGCAAAATTGGACTTGGAATGGATAACATATGCTTGGAGCAAAAGGAATGGACGAAATTGAAGACCTAAAGATGTTAGGATTCCTAATCAAAGAAGGATTCCAAATCAAAGAAGGATTCCTAGTCAAAGAAGGTTTCCTACTTGAAGTAGGAAAGTTAAGCCAAGGTTTCCTATTTTGGTTTAACCTTTCCTAATCCTAAAAGCCCCTAATTTCCAGCAACATTGAGGACTTATGCATTTTAGGACACAAACTAAACCTTCCTTGCACCCTTATGCCCTTGTCGTGCCTTGCATAAACTTGCCTTTCCTTGCCGTGCAAGGGGAATGCTTATTCCCTATTTTGTGTCACAAGATCACATTCCTCTTTCACCTTAGTTAATGCCGCACCTTGCATTCTTATTCTATCCTAAATCCTTGCCTAATTTCATCCTTAAAACACATTCCCTTTACTACTTTTTTTTGCCACAAATTCCTTCCCTTTTTCCCTTTGGATTTCTGATTTTAAGTCTCATTTTCCTTAAGGATTTGAGGGTTTTTATTTCTTTCCTAACCCATTCAATCAAAGCTAAGATCCTTTCCTTCAAATAAATAGTCAATGTCACACCCATAGAGAACCCTATTCACTCACTCACACAATCTGCCATCTTTCATTCAATCACACCAACCTTTGCCGCAGCCTTCCCCCATTCTTCCATCACTCCCATACTTTCATACGTCCAACCAAACACCCATACACCATTCCTATACCTTGCCGCACCCCTCTATCAACCTAAATCCACTTCTAACCCAGAAATCCATCCTAAATCATCCCAAAAACCTTATGCCGCATCATAGCAAGGAAGAAGAAGAGAAGAAGAAGCCTTGGACGTTTTGCATTCAAGTTGAAGTGTTGGAACGTTTTTAGGTGTAATCTATCTTTTGTTTTCAATGTTTAATTCGAGTTTTCTTTGTTTTGTTGTGAACATGAGGGGCTAAACCTATTTTAGCTAGGGGAGGCTTTGAAACCATGATTATGTTTGTGATATGAATTGATTAATTCCAGTTATGATTTCATAAATTGTGAATGCAATTTACTTAACCGTTAGATGGATAACTTATTCTTGTATGTTGATTAGGGAGGCCTACTTAATTTTCATGCTTGAATTTGGTGCTAGAATATAAGGGAGTTTCACATAATCGTCACAAACTTATATTCATAAGTAGTTAAGGTTGTTTTCACAATCATGTTAAGTAAATTCCTAGCATGAGTAACTAAAAGACTTAAACAAGATTTGGACAAATTTGGGAAAACTATGGATGATTAGCTAGCTAGGGGATTCATTTCCACACATGATACATTCAAATACAAATTGATTTCCAGTTGCTTTTTCGATAAACCATAACCTTCAACACCCCAGATTAATCGTGACATCACTAATTAACCCTCAGATTCTCCTTTAGTTATTGGATTGGATGACATCATTCGACAACCCAAAGCATTCTTCAAAAGTTCCCTACATGACATCATAATAGAGATACAATCAAAGATCATTACATTCTATGAAAATCATAAGTATTGACAAAGCACTTGTAACTATGACATCATGATACTCATGCTTGGAATTTACTTAACATGATTGTGAAAACAACCTTAACTACTTGTGAATATAAGTTTGTAACGATTATGTGAAACTCCCTTATATTCTAGCACCAAATTCAAGCATGCAAATTAAGTAGGCCTCCCTAATTACCATACAAGAATAAGTTATCCATCAAACGGTTAAGTAAATTGTATTCACAATTTATGAAATCACAACTGGAATTAATCAATTCATATCATAAACATAATCATGGTTTCAAAGCCTCCCCTAGCTAAAACGGGTTTAGCCTCTCATGTTCACAACAGAACAAAGAAAACTTGAATTAAACATTGAAAACAAAAGATAGATTACACCTAAAAACATTCCAACACTCCAACTTGAATGCAAAAACGTCCAAGGCTTCTTCTTCTCTTCTTCTTCCTTGCTATGCTGTGACACAAGGGTTTAGGGGTGATTTAGGATGTGTTTCTGGGTTAAGAATGGATTTGGGTTGGTAAAGGGGTGCGGCAAGGGGTAGGAATGGTGTATGGATGTGTGGTTAAAGGTATGGAAGTATGGGAATGATGTAAGGTTTATGGAAGGTTAATGAAACTTAGCTATTTTGTCCAAGAGCCTTAAAGGTCAGAATCTCCTCAAAATAAGTAAGTAAAATAAGAAATTAAAAGGTAATAAGAAGGTGACATGCGGCAAGAAAAAGGGAAGGAAATAGAATGTGTTTTAAGGCTGAAATTAGGCAAGGATTTAGGATAGAATAGGGATGTAAGGTGCGGCATTAACTAATGTGAAAAAGGAATGTGATCTTGTGACACAAAATAGGGAATAATCACTCCCCTTGCACGGTAAGGAAAGGGCAAGTTTAAGCAAGGCACGACAAGGGCAATAAGGGTGCAAGGAAGGTTTAGTTTGTGTCCCAAAATGCATAAGAGTCCTCAATGTTTTTGGAACTTAGTGGCTTTTAGGATTAGGAAAGGTCAAACCAATAGGAAACCTTGGCTTAACTTTCCTACTTCAAGTAGGAAACCTTCTTTGACTAGGAATCCTTCTTTGATTAGGAATCCTAACATCTTTAGGTCTTTAATTTCGTCCATTCCTTTTGCTCCAAGAATATGCTATCCATTCTAAGTCCAATTTTGCTCCAAAATGCACATTCTTGCTACTTTAGCCATATAGACCTACAAACACACAAAAATAGCTTAAAATACTAAAATAACTATGAACTAACAACATAAATATAAGAAAACAAGCTAACTAAGTCGCCTAAATATGCTCCTATCATTGTGGATTGTTGGATTGCCTAAGGCCTCTTTATTTGAATGCATGGGTTGCCTCCTAAGAAGTGCTTGCTTTAACGTCTTGCAGCTAGACGAAACTTCCATCTAGGGTTGGATAGGGCCTACGGCAGTGAGTGGCAAATCTTCCACAATCTGCCCCACGCCATGCTCATAATATGGCTTCAAACGATGCCCGTTCACCTTGAATTCACCGCCGTTCCTTAAACTTTGGATTTGGACTGCACCATATGGAAAAACATGAGTAATAACATGAGGGCCAATCCATTTAGAACGTAACTTACCAGGAAACAAACGAAGGTGAAAATTAAAAAGTAACACTTTCTACTTTATGGAGAATGTTTTGCTATGAATCATCTTGTCATGGAATGCCTTGGTCTTCTCCTTGTAAATGCAAGCATTCTTATAAGCTTCAATCCTAATCTCTTCAAGTTCATTCAATTGAAGCTTCCTATGAATTCCAGCTGCATCTATGTCTATGTTGAATGTTTTGATAGCCCAATGTGCCTTGTGTTCTAACTCCACGGGAAGATGGCATGGTTTGCCATAGACAAGCCGAAAAGGGGGACATCCCAATGGGTGTTTTGTAGGCCGTACGATATGCCCACAATGCATCCTCCAAACGCAAGCTCCAATCCTTTCTTGTTGGTCTAACGGTCTTCTCCAAAATTTGCTTGATTTCTCTATTAGAAACCCCGGCTTGGCCATTGGTTTGAGGATGATAAGGTGTTGAAACCGTATGTGTGACATTATATTTCTTAAGCAACGCCTCAATGGTGCGATTACAAAAATGAGACTCTCCATCACTAATGAGCACTCTAGGCATCCCAAATCTAGAAAAGATGTTAATTTTGATGAAATCTGCAACCACTCTAGAATCATTAGTATTGGTGGCTTTTGCTTCCACCCATTTTGAGACATAATAAACTGCAAGCAAAATATAAGTGAAACCATATGAAGAAGGAAAAGGACTCATGAAATCAATGCCCCAAACATCAAAAATTTCAACATTGAATATAGGGGTTTGCGGCATTTGATTTCTTGCACCTATATTGCCCATTCTTTGACAACGATCACAAGTCATACAAAAAGTTCTAGCATCTTTAAAGATTGTAGGCCAATAAAATCCACATTCTAACACCTTAAGGGTTGTGCGTTGTATGCCAAAATGTCTTCCACATGCATAAGTGTGACAAAAAGTTAAAATTGAATTAAACTCACAATCATGCACACATCTACGAAGAATCTAATCCGCATAATATTTCCACAAATATGGTTATCCCACACATAAAACCATGCATCTTTCTTGAGTTTGTCACGTTGGTGTTTGGTTATGGTGTTTGGAACTTGTTTATACACTAAATAATTCACCAAATCTGCATACCAAGGTTCACTTACCTTAATGGAGAGCAATTGCTCATCAGGGAATGTCTCTTGGATGGGTAAAGACTCCTCATTGCACACCAAACGACTCAAATGGTCAGCCAACATGTTTTCACTCCCTTTCTTGTCTCTAATTTCAATATCAAACTCGTGTAGGAGGAGCATCCATTGAATTAGCCTTGGTTTGGCCTCCTTTTTGGTGAATAAGTACTTCAAGGTTGCATGGTCAGAATAAACAACAACTTTAGTGCCAAGTAAATACGAACAAAACTTATCTAAAGCAAACACAACAGCAAGAAGTTCTTTTTCGGTGGTAGGGTAGTTCAATTGAGCATCATTCAAGGTCCAGGATGCGTAATAGATGACATGTCGTTGCTTGTTCTTCATTTGGCCTAAAAAACCCCTATTGCATAATCGGATGCATCACACATTAGCTCAAAAGGCATGCTCCAATCTGGTGGGACTATGATTGGTGCCGAGGTAAGCATCTCCTTGAGGTGCCTGAATGCCTTCTCACACTCCTCATTGAACTCAAATGACACTTCCTTTTGAAGGTGACGGCAAAGAGGTTGTGCAATCTTTGAAAAATCCTTGATAAATCGTCTATAGAATCCTGCATGTCCAAGAAAAGAACGAACCTCTCTCACTGAAGTAGGAGAGGGTAAGTAATGTACAAGATCTATTTTTGATTTATCAACTTCAATTCCTTTTTCAGAGATTATATGACCCAAAACTATGCCTTGTTTGACCATGAAATGACATTTTTCCCAATTTAAAGCAAGGTTAGTTTCCATGCATCTTTTCAAGATTAAAGTGAGATTATGCAAACAATCATCAAACGAGTCACCAAACACACTAAAATCATCCATGAATACCTCAATAATCTTCTCAACATAATCAGATAATATACTTACCATGCATCTTTGAAAGGTGGCTAGTGCATTGTACAAACTAAATGGCATGCGACGATAAGCAAAAATACCAAATGGACAAGTAAAAGTGGTATTTTCTTGATCATCTTGAGCTATCACAATTTGATTATATCCCGAATAGCCATCAAGAAAACAATAAAAAGAATGACCGGCTAACCTTTCAAGCATTCGATCAATAAATGACAAAGGGAAGTGATCTTTCCTTGTGGTGGCGTTTAGCTTCCGATAATCGATGCAAACTCTCCAACCCGTTTGGATGCGTGTGGGCTCAAGCTCATTATCTTCATTCTTCACCACTGTGACTCCGGACTTCTTTGGAACTACTTGGACCAGTGAAACCCAACAACTATCCGAGATGGGATAGATCACGCCACAATCAAGGAGTTTGATAATCTCCTTCTTCACAACTTCTATCATTGGAGGGTTGAGTCGGCGTTGAGCTTCTCGAGATGGTTTAGCCCCTTCCTCTATGAGTATACAATGCATGCATGTAGTGGGGCTTATTCCTTTGATATCGGCCAAAGTCCAACCAATGGCTGTTTTGTGCTCCTTTAGAACCCTCACCAACTTGTCATCTTCTTGTGCCGTGAGTGTGGAAGCTACAATGACGGGAAATGTCTCTTGTTCGCCCAAGAAAACATACTTCAAGTGGTTTGGTAACGGTTTAAGCTCAAGGGTAGGTGGCTATATCACTGAAGGAAGCAACTTGTTAGTTGAAAGGGGAATTGAAATTGGGGTTTGGAACTTACAAGATTGCCGTGGCAATGACTCTAGGGCAGCCACCACTTCAATTACATCATCACAAAGGGGCACGGCATGGAATTCCAGATTTGGGCCGTGGGTTGGAATTGGTGCTGCCATTTGGGTTTTGAATTCTATTCCACTTGTAATGACCGTTTCAAGTGCATCCTCATGTAATTGTTCAAGATGCTCCTGCGCCAATGAATCAAAGATATCAATAGAAAAACATGAATGATCATCATTAGGAAATCTCATGGTTTCAGAAATATTAAAACAATAACTTCCCCATCAAATTTCATCGTTAAAGTCCCTTTAAACACATCGATCTTGGCGCAGGCTATTTTCATGAATGGCCACCCAAGAAGGAGCAGCAAAGAAATGGAATGGGTCGTCTCTTCCATCTCAAGCACATAGAAATCCGCCGGGAAGATCAAGTTATTAACCTGCACTAAAACATCTTCCAAAACTCCCTTTGGATATGCATTAGATCGATCGGCCAATTGAATAATCACACCATCATTTTTCAATTCTCCTAGGTTCATGGATGCATAAATAGAATATGGCATGACATTAATTGAAGCTCTTAAGTCTAACATAGTATGTTCAAACTTAGTTTGGCCAATAATGCAAGGGATTGTAAAGCTACCTGGATCTTTGCATTTTGGAGGTAACTTTCTTTGTAAAACAGCGGAAATGTTTTCACTTACCCTCACCGCCTCTTTGTTTGAAACCCTCTTCCCTAAGTGGCTGCAGAAAGGGTGCTTCTACCCTTGTCGTGGCTTG
This sequence comes from Pyrus communis, assembly GCF_041283825.1. Taxonomy (NCBI): domain Eukaryota; kingdom Viridiplantae; phylum Streptophyta; class Magnoliopsida; order Rosales; family Rosaceae; genus Pyrus; species Pyrus communis. Next base: position 26,039,073 of record NC_142569.1, read on the forward strand.
GCTTTGTCCCTCTTCTTCCAATTGCAGCTTCTCATCTTCGTTTGGACTTGATTTGGATGGTTTTGGATTAGTGCCAACTTCTTTTCCACTTCTCAATGTGATTGCTTTTGCAGATTCAAATCCTCCTTTTGGGTTGACAATGGTTGAACTAGGGAGTTTGCCTTGGTCTTGGAATTGTCCAACAAACTCCGCTATTGATAGGAGCATATTCATGCGACTTAATTAGCTTGTTCTTGTGCATTTATGTTGTGTTTATTTAGTTATTTTAGTGTTTAAGGCCACTTTTGTGTATTTTCAGATTATAAGGCCAAAGTGCGCAAGAAGATGCAAATTGGAGTCTTTTGGAGCGAAAGAGGAATGAATGAGTTGAAGACTTGAAGAAACGACGAATTCCTACTCCAACGATGAATTCTTACCAAAACGAGGAATCCTACTCAAACAAGGTTTCCTATTTGAAGTAGGAAAGTTAACCCTAGGTTTCCCGTTTTGGTAACCTTTCCTAAACTTAAACGTCCGTATTTTCTAGCCACTTTGAAGGCCTTGTAGGCACTTTAGGACACAAAACCAAGGCCCTAGCCCAATTACACAGCCCTTGCCGTGCCTTAACCCTAGTTCCCTTCCCTTGCCGTGCAAGGGGGGGCAATTTTGTCCTCTTTTATTCACTTAAACCCTAACCCTTTTTCCTTGCAGCCACTCTCCCTTTTATTTCTGAATTTTAACCTATTTCTCTCCTAAACTAAACCTAGCCGCACCCTAGGGGTTCCAATCATTCACTCATAAACCCTAAACTACAACCTTGCAGCCGCACCATATTCTCATTCATTCACTTTCATTCATATTTTATTTCACCCTAATTCACCCTAGCCGTCACTCCCATCATATTTCAGCCATTCATCCTAATATTACCCCAAAAATCGTAGCCACCATCACACAAAAACCATCTCAGCCGCACCTTTTTCCTAACCCTAAGCTACAAGCCGTCACTTCTCCTCTCATTGATATTATTCTCTCATTCCATATTCATTCGGCCACTACCCTAATTCCCTCTCAGCCGCAAGAACTCTCCTATTCTCTCCATCAGCCGTACCTATTCCCCTTCCATTCCAGCCATCTTCCACACACTTCCCACCATTCTCCCCTCCATTCCACACCTCCACACACCTTCCACAAACCTTGCCGCACCCCCATATCACCATACATCCATCCCTAAACCAGAAAATCATCCAAAAACACCATTTAACCTCACTGCCGCAGCAAGGAGAAGAGGAAAGAGGAGCTTAGACGCGCAAAAATTCAAGTGGATTCATTGGGTGTTCTAGGTGTAATCAATCCTTGGTGCTTTATGTTTAAATTCAATTGTATTTCTCTTTTTGTGAACATGAGAGGCTAAACCCCTATTTAGCTAGGGGGTGATTCGAAACCATGTTTATGCTTGCAATATGATTTGATTACTTTTGGTTGGAAATTCATGTATTGTGGATTCAATTTGTTTAACTGCTTGATTGATAACTTATTTGTGTATGTTTATTGAGAGTGCACGCTTAATTTTCATGCATGAATATGACGCTAGAATATAAGTGAATTTCACCTAATAGTTATGAACTTATATTCACAAGTAGTGGAGGTTGCTTATAAACAATCGCGTTAAATGAATTCCTGGCAAGAGTATCATGCTTTTCATAGTTACAAATGCCTTGTCGATGCTTATGATTTCCAAAGAACGTAATGATTCTAACTTGTATCTTTATCATGCTGTTCATATAGAGAACTTGTTAGGAATAATTTGGTTGCGATGCATATTCATCCAATTCAATGATTCTAGGGAAATCTGAAGGTTAATTTAAGCGGACCTAATTAACTTGGAGTGTCGAGGTTCATAATTCATCGAAAGACCAACTGAAAATCAAATTGTATGCAAGTGTGACATGTGTGGAGAAGAACCTTCTAGCTAGCATTCCATCCATATTTTCATCATATTCATCTTTACAATCTGTTTTAAATTAGAATCTGTGCATTTTAGTTAATCTCGTCCAAAACCAAATCCCCCTTTACTTTAGTGTCCAATTTAGTTAGAAAGTGTCTTAGTTTGTGTTTATAAGTGTTTTGATTCAATTTGTTACACAAATTCGTCCAAATTCACCAAAGTGCTCAAAACTGCCCAGAAAGTGTTTTTAAGGCAGTTTTGAGTGTTTTGGGTGCTGTTTGAGTCTTTTGGTTTGTTTTAGTGTTTAAGTGTTTAGTTTTGCATTCTTTGAGTCTAGTTTAGTGTTTTAAACTTTATTTTACGTTTTTGAGTCAGTTTCCAAGTGATTTTGCAATCCCTCCTAATCCCCGGTTAAGAACAATCCCTACTTATACATATACTACAATTGTCACAAGAGGGTTTTAATTTGTGTGCTTATTTAGTTCGCATCAGCTATCTGCCCAATTTATTTCTCCAAGTGGTCTACCCTTTTGTCTTGATTTTGCATTGCTTTCTTTTGATTCTCTTGCCCCTGAGACAAATTGATAAGTAACTTAATAAGTGTGTCATTGTCCAAAGACGTACCTTGATTGGTTTGGGCAGGTTGTGCTTGGGCTTGATTTGGTGCGTATGGCTTGGTGTAGAAGCCCGGGGGTTGCTGCCTAAATCTTCCTTGTTGTTGAGGTTGTTGAGGCTCCCTTCACTTGAATTTTGGGTGATCTCGCCAACCCGGATTGTATGTGTTGGAATATGGATCATTCCGTGCCTGATTTTGGCTTGGAAATCCAATAGCATTTGCACTCTCCCATCCCCCATTCTTAATCAATTGAGGGCACTTCTTGATAGGAGCATATTTATGCTACTTAGTTATGTTGTTTCCTTACATTTAGTTAGCTAATTACTACTTATTATAGTGTTTTAAGCTATTTTCGTGTGTTTGTAGGTCCTAATGACAAAGTTGGCAAGAAAAGGCAATTTTGAGCCTTTTAGAGCAGTTTTGGGCTTATTATCGATATCTTGTACATGGAGCAAGGTGGATGGATGAACTTGCAGTCAAAAGAGGCTTGGAACATGCTACAAATCAGAAAAGACAAGTTTAAGACAAAGAAGATAAGGAAAGAGCAAGAAATATGGAAACTTATGCTAACAACCTTATCTTATCCAAACCTTATTCTATCTTATCCTAACCTAATCTTGTTCCACCATAAATCTAGCTGCAAGTGGACCTAAAAACATGATTTCTAGATGCCTTATCTGACCCTAAAAGGGTGCCGCACCCTTCCCTCTTTTATTTCTTTAGAAAACCCAAAATCAGCCACAAAACACCTAGTTTCAAGAAGGCCCAATTTTGGACGAATTTCCTAAACCTTTTTCCTCTTGGATTTTGATTTAAATTGGCCCTTTTCCTCTTGGATTTGGATTGTATAAGTCCATATCAGAAACTAATTGGGCTAACACTTAATTTCCAAACCTTTGCCACACCCTAGGGGCCCTAATCACTTGTTTCTGCTAGGTTGAACCCCAATTCTGATTCCTAGGGTTTTTGCCGTGCTATATATATATGTAACTTAATGTGCCGCACCCTGATGTGAAAATTATATTGACACCCAAATTAAACCCTATTTGTGACAATTGTAGTATAAATGCAAGTAGGGATCGTTCTAACCGGGGTTTAACTAGGGATGCTAATCTACTCTAAACTGACTTAAAAACACAAAATTAAACTTTAAAACACTTACCTAGACCTATATGACTCAAAACAACTTAAAAAGACTCAAAACAGCCCAAAACACTCAAATAGACTCAAACTAGACTCTAAAGGGTGATTTGGACGAAATTTAACTAACTTAGACTCAAAACACTAATTTGGACAGATTCAAGCACTTTTCTAACTAATCTAACAGACTTAATAAAATGGGGAATTGATTTGGACGAAATTAATTAAAATGGACAGATTGCAAGTTAAACAGATTAGGCACTAAACTAGGTGAATTGAATGGGAAAAGGCTAGTTAGGGGGTTCTTCTCCACACATGCACATATGTAACATAAATTGATTTCCAGATTTTATTCCTTTTAAATCATGAATGACAATGCCCCAAATTAATTGTGAAAAGCACAAATTAACTCTCAGATTTTCCTAGTTTCATTGAATTGGATGGAATACGCATCGACAATCAAATTATTCTTATCAAATTCCCTACATGAACTGCATTATAGAGATAAAATCAAAGATCATTAAGCTTTTTGAAAACCCTAAGCATTGACTAGGCATTCGTAACTATGAATTGCATGATACTCTTGCCTAGAATTTACTTAATACAATCATGACTAGTGATTTCCACTACTTATGAATATAAGGTCATAACGATTAGGTGAAATTTCCTTATATCCTAGCATCAAATTCATGTATGAAAAACTAAGTATGCATCCTTAATTAACACACAAGAACAAGTTCTCAATAAATCAATTAAGTAAATCACATCCACAATTCAAGAAACAAAATCTGGAGGAAATCAATTCATAGAAAACATATGCCCATGGTTTCGAATTCACCCCTAACTAAGAAAAACTTAGTTACACATGTTCATAACAAGTGAAAAGCAAATTAAAATAAACATGGAAACGAAACAAGGGAAGAAAGAACTCCCAAAGTCTCCAATGGATGCAGATTTCTTGCGGCACAAGGTCTCCTCCTCCTATGGAAGCCACGGCACTCCTTCTTCTCCTTAGGACTTGCGGCACAAAGTGTATTTCTGAATGGATGGTGGCTGATGTGAATGGATGAATGAATTGGAGGATGGATGGTTGCCTAGGGTGTCAAAGGGGTGCGGCAACTTTAAGTTTTATATATATATAGCATGGCAAAACCCTAGCAATCAGATTTAGGGTTAAACCTAGCCAATATAAGTGTTTAGGGCCTCTAGGTTGCGGCAAGGGTTTGGGAATTAAATCCTAGCCCAATCAATCTCAGATATGGACTTATACAATCCAAATCCAAGAGAAAAAGGGCCAAATAAAATCAGAATCCAATTAGAAATAGGTTTAAGAATTTTTGTCCAAAATTGGGCCTTCTAGAAACTAAGTGTCTTATGGCTGATTTTGGGTGTTCTAGAAGGCATAAAAGGGGGGAAGGTGTGGCACCCTTTTAGGGTCAGATAGGACTTCTAGAAATTAAGTTTTAAGGTCCACTTGCAGCTAGGATTAAGGTGGAACAAGATTAGGTTAGGATAAGATAGGATAAGGTTTGGATAAGATAAGGTTGGATAAGGTTTTGGATAATGTTTCCTCTTTTCTTGCACTTTCCTTATCTTCTTTGTCATGAACTTTCCTTTTCTGATTTGTAGCATGTTTCTAACCTCTTTTGACTCCAAATTCATCCATCCATGTTGCTCCATATACGAGCTGTCCAAAATAAGCCCAAAACTGCTCTAAAAGGCTCAAAATTGCCTTTTCTTGCCAAGTTTGTTATTAGGACCTACAAACAAACGAAAATAGCTCAAAACACTATAATAAGTAGTAATTAGCTCACTAAATGTAAGGAAATAACATAACTCAGTAGCATGAATATGCTCCTATCACACCCCCTACACACCCTATGCAGCCATTCATCATTCAATTCATTCATTCATTCACACCACAGACCATATATTTAGAAACATAACCCCCTGTGCCGCAAACCCTAGGGAGAAGAAGGAGTGTCGCGGCTTCCATAGGAAAAGAAGACCCTTGTGCCGCAAGAAATCTGCATCCATTGGAGACTTTCATAGTACTTTCTTCCCTCGTTTCGTTTCCATGTTTATTTTAATTTGCTTTTCAATTGTTATGAACATGTGTAACTAAGTTTTTCTTAGTTAGAGGTGAATTCAAAGCCATGGACTTATGTTTTATATGAATTGATTTCCTCCATATCTTGTTTCTTGAATTGTGAATGCGATTTACTTAATTGATTTATTGAGAACTTGTTCTTGTGTGTTGATTAAGGATGCATACTTAGTTTTCATGCATGAATTTGATGCTAGGGTATAAGGGAATTTCACCTAATCATTATGAAAATTCACAAGTATTAAAAATCACTAGTCATGATTGTGTTAAGTAAATTCTAGGCAAGAGTATCATGCAAGTCATAGTTACGAATGCCTAGTCAATGCTTATGGTTTTCAAAAAGCTTATTGATCTTTGATTGTATCTCTATTATGTGGTTCATGTAGGGAACTTGATAAGAATAATTTGGTTGTCGATGCGTATTCCATCCAATTCAATGAAACTAGGAAAATCTGAAAGTTAATTTGTGCTTCTCACAATTAATTTGGGGCATTGTCATTCATGGTTTAAAGGGATAAAATCTGGAAATCAATTTGTGTTGCATATGTGCATGTGTGGAGAAGGACCCTCTAACTAGCCTTTTACCCATTCAATTCACCTAATTTAGTGTCTAATCTGTTTAGTTTACAATCTGCCTAATTTAATTAATTTCGTCCAAATCAATTCCCCCTTTTATTAAGTGTGTTAGATTAGTTAGAAAAGTGTTTGAATCTTGATAGGAGCGTATTTAGGTGACTCTAGCTTATTCTTGTGCATTTGTGTTATTATTTCTTAGTTAATGTAGTATTTCAACTCATTTTTGTGTGTTTGTAGGTCCAAAGGGTTAAAGTACCAAGAAAGTGCATTTTGGTGCATTATGGAGCAGTTTTGGGCACTAAATGGATAGCTTGTACATGGAGCAAGGTGGATGTTTGAATTTGGAGTCAAAAGAGGCCAGGAACATGCTGCAAATCAGAAAAGGAAAGTTCAAGACAAAGAAGATAAGGAAAGAGCAAGAAATATGGAAACTTATCGTAACAACCTTATCTTATCCAAACCTTATCCTATCTTATCCTAACCTAGTCTTGTTCCACCTTAATCCTAGCTGCAAGTGGACCTAAAAACATGGTTTATAGAAGCCTTATCTGACCTTAAAAGGGTGCCACACCCTTCCTCCTTTTATCTCTTCTAGAAAACCCAAAATCAGCCACAAAACACCTAATTTCTAGAAGGCCCAATTTTGGACGAATTTCCTAATCCTTTTTCCTTTTGGATTCTGATTTGTTAGGCCTTATTCCTTGTGGATTTGGGTTATAAAATCCTTTTCTAAAATTAATTGGGCCAAACCCTCTCCTAAGTGGATTTAAGTTACTTATGCCGAACCCTAGGGCCCTAATCCATCAAATCTGCTAAGTTGTAACCCTAATCTAATTAACCCTAGGGTTGGCCGAACTATATAAACATATTTTCAGCCACAAATTCGTATGAACCCCTTATGCCATTCAGAAAATCCTTGCCATAAGCCCTAGCCTCCATTCTCCATCATTCATTCACTCCATACACTTCCATATACAATCTGCCGCACTCTACCACCATAACCACCCATCATTCATCATCCCAAGCAAGAATATTGATAGGAGCATATTTAGGCGACTTAACTAGCTTATTCTTGTGCATTTGTGCTATTATTTCTTAGTTAATGTCGTATTACAACTCAATTTCGTGTGTTTGTAGGTCCTATGGGTTAAAGTACCAAGGAAGTGCATTTTGGGGCAATTTGGAGCAATTTTGGACACTATGTGGATAGCTTGCATATGGGCCAACATGGATGGACGAATTTGGAGTTCAAGAGGCTAGAAATATGATGAGAAGAGGAACTAAGCTCAAGACAAAGTGGATAAGGAAGTAGCTCAAAAGAGGAAACCCTATCCAAAACCTTATCTAAAACCTTATCCAACATTATCCAAAACCTTATCTCATCCTATCTTATCCTAACCTAATCTTGTTCCACCTTAATCCTAGCAGCAAGTGGACCTAAAAACATGATTTCTAGAAGCCTTATCTAACCCTAAAAGGGTGCCACACCCTTCCCCCTTTTATCTCTTCTAGAAAACCCAAAATCAGCCACAAAACACCTAGTTTCTAGAAGGCCCAATTTTGGACGAATTTCCTAAACCTTTTTCCTTTTGGATTCTGATTTGTTAGGCTGAATTCCTTGTGGATTTGGGTTACACAAATCATTTTATGAAACTAATTGGGCCAAACCCTCTCCTAAGTGGATTTAACTTACTTGTGCCGAACCCTAGGGCCCTAATCCACTAAATCTGTTAAGTGTAACCCTAATCTACTTAACCCTAAGACTATATAAACATAAAATTAGCCAAAAATTCGTACCACCCCTTATGCTATATAGAAAACACCTTGCCGCAACACCCTAGCCTCCATTCTCATCCTTTATCCACTTCATACACCTCCATACACCACCTGCCGCAACCCTTCACCATAATCAGCCATTATTCATCATCCTAAACAAGAACACACCATTCAAAACCCTCAAATCCACCACACACAACTTGTGCCGCAACAAAGAGGAGGAAGAGGAGCCAAGCCGTGCATCAAATCCATCTTGGAATTGCTGAAACGTTTAGGTGTAATCTTTCTTATGATTTCAATGTTTAAATTCAATACTTTTTGTTGTGCAAGCATGAGGAACTAATCCCCTTTTGGCTAGGGGGGAATTTCGAAACCATGGTTATATTTGCATGATGATTTGATTACTTTCAGTTGTGATTTCATGAATGATGAATTCAATTTACTTATCTATTTTAATTAAAACTTGTTTATGTATATGAATTGAGAGTGCACACTTAATTTGCATGCATAAATATGATGCTAGGGGTATAAGGGAACTTCACCTAATCGTTGGGAACTTATATTCATGAGTAGTTAAGATTGTTGGTCACAATTATGTTAAGTAAATTCTTGGCATAAGTATCATGCGCTTTCATAGTTACGAATGCCTTGTCAACACCTATGATTTCCATAGAACCTAATGATCTTTGATTGTCTTTCTATTATGCGCTTTCATATAGAAAACTTTTAAGGAATAATTTGATTGCAATGCGCTAATTCCATTCAATTCAATGACCTAAGGGAAATCTGAGAGTTAATTTAAGCGTACCTAATTAACTTGGGGTGTTGAGGTTCATAATTCATTGAATAAGCAACTGAAGATTGTGTTGTATGCAAGTATGCCATGTGTGGAGAAAAACCTCCTAGCCATCTCACCATCCACTTAATTCTATCAATTTCGCCCAAATCTGCCTAGTTTACATTATTGTTTTGTTTGTTTGATTTTCGTCCAAAACCAAATCCCCAATTGTCTTAGAGTGTCTAATTGGTTCAAATATGTTTTAGATTGTGTTTTTAAGAGTTTTGAGTCAAGTTAGAACCAATTTTCGTCCAAGTTTGTGTTTAGGCTCAAAACTACCCAGTTTGTGTTTTTAGGCAGTTTTGAGTGCTTTTAGCCTATTTTGAGTCTTATGAACTTGTTTGAGTCTTTTTAAGTGAGTCAAGTGTTTTAAAGGTCAGTTTTATTTATATGAGTCAGTTTAGAGTGTTTAGCAATCCCTTCTAATCCCCGGCCTAAAACGATCCCTACTTTCATATACTACAATCATAGGGTTTTAATTTGAGTGTTAGAATATTTCACATCAAATACATCGTTCATAACCCCCAAAACCATCACCCACATCTTGTGCCGCAGCAAGGAAGAAGAAGGAAAGCCCTAGCCATGCATGCCATTCGACTTGGAATTGCTGGAACGTTTTTGGTGTAGTCTTTCTTGTGTTTTTCAATGTTTAATTTCAAGAATCTTTGCTTTGTGAGTATGAGGAACTAATCCCCTTTTGGCTAGGGGGAATTTCGAAACCATGGCTATATTTGCATTATGATTTGATTACTTCCAGTTGTGATTTCATGAATTGAGAATCCAATTTACTTATCTGTTTGAATTAAAACTTGTTTGTGTATGTGGGTTGAGAGTGCACACTTAATTTGCATGCATAAATCTGATGCTAGGATATAAGGAAGCTTCACCTAATCGTTGGGAACTTATATTCATAAGTAGTAAAGGTTGTTAGTCACAATCATGTTAAGTAAATTTTTGGCATAAGTATCATGTGCTTTCATACTTACGAATGTCTCGTCAACACTTATAATTTTCATAGAATTTAATGATCTTTGATTGTTTCTCTATTATGCGCTTTCATGTAGAGAATTTTTGAGGAATAATTTGATTGCAATGCGCTAATTCCATTCAATTCAACGACTTATGGAAAATCTAAGGGTTAATTTAAGCGTACCTAATTAACTTGGGGTGTTGAGGTTCATGATTCATTGAATAAGCAAGTGGAGATTTTTTTGTATGCAAGTATGTCGTGTTTGGAGAAAGACCTCCTAGCTAGGCCATCATCCATCTAATTTCACCAAATTCGTGCAAATCTGCCTAGTTCTAATTTCTGTTTTGTTTACTTTATTTTCGTCCAAAACCAAATCCCCATTTGTTTTAGATTGTCTAACTAGTTAGAATATGTTTTAGATTGTGTTTTCAAGTGTTTTGAGTCAATTTAGAACCAAAATTTGTCCAAATTTGTGTTTAGAGTCAAATCTGCCCAGTTTGTGTTTTTAGGCAATTTTGAGTGTTTTTAGTTTATTTTGAGTCTTGTGAACTTGTTTTGAGTCTTTTAAGTTGAGTTAAGTGTTTTGAAGTTTAGTTTTAGTTATTTGAGTCAGTTTAAAGTGTTTAGCAATCCCTCCTAATCCCCGGTTTAAGAACGATCCCTACTTACTTATATACTACAATTGTCAAAAGAGGGTTAATTTGTGTGTTAAGTTAATTTTCGCATCAAATCTGTCCAATTTAGTGTTTTGAGTCTAAGTTAGTTAAAATTCGTCCAAATAACTTGTTAGGTCTAGAATTGAGTCTTTTTAATTGTTTGTTGCTGTTTTGAGTGTTTTAAGTTAGTTTTGAGTCTATAGAGTCTAATTTAGTATTTTTGAGTCTTATTTGAGTTGATTAGCATCCCTAGTTAATCCCCGGTTAGAACGATCCCTACTTGCATATATACTACAATTGTCACAAATAGGGTTTAATTTGTGTGTCAAGTTAATTTTCACACCAAATTTTGGCACCGTTGCCGGGGATTAGCAAACTTGCTAATCCCTTGTGTTTGTGTCGTGTCAAAGTGTGTCTTATGGCCAACAGTGTTGTGTGTTTATTTGTTCCTTTATTTTTGTGTTTTCCGTGCCCTAATCTTTGTTTTTGTTTGTTTGCCGTGCCCTCTAAGAGGGTTGCTGATTTGTTTTGTTTCATTGTTCTAGGTACAAGTGTATGACTCGTAGTTCTGATCCTGTTCGTGAGAATATAATAGAGTTTGACGACGATTTTGAACAAACGTTGAGAAGAAATAGGAGGCATCTGGAACCTAGTCCCCCTAGTTCTGAGGCCGAATCTGAAGAAGAAGAAGTGGAAGAGGAAGAACAAGCCATGGCTGCAGATAATCGAACAATCAAGGAGCTTTCTACCTTAGGGTTGGACAATGTCGTGCTTATTTGCATTTAATACCCTATGGCGGCTTAAGGCAAGACTGATGAGTTCGAATTGAAGTCAAGCTTGCTGTATCATATTCCCAAATACCATGGGCTGTCCATGGAAGATCCAAACAAGCATTTGAAGGAGTTTGAAGTTGTATGCTCAAGCATGACACCCATTAACGTGGATGGGAATATTTTGAAGATGAAAGCTTTTCCATTCTCTCTTGTGGAAAAGGCTAAGGATTGGCTCGATGAATTGGCACCCGGGACGGTCACTTCTTGGGAAAGCATGAAAAGAGCATTCTTGGAGAAATTCTTCCCAACTTCAAGAGTGATTCTTTTGAGGAAGAAGATTAGCGGAATTCAGCAAAATCAAGGGGAGTCTTTTCCAGCATATTATGAGCGTTTCAAGACTCTAGTTGCATCATGCCGTCAACATCAAATGAAGGAAGAGCTCTTAATTCAATATTTCTACGAGGGACTCCTTCCAATTGAGAGACAAATGCTAGATGCTTCAGCGGGAGGTGCTTTGGTTGACAAAACACCGTTGGCTGCCAAAGTCTTAATTGCAAACTGAGCATTGAATGCACAACAATATGAAGGTGTTGGACAAAAAGATACCCCACGACAACAACAAGTGAATAAGCTAAGTGCAATTTCTGAAATTTAATCCCAATTAGCTAATCTCACTATGCTTGTGTCACAAGTGGTCGATGGATCCAAAGTGCAAGGTGGGCCCATATGTGGAGTGTGCTCCATGCAAGGGCATCTCAATGATCAATGTCCTCAATTGATGGAGAATGGAGGATGGGAAAGCGCCAATGCCATAGGTTATCAAGGCCAAAATCAACAAAGGAATGATCCATATTCAAATATATACAATCCGGGTTGGAGAGATCATCCAAACTTCAAGTGGAGGGAGCCTAATCAACCTCAACAATAAGGATGATATAGACAGCCATTTCCTGGGCTCTATCAAAGGCCATACGTACCACCACAACTTCCACCACAATCTGCCCAACCAAATTCAGGTTCGTCTTTGGACAATGGTAAAATGCTTCAAATACTAACCTCTTTGACTCAGGGATTACAAAATCAAGCCAAAGAGATGTGGGAAGTGAAGAAACAAATTGGGCAGATGGCGGAGTTCATGGGGCAGTTTAGAGAAGAAGGCAAACTACCTAACTCGACCATTGTTAATCCAAAATGAGGTTTTGAAACCGCTAAGGCTATCACCTTAAGAAGTGGCAAGGAAGTTGGAACTAACCCCAACCCAACCAAATCAAGTCAAAAAGAGGACGAAAAGCTGCTGCTCGAAGTGGAGGAATTGGACAAAGCCACGACAAGGATGGAACAAACCTTGCCGCAACCCCCTAATGCACCAAAATCGTCCCACACCACCAAGGTAAGTCCAAATTCGACTTTGTCAAGTTCTATTCCACTAAATGTGCCCTTTCCTAGCAGGTTTAGGCAATCAAAGAAGGAGGAGAATGAAAAGGACATTTTGGAAACCTTTAGGAAAGTTCAAGTCAATATCCCGCTTCTTGATGCAATCAAGCAAGTTCCTAAGTAGGCCAAATTCTTAAAAGAGCTTTGCACAACAAGGAAGAGGATTTCGAACAAGGAAGTGGTGCATGTAAGTGAGAATTTTTCTGCAATGTTACAAAGGAAATTGCCTCCTAAATGCAAAGATCCTGATAGTTTTACAATTCCTTGTGTTATTGGCAATACTAAGTTTGAACATGCTATGTTAGACTTAGGAGCTTCAATTAATGTCATGCCTTACTCTATTTATGCATCTATGAACTTAGGAGAGCTTAAAAATGATGGAGTTATTATTCAATTAGCCGATCGTTCTAATGCATATCCAAAAGGAGTTTTGGAAAATGTTTTGGTGCAGGTTGATCATTTAATCTTTCTGGCTGATTTTTATATGCTTGAAATGGAAGACTCGGTTCATTCTCCACCCTTGCCACTCCTACTTGGAAGACCATTCATGAAAACAGCCCAAACAAAGATTGATGTGGCCAAGGGAGCATTAACAATGGAGTTTGGTGGTGATATAATTAAATTCAGTGTTTATGACTCTATTAAGAATCCTAATGATGTTCGTTCTTGTTTTGCCATTGATGTGCATAAGGGTATAGGGCAGGAACAATCCCCACATATCAAGAAGGATGCATCAAGAACACCATTGAAGAGGGAATTGGAGTGGTTGCCCTAAAACCACCCAATCTGGCCGAGAGTAGCCATAGTGACATTGTTGATAGGGCTGCCACTTTTGAGCCTCCATCACAATATGTTTGTAAGTCTCCAACCCCAATTCCAATTCCCATTTCAACTAATAGGTTGTTACCTTCTTTGGTGCAGGTATCCAATCGATTTCAAGGTGGTGGGAGCATTTACATGGACTTTAGGAACCAAAATACCACAATCAGGTTGGATCACTATCCCCTCCCATTCATTGAGCCATACTATGAGCACTATGAGAAGCATTTAGTGGAGGATATACCCCTCCATGCCATAAGCCTTATTGAAGATTAAAAGGAGGTATCGTCTGACTGGAAGACGTTAAAGCAAGCGCTTCTTGGGAGGCAACCCATGTGTTTAATCGAGGAGATGATGGAACTCTAGCTCCATAACCAGATTTGTGTTCCTAAACCCTACTCTTTACTGCTTTTACTTTGCCATGCTCGTCATGTTGTTAGTTGTGTTATTTGTTTGTTTGTTTGTGAGTCTATGCTTAAAACATTAAGGACAATGTTTGGTTTAAGTGTTTGGGGGGGGGGGGGGGGGGGGGGGGGCGTAAACAAGTCGTTTTTGCATGATTTTCGTGGGATTTTATCACCTATCACTTCCAAAGTTGTCATTCACTGTTTTAAGTGTTTTTAGTGTGTTTTGAAGTGTTTTTATGTGTCTTAAACAGAAAATCCGAAAATTTGAAAAAAAAAAATCAAAAAAAGAATGTTTGAAAAACCCAAAAAGAGTTGTTTTTAGAGTCGTTTTTGTTTCTATATTTGTTTGTGTCTTAGGGTACCTTCCAACACAATGATGAGGATTTGGTTTTTAATTGCATGACTGTTAAAGAAAGTTACAAACATGGATGAAAGTTTGATATGCTCTTTGGTTTATGCTTAGTTGTAGTTGACATTTATGAATTCACATGTAATCACAAAGGAAAAAATTAGTTTTTGTAACATGCTTGAAGGAAGAAACTCAAACTAACGCTACAACCCTGAGAGACTTGAGCCTAAACGTTCTTTGGAGAGTTATTAATCTTTATTTCTTGTTTCCTAAAGTCATTGCATGATCTCATTATTCTTTGCTTGGTTGCTACTTAGAATGCGTTTCATCACTATAGTTCCAAATACTAGAACTCATACCTATTTCATTCAAAGCATGAAATTGATTAGCATAACAAATTACAAGATGAAGTTGTTTAGTTTAAGCCCAGAGCCAAAAAGCCTTACCCCTTTGCATATGTATTGTAGGATTAGCCCATTTGAGCCATATTTAGCCTAATTTCTTTGTTAACCACATTATCCTTACCTAGCCTAGAATAGGAATACCCATACCCTTGTTCTTAAAGGATAGTGAAGCATGACTTAGAGGGAATTCCTTTTGTTCTACAAATTGAAAAAAAACAAGTGTAGGGGAAGGGTTTATATGAAAAAAGGAAAAAAAAAAAAAAAAAAGAAGAAAAAGTTGAAGAAAAAAAAAAAAGAGTTGAAAATAAGTGAGAATGAACTCATAAGTATTGGTTGTTGAAGAAAGGGTCCAAAAGTTTGATCCTGGCCCTAAGTGTTGTGAGAATCCCCCTTGGGTGTTTAAAGTTGGTTTCTGCATCAAAAGTGAATTCTAAGTGTTTATTTCATTACTTTGCTTACTATTGCTTTAAGAACTTTTGTTTATCCTTACCTTTCTTTGTTAGCCAATACCTTAGCCCCGTTACCCTTTGACTTCGATCTTGATTGTTATGTGTTTCAATATGTGGAGTTTAAAATTGGTTTGAGCATATGGTATCCCTGGTTCTCGCGTCTAAGTAGTGGCATTCCATTCATGAGATCGTATACATATACAAGTTAATAATTCCAGAAAGTGCCTTCTTTCATTACACATATATGAGTGCTAGTCTACATATTTACATCAATCTTCTCACATATACCTAGTGTAGGGAGTGTGGTCAGAAAATCTGTGTGAAAGTAGAGAGTATATCTTTTGAAGAATTGAGGGATTCTCTAAGGCATGTTACTACATTCAAAATCATGTTTTAATTGATGAAATGCGAGCTAGTGAGTGGTAACTATGATTAAGTATGTGCTCGAGGGTAGGGATAACTAAAATCTATGTGAGTGGTGATCTTTAATATGCCATGTTGCATTGGAAATCCCTAAGGAAATTGTTGGAAGGTTTAGGTTGTGTCTTGTTTGTTTTGTTTATTTCGTTTTGCTCGAGGACTAGCAAAAGCTAAGTGTGGGAGAATTTGGTAGGAGCATATTTATGCTACTTAGTTATGTTGTTTCCTTACATTTAGTTAGCTAATTACTACTTATTACAGTGTTTTAAGCTATTTTCGTGTGTTTGTAGGTCCTAATGACAAAGTTGGCAAGAAAAGGCAATTTTGAGCCTTTTAGAGTAGTTTTGGGCTTATTATGGATAGCTTGTATATGGAGCAAGGTGGATGGATGAATTTGGAGTCAAAAGAGGCTTGGAACATGCTACAAATCAGAAAAGACAAGTTTAAGACAAAGAACATAAGGAAAGAGCAAGAAATATGGAAACTTATCCTAACAACCTTATCTTATCCAAACCTTATCCTATCTTATCCTAACCTAATCTTGTTCCACCTTAAATCTAGCTGCAAGTGGACCTAAAAACATGATTTCTAGAAGCCTTATCTAACCCTAAAAGGGTGCCGCACCCTTCCCTCTTTTATTTCTTCTAGAAAACCCAAAATCAGCCACAAAACACCTAGTTTCTAGAAGGCCCAATTTTGGACGAATTTCCTACACCTTTTTCCTCTTGGATTCTGATTTAAATTGGCCCTTTTCCTCTTGGATTTGGATTTTATAAGTCCATATCAGAAATTAATTGGGCTATGACTTAATTTCCAAGCAATGTGCCGCACCCTAGGGGCCCTAATCACTTGTTTCTGCTAGGTTGAACCCTAATTTTGATTCCTACGGTTTTTGTCGTGCTATATATATATGTAACTTAATGTGCTGCACACCCTTACACACCCTATGCAGCCATTCATCCTTCAATTCATTCATTCATTCACACCACACACCATCCATTTAGAAACACAACCTTTGCCGCAACCCTAGGGAGAAGAAGGAATGCCGTGGCTTCCATAGGAGAATGAGACCCTTGTGCCGCAAGAAATCTGCATCCATTAGAGACTTCTAGAGTTCTTTCTTCCCTCGTTTCGTTTCCATGTTTATTTTAATTTGCTTTTCAATTGTTATGAACATGTGTAACTAAGTTTTTCTTAGTTAGAGGTGAATTCAAAGCCATGGACTTATGTTTTATATGAATTGATTTCCTCCAGATTTTGTTTCTTGAATTGTGAATGCGATTTACTTAATTGATTTATTGAGAACTTGTTCTTGTGTGTTGATTAAGGATGCATATTTAGATTTCATGCATGAATTTGATGCTAGAATATAAGGGAATTTCACCTAATCATTATGAACTTATATTCATAAGTAGTAAAAGTCATGATTGTGTTAAGTAAATTCTAGGCAAGAGTATCATGCAATTCATAGTTACGAATGCCTAGTCAATGCTTATGGTTTTTAAAAAGTTTAATGATCTTTGATTGTATCTCTATTATGCAGTTCATGTAGGGAACTTGATAAGAATAATTTGGTTGTCAATACGTATTCCATCCAATTCAATGAGTGAAACTAGGAAAATCTAAAAGTTAATTTGTGCTTCTCACAATTAATTTGGGGCATTGTCATTCATGGTTTAAAGGGATAAAATCTGGAAATCAATTTGTGTTGCATATGTGCATGTGTGGAGAAGGACCCTCTAACTAGCCTTTTACCCATTCAATTCATCTAATTTAGTGTCTAATCTGTTTAGTTTACAATTTGCCTAATTTAATTAGTTAGAAAAGTGTTTGAATCTGTCCAATCTAGTGTTTTGAGTCTAAGTTAGTTAAAATTCGTCCAAATGACTTTTTAGGTCTAGAATTGAGTCTTTTTAATTGTTTGTTGCTGTTTTGAGTGTTTTAAGTTAGTTTTGAGTCTATAGAGTCTAGTTTAGTGTTTTTGAGTCTTATTTGAGTTAATTAGCATCCCTAGTTAATCCTCGGTTAGAACGATCCCTACTTGCATATATACTATAATTGTCACAAATAAGGTTTAATTTGTGTGTCAAGTTAATTTTCACACCACTTCTCAGAGGGATGTCCTTGGATAGAACACACACCACATATGTTGGGTCCTTGCATCCTCATTCCTTCGCCCATCTGAGACACAATAGAAGTAAGATTAGCTAATTGAGATTGAATGTCAGATGTGGAACTTACCTCATGTACTTGCTGCCATGGGGGGTCTCTTTGCCCAATTCCTTCGTATTGTTGTGCATTTAAAGCGCAGTTTGCAATTAGGGTCTTGGCTGCCATAGGGGTTTTGCCCATCAATGCATCTCCCGCTGAAGCATCGAGCATTTGCCTTTCAATTGGAAAAAGGCCTTCATATAAATATTGAAGTAAAAGCTCCTCCTTCATTTGATGTTGAGGACATGATGCGATAAGGGCCTTGAAATGCTCATAATACGCCGGAAAAGACTCTCATTGGCTTTGTTGGATTCTGCTAATCTTCTTTCTCAAAAGAATAACTCTTGAAGTAGGGAAGAATTTCTCCAAGAACGCTCTCTTCATGCTCTCCCAAGAAGTGACGGTTCCGGGTGCTAATTCGTATAACCAATCTTTAGCCTTTTCTAAAAGAGAAAATGGAAAGGCCTTCATCTTCAAAATATTGCTACCAACATTAATTGGAGTCATGCTTGAACACACCACCTCAAACTCTTTTAAATGCTTGTTTGGATCCTCCATGGACAATCCATGGAACTTTGGAATGTGGTGCAACAAACTAGACTTCAATTCAAACTCATCGGTCTTATCTTGAGCTGCCCTAGGATATTGGATGCATAGGGGTGCGGCATTGTCCATTCCCGAGGTGGAAAGCTCCGTGATTGTACGATTGTCCGTTGCCATGACTTGTTTCTCTTCTTCCTCTCTTGCTGTGTGCTCTTCTTCCTCCTCAAAATCAGATTCTGAGCTAGAACTTGGTGGGTTAAGTTCTGGCTCCTTCCTCCACCTTCTCAAAGTTCGCTCAAAATTGTCGTCAAAGTCCAAGATCAGCAACTAAAAAAAAATATATGAAAAAGAAACAAAAGAAACAACGGGGGATTAGCAAAGTTGCTAATCCCCGGCAACGGCGCCAAAAATTTGATGTGATAAATAATAGCACTCAAATTAAACCCTCTTATTGACAATTGTAGTAAAGATGTAAGTAGGGATCGTTCAAGGCCGAGGATTAGGAGGGATTGCTAATCTAATAAAAACTGACTCAAGAATACAAAACTAGGCTTGAAAACACTTAAATAGACTCAAAGACTCTTAACTAAACTTATATGACTCAAAACAAATTGAAAAGACTCAAAACAACACAAAACAATCAAGTAGACTCACACTAGACTCTAGGACTTAATTTGGACGAAAATAGAATTGGTTTTGACTCAAAACACTTAAAAACACAAATTGGACAGATTCTAGCTATTTAGACACGACAAAGTAAAGGGGATTGGGTTTTTGGATGAATTTAAAATAAAACAAGTAACTTAAAGACTTAAACAAAGTTTGGACGAATTTGAGAAAAAACTATGGATGATTAGTGATAGGTACATATTTAGGCGACTTAGTTAGCTTGTTTTCGTACATTTATGTTGTTAGTTCATAGTTATTTTAGTAGTTTAAGCTTTTTCGTGTGTTTTTTAGGTTCATATGGCTAAGGAAGAAAAAAGGTGCATTTTGGAGCATTTTGGAGCAAAATTGGACTTGGAATGGATAGCATATGCTTGGAGCAACAGGAATGGACGAAATTGAAGACCTAAAGGTGTGAAGATTCCTAATCACAAGAGGAATCCTAATCAAAAGAGGAATCCTAGTCAAAGAAGGTTTCCTACTTGAAGTAGGAAAGTTAAGCCAAGGTTTCCTATTTTGGTTTAACCTTTCCTAATCCTAAAAGACCTTATGTTTTAGCAACATTGAAGACTCCTATGCATTTTAGGACACCAAGCCTTCCTTGCAACCTAATTACCCTTGCCGTGCATTCCATAGAGTTTTCCTTCCTTGCCGTGCAAGGGAAGTCCTTATTTCCTATTCTATGTCATAAAACCACATGCCTTTTCACCCCATTCTCAGCCGCACCTTACATACCTTTTCTATCCCAAATCCTTGCTTAAATTCAACATTAAATCACATTCCCTTTTCATACAATTTATGCCGCAAGTTTCCTTCCCCTTTCCGTTGGATTGTTTGATTTTATATCTCCTTTTCCTTATGTATTTGGGGGTCCAATCCTTTCCTAAACTATGTAATAAACCTTAGGATTCTTTCTCTCAAATAAATACCAAATCGCACCCTTATTCTACCCTAATCATTCACCCACACAATCTGCCATCCTTCATCCTTTCTCCCAACCTTTGTCGCAGCTTTCAACCTTTTTTCCACCATTCATACACTTTCATACCTTGACCCAAACACTCATACACCATTCCCAACCTTTGCCGCACCACCCTACCAACCTAAATCCATTCACAACCCATAAATCCATCCAAAATCACCCCTAGACTCTTGTGCCACAGCTTTGCAAGGATGAAGAAGAGAAGAAGAAGCCTTGGACGTTTGTGCATTCAAGTTGGAGTGTTGGAACGTTTTTAGGTGCAATCTATCTTTTGTTTTCAATGTTTAATTCAATTTTCCTTTGTTTTGTTGTGAACATGAGAGGCTAAACTCGTTTTAGCTAGGGGAGGCTTTGAAACCATGATTATATTTATGTTATGAATTGATTAAGTCCAGTTGTGATTTCATAAATTGTGAATGCAATTTACTTAATCATTTGATGGATAACTTATTCTTGTATGTTGATTAGGGAGGGAGGCCTACTTAATTTGCATGCTTGAATTTGGTGCTAGAATATAAGGGAGTTTCACATAATCGTCACAAACGTATATTCACAAGTAGTTAAGGTTGTTTTCACAATCATGTTAAGTAAATTCCTAGCATGAGTATCATGATGTCATAGTTACAAGTGCTTTGTCAATACTTATGATTTTCATTGAATGTAATGATCTTTGATTGTATCTCTATTATGATGTCATGTAGGGAACTTTTGAAGAATGCTTTGGGTTGTAGTATGATGTCATCCAATCCAATAACTTAAGGAAAATCTGAGGGTTAATTAGTGATGTCACGGTTAATCTAGGGTGTTGAGGTTCATGGTTTATCGAAAAAGCAACTGGAAATCAATTTGTGTTTGAATGTGTCATGTGTGGAAAAGTATCCTCTAGCTATCTAATCATCCATTGTTTTTCTCAAATTCGTCCAAATTGCATTTAAGTCTTTTAGTTACTTATTTTTGTCTTAAATTCGTCCAAAACCCAATTCCCTTTACTTACTTGTTTCAAATCTGTCCTAAACTATGTTTTTGAGTCTTTTGAGTCAAAACCAATTCTATTTTCGTCCAAATTAAGTCTTAGAGTCTAAATTGAGTCTTTTGGATTGTTTTGTGTTGTTTTCAGTCTTTTAAGTTTGTTTTGAGTCATATAAGTTTAGTTAAGAGTCTTTGAGTTTGTTTAAGTGTTTTTAAGCATATTTTTGTATCTTTGAGTCAGTTTTCATTAGATTAGCAATCCCTCCTAATCCCCGGCCTAGAACGATCCCTACGTATATCTATACTACAATTGTCAAAAAAAGGGTTTAATTTGAGTGCTATTATTTATCACATCAATTAGCTAACTAGAGGATTCTTTTCCACACATGATGCATTTGAACACAAATTGATTTCCAGTTGCTTTCTCGATAAACCACGAACCTCAACACCACAGATTAACCGTGACATCACTAATTAGCCCTCAGATTTTCCTTTAGTTATTGGATTGGATGACATCATTCGACAACCCAAAGAATTCTTCAAAAGTTCCCTACATGACATCATAATAGAGGTACAATCAAAGATCATTACGTTCTATGAAAATCATAAGTATTGACAAAGCATTCGTAACTATAACATCACGATACTCATGCCAAGAATTTACTTTAACATCATTGTGATAAACAACCTTAACTACTTGTGAATATAAGTGTGTAACGATTATGTGAAACTCCCTTATATTCTAGCATCAAATTCAAGCATGCAAACTAAGTAGGCTTCCTTAATCAACATACAAGAATAAGTTCTCAATCAAACAATTAAGTAAATTGCATTCACAATTTATGAAATCACAACTAGAATTAATCAATTCATATCACAAATATAATCATGGTTTCAAAGCCTCCCCTAGCTAAAACGGGTTTAGCCTCTCATGTTCACAGTAAAACAAAGAAAACTTGAATTAAACATTGAAAACAAAAGATAGATTACACCTAAAAACGTTCCAACAATCCAGCTTGAATGCAAAAAGGCTTATTCTCCTTTCCTTCTTCCTTGCTAGGCTGTGGCACAAAGGTTTTAGGGTGCGAAAAGTGTTTTGTGGTGTGTTAGGTTCAAGGATGGATGTATGGCAGGAAGGTATGATGAAGGGAAGAGCATGGAATGGTGTAAGGAAGGGGATGAAGGCTGCGGATTGATGTTTAGAAGGGTGAATGATGGCTGGTTGTGTATGTGAATGAATAGGGTTCTATATAGGTGCAACAAAGGGTTATATATTTAAGGGAAAGGACCTTAACTTTAATTACTTGTTTTAGGAAAGAATTAGACCCCAAATCCTCAAGGAAAAGGAGAATTAAAGTCAGAATCACAAGGGAAAAGGGAAGGAAACTTGCGGCAAGGAAGAATAGGGAAGGGAAGGTGGTTTCCCTTGCACGACGAGGAAGAGACAAGTTAACGCAAGCCATGGCAAGGACTAGAAGGGTGCATGAAAGGTTTAGTTTGTGTCCTATAATGCATAAGAGACCTTCAATGTTGCTGGAACTTAGGGATATTTAGGATTAGGAAAGGTCAAACCAAAATAGGAAACCTTGGCTTAACCTTCCTACTTCAATTAAGAAACCTTCTTTGATTAGAAATCCTTCTTTGATTAGGAATCCTAACATCTTTAGGTCTTCAATTTCATCCATTCCCTTTGCTCCAAACATATGCTATCCATTCCAAGTCCAACTTTGCTCCAAAAGGCTCTAGAATTCGTCAGAAACCCAATCCCCTTTACTTTGTTATGTCAAATTAGCTAGAATCTGTCCTATTGTGTGTTTTTAAGTGTTTTGAGTCAAAACCAATTCAATTTTTGTCCAAAGTAAGTCTTAGAGTCTAGTTTGAGTCTATTTGATTGTTTTGATTCCTTTTAGTTTGTTTTGAGTCATATAAGTTTAGTTAAGAGTCTTTGAGTTCATTTAAGTGTTTTTAAGCCTAGTTTTGTATCTTTGAGTCAGTTTTTATTAGATTAGCAATCCTTCCTAATCCCCAGTCTAGAACGATCCCTACTTACATCTTTACTACAATTGTCAATAAGAGGGTTTAATTTGAGTGCTATTATTTGTCACATCAAATTTTTGGCGCCGTTGCCAAGGATTAGCAACTTTGCTAATCCCCTATTGTTTCTTTTTGTTTCTTTTTCATGTGTTTTTGTTTTAGTTGCTGGCCTTGTTTTCTTTTCTTGTTTTACTAGTTTATGACTCGTAGCTCTCAACCTATTCGTGCAAATATCTTGGACTTTGACGACGATTTTGAGCGAACTTTGAGAAGCACAAGTCATGGCTGCAGACAATCGAAGAATCAAGGAGCTTTCAGCCTCGGGAATGGACAATGCCGCACCCCTATGCAATCAATATCCTAGGGCAGCTCAAGATAAGACCGATGAGTTCAAATTGAAGTCTAGCTTGTTGTACCACATTCCAAAGTACCATGGGCTGTCTATGGAGGATCCAAACAAGCACTTGAAGGAATTTGAAGTGGTTTGTTCAAGCATGACTCCAGTCAACGTTGATGCCAACATTTTGAAGATGAAAGCTTTTCCATTCTCTCTATTGGAAAAAGATAAGGATTGGTTTCAAGAATTAGCACTTGGCATGGTTACATCTTGGGGAGAACATGAAGAGAGCGTTCTTAGAAAAATTCTTTCTCACTTCAAGAATCATTCTCTTGAGGAAAAAGATTAGTGGAATTCAAGAAAATCAAGGGGAGTCATTTCCATCCTACTATGAGCGTTTCAAGACTCTTGTTGCATCATGTCCTCAACATCAAATGAAACAAGACCTTCTCATTCAATATTTCTACGAAGGACTTCTTCCAATTGAGAGACAAATGCTTGATGCATCTGCGGAATGAGCTTTGGTTAACAAAACACCAATTGATGCCAAGACTTTGATTGCCAACCGAGCCTTGAATGCGCAATAATATGAAGGAATTGGGTAGAGAGACAGACCACGGCAGCAACATGTGAATGAGGTAAGTGCAATTTCTAAAATTCAATCTTAATTGGCTAATCTCACTCTTCTTGTGTCATAGGTTGTTGAAAAACCCAAAAAAGCAAGAAAACACAATCTGTGGTGTGTGATCAATACAAGGACATCAATCTAAAAAATGCCCTCAATTGATTGAGAATGGTGGATGGGAGAGTGTCCATGCCATGGGCTACTAAGTGCAAAACCAGCCAAGGCATGATCCATACTCAAATACTTACAATCCGGGATGAAGAGATCACCCAAACATGAGGTGGAGAGAGCCTCAACAACCTTAACAACAAGGAGGATTTCGTCCAACACCCCCTGGGATATATCAAAAGCCATTCACACCTATGCAACCTCAACCACCTCCGGTTCAATCAAATTCAGGTACATTTTTGGATAATTATAAGGTTATTCAATTATTAACCACTTTGACGTAGGGCGTACAAAATGAAGCTAAGGAGGTGGATCACTTGAAGAAACAAATGGGGCATATGGTGGAATTCATGGGACAATTTAGAGACCAAGGAAAATTACCTAGTTCAACCATTATCAACCCAAAGAGAGGATTTGAATCTACCAAAGCTATCATATTGAGAAGTGGAAAAGAAGTTGGAGTTGAGCCAAGACCATCCAAATTAAGTCAACAAAAGGATGGGAAGTTGCAAATTGAGGAAGAAGGACAAGGCCAAGCCACGACAAATGTAGCAACACCTTTGTCGCAGCCACTTAGAGACCCCAATTCATCCAATTCATCCAATTCGTCCAATATAGGTAAGTTGGGTTCAAATTCCATTAATTCTAACCCTATTCCCTCCAATGTACCTTTCCCTTGCAGATTTATGCAAGCAAAGAAATAGGAGAATGACAAAGACATTCTTGAGACATTTAGGAAGGTACAAGTCAACATTCTACTCCTTGATGTAATCAAACAAGTTTCAAAGTATGCCAAATTCTTGAAGGAGCTTTGCACAACAAAGAAGAGGGTTTCGAATAAAGAAGTGGTGAGGGTAAGTGAAAATATTTCCGCTGTTTTACAAAGGAAATTACCTCCAAAATGCAAAGATCCAGGTAGTTTCACAATCCCTTGTGTTATTGGCCAAACTAAGTTTGAACACGCTATGTTAGACTTAGGAGCTTCAATTAACGTCATGCCATACTCTATTTATGAATCCATGAACCTAGGAGAGCCGCAAAATGATGGTGTGATTATTCAATTAGCCGATCGTTCTAATGCATATCCAAAGGGAGTTTTGGAAGATGTTTTGGTGCAAGTTAATAACTTGATCTTCCCGGCTAATTTCTATGTGCTTGAGATGGAAGATATGGCCCATTCCACATCCTTGCCGATCCTTCTTGGGAGACCATTATGAAAACAGCCCGCACCAAGATCGATGTGTTCAAAGGGACTTTAACGATGGAATTTGATGGGGAAGTTATTGATTTTAATATTTATGAAACTATGAGATATGCTAATGATGATCATTCATGATTTTCTATTGATATCATTGATTCATTGGCGTAGGAACATCTTGAACAATTACATGAAGATGCAATTGAAACGGTCATTACAAGTGGAATGAGAATCAAAAACCAAGTGGCAGCACCAATTCAAACCATGTCGTGCCCCCTTGTGATGATGTAATTGAAGTGGCGGCTGCCCTCGAGTCATTGCCACGGAAAAATGGTAAGTCCCCAGCCCCAATTTCAATTCCCGTTTCAACTAATAAGTTGTTTCCTTCAGTGATACATCCACCTTCCCTTGAGCTTAAACCATTACCAAACCACTTGAAGTATGTTTTCTTGGGCGAACAAGAGACCTTACCTGTCATTGTGGCTTACTTACTCACGGCACAATAAGAAGACAAATTGGTAAGGGTGCTAAAGGAGTACAAAACAGCCATTGGTTGGACCTTGGCCGATATCAAAGGAATAAGCCCTACTACATGCATGCATCGTATACTCTTGGAGGAGGGGGCTAAACCATCTCGAGAAGCTCAACACAGACTCAACCCTCCAATGATGGAAGTCATGAAGAAGGAGATTATCAAACTCCTTGATTGTGGCGTGATCTATTACATCTCTGATAGTTGTTGGGTTTCGTCGGTTCAAGTTGTTCCAAAGAAGTCCGGAGTCAAGGTGGTGAAGAAAGAAGAAAATGAGCTTGTGCCCACATGTATCCAAAAAAGGGTGGAAAGTTTGTATCAATTATAGGAAGCTTAATGCCACCACAAGGAAAGATCACTTCTCTTTGCCATTCATTGATCAAATGCTTGAAAGGTTAGCGGGTCGTGGTATGCAGATTTGGTGAATTATTTGGTGTCTAAACAAGTTCCAAGCACCCTAAACAAACACCAACGTGATAAACTCAAGAAGGATGCACGGTTTTATGTGTGGGATGACCCATATTTGTGGAAATATACTCTGATCAGATTCTTCGTAGGTGTGTGCATGATTCTGAGTTTAATTTAATTTTAACTTGTTGTCACACTTATGCATGTGGGGGTCATTTTGGCACACAACGCATAGCCCTTAAGGTGTTAGAATGTGGATTTTGTTGGCCTACAATCTTTAAAGATGCTAGAACTTTTTGTATGACTTGTGATCATTGTCAAAGAATGGGCAATATAGGTGCAAGGGATCAAATGCCGCAGACCCCTATGTTCAATGTTGAAATTTTTGATGTTTGGGGCATTGATTTCATGGGTCATTTTCCTTCTTCATATGGTTTCACTTATATTTTGCTTGCGATTGATTATGTCTCAAAATGGGTGGAAGCAAAAGCCACCCGTACTAATGATTCTAGAGTGGTTGCAGATTTCATCAAAACTAACATCTTCTCTAGATTTGGGATGCCTAGAGTGCTCATAAGTGATGGAGGGTCTCATTTTTGTAATCGCACCATTGAGGCGTTACTCAAGAAATATAATGTCACACATAAGGTTTCAACACCTTATCACCCTCAAACAAATGGCCAAGCCGAGGTTTCCAATAGAGAAACCAAGCAGATTTTGGAGAAGATCGTTAGGCCACCAAGAAAGGATTGGAACTTGCATTTGGAGGTTGCAATGTGGGCATATTGTACGGCCTACAAAGCACCCATTAGGATGTCCCATTTCGGCTTATCTATGGCAAACCATGCCATCGTCCCGTGGAATTAGAACACAAGGCACATTGGGCTGTCAAAACATTCAACATGGACATAGATACAGCTGGAATTCATGGGAAGCTTCAATTGAATGAACTTGAAGAGCTTAGGCTTGAAGCTTATGAGAATCCTCACATTTATAAGGAGAAGACAAAGGCATTCCATGACAAGATGATTCGGAGCAAAACATTCTCCATAGGGCATAAAGTGTTACTTTTCAACTCTCGCCTTCGTTTGTTTCCCGGTAAGTTACGTTCTAAATGGATTGGCCCTTTTGTTATTACTAATGTTTTTCCCTATGGTGTAGTCCAAATCCAAAGCTTAAGGAATGGCCAAGAATTCAAGGTGAATGGGCATCATTTGAAGCCATATTATGAGAATGTTGAAGGGCTGATTGTAGAGGATGTACCCCTCCATGCCGTGGGTTCCAATAGAGCTTAAGATGAGGTATCGTTCGGCTAGAAGACGTTACAGCAAGCGCTTCTTGGGAGGCAGCCCATGCATTCAAATAAAGAAGACTTAGGCAATCCAACAATCGACAACCAGATTTGCATTCCTAAACCCTTCTCTTTATTGCTTGTACTTTGCCATGATAGTTGTGTTTGTTAGTTTATGTTGTTTGTTTGAATGTGAGTCTTTGTTTGAAACATTGATGACAACGTTTGATTTAAGTGTTGGCGGGTGGGTGTAAACAAGCTGTTTTTGCATGATTTTCATGGGATTTTACCACCTATCACTTCTAATGTTGTTTCTCACTGTTTTGAAGTGATTTTGGTGTGTTTTGAAGTGTTTTTTATGTGTCTTGAACAAAAAATACGAAAATTTGAAAAACCCAAAAAGAGTTGTTTTAGAGTTGTTTTTGTATGTTTGTTTGTGTCTTTCAAACTTTTTCCGAAATTTTGTTTTTTTTTGTTTTTTTTTGTTTTATGACACGAAAACACTTTTAAAACAATGAATAACAACATTAGTAGTGATAGGTGGTGAATTTTGAAAATAAGTCATGAAAAGCATCTATTTACCCTCCCCATATTTAAATCAATCATTGTCCTCAATGTTTCAAAAGTAGACTCACACGCAAACAATCAAACAACACAACTAAGAAACATGACAATTATGGAAAAGTGAAAGCAATAAGGAACGCAAATCTGGTTTTGGAGCCAGAGATTCTTAGGTCTTCTGTATTTAAACGCATGGGTTGCCTCCCAAGAAGCGTTGCTTTAACGTCTTCCGGTCGGACAATACCTCCATTCAAGCTTCACTAGGGCCAATGGCATAGAGGGGTACATCCTCCACAACATGCTTCTCAAAATACTCATAGTAAAGCTTCGAACAGTGTCCATTCACTTTGAATTGATGTCCTGTCTTTAAACTTTGAATTTGGACTGCACCATAAGGAAAGACATTAGTAACAACAAAAAGACCAACCCATTTAGAACGTAACTTACCTGGAAACAATCAAAGACGGGAGTTGAAAAGCAACACTTTTTGCCCTACAGAGAACATCTTACTATGAATCATCTTGTCATGGAATGCCTTCGTTTTCTCCTTGTAAATATGAGCGTTCTCATAAGCCTTGTTCTGAATCTCCTCAAGCTCATTCAATTGAAGTTTCTGATAGGAGCATATTCATGCGACTTAAATGGCTTGTTCTCGTACATTTACGTTATGTTTCTTTAGTTTTTTTAGTTCTTTATGCTTCTTTTGTGTGTTTTCAGGTTCTAAGGGCTTAGGGAGCAAGAAAGTGCATTTTGAGGCTATTTGGAGCATTTTTGGGCATGGATTGGATAGCTTATCCATGGAGCCAAAGTTTGGACGAATTTGAAGGCCTTATATTCACTTTGGACATAAAACAAAGGGCCTAGCCCATTCTCTCTTAAACCAACCCCAAGGCCATGCATTTCCTTCCAATTCCAAAACCCACAATCACTTCAAAGGCCATGCAAATCCATATTCAACACCTTAAACTACAACCATGCATCATTACACCACCTTCTCCATCTTTATTCCACATATAATTCACCCTAGCTATCACATTCACACACATGCAAATCATGCACTCACATTTCCTAGACATGCATCACTTTAACCCACATTCACACACATGCAATTACACACACCATCTTCCCCTTTACAAAACACCATCAAAGCCGTGCTTCCCCCTTTGTTCCCCCCAAACACAGGCACCCAAACAAAGCCAACCTAGCTAACCCTACATGCATTTCTTTATTCACTCTTCATCACATGCATTTTCACCACCATTCGCACACACATGCATCCTGAAAACCTTGTGCCGTGTATCCCCTTCAACTTTCCAGCTTCCCACTCATTCAATTAAGCCACCATTCATTCTTTATTCCACATACACTCATCATCACACACCTTAACAATCAACACATGCAATCACATGCATCACAACCACAAAGAACCATCCTGAAAACACATTGTCGTGGCCTACTCACAATTCCAGCATTTTCACATGTCTTTCTAGCTTTCCCTTTCATTTCCACCACTCATTCTTCATCATTTCAGCCACCTACATGCATTAATTATTAAACTCTTCATCATTGCATCCAGAAAATGAGCAAGAAAGCTTCCCAAACACATGCATACACACATCATTTCCAGCACACACATGCAAATCCAACATCAAAAACTGTCATTGCCGTGGGATCCTTGTGCTTTCCAGCTTTCCTAGCTATTTTCCACCACATTCCAGCACATGCATGCTTAAACAAACAGCCATATGTTCCCTCCACTACTCCTATAAATACCCTTGCATTCATCCATTCACAACACTTCACACAACACAAACACAACCTTTGTGCCGCAAATCCCCTTCCATTTCTGTGCAGTTTTTCTCCTCCATTGCAGCCACTATCCAACCACTTCCCATCCCTCCAAAACACTTCACATAATCCCCAAAGCTCACCTTAGACCTTGTGCTACAACAACGAGGAAGAAAAGAGTGCCTAAACGTTCATACAATTCAAGTTTGAGTTGTTGGAATGTTTAGGTGTTTCTTTGATTTCAAAGTTTAAATTGAATTCTCTTTGTTTTGTACGTATGAGAATGGAAGAGAAGAGTGCCTAAACGTTCATACAATTCAAGTTTGAGTTGTTGGAATGTTTAGGGGTTTCTTTGATTTCAAAGTTATGAGGAACTAAACCCCCTTTAGCTAGGGGGTGATTCGAAACTATGTTTATATTTGCAATATGAATTGATTAACTTTCGTTGGAATTTCATAAGTTGTGGATTCAATTTGGTTAACCATTTGATTGATAACTTATTGATGAATGTTTATTAAGAATGCGCGCTTAATTTTCATGCATGAATATGACGCTAGAATATAAGTGAATTTCACCTAATCGTTACGAACTTATATTCACAAGTAGTGGAGGTTGCTTATAGACAACCGCGTTAAATGAATTCTTGGCACTAATTTCATGCGTATTCCATAGTAACGAATGCCTTGTCAACACTTATAGTTTTCATAATGCTTAATGATCTTTGATTGTATCTTTATTGTGCTTTTCACGTAAAGGACTTTTGGAGAATGTGGTGAATTGCGTTGCGCTAACCCATCCAATTCATTAACTTAAGGAGAACTTGACGGTTAATTTAAGCGGACCTAATTAACCCGGGGTGTTGAGTTTCACAACTTATCGAAAGACCAACTGAGAATCAATATTGTATGCAAGTGTAACATGTGTGGAGAAGAACCCCTTGGCTATTCCATCATCCAT